>NW_024609857.1:170524493-172924493 GCF_016920785.2 Ixodes scapularis | reverse complement strand
TTTAATATATCTGTCTAGCAAAAACATTAATTGCCTATTGCTTGGATAAAGGAGTGTCTCCCGCTCCAATGATCTTCCTGCCGCAGGTAATAATTAAGTTAATAAATACTGAAATATAAACCCGTCAAGGCAGGCTGTACCAACGCATTTATTAAAACATCCTTGCCCCATCTCCCCCCCCCCCCCAAAAAAAAAGAATAAAAAAAAAAATAAAAAAAGAAAAGCGGATCGGAAAAAAAGGTTTCCCCGAGAAAACGAAAAAAATACCTGCGACGAACAGCGTCGAACTTGCGCCGAACCCATAGCGGCGCCATCTATCGACAGCCCGTGATATCGCGAGGAGAAACTAACTCTCGTTACAGTTACTCTCGAGGTCGAGGGAGGGTTAAGGTAGAGTATCATCGAAAGAAGCGGTCGGTAAAGAGTAACTTCCATGCAGATAGAGTTAAAGGAGAGTAAGTTAGGGCACTTACTCTCCCTTGACACCTTTTTTTTTTAGAGTGTAGTTGTGGAGTAATTTCTCTTCGCCCTGGACAATGTCCAACTTGCGTAGGCGATTACTCGATTGGTGCCTTCTTGTACTTAAACCAGTACCGCGCCAAGTCCTGCGTTACTTGCGTTCGTGTGAATCTCGGTTTCCCCATCCTGGTCGAAATGTCTAAGAACAGAAGGAGTCTGTAGTCATCGCATTAGCTCGTCGAATGTCTGCTGCTGCTCCTCGCCCCATTCGAACTTCTCGGCGTTTTTCGTGAGGTTTGTGAGCGGTGCGGAAATCCTTGCGAAATCTCGAACGAAGCGCCGATAGTACGCACATAGCCCAAGGAACCTTCGCACGGCCTTCTTGTCTCTTGGCGCTGGAAATGTTTCAACGGCGCGAGTCTTCTCTGGGTCTGGGCGAATGCCATCGTTACTAACCACGTGACCTAGGAACTTCAGTTCGTCATAGACAAACCGACACTTTGACGGCTTGAGGATGAGTCCGGCGGTCCGTATGGCTTGGAGAACAGCTTGGAGTCGTCGCAAGTGCTCGTCGAAACCGCCGGAAAACACTACGACGTCGTCGAGGTAGACGAAACAGCTCTGCCACTTCAGTCCTGCCATTACGGTGTCCATGACACACTGGAAAGTTGCTGGCGCCGTGCATAGTCCGAAGGGCATCACCTTAAACTCGTTTAGCCCATCCGGAGTGACGAATGCTGTCTTCTCTCGGTCCCGTTCGTCGACTTCTATATGCCAGTAGCCGCTCGTCAGGTTCATCGATGAAAAGTATCGAGAATCGCGCAGCCGGTCTAACGTGTCGTCGATGCGGGGGAGTGGATAGACGTCTTTCTTCGTCGCTGCGTTCAGCTGCCGGTTGTCCACGCAGAACTTAAGCGTCCCGTCTTTCTTCTTAACCCGTGCGACTGGAGAGGTCCAAGGACTGCTTGAAGGTTGAATTACGTCGTCGTTCAGCATGTCTTGAACTTGCTCCTAGATAACCTGCCTTTCTTTAACGGAGACTCGGTATGGCGATCGATGCGCAGGGCGCGCGTCGCGCTCGGTAACGATGCGGCGCTTCGCAACAGTGGTTTGGCGCACCTTGGACGAGATCTCGAAGCAGTCGTGGTATTCGGCGAGGAGGTTAATCAGCTGACGTCGTTTCGGGCCCGGAAGCTTAGGGTCAATGTCGAGCTGCGCTGGCAACGTACCAGGGTGGCTAGAAAGTTGGGTGTGTCGAGCGCGCCGGGTCTCCCATGAATACCCGCGGCCGGTTTGGAAAATCACCGTCAGGGGCGCTCTACTCAGCGTGTATGCTAGGCGCGCGCAGCTGGCGCAGGGATTTCCGTGTGGCAAGGCGGGTAGCGACGAGTTTACGCACGCTTTCATCTGTTCTTCAGCGCTCGTGTGAATTTATTTCAACCGTTCCTGCATGCCCGTCCGTCAGGTGACACGCGGAGACTATCGACAATGCCCCGTCAGCCTCCGGCGTAAAGAAAACGCAGCGAGCGAAGCACTCCTTCGTTCCAGGATGCACGACAGGCTACAGGTCTGTAAAAGAAAACACACGTTGTTCGCCGTCCCGAAGGACTCAGTCCTCTTCTCCCTCACTGGGACAGGAATATTCCGAAGGGAGACACGCATCTTCAGGAAAACCCCGGGGTGTGCGCACTTCACTTCGACGAGCGGTACATCGAGTGATACTTCTCTAAAGTATCGCTCAATCCGTTCGAGATATCGCTTTATGTGTGGTGTTTTGGGGTTCATAGCGTCCTGTTGAACACGTCTGCGGCCAGTGTTGGTAAGTACTTTAAGTAAATTGTTGCTAAAGTACTACTTAAATTAGGTTTAGGAAGCTTGTACTTTACTTGAAGTACATTCTCTGAGGATGTACTTGTACTTAAAGTATTTTTCCTGCTACTTTCCGAGGAAAGTACAATTCCCAACTTCAAAGTACATTCCCCAAATTTGGTTTTGTTAAATTTGTATCACGAAGTGATGCCTTCTCAACTCCGAAGCAATACTTGGAAGATATTCTACTCTCCCCGGAAACGTGAGCAGACGACGCATCGCCCTGTTTGTTCTGGTAGCGACTTTCCCGTAGCTTTTTGAACTCTTGCTACTTCTCGGTAGCGCAAGCGAGAAGGTTTAAAATATTAGGAGAGAAAAATTAATCATAGTGTAGCACCTAAGTCTGTGGTGCGAAGAAATAAAATTTTCAAGTCGAAGTATAAGAGACAAGAGAGGAGAACGTTGTTTTGAGACATTCTCCTTTGTCTTTTCCTTCTATTTGAAAGTTCCTTAATTTTTCCGCACCCCAATCGCAGGTGTTACATCACGATTATTTATTACCATGCTGGCTTGCACACTTATTTTTTTATTTTATTTTTATTAAGGAGAGGGCATTTTTTATGAGAGATGACGTCAGCCCCGTAGCTTGCGGAAGCTACGGGGCTGACGTCATCTCTCCTAGTACATTTAACCCCCTTGGGTGCACCGATTCATTGCAAGGGGCGCCAAATTCAGAAGAGGGTCTTCTGAATTTGGCTCCATTCCTTAAAAAAAAAAAAAAACTGCTCTGTGGCCACTTGACTTTATCAAATATTCGCCGCCGTTTTTGAGGTCATGCTGCCTTGATTACCCCTGGGCAATGCATACCAATTAAAAAGAATATCACTGTATAGGGGAATGAAATGGCATCATGAAAGATTGTGTTAAAAAACTTGTAACTTACTTTGAAAGTACATTGTAATTATAGTATTTTACTCCTTAAGTACGTTGCTCCCAGTGTATTTAATAATTTACTTATAAGTAAATTATTAAGTACACTGGTGAGTAAATGAGACGTTATAACGTCTCATTTACTTTGTACTTTACTAGAAGTACCTTTTAGATATATTTTACCTAACGCTGTCTGCGTCCTTATTTTCTGAAATCCGAATTTCGGTTCAGCATTCCTTTAAGCTGGTTGCATGCACGTAGGAACACGACTTTATGAAGCTGGCCTTTCGCACAGAGTTTAATGTTCTTTATACCATGGACTCGCCATAAAAATTTGCGTCTCAATGTCACAATGGTGTCCACTTTTGTTGGCGGCAATTTCTATGCAACGACATGAAAATCTAGCGGAGGTGTCATCATTGTACTGTTCGGTGTGCCTCGGTATTCAAGAGAAAAAATTCGGCTAGCCTAAAATATGCTTCCCCAGACTCAGGCTCAGGCTATTTCTTTCCTTTGTTCTGTTATAACCCGTTTGAAGTTAAGTGACCAAAATGCGACGGTACCTAATAATTTTTCGCGGTACTGTCATTCTCGTCCTGATAGACTCCAAAACAGAAGGCTGACTGCAAGATATGCATTTTCAGGGTACCATGATAGGGTATGTTCATTCTCAGAGTGCTTGTGGGTCTTGCCAATGGCTGTAAAGATCCTCACTGTACTTCGATCCTGTGTTCCTATACATATGTCCTGCCTAAAACAGTGTGATCCCGACAATCAAACTGCACTGATCTGGTGAGGTGGCACAATATTTTTTGATCAATCGAAAATATGTCTTTACTCATTGAAGACAAATACGATCACTACTGGTTTCGGGGCACCCTTAGGTTTGCTCTAGACGCAGCCTTGAAAACCTGTTCACGCGCATATAGCCGAGAATACCCAGGACAGCCTTACAATGTTCAGTAGTGTTGCGATTATAGTCTGGAAAAGACAGTACACACGAGAAAGCTATACTTGTTACCATATGCGGAAGATCATATGCCATAAGCCATTTCGTATGGCGGTTAGCACAAAAGTAATGTTTAATTGCTTTTCTCGAGAACTTTTAAGTGCCAAAGTTACGATAATTACATTGCCTATTTCTGAATATTTCATTTAGGAATGGTTCATGTAACATGTATAATATGTTACTTCGCTCACTCTCTTTTAAAATCGATTTTGTATTTGCTAGTTTTCCACGTTGAATAAAAGTGTAAAAAGCCAAAAATGCATTGTTTGCCTTGTGTCATGACAACTTTTCGCGTTGTTTCTCGCCAGGAGTCCTCTCTTGAATCACAAGGGATTTACACCAGAAGTGTCCAGTGTCCTCAGACATATTTTAATGTTGAAGTGCCTGCGCGGTTCAGCGTCGATTTATTTGATAGACGTGACACAGCGGCTTGAAACGTGAAATTTCGTCATGGCTGCTGATACCTCGGTGGACGTTTCACGTATTTCAAAAACTTAGTACACGAAAAAAAAAAATCCCCATTTTTTCATATTACCTTGGAATCGACGCATCCGTTACTTAACTCGCGAACGAGGACGTTGCGGTGAGAATAGAACGACTTCAAATGCGCATTTACATTCGCCTACGCTCCAAAATTGGGTCGTCGACTATCGAATCCAGGTTTATCAGACTTTCATTATGCCACGCCAGTCAATTCTGTAAAAAAACATAGCCGACAAGTGGCTGGGAAAAGGTCCGCACGCAGCGCATTTCGGCCCCAGCGCATCAAAACGCCGCGGTCGGATAGCATACAGGCCTTCCGAGGCGCCTCCTGGCGACAGACTTCCCTTTCGGTGCCGCGCGCCGGCCGCTGCTCGACACATCCAACTCTGGTGGCCAGGAGTCGTCAGTAATGGCGGCGATTTCGGCGGAGTTTCGGAGTTCCTCGACGTGGCCAACGGCTGCACCTTTCGTGAGGTGTTGCGCTTCGTTTTGGGAGTTCGTCGTAAGGACTACAGTGCGGCCATTCTGAAGTTCAGCTACTCCTCTTGCGACGCGTATTCCTTTTCCTAGAAGCAACTGGAGGCTCCCCTCGAGCAGAACTTCGCCGCATAAAGCTTCGGTGATCCCCACAGGCACGAAGACATCGACCGCGGCGGCAAGTTCACGTGACTTGCGAGGACTCGGACCGCGTATGACGTCGCTTTGGGTTACTCCTGTGGTGAAACAGGTTTTCGTAGAGTTAGCCGGTTTGCTTCGAGGTCGATGACGGCGCCATACTCGCAGAGAAAGTCCATTCCGAGAATGACGTCCTTCGAACAGTCTTGCAGAACGACGAACTTGACAGGGCACGTCTCACAATGGATCCCGACGCGAGCAGTGCATCTCCCAACTGGTGTAATGAGGTGTCCTCCGGCGGTTCTTATTTGTGGTCCATACCACGGCGTCATGACTTTTCGAAGGCGGCGGGAGAGCCTCCCACTCAAGACTGAGTAGTCTGCTCCGGTGTCCACGAGTGCCGATGCATCGAGGCCGTCGATAACAACGTTTAGGTTGTTGGACACCGATGCAGGGGCGTCGTGGTGATGCGTAGCGTCGGGAGAGTGGGAGCGCTCCGTCGTTCTTGGAGGCTCTTTACGTCGGTCGTCTTCGGCAACTCCACCTCCAGGGGTTGCCGCGCCTAGTTTCCCCGGCGAGGAGCGAGGGGCGACAGGATTTCACGTCGAGGTCGGCGCATCGGCGAAGCTGGACGTCGCGCCGACGGCGACTGGAACTCTCGGTGGGACGCAGGCTCGGGGGACTGGGGTCGTCGCAGGTACTCGTCGATCTCCCGAGGGCGTTCACCATGCCGGGGGCACGGGTCGTTTGGGTGGAATCCGCGCAGCCCGAACCGTCGGTATGGGCATCGGCGGTACACATGGTCAGCTTCCCCGCAGTGGTAACACAGCGGGCGTCGGTCGGCCGTCCTCTAGACATCTATCTTCCTCGGCGCCGGTTGCTCTGGGCGAACGTGCGCCTGATCTTCCTGTCGTCGAGGCTACTGCGGCGCTGATGCGTCTTGTCCAACCTCCGAGTACCGGAGGTTGGTCTTTGGTACGGCGGCTTGCTCGGACGTTGGCGACTTCTGCGAAGGGTAGCCTTCCGGGGCTGAGCACTTCACTTGGCCGGGATCTCTTTTTAGGCGTACGCTTCACGGGCATAGAAAGCAATACCCCGCAGCTCCACCAAATTGTCACGAAAGACAAGTGATAAGGCGGCGAATAACTGAAGAAACTAAACGTTTACTGGGGCGAACTTGTGCCCCCAAAAAAAAAAGAAAACAGAAGAGCGTCGCGGGCGTCGAATCGGCGTAACAGCAGAGTCGAACGCTGGGGCGAGACTGGCTCCGGCATGCCTCGCGGAGCCCCTTTTGTACACGCGTGGGCTTCTGGAACGTTCGGCGTAGAACGTTCGGCTTATAGAACATTCGTAACTGGATCGGACGAGAGGGTTCTCGGCCTTTCGAGAACGCCATGTAGAAAGAATAAATAAAAGAAAATTCCGCTCCCTGGAATTGAACCCAGTTCCTTCGCGCGACAGTCAACCACGCTAACCACTCGGCCACGCACGCTTTTTTTTTTTTCTTTATTGCCACTCGGCCACGCACGCGCTCCGCTCGGCAACGCGCGTGGCAATATCACGTGAATGGCTTGGAGAGACCAAGTGTTCCGCTAGGCGCCGCTCCAGCTCAACATCAAAAGCGCGGCGGCCGCTATGGAAGGCAATGGGAGCGTGTGGAAATAACGTTGGTTTCATACGAGTTTTTGTCGCATATAATAGGCAGGCGATAACATTCGCACATAGTGTTCAGTGAACAGGTTGAAAAGAGTCACTGTATGATAGTTTTCTCGAGCAGAATAGTTAGTGCTGTGAGCTAAGCATCAGTAGGGTGTACGAGTGTACGGGATGGTGCATCCAGTCCCCCTGCTGGAGCCCACTCTCGTGATCAGAATAACAAATCGAGTTAGATGCTCCGCTGGTGGGCTGTGGCACTCTTGCTGAATGTTCAAAGCGAGACACTGTCGATTGGTGGTGAACTGGTGACGGGGGGGGGGGGGGGGGGTGCTTCAAAGTTGCACTGCACGGGGTGCGAAGGAGTTCTAGTGACGAAGCGTATGGGTTAAAACGGGCTGCAATCCACCAGTGCGAGTACCCCACTGGAAGGAGGCAAAAGGAAGCGAGAAGTCCGGAAGCAGAAAAGTGGCTAGGACTCGCGTGGTCGCTACTTGACATCGATGTAGAACCGGGTCCCTTCCGACTGAATGGAGCAGTTGCAGTGCTCGAAAGTATGGTGTTCGGAAGCCAAGTTGGCGCCCCATAATAAGGTGGGAAGCGCGAAGTTGCAGCGACTCAAGGGAGGCAACAATTGGTTGCCGAATCCCACACCGAGCAGTAAAACTCCAGGATGGGCAAAACCGGTGCTGGGAACAGCAATCTGAGCACATCGCGACTGGCTCTTCTTGCGAACCGGATGACGAAGCCAAGGAGTCACCTTTCCCCGAACACAAAGTTTTGGACATAGCGATGGAAATCGAAATGCTGGTCGATGATGACACCTAGGAGGTGGATATGCGTTGTTCTTTGGATCTCCACTCAGTTCACGAAAAGTGTTGGAGGTGTCGAAGGTTGGCGCGAGGCAGTGACGGGCATGGTTGCGCATTTGGTTTAAATTTAGGGGAAGTTTGTTATCTTTTGACCAGGTAAGAATGCAATCTAGATCAGCTGGTAGCCCTTTACCGAACGTAAAATCGCAATAACGATGAGAAAAGTCCTGAAAATACAGCCGATTATCCTCATAACGTCGCCGGTCATGGAGCGGGCACGCACAGATACACACGCGAAAGCGTCTGCTGTTAAGCTACCGCGCCAGAAAACGCGGTGGCGGTTCAGCCAACTAGAGAAAGTACTATATAAGCAAAAGCAAATGCAGCGCGCTCGCGCTGTCTCAGGTGACCTGGTCGCCCCTATAAGAAGTATTCACTGGGCGCCATATTTGTGGGTGATTTCTAGAGCGCGTGCTCTTAACGAGCCCACATCAATAGGCTGCTAAGACGGGCAATCTTGAGGGTGCGAAATACACGTTACAAAAGAACTGTGGAAGCTCGCCATCAGCACGCACTCAGCAGTCGGGCACAGAGCTATGGCCGCCAGTGAATCCGGTCATGGCCTGGCATGTCGTCCGGGGGAAGAAGTGACCGAGTGGGCTAACGCGCCTCAGCTCGGAGCGTGGAGCGAAAGCTTGCGCTGGGAACCTCCTGGGCTCGATCCCCGTCACCCCCGCCCGTTTCGATCTGGATGAGTTTCGTACCGGCACGCGTTCGTGTAATCACTACTGCGTGATGCACGTTCAAAACCCCAGGTTAGCAGTTGTACTGCACTGGGTAAATTTCTCATCTACAGGTAAGAGACCGATTACCCGTTGAGGCGTATCTCCATCAAGGCTGTATAAACATACAGAGCAAACCAATTTCACGTCGTCTGGACAGTGGCGCTGAGCGAAGAAGGGAAGGGCAGGCGCAGATGTTTTGCTCTTCCCGAAACGGGTTTTGCGCATGAACGCTTGGCAGTGCCTTGAACGATTCAAAAAAAGGTTTTGCAAAAGCGCCACACTACAGAAACACAGCAGTGCTCCGTGCAAAGGCAGACTCGATGCGGTCGATGAGACTGTACGGCGCGTTTAAGTGCAATACGTTGCAATGAATTAATCGTATTAACTTGAAATGAGCTGTGACGACACACATTATTTTGTCATAACCGAATCCCGCAACGTAAGTTTGGATGCCGTACCTTACACTGGCGACGTATAGCCGGGGAAATGGTACAGTTTACATCTCGGGGTAGTTTTTGCGTGGTCGTCCACGCGCATGCTAAATTGAGGGGGCGACGAACCAAGCTTCTATCTTAGCTCACTCCGCTTTAGCAAACACTTTGGTGCTTCACATCTTACAAACTGAAATTTGTTATCTGCGGTTCGGTGCGCTGTGTTGAACTCCAGAAAAATGGTTGAGTGACATCTCTTTGAAAGTTGCGCTTCTACATCATACAAAAGGGAGTGTGCAGATTCGGAGGCGAGTCACCGGGAGCTTCGAAGGCCGCAGGGCAAAGAGTTCAAGGAGAAACTTGGCACGCGGCATTCGAACCACAATGACTGCCGTCTGCAGACTGCCTTTTGTTTGGTGTATTCTGAAATGGAGTACGTGATGTATCGGCGAGATCTTAAAGTAGCGAATCGGTGTCACGCCCAGCTTCAGAACCTTACTGAAATGGTACTCGCGGGCCAAGATTTTTTGTTTTTATTTTAAAATTGTGCCTGTCAAGTACTAGGACACGCGGAAAATAAAAATAGGAATGCAGTTTTCTACAAAACCGCGCCACCATTATGAAGTGGGCTTTTCATTGCGCTTCTTAGATCACTAGAATTAATTTCCCCATTGATAATTTAGTTTAATGTGTATTGCAGCATACTCATGAGAATGTTCGAAATTACACCCCTGATAGCTGTAAAGATTTTTTTTTTATCAGAGTGCCTTACTTGGCATGAGGCTAAATAAACCGAATAACGTATAGGTAAGTTATGTGTGCTGTAAAAATGAGGAGGTTGGGATAAATCATTTCGAAGTGCTGTCAATTATATTGTTTCTTGTAATACGCTCGAAACCAACACAAAAAAAATTAAAAATTAAAATGAATTTTTTATTGCCATGAAACCATTTTCTTACTTTCGCTGAATACTGCTTAGAATTCCTCTCTGACGTTAACAACTGAATAAACTTGCCTTAGTTTTTCTTTCTAGGCAATGGAAGTCGCCGAAAAAATTCGAAAAATATGAGCATCGTTCATCCCCTCAAGTCGGAGCTAGAACAAGTGGCCACGTTACATGGTGCCTATCCTATGCCGCCGACATGAATCATGGCCATGCGCTGGGGTTTGGAAGGTAGGAAACCCGTGCTGGTGCTACAGGCATTGTTAGAGTTCGGATATTCTCATCACCGCAGTGGTTGGACACGAGCAACCACCCGAGTGTCCGCCGAGGCATTGATTTTTACGAGCCGAAGTCCAGTGCACACGCAGTTTTCATGTCCAATTTATGAGCCACGCTCGACTGTTGTCAGGTGGGTGGTTTCGGTCCCACAATTATGTCATCAAGCTTTGCGAAGCCAAGACAGAAAGAAATAGACCTCTTGTATCCTCACAATTTCAGCCCGACGAGGAAGCCTCTGAATCAGTGGCGGTCTGTGCGAGTATACTTATGTCAGTCTGGGACTAGTACGCCTCTGCAAAGTCATAAACATTCCAGCCCAATATCCTTTTATGACCCCTTTAAAACTCCTTGGTTTTGTATAAAAAGCGATGTCTTGCCCATAAAGCAACCTCTTTATCTCAAAGAGAACACCTGTTGTTAGCCAAGGCTCTTTCTGTCTGAGATTTTGATTGGCACGGCTGTTGAGTTCACAATTCTGAAATATACTGGAATAAAAAAAAGCAGTATCTTCAAGCGTGGTACTCAGAACTCAACAATAAAACCTCTTAGCGGGAATCATTATATTTCTGTGACGTGCCTCGACGACCGGCATTTTGATTCGTTCTTATATTTCTTCGGAAATGACATCGATGGTAAGTCGACATGTCAGAAGATGTTACAGGCACGGGGTACCCCCTATGTGTTATAAGTATATGCGTTCTATGCATTATACTCATTACTACTTTATCGAAGTGACATTTTTCCGAAGAACCCACTGGCGCCATCTATTGGATAGCCGTGGCCCACTATCTATGATAATTGAAAGTTTGGAACAATTATTTCAGGTGTTATACAATAGATTGTGTCAGTCTGTTATCTTTTCGTAAAAAATATTAAGCGATTGCTGCGCAGCATATATGTGAACCAGCCTTGATGATGGTGGTGGCTTTGAAGAAAGCAGAAACGGTCGTCCATTATGAGTCTGTGAGGTGTCGTGCCACCGTTTGAACCAGCCTTTTCTTGCATGCACTGATGGCTTTGAAAGAGAGAGAGTTGAAGGTGAATCGCCCAGAGGTTTCAGAGTGGAAGATTTTGCTCTGAGACTAAGCTAAGCCCCTCCGGAGCTGAGATCTAAGCCCAACTATACTACAGCGAAATAGTTAATGCCACTCTGACGCTGCCAGAAAGTTCCCACTTGAGCTTTTTGTATACCATCAGCTTAAACTGGATCCATTGTTTTACTCCGGTAATAGAGGTGATCAACTCTTGCTCGAAACACCGAACTTGCAAACGTTCGCCTTCAGAGCAGGAAGCTCCAGCCTCGCGTTTATGTACGCAACTTGCATAGAAATATTTGTCACTAACGATCGAAGGCATAACTTCGGTCATACGGCAAAACACCTCACGATTTCTGAGTTTATGGCAGTACGACCTTTAGCGTTTTGTCAACCCCGTGAGCACAAGGGCCTCCGTTCATGACTCCGGAGCACACATTCAGAAGGTGATGACATGACCGCAGAAGCAACATTTCGTGCATTTCCCCAAACTCAGAGCTACTCAAAACGTACAATTCACTAAGTGGCACCTTGATTGAACACGTCGTTCAATATCAAACACCGAATGTGCAAAATGAGGCAATTAGCCAAAACTAACTGTTCGTATTCAACGGCGGAAATAGAAATGAAACGTAAAAAGTAAAACTCCGACTATTGCTATCAGTTCTCACCTTTCTAAACTTACAAGTTCAGAAGTCCGCTGGAGGCAGGACACCGACTGCGGCAAAGAATGCGATGGGAGCTACTTTAAAGAAGTATGCCGGAATGAGGTTTCGCCACGTCGTCTTACCGCCTGTCGACGAAACCTACGTCACTTCCGAGTGTGCTCAGAGACGGACGAGCTCATGGGCCTATAGGGCTGTGCGGCTGAAGTTTCGCCGCCCATACGCAGCGCCACTGCTCCCCCTGGCCAGGCGCGCTTACGCTTGTTAGCAGCACCAGGAGCAGACGACGCGGGAGGCTGGTGAGCCTGTCGTGCTGGCTTCGCGTTTCGTAGAGCAATATACCGAATGGAAAAGGGAAGGACACCAGGTATTCTGTGCACTCGAATGCCACAGCGTCGTACTAAACAGAAAGCTGAATATGGGTTTCCCAAAATGTTTTATTCGGTTCTTGGGAGGTGATTTAAGGAAGATCGCCAGAAACATGAATCACCAGCTGTGCGGAGGACAGTGTAATTATTGTTTGTATGTGTTGTCGCATAATTCAGTAGTGCAGCCAGGCTTACTTGTCACGTTAACAGAGACTTTTCGTAGATCACACACAAGAACATGCAAGTATTTTGCGCTACTTGGAAGAGCCGTCCCTTTGAGGGCAGACTGAGCGCGCGCTAGCAGGACCTAGACTCCGAAGTTGACGTTCTATTGATAAGTCCCTAACGTAGCAGCTGCAATAGTTCCCCTTAGGGTGTCGACAACAGAAACCCGAGTATGCAGTTGTCATTTTTAAGCAACTTTAAATTTGAAAACCAGGCTATCTTTGCTTATCCGCCCACTTTGTTCTCCGATGCTTACAATAGAGAGAGACTAAGCGACAAAAGACGAGGTAAAATCAGGCAGATAATCGCAGCAACAATTGCGTACTGACCTAAAAGCATGATTGAAAAAAAAAAACATTGCCAGCTAAAGTTTAGTATTTTTCATACATCGTTAAAATGATGTAGTTCGCCCATAACGGGTATAAATACTTTCTAAACAATTCTAAAATTAGACACTAGAGTATTCCTGGGTTCAGGAATTAGAGCCTGTTAGCAATGTTAGGTGTGCAAAATGAAACCAACATAAAGGGCACCAGGACAGAACACCTCAGAAAGGTAGATATCCAAAAATGTATGTCTGAAATTCAAAATGAATTACATTTTTCGCAGATGGAAGAAAGTAATGTTGACGATCCTTTTCTGGCTCAGGATGTTCTACATATATTAAGTGCAACTGCGCCTAAACAGCAAACAAAACAAAAATATCACGCAAAATACTTATTTGTAGTCACCCGCATCTGTGTTCAAATTATCATTTTGACGTCCCATAAGAAGAGGTAAATAAAGAAGAAAACAATAGTGGTGCCAATGCGAGTCTATTACCGATCACACTTTTTACTCATAAAAGTATGAGTGGGTTACTGACGCACGTGCGTGAATTACAATTTTACCGCTTTGACTAGAGCGTACATATGCGCAAACACAGCAAGGTGTCGCGGAGTGTAGTAAAAGTTTTAAAATTTGTTCGACCTGCTCAATACCTGGTAAGAGACAGAACAGATGAGCTGGGGCAGTACTTGCGTCCCGTTTCGGTGTTTCTATACAGCGTGACCTAGTGTTGTAACCTGGCAGTGCACGCCTCGTCGAAGACTCTATTCGCATGAACTAAAACAACCGTGTCATGCTTACAGCAGTCGGTAACTCCGATTTTCTAAGAGCACTTGCCCGAGTTCAAGCAGTGTGTGCGACAGCGCAGCTCTGCGCGAAAAGACAATTTGAATAATATAGCATTTTCATCTTCGTCCGAATAGCTCTGGCTTTAAAGAGCGAGCGAAACCATAAAGACAGAGCATTTGTTTGAGACCGATGTCGTAGACGATGCTCTCCTGAATTTGCGAGACGCACAATTCGCTGTCGACGAATGTTCTTAAGACAAGATTATCTCCACCACCCGGAGACTTGGCACACAGGGCACCTTTCTTTACGGAGGTTTGCCCCCTAAAAAATAATCACGGTTTTTCAACGGACAGAAAGCCACAATAATGTAGCAACCCGGCCGCAGTAGAATCTTAAGGTATCCGTCGCCATTGCCGCACCCTTACTATGGTGTACTAGAACTGGGCAGTGTGCCGTCCACGCCGAGAAGCAACGGAGGGAGGAGGTCGCCGCAGCAATGACAGCGCGTAAGGACGCCAGGGGGCGCTGCGAGTGATAGGCGTGCTCCTTTCCGCTCGGATTGCCGTGTTCTCGTATTGCTTGTGTTCTCGTGGTTCGCGTCGTCGCTTTGTTTTGCTGCAGTGTTCTCTTTAAATTTTTAAGTGAACTTGATCGCGGTCGGTGCCGTTCAGTGGCATGTAGAAACCGCGCGCAATGACGGAGAGATGGCGGGACAAGAGATACAAGACGTGTTTTGTGCCGGGGTGCATCAGTGGCTACCGGTCCTGCAAAGAGGCCCGTTCCCTCTTTCGTGCCCTTCTCGAGTGCGATCGGCGTGAGACGTGGTCCCGCAACATCAAAAAGAGTGACAGGGAGCTTCATAATGGCAGCGTTGTTTGTGAACGCCACTTCGAGTCCCGCTTCATCCAGCGCACGTTTCAAACAACGATCAAGGGTGAAGTCGCAGAGGTCCTGCGCGAGCGACCACTGTTAACTCCAGATGCCGTCCCTACCATTTTTCCGGACGCTCCCAAGCACACCTCGAAGCCACTGCCAAAGAAGAGAAAAGACAGGAACATTTGCGGCCAGGCACTTTCTGTGGCAAAGCGACGGCGAGTTGGGGGTCTGGCTCCAGACGGATCGAGGGACACACCTGACAACGAGCCAGGGCTGGCAGAAGTAGACGGTTGTAGATCGCCCGACGACGATGAGGGATCGAAAAGTGAGGCATCCGCCATGCAAAACGAACGTTCGCCTGTTTGAAACTCTAAGAATTCCGGAATCGTGGTCAAAAATTGCCCTCCCAAGCTGCCAAAAGGCATTTCATTACGCTGAGTGTGAGTTGGATGCTGGCGGCGACGAAAGCAGAATAGTCTTGATAAGGCTGGTGAAAATCGAGGCGCCACAGTCGGGGGAAAATGAAGAGGTTCCGACGGCTCAAGTGTTCTTGCATTGAAAAAAATGCTTGAGGAGGAGGTTCCTACTCCACAGGATGCAGAGGCGCTCATTGATCGCATCAGTAGGCTGAATTTGTGCCCTGGCGCAGCTGTACATCCCGTTGCTGGCGAGAGCCCATCTTTCAACGGGAATTGTTTTCACAAGAAGTGCACTCTTCTCACCAAGGATGCAGGCGGTGCATGCATTAACTGCAAATACCAGCGCAAGTTGATCATGAACCAGCTTTCTTGAAGAAGCTGAAAAGTCAAGAGCAAGCCCAACAAAACAACAGCTATTCGGTGGGCTCGGCGACGGATGAGGGCGAAGCTACAGAAAGCGCAAGTGAGCCTGAGCCAATCAAAACCAGAGAACAAGCAGCTACCCGAGGAAGTCCTCTCCGAGGAAATCAAAGGGCTTCCATTGAAGCAGCAAGCGGCTGTACGAGCATGCTTTGAAACAGCGCGAAGGAAGTCAAAGAAAGGGATGAGATATGAACAGGATTGGCTCCTGGAGTGCATACTTATGCGTATGCGAAGTCCCAAGCTGCATGAACACCTAAGGCGGCACGACATCTTGGCACTGCCTGGCCGCACGTGCCTAAAAAAAGCCGTGCAGCACTTCAAAAAGTGGTTTCGGATTTAACCAAAATGTTTTTGCTACGCTGTGCAAAAAAAACGAAGACGATGGACGAGTTCAGTCGACATGGAATTATAGCCTTCAACGAGATGAAGCTTACTGAACGCATGGACGTAAAGTCTTCAGGTACGATTCTCCACATTTCAAAATTCATCTCAGTTAGTCATATGCTGCTGTTTGGCACCTGTTGCATGAATAATTTTTTTGTGCCTTTTTGTGCAGGCTCCCTTGAGGGGTTCGTTGATCTAGGGCAGTTCGGTGAAGAGAACTCCAGCGAAGAGCTTGCAGACCATGGATTGGTGGTAGTCTTCCAGCCTTTCTCAGGTATAACACTTTATATGCGACGTCCATCTTTTCGGTTTCTAATCTGACGTTCCTGAGACCTGTGGCGCAGCCAGGAATGTTGTTGTTTTTTTTTTTTCCTATTTTATAGTTTTTTTGTTTTGTTTTTTTTTTGGGGCGGGCGAGGTGGCTAGGACGTTCATGACTTGGTGCGTAGAGGGGGGGGGGGTTCAAAATGCATGTGGTCGGCTGGATTTCGGGGGGGGGGGGGGGGTGCTGAAGCCATATAAGCCCCTGGGTGCGGCTCTGTCTGGAACCTATATTTGTTGCTTCTAGGTGATTAACTCTTCTCACTTTACTATCCATTATGCTTATAACGTGGCATTGTGCACTTCGTCTCTTGTAGGAACATGGATGCAAATCTTGGGTGTCTTTTCCTCAAGCAGCAATGTGAAAGCAAATCTCCTGGCCAAGATTTTCCTGGAAGCAACGCTCCTTTGCGAACAAGCCGGCCTCTTTGTTGATGGTGTGACATGTGACGCTGCGAGGTGGAATCGCAGCATATGAAGGATTTTAGGAATAAGAGGTAAGCTGTGGTGTGGCTTCTTTTAAAATTTGTGTTTGCAAGTGCATTCGGGCATTTGTGATTGCTATAATAGTAATAATAGTACCATTATCTAGCGGACGAGTTTAATCATAATAGTTTGCCGACAATCAACTTAACGAACATCCCCTCATAATGCTATACCGTTTTAACTTATTATAAAGATTCACTCTGCTCTATATAATGCAGGCTCTGCCACAAGCATCATGTGCAAGTGCTTCCAACCAGTTGATGATAGTCGGGCTCTCCATTTTTTTTTTTTTCTGACTTTCCACACTTAGTGAAGAATCTGCGAAATCGGTTCTTGGACAGTGGCTTCAGCACACCAAAGGGTCGCGTGCATGCTGACTGCATCAGAAAGGCGTGGAGAAGCGGCTGCTAAAATGTGACGTTGAAAGTTATGCCTCACATCAGCGAAATTACATCTTTTTCCAAACGGCTTCGAAAAGATGAAGGTTGGCCCAGAACTCCGTCTTTTCAGTGAGGAGGTGCTAAAAGGACTATTTTTTTTTTACCGCAGGGAAATTGAAAGGTCTTCTGGCCCAGCTTAAGCGACTGAGTCCTTCACCCTAAAGTTGTCACAGCTGATCAAGATCATGACCTCGCGTTCCTCAAAAAGAGCCTTGAGACCAGGCTTTCGTGACTTCGAAATTTTGAGGCAGTTTCTTGAGTTCCTAAATGAATGGCAGTCGCGCGCACCGAGCTCTAAGGAGGGATTCTTGAGCAAGAGTACTGCGGAGGCCCTGCGTGTCACTTTGCAGTCAACGCTATATCTTGTGTGTTACCTGTCTTCACAGTGTGGTTTCAAGTACCTTCTTACATCCAAGCTTAGCCAAGGTAAACTGGAAAATTCGTTTGGAATCGTAGGACAGTACAATGGCACTAATGATCATCCAACTCCAGCGTAGTTTTTGACCACACTAAATGCGCTTGCTTTCTTTAATCTAGCGCAGCCTCCAAAGACAGGAAATTGTACCCCTGACGTTATCAGTTCATTGCTTGGACATAACGGCGTGACACCCGGCCAAAGCAGTCCCAGTGCAATTGATAGCGCTCGACGAGCTGGTTGACAAAGGGAGACTAGATGATGCAGAAGATGCTTTGAAAGTTCTTCCTCCAGAAGATCACAGCAACTACATAACTAAAAAAAAAAAAAAAATCGCCTTGCGTATTCAAGTTGCCTTGTGTACTACGTTTCCGGGTATGTGGCCCGCAAGATTCTGCAAAAAACGGGGTGCACGATCTGTGCTGGATGTTTGACTTCCACCAAGATATCCGGAGGGTTGGATCGAAGAAGCGATTTCGCCCAGCAGTTTGACTCTGGTGGGTTACTCTACCCGTCCGGCAAACTTGCAGAGCGTGTAAGCTTTTCGGAAGGCTCCTTCACTGTCTTTTTTTAGCGCCAGGAAGATCGCTTCCACAAGTATGTACAACCTAGCTAGTTTCTTGCAAGCTGTCGAGCTCCCAAAACTTGACTGTAGCATGCATGAAAGAGAACTTACACTGCAAATTGTTAAGTTTTATGTTCTCCTCAGATTTCGTTTTTATGCGAAGTCACTTAGCCGTGACAGGACCTCCCAAAGAGAGCGACTAAAGTACTTAAAGGGACACTGACACCCCAAAAAATTGTTTTTAGATTTTTTGCCAGGCGCTTCATTATGGTGTCGGAGGACTACCCAATTAATATTTTGCAACAGAGTAGCGTATTTTTTTTAATAAAGCCAAAATACGCAACTGCTCGAAACCGAAACCCGACGGAGGTCGGAGAAGTGGAGAGAAGAGAGTGAGTGGCGGAAGTCACGTAACTACACCCGACCGTGCGGTTTTTTTTTTTTTTTCTCCTTTCCGTAGCAGACGACATGCGGCGTACGGGAACTGTTCGCCGTGGGATTCTTTTGCAGTTATGTATGTTCCACTCGTTGTTCTGTATACTCCAAGATGAGTTGTTTTGTACATCGAGGAGTTGGAGATGAGTAGTGAGTGCCCGCGGTGAATTTTGATCGGCTCCGAAAAGAACACACCCAAGATGTTGCGTGAAGAGCTGGCTCACATGTCCTGCGTCCGAAACAGAAGTGGCATTGTGCGACAGAATTTCCGAAAGATCAACGGGATCGGAACCAATGGCTGGCTGCAATTCCTGTAGACTATTTACGGGCACCTCGGAAAGCGGACGCTACCTGATTTATATGCTCCTTGCATTTTGCGGAAAGTGATTACATTGAGTTCGCAGGTGTCAAAAAGGAAATCCCATACCATTTAATTCAGCGACGTGTCGTCCACAACATTTGTTTCTTATTTTTTTGTTTGTTTCTTGAGTAATAATTGTAAAAAGTGAAAGCTGCTTACAACTCCCTGTAACGCCGAATTAGAGCGCAGCTCTTGAGGAAGAAGAGGGAAGGGCACTGGGGGGGGGGGTTAAACTAACCAGGGGGGGTCACGTGACCTTAGGGGTCACGTGACCCCAATGCCGGTGATGTCATCACTGAGGTCACTGATGACGTCATCATTGACGATCACGATGCGGGTACCGATGACGTCATTAGTGACGTCACTGATGACTTCACCAGTGATGATGACGATGACGATGCGAATGTCGGTGACGTCATCAGTGACGTCGCTGATGACGTCATCACTGATGACGATGACGATGCGGATGTCGGTAACGTCATCAGTGATGATGACGATGATGATGCGGATGCCGGTGACGTCATCAGTGATGATGACGATGGCGATGCGGATGCCGGTGACGTCATCAGTGACGATGACGATGACGATGTGGATGCCGGTGACGACATCAGTGACGTCACTGATGACGTCATCAGTGATGATGACGACGACGATGCGGATGTCGGTAACGTCATCAGTGATGATGACGATGACGATGCGGATGCCGGTAACGTCATCAGTGATGATGACGATGACGATGTGGATGCCGGTGACGTCATCAGTGATGATGACGATGACGATGTGGATGCCGGTGACGTCATCAGTGATGATGACGTCATCAGTGATGATGACGACGATGTGAATGCCGGTGACGTCATCAGTGACGATGACGTCATTGGGGGTCACGCGACATCGGCGGGGGTCACGTGACCTCAGGAAAGTCACGTGACTTGGGGGGTCGCGTGACCTCGGGGGGGTCACGTGCCCCCCACGAGGTCACGTGACCCCGGTGGGGGCTCGCGCGGTGCATTATGGAACATTTTTCATGAGGCACCGGGGTCACGTGACCTCGGGGGGGTCACGTGCCCCCCACGAGGTCACGTGACCCCGGTGGGGGGCTCGCGCGGTGCATTATGGGACATTTCCCATGATGCACCGCGCGGTTACGCCGACGGTGACGGCGACGCCGACGCCGACGCCGCTCAAGCCGGAAACGGGCCCCTAAGAGCTCCGCTCTAGTAGTAGTAGTAAACTTTATTTTGTCCAAGAGGGGGTTTAGAGAGGAGGGGAGTGGGAGTGCCCGTCCTCTTCTTCCTCAGGCGGCGGCCAGGCCTTGGGCTTTGGCGGCGTCTTCGGCCATCTGGACGACCCGAAGTTGGAGATCCGGGTCTGAGCTAAGCAGTGCAGTCTCCCACTGCTCTAAGGTGGTAATCGGAAGAGGAGGTAATGAGCTGGTGCGCTTTTGGGTGCTTATCAGGGGACACGCCCACATGATGTGGTGAAGATCGGCCCTCCCTGCGCATAATTTACAATCTGCTGTATATAGCCCTGGATACAGATGACTATATGTCACTGGGTTTGGGAATGTGTGCGTTTGTAAAAGGCGCCAAGTAACTGATTGCTTTTTATCTAAATTTTTGTGAGCGGCGGGGTAATGCCCCCTGCCTTGTCTGTAGTATTGCAGGACCTCCTTATAGGACACTATCCGGTCCCTACCTGAACGACGAAGGGATTCGAGCTGCTCATCGTGAAAGGTTGTCTTGTGGCCGCGGATGGTTAATTCTCGGGCCGCATTGTGAGCAGCTTCGTTTCCCGGGAGACCGGAGTGCGCCGGTGCCCAAACGAGTTGTGTCCATCTGCGCCGGGTTTCGGGTGCCTGGACTAAAATTTTGAGGGCTTCGGGCGAAATGCGCCCTTTCGCGAAGTTTCGTATAGCTGACTTTGAGTCGCTGACTATGAATTTGGCTGAGGATGAAGCGTATGCCAAGGCGATTGCGACTTCCTCCCCGACCTCCGGCGAGGTTGTAATGACTGAGCTTGCAGCGATGGTTTGATTTTGTTGATCAAGTACAGCCACTACCATGGCGTCTCGATCACGATACTCGGCCGCGTCTACATAGGCCACGTCTTTAGAATTTGCAAAGCGCTTTTGTAAGGCTCTGGCTCTTTCCTTTCTGCGTTCTTGGTTGTACAGAGGGTGGGTGTTTTTAGGTAATGGTGGGACGTGTATGTCTTTTCTGAGCTCTATGGGAATGTCCAGCTTTGGTCCGAATTGGGTGCTGTATGTAATCCCGAGTGATTGGAGAATATGTTGCCCCGTCGGGGACTGTGAGAGTCTCTCCAGCTGGGCAATTCTTTGGGCTTCTATGAGCTCGTCAAGAGTATTGTGTATTCCTAGAGCCTCAAACCTTTCGTTCGCGGTGGTAATTGGGAGGTGTAGAGCCTGCTTATAGGCTCTCTTGATCGTGAGGTTAATTTTGGAACGTTCATCATTCTTTAGTTGCAGGAATGGAATAGCGTAGACTATTCTGCTTATAACGAAAGCCTGTACCAGTCTGAGTAGATTAGCTTCTTTCATGCCGTGATGTCTGTTGGCGATGCGCGAAACGAGTCTTGTCGTTTGGTGCACGTGTGAGTCCAGCGCCTTTATCGCGTCATTGTTGTGTCCATTGGTTTGTATTCTAAGTCCAAGGATCCTGATGCTCGATACTATTGGAATGTCCAATCCGTTAGATCTGAGCGTGATTTGAGGGGGTATGGAGGAAGTTTTTCTACCTCTGCACGTAGGCGTATACAGTAATAACTCTGACTTTTGTGGGGAACAGGAGAGTCCTTTAGGTGTTACGTATTCGTTGACTACATCGATCGCGGTTTGTAAAGTTTCCTGTATTTCTCCGTCACTTCCTCCGGTTACCCAGAGTGTCACGTCGTCTGCATATAAACTATGATGTAGTTTGGGGATTTTGTCTAGCTTGCTTGGCAATCCTAGCATGGCCATATTAAAGAGGTAAGGAGATAGGACCGACCCCTGGGGTGTCCCTTTATTCCCGAGCGAAATGCTCTCCGAGGTTATCCCACCGACGGTAATAGTGGCTGTTCTGTCTGTAAAAAAGTATTTTATATAATTGTAAGCTCTGAAGCCAATTCCTAGTTTGTTTAGCTGGGTTAGGATGGTTTCGTGGTGAACATTATCAAAGGCTTTGGTTAGATCAAGGCCAAGAATGGCTCGGGTATCGAGTTCTGAGGTGTGATCACCGTCTATTATCTGGTGTTTAATTTGAAGCATAATGTCCTGCGTGGACAATTTGGGCCTGAATCCAATCATCGTGTGAGGGTACAGGTCGTGGTCTTCCATGTGTTTGTTTAAGCGAGTAAGGATGATGTGTTCCAGGAGTTTGCCTAGGCAGGAGGTGAGCGAGATGGGTCTTAGGTTCTCTAGCTGCAACCTCTTGCCTGGCTTTGGTATCATTACAATTTTAGCTTCCTTCCACTGTTCAGGAATATGGCCAGTTTCCCAGCATTTGTTGAAATACTTAGTTAGTGCTTCTATGGAATCATCGTCCAGGTTTCTTATGGTTTTGTTTGTTACTCGGTCTAGACCAGGAGCGGAGTGCGTTCGTAGACCATGCATGGCCTCGCGTACTTCTGCTGCCGTAATAGGCTCGTCCATTATTAGGTTTGGGTCTCCCGTGTATGAGGGCAAGGGCATTTTGGTATGGTTTCCGAGGTATCGATTTTTGAGTTCATTGATTAGGTCTTTGTCTGTTCCCGGGTAAGTATGGATTATTTTGCTGAGGTTGTGCCTCTGCGTAGTCTTACTGTTCTCGGGATCGAGTAGGCATCTTAGTATGCGCCATGTTTTGGCCATGCCTATTTGCGCTTCCATGCCATCACACGCACTATGCCAGTTTTGGCGTGTTAGTTGGTCCGCATAGTCTTCAATTTGTTTGTTTAAGATTGTCAGGCGTTTGCGCAGGGATCTATTTAGTTTGTGTTGGTTTAGTCGTCTTTGTAAGCTAGCTGTTGCTTCCCACATGTGAAGTAGCTTGGCATCTGCCGCCTGGATATTAGCTTCTTCTGGTATGGTTTTGGTCGCCTGCATAACATTTTGTTGTAAGGTGTCGACCCATGCCCTTATGTCTATTATCTCAGAAACGCTAGGTTCGTTCTTGTTTCTTTGTGATTGCCTAAAAGCGTCCCAGTCGGTGAGGTGGATTCGTCTGCCTTTAGGTTTGGCGGGACCCGTTTGGATTCTGGTGGCTACTATGAAGTGGTCACTTCCTAAGTTTTCTTGCGTGTTGAACCATGTGGCACCTGACACGTTTTTTGTGAAGGTTAAGTCTGGTGTAGTGTCTACGCTGATGCAGTTTCCCATGCGAGTGGGATGTGTCGGGTCTGTAAGCAACGTTAGTTGCTCCTGCTGTGCGTCTAGCCATAATAGGCGGCCCTTGCGGTGATCGGTGGAATAACCCCATGCAGAGTAGTGCGCATTGAAATCTCCTACTATGATTAGGGGCTGTTTGTTTGCTACTTGTATTGCTTTCCTGAATAGACTGAGAAATCGGTGTTGCTGTTTAGGGTTGCTGTATATGTTGAGCACAAACATACTGCCAGTTTTTCGCTTTGCTGTAGGAATAATTTCCACTAGGACGTGTTCTATCGACGTAATGCCGGTCTCGTGCAGGAGCGCCGGTATATTTCGTTTGATTAACGTAGAGATTGTCGCGTTGCCTGTGCCCGATACATCCGGACAGAAGGACGTATAGCCTGATAATTTGGCCTGCCCCCCCGTCTCTTGGAGTGCAATTATGTCTGGCATTTCGGAATTTTTATTTTGTAGGAACTGCTGGAGATTTCCCCTCTTACGGCGGAATCCGCGGCAGTTCCATTGCCATATGATGTGCGTAGTGTTTTTACCGCTAATCCTGGCCATCATTAGTCGGGCGGCTGTAAGGCTTAGTTACTTTAATGGGCCCTACGCTGGGCCTCTGTTGCGCGTTTTCTAGGGCCGTAATTCTGGCATTACAATTCTCGGCAAATTGTGTGATCATGGTGTGGAAGTTTTTATGAATTACTTCGAATTTGAGATCAATGACCCTGGTGATTTTGTCTATGATCATGTCTTCCCTGATATTACGCTTAAAGTTGCCGGCGCGGGCGGTTGTCCCCTGGGAATGAGGGGATTGTTCTACCGCTCTGCGTTTTGCGGGTAGGTGTTCGATATCGGAATCTGATTCCGCATCTTGTGCTGTAGGTTCTACAACTACCGGGGGTGCATCTATTTCTATAGGGGTCGTTTCTGGATCGGCGGGTGCAGCCGTTTCAGGCGTTGTTGCCTTGAGTTGAGCGATCTCGGCCTTCAGGGCCTTATTCTCTGCTAGTAGTGTTTCGAGCATTTTTTTTTATATTAGTAAGCTCACTGTTGTGAGATGAGGGGAGGGTGGGGTTTTCTGTCATAGTGGGTTTAGGCTGGGAGACTGCACTTGCCCAGCTCATCTTGTTGTTGTTTGAGGTCTTGCTTTCTTGTTTCGCTTGGGGTCTATGTTCCGATGGAAATCTGGTTTGAGATGCCTTGCGGCTTTTGGCCGTGTTCCTTGATTTGGATCGGGAGGGGCGTTGGGTCTCCGCTGCTTTTTTGCCGTCTTGACTTGATAGCAATGGGTCTCTGTCTCCGTCGCTCCGGGTGTGTAGTGCTTGCTGCTGTTGTCGCCGTTTTTCCCACTGGCGCTGTTTGATGAGGAAAGGCGTCTGAAAGCGTTTCCGGCAGCGCTTGTCTCCCGTGGGGTGGTCTTTGCCACATAGCGCACAGCTGGGGTTACAGTTGTGATTGTCCGTGGGGTTTTGGGCACCACATTCTATGCATTGTTGCTTGTCAGGGGTCGGGCATACGTCCGCGCGATGACCGATGCGGCCGCAGGCGCCGCACACTTCGACTTTTTTCTTGTGGAGGTAGCAGCGGTACTCCGCGCCCCTGTAGTAGACGTAGAATGGTACCTTTGGGCCTTCAAAGATGATGATGACTGAGTTGGTGTTTCCCATACGACGGACCTGCAGGATGGGGGGGTTCTTCTTGTAGATGAGGCTTTTGGTGATGTCTTCCGCAGTGTCGTAATCCGGAATATTGTGGATTACGCCTTTGGAGGTGTCTGCTGGTGGGGTTGCGTAGGCTGTGGCTTCGTAGTGCGTGTCTCCGAATTGGAGTTCTCTGATTCGATTGTATTTCTCAGCGTTCGCCAAACTTGGAGTGCTGATTACTATGATATTTTGTCCCATGCAGGAGCGATATATGTCGTCTTCCGCCTCAGCGATTGTTACTGTTGCGGCACGCAGTACTTCATCTCGAATTAGCGCGTCGCTCAGTTTTGAAATATTAAGCCCGTCGCGGGGACGTACGATGATCTTTATATCTTCCCTTGGCAGTTGCGGCTGTCGCGGCAGCTGTGATTTCTTGGTGGAATATCTGGTACGCACTGCGCCGGCTCCAGCTGTTTTGCTTGTTTTTTCTGCTGTTAGGCCAAGCTGCGCGAGGGTTCTACGATTCCTGTTGCGGTAGCTGTCAAGCCATCCCGCTTCTTTGGTTACTTGTTCTGGTGTAATATCTGTACCTTCTACTTCAACTACTTCCATTCCATGAAAGGAGCTTACCCGGTGTATCTGTGGGGTGGTTGAGCCACCCTGGGTGCTGCCTTGTGGCTCCTCGGCGACCGGCATCGGGCAGCTGCGGCGCGTCGATGCGACGGCGCCGGAGTCTTGGTTGCTCACGGATCCCATGCGGGGCACGTCCGCTTCGGCACCGTCATCAGTGCCTTCGGTGCAATCACGCCGGAGTTTTTGATCTAAAAAGACGGAGCTCGCCACAGCCGTGGCATCCCTAGCTCGTCCTCTTCTTCCTTTTCTTCCTTCTTGAGCGGCGTCGGCGTCGCCGACGCCGACGCCGCTCACGCCGGAAACGGGCCCCTAAGAGCTGCGCTCTAAAAAAAAAAGAAAGGTACACATCGGAAAATATTTGAAAAAAAAATGAAAGCTGCTTACAACTCCCTGTAACGCCGAACTAGAGTGCAGCTCTTGAGGAGGAGGAGGGAAGGGCACTGGGGGGGGGGGGGGGGGGGTTAAACTAACCAGGGGGGGGTCACGTGACCCCCAATGCCGATGATGTCATCACTGACGTCACTGGTGACGTCATCAGTGATGATGACGATGACGATGCGGATGTCGGTAACGTCATCAGTGATGATGTCGATGCGGATGCCGGTGACGTCATCAGTGATGATGACGATGACGATGCGGATGCCGGTGACGTCATCAGTGACGATCACGATGTGGATGCCGGTGACGACATCAGTGACGTCACTGATGACGTCATCAGTGATGATGACGATGACGATGCGGATGTCGGTAACGTCATCAGTGATGATGACGATGACGATGCGGATGCCGGTGACGTCATCAGTGATGATGACGATGACGATGTGGATGCCGGTGACGTCATCAGTGATGATGACGATGACGATGTGGATGCCGCTGACGTCATCAGTGATGATGACGTCATCAGTGATGATGACGATGACGATGTGGATGCCGGTGACGTCATCTGTGACGATGACGTCATTGGGGGTCACGCAACATCGGCGGGGGTCACGTGACTTCAGGGGAGTCACGTGACCTCGGGGGGGTCACGTGCCCCCCACGAGGTCACGTGACCCCGGTGGGGGGCTCGCGCGGTGCATTATGGGACATTTCCCATGATGCACCGGGGTCACGTGACCTCGGGGGGGTCACGTGCCCCCCACGAGGTCACGTGACCCCGGTGGGGGGCTCGCGCGGTGCATTATGGGACATTTCCCATGATGCACCGGGGTCACGTGACCTCGGGGGGGTCACGTGCCCCCCACGAGGTCACGTGACCCCGGTGGGGGGCTCGCGCGGTGCATTATGGGACATTTCCCATGATGCACCGCGCGGTTACGCCGACGCCGACGGCGACGCCGACGCCGCTCAAGCCGGAAACGGGCCCCTAAGAGCTGCGCTCTAAAAAGTGAAAGCCGCTTACAACTCCCTGTAACTCCGAATCAGAGCGCAGCTCTTGAGGAGGAGGAGGGAAGGGCACTGGGGGGGGTTAAACTAACCAGGGGGGGTCACGTGACCTTGGGGGGTCACGTGACCCCCAATGCCGATGATGTCATCACTGACGTCACTGATGACGTCATCAGTGACGATGGCGATGCGGGTACCGATGACGTCATTAGTGACGTCACTGATGACTTCACCAGTGATGATGACGATGCGAATGTCGGTGAGGTCATCAGTGACGTCACTGATGACGTCATCAGTGATGATGACGATGACGATGGGGATGTCGGTAACGTCATCAGTGACGTCACTGATGACGTCATCAGTGATGATGACGATGACGATGGGGATGTCGGTAACGTCATCAGTGATGATGACGATGACGATGGGGATGTCGGTAACGTCATCAGTGATGATGACGACGACGATGCGGATGCCGGTGACGTCATCAGTGTTGATGACGATGACGGTGTGGATGCCGGTGACGTCATCAGTGATGATGACGATGACGATGTGGATGCCGGTGACGGCATCAGTGATGACAACGATGCAGATGCCGGTGACGTCATCAGTGATGATGACGTCATCAGTGATGATGACGATGACGATGTGGATGCCGGTGACGTCATCAGGGACGATGACGTCATCGGGGGTCACGCGACATCGGCGGGGGTCACGTGACCTCGAGGAGGGGGTCACGTGACCTCGAGGAGGGGGTCACGTGACGTCGGGGGTCACGTGACCTCAGGGGAGTCACGTGACTTCGTGGGGTCACGTGACCTCGGGGGGGGGGGGGTTACGTGCCCCTCCACGAGGTCGCGTGACCCCGGTGGGGGGCTCGCGCGGTGCATTATGGGACATTTCCCATGATGCACCGCGCGGTTACGCCGACGGCGATGGCGACGCCGACGCCGCTCAAGCCGGAAACGGGCCCCTAAGAGCTGCGCTCTAAAAAAAAAAAAAAGGTTACAGGGGGATCGAACCCGGTCCTGCCGCGTGAAAAGCGGACATCTTTCCCACTGAGCTACTGGGGCATATCGAAACTGGGGGATCTCTTTCCTTAGTAATAATTCAGCCGAAAAACTGTAAGTTGGAAAGTTTGCTGCCGATTTTCCTCTAGCAAATGCACTCCCGGGTCGAAGTCGGGATGCACCACGCATTGACGACATTCTCACCTAGTAAAGAAATCGTACGCGTGCATATTCAACTCGAAGTAGACACGTCGTGCCTGACGTTTGCGCGAGCGATGTCTTCAGCCACGAGAAGGAAGCGACGGCTCGGCGACGTCTTCGTGCAAATCGGCTTGGTGGTCGGGCGTGTCGTACGGGATGAATACCAATTTTTTTGACCAGTCCCAAATTTCTCTTTTAAAGGCAGACAAAATTCGCGGGTACCGCGAACGACTGTTCTGAAATAAAGGTCCCACGCCCGTCGTCCGCTGCCATCGCCGTCCCTGCGAGTCCCACGATACGCGAAACGACGCACGCACGGAATGCTTCCGGTTGTCTGTGGGACTTTTTTTTCAATCAACGTATTTGCAGCTTTTTAGAAGCCACAAAAAATGGGTTTCTTATTTTTTTCTATTTTTAATATTGAGTGTGTGCCTTCAGTGACCCACGACTTTGATTAAATTTGGTGGTCGCATCGATACCTTAGAAAACGGCCCGTGACCGCGGAAAAGAGAGTGAGCGAGACTCGAACCGGCCAGTTCTTGATCGGCGGTTTTTGGGCGGAAAGAAACCGAATTTCGAGCCGCAAATTCTGTTCTGGGTAGTTGAGCTCTCATATGTCACGTACAACTAAAAACCTCGGCGAGCATAAATACCCTGTCAGTGTCCCTTTAAAGATCAGGAGGTGCAAATGAGCACGAACCCTCTGAAAGTGTCATGTGTGCTTTATATTTTTGTGCTCTTTTCTTTAAATGTAATCTTGAATGTGAATAAATATGCGTTGATAAATACGTACAGCACGGTGCTTTATACTTCTGTACAAAATGTGATGTCTTCAATTCTACAAGGTTCGACAGATATGCTGGGGGATGCAGATGTGCAAAAATGTTCCAAAAGCCAGGTGAATTCATGAATAGAACGTGAGCGTTAGCGCGAAAATTCGATCGCCGGTTTCTCTCTTAGAAACCAAGGGATGTCAACAAAGTTATTATTGCTACTGAAAAAGCTCATTCGGATCTATAATGCAGGCGATAAAATTTCGTCCTCGCTAATACTCTTTCGAAGTAAACGCAAAAAAGCGCTAAAGTCGAGTTCGCGCTAGCAGTGTCGCGATGTGTACTGTGGCGTCCCGCCCGAAGATGCACGTCTCGCGCAAAGCATTAGGCAACGGAAGTACGATAAATATTATGGGAAACAGAAGAAATTAAGAGTACCGTAAAGTACCGGCATTGTTATAGGAAAAAGAAAGCACTTTCAAAGACAATGCCGTAACGTGAAAAAGAAACATATCTGAAAACACAGGTTGCAATACTTTCTTTAAAGTGAATTGAGCATGGACTAGTAAACACCGTATAAATTCTTTGTCATTATCCAGGGTATATCACAGACGTTATTTCACACTTCACTTAATTCAGCACGCTGCCATTTCGTTTGTTTCGTCACACATGGAAGCATGACAGATTCCATAGTAGAGGCATGTTGAGATCAACAATGATATAAGAAAACAAACAAACGAAAAACACAGGGACACAGACGAAGGAAACAGGACAAGATGCACTCTCAGCTGAAGTTTATTGAAAATTCAACTTCAGTTGAGAGTGCACCTTGTCCTGTTTCCCTTCGGCTGCGTCCCTGTGTTTTTTCGGCGCTTTTTCTGTTTGCAATGAACGAACTGGCCCAAATCTCCACTTTATTTCGATAAAAGAAAAATGGCAAACCTGGAGGCCAGTTTCAGGTGGGTGGCAAGTTGTGGCTAGAGTGCAGACCTCTTGGTTTCAAATAAAGAAAACCCGGGAGCGCCCAGGGCCGAGCCCTCGCCCACCAGCGTCAAAATACGTGAGTATGATGACGCCAGCGAGCGCACCCGGGTGCCTTCGCCCTCTATTTGCCTGCGGGTAAAGGAAGTAATTCAATAGCTTGGTCCACACTATGAGTAGACTACGCAAGTTACCTCGCCTGTTTCGCCAGCTCCGTAGCCCGCGTCCGCGCCTTCGACACCCGCATGGCCCAGTAGCGTTTCCAACCTTCCTCCTCCTTCCTTGGAGGCTTCCTTGGAGGCCCGAGGAAGTTGAGCCGGGAGGTTAGCTCGTTCCAGAGACGGAATTGGTCGTCTCTGGACAGCGCAGGGTTCAGCTTAGTTGCGCCGCGTACCAGAGAGGCCACATCCTCCCGTTTCTTGAGCAGTCATCAGCGCCAGTAATTTGAACTAGGCAATCATCCGCGTCCCGCATGTTGTTCTAGCCTTTTATGCGAGTTTACTCCATCTAATATTTTCTGGAACCGCTACAAAATCAGTTGTTCATTTCAATAAAACACGTGTATTTTTTTAGTTTGACAAGTTTCTTTAAAATAGAGCCGATGTGAAGGTCGCCGCCACAAGGGATTGGCTGCCATCGCTTGACTAAAAGCAGAAAATGCTCCTCCCGTTGTCAGAGAAACGGACGCTTGCGTAGGGACTAGGGTCCAGATAGGTACCGCCGGGAAAGAGTAGGTACAGCAGGGGGATAGCGTAGCTACTTCCGCTCTACGGGGGTTGGCTCTTGACGCCTCTCAAGTGAGTGACAGACGCCAATCTCGCCATGTCGTCACGGCGTCAAAGAGGGCGGTTTCGCAGTGCGCGCCGTTGCTTGGTTACGCTCCTCCTGCCGCTACGTCACTTCTGTTTCTAGTTTCTCGAAAGTCTAACATAGGTACCCTGGAGGGTTTGTTGCATCTTGCTATATATCTTAGGTCGGGGCGGTAGTCCAGAGGGCCACGTCGTCAGCGTATATAGCGATGTTAATGACTGGTCCCGATGACTTCATACGCCGGAGAGCCTCAGGCAGTGCCGCCATAGCACCGTTAAATAAGAGAGGGCTTATAACACTGCCCTGGGGAACGCCTTGGGTTACCATACGTTGAGAACTTCGAATTCCACCAAGGCGTACGTGCATAGACCTTCCTATAAGAAAGGCGCGTACGAATGCCAGAGCTCGGCCTGCGACCCCGAGCCTTGTAAGCTGAGCAATAATGGTTTCGTGTGGAATTGCATCGAATGCTTTCTTAATATCAAGAAATATTGCTGTTGTTGCTTGCCTCGTTGCCTTTGATTGTTCCATGTCTGATACGAGGCTGCCGATCGCGTCTGTCGTACAACGTTGTTTGCGGAAGCCAGAGAGCTGATTAGGCAGGGCGCCCGATGTCTCGAGCTGCCAGTCAAGGCGCCGTAGGACCATTCGCTCCATCACCTTCCTTAGACAGCACGTAAGAGATATCGGTCTGTAGGAGCTGGTGGCACCTATCGGTTTTCCTGGTTTATGTATGGGAACAACCCCAGATCTGAGCCAGGCAGGAGGAATATCAGACAAGCGCCAAATATGATGTAAGTATTCCAGAAGGCCAGAAAGCATCCTATCATCAAGGTTACGAAGCGCTTGAAAAGTTATCCCATCTGGGCCTGGTGCGGTGCGTTTCCGAGAAGAACGCTGAAGAGCATGCTGTAGTTCACTCAGCGTGAAATCGGAGTTGCCGGTAACCTGCGCTGGCGTGCTGGCAGCAGTGGCTGCGACAAATCCCGGTGGCGGAGTAGGAACAGAGGTGAATTCATCAGCAAGGGGTTCCGCGGCTTGAGGCAACGTGACGTTCTGCGCGATAACAAGGCCAAGGACCGGTGAGCGGGGAACAGCATGACCCGCCAGGATGCGGGCCCTTCGCCATGCTTGCCTTCCGCCACCGGGAGAGTGAAGGGTCTCACATCGCTGTCGCCATTGTTTCCGTTGTAAGCGCTTGGTATGCCTACGAAATGCCGCATCAATCTTTCGATACCGTTGTATATCATCTTGTCTTGATGTTTTCAAGGCACGTCATTGTGCTTTGCGGCGCGAAGCACGTAGCCTTAAGTATTTTAGGTCTGTGTTGGGTCTACATATAGGAACCGTAACTCTCCGTGTCGCTTTGCCGAGTGCCTGAGAGATGGCGGTCGTGTGATCAGTGATGCCAGTAGATAAGATATCTTCGAAGTACACTCGGAAGGCATCCCAGTTTGTTACAGAACAAGTCTTATGAGTGACAGGTCTTTTCTCTGGAGAGGTAATTATAATAGGGAGATGGTCACTGCCCCAGCTGTCGGGTTCGGCGAGCCAGAGCGCACGTACTGCAGCGGTGGCGAAACTCAGGTCGAGCACACTGTTCTCTACGCCAGGTCTCACAAAGGTTGCAGTGCCGTCATTCAGACACCGGAGCCCAATAGCTGCAGTGGTATCCTCTAGAGACCGGCCACGCGCGGACGTTTGCTTGTCCCCACAGGCCTCGTTGTGGGCGTTAAAGTCCCCAAGGATCAGCGTGGCCGGCTTACACCGAGAAAGGATCGTGCGTAAGATGGAAGGTTTCCATGGAGAACTAGGCCGAATATATACCGATACGATTGTCATGGCGTCCGAGTTTTTTTTTTTTTTTTTTTTTGTATCGTGACAGCCACGTATTATGCGCTTTGGTCGCAGAGATCTGAAAGATCCACTTGGAACTGAGGTAAGTCTCTGTGTATAAAGAGAGATGCCTTAGGTGCGTCAGTTGTTGTGGATGTTGTTCGGGGAGTACTAGTGTAGATAACATAGGGAGATAGTCGGATCGCTCCTGACTTCAAGTTGGTTTCCTGAAGGGCGAGTACCTCGACTTCGTGTCTCTGTAAACGTTGCCGTAAGTCATTTATCTTGTTTCGAAGCCCATTGGCATTCCACTGTATTATTGTGGGAAATAAGCTGCTTTTATTGCCGCGAGGAAGTGTATTCTTTGTATGTTTCGTTTTTCACTTTGCGATGTATTGTTCCCGATGAAGCAGTCTAGTTGCACCAGGAAGTGGCCAGTGGAACAACAATGTCGATAATTGTGATCATTGCTTGGGCGATGGGTGACTGGAGAGAAGTGAGGAAAGAGCGCAACAACGTGGCAATTGTGCACAACGCATTACCAAGGCTTTGAGACTTGGGCGTTGCAACTGATCTTGGCTTCTTTTGAGCTGGGTATTCTCTTGCCCATTTTTTTGGTACTTCGTGGTTCTTAGAAGTATTTTGGGTCGAAACAGCTTCTGCATTCTTGGCTGAAGACTTTGGCTGCTCTGCAGACGGGACCGTTGGCTTCGGCATGATTTTTGATGACGGCGTATCCAGCGGAGGAAAATCGGTTTCATTCATCTCTGGGATGATAAATATCTTGTCTCCTTTCAAGCTTTGCTTTTGCTTGGGGGGAGTGCGGTGCTTCTCCAGTCCTCGAACCTTTTGTTCATTCGTGATGACAGTTTTAGCAGACGTATAGTCGACATTGTTCGAGCTTCTGTAGTTAGTTATCTGCTTTTCAGCTTTGTAGGCTGGGCAGTTCCGGGACGTGGCATCGTGGCCTCTCTTGCAGTTTATGCACCTTGGTTGTTTCGCTTCGCACTCGCTGACGACATGTTCTCCACCACATCGGCTGCAGCGTTGCGTTTTGGAGCATGTGCTCGCCAGATGTCCGAAGCGATTACACTTAGGACACTGCCGCGGTTTTTCGAGGTAGGAAAGGACACTGTATCGTGTGTGCCCCACAAAGACGTATTCTGGTGAGGTTCTGGTGGAGAAGACAAGCTTCACTGCCTCTGTCTTGCCGAGTCTCCTCACTTGAATGACTGGTGCTTTTTCCCTTATTGATGCCCAGAGGTCTGCGTCTGTGATTTCTGTTGATACGCCGCGAATAACGCCAACAATGGAAGATGGCGGTGCTGGCTCATGCGTCTGAACCTGGATTGTGCCGAGCTTCTTCAATTGAAAAAGGGACTTCGTTGATTCTATATTTCTTGCATCTATGGCCAATAGATTAAGGCGATAATTTGGTCGAATTTGGATTACTCCATCCGGTGCCAGGTTTTCCAGCATCTGTTTCAGAGCCAGAGGATTCATGTTAGTGACGATTGAATATTAGCAGGTAGGACATAAATGACCTACCTGCTAATATTTCATCTAACATATGCTTATTCGCAGACGACTGCGTTGTTTATCGTCCTATAAATAACAGCACTGACGTTCACGCTCAGCAGTCTGATCTTCACCATATTGAGGCCTCGTGTGCTAGATGGCTAATGTCTTTGAATGCTAACAAAACATCCCTTTTTTCTTTTCATCGTAGGCAATTTTACCCATCTCCTAACTACGTCATTTGTGGTTCACTCATATATCCTGCACCATCATATAAATACCTAGGCATTACCTTTTCAAACGATTTAACTTGGTCATCTCACATACCGAACATAGCTAATGACGCGAATCGCGTCCTCGGCTTTCTACGTCGCAACCTACGCTTAGCCCCTCATCGGTAAAGCTACTATCTTTCTACTCACTAGTCCGACCCAAACTAGAATATTCATCTGCTGTTTGGGACCCACATCAACCTAGTCTTACTAAAACGCTTGAAGCCGTGCAAAATCGCGCAGCAAGATTCATCTACTCAGACTACTCTTATCACAGCAGTGTCACAGCGCTTAAATCTCAAGCTAATCTTCTTAACCTCGAATCACGGCGCGAAATTTCCAGGCTCTGCCTTTTTCACAAGTTTTATCACTCATCACTTGGCAGCTCTGTTATCGCACCAACTCACCGCGTTTCATGCCGCATCAGTCATCAGGAAGCTGTCTATCCCCCCCATGCCCGGTGCATTGCGCATCTTTTTTTCATTTTTCTGCCAGACAGCAAAGGATTGGAACTATCTGCCCACCAACGCCGTGCTCCACTCCAACCCCGCCCATTTCAAGACATTCATCGAAGAAAATATTTGATGCTTCGTACTACCCTCATGTAATACCCCTTATTTGGGGCATTTGAGGTTTAATAAATAAATAAATAAATAAATTGTGGTCGGATTAGTAGGTTTGACTATGACCACAAGGTTGTGAGCCGGCTGAGTGATGATCGTCGCCTCACTCGAAGGGTGGTTATCATTTGAGCCCGTTCTCGTTTCGCCCTTCTCACTTGGCCCTTCTCAAAACAGCCATTCTCAGAAAAATCTTCTCTCTTGGACCTGTCGCATTTGGTCCTTTCCCGCTTCGTCCTTCGCATTTGAACCCCCCTTATTTGAGTCCGTTATCGTTTCGCCCTTTTCACTTGGCCCTTCTCGGAACAACCATTCTCAAAAAGATATTCTCGCTCTGACCCGTTGCATTTGGCCCTTTCCCGTTTCGTCTTTCGCCTTCCAACCCTCCTCATTTGGGCCCGTTCTCGTTTCGCCCTTCTCACCTGGCGCTTTCAAAACAGTCATTCTTAAAAGCATCTCGCTTTGACAAGTCGCACTTGACTCTTTCCATACCAAAATCGTTTTTAGGGTAATATTAACAAAAACATTAATATATTTTATGCGTCTGTGTGTGTGTGTGTGTGTGTGTGCCACGCTACAGGCATACTCTTTCTGCTAAGGATTTTAGCAGTGCGTCGAGGTCGTCGTGAAAAGCTACTAGCTGACAATAAAACAGACCAACTATTTATCGCAGCCAGATCATATTCCGAAATGTCACGTTGTTTGAGGTCTCTCGACTTGGGACAATGCCACCACTTTTATAATGCAGTGGTTCTCAAATGGGGCTCTGCGAAGGCATCCTATAGGGGTCCGCGGAGCCCTGCCTTATCAGTCAAGCACGGCAATATTAGTTGTCTTTCTTCACGTTGAGAAGAAACGTTCCAATTTTCGGATGAGTACTCTCGTGTGTATGTCAATGAAACAAGTCTACTTCACACTAGCAATTAGTTATATTCATTTATTAAATCCCTATCATAATTAACCTATACTTTCACTTCCACATACCGCGAGCGGGGTCCTCCATAATCTGCACCTTTCTACAAGGGGTCGGCGAGACATCAATGGTTGAGAACCACTGCTATTATGTACGCTATTTCTGTTCAAACGAAATTTCCAAATTAAAAGTTCATCGCCATGGGTTGTTCGACTGAATGGTATCCTCCATACATCTTCGTGACGTACGTTATAAGGTATAATATTTATTGTTAATTCTGCTATGTTACTAATGTCAGGCGTCTTTTGTATAATACTTGCTATATATCGAATAAGTAAAGTGTATTCGTACAGTTTGTTTAAGGATAGGACGTTCAATGATTTAAGCAATGGTTTCGTGTGGGTTGATTGTGGTACACTGATTATAGCTCGGATTGCCTTCTTTTGAAGAATCGTTAATTTGTCCAAGTTAGTTGTAGTTGATGTGCCCCAGACCAAGTGACAATAATCCAAATGCGACATGAATAAAGAATTGTAAATGAGAAGCTTAATTTTTACTGGCAAACTTGAACGGAACTTGTTGAGAATGCCAACAACACTTGCAATTTTTTTTATTACACTTTGAATGTGGGTGTCCCATGACATGTTTTCATTAAACATTACACCTAAGGTTTTTACATTCGGGACGACTTCAATGGTAGAGGGGCCAAGTTTCAGGCGCAAGTCAATATTTACCAATTTATTATGTGGCTTAAAAATAATCGCTTTTGTTTTAGATGTATTAGTTAGTAGAGCGTTTGCTTCACTCCATTTATGTAAATATTCCAGTGTGTTGTTAGTGGTTTCTGCAAGTGTGTTGATATTGTTAGCTGAAAAAAGTAGTGTTGTGTCATCAGCATAAATGATGAAAGTGGTGTTTGGGCTAATCGTTACAATGTCGTTCATATAAATGTTAAACAGAAGTGGGCCTAATATACTTCCTTGAGGGACACCTGTTTTTAACGCTTGAAAGTCTGAAGAATAGTTGTTTATAAAAACAGATTGTTTACGAAATTCTAAATACGATGTTAACAGGTTTAGGGTTAGTCCACGGAAACCATAAAACTGAAGTTTATTAATTAGGGTGGTATGATTTATGCGATCAAATGCTTTAGAGAAATCAACAAAGACACCAAGAGTTAAAAGTTTTTGTTCGAATGATTTTAAGATGAATTCTTTTTGATTTCGTAGTGCGAGCTCAGTGGATCTACCCTTCCTGAAACCATATTGTGATGAGGTTATGAGCGAGAAACGGTCACAAAAAGAAGTCATACGACGATGAATAATTTTCTCTAGGCACTTCGAAAACACAGGAAGAATGGAAATTGGTCTGTAGTTTGAATGATCGTTTTTGTCTCCACCTTTGAAAATAACTATAACTTTCGCAATTTGCATTTTTTTAGGAAAGATTCCGGATGAAATTGAAATGTCGAAAATATGGGTAATTATGGGTGTTAGTATGTCCAGTACATATTTAACAGGCTTGATTTGAATGTTGTCAATATCAGTACATTTGCTATTTTGAATTGTGTTAAACATATGATAAACCTCATATTCATCAGTGGGAGCGAGGAAAGCGTTGCTTTCATTCGGCGTTCCTAAGTAAATTGGTGCATCGCAGTTTTGTGTGCCCTGTACTAGGTTTCCAAAATAATTGTTAAATGAATCGGCTAGGGCCTTTTCTCGTAAGGTTGATTCTCCGACCTTTATCTCGGTTCCATTGTTTAGCTGTGCTGACCGGTTCAATAATTTATTGATTGTTTTCCATGTCTGGTCTGGCCTGGACGTTGACTGGCCATTAAATAAGCATAGAAGATAGTTATCTTTCAACTTTCTCAGAAGCTTTGTCAGCCGATTTCTATAGGCTTTAAAACAGCATAAATCATCAGAATCTCTGGTCTTCAAAAATTTCCCGTATAACCTGTTCTTTTTCCTTATCATTTTTAAGCATTCTCTGGTTATCCAAGGTTTTTGTCGGGAACATTTTGGGCGAATAGGCTGGTATTTAAATGCTATGTTGTATATACGCGTAAATTTTGTTGTGAAGGTATCGTATGCGTCATCAGGATTACCCAAGTTATAAATTTCATTCCAGTCTGTGGTGTTTACTAAGGACCTAAACTTTTTGAGGGTGGTTGCGTTTACATTTTGGAAGGTTGGTAGATCTTCAGTCTTATTTTCTTTGTTCGGAGGGGCGTGGATTGTAAACATGTACAGTGGCAGATGGTCGCTTAGCTGTTCGTTGATAACTCCACCAGACGTGTTGCGTGTATCAGTGTTACTAACGAACAAATCTAACAGTGTCGATGAGGAGCTTGTTATGCGAGTTGGTAAAGTAATAACATTCACACAACCACTAGATTCAAGTATAGATGAAAATGAGCACTGCGCACTTGAGGGACGTAGCATTTCTATATTAAAGTCGCCGCCAAGAAAAAGAGCATATTGACCGACATTTACGAAATCGAGAAACGTCTCTAGGTGTGAAAAGAAACCTTCGATATTACCATTTGGGGGTCTATACATAACACTAAACACTTGTTGTTCACATTTCAACGATAATACTTCTAGGTCATCGGAAAGAAATGAAAAACATGGTAAAAGCTCACAGCAAAGGGTATTCTTAACATATATCAACACTCCCCCACCACGTTTGCTTTCAAAACTTGATTGGAATTGGACGGGACAACACAGCGCCACCACCAGGACCAGCATAAAGGAGGCTGCGGGCTGTGACCACCACTTTGGCAGCGGCGGCAGCGAATCGTCCACATCATAATTTACTCCCTTCAAACATTCACAGAGTCCATCGACGAAAAGCACTGAAACATCGTCATTCATGGAACCCATCTGCCACGTGCCGAATCCACCAAGCGCAATCAACATCCTGCTGCGCAGCCATTGGACGGAATTGGACGGGACAACACAGCGCCACCACCAGGACCAGCATAAAGGAGGCTGCGGGCTGTGACCACCACTTTGGCAGCGGCGGCAGCGAATCGTCCACATCATAATTTACACCCTTCAAACATTCACAGGTTGGAATCAATACCGAAGAGGAATCCACTGAAACTTCTTATCGCCAATAGCAAATATAAGTAATTGTGAAGTAATTAGTACTTAAACGTAAAGCTTTTGGTGGACATCCACCTGGTTAGGAATGACAATGAATGAAAGGAAACCTCTAATCAAAAAATTGATACGGAGCCCGACGTTTCAAGGCCAGTTCGGCCCCTTGATCACGGGTGACTGTTTTTGTCCTTGTCGCCGTCTTGCAAATTGCAAATCGCCCTAAAGAAAAGGCTCAGGGACTCGTGTACAGGATCCTCTGTGGTGACTCCGCCGCCTCCTACGTTGGGGAAACTAAAAACTTCCCGGAACGTCTCCGCCATCATCAGTATGACGTCAAAAAGAATAACGTGCAGGGTGGTGCGCTGGCGGAACACGGTCCAAAAAGAGGGTAACATTATTGCATTCAAAAACTGCTCTATCCTTGGCACGGAAAGAAACTGGCGAAGACGCCTTTTCTTAGAGTCCTGGTACATTCGGAACACCGAAAATAACGTCAACCGGTCAGGTGCAGGACACTGCCAAGCGCCTACGTGCCCGATTTGCGGTGCGTCACAAGAGGCGCCACGAACTATAAAGTACCTGCTGACACAACGGCCGCTTTCAAGAAGCCAACAACACCGGGCAATTTTCGCAAGACGACGACAAGGACAAAAACAGTCACCCTTGACCGCCCGTGATCAAGGGCCGAACTGGCCATCAAACGTTGGGCTCCGTATCAATTTTTCGGTTAGAGTTTTCCTTTCATTCATAATTAGCACTTGTACGGCTGGCTTGTTTTGCATCTATCTTAAGCCGGGCTCACACAGCTCATATACCATACAAAAGACAGCCTACGACCACGAATCACCTCTATATCCGTGGTTCGAATGTGCGTGTGCCAAGTTTTTTCCTCAAACTCATTGCCATGCGGCATTCGAAGCAGGGATCTCTTGGTGACTCGCGTTCGAATCTATATGCAGGCTGTCCTTTGTATGATGTACAAGTAGTCTGACCCCAAATTTAAAGTAGTAAAGTTAAAAAAAAAATATGCTGACATGCCGGTACAGAATAGTGTGAAGCTTCGCCGAATCTGTTCGCTGACGATTGAAACGGCTCGTGTTGTTTCACTTAGAGGGTGACACAGTGAGCTGCCGTCATTACGTGTTGCTTGTTGATGGAACCGCCGCAGAGGTGTTGTTTGGTTTGACCGCCGTCATTTGACAACTGAAGCGAGATCTGCCAGGGAAACTCGAGTGGCAGGGCTGTTTCTCCACCCACGACCTGTGGACTCGCGCCTTGGGCCTGACTGGGATTTGTGCCACGGACACCGCACGCTTCTAGTAAAAAGAACACCGGGCTCATTAGTAAAACGAACAAAGAAGCACTCAATATTCATCTTTGATGGCGCGTTTATACTTGCGGACTCGCGGGCGGATTCGCGCAGGCGGGAAGTGTATTTTGGAGCCGGGTGGTGAAATCGACTCGTCGCTGTCGGAAAATCTCGTTCAGTCCGGGACCCATACTCAGAATTTCCGCCAGCGACAAGTGGATTTCGTCACTCGTGGCTCTAAAATCCACATTTCGTTTGCGCGAATCCGACCGCGAATCCGCAAATGTAAACCATAGAGTTATTACAATGAACGCTAGAGCCTCAGCTGGCGCTAGTGTCCACAGGACTTCCGGTTGCAAATTGAAGCAGACAGCAACCAGTCTACTTTTCCCGTCTTCCTCTGTATTGCTATGGAAAAACGTACGTGATATTTTTCTCTTCGCCAGGGAATACTATAAATCAGAGTAGTTTTTTTTGCTCCTAACGGATATTATGTAGCTTTATTCACGCTAAAAAAATGGAATTTATTTCGTTAATGTGTTTTTTTTAATTACTGAGCGATGTTTAAGTTAGCGAAAATTGAGGCCCAGGTCGATGTTGTACAGCATGATTTGTCGATAAAAAAGCTATCAATTCAAGTAAAAAGAACAATTAAAAAGTGCGTACGATTTGTTCAGGCTGTAATAGTTTGTTACTGACCCAGCACGTGATATTGGTTCAATAACTCCGTGCTTCGTTCTTGTCGTCTGTTTTGATTGTTTGATTTAGCATATATTAGAATCCTTTGGGTGTTTTCTTAAAGGGCAACTCCACTCCATTTTTACCATTTTTGGGTTATGATCTGTTTAGTCGAAGCCGGCGACCCTGAATCACGAGATATAATTTGTTTTTCGGTTGTGTGCTTAGTTTTGTAGATATCGCGAATGCAAGAATCGGTCCGGCGGCACGGCGAAACCGAAACTACCGGTTGAAGCAGCTTGGCAACACTGATACTAGTGGCGCGTCGTCGGCATGACCTAGTTCTGGTCCCGCGCTTCTGAGCCGACGCGCCGACAAGGTCGGCTCAGTCGTACGTGGAGTTTCAAAACAGAAGGTTAGATGCACATTTCCTTTCTTTACCGCTTCACTTTGGTAATATGCACCAAATGCAGTAATTTTTAGCGTGTATTTATAAATTTGCCGGCCGAAAAGCGAATCCGACTGCTATAAATATGACGCGGTCGGTGCCGGCGCAGCGTGACTGTATTTGTTTCTTGCGCGCAGACCGAGAAAACGAAATAATGGGAGATAGATGGACAGATCTATCCACAAGTGGTCTAAGTTGTTAAAACCAAGGTGCCTTTATGTGCACGCTAGTTAGATCAGCCGCGACCTGCTGCGTCCGGCCGATCGTGCTGGAGCAGCCGGCGGACGGTACGCGAACAGCGACGGCACCGCATCGTTCTTCAAAGACGCCTGTTTCGTGGTGAAACCCGCAACAGTCAGCAGCCGCAGATCCCGTGTGTAGGTGTCTGACGTAAAGTTTTGGGAGCAGAGCTTCGCGTTGGAGCTCGGAGTCAACGGTCTTCCGAAGTCTATCCGGCGAACGGCACCGACCCACACCTTCTGCCTCTTCCGGTCTCTTGGGAACTGGTGGAACCGCAGCTCCGGGTTGCGCACCGGGTTGGTGCAACCCACAGCACTACAAGTCCTGCTCGACATTGCCCAACGCGAGACCGGCGAATCTCTCCGGCTCCACGACGCGCGCGTGAGCGAGCAGCACCGCTTTGCTCTCTTCCGCGCTGTCGCGGAAGCAATGCTGGAATTAAAGGAACTGCCTGGACGCTAATAAAAATAGGAGAACACAGGATAATGTAGTAAACACCTCGTGCCGTCAGCAGAATCGCAGAATGCCACGGGAAACGAAGCGTTCGCGGCGTCCGTACGAGAGCGTAGGACTAGACCTACGTCATTGCCCAGTGTTGCTTCACTAGCTCACCCGGTGCCAGCGTTGCTCACCCGCTTTCGGGCCGCTAACCGAGCCGGGAGAGCATTTTTAATATTGGTTTTAATCGGTAACGCGGCGTCGGTTTGACGTGATATTTTGGGTATGACCGTATTTTGACCTCCTAAAGCGATATCAGGCATTTCGATAGGGTCGACTTTTTGAGTGGAGTTGCCCTTTAAGCTGAATCACTCCGTGTGCTTCATAGCATTGACTATATGCGTAAATACGTGCCCTATAATACCTGTCTGCAACGTTAACACGTGTTATACATGTGTATTGGGCTATTTCAGCGTAATGTTCGACGCCATGAATTCTAAAAAAAAACGCCCTGACATTTTTGTATATCCGATTGTAAAACGTTCCAAACTTTTAATACTGTCACTATACTAAACATTATTTGCTCTTTTCATCGAGCACGAAGGAAAAACGTGGAATGCATTACCGGAAGTCAAATTTAGACTGGTTGCCGTCTGGTTCAAAATGCAACAGCACACTAGCGCCACCTGAACCTCTAGCGTTTATTGTTAATAACTCTAGGGTGTAAACGCGCCATATGGCCCATTCACGAGTACAGAACAGCACCACGTCAGCGCTACTAGTCAGCGCAGACGTTGCTGGTGGAGCGGTGGCTTCACGCTATATCAGTGATCAGCTCTAATGCAGCGCCAATAAAGCGCTAAATTAGAGCTGAGTTCAAGTCGGCGCTGCATATATCGGTGACTTATAGCGAGTTAGTCTCACTGTACCCGTGCCCACGCGTGCCCACTTGCAGCGTGGAATGCCGGTCGTTTCAGCCGGCATTCCACGAGTGGCTGCACTCTCCAAGTTCGTTTCTGCACCGGCAGTCCACGGGTGCATGCACTCAATGCACGGAGAAAATCGAGCGTGCGCTACAATGCATATCCGTCATGCCTCGCTTAGGAGACGAGCAAGAGCAGACGACGCCTTTTCGTCTGCACGTCAGCCCTCAAGCACTTGCAATCGGCAGTCACGCAACTACTTGATGCTCACGGGAGTTTGCACCTCTTATAAGCGAACGTGGTCAGGTTCACGTAACATTTATAGATTGCTCTAAGACGTTTGACCATGTGCTTCGAGACAACTCGCTCAAAAGGCTAGGTAAGCTGCGATTCTTCAGTGATTTTAGAAGTTTGTGGCTTCGTTGATATTATGTTCGCTCTCTATCCTTTAGTATTCTACTCAAGAGCACCACAAAGGTGATTGTTAGGGCCACATCTGTTTTCAGTATATACACAACTTAACAACAAATGTGAACTTTTTTTTTAAAGTTAAGTGTCTTTCAGGTATATGTATGATTGTTTTTATAGATTGGCTGTAGTTGAGTTTAAGGAATTGATAAATCCGTCTCAATGCTAAATGTGTTCGCCGTGTAGTCGGGATAAGAATATTCATTTTGATGTATGACTATGTTTCGCAGTATTACAAACAAATTTAAAAAATGATTTGCACGCTTCCTACAATGTATGGTTCGTTAGTTATATGCGCCTAATAATAAAGTGCGTCAGTTGCATATGGGACTTATACAAGAAAGAACACAAACAGAATGTATAAAAAACTTGGCGGACTCTTAAGCTTCGCCTTTAAGAGTGGAACGCCGTAGCTTTATCGGGCCCCGTTGGCAAAGCATTCTCATAGAAACCCGGACTTGTTTCCGAGCCGTGCAGGAATGTCTGCGTGGTCTAGCCGGTAGCGTCACGTGTCACGTGTGACGTCACATGTGGCTGCGCGTGTTGCATTGTGGGATTTTTTGGTCCCACCGACGCCGATGCCAGAATTTTCTGCGACACACCCACGTAAACTTTCTCGCATTAAAAGAAAGAAAAAACTTTCACATCGGTTTATTGTTTCTGTCAATACAGACGCACCAACTCGGTTGCTGTGATTAGAAATGATGTGCGGCTTAATCGTTTAGAAAAAAAGTGGAAGTCGTTTACCACTCCCTGTAACGCCGAATTGGAGCGCAGCTCTTGAGGAGGAGGAGGGGAGGGTAGTGAGGGCCACGTGTTCTCGGGGGGGGGGGGGGGGTCACGTGACCCCCCCCCGAGGGCACGTGACCTTGGTGGGGTCACGTGGGGGCAAACACGTGCCCCCTCAGAGGTCACGTGACCTCGGGAGGGGGTCACGTGACTCCCCAGGTCACGTGACCCCCCGGGTCACGTGACCAAAATTTTTCCGCTAGATTTAGCGGGGAAATTTTTTCCGCTAGATTTAGCGGGAAAATTTTTTCCGCTAGATTTAGCGGGGAAATTTTTCCTCTAGATTTAGCGGGAAAATTTTTTCCACTAGATTTAGCGGGGAAAGTTTTCCGCTAGATTTAGCGGGAAAATTGTTTCCGCTAGATTTGACGGGGAAATTTTTCCGCTAGATTTAGCGGGGAAATTTTTTCCGCTAGATTTAGCGGGGAAATTTTTTCCGCTAGATTTAGCGGGGAAATTTTTCCGCTAGATTTAGCGGGGAAATTTTTTCCGCTAGATTTAGCGGGGAAATTTTTTCCGCTAGATTTAGCGGGGAAATTTACCCATAATGCACCGCGCGGTTACGCCGACGGCGACGGCGACGCCGACGGCGACGGCGACGGCGACGGCGACGCCGCTCAAGCCGGGAACGGGCCCCTAAGAGCTGCGCTCTAAAACGGAAGAGCAATCTCAGGAACAAGGTATACACAAGTGCAAATTGCGTGAAAAACTTAACCCGGAATTCCACCTCCAGCCCTCTGCATTGCGCCTTCGGAGGACGAGAAACACTAAGACAATTGCGTTGTTCCAGTACGGGAATTATACATTCAAATATTATTTGGGCAAGTTTTCAATTGTAGTAGACCTCAATTATTTAAAATGTAAACGAACGATTTTTTTAGGGTTGTTGGAGTTCAATATTCAATAATTCGTGATATATTTTTGCCTTTTTTGTGTGTTTAGACCGCAAGGTTCAGTGCATTTACAGTAAATAAAAATTAAAAATATGCCGCGCTTCTACTAGATTGTGAAGTCGGCCTGAAGATAGACCGGTTTTAACGTGCCACACTTTCCCTTTCAGCACTCTTACGTGTTATTTAAATTAGAACTGTATAAATCTCCTGCACTTACCTGGGGTTGCAGTGTATACCAGTGGCACGAAGACCGACAGGAAAACCATAAGCACATCATGGTTTCAGTCTTAAGAAGTACGCTAACTCCAGTCAGAACTCGATATCTTAGCTTCACTAACTAGTCCCCGACAATGTTTCGGGGGCTCATATAGCAACTAAAAAATGGTACGATTTTGTTTTAGTTGAGTATAAAGGTCTTTCGATGGCATGATCAGTGTGCGCGATGGCAGATATAAAACGGTAATTTCTGGTGCGACGGTATAAAATGATAAAATTAAAACTAATGGCATCTGAGCTGAAACCTAGAGGTCAAAAAATAGCTTGAAATCTATGATTCCCGTTTCTGGAATCAACAACTCAAACACTCAAATAGTACAAAAAAAAAAAAAAGAACTTTTGTTTTCAGATTTGACCTCGTCAGGCACTTTGTCGAGAGGTAAAGATGTAAAAAAAAATGTATATACATTTTTTTTAAACACAAGTGTTTCTTGTAAACACAAAAAAAAAATTGAAGAGCGTTAAAGTCCTAAAATTTGGGACTTCGGCAAACATTACAAGTCTCTCACACCGTTTAATTTATAAAAATAAATACTTTTTCCTAAAAAAAAAAGAAAAAAACAGAAAAAAAAAACATTAGCGGTCCGCTTGAATCGTGACCAATTTTCCGGTGTCAGTACCTGCTTTTAGGGCTACCTATACGTGATATTCATCGTTTCTTATAAAATGTTTTTAAAACATGCCTCTCAGTAGCTAGTCAGCCTTTTTTATGGCGTGAGCATTGTGCGCGATGGCAGGTGGAAAAGTTAATTTCCTGTAGCAGGAAGTAGCACGAGAACCACTGCAACCGCGTTCCATATAAAACCCCACTCAAGTAAAGGACGGATCGCGTCCTTGAGTTAAACAAACTTTGTAGTATACATCTATACAGCTATACGAGAGCGAAAGCACTTTTTCTTTTTTATATTTATTCGTTACGTCATCGAAAAAAAATGCAAGTAGACTATTTTTATTTTTTATTTTTTTATTAAGCAGGCCGTTTTGGGTTGGGTTGGACTGTTTGTTGCGAGCCACCTGGCTCGCAACAAACACCAAAACTTAAATCCACTAGTTTTCTTTTAATTTTTTTTTGCAAACTTTTTTGCATTTGACTTTTATGACATAGGCGGCCAGAGTGTTTGTTTGATAAGACCATAAAAATATCCAGTTCGTGCGTGGCGCAGAAATAAGCTATATTACTGCATGAGTCAAATACCTGCACAGCAATACGGTTAGTACGCTGCTGGAAGCGACTCCATGCAGAGCGGCAAGAACACATCCTCTGACAACCTCTACGGTGCAGGACGAGGGACTGTATAGACCATGTCACGAAACTGTCTTTCTGCAGGTCTAGTCAGTTCGGTCACGCGATAATAGCGGTGACGATAGTCTACTTCATCTTACGATGGACCGCAACAGACAGCACCAGAGCCATCGAAACCAATACAGTGCCTTTTGCTGTCTCGTGTGACCTTAGGCCGCAGCAACGCGCCGTGCACGTGGTCCCACTCGCGGTGCTGGATTGCCTGGGGTGACTCGTAGCGTCCGCAGCGGTCTATCGCAAGGTGAAACATAGTATGCAGAGTCTAAAGTCAAAGGAAATGAGCGGGAATCCGCTAGCTTGCTTGTAACCCTAACCCACTTGAATGTAAAACATATAACACAGAAAACGAGCATCGGAACAAAGACCAAATAAAAGGCGGATTATACGTAAAACTGCAGTATGAAAAAACAAGCGTCGGTGCAAAGCGTTAGAGGAGAAGAGAGCAGTGAATCCCGCTTTGGTATAATGCTGAAGCAAACCCACATTTCGCATCACTTAAAAGGAGTGCGCACGAATGAACGTGGAAGGCAGCAGGGTTGGCCGCCTGCTGAACAACGCTCCTCGATCTATAAGAAAACAATAACTGATCATCTTTCGGCGGCGCTTGAGTCAACGAGTTATCAGAGCTGTGCGAGTTATGAGTCGTCACGATTATACTGCAATTAAATGCAAAGGTGCAAGCGAGCTGGACAAGAATGATGAAAATAATCCCTGGAGAAGGGGAACAAGGGGAACAAGGGGGACAAAGGACAAACACAAATCTCCAAACACAGCTAGGTGACTGGTGCGCGACTGAAGAAATCCGCCTGGTCCGGGTATCGAACCCGGGACCTCTCCATTACAGGTGGAGCGCTCTACCAACTGAACTAACCAGGGGTTAGACGTCAGTAGAGCAAACAGGTTTTATCAGCCGCCACCAGTCTAACACCAACAAGGGTGAAGCTTGCAATTTAAGGTTATGATTATAATGCAATTAAATGCAAAGGTGCAAGCGAGCTGCACAAGAAAGATGAAAATAATCCCCTTCTCCAGGGATTATTTTCATCATTATGAGTCGTCCCCCGCTCCCAGATCTCAGACTGCCCGCGTGTATTCTCTATGCCGTCGCAAAAACAGAAGAAAAAAAAAAAGAGAACAAGGACGATGAGGAATTGCATGGCGCTTTCTTCCTTTGTCGCTCCCATCGTTTCTTTTGCTTGGTGCTGGGTTTCTTGTTTCGCTCTCAATGAACGCTGGTGAAGCCCGTCGACTGCGCGAAGGCGCCACCCCCCCCCCCCCCCCCCCCCACTCTGCTCTTTGCTTTGACGCTTGCTTTTTGTGTTGCATTTTTTGCCTATAAGTCTGTTAGAGCTCCACGCGGGTTAGCAGTTCTGCCCGCTCATTTTATTTCTGAGCAACTGGCTCGCTGTCTGGCTCAGTTTCGCGATCCGTAAACATAAAAAAAATAATAATAACTGTGCCCATTTCATTCCCATTCAATTCCGGGCAAAGGGCATCTAATTCCATTCCCAATCCACCCATACAAAAATGGTCTATGGTCGGCTATAGAAAATCCTTTGTATGGCCGGCTATAGAAAATTGGCCCCAATAGCTATAGCCGCTTCTATGGCTGTCTATAGCTATTCCTATGGTCTACCCTATGGTTTTCTATAGCTTTTTCAATGGAAATTTGGCTATCGAATTTTGTGTGGTTTAATTTATGGGTCTCTTTAGAAAGAATGCTATAGCCGCCTATGGCTTTTCTTTTGGTTCCTTTGACCGTCTATAGCTTCTTGTAAGGTCTTCTATAGAGGTCTCTATGGCTTACTTTATGGATCTTTTTAGACACCGTGCTATAGCTGCTTATGGCCTTTCCTATGGTTTCTTTAGCCGCCTATGGCTCTGTGCATGGTCCGCTATAGCTCATTCTATAGGTCGTCTTATGAGTCTCTTTACCATCGTGCCATAGCTGCCTGTAGTTTTTTTTTTACTGCAATTGTATGAAATGTGAAACAAATTATTTGTTGTCACTGGACATCTTTAAAAAAAAAAAAAAACCTTGTGAGACGTGCCGAACTTCATAGCCCATTTAAAACAAAGTGCTAACATTTCAACAAAACAACAACAAAAAACAAATGCACTCACTCAGGTGTTTGCAAAAGCACAGGTAAACAGACACAAATTATTGTTTTCAAATCTCCTAGAAGGTTATTACACACAGCCCATTCTGTAGACAAGTACACACTAAGCAATCTCTACTATGTGAAGAGGTACTACTGAGCTGTTATACAACTGAGAATATTGCAAAGCAAACAAGAACCAAAGGCAATTCCTGGGTAGTGTCTTGTCCCCCGGCAGCCGGCCGAATTCCAACCCCCCCCCCCCCCCTTCCCCCCGAAATTCTAATGCCAGTCCCCACTCATTGGCGCTGCAATCAGTTTATCAAAAGACGTTTCATCGAGATCGTTTCATCAACACATGACGTTTATAAACAACTCAAAATATATTTTTCTTTGTAATGATTTGCCAAGAAGTGGCGTGAACGGGTGGGCTGAGTCGGTGAGCACGCGCCTCAGGAATACAGGCGCGACGAAATGTCCCTGCAGCGTGCAATTCGCGTAACGAGTGCCGACAAAAACGTGTGTCCAGGAAACGTGTATCCACGAAAAGGTGTCCATGAAACGTCTTTTCACAAAACGCAGGGAGAATAAGAATGTCAGTATTCTAACTACAATTTTCACATGATTTTAGAGAGCTAATGGCAGGCGACTGCGGTAGAATTACGGGGAAATTATTCGCCCAGCTGTCAGAAGATAGGCACTGCCAGGAGATAGACACTACAGAACGGTCAATTGTCGCCGAGTAGGTTGCAGCGCACTTACGTTCAAAATACCGGACTTGAAAGATGTAATCCGAAATATACGTCGACACGGGCACTGCAGACCAACCACTCAAGCACAAAACCGAGAAGGAAGGGATTCGTGAAGATTCACCACGATGTAGCACAAGCTGTCATTTGCCGAACCGAACACTGAACGCATCACAAGAATGTCTTGGGCTGGATGGATGGATGGATGTTACTGGCTATACCCTTTGTATCGGGTGGTAGCTTGCGCCACCTAGCCTAAGTCTAAGAAAGACATACATTTGATTTGATTTCTCGCGCCCTTCTAAGCCAATTTTCTGCCCCTTAACTATCACCAGGTAGTGTGGGATATCACCAGGATGACCTTCGGGGGATCGGGCAAAAAAACTAAAAACATCACCCCCCGCCTCTTCCCCCCGGCGAGGGAGTCGCCAATTTTCCTCTGGTCAGACCTTGTCGGCGTTACCCCCGCACCGGACCCACTGGGAGACAGGGTTGAGACTTTGGGCCGGAGCCACGCGGGAGGGAGTCCCAATTTTCCTCTGTCCCGCCTGTCCCCAGCTGTGCTAGTTAGTTCTGCATCATTCAATTTTCCCTAGATAATTTCCACCAATCTTCTAATCGCCTCTTTGTGACTGTAATCCTCTTCTCCTCCGTCCCTCCATCGTCTCCAGCGAACCCCAAGGCCCCGGCCAGATCTGTTACCCCCTCAGGGATTGCAGGACGAAGCCCCATGCACTTTAATACCAAGTGCTCAAGTGTCTCACTCTCATTATGGCAAGCAGCACATAAAGTGTCCATCTCCTGAAATTTAGCCCTATACGTCCTCGTCCTCAAAGCCCCCGTTCTCGCCTCGAACAGCAAAGAACTTCCTATTGAATTGTCAAAAACATTTTCCTTTCTTATGTCCTGCTTTCGTGACCTGTACACTGTTAGAGCTGATTTATCCTGCATTCTTTCTTCCCACATTTTCCTCTCTGCCTCTTTCACCCCTTTTTTCACTGAAGTAGTCTGTTCAGCCCCATCACCAGTGTTAGGTATTTAAATGTAAGCTTTCGAATTCGGTTTGTCCATTTTGTGTTTAAACTTTTCATGTACAAATATTTGAATACCTTCCGTGCCCACCGCGTATCATCCATTTCGGTCAACCTTTGTTCAAATTTCAACTTACTAACTGCCTCCCTGCTCTCAAAAAACGACTATCCCATGTCCCCCTGTACTCCCTCATTTGGTGTTTTTCCATGCGCTCCCGGTGCCAGCCTGCCTGCGTTTCTTTGCCGAATTTCTAATCCTGATTGAACCTCTGATTTTATGCACAGCACTGCATTGCCAAAAGACAGCCCTGGCACCATCACTCCTTTCCATATACCTCTGACCACTTTATACCTATTATAGTTCCATAGCGCCTTGAGCTTCATAATTGATGAATTTCTTTTCCCTTTTCTAATTATATTCTCCTCGTGTTCCTCTAAATATTTTGTTCCTTCATTGAGCCAGACTCCCAGATATTTGTATTTTCCTACTTGGTCTATTTCGATGTCCTGTATCCTCAGGGGTTCCCTCTTTTTGTCATTAAACACCATTACTCCAGACTTTTCTCTACTAAAACTCATGCCCAATGTGTCCCCTTCCTCTCCACATATTCCAGCTAGTTCCTGTAACGTATCCTGGTTATCTGCCATAAGTACTATGTCATCGGCATACATCAGTCCTGGTATTACCTGTACTACATTTCTTCCTCCTTCCATATAACTCACATCAAAACCTAAGTTGCTCTGCTCTAATTTCTTTTCCATTTCCCTGAGATATATCATGAAAAGCAAAGGTGACAGTGGACAGCCCTGCCTGAGCCCTCTTTTTATCGCTGCGGGTTGTGTAGTTTCTGTCTCCCATGCTATAATTACCTTATTGTCTGTATACACCTGCTGAAGAAACCCAACCAAATATGCATCTAAGTTATATTCCCTCAGCTGGCTCCAGAGTTTTTCCTGGCTCAAATTATCGTAGGCTCCCTTGATGTCCAAATAAGCCAACCACAAAGGAGTCTGGTTCTTCATTGCTATTTCTATACATTGTGCGGTGACGAATAAGTTATCTTCCAGTCTTCTATCTCTTCGGAATCCATTTTGGAGCTCACCCAATATTTGATTTTCTTCTACCCATTCCTCCATTCTCCGCTTTACTATCTGCATAACTAATCTGTATAGAACTGAAGTTACCGTTATTGGGCGATACGACTTAATGTTGTCTTTGTTTCCTCGGCCCTTATATATTAGTCTCATTTTACTCAGTTTCCAATCCCTAGGCACCTCTCCTCCCATAATTATTTGATTTATTGTATGTCGTAACTTCAATTTGCTTGTTTTTCCTAGTGCCCTAATGAGTTCCATAGGTATGTCGTCTGGGCCTGTCGCTGTACCTGCTGGAACCTTACTTTCTGCCTTATCCCATTCCCTTGCGGTCGTCTCCATTGTTACACAATTCTGCTCCTCCTCTATGCTGCTGCTGTCAGTGCTATCCACCGTCCCCCTCTGCTCAAGCTGGGAGAAAGCCCCTTCGATTGTCTCTCTAATATATTCCCGTGCCTCTTCCCCCTCCACTCTTCTCCCTTCCTGTGTGGTTAGCATGTGTTGGAAACTATCTGTCTCTCTCCCTTGCGCTTTAATATGTTCCCAAAACCTTTTTGCTGCATTCCTATCTTTTTTATTTATTTCCATCATCCACTGCACTCCTGCACTCCCAATTTTGGCCTGTATTAAAGCTGATGCCTCCCTTTTTCGCTCTTCTTTGAAGAAATCGCTTGTTGCCGACATACGGGTAGGACTTTTCGATCGGGATACCTTTTACCATAGAAGCGAAATCCACAGCAGCCCCGCGGGCCGCACGACACGCGAAACTAGGTCCGCAAGCAGCCTCATTCCGGGATTGGCAGTGGCTAATGCGTCATCCGTCAAGCCACGTGATCACGCTCCTTCCGTTACATGCGCACAGAAAGCGGAGTGAAGCGATAAAAAGTCTACGGTTGATTGGTCCGCCGAGTCCGCACCTTCTACAATGCTTTCAGCTTAGGGAGAGAGAGAAAACAGAGGAATTCAAAAGCAGAGCTCCTTCAAGGCCAGAACGGGGGTGCGATCACAAAGACTAATCTTCAGGGGCATACCAACAATGAACACAGCGAGAGAATGTGTCACTTATATGCTGTTGACAGTTCGAGCCAAGGTTGATAGTGCAGTGGATGCTATGTGTGGCCTTGGGCTTAAGGCAGGTGCCGTGTCCAGCGTTATCACCAGGTTCGAGACAGTTTTCACTGGACCCTAACCGGAGACATGGTTGGCCTCAAACACGCATAGCGTCTACTCTGCTGTCACTACCGAGTGAACAGGACAGCTCCATGAAGGCCCCCCAGCTTTTGGACTTCTTTCTAAAGCTGCACTTCCCAGAAGTGACCCAAAATGAGGCAGGTTTGAAGATATCACATTTTACGCCGTGTAGCCCACATTATAATTTAAAATGAATAATTAATGGCGAATATTTTTTTTTGCGCAGGATGTCCACAAATAAATAAATAAATAAATAAATAAATAAATATATGTTTTTTTCTTTTTTTTACGAAGCACTTTTGAATTATGTGTACACTGTTAGGTTCGCATTTTTAAACTTCAATTTTGGAAATCTTTGCATCGTTGTGGCATTTATGATTGCGTGGTTTAAGAAATTTGTGCCGTAATACGTTTTTCATTCGTGAGTTCAGTCTATATCACTGCCATCAATTACAATCTCTGAGCACCATGATGACACATGGTGGGGATGTGTGCTCCAAGAAGCTCCAATGACTTTAATGTCTCATAATTTAAAGAAAAAGAAGAAAAATTGGCCACAGCGCTTGCTGATTTGTTGAATTCGCAGAACAGAGATAATAGGACGCACCTAGGGTAGCGCGTGCCTAATGATATTAATTTTTTTTTCGGCTGTTATTTGTGTATATTTCACCGTTCTCGACATGGGCGTTGACGGACATTGTACCGCTGCTTACGCCCCTGCCGGGGTAAGCTTTTTTGTTGTCACGACACTCTATCGCGTTACAAACGCGTCGATTTAACGCTCATGAAGTCTCGAGAGGACTGTCAATTGTTTAGTCAGAGCAACGACGCAGCAATCGCGAAGTGAGAGACGACTGCTTCTCACTCTGATCAAATGTGAGTGTGGGACTGTCGAGCAGCGTTAACTTGCTAATGATGCAGGGCGCTGCTTTGTCGTTGAGCACCTTTGCCCTGCGAACGCCGGCGGAAGCGTTCCAGTGCTCGGCGTACCCTAGGCAGCAGAGCCTGTCAACGACCGCCCGCGCAGCATCGCAACCTTTCTGGAGCCTACTGGCAGTCTGCGAGCGCCGACGATTTATCGTCGCGACTTGAATGGGAGCATTTTATGAACTCCTGCGGCGAACATGAAACACCGCGAACATGAACTCCCGCGAACATGATCCCCGCGACGGGGAACCATTGGCGCTCGCAGACGGAGGGTTCCAATGCTGTGCGAACGGTTGTTGGAGGACGCTGCGTAGGGTATACGCCGGGCGCTGGAACGGCTTCGAAGCCATTCGAAGGGCAAAGGATTCGCGACGACCAAGTAGTGTCTTGCATCTTCAGTAAGCTAACGGGGCTTGAGAGTCCCAAGCTTACATTTCCACAGAGCGAACGCGGCCGGCCAAATCGAGGCGCAGTCAGCACTCGCGTCGCGATTGCTACGTCGTTGCTCTACCTACACTGATGACATGCGCACCGGCATTCGAAACCGCCCTCTCGAGACTTTATACGAGTCCAATAGACGGCTTTATAGCGCGATAAACCGTCGTGACAAGAGTAAAGCTCACCTCTGTAGTGGCGTAAGCAGCGGGTTTATGTTTGTTGACGCCGCGTCGGGAAAAAAACATCAAATATATTTAACACAGGAGGCAGAAAGAAATACAAACATGGCAGGGACACGGACAAAGTAGAAGGCGCGCTACGAAATACATATACTTACAAAATGCACTGGAAAGGACAGATAATTCGAGCTAAAACACGGAAGATTGAGATGACGTCAACGCCGAAATAAGGCAATGCGCAGGGAAAGCAGCCGGCAAAACTGCAATAGTTCTATAGGCAGCTAAGGACCCTTTTATGATCGCGGGCGTATAGCCGCGGCGACGTATGCCCCGTTAACCTGGCTGAAGAAAATTCTCGCCCCGATTGAGCGCATGAATGACTCTCTTCCACTTTCGTACATCTGCATTAAAAAAATAAAAAGGGTCCCGGGCATAGCCTAAGCAAACCATTGAACCGACTAAAAAAATTGGATGGTCGCGAGTCTATAGCTCGGGAGACATACATCCCTCTATAGCCGGCTAAAGCACATTGTAAGGTCGGAGGCTTTACAATGTGCTTTGGTGACATAGAACACTATTGAGTCGGCTAAAAAAAAATGTAATGGTCGCGATTCTATAGATTTAGGGACATACACCACTCTATAGTCGGCTAAAGCACATTGAATGGTCGGAGGCCTATAGCTTTGGTGACATAAAACACTATAGAGACGGCTAAAGAAAGTTCGATGGTCGCGTATCTATAGATTTAGGGACATACACCACTCTATAGCCGGCTAAAGTACATTCAATAGTCGCGAATCTATAGCATTAAGGACATACATATTTCCATAGCTCGCTAAAGAACATTGAATAGTCGCGAGTCTATAGCTGCGTAGTCATAAATATTTCTATAGCCAGGTATAGAAATCGGAATGGTCGAGATTCTAAAGCTTTGAAGGCATACATTTTTTTATGGGTGGCTATAGCGTGTTTTTTGGTTTCTTATGGCTGACCATAGAAGGCCATAGAAGGGGATAGCTCACCACAGGATTTTCCATAGACGTCCATAGACCATTTTTGTATGGGCATTCCCTTCAACGTTGCCGCCATTCCACTCCCATTCCATTCCGGGGTCGCGAAAATTCGGAATGATTCCGGAATGATTCCAACTCCGGAGTAGCCACTCCGCAACACTGGCTGATATTGATATGTAGAAGAATGACACAGTTGTTTCTGTTCCCTCGTCACTAGCTCGACAGCGTGTCTTCGGTGGCCTCACCGGCGCCACACACCAAGACGACTAAGTCACCATTCTACAAATTATTTTCATAACGCGGTTTCAGAATCAAGCGAAGAAAGGCAAGCTTTTACGATAAATTTCGCGAACCTCGTTGCCTTTTCCCGAATTGTCGAAATTGTGTTTGCCTTTATTAATGACTCCTTCTAAACTGAAATTGCATCATGGCCAATTAATCCGTTAATAAACAAGTTAACTAACAGATTTAGGTTAATTATTAAACATTGCAACGGTTATTCACCCATTTATTGTCCACCGAGCCCTACAGATATAACGAAAGACGGTATTCACATATCCGCCACATCCTTTTTTTGTAAAATATGTAAAGGTCTGTAAATAATAAAACAAAAAACACCCTGTATGTGTGCGTGAACCAGATGCGCCCCCTGTGAAACCATGGGTCTTTCCCTTCGAAGACCCAGCTCAGGCGAGACTTGGTTGTCAGAAAGCAGCTGTCGGTTAAATGTATTGTTTTGAGCGTGTAATTTTCAGATGGTTTACCCTCAAGAGGATAATGCGCTGCATATTGTAACCATGTATGCGCTGCACATTTTAACCATTATTTGAACGCCGTGTTGTAATCTATACAACTTTTTCCTTGCCTGATCTACGTGTGCTCATGTTATCTGCTCAAAATGATGTGAAATAGTTGCTTGTTTTTTTTTAATCTTATAAAGCATTATTTGTTCAGCCCACGTTGTTCAATGTTAAAACGCGTGATAAAAATTGTCATGGCTTATAAGCCATTTCTTACAAGTGAACGTCGGGTGATTCTCGAATGGTCGTGGCAGCCATGAAGAAATATAAGATTCTCACCTCTTTGCGACCGTCCCTTGGGTGGTTCGTCTCATAAATGAACACAAGACTGAGTGACAAGTGAAGCGAGCTGATTAAGGTTAAGAAATAAAAGATGGGCAGAAAAGAAGACAGAGAAGTTAACCTGGGGTAATAAAATAATACTAAAACAATCTCGGACTTTAGATGTGCCGTTTTGTTCCATTATAAAATAAGATAGGAAAAAAAAAAAAACTGCTTCCAAGTTTTAGATATCCCTTTCAAATATCTAATGTTCGGCCTTTGCGACCAAGGAAATGGGGATTTCATTTAGAATACCCACCATCCGACAAACCGAAAGTCGCAGCTAATTCTTCGCTTAAACAACTTGAAAATCGCTTCTTTAAAGTCGCAATTGTTTTTATGTAAAGGAAGGGTAATGTAGCTTCTACCGTCCAATGCATTGAAGCACCGTGTTGCTAACGATCGTGCTGCAGCGTAATTGATGCCGCGGTACGACGCTGGCAGGTCGTAGCTGTATCAAAAGTCCTATGTGCACTCCACCAAAGCGGCACCAAAGATTCATATTTTCGCGCGTGCAGCCGCGCAGGCGCACACCTTCTGGATAAGGCGCCGGACGCGGCACCTGTCGCGATCAATACCACTCGCTTCAGGCGAGCCCCTGCGGTCCCAACACTGCCCAAGTATTCTAGTACATTGTAGTATAGGAAGTATTCACTGGCGGCCATATCCGTGTGCGCTGCTGCTGAGCGCGTGCTGACGGCGAGCTTCCGCAGTCCTTTTGGAGAGTGCATTTAGCACCTTCAAGGTTGCCGGTCTTAGCAGGCTATTAATGTGAGCTCCTTCTGAGCATGCGCTCTAAATATCGCCCTCAAATATGGCGTCCAGTGAATACCTCCTATAGCCAACTCTAGAGTGTACTAGAGTGCAGAGTAGTGTCTGAACCGGCGAGGCTCTGTAAATGGCAGCTCGTGAGGCGGCGCGTGTAGACAACAATCGCGGCGCTGGAGTCGACAGTGCAGCAGAAAGTCGCCGGAGCCCGCAAGTGCCGCCGCACGTGCGCGTGAGCACAAAGCACGTACCCAACCACCACCCTGTTGACCTTACTACCGATGCGCCCGTGTTGACACCTGTCGCAATCTACACCACGCGCCTCGCGCGATCGGCTCCAGTCCTAACACGATATACCTTTTCGTAGTACACTGTGCCTAGAGCGGTTTCCACTGAGAAAGTTTGGCCGATAGGCGGAGCTTGTTGCCCGGTAGAACTAGGGTGCCTTCATACACTTTCGCCACGTCTGCCATAGGGTGGCATCATCTCGGCCATTTCTGTGCCCAGAATGCACGCGCTTCGATCTCGTTCGGAGCGAGCGCTTAGCTCCGCCCGGTGGTTCGGCGCCATCTGAAGGCCGATTTGGCACGCGCAGGCAGTTTTCAGTACAACAATGGGTGTCTTCACCCTATGACAGACGCACATCGAGGCACCCTAGCTAGAACCAGCGGATTTCGCGATAACACAAAATGGCGTTACTCCTTTGTCTCGTTTATTCCTGAGAAATCGCATAGAGTTCCTATGAGTCAGAGCTACAAAATGGCGGACGGAATTAATCCTCCCCCGGTTGCCAGACAACGCTGCAGTGGTTGTCAGCCTGTCCAAATATCCCAGTCGACCACCGATCCCCTTCGTCTTCGGCACCTAAATAAAGACGACACCTGGCACTTTGGAGGACGACGACAAGGACAAAAACAGTTCCCCGTGATTGAGGGGCCAAGCTGGCCTTGGAACGTTGGGTTTTCGAAGTTCAGATGGTTAGAGTTTCTTTCTGTTCTGTTCTATTATTATTATCTTCTTACTCAAGGACCTATTTTCGCGGGCAAAACCTTGAGCGCTTTTGAAAATGAGCCCAATCTCCAGACACGTGGCAGCTTGCAGTGACATTGAACTGCACTTACGCATCCTTTCTTTGTTCCAGTAAATTACAATAATAAAAAGGAACCAAAAACATGTATTATATAGACGCAGCTTGCTTCACTGTGAGCGGGCCCGTAGCTAGTACACGTAGGCGCAATAGGAATAGGCACAAACATTGCAGGGGAACAGTACCTGACGGTACAAATCCTGGAATGCGTTTTTTTTTTAAGCCATCTAAAATACAATATTAAAATTAACTCGTGAAACGTATCATAAAACGGAATAGAAATGCGTGTAGAAGTTTTCAAAGCATACCAGAATAATCCGCATCTGCAGGAGATTTAAATATACTGATGGGAACATACATGTTTTTTTTTTTTTAATACTTGCAATATCAAAATTTTCTAACCAACGTAAAGTTTTTGGCAAACAACCAGTAAAGAGATGTCATCATTTCAGGCACATTAAGTTACATTTTAAAACCAAAAACTATCAAGTTTTTGTTGTTGTTTTTCTTCTTCTTTTTTTTTTTTGTGAAAGTTTTAGAAACAAGTTTGTTAGTTCCGGCGACGCTACATTTTGGAAGAACGCCCAGAACTTGAAACAAATCTCAAAAGCATGAACTTATTATAATCAAACTACACCGACGTGGCATAATAACATTAACAATTCCCGCGACTCGAGACTCGATTATTAAAGGCATGGCTCCGGTTTCAAATGTAGGCTTGGTAGTCCTTACAAACCGATTAAAGCTGACGGAATAATAAAGCTGACATACTCCACCCGACGCCTCACACTGAAGCGGATATACAGCTACATGAGACGTATGAACTCTTTCATGGCGGTCATAGGTGATCTGTAAACATGCCGTCGAAATTGTTCAAAGCGAACAGAGGATGTGGGTAAAGCTTAGCGTACCTTTATAGCTCCGACATGTCTAAAATTCGGGTTTTTTGTTGTTGTTGTTCTTGTTGTCTCGAATGGGCTTACGATCTGTGTCTCTATTTTGTGCATAGGTGTGTCCTTGTGTAAATAGATCGAGCAAGGAAATAAATTCAAGGAATCCTGTTTTTAATTTAGTTAATCAGCAAGAGAAGATGTGCGTATTATTTCGTGTAAAACTTAAACAAATATTAAAAATAAAAGTACAAAACATGATATGCTGTCTGTGTTCTGTACTATGATGAATACTTTCTTAAGTTTATTCAAAAACTGTGCCAGCGGGTTAACCCCAAACACGGCAATTTTATGGTGATGACTAAGACAATCTGTACAACAAGTTGCCTTAATTTTTTTTTCTTTTTTTTTTTTTGGGGGGGGGGGGGGGAGGGGGTTGTCAGTAGAAAACTTCCGGATTGTCAGTAAAAGGGTTCAAAACCTTATTTTTAGTTATCATACCAACTTGTTCGCGATTCTCATAGATCGCGGCTTAGGGCGAATAGCATCGGTCGCAATGACCGTTCGCAGCGGTGCCACTCACGGCCGAATTCATTTACGCAACTTGACTTGAAACTCCACCCAAACACCACAGTTAAGGGAAGTTTCGCGCTTCGTAGATTGAACTCGACTCGAAACTCCAGTCCCCGACTAAGGAAATACTCAACAATTTCCTCCGTTGGATCTTAAGCTAGCTTCGGCGCTACGTCGGAGAAGAAGTGTTCAGAGCAAGAAGCTCGATTTTTCGCTCCTTCTAGAACCAAACGCTTTAGGCCAGTTAATTCAATTTTTCATCTCGAACGGAAACCATCTACCATCAACAATTCTGCTCGGCGACAGCCCGCCGACCGCAAATGGAGGGCCAACCACTTCTGTGAGTAGCAGAAAGCGTTTGACGCCCAATCTGTCTGACAAGATGGACGCCATAAGCGACCACATAAATTCCAATGGCCAACAGGAGGATGGACGTCCGCTGCTTCACCCTCCTCAATAGGTTCTTCAAGAAATAAGTGGAACAGTATCGGACGACAACATCCCATCCAAGCGAATCCGTACCGCCGATGTCGAGAGGGACCAAGGTGAGGATAACACCTCATTGTTTTCATTGAGGGACATAACCGATGAGACCGACAATGGCGAACTGTACACAGTCGTGACATACCGAAAAAACCGGGCAACAGGAATTCCCGTAGTCTTCAAGCCGACAACACCAAACACGTCCTTCTGGCGTGTAAACCCAAACGTGCTTGCCAACGAGATCATAGTGGTCACACAAGAAAAGATAGTCTCGCACAAGATCAACAAAGAAGGCAATCTCTCCGTAAATGTTTCATCCCTGGACTCGGCGAACAAGCCTCTCGCAGTCACCTCTCTCGGAGAGATTCAGGTAACTGCTCATATTCCGGAGGCATATTCCAGGAACTATGGAAAAGTAAAACATGTGCCACTTGAATACAGCAACGATGAGCTCTTGGATTATTTAAAAGACTTTGGAGTCACGTCAGTTCAACGTCAAGTGGCCTACCGACGCCAGGACGACGGAATTGTGGAACAACTCCTTTCAACGACAGTCGTCCTCACATTTCGGACGGACCGAGTCATGCCTCAACGCATCTACCTCGGATTCACAAACCATCCCGTTGAAGAATACTTTGGACAGGCAGTTCAGTGCTTCAACTGCCAAAGATATGGACATCTCGCCAGGAACTGTAGAGGAGAGCGTCGTTGCAAGATGTGTGCAGGACCCCACAGCCACAAGGAGTGTAGCTCCAGAAAGGAACCAAAATGTGCCAACTGCAGCGGCAACCATACATCCACATATTCCGGATGTCCACGAAAAAAGGCCGCCACTGCTGCAAAACAACGTTCCATCATTTCATTTCATTTCATTTCATTTATTGTTCTCTCAAGGCCCGAAGGCATTACAGAGAGGAGTGGGGTCAACGGAAGGCAAACAAGGCGCCGAGCTCCGTCACCAAGTCCACAAGTTGTTCGCCGCCAAGCACGACCAGAGCATCCCAACGGAGGAGCACCTACAAAGAAAACTTACAGTGAGATCCTGAAGCGTCCTCGCAAGGTTCAAAAAGATCAAAGAAATACACAAGAGGACGACTTTCTTCCCTTGGAGGAGCGTCCAGGGCGGTCGACAATGCCAACACCCATACCAGCACCTCGTCGATCTCGGAAAAATCAAGCGCCTCCCGCCGGAACACCAGCAACATACCCAACGTCAAACCAGTCACAGCATCCACGAAAACAAAAAGATCTTGCGCGGGTACCCATGTTATTTGTGGCGTTAAAGGCTATCATACAAGAATACCCTGGGGCAAACAACATACCAGAAGTAGAGGCTCTGCTTACTATGGAGCGATTGATAATTCCCATTAGCGATCACCGCTATCACAAATAGCGTACGTCAGTACAATGGATGAACATTACAAGAAAGCCTCTATCATACAATGGAACGCAAGAGGTTTTCGATCACGACTTTCTGATTTCAGACAACTCGTTTATAAATATAGCTTCTCCATCATTGTAATCTGTGAATCAAACTTACCTAAAGACATTCAATTATCACGGTACGAAAAATTTGGCTCAGCATGCACTAATAGTGCAAGTCGTGTGACAATGTTCATTCGAAGAGATCTTGCATATACCGCACACGTCGTTTCAACCCACCCGACCAACGAATATGTTTGCGCCACGATTTCAAATGGGAAAGTGAAGTTCACAATAATCGCAGCATATATACCACCAAAGTCCCTATTTGACAGGCAGCATTTGGAGTCTATCCTAAATACAATGCCACCGCCATTTATTCTAACAGGTGATTTTAATGCCCAACATCCAATATGGGGGAGCATTCGGACAAACCTGCGTGGAAGGCACTTGGCGGAATTAGCCGACGATTACCACTTATCTACCATTAATGACGGAACCCCGACGTATTTCTACGGAACGGAAGGCAGCAGCTGCCTCGACTTAACATTTGTTTCGGCATCACTAACATCGCAAACAGCACGGTTTGCAGACATTGAAACTCGTGGTAGTGACCACGTACCCACGTACACGATAATTAATGGGTTCACCAATGTCCGAAAAACAAACTTCGTACAACGAACCAACTGGCCTATGTTCGAAGAACCAATGACGAACGAATGCAAAAATGTTACTGAACTATCTCACTTTGAAAAAGTCATTGTACACGCGCACCTCTCAACTTCCGCGCAACGAGCGCGATACCGAAATGCAAAATAATCTAACCGGCCTGTCTTGGAAATGGACGAGCTAATAAACTATATTTGCTCTTCATAAACAGTGTCCGCAGCGTCGAAGTGTCTACCATATTTACCGCAGCATTCCAACACCCGCTACCCATTCATGCAAAAGCTGCAGTTTGTACAGCGACGGGCTGACCCAACGCAAAACAGTTATAGGCCGCCGACAGCCATGCCGCTGACATAATTTCTAGGTTTCCAGGGCACGTATACCCGCCGACGTGAACCGTACATTTTTCCGGGTCAACCACGCATCTGTACAGGATAGAACTATGAACAACTCGTCACATCATCCCAAGACCGCCACTCCCCTCGTGCAGGTTTTCACTGCACGAGCCCAGCTCTTTCCCCACCTAGCTCTGTTTTCTCCCCTAAATTTATAATTTATCTCTAATCCAGGCCTCTGCACGATTTATCACCCTCTACCTCGCGTCCCTATGCGAACCCAAACACGGCTGAGAACCGGTACTGTATCCGGCGGCAGCGCACAGCGCGCGCTAGCCGCCGCTCCTCCGGAGACGGAGAAAACGAAATGAAAGAGTAACTCCCGCCGCGAGGCTCAACCCTCGATATGGCGGTGTGAGGATCCGAAACCAACTGTGCGCACAATCAAACGGGATCAACCTCACGACTCTACAACCAGATACGCACGAGTCATGCCCATCGCGTGAGACTGGACTCCACGGAGCATTACACACGCACAGCCACTGATAAGTGAACACGGAAACTCGGTGGTTTTCTGCATTCCGATGTCTGCGCACCAGACATCGCGTATCCGGCACGATTTATGGGGCTTAGCCCCTAAATGTAGCCTCTGGCCACAAGGTACTCGTTCGAAGCGATCTTGGTCGGAACCTCAAGAGCGCATCTGTACCTTGATACGCTGTCAATTAACGAAGCTAAAAACCGCGCTGACAGCTCAAGGAAGGCCAACTGGGAGCTAGCATGCGGTCAAACCGAGACGCTAGTCCCTTCCCGGACAAAATGCAATGCGGGAATAATTTCCAAACACAGTACATGCAACCGCCATCCGCAATGGGTGCGCTCCCCACCCGGAGCGATGCCTCTAACGCGTCTGATCGGTAACAAACGTTCCACAACATTACATCGATACGCGAGCAAAGGCGGTTAGGCGCGTCACATTCCCCAAACCGTGAGCTGGCATCTTTCACAGCAGACGTAATCGGCCGGAGGCGTAGGTGGGGTGAAGCCCGAAGCTACAGGCCTCGAGAGGTGGGGTAATTTCGACGCACACAGCGCTCTTGCGTAGCAGGATCAACCTGCCAGCATCGAACAGTGCGCTGAATAGCAAACACTCATGGCGCTTCTCGTAAACGGGGATAAGTAAATTCCTGACTGGCTGGAACAAAGGGTTAATCCCTAAAGACAACGGTCAAGGTCCGCTCCTCCTCGTCAGGCAGGCGATCGTGTCAGGGCCTGCGTGCGGTGCTCCCGCAACGAAACTTCGTGCGGCTCTCCCGCGACAAAGATGACCCACAAAAAGAGCGCGAAACAGTGCCCCAATTGAACCGGAAACAGGTTAGGAATCGGAATGCCAGCCTGATCTAAAATCAGGCCCCACGTTGCGGCGCCAGTTTATGCGGGCATCTTCTAACGACATCTTGTAAACCATGAGATGGGGAACGATAAAAAAACGAACGAACACAACAAACTCCGATTCCCACAGACCCTGTTCCCGGATGAATATGACACTGCAATACATCGCTCTCGGCAAAAGGGTTTATTCACTCACTCATTGCCTCGGGGGTTTCGGGATCGGGGAACGGTCATCAGCGAGGCCGGGGGTAAGTCCGCTGCAACTGCAGCTGCTCCAAGTCCCAGCGATGGTCGCCCACACCACGTCATGGGGACGTCGTCGTCCAGGATCGCTGTCCGGTCCGTTTGTTGAGTCCGCCACTCGACTTAGTGACCACAATCCCCGCGTCAGTGTCCCCCGCCGTCCGAGCTCGCCTCCGTGACTTGATCCCCAAGTCGGCAGCGTGAGAGCGCAGCCAGAGAGACCTTCCTTTGTCTCCGTTCCCCTTTTCAAGCCTTGGGTCCTTTCTTCTGGGAAGCCAGTCCCGTGACGTCAGACGGCTTAGGGGAGTGGTCCAGCCGGACCTTGTGCTGCGCGAGGCCATGGCCGGTCCCCCGAGGCATGACGCATGTCGGAGGCATCGAGTGCGAGTTGCCGGAAATCGGGGACCAGAGGTTCGGCGCGGGGGAGGGAAGCCAGATCTCCACAAAAGAAACACGCGTGTTTTAAAAAAAAAAAAAAAAAAACATTTTCTTTTCTCCATTTGTAGCTCTCATTTTATAAGAAACGATGAATTTTCGGGTGTCAGTACATGCTTTTACGTGATGTATAGCCCTAAAAGCAGGTACTGACACCCGAAAAATGGTCGCGATTCATGCGGACCGCGAATGTTTTTTTCTGTTTTTTCTTATTTTTTTTTCGGAAAAAGTGTTTATTTTTATAAATTAAACGGTGTGAGAGACTTGTAATGTTTGTCGAGGTCCGAAATTTTAAAACTTTAGCGCTCTTCAGTTTTTTTTGTGTGTTTAAAAGAAACACGCGTGTTTGAAAAAAATATTTTTTTTACATCTGTACCCCTCGACAAACTGCCTGACGAGGTCAAATCTGAAAACAAAAGTTATTTTTTTTTCTACTATTTTAGTGTATGAGTTGTTTATATCAGAAAATGGAGTCATAAATTTCAAGCTGTTTTGTGACATCTGGATTTCAGCTCAGATGCCATTAATTTTAATTTTATCATTTTATACAGTCCCACCGGAAATTACGTTTTTACATCTGCCATCGCGCACACTGATCATGCCATCGAAAGACCTTCATACTCAGCTAAAACAAAATCGTACCGTATTTTAGTTGCTATATAAGCCCCCGTAACATTGTCGGGGACTAGTTAGTGAAGCTAAGATATCGAGTTCTGACTGGAGTTAGCGCACGTCTCAAGACTGAAACCATGATGTGCTTCAAATGTCTGGTTTTCCTGTCGGTCTTCGTGCCACTGGCATACACTGCAACCCCAGGTAAGTGCAGGAGAATTATACAGTTCGAATTTAAATAACACGTAAGAGTGCTGAAACGGGAAAGTGTGGCACGTTAAAACCGGTCTATCTTCAGGCCGACTTTACAATCTACTACCAGCGCGGCATATTTTTAATTTTTATTTACTGTAAATGCACTGAACCTTGCAGTCTAAACACACAAAAAAAGGCAAAAATATATCACGAATTATTGAATATTGAACTCCAACAACCCTAAAAAAAAATCGTTCATCTACATTTTAAATAATTGAGGACTACTACAATTGAAAACTTGCCCAAATAATATTTGAATGTATAATTCCCGTACTGGAACAACGCAATTGTCTTAGTGTTTCTCGCCCTCCGAAGGCGCAATGCAGAGGGCTGGAGGTGCAATTCAGGGTTAATTTGTTCACGCGATTTGCACTTGTGTATACCTTGTTCTTGAGATTGCTCTTCCGTTTTTCTAAACGATTTAGCCGCACATCATTTCTAATCACAGCAACCGAGTTGGTGCGTCTGTATTGACAGAAACAATAAACCGATGTGAAAGTTTTTTTCTTTCTTTTAATGCGAGAAAGTTTACGTGGGTGTGTCGCAGAAAATTCTGGCGTCCGCGTCGGTGGGACCAAAAAATCCCACAATGCAGCACGCGCAGCCACATGTGACGTCACACGTGACACGTGACGCCATAGAATTATTACAATAAGCCCGAGAGGCTCAGCTGTGTGCTGTTGCATTTTGGAGCAGACAGCAAGCAGTCAGAAGTTGACTTCCGGTAATGCATTTCCATGGGAAAAAGTGACTGCATTTTCTTTCTGCGCTCAATTATAAGAGCAAATATCACTTATAATTTGTTCGTACTAGGCCTATTGTAACATTTCTCGGTCACGCGGAGAAAATAATTGGTCAGTTACAGCATTTTTATTTGAAATTCGATGTATGAAAAACGGTGTTAAAACCGCTTCGTACATATATTTATGTGCACTGTCGGACACTGTTAGCGCGAACACGACGTCGACGATTTCCAGCATGGTGGATATCTGTGCCAAACGAACGAAGCACATGTGGCAAACCAAGAGAGACGGCAAGAACTACGCAGCAACACTGGGTAAGTAACTCCTTGCGCTTGCAGACGATCAAAATAAATTGAAAATCACGTAATATAGTCAGATTTGCAATAAGTAAGTACTGCGTTACTCTTTCTGCTCATGAATATGTGCGAAGATGCTTGTTCTGGGTTCAAATTACCAGCCGCAGGCTCCAAATCTTTGCAAATAGGGAAAGCCAGAGAGCATGTGCCCGATAAAAACTGCCTGGCATAGAAAATAATAAAAAGACACCTTTCGTAGCTCACGTGCTTTATTTTTTGCGTTCGATTGTTTTTCTTAGCCGATCGTAAAGGTGCACGATCGGTTTACGACGCCAACTCGGAATCCTCCGAAACCGGAAACAACGATCAACTGGCCCGCCCTGCCGACCATCAACTCGGAACCACCACCGAGACAACCACATCCAGTTCCGGTAACTCAAAGTATTGCGAACGAAATCAAATCGCTCCTAGTCGCTCTGCTAGGGAAGGCCTCAAAAGAGGAAATCACGGAAATGTTCCTGCAAGCTCTAGACGATCTTTCTCGGCCAGAAGCGTCAGGAAACAAGCAGACTACCATAGAGCCACGGTTCAAGAACACACCGATTTCTAAACCTAATGAAAAAGAGTCGGCCACCTCGTCGGCGAGTACACCGGAGAAAAACAGCCGACAAGACGACAGCGAGAGCCGCAAGCGGCATGCGGCCATGGCGCCTGGGACGTCACTCTCAACACAGGCGGCGACAGCGGACACTCTCGTCAGCACCGCCGCAACGCAAAGCTCAATCGCAGAAGGGGACGACGGCCCAGCATGGTCTTTGGTCCAATCCAAAAAGACCATCAAGCGGGCACGATACACTCGCAAAAAGACCACTGAAAGCGAAGGCAAGGCACAGGCCCCACACCAGCGCTTCACTGTCATACTTCGACCACGAACAAAGACAGACCTTACCATTATACCGAGAAGAACCCTGGAGGAAGCCTTCACAAAAACGCTAGGCACACAATCACAGGAGATATCAGTGAAGCTACAGAAGGAGAGCAGTACTATCTCCGCACAAAGCTCATCTGAGCCTACCGCCAAGGCGTTACTGGAGATCACTGGAATTCCAGTTGCTAACGAAGAAGAGATTCCCGTACAAGCTTACAAAACACTGCAGGATAACCAAATTCTAGGGGTCATATATAAAGTAGACGAGGGTGAGGACAACACCTCGCTCCGGGACAGGCTCCGATGTGACACCCACGACATCGTCACGGCCCGACTTTTGGGAAGGAAAGGACGCAATGCGATGATAACGTTCGAGGGTAATCGATTGCCAAGGTTCGTTAGATACGCGCTTTGCATCATCCCAGTGTACCCATATAGAGCCAAGGCGGTGACATGCACAAACTGCCACGGCGCGGGTCACAAGCAAGACATCTGCCACAAAGAGACGGTCTGCTCTTTGTGCGGCAAACACCACGAGGAAACGCAAGATGACCAAGGTAACACCAACCCGTTCCCAAATCCGACCCCGTACTGCCAGATCTGCAAAAAAAAAATGGACACTTGGCGACAAGCAATGTCTGCCCGAAGAAGACAGAGATCGGTAAGCTACTGAGGGAAAGGGCAAGGAAGCACGCGAAACCCAATCAAGAGTCCAGGAGGAAGAAGGGGGCACCACCACCACCGCCGCCGCCGCCACCTCCATTTAATCCGATCCAACACCCACCAATGCACGAAAGGACTTACGCTGATTTAGTCCGGGGTACCCCCACTTTTGAGAGACACAGCTACGAAGTCCGGTTTACAAGGCTGGAAAAACAACTCTCAGCGCTAAGCCAACAGCTCACTGTTATCGCTTTCAAACTTGGTCGATAAAAATAGGGATTAGATTGTTCAATAGAACTGCAGAGGACTGGGGCTACGGGCCGCAGAACTCAACGCAAGACACTTGAACTAACCATCAAAACGTCCAGATGCAATTCTATTACCAGAAGTAAAGACAACCTCAATCAACCTAATAAGTTACACTTCATACTCCAGCCCGTCGATCCCATCAGGCCGCAAGCCCAACCAAGACGTGCCCAAGGGGCAAGCCATGGTGTATTTGCAATCGGACTGGCCACAACATCAAATTGACTTGATGCGATGGTGCACAGACAGACAAGAAGTCGTCGCAGTCCGTGCAACGCATCAAGGAACACCCGTAATCATCGCATCTGTATACTACAGGCCAGGGGCTAGCAGCAAATCACCAAGAGACAACGGGTGGATAGAACAACTACACATCCTTTACCCAAAAGAACGAAGGATTGTAGGAGGAGACTACAACTTGCCACATACCAGCTGGGGCTACAAAGTAGACACCATAAACGGCCAGAAACTCCTGGAGGACATGACACGGTTCAAGTACACACTACTAAACACGCCGGGCTCAACAACGAGACACGGCTTGACAAGCAGACAACAGCATACCAGTCCAGATCTTACATGGATATACGGAAAGACTGAAAGCCTCTCCTGGAATGTAAACATGGACACGTGGGGGAGTGACCACCTGCCAATAAAGATCGAGGTGAACTCCAAGAAGTCCGAAAAGAACCGGCGTTTTGCCCATACAGTCAATTGGGACCTTTATAGAAGACACCTGGAAAACAACCAAGAGGAATCCTTTGCGACAGCAATGCTCGATGCATTGAAAGCGGCTACAACCAGATCCAACATACCTGCCGATGCACCTACCCCGGATATTCACCTCTTGAATCTCTGGGCTAGGAGACTCCGAGCGCTGCAGCGATATAGGAGGGGCCCAAAAGACACCAGCGGCACTCAGAGAGGTCACCAGACACACCATCGCGGCACGCAAACACGCGATATATTTGGACGGGAAACGATGCCTGGATTACAGTGCGTCCTTGTCGGAGAAAACTTCAGTAAAGAAACTGGGGGCAACCAGCAGATCCATGATGGGACAAAAGAGGGAACAGAAGGCCCCTCTAACCCTGGCGCTAAAAACTGACACCTCGGGAGAAGACCTCGCAGATGCGGCCGGAGACCAATGCTTCCCGCAGCCCATTGCTACGACAAAAAACTCAATACGGAACCCGTATACTCCAGTGCTGGCTAACTCAGCGGATCCAATGGACCAACCCTTTACCCTGGGTGAATTGGAAGCGGCACTCCACAACAGGAAGGCACACAGCGCTCCGGGCCCGGACAAAATTACCATTCCCATGCTGCGCAACCTCCCACAAGACGCCAAACACCAGCTTATCGAAGGAATTAACGTGGTATGGGAACAAGGACAGTTGCCACCAATATGGAAGCATTCGATCGTCGTCCCAATCCCCAAACCTGGCAAGGACAAGGACACGTTTATCAACTTCAGACCGATATCACTCACTTCATGCGTATGCAAGCTCATGGAACGAATGGTTCTAGATCGACTTAACTGGACACTAGAGAGATCCGGCGCTTTTCATCCAGCTCAGACAGGATTCCGACCCTGTTTAAGCACACAGGAAAGCCTCCTCTTGATGTCACACGACATCACCAAGAAAAGGGCGCCAAGGGGCAAAACCATCCGCTCAATCGTCGCCATTGATGTTAGAAAGGCTTTCGACTCCGTCCCCCACTGGGCTGTCATTCAGGAGGCGGAACGCTTAGGAATACAGGGCAGGGCGCTTAACTTTATTAAAGCTTTTCTTAAGGATCGGACATATTCGATAAGAATAGGGGACCACATGAGCAACCCACGACCCAACAGGGTCGGCGTACCACAAGGCTCTGTATTCTCGCCTTTACTGTTTAACATGGCAATGGCCGATCTCTCACGCCGCCTATCGAGGATCCCAAGCCTCAAGTTCACCATATATGCGGACGATATCTCCCTATGGACAGTGACAGGCCCTACCCGAACCCAACCACAGACTCTTCAAGCCGGATTGGACGAAGTGCAGACCCATCTCAATAGGGTCGGCCTCACCGAATCCCCGGAGAAAACGACCTATGTGGTCGTCGCATCCCGTAAACAAAGAAAAGCTGGCATCGCCAGTCAGATGTACTTAACGCTAGCAGGCAACAGAATCCAACCATCTACCTCGATCAGAATACTCGGAATGTACATCGATGAATACGGCTCGTGCAGAACCTGGATGACAAGGTCAGCCAGCAATGCAAGGCAATCATCCATGTCATCAGAAGGATATGCAGCTCCAGAGGCGGACCGAACGAAGGAATAGCACGTCAGATGGTGAAGGCACTCATCGTATCAAAAGTATGCTACTGCGCTTCGTATTATAACATCTCAAAAAGCCAGTGGAAAAAACTGGAAACCATCAACAGACAAGCTGCACGGGTCATTACCGGCTTACCTTGATTCACACCAATAGGGACACTAATGGAACATGCCCAGCTCAACAACTTACAAGAAACTGTAATGGTACGATCTGCCGCCCACCGTGAACGACTGCAACACTCACGACCCGGCAGAACCTATCTCAGTCTCATTCAAGCACTTAAACTCCCGCTTTCCGACTTCCCAGAAAACGAGCCTCCTTGGTTAGTCTACATCGACCTCGTAGAAGGCAAGCCCGTCCCGAAGAACGCGAGCTTGATACATCCAGCCCGTCAGAAATCGCAAGCCAGTAGCCACAACAAACGAATACAGACCTGGGAAAGCTCGGCGGAGAAGCTAGCCGTCTACACAGACGTGGCTTTCGCGAACCTCTCAGACCAACTTGCTACGATCGCAGTGGCAATACCAGGAAAAGGAATTATATCTTCCAAACAATTACCAAACAGCACCTCCGTCAAGGGTGGCGAACTCGGAGCGATTCAATATGCGATTGAAACAGTCCTCAACGACACAACCATCTGACCAAAAGAGCTCCACGTTTTTTACGGACTCAGTAGCCTCGCTCACCGAGTGCAGAAATAGGAACAGCCCCTGCAAGAGAGCAAAATCCATAAAAAAGATGGCCCTCCAACTTTCTCTGCAAGGTACAAAAGTCCAGCTGTGTTGGGCGCCCGCCCACGCAGGCATAGCTGGCACTGAGTAAGTAGCGACACGACGCAAAATTATCTAGATACACGACGTCAGAAGCGCCTATAGTGATCTCCATTTTGGGCCTGGGAGGTTTCTATGGTAACCGTACTGCTAGCGACGCCGGGCGGCAACCTTTATCTAGTTGATATCTCCATTCGTTAATTGTAAAGTGGTAAAAGACCTAAAAGACGCTTTGCATGGCGGTACGGCACTGGCCTCTGGAGTGGCGGCGCCTGTTTCTTCTGTGAAATAAGACGATTTGCAGCGTGCACGGACAAGGCGAGTGGTTTTCCGCGCCGCCGGGATGGCGGCGGCTTCGCGGGACGAACGTACCGCCCTTGTACTTTCGGACTTCGATCCTATGGAACAAAATCCGATTACGCCGGTCACGACAGGACGATCGCCTTGGGACATGACTGCTGCTCGACTGCCCCATAGTAAGAGAATGTATGCTTAGCGCCATACTTCTTCAAGATGAGATTATCTCACCGACTGGTGGGGACCGACGTCGACGACTGTATCACCCTCGTTTCGGGGCGATGAACAGTCGACGGGGTTAAACCAAAAAGGACAGCACGGTGGTCTACAGAGGACTGTTAACGCCATCAAAAGAGACGGACGCCGGATATGAGGTGTTCTTGCCGACAGGCCAAGTGGTCGTCCGGAAGTTTACCGGCATGCAAAATGTCAATATTTTTATCTGGAGTAGCACATATACCCGTGTTAAAGGGGCCATGAAATTATTGTTTAACTTCTTCTTCCTTAGCTTTAATCCTCAACTCAAAAGAGAACAGTGGCATCACGCGGTCGTGACATGCTAGGGCACCGGTGGGATGACCCCAAGCTTCCACCGTGCTTTTTAAGCACACCATAGAACTTGTCATTCGCAAGTGCACTCATGTGCACTCATTGGCCACGAACGCGAATTCAAATATTCATCGACGAATTGATTGTTGACGAGCGCATACGTCCGAGTGACGCAGTTTTCGTGTCAAATGCGTGAGCTTCTGTTGGCTGGCGTCATTTTAGCTTCTGTAGGCATTGCAAAGAGCATTTTAGAACCATACACACATGATGATAGCATCATCGCACACGGACATTAATGAGTACAAAACGGGGCCAGCTACAGAAAATAAATATTACACTCGTGAAAAATAATTGTCTGTAACTTGTAAACTACAAAGACGAACACACCTCTGAGCATATAAATTGAATAGTGTGTGTTGATGCATTCTTATAGAGCAGGTCTTTTCATATACGTCATTTGAGCAAACGCCTGCTTGTCACGTGAAAAAAAAAAACAAAAAAAAAATGCGATCAAATGCAAGCTATTGCAACGAAAAGACGTTTATCAAAGTCTTCAGAACTGTCAATTAGTAAAATCGTCGATTAGTACAAAAGGTTAAAGGTCGCAGGCGCTTCCTCCCTTAAAGTTGCTGTGATTATTCGGTGACCCTGGGCTGAAACAGCTTCCCCTAGGCCCTACACACGACGTATACCTTTCGTTTCGATTCTCAGAAATTCCACCATTCAAAGGAAGCTAGAAAATGCGAAAATGTTATCCTAAAAGCTATATCGTAAGATCGTTGATTAGTACAAGACGTAAAGATCGCAGGAGCTTCCTCGCTAAAAGTTTGTGATTACGCGGTTACCTGGGGCTGAAACAACTTCCCCAAGGCCCAACATGCGACGCATAAAATTCGCATTGATTCTCAGACATTCCAACGTTCAAACAAGGCTAGGCGTATGCGAAAATTGCATGCAAAATGTCTTATCGATCCTCGAAGACATCCAGGAATACGAGCACCGCTACGGCGATATGACTGATGCTGTCGCACAGGTGCTAATATCCTGAGCGATCTTGCACAGAAAAGGTATAAAGTAACATTCTTTCAGATCTCCACGTTATACCTGCGTCAGAGAGCATGAAGAAGTCCGAAATCGTCGGCAAGCAGCGGCACATTACGACTACCGCGCACCGAACAAACTCGTATCCACCAGCTCTGGGCGCTGCCATCTTAGCGGTGACATCACGGCTCTTGCGAGGTCACGTGACGAGTAGTCACTCGGTTGCTAAGGAAACCGAGCCAGCTCAGCTCGTTGCTATGGCACCGCGTGTGATCAATCACGGTGAGAGGCGGCACAGGGAAAAGCGTGGCGCTACTCTGGCAGCTACGCTGCCATATCGAGTGGCTCTAGCAATGACCAGGCCCACTCTGCAGCTCGCGCGCTAATAGCTACACTCCGCGAGACGCAGAAGCCGCCCTGCCACCTCCATGATCACGGCTACGCATCTTCCTCACCCGAAGATGACGAAGACGAAGACGACTATAACCCCGACGAAGCTAAACAGCAGATCAAACTTTCGTCCCGCACTGCGCCGAAGGAACACCTTCCACCCATCTCCGACCCACTGCCGCGAGGCTTTGGGCGGAGAACGAGGGTGCTCTTAACTCGCATTAGAACCAATACCGCCTGCACGCCGAACAGAAGAGCAGCGTGGGAAAAGGCGCGCACACCACCGACATGCTGCTACTGCAAGGACCCCCAACATGCGGTCGACCTAGTTCACCTGTTATGGGGCTGCAGAGGCCTTGAGGCAACAAGGAAGAAGCACTTGGAGGACGGGGTGACATCCATGGAAGACTGGGTCTCTCCCCCAGGCCCTCCAGATAAGCAATATCAAACTCTACGCACGCTTCTGGATTATATCCACGAAGCTGGCATAGAAGTACATATATAATTCCCTTCCCCCATACCGCGAGTCCAGGCCGCGATGCCATTGACTCATTCCTCTCCCCCTCCCCCTTAAAGCGGTTCAAATCAACGTTTTATACTACTACTACTACAGCTTGAACAAATCGTACACACTTTTTAATTGTTTTTTTACTTAAATTTACAGCTTTTATCGACATATCATGCTGTACAACATCGACCTGGGCCTCAATTTTCGCTAACCTAAACATCGCTCAGTAATAAAAAAAAAAAACATTAACTAAATAGCTTCTATTTTTATAGCGTGAATAAAGCTACATAATGCCCGTTACGAGTAAAGAAACTACGCTGATTGCTAGTATTCCCTGGCGAAGAGAAAAATATCACGTACGTTTTTTCATAGGAATACAGAGGAAGACGGGAAAAGTAGACTGGTTGCTGTCTGCCTCAATTTGCAACCGGAAGTCCTGTGGACACTAGCTCCAGCTGAGGCTCTAGCGTTCATTGTAATAACTCTATGGTTTACATTTGCGGATTCGCGGTCGGATTCGCGCAAACGAAATGTGGATTTTAGAGCCACGAGTGACAAAATCCACTTGTCGCTGGCGGAAATTCTGAGTATGGGTCCCGGACTGAACGAGATTTTCCGCCAGCGACGAGTCGATTTCACCACCCGGCTCCAAAATACACTTCCCGCCTGCGCGAATCCGCCCGCGAGTCCGCAAGTATAAACGCGCCATCAAAGATGAATATTGAGTGCTTCTTTGTTCATTTTACTAATGAGCCGGGTGTCCTTTTTACTAGAAGCGTGCGGTGTCCGTGGCACAAATCCCAGTCAGGCCCAAGGCGCGAGTCCACAGATCGTGGGTGGAGAAACAGCCCTGCCACTCGAGTTTCCCTGGCAGATCTCGCTTCAGTTCTCGAAAGACGGCGGTCAAACGAGACAACACCACTGCGGCGGTTCCATCATCAACGAGCAACACGTGATGACGGCAGCTCACTGTGTCACCTTGTAAGTGAAACAACACGAGCCGTTTCAATCGTCAGCGAACAGATTCGGCGAAGCTTCACACTATTCTGTACCGGCATGTCAGCATTTTTTTTTTTTTTAACTTTACTACTTTAAATTTGGGATCAGACTACTTGTACATCATACAAAGGACAGCCTGCATATAGATTCGAACGCGAGTCACCAAGAGATCCCTGCTTCGAATGCCGCATGGCAATGAGTTCAAGGAGAAAACTTGCACACGCACATTCGAACCACGGATATAGAGGTGATTCGTGGTCGTAGGCTGTCTTTTGTATGATATATGAGCTGTGTGAGCCCGGCTTAAGATAGATGCAAAACAAGCCAGCCGTACAAGTGCTAATTATGAATGAAAGGAAAACTCTAACCGAAAAATTGATACGGAGCCCGACGTTTGATGGCCAGTTCGGCCCGTTGATCACGGGCGGTGACGGGTGACTTTTTTTGTCCTTGTCGTCGTCTTGCGAAAATTGCCCGGTGGTGTTGGCTTCTTGAAAGCGGCCGTTGTATCTGCTGGTACTTTATGGTTCGTGGCGCCTCGCGTGACGCACCGCAAACCGGACACGTAGGCGCTTGGCAGTGTCCTGCAGCTGACCGGTTGACGTTATTTTCGGTGTTCTGAATGTACCAGGACTCTAAGAAAAGGCTTCTTCGCCAGTCTCTTTCCGTGCGAAGAATAGAGCAGTTGTTGAATCCAATAATGTGACCCTCTTTTTGGACCGTGTTCCGCCAGCGCACCACCCTGCACGTTATTCTTTTTGACGTCATACTGATGATGGCGGAGACGTTCCGGGAAGTTTTTAGTTTCCCCAACGTAGGAGGCGGCAGAGTCACCACAGAGGATCCTGTACACGAGTCCCTGAGCCTTTTCTTTAAGGCAATTTGCAATTTGCAAGACGGCGAGAAGGACAAAAACAGTCACCCGTGATCAAGGGGCCGAACTGGCCTTGAAAACGTCGGGCTCCGTATAAACTTTTTGGTTAGAGGTTTCCTTTTATTCATTCTCATTCCCACCCAGGTAGATGTCCACCAAAAGGTTTACGTTTAAGTACTAATTACCTCACAATTACTTATATTTGTTATTGGCGATAAGAAGTTTCGGTGGTTTCCTCTTATGGTCTCTATTTGTGACATCATGACCAGGATTATCCATCGCCACAATGACAATTTTGACAGTGTCATCACCAACTTTCTTGGACATCAACGCGCCTCGGCGCATGCACTAAAATAAACATTTAATCAGATCAAACAACACCGCAATGTTCCCAGGGAGTACTTTAGATGACAGTCGTGAAATATGAATAAGCAGTCGTTTAACTATTGGACGTGTATAGTTTTATTTCACGGCTCTGCAATTTTGTTTTCATTGAATCCTATGGACCACGTCAACAAAATTTTCAATTTTTGCTTTTCTTGATAAAAGATCGTAATGTTCATGCGGACTGTAATTTCCTTTATATCATAAAAGGCAAATCAACTAGAATTTTGATATTTCATTGACAACATTTATTCTACAAAATATCTAAGAAAATTCGTCATGGTGTAAAAAGCAGGGTGGAAGCTTGGAGTTTTCGTGTTCTTAAACAAATACCGTCAAAGTTGACAGTTGCACATTCCTCTTATATCTATAAATAAAATTAGAATTCATCACTCTCCATGAATACCATCAGCATGTCTAATAAATATATGAGGATGTAGGCGAATTCATCATACTCAAGCCGTCATAGTGAGCTCTTATCCAATCTTGCCAGATCGACCACAACGACGCTTTCGATCGCAGGCGTCGCCGATATACTCCATTCACCCTTAGGCTGATACTAGAAGCTCCGCCTCCAGCGCCAGCCTTCCACAATGCAAGTGCGAACGTGGAGGCACGGGCAACCAAAGCACCGCGGAAGCCAGCGAGCTCGCGCTCAAGGTGGAGTTTCTAGCCTCAGCTTAAGGGTGAACGGAGTATAGTCACTGCCACGGTGAGAACGGCACGGCTACTCTTTGGAACGCCCGGCCTCCAGCACGCGCTGCTTGCCTTCCGTCGTGCTTTGGCCGCGCGTAGGCGCTCGAGGCTTACAGGCCGCCGGAGCATTGTCGAAGGTAGGAAGCTCGCGCTGGACGCGGGACAACCGACTCCTCTTCGCAGTTTTCATCCTGACAGTGATTATATCGAAGAACTACGTCGTTAAGAAAATCTACAGCGATCTTTTCCTTCGAAGTCCATAAAATGCATTATAGGGAATCGGTAAGGGCATTGGGGTGCCACGTAATGTATATATTCCCCGCTATATTTAGCAGGGAAACTGAATGCTTGCATAGGTCACGTTAAATCAGGTCCCGCGATGTCGATTTCCTCAGGTAAATTTAGCGGGCAAATGTTTGCAGGAAATCGTTAAACATTTTTGCTAAGGAATATAATTTTTATCCGACAGTGGAAATTTGTCGATGGTGCCGACTTTGAGATGTGAAAAGAGGAAAATCAAATTTTGAATAAGTCTAAGTAATAGTTCAATTTAGAGTGTGAAAGTCACAGGAAGAAACTTGCATATCTGTCTAGTTTTTTTGTTTGTTTTGAGGACGTGTTTGCTTGTGATTTTTTATGCTGGACAATGTACTACAACAATCGTTCTGCTGTGTCACCGCATCGCTGTGATTGTTGTAAACAGCGGAATTTATGGCTGAAGAATCGTTCGACAAATGGCAATCAGAACAATGATCATTTCCACTTTTTCGCGTAGTGTAATTTTAGATATAAAAAGTTTGGACAAAAAAACAAAACAAAAACAAGAAAAACAATCTCGTCTATTTAAACACACACACACGAAGACACACACAAAATACCTGCAAATTCTTTTTTTTTTGAAAAGCAGAACGTGTTAGGTTTTGCAAAAATTTTCAGTTCTTAAAAGGGCAATTTTGTAACCTCATAAAGAAGGTACCCAGGATTATCGCTTATATAGAAATGCACTCATGATGAAAAAAACGTGTTGCGGGTGGAATTTAGAAACGCGCCTAACGGTGCTTAGAGAACGGTAACTTGTGCTGAATACTTTTCCAAAAACGTGTCATACAGTCCTATTCGTTTTACAAGAACGTAATCACCAATTCTGAGGGGCGTGGAAACAAGTCTGCCCTACATATTTTGCTGATGATTAGTAGGCCCTGACAAGCAGCATGTCTCTGAAAACAAACTTTAACGTAGTTTGCTGTTGCTATAATTTATTTGCCAATGGAACGCAAGATGTATAGTTAATTTTTTTTTTTTTTTAAACCGAGGTTTCAAAGGACGAAGATGTCCACATTGAAGTGATAGTGCACGTTGTACGGTGGGAGTTTGTTATTATATAAATCAATCAGTAAGATTTGAAATAAATACTGTATAGATTCACATGGTAGAGAATAGCTCTGATTAGGGGAGATGTGTCCTGTTTTTATTCGAGCTTCAGCTATCTTAGGAAAAAGCTCAACTAAAAGAAAAAAGAAAAGATTGAACTTTGTCAAACGAGCGGAGTTCTTGGGGTTTCTCCTGGACGGGAAGAAATCTTTCTTCAGAAGTGCTCAAATAACAAATTAGTTTTATTTCATTTTTTTTCAGCGAGGGAACAACAGCCAAGAACTACTTTGTTGTCGTTGGTGAAGTAAATCTCAATGCCCAAGATCCTACACAAGAAGTTATATCCGTTCGAACAGTAAGTACAAATTTCGTTGAACGCCGGAAGCATTCTCCCTTAAGTTAACGCTTTGCCACGTGGGCAATCATCTGACCTAGGAAAACCAATACATGTTCCAAATAAAGTTCGAACTGAAACTGCACCTTATCATGGTCACGCTTCGTCTACTTAGCGTTTCTGAGATCGATAATATGCCCAACCTAAATGTTTGGGCATCGCCCACACAGAATGATTACCACACTTGTTAGAAAGCAACATTAAACCTTTCAAGATATTAGCAAAACTTTCTACCAAGGCTGCTGCTGGTGCTTTTTTTTTTTTTTAATCGTAAACTTGAAATGTTATGCAATGCCAATTTAATAACGGCTATAAATCTCTGGTCGAACAGTCTCAACCATCGTTACATATCATCGCAATCGTTGGTAGGTTTAAGAGGAACTTTTTCAAGAAAGGGGTCTTGTAAACATGCCTGCATTATGAAGCTGATCGATTGAGTAGAAGTACTCAGCAATCTGCAGACCATCCTACCGTAGGGTAACCCAATTAAAGTCCATACTCCTACAACAATAGTCATTCATGCTCGTTATGACTGTAACAATCAGACGTCTTTAAAAAAGAACTTACTGGTTCAAAGATAACACAGTAAATTAATTTTGAATATTAGAAACTTTTGACGTGAACTTTATGAGTCATTCTAAAGGGTCGAAGAGGAGAGCATCACAAATTATTACGGGCTAGTCAATTTTGTAGTCTTTCACCTTATGTACTGCACCCCTCAAAGGCCTGCCAGCTGTTGGATGACTCAATAAACATGAATTGATTGATTGCTAGATTAAACCCTGCTTCCGTAAAAATTAGCAATTATATTTAATTTGCAAATATAAATTTGTTCAATTACTTCACTGCAGTGATCTGGCGCGCTCATGACTTCGAAGAATGTAAAAAGCGAAAACATAGGTTTCATGTCTTTTTTTTTTTTTCAAGTATTCAAAACGTAATTTTTTTTTTCTTTCACGACAGCTGACTGTCCATCCACAGTTTAACCCGTCGCTTGCGATCTACGACTACGCCATACTGAACCTGAACAGGTCGCTTGACTTCACTGGCAAAGAGAAACATCTGATGCCGGTCTGCCTACCGACGCTAAATCAGAGCTTTGATGGACAGACGTGCACCGCTAGCGGCTGGGGGTATACAAAGGACAGTAAGTGAATAAAGTCCTTCATCTCTTTGTCACCGAATCTTGCCCCGAACGTTTTCGGGTTCTTATTTCTACTCATTTAGGACTAATATGACTTCTTTTCCATCGGTCCTGGTTTATTATTTGGCGGTTTCGATTGATTTGGAAGATTAGTGATTGATTCGAGTTTTCGCTGCGACTGATAGGGCGGAGCATTTAATTATTTATGTTTTTTTTTTTTCAGTTTGGCGATTCTAGCGTTGTTTTTAGTCTCGTTTCCTCTCAAAGCGTTTGTTTTACCTCCTGAGTTTTCTCTCCTTACGTAACCTCTTTCACGAAGACCGCTAAGGTACTTCAATAAATGAATCTACTGGTACAAGGTTCATAAGGTTAGTGTAAATTTAATTGTATATTTATGTACACTGAATGTAGTTCTCATCAGCAAGGAATGACCTGTTTTTCGAAAGAACTGTTTTTCAAAAAGCTTACAGTCCGGTAGATAAAGCAAAATACCATACAGGTTAACTTCTGTATATCTGAAAATATCACTTCTCCTGAATTACATTTACTTGAAAAACTTAAATACCTTACTCGCAATGTATGGCCTGCTGAACCAACATCACCCACAGGATGCGTCGAAGGAATCGATGGCTGTTTGAAGGAATCTCATAAATCAATTTCTAACGGTATTGAGTCAGATTTTACACAGACGTGGCCAAAGAACGCGGATCGTCTATATACCGTCATGACTCAGTATATGGGCTCTAAGAATCCTAAAAAACTCAAAATTAGATTCAGGGGCGGCCGATTTCCCTATCGAATATCTAATCAAAGATCGTGCCACGTCCCCCGTTCTGCGCCACCGCGCAGAACACCACCGGGTGCCACCGGACGGAATGGCAGCAGAGGAGGGCGCGCGACAGCCAATCACGGGTGACGGCTTCCTGCCGGAGTGAATTTTCGAATACGCGCCTTCTAAAAAGCAGTCCGCCGGGAAGCCTTCGCTCGTGATTGGCTGTCGCGTGCCCTTCCCTGCTGTCTTCCCGTCCGGTGGCGCCCCCTGGTGTTCTGCTCTGCGGAGCAGAAAAGTGACGCGGTACGATCTTTGATTGAACTTTTATAGGGAGATCAACCGCCCTTGAATGTGATTTTCGAGCTTTTTTAGGAAGTTTAGAGCTCGCGGATTCAATTATGACAATAAATAAACAATCTAAATATCCACTTGAGTGCCCCTTTAAGGGTATAAAAATTTCATTAAACAAACTTACCTGACCAAAAAGTTAAAAATGAAAAACCTGAACTTTCTACCTCCGGTTGCCGTCTGCTATTTAAAGCATGGCCTCCGAATTTTTCTCGCACTGGCTGCGCTCCTCAGACCGCTGCATTCGCGCGGTAAAAACTGTCACTGCGGGGCGCTTGGTGGCGCTCGCCACCAAACCAAACAATACAAAGAAATATCCGCGAATTATTATCATCACCATTATCGTCGGTCGGCAGAACGCACGGTGAATTCTAGTGGTAGATCTGGAGCGTTTTCCGAAATCCACGAGGGAGGCCAAATTTCGCTCCATGGGACCCAGTCCCAATCAACGAGCAAAAGTTGGACTCGCATTTTCGGAGCGACCAGAAACGGTAATTGTCCGTGTCAGCAAGAGGTGATATATATGTGTCGCGCATTATGAAACTCAAGTAATGTGACATAAAGTCGCAGTCCCAATGCACATACTCCATAGAAAAAGACGCGGCGTTCTCTGCAGGCGCGATAATAAAATTGTCTGCGGTCTCGCCTCAGGCATCTTAGAAGCACATGTCTTTTTCTTCGCGCATACGTGTGCATCGGACATGCCAGCAGACGGTTCGTTTTATGAACATTGTGATAAGACAGTGGAAGGAGAAAGTGTCTGCGGGCTGCCTCTTGTATTCAGTATTTGCAGTGTTAGCGTGGCTCGGGGAATTATTGCCAATTACCCGTAAGTCTTTTCGAGGTCCGTTTCATCTCAACTCGGGTCTATCCGTGAACAGTACCCGACGGCGGCAAGGCGCCAAACCCTGAGCTGCTCAAAGTGGACTTGGCCATTGTCCCTTTTGAAGAATGTAAGGAGGACTACAAGAGAGTCATCCCTGTCGACAGGAACGTCATGATCTGCGCGGGACCCGAGGAAGGGGGAAAAGCTATCTGCAGGGTAAGGGGTAGAACCAATACCACCTAGAAGACAAGGCCCGCGCATGTCTTCATCATTAGTGGACCCCCGACCCGCTATAAGTGACAAACACGCCGAAACTCCACGAGGGTCGTCGCAAATCGGCAAAGGCGTCCGTCTTGGCGACACCGCGTGCTAGCGTTGCCCAGGCAACGCTCGCAGGCCGGCTCAACGCTGTGCGAGGAACCAGTCAATAACGACGAAATGAATGATAATGACTGGGCTACGTGACGTCATAAATAAATCATGAAGACCTTAAAGCGTTCTTGAGTTTTAAAACACCCAGCCGTGTATTTTGCGCAGCATTTAAATGGTTTTTGTTTTTCAGGGTGACTCCGGGGGTCCTCTTCAGTGTCCTCGCTCGGACGGCCGCTATGTCCTTGCAGGAATCAGTTCGTGGATTGTTCGCTGCGGGGCCCCTCACAACCCGTCGGTATTCGCACAAGTCTCCACGCAGCTGGACTGGATTCAGATGGAGGCTGGACCAACGCCGTGATTAGCTTGAACCGCGCTGGTCGTCCCTTAAAGGGATGGTGAACCGAAATTCTGATTTCAGAAAACAATGCAGGAGCTGTACGCGGGACGCTAGAATCCCTACAACACTACTCGCAAGGCCATATCTCGAATGGACGGCCGTATTTTTAGAAAAAAGAGGTTGACTTTGAACGAGGCCGACGAGGCGCGTGACGTCAAGTTATCTCGTTTCCTCCTCTCTTCGCTTCGCCCCCTCAAGGCGGCGAAGCGGAGAAGACGCGAGGCCGTTCCTTCTCCTTCTCGGAGAGTCAAGACGTAAACATATCTGTCAAATGCGCCTCCTTTTTTCGGAAAATACGGTGATCCGTTCGAAATATCGCTGTATGAGTGATGTTTTGGAGTTCACTTGTTAGTGAGCGCGTTGGTAATGATATAAGTTTAAAAAGAGTTATATACGTAAAGACAGGGGACGGTACAACACACAAGACCGGGGACGGGACGGCACAGATGTGTTGTCCCGTCCCCTGTCTTTACGTATATAACTCTTTCTAAACTTTTGGAGTTTGTAGCATCCCGTTGCACGCCTTTCCCGCCGTGTTTTTTGGAATCGAGACTTCGGTTCAACATCGATGCTGAACCGAATGAACCTGCCGTGTTTCCAAAACAAAACAAAATAAAAAACAAAACAAAAACGTTTTACGCAAAAAAAAAAAACAAAAAAAAACAGCTTGATGTTAATCTGGAAGTTTTGTACGCAGATACAGCTTGACAGTTTTTTTGACATATAGACGGGCTTCACCAGCGTTTATTGAAAGCGAAACAAGAAACCCAGCACCAAGCAAAAGAAACGAAGGGAGCGGCAAAGGAAGAAAGCGCCATGCAATTCCTCATCGTCCTTGTTCTCTCTTTTTTTTCTTCTTTTTTTGCGACGGCATGGAGAATACACGCGGGCAGTCTGAGATTTGGGAGCGGGGGACGACTCATAATGATGAAAATAATCCCTGGAGAAGGGGATTATTTTCATCATTCTTGTCCAGCTCGCTTGCACCTTTGCATTTAATTGCATTATAATCAAAACCTTAAATTGCAAGCTTCACCCTTGTTGGTGTTAGACTGGTGGCGGCTGATAAAACCCGTTTGCTCTACTGATGTCTACCCCTGGTTAGCTCAGTTGGTAGAGCGCTCCACCTGTAATGGAGAGGTCCCGGGTTCGATACCCGGACCAGGCGGATTTTTTCAGTCGCGCACCAGTCACCTAGCTATGTTTGGAGATTTGTGTTTGTCCTTTGTCCCCCTTCTTCCCCTTTTTCAGGGATTATTTTCATCATTCTTCTCCAGCTCGCTTGCACCTTTGCATATAACTGCATTATAATCATAACCTTAAATTGCAAGCTTCACCCTTGTTGGTGTTAGACTGGTGGTGGCTGATAAAACCCGTTTGCTCTACTGACGTCTAACCCCTTGTTAGCTCAGTTGGTAGAGCGCTCCACCTGTAATGGAGAGGTCCCGGGTTCGATACCCGGACCAGGCGGATTTTTCCAGTCGCGCACCAGTCACCTAGCTATGTTTGGAGATTTGTGTTTGTCCTTTGTCCCCCTTGTTCCCCTTCTCCAGGGATTATTTTCATCATTCTTGTCCAGCTCGCTTGCACCTGTGCATTTAACAGCATTATAATCATAACCTTAAATTGCAAGCTTCACCCTTGTTGGTGTTAGACTGGTGGTGGCTGATAAAACCCGTTTGCTCTACTGACGTCTAACCCCTTGTTAGCTCAGTTGGTAGAGCGCTCCACCTGTACTGGAGAGGTCCCGGGTTCGATACCCGGACCAGGTGGATTTTTTCAGTCGCGCACCAGTCACCTAGCTATGTTTGGAGATTTGTGTTTGTCCTTTGTCCCCCTTCTTCCCCTTTTTCAGGGATTATTTTCATCATTCTTGTCCAGCTCGCTTGCACCTTTGCATATAACTGCATTATAATCATAACCTTAAATTGCAAGCTTCACCCTTGTTGGTGTTAGACTGGTGGTGGCTGATAAAACCCGTTTGCTCTACTGACGTCTAACCCCTTGTTAGCTCAGTTGGTAGAGCGCTCCACCTGTAATGTAGAGGTCCCGGGTTCGATACCCGGACCAGGCGGATTTTTCCAGTCGCGCACCAGTCACCTAGCTATGTTTCGAGATTTGTGTTTGTCCTTTGTCCCCCTTGTTCCCCTTCTCCAGGGATTATTTTCATCATTCTTGTCCAGCTCGCTTGCACCTTTGCATATAACTGCATTATAATCATAACCTTAAATTGCAAGCTTCACCCTTGTTGGTGTTAGACTGGTGGTGGCTGATAAAACCCGTTTGCTCTACTCACGTGTAACCCCCCGTTAGCTCAGTTGGTAGAGCGCTCCACCTGTAATGGAGAGGTCCCGGGTTCGATACCCGGACCAGGTGGATTTCTTCAGTCGCGCACCAGTCACCTAGCTATGTTTGGAGATTTGTGTTTGTCCTTTGTCCCCCTTCTTCCCCTTTTTCAGGGATTATTTTCATCATTCTTGTCCAACTCGCTTGCACCTTTGCATTTAAATGCATTATAATCATAACCTTAAATTGCAAGCTTCACCCTTGTTGGTGTTAGACTGGTGGTGGCTGATAAAACCCGTTTGCTCTACTGACGTCTAACCCCTTGTTAGCTCAGTTGGTAGAGCGCTCCACCTGTAATGGAGAGTTCCCGGGTTGGATACCCGGACCAGGCGGATTTTTTCAGTCGCGAACCAGTCACCTAGCTGTGTTAGGATATTTGTGTTTTTCCTTTGTCCCCCTTGTTCCTCTTTTCCAGGAATTATTTTCATCATTCTTGTCCAGCTCGCTTGCACCTTTGCATTTAAATGCATTATAATCATAACCTTAAATTGCCAGCTTCACCCTTGCTGGTGTTAGATTGGTGGTGGCTGATAAAACCCGTTTGCTCTACTGACGTCTAACCCCTTGTTCGCTCAGTTGGTAGAGCGCTCCACCTGTAATGGAGAGGTCCCGGGTTCGATACCCGGACCAGGCGGATTTTTTCAGTCGCGCACCAGTCACCTAGCTGTGTTAGGAGTTTGTGTTTGTCCTTTGTCCCCCTTCTTCCCCTTTTCCAGGGATTATTTTCATCATTCTTGTCCAGCTCGCTTGCACCTGTGCATTTAAATGCATTATAATCATAACCTTAAATTGCAAGCTTCACCCTTGTTGGTGTTAGAATGGTGGCGGCTGATAAAACCCGTTTGCTCTACTGATGTCTAACCCCTGGTTAGCTCAGTTGGTAGAGCGCTCCACCTGTAATGGAGAGGTCCCGGGTTCGATACCCGGACCAGGCGGATTTTTTCAGTCGCGCACCAGTCACCTAGCTGTGTTTGGAGATTTGTGTTTGTCCTTCGTCCCCCTTGTTCCCCTTTTCCAGGGATTATTTTCATCATTCTTGTCCAGCTCGCTTGCACCTTTGCATTTAACTGCATTATAAACATAACCTTAAATTGCAAGCTTCACCCTTGTTGGTGTTAGACTGGTGGCGGCTGATAAAACCCGTTTGCTCTACTGACGTCTAACCCCTTGTTAGCTCAGTTAGTAAAGCGCTCCACCTGTAATGGAGAGGTCCCGGGTTCGATACCCGGACCAGGCGGATTTTTTCAGTCGCGCACCAGTCACCTAGCTGTGTTAGGAGATTTGAGTTTGTCCTTTGTCCCCCTTGTTCCCCTTTTCCAGGGATTATTTTCATCATTCTTGTCCAGCTCGCTAGCACCTTTGCATTTAACTGCATTATAATCATAACCTTAATTTGCAAGCTTCACCCTTGTTGGTATTAGACTGGTGGCGGCTGATAAAACCCGTTTGCTCTACTGACGTCTAACCCATTGTTACCTCAGTTGGTAGAGCGCTCCACCTGTAATGGAGAGGTCCCGGGTTCGATACCCGGACCAGGCGGATTTTTTCAGTCGCGCACCAGTCACCCAGCTGTGTTTGGAGATTTGTGTTTGTCCTTTGTCCCCCTTGTTCCCCTTTTCCAGGGATTATTTTCATCATTCTTGTCCAGCTCGCTTGCACCTGTGCATTTAACAGCATTATAATCATAACCTTAAATTGCAAGCTTCACCCTTGTTGGTGTTAGACTGGTGGTGGCTGATAAAACCCGTTTGCTCTACTGACGTCTAACCCCTTGTTAGCTCAGCTGGTAGAGCGCTCCACCTGTAATGGAGAGGTCCCGGGTTGGATACCCGGACCAGGCGGATTTTTTCAGTCGCGCACCAGTCACCTAGCTGTGTTAGGATATTTGTGTTTGTCCTTTGTCCCCCTTGTTCCTCTTTTCCAGGGATTATTTTCATCATTCTTGTCCCGCTCGCTTGCACCTTTGCATTTAAATGCATTATAATCATAACCTTAAATTGCCAGCTTCACCCTTGCTGGTGTTAGATTGGTGGTGGCTGATAAAACCCGTTTGCTCTACTGACGTCTAACCCCTTGTTAGCTCAGTTGGTAGAGCGCTCGACCTGTAATGGAGAGGTCCCGGGTTCGATACCCGGACCAGGCGGATTTTTTCAGTCGCGCACCAGTCACCTAGCTGTGTTAGGAGTTTGTGTTTGTCCGTTGTCCCCCTTCTTCCCCTTTTCCAGGGATTATTTTCATCATTCTTGTCCAGCTCGCTTGCACCTGCGCATTTAAATGCACTATAATCATAACCTTAAATTGCAAGCTTCACCCTTGTTGGTGTTAGAATGGTATCGGCTGATAAAACCCGTTTGCTCTACTGATGTCTAACCCCTGGTTAGCTCAGTTGGTAGAGCGCTCCGCCTGTAATGGAGAGGTCCCGGGTTCGATACCCGGACCAGGCGGATTTTTTCAGTCGCGCACCAGTCACCTAGCTGTGTTTGGAGATTTGTGTTTGTCCTTTGTCCCCCTTGTTCCCCTTTTCCAGGGATTATTTTCATCATTCTTGTCCAGCTCGCTTCCACCTTTGCATTTAACTGCATTATAATCATAACCTTAAATTGCAAGCTTCACCCTTGTTGGTGTTAGACTGGTGGCGGCTGATAAAACCCGTTTGCTCTACTGACGTCTAACCCCTTGTTAGCTCAGTTGGTAAAGCGCTCCACCTGTAATGGAGAGGTCCCGGGTTCGATACCCGGACCAGGCGGATTTTTTCAGTCGCGCACCAGTCACCTAGCTGTGTTAGGAGATTTGAGTTTGTCCTTTGCCCCCTTGTTCCCCTTTTCCAGGGATTATTTTCATCATTCTTGTCCAGCTCGCTAGCACCTTTGCATTTAACTGCATTATAATCATAACCTTAATTTGCAAGCTTCACCCTTGTTGGTGTTAGACTGGTGGCGGCTGATAAAACCCGTTTTCTCTACTGACGTCTAACCCCTTGTTAGCTCAGTTGGTAGAGCGCTCCACCTGTAATGGAGAGGTCCCGGGTTCGATACCCGGACCAGGCGGATTTTTTCAGTCGCGCACCAGTCACCCAGCTGTGTTTGGAGATTTGTGTTTTTCCTTTGTCCCCCTTGTTCCCCTTTTCCAGGGATTATTTTCATCATTCTTGTCCAGCTCGCTTGCACCTGTGCATTTAACAGCATTATAATCATAACCTTAAATTGCAAGCTTCACCCTTGTTGGTGTTAGACTGGTGGTGGCTGATAAAACCCGTTTGCTCTACTGACGTCTAACCCCTTGTTAGCTCAGTTGGTAGAGCGCTCCACCTGTAATGCAGAGGTTCCGGGTTCGATACCCGGTCCAGGCGGATTTCTTCAGTCGCGCACCAGTCACCTAGCTGTGTTTGGAGATTTGAGTTTGTCCTTTGTCCCCCTTGTTCCCCTTCTCCAGGGATTATTTTCATCATTCTTGTCCAGCTCGCTTGCACCTGTGCATTTAACAGCATTATAATCATAACCTTAAATTGCAAGCTTCACCCTTGTTGGTGTTAGACTGGTGGTGGCTGATAAAACCCGTTTGCTCTACTGACGTCTAACCCCTTGTTAGCTCAGTTGGTAGAGCGCTCCACCTGTAATGCAGAGGTTCCGGGTTCGATACCCGGTCCAGGCGGATTTCTTCAGTCGCGCACCAGTCACCTAGCTGTGTTTGGAGATTTGTGTTTGTCCTTTGTCCCCCCTTGTTCCCCTTCTCCAGGGATTATTTTCATCATTCTTGTCCAGCTCGCTTGCACCTTTGCATTTAACTGCATTATAATCATAACCTTAAATTGCAAGCTTCACCCTTGTTGGTGTTAGACTGGTGGTGGCTGATAAAACCCGTTTGCTCTACTGACGTCTAACCCCTTGTTAGCTCAGTTGGTAGAGCGCTCCACCTGTAATGCAGAGGTCCAGTGTTCAATACCCGGACCAGGCGGATTTCTTCAGTCGCGCACCAGTCACCTAGCTGTGTTTGGAGATTTGTGTTTGTCCTTTGTCCCCCCTTGTTCCCCTTCTCCAGGGATTATTTTCATCATTCTTGTCCAGCTCGCTTGCACCTTTGCATTTAACTGCATTATAATCATAACCTTAAATTGCAAGCTTCACCCTTGTTGGTGTTAGACTGGTGGTGGCTGATAAAACCCGTTTGCTCTACTGACGTCTAACCCCTTGTTAGCTCAGTTGGTAGAGCGCTCCACCTGTAATGCAGAGGTCCAGTGTTCAATACCCGGACCAGGCGGATTTCTTCAGTCGCGCACCAGTCACCTAGCTGTGTTTGGAGATTTGTGTTTGTCCTTTGTCCCCCTTGTTCCCCTTCTCCAGGGATTATTTTCATCATTCTTGTCCAGCTCGCTTGCACCTTTGCATTTAACTGCATTAAAATCATAACCTTAAATTGCAAGCTTCACCCTTGTTGGTGTTAGACTGGTGGTGGCTGATAAAACCTGTTTGCTCTACTGACGTCTAACCCCTTGTTAGCTCAGTTGGTAGAGCGCTCCACCTGTAATGCAGAGGTCCCGGGTTCGATACCCGGAGCAGGCGGATTTCTTCAGTCGCGCACCAGTCACCTAGCTGTGTTTGGAGATTTGTGTTTGTCCTTTGTCCCCCTTGTTCCCCTTCTCCAGGGATTATTTTCATCATTCTTGTTCAGCTCGCTTGCACCTTTGCATACATTTTGCATAACCTTAAATTGCAAGCTTCACCTTTGTTGCTTTACACTCCCGACGACAACGTGGCGTTTTTCTTCAGATAACTATTGTTCTAGACGTCATTAACCATCAACCAGAAAACGTAATATTTCTTATTGTGACTTCTTTTAGGTTTCCCGTCTGCGTGAAAATGCTCCTAACGGTTTTTACCCATTGATACGTAGACTGACCTACGCCGAACTTTCCGAGTACTCTCAATCAAAGCTCTTTACTTGAGTGTGTGCTCTGGACTGCGCTACTACCGTGGATGTGCACTGCGCGACGCTGTTAGCACGAACATAACGTCGGCGCTTGTCTTTATTTCATGTAGAAAGTATTGCCCTGTTGTTCTGAATGAGGAAATTTTAATATATTAGTGGATTTTGTGGCAGATGATACTTTTAAAATAAAGCAGTAAAAACTGGCGATGGCTTTGTCGTGCTAAGAGTGTCGCGTCGTGTACATGCAATCAAAGCGCCCCATTGCTCGAGTAAGTGTCTGTTTGTTGACAGCGTTGTGCAGAGTAGCAGGTGACGTGCAGAGTATCACAGCAAGACAAGTTCAAAGAGCACCCACCGGCTTGAACCATGATTTTTCAGTCATTTAAACAGATTGAATAGTTTAAACAAGGGCCCAAAGATTGCAAATAAGTATATGTTCAAGGATGAAAAACAAATTGCTTCCAGATATTCTTACAACGTTTCCTCTGTCACGCCCATTTGTTAATATGGAAAAAACACAAAAAATTTGGGCTCAAATTTGCGCTGTGAAGGTTGTTGGTCAGCGAAGATTTGGTATCACCTGTAACGATTGCCTACTGCACTATGCGAAATGCCGCCGCCGGTCGCAGCACGCCGCCGCTGGTCGTATGGCCGTTTCTTTTCCTTTTGCCGTTCCTAATATTCACGCTGCACCTCGGGAGTCCTAACTATGCGTGGCCTATTCATCGCGGTGCTCCAGCAACAATGAAATCAGTTGCTATACTCCGTTTCATCTTACATTTAAGCGCAGCGGATGTTACGAGCCATCGGAGCCAATCGGAGGCCGGGTGAGTGCCACGTGACCTTAGAGAGGGGCACAGCGACGCGCTGAAAGCGTATCACGGGCCACGTCCACAGAGCGGGATTGGCTAAGGTAGCTCGTAGCATCCGCTACGTCCGGACGTAAGGTGAAACGGGGCTAAGGCGGGTTCTTCTTTTATATATGAGAGGCTAGTGACGTCACTCCCCACGTCGCAAGCTGCCGTCGCCGCGGCAGAAGGCGCCATTATCATCCATTATGCGGTTTGCACTTCACACGAGGGCTACGAATGACGTAAACCCCTTTCAAAGCAGCTGCAAACCTAATCTTTACCGGAATGCGTGGGAGGGTGTTCCTATTGGTCACACGCGCCTTATCATTCATCATGTGGTTTTGATGCTTGTTTTGTGGTTTTCTTTATTGAAACGAATACTGAGCTGCAAGCTGTATGCCTGATTTCAAAGGAGATATGCTGTTTCGCTTTCAATTGTTCGCCGGTAGTTTTTTTACTTACAACGCCAACGACACGAAAATTTCCTTGGCTAGTAGAGGTATACGAGGTGTCGATTACGTCACTAACAGTGCTAATAAATTGCTGGGTTGCATCATACGAAAGTTTTTGCCTGACCCCATTTCATTAGAACTTCTTTATAAAACTCTCGTTCGTAGCCCATCTGAACATACCACCTTTATCTGAGACCCCGGAATCATCCTGTTATCTGCAGTAGAATATAGCTCGTTTTATTTTCGTCAATTATCACCGCATATCTAACGTCACCACCCTGGAAGCATCGCTATCATCGCCCAATCTCTCACTTCGTTCAAAAATGTTATGTCTAAGTTTTTCCCGCAAGATTTATCACTCTAACCGAACACTTCGTCATGCGCTATTTTTCAAACCAGCATTGATCGCGAACTAAAAGTTGGAACCCCCGCTGTAAAACGTCAACTTTCAATGTTATTTTTTCTTCAAAAACTTTCATAGACTGGAATAGCCTTCGCACAGCCATTGTCGCAATTACTGACAGTGATAATAAAAAAAAAAAAAATTTTTTAAATGATTTACTTTAATGTTTTTTTTTGCCTTTATTATTTTTTAACGTGGTGTTGTATATTAAACCCACTGCTCTCTCCAATGCTCTTGGGCCCTGAGAGAAATAAAGGAAATGAAGTAAGAAAAAAAATACACGGTACATAAACTAAACTAAACCATACGAACGTACGATTCGTTCAAATGAACTCAACCAAATAGCACAAATGACTGTGTACGCGTTTTGAGAAAGCACTAGACAGATACATTCGAGAAATAAACAATCCTGTTATCAATAAAACGTGTTGTTAGAAAGCGAAGCGAGTGCGTTGGCACAATCTGCCCTACAATGAAATCTGGGTAAAAATTCGGCATGGACGAAGCAAGAAAATACAATCACAACGGTAAAAAGACTAGCTGCAAAAAGGCATCTTGGGGGATTACGTCTCCAACCAGCGAGAAGGTTATGGCATTAACCAGCTAAGCATCCGAAAAAGTACAGTGCTAATCACACTTGTCTAGAACGCGCGAGCGAGCGGCTTTCTCCGGGGAGCGCTAGACTGGTGGCATTCGCGGAAACTAAGCTAGTCACGTGGCGCAACATGGAACGGCCCGCTCGTGGGGTGTCCTGTCCACTCTATCAACTGGCGGCGAACGCGGAAGGCTACTCGCACGCTTTTTACAAACATCCATTGCTCGAACAATAAACACACTAAAGCATGAAGGCGCATCAACGATGTCGTCATCAAAAAGCAAAAATATATAACAAAGCACTTTACTTTTATCGCTTATCAAGCTGATAGAGTGGGCAGGACACCCCTCGAGCGGGCCGTTCCATGTTGCGCCACGTGACTAGCTTAGTTTCCGCGAATGCCACCAGTCTAGCGCTCCCCGGAGAAAGCCGCACGCTCGAGCGTTATAGAGAAGTGTGATTAGCAGCGTACCATATTTGGATCTCATAAATTATTTCGCGTACATGGCGACTTCTGCGCAACAAAGGACATGATATCCGTTTTCCGACTTGGCGATTGACAGGAAGACGTGCAACCCGGCGCCCGAGCGCCAGCCGTAGTTTTGTTGCAAAATATTTTATTCGTATCCTTAGTTGGCAGTGATTGGCTTTTTGTGTGCTTAGCGGAGAAGTACACTTGCGGGCATTTCTCAGAGCGGGTGCAGAAACAGACGCCGGACACTTTAAAGAAATCCCCGCGCATATATACTTTCCCACGGAGCACGCGGAGAAAACTATACATATACGCAACGAACTGAAAAAACTTGTAGAGCCCATCCAGCTCACGGGAAGATGGAGGACCAGCTTAGCTGCTACCTTTAATACGACAACTTTACGATAACTCTACGAGGATCTATACGATTTACATAGGATTGCATTCAAGACACGTGCACTACTTCCTCGTTTAATTGGCTTTAATTTTTAGTTACTAAAGTGATCGTTGCCTTATGGTCCCTAAGCTAAACCGCCATTGCCTGTATTATGACTTTGGATCTTGCTAAATGTGAGGTTGATACACGTTTTGTTGTTGGCCATTGGTATACGTATACACGTTGGTATACGACTAGCTTAGGTTTTACAGCGACATGGGCTGTTTATCAGCGATACTGATAAAGAGCCTAATTTCATCTATGAGCACGGCGGAAGCGAAAGAAGAAAAGGTCAGATCGGCGCGTTCTGCCCTCAGCCTCGTCCCAGCGCACTCTTAGCTGAGATAAGTCGGTGACCGTAGATGATAACGAGGGATGAGGACCTGACTATCTACTAATGCCAAGGAAGGCTGACTCATGCGGGTTGCCCCATCTTTTTATATGTATACTTGCCACGACCCATAGGAACGAAGGAGCGCCATTTAAACTGGAGGTTTTTGTTCACATCCATGGACTCATTTTTCCAAGACCCTAGCACATACCATCTTCGCTGTAAAAAAAATAAATAAATAAATAAATAAATAAAACGAGCTTGAAACTACGTATTTAATATTATTTGTATCTGCTCTTTTACCTTGTGCATTTTGTTTTATTTGCTGATTCTCCCCATGCAGATGAAATATATGACTCGGAACAGGGGGGTAATATTTGTTTGTTTCAACTGCATATTAACTGTAAGATACTGCGTGTAAAAGAAAAGAATACTACGCTATTTCTAATTTTTTTTAAATTTTGATAGCTTCATTTCTTTTTGAAAGTGCGTCTTTGAAAAATAGCACAAACAATAAAATCAAAAACAAAAAAAAACAGACGTGAAATTAAGAAGAATATTGATTTTCGACGAGAACTGAAGAATTTACCAGGCCAATATATATTTTACGTAAGTCAATCTAAATTGTACTTCACGTCGCTCATATTTTTTTTCTTTCTTACATTCTGTAGAATGTTTTCTTTAATGATTATCCACCGTTTTTGTTTCGATGTCCGCCCTAGTTGCTTGCTCAGAGTTGTCACTCGAGCGAGGGATTTCAGGACGTTACTGTTTCTCGAGGGAGCGTCTGGTGAGCACTGATAGCGCGGAACTTCTTCCTTGCGTCTGACGCACATTGCTGATTCGCTCACTTTCGAAGCTCAACAGCCACGACTCAAACACAGCTCGAACAGATCGCGTCTTTGAGGCCATGCTTTCAAACATTTGGGGCTTCTTGCAGGCACCAGGAAAGAAGAGCTTTTTGGCTTTACAGAAAGAGCGATGCAACTGCAGTTTGAAAGGTCGACATTGAAATATATATATATATATATCAGGGTGTCGAACCGGAACCGAACCGAACCGAAAACCGGAACCGAACCGGTATTTTTTCCGGAACTGAACCCGAACCCGAACCGTTATATTGTTATCGCAATGAACCCGAACCGGAACTGAACCGGAAAAAAAATAACGGTTACCGGCTCATGTCAAAACGGTTCGGTCACGCGCTGTTGACAATGAATGTGCTATCAATGCCATTTGTTTTTTAAGTGCCGTCAACTGACACACACCTCGCTTACATATTTTTCTTCTCCACTCAGTCTTAGGAATATAAACGATGCATCCATGAATCTTGAGAAGCGCTGCATCCATGAATCTTGACATAGGAACCAGTATTGCGCTGGTCGCGGCTTGCACGGAAAAAAAAAATTAAAAGGCTGTGCAAAAAAAAAAAAAAAATTGCGTCACGGGATTTTATTTTCCTACCATCTCGTAAATCCTAAATGCTGCTGTGTGCTCATTTCATAACACGTTTCTAGAACGCGCGAGTTCTTGAAGCTTGCTTCCATCGGAATGAGAAAAGAAAAGGCTGTGGAGTTTGATAATAATGCATCCGGTTTCGTATAGGCACTTAGAAGCTAACATATTTGTGAGACAGCGAACTCTTCTATTTTAATATTTATCCTATTACGTCCTTCTGGCGTTGCGTTCGGTGAAGTGTTTTTCATATTCCGTATCTTGTTTAATGAAAACTTCTTTAAGGGTCTAATCTGAGTTACCGAAGGCTAGTTCAAATAAAGAAAGCTGTATTTTCTCCCCACTGTTCCTTCAATTGCTTACACGCCGAGGTGGCGGGATCGTTAGCGAGTTCTACTTGTAAGTGGGTTTGTAAGGAGGTCGCGGATTTTACAGCTACTGCGTCGGACCCAATTAGATGAAGTCCGAATGCGTAAACGTGGGTGAGGTGACCTTTGAGTGCACATAAAGAAACCATTCCTGGTAGAAATCCCTGAGCCTTACACTACGATGTATCCCGTTTCGTATGTGCTGATTTCAGATGTTTTATTTGTAATTTATTTTGATGTTGCAATTTGTCATTTATAATTTCCGAACCGGTTCGCGGATCGAATTAATTGAACCGGAACTGAACCGGAACAAAATAAATTTACCTGAACCTGAACCATAACCGAACCCGTATTTTTTTCGGTTCGACACACTGATATATATATATATAACGGGCATGGTGGCGGGGGGTCGACGGCGTGGGTATAGAGGAAGAAAATAACCTTTAGTGAAAACAGCAACATCCGTTGTTGCTGTTTTCACTAAGGGTTCTTTTCTTCTTATATATATATATATATATATATATATATATATATATATATATATATATATATATATATTACAATAAAGAAGTTGAGGATATTGAGTGTGTCATTCTGTCCTCTTCATTCGTTTATTTTTTAAGAGCTTGTCTCTAAGGCATTATGGGTCGACACACATTTCTCTTCCAAGAAATCAAAAATCGCCTCACACGGTATTTCAATTTTCATTAAATTGAAAATTTAGCTAAAGAAAATTAAAAAAATGACAGGGTTAACGTATGAATGTGTGGTCTGTCGGAATAAAAAAAAAGTGTTATCAAAATATAAGAATACCAGGAGTAAACCGAATTAACCGATTAGAAAACATAATACGTGCTCTTGAAGTCTAGCATCATTAAAAAGACAAATCGAACGTCGCGTTCAACGCCGATGCGACGTAGGTTAGCACCAACCGCATTCCACGTTTTTTATTGGTACGTTTACTGCTACCCCTTCCACGACCGACACGCAGCATAAGTGGTATGGCACGTCTTGGAAAGTGTTAATGAAACCAGCTCAATACGCTGCGCTTCAATGCCTAAGAAGCGGGGGAAAAAAAGTTGAGTCCGAGAAACGTCCAGGCGAGGAGCGGCATATGTTCATTAAATGTTGAATGGAACGTATAATTTCAAAGGATGGAGCGCGCTAAATTGGGTAATGTTTGTGGTACCTGTAATTATTTCTCGCCCGGAATTCAGCAATGGAAACTTTGACGCGCCGTTCCGTCGAATAATAAATTAGAAAGTAGCAAATGCCAGCGTCTTTTAAGTTGTAGTAAACAAAGTAATAACACTTAGTGCACTGTTATAAATTTTGCACTAATACAAAGAAAGTAATTTTTATAGTTCGTTTTTAATAAAGCGTTTGTAAAAAGGTATTACAGGCGATTATTTGTTGTTGTTAACAGAATACACAAACAAGCGTAAAAAAAACAAAAAACAAGCAAAACAAAGCCTGTGTATGCTTCTGGAAACTTTAGTTGTATATAAGCGCGTCAGTTTTTATATTCAACTTAGTGAACACGACACCCGCGAATGGACACAGGGCGTATTTAGCGCAAAGTGGGAAACAATTTGGTATTGATTTTATAATTTTATAATATTTGTTTCCGCGTTTCCAGAACCAACAATTAATGGTTGTGTGCCAAGAGGACTTCGTCAAGTTCATACTGCTGTGTAATTGCTTATAATTTATTTGTCAGAATCACTGGGAATAATGTAACTGCTATTAACGGCCAATTTTTGTATTTATTCAAGCAAGAAATATAAGTATGAATCCTCAGGAATAGTACGTTTAGATTTGTTAATGTTACAAGTCGATGCGAGTCATTTTTGAAGCAATCAAAGATACAGATGTAGTTCCTTTTTTTATTGTTGTCGAAATTGCTTCACACTGAATAAAAACCTCATAAAAAAGAGACAAGAATAGCCTTTTGTATTTCCTAACGCCAAAACCATCTCCGGTGTGCCGATCTATCAGACAGGAGGTTTCACAACGCCAGATCTATAGCATATTATCCCTCATCCAATATCATTTCGCCACGCCGTCGTATCCACAATACGAAACACCTTGCGAGGGAAACAGTGGGGAGACATTTCTCAAGTAGTCGGCGTCTGGGATGTACGGGTTTTGTTTTCTCGTATCATGTTCTGTGCGAGCATTACTGAGACTCTTGCGTATGTCGTACGGCACAGGCGGGTACAACAAGGTCCAGATAGTTTCACAGTATTTCCTAACTCATGAATTGAATACATTACCAGGGCGTATGCCATTGGTACTTATTATTAACGGTTCCTGAGCATGAACACTAGAAACTTATGTTTACAAATATGAGGAATGTCTTAAAGTCTCGATATGAAATGCTACCGAGAATCTCTTTCATAAACATCGATATGCTCCGTAAGCATGGAAGGCACAAGCACTAAACGAAAGAAATACTCAATGCGTGCCCCTAATTATTTAATCAGCTGGTTTCATAAAAAACCCTGAATCCTTGTTTGAATAATAAAACTTTTATTTTCATGGGAGCACATGAAAATCAATTAAATATAATTAAAAACACACTAAGAAAAATTTATTTTAAAGGGCGTAGATAAAACAAGTAATTAAAAAAAAACATATCTTTTTTTTTGCGCAATGTTTACACCGTTTGACAGGTGGAGGTCGCAGCCGGCTGAACTCGGCCCCTTGCTTACAAGGTGCTTATGTCTCTGAATGGCTGGAGAGATGATTGACGGGTGAAAGGTTGGTTGTAAACTTGTTTTTCCATGCCGTAATAGTATTTTTGTCGACTATTTTTTTATGTTTGACTAGCAAATAATCAATATATAGTCATTATTGTTTTCAAAGATGTCCCGAGATTGCTTCTCCCGCATTGGTTTCAAACGCTAACAAACACGGCTGCCGGTGTTTGCGGAGTGCTGAACGTCAATTTTTATGAGTGCGAGTGGTTTTAAGTTTAAAGAGGTGTTTGAGGGAGATCTTATCGACCGACATAGTTTGCAGCAAACAACTGTTGCAAGTACGCTCCTTCGGAAGTGCTGTTCGGATCCTTGTTCCCGTAGCAGGACTGGCCAAAGCCTAACGTACCACATCAACTGTTTTGATCGATCTGGTTTGATTTCTCGGATGATAATGAAATTAATCCAAAGGTGCAAGCGAGGTGTCCCTTGTGTTGCGCAAAAACTTCTAGACTGCAACATATAATTAATTTCTTACAAAATTATATTCCTGTACACCTCGTTCTTATTCTTCAGATAAATAAGAACATGCTGTGAAATGCGCAGTAGAGATGAATTAACTTGCAGGTTTCTTTTCATCTCTTAACCTTGTTTTATTTAAAGCTACCAAATAAAAAAAGTATCAGCATATCACTTTTTCCTTGCTCTCTCGCACTTGCATGTCTGTTCACTTCCAGGATAGGATGCGGCATTTTTTTTAAAGTACATAGTTACCTTTGTTAGTTCAAAGACTGCAGATTAAACATGCTTTAACTTGTATAATTATTATTTGTGCATTATTCCTAAAGAATATAGCTTCTGTAAATGAAAACCCACTAAAGTGCTCTGTCTTTTGAATTGTAGCGGTTCCAGAAATTTCCGTAAATCGTGATATTAAGAAGTGTATTATTAAAATCCTAGTCTCAATGCACCGAGGGGCAAATGGCCTATATTTTTCTAATTCTTGGGGTTACTGAGAGCATATACTCCTTTAAAACTATTTCTTTTTTGCGTGAGTTCTTTTGGTACGGTAAAACATTAGAAAATTAAGTTTATTGATAACTTGATGTTAGTTCAAAGTCAAACAATTTAAAACGTCGAATTTAAAGTATGCGAGAGCTGGGAACTAAGACTATGTTCTTTTAAAACCTTTGAAATTACTGCTCTGATTGAAAAAAAAATAATAATAAACGCAACGCTTCGCAATATTGTCCTCGTCACTCATGACTGTACAAAAATTATATTACTATTTCTAGAAACTAACAACGGCACGCATAGTGCTCTTCTTTTATTACCAAGTAAACTGAAATTTAGAACCAAAAATTGGAAGAATCGAGTTTTTTTTAGAATATATTTTAAAGCGTATAATTAAATTTCGTAAAAATCTCAAAAATGTATATAAACAATTGGCATGTACCCTTAATAATTATATATTTCAGTCCGACGTGTTCAAACATTCCAGCTATCTGCGCGGAGAATAATATAAAGGAAAGACTAGCCTCGACACAGATAGTGTACGTGTCGACACTAAAAAGAAAAAAAAAACACACAGAGGCAATATCTAAATATATATTTAAAATAAAATTGTATAAAATAATTTTGTAGACGAATAACGTCTGGACGAAACGCAACCCCGTAAGACGTTTGTACAAAGGGAGTTGAAGGTGCTAACGTACGTACAAGTGCAGGCACTAAACATCAACACCCTTTTAAGCAATCATTCAAACTTCGATGACTATTACGGAAGCGTGCGACACAAATCAATGAATAAACAAAGAAAAAAATGAAAGACGTGTACAATTTTCTGTATTGCCAAATTAGCGCGCAGCTTTTTAGGAGGTGGAGGGGGAAGTGTACGGAGGAGACGGTATGCCCCTCCTCCTTATCCTTACCCTGTCCTCCTCCCTCCTCCTCTCCTCTTTCCTCCTCCTCCTCCCCTCTTCCGCCCCCTCGCCCCCCTCCTCCTCGTCCCTCCCGCGCGGTGCATTATAGAAAACGTGCCATAATGCAACGCGCGCGTAACCGCGGTGCATTATGGGACGTTTCCCATAATGCACCGCGTGGTTACGCCAACGGCGACGCCGACGCCGACGTCGCTTAAGCCGAAAGAAATGCCGCGTACGTCAGGATTGATTTGCACGTGAGGGAATACTTACGGCAGGAGACGGTGGCGGGTACTGACCGTATGGGCGGGCCTCAAAGTTTAATAAATTATGAGGATAATGATGTGTTTTAGAGTTTCTGGGAACTTAAGATTCACTTATTGTATTTGCACTTTTTGCTTAGTGCTCCGCAGTTCTTAAGATGTCACTAGCTATAAACTCCTTTATTTGCTAACGCCACCGCGCGGTGCTCCAGTTTTTGACGTCCCAGCGAAAAAGAACGAGCAAAGCCCAGCTTAAAACCGCTGCTTGAAACGTCTATGAAATTTTTAACCACCGATTCTCCAGGCAAACGCCAAAAAAGAACCAAAAAGCGCGAGATCTGTTCAAATTCTTCCAATATTCTCGTGAACCAAATTGTCTCCTCCGAGAGTTTAAATCGTACAGTCGAACGCTTTCGCTCAATCCCCAACTTTGTTGTCCGTGTAGCCTTTATGTTTTCTATAGCACTGGTCACATAACCAAGCTTGACAGGCTTACAAAAACGAAGCGATAGGAAGTCACTCGGGACGGAAGCAGCGGTTCATGTTTGTAAACGGCAAAATGGTCTATAAGTGTTGGTTTATGGCCATCCTTGACAATCTACTAAACTTCGTCGATTAAAAAAAATGAAGAAAAACAAAAGAAGGGTGTTGTCAGCCATTGCTTGCAAGCAAAAACAGCAACCGGGACGTCAGAGCGACACTATCCTAGTTGGCGAAGCATGATCCGAGGACAACGTGTTTAGAATTGGTGGGAGAGCTCCGGTAACTACAGCAAGCGCGCGTCCACACCGAGGTCGATATCGCTGCTCTAGCGCCACTCAGGTGCGGTGGTGGCCGCGTCAGAAGCGCGATTTACGCATTGGGCCTCCCACCCTGTGTGCATTACGTAGTTGTAAAACGCGGGAGCAGGTTTACGGAATTATCGATTTATTTTCTTAACCAGCAGCCCCTGTAAAAGTTTTGAGCACATAATTTATTCTCATCAAGTTAGTTTCGTAGATTCAAATTGTGTTTTCACCCTCGCAACATGGTTTGTGGAAATCACTGTCCTGCGAAACTCAACTCCTTACTTTCACTAACAATCTTTGCTCCATCCTGCGCCATAGATCTCAGGCTGATTGCGTTTTTCTCGGCTTTTGCGAAGCTTTTGACAAAAAATCTCACAAGCTATTGTTTTTTTAAGCTTGATAAACTTAATACTGATTGCAAAGTTTCCTCCTAAATTATATGTTTTCTAACTATTCGATCAAAATTTGTTACTACACATGAAGCAAGTTATAGCCTCAGTCCTGTCATTTCCTGTGTTCCCCAGGAGTCCGTCTTGGGAACCTTTCTGTTTCTTATTTTATTGATGACATACCAATGTGTGTATTATTTCATATTAGCTTATTTGAAGATGACTGTTTAATATATCGTGAAATTACTAATGAATTCGATGTGGCACTTCTTTAGGCTGGCGTATGCGTGGTTTCGGAACCGTGTTACTTATGGCAAATGACTCTCAATACTAACAATTATAAAACTGTGAGGGTGTCTCGTCGTAGCACGCCATCATCACCATACACAATTTGTAAAACTGAGCTTTGATCTGTAACCTCATTCAAATATCTTGGTGTTTACATCACCTCTGATACACACATGAGCATTAACTATAACACAACTTTCTATAGATTCAAAAGTAAATGCAAAACGCTTCTGGTTGGTGGTGCTATTACATTTTCATTGTGAAATTTTCTTTTTTTTTTCTGGTTTCTGAAACTATCTTATTCGTGATCTCTATGTGTATGAGTTTTGACCATTATTTTTTCTTGGTCAAAGTTTTATACTAGTGACCTACCTGAATGTACTTTTTTGTGTACAGCTTGCACTACTTTGTTGACGACAAACGTTAATGACGTTATTAATTTGATGTGTGACGCTAGTGGTTTTACTATTTCAGATGATTGCCTCTGTATAATCTAATCTTCACTCTGCTTTGTTGCCTTGTTGTTTTGTTGTTATCGATGGTGCGCTTTGCTTGGCTTGTGAGATCCTGTGATTGCGGCTTGCAGAGCGTGTATATTAGTTCTGCTTTGTTGCTTTGTTTTTGTATATGACACTCTTATCTGCCACGGCTGAAGTGTTGGGGGAGCAGAGGCTCCGTCAGGCACCTGTGCCTTTATCTGTGCCCCCCGAAGCAAAAAGTATCCACAAAACCAATAAAAAAAACCTATCATGGAAAAATTATTAGAATCATATAATGAGTAACTCTAGTTCGATGCTTGGATATTTAAAAATAAAGTTTTTTTTCTTCCGTAGGACACTAACATTTCTTTGCGAGACTTTAAAACGTTCAAAGCTGGAATATTCCGCAGCCATCTGGAATCCTGGTCACTCAACGCTCGTAGCAAACTTTGAATCCTGCTAAGGCGCGCCGCACGCTTTATAGTAACTCTTCTCGCACCGCAAGTGTTTGATCTATGAAAACTACTCTGACTCTTTCTATCCTCACGATGTAAAATATCTCGTTTATGCCGCATTCATAAAATTTGTCATTCCAACGCTTCTCTGAAAGATAAACTATTCATTAGCCCCTCTTTCATTTCTCCTCGCACCAATCACAGTCTTAAAGTTGGCAAACTTCACTGTGAAACTTCAGCTTACATCGACCATTTCATCCCCGAAACGTTGCCTGAATGAAATTACCTTTTCACATCATTACTAACTATTCAATCGATTGTTTTAATTAGAAAAGCACGAACTACTCACATTTGTCAAGATTATGCCAGACTAACTTTTATAATCAAGTTGCCCAGCTTGTTTGAATTTTGTTTTGAACCAATATTGCATATACACCCCCTCCCCTCTCCCCCACTCTGAAATGTCGTAGGCCTAATGGTATTAAAATGAATAAATGAACAAAGAGGACATTTTCGAGCTGAGTCGCTTTTCTGAAATTTTATTTCCCGTTTCGTAGATCTGGGACAATGTGTGAAGCATTGTCAAGGGACGATACTTTTAGCAGAGCTACTTCTGAGGGCTTCGCGAGAAAAGAGGATGTAAAGCTTCCTCTCAGTAATACAGATATTCGGCACAAAAACTGGATTTTTAATAATGCATCTAACTCGTCAGCAAGTGGAGTAAAAACTCTGTAGCGAGTGTGATATTTATAGTTTATTCCTAGTTTCTATTGGCTGTTATGTGAATGCGTTTATGAACTGGCGGGTATTTTTTGACGCCTAATCGATGATATTTTATAGTGAACAAGAACAAGCTTTGCACTGGCCAAGGGTCAGGTTACGAGGTGAGGTGACTTCGTGCTGTTGAGGCAAACATAGTGTACATAATTTTACTTGTAGTAAAACAGATTTGGTGTGTTCGCCATATAATTTTTATTTGTATTTAAGAAGCCAGTTTTTGAAAACAACCAAGCCAGTGGTGTTTAGTGGCTTAGAACACACCAGGCGAATTAAATTCTCAACGCACTTTTTTCAATATTATAAAAATGACAAAAACAACCTCTTGTACGTGTTTTCACAAAAATACTCAATGCGGCCCCAGCAAGATTTCTCGGCACCAATATAAATGCTAAAAGTTCAGTACTTAAACATATCAAAGTTTTACTTCTAAATCTTGTAAAGGAAGAATCGTTCTAAAATTTAGTTGTTCCATAATACGCGGATAGTACCCTGGAGAGGCGGAGCGCTTTTTTTCCGAAAACATGCTTCAGCTTCCTGGTGCGCACGCTCGCTTGATGCCTAAATTTTATCTGCACCTTTTCAAACCTCGAAATTAAAACATCATTAATTGAAAAATGAACGCCTTTTTATGAACGAATTCATTGCTATGAACTAATCAGGTGTATCAATAAATACGTTGTAGCAGCAATATTGTTCAAAATCAAAATATTTTCAGAGCTTTGAATAGCTTTCATTCAGAGCCCAATCCGTGGTACGACATAATTTAAACTGCGTTAAGAGAGATCGTTGCTCACCTAGGATGGCTCGGTAAATCTTGGTACGCAAATATTTAAACTCAAACAACGCAAACTCAGTGTCCCTATATTTACTCAATGAGTCGAGGCTTCGCAATGTACACCTTCGTGAGTGGTTTCGCATACATGTAGATTGAGAACACTGTGCATCGCGTGTTCAAAGAAGCTCGCGCTCCAAAAATATGTAAAAATGAAACTGATAGCTTAAACAGTGTAGACCCTTGCGTCGATGTGCCATGCTCCATGCCTCTAAGGATAGTTGTAAGGCATCGCATGTCTTCGAGGAGTGTCTCTGACTCGCCCTCCCCGCTATGTTGTAGCCGATGTTATGGGATCAATGCATACTTGTACATTGTGTACTTAAATTGAAGCGGAAGGAAGATCCACGTATATGCAAGAGTAGCCTTTAACACGTAATCCTATCAGCGATATGAAGGTGAACAGCCCTCTTCTTGTTTTCGACGCTCCTGCAAGTTTTGGAACAAGCTCTGTTCCAGAAGAGGGCTAGAACGCAAAGTTTAGACCCCAAGCCAGATACCATTTAAAACGTTAGGGTTAATATAACTTTAGGAAGCCGTAAAACAGGCAAGAAACCAGGTAAGGTGTTCACCTTCAAATTGCCGGCGGGTGTACATGCCAAGCGCAGGGCGGTCGTTGTATTGGTCGTAACAACGTTGATTGTCTGCTATCCAATTCTAATTAGTATCCTTACGAAGTGTGGAAAAAAGGGCCTGATTAATTTTTGAGGTCCTCGCGTATTATCAGCAAAACTACATCGGGCTGCTAAAAATGGTGTCACATTGATTACGTAATATAAAATAAATGTCCGGGATTACATTTGTGTAAAGTCGACTATTTGCTCATACTGACATTTCAAGGTGAGAAAAGGGACGTTCTGTTGTAAGCTGATGGCGTAGACGCTCGTAGTATTGCCCTTTCTTTATAACTAGACGTAGACAGACAATACGAAACAATCGAACCCGTGCGGAAAGCCGAGCCAGCCAAGCGGTATCGCTGTCTCCTCTCCGCACTCCGGCAGCACGCCTGCGATGCGATGCGCCCCCTCACGGCCACCGATCCGGTCATCGCTGAAAGAGCCCCACCACCGCCCGCGCTCGCTACACTGCCCAGTATTCTAGTACACCATACCCTTACTGCTATGGAGGGTGGTTTTGCGCCGAAGCGCCCTCTGAGCGGCCGAACAGGTCTATAGGTCACCAACTGCAATGATGGTAATGATGATGGCGATGATGATATAATTAAGATTTTTTTTATGTGCGGAGCGTGACAAGGTTAGTAGGGACAAGTCAATAGCCATCTTTATATCTTTCTCAAAACCGAAAACCTGTCTTCAAAACGATTCTCCTCGGCCCGCATGTAGAAAATGAAAAAGCGCAAAAGGCAAGGACAAGAGGGAGACAACACAGGACAAGCGCTTACTCGCAACTGACGTTTTATTTCAAAAGATGAGGAAGATGAAGAACTGGGCACGGCAGCTTCTCAGCTACATCGGCTTAAAAACCCTTTCGTCTTTATCGTACAGATTTTGCTCGACGTTCTGCTGGTGCCTATCAGCGTGGATGATGCAACCCTCGGCAAGATTACGGTGTCCGGCGTCCCGCTGTCTGCATCCGTCATCAGACGTTCTGACCAACCGGACACAAGCGAGCGTCACAAGCATCGGACCCAAACACTTCAAAACAAATACCCGCGGCCCATCTTCGACAAGCCATCGTCATCGACAGCTTCGTTTGAGGCTATAAAACCGGGCAGCGGGAGGCACCACGACACTGGGCACGGCAGCTTCTCGGACATGAGGCTTAAAAACCCTTTCGTCTTTATCGTACAGGTAAGGAGGCACTGCTACCTATCTTTTCGTAGTAATAACGTGTGCCTGATCTTGCTGCCGTGCCCACGGTCGTGTTATTCATTGTTGTGCAATGTGATCGTGGATTTAAAAATGCCACTCGTGCTTAGCGGCGATGTTGAGGTTAACCCTGGTCCGGACATGAAGATTATAATGGAACAACTTAAAGCCATTGCTAAAGATATACAGGACATAAAGAACGAAAAGGTCACAACAAATGACAGACTCTCAGCCATCGAACAAAATCTAGAAAGCTTTAGTACGCTCCAAACTACCGTCAGTGCGTGTCAAGAAACAATAATTCTGAACTTGAAGCTAGCATCAAAACCATTTCTTAAAAGCTAGACGATTTGGAAAACCGAAGCAGGAGAGCAAACTTGATAATCTACGGAATCGAAGAAAAAGACACTGAAAACAGTGAAATACTTGAAAGAGTGGTTTCAGACGAAATCTTCGGAAAGCTTCTTAACACGCCGATATCAGGCATCGAAAGAGTTCACCGTCTGGGAAAAAAGACGGCCCAAAGAATTAGACCTGTCTCCCTAAAACTACTTGACTACAGAGATAAGACAAGAGTGCTGAAAAATTGCTTCAAATTTAGAGGGACAACGTTTTCTATCAGCGAGGATTTTTCACGCCCCGTGCAACAGATACGAAAGAAACTGTGGGAAAGCACTAAAATCAATCGAGATAAAAACGGCAAAGTGATCTTGACTTTCGATAAAGTCAGGGTAAACGGGCAGTTGTACGCATGGGACGAGGATAAAAATGACAAAGTTCCAATAGCAAAAAACGATGTCACCGACCACGCCTAGTTGATAACCGTGTTTTACCGTCTAATGTTACAGTCCTTAATTTAAACGCAAGGAGTCTTCTAATTAAGGTAGATGCACTAGAGTCTATACTCTTGGAATACAATCCAGAAATCGTTACAGTAACTGAAACGTGGCTACACCGGTTAATATCTGACAACGAAATTGTGCCACCAGACTACATTATTCTAAGAAAGGATAGATTAATAAGGGGTGGTGGTGTAGCAATCATCTTAAAACGCGGTATTTCTTATGTGCCTATGCCTGAGGTAAAAAAACGTGGAATCGTTATGGTGTAAGGTCTCCTTTGAAAATTATTCTATTGATGTCGGCGTTGTTTATCGTCCCCCAGACTCTGACCTACAGTATCTTCATAACCTCCATGACTACATGCTAGCAAATATTAAAAGCGATAAAATCATCATGACGGGTGATATTAATATGCCCGAAATAAACTGGGACTCGCTGCACCCTGGAAAGGACACAGTTGATGTTATTATAGACACGCGATTTGCGTTCAATCTAACCCAAATCGTCAGGGAACCAACCAGGGTGCAGGGATCGTCACGGAGCTTGCTTGACGTAGTGTTCCTCAGTGACCACTTTCCTCGGGCTCAGACTGACGTAGAAGTGGTGGAGGGGATATCTGACCATAAAATTGTTGTATGCACGGTACCTGTTCGTAGTTCCGCCATCTCCCATGGCTGCGCCAAATACGTGCTCGATTTCTACAAAGCCGACGATGCTAGTATTCCAACTTATCTTGCTCATGAATTTAACGATTTTCAAGAGCTCTGTGATGAAACTGATATTAGTATTGACGAACTATGGCAAAATCTCAAGTCAATTATTAATCACTGCATCACTAAGTTTATTCCCAGTAAACGTAAAATGATAAGGAAGCTCAACCCATGGATTTCACGTGAAATCATTCACCTGAAGCGTAAGCTAAAAAGACTAAGAAAGTCGTCCAAAAAGCGTCCACTCACCAACCACAATCCAACTATATCGGAACTATCCAGACTGCTCAAACTGAAGATCAAAGAAGCAAAGCAGACATACTACAATATTACCCCCCACAATTTTATAAAAGCATCACCGCAAAAATTCTGGAACCATATAATTCCCAGAAAGTCTAAAACTTCCAACATAAGTGCCTCGGAGGCAGAAAAAAAGGCAGAAGAATTCAGCAGTTTTTTTTAAGTCCGTCTTCACAGCTGATAATGGCAAAGAAAACTTAACTCTACCTTCTAAAACCTACGCAGATAAAGATCTTGGTGGCTTACACATCTCAGAAGCAGGCGTTCTAAAACTTTTACTCGACTTAGACGCAAAAAAGGGAACGGGTCCTGACGAAATTCCTAACATGTTTTTAAAAAAAAAAATACGCTGAATGGATAAGCAAGTGTTTAGTGCTAATTTTTAACGAGTTTTTGAGTCTTTCTTCGGTTCCCGCAGAGTGGAAAGTCGCAAAAGTTATACCTATTCATAAGTCTGGCGATAGCTCTTTAACTTCCGATTACACACCTATATCCCTAACGTGTACTTGCTGCAAGATAATGGAACACATAATTTTGAAATTTATTACAGAATTCACCGAGAAACATAATGTACTAAATGCACACCAGCACGGCTTTAGGAGAGGTTTGACAACGACTTCACAGCTAATCGAGACACTCCATGACTTTTCGATGGGTATAAACAATAGAAGACAAATTGACGTAATTTACTTAGACTTATCAAAGGCCTTCGACCGTGTTTCTCACGGCAGGGACCGATAATAAAATGAATAGAGGAGTATTTAAGAAATCGTTTTCAGTTTGTTTATTACGAAGGACAGGTTTCACAACCAGTTGCAGTGGAGTCAGGAGTTCCACAGGGCTCTGTCCTAGCTCCACTCTTATTTCTTCTGTACATTAATGACATGGTTGATGGCACTGACGCAAACATAAGGTTATTTGCAGATGACTGCATTATTTATCGTGATATCTCATGACAAGATGACCAACCAATATTAAACAGATCTTTAAAGAAGGTAGCAGACTGGTGCAGTGAATGGCAGATGGTTTTAAACACTGAAAAGACGGTTTGTATGTGCTTGACCAATAAGAAAAAAAATGTTCTGGAATTTCCTTACAGCTTAGACGGTAAAATTTTGCGCAGAGTCACTGAATACAAATATCTAGGTGTCGTGTTAACGTCTAATTTAAACTGGAATGCACATATCAAATACGTATCTAGTAAAGCGCTCGTCAAATTACTTTTTCTAAAAAGAACGTTAAAACACTGTAGTCGTGAAACCAAGTTGTTCGCATACACCACACTCGTTCGCCCGGTATTAGAATATGCACTCATTGCCTGGTTCCCCCATACGCAAACCAATGTCAACATCCTCGAAAGTGTTCAGAGGAAAGCGATAAGATTTGTTCACCACAATTATGGTCGCTTTGATTCCCCTACAGAATTGCTGAAAAGATCCAGCCTACTGACCATTGCTGATCGCGCCAAACTAGGAAGACTCAAATTTTTGTATCTCCTTTTAAACGACGCCTTTAAAATGGACAAGAACAAGTATGTTAATTTTTCCCAGGCAAGAACAACAAGACATAAACACTGCAATACATTAACTGCATACTCTTTCAATAATAATACTTTTAGGTACTCTTTCTTTCCTTCAGCTGTAAGAGATTGGAACAGCCTTGATCCGCTGTTTTTTAACTACGCAAATGTGGATGCGTTCATTCAAGCTCTTGAACAAGACCTTCTCAGCAAGTTCATGAGTTAGTTCTTTCTGTTATGTTCTGTTTTGTTTGTTTCAATATGAAAGGAAGTGACGATTTCTAAGAATTACTGTTTTTCGCGCGCCTCGAAAAATGTGTGTTGTTTTTATTTGTATCATACCTGCTATAATCCCTCAATGGGGATTGGCAGTATTTTGAAAATAAATAAATAAATAAATAAAATATTTATGAGAAAGGAGTGAAAGGATCTGAAAAGACTGAGAATTGAAAATGAAAAAAAAAAAAAGGAAATTAGTAAGAACAATAGGAAATGGTGGCTATGATTAAAGTAACAGTGAAAGAAATGACAGTGAATATATTAAGAAAAAGAAAGAGGAAGGTAAAGCAAATTAAGAATAATTAAGGAAAATATTTCATGTTCTCTAATTCTTTTGATGACGAAGTCACCGAAGGAGCACTGATACAGGCGTCTCCTTTGGTCGCAATCACTTCAGCCTTAAGAATTTCTCGAGTTCGCTTATCTGGACACCTCTTCAGGATGCTTGTGCTGGACAGTAGCGGGGCGCATCTACAGTCCCTCACATGTAGAGCGAGATGCCCCAACGGAGAGGATTTTAAAGATAGCGCATGTTCTCTGAGCCTTACGTTGATGCATCTTCCCGATTGTCCTACATATACCTTCCCACAGGTGAACGAGATCAAATACACTACCCCGCTGCAACAGTTAACGTATTTGTTGCCGTGCCTAACACTGCATATGTCAGGCTTTGCGCGCGGGGTGTTGACTTTGGGGCAGAGATTTTTTAGCTTGTCAGGGGCTGAGAACACAACCGGCACTTCGTATTTAGAGGCAATTCTCTTGAAGTTATGAGAGATGCGGTGTATATAAGGGACGACCGCCGGTCGACTTCTTCCTCCACTTCTCTTGCTTGTTCTGTTTGGTCTTATCATGCATTCAACAACGTCAGACAGGATGGAGGTGGGGTAGCCTGACGCCTTGAGCCTTGATACTTGCGCGTCAAAGCTTTCCCTTGCTGAATGAATGCAAGACTTTTTCAGGGCAGCGCTCAAACAATTAGACACAACGCTCCTTTTGACTAGTTTTGAGTGTGCATTTTCATATATTGAGTATTCGTTTCTTGGATCTAGGTGAATACATCCAACAGACGTGGTCATTTTGAAAGGTGAGTCGCGTATCTAGAAACTGGAGGTTGTTGTTAGTCGGAGTCTCGTGGGTGAAATTCAATCCTTGGGCCTGACCTAGGAATATGTTCTTGATGATGGTGATGTCGTTTGCGTCAGGGATTTTTGTCATGAGCACAAGATAGTCGTCAACGTATCTGAATATGCGTGCGACTGGATAGGACGTCAAACCATGGAATATGCCCCTGTCACACTTTGAAAGAAAAATGTCACACAAAATGAGAGCTACGCATGACCCGATGAATAGTCCTTTTTTCTGTATGTAAGTTTCTCCTGAAAAAGTGACAACCGTCGAGCACAAATAAAACTTCAAAAGCTCTAGGAAAGACACAACTGGTATGCCACAGGTGTTTTGAAAGCCTAGGGCTCCGTTGGAGTCGATGCATTCGCTGACGGTGTCAAACATATCTTTGTGTGGTATTGAATAAAATAAGTCTTCAACATCTAGGGAGAACCCATATCGTGTTCGGGTTGAGTCGTCTTTCAGGTATTGAATCATTACTTCTGAGTTGGAAGTCAATATTGGGTCATCAAGTTGGAGGACAGACAAATGACGCAGAAGGAACCGCGACATTTCACCCTGCCAAGATCCCTTCTCGGTCACAGTTACGCGAAAAGGACATTCTCCCTTGTGGGTCTTGGCCGTGAAATAACTTCCATTTGGTTGCCTTTGGATGCGATGATTTGTTTTCATAGTTGGTTTAAATCCAGAGGCTCCTCAAAATCTGCCGAACCTAACAGCCAAGACGCATCCAGTAAAATTTGTGTTGATACGCGATGCTGCATAGGTAGTTTTGAAAATGTTTTTATTTTTCCTCATCAGTGCCTGAGTATATAAAGCTCCTCCAGAAAAGTGGTCGAAAGATTTCTGAAGAAAGACCGTGAACAAGGTTATAGACCGATGAACCGGATATTATATACCGCACTACGCAACATGTCTTTCAGAATAGAGTTCACCTTTGGTTAATATACCTGTATACACTGGTCGAACACAGTTGTTCTATGCCAAAAAAACTTACCAAAGAAAAGTTATTGTTGAAAATAGCAGGAGTGTTTGCTTAATGTATAGAGCGCGTGAAGCGATGGCAGCTATAGCTGCTGGTAGAATAATAGTCACGCTATACTCGGGGGCCTTTCTTGCCATTCCCGAGGAGAGGAGATTGCAAGCGCAGTTTTAATCAGCGCACAAAATGGGAAAGAACATGTGTGCTCCTGACCTTGACTGCATTTCTGAGGAAAGTTTCCCCGGAGTGTAGACAGAATTTAAATTACTCTTTAGGAAAAAAATTGAAGGCATCTCATAAGAGTTCACTTAAAAACACCTGCATTCACGAAGAAAAATGTATTGTTTCTCTTCCCGTGAAACAATGGCCTAGGACGAAAGAGCTCTTGTTATCTACAGACAATGGCGCGAGTTTGGAGATACTTATTTACGAACCAATAAAACGATCAAAATTAAACGGTATAACAGCTATATTTCTCGACTTTAATGATGCTGCTACTGGATGCTTTCAACCCATCCCCTGCCCATTTCGATCTGGATGAGAATCGTACCAGCGTGCGGTCGTGGATCAGTACTGCGGGGTGCACGTTAAAGACCCAAGGCTAGCGGTTGTACTTCACTGGCTAAATTTCTCTTCTACAGCTGGAAGGCAGGTCGCCCGTTGAGGCAGACTCAGTTCTAAGATGTATAACCACACACGCAATATTTTTCAACTTACACGTGGCCATAATTACTGCGGACTTCTTTAATATTAGATAATTAACTTTGTTTGTACGGATATTGATTTTAATATTTTTGCTTAATTTTATTACTTTTTCATGACTATTTTGGGCGCAGTGTTGGTACAAAATTTCTCTGCACTTGGCGAGGCTTTGTATAGCGAAATAGAATTTCTGCCACCTCGTGCCCTTTACAAATCAAGATGGAAGTGGCCAGCGCTACCCTCCTTCATCACCGCTCGTTTGCCTGAAGGAGTCATGGAAAGTTCTATGCCTTGAAGGTAAACATTTGAGAGAAGGGTCTCTGGTTGGGAAAACAATATATAAAGGACGACAACGAACCAATCCTAGAAATAGGGACCCTACGTTTCGAGGTTTATACTCAGCTTTTCTTCGAGGGTGACTATGGCGATCGCCGTTGAGGAACTGTATTTTTCTATTTCCTTCTTTCAGCATATGGCGGAGCCCGTTGACAGTATTCACACACCGTTTTGCTAGTTTCACGGCCTCCTCTCCTAAGTTAAGTCGTAAATACTTGAAAGTAAACATTTGTGAGAAATCTCATTGGCTGAGAAAACATTAAGACTGCTAACGTGTAGGAATGCGAAGACATTCCTACACGCAGCGCATTTCTACGAGCCGCTCGACGTCTTTCTTTGCACACGGCGCTTTGGCAGGGACATCGCGCTCCCCCACTGCGCAGGCGTGGCGAACCCCGCCGGCTTCACGACGGCTTCCGTGACGAAGCATCTACGTTGCTGTGCTTTTCTTTATGTTTTATTTCTGTGGCACGTGCTTGATGACCTGCTAAATGGCGCGTCGCAGTCAATGGGAATTTAGGTGTCGCTTTTCGATGCTACAGACAACGGCTACAAACAACGCCGGCTTTGCTCCATTGGACAGTTTATGCTTTCGCATTAAAAGGGGCGAAAACCAACCAAGTCCTGCAGGCCAGAATGGCGGAAGCTTGACTGTAACAGTAGCGATGGTCGTAGAGGGTCCAACGGTAGCTTGCACGTTGCGTTTTCTTTGTTTGGGTCACCAAATTGAGGAGGCGTCTTCCTATAAACATGCTTTATTCCCTTAGGCATGTACCACTGGCAGTACAGCCGCTCTGTTCTGACCCTGGCTCGTGAAGATCTCTGCACGAGCTCTCTTCTTCTTTCTCCGCGTCAGCAGTCGCTACATCTCCATTGTCGAACTGCCAGGCTTTGTGAGTATAGAGGGGGCTATGGTATAGGGAAGGTCGGCAATTTTTTTAAAGATTTTTAGTGTGTAATTAGTGCGACTGTCTAAACAGGCAATAAATAATAAAAACGAAAGATGTTTACAGATCTTTGTACCCCAAATTAGAGCGCAGCTCTAGAGGAGGAGGAGGGGAGAGTGCGTAGGGGAGGGTATGCCCGTCCTCTTCCCGTTCACTCTCTCCTCCTCTGCTCCTCGCTCTTCCCTTGTATCCTCTTCCAACCCCCTCCTCTGCCCTTTTCCTCCTCCTCTTCTCCCCTCTTCCTTCTCTCCACTCCTCCTCATCGTTCATTAGTCCTCCTCCTCTCCGCCTCCTCCTCCTCCTCCTCCGTACCTTCCCTTTCTTTGCCTCCCCACGTGACGTCAATTTTTCCCGTTAAATCTAGCCAAGAAACTGTATTTGTTTACAGGTGATGTGACCTGAAGTCAAGTGACGTCACTTTCCCCGCTAAATTTTACAGAGAAACTGAATTGGTGTTGAGGTCACGCGACGCCATTTTCTCCCCTTAAATTTTGCAGGGAATTGAATTGGTGTTGATGTCCCGTGACGCCGATTTTCCAGCTAAATTTAGCGGGGAATTAAATTGGTTTTGAGGTCAGGTTATATCGACTTTCCCGCTAAATTTAGCGCGGTTACGCGGACAGCGACGCCGGCGTCGCGAAACCCGAATACGGGCGCCTTACAACAGCGCTCTAAAAAAAGCGCTTACGTTGCCGAGTGGTTACCTGATTGACTTTCGTGTGGATTCGTTCGATTCCTGGGAGTGAAACGTCGTTTATTTGTTCTTTCAATTTAGCGTTCTCGTGAGTTCGAGAATCTGGCCGTCTTATCGGGGTACGAATATTTTACTCACCGGAGTTTTTACGCCGAATGTTCCAGAAACCCACATGGGTTACAAGGAACTACGCATCGCGATCGGCGGTCTGTCTCGCCCCAGCGCTCAATCCTGCTGTTATGCCGCCATCGACGCCTGCGACGCTAACCGTCTCTTATTTCGTTCTGGGCACAAGCTCGCCCCATTAAACTTTTAGTTTACTTCAGTCCTTTGTCGCTTCTTCCATTCATGACAATAAACTATCTAGCGTAGACGTAGGTTAACATCGATATGTAAGGCGAAAAGGGGAGTAGCCAGTCGTACTACGGTAAGGGGTATTATACGCGTTTATAACAAATGGGAGTATAATATCCCAGTTCGTGTGGTCAGGAGAAACATGCAACGATATCATTGCTTTAAGGGTGCGGTGAAAACGTTCTGTAAGTCCAGTTGTCTGTAGGTGATAAAACCACGTGTTTGTGTGGACAACATTGTATGCAGTGAGCACTTCTTCGAGCACATGAGAAAGAAAAGCTCGGCCCTTGTCGCTAAGCAGAACAAAAAGGGGAACCCGTGTCAAAGAGGCAGATTTTCAAATCAAACCAGTTTATTTTTTACCGTGTACAACTAAATGTAAAGGGGCCGTGGAAAAAAACAGTGCACCATTTCAGCTTGACGAGTCCACAGACCCTTAATATTGGCAGCTAAGCAACGTCATGCTAAAATATTCACAATAAATGGGAAAAGGTAATCTTATCAATACATTTCAAAAGCGCACTTATCAGGTAAAAATTAGAAAAAAATGTGTGAAGACAACCAATAGAAAAATAAATATTGTGAACCTTAAAGTTCAGGGCGCACATATTTACACAGAAATGGTAAATATCATACTCTCTCGGTTTTATACAATGTACGGAGTTCCCCTAATTACAGGTGAATAAATCCAAACGCAGAAGCGGTCGTATAGAACTAGGATTTTGTATTTTCGCAGTTTATTTCTCGTCATATTCAGAGGGTGTTTTTTGGAGTTTATATTTTGCCGAAAATTCGTTGTTGATCGGAGTTTATTTTTGTTCGATTCCCAATTTTCCGAAATTCGGAGCTTAAAGGGAAGATGAAGCGGTTTTGTGTTTAAGGAAACACTCTTAAATTGCCTTCATTTGCCCTCCAAATTATCGAGTACCAAAATGATGCTCTTTTTTTTTTTAATTTGGTGCATGAAGGCTTGAGCATATAATTTTCAAGGTACTGCCAAAAGAAGGAGTTTTCGTGTTCTCCGCTCTCGCACACCTTCAGTGGCTATCAAAGCTGCACGTGTAGTCTTCCTATTTCTAAAGAGGGCAGAAAAAGACGTCACGACAGGGCAGGGGAGAATACATGGCAAGATTGCGATTGCAAGCGCGCCTCTCGAGAGACACGCGCTTGGCGGCCAAAAAGCTCCTCTTATGGCGTCCCGACAGTCGGAGGTTTTTCGTGGTCTTTCGCGTTTAGCTACACCTTCGGGGGAAACAAACGTGATATTCACATTCACAGGATAAAACTACGCGCGAATCAACCTCCATTTTAATTCTTAGAGAACTGCTTCACCTTCCCTTTTAGTTTTAGAGTTTTCTAATAAAAAAATAATCAGGGTGTAAACTTGTTCTAGATTTAAAATAATGCGCTTGTGTCAAATGAAATTTGTTCAGCTAGATTCAGCGTTGGCGCCATGTCCAGTGGCAATATTATTTTTGTGTTAGGACAACAGTTTCAAACAAGTGCTGCTTGGTTAAGCGTCGGTAACTTAAAATATATAAACTCTTGGAGGGAAGCGCTGGGAAGCTCATATTCACCCCATCGTATCCATCAACCTACGGCGCGGCTACGCGGGGTGTAGAAATAGAGGGTGTAATATAAAAGCTTCAACTTCCCAATTCCTTTTCCCTCTTTTATGAAATTTGTATAGATCATAGCTTTCAGTGTTACAAAAACACAACCCATCCTTTCTCTCAGAAGCACAAATATTATGGGCCAAACTGGAAACCGGAACAGTGGCTTTTATCGTGACCCTGAAGTACAGTGACCTTTTGTCTTGAATGAGCCTTGACGAGATAAGCGGGAAGATCCCTTGTATCAATGGTCCGAAATTTGAAAGAAAATTGGGGTGGCATTTTCTCAAGACCATTGTTCCTGTGCGCTGAGCAAACTCAATTGTAGCATACCAAATTTGTTTTGCCTTATACATTGAAATTCGGAGTTTATCGGATAAATTAGATTTAACAAAATTTTTACCGGCGGGTGTTTTTTGGAGTCTCTCGAATTAATCCGAAAACGCGGAACACTATATATATTGTAAGTAATGTTTTTCGTACTTCGAACAAGGTGTAGGCACTACCTAATTTTCTCTGTCTTGTTCAGGAACTAGTTATGCCCCTTATTTGAAGATGAGCCAGATTGCGTCTGGCTAATGATATTGTTTTCTATTTTTAATTTAAACTGCAAGCCTAATCGATGTCTATACAAGTTGAAAGCTCCAGTCATATGGGAGCGGTAAAACAAATTTGTACTTGTCGGAGACATTTTTTTTTTAGCGTGACATAATATCGTTGTAGGTTTTGAAATGCTGTTGTTCCCCATGCCAATGCAAAATAGTTTAAGAGTTTAGAGGAGAGTAAAAACGTGAATTATGAAGGAGTAGCTTAATTTTTGAGGAAAGAAGGTATTTAATGCGCTTAGAGCACACGTGATCTCAGATATTTTGGTTAATATATGGTTTATGTGGCTCTTCCGTACGACATAGTGGAAGGAAATAATCAATTGCCATACAACGTGAATTTAGGGTGATGTCTTCAAGTGCTGGAAGGGGGCTCTTTTTTTTTCGTTTTGTCGGAATATAAGCGTGTTAGTTTTTACTTCATTTATCAGCAGATAATTAGACACCGACCACTTTCCTAGTGCTTTCATTGTAAATTTATATTAATGTACCCTGTCGTGGATGTCATTACCAGAAAACAAAATACTTGTATCGTCCGCGAATACAATACGTTTTGGCAGTAGGGTTGATATTCACAATATCATGAAGGTAAATGTTGAAAGGTAGCGGCCCCGGTGTTCTGCGCTGGCGCACATCAAAAAGAACAGGTTGAACCTTGAAACACATATAATTTATTTGAGCAACTTTCTTTCGATTAGATAAGTACGACTTCAAAAGCAGCAACACCTGTTCACGAATAATTCACGAATTCGGAAGCCTTCGAATATCCCACAAAGATACCAACGACCAGGACTTTGCCTTCGAACTGTGTATGTATGTATTCGTCTAGTTCAAGTAGTACCAGTTCAGTGGATTTGTCTTTACGGAAGTCAAATTAATATGGGTTCACATGTTACATGTATAAGTGAAATTTGAGCATCTTGAATGCAAAATAGTTTCAAACACTAAAAAAAAAAAAAGCTGGCATGATAGAAACTGGGCGATAATTAGATTATTTTGTCGTCCCTTTTTAAAAAAAAAAACAGTTACTTTGGCAACCTGCATTTTTCTTTTTTGGAAAAGCAGCAGTCGCGAAACATTGATTAAATATCTAAGAAAGAACCGGTGCAATGATATAAACTACGCGGTCGCGGTGGCTATATTTGTTGTGTTGCCGGTGGGAACAGTAGCAATGTTTGCGAAACCAAAGAAATTGTTTACAGCGGTGACTACGCGACGGTTTCTATGAGCGATGATAAGCAGGGGTTCAAGCAAGTTGATGCCTACTCTGTCGAAAGGATGGGAAGGGCAAGGTAAGGGTAGTAATTTTCCCGAAAATGGCACGTGGACTGAGAACAGGTTGTTAATACACCAACACCCGTTTGCACTACCTCGAACGATCAAAAACAAAAAATTGCAGCTCGTGCAACTAGCCCGAAGGCGTGGAACATATCTTCTGGGCATGTTCAGGGTATGATGATCCCAGAAAAGCATTGCTTGAAACCTTCGGCCAGATTGACATTAATGCCAACACACCGCGAAGACTCCTGTTCGCGAGAGGTATACGAGCCAAGCGATGCTCTGTACTCCAGGCGCTGCTGGATTTCGTGGATGCAGCGGGACTGTTTTTTGGACTCTGGGTCTCAACGAACAGACTTTTCTCCCCCTTTTAATTTCCCTCGCGTAAGTCTTTTCCCCCTCTCCCTTTTCTTACAAGACGAGAAAGCTGTCCCCAACGCTAGAAGACTAACATTTTGTCACACGCCTTCCATTTCTTTTTATTTTAATTTTGGTTGTTTTAATTAACTTTATTTTATTACAAAATCAACAATTGTTTCGATGTTTGTACTGTTGACATAATATACAATACTTTATGCATTTGGCAATGAAACAGCCAGAAAAAAAAAAGTTGCCGACTGCGTGAGTATGCTTTAAATAATCCGAGGTGCCCTACGCTCGGATCATCAGGCAGCGAGTGTAGTATCGCGAGACGTTATGAGCGTGGTATCACGAGATTCCAGCGATCACCATCGGGACTGTAATTCTGACGGTACAATATATTATGGAGTTTTAGTAGATCGTTTTCAAAGGCATTCTACCTCTACGGTCGCGCGCTTCAGAGCATGCATCAGAGTGGCAGCGCGAGCTCCCGCTACCAGTAGCGTGACCCGAAAACACGATCTACTAAAACTCTCTATTGTCTTGAAGCCGGAACCGGCCTTGCTTGCGTCTCGAGTGGCTGTTGGTGTAGTTTGATGCCCCATATTTCTTATCAGAGAGTTTTTCTTGCATTACAATATCTCCAGGCTATTAAAGTGAACTAGAAAAGGGGTAGTGCCGGGGCGGTTTTCACCAATGCCGCAATATCCAAACATCAAAGGGAAAATTTGGTTACATTGGGTGGGACTACATGGGAAGTTTGGAGTAGAATTTGCGCAGCTCTCCCCCCAAGAACTGCGGTTGTAGTTTTTCGCCGTGTACTTGGGATAGGTTTTTTCGGAAGATAAAATTGGTGATCCATAGCGACGTCGAGGAGAATGGGAATCGTTTGTAAATGTCATTTGTCAGCTTTGTCGGGGATTATCAGGGCAGGGACTCGCCGCACGGTAACGATTGAATGTGCCAGGACAATAGGTCTTTCTCCCGTGATGGTAATCTAAGGCTCATGCTTCTCCTCATTTCGGCGTTTTCGACAGTAACAAGCAATCTGTCCTTTATAGCCGCAGTAGTACCACATATTGGCAGTGTTCGTCGGTCACCAGGATCGGTGCGCCGTTGCGTTTGTAGGTGCATGATTGACTGGAGCCATGGTAAGGGATGGAAAACTTTGCTACTGAAGCACCAACTGAGGAGTGGGCAGTAGTCGCGCTGCTACGTCAACATACGTTGGTGGCCTTGGCTCGACACGTCGACGTGCTGTGGAAGCAGCGTTGGCCATTTCCTTCTGGACGAGTGCTCGTAGGCCGGTTGGGAGGTTGCCCTGATCTAATGTGAATGCTGTCTCAGGGGTCAGTTTTTTTTAATATTTCCTATCAAATGATTTCTTTGATTATTTGTCATAGTTCTGACGTTCTCAATGGATCTTTGGCAACCTGAGGTACATTAAATAATCGAAGAGTGCGCACCTCACCTATGCGTTCACGTACGGATGTAATTACCGCACTGCTTCAACTGCAACGGAGAACACCCGCCGTCCTCCTCTGCCTGCCCGGCTCGGGCGGACGAGGATGCTCAGAATTGGCAACGCATTCACAAAAGACACCGCTTTCAAGCGGTCGCCCCGCCACCACAGGATGTGCAGAACTGGCCAGCCCTGCCTACTACAAACCGCTTCGACATCCTCCAGGCACCGCGGAGCCAAAGTCGCAGCCTGAGCCGCCCACCACACCACGCCAGGACCCCCTCCGATACAGCCAGGAACCGGGACCGAACACCAAAGTCGGACAAGCAAAAGTGCTCCAACACTCCCAAGGCCGATCGAACATCGGGACCCTCGAAGACATCAATTCCAACTTCACTGGCACCACAAGTGAGCGACCCAACTTCGACCCCTCTCCCTCCTCAAATCCGTAGCCCCACATTTCACCCAACTTATTCCCAAACCCTCCTAACACCAACTCCGTCTCCCCCCTCCCACAGCGACATCATCGAAATGATTGTACTATTCTGCTTACGGGGCGCTAAAGCTATGAAAGACTCATCGGACGGAGGTGCCGGTGTTCCATGGCCGAGCAGGAGAAGCCGTCTTCCCGAGTGAACCCTGTCTGGTTTACCCAGTGGCGAAAGGAAAGACAACCGTCCTGTTCGAGTGTTGGCAAAACGTCTGACCGAGCGCTGGCCTCGAGGCCGCCAGCGTGTGGCACCTTCATTTATTACAAAACTGATGTCCGTTGTTATGCCATCTTTGACAAAACTAAAAAGACCGACAAATGTAAATACTACACTCTCCCCTCCTTGAACGATTTATGAGAGAGGTGTGGAATAAGAACGTACGTTAAACACTTTGCGACCTTTTAACAAATTACTAAAGTTAACACGTCTCCGAACTTAACGAATATACAAAATGTCCTAAATGAAAATGTTGATCACCTTGCGGAAAGTGTTCATTATATATAAAGTCTTGTGCACTTTAACACAGAAATGAAAAGAGTTCCACCTCTCACTCGCGACTTCTCAACACTCCGAAAAGTTCAACCAGTTTCATTGTCTTGTCACATAAAAATGGGACTTTTGTAGACTTGGTTCGATTAGTCCAAATATAGATTTATTAAACAACTGGCATAAAGTTAAACATTAAAATACACACATAAGAAATTAGACTTAAGGGGAGAAATAATTCTAACCTAAGGAAACTTTCCCCGCCGTCCTCCCTGACCACACACACCCTCAGCGGGGGCCCCGACCACAGCCAAACTCGACAAACACAGTTCCACACAAAGGCGGGCGAGCCGAACTCCTCCACAGCCGTAAGGGGGACCAAGTTTGCGAGCTAGCGGGCGGACGGCTCCACAGCCGAAGGGGTGTCGGACGTGCAGGTTGGTTTTCCAGAGGCAGGGAGATGTCCAAGGCTTGGTATCCAGGAGCCAAGTGTCTTACGGCCCCTCGGTGGCCGCTTATATTGGATTCAGCAGCATTCTGGGGTCCTCCAGTCCACCAATCAGAAAGTATTGGAAGGACCAATCAAGAGGGGTTTTCTTAGCACCAATGCTCGGAGCCCAAAGCAAATACGAACATTCCAAAAAACATGCGCAAACACGAGACAGAACACATTCCAAACGAAGCTCACAAGAGCAGCCATAAACAACAGAAAGTACATTCGTTCGTAGACAGAGAAGTTACACATACTCATCGCAAAACCACCTCCGAAGTAGAGATCCCAAAAGCAAACATACACAGGACAAAACATTTCCAACGCGGGGTTCTGTAAACTATAAGTGTGGTGTTACAGCGTTCCCGTTCTCCCCCATTTGGGGTCCCCCGACCCCGGCAGAGGCCATGAGCCGTGCCGTAAAGACGAGTGAACCCCCGAAGAACGCCAGAAACAAAGTAAAGCCGTAGACTAAAAACCCGCGCAAGCAAAACTTCTCGACAGTCTTATGAAGTCTACATATAAAGCTTTCCCCCTTTGTTGAAAAAAAAAAAGAGAGAACACCATGCGTATATGTATCCGCACATTCCACTTATTTCAAAAATGTCGAGGACAGATGTGCAGTATTGGCCGTTATTTTGTTAGTGGTGTTATATGTTGGTAGTTTTGTGTTTGTCATGGACATTTCTCCTTGGCCAATGATTTTCTATGACAGTGACTGATTCATTTCCTATAGCAAGTACACATAGCTCATAACAAATGACAACTATCAGGAAACCTAACTAGCAAGAACTACAAAACCTTTCTAATTATTGTCACTAAATTCAGAGTCTGAGTCCAAACTACCATTACCAACTGCGAGGATTTTTTTTGCGTATTGGTCGACTGTGCTGTTCGTGGCTGAGAATATATATTAGGAGCTCTAGATGACTCAGAGGTCGAAGGTGGTGCGTGTAATTCCGTTGTAGTCTCGTCACCGGAGTCCTCAAGTGGAGGCGTCGACAATGGCGTGTTGGAACGTGCGTCCAGAGGACTACTCGTCCTCGGCAAAGGAACACTGAGAAGTTCTTCACGGGGATCTATGAAAGCGTCCAGATCGGAGATGGGCAGTTCAATATTTTCATGCACAGGCTGCTCAAGCCCCAGTACAGGAATAAGCCTGGGGACAGGCCCAAGAATCGGAACAGGCCCGGGGACAGGCCCAGGAACGGAAGCAGGCCCGAGGACAGGCTCAGGAACAGGAATAAGCCTGGGGACAGGCCCAAGAATTGGAACAAACCCGGGGACAGGCCCAGGAACGGAAGCAGGCTCGAGGACAGTCCCAGGAACAGGAACACGCCGAAGGACAGGCCCAGGAACTGTAGCAGGAGACCCTGGCACTGGAGTGCTGCCGGGCGCCACAAGATGCCCGGGGTCCACAGCGAGACCTTGACCATGGACACTAGTGAATGCAGCAGGAAGATCTTGCCTCTTGGGAGAACCCAGAGTTGGATGGCGGGCTGTACCTGCCACCCGTGCAGCAGGAGAACCGGGTCTCCTCAAGAGACCAGACGCTGCGAGGTCACTAGAGCCTTTATCGTCATCATCATCATCGTCATCCCAGCCTTGGTCAGAAACTTGTATCCAAGGCAGTTGTGCAGCTTTTGTGAGTTTCGCTGCATTCCATCTTCTACCATCAGCTAATTGATATGTTTCAGGTCCTAGCTGTGCTTGTATCATTTGTGGTTCTGTGTATCTACTGTGAAGTTTATTCTGATGAGTGGGCTTGAAGACACGGACAGCGTGGCCCGGGTGAAACTGCGGTGTTCGCACCGCTCTACGATGATCCGAGTAAGATTTCATGTGTTGCTGATACCTGTCGACTCTTTGTTGGAGTTGAGCCCGTCTCTCTGGAAGGTCAGCAGGAACTTCGCGGGTTGGCATACCCTGTACATCTAGTCTTGACCTGTGAATTCTTCCATGCAGAAGAAGAGACGGTGCGAGCCCTGTTGTTGGATGTACCGTACGACGATATGCTTCCAGGTGGTCCCGAACGGCGTCTGGAAGGGAACGACCTTGGACAACGGCCAACTGAAGCCAAGATTTCAAAACGCGATTAAACCTTTCAACCTGCCCGTTGCTTTGAGGATGATACAACGATGTTTTCTTATGTTTAATACCATTTTGTCGTAGAAAATCCTGAAACTCTCGACAGGTGAATTGGGCCTCATTGTCAGAAACGATCACACAGGGGAAGTCCTTCACGTGAAAAAACAATCTTCAGAAAGCTGATGACGGTCGTTGACGTTACCGACGACGTGGCTTGAACTTCTGACCACTTCGAGTGATAGTCTATTAGGACAATGAAAAATCTTTGACTGGGCGGTGCACGATCAATCGGACCCACAATGTCAATGCCGAGCTTTTCCCAGGGTTGACTAGGAAACTGGATGGGCTGCAGAGGAGCCCGCGCAGCCTTCACTGTCTTGTCAGTTGAGTGGCACACTGTACAGTTTTCTATCTTGTTCTTTATATGTTGGTTCATGAGAGGCCACCAGTAATGCTCACGGATCACACTTGTAGTTCTCGTGATCCCTTGGTGGACTTCGTGCGCTACTTCCATTATCCTGTCTCGGAACTGCATAGGAAGAACTAGCTTCTCTCCTTTGTATCAGATGCCATCGGACAGGGAGAGCTGATCTCGTACCTGATAGTATGGTCGTAGGTCTGGATTCATTTTGCTCTCCTCAGGCCAAGACGATGTGGTATATCGGATAACGGAAGGCAGAACTACATCGTTGGTCGTAGCCTGTTGAAAACCACCCTTAGACAGTGGAACCATGACAATAGAAACAACCTCTTCGTCAAATCGCATACCCTCTTCCGTGTCAGGCACTGGCAACCTTGAAAACGCGTCAGCCACGACGTTGGTGGCGCCCTTCTGAAACTCCATCTTAAAATTATAGTTTAGAAGTCTGGATGACCAACGGGTGGTTCTAAGAGGGCGGATTCCAGATCCTTTGTTTGAAAGTAACGTAACCAGCGCTTGATGGTCCGTCCGAATTGCAAAAGACCTTCCCCACAGATAGACATGCTACTTTTCGCACGCCAATAGACATGCTAGTGCTTCTTTCTCACCAGTAGAATACCTTCGCTCGGCATCGGTTAGCGAGCGCGACGCGAAGGCTACAGGACGAAGCTGATTTCCATACTGCTGCTGAAGAACAGCGCCAAGACCATACTGCGAAGCATCTGTTGCCACGACGACAGGCAACGTTGGGTCGAACATAGCTAAAATTGGCGCTGCTTGAATGGAAGCCTTTACTTTCTGAAAACTGGCCTCAACTTCCGGGGACCAGTTGAAAGGAACTCCTTTACGGAGGAGACGACGCATCGGTTCTACGACCGTAGAACAATGTAGTATGAATTTACTATAATACTCAATAAGTCCCAAAAACGCTCTTAGCTTCACTGAGTCAGAGGGAGTTGCGAAATTCAGGACTGCAACTACCTTAGATGAAAGGGGTGCTAACCCTCTCACGGAAAGATGGTGTCCCAAAAATGAGAGCTCCTCTACTTGGAAAACACCTTTGCGGTTTAACTTCATTCCCGCTTGGGAAATTCTAGATAAGACACAACGAAGATTCTCATCGTGCTTTTTCAAAGTGGATCCATACACAATAACATCATCTAAGTAAAACTGGGCTCCTGGACAATGCTTTAGGATTTTGGACATTATTTGCTGGAAAGCTGCGGGAGCGGATGCTAGCCCGAAACAAACTCGCTTGAAGCGGAACAATCCCTCATGGGTAATGAAAAAAGTGAGGTCACGACTCACCGGGTCGAGACGGACCTGATGATAGGCTGAAGCCAAATCCAGTTTGGAGAAAAACGCTGCTCCACGCAAAGAACTCAAAAGTTCGTTGCTACATGGCAGCGGAAAGGAATCGACAACAACGGCTTGATTCGGCGCTCGTAGATCCACAGACATACGAATGTTGCCATCTGGCTTGCGGACAACAACAATCGGCGACACCAACTCAGAGGCTTGAACACGTTCGATGATACCCGCTAACTCCAACTTGAAAATTTCTTCAGAAACTTGATCTCTCAATGTCATCGGAGGACGACGGAGTTTTGATTGGACGGGTTGAACTGTATGCCGCACCTTAACCTTGTGTTTATGATTCTTCACCAGACCCAAACATGGGCTAAAGAGATGTTCAAAATCTTCGAACCCAGGCGGTAACTTCGATGTATCCGTTTTTGTGGAAGCAGGAGTCTCATGATGACTTGTTGATGTACTCGTCTTTTCAGAATGACGTTGAGAACTTGACTTGTACAGAATGGCTTTAGGTGTAGTATCTCCAGAGATTGATGAAGCAGGGGATATGTCAGGAATGTTATTTCCAGCAGAAAGAAGACTGGAACTCGCCGCAGGGGATGAACCAAGTGGCTGCGATGCTTGACGGCACGACACGGTGAACGGTTGTCGCTGCGGAATGGGCGTGGCCCTCACATTCCGCTGCGGTGCTCCTCCTCCGTGAGCTGCATTAGCGTACAAACATTCGTATTTAGCACCATTCAGCACAAGTTTCATTTTACGGACCGCGTCGATTCCGAGCAACGAACGTCCCGTCCTGGTTACGTAAAATTCCAGCAATGTCCAGCAATCCTTAAAATTTACTTGTCCCACAAAACATCCGAGCACAGGGATGGTGTCTTGCATATAGTGGACAAGGGTCCTCGACGGTGGGTATAACCTTATCTTGCTATTCTTGTTAACTTCCTTAAAGGTACGCTCATTTAAAATTGATACGAATGAACCAGTATCAACAAGAATGCGAAGAGGTGTGTCATTTACCGTGATCTCGGCCATGAATGCATCTCGACGAACGATGCCACCCACTCCTCTTTCAGTTGTCTTGACGGGCAGTGAATCCTCTGCGAACGTAACACTTGGTAGCATCTCTGGAGCCGGCGGCGGGTCGACCATGCCCACCAGGTTGGACCTGACTCCTCGGGACTGTCGGTCAGCGAAGCTTCGCCGAGAACCTCGGCCCTGGACAGGAAACGACGCTTGTCTGCGGTCGTAGGTGAAGGCCGCCGACAGCGGGCGACGACTCTGGCACATCACTGCAAAATGTCCCAGCTTCCCGCATAGGAAGCAAGCTGCCTGGGACGCCGGGCAAAGCGGCCGGTCATGGCTGCGGTGTCCACAAAAATAACAAGCGCTGCCGTCTGCGTTTCCACCAGTTCGAGGAGGGGCAAGGTCACGATCTCTTCGAGGCTGGAACACCCGCGCCGGAAAGCGGGGCACGTGACCAGCGGCCAATGGGAGCCAAGGCATTCTTGGTACAGGCTTGGACAGGGGATAGCCAGGTTGTTGCCACGAGGGGTATCCGACGTACCCATCTTGGCGTTGCTCGAATGAAGATGACGACGCTGTGCCGCCACCTTGGGTTCCTGGCAGGCGTCGTTCCCCGATTTGCTGAATCTCCGCGGAGTCTCGGTTTTGCGATTGTTCTCGTCTCTGGTAACTCGCGGCCGTTTTCGCCCTCTGCTCAAACTGTTGTGCTAACTGAATAGCTCGAGATAAGGTCGGTACCTCGCTGCCCTCGCATTCATGCAGGAGGCGATCCTGAACGCGTCTGGATTCCAAACCCTCCAAGAACACCTCACAAAGCCTTTCGTCGAGAGCGTTTCCATAAGCGCAGAACGAGCCTTGATGTCGTAATTCGGCAAGAAACTCGGTGACTGACTGTCCGGGACGCTGTACCAAGGCGCGCAGTTTCTGGCGCTCAAGAGCAACACTACCAGAAAATTCAAAATGCCTGGGCTCCCATTGAGCTGGGCTCCCAGCTCATCGACCAGATCGAGAGTGCCTAGCTGGACAAAATTTGTTTTTTGATACTGGCTTTGTTCTGCGCTGCAGGGTTGGCAAAGCGATTTCGTTAGAGGATCACAAACCTGTAACTATCGTTTTAATTATTAAAGCATTAAAACATAGTCAATCAATCAATGAAGAATGTTATCGAACGATAAAGAGCATAAATAAGACATGCCTTGTCAATATTTTGTGAAAGAAAGAGATTTCGCACGACATAAACGTTTAAATTCATTTTCGCTGTAAGTTGGAGCGCAGCCGACATAACAGGTCAATGAGGTCAGTCAAGCAGAGCATAAAAACACCATGTCACGGAGCTCAACGTCTTATAGCGCCTTTCTTGTCACCGGTCAAAGCAATCAAGCGCAAACCATGCCTTCCGTATTTAGTATGCGTGTTTGGGCTTGTGTACTTCAGTTTTTGATAGCATTTTGATCTATGATAAAACGAGCAATAGGAGACTCTTTTTCAAGACGGCTGTTCAGAGGGACGCTCTATATAACTCATAATTTTGATGATAGTTTAATTAAACTTGATTATCAGTTATCTTCAATATTCTGACATTGCTGAAATAGTACGCCGAGGTCGAAGAATCTGCATGATCGCAAAAAGAGTAAAAGTGGATTTTCAGTCCCAGTGACCTAAACTTAAAATTTGTTAGTCGAGGGGGTAGCAGATTGCAAAGTGTGTTTAATAGTGTATTTGATACTTTGTTTTCATTAATAATTAAATTAGTGGCACCCTGTATATATATATATATATATATATATATATATATATATATATATATATATATATAAATATATATATATATATATATATATATATATAATGTTACGAAGACGATGACGACGGACAGTGTCGCGAAAGACGAAAAGGAGCCCGCGCAGTTGTGTTGCACGAGCTGGGGGTTTTTCTTCAGGCATATTTGTAGTAGCCATCGCTGTTGTTCTTCAACAGATCACCCTCAAATATATATATCATATTCACCCTCACAAGTGGTGGAGGTGAATATGACCTGACGGCCATTATCAGTTTAACGTAATGCCGTTTGGTTTCTGCAACGCCCCCGCAACCTTTGAAAGGATGATGGACACGTTGCTCCGCGGCCTCACTTGGAATCTATGCTTGTGCTACCTTGACGATGTCCTCGTCTTTTCAGGGACGTTGAATGAACATTTGCACCGCCTTAAACAAGTGTTTGATTGCTTCCGGTCCGCCCGCCTACAGTTAAACTTCAAGAAATGCACATTTGGAACTCGACAACTAAAAGTACTTGGGCATCTAGTAAGCGCTGATGGTATTCGCCCGGATCCTGAAAAACTTCGAGCCGTTTCAGAATTTCCTACCCCGAAAGTTCAAAAAGACGTCTGTGCTTTTCTTGGATTGTGCACTTATTTTCGCAAATTCATTCCTGGCTTTGCTCACGTTGCGGAACCTCTTAATCAGCTCCTTCGCACCAACACCAAATTCAAATGGGGACCATCGCAAAACCAGGCTTTTGGATCCCTAAAATTGACTTTGACGAGCAGTCCCATCCTCGGTCACTTTACCCAAGGAGCCGAAACCTAGTTACGCACCGACGCAAGTGGACACGGCATCGGAGCAGTCTTGGGCCAGAATTCTAGGGGCACCCAACAGGTTATCGCATACGCAAGTCGCACCCTCACGCCAGCTGAGCGAAATTATACTATCACAGAACGGGAATGTCTGGCTGTTATATGGGCCATATCAAAGTTCCGTCCCTATCTCTATGGCATTCATTTTCGCATAGTGACCGACCACCATGCCCTCTGCTGGCTCGCCAGTCTTAAAGATCCATCAGGCCGCCTCGGAAGGTGGTCTCTAAAACTTCAAGATTACAACTTCACCGTACTCTACAAATCAGGAAAAAGACACCTGGATGCCGACGGCTTGTCCCGGTGCCCCCTTCCAGAAGCCTCTCCTCTCCAAGACTCACGCATTTTCCTCGCAACGGCACCTCTGACCCATGTTGACATTGCCGCAGCCCAGATGGCTGATCCTTTTCTTAAGCCAATAATTGAATATCTTCGTGGCACAAACCCACACCCCCTCAACGCACAGCACGCATAGCGCGTCTATTTGCGCTTCACAACGGGATGACGCTATTCAGGCAAAATTATGAACCGCAAGGACGCCCCTGGCTTCTTGTCATTCCCCGTTCCCTTCAAAACGACATTATTCACTCTAATCATGACGACCCGACTTCCGGGAATCTCGGCTTCTCCAAGACCTATTTCCGAGTTCGAGCCAGTTACTTCTGGAACGGAATGTATCGCGCTGTCAACAAATACGTCCGATCATGTCACGACTGCCAAACAAGAAAACATCCAACGACAAAACCACCCGGAACACTTCACTCGCTTTCACCACCTAACCACCCTTCCAAAGAATTAGAATTGACTTCTTGGGCCCATTTCCCACGTCTGCAAATAACAATCGATGGGTCATTGTAGCCATTGACTACAATACCCGCTATGCTGAGACGAAGCCAGTTCCTGATGCTACCGCAAGAGAGGTTGCGAACTTCTTTCTGAACTCCATTCTGCTACGCCATGGCGCTCCACAGTCAATCACAAGTGACCGAGGCACGCCATTTATTGCCAAACTTCTCAATGAAGTCCTGCAGCTCGCAAGTACAGTCCATCATGTAACAACTGCTACCACCCGCAGGCGAATGGGCTCACCGAGCGACTGAACCACACACTAGCAAGCATGATGTCAATGTATGTTGAAGAAAACCACACCAACTGGGACGCAATCCTTCCTTTTGTTACTTACGCGTACAATACCGCCCGACAAACAACTACAGGATTTTCGCCGTATTATCTTCTATACGCTCGTGATCCACTCACGACTCTTGACACTATTTTGCCATACGTGGAAAATTGTTCGGATCCCTACACATCTGACGTCGTGTCCCGAGCCCAAGATGCCCGCCAACTTGCCCGACTGCAAACTCTGCAGTCCCAGCAACAACACCTTCGCCATGCGGACACTCACATACCAGTCTCTTATAATGTTGGTGATCTCGTCATACTCAAGACACCATTTCGCCAAACCGGCAAATGCGAAAAGCTCCTAAAAACATTCGTTGGGCCGTACCGCATTGTTCGTTGCCTTTCCGACATCAATTACGAGATAGTGCCGTGACCCAGCCCCGCGACCATCGCTCGAGGTGCCAGGACATCGTTCACGTGGATCGTATGAAACCGTACTTCTGCTCTACCTAACCAACACCCCAGTGCCGGATGACCGGCCCTACCACCACGGGGGCGAAATGTTACGAAGACGACGACGACGGACACTGTCGCGAAAGACGAAAAGGAGCCCCCGCAGTTGTGTTGCACGAGCTGGGGGTTTTTCTTCAGGCATATTTGTAGTAGCCATCGCTGTTGTTCTTCAACAGATCACCCTCAAATATATATATCATATTCACCCTCACAATATCTATATATATATATATATATATATACATGTAAAATATCGGTATATGTTTCAACGTTAAATTATCAACTAATTTAATTATTAATGAAAATAAAATCGAAAGCACTATAAAACGCATTTTGAAATCTGCTACCCACTCGGTTAACAATTTTTAAGTTTAGGTCACTGGGACTAAAAAATACACTTTTACTCTTTTCGTGATTATGCAGATGATGACGAAAAGAGTCAAAGTGTAAAAGGGGTTTCCGGGGCTAAAGGGTTTTGAAGGGCCGAGTAACAATCATGAGCTGAAGGGGTTTGAAGGGCTGAAGGCGTTTGAAGGGCTGAGAGGTCTGAAGGGGTCTGAAGCGTTGAGGAGGCTCCATAACACAACAGTGCTAAATTATTTCTAATAGGAACGCCTCTTCTAGATGTTCTTGACGAAGCAAAAATTTTATGTTGAGTTTGTGTGGTTGCAGACACCCAGCATGTGCACGCCTACGCAAATTTCCTTGTCTTTGTTTTGACCTTGAAGGCCGACTACAGTCAAACGCTGCATCTATCTTTCATTTTGCCTCGTATGTGGCATTGCTGGCTGGCCGCAAACTCCATTGCTAAGGCAATCGTGTAGGCTTGTTCGAGGACTCGCTATAAAAGGGAGGGGTGTCTGAACGAGGCGAATCGCTGTGCCAAAAATCACTCCGACGTTAAGGCATATGTTTCACCAGATAAGATAAGATAACATAAGTTTATTTGGTTTCAGAAAAAACTCTCATACAATCCAGCCCGCTTAAGCGTAGGTACGCTTGTATGCGGGACATGGCAGCACAGACATTTTCATCATGTAGAAACAAATGATGGTTAAATGTAAGTAAAACATGAAAAATACATTCAAGATAGCACAGTAAACAAGGAATTTTACAAGTAGATAATTCTCCTATGAACTAAAACCCAGTTCAACAACAACAATCAATCAATTATTACAAAAGAAACATTGTGAATTTAAACACATAATGACAAGAATCAACACGTATGCAACGAGATACACTCGATAGAAAACACTAAGCTTTTACATAATACCTCATTGTTCAGAATTTCAGTTCGACAAAAAACACCACTATTTTATTTTTTTATACATCTGCCTCTTAGATAACAGGCTTGAATGTCTTTAGGCAAGCTATTAAATATTACAGGAACATAATAGTTTCTGTTTTTTTTTCCGTAGTTTGTGTATATTTTTGGAATTGCATAGGTTTCTGTGTGCCGGAGTGTTTTTCTCCTGTTTGGTATTTCTTTGAACTCCTTCGAAAAATAATGGCTGGTTAAAACGACAAGTTTAAAAACATTTTCAAACGATAATAGTCCGACTGCATTCTTTCTGTCCTTGGTTTCCTTCAGTTCATGTTTTGACCCATATACTATATTACTAACACATATATTAATGATACTATCAATTTTTTGTTTCTTGTATTTAGGACATGTTCCATATATAGTAATTCCGTAACGTATCACAGATTCCCCCAATGATAGGTACACCTCACGCCTCAGATTGACGTCACATCCACTTTTAAGTCTATATAAATATGCAGAAACAACGAGAAGTTTTTTGTATGGCATGATCAATGTGATAGCTCCAGAAAACGTTTTCGCCGAAATGCAAACCAAGGTAGGGTGTTGTTTTAACAGTATCCATTTTTTTGCAGTCGCACTGATCACAATGTTGATCATCAAGGAATATGGGAACATCAAACGGAACTTGTTTATAAAGGCTTCGGAAACACATCAGTTTAGTTTTGTTGCGATCGACAAAAATACAATTGTTCGTGAACCAGCTCATTAACTGTACTATATCGTTTTGAAAGAAAGGAGCAGCGAGATTGTATTGTTTGTGTGGTAATATTAATGCAGTATCATCTGCGTATTGAAATAAATTTGATTTGAGCTTCAGGTGACCTATGTCATTGATATATGTGTTGAAGAGTAGAGGACCCAGTGTAGATCCTTGTGGAACACCAAAATTCATTTTAATTTGATCACTTGTTTGACCGTTAAGCTTCACCATTTGAAATTTGTTTGTAAAGTAACTTTTGAGAACGGTATAAAATGGCCCTCGAAAACCCATTCTGTACAGCTTTGCTAACACGACTGAATGATCTATGGTATCAAAGGCTCGGGATAGGTCAAGAAACAGTGCGATAGCGATTTGATTATTGTCTAAAGCCTCATAAATGATATCCGAAACATTTTCCATCAGCAAAGTCGTGTTTTTTTATTTGTTTTCGAAACCCGTATTGTGTTGAGAGTATTAAAGAATATTTGTCACAAAATGAAGTCATCACTTTCGCTAGATACTTTTCCATGATGTGTGTCATAGCTGAAAGTATAGATATTGGTCTATAATTTGTTATCTCTTTTTTAGATCTTTTTTTTGTGTACTGGCCTTATGATAGACAATTTCACCCCGTCTGGAATATTTCCGTTTTCAAATATGCGATTGAGAATTGAAAGCAAAACACCTTTTAGCTTATAAAAGTTACAGTAAAAATCCCGCACTCTTATCAGGTCATGTCCAGCTGGCTTGAATAATGACATATTAGAAAGTATTTTTTCCAGATCGTACTCCGTCATCAAAGGTAAAAATGCTGAGTTTACACTAGTTCCGATATCGACAGGAATCTCACTGTTTTTTATTTATCATGATTCTTAAATTCTGTACAGAATCAATAAACGCATGGTTAAAAGAGTTCGCAAGGACTCGAAAATTCGTTGTTTCTCCAAAGCTTTTTGCAATTACATCGTCAACGTTTTGTTCAGCCTTTATACCTGATAACTGCCGTGTTAGTTGCCATATTCGTCGAGAATTTCCCTTCCAGTCTTTGAATTCCTTCAGATAATATTTCTTTGTTGCTAGTCGTATCGTAGCCGTTACTTTATTTCTCATTTTTCTGAATTCCTCTTTAAGAAGTACATTATCCGGGTTTTTTCTACGTCTTGCCCAAAGCTTATTTTTTAAATAACAGAGTTCCATTATGTCCTTATCAATCCATACGTTTTTATCTTTTCTTTTTTTTAGTTTTTTTCTTCTTTTTGAGTTAGAATAAATTTCTTAGAATTTTTCGACTAGTCGCGTACATGTACCGATATGATCACTTTCAATAAGCAGGTTCCAATCGTAATCTTGTATTAATCTGTCGATATTTTTGTTATCAAAAATAATTATATTATCATCTTCGGCCCGCGAGTTTTCAAAGATTTTCTCTTGCAGTAGTGTTGCAATTACAAAGTAATTATCTACAACTTTTTGCTTGATCACCCCAGATAGTGTTCTCAGTTCACTTAGTCGAACTATAATGTGATCAATACAACTCCGCGTAATATTATCCCCTAGGCATTCTTCTCGTGTGTAGTCGTTAATAGCATTTTCCAGCCCAAACTCAGCTAAAATATCTAGGTACTGAGATGATCCACACCAAAACAGATCTTTAACGTCATTGTTGAAATCACCCGCTAAAAATAAGTGAGGGTTATTATTAATTTTTTTCAAAAAAGTACTTAATTCGTCGCAAAAAGGAACTATGCTATTAGTGGGCGGTCTGTGCATAGCACACACTGTAAACGACTCGTTTTGCCGGTATATTGACACTGTTGCCACTTCTCCAGTAAGTAAAAAATGTGGTCTCCACGCGCTCTGACACCCAGTCGTTCCGGACAAACGTCAACACACCCCCACCTCTACCCTTTTCGCGTCACAAGTATTGTGGACTGAAATTATTTAATTGGAACCCTTGACAGGCAGCTTCATCGACATTTATTTCAGTTAATATTAGAACATCTAGCTTACTCAACCTGTCTAATAAATAAACGTTCAATTGATCCCAGTGTTTTGCAGACTTCTAATATTAATGTGTAGCACTGTTAATGCATTACTTTCATTCTCTACTGTTGTACGTTGTGTAAACACATCCCAATCTGGGAATGACTGAAATGAGCTTTCCATTTCAACGAATCTTGCTCAAATTTCTTGCATTGTCAATTCGAATTGAAGCAGCTCCTTCTCTTTGCCTCACAAATATCTTACCATTGCGCATCCAAACAAAATTTGTACAACTTTTCTTTCGCCACATTCTTTGTATCCCAAAACAGCCCCCTAAGAGCAGAGTCTAGTTAAGTTTTCGTTAATGAATACTCCTTCAGTTCTGAGCGTTGTCCTTTTATCTGTCCACAAGTCCCTGCTCACTCTCTCCGTGAACCTAACCAGGATCGGAGGGATTTTTCCTTCTCTGGCCTTTAGCCTGTGCACGGCCTCGATTTGTTCGGGAGCGGGAACCAGAAGTTCAAGCTTTGATGCAAGGTCCTGAACAATCTTCATTACATCTTCCTGTCGTTGCTGCTTTATGCCGTGAATTTCAATATTTTTTCGACGAGAGTACATTTCCGCCTCGCTTAGTGCACCTCTAAGCCCGATCATCTCATGGGTATTTCGCTCTAGCCTCGCTTCCAGGTCTTCTGATTTCTTTCTCAACTCCCTCATTGTGTTTTCGTGCGTTTTTAGCGTCGAGAGAACCTCATCATATTTGGTGCTAAGCTCATTCAAGCTCTTTTCCATTCCTTCCACTGTCTTAGTCTGGTTCTCGATTTTCTCCATCATGACATCGCCTTTGCTCGACTGTGCACTAAGCGATTTTTCCACCCTTTCAATCTTTCCCAGCACGTGAGTCAACTTTCTGTCTATCTCTGACATCCTAGTCATGATAGATGCCAAGGTACAATCTTGGAAATCCTGAGTCATCAGGTCACCCTCAATCGCTTTGACCGAATCCGCTGCTGTCAGACTGTTTGATCGCCTAGCGCGTGTGTTGCATGTTGATGCAACACGAGGGGAAGGGTCACCAGTGAAAGCGTTTCGGTATGCCGTGTACTCAACTATGTGTGCCTTTGCTTTTGAACTGCGTTTGAACTGTGCATTTGTTTAAAAATATTCACCGTTTTGTAAAAGAACGGGCATTTAGTGGCGTCATTAGAAAAGTGTGGTCATCTGGGAATCTGCTTATTGTGAATGGTCTCACACTTTGGCCAAAGTACTGTGTGCACCATAATCCACTCTCCTTAAACTCAAGACATCATTTGCCAGTGCAGACGATGGCAAAGGAGGACAAATGAGGTCCTCCTTTTGCCTTTGCCTTCACATCATCATGAGTCAAGCTTTTGCCTTCACAGCATCAACAGGACAAACCTTATTTCCTTTAACCCAGCATTGATCTTGGAGGATAGTAGAGTCAGACAGGGCCAGTTCTGGCGAAAAGGGCGGATCTTCTAACTCGGTGATACTATGCTAAGCAAGGAACGACATGACTGACAATGCTTTGTGCTCTGGCGCGTTGTCTTGATGAAGGATCCATCAATTGTTCCTCCACATTTCAGGCTATATTGTTCCTAGCTGAGCATAGCATCAGCCTGTTGAAGCATTCACCATACCCACTTGAACTGGCCATGTATGAGTTCTTTCTATTTCCTATGACCATTTCTCGGCTGAAAAAAACGAGGTGGGTGTGTTCAGATAAGGGCGGTCATGGTGGTGCCATGCCTATTTTTGTTCTCAATAAAATGTTTATATGAAGTAACGAAACCTGTCCACACACCGGGACAGACCTTGGTTTTAGAAGATACTTCATAGTATTCGTGAGAAAAACCGCATTCGAGAGGAGGTTGAAAGAATGATTTTCCCAACTGCGCGATGACGCAAATTTAAAGGCCGGAGGAATGAAGAATACAACTTTCTACACCGTCAAACTTTTTACGTTTAATTCAAGCATACTTTTCTGCCAGAATTAATTGAAGTCAACTTATTTGAGCATATATTTCATGCGAAATAAAATGTCAAATTTGTCTTCTGGATCAAATCTTAAATAATGAGTCATTTTTGGGCGAATTTTTAAGTCGCTTTAAATTTATGTTTTAAAGCTTAAACTTTCTGTGTCGAGTGTTACACGCTTTGTGAAGTTTTGACAAATTAATTAGCGTTATACTGTTGAAAGTGGTTTCTGCATCGCGCCCGGAAATTCCGTCAAAATCGAAAAAGTCAAAATTTTGCGATGTTTGTGCGGCAATTAAAAAAAACAATCATTCACGATTTTCTTTAAATTTTACCCGGTGGGCCCTTGATGACCAGTAATTACAAATCTGCAAAGACATGTTGCATTATTTTGTTTTAAAAGAAAAAAAATAAATGTGTGACCAGGTCGTGGTTGCTTTTTACCACATGGGGCGTTTCTGTCTTAACTATTGGTACAGGAGCGACGCATGCCACAGTATCCGTACTTAGTCATATTCATCCCCAGGTGTCATGAAGCATTCTAAAAATAACACGTGAACTTGTTTTCATCGCTGATGTGGCTGGTATGGGCAATGAATACTGAGCTTAACGGCGAATTCAATCCTTGTTAGTGTGTTCTACTTGGCTGGTTAGATGCTCATCGTGCTACCTTTTCAAATTAGTCATTTAATATCAGTACTTGGCTGACAAAATAGTTGTATTCGTCGTTCTAGGCACCGCTAAGACTGAGCGATGTTACAGGAGCTTTTGGCCCGACCGATGGAGAGTGTGTCGTGAATGGAAGGTTAATCCGTTGGTAGATTATGGCATTGTTACGTACACGCACAGCGAAAAAGTACACCCCTGGACGTGTAAGCCGTTGTCCCAGGGCGGACGCCCCATATGGTGTTCGTTTTACACGCGAGGCTCGGTGTATTTCGCTTGCACCCGAGGTCTCGTGTAAAATGAACATCTTTGAACGTGTACTTCGTTCTGCGATCACACGTCTAGGGGTGTTTTTTACAATGGCGGCCGTTTGACGTAAGACGGGTTCTACGAGCGAGGCCCAGCGCCTTACACGGCTTTTCGCCGCAGCGAAAGCGTAGTTTGCAAGTGTTCGTTTGTAATCGTCCATACGCGCTAAACTACCGCAGGCATTCACCCCCAAGCGCCGACGCCGTATCAATTACGGCGATTACGCGACAGTGGGAGCGACCATCGACTGCATCCAGCAGCGTGTCTCCCCATCGAGCAGGTCCCGTTCGCGTGGCGGTTCAGCCGATCGCCGAGGCCTCAAGCCGGTTGCATTGTCACCGACACCCGGTAATTTCCACAGGAGGAATCTTTTCGCGACCAGACATTAACTTCATTGAAAAAGCCCGTTTGCCAATAGCGAAGACGGACCGCTCCGACACCGACCCGACCCGACCGGCGTTTCCGACGTCCCGCTCATTTCTTTACCGCGAGCAAAGTTGTACGCGACGTTTCGACGTATCCACTCATATCTCGTGTGTACGCATATTTTGCGGCTTTCCGGGTACGAATCGGCTACTGAAACAGCCAGCGAACGACGACGAACAGAACGCCGGCGCTATGCGCCATTTAAACACGCGGTTACTTTGGTACTAGACTGTAGCTATAGTGGGGTGGTTCCTTACAAACTAAATGGACTACGTGAACAAAACTCAAACAAAATTGGCGGCTGCTTGCGCCAACTAGTGAGTATGCGGAAAACTACAAAAATGAAAGGGATTTTGTCATCTCTGGAAATGGCACGCTCGAGCGGATGGCGGCATATTAACACATACAGCACAGCACATACAGCACAGCACATACCATATACCAAAAAATGTATAACGTTCTTAGTAATCCCGCACACTTTGTCAAACTAGCTCGCGACCCAACTGGGAAAACCGAACGTTCGTTAGTTGATCATCTCCGGGAATTTCGAAAGAAGGGTAGGATAAATGATTCTCTGTACCGCCGCCTTTTTTCCTCCGACACCTAAAATGTACGGCCTACCTAAAGTGCACAAACCAGAATGTCCTCTCCGCCCGATTGTATCCTTTATCGGTAGCCCCACGTACGACCTGTCAAAATATTTGGTAGAGCTACTGGCGCCGGTGACAGGGAAAAATAGTCTTTGTGTGCAGAATTCCCAAGAATTCGTTCAGTTAGTCCGCGCCCAGACCCTCCTTCCGAATGAAGGCATGTTTTCTTTTGATGTAGTTTCCCTTTTCACTAATGATCCTAACGATGTTGCCATTGATGTCGCACGCGAGCGTCTACTTGATGATCAAAACCTAAGAGCACGCACGTCACTTCACGTTGATGATATAATTTTACTTTTGCGTTTTTGCTTAAACCAATGTTTTTTCGCCTTCCGTGGGGAGACGTATCATCAGGTGAACAGGTGTCCGGTGGGGAGCCCGGTATCCGTCAGTGTTGCCAATCTCGTTATGGAGCATATTGAGGAGAAAGTGCTGAAAAAAGTTCTGTTCCCGGTCAAATTTTACCGCCGATATGTGGATGACACTTTCGTCATTTTAGATAAAAGTCATGCTAATGATTTCCACCGGGAGCTAAACAGTGTTCACCCCGCGATACAGTTTTCTTGCGAGGCAGAACAGCAGGGCAAATTGCCCTTCCTAGATGTATCTGTAATAAGGACAGGCGAGCCAAACCACAGGATTGAAACGGGGGTGTACCGCAAACCATGTGAAACAGATAATTTTTTGTATTTTTGTCCCATCACCCAGTGCAACACAAGAAATCAGTAGTGCGATCGTTTGTACAGAGATCAAATACCGTGTCATCTAATGAGCTCCATGGCGCAAAGGAGATGACATTTACAGGGAGCTTTGGTGAAACGTCACTACCCGAGGCGTTTTGTTGACGAGGTCAAAAACAAAATGAAAGAAAATGTGGAACCGTGCGAAAGGGAAAGAGATAAGAATGTATTGTGCATCCCCTATGTCAAAGGAGTCTCCGAACCTCTTAGTCGCGCTTTGAGGCCCCTTGGCATCCGAACTGTTTTCAAGTCATACAGAACTATTGGAAATTCCGTTTCCAAACCAAACGACCCAACCCCGGCGAACGTCCAAAGAGGCGTTATGACAAAGTCCGTGTTCGGCGACAAAGTCCGTGTTCGGACCCTACTATACTCCATGGGGCTGCAAGCGCGGGACGTCCTAGGGCAAAACACCTTTTTTCGCCCTAGGACAGTAAGTCCAACATACATGCGACGGGAGAAGGGCCCTTCTCCCGTCGCATGTATGTTGAACTTACTGTCCTAGGGCGAAAAAATGTGTTTTGCCCTATGACTCGAACCACTCCAAGATGATCAAGAGGGGGATCGCCACAACCTGCCTGAACGCGGCCTTAACGAAGTCCTGTCAGCACAGCGTAGCCGAAAGCTTCGGGTTACAAGTGAGGAGGCTAGAGGAGGGAGGCTTTCCCTGTGAGATTATTAAGGGGGTGGTAGAGGGCTTGCTAAAGAAGTTTCGTGGAGGAGGGAAGAGGGAAGAGAGGGGCAAGCCAGAAAAAAGACCAGTGGTGATACCGTATATACATAACGTTAGCCATAACATCAAAAAGGTAGGGGAAAAGCATGGCATTTCGGTTCTCCTTTCAGCTCCACAGAAATTAAGTAAGTTATGTGGGAGGGTGGAACGGGGTGACACACGGTTGGATATTTGTCAGAAAAAGCACGTAACAAAATACGTAGGATGCAGAGTGGGGGTAGTGTACAGAATTCCTCTGTCTTGTGGGAGGGTATACGTGGGGCAGTCGGGGCGATGCGTGAACGAAAGACTGAGGGAACATGCCCTGTCATTGAGGTCAGCCCCCTCTGGCAATCTCGCAGTACATTGCAGTAGGTGTGAGTGTTTACCCTATTTAGACAACACCGTCATCTTGGCACGAAACAAAAATAGAAAGACAAGGGAGATAACGGAAGCGTTTTTTATTTCCGAGTGTGACGAGGGTACGTGTGTAAGTGCCCCATCGATAACACTGTTTGAATCAGAGTTATCGTTTTTACGATCATGCATGGTGTAAGAGTAAACATTGTGATTAGCGACGGTTGGAACTGAATCGGATGTGTGTCTTGTTGGTTTCGCGGTACGTGTAATTTTCCAATAATAAACCAGTTGCAAGTAGCGCTCTGTGGTGTGTGTCTCTCCTACTCGTCCGTCGTTTTTAGCGCTTTTAACCCCTAAACAGACCCAGGTTCGCTTCTCTCATCCGTGTAGCATTTTCTTTTGCTATTGCCAGTTTTTGGCGTGTGTCTAGTATTTTTCGTGTTGAAAGACAAGCAATCTGGTTTTATTAACATTGTTGGCTTTGCACCGAGAACCACTGTCTGTGCGTCGGCTTGTACTGTGTCAGCGCCAATTCTTTTGCTTGCATGTCTAGAATGTTTGAGATGACTCGAGAATCTTGTTTGTTCGAGCTCGGAACCTTCTATACTTCGTTTCAGCTTCAGTCCAGACGCAGCCGATGCTACAAGCGCGAGCATGTGGCCCAGAACAGTGCTTGCACTGCACGAGCGCGCGTGCTTGGCAGGGATGCTGAAAGCCCGGAGCTCGCGCTTGTAGCTTTGGCTGCGTCTGGACCGAGGCTGAGACGAAGTATAGATACTTACGCGCTTACAAAAAGAGCTTCGCATTGCTGCTCGAGTCAGTCGTCCTTCCGTCGCCGTCAAAGTATGTGCGGCCTTTGTTACTTTATGTTTCTCGGCACAAGTTCGCTGCATTAAACATTGATTTTAAGTTTTATTAATCAAGTTTGTTTTTGTTCATGACGTATTGGTGGATGTGCAGGGTAGCGCAATCTATGCCCCTGAAGCGTACCATATGTGAACGCGATAACTATGAAGACGACGATCGTGAAGGCGACGTCCTTGAAATTATCCGAGGACGACTCCAACTGTGACATCAACGACGACCTCAACTATGGCCTCGGAAACGACCCGGACAATGAACTTGACAAAGCCCCTGGCTACCACACTTCGACGAAAACATGATGACGACTTCTACGCCGATGATGAAACGGACAACGACTCCAAAGACCAAACCCGGCTACAATGTCAACAACCAACCTGTCTACGGCCTCGATGACGAACAGTCTTCAACCTTGATGACGAGACTGATAACGACACTGATGATGACCCAGGCGACGACTCGAAATATGGCATGTTGGTTGATTGGGTTTTAGTGGCGCAAAAGCATCTAAGGCTATAATGCGCCAAGTACATAAACTATTGCTGGGAGAGGGTTAAGGAGAAGAAAGAGCTTTAGTAGCAGATGATAGGATAAAACAATGGACATGACCTATGTATAAGTGTAAAAGGAATGGACATGAGTTCAAAACAGTAAAATCACAGTCGGTGTAGAAAGCCGATTGCTTTGAGAAAGTTAAAAACACAAGAGTGTGGTATGAGGGGTTCATCGCCAAGTAAAATCATCAGATGTAGGGGAGTATGCTCTTTGTAAAGCTGTGAAAAGTGGTTACGGCGTTCTAGGCCATACGCATTGCATTCAATTAAAATATGAAGTATGGTCAAAGGACAATGGCAATGTTCGCACTGTGGGGCATCTTCACCCCGCAAAAGATGCCCATGTGTGAGCCGTGTATGGCCAATCCTTAGACGGCAGAGTACCACCTCGTAGAATCGTTCACGGTGCCGAGCACTCTCCCATTCCTTCAAGAGTTGCTTCACCATATGCAACTTATTGTTTATCTCAGTATCCCACTCATGTTGCCATCTCTGCAGTATGCAATGTCTAACCACCTTGTGATAATCCTTGTGGGGAATTTCTTTAAGGTGCACAATTTGTGTGGCCGCAGAGTGCGCAGCTTGATCTGCCTCCTCATTACCCGGGATGCCAACATGACTTGGCACCCAGCAGAACACAATATCACATTTGTTTTTGATCGCACAGATTATTCTACTCTGCAGGTGTGAAACCAACGGGTTTGTGGGGATATTCAGGGAAACAAGGGCTTTCAATGCGCTTAAAGAGTCTGAGTATACTACGGAGCGACGTAGCCTCTTCTCAACGATATGTTCAACAGCAAGAAGTAGACCATGCAACTCTGCCGTTAAAATTGTGGCAAAGGGGTTCAGTCTTTTTACCTTGGAAACAGACGGTCCAATCATTGCACAGCCTACAAACGATTCAGTTTTAGTACCATCTGTATAAAAGCTTGTGTAGTGCTGATAGTGGCTCTGTAGTTCGAAGAACTCTTGCCTCAGCACTTCGTCCGGAGTGTCTTTCTTGCTGTGTTTTGTCAGTGTAAAGTCACAATGGACGAGGGTGTAATCCCAAGGAGCTACAGTGTTTCTGTGCTGTGTCACGCAGGGTTTGGGCTCCAGACCAAAGAGTTCTGCTGCCGTAGTATTTCTCAAGGCAAAAGGAGGAACAAAACTTGGCTTATTTTGGAAAGTCCTTTGAAACCTAATTTTTACAACAGAATCATGAGCAGGATGGAGAGGAACAGACCTTACTCGGAGTGAGTACATAAATCCTAGAGCAAAGCGTCTTTTCTCAAGAGAGACCTCATTGGCCTCCGCATAAAGGCTGGGAACCGGGGAGGTGCGGAATGCTCCGATAGACAGCCGTAGCCCCTGATTATGAATAGGGTCTAACATCTTCAATACTGATGCTTTAGCTGAGCCATACACAAAGCTGCCATAATCTAGACGGGAGCGAACCACTGAACGATAAATGCGTAAAAGGCACAGTCTATCAGAACCCCAAGATTGATGAGACAATACTTTTAGGATATTAAGTGATTTTGTGCATTTCAACTTCAACTGCTTAATGTGAGAAACAAAAGATAATTTTGAATCAAACAGAAGACCTAAAAACGTATGTTCACTCTTCACAGCTATAGGCAGTCCATAAATGGTTAACGAAGGATCTTGAAAAATTCCTCGCCGGCGAGAAAAGCATACACACACAGTTTTTTCTGTGGAAAACCTGAAACCGTTGGTATCAGCCCAGTTCGTCAATTTGTTGATTGCCAGTTGAACTCTCCTTTCACATATGGAGCGGTTACATGATGATACTGAAACTTGGATGTCATCAACATAAATAGAGTATTGAACTGAAGGAGGTATTACTCGGGCAATGGAGTTTATTTTTATAATGAAAAGAGTGACACTAAGTACACCACCCTGGGGAACACCATTTTCCTGTACAAAATCCCGAGAGAAAGTTGTTCCAAGTTTCACACGAAATGAGCGGCACTCTAAATGGCTTTTAATGATGCCGAACATGCTCCCGCAAATACCGATGTTGATGAGGTCTTGCAGGATTCCAAATCGCCAGGCAGTATCATAAGCCTTCTCCAGATCAAAGAACACAGAAAGGCAGTGCTGTTTGTTCACAAATGCCTCTCTCACGGCTGTCTCGAAGCGAACCAGGTGGTCCACTGTGGATCGTGCCGACCGAAAGCCGCATTGATACCCGTCTAGAATTTTGTGAGTTTCAAGATAATGCATAAGCCTTCTGTTAATTATTCGTTCCAGAGTTTTCGATAGACAGCTAGTCAATGCAATAGGCCTATAACTAGAAGCACTAGAAGGATCCTTTCCCGGTTTAAGCAAGGGTACTACAAAGGCCACCTTCCAAGAAGTTGGAAAGTGGCCTTCAGACCAAATTCTATTGAAAAGATATAAAATGAGTTGAACAGTTGAAGGATGAAGATGTTGTAGCATAATGTAATGAATTCCATCTGGGCCAGGTGCAGTCTGCTTAGGGGAATGAAGAACCATTTCAAGTTCATGCAACGTAAGTGGAGCATTATATGGGTCTTGATAGCCACTCGAACTATTTACTGACCTTTTTTCTACCTGTACTTTGTGTCGAAGGAAAGTAGGCGTGTAGTTCCTTGAGCTGGAAATGAACTCGAAGTGTTCGCCAAGAATGTCTGCCTGTTCTTCGAGGCTTTCAGGGCATATTCCATTTTTTGTCAAAAGAGGAATGGAAAAAGCATGGTAAGAGCCATTTATTTTGTGGACTCGATCCCATACCTCCTTTGGTGTCGCCTGACTATTTATAGATGACGAATACTTCATCCAACAATGTCTTTTAGACAGCCTGCGAACAAATCGCGCAGAAGCCTTCATTTTCTTGAAAGTAACAAGGTTGCTCGGTGTAGGGTACCGCCTAAAAATGCCCCATGCTTTATTTTGTTTCTTTTTAGCCTTTTGGCAATCTTCATTCCACCATGGCTTCGGTCGTTAGGGAAAGTGAGTGGATGTCATGGGTATTGCTATCATAGCAGCTTCCAATATGTGCTTTGTAATATGGTCTACTGCCTCTTCAATAGAAAGTTGATGGAGAGATGTAATAGCTAAAACAGAGGATTGTTTGAAAAGTGTCCAATTGGCTTTGTCAATCTTCCACCTAGGTGTCCGAGTTGGAACTGTAATAGGGTGATTGTGAAAATCTAAAATAATTGGAAAATGATCACTGCCATATGGATTAGGAATGACTTTCCATGTTAGAAAAGGAAATAATGTGGGATGCACAATTGAAAGATCAATTGATGTGAATGTATGTGTTCCTGATGAAAAATGTGTAGATTCTTTCGAGTTGAGCAAACATAATCCTGATGACAGTAAAAAACGTTCAATAAGTGCTCCTCGTGTATCTTTTCGTCCACTTCCCCAGAGAGGATTATGAGCATTAAAATCACCCACAAGCACAAAAGGAGAAGGAAGCTGATCACAAAGTAATTCAAGTTCCTCATACTTAAGCTGGTAGTTTGGAGGTATATATACTGAACAAATAGTAATCAATCGGTTAGTCAGTATACGGGTAGCAACGGCCTCTAGTTCAGTGTTTAAGGATACTTCCAAACATGGTACAGAGCGTTGCAAAACGACAGCAGAACCTCCAGATGGATGGCTTGAATGCTGCCGATCTTTCCGAAACACTTGGAAATGCCTGAGGACATTTGTGTGACTCTCTTTTAGGTGAGTCTCTTGCAAACAAAGGGCAATGGGACTGTGTTCCTCTAGTATATCAGTAATATCATCATAGTTTGCAAGAAGACCTCGACAGTTCCATTGTAGAACAAGTGGGGGCATTATTATGTAAAAGAGATGCAAGTATAAAATAAAATCAACTACTCTGGTCTTGGGATGACGTTCCCAGAGGAAACTACTTTGGAGGTATTACTGGTTTTTTCGTTTTTTTCTTTGTTTTAGAAATCTCCCATTCCATATCGTCCTGATCGGACGAAAGAGCGGAAGGCTCGGTGGCCTCGTCCCTCGCCTCCACCTCTTGAGACGAGGCTTGTTGTGTAGGTTTGGGCAAAGTCGAGGTACGGGGCCGGACTCCCCGGCCACGACCGCCCTCACTCAAAGGGGCAGCAGTGGAGGTGCTGGGCTGAACGTCGCCCAACTCCATCCGTCCCCGCCCCTCAGCTGTTGAAGGAGCAGCGTGATGCCGCTCCTTAGACGAGGCCCTCTCCCGTGAGTTGGGGCGAGACTCTCGCTCCTTCTCTTTGGGGGGACACCTTGGAGTGGAGACAGCTAGGGGGGCTCCCTGCCTGTCCCGTGGTCGAGAGGCAGCTGGTGCGCTTCCTCCAGAAACCAGGGGAAGCTGCGGCCACTGCTGGGGGGTTGGGGACTGAAGAGCCACTGCCAGGACCTCAGGAGAGACCTGAGTGGCCTTCGATTCTGTTCGCGGTGCTTGTCCCCTTTGCACCGCCTGCGCAAACGTTCCTTTTGCGAAAAAGGAATACTGTTGTTTTGCCTCTTGGTAGGTAATATTCTTTTGTGCTTTAAGGGTTAGGATTTCTTTTTCCCGCTTCCATTGTGGGCATGTTCTAGCATAAGCAGCATGGTTGCCTTGGCAGTTAACACAGTTGAGAGTATTCTCACAAATGTCAGCAACATGGTCGTTGCTGCCACACTTTGCACAAGTTTCACGGCCCCGACAGTTTCGCGAGCCATGCCCGAAGCGCTGACACCGGAAACACCTTTGTGGGTTGGGGATAAAAGGCCGGACTTTGCAGTGTAGGTAACCAGCTTTAACAGTCGTAGGAAGCGTATGCAGTTCAAAAGTCAGGATCAAATGCTTGGTTGGCTGCTCCTGCCCGTCTTTACGGATGGTGATCCGCTTGACGGCCACCACTGCCTGTTTCTGGAGTCCAGCCAGAATTTCATCCTCAGTGCAATTTATCAGATCAGGCTCAGAGATAACACCTCGAACACTATTCAGTGTCCGATGTGGGCTTACTTTTATCTGGTGTTCGCCTAGACATGTCTGTTTTAGAAGCGTCCTGCTTTGAACTTCTGTTTCAACCTCGACAAGAAGGTTACCAGAAAGCTTTTTCGCCTTGAAAGCTTTGCCAATAATGGCATCAAGACATTTTGAAACTAGAAAAGGCGAGAGCTTAGCCAGTGGCTTTTCTTCATCTAGAGCTTGAATGACAAAAAATCTTGGAAACTTTGGCGGTTCGGATGCTTTTTCGAAAGTAAGTACGGAGCAACCCCTTTTAGGGGCACGCGCCGTGTTTGGTTTGGAGGAGGGGGGAGCCATAAGAGGCGGAGAGTCTTCAGAACCTGTGGTGTGCCGCCCACCACGGAGCCCAACACGGGAATAGGTAACGCACCATAACAAACAGGGCTTTGCTGGAGACGTTACGCTACTAGCACTGCCCAGGTACTATACCCAAGTGTGGTTCTGGACAAGGAGTCTGTCGCCACCCAAGGTTAGCCCTTGCCGCCAAAGGAAATGAAAAAAGGAAAGAAGAGAAAATGAGAAGAGTGAAAAGAAGGAGAAGACAAAGGTAAAAGAAGGGAGGGGATAGTAGAAGTGGCGACTAGGCTGAATCATCCTGGCCGGGCCTTACCAGGACTCCCGTCTATGAGAAGCAGGGGCCGAAGTGGTGTATTGCCTCGCCCGGGGGGCCCCGAAGGGTCCAAACCTACCCCGGGCTCGGCTCAACCACCAGGATGCCCTTTTCCCCAGACACGGGACAGCCACGCACAGCCAGACGTGGGCGGGCGAACCCGCATGGCTCGGGGTCCGTGGTGACGCCACTCACCAAACACCTGCTTTCACAGGTGCCCCCTGCGGGGTCGAAATATGGCATGGAAGACGATCCCGACTGCGGCTTTGACAGTGACCCAAGGACAAACGAGATGATTACTTCAACGACAACCATGACTACAACTTTGACGACGACCTTGATGATGAACCCGATGACGATACCTACGACAAGTGTGGTATCGACCACCGAACAGGACGACGACGCTTGGTTTGTCACTCAATGAACGGCGGAAGTTTGCCAGCTCGGTCGCATTTTGATGCAAGCCACATCTTCCTGACGTTAACTGGTACAATCTTTGTCACCACGAGGCTTAGTTTCAGCCTGGCTACCAAGTGTGAATCTAAGCACCAATTCATCGTCGCAGCAAGGAACTGTTAAAGTGAGACCTAAGTTGCAAGCTGTTGGCCAATGGCATATCAATATTGTCACGCCGCCCCTTTGCAACCCGAAGGCGATTCACGTCTTCCGACTCAACTGAACTAGGTATGCTCGATAGGACTGTGAAAATCTGCTATTTATGGGACTCTGTATTTTGACCTAGTCTTGATTATGCTGTTAATTTAATTTTGTGTTGCAAAGAGACGCTGAGTATGAATGAGTCTTTCACAAAAGGGGGATAATGCTGCGTGCAAATAGCTGAGTCAGCCGCGTGATCGACTCTCATGCCGCTGACCCCGCCAGCGCATGTCCTTTTTATCTTTTGTTGTTTGCGTGACTGGAATGATGAATGATGAGATGACTCGAGAATTTTTTTTTTGTTTGAGCTCGGAGACTTTTCGATACTCACGCGCTTACAAAAGGACCTTCGTATGGCTGCTTAAGGCAGTTGTCCTTCCGTCACCGTCAAAGGTCTTTGTTGCTTTATGTTTCTCAGCACAAATTCGGCACATTACAGATTGATTTTAAGTTTTGTTAATAAGCTTGTTTTATTCGTGACAATATTTAGATGAATTTTGATAATTCAATCTTCTCATATTTCAAACTAAAGTGTGTGGCTTAGCGCCCGTTTGCTCGAAGCGCTAACCGCAGCTAAAGTTAGCCGCAGTACCTAGGAGAGGGATGCGGGGAAACATGGTGGTGCCCCGGTGAGTGAGTGCCGCTCGCTTTGAAACTAATATGTCGTTGTAGCTGCAATATTGGGCGCGTTAGTCAGCAATGAATGGTGCAGGAGGCTTTCGCTTTGCCTTACCTCACTTAAATCGATTTTGGTCATTCCTAAGCCTAAATGAACGCGATAATTGTCGGCATGGCAACGTCTTTGGAAAGTGGATTGCCTTGACTCAATTGGCCGGGTATTGATAGCACATAAAAGCAGACAGCGTCCCAATAGACCTTTCTCTCAATTTCCCAAACACCGAGGTGCATGCTAAGAGTGTCTAGTTACACGCGTTGCACGTGCTGGCGTCTGCAGTAGTAATTGTTCTAAAGCAAACAGTCTAAAACAAATTTCGCCTGGCACGCCTGTTCGTCAAAGCATATAATATTATTATTTACTTCGAATTTTTTGTAAGAGGAAGGCCAGCGCGCGCAGACCGTAGAATTACACTTCCAGCGTGCTGTCAATATCCGGCCAATTGAGTCAAGGCAACCCGCTTTCCAAAGACGTTGCCATGCGGACAATTATCGCGTTCATTTAGGCTTAGGAATGTCCAGAATCGATATGCTATCTAAAAAATGCGGCGGGGTCGTTGCTTATGCTTTGCAATTCAAGTGAGGTAACGCAAAGCGAAAGCCTCCTGCACCATTCGTTGGTGAATAACGCGCCCGATATTGCAGCTACAACGACATATTAGTTCCAAAGGGAGCGGCGCTCACTCACCGGGGCACCGCCATGTTTCCCTGCATCCCTACCGGGCCCAGTCACGTAATTTCAAAATCCCTCTCCCTATAGGTTTTCTGGTGCCGTTCAGTCCACTCCCAGGTTGCATTCTTTAGCGTCAGTTCACACAGTGGCTGAGTAAGGTCAGCAAGGTTTCGTAAAAACCGACCTGAGTAGTTGACCATTCCTAAAAGGCTCTTCACTTCTTGAGGAGACTCTGGTACTTTTACTTGTAGGAAAGCCCCGATTTTTTCAGGGTCTGGACTTAACACCCTTTGACGAAAAAATTAGCCCGAAGAAGGTCAGCTCTCGCTGGTGGAAGTGACACTTCTTTTCATTGAGCGTTAGTCCTGATTCCTGAAGTCGATGTAGGACTGCATCTAGAGTGACGTGTCATGCTTTTCTTTCGTCTTTCCAAAGACCAGGATATCATCACTGACATTTAGGACGTTTGTAATGCCGTTTAGCACTTGGCGAATTGTGTTCTGGAAGATTTCTTCTGCACTGCTGATGCCGAAGTTGAGACGTTTGTAGCGGAACAAACCAGTGTGCGTTGAAAATGTTGTTAGTCGTCTCGAAGACACGTCCAGTTCCAGCTGATGATAGCCGTTTCTCAGGTCAAGGTTTGAGAAAATGGTCGCTGCATTGAGAGCTACGATGATGTCATCAACTGTTGGACACAGATGTCGCTCTCGTTGAATGGCAGTGTTCATGTCGATGCACGTACGGATCTCATCAGGGTGGTGTGGTTTCGGTACAATCACCACTGGAGACACCCATGGTGTGGGTCCGACTGCTGGCTCGATTATGTCCTCTGACAGGAGACGGTCGAGTTCTGCCTCCACAAGTGCTCGCACAGCAAATGGAATGCGTCGGTGCGGTTGAGCGATGGGAGGAACAGTTTCATCCGCGAAGAGGTGGATTTGCTGCTCCCTGAGTTTGCCGGCTCCTTTGAACAAGTTAGGGAATGATTTCACGATCGACTTTCCTGTTGGGGAGTCTTCGACTTGGTATGTGATTCGAACAAGACCAAGACTTTATGCTGCTGTAAAGCTTAGGAGTGGTGCGCCGCTTCCTGGGGTGACGAAGATGTCCTCTTGACTGCACCTCTCCTTCTACATCATGCTGACTGAGACTTTTCCCAGAAGTTGCAGGGGAGACGTTGCCCTGTATGGAAACACCTTTACGGATGTTTTTTCGAGCTTCTCGTATAGGTGAAAGTTCCGGAGCTCATCGTCACCAGCAACCGACACGGTTGCACCCGTGTCAATCAAGAAGGTGATTGGAACGTTGTCGACTCTGATGACAGCTTTGGGAGACGCGCTTGCTGGAGGCAATGTTTTTGCTACAAAAATGTCTTCACCGCTTGAACTGCTGTCTTGGCGGGTCTTGTTGATAGTTTGTACTGTCTTGTTGTATGAACCTTGGCAAAGTGTCCGATCTTGTTGCAGGCTTTGCATGTTTTTTCCCATGCAGGATAGTTTGATCGTCCGCCGTCATGTGGCCATTTGCCACCGCAGTTATGACAATCTGTCGACAGGCTGTGATGTCGTTGTGTCTGGTAGTTTGGTCACTGAGGCGGTTTCAAACTTCTTTTCGGCTTGCTGCCGCTATGCTGCTCATCCTTTCGTACTGCGAGGACTGGCTTATCGGCGCTCCGCTCGATTTCAGACACATCGTACTCCACGTCCTCGAACATGCGTCCTTGCTTGAGGATATCTGGCAAGTCCAGCGAATGCAGTATGGCATACTTCCGCAGGCGCGTGGATGTGCTCGCGATGATGATCTGATTCTTTATCTCGAGATTAACATGGGAAGTTGCAATGACGACACAGTTGCCGGAGCCGCGCATAGAAAGCATCGAGTGACTCACCGACGTTCTGTTGTGCCTGTCGGAAACGATAAATGGTGAATGTTGGGTTGATTCTTGGTGCGAAGTGAGCGTTGAGTTTTAAGGGCTGTTTATACTCCAACGTCGACAAACGCAACGCGCGCCGGCGCAGACGGACGTTCGTCGGCAACTACGTTACGCCGAGAAGCGCCCGAACGATGGTGTTTACAGTCCAGCGCAGACCACCGCTGGTCCAGCGCGCCCCGACGAACTGCCCCACTTTACGCATGCGCGTCTCCGTGGCAACCGCATCGTCTCTACGCACACAATGGGCGGTAGCTTGCGCCATCTAGCCTAGAGGCAATCGGTCAGTGTGGTTCGTCCTCGTGTTGTCATGTCACGCTTCAAAAAAACCATTCGGGGTAGCGGTTAGCAGTTCAAAAACAAGCAAATGATGGTGATAACGAGTGAAAACCAGCGTTTATTTTCTCCTAAATGCCACACAAATGTCAACAAAAAAAAAAGAAAGAAAAAGCCCGATAACCTTTGAATTTAGCTGCTTGCAGGTTCGCCGGAATCGTGCCAAGCGACTCCGGCGAATTCGCCGGAATGCTTAAATTAAATCTATGCACTCGATATTCCACAGAAACCTCTTTCTGACAGGTAGCCGGTACGTTATCATCCTAGTACACTTTCACGCTGACTTAAGAAACGGACACCGAAGATAGCGGACGATGCATAAATCACGCAATGTACGCGTTCGAAATTGTAACGCACTTTACAAAGCCTGTACAAACAATACAAGATTCAGTCCGATTGCCATCGCGTAGTGCTACTATCGTTTACAAGCTCAGACCGTTTACAAGCTCAGACCAACCGGATTCTCGAATGATGCATTCGCGCGAGGGCTTCTGGGATAGCCTGCGTCGGCGGCGCCGACGTCCAACGTCGAACGTAGAGCTTGTCCAAGTCCGTCGCAAGCTACGACGTCGCGCGTCGAGCTGCTCAGCGCGGCGCCGCGTTCAACTTGACGTTGGAGTATAGACACCCCGTTCGCAGACAGCGTCAGCGAGCGTGAACGAACGCGTGCGCTCGTTGACGTTACGACGGAGTATAAACAGCCCTTTACTCTCGCGGCGTCATACTCAGATGTTGACGTTCCCGCTGCGCCTTGCGCGGTGCTGCTGACAGTTGCCGATGACGAGTCGTCCGGGAGAGACCGGTAGAGATCATGCACTTCCTCACCGGCGTAATGAGGGAGGAGCGCTTTCTTGCGTACGTCCGATGTAATGTTGTACGCAACGAGAAAGTTCTCGAACCTGTCCACCCACTTGGCCCACTCGAGGCCGATGTTGTTGGCATCCGTCGCTTGGATGTTGAAACTCGGAAACGGGGGCAGCGTGTGTGCCATGTTGACTCGTTCCGTTGATTGCTGTGGCGGTGCTCGCCGATGATTTTGTGGGGCACGGGTTCTAAGGGTCTTCCGTTACCACGGACGGCACTACTGACACTATTGTGGTGTTGGAGTATTTAGGGATTGCTTGAATTGAGGATTGCAGCGTGGTTGTTCACGTTCGTTTAATCCGCCATTTTCTGATGCACCAATGTTGCCAACCTGTATAGTCGATTTCACTAAATCAAGGACACTACAGTTAGTACTTGTTTTCAGAGACCCGCTATCGATCCGGGCGCGCGCTTCAGAGCATGCTTCGAAGTGGCAGCGCGAGCTCCCGTAACAAATAGTGTTGCATGAAAACCAGTACCCCACTATACACCTTTCCAAAAAAAACGCTCCTAGGCCGCCGCCATGTTACTGATGCTGATGCGGCTGGTGCGACTCTCGCGCCCTCTATCAGCTAGAAATTTTCTGCCTCTCTCTGGGACTATGAAGACCCGCTCAGCGCGGTTCTCTACCTACGTTTTTGCGGTTTTGCATTCGACGTTTTCTCGCCCCTCTTGGAAGTTTCCACTTAATTTTTTTTATGCGTGCTGCGTACTCTTTTTGTGTTATCTTCCATTGTGAGAAATAAGGCTGGTAAGTGCCTGCCATGCAAGCCTTTCTGCTCGACATTCACGGGAAACGATGGAAGTGAAGGACGTCGAACGACCCTCGACGCGATTTTCCGAACATTGTTCTGCCCCTCCCAGAAATAATCCGCGTAGAATCCTCAGTCATCTCGAAAAATAGTTGTCCGGGTTGGGGTGAGAAGCAGGTCAGTCCCGTTTGTTTCTTTGCCTTGGTGCGGTTGTTAAAAAAGGAAGCTCTCCCAAAACGTGCCCCAAAACGAAGTCATCTCGGATTCCGTCCGATCGTCAAGATGTGACTGCCGTCGACTGTGACTGTGTTATTTTAGATATTTCTCAAATAAATTCTTTTCGGATAACGCTGCATCGTGTGGTACGTACGATATATTGTTCGAATGTTAACACTTGCTCAATTGTATTTTTGTGTCCTGTCCATAGGTAAACACGTTACTTGTGGGCGTGAAAAATGCGTGCCTTTCGGCCCTCTTCTGTTGCAATTTATTTTGACAACAAAGCGCTTTGTCGTTTCACATGCGGTGAATCCCGCGGCGCCGTCAAAACTCATCGTAAGAAAAAAAAAAGAAATACCTAGAACTATACATTCCAGTCGCATTCGTTCTGTCGCGCGCGGACCCAACAAAAATAGTTTACAGTTTTTTTTTTACTTTTTTTGTTTTTTCAAATGTGGCACAATGCTTTCTCAATGTCCTCGGGAAAATACATGTACCATGAAACACAAAATATAGCAGGAAAAGACAAGAATTTAGCCACCAGCAGCGTTTCAAACTGCGCCTACGCAGGCTACGCGAATTGAAATCACAGTCCACTCGGTTAGGATTAGGAGGGACGCCGGTGAGAGTCTAGCCTCAAACTCAGTGACTGGGCTCGAAAACGGTTCGTTGCCCCTGGGCTCGAGTGTTTTTTTGGAAAGGTGTATACTTCGTCTCACCTTAGTATGGACTATTGTTAGCCGCGCGTGCTAAAAGCGCGAGCTAGTCGATTTGAATGAAGCCGCGGCGGCTGCACGAGCGCTCGTGCAGCAAGTGCTCTTGTCAAGGCAGTCAAGGCTGGCCGTTCTAGGGTGCCTTCATGTGCGCTTTGCTTAGGGTGGAGACATCTGGCCATTTTGTTCCCACTTTTACATTTCTTTTTAGTTCAGGAGCGCGTGAAAGAGCGTGTCCCTGCACGCGTCTGTGGCGCTGACTGTGCTATGGCGACATTTTGTTTTCGTCGATTTCTTTGTATTTTCCTCGTGAGCGCGTGCTGTCGGCATCGGGTACTACAAAGGGTGGCATCACTCTAAACAGAAGGTCATTGAGGCACCCTAGGCCGTTCGCGCTAGCACAGCCTTCGCGGTTAGTCTATCCTAGGGTGAGACGAAGTACAAAACCCTCTGCTGTTGCTGTTGGATAGCCGCAAGGATGTTATAAGTACTATTAGGGGGCACGTTGCAATATTGATGAAGCCTAGTCATAAAACGTTTAAACGGTTTTGTGCCCAGCGTGACCGCATATCTCTCTGGCGTTTGGTGCGCGTGACATGTCACGTGTGAGGTGGATGGTTGATTGTAGAAGGACTCCTTGCGGGCTTGCGTGCGCTCCGTCCAGGGGGGATCGGTGGCCGAGTGGTCTAGCGCACACCAGCTCGGAGCACGTGGAGCGAAAGCTCGCGCTGCAGAACCCAGGGATCCTGGGTTCGAGCCCCACCCCTGCCCGTTTCGATCTGGATGAGCATCGTACCGGCGTGCGGTCGTGTATCACTACTGCGTGACGCACGTTAAAGACCCCAGGCTAGCGGCTGTACCGCACTGGCTAAATTGCTCATCTACAGCTGGGAGACTCGTCGCCCCTGTGAGGCAGACCAAGTTCTAGGCTGTATAAACACACACACAACCCAATTTTTTTTTGCGCTCCGTCCGGTACGTGTTATCAGATCGAAGGCTAGACTGTGGTGTATTCTAGTACCCCATAGCAAGACGAAGGCTAGCTACGGTCACGTGATGTGGTCACGTTGGCATGGTAAGTGAGGAGAGGAAGGAAGAAAATGAGAAAGAGGCGAGGCGTCAAGGGAGCATGACTTGTGGAGGCTACGCGGCCGACGTCATGCCCTCTCCTAGCCTTCTACCCTCCTTGGATAGCCGGGGTTTGAAGACGACGAAGGGCATAGAGAGCGGGAGCTCTACATCTCGTGTGAGTCCTCGGGCGGGCTCAAAACGTATCACTTCATAGCTGAGTAAACACCCCCCCCCCCCCCCCCCCCCCCATTCGCAACTCCAGCTCGCCGCTCGCCCTCCCGCGGACGAGCGGAGAACTAGAGGAACGGGGACGGCAGCGGCGGCTGCGGCGGCGCGGAAAAGGTGGCAGGGGCTGTCGGCCTTGATGCCTGAAGCCTTTGTTTAAAATAGGAATTATTGTGCTGCACCTCGCAACAGCGTTGCACGAAGGACCGGGATGTCGAATTTCATTAGGGACTTTTCGTATATCGCACACGCTGCGGATTGCTGGTCTTGTATGACCGCCAGCTCGATCTCTGCTCAACGTGACGGCAAACGCTCCGGCTAATGTAGTCAATGAAAAGTCTATTCTTTGCCCTAAGTAGGAGAAAACTGGTCGCTCTACGTCGGGAACGTGTTTGTCTTTTAAGGCCATAGGAACACGATTATTTGCTCCAAGCACTTTCAAAAGACAGAATACGCGTACTTGATTTCAGGCAATTACAATATAAATAAAGAAATGACCGAAGCATTTTAAGCGCGCCTTTTTTAGCCAGCCGTTTGTGACGAGGAGCTTAGAACGGGCAGCTTTGGCAAGAGGGGCCACAACGTTGCAAATAACACGGTACAAAAAAGAAAAAAAAGCAAGGTATATTAGAATATGCACTTTCGGTGGAGCAATAAATAAAACCCCTAAACCCCTAAACACGCCGATCACGGTAATGGGCAGTTTTAACATAGCGTTACCGCAGGCTAGTTGGCTACCGTGAGCAAGGCAACGCTCCTGGCACGCGCTGAAAATTGTGCTTCAAAGGCGCAGCGCGAGCTTCCGGTTGTAATGCTACACCTCACGGTAGCGTGCGGTAACAAAGTTCCTATCAATTAGCGGCGAGATGTTTTGGCGGCGCCCGCCTATAATTCCCCCTTGTGACGTCATTACCTTGCGAACAACAAGTTCGATGGTGTTTGTAAATAGCATGGTGTAAGCCTGAAATCATTGCGCTCTCAAAGCAACACTGCCAACAGCGTCGAAATTAAAGTTCTTTCATTCCTCTTATTTCCGTCGATGGTATACCCTTTCCGACGTCATAGTCACCTTTTGGGCCAATCGTGGAAGGCCGACCACAGCGACGCTTTCGGTCGCGCACGTCGCCAATAACTATAGAGCAGTTTGATCACGTGTTGCAATGCACTAAAACCGAGACGGTGAGCAGCGAGTTGCGAGCCTGTGACACGAAGGCATCAACACTGTGAACGCTGCTCTTCCGAAGCTTGACGGTCCCCGTGCGCGGCTTACTTTTTAAAGCACTAATAGCCAGGCAAGGCGCAAACACGATATCTTCATCACCTTAAAAATAATTCTGCTACAAACAGTGACGTGGCCGGTGCGTAAAACGCGCTCGCCCACCACAAAGCTTCGCAAGTCAAGTTTTCTGCAATTTTTAATTACCAGCATGCTCATTTTGCTAACGCGCATCAACATCTCCGTCACCTGTAATATGATCCTGCCCTAACCACTTCGCGTTTGCAGACAAATAAATCATTTTTAGCGCACTGACCAGCGTCAGCAAGCAGGCGCACGGAAAACCCTGGACAATCTATCCCCGTCTTTGCGCCATCTTGGAACTACCGCCCCGCAACCTATAGGGCATTGAAGTTGCGAATACTACAAAACATGGTGTCAGAAGTTTTGGGACTCGTCAGCTATCTACGACGCCAGAAGTGAGCGGCCCAGTTCGGAAGGAACCACCAAGTCTTCCTGACCACATCATTCAGACCCAGGCCTGCTCATGACGCAATCTGGACAAGCCACCTAATCGGTGCAAGACACCTCCTCAATGCCATATCAGCTCAGCGCTCCTGAACCTTTCAATTTTTATACGGAACAATGGTTGACATGGAAGCGCCGCTGGGAGCGTTTTCGATCGGCATCTGGATTGCACGTCAAGCCTGAGGCCGACCAGGTAAACTCTATCATTTACCTTATGGGACCTAAAGCGGAGGAAATTTATGCGACGCTCAATATTCCGACCTGTGAAGCTGAGGACTACTTAACCGTCATCCAAGCTTTCGAGACACATTTCATTGTCAAAAAGAACATCGTCTAAGAGCGAGCTATGCTCAATTCTTGTATCTGAAAAGATGGTGAACCAGTCGCGGACTTTATCACGGCGTTGCACACACTGAGCAAAAGGTGTGAGTACGGCCAAGTCAGCGATGAGCTTATTCGCGATCGTAATGTCGTTGGTGTTCGCGATAAACGACTGTCCATGAAGCTGCAACTATGAATTGACGCTAGAGAGAGCAGTTCTTCTCGCGAAACAAACTGAAATAGTCGGAAAACAACACGGAGCCCTCAGACAAGAGGATGCCACGCAACCTGATCAGGTTCATGTTGACCACCTCAAGATATCCAAGAGGCACACCACACCTGTAGAAAAGCACAGCATGACAGCAAAAGATTCTCAAGCTTGCTATTGGTGCGGCAACCATGACGTTCATCCACGAAAAGACTGCCCAGCATCAAAGAGCAAATGCCACAAATGTGGAAAGCCGGGTAACTTCGCAAGCGTTTGCAAGTCGAAGTCGACCTTCCTGCGTCAAATCTCGAAGTCTACAACTTCCAGGCACCTTGACGAAGACTTCTACTTCACAGGAACCGTGGCGTCCCCCGGCAAATGCGCACCATGGCCAGCCTTGCTTCGCATTGGGAGCGAAGAGGTGAACTTCCGTTTGGACACTGGTGCTGACGTCTCTGTCGTGCCGGAGCACCTTCTATCCAAACTGCAAGACCAGGGCAGTTTTCGACACGCGGATGAGGTTCTTCTTGGACCAACAAAAGAACGCCAGCATCTTCTCGGCGTGCTGCAGGCAACGGTCACGTTCAAGGACTCTTAGACAACGGGCGCATTCTATCTAACAAGAAATGTCAATGAGCCACTGCTCGGCTTGGACCTCATAGAGGCCCTAAACATCATCCAACGAGTAAACCAGCTGTTGACTTCAGAAGCTTTCGATCAAATCAAGGAGTACCCCTTGCTTTTTGAGGGTCTAGGGGAAGCTACGTAGGTGTGCAAAATAAAGCTAAAACCTGATGCTTATCCAGTTGCCTTGTCGTCACCGAGACGCATACCAGTTCCACTCCAGAAAGCAGTTGAAGAGCAGCTTAAAAAGATGGAGAACGAAGGTGTTATTTCCCGAGTTGGGGAACCAACACGCTGGTGCTCACCTGTTGTTATAGTTCCAAAGAAGTATGGTGATGTTCGCATCTGCGTTGATTACACATCACTTAATAAAACTGTTCTGAGGGAGTACCACCCCATACCGAGCGTGGATCTCTTCTAGCGACTCTTGGGCAGGCGAGAATATTTTCTCAGCTCGATGCCGATTCAGGCTTCTACCAAATCAAGTTTCACCCAGAGTCGACGCTGCTTATGACTTTTATCACACCGTTTCGCCGGTACAAATTTAACCGACCACCATTTGGAATATCCTGCGCGCCGGAGATCTTTCAGTGAATGATGCACCAAATTCTTGAAGGATTGAAAGGAGTCACGTGCCTTATCGATGATATTTTGATATGGGCCGACACACGGAGGGAACACGACATTCGTCTCCGAAGAGTCCTCACAAGATTGCAAGAAAATGGGATGACCCTAAACGTACAGAAATGCGTGTTTGCTAAGGAACAAATTCAGTTCCTTGGACACGTCATTAATCACAAGGGTGTGCGCCCAGATAATGAAAAAATATCAAGTATCTTAAACATGCCTCCTCCGACGAATGCAACCGAGCTGAAGAGGTTCCTCGGTATGGTAAACTTTATTGCAAGATTTATACCAAACCTAGCAGACGTACAGGGCGAAACAAGGAGACGGCAGGCTCTTTAAATCGACCGGAAAATTCGCTTTCTTAACCTATCGCGCTACGACTTTGTGCAGCGTTGCCCACAGATGGTACATTTTTATTTTGTAGAATTTGCAAAGAGCGAACTTACCTGAGGAAAAAGTAAAGAAAGAAAAAGGCTTAGCTCGTATGGAAACGCAGCGTCGCCACCGGTCTGCAAACGACACGGCGCCGTTTCGCACAGAAGACAAGAGATGGTGTAAGCGGTCGCGACGCTAACTGCCGCCAATGAACGAGCAGACGACGCCGAAAGCCGGCCCTTTAGCAGACAAGGAACTGCAGTTCCTTGTCTGCTGTCCTATGTTCCTATGTTCCGCGCTGTTCCATTTAGTCTGTCTTTTTTGTTTCTGCGACTGTCGCCGCCTGCGGAACGCGCGCCGCTTTCGAGTCGAAAAGATCGTCTGCTAAAAAGGCCTGCTCTCGACGCCGTATGCTCGTTTGTTGGCGGCGCTTGTTGCGCCACCTCTTGTCTCCCGTGCGAAACGGCGCCGCGTTGTTTGTAGACCGGTGGCGTCGCTGAGTCTCATAGGAGCTAAGCCTTTCTCTTTCTTTACTTTTTCCTCAGGTAAGTTCGCTCTTCGCAAATTTTACAAAATAAAAATGCACCATCTGTGGGCAACGCTGCACAAAGTCGTAGCGCGATAGGTTAAGAAACCGAATTTTCCGGTCGATTTAAAGAGCCTGCCGTCTCCTTGTTTCACCCTGTACTTCAACCCTTGCGAGAGCTGCTCCACAAAGATGTCGAATTTGTCTGGGAAACTCCTCAGAAGCGTTTAAGATGGTAAAATCAAGCCTGACATCTCAACCAGTCTTGGCACTCCACTCTCCAGCAAAAGCGACAATTTTATCAGCAGACGCCTCCAGCTCCGGTATTGAAGCAGTGCTCATGCAGCATCAGAGAGATGCAACTCTCCAACCAGTTGCCTACGTTTCAAAATCATTATCTGAAGCGGAAAGAAGGTATTCTTAAATAGAAAAGGAAGCCTATGCAATCACCTGGGCCAGCGAAAAGCTGAAGGACTATCTTGTAGGACTAACCTTTCACATTGAGACTAAGCCTCTCATACCACTGTTTACCAGAAAGCCTGTGGACGATCTTATACCCAGACTTCAGCGAATGCGTCTCCGGATGATGAGGTACGACTTTACAATGGAACATGTTCCGGGAAAAGACCTCGTAGTCGCAGACGCTCTATCGATAAAACCTCTCAAGAATGAAGACGGCCTGTGCATAGCAGAGGAGGTAGCAGAATTCGAGCATGCTCTCATTCATCACGTACTGACTTCAGATGCCTGTCGGGAACAACTGTCGGCGGCTGAAGACAATGACCCGACCATGAGCGTTTTGAAAAAGTACATAACGGAAGGGTGGCCCACAAGTAAACAAAAAAACAACTCAGGAAGAATGCCTTCAATACTGGCAGTTCAAAGACAAACTTACATTGTGTGACGGCATTATAATGAGAAACTCGCGATACCTTGTACCCCTCTCAATGAGACCTTCAGTACTGCAGTTTCTACACGATGGACACGAGGGCGTTGTCAAGTGCTCAAGAAGAGCCAAAGAGTCGTGTTGGTGGCTTGGCCTCACTACAGACATTACAGAAATGGTTGAAAGGTGTGCCAGCTGTCTGCACCAGAGGCAGCACAGAAGCCAACCACTGATCCCAACTCCGCTTCCAGGACGCCCTTGGCAAAAGCTGGCCATGGACATCTTCTACGGGGAAGGCAAGAACTATCTCCTCATCACTGATTACCATTCTAGATACTTCGAAGTAGCCCTCCTCGAAGATCAATCACCGGAAACAAACACCCACACCGAGAGACGGCTGAAGGACGGCCGCCTCCAGCAATCCCCCGCAAGCTGTCAAGAGAACAAGCGTCAATGTTACATCGGCTGAGGGCAAACTGCGCAAACACAAGATCAACTCTGCACAAACTTCAACGAGTCAATAGTCCTGATTGTCTACACTGTGGAGCCCTAGAGGCCATTGAACACGTGCTACTAGTGTGCACAGAGTACGAAGAAGAGCGTAAAACCTTGTTTCAACGCTACACTTTCAATGGACTTCCTTCCTCCACCACTCGGGAAGTCCTCATCCCAGAAGCCCCACGTCGGCTAGTCCAGAGGGCTTACAAAGACCTCTTGGATTTCTTGAGTGAGACTGGTTTGGCAGACCGTCTGTGACCTAATACCACACACCGCAAACGGCAAGGTTGTTAAATTGAAACCCACACTTGTGCCAAAGCCCCATCACATTATTGGACTGGTTTCCAAATTTCCACACTATCTCTTTTAGCCACCTACGGCACCTCCCCCTTCCCCAAGCCGGGTAGCGACTCGCCCCGTACAGGAGGCCAACATCTCTCCCGGCTTTCCCTTTCCTTCTCTGGACCTCACAAAAAGAAGAAGAAGAAGAAGCTAGACACGGGATACCTAAGACGGTCATTACAGACAAGGGCCCCCAATTTCGATCGGCATTCGTGTCATTTAGCAAAGAATGGGGCTTTTGACACGTCGCATCAAGCCCAAAGTATCCTCAAAGTAACGGCGTAGCAGAGGCGGCCGTCAAGATAGCAAAAATGAAGTTTAAGAAGTCAAGTGACCCTTATAGAGCGCTTCTTGCATATTGTGCTACACCATTAGCTTGTGGATTCAGTCCCGCAGAGCTCTTGTTCAGCAGAAAGATTCGAACCCGGGTGCCAGTCCTACCACATCTGCTCAACCCGAAAACACCTGACCTCTACCCTGTTGAAAGAGAGCGAGAGACAAGCAAAAAACAAGGAAGCGTCTGGCTTCAAGCCTTCAACAGGCATCATGGAGTTAGGAACCTACCAGAGCTTCAGTCATCACCGAAAGTCTGGATCAAGGACCTATATAAAGGGGCAACAGTACTCAAGAAAGCCGATTCGCCGCGCTCAGATTGGATATCCACACAGGATGGCACAGTCCGGCGAAACGCGAACTATCTGGTTATTGATCGAAGTGAAAACAAAGAGGACGATGAGATGTCGTAGGATGATTTGCCAGGTACAAGCTTATACAACGGTCACCAGGACGATGAATCACTCTGTGTTGACGATGAACCACCCAGTGTTGACGTAGAACCACAACATGGGTACACTATGTAGAGACCGGCGACCGTCGAGGCCAGAGAGGAACGAACAGACACAAGCGCCTGGTCCGGGTGGAACGAAACAAGTAACTTCGTCTGCCTCTTTACTCTCTCATATATATACAACCTAATAGTAGCGACCCCTACCACAACATCCCCCTTTCTCAGAAACATCACTCGTGAATGAACACATCAGGACATACTACCTCACTACAAGTTCAGTCTCTTTGGAGCTACTACTCGACGGCCAGATCTCGTGCGTCGAGGAGTGTGGATCCACACATTCGCTGGTGCCTGACTTGCATCAGCTCTCGGACTTGCCCTTGGCTCTGCGGGAGCTTCCTCGGCAGAAGGCTGCGGAGAGGGAGTTGTAACCAGGCTTCGTTGTTCAGAACCTTGGGGTTGGAGGCCATTGGCTCCATCGGCCGCAGGAACCGGCAGAACCGGAGCTGGCAGGCCGGGAACAGGCTCCGTAGGTTGGCTCCCGAAAGGAACCAGGTGTCGCCGATTTCTCTGCAATACACCCCGCGGGGTTTCGACGACATAAGAGCGTGGGCGTTGCGCTCGGCTAAGCACTTGAGCAGGGCACTGTGCGTCGGTCACCCACACATCTTCGCCAGGTGAAAGTTCCCTGAGCTTGCGCACTCCATGACGACGGTCGAAGTCGGAAGCTTGGCGTCGCTTCGCCGCGCTGTCCCGCTCCAGAAAGACCTGTGACTTCGGCCATGCCGGCTGGAGTTTCTCGGCAGCCTTGGGTACTTGAGTCCGGAGCTGTCGGCTCATCAGCAGCTGAGCAGGGCTAAAACCCAAGACGCCAGGAGTATCTCTATAGACGAGAAGTGACAAGAACGGATCGTCGCCTTTAACCAAAAGGTCCTTCACTGTCCGGACTGTACGCTCCACTTCTCCGTTTGACTGCGGAAATCCAGGACTGCTAGTGACGTGCTTAAATCCGTAGTCTTCCGCGAATCTGGCGAAGTCGTGGGAGGCAAACTGTGGTCCGTTGTCACTTCGAAGTACCTCAGGGATCCCGAAACGCGCCATGACACTTTTTACTGCAGAAATCACGGCTTGACTTGACGTGGTTCGCAGTGTCATTACTTCAGGATATCGTGAGTGATAGTCCACCATCAGTAGAAAATCTTGGCCGTTTAAGTGGAATAAATCGACTCCCACCTGTTGCCAAGGTAGCTCTATTGGAGGCGACGTCATTAGAGGTTCGGCCCGCTGTACCCTCGTCGATGCGCAGCGCTCGCACTTCTCGACCATGGTTTTGATTTGATCGCCGATACTGGGCCACCACACCGAGTCTCAAGCCCGTGCCTTGCATCGGTTGACTCCTTGGTGTCCCTCGTGAATGGCCTGCAGGACCTCAGGTCGCAGCAATGCAGGAATAACGAGGCGTCCTCCTTTGAGAAGCACACCGTCACAAACGGTTAGTTCCCCGCGGTAGTTCCAGTACTTCATTAGGTGACACGGAACCTTGGTCTTCTGAGGCCAACCTTGGTCACAGAACTTTGCCAGTGCTGTGCACTCGCCATCTGTTGACTGTTGTCGACGGACCACCTCGAGGCTGACGGGCGCACCTTCTTGGATTGCGTGAACCACGCTCTGGACGTACAGCTCTAGGCTGTCGCAGCTTGATGGAGCTGTTCGGCTCAACGGCGCTCGGGACAGGGTGTCGGCCGTTGCCAGGAGCTTCCCAGGAACGTATAAAATCTGGTACTGATACCGCATCAACTTTGTCCTCAGTCGCTGAACTCGTGGAGGAAGAAGGTCTACGTCCATGTCGCCAAGCAACGCAGTCAAGGGCTGGTGATCGGTTTCCACTGTAAACCCCAGTCTCCGGACGTACTCATCGAAGCGACACACGGCCCATGTGACTGCCAAAGTCTCCTTTTCGGTCTGGCTGTACCTCTGCTCGGTCGCACTAAGTGACCGTGAAGCAAAAGCCACCGCCCGACGCTCGCCAGACGGTTGATCCTGGAGCAGGACTGCACCAAGACCGAAAGAGCTGGAGTCAGCAGACACTATGGTCGGGTGCTCCGGATTGTAACAAGCCATACAAATGTCTGAAGAGAGCATAGTCTTCAACTTGAGGAAGGCAGCCTGCTGGTTTGGTCCCCAGACCCACGCACTCCTCTTGCTCAGCAATTCTCGAATAGGTGCCGTGACGGCAGACAGATGTGGCAAAAACCTACCTACGTGGTTGACCATGAGTACAGTCTACGGACACCTCCGACGTCGACCGGTGGCTCCATGTGCTGTACAGCCTCCACCTTCTCAGGGTCTGGCATAATGCCATTCTGGCTGACGACCACGCCAAGGCACTTTACACTGGTGACGCCAAACTTGCACTTGGACCTGTTCAGAGTCAGACCTGCTTTCTTTAAGCGGTCGAGAACCTCTGTGAGACGCTTGTCGTGTTCCACAACATCTCGGCCAAAAACGAGAATATCATCAATCATATTGACAACTCCATCTTGGCCCTCCAGAATGTACGACATCTGGCGTTGAAAATATTCCGGCGCAGAGGTAATCCCGAAAGGCAACCGACAAAAGCAGAACCGTCCGAACGGGGTAATGAACGTTGTAAGTTCCTGGGACTCATTTGACAGCTTCACTTGGTGAAAGCTTGACGTGGCGTCGAGCTTGGAGAAGACTCGCGCCTCGCCAGAAGTCCAAGCACTTGATCCACTGTCGGCAGGATGTGACGTTCACGAAGCACTGCCCGGTTCAGTCGAGTCAGGTCCACGCATATGCGGTAGCTTCCCGAAGCTTTCGGCACCACTACCATGCCTGCGCACCACGGTGTCGGTTTGGTTACTCTTCGGATTACCCCTTGGGCCTTGGCGGGTTCTCCGAGGCTGGTGCTGGCGCTTGAAAGGAGAAAAGGCTCTAGCCGCTACACTACACGAGCGGGAAGATTGGTCAAGCCACCAAGTCGTCTTGGACAATAAGGAAAAGGGAGATGTTGGATAGCCGGGGTTTGAAGACGACGAAGCGCTTAGAGAGCGGGAGCTGTGCGTCTCGTGCGGGTCTTCGGGCGGACTCAAAACGTATCACTTCATAGCTGAGTAAACCCACCTATACTACAAGACAGTTGCTAGCCAATTGTGGTCATTGCTGCCTTTTAATCTCTGTAGTTACCGAGTGTGAGCTCATTTCAGTTCTTTTTATGAAACGTATATTTATTATTTAGCCCTTGGGTCTGTCTCACTTAAAGGTGTATCCACACGACGGACCGGGCCGCGGACCGATAGATCACGTGATGCGCGGCCCGCGGGCCGCCCGGCTGCAATGAGCATCCACACGGCGGACCAAAAGAGCAGACGACACAGTGAACGGGCCGGTCTAACCCTCGATTTCACAGCTCCGCCAAACGCGTGCAACGAGCTGCTTTGAGGCTATTTGTAAGAAGCCAAGATGGAGGTTGAACGAAAGCAACGAGGTAGAGGGTCTTAGAGTGATAAACCGGAAGTTCGGAAGTGGCACCCCCCCGGTTGCCGCCATATTTTACGCAAATGTGACCACTCGTCACGTGACCTCCCAAGAGCCGTGACGTCACAGGTAAGATGGCAGCGCCCAGAGCTGGCGGATGCGAGTTTGTTCGGTGCGCGGTAGCCGTGATGTGCAGCTGCTTTCCGACGACTTCGGGCTTCTTCGTGCTCGCTGACGCAGGTATAATGTGAAAATATGAAGGAATGAGACTTTATACTGTTTTTGCGCAAGATCGCTCTGGATCATCTGGATATTAACGCCTGTGAGACAGGATCAGCTCTGCATCGCCGTACCGGTGCTCGGATTCCGGGATATGTCAGAGGATCGATAGAACTTTGAGTGCTTTTAACATGAAATTTTCGCATTCTCTTAGCTTTGTTTGAACGTTGAAATATCTGAGAACCTACGCGTTAGGGCCTAAGGGAAGTTGTTTCAGCCCTCCGTCCCTCCGTCACCGAACAACCATAGCAACTTTTAGCGAGGAAGCTCCTGCGATTTTAACCTTTTGTGCTAATCCACGATTCTACAGTCGATCGCTTTTCTTCCTTTTTTTTATGTGTGTGTGTGTGTGTGAGTGCGAAGTGCACCCTACTTTTCAGCTACGAGGTTGGCGTTTTATTGAGTATGGGGAAGAATAAATCGTTGCAGGCACCTGCTTCAAAGCTATTCGACTTGCTATAAGAACAACTGTTTTGGTGCATGCATAGATTAACTGCGCATTTTTTTATGTTTTGTAGGATTTATTGGAGCTATACTCTTTTCCATCAAGAGTGCATTGTATTAGTCGGTCAATTATTTAATTGTTCTAATTACCTGGATAAGATGATTCATATTTGTGTTCATCCCTTGCCTGGAGAGCAGTCCTGTTGAAAAATGTTGACTACCATTCCTTTCGGTCTCTTCAATAGACTCTTTTTAAAAGTGTGGGCTGTCTATACTTCGCATCACCGTAACTTGGAAAAGGCCAACCGCCACAGCCCCCTCGAGCCAATCAGAGAGACGGAGCGAAGGTGTGTGACATATCTGTGCAGACGAGCACTCTGGTGATATGCTGTCATGTGCCTCTCTCCAATGTGTGTATTGACTCACCGAGACTGTAGCCTTTGCCGTCTGCCAAAATCTGATGAAACAAATTACAGTAGCTACTACTGTAATTACCCCAGGCTTTCATAATTTGGGTATTGGTTCGACAAGAATGTTATGTCCGCCATCCCTGTGAATTCGGCTCAGCACCTATTGGACTCGAATGCTGCATTAGCGTTCGACGTGAACTGGGGCCCATTCGTGTGCTTTTCGCCAAAAAAAAATGGTGACGGTTGTGTTGCTTGATAAGGTTCTGCAAAGGGTCTATTGTGTCATACATATAGGAAGTGACATGCTATATAACAATGCATCAACACATACTATTAAACTATATGCTCAGAGGTGTGTTTGTTTTTCCAATTAACAAGTTACAGCAGTGTGCCTTAATGCTATTATGTGTGTAGTTTTAAGTATCCTCTCTGCAATGCCTACGAAGGCCCCTGGAAGGAATAAATTAATAAATAACATTTTCACATCACTGGAGTTGGTTTTCGGATGCACCACATGTTCAGGAAAGGTTGAACGGGTGCAGCCCCTTGCAAGAAGTCTGCCAGTCTGGTATGACCCCTTAATTAATATTGAAGGGTCAGAGAAGGGAGTGTCCTCGTAAGGTCCAGAGCGTGCAGTGGACACAATTCTCGGTGTGTAGACTCTTAAGGCATGAAGGCAAGCGGAAATATGTTTATCTGGTTAGTGTATCAAATATGTTTATTTCCACTTGATTACATAATTATTGATTCTTAGTAAATGGTTCCATAACGAGTTCTTTCTGCGACAGTCTCGTGTCAGGCGTTCAGTCGTAGTACCTGTGGACCTTGTTGTCGGATGACGCTCCTGGCACGTCGGTGTTCAGTTTGGTCGAGTGGCAACTTTGACCGACTGATGCTGTCTTGTAATCATACGTCATGTGCGGCCACTGACGTCTGATGCACTGAAGCTGCAGGGCTGGCTTCTAATCCGAAAATTTTCCTGGTAGTTTTCGGCATCAACGTAGCAAGCTCGGGCATGTATTGCTTACGTGGCTGTGCCTTTTGCTGTACCGTTGACTTGAAAGCTGGCAACAATTTTTGTTTGCTATCCAAGTCTGGTGACGCTTGCAGTTCACTTTTGAGAGCAACCAACCATTCTATTCCTTCAAGTCACTCAGGGGCATTCTCCGTCAAAGTTGGAAATTGTGTGCTTCGTGGAGTGGACACAGAAAATTGGTGTCAGCAAATTTTTAGGTATTGTCCTTGGACGACAACCGACACCAAATCCACTGTCACTGCATCGCCGCTCACCTGCTTTGTCGTGCTTACCTCTTGTTGAGGTGATGGACATGAGGAGCTTTGGGGTAATCAGGGATTCAGAATCTTCGATTCAGCACCTTCGGCATCAGGGACAAAGGTCGCCAAAGGTAATCCTTAATCTCCCGTGGTCGCTCCTCGAGACGTAATCGATGGTCGTTTGGCACGAACCCTCGCCGACCAATTCATTGGTACGGGCTGCTTTGGTAGACATGGTCGGCTTCATGCAGTGGTAGCAAAGTGGTTTTCGGTCGCACATTCGCATCACCTACGTTTTCCTCGGTGTACTTTGTTGAGCACAGACCTACACACGATGTCGGGAATGCTTCGGCGTTAGAGTGTCTCATTGAATTGGCATTGAATACTAAGGGGCAGCCGGTGGCGGTCGTCGTGCCATTGTGGTGTAAGTTGCCCTTGGTTTGTCAGATGCCGCTTCGCTCGCAGAAGTCTCGGTTGAAATACCTGTCAAACTTGTTCCGAAACAATCTTGGCAATCAAAATAAAAGCCGGGCAACTGATGGCAGGAAGTAGCTTCCTGATCTCCTCCCAGACAACGTCGTGGATGATGTCGTGGATGCCTGGGAGGCTGGCGTCGAAGTAGTAGCTGGACAACTCGAGTGTCGAGACGCCGGGAAGTTGTTCATAGTGGCAGGCTCGGGCATGCAGTGCACATTCCATGTTGGAAGCCTCAGTCATATGAACACTCCGACTGTTGTTGGGGGGTTGCGGACAAGGCTGCCGAAGGTGTTGTCCCTCACGTGAGGGGCATGGGATTCTTAGGTTCTTGTCTTCTGTAGCATCAAGGTCGGCGTGGGCGTGGGCGTGGGCGTGGGCGTGGGCGTGGGCGTGGGCGTGGGCGTGGGCGTGGGCGTGGGCGCTCGATCAAGCGCAAAACATCCTCCACGAGTGCGGTGGCGCTCTCATTGGGGCAGTGTCCCAGACAGAATCAAGAATGCGGCTTTCTCTCGTTGATGTTGGCTGACGAATGCGCGCTTCAGCTCGATCTTGCAAACTTCCCATGACGTTAAGGAGGATCCATGGTTCTCAGACCAGCGCCGGCAGTTTCTTCCACGAGAAGTATAGGTTCTGCAGGAGCTGGTTGTCTGTCCACCCAATGTGGCGGGCGACACTGTCATATTGTTCAATCCAGTCCTTGACGTCTTCATACAGCTTGCGTGAAAAAGCGTCGGAGTGTGATTTGCGACGGGCATGCAAACAATGGTGGGAGGGGACACGGTTTGCTGCTACAGGTTTGTCATTGTTGGCTTAGTCAGCTTCGGATTTTCTGACAGGAGACCGAATTCCGGTGGTTTTTCCTGGTAGCAGCAACTGGCTCGGATTTCAGGTGCTTCGTGGTGTATTTCCGAGGTTACTCCTCGTGGTACTCGGTCGTCTTGCGGTTGTTCTGCCAGGCTCGGGTCAGGACTTTGCTTACGGCCCGACAGGGGTATAAGACGCAGGATAGTCCGCCAGCCGTGTCCCATTATCGGGTAACTCGGCTGAAGAGCCGCCTGGTTCACGCAGAGTGAAGGGCTATGGGTAAAGTGCCCAGCACCTCCACCTGAACATACAATTACAGCTGAGCATGACCTGCAGTGTCCCAGAATAGTGAATATTGATAGAAGGTAGGACTGCATGGAACAAGGATCCGTGACAGTATAACAATACTCGCAGAAGAGAATCTATCCTGACCACTGAAGAAGCTGCATTGCTTTAGTGGCATTCTGTCCGAATAAATCCTCTCCTTCGGGGTTGGCGACTGCCGTGGACGAACTGAACTGAAATGGATGTGGGACCACTTTTCTGGTAATGAGCCACTGCAGACTGTTGCCACAAAGCGGCGTGAGCTGGGTACGTAACACGCTCGATGAAATGTCCGGGCAGCTTGCAATTCGCGTAATGAGTGTGGATGAAACGTTTGTGTTGACGAAACGTGCGACAGACCAGCGGGATCAATACCAACTGCAACACCTGTGCTCCGTGAAAGTGCACGTCTACGCCGGAACAATTTCGGAAGCAGCACAGCATCACCTAAAGCATGGCACAAAAACTACCAGCTTGAAGGCAGCTCTTCGGTGCGCCGCACACCTGTGCTCCGTGAAAGTGCACTTGTACGCCGGAACAATTTGTAACCAGCACAGCGTCATTCAGCACGGCACGGGAACTACCAGCTTCAAGGCAGCCTTCCGGTGCGCCGCACAACCAAAGTGAGCCCTCGGTCATTTGATCGAAGCTGCACCGCGATTGCACACCGCCAAGCACGACTCAGGCAATTTCCGTCGCTAAACTGTGTATCCAAATATATTGCACACGCTTCACTGCAAACCTCGAAGATTCCGATGGTCAACGAGAGTACAGAAACGTCGCCTTAAATTTTATCCTAGCGGTATCCGAATCAATCCGAGGTCCGAGCAACGTAGGTCAGATTGTCTCTTCCGTGGCAATATCCCGGTCGGTCACCAGCGAAATGCACACCGTTTCTCCGTATTTTCACGTTATACCTACGTCAAACACCACGCTGAACTCTGAACTCGCTTTCGACCGGCCTCATATGACGGCTTCCGCCTCTGAAATCAACTCGCCGAGACGAACGACAACCAACAAAGCATCCGACAAGCTCCGGCCCAGCTAGGGCCAACCGCTCCATGGGCGCTGCCATCTTTCCTGTGACGTCACGTATTTGGTTTGGTCATGTGACGTGTGGTCAAATTTGCGTACAATGGCAGCCTCCTTATGGGGGTCACTTTCGAGTGCAGACCGGAACCCCGGTTTATCGCTCTAAGCCCCTCTACCTCGTTGAACGAAAGAGACTTTTGGCCGCGGTGGCTTTGGCGTTGACTATTGAAGACGAGGAGGACTTAAGTGAACCGGAAAGGGCATGCATCTATTGTCCCACAGAGCGGGGAATCGCTCCACGAGCGCAATGAAGTAAAAAGTTGCATCGTTGCACCATGCCGCCATCGTCGCACAACAAAAGGTTTGTCGTCTTCGTCTTCAACAGTTGGCGCCAAAAGAGAACAACTTTGACTTTGGATTCCAATCCAAACAACAAAAGTCAGCTTGTTGTCAGACTTAGCACTTCAATTATACTAAAAACGCCGCGGTCCGCCGCCAAGGTCCGGGCGAGAAAACTCGCTTGGCATTTCTCACAAGCGCGGGCCGCGGACCGCCGGCGGACCTCGAAAAGCGGTGACGTAAGATCACGTGATGCGCGGCCCGCGGACCAAAACAGCAATTTGGTCCGTCGTGTGGATACACGGACCAAAACAGCAATTTGGTCCGTCGTGTGGATACACCTTAACGTGTATCCACACGACGGCCCGGGCCGCGGAACGATTGATCACGTGATGCGCGGCCCGCGGCCCGCCCGGCTGCAATGAGCATCCATACGGCGGACCAAAAGAGCAGACGACAGAGTGAACGGGCCGGTATAACCCTCGACCTCACAGCTTCGCCAAACGCATGCAGCGAGCTGCTTTGAGGCTATTTGTAAGGAGCCAAGATGGAGGTTGAACGAAAAAGACGTTCGGCCGCGGTGGCCCTGGCGTTGACAATTGAGGACGAGGAGGACTTAAGTGAACCCAAAAAGGGCATGCAACTATCGTCCCACAGAGCGTGAATTGCTCAACGAGCGCGATGAAGTAAAAAGTTGCATCGTCGCACAACAAAAGGTTCGTCTTCTTCGTCTTCAACAGTTGGCGCCAAAAGAAAACGACGTTAGCTTGGGATAGGGTGCCTACATGTCTGTTTGTTTCAGGGTGAAGACATCCATTGTTACCCTGAATGTGCCAGCGCGTAGCACTCTCGCGCACTCGGTGCGTGACTTGGGCGGTAAAATGGCATCTATCTATTAGCCAAAGCTACGCGCTCGAGCTGAGCGACACCGGATCGCGCGCACTTCAAAATGTATAAAAAAACAATTGGGAGGAAAAATGGCTGAGATGTCACCACTCAAGCAAAAGCGCGTGTGTGTATGAAGGCACTCTAGCTTGGGATTCCTATCCAAACAACAAACGTCTGCTTGTTGTCAGACTTAGAGCTTCAATTATACTAAAAATACTGCGGTCCACCGCCAAGGTCCGGGCGAGAAAATTCGCTTAAGGTGTATCCACACGACGGACCAAATTGCTGTTTTGGTCCGCGGGCCGCGCATCACGTGATCTTACGTCACCGCTTTTCGAGGTCCGCCGGCGGTCCGCGGCCCGCGCTTGTGAGAAATGCCAAGCCAGTTTTCTCGCCCGGACCTTGGCGGCGGACCGCGGCGTTTTTAGTATAATTGAAGTGCTAAGTCTGGCAACAAGCTGACTTTTGTTTGGATTGGAATCCAAATCCAAAGTCGTGTTCTTTTGGCGCCAACTGTTGAAGACGAAGACGACAAACCTTTTGTTGTGCGACGATGGCGGCATGGTGCAACGATGCAACTTTTTACTTCATTGCGCTCGTGGAGCGATTTCCCGCTCTGTGGGACAATAGATGCATGCCCTTTCCGGTTCACTTAAGTCCTCCTCGTCTTCAATAGTCAACGCCAAAGCCACCGCGGCCAAAAGTCTCTTTCGTTCAACCTCCATCTTGGCTCCTTACAAATAGCCTCAAAGCAGCTCGTTGCACGCGTTTGGCGGAGCTGTGAGGTCGAGGGTTAGACCGGCCCGTTCACTCTGTCGTCTGCTCTTTTGGTCCGCCGTGTGGATGCTCATTGCACCCGGGCGGCCCGCGGGCCGCGCATCACGTGATCTATCGGTCCGCGGCCCGGTCCGTCGTGTGGATACACCTTTAGCATTTCTCAGAAGCGTGGGCCGCGGACCGCCGGCGGACCTCGAAAACCGGTGACGTAAGATCACGTGATGCGCGGCCCGCGGACCGAAACAGCAATTTGGTCCGTCGTGTGGATACACCTTTAAAGGTGTATCCACACGACGGACCGGGCCGCGGACCGATTGATCACGTGATGCGCGGCCCGCGGGCCGCCCGGCTTCAATGAGCATCCACACCGCGGACCAAAAAAGCAGACGACAGAGTGAACGGGCCGGTCTAACCCTCGACCTCACAGCTCCGCCCAACGCATGCAACGAGCTGCTTTGAGGCTATTTGTAAAGAGCCAAGATGGAGGTTGAACGAAAGAGACTCTTGGCCGCGGTGGTCCTGGCGTTGAGTATTGAGGACCAGGAGGACTGAAGTGAACCGAAAAGGGCATGCATCTATTGTCTTACAGAGCGTGGAATTGTTCCACGAGCGCGATGAAGTAAAAAGTTGCAACGTCGCACCATGCCGCCATCGTCGCACAACAAAAGGTTCGTCTTCTTCGTCTTCAACAGTTGGCGCCAAAAGAACACGACTCTGAATTTGGATTCCAATCTAAACAACAAAAGTCAGCTTGTTGCCAGACTTAGCACTTAAATTATACTAAAAACGCCGCGGTCCGCCGCCAAGATCCGGGCGAGAAAAGCGCTTGACATTTCTCACAAGCGCGGGCCGCGGACCGCCGGCGGACCTCGAAAAGCGGTGACGTAAGATCACGTGATGCGCGGCCCGCGGACCAAAACAGCGATTTGGTCCGTCGGGTGGATACGACGGACCAAATCGCTGTTTTGGTCCGCGGGCCGCGCATCACGTGATCTTACGTCACCGTTTTTTGAGGTCCGCCGGCGGTCCGCGGCCCGCGCTTCTGAGAAATGCCAAGCGACTTTCTCGCCCGGACCTTGGCGGCGGACCGCGGCGTTTTTAGTATAATTGAAGCGCTAAGTCTGGCAACAAGCTGACTTTTGTTGTTTGGATTGGAATCCAAAGTCAAAGTTGTTCTCTTTTGGCGCCAACTGTTGAAGACGAAGATGACGAACCTTTTGTTGTGCGACGATGCATCGGCAACTACCCGAGAAGACAGCTAACAAGCTATCGTGGAGAGGCGAACGCCCTCCTGGACGAAGACATCACAGAGTACGAAGTCGCGGACGTCATACGCGGCCTCAAGACCAAGTCGGCCCCCGGTCCCGATGGCGTCACGAACAAGATGCTTCGAAACTTGGACACAGAGGCGGTCGCAGCAATAACGCGATTTCTGAACAAGTGCTGGCAGAAGTGGAAAATACCCTGGCAATGGAAAGCGGCGAAAGTGGTCATGATTCCCAAGCCGGGGAAGAGGCCCGAGCTCGAAGCGCTGCGCCCCATCTCCCTCACCTCGTGTGTGGGAAAACTGATGGAGCACGTTATCCTAAACAGACTGAACAACTACATGGAACGAAAACAGCTCTTCCCACACACCATGATCGGATTTCGACCACATCTATCAACGCAAGACATCATGCTCCGGCTCAAGCATCAGATCATAGACGGTGAGCAAAGCTCGCGCCTTGACACGAGAGCGATACTCGGGCTCGACTTAACCAAGGCCTTTGATAACGTCAAGCACGACGCCGTTCTCGAGAACCTGGAAATGCTCGGAGTGGGCACTCGCACGCACGACTACATTCAGGATTTTCTCAACGACAGAACGGCGCAAATCTCGATCGGAGGCGCCACGTCAGACGACATCATGCTAGGAGGAAGAGGGACGCCCCAAGGCTCGGTCCTTTCACCGTACCTCTTCAACGTCGCCATGATCGGACTTCCAAAGAAGCTAGAAGCGATCGGCGGATTACACCACAGCATTTACGCTGACGATATCACGCTCTGGGTGACCGGCGGCAGCGACGGTTTTATACAAGACACGCTGCAAGAAGCGATTCGGGTGGTGGAAAGTTACGTCGAGCCAAGGGGCCTTGCCTGCTCCCCGCAGAAGTCCGAACTCCTCCTCCTCAAGCCGGTTCGTGCCCGCCAGCTACCGTCGGACATCGAGCTGTACGCCCAGGGTAACAGAATCCCCACGGTCAGGAGCATACGAGTCCTAGGCCTTAAGATACAAGCCGACGGAAACAACTCCGAAACGATAGCGTCGCTAAAAGCAACTGCGTACCAAATTACGCGCCTCATTTCCAGAATCGCCGGTAGAAACAATGGCATGAAGGAAAAGAACCTCGTGCGTCTGGTACGCGCTTTCGTCGTCAGTAGACTGGCGTACGTCCTCCCTTTCCTAAAACTCGGCCTCACGGAAACGAACAAGCTCAACTGTCTCATCAGAAAGTCCTACAAGAGAGCAATCGGCATCCCGGACACCACCTCGGACGAGAAGCTCGCGGCTTTAGGTCTGCACAACACGGTAGAGGAGATCATAGAAGCTCAGCGTGTTTCGCAGCTGGAGAGGCTGACGAAGAGTGCCACGGGCCGCCACATCTTGGCCAGCCTTGGAATCCGCTACGAGAGGCAAACGGCCGGGAGAAGGCCGACGTCCCTAGACGGGTCAGGGAAGCCCTCGTCATACCAAACATCCCAAAGCACATGCACCCGACGCATCACGCGGAACGCAGAGCGGCGCGAGTCAAGGCGCTGCAGAAACGGCTAAGCATAGCGGAGGGCGTCCTCTATACGGACGCTGCTAGAGCCGGCAGGGGCGCCATGGTCGCAACAGCGGTCAACCAACAAGGAGAAGTGATCTCGAGCTGCAGCATCAAGACGACGGAACCGGAGGTCGCGGAGGAGGTGGCCATTGCCCTTGCGATCCGAGTCCGGGGGGCACGCATCGTCGTCAGCGACTCGCAGCAAGCCATCCGGCAGTTCGCCAAAGGAAGAATCTCTACAGCCGCGCTCAAGGTCCTGGGCGACCCCGAGAAGACGTCAACAAAAGTACAGCTCATATGGACACCGGCGCACTCGTCGCTCCCCGGCAACGAGAAGGCACACGGCGCGGCCCGAGAACTCGCTCACCGGGCCGGGGAACCGCTGGACCCTTCTCTGGCTTTTTCTTCGGGGGGTGACAGGCTGGTCACATTCAGGGACATTCTCGATCACTACACTGGCGAGAGGTTACGCTATCCACCCGCGCACCCCTCGCTGGACAAGAGGACGTCGGTGGCATGGCGCCGCCTCCAGACGGGCTCCTTCCCGAGCCCCTCCCTACTCAATAAATGGTACCCCGACAAGTACAAGCCAAACTGCAAGCTCTGCGGCGGCTACGCCAACCTCCAACACATGGTGTGGGAGTGCAGCAAGATCGACCGTAAGTCCCACCCCCTACTGGAGAAGGTCGACAACCAGGAAAGCTGGGAAACCCTACTCCTCTGCTCCGATCCCTCGGTGCAGAACCAACTAGTCCAGCTGGCCGAAGACGCCGCCAAAACCCAGAGGGTTCAGGCCGCCGTCTGAGGGGTGGCTGGCGGGGCGACCCTAGGGGTGTCCCGTTCAGTCATTAACATATGCTTGGGCAAATAAATATTGTTTACTACTACTACTACATCGCGCTCATGTAGCAATTCCCCGCTCTGTGGGACAATGGTCGCGACGACTACTCAAATAATCATCTAAAGATGTCCCCATGGCTTTTTCGGTTCACTTAAGTCCTCCTCGTCCTCAATAGTCAACGCCAGGACCACCGCAGCCAAACGTCTCTTTCGTTCAACCTCCATCTTGGCTCCTTAGAAATAGCCTCAAAGCAGCTCGCTGCATGCGTTTGGCGGAGCTGTGAGGTCGAGGGTTAGACCGTCCCGTTCGCTCTGTCGTCTGCTCTTTTGGTCCGCCATGTGGATGCTCATTGCAGCCGGGCGGCCCGCGGGCCGCGCATCACGTGATCAATCGGTCCGCGGCCCGGTCCGTCGTGTGGATACACCTTTAGACTACGAGTCCCGGCGACGGCGTGTGTGTGTGTGTGTGTGTGTGTGTCACATTTAAGGCCGCCACACTGCGTACCGTGTAGGAACCGATCTTTGCGAAGCCAGTTTCGTCCCACTTCCCCGGTGTTGCGTGAAACGTAAAACCGAGACCACGGCGTGAGTCCTATTCACTTGACACGAATTCTCATTGCGGCGCCCTATCAACGTGTCGATCACACGCATTGCCTTCTTTGCCAGTTTTTGAAGATTTGTAACATTCCTAATGCTACAGTCGCTTGATCTTGTTCGATTTAATTCGACGCAAAAAGGCGAAACAGTTGAGGAAAAACAACCTTACTGATTTAGCTTCATTCCTACAGCTAAGGCCTCCTGCCCTTATAGGCTGTGAGCAGCACAAGGTTTACCTAACCAACCGCATCGTTAAGTTCTACTCAATCACTCGCCTCCACTTCCTTGTCAAGAGAAAAAAATGCACTCAGAGAAAATGCGAGACAGGCAAAAAATCACTTGAAGATGCGGCATTTTTATTTTTTATTTATTTACAGAATACCTACATCGCCTCGTGGGCATTATCGTAGGGGGGGATCACGAAATAACAAATAACAGTGATTTTCACAAACAAGAAAAAAATACATCATTGTCTGAGATACTGACCAGCTCCTGTTGCAGCAGGTTCCAGTCTTTGATTGTTTGAACAAAAAAAGAACTACCAAAATTGTTTGTTTTATAACAGTACTCAAAAACCTTTTCAGAGTTATCGAACCGCGCTGACATGTAACTTGGTTTATACAAATACTCATTTCTATCAATGCCAGTTTCATTATAATAAATCCGATGAAAAAACTTCAACCTTAACTTATACCTTCTAGTGTTTAATGATTCCCATCCCAGCATGGCTTTTATTTCAGAGATACTTGCCTAAGGGTTATAGTTATTGCTGACAAATCGTGCCGCTTGATTCTGTACCTTTTCTAATTTTTCGATAAGATAATCTTGGTATGGGCCCCAAATGATGCATGCATAGTCGAGTATCGACCTAACATGCAAAATATAAAGAGTTTCTTTCACCTCTGTTGAAGCGCCCTTAAAATTCCTCCGGATAAAATATAACATTTTGCTTGCCTTTGCTATTGTATAGTCAATATGATTGTGCCATTTAAGTGATTGGGTGAAATTAACTCCTAAGTATTTACAGTCGCTCACTCTGCGGATTATTGCATTTTTAATGGTATAGCTGGCGGGAGACCTTGATAAATTTTTTGTGAAGCTGAGATAATTACATTTTCCAATATTTAAACTCCTTTTCCACTTATCACACCAGTGTTCTATTTTATCTAGGTCGCTTTGCAATATTTCTATATCCATTGTTGAATATATTTGTCTATAAACAACGCAATCGTCCGCAAACAACTTAATCGGCGATTGAATGTCAGTTACAATATCATTAATATAAATTAAGAACAATAATCGTCCCAAGACACTGCCTTGGGGTACTCCTGAACTCACAGTTATAGGTAATGACTTGCTACCATTTAAAACCACGCACTGCTCTCGGCCACTTAAGTAATTTTTTATCCACTTTTGAATATTGTTAGTTATATTTAAAGATGCTAATTTCTTCAGTAGTAGGTGGTGTTGTACAGTATCAAAGGCTTTACGAAAATCAAGGAAAATTGCATCTACATTAGTATTGCTGTCAAGTGATTTTGAAATGTAATGTTGAAATTCTGCCAGTTGTGTGTTACATGAACACCCTCTGCGAAAGCGATGCTGGGAAGGGGCAAGAAATTTACAGGATTCCAGGTAATCGAAAACTTCACTATATATAATATGTTCCAACAATTTGCAACTAATTGACGTCAAAGATATAGGCCTATAATTTTCTACAAGTTTTATATCCCCTGACTTGAAAACAGGAATAACATTCGCTACCTTCCAATCGTGTGGAACTGCCCCAGTTTCAAGGGAAATTTTAAACATGAGACATAAATACTGGGCTATAATATCTCGACACTTACAAAGAACAATCGAAGGTAATCCATCAGGTCCGGTTGCCTTCGAGGTATTCATTTCACGCAAGAGGCAAGTAATACCGTTAACATCAATTTCAATATCTGCCATTGTGTTACCAGAAATAACAGATACTGGTGATTCATCGCTGGTTGTTTCTTGAGAAAATACTGATTTGAAGTAAGAATTAAAACATTCTGCCTTCTGAGCATCACTCTTGATTATTGTATTGTTAACATTTAAGTATGGGATAGAAATATCATCTTTTCTACTTGTTTTAACGTAATTCCAGAACACTTTGGGATTTCGCTTAAGATCATCGTTTAGCCGGGAGAAAAATAACTTCTTTGCTTTTCTTATAGATAACTTTAATGTGTAATTAATTTCCTTTAGCCTTTGCAGGTTTATTGGACAGCCATCTCTGGAAACCCTTCTATATGCACACCGCGCTCTTCTTACGAGTTTACGAATTTCAATATTAAACCATGGTTTTTATTTTCGTTTTTGTCGAATAATCCTCGATGGTACAAAAGTGTCGATTAAGTTTGTTATTTTATTACGAAAGATGCTCCACAGATCTTCTAGACAGTGCGATTCTGCTAAGCATAAAAATGTTGAAAAATAGCTGTCCAATTCAGTGCCGATGGCGTCAAAGTTTCCTCTCTCATACATGAATACCTTGCGTGGAAGTTGTGCCCTCTCGGGTGCTCCAGATACATTTAGCGTTGCAACAACCACACTATGGTCACTTATTCCAGGATACACCCCGACCTGAGCTACAATATTAGGGTCATTACATAAGACCAAGTCTAGAATGGCGTTCAACCTCGTCGGCTGCTGCACATATTGATTGAAGCCGAAAGTGCCCAATACCTCTGTAAACACAGTGTTAACGCGTGATTTAACAATACATTCTGTTGTTCCAGAAGACCAGTTAAAATCTGGCAGATTAAAATCACCACCTAGAAAAACACTGTCAGGAATCATTGATAACATGTCACAGAGCAAACAAATTGAAGTTTCACTGTTATCAGGGGGGCGGTAGAAGGTCCCGAACACGAGAGCAGTTCCCCTTGGGAAAAAGACCCGACACCAGACAGACTCGGTAGCATTTTCGAAAACCAGTTCATGACTAGTCCATCTATTAGAAATTAGTAGAAAAACTCCCCCACCGTGCCGATGTCTGTCTTTGCGATAAACTGTAAAACCCGCCGGAAATACCTCAGCGTCACTAACAGTATCATCTAACCAAGACTCCGTCCCCATAACAACTTCAGGTTTAAGGGTCTCCAACAAAAGTGCAAACTCGTCTACTTTATTTTTGATGCTACGGCAATTTACCAATAGTACTGAAGGCGCCTGTTTTGTAGCTGTAGCCTCATGATTGCTTGGGCCATCTTTAGGCTTTCCGACCCGTCATTCGTGTTCTCTTGGTTGGCCAGGCGCCCGATATAAAACAGGTTGTCTCGTTTCGCTGTCCCAGATAAACGTCTGTCCATTGATAACCAGTTTATCGTGGTTTAAATGAACCTTGTTCTCTCTGTTCTGCCTTTTCTCCTTCGCATAATTCCAAAGTTGACGCCTCTTTTCTTGGACTGCAAGACTAAAATCCTCGGAGATACTGAATGAAGTATTCTTGAATTTAAAAGCACTTCGCAACACAGACTCCTTGACCTTCCAACCCGGGAAGTTGACTACAATTGGTCTGTTTTTCCCATCTTTGTGTTTCCCCAATCGGTGGGCTCTTTCAATTAAAACATCGAGCGATAACACGTCTTTGCAGATTTTTGTGATCAGCCTTTCCGATTCTTCCCACGTTTCACTGCGAGAGTTGTCGGGAACTCCGAAAAATACCAAATTTTTCCTCTTGCTTCTGTTTTCAAGATCATCTAATTTTGCTTCTAATTTCCTACCACTTCCTTCCATCTGCAAAACACGTTTTTCAATATCATTAGTTTTCAAGCTTATAGTATCAAACTTCCTCTCAAGATCAGCTTGTTTTGCCTCAATACCAGCTAACTTTCCCAAAACAGTCATTTGACCAGATTGCAATTCCAACAAAATGGTCTCAATTTTCCCAAGCTGTTCAATCTGTGCCTTAGTCATGGGACCGGGGTTTAGCTCCACGTCACCCGACAAAAGCAACAAGGTCTCAAAAAACGAAAACGATAGTTCACAGCACAAAGACATCAATGTAGCAATCACCCAAGAGCCAGCAAAATGCATGTATCTACAGAGCACACGTTTGTCGATTGGGCACAACACTTTGAGAAGCATTACATTGCTCGTTCGGCAACATTTTGAATGATTTAAATAACTAACCTGGTACATGGAGCAGCGTGAGTACGGGCCGAAAAGAGTGTCGTGCCCCAGCGGCTGAAGGCGAAGTAGCTCCCTTTTATGGCAACGGTGCAGCGGATCCGGAAACGTCCCTCGATGCCTGGCCATCTGTCGGTCTTCAAGATGACACAGAAACTTTTCTGGAAAATCCGGTGGCTCGAGGGGACGATGAGTTGACGAAAAGAAGGTCGTCGCTGGCCATGACTCGTAGATTGGGGCTGCCGCCGTCCCGACGGAATTCGCCGTGACAGCGAGAATCCAAATCAGCACCTGGTACATCGAGCAGCGTGAGTATGGGCCGAAAAGAGTGTCGTGCTGTAAAAACTCTGAAGAGAGTTTTAGATACTTTTTTCAGAGAAACTGTGCTGTTTTGACGGATGACTTTCTTTTTTAAGATGCGAAAATGTTGAGGGGAAGTTCAGATGAAATAATTTCAGTTACTCCAGTCAATAGTTTTTGTTTTACTTTACAGGCACGGCTTAGCTGCTACTATTTAATAAGAGGAAGTTTGCTGGTTTGGGCGGAATTCTCAAATATAAAACCCAGTCTAACTTTAGAAAATAAATATGTACAGAAACGCCCACAACGCTTGCAGGAAGGTGGAAAGTTGGTTTTTATATTTAAAATTTTTTATTCACCTCAGTCTGTCTTCAAATCTTGGTACTTGTAAATTACGTTTACATATATATATATATATATATAAACGAATATGTGCAGATGAATGAACCGTACTTAATCCAATGAATTAAAGAATCCAAGTTTTCAGGAACCCGCCGAAAGCCAAAAATTGGCGGAGCCAGGATTTGAACTCTGGGCCTCCCAATGTCCGGTCGGGTGTGCTAACCACTACACCACTCCCTTAGCTTTCTGGCGTTTCCTACCTGTCTTATTAATGCACAAGAAACGAAATGTGTCCAATCGGAGGTGTTCTGGAAACACACGCCGCCGCGTGGAACGCGGTACGACGCTTAGTGTCACGTGGTACGTGCTCGTTTGTGCTCCAGAAATCCTCCCACTGTTTGTCTCGCCCCGTGTACATGTAGTATTCTTTGTTTATGAGCTTTGTTTTTTTTTTTTTTAGAGACACGGTACCATCATCATCTGCGAGAATCAAGAGCCACGTTATTGAATATACAACACGGGCACTTCACGTCATCGTACGTGGTCTCCGAGGGGGATATAAACGAATATGTGCAGATGAATGAACCGTACTTAATCCAATGAATTAAAGAATCCAAGTTTTCAGGAACCCGCCGAAAGCCAAAAATTGGCGGAGCCAGGATTTGAACTCTGGGCCTCCCAATGTCCGGTCGGGTGTGCTAACCACTACACCACTACACCTTAGCTTTCTGGCGTTTCCTACCTGTCTTATTAATGCACAAGAAACGAAATGTGTCCAATCGGAGGTGTTCTGGAAACACACGCCGCCGCGTGGAACGCGGTACGACGCTTAGTGTCACGTGGTACGTGCTCGTTTGTGCTCTAGAAATCCTCCCACTGTTTGTCTCGCCCCGTGTACATGTAGTATTCTTTGTTTATGAGCTTTTTTTTTATTTTTTTTAGAGACACGGTATCATCATCATCTGCGAGAATCAAGAGCCACGTTATTGAATATACAACACGGGCACTTCACGTCATCGTACGTGGTCTCCGAGGGGGATATAAACGAATATGTGCAGATGAATGAACCGTACTTAATCCAATGAATTAAAGAATCCAAGTTTTCAGGAACCCGCCGAAAGCCAAAAATTGGCGAAGCCAGGATTTGAACTCTGGGCCTCCCAATGTGCGGTCGGGTGTGCTAACCACTACACCACTCCACCTTAGCTTTCTGGCGTTTCCTACCTGTCTTATTAATGCACAAGAAACGAAATGTGTCCAATCGGAGGTGTTCTGGAAACACACGCCGCCGCGTGGAACGCGGTACGACGCTTAGTGTCACGTGGTACGTGCTCGTTTGTGCTCCAGAAATCCTCCCACTGTTTGTCTCGCCCCGTGTACACGTAGTATTCTTTGTTTATGAGCTTTTTTTTTTTTTTTTTTTTAGAGACACGGTATCATTATCATCTGCGAGAATCAAGAGCCACGTTATTGAATATACAACACGGGCACTTCACGTCATCGTACGTGGTCTCCGAGGGGGATATAAACGAATATGTGCAGATGAATGAACCGTACTTAATCCAATGAATTAAAGAATCCAAGTTTTCAGGAACCCGCCGAAAGCCAAAAATTGGCGGAGCCAGGATTTGAACTCTGGGCCTCCCAATGTCCGGTCGGGTGTGCTAACCACTACACCACTCCACTTTTTTTTTTTTTTATTTATTTCCGGTTAAGACAAAATGAAAAAGCACACAGTCATTCACATACGTACAGTTTGTTCGAGGGCGAATCAGCACTTAGCGGCGGTTGCCAGCACATTAAAACCTTTTTAAACATACCAACTCATCCAGTATTGGCAACCATTCAGGGGGTTCAGGGAGTGCACGGTATACCTCGCGAATATATGCCACACTTTCAATGAAATTTTCTCTTACAGTTTTGGTATTAACATCAGCATTATTAACACTCATTCTTGTCCTCCAGAGACTGTGGAGGCCGAGGAGCATGAACATATCGTAAGGGACTCCCCCCTCGTTTTCCAGGGGCAAAAAGCGGATGCCGTGCGCAGTTATAGGTAGATCTTTTTTCAGTGTGCGCTGAAGAATGTCCCAATGAAACACGGCATCCCAACACTCAATAAATGCGTGCTCTATCGTCTCGGGTTTTTCGCAGAGGATACAATTCACTGACCACGGTACAAATATACCTTTCTGTTCCAGCCACGCCTTTAGAGGGAGTACGCCGCAGTGCAATTTGAAGAAAAAAGATTTTACCGAAGATTTGATTGGCATTTTCTTTACCCTTTTAAGCACATCTAGCCCTGGACGTTCACAGTATAATGACCTATAGAGAGGTATTGGCAACAGTACATCTATTAAATCCTTATACAATCGTTTTCGGGTAACTGAACTAAGATACTCTAAGGAAAAGCGCACCTTGAGTATTCTGAAAGAAAGCACAACTTCACGCAAATAACCTTGTACACTGGATCGCATTTGACTACTAGATGACACCACAAACTCAGGGAGTGCATACTGCAGTCGCACTTGCATAACAGTACGCAAAAATGAATCTTTCTGATCGCGTAAAAACATGAACCTAGACACAGTTTGTCTTAGAAACAAATGGGACAATCCTAGACCACCATTACCAACAGATCGGAACAAATTGGTACGAGCAGAACGCTCCCAGCTCGAATTCCAGATGAAAACAGCGAAAACTCTGTGCAGTCTTTGCATGTTGAGGCGCGGCATACACAGCACTTGCAAGGTGTACCAAATTTTCGCAGTTAAAAATAAATTACAAACGGTAGCGCGTGCAAATATGGAGAAGTCCCTACCCCTCCAGCTCTCCGCTTTAGTCTTAACCTTCTCCGTCTCTTCACTCCATAGTTGCTTGCTATCGCGGTAGTGCTGGAGTGGCACCCCGAGGTACTTCGCAGGTAAATTTGTCCACTGAACATTCACAAAGTTACCGGGTGCGGTAGCCCAATTACCGTGCCAGAGACCTACGCTTTTGCCCCAGTTGATAGCACTACCTGTTTTCTTGCAGAAGGAGGAAGCAGTGCTGATTACCTCACGAACGCTGTCTTGGTCTCCACAAAAAACAGCAACGTCGTCTGCATAAGAAAGCACTTTTACTTCGCAAGAGTGTAACCTAAAACCATGTATACTATCATTGTTAATCAGTTTTAAACAAAATGGTTCCAAGTAAATTGCAAACAGCAAGGGAGACAGTGGACATCCCTGTCTTACAGAAGATCGAACCTGCACACTTTCACTGACGTTCTTATTTACAATGATGGACATCGAACAGTTTGCGTACACCATTTTTAAACCGTCTAATATCACAGACCCTACATTAGCATGCTCCAAATTAAGAAAAAGAACCTCATGCGACACACGATCGAATGCTTTCTCCAGGTCTAGCTGCAACATAGCAACTCGTCTGTCAGAGGCATCACAATATTCTAGAATGCTCCTTACAATATGTATGTTAGTTAAAATGGTGCGGCCTTTAATACCGCAGGTCTGATGCGGTCCCACAAGGTGTTTTATAACATTTTGCAAACGTCTAGCCAGGACTTTTGTGTAAATTTTGTAGTCGACATTAGTCAAACTTATTGGCCTATAAGAGGAAACAGACAATTGTTTTACAGGGTCATCGACCTTAGGAATGAGGACAACATGGCTTTTCAAAAAGGATGGCGGTAACTTATTTATGGGATACGCTTCTGTGACTACCTCGTACAAAGCGTCCGCTGCCTCCCTCTTAACTGTTTTATAAAATTCGGCACTGAGACCATCCGGCCCGGGCGTTTTTCCGGCAGTTAATTCGTCTATGGCATCTTCAAGCTCGCGGACGCTGATCGGCGATTCTAAACTTTCTCGAACATTCTCTTCAAGCGTGGGCATAAGCGACAAAAACTCGGTGTCAAAACCGTTATCTCTTGCCAGGCTGTGACCCATCAAATCGTTAAAATATTCAACGAACGCTCGCTCGATCGTTTTCTTATCGCGAGTTATCGTATTTCCGTAGCAAATTTCTTTTATTTCGTTTCGTTGCGCATACCTTTTCTCGTCGCTCAGTGCTCGCTTCGAAGGTCTTTCGCCCAACCATAGCCTCTGGGATCGCGCACGTACAATAGCCCCTCTGTATCTTTCACAGTCGATCACTTCAAGTTGGTTCTTGATATCCCTTATCTCTTGTACAAACTCACCCGGTTTGGCGCTTTCTTCGATCAAAAAGAAATTCAATTGGCGTCGTAGCTCTTTTTCCTTCTTCTGTTTTTGATAGTTAAGGCTGGTGCTCCTTTCAATTGCGTTAATTTTTACCTCTTCTTTGAAAAGTTTCCACCTAGCACCCCACATTGTCCTCTCGTCTTCGAAAAATTTCCTAAATAAATCATCTATGTTAGATTTAAAAACGTCATCCTTCATGAGGCTAATGTTCATTTTCCAAAGCGACCATTCCCATCTTGTCTTTTTTAATTTTTTACCGAGGGTGAACATAACTAACGCATGATCGCTGAAAGAAACAGGTTGAACGGAGTAGTTGTCGCACAGCGGGACAAGACTAAGCGAAACGTAAGCCCTGTCCAGTCGAGCTTGACTAAGGCCCTGAAAGTGCGTTAAATGAACGCTACTTTTGGCGGTGTCGTTTGCGACGTCCTCTAACGCATTTTCAGCGACAATGTCATTCAAATAAAGAGCACTTGAGTCGCGAACCCGGGTTGCGTTAGCACGATCCTCTGGTGCGCAGACGCAATTGAAATCTCCGAGAAAAATAAGAACTCTTTCACTCCTAAGGAACTCACTCAGTCCCTCAAAAGTTTGTCTACGTTCACGCTCGTTAGTCGGAGCATAAACACAAATAACGCGCCAGTCTATACCTGAAAAAGAAAAATCGCAGAACACAAAACGGCCAGACGCACACGAAGCCATGGCCGTCTCAACGACGCCTAGAGACCGGCGGAAAAACAAACAGCAATCGCCGGAAGTTCCAACAGCGTGTGAGACACAAACATTGAAAAGAGTTCGAAACGGTTGCACCATGCGGTCCGTCTGCTCTAGGCTTTCGATCTTCGTTTCCTGCACGGCCACGATGTCTATCTCGTTCTCGGCTAATAGTCGGTTAAGTTGATATTGCCGGCGTCTCGCCGCAAGCCCACGGACGTTGATCGTGGCGACACGTAAAGGAGCTTCTAACGACACCGCCATTCAGAGGGAGAGGGACCCCATGGTGCTTACCTCGGGTCGTGCGTCCATCTGTTCCGCCAAGCGCGATGTTGGCTACTGCACTTTGCTTGCACAGACTCCGAGGCCTCCGTCAAACTCCGGCGCATGCTATCACGGGGGTGGCTTGGCTGTCTCCTTGTCGTCCACAGTTGCATTCGCATTGACTGTGGACCGCCGCATCCAGAGAGGGCCCGCCTTTGACGGAGGCTCTTCCTGCTCCGAATCCTTGGGGCCTGCGACGTTTTCCTCCCGCGTCCTTTTCGCCGTTTTCTCTGCGTCGTTCATGGGGACGTCGACTGCCGGCTGCCCGTTGACTTCATTGGAGTTGATGTCCTCCACACCGGACGGTGTAGGCGCTTCCGTCGCCACCATATCCTGCTGCCCAGCGTGCTCCGTCTCGCCAGCACTTGGCGACGCATCACTCGTGTTCGTCTCCGCCACGTTCTTAGCCGCGGGGAGAGCGTTCGCTACAGGGCTTCTTTTGTCTGTAGAACCCGCGGCAGCCTCCTCGGCGTCGTCTTCGTCCATAAGGAGCTCGGATTTCTCCAGGCCCCCCACAGGCGCAGCAGCCGCCGCATACGTTCGGACGCAGTGAGCGCCCTCGTGGCCGAAACGACGGCAGACGTTGCATCGTGGGACGCGACACTCCTTGCGGATGTGCCCCGTCCGCTGGCACCGAAGACAAAGCGGAGCTCTTCCAGGCACGACGACGAGAGCTAGCTCTCCGCCCACCCGCAACTGGTGCGGGATGTCGTCGCAGGTGATGCCCGCCTTCAGCCGAAGTACCGCCGTGCGCGTCATGGTGCCGACGCTCTGGCAGCCGTCGACACGCCACTTTTCTCTGGCCACTTCGATGACCTTGCCGTCCGGCGCCAGGGCCTCTCTAACATCACCGTCGGCGACGCTAAAGAGCAGCCAATGAAGTTTGACGCGAACGTCCTGGTGGCTGGGGTCAATAACGATGCATCGGCGACCTTTAACTGTCAGCTCCGGCGTTGCCAGCATTTTCTTTTTGCCTTCGTCGTTCTTAAACGTTACTGCCCACTTGTGATTCATCTGGTAAGCCCCGAGGGCCAAGACCTCGGGAAGCAAAGCCAGACGAATCAGCGCGTCGCGAAAGTCCTCGACGCGGTACGGCCGCCCCTTCACGTCCGCATGAAGAAAAACGGTGTTTAAGACCACTGACCCTGTTGGCAAAGGAGGCAGGATGACGTTGTAGTCCTGGGTGTTGTCTTCAGCCCTGTTACCGCGGCCGGCGAGGGCCGCTGAAACCGCTCCACGGGAGCTCATGATGCCACGTTCGCTCGCTTCGGCGTTCGAAAATGGAATCCTACACCACTCCACCTTAGCTTTCTGGCGTTTCCTACCTGTCTTATTAATGCACAAGAAACGAAATGCGTCCAATCGGAGGTGTTCTGGAAACACACGCCGCCGCGTGGAACGCGGTACGACGCTTAGTGTCACGTGGTACGTGCTCGCTTGTGCTCCAGAAATCCTCCCACTGTTTGTCTCGCCCCGTGTACATGTAGTATTCTTTGTTTATGAGCTTTTCTTTTTTTTTTTTTTAGAGACACGGTATCATCATCATCTGCGAGAATCAAGAGCCACGTTATTGAATATACAACACGGGCACTTCACGTCATCGTACGTGGTCTCCGAGGGGGATATATACGAATATGTGCAGATGAATGAACCGTACTTAATCCAATGAATTAAAGAATCCAAGTTTTCAGGAACCCGCCGAAAGCCAAAAATTGGCGGAGCCAGGATTTGAACTCTGGGCCTCCCAATGTCCGGTCGGGTGTGCTAACCACTACACCACTCCACCTCTTTTTTTTTTTTTTTTTAATAAATGGAAATTTACTAATAGCTATTCAGCCAAGTCCAACAGTACACACACAAACAGCACAAAAGGTCCAAAAGTCACAGTCCACCTCACACGCCATGGCACGTAGAGTCCCACCCACACACGCTAACCAATGGAGCACAGGCACAGGCCACCAGTCACCAGAATCTCACACACGCGCACGTGAATCACGTGGGGCGACAAACACACATCTTTAGTAGTTCTGTACAAAGTAAAAGGTTACATTGGCTAGAATTTACCATTCACCCAACGCTTAAACAGCTATATTTACATATTTACACAATCTAAAAGTGCGGTAGGTTTAGGCACGCGTCAAAGAGGCTAAACCAATCTGGCACCGGTGGGCGGGCCTCGTACACACTCCGCACTTTCGCTACCTCTTCAATGAAAAGTGATCTGGTTGCACGGGGCTGTTCGGCATTTCCGTCGACCATCCGGCACTTCCACAAACTATGCAGCCCAAGAAGCATAAATAAATCGTAAGGGACAACTTCATGTTGTTCAACGGGGAGAAATCGTATACTGTGGTCGGTGAAGTCGATATCCTTTTTCAGTGTTCGTTGGAGAACGTCCCAAAAATACACTGCGTCATTACAGTATATGAAGCAGTGCTCAATGGTTTCCGGTCTGTTGCATAATCGACAGTTAATAGACCACGGAACGAAAAACCCTCTTTCCTGTAGCCACGCTTTAACCGGAAGTGTGGAAGTGTGTAATTGAGAGAAAAATGTTTTTGCAGTAGGCGATACACACATCTTTTCAACTCTTTTCAAAACATCCTGTCCAGGGCTGTCTTTAAACCTTAATCTATAAATCGGTAGTGTGAAAAAATTTTCAACTAAGGCCTGAGACAAACATTTTCTAGAAACACTGAACAAGTATTCCAAAGAAAACCGGACATTTAAAAACAACAGCGTGTCTACAACTTCTTTCCAAAATCCTCTTAGAACACACGAAACGTCATCCGTCGTTGAAACAATCAAAAAGGGCAAATGCGGCGCAAGCTTCGTCTGAACTAGCGAGGCCAGTAGCGGGTGTCTGATATTCCTAAAGAAGAAGAATCTAGATACAAGTTGACGGACAAATAAGTGAGCAAGACCCAACCCTCCACACTCAAGGGGGAGGAATAAATTGACTCGTCTCATCCGTTCCCACGAGGAACTCCAAATGAAAGTCGCGAAAAGTCGATGGAACGCTTGTATACGTGGGCGGGCACAGTGGAGGACTTGTAACACGTACATAAGTTTAGACGTAAGGAAAATATTGCACACGGCAGCCTTAGTAAAAATGGATAGGTTTCGCACCCTCCAGGCACCTATTTTCCGTTTAATGTTTGTGGCAACTGATGCCCAATATGGCCCACTGTTCCTGGCCTGATCTAGGGGTACGCCAAGGTATTTTATTGATGGCTGATTCCAGTGGATCCCTGCAAATTTGGATGGTGTGGTTCCCCACATGCCTAGCCAAAATCCGCTGGACTTATCATTATTGACCGACGCACCGGTGACTGTGCAAAATTTCTGTGTTACGCGTAGAGCTTCTTCTACACTGTCTTTGTCGGCACAAAAAAAGGCAACGTCGTCGGCATAAGCCAACAACTTCACTTCGGAGAAACAATATTGGTACCCACGAATATTGAGGTTTGTCAGCACGCTCAGGCAAAGCGGTTCCAAGTATAAGGCAAATAGAAGTGGAGATAGAGGACATCCTTGTCTTACTGAAGACCTAATAGCAATCGGTTCGGAGAGAGTGTTATTAACTATGATCCTGGTGGAGCAGTCCTTATAACATAATTTAACGCCGGAGAGGATGGTGTCTCCAATATTGAGGTGGGCAAGGACTTGAAACAAAAATGAATGGCTGACTCTATCAAAAGCCTTTGAAAGATCGATTTGTACTAATGCAACTTGGTCATTGCCTTCAGTCACACAGTCGAGTACAGACCTGGCAATGTGCACATTAGTCTGAATCGTTCTCTCCCGTATTCCGCAAGTCTGGTGTTCTCCAATTAAGTTGTGGGCTACCACGTGAATTCTTTCGGTTAGTAATTTTGCAAATATTTTGTAGTCAACGTTACATAATGATATTGGTCTGTAGCCTGCAGCTTTTCTCAACACTGCTTCGTCTTTGCTCTTTGGTATTAAGACAGTGTGACCTTAATAAAAGGTAGGCGGAAGCATTTTTTCTTCACCCCCCCGACGCGGAATACATCTAGCAGCACTGGAGCTAATAAGTCAATAAATGTTTTATAGAACTCTGCACCCAGACCATCAGGACCAGGTGTCTTGTTCGCGGGTAGTGCGTTTATGGCATTTCGCACTTCTTCTAATGTTAGGTCACCGTCTATCGTAGTTCTTTCTTCCTCTGATAAGACTGGTAAAAGTGAAAGCAACTCTTCTACGCCTCTCTCGTCTCCTGCTGATATTATTTTACCGAAGAGGTTGTTGTAATGTTCAAGAAAGACGTCTAAGATGCCGGGGGTATCAGACACGGTAGTGTCCTCGTGGTCAATCGCTAGGATTTGTTTTGATAGCGCGTACTGTCTTTCGTCATTTAAAGATCGCCGCGAAGGGGGTTCCTTTAGCAGAAACCTTTCCGATCGCGAACGAATGACTGCTCCTCTGTACTTCTCTGCATCATATCGCTGTAGCTGTGCTTTGGTTATATTAATGTCCTCTGTGCAAGTTCCTGGCCGCAAAGATTCGAGCTCATATAATGTAGTAAGTGTGTTAAGTAGTCTTCGTCGGTCTTCCTTTCGTTCAAACGCAAGAAGACTAGAATACTCTATAGCCCAGTTCTTTGCGTCTTGTTTAAACATATCCCACTTAGCAAAGATGGAAAGCATCGGGAGACATAGCACAGATGAGAGAATATCCGGAATGCGAATAGAGAAACGTTTCTCTGATAAGAGTGTGACATTAAATTTCCAAAGTTTCCATTGGGGGCGAAAAGATGACAGTTTTCTCTCCCCAATACATGTTGACACCAGACAGTGATCAGAAAAGAAAATAGGTTTTACATTATAATCACTAATTTTAGCGAATAATTCTCCGCGAACGTAAATTCTGTCAAGACGAGCATGTGCTGAATTTTGAAAGTGTGTGTAATGCAAGTCTCCATTTTTGCGGTCACCAATGTCTACAAGATTGTTGTCTGCAACGATTGATCCCAGCACAGTTGCACTTGAATCATACCTTGACGTCGGCTGCTCCCGATCTCGGATATTGCATACACAGTTGAAATCTCCAAAAAGAATAATATTCCTGTCTGTTACCAAATGATGAGCAACGAAAGAAAAAAACACATTCCTCGCCGATACTGTATTAGGGGCATACACACACATAAACCGCCAATCCTCGCCGTCATACTTTAAGTCACAGGAAATGAAGCGCCCCTCCTGATCGATGGTCAGGGAAATGGAGGAAAAGTCTCTAGCTTTCTTCAAGAACAGACAGCATCCTGCTCAGGTGCCGCAAGCATGGCTTACACAGATTTCAAAATCAGCCAGGAAAGGTTCCAAGGCAACATCGGTCTCATGCTCTTCTGAAAGCTTAGTTTCCTGCACAGCAAGGATGTCTATCTGTTGGTGGTGTAGAAGCTGGAGAAGTTGATGCTGTTTTCTTTTAGACTTTAAGCCTCTAACATTTAGGGTGGCCACTCGAAGTGGAAGGGGGCTACTCATGACAGTCTATGGTTGGGGATGATCGGTCAGAGGGATGCTTTTAAACGGTGTGGAACCTGTTCCATGCTTGGTGTAGGGCTTTTGGCGCTTGCCTACCTGCTTTCGATCAAAGAGCTTTGATCGAGCAAATGAGCCGTCACCTGGCGTGTCATCCATGCGTGGTTCCTGGTGAACCAGGCTCTGGGATGGTATTTCCTGCACGTCATGTTCTTCAAGTGCAGTCAAGGTTGGTTTTTCAAGGGTCGTGTCACGGGAGGCGTTGTCAGTCGTGTCATGAGTTGTGCTGTCGGTCGTGGGTAGGGTGCTTTCGTCTACGGGTACCTGAGGCAGGGGCGGAAAGTCAGGTGACACTTCGCACGTCGTGGAGGAACCCGAGCACACCAACACGCCAGGGGTAGGTGGAACCTTTTGGCCAGACTCTTCTTGTGTTTCTACTTCAGGCTCAGGAGGTGGCTGGTCAGTAGCTGGTTTGCCCTCATAATCAGCGGGAGGAGGGATCTCACCCGTGGGCTCAACCACTTCGCTGACGTCCATGAGGAGCTCCGTCGATGTTTCTTCCCCACGAGTTGTTCCTTGCTTCAATTTATCTGCGTACGTAAGTACGCAGTCTTCTGGGGAATGTCCGAAGCGTCCGCAGTCCGAGCATCGCGGTATCCGACAGAAGCGACGAATATGGCCAACCCTGTTGCACCGGAGACAGAGCGGAAGTCTACCCGGCAGGATTACGAAACATTGACATCCGAAGACCATCAGCAGGTAGGGAATCTTGGAGGAAGACACGCCCTCTGCTAGCGACAGCGTTACGTGTCTATTCATGGTTTCCATAGTCTCCATCCCTGGGACCCTCCATTTTTCTCGCTCGATGGAGATCACCTTTCCGTACGGTTGAAACGCTTCCACAACTCTTCGATCCTCGATGTGGCTCGGCAGCCACATCAACTTAAGCTTGACGTCTTTCGTTTCGGGGTCGATGACGAGACATCTCTTCCCTTTTACGGTAAGCTCCTCGCGTGAGGCCAGTTTGGCCTTTGCTAGAGCATTTGTGCACGTGATCATCCACACGTGTGACATCTGGTATTGTCCAAGACTTATAATGTCTTTTGGGTCAATGATAGAACAGATGGCATCTCTAAAATCCGGGGCACGATATGGTCGGGCAGCCATGTCCGCGTGAAGGAACAGAGAATTGAGAACGACGTTACCTGAAGGCAAACGGGGCATCAGAACACGGTACGCATCCATACTGTTGGCAGATGAAGACTCAGATGTGGACGGAATAACTCGGCCAGAAGCCGATTTGGAACTTTCGGCGGAGAACATGAAAACACGTCCACTCGGAACGGCGTCTTCTTCTTCCTCCACACCAATATTCTTTGTTTATGAGCTTTTTTTTTTTTTTTTTTTTTTTTTTTTAGAGACACGGTATCATCATCATCTGCGAGAATCAAGAGCAACGTTATTGAATATACAACACGGGCACTTCACGTCATCGTACGTGGTCTCCGAGGGGGATATAAACGAATATGTGCAGATGAATGAACCGTACTTAATCCAATGAATTAAAGAATCCAAGTTTTCAGGAACCCGCCGAAAGCCAAAAATTGGCGGAGCCAGGATTTGAACTCTGGGCCTCCCAATGTCCGGTCGGGTGTGCTAACCACTACACCACTCCACCTTAGCTTTCTGGCGTTTCCTACCTGTCTTATTAATGCACAAGAAACGAAATGTGTCCAATCGGAGGTGTTCTGGAAACACACGCCGCCGCGTGGAACGCGGTACGACGCTTAGTGTCACGTGGTACGTGCTCCGTTGTGCTCCAGAAATCCTCCCACTGTTTGTCTCGCCCCGTGTACATGTAGTATTCTTTGTTTATGAGCTTTTTTGTTTTTTAGAGACACGGTATCATCATCATCTGCGAGAATCAAGAGCCACGTTATTGAATATACAACACGGGCACTTCACGTCATCGTACGTGGTCTCCGAGGGGGATATAAACAAATATGTGCAGATGAATGAACCGTACTTAATCCAATGAATTAAAGAATCCAAGTTTTCAGGAACCCGCCGAAAGCCAAAAATTGGCGGAGCCAGGATTTGAACTCTAGGCCTCCCAATGTCCGGTCGGGTGTGCTAACCACTACACCACTCCACCTTAGCTTTCTGGCGTTTCCTACCTGTCTTATTAATGCACAAGAAACGAAATGTGTCCAATCGGAGGTGTTCTGGAAACACACGCCGCCGCGTGGAACGCGGTACGACGCTTAGTGTCACGTGGTACGTGCTCGTTTGTGCTCCAGAAATCCTCCCACTGTTTGTCTCGCCCCGTGTACATGTAGTATTCTTTGTTTATGAGCTTTTTTTTTTTTTTTTTTTAGAGACACGGTATCATCATCATCTGCGAGAATCAAGAGCCACGTTATTGAATATACAACACGGGCACTTCACGTCATCGTACGTGGTCTCCGAGGGGGATATAAACGAATATGTGCAGATGAATGAACCGTACTTAATCCAATGAATTAAAGAATCCAAGTTTTCAGGAACCCGCCGAAAGCCAAAAATTGGCGGAGCCAGGATTTGAACTCTGGGCCTCCCAATGTCCGGTCGGGTGTGCTAACCACTACACCACTCCACCTTAGCTTTCTGGCGTTTCCTACCTGTCTTATTAATGCACTAGAAACGAAATGTGTCCAATCGGAGGTGTTCTGGAAACACACGCCGCCGCGTGGAACGCGGTACGACGCTTAGTGTCACGTGGTACGTGCTCGTTTGTGCTCCAGAAATCCTCCCACTGTTTGTCTCGCCCCGTGTACATGTAGTATTCTTTTTTTATGAGCTTTCTTTTTTTTTTTTTTAGGGACACGGTATCATCATTATCTGCGAGAATCAAGAGCCACGTTATTGAATATACAACACGGGCACTTCACGTCATCGTACGTGGTCTCCGAGGGGGATATAAACGAATATGTGCAGATGAATGAACCGTACTTAATCCAATGAATTAAAGAATCCAAGTTTTCAGGAACCCGCCGAAAGCCAAAAATTGGCGGAGCCAGGATTTGAACTCTGGACCTCCCAATGTCCGGTCGGGTGTGCTAACCACTACACCACTCCACCTCAGCTTTCTGGCGTTTCCTACCTGTCTTATTAATGCACTAGAAACGAAATGTGTCCAATCGGAGGTGTTCTGGAAACACACGCCGCCGCGTGGAACGCGGTACGACGCTTAGTGTCACGTGGTACGTGCTCGTTTGTGCTCCAGAAATCCTCCCACTGTTTGTCTCGCCCCGTGTACATGTCGTATTCTTTGTTTATGAGCTTTTTTTTTTTTTTTTTAGAGACACGGTATCATCATCATCTGCGAGAATCAAGAGCCACGTTATTGAATATACAACACGGGCACTTCACGTCATCGTACGTGGTCTCCGAGGGGGATATAAACGAATATGTGCAGATGAATGAACCGTACTTAATCCAATGAATTAAAGAATCCAAGTTTTCAGGAACCCGCCGAAAGCCAAAAATTGGCGGAGCCAGGATTTGAACTCTGGGCCTCCCAATGTCCGGTCGGGTGTGCTAACCACTACACCACTCCACCTTAGCTTTCTGGCGTTTCCTACCTGTCTTATTAATGCACAAGAAACGAAATGTGTCCAATCGGAGGTGTTCTGGAAACACACGCCGCCGCGTGGAACGCGGTACGACGCTTAGTGTCACGTGGTACGTGCTCGTTTGTGCTCCAGAAATCCTCCCACTGTTTGTCTCGCCCCGTGTACATGTAGTATTCTTTGTTTATGAGCTTTGTTTTTTTTTTTTTTAGAGACACGGTACCATCATCATCTGCGAGAATCAAGAGCCACGTTATTGAATATACAACACGGGCACTTCACGTCATCGTACGTGGTCTCCGAGGGGGATATAAACGAATATGTGCAGATGAATGAACCGTACTTAATCCAATGAATTAAAGAACCCAAGTTTTCAGGAACCCGCCGAAAGCCAAAAATTGGCGGAGCCAATTTTCTAACGCATCTTCCGCCGCCTAACCGGGACCCTCGTGTGTGACTCCATCACGCGGCGTCATGAAGTGGCGCGCATTTGAGCCTCTCCACGGCACATCTCCCCCTATAGCCACCGTAGCGGAGCGGCTAGTCGAAAGATCATAATTGTTATATCTATAATGGGCTTGAACAACAATTTAGTACAGACAAAGTAAGGACCTGCCAAAGTTGACCAAAAACTGACCTGAACGACAATGTTGACATTTTTTTTAGAAAAACCTAAAATTTCTAAAGCGGTTTGAATACATCAAGGCTCATATATATAACCTATTAAATGAAGAAAAAAAGTAAAGATGATGTAGGGAAAGCGGTAGCGGCAACAGAGGGTGTCGAACACGCGACCTGCCACGGCAGGCAAAAATTCAAGTTTCTGCCACTGCACAGTGGCAAAAAATAACTAGTATCGATGGCTGCCAGCTAGCTGTGAAAATAGCTGCTGTCCGCATCCGGTTATACGACCTGCTCTGCCGCCCTGCTACCATACTAACGATCATTCACCTAGAGCGGCACGCTGCTCCTCGATAAGGCTGGTGGCGCTATAGCCAGAGTATTTCAGTTTAATTGCGATTACGGTTGTCTGTATCGAATAGGCTGATTGTACATACTTAGAATTGTGGGACGCAACAGTGTCTTTGCCTTTTTGTTTTTGCTACAGTTCAAATGACGCACAATAAGCTTCTTTGATACACATCACGACAACCACACTGAACCAAAAGCATGCATCGTTGAAAATAGTTCTCGAAAAGCGCATTGTCTGTTCAGCTGACTGAACATTACAATGTCAGTGTAAGTGTACCACCTTAGGCAAATGACTGTCAGTACAGCAGCAGGGCAGGTCATATAACTAAATGTTGATAGTCGCTAATCTCGCAATCTGCCAGTATACTTGGAGGGGGTAGTTTTCCACGCCACCGGCATGACGCGCGCACATTGTCCGAGGCCGCACGGTACTGTGGCTTCGTTGGCTTTGTTCACGACTGTACCAGCAAGAAGCGCAGCTAGCTTGGTTAGTGTTCATGAAAGAAAAAAAATGAAAAAAACGCAATTGCTCTTATGGAAAAATGTTCGGAGGGACGGTTCAGAGCCATGGAGACAAACCATGCAGACCTGTTTTATTTAGTCTTTTCACTGGTGCAGAAGATTGAGATGTTTAAGTTAATCTGCTGTCTTGAAAGGGCTTAAAGGGATTGTCCGGTCAAATTTTGCATTCGAGAAAATCATCGAATAGCATTGTTATTGCCTCGAGAAGCATCGCACGTGCAATATCTGAATTTTATATGCCCCTCTGCGTGAGTAATTGAATTTATACTGCTCCAATCGCATTCTAGCGTAAGCGCTGCTTTCGTTGGCAACATTGAAACTCTGATGTCAAAAAACACAAAGCGAGCCGGCGAGCATTTCTGTCTCGTCGTTTGCCTGCGAGTGAACGCCTCAGCGTGCTTCGTTTTTGTTGTTGTGCTCGACTTATTCCGTGGTTGGGTGAGATTTTTGTTGAGGCGTTGCGTGCCGCAACCACCGAGCAGCACATGTGAGCCAAGACATGACGTTCCACACTTTTCTGCGAGACGTGCAGTGACGAGCAAAGTGGATCGTCGCTGTGCGTAGGGACTGGGTTCCCGTCAAGATCGAGATCCCGCTTATGCAGCAATCACCTCACAGAAAAGAGCTACGAGCTGAGCTCTAAGCGGACAGAAGGCTCGTAAGCTGAGGTGCAATGCTGTGCCAACGATATTAAACTACGTTCATCCACTCCTCGCCCAAATCGGATCAATCAATTTGATTATGCAGCGAAACGGTTCTCCCGCTGTCCCTCTACAACGACTATGAACAATATTTATCTTTGTTGAGGCCGGTCAGCCGGCGCGGTTGGCGCGTGTGCCCAAGTTGGGGAAGAACCGAATGAGCTCAGGCGGACACAGAGTTTGAACAATGAACAATATATTTACTTAAAAAAAAAAAAAAATATATATATATATATATATATATATATATATATATAAACATAAATTTCAAGGTTTGGCGCATCAGCAAACAATACACAACAAAAGGAAAACCCCAAGGTTCTACAGGAACTTCACTAAGCATAAAATAGAAAGAAGAAATAAAGAAAACGGTCGGCGCGCTACAGCGATACTACGGTTCAGAATACAAACAACAATGAAACAAAGGAACCAACCACGGACGGAGAGCAAATCGAAATAAAACGTCCGCAAAAGCGAAGTCCGAAGTGTACGGACGGGTCTCACTGAAATTTGGTGTCGAAGGGGCATCGTCAGCCTCTCGGCGGTGGGGAACTGGCAGGAAGACCGCGGCGGTGACGATAAAGAAGACTCAGAAGATATCGCGTCGCCGGGACGCCATTCCCGCCGACTTCACCCCGCAACCATGAACGTTTTGCCCCCTTGACGACCCAAAAAGCTCTGCGCAAAAACCATCGGCTGATTCGGCTCCCCACGAAAACCGTCCCCCTCCACGACGACCACGGCGACATCGCCTTTGTCGGCGCCGAAGGCACCCACGGGGGAAAGAAAAGGAGAAACAAACAAAACCGGGTTTCGTCTTCCCGTTTGAGGTCGCCGCAACGCAATTTGCCCACTGAAAAGGCAAATTGGCGAAGGGGCACGGCGAGCAGCACAAAATAGCAAAGAAAAAGCTCGTGGGAGAGTCGGCCGGCGCCAGAGTTTGTGACAGAAACCAACAGCTAGGCCGTCTGGAAACAATGCCAGGAGTTGTTTTTTAGCACGCTTGCAGCCCGATTCTCTTTGACCCGTGAGTGAAAATGGAGCGTGACTATACGTTTAATTCACCAAGCTCGCCCAAGTCAAGTGACGACATGCATTTGAACGATTCGCCGTTTGCCTTCAACCCGCGGACATCGCCTCTGAGGGAACGTCCCGCAGCCTCATCACAGATCCAGCGGATCCGCCGACATGTGTACCCAGATGCCGCTTCGTGTACTTAGGTGCAGCTTCAGAGGCGAAATCTGCATCCTTTGCCACCTTTGCTTTGCAAGGGCAAGAACCCCTAGTTCGATCGGTGGCCGTCGCAGTTCCACGGTTGTGTTTGCTCGAAACGGCATACGTTTGCTCGAAGCTTATGGCTGTTAGCGAGTAATATCCTGCTAAAAGGCGTGACTTTTTTTGCACATGCTTAGGAACTGCATTCAAAGAACCGTATTTCGGTAAGGTATATCCTAGAAGATTATATAATTCGAAACAAAATACAAGACATCCATCGATCAACGCTTGTTATCTCAACCATCCGACAAACCTTTGCGTTCTGTGACGTCACGCAGCACCTACGGATGTCAGCCATTGACACTGGCGAAATTCGGGGTGCAGTTTCGTACATACGCTCATGAAAGGTTTAATTAATAACGGGAGATCATATCAAAATAAAGATAACGTTTGTCTACATGGAGGCTCCCTCGACGCAACGAGCGCAAGAACTTAAGTACTTCCGGTTTCGACCGGACAATCCCTTTAAAGGGGCCCTGCAAAGACTTTTTTACTGTTTGTTTTTTATTTGCACCGAACCTGAGCGCAATGAACGTAGTATCTTAGTGAAACTTTTTTTTTCTCTCGAAATTCCCTTTATTTTTAAAGATATAGGCAAATTAAAATTACAAAAACAAACAAAAAATAACCTCCCTCATGACGCCCTTGGTTGCTTGAGTGGCCGTGAACTAGAGGAGGGATGGTGAGCTTAGAGCACTATATAGCTCCTTCGGAGCAGAGTAGCGCCAAGTAGCGCAATCTAGAACGCCGCCTCTCGGCGACTAGCGGCGAACGCCCGGAGGTTCCAACTGCGGTCAGAAATGCATGGAGAACGTGAGACAATCGCTGTTTCTTCAGTAATGTGGGGGTGTACGGAGTGGCAATTGTTTTTTACATAATAATGGAACATTTTAGAATACTTTGCGCTAAGTTTTGTGCCCCGCAAGGACCTGACTTTTTTTTTAAAAATTGCTTGAGCGGCATCATGCAGCAGACGACACGGCGACGTCACACCATTCACGTGACCCACTCCGGCCAACCCGAAAAGCGCATCTCCGCTGCGAGCAAAAATCGTCTGCTTCAAACGCCATTGCCTTGGAAATTGCCTTCTCAAAATTTGCACACGCATCCGATATTATTAAAACTTTGATCAATTGTTTAGTGCTTTACTAACTTCAAGGCAGACTAGTTTTGAAAAGTGTGAACTCGCCGTTCATTTTTTAATCAGCCGTGTTGTATCGATCTCCATGTATTCTCCCATAGGGCGGGCCGCCTCCTGGAACCCTGAGTACCACGTGACTCGCGCCGAGCCGCTCTGTCGGCCATGTTGTCGGCAAAACACGGGGTTCAAAGGATTGCGCTACTCTGCTCCGTAGGAGCTATATAGTGCTCTAGGTGAGCTCAGCGAGCGCTCACGGCTGTCGCGCTCCGTGTCGACGGCGCGAGAGGGCGCCACTAAAGCGTGTTCTGGATAGGCTGTATAGGCAACCTGCAATGCAGTTTGGCCTTAGTTCGGCGCTACACGTTGCGCCATCTAGCGGCTGCAAAATAATGAAACTGGGTAGGCCAGGGCTACGCGGGGCTGCGGGCGGGCGCATCCAGAAACCCAGAAACCACGTGAGAACGTTGCATTTCGGATCGGCGTGAGCTTTTTTGGAACCGTTTTTCGTAAGGTAAGTCCCAACTTCACGTCTCTATAACCTCACCGGGTTCCTGTGACATCTCGCCTACTCCTAGAGTTCTCCCAAAAAATAAACGTTGCTACTGCTGCACGAAAGACGGCCACAGTCGCGAAGATGACTCAAGTATCGAACATCACCGCTTAAAGGCGGGAACACATTTGCGAAAAAACGAACCGAAAATCGGAGAGAAATCGGAGGCTGCGAAAATCGTAGCTTGCGATTTTCGGAAGACGAGCCACATGAGCTGGAATGCGCGGCGCGGAAATCGCAACGCACTGCGGTTTTCGTGCCCAGACTTCAGGAGGCTGTGCGGTTGTCTGGCGAACTGGCGTCCCATATTTCGCGCCTCTTAAAAACTTCAGCTATTAAAACCTCGTTGAATGCCACGCGAGCCTTTGTACCACCACCCTTTGATAAAGACAGAAGGGGTTTTCTACGAAGGTTGAGACGAGAACGCAGGGATGGCATACGATGTTGCCTGCGCTGCTTCCGAAGCTGCGTGAGCCACCATGTTGCGAGCCGATCGTATCTTTTCGTTCCGTCCTGCTCCGGGCTTTCGCTCACCGAGCTCCTCCGCCCCGGATTCGGAGGCGCCGTGCGAAAATATCTGGCGCTGCAGATCTTTCGAACCGCTCCCGATTTTCGGAAAAGGGGAGGAGCCTATCGGCCGTGCGATTTTCATGTGCGGTTTTCGCACAAAATTCGGCTTTTTTTCGCAAATGTGTTCCCGGCTTAATTCCCACCGAGATCTCCGGAAGCGACACGGCGACAGAAGTGGATTACTGCAGTGCGACACAACAAGTAAGTAAATTTTACAGAAACTGTGGGGGGGAAGTAAACGAAAATCTATGTGCAGGCTTGGAAAGTGGTGGAACGAACTCATTTTGCAGACTACCCGGCAAAATAACATTTATACAAGTTGTATTACGAGTCGCTTTGACAGCCACATTAGGGAAATAGGATAGGAACAATCGAGCCGATTGTTGCTTCGCTGTGATGTCGAGAATCGGGCGATCTGGTCTTCAAGCGAAAGGTTCGTCGGACCGTTCCGGCACTCCTAATGCCCTTCGGCACGCGTGGTCGCAACCAACACCTTCCAAACCTCTTGAGTTTTCAAAAAGTGGATTTCCGTAGTACAAAGTTTTTGTTTCAGCAACCAAATTTAATGCTGAGTCTCGTGCGAAGCGTAAATATCCTTCTTGCACGTAGTACGTACACTTCGTTGCCTGTCGCCATTTTACATCAGGCTTTGCAATGTGCGTACGGTTCTGTAGCATGCGGAGTTTGGTTCTAATTACCCAACTTTTATTCTAGTGTGTGTGGGCGTCGGGAGGAGAGGACGGCCGAGTGAGGCGCGAGCGGGGCCAGCCGGCGAGGAAAGAGGAAGAGCGCGCTGCACGAGGCTGGGGCCGGGCACAGTGATGTGATTGCTGCGCCAATTGCGCCAAACTGCGCCAAGGGACTAACCCTGCTACATCCTGCTACATTTCGCCAAAATATCGGTAATTTGCGCCAAGCCTGCGCCAAAGGAGCAATTTAGGTCGCCTTTCGAAACCGAAACTACCTAAACTGAGTACTGTAATTGAGCAGGCGTGTGTTATGTGGCGCAAGCGGCCGCCTGACACAAGGTACTGTGCGTCAATTGTCCACCGGGTCTTGCATGGTTTTCCCGGCGTCTTGGACGCTAGCGTGCCGGGTACCAGTGATGCCGTCATGCTGTGAAACCAAACCACGTGTTTGCGCGGCAGGAGTTACTTTGTGAGCTGAGGCAACGGCCGTGGGAAAACTATATTTGGTCAGTGCCTTTCAGTCACCGTGGTCGTGCGACGTCGAATGTTGCCGTCCCCACATCACTGCAGATATGGTACTTTCTAAAATCAACCTAAGTACCGCCGCTTGTTCATCAACATTCCTGTTCCTGTTTAAATCGTACGTTACTACGGAAATTCATCTTTAATTCAAAGACTGCTCTGTCAAAGTATTGATTATCTAGATTCCTCTCGGCGGGCCTTCTTTCGAGAGGGACCTCGATACGTGAAAAATCTGTCGTGAAAGAAAGTTGGTGAAGAGAAGTGAGCTAAAGCACAAAAGGCAATGTCTGCACGCTGAACCAGCACAGCGTGCTTGTTTGTCTCGAGTTCAGTCGTTGCACAAAGCACTCCAAGAACTTTTTAAAGCTGGCTCGCAATGTCTTGCATCGATGCACTCAGGTTCTTTATTTTTTGTTTTTAGCTTGTACCTTGTTTGCCGGCCTGGCAAGCACGCGCCACGGGACTGTTTTTGTCGCATGCTCGAAAGTTACATTTTGTGTACAATTTTGAAGATAAGTTAGCGACGGAGCTGAGGGGCATGATTTCGGTTTCGATTGGACAGACATTAGAGAGTTTTAGTAGATCGTTCCGATACCCCCGATAGCCCTGATAACGATACTATGCAGGTGCAAGGGAGGTGGTGGCGGAGTATCGGGTGTCGTTATCGGAGTCATGGGAACGATCTACTAAAACTCTCTACCCAGACGACACACATTTGTCCAAAGGATGCCCAAAGGACGTCACCTTCAGGATGAGAAGGGTGTCCCTGGGAGCTCCCGCAAATTTCCCAAAAGCATCCCAAATGAGACTCTAATGAATGGGACTAGAAGCTCCCATAGACATCCTGCCGACATCCCGCAGGTCCTTTTTGGGATGGCAGTAGGACTCACTAGGGACACCAAATCCTGCCTGGGATCTAGAGGGGACATTGCATTTTTTTAGCTTGCTATACCGGGTATTCATAGGAAGTATTTTCCTCGCCACAAAAATAAACTATGCATCGCAGGACGCTCGGTTTTCGAGTAAATGTAGCACTACCGGTTGGAACCAGACGCCAAAGATTAAAGGCTTACTGTTATCTGGTTCGATATATATATATGCAAATCTTTTAAATATTGAAAAAAACAATTATGGCTTTCTTCAGTAGGAGGTGCTATTCATCTGTAAATTAAAAGGTCCTGTTAACTGCAAATTCCTCGTTGAAAGCTTCGAAACATTGTCTAAAATTTTTGGATCAAGTAACGGTAGGCACTGATATTGGCATCCGGTCCCAGTCACTAGTACTACATTTGGGCAAGCTGAATGGAATAAGCTTATTTCTGTGGCGAGAAAAACAGTTCTCACTTCTCATGAACATCCAGTACTTTCATAAGTTGAGCATAATGAATGCGTGCTTTAGGCACCTTCCATCACGGCAATTGATGCAACCCATGCGGAGAACAAGTTGTCTGCTTCTTGCGCAGGAGTTGCAGTGACATCAGAAAGACGCCGAGCTCCAATTGGCTCCGATGGAAGGATCGTGGGTAGACCTCAAAGCAAGCCGCCTTGAGGTCTACCCCCTATTCTTCATTCAGAACCAATCGGAGCTCGGCGTTCTGGCTTCACCACAAATCCTGCAAAAGAAGCCAACGAACTTGTGCTCTGCAAATAGTTCGCAGTGGTCATGAAAGCTGTCTGAAGTGCACTTACTCAATTTCACCCACTAATGTTCCAAAAAATGTTTTAAAACGAAGTATCTATCAAATTTGAGATGCAAACTTCTCAAGCAGTCATGCCAATCAAAGATGTTGGTATGCAAAGGTAAGGCAGCTTTTAAATTTTATTGTAAGAACACTAACACTGGATCATAAAATCGTGTTACAAACATACTTTTGCTTTTACAAGAAAATAGTCTGCTTTCACAAGAAAAAGAGACTAGTTGTAAGTGGTTTCATGATGGTTTATCCAAGAAGCCTTAAGCAACTGTTGATAAAAATAAAATAGTCTGATAACAAAGATATAAATGACTCGTTAGTGACTTAACAAAGCTTATAGAAAAAGGTTGAAGCAACTGTTCATAAAAATAAAACCACCTCTTTAGAGAACTAAAAAAAAATTCCAGACTGCAACTGTTCATAAAAATAAAGTAGTCTGTTTTACAAAACAAATAAATTATTGACTAGTTGGAACCTGAACGAGGCTTAAGGAACTGTTCATTAAAATAACAGCACATCTTCACTTGGAAAGAAAACAATTCCAGATTTCAGTCATCCTCATCTTCCTCTGGGTGTGCCATCTGTGCAGCTCCCCTACAAAGCAAGTAGAACACATCTATGAGCATACATATTCACTAAGTTGTGCTAGCTCTTCCACGTGGAAACAATCATGGCTTCAGAAACCCTGCACCACGAGACGAGTTTAAAATTATGCTGAACCCAAACTTGAGCTGTGAGTATATGTAGTAGCAAAGTGCTTGTGTGTTCCCTAAATTATGCTATTTGAATAAAAAAAATGCAGAAAGAATAAAATTGTGAACACAAGATTTGCATTGTGAGCATTTATAAAAACTATCTTCATGATGTCACAGCTTTCCTAACCTCCACTACTCTGCAGCCAAGGCACAAGGAGTTCTGCTAAGCCAGGGGGAGGAGTGAAGGTTAATTCGAGTGCAATACGTTAATGTCAGGAAGCAGGAGGGATTCAGTCTTCCACTATGCAGTAGAAGCACCAGTCGTTGACTGCTGCTTCTACTGCATAGTTAAGGGAAATCTCAATTTGGGTTCAGCATCCCTTTAACGTAGACAGAAGTGACTTGATATCTTAATGTTAAGCATTTTTTTTACACTGCAGATGAATAACAAGTGCAGTGTTGACATTTTGGCAAATTTACAATGTTTCGTTCTTTGTAAAATGTTTGCAACTGCTGTATTAAAGTTCTACAGTACTGATATTACTTGCCTATCAGCCTTCACATGCAGCCTAATCGTATGCCTGCTTACCTTTTCTGGCAGTTGTCCAGGCGCTCTTTGGCATGGCGCAGCCATGTCATTGTTGTTTTCTCAATATCTTTAAGAGTGACTTCTGCTTCTTTCTTGTTTTGTTGTTCTGTTAAGCCACCTGTAAGATATATATTTTATATAAGGCAATTTAAGTAAAATAGTAGAAGTGACATTTGTCTAGGAAGCATTGGCTGCTTAAAGGTGCAAGCTACTGCTCAGTACAGCAAGTATATTCAGGTGTCCAAAATGGTGTGCCCTACAAAAATGAAACGAACTGCACGATGCTAGAAAGCATCTTGTGAGAGTTCCAGTAATTTATAATTAAGCAGAAATAATTCCTTACTTAAGAGTAATTAGCTAACTTATTAAGAAACTGGCAAATTGCTAGGAAATTGTGAAGCGGTTATGTGAAATGTTTCGCTGGCTCTTGCTTGGGCTGAATGGCTTAGTGCTGAAGTTAAAGACTCATTTCTTTTTCGCTTTAGTTAGCCTTCTCGCAAGCTTTCCGTGCATCTCCTGCAAGCATTGCAATGTCGGATGGAAGCACACTCGGCTTACGTTGCTGCCATGCCCTGTCCTCCTCTGCACCGGCTACACCACGTCTAGCCGGTTGACCACGTGATTATCCAATCAGCGTCAAGCTTTCCTCATCTCCACCAGCTATACCATGCGACTTGTCCCGACCAATCAGCTTCGAGCTTGCGGTTACACAGTATACCGCATGTTAAGAGTGTAGAACCAGAGAACGTTTCACATTAATACTTATTTGAGAACCGAGGTGTCAGTGTGAAACTTGCAAAGTGCATTAAGAAGCATTGGAATTACATGACTGCAATGTGATACAGTTCACATACTTTATTTTACTGACCTGTAAAATATTACAAAATACCACGACAATGTGCCCCCTTAATCATGGACTCTTCTAAAATCTTGCGGCATTTCTTTACATATAAACAGAAGCATGCATATGCATCATGGTGCAAATATTTCAAGGTGCTTTAAAACTTTCCAATTGACATTTCAGCTCCTAAGTAAATATTTAAAAAGTTATCTAATTAGCCTCAACTAATTAATTTGGCTTACTTAAAAAAATATGACAAATTGCTGAGCAACTGTGTTGCGTACGTGAAACGTATGAGACACAATTCTTCAAAGTTCAAAGGTTGCTGCATTATAAAACGCTTCATACTCAAACACTGCAACTCTAGCCAGATGCTTGCTAATAACAGACAGTATGCTTAACTTGCATAGAGCACTCAACATTTTTTTTTTAATTTAAGCGAATTATTTGTGACATGCGGCATACGATCTTACCATTTATCACCTGGAAAAACATTCATAGGTTTGACGCAGCACTAAATATGAATATATGACACGACTAGAAAAGGGTGCTTTAGGTTTGCTCAGATGTGACGCTTTCTCTTGTGCATGTTTTCCTTTCCCACATTACATCCCCATAGAGCATTAGTAAAACATGAAGTGCCTTCCAGTGGCATTAAGAGCTATCATGGAAAAGGGCTTATACAGCTCCCACACTTTTGCATTCTCCTCCTTTGGGAATGCAGCATGACCAACAGTGTCATGGGATGGAAACAGCGAGAGGGACTGAGGGCACACACACGACGTTCCTGAAAATACTTCCACTCCTCGCATGCCTTTTGGGATTTTTGAAAATGGTCCATTACATAAAATTGAATAAAGTAAATTCAATTATCTGCCTTATTCAATGCTTCGTAAACCAAATTTATAGTCAGTTTAACTGATATGAAGCTCGGTACCAGGAGCTGTGTGTTAGTGACTTAGCACTCTTGATTTAGAAGGACAGTAAGGTATTAGTACGACATCACCTATACTGTACCTTAAAAACAAAGCTGTACAATTAATATTATTTCTACAAAATATCATGAGCCCTTTGAAGTGCTTACCACACATCAGCTGACAGAACTGCAGGTCACAGAACCTCCTCTTGTCTTTTGTACCATACCAAGTGAAGGCCACTCCTATGTCGTAAGTCAGAAGCTTCTTAAGTATTCGGGAAGTTTTTTCCTTTGCATCGTCCCCGCCAATTATTTTGATGTACCTTTTCTGGAATAGAACATCAGACAGTCGGGCCTGAATAAGAGAGGAATACCAGGGTCTTCAGTGGCGCAAAAATTAACTCAGCATTGCAGGAAGGTGAAACTCTGCCCGAATGTGACGCTAGCTGTGCTGACAAAATGAGAAAGTTTGAGAACATGGCATTACCTAAATCAAAAGATACGGGAAAGAAACACTTCTTCACAAGCGCATGTACACTCGGCCTTTTTTCAAAAAAGATAAGTTATTTTGGCCCCTGTGGAGCTTATTTTGGTGAGAGGGCTTATAAAAAGGAAACAAAAGAAGGGTTTCTTTCGTTGTGGTACGCTTAGTGGGCGTCACTCAAAAAGAAATTTGTTTTTTTTTCTCAATTTCTTTTGATCCAAGTAATATCACATTCTCAAACATTCGAATTCTATCAGCACCGCTAGCGTCACACTGTGGCGGAGTCTCAACTTCCTGCAATGCATAGCTATTTTTTGCGTCGCTGAAGGCCCTAGTTTTTTTCTCCCCAAATTGGGCCCGGTATATGTTTTGTCCTTAAAGGGGTACCCCGGCCATTTTTTGAGCTACTCAAACAAATTGCATTTTCTGACTACCAGGACTTTAGTGTTCACGGTACGCTATTTATTTTTTTGAAGTTGATAAATAGCAATCGACAAAACCGTAAACGAAGATGATGCCGAAACCAACATTCAAATTTCCGCGCGCTCTCCAGTGGTGTGACGTCACAAATGGTACAGAGCTTTAAGTCGCGCAGGTAGTCTTAAACTGAGCATTTCAAGTGTTTTTTGCACGTTCCTTAGTGAATCAGCTACCAAGCATTCTTTTCCCACCATCAAATGTCTTGTAACCAGTTGGGAAAATGGCTTACTGCCCACTTTGTACCATTTCTGTCGTCACACTTCAATGTTGCCAGTAGGGGCCCCCGGTTTGAGAAACACGATGAAAACGAAATTATAAAATTCAATAACTTTGCAAAATCATCTTTTCACACAATACTTGGGGAGCTGGTACAGCCGTGTCTATCGGTGTGTTGAGCCATTTTTGAGGCAAATCAGAGACCACGAAAATAATGCCGGAATACCCCTTTAAAGGAACAGTGACAACCCCCAATTTTGTTTTTGTTTTTTTTTACTTTTTTGCCAGGCGGTTTATTATGGTGTCAGATCAATATTTTGCTAGTGTCACATCTATTTTTAATAAAGTAAAAAAACGCAACTGCTCGAAACCGAAACTGGACTGGGCAGGAAGAAATATAGAGGAGGGGATAGGTGGCAGAAGTCACGTAGCTGTGATACTTTTTTTCTCCCAAACGCATTTGCAGCTTTTTAGAAGCCACAAAAAACGGGTATCATATTTATTTTCTATTTTAAATGTTGTGTGCGTGCCTTCAATGACCTAGGACTTCGATTATATTTTGTGGTTCTGTCTAAACCATGAAAAAACGGCACATGGCCACGGAGAAGAGAGTGAGCGTGACTGAAACTAGCCAGTTCTCGATCGGCTGTTCTCGGTCGGAAAGAAAACGAATTCCGAGCCGCGAGTTGTTTTCTGGGTAGTTGGGCTCTCACGTGTAATGTGCAAATAAAAATATTGGCGAGCCTAAATACCCCGTCAGTTTTATCAAAGAAATTAAAAACAAATTTCATCTCACCAGTTGCAGCTTCTTTTCATCACTTGCAGCCAGGACTTTTTCGTAAGCCAAGAATTCCTCCAAATCCTTCAAAGGAGCAACAACAAGAGGTTCGGTCGGTGCAGGCAGCACACTGTCGAGCATGTTGGCAAGGAGTGCCCGTTGTTCTGATTGCTGTTGTTGTCTCTGCTTGAGTGTATGCAACATCCTCAGCACCTGCGTCATGAAATCTAAAAAGAGTATGGCATACAAATGGCATACAAAAGGCTTGAAACAAGGCCCTAGGGAAGATTGAAGGTCTCACTTCTAAAAAAATAGAAGTATTTATTACCTGTCCATTGTGGGCCCGAAATTGCCCCTGGTGGCATATGAGCAGTAATATCACGCGGCCGCCCTGCGCTGGGAACAGGGCCTGACAGAGAAATGATACACAACTCCATTTAAGATACATAGTGAGCTATAAAAGTATTTAAAACCATGGAAAAACAGCGCTAGAAATACGAGGACTAAGACAAGGGGAAACAAGAGAAGGCGATCCTACCAAAATATACAGTTGAGAGTGCCTCGTTTACCCTCATCTTAGTCCTTGTATTTTCCGGCGGTGTTTCTATTGCTATGAACCAACAGGCGCAAATCACCACTTTACTGTAGTTTTCAAACAGTGGAATTCATACCCCCTAAAGTACGCAGGTGTGCTACAAACTTCTGGCAATGACCACTGATAAAGAAACTTAACGAGCAAGTGTATCCCAACTTTAATGCCAACTTTGGTGGGAAGAAATTTGGGGAAGCACAACGCTAACTCACCCACTTTTTCAAGTGAAAGCTTAGAAGTAAAACATCGACATGATCAGTAGCATGCACTCAGAATGCACTTCAGGTTCCCCATCTTGCCAGTCATAATATAGCTAAGTATGGGAAGAAACATACCATGCTAGCAGATAAAGAACGTTGTCGTCTGTGATCGTCCTTTTCTTTTTATTCTTTCAGTTAATTTTTCTGCATTTAAACTCAGTGTAATGTACACTGCACATAATATGGTGCCTGGTCAAATAAGCAATAGAAAATAAACATGGTCAAATGAACAAGTTGCTACAGAGACGATGTGGTCTGAAAATGCACTTCAATAAAATGCCAGAACATCACAAATATGCTAGCAGAAGGAGAACATATTTTCAGTTACCATGCACATGCTGATTGAGGGCCTCGGGAGACATTGCTGAGCACCTCCCGAGTGAGGATTCTACCTCGTGATGGGAAGGGCGGCTCCCTATTGCAGAGAAGCATGTGAAATTTCAGCACAACGCAGAAAACTCTTATCGTCCGATGGGTTCTAGCTAGAACACTCTCTCTTCAGACAAAGTGACTCGACATCACTGAAGGAACCATATTAGCAGAAAGACAGTAAATAATGAATTACCATGTGCCTGCTGGGTAGAGTGCCTAGGGGAGAGTGAACGCCTCCACGGAAGTTCCTCAAACTCACGAGAAACTGAACGGCTGCCTGAGAAAAAACAGCATGCCTCCAATTCAATTTAACCATGTTACTAGATGACCTGCACATTGCTAACACTCCTTAGGGTGTGTGGGAGATGTTCACTTGTCCTGCATGACGTACATATTTGAAAGTTTTTTCAATCCTCTATAACTCTGCCACAGATATTCGTTCACATCATTTATATGTGAAACTTGAAAGGTAAGGTGCCTAGTTACCATGGACCCCACTCCTGGACCGCTCCGGTGATTTGGACTGCCTTCCATACGAGGACTTGCGCTCCCGTGAGACAGGAGGGCTGCCTGCATAAAAATAAGTTGGCATAATTGCTACAAAAGTAATGCAAGCTGGTAGAGTAAGCATTTTCAAAGGAGAACATGTGTGTTCAATTACCATGCACATGCTGACTGAGAGCCTCAGGAGACATTGCTGAGCACCTCCCGAGTGAGGATTCTACCTCGTGATGGGAAGGGCAGCTCCCTATTGCAGAGAAGCATGTGAAATTTCAGCACAATGCAGAAAACTCTTATGGTCCCATGGGTTCTAGCTAGAATACTCTGCTACTCTCTTCAGACAAAGTGACTCGACATCACTGCAGGAACCATATGAGCAGAAAGACAGTAAATAATGAATTACCATGTGCCTGCTGGGTAGAGTGCCTAGGGGAGAGTGAACGCCTCCACGGAAGTTCCTCAAACTCACGAGAAACTGAACCGCTGCCTGAGAAAAAACAGCATGCCTCCAATTCAATTTAACCATGTTACTAGAAGATCTACACACTGCTAACACTCCTTAGGGTGTGTGGGAGATGTTCAGTTATCCGGCAGGACATTTTATTTTACATATTTGAAATTTTTTCAATCCCCTATAACTCTGCACAGATATTCATGCACATCATTTATATGTGAAACTTAAAAGGTGCCTAGTTACCATGGGCCCATCGGCTGGACCACTCCGGGGATTTGAGCTGCCTTCCATGCGAGGACTCGCGCTCCCGTGAGACAGGACGGCTGCCTGCATAAAAATAAAAAGTTGACATAATTGATACAAAAGTAATGCAAGCTGGTAGAGTAAGCATTTTCAAACAGCCCCAATAAATACCATTGGATGAATTAACAGAACAATCAGCATATAGTTACAACGCGAGGAAAACATGAAATGCCCACATTCTGCTACAAAGCTCAAAGCGAGCATATTAACTGTCTTCTAGTATATGGCTCAGAGTAAAGGTGTGTTAAAACTTAATTTCAGTGCCCATTTGCAATATTGAACACAACTCCAAGATACATCATTAGGTCATTTAGCACAAGAACAGTATGCTTCGCTACCGTGCACACCCTGGCTAGACTGCTCGCATGATCTCGAAATCCTCCGAAGTGCCTGACCTTTGTTAGAGATGGGACGGCTCTCTGCAGAAATGATGTGAATAAACAGCATTTGAAAAGCAGTGCTAAGAGGAAAATAAAACTCTACCAAATCCGGATGGAAAATAAAAACATACTCATACAAAACCCCAGTTCAATGCAAAGTAAGACATAAAGAGAAATGTGATTGATGGTTTAATACTTTTCGCCTTCTGACGACCTGCCCCGTGTGACCTCGAATGCACCACAGCTTCATGTCCAGAAAAGATTAGACGGCTGCCTGATTTTGGAAAAAAAGAATACTATAAGGAAACTTTTATCAGATAGAAGAAGTCTGCGAGACAACAAAGCTACTGCCGAAGCTCATCAGAAATAAACATGGAAGACCATTTTATAAGGAGAAGTTGAGCTTATTGCTTAACACTAAATTAATTAACCAAAAGATGACACAAAGAAAGAGATAGACACATACAGGTCTTTCATGTACCTACATGTGTTTCTGCTTTCTAGAAATTATTCAACACTACTTTCTGAGAGTGTGACGAGTAGTCCCAGGCGATCATTTTTTACCGATACCAGATGATGTTTGCAACTGATAAGGAAACCATCATGTGGCTCTGATATTAGATGTCAGATATGGTTAAGGAGATGTACAGTACACTTCCTGTCCTGAGATGTATAAAGGATAAATAGCAACTGCCCAAAATATGATGGCAGTTGACAATAAGTCAGTCATCAGAACCAGCTCATATGAACTTCCCACGTGTTATGACCACTTGCAGCAACATAAAAGGCTCCTGAATATACAAAAACACTCCAGCTACATTCCAAATATTAAAAATGTTTTTTTAGGGCTATCAAAACCCATTTCTACAGATCAATTTAAACTATTAAAATCAGTGACTGCAAGCTCTTATTGTAAACCTCTGATCTACTTCTGCATGACACGATAGACAGCAAAGTTATGAATATGAGCGCCATGCTCTGTAATGAGTATTGGTAGTGACAGCGCTTGTGCAAAAGGCATGCCTTGCAAAGCAATGAGCCGGTAAATGTAGCACTTGCCGCATCCAGTCAAACACCTGTCCAACCAAGTGTCTGGAACTGCAAAAGCACCTTGTTACACAGATCTCTTGATAGTAAACATCACCCTAGGCAAGATATTAAAACAACTGGGTAGAACCAGATTATCCTCTCTGTTAAACAGGTTATTTCATACTAGAGGCTTTCAACTGTACTCGAAACAGAGATGAATATTGTCGGCAGTTTTGCCTCTCCCAATGAGATAGGAGACTGTTGCCATCACAGACTTCCGTTAAAAATTTATTTTGGCTGTTTTATTTAAGTATGTTTTATTTTTATGAATAAACAGCTATAGCTAGCTTAAAATCTGGAGAGATATGTGTAATTAGTTCCATTAGCATCCCACAAAAAAAAAAATGAAAGGATTGAATTACTCTAAGAAAGGAAAATTTTCATAAAATAGAACGCAATGTCTTCAAACTACTCACTTTTCTTTGCTTGGTCAGATCTTTCTCCAAGGCAGGGTGGTGTGGGTGGTTTAGGAGGAATGTAGCCTTCTTGGATTTCAACTTCAGAATCGCTAGACACTAGCTTCCTAGTCTTTTTTCTTTTTCCACGCCCTAATTCTACGTCACTACGTAGGTCGGACGCCTCTTCAGCAATGGGAAGTTTCAGTCTTGCCTTCTCGTAACTGTCTGCAATAATCAACTCTTGATGTTATAAATCTCACAACAAGCATTTAGGGAAATAAGGTTATTCTACTTACCATACCATCCAAGAGAAGTGAACGGTAACTCCGTCCAGCCTAGCTCTGGTAGCTTGCCTTCCATGGTCAATGCTTTAAGTTTCTTGCTTGTTGTCTTATTGGGCCAAAAACAAACGGAGCCTTTCACCCAGTTTGCATGGACAACAGCGACAGAGTCATCCTTAAGAAAATGGAACACCCCAAACTTTTTGCCATCTGGTTGAAAAAAGAATGGAAATAACAGTCAACTAACGAGCACCACTTGAACCTATGAGAAAAAGAAATGAGATGGAGGGAAACATTACTGCAGATGAACCAGAGGAAAAATCGCATGTTTCCCTTTGAAAGGAATTCGAACACATTTCTGGACAATGCTCGAGAGTGGCCACGAGCTGGTGCCGGAGAGGTCAGAGGCAAGAACGATGCCGAGCATAGATGAAGCACAGGGGTAAGTATACAGGTCAGCTGTTTCCCTGAACTGCTTGCCAATCACTTGTGCCTGGCCAGACGCTGAGCAAAAAGCAAAGTTTTGAATTCTAATGATGGTTCCATCAGCTAAGATGCAAGTGTTGTCATTCATGCGTGTCCTGAGGCAGAATTTGTGGGGGAGATTGAGAGCTTTGTACTGAGGGTTAACACAGTCAGGAGGCAGTGGCCCATTATCATGTGGGAGGAAAAAATGCCTTTCACTGTTGAGATCCTTTGGTGTTGAAACACCTCGGCGCTCCATGACACGGTTGTGCAGCTGCTCTAACGGCTTCTCGGGCTTCCTCTGGAGATCTTTCAGTGATCCCATAAAATTCTCAAAAGGGAATGCACTCCATGATTGCAATGGCCCATGAACTCTCACATCATTGGCCAAGTGGATGAGATTGTGCACATTATGTGATACTCCATCCTTCCCATACAGAAACATGTATGTTTCGACAAAATGGACCAGCAACTTTTCAGCGTAGTCCACGAACTCCCGGCAGTACCTAGGACTGCTGAGAATTGTGATTGCAGAGTGCAGAACCATGAAGTTAAAAAAGTATGGCTCAGGAACCCTTGCGCAAAGCACAACTGGGCCTGTGTACAGCACGAGCAGTCGAAACTCCGTTGCCTTCCAGCGGTCCAAGTCTAGGAGACTTCTGGGCTTTCGAGCAAAGTCTGAGCAGATATGGCACTGAATTTCAAGGTTAGCCAAAGAAATTGCATCTCGTACTGCTGTTCCCAGGCGATACCTGTTGCTTCCCTTAAGCCATAATCTCAGTAGCTTGTGGACGACACCTAAGCACACAAGATGCATAAAGTCCAGAGGAACTTGCATGACCAAATCAATGGGAAGCTTTTTCAGCTCTGTTCCCTTGACATGATGTTCTTCTTGAGCACAATCTCGAAAACTTTTATCTGTTCTGAGCTTTGCATCAAGCTGGGGAAAGCACATCCTGCCGTTGATGAATTCCCCCTCCGTCTCACACTTGGTGCAGCTAAAATAGCCATTGTGTCCTTTGATGCCAAGGACATACGATTTTGCAGGAGCGTCACAGACCAATCCTGCGAGCTCTACTCGTACATGTTTTCCCTGCAGCACAACACCTTCGCTTAGTACTTGGTTGATATCTAACACAGCAGGCCGAAGGAAAGCCTCTGAACACACTGCTTTGGACTTTCCGTAGTACACACCAATAGGGAAGACATCGCATTTCCCCCAGTTCTTCACCTGGCACAGGATGGGCCAAAACTGGTCACGTGTGCTTTTCGTAAGGGGCAGGCCATCAATGTTAACATTGATGGTAATGATGTCTGGTATGTCACGTGCATGCTTCAGAGTGTCTTCCAACCCTGCTTCCAAGCCGAAGTGGCAGTACTTTCCTGTTCCCATGACCACTACAACTGCCTTCCTAGGTGTTTTAAGAAGCGACCTTGCACTCCCAGGGAGAGAAGCGAAGCAAGAATGCGAGCGCAAAATTTTGAGCAGCTCGTTAAGGGAGCGATGAGACACAGCTGTGTCAATGGCCCAGCCTCTGACTTGCTGCTCAATCGGCCCACGTGCATTGACCACGTAGCCTTGATGCTCGGAAGTGCCTGAACCATCGTGGCGCACAGATGCAGCCACCTGATAATCGGAATGTAGGTCCTCAATTGCGTTCTGTGAACTCGCATACCCATCTAATGAGTGATCTTGCTCTGGCGGAAATCCGCTGGGTATATAATCCTCCCTGGCTTCGGGAACTTCCCGTTCCGCTTCTTGTGCCATATAAATGTTTTGGTCTCCTTCCACGACTACGTCACCAACATCACCCAACAAAATACCGCACAAGTCTACGCGAGCTGCTTTACTAGCGCGTTTATAAAACGTGGCTTTTGGACGCTTATGCATTTTAAAACAGGCGCGTAGTTCACACGTTCAAGGAGTTGCCGCCATCAATTGAAGTTGGACGTATGATAGTCCTAACACAAGCGCTCTTAAAGCGGAAACATTCTATTTGATAGGATTGAAAATAAGCTTCGCACTGCACGGAAATGATTGAACATAAACGATTACCTTCCATTTCCATGTCGCTGCTCCTCTTGATAGCAAACCCGTTGTAGTACCTACAAGGCCTCCCTAAAAAAAACTCCGCGAAACAGCTATAAAAAAAAAAGAGGGAAAAGTTCCGATTGGATTGGATTGGATCGTGGCTTTCGAACCGAATGACTTGTGGTGGCTATCGACAAGGTTGCCAGGATTCCAAGCCCCTCAATTCAGTTTATATAAATACAAATTTCGTAAACACACACACACACACACATATATATATATATATATATATATATTTTTTTTAATATTGTATAAATTTTTTTTTTCTTTATATCGTTGCAGGGTCTTGTCGCCCCTTTACTTTCTTTTTCTTTTGAGGAACGGGGAGGAGAGCGTGGGAGGGAGAGGGAAGGATAATTCTCCTCCCCCCTTTCCAAGAGCGGTGCGTCGGCGCAACGTTGGTCGGCGCGTCTCAGCTCGGATGCGCGTGGAGCGAAAACGATCGTGCTGCAGAACCCTGGATTCAGTCGTCCAAGACCAATTTCGATCTCGATGAGCCTGGATGAGCTTCGAACGCGTCGCCAAACTCTGGCAAAATAAGGTCTAAGATGGCTTCTTTTGTGTCAAAGTTAATTTCTATATCAAGATGCCTTTTCAAAGTATACCTACCGGTAAAGAAAATAAAAAGTCAGTCTCATCCCCCAATCGTCCCGTTGAGGTAGATTTCAGGATTGTCCACATTATGTTGTCCCAGATATATCCTAGGGATAACTGCAATGGGATATGGGACGTGAAGACCACATAGGGACTTTTTTGGGACATCCCAGGGATTTTGTGTGTTGTCTGGGTACTGTCTGCGTTCGCCCGACGAAGCATGCCCAACAGCAAGCCTGCCGAAGTTGGCCTCACGCGCATGCGAACGTGATTGCGTGACTGAGGCACCAACTGGGACGCTTGCAATTCATTGTTTTACGTTTTCTTACTTTTGACGAAATTCTGGCGCGTCGGGAACGGGTAAAACGGTGGCAAGTGGTTTTTCGAAATAGCTTGGCAATGCCTACAGCACTGTACACTTGTGGGATGTCTGAGCAGTAAAAACAGAAGCAGTGAGTTCCGCCACAACACGTCACATCGGAACACAACACAACACAAAGTGCCCTTCGTTTGTAAAGCACTTGAAACAAATATTTTTATTGTCCTAAGAATATCTGCTCCAAAATCCACTTTTGCTGCTCGGAAACACTGTCTTGGCTGCTCCAAAAGCCGCTTTTGCTGCTCCAAAACACTGTTTTGGTTGCTCCAAAGGCCACATTTGCTGCTCCAAAACACTGTTTTGGTTGCTCCGAAACGTGCGCCAAAATGGGTTAGGCCAATCACATCACTGCGGGCAGGAACGATAGAGCCGTTCTGGCTTGTCTGGCCCATGGCGATTCCCGGGAGCATTCCACCATCGAAGTTCGGATCAGGACCGGCGGAAGCGGCGAACCCTGACCATACTGGCCAAGTCCATGCCGATCCCGGAGTGGTTCCGCAGCGAGACTCTGGCTGTGATAGCCCGGAACAGATAGCCTACGCAGCACTGGCGTGGGAAGGGCGATCCGCGGGCCTGGACATGGGCTCCGACTATAATCTCTGAACGAAAGGCGACAAATAGGGCCGGCGGGTCCGGACTGCCGGCTTTCGAAGCCGGACAACCGGGATGTACAATAAACCCATGCGCTGCCTTTTCGTTGTGTTGTGTCACTTCCCGAGCGAAGCACAGACCGATCGGGCGGCCACAAGTAGTGAAGACAACTAAAACTGGTGTCCAAATGACGACTCTAGAATATTCTCTCAACACTGGGACCTATCAAGGCTCCCGATGGTTTTAAAAAGACGCATAAAAGAGCCAGGGACATGGCACGCAGGTGCACACGGGGACTGCTGAAATCGGGGTCGCCGCCGCTCGCAACGGCCCGACGGGTAAACTGGCCGCCCCAGTAACAGAGACGCCTCCGCTTGTGGCGCTGAATGCAGTACTCTCGTGGTGCCGCCTGGCCATTGCCGGCTGCCTATACACCAACTCATGTTTACAAACAAACCGGAGCGCCCCTAGCGGACGCCACCGGCGCCGCGCATGCGCGATGGGGGTGTGGGCAAGAAGCTCGCCCTCGCCCATAAACAAACCATTGGAACGCGATGTTGTCGGCTTTAGAGCACTATATAGCTCCTTCGGAGCAGAGTAGCGCAATCTAGAACGCCGTCTCTCGGCGGCTAGCGGCGAACGCCCGGAGGTTCCAACTGCGGTCAGAAATGCATGGAGAACGTGAGAAAATCGTTGTTTCTTCAGTTTTGTGGGGATGTGCGGAATGGAGATCATTTTTGACATAATAATGAAACATTTTAGAATAATATGCGATAAGTTTTGTGCCATACAAGGACGTAACTTTTTTTTTAAAAATTGCCTGAGCGGCATCATGCAGCAGACGACACGGCGACGTCACACCATTCACGTGACCCGCTCCGGCCAACCCGAAAAGCTAATCTCCGCTGCGAGCAAAAATCGTCTGCTTCAAACGCCATTGCCTTGGAAATTGCCTTCTCAGAATTTGCACACGCATCCGATATTATTAAAACTTTGACATGGGCGTACCAACCGGGGGGGCAAGGGGGGCACTTGCCCCCCCAGTTCTCAGAGTGGGGGGGCAAGGCATGCGTTTTGCCCCCCCTGAAACGGCCGCCACTGGGCAGAGCAGACACAGGCCGGCGGCGCCCAAGGAATACCAAGGGCACTGCCCCCCGACCCGCGCGGGCATATTTTTAACGCGCAGGCGATACAAACCCTAGCAACGGTGCTCACGCACGCCGGATTGGCTGGTTTGTGGAACCTTGCCCCACGAACAAGGCTACACGGTAACCTAACGGAATCCATCCGCGAGACATGGGCCGGACGGGCCGTCCAGACCAGGACGTAGGCCCTTACACAAAATAAAGTTTTGCTTGCTTGCTTGGAGATAGGCGCTGCCGCCGGCAACATAGGCAGCGGATGCAATGCGAGTTTCCGAAGAGGTAGCGTAAGTTAGTGGTGAGATGTCTGCCTCATACGTGTCAGACCCCGGTTCTATTTATGGTGTGGGCCGGCTTACTTCTTTTTATTTTTTTTCTCGAACATTTTGTTTTGTCGAGGCATTTGGCGATATTTACATTTCTTTTTTACCATTAACACTAAAAAAACGAATGTTGTTGACGAAACATCGCTAAACTAAATCGTATCGACTCTATTTACGGAAGTGCATGGGGGGCAGCGGGGCTTGGGTTGCCGACCGGACGCCGCAAAGCGGCGTGTACGGGGGGTGGGGGGGCTAGGTGGGTTAATAGATTTGTAATTAGCAGCCGCACACCGTCACCGCGAAGCGGCGTGAACGCAGGCGCGGGGGTGGGTTAACGCGCTTCGAGTGATACACGAGCAGCCCATCCGGCGTGAGCGTCGTTGTTAGGGGTTCTATCGCCTGCACCGTAAAAGGAGCAGTGTGTGCACCTCCTGTAGTGGGCAAGAATTCCTACATTGGAGAGAAGCGGGGACAAGCCCTTTCTTCAAATGCGGCAAGTCTCCTTGAGCTTCGGAATACAAAGAAACGCCACTATTCGGAGCTAATCCCACAGTTACTCGACCTCTCTTGCGTCGTGTCTGTTCGCTCCCCGCGCCTCGTAGCAGTGTTGTTGCAGTGGGGGGGCTCGTTAAAATTTTGGGGTTTTTTGGACTATCTAAATCACTTTCTTCCTTCCCATCCCCCCCTTTTCTACTCCGCATGCTTCCCCCTCTGCAAATATCAGCTGACCTTCCGACATCTTTTCTGTGTTGATAGGCAAAACAACCACTAAAATTAGAAAGTAATTTGTAATTTGAGTGGAAGTCACTCGGAAAAGTAGTTAAAGTAAACTACGAATTACTAGAATATAAATGTAATTAAAAAATTAAAATTAAAAATTTAATTAAAATTAAAAATTAAAATTAAAAAATTAAAATTAAAAATTAAAAATTAAATGTAATTAATTTAAACTACCCAGAAAAGTAGTTAAACTACAGTAACTTGAGTAAAGTAGTTGAACTACGTACAAGTCTGGCCCGGCAGGCGCTCTGCGTAAGGGTTTTCACCTATCTGCCTAGCCCCGCACACCATCACATGGGCCAAGAAAGGTGTAGTTTTACTGCAGAGGAGCAATCAGCAGGGTCCAAGATGGTGACAATGGAGGATGGGGGACTGTTCCAGTGGCTGATGGCTTGAGAAAGGAATGACCAATTGAAAGCGTTAGTAGAGTCAGAAATGTGCTTGATGGTGCAGACGTTGTTGAGGCGAGAAGATGTTCGGTCGGGGGGTAATAACAAAGTGGTTTTGAGGTCGGGAATGTGGTAGTAGATTTTGTGAATAAAGCACAGCTGAGAGACTTTTCTGCGAAGCTGCAAAGAGGACATGGTTAGTTCAGTTTTTAGCGCTGAGACACTGAAAAAAAAAGTCATAAGTGGATGAAATGAAGCGAGCAGCTCTGTTCTGAACTGCCTCTACAGGGTATTGATGAGGTACAGTCGATGGGTATTCCAGATGGTTGAAGCATATTCTATTTTTGGTCTGACGTACGTGTCCAAGGTTAGCTTACGAACAAAGGGTGGAGCCCTTTTTAAGTTACGTCTGCTTAGTCCAAGAGTTCCAGATGAATCGGCAGTAATGACTTCAATGTGGTTATTTTAGGGAAGGTCAGATGTTAGTCTTACACCAAGGTATTTATACACAGTAGCGGTCTCAATCAGATCGGAGTACAAGAAGTAATTAAATGACAGTGTTTGTTTTTTTTCTTGGTGAAGTGGATTAGTTTGCGTTTATACTTGTTTAATGACATAATCCACTCTTTGCACCAATTGTTAATTTTCTCTAGATCTTCCTGAAGCTGGTTATTATTTTGCACACAAGTTACTTTGTTATGGATGACGCAGTCGTCGGCGAAAAAGCGGTTTTTTGAAGAAATCCCAATGAGGATGTCATTAATAAATATTAAAAAGAGTAAGGGCCCAAGTACGAACCCCAGGGGAACACCAGGAGATACATTTATTAAGGAAGATTCATGATCATCATGGACGTGACCTGTACACGGGAAAAAAGAAAGTCACGAATCTATGCAAACGGTTATAACTTATTTGGTCGAGGCAAAAAGATGATAGCTTAGAAAGAAGGCGTTGATAAAAAACACGGCCGAACGCTTTGGAAAAAAAAAAAAAAAAAAACTGCGTCAGTTTTTTTATTTCAAGGTTCAAGGTTCAAGGTTAGTGTGCAAGTCATGGATGAAGTCGCAGAGTTGTGTTTCGCAGGAAACTACAGTCTCCGGCGATATGAAAGACCCACTGGGAGCGCGTGGCCGAGGCGGTGGCTGGTGGGGGCGCTGCGAGCGCTCCGGGCAGTTCCATTCTGCTTCGAGGGGAGGACGCTCATTCGGCACTCGGCACAAACTGATAAGCGCGTTTCGCTTTATCTGAGCCCGAGTGAGCGTCCTCCCCTCGAAGCAGAATGGAATTGCCCGGAGGGCTCGCAGCGCCCCCGCCAGCCACCGCCTCGGCCACGCGCTCCCAGTGGGTCTTTCATATTGCCGGAGAGTGTACCTTTTTGAAAACCGTGCTGCTGTTTAAAGAAAAGAAATGGGATGATAGGTGCCTCATGATATTGGAGTAGAGGATATGCTCAAGTAGTTTGCAAGAAATTGAAGTCAATGAATTAGGGCGATAATTAGATGCGGAAGAGGGGCTGCCCTGTTTAAAGACTGGGAATTACCCTTCCCACCTTTTGGTCAGATGGAAGGCATTTTGAGATAAGGACTGAATAAAGATAAGTTTTAAATACTCACTCGAAATAACACTGGTGTTTTTTTTTAATTTTAGAGTTGATGTTATCGGTTCCAGCGGACGAAGTAAGTTTTAGTTTATCAATCAATGTTATAATACCGGCGGAGTTCACGTTAATAGGATGCATGCGCTCGTAAAGCTCTTCTGGGAGAGTGGGGACGGAGTCCAAGCACTCGTTAGTAAACACTGATGAAAAATATTCGTTAAACACAGAACTATCATGGTCGACGTTGCACATCCGACCATTCCTAACTCTCCCCATCTTCCTAAACGTCCGTGTGCGTCCGAACACCAGAAACCGGAATTTTAAAGGTTAAAAACGGCACGTTGCGAATATGGAACGCGCACTTTCGTGCAAAGCTGACGTCAAGTGACTCAAATCGAAAAACATGCATATTTACAATATTGTTATCTCTTCTGGTGAAGGCTCAGCAACCGTTGCATCCGTTTTCGCGCACGAAACGGCGACTACCAGAGAAAGTAAGAACGCAGTGATTGCCTTTATTTTAACAATGTAAACACACTTGCAGGCGTGCGCTGATGAAGCCTCAAAATCAAAGCTCTCGTAGTGTGATTCGTGACTGTGCCGGCTACTACCCAACCTCGTTGTCACGCCACTTTCTGGAAGCATACACCAAAATTACAAGTAAACACACAAAGCGACATTGATACAATTATCTTCTAGAATATCACCTTATTTAGTCATAACTCTTTCAATAGGCACTACAAGTTGTATTTATTTTAAGAAGAAGCAAAATTTTTTTCGTGAGAAAAAACAAAATATCAATGTTAAGTCTGGTAACGTTGTAATTTTGCCGAATCATTGCCAAATCTTTAGAAAAGTTGGACAAAAGTTGCGCCGAATTTTCGATTTGGGGGGGGGGGGGGGGGGGGGGGAGAGAGGGTCTGGTTTGCCCCCCCACTCAAAAACAAGTTGGTACGCCACTGAACTTTGATATAGTGTTTAGCGCTTTACTAACTTCACGACAGGCTAGTTTTGAAAAATGTGAACTCGCCGTTAGTTTTTCAATCAGCCGTGTTATGTCGATCTCCATGTATTCTCCCATAGGGCGGGCCGCCTCCTGGAACCGTGAGTACCACGTGACTCGCGCCGAGCCGCTCTGTCGGCCATGTTGTCGGCAAAACACGGGGTTCAAAGGATTGCGCTACTCTGCTCCGTAGGAGCTATATAGTGCTCTAGTCGGCGTCGGTGTGAGTCCCCCTGCCCTTTTTCGCGTACGAATTGTTGATTCTACGTCTTCCTGGCGATGTCTGACTACTTGAGCGGCGTCAGCGAAATTACCGAGGCTCGTTACACCGCAAAACTTCGCGTGAATAATGTGACATGTGGCGCTTCATTCCGCGTGGACGCCGCAGTATGTACGCTACAGCCTGATTCGCATGATGCGATTTCGCTTGCAATTTTCAGTCGCGACGCCGCTCGGGCTGCAAAAGCGTGAACTGTAGCTGAGGTAGTCGACGTCGATGCTGAAAATCGCAAGCAGAATCGGACCAAGTGAATTAGGGTTAACAAGGCGGTGATGGTCACTGGTAACAATGATCAACATCTTTTTGTATCTACTGTTTACACCGAGCCTGTTTACCAACCTTCAAATTTAAGTCTTTTGAGGCCTGCACTTACTTCTTATCGCAAGTACCGAGCCAAGACTTGGTCTACGGGCCGGCGTCATCTAAGAAAGCAGACGACAAGCAGAAACGTTTGAAAGAGCAGACGACAGTTCGAACGATCAGGCGGCCGTTTGAACTTGAAGGCGCACTGAACGTAGTCCGCAGGTGGTCCGCACAAATTGACGGTTTTCTGGCGTTCATGTTGGAACAAAACAAATAAATCGGATGACCACAAGTATCCGTGAATTCAACCCGAAGTGCTTCCCACCCAAGCAATCGTTGTCCGACGGCGTCTGCTTTTCCCTTTTCACGGCACATATCCTCGGACAAACTGAGCACGTGAAAACTGACCTTCAAACCTTTCTCGACACTTTTGGTACGGCCCCAGTCGCGGCGTTTTGACAAGAAGGCAGGTTTTTGTCTGGTTCCTTTCAAAACAACGCAGAAATACACGTCTGGCATGGGGACTTCTGCCCACAGCCCGAGACCGCGGAAGTGCGACTGACGCGCCACCACCGCACCGTGACGTAACAGAGATGAGCAGCCAGAGCGGCTCTCATTGCATTTGCTGCGCAATTAAACACTAATTCGGCATGACACTTTATTGGCCACAAACGACAGCAAGCACGAGGTAAAGATTAGTTCAGAATAGGAGCCACTTCGCGCTGCTGTACCGCGAAACGGCCAAAGCGCATAACAAAGCTGCTCGCTGAAGGCCTTCGGAACGTTCGGAGCCGGTCGGATCCTCTAGTCCGTAAACGACCGCAACGCCGCCGCGTACATCCGGGACCTTGCCGTGTCGGCGCCTGATCCCACTACTCCTTTCTAGTATGCGCCGCCTTTTCCACCGCTTGGTGGCGGGTATGTCGACCGGTCATTTCTTGTTTGCGTACTTTATAAACTGCATTTGTTTCTTTTCTGATCTAGAATACTGAACAAAAACTACTTTTATAAATAATTGAAACCGTTCACCCACTTATATTTTGTATTTCGACTAAAAAGAAGCTTTTAGCGGCTCTGACCAGTAGTAAGCCCAGGACCACCAAAGACGTCACATTTCGCGCGCTTTTGGTACCGCGGGTCGCCCACGTCGGTGGAAGAGGTTTCCGCGTCGTCTGGTTAAAATATGATGCACTGATATTTAGTTGCTCTCTCCGTGCCCGCTGGCTTGCCCGAACCCCAAGAGACGTGGAAACCGCAAAAAAGGTAGACGCTTAAATATGATTGCAGGGCCTCTTTAAAGGGATACTATAACGAAATTTCGGCGCTCATTTTTTGGTCTATATGTGTTCAAAAGAGCAATATCACATGGAACATACCAATATCTTGTTAAAAAAGTCTCGAAAAGGAATTTTAAAACGAATTAAACGATTAGCAAAGAGCACCTGGTGGATGTCGCTAACGCCTCGTTTGTAATGCTCGTCTAGGAACCTTGGCAGCTTGTGACGGAGGTTGTCTCGTCTCCGGCCACGACGAGAGAAGGGGGGAAGGAGGAACTCCCCTCTTCCCGAGAATCCCTTTTGTGTGTCGCAGAAGTCGCTATTGTCCCCCTAGAAGATTATAGAAGATTAACCCGTCACTCAAAATTCGTACAAAAGCAGCCGCTTCAGTGGCTGGAACGACTAGGCCATCTTCTCGACGTCAGCTTCGCCGTAGCTTTGCTCGTCTTGAGACGACCTACGTCACGATTGCGTTGGATGTCACGTGCTCTAAGCTGGGCCTTCTCCGAGCGATTGCCAGAGTGGGCCGTTTATCCGCGACTCCAACTAACTATAGGTGGCGCCACTCATTTTCCAAGATGGCGGGTTTAGTGAGGGTCAGAGATGCGTGCCGCTGTTGAGCCCGTCTAGTATGCTGGCTTCACTGAGCGACATAAATTATTTCTGGTAATACGAGGAAGCTGCAGGTTACCCCTTTAACCTGAAAACAAGAACGGTGTTTAGCGTATTATTTACGGAAGGATGCGCGTTTTAATTCTGGAGCGAAACCGAAACTTACCTCTATTTTGGATTTAATTTCTCGATATAGGCCTTAATTTCGAATTATTTCACGACTCAAGATGTGTCTCACATCGCAATTATTTACTTAGAAAAGTTGTTCGCGGAAACTTTATTTTGTGACATATTGTTCGATCCAGGGTGATATTTGTAGTTGCGGAAAAATGAGTGCTGCTATCTGTGCGTTCTCGCAGCCTTTCTCTCGCTCAGATAATTGTCATGGGAAATAATGACAATTATTCCAGCACAAGAATAAGAAAATAATTCTAATTTTTATAATATGCCCACGAAACGTATAAACTAATAAACGCTGCTCTCACTGCAACAACCCAAAGACGGAATCCGAGTCAGACAGCTGAAGTGTGTGTGTGTGTGTTTATAGCACCGCGTGACGTGTACGTAGGACTTCATATTACATCCATTGTTTGACTGTTTGTCTATCTTGATAACTATGTCAGAGTTTTTCATATGCTAAAAAGAAAACAGAATTATACCTTTCTGGAAAGACTATTATTGTTAGATAGCGTATTCTCGCGATCTTGGCGTTAATTCGAGGCATACTTTGCCGCGATTTGAATTAATAATAATAATATTAAAAGTCACATATTTGAATAAGTAATTCTTCAAGTTCTAATATATTTTTGTTGCTTGTTATCTAATTTTAAACGCGCGAGGAAATATGACAACAAAAACTGTGCTAATTATCATCACTGGTTTCAGTTGCTGCATTTTAATTACCAATAAAAAAATAGTCTAAAATCAATGAAAACATTTTAGCGAATCTGTGAAATCCATGTAAAATTACATTAATTGTGAATGAAGTATATTGTGCTCAAAGTCGCGACTTTTGACAACCGGCGAAACGCCCAAAGTCGCCGCCAATAACCTTCCAAAGCAAATGTTCCCCCCAAAAAAATTAAAATAAAAAAAATGAAAAAAAAAACTTTTTTTTAATTATTAGTTTTTTCATAACATTTATTTACTTTTGTATTTGCTCGCCGTCGTTTTGCCAATCTCAACCTTTCCAGTTCGAAGGAACGCCTACATGCTTGCACGTCTGGTCACTGCAGCACGTTTCGTTCGCGTTGGAAGCCGGTGAAACAGTTGTGAGTTTTAATATTGCGTATACGAGCGAACTCAAGCCCTGTGTGTTTGCGTTAGTTTTACGTGTTCTACACTGCGCGTGCGCGGAGCCCGAAACTGCGGTCTTGGATGGCGCATGACGATGGGGCGCAGGCACAACGTGGGGCACGGAACTCTAACGCAAAGGCATACCGCTTGCGTTTGCTTCTATGCGCAATACTAAAACTCTCCAGTAAGGTACAATCCCATACCGGCTGCAGCACTACGTTGGGACAGTGAAGAGTCTTGTTTACATTCGGAAACGACATTTCGCGAGCCATGATCGCGAGCAGTTCCGCCATGCCCGCTGAGCAGGAGAGTCGGGGGACCCTCACTAGAGCGCTTCCCGTTTCCGCCGCGGGAGGGCGAGCGTCGAGCTGGAGACGCGAATAACGAAAAATTCAGCCGCCAGGATCAAAACACAAACGTGCGATTGTCATTTACGGATATTGTGGATCATATTCAACCTATTTTTGAACACGACGGAATATTTCAAATTTCGTTGAAGTATCCCTTTAAGGGCTCGTGTCCCGCGTCCCGCAAGAAATTCCCACATCTTCAAAATGTCCGGCATTTCATACTGTCGTGAAATTCATTTTGCAACTCAAGCTGTTGCCGAACAACGGGGCACGGGAAGCGCGGAGGTCGCTGGTAATCCTGTGAATCGCATGGGTACGCCATTTTCTGTTCAAGAATTGCGGGAAGCAACTGCCGTACTTGCAGGAGGACCGACGCGCATACTCTTTTGTGCTTTTCCTCTTGGCGGCAAAAAATTGTAAGAAAAATTGCTCGCCAAAAGTTTAAGTATCAAATATTGTAATTATTTTCAAATCTTTGCTGTGGATTTTTTTTTAGACAGTTACATGAGGCAAAAAGCCTGCACTCACGACGGTCGAAAAAGAACATAATGTTAAAAACTTTGCGTAGGATGCAGGTTGCGTAATGCATTGAGTTCTGCTGCAGTTGATTTGTATGCTTTCAACTTCGACACATTTAATAACATATTTGGCATAAAACAAATATATCACTAAGGGTGAAAATTATTTTAGCCTAATTGCTGCAATTAAATGCGTGAACAGAGTCTCGGTCCATGGTGTGCTTGCTCATAAATAGGGTGTGCATTTTCCGGTTTTAACCGAAAAACACCGATAAACATCCGTCGGTGACGAAAATATAAAATCGGTTAAAACCGAAAAACACCGGTGGTTGGATATTTTCGCCCTGGTTAAAACCGAAAAACATCGGTCGTTGCTATTTTCCGACCTAGCGAAGCCCTTTCCCCGTAGAGGTTCGTCAAACGTGTTATCTCGTGGATCCTGCATTCTTCCAGTGTTTATACATGGCTTTCAGGTGGCGCCAGTCCGCCCTCCTTTCTGGGGGTCAAAAGCGTCTGGTGAACGCAGTGGAAGCTAAGCTCTCATACGCCTTTCCCCTATTGTGTTTCCCATGTCCCTTTTTTGTGGAAAAATTAACACAGTGGAGGGTAGGCTCTCACGTGCCTTTTCCACATTGTGTCTGGCCAAATGATGTCGGTGCAAGCCATGTATTCAGAGGTTGCTGTGGTTCCTGGAAGACACTGCCGACGTCCCTGTCGTACAGGAGCGTGCGTTTTCATAATTGCGGGTTGCGAACCGCAAGGAACGTGATGCCATGACGGCAGCACGTTCCTTGCGTGTAGATGCAAGCATGAAAGTATGCTTGCCTCTACTATAATAACCAAGTGTGAGAAATAGTTGCTTCCTAGAGAAGAAGTGTATGAGCTATGTGAATAAAATTGGAACTCTCTGTCTGTGATCAATCGCTTTTTTTTTTCACCGATAATCACCGTTTTTAGCCTCATCGTGAGATGTTCCACCGAAATACGTCGGTGTTTTGAAAATAAATAAACACCGAAAAACATCCGCCGATTTTTCTCACAAATAAACACCGGAAAGTACACACCCTACTCATTAATCATCCCCACCTCCCTCCTCCCCCCCCTCCCGCCACTTCCCTCCCCCCGGCCATGGTGCACCCCCCCCCCCCCCCCCCCCCCCGTGTCCTGCATTTCGCTCTGGAAGGTGGATATGTATACAGCGTGTAGATCAGCCATTTCAAAGATGCGACGAGTCACTTGCTCTAGATGAGCAATTTAACCAGTGCAGTACCACCGCTAGCCTAAAGTACGATGCTCATCGTGCGGTCGTGTACCATTACGGCGTGGTGCGCGTTAAAGACCCTAGGCTAGCGGTTATACTGCACTGGCTAAATTGCTCATCTACAGTGAGTGACTCGTCGCATCTTTGAAATGGCTGACCAACTACACGCTGTATACATATCCACACAACCCCGAATTATTTGGTTCAGAACGCTCCTCCGAACATTTTGCTTACATTTTGCTAGTGTGGTAATAACATGTTTTACGAACGTCAATATAACATTTACCAGAACATTCTTTTAATGTTTTGTGAACGTTATATTTCTGTTGTAATAATGCTGCATAAAGGATTTGTTTGTTTTACAAATGTTATTACAATATGTTTACAGTAATGTTAGGTTAATGTTTTCCAGACATTATATTTATGTTGCAGAATTGTTTTCCAAGTGTTCAAATAATGTTATCAAAACGCTATAAGAATGTTCTGCCAAACGTTCAAATAGCTTTATACAGGCGGACATTAAGAACATTCCTCAAACGTTTGGGACGAACATGGAAATAATGGTATTTTACTGTTTTCGTGTTACCTGGGTTACCTCGTTTCTTCATACTGGCTACTGCCTGTCAGGAACATCGGTGGTCTTGATAGAACTAAGTTGGATGGACATCTGAGAATTCTAACTTATTAGTTAATACCCTGAAGGCGACACATACGGATTACATGTAGCGATGTAGGAGTGTTGCAGATCTAGAAATAGAGACTTTTTTTTATTATAAGCTCGACCACTTATTCCAACCAACTATTCTTAATCCTAAAGTTATATTGAACGGAAATGTATCACCAGATGCACCACTCGCTGAGAGTAACTCTGTGAAATGACTATTAGCGAGTTCGTTTCACACGCACTGGCACCGTTCGAGTTCTCTCCCAGAATGCATCGCACTCACAGAGTGTTGCACGGAAAACTGGACTCAAACGAACTCGCCAAATGCACCGCGTGCAGAAGACTGATGCTGCCGCCATCTATGTTGTAGAAAAGGTACCGACTTCAAACCGAAACTAGCGCCTTTCTGTTCCGAGTGATGCGTGGTAATGCGCGACTGCAGTCGCTACCAACGTTTATCTACAAACGTTGGCAACTGCAACCTGTAGTTTATACTTCCGATGTCTTCAAGAAGCTCGGCTGCCGAAGAGATAGTTACAGACGGCGTAAATTTCCGCAACCAGCTGTCTACAAAGCAGCTGGTTGCGATCTTTCAATCCTTATAACCGTTTACACTGAAGAAAACTGATGATGCTGTCCGAGCAGAAGCTTGATCCGTTTGAGCATGGTATTATGCGTGAACCACAGAAAGGCTACGGCTTAAAACTAGCCTGTTGGAATATCCAGCAAAACTGGGACTTTCGATTTGGATCGTCATTATAGGTGAATTAGGTATTAGCCTTGGCGAGGCCGTCGAGAACGGGAGCTTTCTCGAACAAAATACGACGGGGCAAGTTAGCTGCGTAGGTAAATGTTAAACATGATGATGTTGCCCAATCCTCGGGTAAACTCACCATCTTTAGCTTTCTCTGATGCTAATTGGGAAGTCAGAGGTTTCTGCTGGGGGAGTTTTATCGGCAAATGTTGAATTTTTCACCCGCACACGGATGGTGATAGACATCTCGGGGGCCGCTGTTGCGTTTGTCCTGAGCATTTCTTTACACACAGGTATATTTCAGCGTTTGAACGGCAACAGAGTGATTTAAAAGCTGCAAATAAATCACGGGTTGTCAATTGCTTCTTTCGTGAAATAGCAGACGCTCACAATTCAAGCTCGCGTTTGATTTCGTTGCCCGCGGGACGGGATTTCTATCAGAAAATCTACTTTTTTTTTTCCGTTCGGTCCCGCGACACATCGTAGCAGACGAATCCTCGTCGTCTGCTCCCGCTCCTCGCCGGCCCCGCCGGAGCGAGGCATGACGGGATTGCATTTTGGCGCACTCCCGATTTTCTCGGTGCAGCGAGTGCATGCACGCGTGGGGTGTCAGCGCTGAAACGAACTCGGAGAGTGCAACCACTCGTGGAGTGCTGGCCGAAACGAACCCGTTCCACGCTGCGAGTGGGCACGCGTGGGCACGAGTGCCGTGAAACGAACTCGCTATATGACATTTCAAGATCCCTCCTCCAGGTCAGACTTGAGAAAAACTAATATTTTTATTTTTCGGTTAATATCGGTTAAAACCGGTTACCGGTAAATAATTTGCGGTTACGGTTACGGTTACTGTTTTTATAATTTTCAAATAACGGTTTCGTTCCGGTTACGGTTACTGAAAAAATTCGTTCCTAAGCGGTTGGCGGTTTCGGTTGCGGTTATGTTTTGTAGGTAGGAATGAAATGTTTCTCTTTTTAGGTGACTCAAGCTACCGCCCACTACAAAGGGTGCAAGTACCATGGCAGATTTACAACTGAGTAGTTCTAGTAACTTTGATATGTGAGAAAAATTGCCAATAAACGCCTTAAAAAATCATTATTTTTAAACTTGGCTATTTTGGCTTTCCAGTCGTTTGTCAGTTTTCTGGTGGGACCATCTGGCAGCATTGGCGCTGATCCGATCCAAGCCAATCCAAGTCTAGTTTTGTGCGTGCTGGCGGCGTGTTGTTCGTTGAGTATGTTTTGTTATCGCTGATGTTTTTCTAGGCGTTTTAACTTCATGTCAACATTTATAAGAAGACGAATGTGAACAACACGGCGCATGGAAGGCACGGACACATGGGTTACGGCGCTGGAGGCTTGGAAGAGTATGGTATTGTAATTGCGTGTTTTGTTTTAGACTTTCGTTTCCTATTATTTGTCTCTGGAGAGTCGGGAGCTGTGGCAGTCAGTTCATCGAACGGCGTTTCATCGACACGCGATTTTTCACCGACAGATTGCTTCATCGACAGCTAAGATTTGCTTTTTTTAATAAGAAGCTGCATGAGACTCGCCGCCAAGCGCCGTGTGCGGGTCATCCCAGTGATACACGCCTGACGAGATATCCCTACAGCATGCAGTTCGCGTAACGAGTGTCGATGCAACGTTCGTGTCGATAAAACGTGTCCATAAAAAGTTGTCCACGCACGAAACGAGTTTCCACGAAGGTTGTGTCTACAGTGCCGTCTGACGGCACTCCACTCGCGCCTAGAAGTGCCGTCAGAAAATGTCAGTCAGAAGTCACGCTTATTCTGACATGGCTCCATCAGCCGATCGCCGACTCGTTTTAACATAAAGCGCGAGCGCGACAAACGCTACAGGAGTGAGCAGCATGCTTTCTCATGTATGTTTATGCCTGCGCGATCTGCTCAAGTTTGCCCAAGTGGCACTCTCACGAATGTAGCGATTGTGATTTGATATAAAATTGAGTAATCTCTCCTTTTCCAGTGGCGGCAGCAACCTCTACAAGACACAAAAACCATAAACGCAACTTTTTTGTAGGGCACAGGTATTTAACCGAAGTATTTGTGAGACCATATTACTAGGCAGGCATTCAACCGTTACGTTCCAGAAACAAGTCGGGGATGTCATTCTTTGGTTTTCAGATACTATTTGTTATGAAGAAAGTCTTATGGAATCTGAGTATATACACATAAGTAGCATATTTAGCACAAAAAAGTACAGCGAAACTGGCCATAGTAATTTCGGTCGATGAGTAAATTGTCGTCGGCAGCAAGATATTCTTCACTGGAGGACAGCATTTGCTCTGTAGGACTGCACTCGAATGTGGACGTAAACCGCCGTCGGACGGCACTTCACGTTCTGCAAGAGTGCCGTTGGACGGCACTTTTGACACTGCGTTCAACGGAACGATAGGGACCCAGTCGGGTGTTCAGAGGAAAGCCGAAGGCCCGTAATGGTTGGCCTGCAAACACCAAGTTAAAATTATTGGACGTGGTGCCGCGTCCAGTAAGGGTGATAATGGGGGGATTTAATATAGACCGTTTCATCCTCCCAAGCATGGGCGCTGCCATCTTGGAATCACGTGACGCGGCAGCCGTTAGGTTGTTTCAACTTGCTGCTCCGCTCTCCCCTCCGCGCCTTGGCGGATGCGTTATATTCGTGTTTTTCGTCGCGTTTCACCGCACTTCCTTGCGTTACTTTGAAAACTGTAGTCGGATACGTCTACCCGACGTCTAAGACATCACGAAGGTTAAAAGGTCTTTATGACAACTGAGGTTTGTTTACTAATAGTGGTGGAACGTTCTCAGTAAGAAGCATGATATTTATAGCGCACATTTAGGATCAAAAGGCGTCTAGAATAGTCAGCGCAAGGAGACTATTTCTGTATTTCCTGAAAGTATCATTCTTTGTATTCATTGACAGATCTTTTTTGGTCTGAGGTCAATGCTTTGATCTAATAAAAACTAACTAATTTAATTGTCCGACATCGGGTACAGAAGTGTCAACGTCGTTCGGGAGCCGTTTCATCTTCCTTTTCGTCGTAGTGCACAGCTCGTGCTCAAGTGGTCGTGGCAGCTCCAATGCTTTGGTCGCATGCTTGCTTCCTTTTTCCAGTGTCCTCGCGTGCTCTGAATAGTTCCATCATTTGTAATATATTGAAACCAGTTTCTGTTGATTATAGGAAACTCGTGGAGGAGATAGGCAAGAAACGTTTTACTTGTATTTTATCTGAGGCTAGAAGTAATGGTACTTCAACATCAGGTGATTGTTTGTTCGTAATATCACACCCACATGTGGATGAGGTTCTCAATCTTTTTGCGACGTAAACGTTCGGTTGGTCATTTTACTTATGAAGTTTAAGAAATTGTATACCATGCTCGCTCCCATTTCGACAGTCATTTAAGTGATTTATTGATTATCTTTATACAACCAGTGCCATTCACTGAATTTATTTTAACATAAAGAAACACCGGAAGCCTGCATGCTGTCTTCAGTGTTTGTCGTAACCAGGACCGGCTCTATCCTGGCCCAGGGGTGTGACATCTGTGCCAATTGTGCCATTTTGATAAACACCCAATTTTCTGCGCCTAGTTGCACCGAAAACGCGAAATTGGTCGAAATCGCGCCAAAGTAACTGAAAAACTAACAAAAAGTTTGTGGTGACGCTCAATTTCGTGGGAAATGAACGCTTGGTTGGCAACATTCAATCTCGTTGTAGTAAAGTACATGGTACGGGTACAGGGTGGCGCAAGCAACCGCCGGATTCGAAGGTTTCAGCTGTAGTACCCTTCTATACCTACGATACCGGTTTTCTCTGATTTTTCTACTACTTTCCGCTGTCATTTGTGACTGCATGCTACCGGTGCGCTGTCACGCGGTCTCGCTCTTTGTCCGCGGGAGGTACGACGCACAGGCTATCAAGATAAGCAAACCTAAGTATTTCTTTCGTTTTGAGAGTAAACCTTTTCTTAAAGGGCCACTCCGCTCAATTCCGAAAAATTTAGGCTTACATGTGATTCAAATTCACAAAGCACTACTAAACAACTCTACGTCTTCGGATTCGCGAATGGTGGAATGTTATTTGTGTAATCCTAATTTAAACATCAGCTGATACCGAAACCGAAACTTCGGTTGCGTCAGGCAACATTGGTCTTGGGTCGTCAGAGTCATGGCCACGTCACGTCGAACCACGTGGTCTTGTGACGTTCGCGAGGGAGCGAGAAACAGGACACGCGACTCGGGCAGGTCGCTTCGCATGGCGTGGACGGTGATGGCCCGGGGAAGAGGGGGAAGGGGAGAAGACGAAAGAGGAGAAGGGGGGCGGAGAAACAGACCGATAAGTGTGCAGTGCAGCGCAAACTAGCGCATCCGTGTTACGGTGATCACGTGAACGCCCGGTCAGCCAACACCGGGAGGAGAAACTCATGACGTCATCGTTCAATTTCGCTCTGAGAAGCAAAAACAAGCAAAACGTGAGAATGACGTAGTCATGCCTCTGACGTAGTGGCTCAATGTCGGCTGCTCCAACTCCGTGGCATTGACTGCGCTGATGATTGCGCCTCGCGCCGCATGCTAGAGTTGGCAGATTTCGGCGACTTGGCTCGCTTGAAAGTTTGCTGGCCAGTTTATTAAATATATAAACGGAATTGGATCGCAATATTTGACATGGGGTCTTCTTATATACTGAAGAGGGCTACATAGTTTTCTAAATATCAAAAATGAAGCGGTGTTGCCCTTTAAAACTGCTATTGAGCACCTTCATTGTGTAATTGTTCATTCGTGTCCGTAATCTTGTCAAAATAGACGGCGCCGTCGCCTGAGTACCTTTGGTTATCACACATATACTTCCAGTGGGTGAACAATCGAATTAATCGGCAGTCTTCGGTAGTAACGCGTTACTGTAACTTCGTTACTTTTTTGGTAACTTGTAACTGTAACAAGTTACTTTTTAAAAATGTAACTTGTAACTGCAGTTCTATTACTTTTCTCTAAGGTAACGATGAAAGTAACGACGTTACTTTTGTCGTTACTTTCCAGTGTTTCATGAATGATCACTGAACGAGTGCAATATAGCCATTCCTTGCACTTTCCAAATCGCCTATTCCGGCATTTCGAGTGTCAAGTTGGCCTTGCACAAAGTTGTGAATACGTTCTTTCTCGCGAGTCGCGACCCGAATATAGCCACGTGTAGATTTGATCAAAAAATATCTAGGTAACTTTACGCATGCGCTTGTACTTTGTGATTGAGCACTTACATCTTAGTGCCTTGAAGCACTACCTATGTTGTGTTTCTTTTCTTTATTTCTGTGCAAACGCTTTTTAATCGGGTGAATCAACCGTGAAACAGCAATACACGTGAAGGGCTCTGCGCATGTCTCGTATTTTGATTAGCACCACTTTGCACTGCGCATGTTTCGCACTGCGTATGCGCAGTACTCCGCACTGCGCATGTTTCGTATTTTGATTTGCGCCACTACTTTGGCATGGAAACTTTCAAACACTAACTTCGAGAAGCAACTGTTGCTAAGTTGCAATATGAAGTAAAGAGTGTATTTTTTAATTTTATGCAATAATACGTTGTGAGAAGCGCTTTCTAGTTTCTTCCTAAATTTTTTTTTGTGTTATAGAAAAAATACTGAAAAGTAACGTTGTTACTTTTTAAAAGTAACTGTAACGAGTTACTCTTTTGTTGCGGTAACTGTAACGGTAACTTCGCTACTTTTTTCTGGAAGTAACTGTAACGAATTACTTTTTAAAAGTAACTTACCCATGACTGTTAATCGGTCACACACCCGTATTTAGCGTGCATGTGCTGCTCATAGTTTTACCTTTTTCTACCAATTCACTCTTTACCTTGTGACTCCCTTCTGTGTGGAGTTTTTTTTTTTTTTTTTCTACACATACTTTTTACGAGCATCAGATCGATGTCGGGTTCTTGTAAACCGTGCTTCCCTGTTCATGCTCTCCAATCATCGCTTTAAAAAGTTTTGCACTACCATTGCGCTTTGGCACCAGTTCTTATAAGCTTGAGGTACCTGGTGCTTACCTAACTTTGTCCTCATCTGTGTGCATTGGACTCATGTTTGCCTTTTCCGTTATTTTTTTTTTCATGTATATTTTATCTCGATGCGTATCGGCGCTGATGACTTATTGGAACAAGGGTGGAAAAAATAACGATTAAAAAAGAAAAATCAAATTTATGTGATTTAAATTAGATTTTTTATGATTTAAATTTCTGATAAGCTGCTCTAAAATGTTCTGCTCCTAATCTGCTCAAAACTAGACTTTTCTGCTTTGAAGTTGCTCCAAAATGCATAAACTGCTGCTCCAAAACAAGAATTTTGTGCTCCTAAGCTGCTCGAAAATCCAGATTTTTCTGCTCCAAAAATTGCTCCAAGACCTGTTTCACCTGTCTCACCCCTGCTGGCCTCAACCGTGAAATGCGCCTCATTATCGGTATTAGGTGTTGAACTGTCGACAAGCCTCCTCCTCGAATCACAGTTACTGGTGGATAACACGCATCTTTTCATTCAAATGGTTGGGCAACATTTTGCAACTTCCTTTGCGAATTGTGAGTCCTGATGCTGTGCTTGCGATTTCTGTGCTGTGTTGCCTAATTGAGACTTTTTGTTTTCATAAACATTGCTTTGATGGACAAAGGAAAACTGAATGTGAGTAGATGTAAAATAAGTTGCATATCTCCTCTATTTTCATGCATTAAAACTAAGTTAACCTTTGTACCCGCAAGGTTGGAAATTTCCCACGATTGGGCAACAGATTTCCTGAGCTGCATGCCAGTGTTTCATTAGCGAAAGCACGAAGGGGGGGGAACGAAATTCTTAATAATCAATTAGAAGTTTTTTTTTTTTTTTAATGAACTTTGAAATTAATTGTCTCCTTAGCCTCATTGCATTAAGTCTTTTGCAGTGGAAAATGTAAATGATGTGCCATTGTTGCTTGGCTTCCATGGCATATGGAGCTGCCACACCTTCGTTCGTCATGCAGATATTGGACGGTTTTAGCATAGGCAGTGATGTGATTGCTGCGCCAATTGTGCCAAGGGACTAACTCTGCTACATCCTGCTACATTTTGACAAAATATGGGTAATCTGCGCCAAACCTGCGGCAAAGGACCACTTTAGGTCACCTTTCAAAACCGAAACTAAACTGAGTACTGTAATTGAGCAGGCGTGTGTTATGTGGCGCAAGCGGCCACCTAACACAAAGTACCGTGCATCAATTGTTCACCCGGTCTTGCATGGTTTTCCCGGTGTCTGGTGTTTCGCGCTCTCTCTTGTGGGTCTCGTCTCTTTTTTTTTTTATATTTTCAGCAATAGATGCGGATGCGTGTAGACTCTCCGACGCTAGCGTGCCGGGTACCAGCTACGCCGTCATGCTATGAAACAAAACCACGTTTTTGCGCGGCAGGAGTTACTTTGTGAGCTGAAGCAACGGCCGTGGGAAAACTATATTTGATCACTGCCTTTCAGTCACCGTGGTCGGGCGACTTCGAATGTTGCCGTCCCCACATCACTGCAGATATGGTACTTTCTAAAACGAAGCTAAGTACCGCCGCATCTTCATCAACATTCCTGTTCTTGTTTAAATCATATGTTACTTCAAAAATCCATCTTTAATTCAAAGACTGCTCTGTCAAAGTATTGATTATCTAGATTCCTCTCGGCGGGCCTTCTTTCGAGAGGGACCTCGATACGTGAAAAATCTGTCGTGAAAGAAAGTTGGTGAAGAGAAGTGAGCTAAAGCACAAAAGGCAATGTCTGCACGCTGAACCCGCACAGCGTGCCTGTTTGTCTCGAGTTCAGTCGTTGCACAAAGGGCTCCAAGAACGTTTTGAGATTGGCTCGCAATGTCTTGCATCGATGCACTCAGGTTCTTTATTTTTTGTGTGTTAAGCTTGTACCTTGTTTGCCGGCCTGGCAAGCACGCGCCACTGGACTGTTTTTGTTGCATGCTTGAAAGTTGCATTTTGTCTACAATTTTGGGGATAAGTTAGCGACAGAGCTAAGGAACATGGTTTCGGTTTCGATCGGACAGCTGTTGCCTGCACTCGCGCGACGAAGCATGCCCAACAGCAAGCCTGCCGAAGTTGGCCTCACCTGCATGCGAACATGATTGCGTGACTGAGGCACCAGCTGGGACGCTTGCAATGCATTGTTTTACATTTGCTTACTTTTGACGAAAATCTGGCACGTTGGGAACCAGTAAAACGGTGGCAAGCGGTTTTTCGAAATGGCTTGGTAATGCCTACAGCACAATACACTTGTGGGATGTCTGAGCAGTAAAAACAGAAGCAGCGAGCTCCGTCACAACACGTCACATCAGAACACAACAGAAAGTGACCTTCGTTCGTGCATCACTTAAAACAAATATTTTTATTTTCCTAAAAATACCTGCTCCAAAATCCACTTTTGCTGCTCCAAAGCACTGTCTTGGCTGCTCCAAAAGCCACTTTTGCTGCTCCAAAACACTGTTTTGGTTGCTCCGAAACGTGCGCCAAAATGGCTTAGGCCAATCACATCACTGCATAGGTGCCCTACGGAGCGGCATTGCTACCGAGAGCTCGTGCTGTGGCTTTGAAGCATGCTCCTGAGCGCACACCAGGCACTGTATCGTGGCCACACTACCCAGCGGTAACGCTCTGCTAATACTGGCCGTGCTCAGGAGCATGCTTCGAACTTGCAGCTTGTGCTCACGGTAGCAATGCCTCTCTGTGCGACAATACTTTGCCAAAACTGCTTATTTCTGCAAGACCGTTAAAGAAACTGATTAGAGTATTTTGTAGTAGATACCTATGGTTGAAACTACAAGACTTGTGGATAAAAAGACTCCTTTGTTTAAAGTTTGTGTATCTGGATTTATTTAACTAAGCAAACTGCCTATTTGCCAGCAATACCCTGCTTTTCTTGTTGTACAGCTGGCAACATGCAGATGGAAGACGTGGTCCTCAGCCTGAGTTGCAGGTGCGCAGTAGTAGCAGGCGCGGCCGTCCCCCATTTTTGGTCTTGCCTACAGCGCGGTATTGGCACTCGGTGAAGGTGTGGAGCCGAGGGTTTCCCAGGGTTTCAGCTGTAACACTGCATAATTTTGTTCTTCCTTTGTTTGAAGTATCAATGCTTGCATAATAGCTGGCTAAAGCTTTTAGAAGACATAAAAAAAACGCTTTCCGGTTTGCGAATAAGTGACACCGAGCAATCACGGAAAAGACCCAGTATGTTGAGTTCGCAGTACTATATAAATGATCGACAAAACGAAACTTTCTGACGAAGCACACCTATTTTGTGATCAAACAGTAGATATACGCCGTGCTGGAAATGGTGCGCCATTTGCGCCAAGAACTCATACAAGCATGCATCTTGCACCAAAGTGCCATTTTTGCTAAGAATATCTCCGCACCTGCGCCAAGATGAACAAATCAACAAAAAATTATTATTGGCCGACTCTAGTATTTAGGTAAGTAGGAGGAACAAAAAAGTATGCAAATATGCATTTCGGAGCTTCTCTACTCACTGCATAGTTTGTTTTATCTTAGATCGGAGTATCGTCCAAGGCTCGAACTCGTACAAGCGCAGACACATACTAAAGGCACAACTCATGGGGTATTTGCTACACTTCATTCGTTTAGTTGGTGAAAAACCACGCACGTGGAGATGGAGGAATGTCATTATGTCTCGCTTTGACGCTGGTTGGTCCCTTTGGCTCGTAGCAGCAGCTGCACTTTAACTTGAGGTGAAACGAAGTGTTGAGATTGCTTGTCAGCCGTGCTGGTTGGTTGATGCTCTGGTGGAGTGATCGTCGACATCGTCTAAATTTTCAGACAATGCCGGTGATGTGAGGAGCAAACATTTGCGAGAAAACATTGCCAAATTGTAGGAAGATGGCTACTGTGATAAGATAGAACCAGGACTTGGTACTCCTGATGAGATTACTGGTGATAGGCCAAACTTTTGCTGAATCAAAAATTTCGGTGACGAATCTTAGGATTCCGCAAATCCAAATTTTTCCCATACTTTTCTGAAAATTCGGCAAAAATACATTGTCACCAGACCTAAATCTTAAAATTTCGTTTTTCTTTGCCAAAAAGTCTTTGAAGTTTCTTTTAATAATAATAATAATAATAATAATAATAAATTGTTTTATTTTTCTCGTGCCCACAAACCTTGTTTTTCCGAGACCCCAGAGTGTGCTTGCTGTCGCCCGCATATGCTCTCTGCTTATACTTTCTGTAGATGTGGAGCAGAATCCCGGCCCTAACAAAATGGAAAAACTTCAAGCTTCCTTTGACAGGCTCCTTGCAAACACGGAATCTTATCAGAAAGATAACTCGGAAAGGCTTCAGTCGATATCTAATGGTGTGGCAACTTTAACTGCAAGGGTTGCCCAGCTCGAATCGAAGGTGGAAGAAATAGGATGCAGCCACAATGATATAATCTCAGTGAAAAATGACATAGTTTCACTGAAAACCAACTTGTGTGAATTGTCTTCAACTTTTCAGGATATGGGTTACATCGCAGAACAGGTTGATGGACTTGACAATCGCTTACGAAGAAATAATCTTATCTTCAAGGGTATCCCAGAGGTACATGGCGAGACTTGGAGCCAGACCGAGCAGATTGTAACAGATTTAATTCAAACCAACCTGAAAATGAACGCTGGTGAAATCGAGCGGGCTCACCGTGTAGGCAGAAAGGGGGACGAATGCACCCGCATGATTATCGTTCATTTTCAAAATTTCAAGAAAAAACAGAAAATTCTGAATTATGCATCTTTACTGAAAAACCTGACGTCCATGAAGGTGGGGATAGAAGAAGACTTCTCGCGTAAGAGAGGCTAGAAGAAAGCTTCGTGAATACGGAAAACCGTTCAGCTCAGACACGTCTACGTCTTAGTTTCGACAAGCTTTTCATTGGTGACCAGGCATATTATCACAACCGTGCATCTGATAGAATTATTGAACTGAATCAAGATTCTGTACAGAGTACGAGCACAGGGCAAAAACCTTACAAAATTTCTGCGCCTAATACAAGCACAGGGCAGGAATGACGGTGCGGGACGAGGCTCAGCACTGATATGGATGCGTCTTGTTGTTAACTTTAGAAGTATTCTCTCTAAACAAGATGATTTAAACAACTTGATCGCGGTATGCAACCCTTGTGTCATTCTCGGGACGGAAACCTGGCTTTCGAGTGACATAGACAACACACTTTTTATAATTATGGATTACACTATCTATAGAAAAGACAGGAACCAATCAAGGGGGGGCAGGGGAGGCGGTGGAGTCCTTGTTGCTATCAGAAACTGTTTTTCCACCACTCCAATCTTGTTTGACACAGATATTGAAATTGTTTTTGTTCGTGTGAAGTTCAGATTTTCCTATGCCATAATAGGTGCATGTTACAGACCGCCTGACGAACATGTCTCATTCAACAATGAAATGAGTAAAGCCCTTGATTTTTTTTTATTTATTAAACCTCCAATGCCTCAAATAAGGAATATTACATGAGGCTAGTACGAAACATAAAAAAATTTCTTCAATGAATGCCTTGAAATGGGCGGGGTTGGAGTGGAACACGGCGTCGGTGGGCAGATCGTTCCAATCCTTTGCTGTGTGGCAGAAAAATGAAAAAAGATGCGCAGTGCAGCGGGCATGGGGGAGATAGACAGCTTCCTGATGACAGATGATGCGGCATGAAACGCGGTGAGCTGGTGCAATAACAGAGCTGCCAAGTGATGAGTGATAAAACTTCTGAAAAAGGCAGAGCCTGGAAATTTTGCGCCGTGATTCGAGGTTAAGAAGATTACCTTGAGATTTAAGTGCAATGACACTGCTATGATAAGAGTAGTCTGAGTAGATGAATCTTGCGCAGCGATTTTGCACGGTTTCGAGTGTTTTAGTAAGATTAGATTGACGTGGGTCCCAAACAGCAGATGCATATTCTAGTTTGGGTTGGACTAGTGAGAGGAACGATAGTAGCTTTACCGATGGAGGGACTAAGCGTAGGTTGCGACGTAGAAAGCCAAGGACGCGATTCGCGTCATTAGCTATGTTCGTTATGTGAGATGACCAAGTTCAATCGTTTGGAAAGGTAATGCCTAGGTATTTATATGAAGGTACAGGAGATATGAGTGAACCACAAATGACATAGTTAGGAGATGGGTAAAATTGCCTACGATGAAAAGAAACAAGGGATGTTTTGTTAGCATTCAAAGACATAAGCCATCTAGCACACCAGGCCTCGATATGGTGAAGATCAGACTGCAGGGCGTGAACGTCAGTGCTGTTATTTATAGGACGATAAACAATGCAGTCATCTGCGAATAAGCGTATGTTAGATGAGATATTAGCAGGTAGGTCATTTATGTAAATGAAGAAAAGTAGGGGACCAAGAACAGTGCCCTGGGGCACTCCAGAAGCAACCGGGGATCGGGGCGAAGAGTGGTTATTAGCATGAACAGATTGTTGTCGGTTTGACAAGAAGTTACGAATCCGAATTGGATTATGTCACTCTTCAACGAATTGATTATGTCACTCTTCAATTCCCTCAGTGTCCAGTTTTTCTTAAAGGTGATTTTAATTTCCCAGGTATTGACTGGACTGTGTACGAACCAAAACGTGGCTGTAGAAATGTCTCACAGTGTCAAATATTTCTGGGTTTGTGTAAGTCGAGCTACCTAGAACGAGTAGTACACATGCCGACTCGTGAGAATTCCATCCTTGGCTTATTTCTGACTTCTGCACCTGAAAAGGTTAAATCCGTTTGCTTGCTTGAAGAGCTTAGCGACCACAAAGCGGTTTTAGTAATGGTAGACATTGCAATATGTGACAAACCGAATGACAAAAAATGAAAGCCGTTTACAACTCCCTGTAATGCCGAATTAGAGCGCAGCTCTTGAGGAGGAGGAGGAGGGAAGGGTACTGAGGGTCCCATCTTCTCGGGGGGTGTCGGTATTCATAGTATTAAAGGGACACTGACAGGGTATTTATGCTCGCCGAGGTTTTTAGTTGTACGTGACATATGAGAGCTCAACTACCCAGAACAGAATTTGCGGCTCGAAATTCGGTTTCTTTCCGCCCGAAAACCGCCGATCAAAAACTGGCCGGTTCGAGTCTCGCTCACTCTCTTTTTCGCGGTCACGGGCCGTTTTCTAAGGTATCGATGCGACCACCAAATTTAATCAAAGTCGTGGGTCACTGAAGGCACACACTCAATATTAGAAATAGAAAAAAAATATGAAACCCATTTTTTGTGGCTTCTAAAAAGCTGTAAATACGTTGATTGAAAAAAAAGTTCCACAGACAACCGGAAGCCTTCTGTGCGTTCGTCGTTTCGCGTATCAAGGAACTCGCGGGGACGGCGATGGCAGCGGACGACGGGCGTGGGACCTCTATTTCAGAACTGTCGTTCGCGGTACCGGCGAATTCTGTCTACCGTTAGAAGAGAAATTTGGGACTGATCAAAAGAATTGGTATTCATCCCGTACGACACGCCCGGCCGCCAAGCCGATTTGCACGAAGACGTCGCCGAGCCGTCGCTCCCTTCTCGTGGCTGAAGACATTGCTCGCGCAAACGTCAAGCACGACGTGTCTACTTCAAGTTGAATACGCACGCGTACGATTTCTTCACTAGGTGCGAATGTCCCCAAAGCGTGGTGCTTCCCGACTTCGACCCGGGAGTGCCTTTGATAGAGAAAAATCTACAGCAAACTTTCCAACTTACAGTTTACCGGCTAAATTATTACTAAGGAAAGAGATCCCCCACGAAAGAGATGTCCCAGTACCTCAGTAGGAAAGACGTCCGGTTCACACGCGGTAGGACCGGGTTCGATCCCCCGTAAAACTTTTTTTTTTTTTTTTTCAAATATGTTTCGATGTTTACATATCTTTTTCTTTTTATTTTACAATCATCACTGAAGAAACAAACAAAAAAAAATAACAAACAAATGTGGACGATACTTCGCTGAATTAAATGGCATGGGATTTCCGTTTTGACACCTGCAAACTCATTGTAATCATTTTCCACAAAATGCAAGGAGCACATAAATCAGGTAGCGTCCGCTTTCCGAGGTGCCCGTATATGTTCTACAGGAATTGCAGCCAGCCATTGGTCCCGATCCCGTTGATCTTTCGGAAACTCTGTTGCACAATGCCACTTTTTTTCGGATGCAGGACATGTGAGCCAGCTCTTCACGCAACATCTTGGGTGTATTCTTTTCGGAGCCAATCATGGAAATTCACCACGGGCACTCACTACTCATCTCCAACTCCTCAATGTACAGAACAACTCATCTTGGAGTACAGAACAACGAGCGGAACAAACATAACTGCAAAAGAATCGCGCGGCGAGCAGTTCCCGCACGCCGCATCGCACGCCGCATGTCGTGTCGTCTGCTACGGAAAGGAGAAAAAAAAAAAGAAAAAAACGCACGGTCGGGTGTAGCCACGTGACTTCCGCCACTCACTCTCTTCTCTCCACTTCTCCGACCTCCGTCGGGTTTCGGTTTCGGTTTCGAGCAGTTGCGTCTTTTGGCTTTATTAAAAAAATACGCTACTCTGTTGCAAAATATTAATTGGGTAGTCCTCCGACACCATAATAAAGCGCCTGGCAAAAAATAAAAAAAAATTTTGGGGGGGTGTTAGTGTCCCTTTAAAGTGTTAAGTTCGGTAGGTTCATAAAACTTCGGGGATGCATTTTTGTTGATAGACGATCTGGTTTTGGCAGGCATTTTACGGAACTTGCGTATACAGGCACAATAAGCTACTGGCTCTAAAAGCGCGGGGGAGAGAAGCTTTATTCAATTCTTAGTATCCATTGTAAATGGAACTTCCTCTGATGAGAGCTTTATTTCTAAAAAGTATGCTCTGTGTTCTTCTAATGCCCTATCTATTCTTATTCCAGAAGGTAATAAGTAATATGCTCCAGCATCAAAGAGGGATCCTCAGTCATTATCAAAGATGAACTCATTTGGCGATGCAGTCACTCCTTCCTTTTCGAGTGATGTGCTACTCACAGGTGTTGGCATTGCTCCAAAAGGATCAGTGACTGCTCCAAAGCAGTGTTTTGCCTGCTGCAGAACTTGCTACAAATGGTCAACTGCTGCTTCCATCACTGCATACATACAGTATAGACCACTTACAACGTAACTGCTTATAGTGCAGGACCGGGTATAACGCGTTTTTTTTAAACCACCGGTTCACCTCCCATAGAACTCCATGTATTTACATACCGCTTGAAATGCAGGCGCGTGAAGGGAAATACCGGTTATAGTGCAGTTTTTGGAACAGCGCGCCGACTGACCGACGCAGCGAGCACGCTTCCCTGTGTGACACTAGATAATGGCGCGAGCCGCAAGCGGCACTCACGGGGCAAGGAGGTTGCTCGAAGAAGCGGGGAGAAGCGAAGAGAGAGGCTTCAGTTGCCATAGCGACGGAGGGACGCACGCACGTGTCGTTGACGTGCGTGCATCCCTCCGCTGCATTGGAAACAAACAACCGCAACGACAGACCAATCGCAGGTCGAGAAGTGTTTGCGCGCGTTGCATGCCGGTCGTGGGCCGGCTGCTTCTATCTGCGAACATGGCGTCAGTTGTGATCGCCGACGTAGACGGCGTGATGGAAGCTCATCGTTCTGTGTAAAAGCGCTATCCTTGACTGTGAATTTTCGTTGTGTGTCGCAATGATAACCCAGCATGTACTAGAAGGGAAGATCCACCTACTCGTGCGGCAATGTCGTGGTGGCACTCACAAGACAGCAGAAACGCCCGTGTCGTCGTGTTTGTTTACTTTGACTAGAGTGGTGCTTTCTAAGCATTTGTGTTTTCGAACATCGCCCGGATTTCTTATTTGGAGCATTTCATGCCTGTGCTCGAGTGGAGGGTATTACTGGTGCGTACCATATAAAGGATGCGAATTTTCACGCGTGTTGATTGCCGGAGAAAAGTGATTAGGGTTAGCAATCCTGAACGCTCGCAACGTCCGTCCGCAACCCGCGACGCCGTTAAAAGGCTGCGCCAGGCAAAAGTCACTCATTTCTTTCAGAATGTGTGACGCACTTGAGAGAGAAGTGTACTAGTCTGGTGAAATAAAGACTTTCCTCAAGCTAAGCTTTATTTTTCATCTGATATAAAATAAATTGTTTTACAAAGGTAAGTTGTCTCATGGCATATATTTTGGCCTGAATAATTGATGTTTTGGTTATAGTGCGGTACCGCTTATAGTGCGGATTTTCGCGACTCCCGCGACATACATTATATGCGGTCTAACGCTGTACTAGGAAACAAGAACCGAGAAAAATGGCTGCATAGAACTCTATTGTTGGTTGTCTATGAATTGCGATAGCATTCGTCACGAGACTCACGAAGCAGCTCACTCTGCGTGCGACGAAGAGCATTTTAAGTAAACACTTTCTTTTACGAATTCAATTTTCCTGCCAAATTTAGGGGGGAACCTCAATTGGGTTAATAGGTCACGAGATGTTAATTTTCCGTTAAGTTTAGCTGAATATTTATATGGTTACAGTGTACCGTAGCACTTGCTTTTGCTCGCGTCAGCCTTCACCGCCTTTCACCTGCGCACGTAAGTCAAGCTTCACCGCGCTTTGCACCCTAGTGGCTAACATGCAGGAGCACCTGGGTTGTGCGACAAGCTCAAAAATTATGTTCAGTACTATTACAGGTCTACCTTCTAGTCTTGACTCTAGGTTGACCTTTAATTTGAAAAAGCTGTACCAAGGAAGAGAAAGAAGTGTGGGTCTATATTCTTATAGATAGGGTAGTCAAGGTAGTTCCTGTGTAGCTATTGATAGGAAGGGCAGCAAACTTTGACTTAGTAAGACATGTGCCTGGGTTATCTTTTTTTTAATTATTTACAAAAAGTGATTGAAATTTTCCCAGTTTATAGTGCTTTTTCTCGTTTTTATAATCTCGTGTTAGTTTTGAAATACTCATTTCTTATGTTCTGGATGCAATGTACGTGCAGAAAAAAAACATGCTCTTGTGCACACTTGCCAACACATTCAAAACGGCCTAATGATATTAGGTAATTAGCTCCATTTAAACCATTAAGTGCGACACTCAACAGAAATAATCTGTGTGAGACCTATTTTATTTTAAAATAACTGAAAGTCACCAAATCCCTATTTTAAAGGGGCTAACAAAAGTTTATTAAGCTTTTCATCAATGTAAAAGTATATATATGGGTGATTTCATTTGAATTCGACCAAACTTGTCGGGGGGGGGTCTTTAGATTTAATCGTAAAAAAAAAAAAAGATGATACACGAATCTTTGTGATGAAAGAAACTGCCTTTGAAAAAAATTAGAATTGTATAGTTTGAGAGAAAAAAATTCTGAGGCGCTGCAGGGTAGAACACGTCAAATTCCCAATTTGATTTTATCTCGACTTTAGCCGCCATTTACAAAATATTGAATTCTTGCAGAATTATTATATTTATTACGCAATATTTACGCAGACTTGGCTATTTTTAGAGGTAAATTTCTGTCTTCTGTTATTTTAAATTAATTTTCTAAAAAATCTCAAACATGCAACCTAGAGCAAGTGTGACGCAACTTCGGACAGCTATATAAAACGAACGGTAGGGCGCAATGACGTGAGACAGATATCTGTGCGTAGCTATCAATGTAAGCTATCGATTGACATGTATTTTCTGGTTATTGTGTTTACCGTGTTGTTTTTATTCTGCCACAAATATAGACAAAAATGAAAAATATGCAAATTTTGAAGTCAATTTTCTCAAAAAAGCCATTTTTTATTTCGTTCATACTTTTTTAATTTATTGCCCAGATTCTGCTTAATAACCGGGTATAAATATTGCTTGACCTTTTTTTGTTGTAGTTTTAGGACAACCAGTTGAATAAGTCATTTTTATCGCGTAATACCAACCTCCGGCTCCGGTATGCGGGCTTCACCGCAACATTGATAATTGGCTCAGCAATATCAGATTTCACTGACAACCACTTTACCTCGTTGCATTCCTAGTAATATACTTTTTACAAAAAAAGAAATGTCACAAAAAAATGACAGAAGGCAAGTGGCGTAGGCAAATTTTTTTTTCTCTTTCAAACTTTTTTAATTGATTTCCCGTGTGTTGCTTACCAGCTGGGTATGCACGTTTTCTGGCGCTTTTCTTTATGTTTGTTTTTACATCAAAAGAAAGAGCCATGTTTGTTACATCAGTTGCAACTGGTCCAGTTGTTAGGTGAAGTATAGGTTCAGTAACCTCTTCGCGAGCGCCAGCAAAAGGCTGCGATTCTTATCATGAAGATTACCATGCGACTCTTAGTTGACCTCGGCGTGCGCCGTTGCAAGAGGGTTATACTAATCTTGTTAGAGTGGAACTCGCTTCGTCACAGGCTGTCGCAATGCATCACAGCGAAGTGGAACTGTGTGAAGCAGTCCTTGTCCTTCTCCCAATAAATTTATGGGCGGAAGCTTGAGACTCTTTGGTGCCCGAAGTTTCTGTAGCTCGGCTGGGTCAAGTTTGTGAAAAGGAGAAAACAAATGCAGTAAACACTAGACATTATCACGCGGGTCGATGGAGTCGTAACTGTATACATACAGCTTTTGCGGATACTTATTTGTTTCAAGGGTGGCAAGTTATCACCAGTACAAACATGGCCACAGTGTCGGCAAGAGCATCAGAACAAAAAGGAAGGTTTGGTTGGCTTATCATTTTGTGTCTTCGTTGCAGCGCTTTTCTCCGGAACTAATGTTTGTAGTCCTCTTTGAGCCCCTGGTGCTATGGTCTGTCTGTTTCTCTTATCCATTATTTATTTTTACTTGTAAGCGAATAACACGCACCATGACATTTCTGGCGTCCTTAGGTTGATTCGCTAATCAGTGTCTATATTTGACAAACTCATCTAGTATAAGAGAATAAAAAAAATATAAGAAGAGGGCTTGCAGCAATGAATTTGTATAAGAGAACTGCGGAACTGCGTCGAAAGCAGAAAGCCGGAACCTCCTGAGGAATGAACGCGTTATTTTGAACTCAGTCATGACTGCAGTTTTCAGCTTCAAAAGAAAGATTTGCGCGGACTACTTCGAGAGACATAAGCGAAGGGTATACCGCAACCGACGTTTTCGTTATGTCACCGATCTCAACGTAGACGCCTTGAAGATGATCCTGCCTCCATCGAAAGCCGCGGCTCTTGCGTTGGATGACGTGCTCTGCCAGAACTGCTTCCAGTACACCGGTGAGAAGCTTTCATCATCTGTCAGTGATCCATGCTCGAGCTCTCCAGCAAGCTGCATCGAAGAGCACGAAGTAGTGGAAGGTCTTAACGAAGAGATTTCTGCTGCTGGGCTTGAAACAACTCCTTTGCGCATGCCTTCTACAGTAAACCCGAAAAGCCGTCAGGCATATGCTGAAAGAAAACAGCGGGAGATTGAAGGATCACACAGCCGACAGGTACGAAAAAAGTTGGCGACTGCATATACCTTGGAGCCAAGTGGGTCAAGTTCTCGCAGTGATCAACCATGCCTCGGCTGCGACGGGTGGTGGGCAAACATCAGAGAGGCCTTTGTGAAGGCGGCATCTTACCAGGAGAGATGTCAGCTCCTCACGCTTGTGCCCAAGGGCGTAGCCACTAGGGAGGTAGAACGGCTAATTCCTGAGGCATCGAAGTACCTTCTGAAGAAATCAAAGCAGCTTCGTGAACGGTTCGGCGTATGGGAGCGTCTGGAGCCTTATCACGGTGGAAGCATAAGCGAGGACACCATACGGGCAGCCACGCAATATTACACCGACGACGATCTCGACTGTTCTCGGCAGAGCCCAAACAAAAAAGATGCTGTTAAGCTTCTGAAGGATGGCGAAGAACATGTGGTCGTGAAGCGGTATATGACAAGGTCTGTCCGAGAGACGTACAGGCTGTTTAAGGAAGCAAACCCGGACTCAAAATTAGGTCTGACTAAATTTTACTCGCTGCGGCCAAAGTGGGTCAAGCTAAACCCTGAACAGACTGTCTGTGCATGTGTGTGCTGTACGAATTTCGATTTGTGCTTTTCCACCCTGAACAGCATGCGAGAAGAAAAAATAACAAAAGAGGAGATTCTCGCTTTGTGCCTCTGCCCTGAACCCTCGTCCGAATGTTTCAGAGGCGAATGCAAAGACTGCCCCTCGACTGACAGACTCTCCTTAAAATCATTGGAAATGGTGCCTGAAGAGGAAATTACATTTTTCACATGGGAGAATGGTAATTTGATAAGCAAGACTGCCGACTCCAGCGCCTTTTTGAAAGAGCTACAGAAATGGGCCACAAGGTTTTCCACGCACGATTTTATTCGTAGGACACAACGGGAAGCCATACGGATTGAGAAGTCTAGTGTGACCTCAAGACACATCGTCATGCACTTCGATTTTGCGGAAAACTGGACGGTAATTTTGCCACACGAGATACAGGAGTACCACTGGCACAAGCGTCAGCTCTCTGTGTTCACGTGTGTGGCATCCACGTCGCAAGGCTCAAAATGCTTCGGCGTTGTCTGTGAGGACTTATGTCATGACACTTCCCATGCGCTGCTGGCTCTGAGACTTATAGAAGACTGGCTGGAGGAGCACATCCCAGTTTATGCTTCACTAACGTACATATCCGACGGGGCACCTGCTCATTTTAAAAATAGATTTCAGCTGCATGAGTTCGAACGAGTGGGCCATACCCAATTGAAGTGGATATTTTCTGCCTCTGGGCATGGTAAAAACTCTTGTGACGGGGTTGGAGGGCTTCTCAAACACCACGCAACGGTGCACAACCTCCGTTCACCGGAGGAGCAGCTCGTCCGAACATCAGTAGATTTTGTGGACAAGGTTGGAAGGCGTGTCAAAAACGTAACTCTCATGAACTTAACCGAGAAGGAGGTGAGTGACTTCCGCAGAATCAAGAAAACAGAGTGGAGTTGCGTACCGACTCGGAAAGGCATCCGCGCTTCGCACGTGTGGCGACGCGAAAGGGGCGAAGTGCAGCTTGAGCGAACTGTTCTATCTTCGTCTTAATGCATGAACCTCTGTGGTGCACGTGCGGAACTCTCAGATGATCTACGGCTTTGTTTTGTTTTGTTAAAGCCTCTTCTTGTACATTTGCGCTTCTGTGAAAAATTATGTGTTTCTATAGGTGTGCCTTGTTAACCCAAATAAATTACTCAATAAATAGAGTGATTTTGTTAAACTGTTACCTATGAATGTTTTATTTCATACTGCCAACAAAAGAGTATGATTACTGTAAGCTGAAAAGCAACTTCCGATTTTCTGTGCGTAGCCCAAAAAATTTAAACGTATGCAACAAGTAGTCCAAAAGCCGAAGGATGGACAAAATGTAGTCAATTTTTTTTTCACGTACCTCGGAATACTAAGGGCCAATGAAGGATAGGCGAAAGAATGCCATGCGGTAAATTTAAAAAATTCGAGCCGATTTTCCGATAATGTTTGTATAAAATAAAGATTGTCCGAAACGCATAAACGGGGATATTGTTTTTCTGGACTGGATAGTGCCGTAGAATGCAACCCGACATGATCGAAACGGATGAAACGTCTTGGATCTCTCCACTCGCTTAGGCTAGTTAACATTGATGTTAACTAAATTTACTTTTGTTGTTGTTTATCACGAACAAATAATTTAAATATATAAGTTTCGTGCAACCTCAGTAGTAAAACGTTGTCGTGGCGACGTTCGAAAATGCAAGCTGTGACTTCGCAGACATCACTTCGTCAATTCAGCCATCTCTCATTTCTTTATGACGTTATTGAATTTTTTAAAAATATATTAGTAAAAATTCAACGGGGTAAAGTAGTTTTCAGTGAAATCTGATATTGCTGAGCCAATTATCAATGTTGCGGTGAAGCCCGCATACCGGAGCCGGAGGTTGGTATTACGCGATAAAAATGACTTATTCAACTGGTTGTCCTAAAACTACAACAAAAAAAGGTCAAGCAATATTTATACCCGGTTATTAAGCAGAATCTGGGCAATAAATTAAAAAAGTATGAACGAAATAAAAAATGGCTTTTTTGAGAAAATTGACTTCAAAATTTGCATATTTTTCATTTTTGTCTATATTTGTGGCAGAATAAAAACAACACGGTAAACACAATAACCAGAAAATACATGTCAATCGATAGCTTACATTGATAGCTACGCACAGATATCTGTCTCACGTCATCGCGCCCTACCGTTCGTTTTATATAGCTGTCCGAAGTTGCGTCACACTTGCTCTAGGTCGCATGTTTGAGATTTTTTAGAAAATTAATTTAAAATAACAGAAGACAGAAATTTACCTCTAAAAATAGCCAAGTCTGCGTAAATATTGCGCAATAAATATAATAATTCTGCAAGAATTCGATATTTTGTAAATGGCGGCTAAAGTCGAGATAAAATCAAATTGGGAATTTGACGTTTTCTACCCTGCAGCGCCTCAGAATTTTTTTCTCTCAAACTATACAATTCTAATTTTTTTCAAAGGCAGTTTCTTTCATCACAAGGATTCGGGTATCATATATATTTTTTACGATTAAATCTAAAGACCCCCCCGACAAGTTTGGTCGAAATCAAATGAAATCACCCATATATATATTGAAACGAAATCTTGATAGTTCAATGGACCCTTTCCGAGAAGCGTTCTGCGCACACGCGAGCGCCCAATGCCAAGCGGCGGAAGTCGGCACGAAAAATCGAGGAAATTCGGAAAGAGGCTGTGGATCAGCGAGTAGAACACGTAATTGCAGCAGATATATAATTGTGTTACACAAAAAAAGAAAGTGGACGGAAAGAAAAACACAACGTTTAGGTGGACGCCACGGATGCCCCTCTTTAAAGTCGCCTTGGGCACGCGCCACACCTCGGAGACCGAAGAAACTGGTAGCGTAGCTCCCAATTTCGATTAGTAGCGCAGGTAGGTCACTTCCTCGATTTTTAGTTTTTGCAGCCACTGCTTGGTGCCGTCGGTATGTGGAAAAGGTCCATTCCACATAATCTAAAGTATGTGCATGCCCAATTTGCTCACGATGGGACAATATGAAGAATGAAACTTCTTGCGCACAAACTGTGAAGATACCCAAAAATTACATAAAGAGAAAAACGCGCTTGAATGTTATCATAATGTGTAACAAGTCTTTTGCTGCAAGAAAAATAATAGTTTAATATTTTTCGTAAGAAGTTTGAGTTACAGAATACTGCGATAGAGAGGAAAAGGCTAGGCCTACTTCCCAACGTGAATGTGATGGCAGGCGATGTCCGAATTTGAAAAAAAAAAAACATTGCCTGGCCAGAGTCACCCATACACCCCCACGGACAACGCTCGGTGCCAACAACTTGCTGCCTCCTCCCCTGGCAAGGTAGTCGCCAATTTTCCTTTGGCCAGTTTTTATTTGGCGTTACGCCAGCACTGGGCCCACTGGGAGACAGGGTTAATACTTTGGGCCAGAAAGATGCGGTAGGGATTCCCAATTTTCCTCTTTCGCTTCTTTCCTTGCCTGAGCTCACCACTCTGAACTGTTTACACCACTCTTATGTCATAACTTTTTCAGTGTTACCAGTAAAACCTTTCAATTAAAAAAAAAAAAAAAATGATGAGGATCATTTTGAAAAAAAATATATAACTTTGCGAAAATACTAATTTTGACCTATTATTGGCTATCAGTTCAACATGTCATTGATATCTTGAACCAATATTTAGGAAGTTATCAACCATCAACATTCTACTTCTTTAGGACAGAGAGCTCTTGTTTCTTGTTTGCCTGTTTTTCTTTAGTGCTGTCTCATGCTTGATCTTGTGGCTTCAGACGTAGGTGTTGGCTTGTTCCGAGATTTCTGACGTCATTGTTTTAGAGTTCTACTAGGTTTCTAACGGGATCTGCTGTTCTCCCTTGCAGGGAGGATCGTCTCCGACGATGGTAGGTCATCTGTAGCACAACTGCAAGGCAAGCACGCCTCGTTGGAAAGCATCTGACAGTAGTAAGTGACCGTCCAATCTTTGCTTTGGTTACAGGTTCTCCTCGGGATAATGATGCATTTTATTTCTCGTACGTGTAACTTTGGGTTCATGAGAGCCCAAAGCGGGTTGAAGATGGTCTAGACACCCAACTTTGTTTTGCTGATACAAATCACTGGTCAGCAGACCTATCATTGGAGGAGAAGCTCTGGGATGTCATCCATACTACCCCTGCATTCTGGTATTACATGTTGTCCCACAGAAGTCACGTTGGCATACAGTCATTGTTTCGTTAATATTGTCACGAGCGACAAATGATGTGGCGGCGAATAACTGAAGAAACTAAACGTTTAATGGGGCGAACTTGTACCCACAACTGAATAGAGAAAGTTAGCGTCGCAGGCGTCGATGCCGCCGAAACAGCAGGATTGAGCGTTGGGGCAAGGCTGACTCCAGCTCGCCACCCAGAGCCCCTTATGTGCACACGTGGGCTTCTGGAACAATCGGCATAGAAAATTCGGCATGTAGAACATTCTGACCTCAAAACATGCAATAGAGTTCTCAAATTTATGGGAACTCTATTTTTCTAATTGTCACGTGACAATTAGAAAAATAACAAAAGGTGCCTCCGCTACTAGGCATCGAACCTCGGCTCTTCGCGAGGTGTTAAACACGATAACCCTTTGGCCACGGGCGTGCTGCCTACTTGGCCAGCTGCGCACGCGACATAATGAACCTTATAACGTGGGCACCTTACTCTGGAGACAGACATATGAAGGACCGTTCTCTCCCCATACAACTTTGCCTTGGTAATAAAGATACCCACAGTCCGGACTGTGGACAGCTAGTTTGGGAACGAACTAGGCAAACACACTTTTGTCTCATTATTATGGACACCAGCTTCTGAAGAGGGCTCACAACCCCCCTTTCCCTCCTTCCAACACATACACAAATAAATAAAGATGAGTCAACTTCCTGTTAAACAAAGTCCACCCAGAGCTTTACTCTGGTCTGCAAGTTCACATTCTTGAGTAAGAGATAAAACCTGGGCACCGAGGAATCGTTATATATTTTCGGGGGGCTTTTCCGGCCAAATGGGTCATCTGCCTTTGTCTCCCTACGTGTATGGTGGTCACGGAGGACGAACATGAAGAACATTAAAAAGTCGTGTGTAGCCCTTGCGCATTAAAGTGAAGGCAGAACACGTGCCTCACCCCATAGGAGACAAGACCATGCCAGGTGTGAGGTAGAAGCAGCCAGGGACCATGGCAAGTGTAAAAACATAAGCCATTTTCTCTTCTGGAGAATGAAGGACATGGAGACATGTCCTCGAGGTAGCAGATATTTACGTTTTTTGAATAAGAAAGGGGGCAGTAAAGCATCTGTGCATTTACAAAAGGCTGAACATTTTTTTCCAAAATAAACAGTGTATATGTAGCAATGTTTGTGGCTTACGATTTGTGACTTTGACCTGGATCATGCACCAGGGAAACCATTTCTTTATTATTTAGGGTAACTAAGTGAAATTTTCAGTTTATAGTTCAACATCTGTTCTGTATAGAGCTGGTGTTAGATTTAATATAGCTTGTTTTTTTTATGTTCTGGATGCAATGCACATGCAGAAAAATATGTGTTCTTGCAGACACATGGGACATTGCAGCCCATTTAAAAGAGCCTGGTAAAATAAACTTAATTTGCTCCTCTTAAACTTTTTGAGTTCAATGAACAATTGTAACAATCTGTGGGAGACTTAGTTCATTTGAAAATAATTAAAAATCGCAAAAACAATATTGGTGAGGGGCTAACAAAAGTTTCTTAAATTTTTCATTAATATAAAACATAAATAGAATCTAACCAAACCTAGATAGTTTCATTCTACATATTCTAAAGAATATAAATGCCAAATTTGGTTGTGAGAGGACAATATTTAAAACAAACATTGTGCGAAGACTGCGTAGATGCCCTAAAATTACATAAAAAGAAAAATGTGTTAGAATGTTAACATAGATGTGTAGTGATACTCTTTCGCGGTGGGGAAAATATAATATTTTTTATTTTTTGTGAGAAATTTAAGCTACAGAAGATTGCGATGGAGAGGAGACGGCTATGCCTTCCTGTAAACGTAAGTGCACTGGCGGCCCCTGCCACACTTTAAAGAACCGCCCACAGAAAAGTGGCTTAAATCATTTGTAGTTCTAGGTTGCCAAGAGGTCATCCCACGCGTATTTGACTAATTTCGTGATCATAACTGCCACTTATTATTTTTATGCATAAAATATGAAGATTCAAAGATAACCAAATGGCTGAGGCTACATTTGTGCACAGGGAAATAGCCAAGTCGGGAGGAGATAAGGCTCCATCCTCGCAAAAAGTCATGTGACTTATAAGGACATAATTTGTTTTTATGTACATATTATGCTTTCGTATAAGTAAATATGGGATATAAAAAATAAAGAGGTTATACTTTATTGTTTTAAAGTTAATATGTCACGTGACCTGACACATTTTTAGGCAATTTATAAATTTTTCAATGTTTTCTAACACTGATAGCAAATATCATGCATCTTAAAAATAGTATTAATAGGTATCTTTATAGTTTTGTTGTCCAGGAGTCGCACGCACATGTGACTCCTGGTCGTGGTGTGGGCGTGCGGTCGTGCAGCCATGTAGTGCGGGCTTAGTTGGCTTGTTGCGAGTGCGGTTTCCGGGGCCCTTGCCCATGTGTGCATTGTTGCCGACGCCAGACCCTGAGGCTTCGTCGTGTGTACGGTTGGCTTGGTTCGAGGCGTTTTAGCATTAGCTTATGTGCATCGGAGGGGACAAGCGCGGGCTCACCGCTCTGTATGCTCTTGACTTGCGCGTACGCTCGCGCAGTCTGGATTTCTGCAGACTACCCACTCGCGCTTGTAGCTTTGCCTTTGCTCACAGATAAGCTGAAACAGGTGAAACGAAGTATGGCTACTGTTCAAGAGTTTGTGCAGCTGAGGTGCGCCCTTCGAAGGAGCTCGTCCTCTAACCTTCGCTCTTCATTGTCGCACAACGCAATACTGGTGATATTCAGAATGGTTGATCGGTGACTGAAATGGAGTGTATGATTGGACACATGCGACGCTTCATCAAGGGAAAAAGTGTCAAAGGAGTTAGATGCCGCAAGTGCGGGGAGCAGGCGCGCAAGATCCATGTGGGATCGAGGTTTCGATGTGCAGCAGCACAATTTGATGTACTGGCGAAAGGAAGTGGAAGGTCGAGCTTTCTTTGACTGCGAGAGGGGAGGTTCAGAAACCTGGCATGGAAATCAATGGAACGATTCTGATGATCGGTGTTATCAGCAAGCCAGTACCAGAATTCTGGTGTGTCAGATCAAAGTGATATTATGCATCCAACGAATTTTGAGTACGAGGCACCCTAACTAAACACTCAGTGACCCGTAGTGGTTGACCGGCAATTTGTACTAGCTTCTGGAAGCTGACGGCTGGATGGTCATGGGAGAAGAGCTGTGGACGCTTGAATACGTGTTTGGATGGAATGTCTATGAAACCATTGAGAGTACCATTTGGGCCTTCAGTAATATCCGACTACAGCCTGATGATTGCAGTGACTAGTGATGATTGCAGTGACTCCCAGTCTTGAAAACCTCTATTAGCGACGTGCCCGACCAAAAGCGTCGCTGCGGCCAGCTTTCCACAATTGGCCAAACCACGGACATAAGAGCATTGTCATACTGTCAACCTCGACGGTGTTAGTTTCAGAATGAGATGGCTCCTAGCTTCCAATGTGCTTTTTAAACACACCATCGAACTTGTCGTCGCAGCTGATGGTAAGTAGCAAAGGTAACATCTTGTGACGTCACGGCAAGGCAAATCTTAGTCGTGACGTCACGGATGAAAACCAAATGGGGGCGCCACCGAAACATCTCGGCGCTAATAGGTTTTCAAGGCTGGAAGCCATCGGCGCTGGAAACTTTGGGGAAAACAACATGCAGCTTGGAATCCGAGTTAAGTTTCAAGAAAGCGGATACTGTGAACAATTTATAACTGTCCCGACAACCAAATTTTTGTGAAATTCGGGATTTTATCAAGTTACCTCATGGACATACAATGCACATATTGAAATATGAAGCTGGCACTTTGCAATCTATAACGCCCATAAAAAGTAAGTTCTCTACAGTTACGGTGTATGGACAGTTAAGGAACTTTCGAAAGTCGCCCGCTTGTGCTTTTGCCACCACTACACAGAACTTGTAAAATACAGCTTGTCCCCTGGGAGGAGGGCTTTTGCCTTTGCCACCACTACTTGCAACTTGTAAAATACAACTTAAGGCCACGGTCCCACTGAATGTGGCAGTTTGGGTACTTTTTGGCAGGTCATTACTCATCTCCTTCTAAATACTGTTTTGTGGGATTGATGTCATTCGAAAGGCAATGCAATCCTCTTTCGTTTGATATCATGTGTGTGTTGGGTTTTACTGTTCATGCGCATTTGTAGCGTTGCGAGTATGATGGCGCGAACCCTCACTTGCTCCCCTAGTTCATGTTTTATGAACGATCCATTTAAAATAACACGGTTCCAATATAGCAGTTTTGTTAAGATGATGTCGGAGCAGAATGCAACGATACACTTTTTTGGTATTTGCAATACTTTGTTTTTTTCATCCCTCCAAATATTGCCCTAAAATTGACATTTTTTAGCACAAATATGTTTTTAATGACAAGCGCTAGGACAATGAAATTAGCTACAGATGTAGTGCTTATAATTGGTAATATGCAGAAAAAAATTTAATGTTGTGTGAAATTTGTTTGTTTAGATATTTTATATCGAACGTAGCACTTTTTTGTGCTTCGAGTCATGGTACTTCAAATGCCACTGAGGAAATAATTAAACTATGATAAAATCTTTTATAACATTTAGAGCTACAATGGTTGCCCAAGAGGTGGACGATGGCTTTTTTTCATTTTCAAAATCATAACGCTCCTGGAGCCCTTCAAACTTACCTGTTTTTGACGTATATCTTTTTTGACTTCAAACAGATTTATTGGCATCTAATAACATTTATTGTTTTGAATAGATAAACATTGCGATGTATTAAATTTTCACAATGATCTTGCTTTGGTTTTTTAATAGGTGTAGAGCTTAGCTAATTTTAAAACAATTAAAAACTGTTTGGGTGTTTTGTTGCGCTACCTGGCGGATGGCAGACAAACTGCTGATTTCTAATGTTCAAAAAATTTCCGAGGGCGGCGTTGGCGTCTGTATCATCATCAATCACCGTGTCTTTTTGCCTCCACATTTAAAAAATATATTTGAAGATTTACTATCGATAAATGAATGGTTTAAGTACTGGGTCAGGTTAATAAATCTAAGACAAATAATTACACAAGCGTAGCGTGATATAATGTGTTCATTATTCGATATGATTGAAATCAATAAGCAATAAAGACGAAGAGGAAAAGAATACACCCGAGTTCATGCCTATACTTCGTTTCAGCTTCGGTCCACACGCAGCCAAAGTTACAAGCGCGAGCTCCGGGCTTTCAGCATCCCTGCCAAGCACGCTCGCTCGTGCAGTGCAACCACTGTTCTGGACCGCATGCTCGCGCTTGTAGCATCGGCTGCGTATGGACCGAAGCTGAAACGAAGTATAGAGTCACTAAATGAGCTTAAATTATCGGCACTCCGTTCCCCAGAATTGTTTTGGCCTCCGCCATTTTGGGTCTTGTTCAGAGCAAACGCAACTGCCGATCGTCATGATCCAAAAGAATGACTTCATTAGATGCGGTGCTAGGAAGCTGATGCAATATTGCAATGCTCTGTCGCGGGTTGTTTAAACATTAGTGAGGGACGGAAAAGCGTTTCCTGTGATTTTAGATAAAGCTTCAGATAACTGGCAACCATGATTTTAAGCCACAATATGTCCAAGCCTTTACTCTGAACCGTAGCTATAGTTTACTGGCACAAGCGGGAACAATGAGGAAGAGGCAGGTGTCAAAAGGTAGTGGCTTCTGGAATCCACGGGGCTTACGTCATGGCCCCTCCAGGTATTACAAGCCTCTTAAACAAGAGCATGAATAGTGTCATTAAATAAGCTACGCTTCAGAGTAGCAAGACTTGGCCATATTGTGGCTTAAAATCATGGTTGCCAGTTATTTGAAGCTTTATCTGAAATCACAAGAAATGCTTTTCCGTCCTCCACTTAAACAGTTTTCGACAAAGGAAAGCAACATTACATGAGCTTCCTAACACCGAATCTTATGCTGAGGATGTCGCACTTTTGAATCATGACGATCGGCAGTTGCGCCTGCTCTGCACAAGCACAAAAATGGCGGCGTTCACAGCACTGTCGGGGAAGAGAGTGCCGATACTCTAAGCGCAGCTCATTCATTGGCTCTAGTTCCCGCGAAACTCCTTTTCCCTGGCTGAAACTGAAAGTAAATATGAATAAACACCATTTTTATAGCTTATTTAGTTATAACCAACTACACATAATGAGAGGAGGAAGCGGCCGGGTAGGAGAAACGCGGGTTTTATGTGCGACCGTTCTAACCGTCTCAAAAGAGAGAACGCGCGAGCTTTCGCTGGTTTAAAAAGGGCATCCAAAGAAAAGAGGCGGCACGCTGTGTTCTTAGTCATTATGCGTCTAATTGCAAATTGTTGTGTGCATGTTTATACAGCCGGAAGTTAGTCTGCCTTAGTGGGCGTCTGGTGTCTCAGCTGTAGAGGAGCAATTTAACCAGTGCGGTACAACCACAAACCTGGGGTTTTTAACGTGCACCAGGCTGTACGGATACACGACCGCACGCCGGTACGATGCTCTTCCAGATCGAAACGGGCAGGGCCGGGTGAGTTCTGCAGCGCGAGCTTTCGCTCCAAGTGCTCCGAGCTGGTGTGCGCCAGACCATGCACTCGGCCACCGAGTGCATGGTCTAACCCCCCGCCCTTGTGCGTATAATTTATATACAGGTATAATAATTTGAAGATCGACGATGGACGTCGATCGTCTCGAGATAATGTAACGTAATAACATTATAAAAATAATAAATTTGTTGAAGGACTGAACGACTCAATTTTTCAATTCTTGGATTGTAATATGGCGGTAGCCTATTGTACTTACTGTTGATGAAGAGCAATATGAGGTGAGGAGGTAATAATCAAATGACGAGGCTCTATAAGGACGACGACATTAGTGGGTGTCGAACCACAACGTACAGTGCCAGACTTGTTTCAAGTATCGTGTACTCAAAGACTTCCTTCACCCGCAACAGAGTATGGTAGAATCAATCAGGATGCTGCTTTACAACTGTACGTGGAACAGGAAAACTGCACTGTGCAGAAGGGCGGCTTATTCGTTAATATGAGGGACGGATTTCTAGCAGCATTCCCTGATTGACTAAATGGCCTCGTTGACGTAAAGTGTCACCGTTCCAAAAGATTCTTGAAGTATACTTAAACCGCAAAGGAGTATGAGGCGAAAAATAAGAAAAAGGAGCCTGGTGTGAAAGGTCCAATCACCACCATAGCTCCTACTATCAAATACAAGGGCAGTTACACAATACACAAAGAGAGTTTTTTTTATTTAGTTATATTTACACTCAAGGGCATTGATATCCAACGTATTCAGAGGGATGGCACCTTCTGGTCAACCCACAAAGAGCCTTTTCTACTCAAGTTTTACATGGAAGGCCCGACTTCCGCTGAAATTCCTCACGTAGACGAGTTGTCCGACCGAATTAACTGCCATTACTCCCAGTCTGGGAATCTCTCAATCTTCGTTCGTAGGCCATAGTATCATGAGATCGAGGGGTGTGGCTCTTCGTCCGCCGAATATTTCTTCGGCGGGTGTTTTTGCCGTGTAATATGAGACCGTCGCGTACTCCTGGAACAAGAACCTGGCGATTTTTCACTGAACTGCTTCTTCCGTAAGCATCAAAAGGGCTTTTTTTCGTTTCGCAAACCATCCCCTACGGAAAAAAAACAGCTGAAGCTGGTCCCAGCTTTAAGCTGGGTTATTGCCCCAGCATGCCCAGCTTGGCATGCTGGTCATGCTGGTTGATCTGGTCCCAGCTTCAAGCTGGGTTATTGCTCCAGCATGCCCAGTTTGGCATGCTGGTCATAGTGGTTGATCTGGTCCCAGCTTCAAGGTGGGTTATTGCCCCAGCATGCCCAGTTTGGCATGCTGGTAATGCTAGTTATACTGGTCATGCTGGTGGACTTCCCAACCAGTTTAACTTGTTTAAATTAATACACATGATAAACAAGTCAAGCTCTTCTGAAAAGCCAACTCGGCATCCAATTTATTATTTTCGTACTTGCGGCCGCCTCACATGAACTCAGATGCTACATATCCTCGGCGCTGACACAGTACTAACCGGCGCACAGACAGTGGTTCTCGGTGCAAAGCCAACAATGTAATTATAAAACCATATTGTTTCTCTTTCAACACGAAAAATACTAGACACACGCCAAAAACAGGCAATAGCTAGCTAAAGAAAAAACTACTCGGATGAGAGAAGCGAACCTGGGTACCGCCAGTGATGGGGGCGAAGCGGCAACTTGCGTGGTCGGCAGAGGCGAGGAAATCCGTGTGGCTTGGATGCTATTGGCGATACTCCTCGGCACCACCGTCATTCACGAGCACAAACACGTTCGAAGACACAAAGTGACGCCTCAGTCGGGGCGTCCGACATCTTCCCGCACCAAACGGAGTGCTGGTCGCTGTCTCCTCAAAACCCACTTCGCTTGCATCGTCGTTCAACTAGTCTCCAAACAACGCGCACACAGTCGTCCCTTCGAAAGTCTGCCTAAGATAGCCAAACGGGGCCTAAAATTCTCCGTTCCTACCACTCTCTCTCTCTCTTTTCTCACACACAAAGGTAGCTTGCAGTGCGCCTGACGCGCCCTGTCGTCTACCAAAAACGAGAGGACAAAGAACAGGACATGGCCTCGCTCTATCCTAAGCCGACCTTGGCGCCCGCGCTCCCAGCAATGCCAGTTCGGCTATCTCTAGCCGACCTTGGCGTCCGCGCTCCCAGCATGACCAGCTTGACCACTACGATTATTAGTTCGACCAGATTCACCAGCTTGTCTCCCAGCATGACCACCTTGTCTCCCAGCTTGACCACATTGGCTCCATGGAAAACCAGTTTGACCAGTTAGGACCAGACTGGCTCCCATCTACACCAGATTGAATCTAAAACCAGATTCTAGTTAGTCCATGCTGGTTTTTACTTAAACCAGACTGACCAGCTTAAATTCTACCTTGCCCAGCTTAAACCAGCTTGATTTCCAGTTAAACCAGTTTGATTACCACATTGACCAGATTGACCAGCTTAGTTACCAGCTTGGCCAGTTTGATTTTCATGCTGGTTTTTCCAATAGGGTCTGTTCTGCTTGCCCGTTAGTTTCAGGATGTATGGTGCACTAATGTGATGCCTGATGCCGGTTCTTTTTCTCTTTTTTTTTCAAAAACTTGTTTATTTTATTTGAAGCAAGATTTGGCGCGTTATCCGAGAAAAGTATTTTTTGTAGGGCAAAAGTAGGTAAAAGAGACCGTAGAACGTCAATGACGTGTTTGCACGTCGTGGCAGGCATCGTGTAAACTTCCAGCCACTTAGAGTACGCATCGACCATGACTCCGCAGATGCGGATACGTTTCGCCACCCACCGACTGAATAGTGGATCGTTTTCAGTTACTGCTCATAATGGTGTTGGACTGAAGGAAGACTTCGAGTCTTTCCAGTAAGTTTCTGAACACTATAATGTAACAACCTTAACAACATCTTCCGGACCCCGTAAAACAGAATATTTCGTGACCTTATTTTAGTCGTCATTAAAATGGTCAGGTAAGTACCGTAAATCGCGAAGCAGTTTACTTGACGTCCGCTCCAACTGGTGTCTTGGAAGATTGAGTCTACTGAGCGTGCATTCCTGCAGAAGAAATTTTCATTGATAGAATATTGACACGTCAATCAACATTTGATTCCTTCTTGGTAGGATTTATTGCGAAAGCCCGCTACAACCGCCGAACCGCATCTCCCTATATCAGAGAACAATTTATACCCAGCCTGAAATTCTCGCATACATCCGTTTGCTGGGCCACGCTACTTGAGCTAGCGAGCACAGCTGGCAGCGGCGCGAGCAAGGCCACGAGGGGAACGTGATGGTGCTCGAGCCATCCCACTGTGAACCAATGTTTCGGCCACCCCACGGGTGCGTGTCGCCATCTATTGGTTGAACTAACGCCTTGTTCAAGATGGCTGCCGTGGGACCGCAGCCTTAAATGTAAACATTTCGGCAGAACTCCACCTTGGTAGGTAACTAATAAGAAAGGGTACTTAGTAGACTCTAGTCAATACAGCTTGTCCCTTGGGAAGAGGGCTTCCCCCTACGCTCGTGGTGAGGGAAAGCGCTAGGCAAAGGGTGTTGGCTAGGCTGAGAAACCCGCAAGTGCGCTTCTCCGTACAGTACAAGTGTTGTGGGAAAGCAAGATGCCCAGATGCTTTTGTCCCTTGGGGGTGGGCTCTTCCTTAGGGAAAAGTCATCTAGGAAAGAGTGATCTTTGTTTGTTTCCCTTCCGTGAGGACTGCGTCGGTGATGATGTTCAGAGGCAGAGGCGGCGGGTCGTCAGATCGTAGAGACGACGGATTTTAAGACGGGACTCAACAGTCGATGATGAGAAGATAGAAATATATTTACAGGACAGAACAGTTGAAAGTTTCAAGGCGCTTTCCTTCAACCAAGAAGCCCCTTGGCCCCTTCTTCGGTCGCTTATATAAGTTTCCTCCACTCTCCCGCATGCTCAACGACCAATCCCAAAAGGTCTTCTCGTGGCCAATCGGGCAGAACACTGCTAAACAACAAAAACACTCCAAAAAAAAAGACTCTCACAAAAATACCCACCCACGCACACACACAGATGTCGGGCGCCCCGCGGTCTCCGTCAACGACGGGAAAGTCAGACCCCCCGGGCCGCGAACCCGACTCCCGAAGGCACCACTAAGAAACCCCTGGTCAGTGGCTCTTCACATCTGGGAAGGGAATGCCAAACAAAACACAAACACAGAACATACTAAGCGCGTCAGAAGCGCAGTCGCCCGAGCGGTCCCTGTCCGAGGTTACGAACAAGCGCGCATTCCGAAGTGCGGGGGACCTGTCCCGCTCTCGTCTCCACTGCCATTAACAAGTCGCCGACGACCCGGCGCGGGGAGAAGCACAACAGATAATTAACCCATGCGGGACCCGCTTTTTGGAATCCCCTGCGCCTGCTGGTGTGCTCGGGAAACCTCACGCATCCCCAACAAGTATAGTTTCGCTTCTTTATATTCTCCGCTCCTGCTCATGTGCTCAGTAAACCTCAGACCTCCCCAACAAGTATATTTTTTGGACCTAAATGTTGAAAACAATATATATATCTTTAAAAAAAAGACAAAAAAACACGGACCCAATGCATGCACACAAATAGCGCACCAAGGAGGTGATTCTGACTGTGCCCGCCAAGGCTTTATATATGTCTAAGGCCTCGTCACGCAAGACGGAAACGCACATGTGAACAACAACAAAAACAAAAGCGAACCACCGCAACCAACATTATAAACACACTAAGCGCTAGCCCGCACTTCCAAGAAACTCTCTTTGTCCTTGTATGTCGAGCAACAATTACACAAAACGCGAAGAAACAAAAGTTTCGGAGGCACGCACACTCGGTACATGCACCGTAAACCGGCCCTAAACGGGTTCTCGCTACAGTAAGCCACATCAACGCATACATTTAACCACCACGCGAACATACAATAGCGTGTGGAGGACTCAAAAAAAATAAACGCACGCCCACACAGCAACGGACAACAATTGGCACGACATCTAAATAGTGGACCACTCAGTTGAGTGGGAGTGAGAGGAACGCCGGACTAATCGCTCCTCTTAAGCCTCGATAGAGCGTCCGCGTTGCCGTTGTTGGGACCCTTTCCGGTGTGCAATGGTCACGTTATAACGCTGAAGTGCCAGCGCCCATCGAGTTAACCTAGCGCTGTGAGGCGTGGTCAGCATCAAATACTTTAGCGGATTGCGGTCCGTCACAATCTTGATCACGGCCCCAAAGTGCCAGGTGTCCCAACGACCGAGCCCCCACACCACCGCGTACGCCTCCCTCTCTATGGTTGACCAGCGCCGCTGGGTGGGTGTCAACTTCTTCGACAAGAACGCGATGGGGTGTTCGGTGCCCGCGTCATCGCACTGCGACAGGCATGCCCCCACAGCGTGGTCTGAGGCATCGGTTGCTACGACAAACTCGAGCCCCAAATCCGGAGTGTACAGCGCTGGCGCCCGGGCAAGGCTGTGCTTCCTAACATCGAATGCTGCTTGCTCATCCGGTCCCTACGGAATGTTGTTTTGGACCCGTTTGCTGGTGAGCTGAGTAAGTGGGAAGACAACGTCGGAAAATCTCGGGACGTAGTCTCTGTAATAGTTGCACAGATCCAGCACGCTGCGCAACCCCTTCTTCGTCGTTAATCGTTCGAGTTTGGAGATTGCCTTGACCCGATCAGGGTCCGGAGAGAGCTAGCCAGAGCCAACGACATGCCCCAAGTATCGGACACTCGCTTGGGCGAATTTGCACTTCCCCCAATTGGCCGTGAAGCCCACCTCGGCCAGTGTGTGGAGGACGGCGGTCAGCTGGTCGACGTGGTCGCTCCAGGACGCAGAGTAGACGGCGACGTCGTCAATGTACGCACACGCGTACTGATGGTGGGGTGCCATTACTCGGTTCATCATGCGCTGAAAGGTGGAACCCGGGTTGCTTAACCCATACGGCATCACCCGCCACGCATAGTGACCGCCGAGGGTCACAAAGGTGGTGTACTTCTCCGACGCGGCGTCCATCCGGATTTGCCGGTACCCCCTTAAAGGGGTCATGAAACGCTTTTCCAACTTTTTCTTGTTTAGCTTTCCTCCTCAACTCATAAATCGCGCATTCCACCAAACAGTTCAAGAAGACGAAAAGAAGGGAGGCCCCTCTCGCTCGGAATCTGGTTTGTGTAGCCGGACAGAGCCATTGTCCCCCTAGAAGATTAGCCCGTCGTTCAAAATTCAGACAAAAGTTGCTTTCCCCTACCCGTTCATCCCGAAGCTGACAGTGCTGTTGAAGCTACGTGCTCGTTGGGCCAGCCACACTTGCCACGTGAGCGTGGCAAATGTGGCTGCAGAGGATGAGGTCAGGTGATGGAAGGGAGGCGGCTGATTGGTCCGGCAAGCGCGTAGCTTCCAGCACAATGTCAGCTTAGGGATGAAGGGAATAAGTGAGGTCCGGTTGCGTGTGACGTCAGTTTGGACCCGATGACGCGCTTTTGGGACCGCGTATGTATCACAGTGAAAAGGCAGAGAGGTTGCGAAGGGGAGGAGGTACGAAATAGTCCGCTCTGTTTTCAAATTTTCGCACTGAGAGTCGTGCTTTTGACTTTCTACCTTTTTTCTTTTGGTCCACTGAACGATGTGCTATTAGAAAAATCCCAATCTAAAATGATTTATCCCAACCCAAAAATCGTTTCATGGGCCCTTTAACATGTCTAGAGTCGTGATGAAGTTCGCCTGAGCTACTTAGAGCAGCGTCTTGGACGCATCCGTCATGGGAAAAGCGTTCGGAACGGTCACGGCGTTCAGCTGCCTGTTGTCAATACATAGGCGCATTCCGCCGTCTTTCTTCCCTATGCACGTAACAGGATGAGAGAAGCTGGACTCAACGGGGTAGATTAACCCCTTCTCCAACAACTCGTTGATCTGGCGGTCCACTTCCCCGCGGTAGGCCGTTGGCACCTTGTAAGGATAGCTCTGCCGGAGCTGCCCACCCTGCACTAGCTCGATTTTGTGCATCCCGGTCTCACAGCGCCCTATCTCGGAACTGAACACGCCCGGGAAAGCGCGGAGCAGGTGTTCCAACTGTTGACGCTAGCTGCCCTGCAAGTGCTCGCAGGCCCCGGCCAGATCTAAAGGTTGAGACGCTGGACGCGATTCCAACGGGACGTCAGGAATGTCTCCGAACTCTTCGTCTCCCTCAAAAATCACGCCCACAGTGCACACTTCGTTCGTGGTACGGTTGCAATTTGTTGGCGTGTAAAACCCTCTGCGAGCCGTCCTCGAACCGGACCAGGTAGCTGCATGGCTTCCTCTGCTCAACAACGACCGCCGGGCTCCTCTACCTCCTCAGGAGAGCATTGGTGGAGTTGCGCTCGAGAACGAGCACAACGTCGCTGCCCTGGAAGGCCTTCGGTCTCACGTTCCGATTGTAGTAGCCGGCGTATGAAGATTGGGCCGCGCCGGAGTGCTCACAGGCAGCGTCCGCCGCGGCGGCGAGCCGCTGCCTCAGTGCGACGAGATAGTCTTCTGCCGACGACGTCAGCCCGCAGGGGGCCGTCCACTCCCCCATCCAGGTTTTGGAAAAAATCGCCAGCGGCCCAACAGGTTCCCTGCCATACATTAGCTCAAACGGGGTCACTCCCGTTGTCTCGTTCGGCACCTCTCGATAGGCCCATAGGAGAAAAGGGACGTGTTTGTCCCATTCCCGCCCGCGCTCGTGAACGACGTGGTGAAGCATTTTTTTAAAGGTGCCGTTCCACCTTTCGACTAACCCGTTGCTTTGCGGGTGGTCAGGAGTCGAAAAGCACGGTGTTGCGCCCATCTTCTCTAGGAGCAGTGTTGAAATTTGCGTGTTGAAATTGCTGCCTTGGTCTGAGCATATGGTTTCGGGCACGCCTATGCGCGAGAATACCTCTACCAAGGCGTCGGAAGCGGACTTAGCGGTGAGATACTTGAGGCAGACCACCTCTGGCCATCGTGTGCGAGCATCAACGATGCACAGCGCATATCGGTGTCTGCGAGTGGACTGCAGCTCTAGCGGACCGATGCAGTCCACGAACACCGTCTGGAACGGCACCTCGGGACGCGCGAGGGGAGCGATGGGAACTCTGTCAGTGGCCGTAATGGGCGATCTTAACTGACAGGCCTCGCATGACTGACAGTACTTTTTGATGTCGCCCGCCTTGCCTGGCCAGTAGAAGGACATCTTCACGCAGGCCTTCGTTTTCCGTTCTCCCAAATGCCCTGCCCACATGGAGTCATGCCCCATCTCCAGGACCTTTGGCCTCTTCTCGAGCGGCAGAACTAACTGCTTCACCAGCTTCCCGTTGACCTCCTCCCTGTGGAACAGGAGCTCGTTTTCCACAAACATTCCATGGGTGGAACTTCCGGCCTGCTCCCAGGAACTCTTTAGAGTCTTGTCGCTTATTTCACTATTTCGAAAGCGCGGCGACGACAACGGCAGTCCGAAAGCCAGTCCATCGACATTTTCAACACCGACTACTGCGCCGACGACCGCAGCGACATCGCTCGAGAGAGAAGTGTCGTCGTCTTCGTTATGTAGCGCGTCTGCGGTTCGCCGGCCCCTGTGTCCGGCCTCAGTCGTCCCGCGGTTTGCTCTTAGGCTGTCGCAGTCGTCGGGCGTCAGTAGCATGTCGACTCCGGCCACCAGCCGGTCGGTGACAGCGCAGAGAAGCGGCACTTCGCGAGGGGCGTACTCCACGTAGTGTGCAGGGAGAGCCATTGGAGCGAGCTTCAATACAGCGCTTATGCTGTGTCTGAACACACCCATGAGCACCACCTTCCCTGATGACCCATCTGTCTCTGGCACGACCCCTTCCTGGACTACGCTAATTTCGGTGCCAGAATCGATGACAGCATTAATGGTCTTTGTACCACAGCAGATATCAACCCTTCTCAACCCAGCGCGTCCCTCAATCTGCTCAAAAGGGGGCGCGGTTGCGCCTAGCTGCGTTATAGTTTCTTCTGGCTGTTGCAGGTCGGTCCCGACCGTACCCACCACGGGGTTACCACCTCGGTCTCCCTCCTGCACGCGTTTTTCGGGGACAATCACGGGAAAAAGGACCCAATGCCTGGCAGTTGAACACCTCACCCTGGAGGGGTTTGATTTTGGGCTACCCCCTGTCCCCTCGGATTTTGGCTTGGCGGGAGTCGACGTTTTATTTTCCAGTGAGCGATCCTTGGGAACCAATGAGTGCCCCCCTTTCCTCTGGCATCGCCGGCCCTCGTCAAAGCAGTCGGCCAGCGCAGCCACCTCTAATGACCTCGGCCATTTTTCGTCCTCGTTCAAACTCGTGTACTCTTGCATGTCGATCGGCATGAAGCCCCTGACGCGGTCGGACACTATTAGTGCTAGCAAGTCCTCACGGGAATCAACACCTCGGCTCCGAGCGTAATACTCGACGCAGCCCTCGACGCATGTCACGAACTGAGTCCAGAATTCCCTCTCCGCTCTGGTGGCGTTCAGAAAGAGTCTCCTGTACTCAGCCGGCAACATCTTCAGCTCAAGTAAGACGTGCCCCTTAACCGCGCCATGTTCACTTGCCTCACCCACAGGGAGCCTATTCACTAGCGCCCGCATGCGCTCCGTAAAATAGGGTTGGATGAGAGATTCCCTCAGACGCTCGGGCACCTCATACGTCTGAAACACGTTTTCGACACCGTCGAACCAGCTAGGCACCAATAGTTCCGACGAAGGTATTTGCGTCAGAACACCCTTCATAAGCCTCGGAAAACTCAGCACCTCCTCTCGAAGGCTTAACTCCGCGCCGCTTGCGCTACTCCGGGGTCTGTTCTCTACGCGTAGCCGCTCTAGCTCCAGCTCGAGTCGCACTAACTTCTCCTTCACTCGGATGAGTTCCATTTCTTGCTCGACACCCCTTTGATCGATGACGGCCGACGAACGACCCGAGCTGTCTCCTTGGTCCCCGTTTCCTTGTATCCCCAAGCTAGTGGCCACTCCACCCTGAGATGACGCTTCACCTCGCTCGTCTACATTCCCATCGCCAGTCCCATCCCGACCCAACGTGAGGACCGGCATTTGCCGACCCACTCCTTCCTTATGCATGGCGGGCACAAGTCAAAAGAATCACCTCACCTTGGAGAGACCGATAACTCCCGCTGAGGAACACACGCAGCCAGTCTGGACAGTCAGGCACGATGGTGTCTGAGCCGTGGACCCACTCCTCGTTGGATAGCAGCCGTTCCGGCGTCGCCGCGTTGAATCTCGGTGGTCCTGGCTTCTCCGTGGAAGACGCCGCCGAGTTCTAGGAACTTGCTGCTCTTCCCCACCCGTGTTGTCGCTGTCCGCCAAATCCATGGAGCTGCACCCACCGCAACAATCTTCCGACGCAATCCTGTCGACTGCGCCAGTGATGTTTGTTTATTTCTCTTCCGTGAGGACTACGTCGGCGATGATGTTCAGAGGCAGAGGCGTTGGGTTGTCAGATCGTAGAGATGACGGATTTCAAGACGGGACTCAACAGTCGATGATGAGAAGAATGAAATATATTTACAAGACAGAACAGTTGAAAGTTTCAAGGCACTTTCCTTCAACCAAGAAGCCCCTTGGCCCCTTCTTCGGTCGCTTATATAAGTTTCCTAATCTCTCCCGCATGCTCAACGACCAATCCCAAAAGGTCTTCTCGTGGCCAATCGGGCAGAACACTGCTAAACAACAAAAACACTCCAAAAAAAAAGACTCTCACAAAAATACCCACCCACGCACACACACAGATGTCGGGCGCCCCGCGGTCTCCGTCAACGACGGGAAAGTCAGACCCCCCGGGCCGCGAACCCGACTCCCGAAGGCACCACCAAGAAACCCTTGGTCAGTGGCTCTTCACATCTGGGAAGGGGATGCCAAACAAAACACAAACACAAAACACATTCAGCGCGTCGGAAGTACAGCCTTCCGAGCGGTCCCTGTCCGAGGTTACAAACGGGCGCACATTCCGAAGTGCGGGGAACCCGTGCCGCTCTCGTCTCCACTGCCATTAACAGGTCGCCGACGGCCCGGCGCGGGGAGAAACACAACAGATAACGAACCCACGCGGGACCCGCCTTTTGGAATCCCCTGCGCCTGCTGGTGTGCTCGGGAAACCTCACGCATCCCCAATAAGTATAATTTCGCTTCTTTATATTCTCTGCTCCTGCTCATGTGCTCAGTAAACCTCACAGAAAGCAGCACAGCAAGACGCCTCATGAGCTTCTCCCTACAGTGACGTATACGTACACTGCTGGAAAGCGACATGAACACGGAGTACCAGAAAGAACAAGTTAATGTCCACTCTGTCGCCTATGCAGTGCTAAAATATCTACCCCAAAAAGCTTGCCCTCATGCTCGGTTTAACTGATCCATTTGCTATTCACTGCAGGAAAACTACATGCTCACTCCATTTCTTATCGCAACAGCACAGAGGTCTAGCACACAAAGAGAAGAGACACGCCAGAGGAAGAAACTGTGCCAACTATCCAAAGGAACAGATTCTTTGCTGTCAATGTTACCCTGCAGACTATACACAGGGTGCATACTATATAAAGTCAAATCTCGATAGAACAAATTTCATTGGACTCACGAAAATCGTTTGTTATTCTGAAATTATTGTTATAGTGAATAACTCATAAATTGTAATTATATCTGAGCAAAAATGAGCTACCTTTGCAATAGGAATATCCGGACGCTCGGTTTTATCCGACACACAAAACAAAAAAATGCTCCACGTAGTTGAACACTACACATTTATTGAAAGAAATCAGAAAACTTCTGATAGGTCTAGCACAACGCTACAGGAAGAACGATTTGATGTCGTCCACCTTGTTGACGGCCTCGGTCATACTGGCATCGCTCACGGGATTGAACACGGCACAGTTACTAGAAAAAATCCGAGATCATCTTCTGGTAGGTGTAGCACAAACGCTGGAGGGCGAATGATTCTATGTCGTCCACCTTCCTGTGGACAGCCTCAGTCGCACTGTACACCTTCCAAGAAACATGCGCAACTTGCTGATGGCATTAAGGACATCGGAGTTGGAGACCAATTCTTCCTGCTGATCCGTGACTGTGACCGAACTCTTGACAGACGGGAGTGAACGAGCAGGACGCCTTGCGTCCGGAACAGTCCGTGTGAAGGAGAGGTCTGACAGGAATGTGAAGTTAGGTGGGTAGGGTTAGAATTTGTTTCCCGGCTCAATCTTTGATGATGATGATGGTTGGGCGTTGCGGGAGCCGCCAAGCGGCCAAAATGTGGGTCTTTCTGTAATTTAAAATTATTTTTGCCATCCATCGTTGCTTTCAACTGTTTTTTTTGCGATATAAATTCGTAATAGTGAGGTGTTGTTAGCATATAAGAGCATTTAAATTACGTGCATTATTCTGAAATATTCGGTATTTTGAAATTCGTAGTACTGAAATATTTTTGCATTGAAACCAATTGGCATTTGGAAGGGGATTTTTGAAATGTTTGTAAATCTGAAAAATGTGTTATAGTCATTATAACACACGTTATTGCAAGGCGTCATGCCTTGCAATAACGAGATCTGACTGTAACAAAAGTATTTTCTTATATCGTGATGTTTGTCTGCCATCTTTCGAATTGTAGACCATCATTGCGCTATTTAAATATTAAGGGGGAACACTACCCAAAAAGCTAACTTTTTAACCGCTCGATTGATCTTAATGAAACTTGCTGGGGGCAATCATATTGCTCCCAGGACCAACTGTGCCAACTGTTAAAACTCTATGTTCATTTTGTTAGAAGCTATACAACTTCAAAGATGAAAGTGATTGTGTCTACTTAGGAAAACTATCGTTTTGTAATAAATGAGAATTCCGCACTTGTTATGTCTTCGATGGAATTAGGAATGCCTATAGCAAGGGGCTATGGAGCCATTTTACCACTTTTCAGCTATTTTTGCAACAAGAACATTGTACGAACATGAGCGACACTTTCATCGCTTTCACTGGTCATTGGAAATTACAATTTTTCAGTGTCAACAAAGGTAAATATAGAAAAATTAAGCTCGTAGCCCCCTTCCTCATAAAATTTCACATAAGAAGAACTCTATTAAAGGCATATTTGCCACTTGATATCAAAACGATAGTCTTCCTAAGATCAATATTTGTCAGAAAAACAAAATATGAGAAAACTCGATTCAAAGTTTTGAAAGTACCCCAGTTTATTTCTAGGGCCTAAAAATTTCAAAAGAAGCCCCCAGCAGCATATGTTGGACCTTCCTGGTCCACACGGCGCTGTTCAGCAGAAAGAGCATCAAGCTTCCGCTTCTTCTTGGCCACTTTTGAGGACTGAAGTGCTTGTGCTCGTGCGCGGGACAGGCACGAGTTCCTCGCTTGCTCCATGTGCTTGGTAGTGTACGAGCCACAAGCAATATTCAGCTTCTGAAGCACTCTTCCCACGCCCTGTGGACCATGATTAAAGTTCAGAACAGCAAGGGCTGCCGCTGTCTCCACAGTCTTCAAAGATGCGAACTCAGTTTTGGCGCACCTCTTCCACACCAGCGCGTTAAAAAACTCATTGGTGTTTTGTGTCTTCATTCTTGAGCACCGTGCGAGCAAGTCCGCATTTGCCAGCCTGTTGTAGACAGGCACAAGCTCAGCGGCAATAGCCTTGGAGAAGGCTGGGCGGTGTGCCTGCGGTTTTGTTGCTTTCCCCGCATCTAACAGGGCCTGTTGCCTGTTGTAGTGGCACCAGGAGTCCTCACCACGAGGGCAGGCGTTGTGCCGAGGCTCTGCATCCGTCGAGTACGAGTGGAGAAGGCTTGCAAAGATTCCCTTTTGCATCTTTTTAACGTCGGGAGCGTTGTCTTTGAGCGCAGCAGCATAATAAGCTGTTAACTTTTTGGTTACAACTTTTGTAACCTTGCCTTTGCCTCCCAGGCCTTTCTTCATTTTTTTTAGGTTTTCAATTCCAGAAAACATTCGCTTTGCCACATGATTTATGCAGTCTTCTTTTACTATCTCCTTGTCATACAGCTGGAGCTTGGAGACGTGCATGAATGACTTGCTGTCACCATCACAAAGTACCGTAGTGTACTGCAGGTTATAGAGCTCTTTTGATCTGCTGAAAATAGCAGCAGCAGCAGCAACTTCCATAGCGTTCGACGAGCCATTAAAATTCTTTTGGCAGACGTCCTTGTGTCCCTCCAACCACTGCACATGCTCTGTTTCACCTTCTTTCGGGCCTAAGTTGCAGCCAAGGCAATAATTGCTGTGCACTGAAAAGTCGAGCACGAGGCCCGATTCCAGATCAATCGCGGCTCCAAGTCCGAAATGAGATGTGTGGCCTCGTTTGTGCCAGGTGCCGTCGTAACTCACTGACGTGTCTGCCAGGTCACTGCTGTTTCGGACTCCGTTTTTGTTCCTTATCGTCTCGGCGGCCTCTTTCATGGACTCGCGCGCAGCATCCATAGCGGCGACATGCAGCTTGTCCGCGATACACTGATATGTCTTCAGATGCATCGGTGCCGGGGAATCCATGGCCCTGAAAAAGTTCGTTAACTTTGTGAAATTGATGCCGCAGTTCCTGCTTGCAACGGCGAGACGAACAGGCAACTCCGGCTGCCGGGTTGACGCGACGACCGGCGAATGCCCGGCTTTGACGATATCGCCGCACACACTGCATGAGACCGCAAAGTGAAGACTGGCGCCGGTACCAGTTTCCCTGAGCGCAAGCGACTGTCCTTTGCACGTAGGGCACGAAAGAGCGGCTATCAAAGTATGTAGGGCTGTCATTTTGATGAAGCGGTATCCGCTCGGCGTCGTCTGCCGTTCCTCGCCGGCGTCGTTCGACACACTTGCGCATGGGTCGTCTTTGCTCAAAAGCGCTGCCTTCCGTTCGAAGGCAGTAAGAGTATCATCATCCATCGGAAGGGGTTGGGTGTCTGCCGTTGACGCCGCGTCGCACAGAAGTGAGACATCCGTTTTCGCTGGTCCGGCAGGCGAACATGGAGATGAAGGCGTCAGCCCGATTGGCCGCCCGTTGCTGTGCCGGCCTCTCGGCTTAGAAAAGCGACGCCGCGTTCCGAATGACTGCAAAGTCTTCCTTTTCGTTGATGGCATTTTCTAGGTAAAAAAATACACATCCGAAATGGCAGGGATATTAGAAGCGGCCGGGCAATCGGAAAGTCACAACACCGGACAAGATGGCGACGCGGAATGCGGCGAGAAAGACATGTGTGGGCTTTTCCGCCAACCACAGTTCGAGTTTCGTTTTTCCAGCCAATGAGGCATCTCCATTTCTCAAATATCATGTTTTCTTCTTTTGTTGCTGCACGTGCTTTGGCGCACCCTCGACAGAAGAGAGTATGAGCATTTGAAAGAGCAAAGAATGACGTTTCCAACGAGGGTATGTGCACGGCGCTAGGCCTATTCCACGCCTAGCGCGCGCGCTTTGAAAATGGCGTTTGCGGGCCGTTTTTTCGCTTCCGAAGCGGAGTGCGTCCACCACCGACGCTCAGTAAAACATGTTTTTCTCGCGTTCTAGGGCACAGATCATTATAATATTTTATAAATAGATTGTTTATTAACCAAGGAATCAAAAACAAACAAAATCTGAAAACCCGTTTTTTGGATAAAAATCGCCGTTTTTGCCCCGTGTCTCCCCTTAAACAAACCAATTTTTTTAGAAACCCTCACAAGTGTGCTTCTTCCCACTAACATGTGCACTGCAGGAAGGTGACCTGTGACAAAAAAGTTGGTGTGCTGTTCCCCTGTTGGGCAAAATATCTACCGGAAACCAGTTCGCCTGTACCCTCTCTTTTACTTCTGTATCCTGTGTATCTATGATGTTTGGAAAAAGCACACTGTTATACACACCATTATTACTGAATGGAACATAAGTAATTTTTGAAGAAAGACCTGGCATCGTGGACAGTGAAGTGTTGTCCTTGGCAGATACAACTGCCTGAACTCAATTTCTCTTTTCACTTCTAGAACTCCTCTATTCAAAGCTGCATTCACTCGGCAAAGCGACACAAGTTTTGTAGGGAGGAGCGCAAATGTGCCTCTTCCTACTATAATGTGTACCGCAGGAAGGTGGCCTTAACAAAAAGAACAAGCCCATAAGCTTTTTTTTTTCTAAAGGCCAAATGCATGCGAAGCAAAACAGATAAATGGAAATGTCTGCTTATGAACATACCATAGATTTGAGCCATGTACCGCAGCCATCTTTGCAATGGTTTTTCTTGCATGCTATGAGGTTCCAGTCTAATAGCATGTGGAATCTATGTTCCAATGGATAGATTCCAAATTTCATAAAAAATTTACTTCATTTCAGCTTCTGGCTTTTAGAAAAAAATAACTTGTGTCTACATTCTGCAAGAACTCTACAAGCTCATTTCGTCCTTGAAACATGTTTGCCCATCAGGCCAAACAATAAGAAAACTTACCATAGTTTCACTGCCATGCAGGTCTACGCATAGTTTTTCTCTCAACAAGTAGTCTAGCTTCCGAAAGATTGTGAGAAAAGGGAAAACATGCGTTAATCCCAGTAATAACAAACATGCTCAGAGCATTCAATCGAAAAAACTGGGTAAAAGATTCCAGAAACAGTTTATTATATGACAAATAAAACAGTGATACAGAAACAAGTATATCCTTTTAAAAGGGGCACTGACACCCCAAGGTCATATTTTTTTTTGGTCTCAAATGATAGAGGTCGTTGTCATAGACATGCAAAAAAATACCGCAACGTGAAACACATTTTTTCACACGCGTGCGCACCATTCTATTTTTGCTGCTCTTCTCTTGCTCTCCTCACCTTCTCACTTTTTTTGATTTGTGACGTCAAATATTCGCGACTCCAGCGACCTATAGGGGGCGCCACCACCAAACAAACATGGCGGCTGAGTCCAGGTCGCGGCGGTCGCGGCGGCTCGGCCGGGCCGCCTGAACAGGTGGCGCGTTCAATTTAACAGGTTTTCTTTTGTTTAATGCCCAATTTTATAGGTATTTGAACTGAGACGGTTAAGTGTAGCCGGTGCAGATAAACTTGCAAAGCATAGTTTTGTTTTGCCGGTGTTTTTTTGTTCTTTTCGTGTCAAACTTTCGTTTCGGAGATTTCGTTCAAAACCGAAACTATGGGCTCCGGAGAGACGGTAACATACTAATCAGTTTTGATCGTCTAAGGAAAGCGGCGATGACTATAGAATTGTTCCACAGAGAGTAACTTTTCAGCTAACTCGCATGCCTCGACCATGCGACTTATCTGTCCGCGAAATCGAGCTTTTGTGCGTATCCGCGTTTACGAAACAGCTCCAGTCGTCTGCTCGGCCAACAACACAGGCTGCAGGAAAATTTCGAAAATTAAGCAACCGCTTCTTGAGCCAAGGACCCTGTTAACCCGCCGGCGCCCCACTAAGCAGCTGATACTGGTATTTCAATTCAGGTTTTAGTAGCAATCGAGAAGTCATTTTGACGAGCAGGTTATGTATTATATTACGTACTATGGGGGGGGTCCCACTAAAGCGATATTAGTATATCCATCGGGTTGAAATATGAGCTCAGTTGACTAGCTATTAGGTGAGCTGCTGAATAAAAGTATATTTGACAGACGGAGACATACTACTTAAACTTAGCCAAATGGTTCTATAGCCGGCAGCACGGAGACAAACTGAAGAGGGTCTTCATTGAAGATTCACGCAGAACCTCTCTGCATTGAACTTTGCTTCGAATCCTGAACGGAGAAAATTAGTACTTTTTTGTGGCCGGTCAACCTGACCAATGTAGACGTATATTGCTGCTGGCCTCGACGTCCTCGTAATATAAATATTGGAGGCGTGATAGGTCAAAATGCCGTGACAGCATCTAACATTGCGAGACTTGTCTTCCACCTTTTAAAAACAGATAATTTCCCTCATTCATCATTTGCACCGAGCAGGTTTTCCTGAATCAAGTAATTGCGAAATCAGCCCAACTCCTTCAGTGTGGTCCAGAGGCTTTTTCGGCGAAGAGCAGCCAAGATGAATAGCCAACGCACCGACCGGCGTGGGTGGCTCAAACTTGAAGCTAACCGAACACAACCAAACTCAAGAAAAGCAGCTATCGAACCTTCCCATTCACTTGACTGCAACATTGATGTTCCCTCCAGTATCAGTTACCAAGCAGTCGCAACTTTGAATGTGATTCGAGACAGACAAGAAATCAAAAAGTTTTTCCGTGATTCCTCCCCATCCAAGAAATCGAAAGCACGTGACCGTGTGCTGTGGAGTAAACGGGCTTTCAAACACGTAATAGAAGGAAACAATCTACTGAGGCTTCACCACACTAATGATCACTCAGGCAAACTTAAGAAATATTCGGACCTTCGTCAAATTACATCGCCACCGCGCCGACAACAGGTCTCCGCGAAAGCCACCAGAGACGCGGAGGGGCGCAGAGCGACCTGGACCGGCTGGTTCCCGGTTTTCCCGCTTGGCGGCGTCCGTTTTGCTGGAGTCGCGAATAATGCAATTTAGAAGCTATATAAGCGAGATTTCTATAACATTTAATGACAGCATTTGTAAAACACATTTTTTAACGCAATTGTGAATGCACTACGGCTTGGCCCTTCTTTTTGAAATACCGAAAATCTACGTCCAAAGTGATGTCGCCTCCTGGCTTTTTATCCTCCCTCGGAAAACGGGACGGTACTCGACAGATGTAGCAGAGGATGATTGGTGAGTTGCGGAATTGGACAATGTTGTCTTTTTTTAGATGCCTGACGACCTCTCGGACTTCGAAAAGAAAATCTTCGGACGGTCAAAAAATGGCTGGGTTTGGTATCTATGTATCGTAGCTTCGGTTGTGACTCCGCTGGGGCAGTCACCCACACAGAACCGGTGCAGTGTGGCCCCTCACGTCGCTCACAAAAGTGTAGTGTCCATTCTCTTCGACCTCGCACCGTTTCAAAGAATTTGAGATCGCTGAAATTTGAAGTTCTGAAAGAACTTCAAAGTTGAAAGTCAAGCGTCGTCTGCTCGCAGCCGGTTGTTCGTGGGACGCCAGCGAACACGACACTTCTAGTGGCAGCGGTTAGGAGGCGTCAGAAAAACTCGACTTACAGGACGCCTCAATATTTGACGTCACTGCGCTGGTGCAGATCACGTGGGAACTTCAAATTCGTCATTTGAAATTTGTTTTTTTACTTCACAAGTACTGAATTGCCAAGTTTTGAATTTTGAGGGTAATGTCCAGGCATCGTTATCAATCGTTTCGGATAATAAAAAAAAAAGATTTTGACCTGTTAGTGCCCCTTTAAAGGTGCCCTGCAATCATATTTAAGCGTCTACCTTTTTTGTGGTTTCCACGTCTCTTAGGGTTCGGGCAAGCCAGTGGGCACGGAGAGAGTAACTAAATGTCAGTAAGTCATTTTAACCGGAAGACGCGGAAACCTCCTCCACCTACGAGGGCGACCCACGTTGCCGAAAGCGCATCTTTGGTCCTGGGCTTACTACTGGTCAGAGCTGCTAAAAGCTTTTTTTTTAGTCGAAATACCAAATATAAACGTCGCAAACCGTTTAAATTATGTATGAAAGTAGTTTTTGTTTAGTATTTTCGATCAGAAAGGAAACAAATGCAGTTCATAAAGTACGGAAACAAGAAAAGACCCGTGGACAAACCCGCCACCAAGCGGCGGAAAAAACTGCACATACTAGAAAGGGCTAGTGGGATGAGGCTCCGCAAACAGTGAGCGTAGAAAGGTGCCGGATGTACGTGGCGGCGCTGCGGTCGTATACCGGCTCGAGGATCCGACCGGTTCCGAGCGTTCCGAAGGCTTTCGGCGCAGGCTTGGCTGGCGATTTGGCCATTTGGCGGTTTGGCAGCGCGAAGTGGCTCCCGTTTTGATGCACGTGGTGGCGCTGCGGTCGTATACCGGCTCGAGGATCCGACTGGTTTCGAGCATTCCGAAGGCTTTCGGTGCAGGCTTGGCTGGCGATTTGGCCATTTGGCGGTTTAGCAGCGCGAAGTGGCTTCCGTTTTGAACCGGTCTTTACCCCGTGTTTGCTGTCGTTTGTGGCCAATGAAGTGTTATGCCGAATCAGTCTTTAACCGCACAGCAAATGCAATGCGAGCCGCCCTGGCCGCTCACTTCATACAGTCTATCCAACACGTGCTGTAGTGGCGCCCTCTCGAGCCGTCGACACGGAGTGCGGCAGCCGTGAGCGCTCGATGAGCTCACTACTCCTCCCCTAGTTCACGGCCACTCAAGCCAGGACCTGCGACGTCATGAAGGAGGTTATTTTTGCTTGTTTTTGCAATTCTAATTTGCCTATAACTTTTAAAATAAAGCAAAATTTGAGAAAAGAAAAGTTTCTTTAAAGGACTACGTTCAGTGCGCTCAGGTTCGGTGCAAATTAAAAACCAGCCAAAAAGTTGTTGCAGGGCCCCTTTAAAGGAGAAGTGAAGGAATGAGGATGGAAGATAAAAAAAACACACAAAAATGGTAAGACCCATAGTGGTACCACACTGCTGACTATGAGCAGTCATTTTAAGGCCTAACGTAAAGAGACACATTAGCGGCATTATCAGTGCGGAAGCTAGATGTGATATATAATATGCACGTGCATAATATGCACATGCGAGGTACATGCTTGCAGCATTATTTGCCAGGTTGCAATGGCCTAACACACGTGGCTGTAAGAGTCTGAGCCATTCCTGCACACACACCCATTTCCACTAATTAAAGCCTGCTCGCTTTTTGATAGGATGCTGGCCCACCTACCGGTCGATGCTCGCTTGATATTAGAAACTTTGAGTACTGCACATTCGGGTATTGCCCCGAAGAAAATGATGTGATCATGCTACGAAGCAAAATAACTAAAGAACACTACTTTCACAACCTTTCCATTGTAAACAGGTTTATCTTGTGCCTACACAATTTCCTTAACAAGGGGACACAGTAGTGCCTTCTTCAAAGGGGCCAGTTTGTTTATCTGAAGGTCTACGTAATGTAGGACATGCCATGAACAGAGGAGAATGGTGCTCCTGGGCATAAAGTCCTTTAAAATTCTAAGCTCGTTTAAGTCCTTGTCTATCAATATTACTTCGAAGGCTGAGGCTGACATTATGAAAGGTTTGCAGTCAATGAACTTGACAAACAACGAGCACACTATTGCGGATGTCTCCCTCTGTAAAAATGCATAACAGACACTCCTACCCCTTCCACAACCATCCTCACACAGAAGTGATTGCAGAATATAGCCCTCTAATAATAATAATAATAATAACAATAGTAATTTTTATTTGCACAGACTGCGATACCCACTCGGCAGCGTGCAGGGCTAGGCAGAAAGGTTGAGACCCTTACGCAGTTGCACCTGCTAGCCCGCTGCCAAGTGGGGAAAGGGATACGGAAGAGGAAAATAAGTACCTATACCGTGCATCCCCCCGTATCACACTAAGCGCCCATACTTGAATTTGTAAGATCTGAGAAAATATGCACAGTACATTGATATGTAAAATTGATGACCGGACAAGCGCTCATCCCCCATTTTTTCGCGATTATCTCTAAATTTTGAGTGGGCGCTCGCCCGGTGTTTTACGGTACAACCACTCAAAACAGAAGGATACGCATACAAAAACGGGTAACAACCCTGTGCCATTCCAAGGCAGAGCAACCCCCCGCGTGCGCGGGGAGTTTACAAAATTTGCACGCCCGTGGCCTGTTTCATGGCTCAGGCACTGCCAACGCTTGCAGCAGTGCGAACATGGGTATTTACGTCCCGTGGAGATCAGTTTACGATACCTTTTGCACAAGTCTAGGGACTCCTTTCTGTCTCGCGGGAGAGGTTGATGTTCCTTCAGCGGAACAAAGAGGAGTTCCTTGATGGCCGCGGGGTGCAGTGACAGGCCGTGCCTCTTAGTCCGAGTGTGCAGCGGCTCAGGCTGGTCGGTGCGCCTGTTCACACGTACGGCTGTGGGGCCAGACAGTAAGCCGTCCAGCACACAACACAACACTCATACAGGCGATGCTTCGTCGCTGTTCAAGGGATCGCCACCCGCAATGTTCAATCGTGTTTCGTAATGTGTGTCGACAGCACCTGTAGCGCGTGCACATAAAGTTCTGGTTCTTCTTCTTTGGACACTCTCAATGTGCGATGGAGACCACACCTCACTGCAGTATTGCAGCATAGGCAGCATTATATCGACGTGTACGGTAGTTGTAAGGTTGTTGTCCCGGACCTCGGTGGGAACCCTGGAGGTGTCTACCGTCGAGGGCCGGGGGACCGTGGAACGATGCTGGTTGCTGGAGAGCTGGCTGTAGACGGCGAGGACTCGGGACAGGGACGACCAAGACTGCTTAGTGTTAGATTAAAACACAAAACTTTACTTGAACTTTTCCGGAGTGCACAATACAATCAAACAACTGGGAATAACTGACCTCAGAGGCTTACGATCGCGAGACACGAAGTCAAGTGTCCTACCGCGCACAGTAGGGCGATGGCTAAGTAGCGGGCGAACAAGGGCTGCCGCGTGCGGCAGGTAACGCGGCGAACCGCGGGAGGAGAACAGTCAGGGGCTCGCAAGCCCGTTCCAACTCGAGGCTCACACGCCCGGTCAGGGCTTAAGACAGTGCGCCGGAAGCCGCTCTGTCCAATGAGGGCTTCGTCTGCATCCCATTGGGTTGAGGCCCCGACGCACTCTCGACCTATCGCACGAGAGTTCGTTGCTGTTGCCGAGTTGGTCATTAAGATCGGGCCCTGCGGTTGAGAGTGTAAACCGCGATATGTTTATGTTCCGAGGAAGATCTACTGGTTCTCGGTTTAGGCGAGAATCGTCGAAACGTGCCCCGCCAGCAAACGTCCTTTCCCCCAGAGCACGGGCAGGAGCCTCAGCGTAAACGGAAAGCACGCCTGGGAAGCCGTTTCGTGGAGAATCCCACGATGCCGGGTCCACACCGGCGCATATACACCAGTTGCGCCCAGTGCCTCTCGAGTCAAAGTCACGAAACACTGGAACATGACCCGAAGTCTTCGAGGAAGTCGTTCGAGCTTGAGACACGGCCCAGTTTACAAAATGGCACGCCAGCCGATGATAGCCGCACTCCGGTGCCTGCCCCGAACGCCCGCATAGATTTGTGTGTCTGGAGCCCCGGGTAAGAGGCAAGGTCCGCGGGCAACGACCCCCGTGGGGGATATGCAACTCCGTTTGTAGTAGACGGAACAAAGTAAGACACATGCAAGCGCTAAAGCAAAATGAATGACCGAGGCTCAGCGCAACATACCGATAAGCTAAAACTAAACGCCATCTTGGCGGCGCACGAAATTTGCCTCCGCCTCTACAGGCCCTCACCCAGGCAATCATCCTCATTCCTTTCCACCATTCTTGTTTACTGATGAAAAAAATGCTGTTAGTGCTTTCAATGCTGCATCTTGGGTACTTATTGCTGTCCCACATGGAGGCACATCTTTCTTTGGTGGTGGATTTATTATTCTGTGAAAACGATATGCCTTGACCGTCATCTTGAACCCATTGCAATCATCAACTGTTTATTGTTTGGTGTACAGAGTAAAGTATTTACTAGATCTATCAGTCGTCTGTTTGAGTCATCACGGTGCGTGAGCATACAGTCGCATGGGATTTTCTTTTAAATCTTGCACACCTTCATTGAAGTTGATAACTTTAGATACAGAAAGGCTATCTTGATTGGAACGACACGATTGGATGTTGTCAACATGCTCTTCAACTTTTATATTGAGCGGTTTGATCACAAATTAATATATAAAAGTGAGGTAATTAATATTTGTTAATTTGCCAGTTTGGCACATCGCAAAAGAATATTAGACCTTCCTCAATAGGGCTGCAAACAATACTGTGTTGGCTCACACGCCCAGTGTGTGCCAGTTTGTGTGGTACACTGTATAGATTTACTAGCCTGTGATTTTGACAGTGTGGAAAGCAAAGCACTCATAGAGTTCCTGTACATACCTGAACAGTTTCCACGTGGAGGACCTTGTTGCTGTCAACATGGAGCATGGTGTAGGTGCCGTACTTGGCACTGTGGCCAGGCGAATCTGCCCTCCCATCACCGGCCAATGTCAGCTGCTTTCCTGCAGCAGCTGTGAACAGCTCCAGCTGATGCTTGTTCCACATCTGGTTTTGAAAGACAGCATTCCTATAATGTAGACGGGGCTTCACTTTAATGTAACTGGGCTTGGGTGGAGGATAAACACATCCAGGTCCCCTCTTCTGCTATATACTGTTACGCCTGATTAAATTAGTTTTAATTGTGCAGGGGTCCGGTCTATCCAGAGCCCCATATGCACGCAGAGGAAGAGGTCGATCCTCGATTTTTCGATTACACCTGCGGGAGGAAACCCGACTTTCTACGGCACTGAGTTCCTGGGCCAACGTGTTTTGGGCCGATACGTTGGAAGAGCACGAGAAGGACAGTAACAAGGAGCCTTCTGCATGTTGGACTTTAGCTTCGAAGTACCTTTTTAATTGCAGGAAGGAGAAACACCTTTTGGATCATGAAGAAGGTCCTGTAAGTGAAGCAGGCTATCCCCATACCAGTCGGCGTCCTCAAGGTCTTTTTGATGCTGCAGCCAGTAAACAAAGCTGAGGCAGCCATGAGGATGTTGCCAACTGGCTTTCGCCTGATGATCGGCTGGCTACACCAGTTATCCACGTGGCCTATCTTGCAAATAGTGGAAACCTGGAGACAGCAGCCTTGAACACTCTTGTCCATGTGAATGATAGAGGCAGCACAGGTTTGGCACGTGTTGAGCAGCACATCAAGGAAGGATTCAAATGCAATGAATTTTCTCTCTTCCACCAGGGATGGCGCTTGCTTCTCAGGCCATGATACAAAAATAGCGATTATCTAAACAACTGACCTATTAATTATGGATGATCAAATAAACCCTTGCTTAACAGAACCTTCACACAAACCTCTCAAAGCTGTCTTCCGATGGAGAATAGTTAGGGTCGGCGTCTTGTCTTCGCTGCTCGCCCGTGAAATCGAGGTCCCGTGGATCCGAGGAATGCAATGAAGAGGAAGCCCACAACAGTGTCCCAGAAACCTCTGTCTGAACAGTCTGGGTCCTTGATGGTGGCGTGATGCATACTTGGAAGGCTACCGAACAGTGTGGCTTTAGAAACATGCCATTTTTCAATACAATGAACAAACATCCACACACAAAGGCAGAAGGTGGCTTCTCCCTTTCCTTCCTGCAAATGCCACACAAGAATACAGCTGTAGAAGAACTTGTAGTTGGGCTAGTTGGTGAACGTTGGTATTCATGTTACAAGGTGCAAAAACACGGACACAAGAGAGAAAGAGACAAACAGGCGCCACTCACAACTATATTTGAAAAGTGCAGAAAGAAAGGAATACAATCCTCGTCATCTTCATCTCGTCCACGCACGCGCTTAGCCATGTGACATACGCTTATCGCCCAATTTACAAAAACTTATCAAATAATCTAACCTCGGCATTATAGAGTGCAACAGATGTGTCACTTACGAAGTAAGTGACACATCGTAAGTGACACATCTGTTGCACTCTATAATGCCGAGGTTAGATTATTTGATAAGTTTTTGTAAATGCATTATAGAGTGCAACAGATGACTCGGCATTATAGAGTGCAACAGATGTGTCACTTACGAAGTAAGTGACACATCATAAGTGACACATCTGTTGCACTCTATAATGCCGAGGTTAGATTATTTGATAAGTTTTTGTAAATTGGGCGATAAGCGTATGTCACATGGCTAAGCGCGTGCGTGGACGAGATGAAGATTACGAGGATTGTATTCCTTTCTTTCTGCACTTTTCAAATATAGTTGTGAGTGGCGCCTGTTTGTCTCTTTCTCTCTTGTGTCCGTGTTTTTGCGCCTTGTAACATGAATACCAAGAATACACCTGTACCCCCAACCCTTTTTCTTCTCAATATGAGAGTCTTGGTCTGGCCCTACCTTCACAGCATTGAGCTAAGCGTCCCATCAAAGAACTGTGTCTGTAGCCTTTTCCAGTATATAAAACAAAACACCTGGCTTGGATTTCTATGCACAAGCTGCTATCTTATGACACCAGCTCATTCCCTATATCAGCAGTTCCTAGACTTCTGGACATCACGTGCCGCCTGACCCACTCGGAGGCTACTCAGAGACGACATCGGAGCACGATATGAACTATGGTTATCTCTGCATGAACATGACCATAGTGCATCGGATCGAGAGGAGACAACTGTGCTTGGAAAGAGAATGGAGGGGTGGGCAGATAAGGTTGGTTGATGCTAGCTCTGATCTGTTATGGTTGCATCCATGCAACCCCAGCATAGGATTATACTAACACACAGAAAGGCACACCATGGAGGACAAAAGAAAATAATATATTAACTGCTGCCCAGATTACGTATTGTGTGTTTCATATGGATCGAAACTCTATTATGATTCTTTTCTTGACATTGATGCAATAAAGCAATACAGAAGCCTGCAGACCCTGTAAAACAATGATGGACCTTTCTAAACAAGTTTTTTTTATAGCTATCTGCCACTGAGTGGCTCCAATCTCCCACAGTGGTGGTCAAACTAAAAAGACACTTCACTGAAGTGCAGGGATAGTTTTTTTATTTTTTTTTATTTACATTACTTGCATTGTCTTTCAACATCATAGCAGGGGTGAGTACATAAAATACATTGAATTCTAACAAAAACATTGAAACAAACAAACTTGTATATATGTTAAACACATCCTTTAATAGCCAACCTATTCCATTCTTCTATAGTTTTTGGAAAAAAAAAAGAAAATGCAAAAACATCAGTACTGCAAAAGAAGGGTCGGGTTTTGTTCTGGTGGTCTGCCCCAGGGCCGTAAAAAATTTCGGGGGGGGGGGGGGGGGGGGGGGGGGGGGTTTTGAGGACAACGGCGGCCATTTTGTCTTATTTTCGCCTATGAAGCATGTGCATCGGTGGCATATAATGGAGAGTTATAGCAAACCGAAGAACCGGTCCCGGTTTGGTACCCGGTAGCCGACCGGTGCCACTGCGCGTGCGCAGAGGTGGAGATTAAAATCGGCTGGCTGCCAGTGCACCGACCAGGGCCGTACCCAGAAAAAAATTTTGGGGGGGGGGGGGGGGTCAGAATTCCCTAACCCCCCCTGGTTACGGGCCTGGTCTGCCCTTCCCAATATATAAAAAGGTTTGTGTAAAAACATTTCTCAACTGATTAAAAGGTGACTGTTATATATATCATGTAAAAATTTCAACCTTAACATTTTTCTGCGTTCAACTAGGGATTCCCACTTTAAATTATTCTTCATGGTGGTGACACTTGCCCCGTGTTGGTAATCATTTAGAACAAATCTAGCACACTGATTTTGAATTTCTTCCAGTTTTTCTATTAGCTTATTGTGGTGGGGATCCCAAACAACTGCTGCATATTTATTACAGGGGCAAATAAATGTAAAGTACAAAGTTTTTTTAATTTTTCATGAACCCTGTTGAAAATTTCGTCGTATAAAGTTAAGCATCCATACAGCCTTCACAGTTATTATTTCCACATGAGCTTTCCACGTTAAATCGCTGGACAGAATTACGCCCAAGTATTTTATGCTTGAGTTAGCCTGAATTATTTCATTATTTATTACGTAGGTTGACGCAATGGAGCTTTTCTTTTGAGTAAATCTCACGTGAACACATTTTTAATGTTCAGATTCATTTTTCAATTGTTGCACCACATTGAAATATTTCCGAGATCAGCCTGTAAGAAATTTATGTCATTCGAATCATTAATTACTCTAATACTGTTATCTGCAAATAGTCTTGTATTTGATTGTATTCCATTAATAATATCATTTATATATACGAGGAAGAGCAAAGGTCCCAGAACAGAACCCTGGGGGACACCAGATGTAACACCAACGTAATCGGACCTCTCACCATTTAGCACAACACACTGCTTTCGTCCTCTCAGGTAGTCCTGGAGCCAACTTAAAACATTATCAATGGCAAGTAAGGTATGTTTGAAATTTAACAATTCATGGTTTACGAGATCAAAGGCTTTTTTGAAGTCTAAAAACAAACAGTTTACTGCATGTCCAGTATCCATGGCGCCTGCCAAAAAGTGAAAAACGTCAACAAGCACAGTCACACAGGATGCTCCAGATCGAAACCCATACTGATCTCGGATAAGGAAATTATTTATGTTTAAGTGTGTAATAAGATTACTATGAATCACGTGCTCCATAAGTTTGCAGCATATGCACGTTAGAGAAATAGGTCGGTAATTTTCCACACAGTTCTTGGATCCTGATTTGTGTATTGGTACAACATTTGCGATTTTCCAGTCTGCTGGAAGCTTTTGATTCTTTAATGATTTGTTGTAAAGCAAACATAAATAGTTTTCTATCTTCATGGGACAATTCTTTAATATAAGTGGAGAAATATTTCCCATCTTTGGCCCAGATGATTTCTTTACATTAAGATCTCTTAGTAATAAAGCTATACCGTTGTACGTAATCTCTACGGGTGACAGCGCGTTTTCCATTACAGATCGCACAGTAGGATGCCGCAGAATCAATCACACCGCTCAGAGATGCGCTTGTCATCACTATGAAAAGATGGGAAATAAAAGAAAACGAATGAGTCACATGGAAGCACCAGGAGCAACGGACGCGATGAGATGCTCTTGGTGGTTCTGTACAAGGCAGGCTACATCGCTTTGTGGAGAACCAGTTTGGTGCGTGGGCATACGTGCGGGGGTCCTGGGGCTGCCCTAATTGGTTGAGGATGCCGCAGAATCAATCACACCGCTCAGAGATGCGCTTGTCATCGCTATGAAAAGATGGGAAATAAAAGAAAACGAATGAGTCACATGGAAGCACCAGGAGCAACGGACGCGATGAGATGCTCTTGGTGGTTCTGTACAAGGCAGGCTACATCGCTTTGTGGAGAACCAGTTTGGTGCGTGGGCATACGTGCGGGGGTCCTGGGGCTGCCCTGGGTGGTTGAGGATGCCGCAGAATCAATCACACCGCTCAGAGATGCGCTTGTCATCGCTATGAAAAGATGGGAAATAAAAGAAAACGAATGAGTCACATAGAAGCACCAGGAGCAACGGACGCGATGAGATGCTCTTGGTGGTTCTGTACAAGGCAGGCTACACCGCTTTGTGGAGAACCAGTTTGGTGCGTGTGCGTACCTGCGGGGGTCCTGGGGCTGCCCTGGGTGGTTGAGGATGTTGCAGAATCAATCACGCCGCTCAGAGATGCACTTGTCATTGCTATAAAAAGATGGGAAATAAAAGAAAACGAATGAGTCACATGGAAGCACCAGGAGCGACGGACGCAATGAGATGCTCTTGGTGGTTCTGTACAAGGCAGGCTACACCGCTTTGTGGAGAACCAGTTTGGTGTGTGTGCGTACCTGCGAGGGTTCTGGGGCTGCCCTGGGTGGTTGAGGATGCCACAGAATCAATCACACCGCTCAGAGATGCGCTTGTCATCGCTATGAAAAGATGGGAAATAAAAGAAAACGAATGAGTCACATGGAAGCACCAGGAGCAACGGACGCGATGAGATGCTCTTGTTGGTTCTGTACAAGGCAGGCTACACCGCTTTGTGGAGAACCAGTTTGGTGCGTGTGCGTACCTGCGGGGGTCCTGGGGCTGCCCTGGGTGGTTGAGGATGCCGCAGAATCAATCACACCGCTCAGAGATGCGCTTGTCATCGCTATGAAAAGATGGGAAATAAAAGAAAACGAATGAGTCACATGGAAGCACCAGGAGCAACGGACGCGATGAGATGCTCTTGGTGGTTCTGTACAAGGCAGGCTACACCGCTTTGTGGAGAACCAGTTTGGTGCGTGTGCGTACCTGCGGGGGTCCTGGGGCTGCCCTGGGTGGTTGAGGATGCCGCAGAATCAATCACACCGCTCAGAGATGCGCTTGTCATCGCTATGAAAAGATGGGAAATAAAAGAAAACGAATGAGTCACATGGAAGCACCAGGAGCAACGGACGCGATGAGATGCTCTTGGTGGTTCTGTACAAGGCAGGCTACACCGCTTTGTGGAGAACCAGTTTGGTGCGTGTGCGTACCTGCGGGGGTCTTGGGGCTGCCCTGGGTGGTTAAGGATGCCGCAGAATCAATCACACCGCTCAGAGATGCGCTTGTCATCGCTATGAAAAGATGGGAAATAAAAGAAAACGAATGAGTCACATGGAAGCACCAGGAGCGACAGACGCAATGAGATGCTCTTGGTGGTTCTGTACAAGGCAGGCTACACCGCTTTGTGGAGAATCAGTTTGGTGCGTGTGCGTACCTGCGGGTGTCCTGGGGCTGCCCTGGGTGGTTGAGGATGCCGCAGAATCAATCACACCGCTCAGAGATGCGCTTGTCATCACTATGAAAAGATGGGAAATAAAAGAAAACAAATGAGTCACATGGAAGCACCAGGAGCAACGGACGCGATGAGATGCTCTTGGTGGTTCTGTACAAGCCAGGCTACACCGCTTTGTGGAAAACCAGTTTGGTGCGTGTGCGTACCTGCGGGGGTCCTGGGGCTGCCCTGGGTGGTTAAGGATGCCGCAGAATCAATCACACCGCTCAGAGATGCGCTTGTCATCGCTATGAAAAGATGGGAAATAAAAGAAAACGAATGAGTCACATGGAAGCACCAGGAGCGACGGACGCAATGAGATGCTCTTGGTGGTTCTGTACAAGGCAGGCTACACCGCTTTGTGGAGAATCAGTTTGGTGCGTGTGCGTACCTGCGGGGGTCCTGGGGCCGCCCTGGGTGGTTGAGGATGCCGCAGAATCAATGACACCGCTCAGAGATGCGCTTGTCATCGCTATGAAAAGATGGGAAATAAAAGAAAACGAATGAGTCACATGGAAGCACCAGGAGCAACGGACGCGATGAGATGCTCTTGGTGGTTCTGTACAAGGCAGGCTACACCGCTTTGTGGAGAACCAGTTTGGTGCGTGTGCGTACCTGCGGGTGTCCTGGGGCTGCCCTGGGTGGTTGAGGATGCCGCAGAATCAATCACACCGCTCAGAGATGCGCTTGTCATCACTATGAAAAGATGGGAAATAAAAGAAAACAAATGAGTCACATGGAAGCACCAGGAGCAACGGACGCGATGAGATGCTCTTGGTGGTTCTGTACAAGCCAGGCTACACCGCTTTGTGGAAAACCAGTTTGGTGCGTGTGCGTACCTGCGGGGGTCCTGGGGCTGCCCTGGGTGGTTAAGGATGCCGCAGAATCAATCACACCGCTCAGAGATGCGCTTGTCATCGCTATGAAAAGATGGGAAATAAAAGAAAACGAATGAGTCACATGGAAGCACCAGGAGCGACGGACGCAATGAGATGCTCTTGGTGGTTCTGTACAAGGCAGGCTACACCGCTTTGTGGAGAATCAGTTTGGTGCGTGTGCGTACCTGCGGGGGTCCTGGGGCTGCCCTGGGTGGTTGAGGATGCCGCAGAATCAATCACACCGCTCAGAGATGCGCTTGTCATCGCTATGAAAAGATGGGAAATAAAAGAAAACGAATGAGTCACATGGAAGCACCAGGAGCAACGGACGCGATGAGATGCTCTTGGTGGTTCTGTACAAGGCAGGCTACACCGCTTTGTGGAGAACCAGTTTGGTGCGTGTGCGTACCTGCGGGGGTCCTGGGGCTGCCCTGGGTGGTTGAGGATGCCGCAGAATCAATCACACCGCTCAGAGATGCGCTTGTCATCGCTGTGAAAAGATGGGAAATAAAAGAAAACGAAGGAGTCACATGGAAGCACCAGGAGCGACGGATGCAATGAGGTGCTCTTGGTGGTTCTGTACAAGGCAGGCTACACCGCTTTGTGGAGAACCAGTTTGGTGTGTGTGCGTACCTGCGGGGGTCTTGGGGCTGCCCTGGGTGGTTGAGGATGCCGCAGAATCAATCACACCGCTCAGAGATGCGCTTGTCATCACTATGAAAAGATGGGAAATAAAAGAAAACGAATGAGTCACATGGAGGCACCAGGAGCAACGGACGCGATGAGATGCTCTTGGTGGTTCTGTACAAGGCAGGCTACACCGCTTTGTGGAGAACCAGTTTGGTGCGTATGCGTACCTGCGGGGGTCCTGGGGCCGCCCTGGGTGGTTGAGGATGCCGCAGAATCAATGACACCGCTCAGAGATGCGCTTGTCATCGCTATGAAAAGATGGGAAATAAAAGAAAACGAATGAGTCACATGGAAGCACCAGGAGCAACGGACGCGATGAGATGCTCTTGGTGGTTCTGTACAAGGCAGGCTACACCGCTTTGTGGAGAACCAGTTTGGTGCGTGTGCGTACCTGCGGGGGTCTTGGGGCTGCCCTGGGTGGTTAAGGATGCCGCAGAATCAATCACACCGCTCAGAGATGCGCTTGTCATCGCTATGAAAAGATGGGAAATAAAAGAAAACGAATGAGTCACATGGAAGCACCAGGAGCGACAGACGCAATGAGATGCTCTTGGTGGTTCTGTACAAGGCAGGCTACACCGCTTTGTGGAGAATCAGTTTGGTGCGTGTGCGTACCTGCGGGGGTCCTGGGGCTGCCCTGGGTGGTTGAAGATGCCGCAGAATCAATCACACCGCTCAGAGATGCGCTTGTCATCGCTATGAAAAGATGGGAAATAAAAGAAAACGAATGAGTCACATGGAAGCACCAGGAGCAACGGACGCGATGAGATGCTCTTGGTGGTTCTGTACAAGGCAGGCTACACCGCTTTGTGGAGAACCAGTTTGGTGCGTGTGCGTACCTGCGGGGGTCCTGGGGCTGCCCTGGGTGGTTGAGGATGCCGCAGAATCAATCACACCGCTCAGAGATGCGCTTGTCATCACTATGAAAAGATGGGAAATAAAAGAAAACAAATGAGTCACATGGAAGCACCAGGAGCAACGGACGCGATGAGATGCTCTTGGTGGTTCTGTACAAGCCAGGCTACACCGCTTTGTGGAAAACCAGTTTGGTGCGTGTGCGTACCTGCGGGGGTCCTGGGGCTGCCCTGGGTGGTTGAGGATGCCGCAGAATCAATCACACCGCTCAGAGATGCGCTTGTCATCGCTATGAAAAGATGGGAAATAAAAGAAAACGAATGAGTCACATGGAAGCACCAGGAGCAACGGACGCGATGAGATGCTCTTGGTGGTTCTGTACAAGGCAGGCTACACCGCTTTGTGGAGAACCAGTTTGGTGCGTGTGCGTACCTGCGGGGGTCCTGGGGCTGCCCTGGGTGGTTGAGGATGCCGCAGAATCAATCGCACCGCTCAGAGATGCGCTTGTCATCGCTATGAAAAGATGGGAAATAAAAGAAAACGAATGAGTCACATGGAAGCACCAGGAGCGACGGATGCAATGAGGTGCTCTTGGTGGTTCTGTACAAGGCAGGCTACACCGCTTTGTGGAGAACCAGTTTGGTGTGTGTGCGTACCTGCGGGGGTCTTGGGGCTGCCCTGGGTGGTTGAGGATGCCGCAGAATCAATCACACCGCTCAGAGATGCGCTTGTCATCGCTATGAAAAGATGGGAAATAAAAGAAAACGAATGAGTCACATGGAAGCACCAGGAGCAACGGACGCGATGAGATGCTCTTGGTGGTTCTGTACAAGGCAGGCTACACCGCTTTGTGGAGAACCAGTTTGGTGCGTATGCGTACCTGCGGGGGTCCTGGGGCCGCCCTGGGTGGTTGAGGATGCCGCAGAATCAATGACACCGCTCAGAGATGCGCTTGTCATCGCTATGAAAAGATGGGAAATAAAAGAAAACGAATGAGTCATATGGAAGCACCAGGAGCAACGGACGCGATGAGATGCTCTTGGTGGTTCTGTACAAGGCAGGCTACACCGCTTTGTGGAGAACCAGTTTGGTGCGTGTGCGTACCTGCGGGGGTCCTGGGGCTGCCCTGGATGGTTGAGGATGCCGCAGAATCAATCACGCCGCTCAGAGATGCGCTTGTCATCGCTATGAAAAGATGGGAAATAAAAGAAAACGAATGAGTCACATGGAAGCACCAGGAGCGACGGACGCAATGAGATGCTCTTGGTGGTTCTGTACAAGGCAGGCTACACCGCTTTGTGGAGAACCAGTTTGGTGTGTGTGCGTACCTGCGGGGGTCCTGGGGCTGCCCTGGGTGGTTGAGGATGCCGCAGAATCAATCACACCGCTCAGAGATGCGCTTGTCATCGCTATGAAAAGATGGGAAATAAAAGAAAACGAATGAGTCACATGGAAGCACCAGGAGCAACGGACGCGATGAGATGCTCTTGGTGGTTCTGTACAAGGCAGGCTACACCGCTTTGTGGAGAACCAGTTTGGTGCGTGTGCGTACCTGCGGGGGTCCTGGGGCTGCCCTGGGTGGTTGAGGATGCCGCAGAATCAATCACACCGCTCAGAGATGCGCTTGTCATCGCTATGAAAAGATGGGAAATAAAAGAAAACGAATGAGTCACATGGAAGCATCAGGAGCAACGGACGCGATGAGATGCTCTTGGTGGTTCTGTACAAGGCAGGCTACACCGCTTTGTGGAGAACCAGTTTGGTGCGTGTGCGTACCTGCGGGGGTCCTGGGGCTGCCCTGGGTGGTTGAGGATGCCGCAGAATCAATCACACCGCTCAGAGATGCGCTTGTCATCGCTATGAAAAGATGGGAAATAAAAGAAAACGAATGAGTCACATGGAAGCACCAGGAGCGACGGACGCAATGAGATGCTCTTTGTGGTTCTGTACAAGGCAGGCTACACCGCTTTGTGGAGAATCAGTTTGGTGCGTGTGCGTACCTGCGGGGGTCCTGGGGCTGCCCTGGGTGGTTAAGGATGCCGCAGAATCAATCACACCGCTCAGAGATGCGCTTGTCATCGCTATGAAAAGATGGGAAATAAAAGAAAACGAATGAGTCACATGGAAGCACCAGGAGCGACGGACGCAATGAGATGCTCTTGGTGGTTCTGTACAAGGCAGGCTACACCGCTTTGTGGAGAACCAGTTTGGTGCATGGGCACACCTGCAGGGGTCCTGGGGCTGCCCTGGGTGATTGAGGATGCCGCAGAATCAACCACACTGCTCAGAAACGCGCTTCGGGTCGCTGAAGACGGCCGAAAGAGGACAGAGAATAAGGCTGACTAAATAAGTAAAGCTCCTAATAATGAATCATGTGCCTACTATATTGGAGCAGCTTTTACAACTCACCTATGCTGACGTGAAAGAAATGAAAGTTATGATTAACATACCTGAGCAAACAGATGGTTCTGCCTCTTCGTGTTCCGTCTCCCAACATGTGTCAGCGACTCCAACTGGGAGGTTGGCGGCACCAAGTAGAGGTGCCTGACTCTAGGAAGGAATAACAAAATGTTAGGTCATCTGACAAATGAGAACTGCAAAGGCCCGCTGAAGTTTATGCAACAGCCCCCTTTACGGCATGAGCCGTATATGGCCCTTCATTCTGAGTGGTCGGCAGAGTGTAATCATGTGACCGTATTTCCATAGCCTTTGACCTTTGACCTCCTTACTGCCTGACCTTCTCCCCCTCACTGGCCTCTCTTTCATATCCACTCATCCCCATCCCATCTCCCTTTTGTTCCCCTTTCTCCCCTTCCCCTCTCTTCCTCGAATGATTGCATGTTCGTGGCTTTCGACCTTTGGCATCGACCTTGGACCTTTGGCTGCTCCTCATTGTCATCTCCCCCACTTCCCTCTACTCCTTCTTCTTTCCTCTCTCCCCTTAATCTTCTCTTTCCTCTCCCCTGCATCTCCTCTTCTTCCCCGCCCGTCTCACCTCCATCTTACTCTTCCTTCACGCTTCCCCAGCTACCTCATCCCCAGTCCCCTCTTCCTTCCGTCCCCCCTTCCCCCTCCTCCTTCCTCCCTTGCGTGATTGTGTGTTCACGGCCTTCGACCTTCATACTGGATTTTCTCCTCTCTCCATCTTCCTCCCCACGCTTCCCTTCCCTCTCGTCCGTTCCCCTATCCACCTCCCCTGTCTATGAGATGATGGCTACCGCCGGTCAGCTCACTTGCACTATGTTGCAATGAGCCGTCACTTTTTTCGTGTGCCGCCTCAGTACAATATATGCGCGCCTCATATTCAATTCGAGTTATGACATGTTTCATCTGCTGCTTGCCATTATTTTGTACAAGATGGTTCGTGTTTGAATTGCAAACACGGAAATCTTTTATGTAGAACATGCTCACTTACCACTTTGTGTCACTTTTCGAGCGGTTCGCTCAGCGGGCTGACTTTCCGCTTTTTTGAAAAGATGCTCGGAACAACCCTTGGTTTCAGTCTTACGCTCTTTGTGGGCAGAATGAAGCTCTTCAGCGCCCTGGGGCTCCTTTTGTAGTCATCATTATGGAAGTGATCAGAGCACAGGCGATCATCAGGCGTCATAACCCACGTGGGAAACGAGGGACATGCGTGGTGGGTCCACACAGCACGGAGTTTATCGTCGGCCGGAAACTTGCGCATCGGCAGCTCGCGATGTGACAAACTGTTGCCACAACCCTCTGCCACACTATAGCGCGGCATCACGGCGTTAAATCCAATGAACCTATTTTAAAACTGTACCAACGCCGCAACAGGCTAACAATCGAGCATTGTTGTCGAAAGAACAAGAGCTAACTTGCGACTCGCAGCAACTAATACCGGCCGTGCCAGAAGCATGCTCGTGTCGTGTCGTGCAAAGAGCTGCAACGAGAACGAGCTCACTGCGGCCAACTACGCCTTGGCTTTTTCCGCCAAGGCTTTGCAAACGCGTTCAGGCCTAGGCTAATTCTGCCGCAGAGCGGCGCTGCTTCTATGCCACAGGTGATGTCACGAAAACTTTCACACTGTCCACCAGATGTGAATTTAAAATCGTTTAATTAAGTTCAAAAATAAGTTCTCCTGTGTTTTACAGCGCGATATTGATATTTCCGAGGTGGTGCCGGTCCCTAGCCCATATTCATGCAAAAAGATTGGTGCTAAAATTTCGTTTCTGTACCCCTTTAAGGGTGCACAGGCAGGTTTGAAACAAAAGTTGACTTCCTTCGAGTGTTTCGTCCACCGTTGTGGTCAGCCGCGAGCTGGAACCATGCCTTCCCAGACTAAACCACGGTTACAAAATATAGAGCCAAATCCAGCTTACATACCCTCTGAGGGTCGACAAAAGGCGATGTATTGGATACTGAAGATCCTGCAAGGGCCTCGTGGCGACGGGCAGCACCAGGAGGGTCATCCAACTGCTGCAAAGCAATCATATTGTGTTTATACCGACATGTGCTGAGCAGGAAATTACTTGGGCTAAACCAAGGTTACAAAATACTGAGTCAAATCAAACTTTCGTACCATCTCAGGGTTGACAAAAGGTGATAAGGTGATATGTTTACGTGTGTTTTTGTGACGTGTAGTTGTAAAAGATCCTTTTGTGTAGTCATTCTTTGCATGAAAAGAATCCTATCAAGGGCATCTGTTAGCCCTTTATTTTTCTACGAGTTGTAACGCCACCACACCTATGTATTTTATTTTCAAGTGTATTTTATTGTGTATATCTCCTGCCTTGGCTGCGTATTAGCGGCCGGCAGTATCAATAAATAAAAATAAAAATAAATAAAAATAAATAAGATCAGGCAGCATATGCTCGTCATAGCTAGCCCCTCGGAAAGTAGTGGCGCTTGTGAAGATGTCTTGAGCCTTCTCCAGCAGATGATCTAGATCCTTGGTGTCAGTTGAGTAGCTCTTTGGCTTTTTGGATCTTTGTTTGTTGGCTTTGACTTTAGGATCGTCTCTGTTCCTCTTAACTTCAATTCCTCTCTTGGCAAGCTCTTAGGCCACTTGAGGATTCACTGAGTACTTCACTCTTCTGTAGCGACTTTTCATTCCAATGGGCATGCTGTCTAGCACTCCTGCAGTCTTTATACTCCGCAACAACTTTTCTTGGCAATGCAGTGGAAGGTACAGGCCCGCGTCCCCTCTCCCATTTTGATTATGTGCGGGCTCTCCTCCTCTCCCCGGAAATGGGGGAGGAGGAGAGCCTGCGTACACTCAAAATGGGAGAGGGGACGCGGGCCTGTACCTTCCACGGCATTGCCAAGAAAAGTTGTCGCGGAGTATAGTCTCACTGCCTCTGCATGTTTCTTCTGCTCTTCACTCAATTCCAGCTCTTCTTCTGGAACCTCTGTCATGGCTCTGGCCACCTCCATGTCTGTGGACTCTTCGGTCGTGTTCTGGGTGGTCCATTGCATAGTCCCATGTGGATCTCCAGCACTGGAAAGTCTCTTCATTGGATTCTCCAGTGTCAGGAATCAGTTCATGGCGTCCCTCTCTTTCAGTGGAGAGGGAGTTGTTCCAGTGCCTCGCTCAGGCACCCACCAAGGGATTTGGATGACATTCTTTGTGTTGTAGATGAACTGGGGATCTGGCAGCTCATTGAGCTCCAGGTATTTGTTGATCTCGGCAACACATTCTTCATGGTTCAGTTTTTTATTTATTTTTATTTAGTGGATACTACAGGCCATTGAAGGCCAAAGTAGGAGTGGGGTACATCATATGCATTCACACATACAACAACAAACAAATAACGCAACATTAAAAAGGTTTACAACAATCAGCTAGCAAATATACAGGATATATATAAAAAAACAAGGGGGGGGGGGGAGAACAGCAACCATCAAGCAGCATGTAGTGCAGTGTTGCAGTAATACAACCTGCCATTCACAGTGTCTGAGTGGCCTTCACCTAGGAAGTGCTCCTTTCTCAGCTTCTGACTCGCCTTGATGGATGCTGCTTGCAGTTGTTTTGTGATGTACGTGAGGTATGGCTTCTCCTTACTTGCCTCATAGACTTCTTGTGAACAAGATGGAAAGTCCTGGTTCAGTCTCTCCCAGTCATGGTTGATCTGTGAGAAGGCCACTCTTGCAGCCTGGATTCTGTCATTCTCGTCTTTCACAGCTGAACTCACAATCACTCCTTGTGACACTAGGGAGAACTCCAGCTGTAGGCCGATCTGCAGTCTCAGAGAGAGTTGAGTCACATCTTCCTCTGTCAGTGGCAAACTGCTTACCTTTTGTCCTGGGCCTACCACAGTGACTGTGAAGATGACAGGCTTCCCCTCTCTCTGCTCTCGCTAAGAGGGGAGCGTCATATCTGGGATGCTTCAACTTGTAGGCCTCCCAGGTCTTCTCTAGGTTCGGGATCTTGGTGGTGGCAAACTCATGAACCAGAATCGCACCATTCTTTTCTTGAATGATGTCTGGAGTGAGATCATCATTGTAGTCATGCAGCGGGGTGAAGAAGGACTTCAGGGGCCTGTCCACGTTCCTGGAAAAGTACCCCGCAGTGTAGTCATGTTTTACGTTCGACATTTTCACCTGCGGCCACACTTGATCCATGATGGATACTGCAGAGAGTCAAGAAGACCCTCTCCACTCCTCTATATCCAGGAATTACAAGCGCAAGTCATGGATGCCTTTCACAGTGGCTTGTACCTTTGGCTGGGACTCCCATCTCTTTGGCTCGAACACCTCGGGAAGAGGGGAGTGCAGTCCAGGTCCGGAGAACCATTCTTCTGAAAGAACGAGGTCGGTCAGAGCCTCAAGTCTGCTCGTGTGCGTCATCCTGTCAGTTGCTGAATCTCTTAATTACTTCTAATTAAAGGCTTGACTATGTGTTCCCCTGAGGACCTTGCTGAACTGCCCCTCCACAAAATTTGGCAAACCTCAAACTCCGCGCTGTTACTTGGACGTAGATCGAGAAGACTCCCTTCTGGTTGCGAAACACCTCTGTGTCGTTCCCACCGGTGCTCTTTATCCGCACGGGGTACAGTCGATGCGCCCGGAGACTTCGGGGAAGTGGGCAAGCGTGTAGAAGTCGCGCATCACCGTGCCGAATTAGGCGGCGCTGGGGAAGTGAACAAAATCCCGTAACAGGTGTCTTACGATCAGTTGTATTACTACTCCCACCGTACAGCACACTGTTGGTTGGGACACATTCACCAGGTCCCCTGTGACAACCTGGAAGGTCCTGGCACCGTAGAACCTCAGCATGCTCGTTTGGAGGGCAGCATCCCGAGCAGCTCTTGCAAGGCTCCCTTTGTAAAGCGGTACCGCGCCAGGAACTGCCTGTTGTAGCACTCCATCGGGTTTTTCCTATCTTGAATTGATGGTCGCGGGACTCTTGGCAAAGGAAACGCGTTCCCGATGACGATATCGCACGCGCGGGATGGGAATTTGAAGGCGGATATCCTCTGTGCGATGTTGCTTCAGGAAGCCGCCATGTTGAAACAACTACGAAGTCTCATTCAAGATAGGTTCAACCGAGCCTTGAAATTTGGTCCCTTCATGTTCGCTTCAAGCTTGGTTCAAGATGGGTTCAAGTTAAGGTGCATTTATGAAGCGCGCTTGCTTGTTGCAAGACGGACTTGAGCAAGTTGAAGCTCGGCTTCAGAGAAAGTCATATCTATGAACTTGGAGGTCAGTGCTCTTGTCCTTGGCTGCACTATGCAGACATCCCAGACCATGTCAATTACAAGTTTAAACTTCCAAAGTTGGTCCTTTTTCTTTGTTACTGACGGAGAGCGGGTCAACAAACCTCAGCCATGAGCGAAGAAAAAAAAAAGCCTATCTCTTAACCTAACATCCCTGATGCAAGGAACTTTGGTCTCCGCAACCCAATACATACATGTCCGGGGGCACTTCAGACACTCCATAACGATGCACACACCTAAGAATTTGATCATATCCTCAGGCGTGGCATTTGCGGAATCAACGCCTATATTGTCCTGCACAACTCTTAGATTGATGTAGAATGCCACCTTGTCAAGAAAGTCTTCATAAAATACTGTGTGAAGTAACTGATGGAAGTCCAGCCATCATGGGCGTCAAGAAGTGAGTCGTCCTCTCAGAGGGTCGTCTAGGTGTGATAAAAGCTACAAGAGGAATTAAAAAATAGATCAAATTCTAGGCACATTTCAGTGTGCTTTTCTTTGTGCAGGTTCTCTTATTTTTTTTATTTTTTATCTAGCCTTTTGATAAGGGCTTAATGTTCTTGCTGCCTTTCTTGGAGGCTCAACATCGGGTTCTTCTGAGTCGGAGGAGCTGGGTTCACTTTCGTGTGCAGTTGTATTGTTAGGACCCGCATAATCTTCATCACCGTCTGACAAGTCCTCGGTTCCAGACGACTGAGCAAGCAGATCCATAATTTCATCCTAAATTAGATAATGAACACAGGTCCATTTTCCCATTACAATATAGATGGCAGCACAGTTGGAATTTTTCCACCGACAGTTTTTCCACGAAGTGTGAAAAAATGCAATTTGCTTGTCTTTACGAAGTATCGTAAAAAACGAATTAACCCTTTATGAGGCCCGAAAAATATACTTAAATCAAGTGTGTTATTAGTGTACTACAGTATAGACCACTTACAATGTAACCGCTCTTAGTGCAGGACCGGGTATAACGCGGCTTTTTTAAAGCACCGGTTCGCCTCCCATAGAACTTCATGTATTTACATACCACTTAATATGCAGGCACGCGAAGGGAAATACCGGTTATAGTGCGGTTTCTGGAACAGCCCGCCGACCGACCAACGCAGCGAGCACGCTTTCCTGTGCGACACTAGATAACGGCGCTAGCCGCAAGCGGCACTCGCGGGGCAAGACGCGGGGCAAGGAGGTTGCTCGAAGAAGCGGGGAGAAGCGAAGAGAGGCTTCAGTTGCCATAGCGACGGAGGGACGCACGCACGTGTCGTTCACGTGCGTGCGTCCCTCTGCTGCGTTGGAAAACAACCGCAACGACAGACCAATTGCAGGTCGAGAAATGTTCGCGCGCGTTACATGCTGGTCACGGGCCGGCTTCTTTTATCCGCAAACATGGCGTCGGTTCTGATCGTTGACGTAGACGGCGTGGTGGAAGCTCATCGTTCCGCGTAAAAGCGCTATCCTTGACTGTGAATTTTTGTTGTGTGTCGCTATGATAACCCAGCACGTACTAGAAGGGAAGATCCACCTACTCGTGCGGCGATGTCGTGGCGGCACTCTCAAGACGGCAGAAACGCCCGTGTCGTCGTGTTTGTTTACTTCGACTACAGTGGTGATTTCTAAGCATTTGTGTTTTTGAACATCGCCCGGATTTCTTATTTGGAACATTTCATGCCTGTGCTCAAGTTGAAGGTATTACTGGCGCGTACCATATAAAGGATGCGAATTTTCACGCGTTTTTATCACAAGAGAAAAGTGATTAGGGTTAGCAATCCTGAATGCTCGCAACGTCCGTCCGCAACCCGTGACGCCGTTAAAAGGCTGCGCCAGGCAAAAGTCGCTAATTTCTTTCAAAATGTGTGACACACTTGAGAGAGAAGTGTACGAGTCTGGTGAAATAAAGACTTTCCTCAAACTAAGCTTTATTTTTCATCTAACAAAATAAATTCTTTTACAAAGGTAAGTTGTCTCATGGCATGTATTTTGGCCTGAAAAATTTATGTTTTGGTTATAGCGTGGTACCTCTTACAGTGCGGATTTTCGCGACTCCCGCGACATACGTTATATGTGGTCTACACTGTATCTGATTTGTGATGACCTCGAGAAGGGCCTCCTAAAAAATGAGTGTGCAACTACATATAGTTTTTAGAAAAAAAGTGGGACATATATGTCCCACCGCTGGCCAGACCAACAAGAAGTGGGACGCCCGTGTTTCACGGGCATGTTCAAGGCCGACTAGAACTAACAACTACAAAAATTATTTTTTTTTATTAACTCAACTTCATTAAATTATGAAAAACACTCGGCAAACAGTTCAGCTATAATTGTTCTAGGAATGTTGCATGGCAAGCACCGCCTAGTCTTGAGGGAGCGCCTGGCGCGCTTTCCTATGTAAATGCCTTTGCAGGCGTTCACTGTTCGGAGTGGAAAGGTGCGAAGCACTCGACGCAGAGTGGTACAGCGCATGATTTGCAGATGTACTGGGTCCTGGATTCTTTGGTCCAGGTGGAGCACCATCTACACCTTCGCCTTTTGCCAATTTTTTGTGCATGATGACCACTCCCTTGAAAGCGAAGCACACTGGGCACTCCAACCATTGCTTGTCCACTTCGCTTGCCTCTTTTCTTGTGCATGAAAGCCGCTACTGTGTGTTTCTTCCTGAATGTCTGACGGGAGATGAGCTGGCGTCCCAACGTTAGTCGAAACTGCATGTAGTCGACTTTTTTCAGTGACCTGTACTGAATAAAGGCATTAACTACAGCAGCGTCAAGCAGGTAGTAGAAAATTCGACACCACCACTTTTTTGACTTGCGGTCTGCTGGGTAAGTGCTCCTCTTGTGATCAAAGCGGTCAACACCCCCGTCCACTTGTTATGGTCTGAAAGCACCTTCGGACAGGACACACCAACTTTGGCACCAGTGGCATGCTTCCACGTGACTTCTATGACTTCTTGTGGGTCATGGTAGTTGGACATCGCATGTACATTCTTGTTGTCGTGCCACTGTGTGGCTGAGACACATCCTTTTGACCACCAGAGGTGCTGGCCTTTCTGAAGCTCGCACTCTTTGTTTAGCTCGATTGGTAGGTCCTTGCGTGTCGGGCTAAATGTGCCTGCAGCCAGCACCCTCTGCTCCCTGAGCTTCTTCATCAGCTTTGTAGATGTCAACTAGTTGTCAAAAAACAACTGACTGTTCCCTTCTATGCGGTGTAAAAGGGATCAAACAACGTGTTCGCCCAAGGAGAGATCGGGGGTTCGCTTGGCATCCTTTCCCTTGTATATCTGGAACTCTAGGAGGTAGCCTGTCTCGGAGTCAGCCCTACACCAAACTTCATAGCCTCGTTTGGTTGGTTTCATTGGCATGAACTGTTTTAGTGAAGATTTTCCTTTGAACGGTATCATGCTCTCATCGATGGACTGATGCGTTGACGGCGCATATTCTCGGGAACCTTTCGCTCAAGGCAGTGATGAGGGGCCTCACTCTTGCCAGCTTATCAAAGCCGTCTTCTCCACGCTTTTCAAGTTCATTGTTATCGAGATGAAGGCTGTTCATAATCGCCTGAAATCGTTTGAAAGTCATGACGTTTGAGATCTCGAAAATGTTGAAGAACTTGTCTGCGCTCCAGTACAAGTACAAGTGATGCACTGGGTGCACACTCATCAAGAAAAGCATGCCCAAATGCGCTTTGAGCTCATCTCTAGTGAGGGTTTTCCACCCTGCTCGGCGTTTCTGATGCGCATAATGATTCGTCTCTAGCACGATTGTGTCAACAACTTCTTCATCAAAATACAATTCAAATGCGTCAGCGACACCTGATGCCTCGGTAAGCTTTTCGGAGTACCGAGGATCTCGATCTGGTGGGTCCTTCACAATCTCCGTAGATAAGTCTGTACACCACGAAGAGCCGGTTGCATCCACTTTATCTTCCTCGTGTTGTGCCTCGGCAAAGCTGTCGACCTCCAATGTGCGTTGTCGGCGTTTTTTGGGTTTCTTCCTTTCATAGGATTTTCTTTTCTTCGATGCAGCACCTGTAGACGGCCGTGCTGCATCTTTGTCCCTTTCCGCTATGGTGTTTTCGACAGGAGCTAGCTCAGGGATGACGTCTTCGTCGCTGGATGAATCGCCGTCCGCATCGCTTTGAGCCGGATCGTCTGGGAGACTGAAGAAGAGCTCTACCGCCTCTTCAGACGTCAGGAACTTGCTCCCTAAAACTAAAAAAAACTAAAAAAACTATGCGAGTCAGTCAAAGGTGAGGTAGCAAGGCTCATATAAACTAGTTGCATAGGGTTAGCCAGAGCATTGGGTGGAGATCTCGAGTTATAAGTTGCACAACTTTTCTCGGATATTTCGCAGTCAACAACACTATAACTTGAGATATACAACAAGCGTGTGTCACTTTACAAAAATAACAATGCCAAACTCACCTGACATCCCAAATTCAAGAAGGACCACGTTGAACCAGGCTGTCCAATGCGACTGCTGAATGCGCTACACTAACTGATTCATTGCAAGACCGTTCAATGCTTATATCCACAACTCATCTACCCTTTATACATCAAACAGTGCCAACAGCAAATAAAACGCTTTAGAGGCACTCACCTAGATAAGTCACTTCTTCATCTAGTAAGCTAACAGATGGCATGCCGATGCACTTGTCATTCTTCTTTTTAATAAAGAAAGCCTCTATAATCTCCCGCTCTGTTTTTTTCCTTTGGTTTTTTCAAGAATGTGAAGAATGTCAAAGTATCCGGTCTTGCATAGTTTTCCCGCCGTCTCGTGCTCTCATGGGTCTCGTCTTGCGTCTTTTTTTTTTTTAAAGAATATTTTCAACGATAGACGCGAGTGTGTGTAGACGCTTCGACGCTAGCGTGTCGGGTACCAGTCATGCCATCATGCTGTGAAACGAAACCACGTTTTTGTGCGGCCGGAGTTGTTTGTGAGCTGAAGCACTGACTTCTGAAAGCAATGGCCGTGGGAAAACTATATTTGGTTCTGCCTCCCAGTCACCGTGGTCGCGCAAAATCAGGTGTTGCCGTCCCCACGTCAGTGCAGATATGGCGCTTTCTAAAATAAAACTAAGTACCGCCGCACGTTCATCAACATTCCTGTTCGCGTTTAAATCATAGGTTACTAAAAAAAAATCCCTCTTTAACTCAAAGACTGCTGTGTCGAAGTGTGATGACCGCTACCGGGGAGTAGCGGTTCAGCCTCCCTGGGGTCCCTTTTTGGGTAGAGAGTGGAAGAAGTGCCACGATACCGAATTTTGCAAACAAACTTTAATTGGTGCGACTGGGAAGGGTGGGTGTGCTCGCTCACCGTCCCTTGATGCCGGTGCTGTTGACGGGACGCGGGGCCTTCGGCTCTTCTTTCCGTCTTGAGCGACATGGTGGTCAAGCGGCCGGACGGTTCTTGGGCCGCAGTCTCGGTGATCCGGTTGGATGCCTGATGAGTCTCAGAGGTACGTCTCGGTCAGGATCAGGTCGATCGGTGGCACGGCTCGGTCAGGATCCATAAGCCGGCCTCGGTTAGCTTCGTGTCGATCGGTGGGACGCTGCGCGGTATCTCTCTGTTTTTTTTTGTCAGCCCCAGTCGTTTCCAATCCGCCAACGAGATCTTTTCTTGGTTCTGTCTTCCTTTCCACTCCCGCGCGCCCCGTCCAAGGCGCTTGTTTTCCCCCGACCCGTCCCCCTTCTTCCCCAACGGCGGGCCTTCCTCCTCGCCGAAACACCGCTAAGCTCACAGAGAAAAACTCTCTCTTCCTCGGTGACGCACCCTCGTGCTGTTTTCGTCCCTTCGGCCAGCAGCCCATCTCCCGTCTTCTCGGCGCCTCCGCAGCTGCGAGCACCCATCGTCTTCCCTGACACAGACAAAAGGCCACCGGACAAATCTTCCCTGTCGAAGCCCGAAGGGCATGCACCTGTTTCTCGGGTTCGGCTCAAAAGTCCCATCAGTGGCGCCGTGACCTCTCACCGCACGCCATACTTCACCGAAGTATTGATTACCTAGGTTTCTCTCGGTGGGTTTTCTTTCGAGAGGAACCCCGGTACGTGAAAAATCTGCCGCGAAAGGAAGTTGGTGAAGAGAAGTGAGCTACAGCAAACAAGGCAATGTCTGCACGCTGAACCCGTACAACGCGCTTGTTTGTCTTGAGTTTAGTCATTGCGCAAAGTGCTCCAAGAACCTTCTGACCCTGGCTCGCGATGTCTCGCATCAATGAGCTCGTGTTCTTTTTTTGTTCGTGTTTAGCTTGTACCTTGTTTGCTGGCCTGGCAAGCGTGCGCCGCTGGGTTGTTTTTTTGGTATATGGTCGACAGTTACATTTTGCATACAATTTTGGAAATCAGTCAGCACAGTGGCATGGTTTCGATTAAACAGCCGTTGTCTCCGCTCGAGCGGCAAAGCACGTGCAACTGCAAGCCTGCCAAAGTTGCCCTCACGTGCAGGCGAACATGATTGCACCACAAAGACACCATTCAGGACGCTTGCAATCTATTCTTTGACGTTTGCTTACTTTTGACGAAGATCTGGCACGTCAAGAACCAGTAAAACGGTGGTAAGCGCTTTTTCAGAATTGCTCGGCAACGCTTACGACACTGTACACTTGTGAGATATCTCAGCAGTAACAACACAAACGGCGAGTTCCGTCACAACACGTCGCATCAAAACACAACACAGCACAAAGTGTCTTTTGTTTGTACAGCACTTAAAACAAATATTTTTTTTTTTTTCATTTTTGTAAGATTATTTATTCCGAAAACCGCTTTAGCTGCTCCGAAACACTGTCTTGGCTGCTCCAAAAGCCACTTTTGCTGTTCCAAAACACTGTTTTGGTTTCTCCGAAAGGTGCTTCAAAATGGCTTAGGCCAATCACATGTCTGAGAGAGGCATTTTTGATCTACTGGTGAATTACATAATATCTGGCACCGATTTCTCATCTGCTCAAGATAACTTGCCGAAGGCAGGCAAATCTTTGACAAAAATAAATACATGTTTTAGCTCACTCACTCCCATGCCCCTTCACCTCCGAATCTCGTCCTACCCCCTGCCCCTGCCCTTAGCATTTAAAGGGGTACTCCGGCGATTTCTTCATGGTCCCCGATTTGCTTGAAATTTCACTAAACTCGCCAAACAACATCGCCAAAATATTATCCCAAATATTAGGTCAAAATAATTTTTTTTGACGAAGTTATTGCATTTACAATTTTGGTCCTCACAGTGTTTTTCAAACTGAAAGTCTCTACTGGAAACAACGAAAAAGTGACGTCAGTGGAAGTGCAGGGGTTCACTCTTTGGATTGTAGAATTTGTTCCCAACTGTTTCGAAGCAGTTTCATGGTGTCAAATGAATGCTTTGGAAGCTCGCTCCAGTCCCCGCGCTCCAGCACGGAACGAATGATTGGCATAGTCTACTTTTTAGACTGCTCGCTCGACTGGCAAGCTTGCCTTCCACTGACGTCACGGCACTGAAAAGTGCGGGTATATTTGAATGTTTTTTTTTTAATCATTTTCATTTGACGATTTCGCCATAACTATTATGAATTTTGCTGTACTAAATAGCATACCGGAAAGGGTAAAGGCCGGGGAGTCAGAAAATATAGTTAGTTGAGGTAGCTCAAAAATCGCCGGAGTACCCCTTTAACGCTAAAAAGCATTGCAGTAAAGCAAACTAGCGAAACTGCCTTCCGCTGATTTGGGTGCATGTATCTGTGTTTCAGCATTTCTGTAAAATATACAACAAAGAAAAGTAAAGAATTGTAATTATTCACACAAAAAATTTACTTTATGATACAAAATTAAAATTTATATAAATTATTTTTCTTGCTTGCCAGTTGGCACCAGCTGGAATCAGTTGAGACCAATTAAAATGCCTACTGGTTCCATTTAAAAATTTTCACCCGGGAAGTTCTTTGTTGCTCCAAATGTCTTGAAAGGTGACTTGCACCAATTGCATCACTCTCGAGGGACTGTCTGCCTGCAAATAAAATAAATGACCTCGCAATAATCCGAGTCTTTTTCAGTCGTGCTGCTGCTCTGCATGCTTGTGGCTGTGCACGTCTTGAGAAATGAAATACGGGCGGATGCAGAGCTGTAGGGGGTCTGGACGCCCTCTTCCGGCACTGTCCATGTTGCGGTGTCCTTCTACAGCCTGGATTCCTGGGCCATTGCCTCAAAGAGCTGGGCAGAAGCGAAGATATGTACTTTCGATAATAGCATTGAATGCAGCCTAGCAGCGCAAAATGTTGCATCAATGTGGTAATGTTACCTTTCATGGTTGCCTCAGCATGGCTAGTACCTGCCCCCCGGGTAACACTAAAACAACATACATAGCTCAAGGTTGCTGCACTCCTGTTTAATGTTGCTTTGACCACTTTGCGACTTTGAAGCCACTTGTGCGCACATCACTGCCACATTGCAACCGCATTGATAGAAAATGCAGTGCGAAAATAAAATCGTGTACTGGGGCCTACGCAAACAAACTATGCATTGCCGAAAGCTGAATGTCCACCAAATATGATGCTAGCGGTGGCGACAGAAAGTGAAAGATGGAGTATGTGACGTCATGTTTTCAAACTTCTGCATCCTGTCACCACCGCAAGCATCATTCTAGACAAAATATTTTAAAATACTCTCCCGTGAATATTTTCTTGCACAAAAGGAACAAATTTCTAGAACAAAACTACACAGCACAAAAGTATGGTTGATATATCTCATATCAAATACAGCATGTTCCTGATAGTGGAACAAAATCCTTGACACAACTAAGAAATACAGAATATCAGTCTTGCAAAGGGATGCAAGAACCGAAGCAAAATTTAATCTAGTCTAAGTGCACAACGATCTGCCTTCACAAGCTTTCCAGTTCGTGTCTGTTCCCTTCAAAGTCTGCGGAGACGGGTTGTCGAGACTGCATGCCGACCTACGGACCAAAGGGGCTGAAGATAGCAGCGACATGTTACAAAGCATTCGAAATGCCCCAAAAAAGCTGAGGAAGTAACAGTAACAATATCTGTTGGGAGCAGATGGGAGCAATGTGAAACAGTTGCTGGCAGTGTCGTCTCATCGGCTGGCTGCACTTACATCCTGGCTGCTTTACACTATGGTAGCATTTCTGAATATGTGCATGACCACATATTTAATCCATGGTCAGCACATGCTGACCACGGTTGCATCATTGTAGAAAGTTTATGCCCAACAATAAATATAGGCCCCGGTTTTGTGGGCTACGCTGCCAACTGCCTCCTTGTCTCAGGTTTATGGAGTGGGAGGGAGGTCCTTAGGTACAACGTTACACGCTTTGGGGTTTCTGAGGTTTGCTTTTGCTTTCGGAGTAACCGACTCCCGCATTTCCGCCCTAGTGAAGTGATAGGGTTCGAGAATATAGACCCAATATAGTCCTTGAAACTTTCTGGTAAACGTCTTTCACGACGGGGGGGTGATGGTGTTATCATTACCCAATCAGCACTGGCGTCAGCACTGGCTCCATTAAGAGTGCGTTGTACATGCATAGGTGTCAATGTGGTCAGTAGTTGCACTAAAGGGTGTGCTAGGAGTAGTCAATAGCATTAGGACATTAAACACTTCTGTCAGCCGCCAGAAGTTGTCGAAGGTTGGCAGTTCTCTAAACTCGTTTGAGGGTGTACTGGGACCACTTCACTGAAATCAGCTGCGGCTGTCTCACTCCACTCGCACACCACATCACATCGCTGTTGAGGACTGCATCTATCTTGGATAAAAGGGATGCTAATCCTTAAAAGATTAAAACAGCGCAAAAAATGACAGACTGGATGAAGGAGGACACAGACAGAGCGCTGACTCGCAACTAAATTTTATTGAACGCAACAGTGTAATACACACACAGTTGAGAACAAAAAAAGGAAGAGAATCAGCCTAAAAAACACAAAACAAAAAGCACAAAAACAAAGTACAGTATAGACCACTTACAACGTAACTGCTTATAGTGCAGGACCGGGTATAACGCGGCTTTTTTAAACCAACGGTTCGCCTCCCATAGAACTCCATGTAATTACATACCACTTAAAATGCAGGCGCGCGAAGGGAAATACCGCTTATAGTACGGTTTCTGGAGCAGCGCGCCGACCGGTGCAGCGAGCACGTTTCCCTGTGTGACACCAGATAAGGGCGCTAGCCGCAAGCGGCACTCGCGGGGGCAAACTTTCATTGAGCCTGCAGCAGTAGCCCTAGACTACCGGACGCGGCCTCACGTCGTCGCTAGCACCCTCCGAGGACTTTGCCTCTCTAGGAGTGCCGCGATCTGCTGGACGGCCTGTAGTTGTACCTCGTAGTTGTTGCTTTCGGTGGTGTCTTTGAGTTCCGGTGGAAAGTCCGCCTCTTGGCTTGCTTCCCATCTTCTTTTGGTGCAGTCCCACGCGATATGCGCAAGCGTTGCCCTGTCTCTTTTACATAACTTACACACGTCGTCCTGGAATAGGTCTGGGAGAATATGCTTCCCTATTGGGGAGGAGGACAGACCGTGACGCCCCAAGCGGTTAACTTAACAACTACACGGATGGGGACAACAAATACAATGACGCAGCGCTCGGCCGACATAACCGAACGCGGCGTCAGCGTTCGGCTGGAGTTCGTGCTCTCCGGCGAGGGGGAGGAGGGGCTCTCTTGTTTCCACTAGGGCCTGCATGAACAATGCAGCATGCACGATCCCAGCTTAGCACAAAAGCCGAAGTGGGTCAAGCTCGCATTCTCTGAGGATAGATCCGGCACTTAACGTCGCTTCGTCGATTGTTAGTATTTTTTACATTAAACTGTGCCCCGCGCTCTATTGTAGAAGATGACATGCCTATGCCCATAAGGCCTGTCGGCATGTGCACAGGCCTTGTGTTGAGTAAACACCGAGCGTGGGGAAAACAAACGGGTCAGAGCGCCCCCTATAGTTCGATCTCCTGCCCAATTACTGGGGTTAACATGCATCTTGTTTGTAATTGTCGAAACACCACCGCCTCCTTCCTCGTGAGGTTGGGGTGGGGTGCTGGTAGTAGCTGCCTGTCTAGCCTGAATGTCCTAAGCATTTCTCCATACTCACGAGGTTCGTAATGTGATGACTGGCAGCCGGCTCGGTCTCCCAACGCGTGAGCCGTGGCGTCCGCCACCGCATTTCCCTCCTCGTGAGCAGGGTACCATTTAAGTGTTACTTTCCCGCAACTCTTATTGTCCAGTGTCCTCGCTGCGGCCTGACTAATTCGTCTTGCCATGAAGTTTCTTAGCGCCCTCATAGAGTCACTGAGCACCACTTCAACTCTTGGCAGGGAGGCCGCCAGTGCGATGGCCACCTCCTCCGCTACGCGCACTTCTTGAGTTCTGATGCTTGCCGCTGTCACTAGTCCGCCGTCCTTCGCACGCACCACTGCCGCCACGAAGTGGTCGCCGTGTCTTGCTGCGTCGACGTGGACCGTGCCGCTGTCTTCCCCGTGTTCCCTGGTGAGGGCCTGGGCCCTCGCCTTGCGTCTGCCTTCGTGTGTACCGGATGCATGTGTCTCGGTATTGGCCGGATATCCAGCCTCCCCATCGCCGTCGAGTCCACCTGTCGATCTTCTGGGCCTGTTTGGGCCTCTATCTTCAGTTGATTAGCGTTTCCCTTCTCGTTCTCGTTTTTTCTAGCCTGGCGACCTGAGCCGTTTGCTGAGCCACGATGACCTCTTCCAGCCTGTTGTGAACCCCCAGCGATTCCATCTTCTCGGTGTTCGTGCTGGCGTAGAGCCCCAGTGCATTCTTGTAGGCCTTCCTGATCATGCAGTTCAGTCTCTTCTTTTCGTTGTACTTCCAGTTGTGGAAGGCTGCGATATAGGCCAAGTGGCTGATCACAAAGGACTGGACCATGCGCATGAGACTATTCTCCCGCATGCCCCCCTTGCGATTCGCCACCTGCTTGACGAGCTGTATTGCCGCATTTGTCTTGTGTTCTAGCTTGTGTACCGTCTCCATGTTCTTCCTGGTCTCGTCTACTATCAGGCCCAGGATCCTGATCTTCTTGACTCTGGGGATTACCTGTCCCGTTCCTGTTTGGACGGTTAGCTGGTCCCAGGTCTTTTTCTTCGGGTTGATCACGAGTAGCTCTGATTTGCTCGGAGAGCAGGCCAGGCTCGTGCCTTCCGGTTCTTCCTCGATGGATAACACCGCTTCTTGCAGCTCGTCTTGCGCTTGTTGTTCTTCGTCCCTCACGGACCACAGCGTGATGTTGTCGGCGTAGATCGTGTGGCGGACCGATTGGGTTTCGAGTCGCCTTGCAATCTTCGTCATGACCAGGTTGAAGAGGAGCGGAGAAATGATGGATCCCTGTGGCGTCCCCACACTGCCCAGCTCTCTCTCCTCGATGTCTAGCTCTCCGACTTGTAGCTTTGCCGTCCGGCCCGTCAGGAAGTCTCTGATGTAGTCAAAGCTTCGCCGGCCAAAGCCTAGCTCTGTTACCCTTTGGAGGATGGCCGAGTGCTTCACCTTGTCAAAGGCGCTCTGCAGGTCTAGGCCTAGCAGTGCTCGTCCCCTGTTCTTCGCATCGACCACCTCTTTCTTGATTAACGCCATCGCATCTTGCGTGCAGAGCATCTCCCTGAACCCATACATGGTGTTCGGGAAGAGCCCCTCGTCTTCCAGGTATCGTTGCCACCTGTTCATGAGCACGTGCTCTAGCACCTTGCCCACGCAAGACGCCAGCGAGACGGGAACGCTCCCCAGTTTGTACCTCCTACTCACCAAGGTGGCTCCGGTGGCGGAGTTGTGGGAGACGAGTCTTCCACGGCTGTCGAAGCGAACTGAGGCAGAGACGCGTCGCGGCGCTTGCGTGGAGTGTCCTCGTACGGCGTGACGCCCAGATCCGCACTCAAAATCCGATAATAAGCCTGGTAAATTCATCGATGATGGCAACCCGATCCCAAAGCTAGGATGGTTGCAGCTAGGCCTAATGGCCGACGAGCCGACGGGGCCGACGGGCTATCAACCGAACTCACGTCCAATTGGCCAACCGCTTTGCTCCAATCGCTAAACTGTTTCATTTTACGTCATGGAGCGCAATGTTTTGCTTATTTAAAGTTTTCTGCAATATTTAATTTGCTAATAACTCGCAAAATATTGCGAATTTCTGTAATATTTTTTTCCCTCGGTGTTGCTGCTTTCATGGAGCTCCGTTTCAGCGCGAACTTCAAACCGGTCAAAAAATTGTGGTGGGCCCCTTTAAGAAATTTTAAGGCATTGACTGCCCAAATATAAGTCCAAGCACCTCTCATAGCTACTATGTGCAATGAAACAAAGCTTATAAAACAAAAGATCATCTGAAAGGGTCACTGCTGGGGTACAAGAAATACCAGCACCTGTTTGGGGGATTCCTTCAACTGTTGCTTTCCACGAGAGTTGCAAGGAAAAAAAGTGTGAATGTGCACATAGTAGAATTTCAGCTTGAATGAAATCGAATATTCCCAAATAGTTGGCAAAAAGTCCAATGTATAATCAATTATTGAATACCAAGAATTCTATTTGGGGGCTCCACATGCCAAACCAATCAATGGCATCTGGTACAACTTAAGGAAAAACTGGGGATTAGTGTGGGTCACCTAGGGACCTTGAGGTACAACCGAAATCTTGGTTACACAGCACCCTCTCCGCAATAAGCCTACGTCAGATTGCAGACACCACGGACAGGATTAGATCCCGCCAACTGGGGATACGTTGGCAAACGTTCTGTTCTGGAGCCACCAAGGCAGCTACTCTTGAATGTAACATAAATGCACACCGGGACATCTTACATTGCAGTTTATGTGGCATTTTTATTCATGAAGCCATCAATGCAGTCGCGAGCTCTTGCTGCACCTTGATGGCGGTTTCTTGCAGGACTATTTCCCGCTCGCGTAGGGCAAACTCTCTTGCCCTCGATGCCTCAAAACTCTGCCTGAGCAGCCTCTGCTCATCAATCACCGTTTTAATGTGTGCGATGTATGAGCTTGCGGCCTCTTCCTTTTCTGTGGCCTCGGCGGCACGTTGCTCGTGCCATTGACGCTGCTGGGCCCCGGCCTGCTGACACTTGTAGTGGCAGGGGGTGCTGGTGACTTGGCTTTCCTCGCCATGCAGCTCCTCTCCCGGTTCCTCGACGGGCTCCTCGAAGTAGTCTACTTCGACCACGCCTCCCTCTTGCATGTCGGAGAGCAACTGAGAGGAGTACCACTCAAGTAGTTTTTTTGTTAAGCTACAAGAGACTGCAGCAAGCTGTTAGGTGCCACCCAAAGCCATTATACAAGGGGTACTCAAAAGTAACGGAGCTCCAACCCTGTGTATGAATGCTTTGTAGTTGAGAATCATAATGCTAGGTATTGCTACCATAGTTATATGTATCAAGAGTGCAAAATTGCTATAGCTCTATACTCCGTTTCAGAGACAGCATTCAACGCTCTCAAAGATACTGGCACAAGCACGGGACTTCTATTAGCGATTCATTTGGACATGCTTTCGTGCAAACTGAATATTCGATATAGCCAAGCTCTCATGCCAGTACCTTTGACAGCATTGTACACTATGCATGGAAAGGAGTGTAGCATAAAATATAGAGCAGGCACCCACAAAGCTGTTGAAGATATTCGCAAAAACATCAGAAAGGATGATTGTTACGTCCGAGAGCAGAGGAACAGGAAGGGCCCAAGGTAGGGTAGGCGCCTTATCTATAGTATGCACCCTTTCTACAGTATAGCCATAGTCTGGCAGAACCTTGAATTTTTAAAGCAGCCAGAATGCTCCACTTCAGCTGAAGCTCTTGCATCAAGCTTTACCGCACTGCACCGTCACACGCGTGCAAAGTTTCATCGCTTTGCAACGGCTTGTCGAAAAAGCAGCCAAAGCAGAGGAGCACCTCGATTAGCTCGGTGAACTCTGCTCGGTGGGCAATTTTCAAAATAATTTCATGCATTTGCCACTGGCTGCCACTTGTACATTGAAATGATTTGTTATTAAAAAATGCGGAAACTTTTCTGAGAGAAACCACGAAACCCACCTCCACTACTGCTGGTGTAGCATGGTTAGAAGCCAGGCTTTCATCCACGAGGGTCGTGTCGTTCAGCGGTAGGGACCCCAACAGTCGGTTGAGGTCCCAGAAGAAGGGCCACTTCATGGCACCGGAACCCGTGGTGGTCCCTTTCCTCAGATGTTTTCTGAAAAATAGAATTGCAGTAAATGGCAACTTTATGGCAAAGCTCTTGATGCATGTATAATGGGATTTTTTAACTGGGATATTTAAATCATGATTTAAATCATGATTTAAATCATGATCTAAACCACGATTTAAGTAATCTTAATTTTTATTTTTCGTACTGACTCATACTACTCTCAGGGTGCATGCAACTTTATAATTATCTTACCGGTACGTGTTGGTCAAATTTTCTATCTTGGTGTGGACCTGGTCCTTGGTCCTCACGATGCCGCAACGAAGCAGCTCCTCCGCAATCTCTTCGTAAACGCCTCCGTTAGGCTTGGCGTGTCGAAGGTCCTCTATTCTGCCCTCCCAGAGCCGGATCAACGTCCAGGTCTCCTGGGAAGTCCACACTACGCGCGGTTCCCTCTTCTTCGCGGCCGAAGGTCCCGCTCCGTTCGACATGGTGTCACTTCGCGCACGTGTTAAAACGACTTAAAACAATAAAATATATATGTACAACAAAAATATTATTTATATACAACACAAGAATAAAAGACTATAAAACAATGATGAAATATAAACAAAAGAAATAGAAGATGAGACAGATAAATGGCAAAAGGAACTGGAAAGCTAAACAACCAAGGTAAGCGAGCGAGCAGACGAGCGAGCAGACAACGGCTGGTACTGGGCAGCTGAGACCGCGAGTATATTAAACAAATATATCGCAAAAGGTGTGCGAGATATACAGGTTATAAGCATTTTTTTCTAAAAATAATTGCTACAAGCACTGTTTTCAATTGTATTTATATTATTTATAATGTTTTATTTCAATTCGCGGAACTTGCGCTGACCGCTGTTGACGAGACTACGCATTTACGAGCCGTAAATGAGTTTGGGCGAACTCAGTTGAGCTCGAATGTCATTTAAGTCGAATGTCATTTAAGTTCCCATGTGACACTGCCTAAATGACATTTACACTGAATGTCATTTGGGGTAAATGTCATTTGAAGTGCCCATCTGACAGGGGTATTACACGTGTTCGATCAAAATAAATGAGCACGCTTGAAATCTGCTTCGAGGTTTTCAGCCGAGCGATGGATTGAGCGACGTTCGGGAGAGAGGAAGTAGTCGAGAATGTGCTTGCTCTTGGCGGTTTTTTGACACGCTGCTACATAGACGCCGCCCGATTCATGACCTTGAGTTTGCAACTTCGACCATCCTTGCGCCACGTTGTCCAGATGAGGCTCTCCATACAACACTTAGCTGACAGTGCGGTGGAAGCTACATGCTCGTTTGCAACGTGCTCATGCTTTCTTCCATATGCACACTCGCAGAGAGCGGGGCTAGATGATGAAAGGGAGGTGGGTCACAAAGGCTTTTTGCCTTTCTGACCTCCCGTCCCAAGACCAAAGACTTGTCGCTTGCCTTGGTCGCCGGCGATGCTGCAAAAGGGTCCCCCCACCGTTTTGTAAACAGGAAAAAAGAGAGGGCCCGGCAGACACTTGCTTCTTTGTGAACGAGTGTAGAATGTGCCTAGCTGACAGTGCGGTAGAAACTGCGTGCTCGTTGAACCAGCCACGTGCTCACCCTTCATATCCATAGCCACGCGTAGGAGGGAGGGAAGGTGTTGAAAGGGAAGCGGTTGATTGGTGCGGCGGGCGCGTAGCTTCCACTGCGCTGTCAGCTTAAAGGTGATTGGAGAATTTAACAGACGTACGTAAGTTCAACAAACCAAACGGCACATAGACTGCCGGGGTGCACTCCTCGCTCCTGCTGCACAGCATGGTGCGGACGCTTCCCTTTGTCGGTGTTTTTCGCCCTTTTTAACTTTGACTGTCACCACTTTTTTTTTTCACGTGCCCTTGAGCAGCGCGGAAATTCCAAATGCAAAAGTCAAAGCAAAAATAATAACAAAAAGTGAAAGCCGTTTACAACTCCCTGTAACGCCGAATTGGAGCGCAGCTCTTGAGGAGAAGGAGGGAAGGGTACTGAGGGGAGGGTAGACCCCTCCTCCTCCTCCTCCTTCTTGTCCTCCTCCCCTCATTCTTTAATATGCTCCGGGGAGGTCACCTGACCTCGGGGGGGGGGGGGGGGGGAAGGGGGGTTACGTGACTTCGGGGAAAGGGGGAGGGGGGTCACGTGACCTCGGGGAGGGGGTAGGGGGGTCACGTGACCTCGGGGAGGGGGGCCACGTGACCTCGGGAGTCGCGTGACCTTGGGGGGTCATGTGGGGGTCACCTTGGGGGTTCACGTGACATTGAGGTGTCCTTGGGAGGGGTCACATGACCTTGAGGGTTACGTGACCTGGGGGGTCATGTGACTTTGGGGTGACCTTGGGAGGGGTCACATGGCCTTTGGGGGTCACATGCCCTTGGGGTGATCTTGGGGTGACCTTGGTTACGCCGACGCTGCTCAAGCCGGAAACGGGCGCCTAAGAGCTGCGCTCTAAAACCAAACTTTGGCTCTCAAGCTTTGGCACTGAAATGAGTTGCGGGTTCTTATTACTCCGGCATGGAGCACGCTTCAAGGGCAGTCTTCACTTTCTTGCCTACCGATCCATCCTGGAGACCGACAACTCCCCGCATGGCATTATAAGAGAAATGGTACATACTGTGAGGCAGCACAAACCCCTGCTCCGCAATCCAGGCAGACCAATCTGCCGCAACCATAGATGTCGGCATCCCTGCTACTGACACCGAAGGGTCTGGCTTGCCGAGCAACTTCCCCTCCCACGTTGCTTGTTCCTGGGTGTCTACAAAAGACATCACAAAGTCTGTTAACCGGTATCTTACAAAAACCAGCAGGGCGGTGCTGGCAAGGATCGGGTCGAAGCTGTTGTTGTTGAGATGTCGGGCGTTGAGCGACCTTTCAGACAGAAGCAGGCTTCCAAGGCTGTGAAGCCAAAGGTGGAGGAGAGGGTTGGACACAGCTGAGTACGGGGACTTAGTCACCAGCCGGAGGTCAGAGAGGTAAGTGGAGTATGAATACTCATTCTCGAGTTCCTCAGTTTCTCTCATCATTTCTACGGCTTCTTTTGCCATTGCTCTGACGAGCATCCACCGGTGGAGTTTTTTAATGGAAATTCCGATCGTTACCAATGTCTGACCAAGAGCCATGAATGCCGAGCAATCTTTGTATCGGGATGCTATGGTCCCGACCCTCACTGTTGCGAACTTGTGGTTCGGGAAGCGAAAAAAGAACATTTCCAAAGCTGCTACCATGCTTAGGTATGCAGCGTCGGACGCCCAGCTTGCATAGGATTGGCCGGCCCCGGAGAAGTCAGACTTCGAAGTTGTGAAGGGTGGGGCTGCGAGTAGTGTGGCCAGCTTGGCGTGGATAGCCGTTCTGTACTGGTTTGTCCCCCGATCCCTCGCGAAAAAGGCTCGGTATAGAAACAGGACGTATCCAAGGATATCAGCCTCTGACATGAGAGTGCTTGTAGTGGGTACTGCCGCTGGAGGTTCCAGGCCCGAAAACTGGATCTCGAGAATGTGCCACGGCGTAATCTTTGACACTGCTTCTCCGATGACAACACCAAATGATTCCCACTTGTCCGTGAGCTTGCCCTCGAGGGACTTGCCAAAGTGGTACAGAAACAATGTGGCATGTTCAACTGATGCCTGGGCACGATTGATTCCAGCAGTAAGCGAAGACCAGAGTTACCGTATATTGCCGCATATAAGACGATCCGAATATAAGTCGACCCCCCTAATGTTGGACAACCGCCAACCGAAAAAAAGTTTTTTTTTTTTTTTAAAGATGCAAGTTATGCTAAAGGAATATCACATTTATTCACATAGAGGTAGATGAGGTCTCCCTATGAGCTCGTGCCTCACTTGTCGTCGCTTGTGACGATGACGAAGTCACTGCTGTCGCTGCCTTGTGGGTCAGAGGGGCCGGACGGGGGAAGCGGCGTTGAAATCCCGCACTTGGAGAACGCTGCACGGACCATGTCCGCAGGCAGCCCATACCAGGCGTCGTTCACCCACTGGGCCACAGTGCTCAACGAGGCACGCTTCACACGACCTGTCGGCGTCTTAGGGTTGTCCGCCTGGGCCATCCACTCGTAGAAGGCCCCGACGCGGTCCTTGAAGGGCTTGTTAAGAACCACGTCAAGGGGTTGAACGACGGATGTCAACCCCCCCGGGATGATGACCAGGTCGCATCCTTCGTTGGCGATCGACTTCTTGACACGGTCCGTAATGTGTCCACGGAAAGAATCCAGAACGAGCATGCTCCGGGGCTTTAAGAGGGCACCCGGACGCCTTTACCAGACGAGCCGAAACCACTCCAAGACGGTCTCCTCATTGAAAAAACCTTTCTCGTTGACGCGAACGATCACCTTCGGCGGAAACTGTTCGTTTTTGGGCATCGTTTTCCGCTTAAACACCAGGTACGGGGGCAGCTTGTGGCCATCGGCCGTGCAGCACAACATCGCGGTAAAGCGATTGTGTTCGTTCCCCGTCGTCAGCAAATTCACCTGGCGACAACCCTTTTCGGCGACGGTTCTTCTGCTCGGCATGTCGAACCCAACCGGCGTCTGATCAGCGTTGCCGATCTGGCCGAGCATGAAGCTGTTCTACGTTCGGAGGTCATCAACGTAGCGATGGAACTCCTGCAGCTTGTCCTCGTAGGCATCCGGCAGCTTCTGGCACACAGTCGTTCGCCTTCTCAGGCTTAGCCCGTTGCGCTTCATGAAGTTGGTCACCCACTTCTTCGAGATCTTGAACTCGGTGCGCGCAATGTTCAGTTCCGTAGCAACTGCACGTGCCTTGCACTCAATATCTTCATAGGAAACACTGAGGCTTTTGCTTCGTTGGTCACCGACCCACTTTCGGACAGCCTCTTCGACGGCAGGATACTGTCCCTGCTTGGGACCACGAAAGGAGCGTCGCGTACCCGCGCATGCGAAGATTTGATCGCGTTGCCGCCGCCATCCCCTAACACACTTTTCAGAGACGCCGAAGTGCCGCTCAGCTGCTACGTTGTTTTCCGCTTCGGCGAAGAGGATGACTTTTCGTTTAAACAACGCGCTGTACTGGCGGCGAGCTTGCGGTGGCATTTTCGTCCGACGCAGTCTTCTGAACGAGCCAAGAAAGGAAAGATGGCGACGATGGTGCGCGCGTTTTCTTTTCGGCGTGCCTAGGGACAAAATCAGACATTTTCCCTACGAAGTTCCGACCGAGTTTCTCGGGCAGTGATGAGCGCTTTTTCTTGCCAGTATAATATTTCTCTGTTGTTTAAATATATAACTAGACTTAAAAATATGTTTTAAGTTCCGAAATAAAGTCACCCAGACGTTGTCTTTCACTACGAATACGAAACTATGTCGTTATGTAGGGAAAAGTCCCTAGAACCCTTCATTCGGCTCAGAATGCGTGTAAACCCGCATATAGGTCGATCGAATCCGCATATAGGTCGAACCCTCTAATTTGAGACACCCATTTCTGGAAAAAAAGGTCGTCTTATACGCGGCAATATACGGTAGTCAATGGACAGTGAGTCCTTAGGGAGGGTCGCCTTAGGACGTGTCTTGCTGTACTTGGCGAAGTATTCCGAGGGGTATGTCTTGGGCTGTACTGCTGGTGGTCTCACGAGGTGACCTTCCCATCTTTGTTCGCCTTGACAAAAAACGTGTCTTGAGCTGTTGTCAGCTCGAGACACGATCTTGACCCTAGACATTAAGGGGGCATTAGACAACATTTCACACACCAGGCTATCCTTCAAGGTGTCGCATCCACTAACTGTGGCAAGTGCACATAGAAATACTTTGCTTCATTCCTCACCAACTGCACGGCAACAGTGGGTATCGGACACCTTTGATCCGACACGTTCACAGCCATACCAAAAGGCACGCCTCAAGGGTCGGTAGTGTCCCCCCTACTGTTTAACACTGCTATGAAGGACTTGCCACCCATACTACAAGCCATCCCGAATCTACATCACGCCATCTACGCAGACAATCTAACACTCTGGGTCTCCACTGGATCACCGGGGGACCAGCAAGAAGCACCTCAAGCAGCCATCCAGGTGACCCAACAATACCTGCGACCCAGGAGACTCGAGTGCGCCAAAGAAAAATCTGCCCTTCTAATGCTGTGCAAGAGAACATACAAGAAAAACACAGACCCCATACCAAATCCAGAGCTCACCATTGGCAACCAACCCATCCTCAACGTCCCGCACGTTCACATCCTGGGCCTCAACATACCAAAAGATGGCTCAGGCGCCCAGACTATCCTCTTCCTGCAGCACAGACTCACCCAACTCATGCACCTCATCCGTAGAGTCTCCCACCGCCACTTTGGACTACAAGAAACGGACACTCTAAGCATCATTCAAGCTATCCTCATCAGCCGAGTCACGTACAGGACACTATACTTGGCCCTGAAATCCACGGAGGAGAAACTCAACGTTGCCATACGCCAAGCCGACAAGGCCGCCTTGGGACTACCCCCAAAGATAGCCACAGAAAAACTCCTACAGCTCGGCGTCCATAATGCGTGGGAGGAAATTATTATTATTATTTCAAGATACTGTTAACCCCTCTTGGGGTCATTACAGGAGAGGGTAAAAAAAAATGTATGGTAATAAACAACAGCAGCAAAACAAGAACACCGCTTACATTACAGGAGAGTGTAAAAATGTACAGAAATAAACAGCAGCAGGGAAACGAGAAACACCACATCAACAAGTATAATTTGCAATCATATTACAAAGGCAACATTATTAAACTAGCAAACGGCATGCACCGCTCAGTAGTAACAATGAACAAACTAGTTCTGCAAGCGCTTCAAATTATTTAAGGGGAGATGCGGGTCTTAAAATATAAAAAAATCGCGAAAAATGCCATTTTTCAAAATTCACGATTTTGAGGTCTATATAGTCCAGAGTATGTCCTCACAAAATATAAATGCTAAATTCAATCTCTAAATAGGAAAATAATGACAATTTGTAAGCGTTGACAGACCCGACTTGAAGCCTAAACTCTGAAATGTCAACAAAGTTCAAGCCGTCTGAGCACTGCAACGGCTCAACTGATTGCAGCCATCTGATCTTGGTCTTGTTCGAAAGCTGGTTTCCTGCGCTTACTTTTCCTGCGCTCCAAAGCGGCGTACACCTCAAAGCCGTGGCGTCATCGATGCCGGACGAAAGGCCGTCACCAGCGCTAGAAAGGCGCTGATTGGGCAAAGCGCGCACTCCTCCGAGGCGCAGCTCTATCATTGGCCAAGACATCGTTCGTGTAAATATTTTGATACCTCTTCTTTGTTTAGCTTTGCTTTTTCCTTTCCGCGCGGTTGTTCTTTGTTTCGTTCTGCGCACTTCGATGGTTGGGGACGCGGGTTTGAAACTCAACATGCAGAGACTAAACAGAAAGAGGAGACGTGCCTAGACCTCTGCATCGACAAAAACCTTCCGCTTTGCCAATGCGCAAGTCGCTCTACCGCTGGTGGAAGCGACTGGATCAAGTTCGTATTCGACAACTTCGCCGATGCCTAGGGGGAAAAAAACAACTAAAAAAGCCCTCAGTGCTAACCAATTGTTGCATATGGGGCTGCTTTCCCTACCGTGTCTCTTTTTTAGTATGCAATTCTAACCAAAGGCATCCCATCAAAACATTGTTACTTATGCATATCCAAATTTCGAAGTCTATTACCCCAGCTTTGTTTTTTTCAGCATAGGCTTTTGATTCACTTGCGCTCAACCGATTTTCATAAACTCTGTACAATTTCCTTTGGAATGAACTAGACTGCAAGCTAAAGCTACTTTTGTTATGATATTTAGGTATATAGAACTGGCATTTCATTATTAGACATTCTTATAGCCTCTATTATATGACTTCTGTTCACTTTAATTCTTTTACATGATTATATTGTGCTAAAGAAATAAAAATAGCTTTAGCTTGTATGGTATTTCTTAGGAAGCAAGTGATACCTTTTTTTGAATTAAAATTTTAATAAGGTTTTTTTTTTAAACCCACGCTCAAATTAGCTAATTAATATTTTATATTGTTGATAACTTTTGACAAAGAAGAAATATCTGAAATCTGATTGTAGTTATGGAATCAGCATAGTAAACTGCATGCCTATGCAAAAATCACAGACATACCAATAAACAAAAAATATTTTTGGATAACCCACTTCCTCCAGTGTGATTTTATCAACATTTCACTAATTCTTTACTTTTTTCATATTTTTTTTCTAATGTTCCCAGGAATGGATTGCGTCATTTTTTATGTCAAGTTGTTCAGGAAGACTTACACTACACCTTGATGACAATTATTGTTCATCATTCTTCACACAATTTTCTATGTTCAATGTCAAACTTTAACTTCGATTTTCTCATCTTCGTGTTTTTTGTCAACATGCTTAGCCTTACGGGGGTTTTCATGAGGTTTTTATCGTAGCATTCTGGAAACTTTTTATACCGTTTTATTCAGAAAGGAATGGACTACGGAATAAAGCTATTTTTTTAGTCTAGAGTTAACAAAAAAAAAATTATGATAAATAATGTGATCTCATGAATGTCATAATTGGCATAATTAGCCAATTTTTATATAATATTATCATTTTGTGAACATTTAAATAGCTTTATAATGCATGGCAGACCTTTAGCTATGCATCTGCTTTAATAAAAACATTTTTTTTTGTTGGAAATGGCCTTAACGACCCATAAGAAATGACCAAATTAGGCAACATTATTTTTAATAACTTGAGAATTACTCGAGATATTTTAAAACTGATTTCATATTTAAATTGAGGAACAAGAAGCACATATGCACAGTGATTTTCATTAGAATAGCTGAAAAAATAAAAAAAAGCCAATTTTAGAACCAGTGTCTCGCCTTAAAAACTGTGTAGGGGAACTTGAGTTTAGAATTTCCTGCGGTAGGAGGTTCCATTCATCTATTGTTTTAGGAAAGAGAGAACAGTGAAATACATTAACTCTACTTTGAAAAGGCTGGATAATTTTAGAATGGCTATTTCTTAGAATGAGAGTTATACGGGGTTTCCAATACAGGGTGTAGTCAATGGTAAAAAAACCATGATACATCATAAAATTATACTTTAGTCTTGCATTCCTGCGACGCTCAGAAAGTGGTATAAGGTCAAACTGTTTTAACATGCCAGTGACAGAGTCGGTTCGTCTACATCTGTAGAGTATATACCGAGCTGAAAGTCTTTGTACATTCTCTAATTTCTGAATGGGATTTTTCTGATGGGGGTCCCATATTACATTTGCGTTCTCTAATACTGGTCGGATGACTGTTGTGTAGACCGTCAGCTTGGCACTCATAGTCGCATATTTAAAATTCCCTTTCAAGTATCCTAATGTACGCTTAGCAGAACAGCAGGTGTTGTTAACGTGGCTCCTCCATTTTAAGTTAATTTCAATTTTTACACCCAAATATTTATAGCTATTCACTTCTCTTAAAGGAGATCCGTTAACTGTGTATACCAATGGTTCTCAAACTTTTTGGGCTCGGGGAACCCCAGCAACCTTTGAAGAGTGCCGAGGACCCCCCCCCTTCTTCCACTATTTTGCTACCTGGATACACTTTCAGCAGAAAAGTTCACAAAATATTTATTGAACAGATAAAAAAATAAAAAGCGGAACACACATTAGACTGAAGGGTGGGATTACAATGAAAGACAGTATACATATTAGTGTGAAGGGTGGGGTTGCCTTGCTCGCAACAGCGAATCGATGTGTGGCTCAGTCAGGCTTAGGGCCAGCCTCATATCTGCTGCCGGGTTCAGTCGGTTCCTGTGCTTGCTTTTCAGGTAGGCTAGTGCTGAGAATGCCTGCTCGCAAGCATATGTAGTTGCAAAAAAAGAAGCATGTGCGTGTAGGATGGGGGGGGGACTGACTTGGGTGGTCGCAGAACCCAAGCGAGCACTCCACAGAATTCCTGTGTTTTGCAGAACCCAGTTTGAGAACCCATGGTGTATACACAAGGTAGAATATTTTTCTTATTTGATATCCTTAGAGGTACAGTTTTGTCAATATGAATTACCATCCCCCATTCTTGGCACCACGACCCAATTTTCTGTACAAGAAGCCCGTCGAGTCTCACAATTCACCCGACTCAAACTCACACCGGCAGGCAGAGCTATGCTCAGCTGGCTCGGCTACACGCCTCCTGCAGAATGCGAGCAGAAGAAACGCATCCCTCTCGCCATCCGACATTCCATCAAAGTCGCACCTATCCCAAGAAACATGCACCCCATCTACAACAAGGCACACCGAGAAGCCCGGATACGAGCCTTTAAAATCCAACACGAACACTCCTCGGACCCTTTTTTTGCTCGCTACACGGATGCTTCCCCATACCCCCCCAACCAGCCCCTGCTGTGAGCGTCACCGACGCCCATTGCAAAGAACTGACGACAGCTACAATCCTCACTACGTCTATCGAGACAGCAGAAGAGCTCGCCATTGCTTTGGCGGCCACCACTGGCGACGAGTATATCACTGTACTGACCGACTCTCAAGCCGTTTGCCGCAACTTCCTACTGGGCCGCATATCACCAGCGGCCCTCGAAATTCTACAAAACGTGCCGTGGAGAAACAATATTTGTTCTCTTCCTTCCAATCAGCGTGGTCGCACGACATCGTCGGGTTTTGCCGTCCCCACGTCGCTGTAGATATGGCGCTTTTTAGAATGAAACTAAGTACCGTCTCAAGCTCGTCAACATTACTCTTCTTGTATAAATCGTACCTTACTATTAAAATCCTTCTTTAATTTAAAGACTGCTGTGTCCAAGTGTTGATTACCTAGGTTTCGCATGTGGGCTTTCTTTTGCGCTCGGTACGTAAAAAATCTGCCGCGAAAGAAAGTTGGTGAAGAGAAGTCAGCTAAAACAAAGAAGGCAATGTATATACATTGCCTTCTTTGTTGACCTGAACCCGCACAGCGCGTTTGTTTATCTCGACGTCGTAGCACAAAACGTCCCAAGAACTTTTTGACCCTGGCTCGCGATGTCTGCATCAATGCGCTCAGAATCTTTTTTTTTTGTACTTTGTTTGCTGGCCTGGCAAGCACGCGCCGCTGGACGTTTTTGTCATATGCTCGACATTTACATTTTGCACACAATTTTGAGAATCAGTTGGCGACTGGGCGAAATGGCACGGTTTCGGTTTTCGTTTCTATCAAACGGCCGTTGTCTCCGCTCACGCAACAAAGCACGCGCAACTGCAAGCCTGCCAAAGTTGCCCTCACGTGCATGCAAACATCATTGCACGACAAAGGCACCAGCCTGACGCTTGCAATCCATTGTTTCACGTTTGCTTACTTTTGACGAAAATCTGGCACGTCGGGTACTAGTATGACGGTAGCAAGCGGTTTTTCGGAATTGCCTGGCAACGCCTACAATAATGCGCTGTACACATGTGGGATGTCGAAGCAGTGAAACCGCAAGCAGCGAGTTCCGCCACAAGTCACGTCAGAGCACAACACAACACAAAGTGCCCTTCGTTTGTCCAGCAGTCCAGCACGAAAAGTGTTTATTCTTCTAAGAATATCTGCTCCAAAAACCACTTATGCTGCTCCGAAACATTGTCTTGACTGCTCCAAAAGCCACTTTTGCTGCTCCAAAACGCTTTTTTTGCTGCTCCGAAAGGTGCTCCAAAATGGCTTAGGCCAATTACATCACTGTGGCTGAAAAAAGATAGATTGCATACATGCACCTTTATTTATTTACCCACAATACCTTAAATGCCCATTCAAGGGCATTACACGAGGGTGGTAATTACAACATAATTATAGTCATGGTAAATTACAACATATATTTCAAGTGGAAATCTGGTGGATTTGTTGGGCTGTCTCAATCAAAAAGCCTTGGCACCGTAGTCTAAAACTGTGCACCTGGGCCTTATCTAAGGCTAAGGTGCATGTCGTTGCCTGCCAGAGTTGCTGTCGGTTTGGCTCTGAGGTACATTTCATCCAGTGCCAAGAAGTTGCTGGGGTCTTTAAAGGGACACTGACACCCCCCAAAAAATATTTTTCATTTTTTGCCAGGCGCTTCATTATGGTGTCGGAGGACTACCCAATTAATATTTTGCAACAGAGTAGCGTATTTTTTTAATAAAGCCAAAAGACGCAACTGCTCGAAACCGAAACCGAAACCCGACGGAGGTCGGAGAAGTGGAGAGAAGAGAGTGGAGTGGCGGAAGTCACGTGGCTACACCCGACCGTGTTTTTTTTTTTTTTTTTTTTTTCTCTCCTTCTTGTAGCAGACGACATGCGGCGTACGGGAACTGCTCGCCGTGGGATTCTTTTGCAGTTATGTATGTTCCGCTCGTTGTTCTGTACTCCAAGATGAGTTGTTTTGTACATTGAGGAGTTGGAGATGAGTAGTGAGTGCCCGTGGTGAATTTTGATCGGCTCCGAAAAGAATACACCCAAGATGTTGCGTGAAGAGCTGGCTCACATGTCCTGCGTCCGAAACAGAAGTGGCATTGTGCGACAGAGTTTCCGAAAGATCAACGGGATCGGGACCAATGGCTGGCTGCATTTCCTGTAGACCATTTACGGGCACCTCGGAAAGCGGACGCTACCTGATTTATATGCTCCTTGCATTTTGTGGAAAGTGATTACATTGAGTTCGCAGGTGTCAAAAAGGAAATCCCATACCATTTAATTCAGCGACGTGTCGGCCACAACATTTGTTTCTTATTTTTTTTGTTTCTTCAGTAATAATTGTTAAAAAAAAAAAGAAATGTAAACATCAGAAAATATTATTAAAAAAAGTTTCACAGGGGATCGAACCCGGTCCTACCGCGTGTGAAGCGGACGTCTTACCCACTGAGCTACTGGGGCATGTCGATACTGGGGGATCTCTTTCCTTAGTAACAATTCAGCCGATAAACTGTAAGTTGGAAAGTTTGCTGCCGATTTTTCTCTAGCAAAAGCACTCCAGGGTCGAAGTCCGGATGCACCACGCATTGGCGACATTCTCACCTAGTAAAGAAATTGTACGCGTGCATATTCAACTCGAAGTAGACACGTCGCGCTTGACGTTTGCGCGAGCGATGTCTTCAGCCACAAGAAGGGAGTGACGGCTCGGAGACGTCTTCGTGCAAATCGGCTTGGTGGTCGGGCGTGTCGTAAGGCATGAATACCAATTCTTTTGAACAGTCCCAAATTTCTCTTTTAAAGGCGGACAAAATTCGCCGGTACCGCGAACGACAGTTCTGAAATAGAGGTCCCACGCCCGTCGTCCGCTGCCATCGCCGTCCCTGCGAGTCCCACGATACGCGAAACGACGCACGCACAGAATGCTTCCGGTTGTCTGTGGAACTTTTTTTTCAATCAACGTATTTGCAGGTTTTTAGAAGCCACAAAAAATGGGTTTCATATTTTTTTCTATTTTTAATATTGAGTGTGTGCCTTCAGTGACCCACGACTTTGATTAAATTTGGTGGTCGCATCGATACCTTAGAAAACGGCCCGTGATCGCGGAAAAGAGAGTGAGCGAGACTCGAACCGGCCAGTTCTTGATCGGCGGTATTCGGGCGGAAAGAAACCGAATTTCGAGCCGCAAATTCTGTTCTGGGTAGTTGAGCTCTCATATGTCACGTACAACTAAAAACCTCGGCGAGCATAAATACCCTGTCAGTGTCCCTTTAAGGGGGAACACTGGTCTTGGACCTTTCTTCCTTATTCTATGACCGAGCCCATTCAAACTGCACAAACTTGTTCAGCTTTTTGTGCTGATTTCAGATATGTGGTCGTTTTCTCAGTCAGTAGAATTGTCCTCAAGATAATTAAAACATGCCTGCCTTTATTTTGAGGAATGATAAAAAAAAAAACTGCTCAACGAAATATTTCTTTTAACGCACGGCTAGATACTGCAAAGTATAGAGCATACAATGTTGGAAGTACTTTTAAGATAAACCCATTATTTGTGATTTTGCTACACATTGAAGTTCAGTGCTCAATGCATGGCTAACAAGTAATACAGTGGACTCCCATTAAACGAAACTCGCTTAAACGGAAAATTCGGATAAACGGAACTCTAAAGGTTGTTTCGGTTGGTTTCCTATGTATTTAATGATAAATTCTTCGGGTAATCGGAACCCCCCTTTTTGCTTACTTCGGTTAAACGGGACCGAAACCGAAACTACCCATGGCGACCGCGGACATCGGAAATAGCTACAGCAGTCTCACAACCATGGAGTACGCAATAGCCAAGACTGAGGACACTTTAAAGGAAAGAACAAAATTTATACAAATATTATTATAAAAAAAAAAAAAGTTGTTAGGCTAGGTGACGCGAGGTGCCGCTCGTTACAAAGGGTACGGTACAGCCATTCATCCATCCATCCAAGCCATTATATTAAGGCAATCCAATCCAGTCTTTCTACCGCCATTAGGGTTAGCGCCTCGTCTGTTGCGCGTCACGTTTACCATCGAGTACACAAACCAGCGTCCGCTTGCCGTGTTGTGATGGAAGCGGTAAAAAAGCGGCCGCACCAAGCGATCTCGCTTGCTACGAAAATGAAGATCCTTCAAGAGCTGGATCGTGGTGACCTCTCGAAGACGGAGATCGCAAGGAAGTTCGATATCCCGAAGTCTACACTCTCAAGGATATCAAAGGACAAAGAAAAGATTCAAGACGCTGTAAAGCGCGGAAGCTTTGCCACCGACCGAAGGAGGATGCGAAAGACGCCTTTTGAGGAAATAGAGAACGTCCTTTTTCTCTGGTTTAAGCGCGCGCAAAGTGCTAATTTCCCGATCAGCGGCCCCATCCTCGAAGAAAAGGCTGGAGAGATTGCGTCTCAGTTGGGAATAGATAACTTCAAAATGAGCGACGGTTGGCTCAGCCGTTTTAAAAAGCGCCACGGCCTAGTCTTTAAGACTATTTCTGGGGAAGGTGCAGCAGTCAACAGAAATCTTTGTACCTCCAAGGCATGCACACCTACTTCGTCAAAAAGCGATTACAAAATGCAAAACAAACTACCATTACCTCTTTTTTCTAGTCAGCTACATTAGCTGGACATCATGCTTGTGAAATAAAGTCATATTTCACTCATTTTATGTGCTTTGCTTTAATGAAACTTCTGATAAACGGAACAAATTTTTCTGTCCCTTCGAGTTCCGTTTAAGAGGAGTCCACTGTAAAACAAAAGATCAAATAGAAAATATTCAAGACTTGTATTACAAAATCTGCCCTCAACATTGTATGCTTCACACATTTAGCTACACTTTTCATTAAAGGTTATATTTGTACCTACTCTGGATGCTGAGATGTCCCTCCTGAAAATTTTTAAAAAGTCCAAAAATTGTGTCTTGTGAAAACAATGTTTTAGAGTCAACTTCAAAGCACATTCAGCCCGCATAGACATTATTAATTGATTTATAGCCCAAATATTCATCCACGAAATTAGAAGCCTGGCAAACTCGAAAGGACAACAGCCATCACCATTTTCAAAAGAATGAAGTTTTAGGGTGTTTTTGGCTCCAGAGACCCATGTCCTCTCTTAAATCGGACGTCGGGCAATGGCGTGGCCTCCAAGTACTCTGGCTTGATGTATAACTCCAGTATGGATTTCAGCATGCCAGAAACTTTCCCATGGAAAAGATAAATTCTCGTGTCCTCTGACTGCATCTCTTTGTTTAGGTTTGTGAAAAGAGGCAGCACATACTCCAAAAACTCAAGGTAGAGCCTTGTTGAAGGGTCCTTCAGCTTCTCCAGGATCATCTCAGCAGCGAGAAGACGGTCCTCGGTGGCCGCTCTCTTGAAGAACAAGATGAGCACTGGCATTTGTTCGAGGAGACGCGTCACGACGACTTGCAGTGGCAGCCAGCACGTTTGACTGGGGTGCAGTAACTTATGGGTTTCACATCTGCAAGCGCTTGAAATTCTTTGTAACCGGCCGTTTGCTTTGGTGACAAGAAATAGCTGTACACGTCCCATGCCAAATCCTCAACTCCCCTCGGGAGAGTCTGGCATGCATACGATGCACACAGATGAAATGAGTGGCAGACACATTTCATTATAAGATTCCTGGAATATCTGCCTGTAGCAGGGATGCAACTGAATGGTGCGCTCCCATCATCACATTTGCTCCATCGGCCGCGAAGCCAATCATGTTCTTTGTGTACGGGATTTCTGCAGCACTGAACACACCTTTTATATGTCCAAACAAGGTACTGGCAGAAGCGTTGCTTACTGGAACCAGAGCCAGAAACGCATCTCTTACATCGCCGTTTTTGTCCATAACACTGCCCACGAGTGACAGATGCTTAATTGTCCCTCGGTCAGTCGACTCGTCCACGAGAGGCGAAAAGCTTTACTTCTCGCTTCTTTACGATAGTAAAGTCGGAAAGAACACGATAATGCTCTTTACGATAGCAGTGCACTCTGTTCTACTGCACGTGATGCTCTTGGCAATTTTAGAGTCGTGGCATGTTGCCTTGACCACATCCAGTAAATGTCCCATGGCATTAAATGGCACGCTATGTTCAGCTAAAAAAGCTGTTGGCCTTGCTTCCCCCTCCTTCACTCATTTTTGCAGTTGAGTTTGGCCTTTCACAAACGGCATGACGTTAGTTTATGGGAGCTTTTTGCACTGGAAGTGTTTTTCTTGTGCATAGCACTTTGAAGATGCCGCTCTATTTCTGACTTGCCTCCTTTGCAATCGGCGTTGCAGGCTTTGCAGTAGAAGGGCTGTTCTCCTTTTTTGCTCGCAGAAAGCCATCCTTTGTAGTTTAGGTCTGCTTCCCACTTGACCAAGTATTTTTTGTGATAGATTTTGGGTTTCTTTCACATTAGCTCATCAGACTCACCACCTCCCATTGGAAAAGCTGTCACTTGAAAAAGTCTGTGCTGCACGACTAAGGAGCAGTGTCACTTGCACAAGTGTAAGTTTTCATACTATATGGGGGTGGTTGTTTTGGCAGCTCATAACATTAAAGTCTTGACTTGGGTAGGTTCATAAAACTTGGGAGACACAGTATCTTGCCGACAGAGACACGGTCCCCTTCTTTTGTCCCCCTTTCTTCCTTGCTTTTCCCTCTTTACTTAGGAGGCAGACTGCCACTACCAAGGCCAGCTGGGTTGGTGACCTGTGCGACCGTATAGGGCGACAACAAAAGGAACGCCATTTTTGCTGAGCAAATGGTTTCATAAAAATGAAATGTTCCAAAAACAGAATGTCCATGCATGTACTTTACCCGGAGCTGGTCCAATATAGCTTCAGCATGATCGTCCAATGGCCTTTAAATCCCAGTTCAAAAGATGAAGATATACCTTGATACATTAGATGTCCAGGTAATTTCTTGGTTCCCGACAAGGTACAAGTTGCAACAGAAGCGGGTGTACATGCATATATTTCTTTTACTTTTTAAAAAGAGGGGGGGGGTGGTGTAAGTGCCGCAACCAAAGTTTGTTCAGTGCGACTGCAGTAGTTTTGTACTAGCAAAAATCGAAATGTACAGCGGAGATGCAAGACTCCCAGTGGGGTTGAATTACTTTCCGCTGCCTAAACGTATACACAATTACAGAAAGTCCTACCCTCAAACTTTTTGTTGCTTCCCCTTTTTTGTAACGATACCACCATGCTAATCCACCGGGTCATCATCGTAAGTTGGCAAACGACAATATATACCACCCTATCTAGCCAATCAGAGCGTTGGAGCGACACATGCTGCACATGACAATGTATCTTAATCTGTTACAATGCATACTGCACGTGGGCTGCTGCAGAGGGGTGTCACATGTTCTGCTTTGTCGCTGCGATTGGCTGAAGGGGTCAAAAAGGTGTTTGCTGTTCGCCAAATTATGTTAGGTAAAGCAAAATGCACACGTAAATAAAAAAAACACGATTTAAAAAAAGAAAAAAAATTTAACAATGTTTTGGAAAAAAAAAGATTTTAAGAAATTCTTAAATTTTGCAAAAAGTCTTCGAATTCCTAAGTGACAGCAAAAACCCCTAGATCTAGGAATAAATCCCTAGGGTAGGCATCACTGCCCCATTGCCACATAGCAGGCGCCGTCCAAAACTGCGCATACGCCATTTGGCGACTCGCTCTTCCCGCCTGCTAGGCGCAGAGCAGACGACGCCACAGCGCTTGCCCATGTTTGTTGAACACGGTTTCGTGGCGCATTTTGCGCTGTGGATGATTTCATGACTCGAGAAAATGTGTCTGCCAGACAACCAGTAACCGTAACTACCGGGCTACGGACAATGTAAGCTAGGTAGGACGGTAGCCTAAATACTTTAGAATACTGACGGCTGTTGATGGTTTTTTCTTCTTTCAAATGCTTGCCAATCTGGTTTCAAAATGCGGAATATTAAAGTGGCTTTCATACTGCATTAGATAAAGCAATTTATTTCTTTACAGCCATTTCTTTCAGTTAATAAAGTGTGGGTACTATATGAGTCTATCAAGAACATTGTTACAAATGATCAAACAAGATGCGTTATGATCTATACAAATATGTTTTGCATATAAAAATAATAATTTTATAACTGATCAATAATGTTTTAAATAACATCGCAAAAATAACTGGCTTGTTAGAGTTGCCTGCAGAACATATCGAAAAAGAAAAAAAAACACATGAAACTCAATCAAGGACGTTGCAAGAACTGTTTATTCCTTTCCGGTCTATGCGAGCAATAGTGGGTCAAAGAGCACGGTGCGATTCGTGGCGACATCCTTAATATCGTGTCATCTCCCTGTTGCCCCTTCGACCAGAGCTCTCATCCGTGATGGTAGGGAATCATAAAGCTGGGCAACGAAGTCCCTTTCGTTGCGGAGCCTCTCCCACTCCTCCTGGACGAAGCGCCACAGATCGTCGCAAGTGGCGTTGTGGAGAGGACGCCACGCCATTGCTGTCTTCACTCACCCCGATACGTGCTCAATAATGTTGAGGTCCGCACCCTTGGGTAGCCATGGAAGCACATTGACGCAGCGTTCTTCCAGAAGGTCATGGACTTTGTGGGCCGTGTGAACTGGGGACAAGTTCTACTAGAGCACGAAGTCCTCATCATGGAATGGCAGTGATGTGATTGTTGCGCCAATTGCGCCAAACTGCACCAAGGGGCTAACCCTGCTACATCCTGTTTCATTTTGCCAAACTACGGGTAATCTGCGCCAAGCCTGTGCCAAAAAAACAATTTTTGTGGCCTTTCCAAACCGAAACCGTAACTGACTACCACAATTGAGCATGCTGGAGCTAGGTGGCGCAAGCAGCCGCCCGACACAAAGTACCCAGCATCAATGGTTGATCCGATCTTCCATGGCTTTTTCCGCCGTCTCTTGTTTCGCACCCTCGTCGCCTCGTGGGTCTCGTCTTGCGTCTTTTTAAACATTTTTCAACAATAGATGTGGGCCTGTGTGGACACTCCTATGGTAGTGAAACGAAACCACGTTTTTGCGCGGCGGGAGTTACTTTCTGAGCTAAAGCACTCGCTCCTGAAAGGAACGGCTTTGGGAGAACTATATTTGGTCCCTGCCTTCCAGTCACCGTGATCGCACAATGTCGGGTGTTTCCATCTCCACGTCGCTGTTGATATGGCGCATGTTGTTCAACATTCCTGTTCTTGTTTAAATCATACGCTACTACAAGAATCTCTCTTTAACTCAAAGACTACTGTGTCGAAGTATTGAAAACCTAGGTTTCCCTCTGTGGGCTTTCATTCGAGAGGGAACCCGGTACATGAAAAAGTGCAAAAGTGGTGAAGAGAAGTGAGCTAAAGCAAAGAAGGCGATGTCTGCACGCTGAACCTGCGCAGCGCGCTTGCTTGTCTCCAGTTCAATCCTTGCAGAAAGCGCTCAAAGAACTTTTTGACCCTGGCTCGCTATGTCTTGCATCGATGCACTCAGGTTCTTTTGTTTCTGTGTTTGGCTTGTACCTTGCCTGCTGGACTGCCAAGCACGTGCCGCTGGACTGTTTTTCTGTTGTATGCTGGACAGTTATATTTTGCAAACGATTTTGGGAACCAGTTGGCGACGGAGCGGAGTGGCATGGTTTCGGTTTCGATCGAGCAGCCATCTCCGCTCGCGCGACGAAGCACGTGCAACTGCAAGCCTGCCGAAGTTGCCCTCACTTGCATGCGAACGTGATTGCACAACAGAGGCACCAGCCGGGACGCTTGCAATTCATTGTTTTACGTTTGCTTACTTTTGATGAAAGTCTGCCACGTCTGGAACCAGTAAAACTGCGGCAAGCGGTTTTTCGGAATAGCTCGGTAACGCCTACAGCACTGTACACTTGTGAGATGTCTCAATGTCTCTTTCGAGACATTGGAAGTGGACATTCATTATTAGCCGAAGGCAAAACGAGGCTTGCAGCAGCCTTGGAGAAAGTTTCGAAACTCAAAAATAAAAGCACCCGCTAGTTGTAATGCACCTTTGTCTTGTGTACAATTTCGCATTGCACTGCAGTAGTTCTGTGTTTCATCAGTCGGAGACTGCTTCCGTTTATTATATTATATAACTAGTGAGGCCTTATGTTGTGATATATGCTACCAAGCTGGTCATTTTCAAATAAATTTTAATATGTGCAGTTTCATTCTTATTTATCTATAGCGGGTACATATAAGTATATGTATCACTTAACTGAAGCATTGCAAAATGTGTCATGTCATTTGCATTTCGGCTACATGTTGAAAGACTTCCAGGTGGTCTAACTTGACCATAATTTGTTTATTGCGGTGAGCAAAGTGCCCTTTATTCGTCCAGCACTTAAAACAAATTTTTATTTTTCAAAGAATATCTGCTCCAAAAGCCACTTTTGCTGCTCCAAAACACGGTTTTGGCTGCTCCAAACGCGCCTTTTGCTGCTCCAAAACACTGTTTTGGCTGCTTGCGAAAGGTGCTCCAAAACGGCTTAGGTCAATGACATCACTGGAATGGGCCGTCCAGGACATAAGGAAGCAAGACATGGTCAAGTATGTCGGAGAGGACATAGGGAAGCAAGACATGGTCAAGTATGTCGCAGTAGCTTTGACATGTCAAACTTCTCTCGATCCTGAACGGCCTAAGCCCATTTCGGGAAATGGTGCCCCAGACATTAATGGCGCTGCGGCGACTAGCGGCGACTTACTGCACGCACAACCAATGCCCACCAGGTATTGGTTGTGCGTGCACTCTGCCATTGTCAATAACAGAAGGCCCGTGATGAAGGCTAGAAATTAGGTTAGAAATGAGCACCTTGCTCATTTCTAACCTGCCACTGACCATACTTGAAACATACAGTTTGAGTGGGCATCTGTTTGAAGTATTACGGTAAAAGGCCTCAGTTAACATTTCAACCCATTCGCATAAATCTTTAGATAACCCAAGTGAAATCGCACAGCAAGGATTGCAGCCCTATACCTATAAATACCGTGAAAAAAAAAGGACATATAAATAGCAGCACTGTCCTGTCAGCGGGGCTCTTCAACTGCACCTCTGCAGCACGAAACTGTTCCACATTGCTGAGAGGCATCAGGAACAGCTCGGGTAGTTCAGGCCTGGCCAGTTCCTAGGGTGTCGCCTGTTTCCCGGGCCTCGCCGGCTCTCCCTGGTGCTTGAAGACACCACGTGCCTGAGCACCTGCCCAACAGAGACTTGCAGTTCCTGGTCCTCCGGCTGCAGCCGCCCATTCTGAATGCGCAGGTCTACCATGGGACCTTGAGCAGCTGAGCATCGGCTGAAAGATGAGCGAAGCATAAGAAAACATTACCCATTTTGCTGACAAACGTTTTACACTGTTGATGGGGAGAAACTTTTTCTGAAATATGGGTTTCGGGAAGTTACAGAAGAGCACCCGAACCCTCAAGTGTTTTGGATGGGTTCGGATAGCTTTTGAACGGTTGTCAGACACAGTGAGTGTGTTTCAATATTTTTGTACAAATTAAAGAGATGTTATAAACTGTACGCAATATTCAAAAGTAGAGTATAAATATTTGTCTTAAACAAAAAAACCTTTCTTAAATAGAGACATGTCCCCACTAGACCATACGTGCAATTCTATGTAATTATCATCATCATCATACAGTCGACTCCCGCTATTACGAATTTCACGGGGACCGCGAAAAACTTTGAATTAAGCAAACTTCCAATTAACCACTAGGAACAAAAAGGGTAATTTTTATTAGTTTTAAAACTGACTGTTTATGAAAAAAGAATCAGTGATTGCTGTCTGCTTCTTGCAGAATCTTGCTGCGGAAAGTATGTTCTGCAGACTGTAGAGGTGCCCGAGTGCTTCTTTAGCACCATTCTCTGCTGCAAAAAACTGCTGCGCAAGGGCAAGGCCTGCAGCTATATCAGCAGCCAGCGGTTGCGGCTCAGTTTCAACGTCGTCGTCGCTCTCACTTTCGTCGTTAGCCTCGCGTGGTTGAGCAATCTCAATAATTTCAATGTCCGTCAGCGCACCACTTGTTTCCGCTGTGCTGCCCACAGCAACATGCTCTTCGAAACAGATATCGCCGAGTGCTGCTGCAAGACCATTGTCGTCAAGCTCACTTGTCTCTGCTTCCTCCATTGGACAAGACGAATCACCCCCTGAAGTACTTGCTATGAAACCGCAGGCCCTGAAGCAGTTGGCAATGGTTTCTTGTTTAACGCGACCCCAAGCTCATGCTAGCATGCAGATGGCACTAAGAAGGCTTACCTCATGCTGAGTGGAGTTATCCATGCACAATATCATCCGCTCGAGAAGACGTTTTCTATACAACACCCTTTACATTTTTTTATAATTCTCTGGTTCATGGGTTGCAACACCGATGTCATGTTGGCTGGCAAGTAAACAAGGCAGATGGCACTCGGGGATGGAAGATTCATGTGGGCACTGCACTTGTCCACAAGAAGCAATACCTTGCGGTTTGATGACGCAAACTTGCGATCCAGTTTTTTAAGCCAGTCTCGAAAAATGTCTGACATCATCTATGCCTTCCTATTACCGTATAATCGCGTGTAAGGGCCGCACCCCCGTATTTAGGACAAAATATTGCAAAAAAAATTGGAGAAATTTGAGGCGCGCCGATTGTAATGCATGAAATTTTCTATGAATATATATCGCTAGGTGGCGCTAGCCACCGCCCGAGCACGTAGCGGCACATCTCCGCATCCCCGATATTTGCTCTCCACTCATCCGTATCACCGTATGGCACAATGGCTGCCGAACTCGATCGTGGTCGGCCGCACCGTTGGGATGTGTTTATGCAACGCCTCCTCTATAAAAATAGAGGAGGTGTTGGTTTATGTTGCGGCGGGAAGACATTGAGGAAAGATGAAGGATATGTCAGCTTCCGTGGCAAGCGCAAGGAATGGGGATTCAGCAAGCTTGGCTCGCGCGTGCACTCAGGTTTCTGAACACCACTGTACGCTCTGGGGAGGTTTTCTTTTGTTCTTCGATTCGTGTCAAAGCGTCGTGATTTGTCTGCCTTTTCGCGCAATCAGAGCTATGGGCAAGTACCACTTCTACAGTCATACGGGATTCAAGTCGAAAGTTGCCGCGCATGCTATCAAGTAAAAAAAAAAAAAAAAAAGAAGATGCGTATTGTGCAGTATGGAAACTAATTAAATCCGACTGACGATTCAGTCCGGATTCCGGAGTGAAGGCGTTTTCGACCAGTGCAGCCAAGCACGCTCATGTACATTAATTTCGAAATGTGGATACAGATTTTTTTTTTTTATCCGTGTATGGGCCGCACCTTGAAAATTTGCCCTCAAATCGGGAAAAAAATAGTGCGGCCCTTACACGATTTCATACGGTAGATGCGTAACAATTAAAAACGAGCGTGTTGGTTAATAGATACAAAACTTGAAAGATGTCCAGTTCCTGTCCTCGTCCTCTCTGTTTTATTCTTTCAAGTTTTGTAGATGCATAGTCCACAGGAAGCGTTCTGACGCCTTTAACACATCTAAGCTTCGCGGCCTTCTTGAGTTTTCCTCCAGCGCAATCTTCGTTCTTGAATTTCAGAGTCTTCTCTGGTAACATCTGATAAAAATGTGCAGTCTCATCAGCATTAAAGTTATCTTCTGGCTGATATTCGATCATGTATTTGCGAAGCTTTTCTTCCTTCCACGTCACGCATGTTTCCTGGTTTACTGACGCGTTTTCTCCACTCACGCTCTTAAAAGCAGGGTCATGACGATGCTTGAAACATGTCAGCCATCCATCGGAAGAAACAAAGTTGTCGATCCATAACATTGTTGCAAGTGACAAGGCTTTCGCTGCAACAATATCGCCACTGAGGGGAAGTTGGTTGCTTCGTGCTTCCCTAATCCAAAGGAGCAGCGCTTGCTGTAACTCCGGGTGGGCGCTGGTGTGCATTCTCTTTCGAGACATCATGAATTGATTATTCTCAAAAGCATCCAGTATTGAGTGCTTGTTCTTGATGAAGTTTGAGAGGGTGTTAGGCTTGATGCCATATTTTTATGCAATGTCTTGCTTAGCGGCGCCTCTTAACTTCTTTCTAAATCTTGACTTTCGTGGCCAAGTCAAGCTTGCAATACGATCCACGAGTTGTCATTGTTACAACTGCAGCTGAAACTCGGCACGTGGAACCATTGTTGGAACGAACCCAGCATCCTCCCGAACCAACTCGAGGAAAGACGCGGAAAGAGGCAAAAACAATGCCATTGTGCCAGCGTGCAGCTTGCGCTGGTCTTGACTGTTTAATCTTGCTGCTTCATGAGCTGTGGCGCTGTGGTCGGCTGCGATGCCGATGATACCAGTGCAGTACACAAGCTGTTTTTGCACTCTAAAACTTGCAAATTTATCAAATTTTACGGTTGCCTCGAGGCTTTTGATTGAAAATCAACTTCTAATTGTCCGATATTTTAGATTTTTCGCTTCCAGTTTTCTAGCATTTTTTTTTTCTTGAAGGATTGCATGCAGAACTGATAGAGTATACTCCTTCTAATGATAACAAATTTGATGTCGTGTGTAAAAGAGAAGTGACAGTATTTTTTCGTAAAGCAAGGACTATTTCAAAATGTTTGCAAATTGCAGGTCGATTTTTTAAAAAGCCTACCTTTCTTTTGGGTAAGTTTTTCTCTAGCTACCTATTGCAGTGCTTTATAAAGTAAAATAAACAGAAAATGTAATAATTTGTTTGTATGGCAGCTATAAAAGCTTACATTTTGGTTTTTGTTCACTTGTCACCCAGTAATACAAACGACTCAGAAAAATACACTTACTCATAATTAACGCCTCTGAAATTTTAAGTAACTACCTGTAAATTCCTTTAATAAAGGAAAATGCAAACGGCGAGTTATGCTAATAAAGTGTCTAAGTTGTAATATGTTTAATGTTTTTTGTTTTGTTTTTTTTATTGTCAAACTGCCTCTCTGCAACAATATTTGACGAAGTTCAGCAACCTGTGCTGTGTGACCTAATCAACATATTTTTATGATCTTTACATCACCGTAAAGCTCCAATTAAGCTCTTTATTTTGAGTATAATTTGAATATTTTGCGCTAAACATATAACGCGGAACATTTGCCTGAAAAACAAATATTTAGAAAGACTTGCAAGTTTGAAGTCGATTTTCTAAAAAAACCCACCTCTCATTTCTTTAATTTTTATTTACAGTTAGGTAATATAGTAGTCTGTCAGGAACTACCAACAGAAATTGTAATATATTTTTTGTATGGCTGCTATCAGGACTCGAATCTCATGCTATGAAAGTTGTGAACGGGACTTCGCATGGAGGCTCAGCTGAGCAGAATTTTTACCTATGTAAGGTTTTCTATTTAATATTAGTACTTACCTCAATATCTGAGCGTAAAAGCCAGTTGAAGCAACAACATTTATCCTAACGATATTTATTTACTTGGCACTGGGGTGATTTGCAAGGTGTGTGAGCTTAGCCCTATGTATTGACGGAGAAGATACGTAACATCTAGACTGCCGGACAAACTTAAGTCAAGACGAAAAAGTCTAAGCAACCCGACATGAGTCACTGAAAATAGAAATGAAACCTAAACACATGACTAACGCATTTGAAGCCATACACGCTACGAAATGCTCATTATTTAATGAAAGAGTCCGTATGTGCGCAAAATGAACCGTATTTCCTAAGCGTCAGATACTAAATCGTACATATGTATATGCACTGCATATCTGTTTGACATAAGAAAATATGAGAATTACCTATGAAGTTCGGTATTTCAAACACAAAGCCGAAAGCAAAAGGCCCCAGAGGAATACTCTAACGATCTGCATTCCCCCGTATTGAGAGGAAATAAGCGCTTGTGCCCGCACCTGTGGATACGGACTTCTAAGTAACTTTTTTTAAGTACACTACTCCAAAATTTATGAATGTTTATGGTTAGGTATTGAGGTAACTGCTAACGATAAATAGAAAACCTTACATAGGCCAAAATTCTGCTCAGCAGAGCGCATGTGCAAAGTTTTGTTCAAAACGCTCGTAGCACGAGATTCGAGTCTTAATAGTGGCCATACAAACAATGTATTACAATTTCTGTTGATAGTACCTGATAGACTACTATGTTACGTAACAGTGAATAAAAATAAAAGAAATAAAAGGGTTTTTTTTTTTTAGATAATCGACTCCAATCTTGCTAGCTTTTCGAAATATTTGTTTTTCAGGCACATGTAACGCATTATATATTTATCGCAAAATATTCAAGTTATACTCAAAAGAAAGAGCTTAATTGGAGCTTTACGGTGATGTAAAGATTATAAAAATATGTTGATTAGTTCACACAGCACACTTTGCTGAACCTGCTCAAATATTGTCGCAGAGAGGCGGTTTGAGAAATAAAAAAAAAAATGTTAAGAATGCTATGACCTAGGCGCTTAATTAGCATAAAGAAAGCATATATCGAGAGTGTTCCCAAAAAGCTATATTGATGTAGTGTAAAAAGTAGGGAGAAGGGATGGAGTGAAATATGGTACCCCCAATAAGCTGGAAAAACGTCAGTTTCCACCTTGGCCGCTTCAACGGTCCCTAACTTGAGAACAAAAAATCCAACGAACTTGCTGTTTGCGTCTTCTTTTATTACAGAAATTGCCCGAGAACATGTATTTCTTTTTAAAGAAGTAAACATTCGACCCAAAATTTATGTCTGAGCCGAGATGAAATCACCCATATAAGAAAAATTGCTTTTCAGAGTTGCCTCCCGTTAAACTCAATATAACAAAGCGATTAATCTGGCTATTGTTAAAAATTACAAAAACAATTCTTGCCAAAATGCATTTTGAAAGTATGGTGCATCCAGCAGAGGGATGGGCAAAATACATGCAAATATGTATCGAAATACAAATACAAAATACTTCGTCAAAAATGTATTTAATTACAAATCTAATTACATTTCCAAAAAAGCATTTGAGTACAAGATACGAATACAACCAAATGTATTTGGTCTCCTCCAAATAATTTTCCAAATGCATTCCTCAAAATTTGCGTCAGCGACTTCAGGGCACCTGCAACGGGTTTCTGGGTATCTCATTTTAATTTTGCATTGCACACTCGGGAGTTAGTATGCCAGGCCCTAGTAACGTAATAGAAATATAATCACAAAAATTTTTTTTATCAGCTTGGACGTAATAGGTGAGAAAAGTACAGAGCTTCAAGGAGCTTTTTTTGTCGATTACATTTTCGTATAGGCCAACAAAGAACCGAGACGACCAAGACGCGCAGCACTAGCTAGAGAATTTTTTATTCTTCCAACTCGCACCAGTTACGAACATCCGGACGACCCGTGCATTTAGAAGGTTCCAGGCAAAAATACGAATAATCTGGCTGGAAGGCATCACAAGTTGTCACAGGCACTTATTTAGCCAGTCTGCCTGTGAACGTCGATTTCGTCACTATTCTTGCCCTGGACTAGCACTGTAATCACAAAGTCACTAATCGCTTGTGTTTGATTGAGAGACAGTGCATTCGGTGCAGAACGTAGTTTTCTTCCTGCTCTGGACACGTCTTAGCATGAGCAAAATGAGTCGTGACAATAAATTTGAGAGATGTATTTTTGCCCACAAAATTGTATTTAATTACAATTGTATTTGAAATACCCACGTTTTAGTATTTAAATACACACGTCAAATACATTACCCAATTTGTAATTAAATACAAATGCAAAATACACAAAAGTATTTGGAATACATATTTCAAATACTTGTATTTGAAATACTGCCCATCCCTGATCCAGCATTATGCATAAATTACAAAATTCCTGAGAAAAATTGCAAAGTAACGGTTTGTTTCGGTGACACTTCAGCAGTCTAATTGCTTAAGGAATAGCAGCTATACTTTGTTTCACGGCAAATGCTACAGTCTCAGCAAGGCAATCAGCACTTTGGAGAAAGACACGTGACCAATACGCTATCTCACCAGGTGCTTCCAGTGCTGTCAATGACATGGACAGGAAAGAGAAGAATGCCGCTTTTGTAGAAAGTTTGAGTGACAGGCTAAGCTTCTAGGAGACAAAGCGACGTCTGGGACACACAAAAGGTGTGAGGGGAGTTGCTCCTTCTCCTTTTTTTTTAAGTGCCTGGGTTAAACGAAAGCTGCCTACACATTTGCCCTTGTACTTTTGCTGAGAGCTGTCACTTGCTTCGCCTCAGTCACCTGATTGGCTCGAGGGGGCCGTAGTGTTCGCTTTTTGCCAGGTTACGGTGAGACTGAGTATAAGAAACTTAAATGCACTATTTTAAGATTCCCCAATAATTTCTTTTCTGCCTATTCCCCAAGCAGTATAGACAGCTTAAAAAAAGTGTAAGGCAGTACTAAATACTACCACACGATCCATTTTTTCCTCGCCCCCAGGTGGGGTTCAGGGCATGGAGATGTGTGCTGCTTTGCACAGGAAGCAGTGTGCAATCTCCTGGTAGAGCAGCCGCTTGTGCTTCCCCCGTTGTTCCCCTCAGCTGCCGTCTCATGTCAGTGACCTGGGCCACCATATCACCCAGATTTCGCGGAACAAGTTCCCCAAAAGCTGAAAGAGATTACGAAACAATAAAGTTTGGTCATGGTTACTCAACTAAATATGAATGATTTCATAACCAAATTAAGCTGAAAACTTATAAAAAGGTTCAATGTACAACCATGGCCGTTTTGATGAGAGGAGCAGTTTGCGCGGCCTGCTACATTGCGCAAAAATGACATGATGCGCCTAGTTCCTTGTGCCGCCAGCGCAAGCAAGGCTCCGGAACAGCTGACCGCGGAATGCGAGGGAGCGCATGCCTCCGCAGTTACAATGCAAGGCTTGGTGCTGGCTATTTTTAGGGTGTCTGAGCTGTGTTTTGTGCATGAAAGCATATATTAATATTATCAGACCGTGCCTGGGCTTCAGACAGATGCCAAAATTGCTGCACTTGCGTCACCGGTGTTGACACTTGGAAGCGGTCAACGCGCACTTCTATCGAGCAGCTGTGCATCACGTTGCCTTTGTCTGAAATGCGCGTAGCTCTTTATGGCTATTTCAATTTAATAGTTCAAAACCAAAGTTTGTTGTTTGTTTTGAAGGAATCCTTGGTCCGAATTCGTATAGCGTTCATTAGTTGCACGCTTAATCATCTGCAGTGTTTCACATTGAATGTTATTCACACCTCTGAAAATCTCATGTTGGTCCATCATGAAGTAAGAGACGACCACAGATTCCAGCCTGTGCCCGATATCACTTCACTGCCGCACTCAGTTCGTAGCAGACAATACCTTTTGTTTTTTCGGTTAGTTAGCCCACAACATGCGGTGTTTTCTTGGTGCATTTTCATCTAGAAACGATGCTTCGTACCGGATAAACGGCATTCTTTGCTCGATTTTGCAATTATCTGTGAACGATATCTTAGCTCGCTTTGTGAGATTCAAATTAGATTTTGCTCTCGCGGTGAAAAAATTTGGACCCCAGGGGCCATTTTGGCCACTTGGTGATTTTCCTCCCTTCAAGGGGGAGGAAATTCCCACCTCTATCTGAGGCATGGAGGAAATTTCCTCCCACTTAAAAGGAGGAAAATCACCAACTCTATCTTAGGCATGGAGAAAATTTCCTCCCTTTTGAAAGGAGAAATTTCCTACCTCTATTTTAGGCATGGAGGAAAGTACCTCCCCCTTAATAGGAGGAAAATTCCCACCTTATCTTTGGCATGGAGAAAGGTTTCTCCCTCTTGGAAGGAGGAAAATCACCACTTCTATCTTAAGTGTGAAGGAAATTGCCTCCCTCTTGAGAAGTGGAAAATTCCCACCTATAGACCTTTTCCACACGGGCGCCGCCATCTTGAATTGACGTCACTTCCAGTATGGGCGAAAACACAACTTTGCCGTCGCCACGCCAATAGAAGACATTTAGGATATAAGCCTAACCGTCACACATTCTCGATTTGGCTCCCCTCAATTTTTTTACTGGTTAGTGGTTGAAACGTTTTACTATTTTGTCGTCGCCCATACTGGAAGTGACGACAATTCAAGATGGCGGCGCCCCCGTGGAAAATGTCTATATCTCCCCACGAAAAGAGGAAATTTGCTGCCCATTTTTGCCAATAGAGAAAAACTTAGTCCTCCTTTTCTAAGAGAAGAAACCTACTACCCATTTTCTTCAAGGTAAATCTTGCTCCCTCTTTTGACGAGGAAATGCACCACTTAGTTTTGCAGGACTAGACAAACATGCTCCACCTGCGTGGAACAAAACCTGCCACCTAATTTCAATGCTGGAGAAATTACTGTTCCAGCTACAGAGGAGAAAATTTCCCACCACTTTCTGCTGCTAGAGAAAATCTGCTTTTTTACTGAGGAGAGGATTTCTTACTAGTTTCTGCCAAGAGATATTTCTTCCCCCTTTCAGAATATGCTTCATGAGGATATGGGAGAGAGGTATCACACGTTACCACCATACTCCCTCATATATCTTAAATTAAACAGGTAATATTACTTCAGGTGTGCACTGTTCCTCAAGCGAAGACATTTCTTCCTATTTTTCATCATAGCCGATTGCATTGTCAAGACAGTTGCGGTCGGTTCAGTAGCTTGTAGCCCCACCAGGTGCTCTAGGAGAGCATAAAACCCTCTGGCTCCCAGTTGATAACAAATGTTGGCCACCCAGTGCAGGCAGAATGCGACCAGGATCGTGCGCACTGGGTGGTCATCCTTGATGCGCTGCTCCTCCACTTCCACCATTCAGAGGCCAACATTATCTGGGCCTCCATTCCAGATTACAGAGGGATATTTGGGGAACCATGGTGCCTGAAGCCAGAGAGGCAAATGTCTCTTGGTTCCAAAACGCAGCCGTGACGAGCTGTTTGCATAGTTCAATTAGGACTCAATGAATTACAATTTCAACTGGTGGCCAACAGCTAGCCTTTTGGCTTTTAAATAAAAGTGTCATATCATCTGCCTCGATACTAGAGTACGCTCAGCTTTATGTATAAGGGTATACTGTTTGTCCCTTCTATACTAAAAAATTGACCCTTGCCAATATTACTGCTGTCAACCACAAGATGCCATGCATTACGATAGTGGTGTGTGTGACGATTGATTTCCCTACAGTCGTGGAAATCTGCCATTGAGGGAGTTGGATATTTGTCAGAAAATTTAGATGTTAAATGACAAGCTGCAGAAGCTTAACAGTATGGTAGTAATGAGTGCATAGCGATGCAGCCATCCTATACGCATGCATGGTATGCCTGTTAAAAGACAGCTTGAACTCGCAGAAACAGAGAAAGGACAGGACAGAACATACAGCTGACTACCGACTATTCTTTCGTGAACTTCTTTGTTTGCCTGATGAATCATGCTTGTTCCGAGCATCAGATTGAGTTTTGGAATTAGTTCACGAATTCATTGCAACACAGTAGAAAAAAACAGGTAGCTGTTAGAGTAGCATTGCACAGGTTTTCATTACCCTGTTGTTGACGAGCGAGAATGACTGCTCCCTCAAAGTTCTTAGTAGAGTGGGGATCACTGCAATGAAAACAAAGCAAAAAAAAAAAAAAAAAAAAGAAAAGGAAAAAAACATAGAAAGCAATGGAATAATGAAAGCTTCGTTTTCTTGCATCAACGTGACAGTGCTCTCACAATATCGATCCTCCGTGCTGCATGTGTGCTTTGTTCTGCATTTAGCGGAAAAAATTTACCGCTAAACTTAGTGGAAAAATTGCCCGCTAAATTTAGCGGAAAAAATTCTCGGCTAAATTTAGCGGAAACTTTTCCACTCTAAATATGGCGGGAAAAATTCCCCGCTACATTGAGCGGGAAAATTCCCCCCCTAAATGTAGCAGAAAAGTTTTCCGCTAAATTTAGCTAACAATTTAGCAAAAAGTTTCCTGCTCAATGAGAGGCGAGCAGGAGAGAAGGAAGGGATTGTATAGATGAGGAGGGGGGGCATACTCTCCTTTCCGTATTTTCCCCTCCTCCTCCTCCTCAAGAGCTGCGCTCTAATTTGGCGTTACAGGGGATCGTAAGCATCTTTAATTTTTTTTTTTTGGGGTCATGTCTTGGCATTCTATTAATTTTTCTGACATAAAAAATAAATATTTTGTTGGCTATGTGTGTGAGGTCTTTTAGAAGCCAAAATGAGCACATCCACAATCAGCGTATCTGCCAACTGACAAAGCCGCCTGTATACTCTGTGCCTGGCAAACGGAGGGGAGAACAATAGCGGGCACCGTCAGAAAAGTCGCGCGCTGCCGCCGCTCCCGATCGTGGGGGCTCCACCAACGTTGCTGCCGTAGCAGACGACGCAAAAGACGAAACGCGATTAGAAGCGCTTGCAAGTCATACCAAAACGTTTAGAACACGGGTTTTAGCTTTCTTGGGCATACGGTGAGTGTAGCTACACGATCCGCACGTGCTCGCCTTGCGTGTAGGAAAGACTCGAAGTAAATAAAAAAAAAAAAAAAAAGATGCCAACGAACGCGCGTGCAACATTCTATTTCATCTAGACCTTTTCTGTAACAAATTACTGCTGATGACGCCAGCACGTGCTGCGCGCGTACACAGTCCCCGCATACACCTAGAAGCTTGGGTAATTTAGCATGGCATCCTTTCTAGCCGGGTTCTTTCCGTTTAGTTCTGAGCAAGGCTCTTGTGTAAGCTCTGCGGTTTTACAACTGCAAAAATAAGCCTGAACGGAACGAAGTTCAAGCGTGCCGCTATTCAAAACTCTCCTGCAACGTGTGGAGGCAAGATTTTTCTAAGGCCGCCTGCAAACAAGATGACGCGATGCTCCTCTTAACCAACTTGGAGTGTGCGGAATCAAAGGGCAGGAGCCCTTTCTTTGTGCGTGGATGATAAAGCCAACACACGTGCCGCTCGGTGAACTTCATTTTCAAATCAAGATACTGCAGAAACAATCAATTTCTCTTCCTTGTGTCTTCGTAGTTTGCGCGCTGATTCCATTTTGTAACGATGAACCAACTCGCCTGCATTGCCACTTTGATGCATTTTAGTGTTCGCGCGCCGCCGTGCGCAAGGAGGTCAGAAAGAGAAGCGCTCTAGGCGAACGAAACAGCTTGCGAAAGGCGACAAAAAAAAAAATGACTCACCGAGCTAAGAGAAAACAAAGAGCTTTTTTTCCTTCTTTTTTTTTTTTTCACAGCGCAGTTTGGTTACGGGGGTCTCGCGCCGCACGCAAGGAGGTAAGAAAGAGGAGCGGAGAAGCCCTCTAAGCAAACGAAACAGCTTGCGAAAAACGGCAAAAAGAAAAAAAAGAAAAAAAAAAAAAAAAACACGGGACTGGGAAAAAGACGAAGGAAAAAGAGGAGCTTTTTTTCTCCTTTTTTTTCTTTTTGCACAGCGCAGTTTGGTTACGGAGGGTCGTGCGTCGCGCGCAAGGAGATAAGAAAGATAAGCGGAGAGCCATCGTCTAAGCAACGCCTAAGCAAACAAAACAGCTTGCGAAAGGCGGCAAAAAAAAAAAAAAAAACCCAAAAAACAGGGAACTAAGAGAAAAAGAAAACAAAGAGGAGTTGTTCCTTTTTTTTTTTGCACAGCTTAGTTTGGTTACGGGGTTGGGCGTTGGGCGCCGCGCGCAAAGAGATAAGAAGTTACTTCGATTTTTTAGGATAAAAGGTCCGTTCATTGTTCATTATGCGAGTAAATACGGACCCAAAAATTTTACTTCGCATAATGAACGCCCCCCCTAACTTTGCATCGATTTTTCGGAAAAAAAAGTGCGTTCATTCTGCGAGTAAATACGGTATTTTAGTCCAATAGTTGATAAATCAAAATGCAATGTTTATTTTTATTGTCACGAGCACTATGTTTTCAATGTGTAAAACACTTCGAAGTAGCTGCTCTCACAGCTTCACAAATTTTCGGGAGAGTGGCTTCTTGCCAAATCCCTTATAAACAATCATGCTTTTCGGTTTGCAGGAATGCGTAGTTCACGAGCGGGGGACGGATGAACCTCGTACAGACGAGCTCTGCAAACTGCTTGAAGTGCTCACCTTCGACATCAGCTTGGCACCTAAGCAGCGGAGATGAGCACAGAGCTGGCACGGTGTAGCTCAGAAGCGTTTTCATGGGCTTGGGTAGCTTGGGGTTGTCTTTCAAGACAATTTCTACAAACTCTCTCAATTTGTCGAGCACATGCATGAGGTCGTCAGAGGAATACATTAACCCACCACAGTCCTGGTATTGAGTGAGTTGCTGCACGGATTGATTGCTCATAGGCTTTGTGGTGATGGCGCAGCAGTTCTCACAGGCTATTTTCTCGGCAACCATGTGCGCTATATAGCCCCCGACATAAACTGTTGCCGACAGCTGGAGAGTAGGTAGACGCTGACGCACTTTAAATACCCTGAGTCGCCCCAGCACAAAAGTGGCATCTCTCGAGAGCTGCAGTGGCTCTTTGGCTGGTTGTGGCTGTACAGCTTGAAGTGTGTGCAGCTGAGCGGACCCATCCCGCTGCCGCTGCAATTCCCGTTTTCAATATTTTCTCTACATTGAACAGCTCTTTCACTATGCGCGCGAGGCGACTCGCGGTATGGCGGTGGGCGCCAGGACGGCATCCAAGATTTTGACGGTCACGCTAGTATCCCTGTGCAACTACGCGGCGGTGCGCCTAAAGTGCAACCCCATCTTTCAGTTTGAGAGCGCCATGGGCCACAACTGGCTCGACGTGGCCAACGGTCTCAGCCTCGTGCACAGGATCACGCAGCCACACACCGTCAACGAAAACATTGTCGGGGCCATTCGCGTAAAGTTTTCGCAAAACAAGCCACAGGACGTCATCAACCTCCTGGTCGAAGAGAGCAACAGGCTGTACACGAGTAACGTTGAGAACGGAGTGCACCGCTGCGACACCGACTACATGACGCTCCGGACCGTCATGCCGGCCGAGCGGGTCACGGACGACGTCAACATCATCGATCCGGCCATCTCTATAACGCTGCGCGACCACAACGAGCTCATCATGAAGAGCTTCGACACGATCCCCGTGCCGCGGACCAACCACTACGTGCTAGCCCTGCAGAAAGAGAAGGCGCCGGCCACCGAGGTGTCGGTCCTTAACATTGCCTCCATCATCGAACAGTGCATGAGCAACGGGCGCGTGGACGCTCGCTTCGTCGAAGTGCACAAACACTCGGACCAGGGCACGCAGGAGCTCAACAAATTTTACAGCCAGGCCTGCTGCGTCTCACCCCGCAACCTCGGCCTGTTTCTACAGTGCCTCAACTTTGAGATGATGGACTCGGACATGTTTGGGGCCACCCTACAGTACCTCAAGATGACCAAGGGCATACCCACTCCGCACCAGGAAGAGATTGCCACCTACTCAAACACGGCGCTATTTCGGATGGCCCCCAACCTGTTTTATCACACGCATTTCTGCAGGAGCTACCGCGGCGAAAACACCTACCTGTACGACTCGCGCTTCTTTAACGACTTTCTACTCTGGGTCCAGTCGCCCAACTACCTGGAACACCACATCTCGCCGAGCGTGTCGTCGTCCATCATCTCGTGGTGCACGTCCATGTCTACTGCCATGCACACTACGCGCGACGCCAACGGAGCAAAGTGCGCCATGGCGGCTATATCCACGTGCGAGGTGGACCAGCGCGTACTGGCCGACTTTTTGAACATGTTCATCAAGCTCTTTATCGAGGACGAGACCGAGATTAGCATCATCAACAAAAAATTTCTCGAGAAGGAACTACTTAAGGCTTTTGCCTCCGTGTCTAATTGCTACAACCTGTTTAGGGGGCAGTTTGTTTCGGCGACGGCCTTGCGCCTCTTCCTAGCCCGCTGCAGGTGGTCCATGGCCGACGACGTGGAAGTCATCGTTCCGGTCGAAACAAAGTTTCTCAACAGACTGATATGCGACAGCGACGACCTGTTGTCCAACTCGATGCAAGACAAGCTCCGCAAAACCATGGAAGACGTCTCCACGATGATGGCGCCGCTACTCTCCAATCCATCTACGTCATCGTCTCGCAGCAAGGACGACGACGACTGCAACGTGCCCATGTGCATCTGAAATAAAAAACCGCTAACGTCCCCATATACATTAACAAAAAGCTTTCGTGACTGATTTGAACGATCGAGGGAGTAAAATGTTGAAACAGGTCACGTTCGCCGATACCTTTTTGCAACAAAAAATGAGGACCCTGCGAGACTATCTCCATTCCGAACTGGACCTGTCGGTATCGATACCCTATAAAATCTGGATCGCGATCGCAAATTTCTTTATTCAAAACAACGTCCCGTCGGTCGTAGAGGGAGCAGAGTGCTGCCACCAAGACACCTCGTCGTCCCACTTTCTACTCGTCTTATCCTACAGAGACAAGGACGCCAACCGAGTCGTGGTGGACTGCATAAACTTCATCAACGTAGTTTGCGATCTCAAGGTCCACGACGTGATATGCACCAAGCACTACGTCTACCTCTACGTCCGTCACTCGTCGGCGCACCACAACGTGCACGCAATTCTACCCTTTCTCCACCACGTCCTGCAAAGCTACGTCAACGACAAGACGGCCACTTTGCCACTCGGTTACAGTTTCGATCCCCTGGAGGAACAAGAAGCCTTCTTGGACGCGATTCCAGTCACGTACCACGGCACGTACGAGGTGACCACTTCTCTACCGGCGCTCGTGGCCAAAATCAAACCCAAGGAAGACGGACAGTATGTGTCGGATCGCCTTTATTGCGAGAAGCATTGGATATGTCTACACAACCTGGTCGTCTCCAGACTTGTCGACTGTTTTTACTACATCACCATACAGAAATTGCAGATATTAAAAGATGTTACAAAGTCAAACACTACGTCCACCAACGACTATGGCATTTACAAAGTGTCGTATTACAAGAAGTGACTCGCTTTCGCTTGTGTTTGTCTGCTTTGCCTAAATAAAAGCTTACGCTAGCTTACACGCTGCTCTACATCTGTGTGTGTGTCTCCAAACAAACATTCTTTATTCACGAAATGTCGTCGTAGATGGCGTCGAAACTAGGAAACTGGAGGTTGCTCAGCCGCCGCTCGTTCTTCTTATAGTCCCGTCTGATGAGGCGAGTGGTGAAGGTGCGAGACCAGTCGCTGCTCTGTCTAAAGACGGACAAGACGCGCCGCAGATCCATCGTCTTGATGCAGGGACACCGACAGCGGGTCTCGTACCACTTGTAGACGGCAGCAACGGCTTCCACGTCCGACCAATTGTCATAGTCGTCATCAAACTCCATAGCACCCATCAGGTACAGCGCCGAAAGCGCCTTGATGGCGCTGGAAACCGCAAGGTATTCGCCGCCGGATTCGATAATGTAAGCCCGCATGCCCACCGCAGACTCGAACGCGTCGCGGGCCTTTAGGGCCTTTATGACGCTCGCAACGTCGGCGAGACTCACGCGGCACGCCCTGTTCTGTCCCATGGTCGTGAACGTTCGCGTGACGAAAGCGTTTGTTGTCGCGTCCCTCTCTACCACGGGTTCCTCGTACACAAACTACGGGCTTCACGTACCACGCTAGCCGGTCCTGCTGCGTGGCGTAGAGCGCGGTGTACTGAAGCAGCTTTAGGTATTTCGTGACAATCTCCTCTACTTTCTGCCGACGCTCCTCCGCTTCGGGCCAGACCTTGGACAGTACGGACGCTCGCCTCCGCATAGTGGACCCCTCCATAGGTTCCGCGGCATTGACCGCCGCCAGCAAAATGTCAAAGAAGCTAGTCTCCTTCGTTGCGGCGTCCATCATTGCGCGAAGCACATCCACGTTCTTGCCGTCCACCTTTTTAGAGGCGCTTATCATAAACGGGAGCATCTCGTAGCCGCCGTACAGCAAGATTGGCACCACAAACGAGAGGGGGTGAACGTTGGAGCTACTGACGCGTAGAGCGCGAGTAAAGAAATCGTCCTTAATGTGGTAGTAACCCGCCTGACGACTGGGGAGAGGCCTGTCCAACGGAGACACGGCGTGCTGCACGCCGCCAAACTCGAACCTGTGTTCGTCCTGTCGCTTCTTACTCTCGGTGTGCTGGCGGGCCGAATACACGTACACGTCTCGCGAGGGTATCTTGTCCATGACCGCAGCCACCCCGAGGAGAATGTCCGAATCGTCGGTGACGATGATGGACACGTCCCAGCGCTCGTCGTTTGGCAGCGGGCACATCAGAGAGTCCACGACCTTGACGTCGCCTTCCCCCACGTAGAACGGCGGCAAGATCATAAAGGACGAGAGTTGGTAGGCTGCATCCGACTCGTTCGAGTAGCCGTCAATCACCTCGTTGGCGTAGAGTGGGTTCTCGAGAAGCGTGGCATATTCCCTGACGTGCTACATCACGTCCGAGGCCGCGGTCAATCGGCAGATTGTGGCCATGGCGTCCTTGCCGTAGCATGCCAAGTTTTTGTGCCTTCCGTTCAGGACAGACTGCAGCCTTGAACTCTCGATGGTCCGAACTCGCTTGGTATCCTCGCCCGACGAGTTCTTGATGACGTTGGTCAGTTCTCTACGGCGGCGCGTGTACTGCTCGGGCCACTTTACCGTCGGCGACATTCCGTCAAACACCACCACCACGTCAACCTCCACGCGCCTGTTTAGGGCCAGGCCCTTGACGACCCTCTTGACCGTCCTAGATATGCAGTGAAACACCGTCGTGAAGAAGGCGTCGTATCGGATGCAGCGTTCGCCCGGTCTCGCCTCGTACTCCTTATCCCAGTCCAAATCTCGAAGAACAGACGCGTCGTCTTCGACATAATCTTCGACGTAATCGCTCACTAGATCTCCGTTGATCTCGCGAACGTAGTGTTTGATAATCTCGAGCTTCAAGGCTTCCCACGCTCGCTCTCGTTCGTCTCGGTCGGTGATCGCTCGCTCGGCATCGATCTTGTCCGCAAATGTCTTGAGATGGTGGTCCGTCAGCGAGTGCTTGCAGTGGTGTAGAAAAATGTTACCGTCGACGACGACTTGGACGCGCGCCGACTCTCCGATCACGAACGAGGACGTCGCGTTGTCAAAGTCGAAGTGACGCGCAGACGGCGTAGGCGAAAAATACGTCCGCAACACGAGGCGCGTGGCCGCCTCGACGTTACTGGCGCGGTCGTCCAAGAGCTGCAACTGAGACTTGAGTAACGGTGCCAGTTCCTCATCGACGGCGCGGTTGCACACTGCGTTGAGCGTATTCCAAAGATTTCGGATACCCATGGTGTCAATACCTTTACTGGGGAAGGGTGACGCTTAAATACTTTTATTACACAAGGTCACGCCAGGTGAGGGTCACTTTTTTATTGGACGAGAAAGTGGTACAGTATGCGTAATCCCTCTATCTGGGTGAACGGCATCGGGTGACCTCCACTCGAGTGGGTAAAGTAACGCCCGCTCCCCTTGTTTAGATAGAGGAAGGGCTCTTGTAAAATGAACTTGAGTGGACAGAAGCGCTTGTTTGTTTCGGGATCGAGATGAGTGGAGAGCACGATCGAGTTGTCAAAGCCGGGTAGCTCGAGGGTGCTGCCTGTGGGTACGTGCGTGTATGCCGTTTTGCTCGGCACGAAGCTGACGATCGGCTCGTTGGTTATGTTGTTGATCAGAGACGGAATCGCGGCAAGACCCCTGTTTATTCTCTTTTCCCAATCGCTGTGTTAGAAGAGGACGTTGTCCACGGTGCGCAGCACGTCCAGCAGCCGAATCTTTTTCGTTGCCGTCATGGCATTGGCAATCGCGCTCGGAATTCCTATCGTCTCGCACAGTCGGGGTAGTATGGTCTTGACGGTCGACTCAACGCTCTCGACAATTTTCTCCACCACGTCCTCTTGCAGGCCGGAAGCCTTGAGGCAACCCACGCCGCCACTCGCGGTGCCACCGCCGCGCTTCTTCCTCACGGTTCCGTCCAGGTAGACCATGACGGACGACGTCTTGACGTTGTTGATGTCATTGACCACGTCGGAGATGGTGGGTTGCCGCACGCCCAGAAGGACCTCGCTCTTCTTTAGCGAATGGAGCTCGGCCGTGGCCACGCCGCGCGGAACGTAGAGGCACGAGTCGTAGGCAAACTTGTACGCGTTGCGGATGGCGGCGGCCGTAAACAGGTAGTCTCCGTTGTAGGCGGAACTAAATAGCTCCAGGTTGTACATGGCGCGCACGCCCAGGGCTACGGGCTCTTCGTCGACGCCGCCCGTTCCGCCAAAGGGCAGATTCGTGACTGTGCTTGCCAGCATTGTTATGCCGTCTGCATTCAACCAGCCCGTCTGATAGGTCTGGCTCGAAAAGATTGTCTTTTCGTCGCTCCAGTCGCCTTCCACGTAATCGTTGTACGCCGGAACGTTTTTGAGAAACGCGTAGGACCAGAACATGGGGTAGCGTTCCACGAGGTTGGAGTGATTCCTAACCAAATACGTGACGTGATCGTATGGATCAATCACCGATTTTAACTAGTCGTAGAGGACGCGCCCCACAAAAGCCAAGTCTGCGCTCTTGTTGGTGTAGGCCGCCCTGTGTGGGATGAGGATCTCGATGGGCAGTACGGATCTCTGGTCCGAGACACAGACGCGAACGTTGTCGACGCTAAGGATCCACGGAAACGTTCTGCCCAGAACCTCGTAGACGTGTTTTCTAAAGAGACGTTCGCTAGCGGCTCGATGGTCGCTCGCGGAAGTCACCGCGTTTCGGAGCGTGAGACTGTCGTAAATGTCGGATCGCTTGTTCTTGTTGGTGTTTTTCCAGAAATATGCCAGCATCATGTCGTAGACTATGGTCGCCTTCGATGCTACGTTTATTTGGTCGGGTGTCGTCAGTGGGACGGTGTCGAGTCTGTGGTTCGTAGTAGTGGTAGTAGTAGTAGTAGTAGTGGTCACGGGAGCCGTAGTTGTATGCAGAGTCGTAATGAAAGGAGAAGGTGCGGTTGTGGTGGTGGTGGTGGTGCTGGGATTTTTGTAATTGCCGATTCACGAAGAAGGCAGGAAGGCACTCTTAAACATGTCCATTTTTATTTATAGAACGTTCTCGTACAGGTCGTCCGCAAAGTCGCTGTCGTTTGTGGTGTTTACGAGCTTGTCTCGTTTACTCGATTCCTTTCTCGGTCTCCGTTTTCTCCTTTGGGCAAACAGGACTCGGCACATTGTGAGCGAAAGAACCAGAACACTAAAGGCTAGTAGTATCATACCCCACAGGAAATAGACTCCGTTTATTTCCGAAGTCTTGAGTATAGTGATTTTAAAGGTCATCCCTACTTCAAACAAAAAGTATATGGATTGCGATAAGGAATACGTGTCTTGCGTCAGCGACGGCGACTGCTCAACTCTATGCACGGGACAGGCGATATGCGGCAATTACGGAAACGGAATCAGATGATGCGTACGCAGAGAACATTACGTAAAGTACAAGCAGCGCGCGCACAACGATAACATGATTGTCGTGTTTGCAATGAACAGAAATTTGGGTTATTTGGAACCGAGAAACGTGCCGGTGGACATGGTAAAGTACGCGCCCGACGCGAGAAGTCCCCTCGACGTCGCGTCCAACCGAAGATTCGCGTCAGAAAGCGACGAGCGGGACTCGGTGTGGCTACACATTTATGGACCGACGACGACGGACGTGACTCCTTACGAGTACAGAGCCAGGCTTCCGAGGCGCCTGCTCAACGGGCTGTTAAAGTGCTCGCTCAACTTTCCAAACTTTGACGTCAAATAAAGACGCCCTTGTTATACAGCACTCGAAACAGGTCCATGGAAGTGTAGACGACGCGCTGACCGCCATTCCAGACGACGTCGTAGATTTTCTCCTCGCAGCCGAGAGCTCGCATAAGGCGACGCTGCTCGTGCGTAGGGACGTACGCGTCGGCTGACTTGTCCCGCTCGGCGTGCACGACTTCCAGCTCGCCCGGCGAAAGTACGACGGTCGTTCCGCGGTTGTCCGGACTGTAATCGTCGCTCATCAGGTATAAACTGTTATTTAGAGAGTTCCACCGCATCCCCATGTTATCCCAAAAAACGCACTGGTTTTCTTTCGAATATATATACACAAATACGGGTAGTCCGTTAAATTTCCTATTCAGTATACTGTACGCGGCAGGCAGAGTGGCCAGCAGCCCCACGACATAGTCCATAATTGGTTTTTAATTTATATAAAAACATGCCGGTGCGAACGCTTTGCGAGGTGGACGACAAGCACGTCTCCGGGCTGGAAAAAATACTCGACTACATAACGTGCAACGTTGACGGAGGGTTTGGCACTTCGGCTCTCTTTAGCACCGAATGTCTCCAGTTTCTGATTAACGTGCCTATCGCCACGAAATTCGACGGAGACAAGCCCCTGAGTGCCAAGGAGCTCGTGGACTTTATGACGCTCAACAAGTTCAAACTCGAGGTCTACGAAAGCGTCGTCAAGAAGTGCGGACTCGACTCGGTGTATCACTGCGAAACGGGATTGGGCGAAAACATTCTCCGCATCGCGCTCATGAACGACGACTTGTCGCACAGACTCAAACGCATCGCCGCCAAGATCAACGGAGAAGTCGGCGGTGTGGGGCGAGCCACGCCGCTTCACACGCGAAAGGACACACAGCCGCTCACCAAGGTCGAGGCGCTCGTACACGTCGCGCAAAAGGCGTGCGCCGAGCACCCCGACCTCAAGTACGTATCCTACATGCAGCAGATTGTGGTGACGGTAGAGCTCAAAGACTGTCCGTCAAGTACGCCCGCTTCCCAGAGCTCTGTCACGTGGTAAAAAAGAACACCGACTATATAAAGGAGCACATCGGCGTGTTTGAACATTTTTCCTTCCTCAAGGCGGCTGTCGTTCCGCTAGACCATCTCCTGACTCAGGGCGTGCGCGGAGTCCACGTAGTGCGCGTATGCCTCCTAATGGAATCCGGACTTGGCGACAAAATATCTGCCGTGGTGGAAAAAATCTAAATAATGTGCGACCTTTGGTCGGTCCAACTGACCAATGTCGGCGGTCGAGAATATGTGTGGAAGGTGGAAAAGTGCGCGGACGTAGTTTTGAAGACTGTCGACGACGACTCCCAAGAAGATAGCACCGTGACCATGTGCGCGGAGGTGGTCAAGATACGACTGGGGCGCGACGACGAACCGATAGAGTTTACCGAGCCCAGGACGGTCAAGGTCGTCTTCCCCATACCGCTCAAGGGATCTTCGGTCGTCGGGGCTCACGACAGCACCTACGTTCTCTTGGCCGTCAAGTCGGCCTCCTCCATCGGAAACGCTCTGTGGTGGACTCGCTACGCCTTTCATCAAACGTCGCTCTACGTTCCGGATCCCATTGCCCGATCGAGCAAAGGCAGAGGACGTTACGCGGCACGAGCTCACTTTATTTTGAGAATAATAAACACGAGAATATGTTTGCAGTAGTCTCAAGGTCATGTCCCACCTGTGAAGTGTCGTCGGCGGCGTGACATACTTTTCGCACACGGAGAGTCAATACTATCCGGACAACCATTTGGAATAAAGAGATATATATTTGCACTACGTCTTTTTTATTCACGAGTAATTCGTGGCTCGGTAGTGTATGTAAACACAAGTTCTTTTTGTGCGAGTGTATCTAACTGCACGGTCTCGTTCGATATAATAATTTGTATCATTGATCTTTTCTTTTACACGAGAGCGGCGTGGAATAAAAACACAAGTTTCTCGTTGTGCGAGTGGAATTATTGACTCTAGTATCTAACTTCAACTTGGAAGAATCCGTGGAATGATGCACCGGTAGCCTTGGTGGGGGAGGGTTGCACGCGTCGCCCCATTCGACCTGGGCGTCGCCCACGTGTTTAAAAATGACTTCGTGGACACGACCGAGAACCCGCGCGACAATCCAACCGAGTCCATGCTACCCGGACGATTGGTTTTTGGGGAATAAAGACGCAGTTTCTGATTTGCGAGTGTTTGTTTATTTTACGAGTAGGTCACCGCACGGTCGTAGTGGCTGTTGCTCTTGTATACCCTCTCGATGTAATACTTTGGAGTGTCTGCGTGTCTGACGACGATTTTGCGCAACGTCGTCCATGTGTACTCCCGGTTGAGCTGGGCTCCGAGCTCGGCCACGAAAGCGTCAGAGTTGACCACTTCCAAAAATCCCCTGTAGTCCAGTTCGTACTTGGGAATCATGGACGGGGACGGCGGGGCCAACACGTCGCAGACGTTACTCCACTCGACGTGATGGTTTCCGACATACTTGGATATGACGCTGTGCAGGAAACACAGGATCCTCCGCAGCCTGACAGCATCCGTCCGTTTTGATGGCACGATGCGCACAAATATCAGCAGGTAGTGCTTCGTCACCGCCAAATCGAATACGTTAATGTAGTGACAGGCATTTATAATCTCTATAAAGTATTCGAGGACGTGCTTCATGGCGGCGCCGAGATGTTTGGGCAGATCCACGTACGATTTAAAAAAATCGTCAAACGAGAACGTCTTGTGAAGATTCTCGTAGTTGGAGTCCCACTGGTCGGCGGTGCAAATTTTCTTGAGGATCGACATGATACAACGGCAAAGTTGTCTCCAACCACTCAAGGCGAGAATCTTCAGGGTCGTCATAGTGCCTCATGTCTGGGAAGTTCTGATGAATGTGCTGTGTCTTTTTGCTTGTGTCATGTAGAGTAAACCAGCGGTAGACGTTCTCCATGAATTGTATTGATGGCCCAGCACTGGCAAACGATGCATCAGAGCAGTGCCCTGCTTGGTTTTTCATGTAACTCAGTGCAGATGTTACGTCAGGAGAGAGTACTTCAACTGCCCTCTGCATGTTCATTTTCTCTATGTTATTGGGATAGACATGCTTACGGCTGAGGAATCTCACAGGCTTCACCAGCCACTTCTTCTGCAACTCATAGAGTTTTTTTTAGATGGGAAGAGGAAACCTTCCCATCTTTCCCAATGTTACGGGCTAAAAACTGGGACCTGAGATTCTTCACTACATGACAATAATCGAAGCTCAAGAAGAGTAGCCTTTGTGGGTCACATGGGTGTTCTACCCTGTATGTGAGGACACCACCGCACAGGATCTTCATAGCACTGACATTAACCTTATGATTATCAGTCACGACACATATGACCCTGAATCCAGTTGATTCCACTTTCCTCATGACACAAACCAGCAGTTTTGACAGTTGGCTTCCGTTCAAACCATTGGTGAAGAAGTATGCCACTGGAATACGACATGAAGAAGCAAGTCTATTGATGACAAAGCAGAGCAACGAATTTGCAAGTACTGGCTCAGTGCCTGCCCCTTCAGCCAGGCCCATGTCAGTATGACCGACGAATGCGTCTTGTTGCTTGTTGTACTGAAGCTTCTGTTGGATGCGCATTTTGTCAACAATTATGGAGCAGGTCTTCGACTGAAGTGCTGGAAGATGCTCAATCTCCGTTTTCAGTCGTTCTTCAACCAGGCTGTTGAATCCAGTCTCCCCGCTCACAGTACCAAGGTAATTCTGCAAAGTGTTTCTGCTTGGCAGCTTTAGGAGTTCTTCGTGTCTCATATGTTCTTACAGCTTCGTGGGCAGGTGTCTCAGCACAGTAGAATGGCGAATGGTGTCCTCAGACCAACTTGGTCTCTTACGCTTAAAGTTTGTAATCTGTTCAAGGAGAAACATTGCGGTCTGGTTCTTTTCATCGCAGCGTTCTCTGATGTATTCAAGATCTGCAACATGGCAGTCGTCCCGAAGCTTTTGCAGCTCTTCTTTGTAGCCATCCACCGTCTTTCGCAGTCTTTCAATTTGTTGTTTCAGGTCTCGCTCCTTCCTTTTCCATTTTGACCTTTCCATGATTAACAAGCTGTTTGACGCCCTGTCATCCACCTGTGTTGCTTTCTCAGTAACTGCAGTCACGTTGACCTCAGGCTGTGTGACTTGATGCTCTGACATGGTTGCCTCTCCAAGGTTAGGTGGGGATCTATTCTCAGTAAGTCAGCTGTACCCAGTGAAGTCGACTTGTCCTCGGTCTCGACTCCAGTAGGACAGCCTTGTGTTGATGAATATAAAGGCTCTGCATTTCTTGCTGACCACTGCCTAGGGAGGTCAGCTGTATGTGGGGGAGCCAACTTGTCCTCTGTCTCACTTGCAGTAGGGCTGCCTAGTGCCGGTGCACACAAAGGCCCCGTATTCTTCACTAATCCATGATCAGTTAAGTCAGCTGTACTTTGGAGTGTTGACTTGTTCCCTGGTTCATGTAGAGCAGAGCTGCTTGGTGTTGGTGCAGCTTCATTTCGCGTCTGGTTTCGCATCTTTCTTGGAAGGCTGTCTTTTTGGGCGTCGCTGGAGAGTGACCTCTTCCTAATGCTTGCGTCGCTTCTTGGCGTTTCATTTCTCGGCTGCAGGTGCAAGGGGTAGTGCTGGGACACCGAGGGAACCACTCCATTCCTTAGGCACCGCCGTTTTCCATCCAGAAAGTCTGCTTCTTTGAAGTGCTGGCTGCATACTCTGCTGTAGTTGCTTGTTGTACAGGGTGTCCATTTATCATACCGGATGACTCTGATCCACGCCTCTCTCAACTCCAAGTCTGCTGGAATTTCGTGAAACGACACCCCCTTGAGCTTCTTTTTGGAGTCAGAGCAGCAATGGGGAACACAGCAGTACGCCATGTTGTCCTGAAAGGATAGAAATGCGGGTTACCTGGAAGTTTGTACGTTTTAATACATTACAATGGCGTACGTGAAGTACCAGATGTTTTGCACCCTGAAAGGGCTCGTAAGTGCACACGCGGACGAAGCGGAGGAAAAATAGTGTACTAATAATTTCCTTGCAATTATCCGTACACGAGCAGATTTCCCTGTTGTTCGTACAAACCCCAGTTCAGTTTAAATGCGAGTAGCAGAAGCTTCAAGTGCGAGCTCAATGTTTTAAACATGCCCGTGCACATGTCAATGTCTGGTGCGAGTGCACTGCCTGAACCTGCGCGATCGGCCGTTGCATGTAATCACTATACCAGCGATAGGGCACTACAAGTGAAAAACACGTCCTGCGTTTTACGTGACAGACGCAGTGCTACGACAAAGCCGCGATCAACACGTGGGAGCGCTCGCAACGGAGTGGAACCGACGGAATAGGAGGGCTTTGGCTTACCTCTGAGGAAACGTAGAACGGGCATCAGACTGAGAAAAGTTTTTCGAGGCGTGACCACGAAACTTTTTGACGGGAAGAACCTGACTCAACACGCAGCCTCACACACAGTGGCCTCGCATACAGGCGACTTTGCTCACATACACCGCTGCCGAACGGCTGAACGACGCTGACCGGCCGCCGATGCCCAACGTGCGTGACGCCGTCTCGCTGCTGACATGGGCGATAGGAGAGAAGGGGATGAGTGAGGGAAAAGGGGAAACACGACTTCCTCGAGGCGCGCTTCTGACCGGCACAGAGTATACAGGCGGCTTTGCAACTGATTAATCTGTGGGGATATCTATACCCTTGTGTGGTGGATACACAGAGGGAGGTCACAGTTCATGGTAATAGTACAAGTTCTGACCAGCCCTTGTACATATCAGCAAGTATGAGGACACTGAAAGGCACAGCGAGCTAGAAAAGATTGCTTACTTCTGTTCTTTCCAGCGCAGGGTAGGGGCAAAGGACGTACTGTACAGATGGGTACTCTCTTGCTACCCACTGCCGCCATGCAGCAAATGTGGGAGACATCTGTAGGGTCCTTTTCCAGCTCCCGTTTCATTGACTTTATGTTGCCCTCATTTCTAAACTTGTCTTCCCCAGCACCAAGCAGCTTTTCAGGCTGGTCCAGAAAGAATGAAAAGCATAAAATTAATAGACACTATGTTGCAGTAGTCTATGAAGTAGGCTCAGAAGTTGCTTCTGCATATAACTAAATTACATGCTTGAAGGGATACTACAACGAAATTTCGGCGCCTACGCCTTGATGCCTTCGTATTCAAGGGAGCAGTATCACATCAGGCACACCGATCTCTTGTTAAAAAAGACACAAAAAGGAATTTTAAAACAAATTAAACGATTAGCAAGGAGCACCTGGTGGATGTCGCTAAAGCCTCGTTTGTAATGCCAGTCTAAGGACCTTGACAGGTAGTCACGATGCCTGTCTCACCTCCGTCCACCGCGAGAGAAGAAAAGGAGGAACTCTCCTCTCACCGGGACACTCTTCTGCGTGTCCCAGACGTCGCTATTGTCCCTCTACAAGATTATAGAAGATTGACCCGTCAATAAAAATTTATATAAAAGCAGCTTTAGCGTTAGTTGCGGTGGCCCGATCACTAGCGTGCTTCGGCCGCTTCGGTGGCTGGATCAGCTAGGACATCTGCCTTGCTGCAGCTTTGCTCGTCCTTAGACAATCGACGTCACGATTGCGCCGGATGTGACATGCTCTCTGCTGGCTGCTCTCCGAGCGCTTGCCAGAATCATGGTTCATAGTAACTGCGCAAAAAAAAAAAAAAGAAATTCAAGGGTTTTTAAGAACTTTCATTGCCTTAAAGGGACCATGAAGGCAATTTAATTTTTTTTAAAAAGAAGGTGTTTTCGGAAGCATTGGGGTCCTGGCATGCCACACAATTGTTTCTAGAACGTTGTGACTCTTATTTCTGTGCCCGCAAATAAATTTGCGAAACCGAAACAAACATTCAGATTTCTTCCCTTTTTTGCCTCTGGAAAGAGAAGTGACGTCAGGGAGCACTGTCGGCATTGGTAGGATTTAGTGCACACTCAGTGTGGTTCCCGTGGTTTGCTCTAGTGCACGGCAGTCTGTGAAGAAAACCTAAAAGAAATGGACGACAACGTCGCGCTCGCAAACAAGTTTGAGCTCCCGTTCAGCGACCTCACGCCGACTGAACGTGAGATGCTGCTAAGGAAGCAGAACTCTGGACTGGCGACCGATGCAGCAATGCTGCGCATTGCTGCATCGGTCGGCAGTTTATGCAAACTAACGTCGCCCGATCGACCGCATGTCTTTAGCCGACCTTTCGCGCAACCTACCACTGCACATAAACGCGGCATGATTGGTGAGACACCAGTTCGCAAAGCGAACACGAGACGACGCACGAAACCAAAGCCAAAAGTCCGCCGCCCCCGGCGCTCGTACCTTTTTTTTCTTTTTTTTTTTTTGTCCATGGTCCACGCACCCGAGGTAGCAGTGCGGGATGCGTTCAACCAGTGACAAACGGAGGGATCGCTTCAGATTAAGCTTTTATACACAGTATGAAACCTATTAATTCCCAACTACAACTTCAAAATATTATTTGACGTCCAAATAAACTTTTTTCATCACATCTCACCACCGAAATCGAAACCAAGAGCGCGTCCATCGTTTGAACCAATCGCCAGACGAGGAGCCGTTGTCGTCACGCTTTGGCGCACTTTAGTTCACCTTTCTGCCGCCGCCTCGGTGGGGTCTCGGGCATCGTTCCCGGCGCTATTATTACCGCGCCTGTTTGCTCGATTGGTGCGGCACCCAAACTTCTGTTCGCGCTAGAACTTGGTCAACAGTATCTGAAACGTGCCTGACATCCATTTCAATCGTCGAATAAAACTTCGAAACTGCCTTCATGGTCCCTTTAACAAAGAATTTTCAAGACTTGAAACAACACTTTTTGAGATCGTAGAAGACAACACCATCTTTCACAGTATGGAAGCACATCTTTTACTGCACACTAGCAAAATGAAGCTTATTTTTCACAATGAATAGCTAAGTAAAAAAGTCTCCGCAGCTTCTTTCTCAGCTCATTTTTTTTTAATGCAGGTTTCATTGCATTGTTTGCAGTTTTCAACATCCCTTTTTCGGTTTGTTTAAACTGGTTCACCTCACAATCTAGACGTATGGCACACACACACACAAAAAAAGGGGCCCATTTTCAAACAGTGGGTTCAACATTAAGTTCCCGAAGCTTTCCCTTCAGGTTTTCATTCATTTCTGCAAGCTCGAAAGTCTTTTCTTTTGTTGTTTTTCTTAAGCTCTTTGACTTCACAATCAGGGTGATGTCGCTTGAGGCTTCTGCCCACTGAGTTTAGTTGTCGGCACAGGCTGTTCAATCGGCAATCGTTGCTTCCAGTCTTTCCTTCGTCTTGATGCCGTGTATCCCTTCTTCAGTGTGGCTTCTCTTTGACGCCTTTGTCTGCTCGATCACTTGTTTTTTTTCTATATCCTCCAAGTAAGCCCGATAACTGTTGTGTGCGGCTGAGACAGATCTACACAACTCTTTCGTTATTCCAATGTTTAGGATGCCCTCCAGCCTTGCTTACTGCATCACAAATGATTCGCTGCAACACAAATGAGATCTCCTTCCCGTTTTTGACAGAGGCCTGACGGTTGACACTGAAGCCTCTTACAACACTTGCCTGCCCGTTCAAGACGAGAAGAAGTTGGACAACTTTCCACAGGTGCTTGTAGGATGAGTCAACCTTCAATAGCTTAAGGTAGAATTCATCTAGGCTAAAAGAGTGTGTATCAAACTACTGCAGGTTGTGTTTTTTGTTCTCTTGCAGAAGTTCTGTGTATTTGCCAAGGACGGAATCACACTCATGCTCACCCAAATGTCCAACTGCAAAGACTGCTTCTAAGACTCCTGAAACATGAAAGGCACTCATCTGGCTTTGAGGCCATTTGACGGGGGTCGATCGAAGACAGGCTCCTAACCAGGTGGTATGTCAGCGGGCTCTTTTTCAGAATTCTCTTGGTTGTACTTATAAGGAACTGTTTGGATTCCATCCTAAAAGCAAACATATCTTTGGCGCTCACCCTCCCGGCTTTAAGTACTTGTTCAGCAGCATGCCCAATGTAAACTAATCTCTGAGGATACATGGTTATTTAGGTCTACAAGGTCCATTTTGAGCATGCCTACAATTCCTGTGGAAGCAGACAGCACCGAGCACATCATGAATCTCGCGAGAAGTTTCCTCACGGGACATTCGAGATCTTTTTTTTCAAAAGGAACGTCAGTGGTTTTTCCAGTTGGTATTCCATGAGAAATGGTTTCACAATCATCGTGATGCCAAGAGCAAACTTCAGTTTGACCAACAGCATTGGGTTTTGGCAAAATTCACTGAGCTGTGTGAATAAAGCACACTTTGGCAACTTCCCCTCTTTCTTTTTTGCACATTCCACATACCTTTTTATATCACCCCAGAGTGCAGTGGCACGTTCGATCAAACAGTTCCTACCCAGAGGTGAGCAAGAAAGTTGAGAGGAAGTGTCATTTGGCCTGTCACTGTAGAGAAGTCTTCACCTCGCACTGGCGCATCATGAAAAATGGCATGGAGGCTTGAAAGAAGGCTCTCTGGGCTTCACTTGCTGGCAACTAGACCCACCCTGTAAGTGTTACATATTGTATGCAGTCTGCAACTGCCCAGGTCCAAACACTGAACTTGATAATTCTGCTGCAGGTATTCCTGCATTCCCATTAAACACGTTAGGTTTACGTTGGGGCCATCCATAGACAGCTGGACAGCTTTCGCCAGCGTCAAATCTGCCAAAGCACCCAGAAGCTTCTCCTGGAGGTCTTCGGCTGTCGAATGTCCCATGAACACCGACATGTAATATCTCCTAGTTACACGCTCGGGCATTGTGCTCCAGTAGTGCAAATATATGTCCTTTTGTTTTCTCTGCGTGTAGTCGTTCAAAGACTTGTCAAACAGAATGGTGTAACCATCAGACTGCTCTAATTCACGTTGTAGGCACAAGAGAAAGAATGGTCTCAGACCATGGGGCGTACAGATTTCTTTTCACTGCAGGAAAATGCCTAAGCGATTTCGCTATCCGGGAACTTTTTCTTGAACGATTCCCCTGTATGTGATGATGAGTTGTAAAAACAGTGCGATCTTACCATTTTCAGGATCCACAGCATCTCCGGGTTGGCCGCACACTCGTGTGCTTTGCACAGGCTGCTCACATCTGACGACGTTGATGGAGCTGGCTCAATGCGTTACTCACACAGTAAAAGTTTTTACACGCTTGAAAATGTAAATCAGTTTGTCCCAGGGCTAAAACACTTAGGGTGTTCAGGCAAGCACCCTTCATAATGGGTGCTTGCCAAACACCCTTGGCAATGGGTGCTTGACATAGAATGGGTGCCCACTGGGGTGGCCCAGTGGATGCTGGGCCACCCCAGCCAATCCAGCACCGGGAGAGTATCCGGCAACGTTTTGGTTATATGGAGTTCTAGGTCACATGATGCTCTCGACGCTGGATTGGCTGGTAGCGTCCGCCGCGCTCGTTCGAAAGGTGAAATGAAGTATAGGCCCCAGTGAAAATTTTATAGGAATGTGTTCAATACACATACCAGAACTTGCAAATTGTGCAAAATCATATAAGGTATTGCATATTCTTATATTATTATATGATTTACAGCTTATGATTTGAACACATGTACACTTTTTTCACTTAGGGGGATTGCCACATTACCAGATACGAGGCACGTGATATGGAAATGATCAGTCACACTGTACACAACTTACTTCATGAAGTAATACAAAAGGGCTCCTTGCAAGCCACATAACCCTGAGGGCAACTGGGTAGTGCTAGGGCACCCCCTTTCTCGAACTCTAAGTGAGCAAGCAGTGGCCCCAAGCATCGTACTGTACGGCTGACCCATTGTGAACATCATGACCTGCCACAACCTAAGGATGTGGAGCTTTCCTGTTTGGAGATCAAGTGACATGTTTTGTCTCAGAGGATTGCAGGAAATATGCTTTGCTTATCACTTGTCTCCTTATGCGCATCTGTTTACTAATTGGAAGCATGTTAGAGGTGGTTGTCTAGCCCTTGACTGAACCGCAACAGTATTTCAGTAAGTGAAGCTCACTATGACCTCAATTAGAATGTGTTAAATTGAACATTTATTGAACCCTAAGAGACACGAAAGATACAATGTCTGCCATTCCATGACATAAAGAATGCTGTCTGCAAATACGTAATGAAAACTATCACAGAATGACCTTGCACCCTACAACAAAAAAGCAAATGTTGCAGTAGAAGACGCTATCTTCTTGCTCACGTACAAGGAAAATTATAAAGTTCTGGAAGACTACTATGGATGAGGAACTTGTACAGCTAAATTCTAAACACCTCGTTTTCAGGAGGTCAGCATAAGTTTACACAGAAATCGCCCAACATTTTTAAAGACAGAAAAAGAAATCATGCTTCCATAAAACCTTCTATCATTCGTTTTGTAAACAAAATAAAAATGAACCTGATACAGTATAGACCACTTAAAACGTAACCGCTTATAGTGCAGGACCGGGTATAACGCGGCTTTTTTAAACCACCGGTTCGCCTCCCATAGAACTTCATGTATTTACATACCGCTTAAAATGCAGGCGCGCAAAGGGAAATACCGGTTATAGTGCGGTTTCTGGAACAGCCCGCCAACCGACCAACGCAGCGAGCACACTTCCCTGTGCGACACTAGATAACGGCGCTAGCCGCAAGCTGCACTCGCGGGGCAAGACGCGGGGCAAGGAGGTTGCTCGAGGAAGCGGGGATCCGAGCTCTCCGCAAAACAGACGTGGCGACTACGCATACGCCAAAAGTTTTTTTCTCCACAAAGTTGTTCCAGATCAGTGAATCGCAAAGTTCGATGTGGGAAGTCTGAAACGATTTACGAAAACTCCCGAAACGTCATTTTTTCACTAAATTCCGGCTCGATAAGCTGGTACGACCAGCTGAGCGCACGAGCATACACGAAACATAAACGAGCCCTCTAAAATTCATTAGCGAGAGTGCTCCCATCAAGCGATCTCCCGCGCAGCAGTGCACACATGGCTAAATATTTTCAGACACGCGCATTAGAAATGGACCACGATGCATGCCTCCTTAAGCAGACTTATTCACGATGCGATAATTTCCAGTATGAAGTGTTGGCAAATAGCCCAATCTTGAAGCCCCCAAACCAAGCTCAACAACTTTTAAACACTTCCTTTGTTTTACTATGCGGAGCAAACGTGATCATGCGGTCATAAATCCGTCAGTGGCACGAGCTCACACACGAACTAGCAATAAATGCCTCCAGCCTTCAGTAAACGCCTCAAACCAGTGGCAAGCGAAACTTACTAAATACTAGTAATGACTAATGAACCAAACTTCAGCCGAATCGAAAATTCGGCGCCGAATCTAGGGGTTTGGCAGAGCTGAAGTTTTGACGAACTTTTCTGAAAATTCGGCAAACATTCGGAAAAAAATATTGTTACCAGACCTAAAAGTTGATACTATACATTTTTTTCGCGCATAAAAAGTTTCTAGGTTTTTTTTTTTTAAATCGATATTGACGCAATTTTTACCAAATAAGGTGACATTCTACAAGAATATTGTATCAGTGTTATTTTTGTATGTTTATTGGTAATTTCGAAGTGACTTTTTGCAGACGTGGTGTGACAACGGGGTCGGGTAGTAGCAGGCGCAGTCACAATACGGGAGTTTCGGTTTTGAGGCCTCATCAGCGCAAGCCTGCAAGTGTATGTTGTTAAAAAAAAGGCAGTAACACTGTGTTTTACATTTCTTTTGCGAGTCACTGTTTCGTGCACAAAAATAAATCCAAACGGCTGTTGAGCATTTACCAGAAGAGACAACAATAATATTGTAAATATGCATGTTCCTCGATTTGAGTCACTTGACGCCAGCTTTGCATGAAAGTGTGTGTCCCATATTTGCAACATCTTGTTTTTAACTGTTACAATGCCGGTTTTTGATGTTAGGACACACCAGACGTTTAGGAAGATGGTAAGAGTTAGTAATGTCGGATGTGCAACGTTGAGCATAATAGTTTTGTGTTTAGTTTTATGCGGATAGATGAAGACCACGAAATAACGCTAATTGAAAGCAATATTATTTTTCATTTGTCACAAACTACTTGTGAGCCGAAAACAGGATTGCTAGGATGGCGAGGAGTGCTTTAAAGTACTGGTCAGTCAATGTTGCTACTACCACGTTGCATCACTGGAAAGATCAAGTGAAAATCACGTTATCCCGAATGTACCGCATGATTTATCACTGACTGCGTCATTTTTGCGTCCATTTCTGGTCCATCTTTTATTCTTGAGGCAGAACATATTAAAAAGAACCGCCCTCAGAAAGGCTGACACACACAAAGTTACCGTGTCGTCTACTCCGTACCTCGACGTAACCGCTGGTTACATGGAGGTGCGATGTAACCAGTGTTACTGTAACGGTGTTACAGTAACACCGTTACAGCGTAAAACTGTAACTGTGTTCAAGTGTTACGCTACAGTGTAACATCGTACAGTGTAGTGATGCAACCGCTACATGTACGATGGTAACCGCACAACCGCACGGTGTCCATTTGCAATCCATGGCCCCATCGCGTTTTCGTGCGTGCGCAGATGTTTGCCGAATTTTCGCCGAATCTTTGCCGAACTTCAAAAGTTTGGCGTGTGCCGAACTCTGCCGAATGAAGTTCAGCAGATTCGGTCCATCATTACAGAATACCTCGATTTTGCCACGCTCGGACATACTCTCGTCGTCCTAGCTCGTGGGTATCGCGCGCTCCCCGGCCGATGTTTACTCTCGCCAACAGCATGAGGCCAAGCGATAAATGGATGGATGGTTGTTAATGGCTATACCTTTTGTAACGGGCTGTAGCTTGCGCCACCTACCCTAAGTCTAAAGAGACAAATGAGCGGTTGGCAAACTCAGTCAGCTTACTTTCAGAGACGCGCTGCAGTATGCACATAGAGTCGCGCTTCAAGTGATTTGTGACGTTTATGTTGGGGTAATATGCAGTAAAAAAAATTTAGCAGTAAGTGATGCGCGCGCCGCGGTGCGCTTCCGCGGGTTGCGGATTGCGTTCTGTTTTGTTCGCTGGGGAGTTGGTGAAACCCGAGCATATGTTCATAGCAAAAGCCCCGGATTCTGGATTTGAAGGTTCTTAACGTTATCTCACGAGTTGAAGGTGCAAGAAAGTTTTGTGTTTTGATTTTTCTTCATAGTTATAGTAGTAGTAATATTTATTCACAGGAAATATATACAAAAACAGTGATCTGGCCCACAAAAGCAGGGGTGTGCTTGTATGTGGGGCCAGGCAAACGACAGAACGCATCGACATGAGGAAATCGGAATCAAATTGCACAACAGAAAAAAGGCACTTAGAAGTTATGCAGTTAGACATATTACAATTAATTCATTAAAGAATGACACCAGGTTTTAAGTTTGAATTTTATTTTTTTTAAGGATGTCATAGCTATTAAAAATTGAGGAAGTCTTTTAAATAATGTTGGAATATAATGATTTCTTGTTCTTTTTCCGTAGTGGGTGTATACTTTCGGGACAACATATCTTTCTGTATGTCTTAAGACTCTGGTTTTGGCCACTTTATTCTTAAAAGTCTTATTAAAAAAGTTTTGCGTGATTGTAGCAAAGATATGAAATTTTTCAAAAAATAAAATACCCAGCTTTGCCACCTTTTCCTCCATTTCTAATGTTTCGTACCCAGTTCCATAGGTGATATGGTTCACAATCTGTTTTAATACCCGATTTATCGCAGTCATTTTAGAACGAGAACAATGACCATATACAGTGATACCGTAACGCAACGTCGATTCTACTAGTGATCTGAAAACTAACAATCTTATTCTTAAAGAGCTGACAAATTTTAATTTATACATGTTGGCAGATATTACACGCAAACGTTTTATTATGTAATCTATTTGTTCATTCCACAACATGTGCTCGTCGAAATAGATGCCTAGGTATTTAACAGACCTGCTATACGGCAGAGGCAAACAGTTGCAATTATGACAATGAGCTGTATGAAGGAGAATACATGGAGACAACTGAACACGTTTATGCGGATTACGGAAACAGACAAGCTTATTAGGAACATTCACAGAAATCATGTTAACAGCAAACCAAAGCAATAATGTATCAACGTCTTTTTGAAGTAGAGAAACTGAGTTTTCATAGTTATCAGATGGTAGCAATAACACTGTATCGTCTGCATATTGGAAAATTTCCGAAGCAAAAGGCAAGCAACCGAGATCGTTGGTGTAAACATTATATAACATGGGTCCCAATGTACTACCCTTCGGTACTCCACAATCGACTGAAATTTTATTACTCACGTGGTTCATAATTTTTACCATTTGTTACATCCAAAGGATGTCGAGAAGACATCCTCACAAATGTACTATATTGATTAACATTTTTCATCCTTGGGATATCCACAGGATATTCGAAAGCTTTACATCAATCTGTGACATTCCATGGCTATGCAAAGGGGAAGTCTTTCTTACTTTTCTTTTTATAGAAGTAATTGTCATCTCCCAAAAATGTGTAAATGAACGTTTTAATTCATGGCCTTAGAGGCGTGCCATGTTGCAGTTGCAGTTCTGGAGGCTACCAGCATGTAAGGCTAAGACGATTTACGGAAGGTAAAACACCGGCTTGACGATATTCGCCGACAAACTTTGGGCGGTATCGGCTGTGATTGACATTAGCGTGCAGTGATTTCGCGGCCGATACAGCACAAAGCTTGTCAGCAAATATCTCCAAGCGGGTGCTTCTGTTTACCTTTCGTTAATTGATTTAGCCTTCAATGGTGGTGGCCTTTAGAACTGCACTTCCAACATGACCTGTATAGCCAGTGCCACGAATGAAACAGTTATTAATGAATTCCAGTCTATTATCTGACAAAAATTATGGTTATTTGTTCGTATAATTTCCGCCAAGCTAAAAAAAAAGGGATAGCGATAGGCCGCATTCAAATAGCAATAAGTCCCCGTTATGTTAAACCCCCGAGCACCGTTCAGCATCCTGGTGATATATACAAATGTCACTGTAATATTTTCATCACTAACTAAATTGTGTGGTCTAGCTTATCTCTAATCAATTATACCAATTTTTGTTTAGAACAATTGGTGCGTGATTTAACACTGTCGCATATTTTGGGTGAATCTAATTTTGTGGTTGTAAATCTATCGCTGATCGCTGAAATAAAAAATACCTCCAAAATTATAGCCGTAAATGGCAAGCATTTTTTTTCACTATAATTTTCAAATCGGCCGCAGGTGCCTAATTTTGCGCAGTTATTGCCGATTCAGAAACAATATATCGAGATTGCGTCGACGCAATATAATAGCTATTCCGTCAACATCGGCAACGTCAAAATGGTACCGGCTTTCTTTCAATATCGTATTCGAATCGACCTAAAATGCCTAACACTCCGCAGTTATTGCCGATTCAGAAATGATATTCTGGGAAAAACGGTTTGTGCGCCATATATATCAGGATTGCGTCCGGTGGAATATGACAAATATTCCATTGATATCGGCAGCGTCAAAATGGCACTGGCACGATTTTCCCGATACAACCAATTATCAGCTGTACTCGCACGACTTTCCCGACCCGAGGCGTCTATCGCCACTATACTGTGTGCTGCCTGGGAATATTAGCATGGGATGCCGGCTGCTTGGCAGGAAAGGCATTTTCTTGGTTTTAACAGAAAGGTGTTTGATACACCATCATCAGCAATGTCAGTTATCTGAATGATGCTTTAGTGAGGGGAAGTTATTTGTATTACAGACAGTAATAACAAATTGCACACTTGAAAAATATCTGTACACCACTGATGTGTATCACCAACTTGAGATCACCGAGTGAGCTTGCAGCTGCTGCAACAGTTGGTTTGTTTACCTCTATTGAGATTTAAGGAAGGCGAGCGAAATCGTCTGTACTGTCATTGTGCTAAATGTTGCCTCACCGTGATGCAAAGACTATGCTTTGAGCAGCACACTTTTGGTTTAACTCATGAGCTTGTCGCGGGCGTCCTTGATAACAAATCAGAAATATTATTAGTGCACTTAAAAACAGTTTGATTTGTGCAAGCGTTTGCGACAACCAGACTTATTTGGACTAACCTGCCGATGTCAAGTACACCTGTACTTGATAACTTTTTTGTCAGTTGTCAAGTTACTGGAAATCGGTATGTATAGTATGCTGCAGGATAAGAAAACAGAATGAGGAAACTCTCAATCCTCTCCACTTTAGCAGACGGACGCTGGACAAAAGGGAATCGTCAATCATGACATGCAAAAAGTTTGGTGGGAGCGGCTTCTCCTGTGTTTTTAGGTTGCAACAGACTATAGGTAACTTAATTTCTTTTTCTCGGCTCTCACGCAAAGACCTTGGATTCGAATGCTAGGACCAGATGAATCTTCTGTTAAATTGTATGTTTATGCATTCTAGTAAATTCGAGAACATTGGTGTTTCTTAGAGCAAAAAATGTTCTACGACGGAGTGTACTGAAGTCAGTGACAGTTCAAGGATGGCGTACGAGCTGGAGAGGCAAAAACAGAGCGAAGCAATTGGAGAAGAAAACCCTCCTTTCCACTCTTTGTCTGCTTCTTCCTCTCCAGCTCGTAGACCATTCTTGACCTGTTACTGACTATAGTATGAGTATTCGAGAAAACCAAGCCGCTACAAAACGGGCTCCTCTGCGTGGTTGTACGCAGCCAGTGTATCGCCAGCGCCTGATCCTCCTGTTACGCCGCTACCGACTCCTCCCCGACGCACGTAATACCCTTTTTGCTTGCAGGCACAAGTTTGCTACATTACACACTCGTTATCTTTCCTTATTGCCATCTTGTCGCTTGTCATTTGGGACAATATATGAAGAGGATATAAGCTTAGAGTGACAATACTTTTAAACAAAAGACTGAGAATAAAGAAATTACTCATTTAGAATAACATTACTGACCGCGTCAGACGTCGGGGATTGCAAAAACGAACATGCTAAATCGCTAACTAATTAACTAAAATTCAGTAAGGAACTTTTTAATTATCGTAATAAGGGTATGTGTTTCTATCGAAAACATTGAGGCACAAGGCTCTTTGTCCTAAACAGCCTGTGTTTTGAAATATTGCTCTCCAAACTTTCTGCACAATCCGGCAAAAAAGATGCGCAAACCCTGACGCACTGCATCCTATTTCGCCGGAGTATGTAAAAACATTCGAGAGGGATATCTCGGAAAACAAGGGGGTTAGGAAAACTCTACAAAACTTTCCGCGGCCTTTTGAACGAAATATTGATTTAAATATAACTTAAAATCACGGACCTAGCTGGTATCCAAATCTATAGCATCACTAAAAGGTTTTCAGCCTAAGAGGCGCTCACCACAAGTTTCCTGGAATACAGAAATAATGCAAGAGCACAAACCATTCTTTTTCCTCTTGATCGGTGCTTACAAAGGCGACATTTCTCATCCATTCGAAATTTCCTTACATATCCTTTAGAGTCTGAAAAATGTGCAATCTTATATTACATTGTAGGCCATTACCGCATGTTCAATTTAGATCCAAATATATAACTGTTGACGGATGTTATTGCGTCATTTCTATTATTAATTTGGAACCTAATGCTGGTGCTCAGGGTTTCTCAGCAATGGTGACTGGTGCTCATATTGAATTCGATCAAGGGAATTTCATCTACAAGGGCAACACTTATAAAAGCTCTTATTCCGTAGTGGTAATCTTGGATGGCTATGAAACGGTTCACAAGTCCATAAAATGGATGTAACTCATGACATCAAAAGTGGCTTTTTGCTAACGTATGCCTTACATTATTGGCAATCAAGGGAATGTAGAGCTATTTATCTAACAAGTTAACTGTGGTTTGCATATAAGCAAGTGTTCGTTTATTATCTAGATGCTGCTGTAGCATAAAAAATGTGCATGTGGCTGTGCATTGTAAACATAACGATAACATCACGCAACATTATATTTGTCAAGATAAATCTGAACCCTATATGATAATGAGTAAATAGTCAAGCAATGGCAACCATAATTTGTGTATGAATGCCCAGAATACATATTTGCATTATTTTAACAAATTAACAAAAAATCTCTTTGTAACCAACGAGCTGCATGGGTGTGTTACCCGTCCTGATTTTTCTTCGTCACCTTTGAAATCCGTGCTTTTCAGGCAAAAGGGACATTCTTTTAAGAACGGGCCCTCATGCACCCAAAGCAAGTTTTAGAGAAACGCCCTCGCTGTCTAAACCTTTCGGGACAAGCGCGTATACACTTTAATTCACAAAACGTATGTGACTTCGTTGAATCTAGAGAACAAGCATGCATGCTACGACAGACAACCCTGGCTTCCACAGACGAACGCGATCAGCAGACATATCTGAATTACGTTCGCAGATGCTTTTGTATGCGCTCTTCATGAAACCATAATAATGAGCTGCGGCACAGCCGTGAGGCCAGTAGCCCACACCAGATAGAAGGATGTAAACTTTTAGCTTAAACCTCTCGGAGTGAGTCATGAGCACTTCAGTACTGCAGCACCAGGTTCCGACAGTGAGTGCATCACTCTAACGAATTGTTTGGCTGAATATGCAGTTAAGCCTTCAGCATGTTATGCAAAGCACTTGTACATCAATCGCCGTACTTCAGTTCTACTCTCCTGCCATGTAGAACACTTTGGCGTCGTAGAACCCTCCTTTTGTTCACGCTTCTCCGGCCCAGTAAACCTGGTACACCTTATCGTCCTCAGCCACACCGCTAAAGTTCCTTACATAGTCAGAACTCACGACAGACTGGGTCTTGTCGAGGAGAAATTCTACTAAAACATAACACATTGTCGAGCCCGGGCAGGATCGACAGGTTGACGCACGCGGGCAAACAAAACGAGTCGAGAGCGAAGCTCATGGGAGCTCGGCGAAGTGAAAGTAAAAAGTGGCGTTTGGGGCATTCGGCGTTTCGGCAGACCTCTGATCAGGGTTGTCGCGTGCCATGCTTGTCGTATCTCTAACATAGCGGTTTTAAGGTTTCACGTCCCGAAACCACATAGCTTCGAAGCCGAAAGTAGTGGTATCCGAACCATCAAACTTTGTCTTTTGACTGTACGTAGGTCGGATACCCTTCAATGCGCTCAGACACGCCTGCCAGGAGCTTCGTGCTGTAGATTGGGAGATGTTGTGTGGTAACAGTATGTCATTTGTGTATCACGATGTTCATGATATAATTTTTAGACAATTCTATGGCCCCTTGCCGTTCCCGGCCTGTAAGAGCTGTTGAGTTGGACCTCTTCAGTCAAGACATGACAAGACACCCCTATTTGGAGTGTACTCCGTTCACCATAAGCACGAGCGCGGCCGATGCTGCATGCCATCTCAGCCGAACCCCCACTGCAATCCTATGCCATGAATATGTGCTCCACACGCCGCCGCATGGAACCGGCAGATCACGTGTTGTGGTATCGGCACTGGATTGGCTGCGCCTGCTCGCGGCATCTGCCATGCTCGGACTTGTGCTGGAACGGAGTATAGCAACAAACACACACCGACATCTGCCTTTTCTTGTGTTTAAACCACCCAGGAACCCTAGAAGGGTCAAAAACACATATTTTTTGTGCCATGAGGTAGTGAAGGGATGTCCCGAAAGTTCGCTGCTAAGGTTCATCATCTCCCAAACGTGGAGATGCACTAATCTTCGTAATTTTCCAACATGCAGAGAGGAACAATCCCTTTTGGTCCCTAGAAGCAGAGCTACCTTTTTCGCCTGGAGACACAGCCATTTGCGACGTCTCCAGGCGAAATGTTACTTTTCACGCAAAAATGCAAGACGTTGTCAAATCTGACTGTGCTTTACCGCTTTTTGCTGAGCTGACGCGGCCGTTGATCTGTGGGGCAAGGAGTATTAAGACTGTAATTACGGCAACCGCAAAACAAATAATAGGCTCAGTCTTGCGTAGGCATCATAGACTTGGCAAGATACATGCAGGGACGAGAAACCGTAAAACCAATTAGCGCATTCCACATGCGCTCCAACAAATTCTGCTTCAAGTTCGTGTTGCATGCTTCTAGCTCGAATTGGAGTAGTGAGAAAGCTCCAATGAATAATATCTCGCCCTGCGCAACGTCATCGTCGTGCACATCCAATCAACGCGCTCCGCAAACTTTGTTCGGACAGAAATAATAAAACACTTAAAAGGGCGGTAGACAAACTCACACTTTGTCTGTCCTCCATCATCTTAAGTGCTTTATTTCTTCTGCTTGAGCTGTAGTTTGTCCAACGCGCTCTGCTACATGTTACTGTCGCACATTTTGCACTTTATGCTCCTAGAGCTCCAGCATTGAAGAAAGGGTTTTTAATCACAAAGTAGACTTTCACACTGTTAAGCAATCTCCAAATAACAGAAACTATTTCTGTATGTATGCACCTTAGTGCTCAGAAATCATTGGTTCATGTGGAGTTTGTTGATATCACATATCCAACTTTGCGTCTTCTTTGACGGGAACAATCGTCCACTGCTTCCTTCCCCTGGAAAATTTTAGAGCGTACTTGTCGTCGCTGTTGCCCGCCTGGTGAATCTTCCTGTCTGCGTTTCTGTTTATTTATTTATTTATTTATTTACCCTCAAGGTACAGAGTACATTTTAGAGGGGAGTGAGCAAACAATAAATAAACGTAATTAATCAACCAAGGGTGCTGTTAATAAGTGATTGCTTAAAGAGTGAAATATCATTAATATCTGCAATAGAAGCGGGAAGGTGGTTCCAGTCAGTCGATGTGCGAGGTATGAACGAGGTGCTGAATTTGAAGGTGTTAAAATTAGGTATGCCTACCTTGTGAATATGGTCGAGACGGGATGAACGGTAAGAGGGCTCGAGCATTAGTTTCAAACGGAGAGATGGGATGTGATGATAAATTTTGTGAAACAGGCATAAACGAGCTGTTTTGCGCCGAGACGACAAACTGGGAAGTGACAAAGTTAATTTCATTGATGTTACACTGGCTGTACGATGATAGTTAGATAAGATGAAACGAACGGCTCGGTTTTGTGTAGCTTCTAATCTGCTGATAAGACCTTGGTGACCAGGGTCCCATATGGATGACGCATATTCTAATTTAGGACGGACTAAGGACTTGTATAAGGTTAGTTTAAGAGAAGAAGTGGCTTGAAAAAAGTTTCGTTTTATGTAACCCAACGTGCGGTTAGCATTACTTACAACATATTCGACGTGTGAAGTGCAGCGCTGCAATGTACTACCCAAAAGAGACAAGAATGCGAGATAAATTAGTTGTTATAATGCTTTGGCTAATGTAACACCCACCTTGCCAGCAGTCCCTCGTAACAGTGCCCGACAGAGTTGGAACCGAAGTGGATGAGAACTCCATGGAAAGCCTCCAGCGCAAAGGTGTGCTCGTCCGAGGAGAGTTTCGGGATGTCCCGGAGATGTTTTTTCGAGAGCACGACCGACTCCAATTCCTTGAAAGTTTCGGTCCCGAAAAAATATAGTGAATGTGTACCAATCCTTTAAAACCTGCAGTTCAATAGCTCACCCTCCTTGATCCAGAGTCGATCAGTAAGAATCTCATGTAAACACGTTGGGTGGAGCGGGTTGACGTGATGGTGGACGGCAGAGATGTGTCGCGTGATGGATGTCCACTTTGCTAGGATGAGGTCTCCCTGGCCGTTACTGGAGCCGCCACACCAGTACAGATGCCTTGTAATAGTTTCCAATCACTTCTCCAAGGACTTGTGGCATGATGACATTGGCAGTGCCACAATCTTTTTTTGATGCTTGCAAATATATGTTTTTATACCTTCAATCCAGGCCTAATTCAGGCACTCATAGGAGAACCATGCGAATACATTCAACCCTCATTGTAACCTAAGCACACCAATTCATTCTTGGTCGTCTTGCTGCCATTTTCGGAGAATGTGAGAAGTAAGGTCTGCAATGACGCTGGATCATGTTCAAAGGTGTTAAATAAATAACAGCTTCGTAGATCAGTGGCACTAACCACAACCTTATTGAAAAAATTAAAATCACTTAGTTCGGCAATGAGGGGAAGGGAGGGGGGGGGGGGGGGCTTATAAGTCAAATAAGTCAAACCAATGAAAAATGGTGAAAACCTGAGGAAGGAGCGAGAATTTCGACCATGAGGGAATAAAATGAGGGAACACCAGTTTCTCTCCGATTCAGGTACCCCAGCCACTATTTTAGTCTGCAAAACGGGAGGCCAGCAGCCAGGTAGTCAGCTCCAAACTCCCTGGGCAAAGCTCCCGCATTGCTCCCGTTCAACGTTTTAGTGATAATTTACCGTATGCTCACTTAGCTTGTGTTATGATAACTGCAGTGCAAAATGATAACTAAGGTTCCATGCTTTCATTATATACCAATACCCATCAAAGAATTTTCCTCGGAATTGACGAAAAAAAAAAAAAAAATGAATCGGAACTGTTTTTGAATAGGAAAATTTTCTCTCCGAGGTTAAGAAATTTTTGTCAACAGCTTCATTTTTGTTGATCTTGAACGCCATTTGCTCTGAGCAAACTGCAAGGCTGCATTTTCTTCGGGCAGCTGCCCCTTGTCTCGTTACATTCTCATATCGATATAGAGGCGTTTTCCAAGAACTGAAGTCAGGCAAATTTTTCCTAGGGATTGAAAAATTCGCCTATGGCCCTATGCCATAAAAGGGTGGGTTGCTCGGCTAATTGGTGGTTGAACGAGAATATTAGAAAGTGTAAAATGACAGGACAAAAGTGGAAGGAGCACATTGGACAAACAATGACTTTGAACTGAAAATTTAGTGGAAATTCCACACGTGCTCAGCAACTCGCGCATTAACGGGCTCATCTAATCACGAGGGAAAAGCGGCACAATATAAACTCGAACTTTGGCTCGTGCAAAGTAGCTTCATCGCAATCAGGACACAATCATAAACCAGGGTAATGAAACACGTGTAAAAATAAAATTAAAATTTTAGTTCACACGACCGAGAGTCTGAGCTCATATTGGGTTACTCATGTCTTGTGATTAGATAAGCACATTCATGCGTGACATACAGTGCACGTGTGTAATTCCCAATAAACCCTCATTTGGCAGTCAATCTTATTCCTGTGTGCTTCTTCCCCTTTTGTCCAGTCCTTTTACGCTGTTTTTATTAATGTCGCTTATGCCATGTCACCTTTAACATAAGGCCCGATAAATGCCAGCATTAAATATAATCCTGGAAAACTCCATATGTCTAGAAAATAAATCAAAAACTCTAAAGAACCCTGTCTTCTGAATTTCAAAACAAATTAAACCCGATAACACAGGATCCCAATATCATTACATATACAACCATGAAGCATTCACTTTTCTTGCAAGGTCTTTGGACAGGGACTTCATGTACAATCGAGAAAAATGAAATTCGAATAGCTGAGCGCGTGCCTCTCAATACAGGCTGTGCTGCCTGGAAGGGACCCTGTACCGAAAGGCACGTGCTCCGCTGTTTGCATTTCATTATTCCCCAATTGCACATCGCGCTAAGTGGGGCTTTTTAACACATTCCCCTGAGCTGGTGGAGCACATGCTGTTTCACTCTCAAAAACATCAATATATTCGGTCAACAGGGTTGTTTCTTCTTAGCCTAGCTTTGCTGATATGCCACAGATCCAAACAGTGCTGGATGAGGGGGTGCTCCTGCTTCATGTATACGCTGACCTGCACATATCTATCGGTGACTATCACCTCCACAGTGAGATCCTCCTTTGTAAGGTAGGTCAAAGACCTATCCAGTTCCTCCAACTTCATGTGACAACTGGATTTCACTCCAGTTGACTAAAAAACAACCGAGCCAGCTTTCAACGTTTTTAGAAACAACTGCTGCCCCATTGGAAGACGGGATCGCAATGTGTATGAAACGACAAGGATGAAAGGGGAGCTTCCTTGTGTGAACTATTGGGCAAAATATAAACTGCGACGGGTACAAAGGGGACGTTGGGGGAACTCAATCTAGGTCGCTGCAACTCATTATGCCTTCGGAATCTTGCTCCCTTTTTGAAGGGTGTGGATGCTCTCGCTAGAGACAACCATCGTGTGTTTTCATCCTGAAAGCTCGCAAACCAGCGATGTGTGAAAATAGGGGGTTCTGAATAACGGAGCTCATCAAAGTCCAGGTAGTGATCTTTAAAATATTTTCCCCCAACGCCAGCCTGCATTCTGGGTTGAGAACTCTTCTCTTCGAGGAAGCCGTTAGGCGAAGGTAATTGAGATGGCAAATGCGAATTCATAAGACGAATACAAACGGAAGTTGCATTGCAATGAGCAAAAAACAGGATTGTGGCAGGGTGTTCACCGCGGGACTGCTGCGAGATAGCAAATTGGAGAGCTAAAAAAACGAAGGGCGGTAGCGAATGGTGCAAAAGGGCATATTATTTCCTACAACAAAATGTGTATGTTCTTCACAAGCTCCTCGACTCGCGCTGACAGGGGGATCAGGTTCTTTTTATCAAAATACCGGTCGAGACGAAATGAAAGTACCTGGATATTGGTGCAAATGCATGATAATGTCAACTGGCGTTGTTCGATTGCAGTAGTTGCGAACGCTCTTGAAGATATTGGAATGAAAATACAGCAAGGTAGGCATTACCATAATTTTTTTTATGCTGTCCTTTAGTAATCGGAGTGTCTCCCTTATTTCAGCATGTGTAAAAATGTTTTCGGAACACCATGGTGCTAGAACTGCACCTCTAACTTTCAGATGCAACACTGAGTGGAGCTGGCTTCGCTCATGACTTGATGCACACCTTACGCACCCATAAAAACGGTGGCACATTGACTTCAACCAATGTGCGACCTGAAGTCGCTTTCATGTATACCTACAGACACATGCATTCCTTTAGCCGTCATGACAGTAGCTATCTTGGCTGCTTGCCTCTCTTACGTTTTGCCGGCTTCGCCAGCTTTTTTGGCTTTCCATACTTTTCGTTTCTGCCTTTACGGTTTCTGTTTGGACTGTTGATAATCAAGTTTCTGTTCCTTACCGGCACCTGTAAAATGTTTGTTCGTCCCTTTTCTTAGAGACTCATTATAATTGTCCGCTTCTCATGACAATCCACAGTAAGTGCAAGGCAATCAATATCGTAATGAGAGGACATAGATCGGGGAAAGTGTAAGTCAAACCAAGGAGCACGCTCGTGACTTACGCAAAGAACAAAGAAAGCATCACCGAGGTCACGAGAACGATAATTTCGACCCAACGAGGAAATTCATTCAAGCTTGTCGAGCGCTTTGGAGTGTGAGATCGTTTGTGCACCATCTGCCTCTAGGCGGCAGTGCAGACTGCCATTATGGCTTGTATCTAGCGAATAAAGACAATACTTCAATGCTGACTTTCACGAGTTCCAGGTGGATGATGCGGTTGACTGTTGTCTCGAACATGGAGTAAGTTCCGTAAAGGGAAGAAAAGCCGGGAGAGTCAGACCGACCGTCACCAGCCAGCTGTAGCGGGCGCCTTCCCAGATTGTCGATGAGAGCTTGTTGTTCAGCTCTTCATACCTGTTACAAAAAGACAGAACCTTGTTCAGACAAAGACTCAAGAATGCTTATAGCAATTGATATTAAACCAAACGGTACAGATGACAACAAAACACTCACAGTACCTGTCTTTATTATTATGTGTGTGCCTAATAACTCCTAGTCTGAAGGTTAGCACAATTGAAGCAATTTCCATTCGTAGCTACAGGCAGCAGGTAGCACCTCTGGTGCTCGTAGAATTGGATGGACAGAATGCTGGCGACGCCCATGATGTCAAAGAGGCGGAGCAGTTTGGTTGGGTTGTCTCCACTGAAGACGATGGCAAAGCAGATCAGGATGTTGTCGTCTGGTTTCCCACGACACCTGGGCTGGCTCTCCCAATTGCTGATGGGGTCAGCGCTGCAGGTAATAGTAGCCCGCACCATAGATCTGACACAGCGGAAGGCAACTTAAGTCTCCATGAACAAGCAGTGAGGGCAGCGCTTCGGTAGCTTCTCAAGTCAGGTCTTAAATATGATGTACATGTTCACAGATGTCTGGTCTCTCGATGGTATCGACTCTGTTTCTGAAGCACTTCAGATAAAAAAAAAGAAGCGATGAAGGGTTTAAATAAACCAAAAGCAGGACGAAAAGTCTCTATTAAATTTTTTAAATTTTTATTTTACTCAAATCTCTTTTCTGATGAGTCCTGGTAGTGGTTTGTGCCTTTTGGGTCCTGCTAGAGAAGGCCGAGAGGATCCCTGCAAATACATGCATAGTTTGAGTGATTTTCAACACCGCCAAGGCTCGTATAGAAGTCCATTGATTCATAAACGTCGAGGCAATAGGTGCTAACCAGGGTTGTGAAGGTTACTTCAAAATGTACCTGATACAGTTACAGTTGCTCATACGAAAACATATTTAGGTACGTACCTAGGTACTTCCTTAAAAATGTACGAAAATACAGGTACAGTTACTTCAAAGATTTACGATAAGGAAAGATTATTGAAGACAAAGAGACAAGACAGGATTTCAACTTTTAACAAAACGTTAACTGGCTCAACTTCGCCTCCTGAAGCTCGACGGGGGTGTCGGAAAGGCAGAGAGGGAGGGTGGTGGGTGAGAGAAGCGTGTGCCATGTGGCCCTGCTCACAGCTATGCGTGCATGGCTGAAGGTGGGGGTCTGCTTTGTGTCAATCGACATGTCGCCGTTACACGCAGCCCCGAGTACCGACGGTGCCCTCCTGGGGAAAGAAGCGAGGAGGGGGGAAGGTTGCGCAGAAGAGTAGGAGATGATATGGGAATTTGGCTTTTTTTTATGTCTTTGGAGCCTCGCAGGAAGCGAATCGATCGGGAAGAGTAAGGGACGGACTGGACAGGCTTGAGACAGAAGATTTAATATGTCGAGACTCAAGGATTTCCCTGTCGAATCGAGATTTGTGCTTGCCGAGAATTTCCATCTTTTATTTAATTACCGGCTACTAAAGCCTCTTTTTTCTCCCAAAACCTATTCCATCAATAGTATTGCTTCTGGCGCTCTGTGGCCTCGGTACCTTTCACGCCTTAAACACAATATCAATCAGTCAATCAACACGTTCACTACTAAATGACTAGCACCAGTTCCAGCCATTACTTACTACAAGTAAAGTTTGACATGTTACTTTTCCTTCACTTACGCCCACTGATGTAGCGCTATGAATATGTACCCGTTTTCGTTTTTTGTAACCGAGCAAGCGCTACACGTTCATACCGCTGAAAAAAATATACATACCTCAAAAAGGTTACATAATGGATTAAGAAAACAGTTTAATTTTTATTCAGTATTACATACAAATAAGGCAAGTTTCAATGCAGGCTTTGCATGTGTTTCTAGATATATTTTTCAATATTGAAACAGCCCTCAAGGGGAAGAGTAGCTATTAGCCAGGGGTGGAAGCGCTGCGCCAATTGCGCCACCCTGCGCCAATTCACTTCCCTGCGCCAGCCTGCTCCAAAACGCCAATTTCAACTTTTTTTTTTTTGTGTGTTTTCTCTAAATTTAGCGAAAACGGTTGGCCACGGGCCACCATGAGGTGTGTACTTTTGCTTAGGTGTCACTGCGGGTGACTCGTACCAACTCGACTGGGGCTCCGAACCATGTCTAACCTCAGGGCGAGGCGTCGATTTTAGTTCATTGAGAGTGCGATGTCGTTTTTTACTACAAAGAGTTTATATACGAACACATCGGTTTGGTTTCGGGCATAGTTGGTTGGCGCGGGTGGGTGGCGCATGCAGTTGCCCGTGGTCCCGATTTGCCGTGATCGTGGGAGTTGGTACCTCGGCACCGGTGGGCTACCTTGGCCATTAACATGAGCAGAAGTAAGTGGTCTTTACTAGCTTTACCTGTTATTTGGTAGCCTACCATATTTGGACGCTTAGCCGTGAAGAATCGCGAGCACAGGCACATGCGTTCTCGAGCTCAATTTGTCTTGTCAAAACGAAACCAAAACCATCATTGTGTGCGCGAATGTGCACGCTGTCGTGTGTTGTCTACCGCCGTCAAACCACTGGCGAAAACAATACCCGCGATCTTAAGCGAGTTGGTTAATTGGCAGTGCTACACACTTTTTTGTTTCTTTCCTTTAGCGTGGAGGAGTGGGGGTTACATCAGAAATGCCGTACAACACTCCCGCGCTGCCGATTCCTGTCAAGAACGCACGTTAACTTGCTATAGCCACTCTACTCGTATAAGTTTCTGGTGGGGGGGGGGGGGGGGGGGGGGGAGGGAGGGAGGGAGGGAGGGAGGGAGGGAGGGAGGGAGGGAGGGAGGGAGGGAGGGAGGGAGGAGGGAGGGAGGGAGGGAGGGAGGGAGGGAGGGAGGGAGGGGGGTTGGGTAGGGTAGGGAGAAGTTGGTGGGCTTTTTGTCACGTAAGAAGGCAGCCTGCCCCGCAGGGATCAGCGCCTGATCAGCTACATCTCATTTTCAGTCTCGTTCAAACTGTCTTCTCTTAAAGCACTTCTACTGAGTGCACAAGAACTCATAAGCAAGGGTGAGGCAGTTAAGGACATGGACAAGGTGGGGAGTGGACACCTCCTGCTAAAAGATGTGAACTCTAAACTGCCCAAAGTACTCGAGCGCATAAAAGGAATTGACTCTGCTCTTCAAACTGTGAAAAAAAAAGGTGAACTTCAGTTGTATCTAAATTACACAGATTCAGCTTAGTCGCAACCCTTTTTTTTAAATTGGAGCCTATGGGCTCTTCTAGTCAGTGTTTATGCTGCATATGTATTAGTGGCTGTGATATTTTTAAGACAATATATTTTTCCATCCAAAGTAAGTGCTGACGTGCTGACCTTTCCTGGAAACTTCATATTAACTATGTGACTAACAACGCCAATCGAATGCTTGGTTTCCTCAAACGTAACTTTTATCTCGCCCCGTCATCATTAAAACTATTTCTTTATAAAACACTAGTTAGGTCCAAGCTAGAGTATGCAGCTTCCATCTGGGATCCCTCTACTCTTTACCTCGTTGATTCACTTGAAGGTATTCAGAACAGAGCTGCACGTTTCATAATGGCTAACTATAACCGCACCGCAAGCGTTACATCAATGAAAGATAATTTGTTACTCCCAAGCCTCGCACATCGTCGCACAGTCTTTCGTATTCGTCTTTTTCATAAAATTTATCACCATATTCCTCAGCTTAAATCCCAACTAATCATCCCCCCCTACTTTGTTTCAGCACGTCTTGATCATCGTCACAAAGTCGGTGTCCCATTTTGCCACTCTAACGTTTATTATGACTCTTTTATTCCCAGGACTTCCAAAGACTGGAATCGCTTACCTGCATCGCTCACATCAATTAATGATCACGCACTTTTTTGTACATCCATTGCCAATTTCATGTTCCCTGTTCCTTAAGTATTGTATATTTTGTTCCAATTGTTTATTATGTTTACTATTGTTCCCACTCCCCTCTGTAATGCCATGTGCCCTGAGGGTAAAACAAATAAATAAATAAATTAGATATAGCTTTGTATGTTAACTTGGGTGTAGGGATTACTGTATTTTATGAACAGGGATTAAGAACATTTGTATTTAATGAAAACAGGTCAGCAAGGACTGCTTTATTCTGAAACATGTTGTGGTACCTTAATTTTTTTTATGGAGACACGCAATGCACAGCATTTTATGGAGTACATAAGGTTGCGTTGCTCTTCTAGTCGATGCTTAAAGCTGCATATGTACGAGTGACTGTGGTAGTCTAAAGATATAAAATACACATTTTATTTTGCATCTGAATTTTTGTCAAATGTCAGTAGCCTTGTATTTTGTTACTAAACTTGATATAGGGCTTTTTAAGTAGTGATTGAACATGTGTATTCTTTATTAAACGAAAACTGTAGTCAGCGAAGGTAGTTTATCTGACACCTTGCAGTGGTTTAGTTTTCTGGATACATGTTTACAATTGGTCTATTAAGTAGACGGTTTTGTACTGGCGTGGCTCAAGTTAGGCTTTTATTGTCGGGGCCTCCCATATAAAGTCTATCATGACTCTGCCTGCTGCCGGAATGGTTCTCAAAGCCTTTCCTTTGCATAAATTTCCAATATTCCATATTTCAATGCAATAGAAATAGAAAAATGTGTATGTTGCTTGAAAATTATTCTGGGATGTGCATGCATATATTTTTGCTACATTTTCACATTTAGAAACAACAAATCACTTTTAGACATTTGTTTGACCTCCGTGACCTGCTGCAAAACCTACTTCGACGGCTACAAAACTTATTTTTGCTGCTCCCGAGCTGCTCTAAAGCTAGCGTTTTACTGCTCCAAAACTGCTCCAAAGTGGGACTTTTGCTGCTCCCAGCCCTGATACAAAAGGCTCTAGCCCGCTTCCACCCCTGTATTACCATTCGCATCTTTTGATGAACCACAGCAGACACTTCGATCCAACCATCCAATCCAGTGCTGTGAACATAACATGACTGCATGCTATGCGCGTCACTGTGTCCTTCTATAGGTCCTGTGACACTCGCATAGCACAAGGTTGGCTTCAATGACCTGTATTGCCCTCTGTGGTACATGGGAAGGTGAAACAAAGCAACTGAAGGTGTTTCACCCCTGCTGTTGATGCTTGTGATCTGCAGCAAATGGGCCCTGGCTTTGGCCACAAGCTGTGTTAAAATCTCTGTTGCCTGTTTCTTTGGAATATTTTAGAAAGTGATCTTAATTATCGTTTAATTTTCTTTAAATTGATGGGTCACATTTTTAAACATGCCAATGACTGCCTGATCGACTGTGGAAGGTTTTGTCGGTGTTCCTTAAGCTCTGCGTTTTGTTGCAGATTTGCTTTTATTTTTGTCTTGTAGGGAGCAAACTCTATTGGGCCGTAGGATCAGTAGAGGGGCCAGGAGTAAGGGGAGGGAAGCGAGATGACGGAGAAAGCTGAGGTGCGCTGGCCTGGGAAAGACGGAAAGGATCAGGCTCGGCATCCTTGTTCTCATAGCTCTCTTTATCATGAGTATTCTCGATATGGACAATATTTGTGGTGCCTCCATGGGCACAAGGATGAATCGTCTAGGCAGCTCTGGAAACCATGTTGCATGTTGCTCTGAAAAATTAATTACATGTGAAAAAGCATCTTGAATTTCCCTCAATTACCCCTTCTGTGCTGCAAACATTTACTTAAAATTTCTGCATGCATTCCACATTCTTAAAAGCAGTCATACTGTGGTTGCTTTAAAACACTAAAGTAGAAGTGCAATTTTGAAGAACAAATCTACAATAAAGCATGAAAAAAGAAAACAAAAAAACTTGAAAGGTAATTACTTAAAGGGAAAATAAGAATTTTCAAGCTTGAATTCACAACTTATGATAAATGAAATATTGTTCAGTATACTACTTGAAAACCTCTTATGCTGGGTATTAAAGGGGTGTTGCAACAATTTTAACTTCGAAAGAATTTGCAATTTTGAATTTTTACATTGTTTAATTTATCAATACCACTTCATTCTTTTGAAATGTCGCGATTTTGTTGCGTGATAGCGAAGCAAAGACCAGGAATATTTTGCGATTCGGAGCCGCGGGATGGCGGCCATGGGAGCTAAGGCGTGACGCACACCTGGGTTGGTAAGATGTGCCATTATGTGCTCAATATAATGCTCTATTTCATAAACATTCTCGCTTTAACATGAGTAATTGCGTCATTAACCTCATATCAGCAAAGTTGTACTATATTCAGTTTTACTGGCGCCATCTGCCCGAGGTGAAAAAAAAAAGATTCCTCCCTTGAGCCTCACCTTGTCGCCATTACATCAGTCGAACTTCCTTGCGAAAGGCAAGCTCTTCTCCTCCTCCCTCCTTCCATGCTCATGAACGGCTACTCGCCGTTCATGAGCATGGAAAATAAATAAATTAAATGAAAGAAAAGTCACCATGTGAATCGCAAGCAGAGGCAACACCACTTAGAAAAGAAGGCCAGAACACGCCTCCTGTGACATGGCGGTAGGCTGACGTGCACGGTGCTATAGCACTAAGCTGAAGCTGTAGCTTTTACGTCTTAGAAACATGGTTTTTTGCTCTATTTGTTTTTCTGAGCTAACATGACAGCTGCGAACGCCATGTGATTTAAATAACAAGTTGTAGATCGCACAAAAGCTTATCATAGCCTACAATTATTGTAGTGATGGAAAAGAAGGTGATATTTCGATACAGATTTGTTCCTGTTTGATACAAACAACTGAGGTATATAATCATTTCTAAAAGGCCTGGGCAGTGTAATAAGAAATATATATATTTTTGAAATGGCAATATTCGCAGTAATGGGACATGTATCTTCTCGAACTAAACTGGCACCGTTTATATACCCATTGGTCAATTGGATGCACTCTGCTTATTCAAATATAAAGTGAGTTATCTGGTTGTTGCAGTAGAAACACACTGGTACGGTTCATTCCCATATTACGGTGTTAAAATTGTATATCTAAGTACAATACTATGTAGTAGTTGGACGTCGTCTTATACGCTTACGTACTTTGACATAACTGAGTCTGAAAACGGCAGAGCTACGTTACTGCGTCCGAAAGTAAGTTTTCTATGCGAAGGGATGCACGTCTGGAATCTTCATGATCCAAGCTTCTTTCATTTACACTACAGAAGTGAGTCACAGGAAATTTCGCACGTTTTAATTCTGCTGAGCAAGCATTCTTGTACCGAATTTTCTTTAAATATACGTTTCGAGAAAATTCGGACGCATGCATTTTAGACGCCATTAAGAACATTTTGTAACACGGAGACACACAGTGTGTGTAGGCATGTTAAACTTTATGCCAAAGCACCACACAAATATATTGCCCAATTGAAATGAAGGACATAAAAATCCTATCTGCACTCACGCACAGGCATTGACAACATTGCTGCGCAGCCTTTGCATGAGGATGAAGCATGAACACCTTGTTCGCTTAAGGTGAACAAATTTATGAAGCCTTGACAGCTTAGGTCTTCATTAGGTCTCGTACTTTCACTCACGTCTCTGTCGCCTTCTAACAAAAGTTTTTTCATGGAATGTTTGCACTGCATTAAAGCAACACACGCTTCAGCAGAAAGTCACTTTTGTGGCAGTCCTCACGGACGTCAATCTTCAATCGTCTACAGTCACACTGGGAGATGAGTGACAAGCTGATGCTAACTAAGTCGGTCGCAACTTTTTTCGCTTGCAGAGTTTCGGCTTTTCGTGTTTTTTTTTTCTATTTTGCATTCGCGTCACCAAATGTAGGGTAAGAGTCATGTCCTCTCTCCCGTCAACCAAGTACTTCATCCATGGTGCACCATCTTCAACGATGTGCACTAAGGTTAGATGTCCACCGCCTTCAATCAGATGCCGAAACGTAAGCTGTCTACTTCTGAGGTTGTCGGCAAGATCTTTGGTGCTGAGTATGGTATCAGCTTTTTTTTTTTCAAAGTGGAAGGTCTCCATGGACTGCAATCGCGGCCTCCACTGCAGCGTTATCCCGACGCCTTTCCTTAGAGTCGAGGTCCTTTCTTGTGGTTCTTGAGTGGACAGGTAGGTGGGGCAGTGCGGGAACTTCGAGGGGACTGCGTCCAGGCGAAGGCGGGGGTGTGTCAGAGGCACAGTCAGTGTGGGCCTTGAAGAATAGTCAACATGAAACGTCTCCTGTACGATAGCTTCCTAGGCAAAATGAAGCTCGCACACCTAGAACGATGGGTGATGATGATTGACAGTTTGACGATGTTTGGTGTTACATTAAATCAGTTGGAAATTGGCGCTTGTCCATGTCGTACGCGTGTCTTTTTTCGTGCTGTTTCAGTCACGCCTTTTGATCTAAATCAGATTTGTTTTGTAACAGACGAAATATATTAAAACCATTATGCTAATTTGGCCCGAATGTTGCACAAGCTTTGCAGATACGACTTTTTCGCCGTTTTGTAATGTCTTCGATGGTCCGCCAAGTACCTAAAATTTGGTGGCCGTTGCTCTGAGTTGTTTTTAAGACCAGAGGGAGTCCCTGGCCGCTTGAACACCTGAGTGCCACTAGACTAACCTCCACTGACTCATGTAAGCTATGCAACGGGAGCCCAAAACCCTAGGAAGCAGCTGAAATGCTGTGTGCGTCTGTTTGGACATAAGGTTATACTACTAGGTCACACTGACATGGTCTAAAAGCACCAAAATGTTGCCATCGAGGAGACGTGTAGTGGTGATTCCGGTGATTCGCTTCACTGCAACATGATGATCGTAAAATATTGCTTGCTAGGTACTGGTCGCCTGTAGTCATATAGCCGGGCTATTGAGTGGTGTTTATTATCAAACTATTTCACGCAAAACATGAAAATTAAATTTAGCCGTAATCTGTGGCTTTTTTTCTCCACGAAAATCAGTCGTTTACAAATCTCTGTAACGTGAAATTAGAGCGCAGCTCTTGAGGAGGAGGGGAGAGTATGCACCTTCTCCACCCGTACCCTCCCGTCGTCCTCCTCCTCTTTCCTCTCCCCCCCTCCTCCGTACCCTCCCCTCCGCCCACAGTTTTCCCTGCTAAATTTAGCTTGAAAATTGACGCCATGTGCCCTCAACATCAGTTGAATTCTCCGCTAAATTTAGCAGGGAACCGAATTAGCAGGCAGCCATTATAACATGGCGCTGACTTTCGTATGCCCCCCCCCCCCCCCAAAGAAAAAGGGGGGGGGGGGGGAGGGCACACGGAAGGGAGGAAGCATACAAAAGCTCGTGCCACGTCATAATGACTTCAGATTAGTGATTATTTGTAGGAGTACCTAGAGTATGCATCTACATTTTGTGTGAAATCAATTTTTTTTAGCACTGTTGTTTTGTTTATTCAGTTCATTGAAAGGGCTGACAACCCCTGCGGAAGCCCCCTTTGGGGGGTTGGGGGCATTTAAAAGCTTGCACCACTTCATAATAACTGCCTTAACTGTATGTTGATTATGTAAAAAGGTAGCCAGAGTACATAGCTACATTTAGCATATATTAAAATATTTTTAATCACTAGTCCTTTTTTACACATCTAGTCGGAAGATTAAAAAAAAAAAAAAACTTGGAAATTCGTAGGTATAAAATAGGAATGCTTAAATTAGTGCCCCGAAATGAACATTTTTCACCAAACTACTTGTTTAGAAAAGAGCCCTAAAACTTTAAAAAGGTCAAAAAACAAAAGCACAGCTATCGCCGACTTTTTCAGGTTTCCCCTACTTTATTGTAATTCCTTGCCTGCTTCCAAGTGGGACGTACAGGATGTATCTGGACCCTGAAGCACAGTTTATATGTAGAAAACACTGGTATATCTGACGGCCAACAGGGCGTTGGCCGAGCACTATTGGGCAGGAGATTGAACTATAGGGGGCGCTCTAACCCCTTTGTTGTCCCCACCCTAGGTGTTTACTCAACACAAGGCCTGCACACATGCCAACAGGCCTTATGGGCATGTCCATGTCATCTTCTACAATAGCGCGCAGGTCACAGTTTAATGTAAAAAAATACTAACAATGGACGAAGCGACGTTAAGTGCCAGATCTATCCTCAGAGAATGCAAGCTTGACCCACTTCGGCTTTTGTGTGGAGTTGGGACCTTGCATGCTGCATTGTTCATGCAGGCCAGAGTGGAAACAAAAGAGCCCCTCCTCTCCCTCACTGGAGAACACGAACTCCAGCCGAATGCTGACGCCGCGTTCGGTTATGTCGGCCGAGCGCTGAGTCATTGTATTTGTTGTCCCCATCCGTGTAGTTCTAAAGTTAACCGCTTGGGGCGCCACGGTCGCTCCTCCTCCAGCTCGACGCTCGCCCTCCCGCGGTGGAAACGGAAAGCGCTTTAGTAAGGGTCCCCCGGTTATCTTGCTCAGCGGGCACGGCGGAACTGCTCGCGATCATGGCTCGCGCAATGTCATTTTCGAATGCAAACAACACTCTTCACTGTCCCAACGTAGTGCTGCGGCCGGTATGGGATTGTGCCTCACTGGAGAGTTATAGTATTGCGCATAGAATGAGCATAGAAGCAAGCGCAAGCGATGTGCATTTGCGTTAGAGTTGCGTGCCCCACGTTGTGCATGCACCTCATATACGCAATACTAAAACTCGCTCCTGTTTCACCGGCTTCCAACGCCAACGCAACGTGCTGCAGAGAGCAGACGTGCAAGCAGGTAGGCTTTCCTTCGAACTAGAAAGGCTGAGATTGGCAAAACGACCGAGCATAAAAATGAAAGTAACTAAGTGTTATAAAAAAAAATTGATAGCAAAAAAAAAAAAGTTTCTTTTTTTTTTTTTTTGCTTTTGGGCATTTGGTCTGCAGGGATATTAGCGGTGACTTTGGAGGTTTTGCCGATTGTCAAAAGCCGCGACTTTGATACCAAAATAAAAATATACCTTACTCACAAATAATGTAATTTTACATGGATTTCTCACATTAGCTGAATGTTTTCATTGATTTTAGCCTACTTTCATTTTATTACTTGGTTATTCGAAATGCTGCAACTTTTGATTGTTATATTTGTTCGCGCGAATGAAATTAGATGATAAGCAACAAATTATCTTAGAGCTTGAAAAATTATGTATTAAAATATCTGAATTTTAATAATATTATTATTAATACGAATCGCGGCAATGCATGCCCCCAATTAACGCCAAGATCACGAAAATACGCCATTTAGTCTTTCCAGAAAGGTATAATTTTGTTTTCTTTTTAGCATATGAAATATTCTGACATCGTTATCAAGATAGACAAACAGTCAAACACTGGATGTAATAAAGTCCTATGCATCACGCGTTGCTATAAAAAGAAACACACACACACTTCAACGGTCAGACTTGAATTCTGTCTTTGGGTTGTTGCAGTGAGAACAGCGCTCATTAATTTATACATTTTGTGGACACATTGTAAAAATTGGAATTATTCTCTTATTTTTGTGCTGGAATAATTTTAAACCATTAAATCATCTAAATACCCCAAAACCCATTAAAAGGCCCGCAGTTCATTATTTACCATGACTATTATCTCAGCGAGAAAAGGCAGCGAGAACGCACAAATATCAGTACTGATTTTTTCAGCAACTACAATTACAACTACAAATATCAGCCTGAATCGAACATGTATGTCACAAAATAAAGCTTCCGCGAGCAACCTTTCTAACTGAATAATTACGATGTGAGACACATCTTGAGTTATGAAAGATTCCGAAATCAAGACCCATGTGCAGAAATTTAATTCAGAATAGAGGTTAGTTTCGATTTCGCTCCAGAATTAAAACGTGCATCTTTGCGTAAATATTACGCTAAACACCGTTCTTGTTTTCAGAATGAAGAGGTGACCTGCGCTTATAACACCCTAGCTCATTCGTATTACCAGAAATAATTTGTTTCGCTCAGTGAAGCCAGCACACTAGACAGGCTCAACAGCGGCACGCATCTCCGACCCTCACTATAACCGCCATTTTGGAAAATTAGTGTCGCCCCCTATAGTTAGTTGGAGTCGCGAATATCATACTACCTTGTCGGTTTATTCCTTGATATTTCTTGCTGAATAAATTTTTTAGCGCGAGCACAAAGAGAGAAGCTCATCTTAGTGCGAACGTTTCAAGAGAATGCGATAGGAGTTTCAGAGATTTGCGTCGACACGATAGCCGAGTTGCATGCAATTATGCCACACCACACGCGCGTGATTTGCAGTCGCTCGAAAAAAGAAAAGGTAAATTTCCGTGACTGCGAGGTGGAAATTTCCCGACTTTTCCAAACTCGCCGAATTCTCTGACAATTACAGGTATTTTGTTTGCCAGATTGGTAGACAGCCCGTATAGAAGGTAGATCATAGAAATCTTCAGTGTTTGTGTAACTGTTGATAACCTATGTTTGCCTTCAATGGGTGCTAAAAAGTAGTGCTTTAAACTAATTCAGCCAAAATAATGTAACAAAAAGATACGTGAAGTAAAGGTTAAACAATGGGAAACGTATTTATTTGATCTTTAAATATGGGCATAGTGAATCCTGGTGAGCTTCCAGGGAGATTTTTTACGTATATAAGGAAACGTGACTAGTTTCAAGAACTGCATAGGAATGTAGGTCCAGCTTCTTCACTGTTTGAGGCTGTCAAAGATTTTAAGAGGGTCTTCAGATGTACCCTTTTCCAACTTTGGCGACAGTTGTCGTCGCCCTCCACCACTATTTGAATTAGTGCCAGGAGCTGAGAAAACGCCACTGGGTAGGTTAGGTTTCTTACATAATAGACACCCAGGCAGCACCAGTGCTCGCTCCACTGATGTTGCCTTGAGGACGATCTTTTGGTCGCTTGAACACCAGCTGACTCTTCGGTCAGTGCCAAGAAATAGTTTCGTCCCATGTTCCACGACGTTGCTCTCTGAACATTCTAGCTGCAATATTGAATAAACATTCACACTCACTTACACCATATGCAAAATGATCTTGTGAAGGCTGAGTCGATTCTAATATATAATAATTGTTCTTTAAACTAAATAGCCAACAATGTGACTTACCAGACCAATGAGCTCAAACAGTTTTCTGAGGCCTCAAATGCTTGTCGATGCTGACAAACGAGCTGGATTCATATCCTTGGTCTCGTCAAAACGCCGCGAGCACTTGCATTATTTCTCTCTCAATTTCAGTCATTTTCTTTTCGAATTGCTGTTCCAGCTCAAGGGCAAGCTAGGGAAACACAAGTAGAAAAAAAAGACTATAAAAAACCTGAAAAAAAATGCACTATTACATCCTGTAATATTCTGAAAAGCTCATTTGTCAGAGTTTAAGAGAATAAAACTTTGTGTTTTGAAGCCCTTTATCACGTGATTTCGGCCCACGCTTCAGTTTCTCAACGTTTCCCTTCTATCTCATTCCTCAAAAAAAAAAGAAAAAAGAGATGAGCTTTCGATTTTTTTCGTGAACTGTTATTAACATGAATTGCTCACAACAACTGGAACATTTAAACGGCGTCAAGGAAGCTTCAGATGTGCAGCCGACGTTTTGTGAGGGAACTTAAAGGGATGGTGAACCGAAATTTGGATTTCAAAAAAACAATGCAGGAGATGTATGCGGGACATACAATCCCTACAATACTACTTGCAAGGCGGTATCTCGAATGGACGGCCGTATTTTTGGGAAAAGAGGTCGAGATTGAACCAGGCCGACGAGGCGCGTGACGTCAATATACCGTGTTTCCTCCTCTCTTCGCTTCACTCCCTCAAGGCCGCGAGGCGGATAAAATGCGAGGCCGTTCCCTCTCCTTCTCGGAGAAACATGACGTGAACATTCCTGCCAAATGCGTCTCCTTTTTTGAAAAATACGGTCATCCGTTTGAGATATCGCTGTATGAGTGATGTTTTGGTGTTTGTAGCATCCCGTTGCACGCTTTTTCTGCGTGTTTTGGGAAATTCAAATTTCGGTTCAGCATCCCTTTAATGTTGAAGGTAATCACGATGAAATTAACCCGTGACTGGGGCAGGTGGAGGAAAACATTTTACAGAGGTGGGAAAAGGAACAGGGGTAGATGTGTCTAGCTCAGCTAATGGTTTTATTTAATAACCCTCCGTTTTGATTTGTGATGTGGGTTCTGTGCATTTCTTTGAAAATAGGATATTCTTCAGTTTGGTGGCGTTGTAGATATGTAGATCCATTTTTTTAAGCTTTACAGATTTCTTTAGAAAAAAAAAACGTGAAAGTTACATTTATGCGGTTTGTGCAGGTGAGTTATACGGCCAGGGAGACATTATGTGGGTGGCTAATCTTTGTGATAAGGCGGCTAATTAATTTGAATTCGTTAATTAACCTTTAATTAGTGAAAACAGACATATCATTTCAATTAGAAACTTACCGAGCGTCATCAAAAACCACTAAATCAACTTTTTTTTTTTTTTTAGAATGACTTGAAGCTTCCGGGAATCTCGGGGGCGCACCAAGTTACCACTCGTACAGCAGGCGCAAAGCTAGCAGTGACAAAACGCGGATGATTAGATTATCATCACGTTTGGATGCACCGCATCCTCAACCTCCCCGGACACCCATCCTGCTCTACCTCTGAACATATCTTCTAGAACTGTCCACGCTCCCCACCCCGCAGGGGGCACCTGTGAAAGCAGGTGTTTGGAGAGTGGCGTCTCCACGGACCCCGAGCCATGCGGGTTCGCCCGCCCACGTCTGACTGTGCGTGGCTTTCCCGTGTCTGGGGAAAAGGGCATCCTGGTGGTTGAGCCAAGCCAGGGGTAGGTTTGGACCCTTCGGGGCCCCCGCGGGCGAGGCAATACACCACTTCGGCCCTGCTTCTCATAGACGGGAGTCCTGGTAAGGCCCGGCCAGGATGATTCAGTCTAGTCGCCACTCCTACTATCCCCTCCCTCCTTTCACCCTTGTCTCCTCCTCCTTTTCACTCTTCTCATTTCTCTTCTTTCCTTTTCAACTTCTTTGGCGGCAAGGGCTAACCTTGGGTGGTGACAGATACTCTCGTTCAGATCCACACTTGGCTATAGTTTCTGGGTAGCGCTAATAGAGTAATGCTTCCAGCAAAGTCATATTTGTTATGGGGTGTTACCTATTCCCTCGTTAGGCTCCGTGGTGGGTGGCGCGCCACAGATTCTGAACACCCTTTGCCTTTTTATGGCTCCCCTCTCTTCTAAACCCCGAGCAGAGCGACCCCCCAAAAGGGTTCGCCCCGCTCCCCCCCCCTACTTTTGAAAAAGCCAAAGAACCCGACACCTTTTCACAATTTCTTGTACTTCATGCTGCGAACGACTCTCCGCCGTTATCAAAGATGTCACCTTTCCTTGTCTCTAAGGTCCTAGAGCAGACGATTGGAAAGAATTACAAGGCAAAAAAACTTGCTGGAGACCTCCTCGTTGAGGTAGAAAACAAAACTCAAAGCACAGCATTACTGAAGTTGACTAGCTTAGGTGAACACCAAGTTTGTGTAACCCCGCACCGGACTTTAAATACTGTCCGCGGCGTCATCTCTGAGGATGACCTCCTTCAGTGTACTGAAGAAGCAATCCTTGAAGGGCTGCGTCAAAGTGCTGTTGTGGCCGTGCGGCGAGTCACGCTACGACGAGACGGACAGGAGATACCAACCCGACACCTAGTCCTGACTTTTGAACTCCACTCTCTGCCTTCCACCGTGAAGGCAGGGTATCTAAACTGCAGAGTTCGTCCTTTCGTTCCAAACCCACAGCGGTGCTTTCGTTGCCAGCGTTTTGGGCATGGCTCCCGAAACTGCCGTGGCCGAGAAATTTGTGCGAAATGTAGTGCCACTGACCACGTCGCTGACATATGTGAAAACGACCATAAATGCATAAACTGTGGCGGTCCACACCCCGCATTTTTACGCACATGTCCGAAATCGAAGGAAGAAAAGGAGATAATTACATTTAAGGTCAAACACAATCTCAGCTACCAAGACGCTAGAGAACAGCTTGCCTTCAAGGCAAGGGGTTCATATGCCGAGGCAGTGCAAAGGGGACCCCCACTGTCTATGGCATCCGTGGAGACGCAGACTTCCCCGGAAGACCTGTCATCTCCACAAGGGTCCTTTTACGTACGTCCGAAGACAGTGGGCAACCCACTGCCTTCATGCTCCAATGAGTGTATTGTGCCCTCTAAGGAGGGTGCTGCACCCTCCAAGGAGCCAGACGTGTCGTCACCGGCACTAGCTGGCCCTTCTGGCCGGGGTCGGGGGCTGCCTCCCCGTGCCTCTGGCAGCTCTTCAAAGCCTGGGCGGTCAGATTCACCTCTACCGCCCAAAGGACCCAAGGTCTCATTGGATGAGAAGATGGATGTGAGCGTCCCACTCTCCGATGAGGACCTTCCTCTCTCTCAAACAGGCTCTGTTTCCTCGGCCTCCTGCGAGGCTGGAGGACGGCCTAAAGACACTGCATAAAAGAAAACCATCCCACGGATTGTGGCACCAAAAGACGCATAAACTACATTTTACAATTTTTGCGTAAAACACTTATTGAGGCGTTTTCTTTATTGAAGATAAATGTCTTTCTTCCTTCAGTGGAACTGTAGAATCCTCCTGTCTAACTACGATGATGTGAGCAATCTTTTAGAGGATCACCGGCCCATTGCATGTTGCTTACAGGAAACGCACCTAAAAACCACCCACACCAATGTTTTAAAACACTTCCAGGTGTTTCGTAGGGACCGTACACATGCAGCTCACGCAGCTGGAGGTGTTGCGGTGGTTGTCCAACGTTCAATTCCTTCTAACGAGGTAGCCCTGCAGGCTTCACATGAGGCGGTGGCTACGCGTATTTTGTTAGATCGAATAATTACAGTCTGCTCATTGTATGTACCTCCCAATTATCAGTTACATATGGAGGAGCTAGAAGACCTTGTTAATCAACTTCCTTCACCTTTTTTACTTTTAGGAGATTTTAATGCACACAATCCCCTGTGGGGTAGTGACAGACGGGATTCTAAAGGGGCCCTTGTTCAACGTTTTTTGCTTTCTGCGGGATTGTGCCTGCTGAACACAAATGAATCTACATATTTTAGCTCAGCAACTCACACTTTCACTTCCATTGACCTATCTATTTGTCACCCATCATTATTCCCATTGCTTTCATGGAAGGTCATACCGAATCCTCACGGAAGTGACCACTTTCCCATCATCTTAGAATTTAACCATCTTCCCATGACAGTCCCAACACGCTGTCCTCGTTGGAAATTCGAAAATGCCAACTGGCCTACCTTTAAAGAATCATCTCTTTTTGCATGCACATCACTTCACGATCTCGATATCAATAAAGCCACTCAACATATCACTCAGCACATTTTACAAGCTGCTATTCTCTCCATCCCCATGACGTCCTCGCATCTGCCCAGGAGACCAAAGCCCTGGTGGAACAAAGATTGCCGTTTGGCCAAAAAAGAACAAAATCGAGCGTGGGGTATATTTAGGCGCTACCCTACAACACACAATCTTATTGAATTTAAGAGAAAAAGGTCCCAGGCGAGGTGGATTAGAAGGCAAGCTAAGAAAAAAGTTTTAGAGGGTACGCTTCTTCAATTAACAGCACTGTATCTGCAAAGGAAGTCTGGGATCGCGTACATAAAGTTGACGGCTCTTACCGGGCATTCACTGTCCCACTCTTGAGTCGGAATGGAGTTTGTTCTGCAAGCCTTGAGGAACAGGCCAACATCCTCGGTGAACACTTCGAGTATGTCTCCAGTTCGGAACATTACACCCTAACGTTCCAGCGATACAAGATGAATGCAGAAAAAAAGCTGTTATCACATCAGGTGGCACGCACGAACCCTACAACACTCTATTTACATTATACGAACTTCAAATGGCACTTGGTTGTTCCAAACAAACTGCCCCTGGACCAGATGGTATTCATTATAAAATGCTCGAACATCTTCATCCATCCACTATGGAGCTAATTTTGTACCTTTTTAATAGAGTTTGGCTCGAGGGCCACTTTCTATCCTCCTGGAAGACCGCTGTGGTTGTACCAGTGCTTAAGCCCGTCAAAGATCCCTCTTGTGCATCTAGCTACAGACCAATAGCTCTAACTAGCTGTCTTTCCAAGACATTAGAAAGGATGATTAACAAGAGACTCATGTTTTTTCTAGAACGAAACAGCTGCCTTGATAAGTTCCAGTGTGGCTTTCGGTCAGCACGGTCCACTGTCGATCATCTCGTCCGCTTTGAGACCTTCGTACGTGAGGCGTTTGTCAACAGAAAACAGTGTCTCTCCATCTTCTTTGATTTGGAAAAAGCATACGACATAGCCTGGCGTTACGGCATTCTGCAAGATTTATTTGATCTTGGTTTCCGTGGCCGAATGTTGAGTGCCATACAGAGTTACCTGCAGCACCGTACGTTCCGCGTGAGGCTGGGAAAAACTCTTTCTAGGGAGTTTTTACAGGAGAATGGAGTCCCTCAGGGGGGTGTACTGAGTCTCACTCTTTTTATCGTCAAACTTAATTCCATTGGCCGTGTAATTCCTCCTTCGGTGCAATATTCCTTATATGTTGATGATCTCCAGATCTCCGTTTCATCCTGTAATCTCTCAGTATGTGAACGTCGCGTTCAACTTGCGGTCAATAATTTGGTCAGATGGGCCGATACGAATGGGTTTAAATTTTCTCCCGAAAAAACAGCTTGTGTCAACTTTTCTCGTCGACGTGGTGCTCTTCAGGAACCGTCTTTGAACATGTATGGTTCTCCTATTGTTGTAAAAAATGAGCACAAGTTTTTGGGCCTTGTGTTCGATTCCAAGTTGACTTTCGTTCCACACATTAAGAGATTAAAACTCAAGTGCTTTAAATCTCTAAACATCCTTAAGGTCTTGTCACATGCATTATGGGGCTTGGACCGACTGTGTCTGCTGCGTATCTATCGCTCAGTCATTCGCTCCCAGCTTGATTATGGTTGTATCGTCTATAACTCTGCTCGGGCATCAGTTCTAAAGATGTTAGACCCTATTCATCATCAAGGACTGCGACTGGCTACTGGTGCATTTCGTACCTCCCCAGTGCTTAGCCTTTACGCGGAAGCAAACGAATTGTCCCTTGAGTATAGGAGGTTTTCCCTGGGTTTTATGTACTCTGTCAGGGTTCGCTCGGTCGCGGAGCACCCCCTTCGAGATAATATTGAGACGATCAAGTTCCAACGCACATTTGAAAACAAACCTTCCACAGTCCCCCCTTTTTCTATGAGGAATAATACTGCAGCACAATCCGTTGGGATAGATGCAAAGCCTCAGTTGGTCGAATACCCTCCGGATATAGCTCCATGGAACAACTGCCAGGTACATTGCGACCTTACACTGACCAAGTATAACAAAAAGAATGTTCCGCAGGAATTCATAAGGCAGAACTTCTTTGAGCTTTAGACCAAATATCACGAGTATGCCAGTTTTTATACAGACGGGACAAAAAAAGACTCCGTAGTAGGCTGTGCTATGGTGGGACCATCGGTAAATCAGGTGAAGAGAATGAATTCAAAAGCCTCTATACTAACAGCAGAGCTTTATGGTTTGTTGTTAGCTGTTGATTACATAATCAAAAAACGCCTTTCTCACGCTGTAATCTACACCGACTCTTTAAGCTCTCTGAAGGCTGTCGCATCAATGAACCGTGTAAAAAACCCACTGGTTTCCGAGTTAAAGTACAAGATAATCCTGGCTGCAACGAAAAATTTTGACATAGTCTTATGCTGGGTTCCTAGCCATGTTGGCATTCCTGGAAATGAAGCAGCTGATAGTGCAGCCAGTTCTGCTAATGATAGAGAAATTAACACACACCAAATACCCTACAAAGATTACCACAATTCTCTGAAACGTTGCATCAAAGCAAAGTGGCAGCTGCAGTGGAACGGCGAAACCGGCGACAAACTACATGCAATCAAACCTCTTCTAGGCGAGTGGGAGAGCGCTCGACATCGGGAGCGCTTTTATGAAGTCGTACTGTGTAGGCTACGAATCGGTCATACTCGTCTTACACATGGACACCCCTTGAGCGGGGAGGATGCCCCTGAATGTGTGCACTGCAACCTACCTCTAAGTATTATGCACATACTCATTGAATGCCCTATGTATGACCAATGCCGGTATAAACACTACTCACTGCTTTATAAAGAACACATTCCACTACACCTTGCCCTACTACTAGCTGACGTACCGCTCATTCCATATAGTTGTGTTTTTAATTTCCTCACAGATATCGGCCTTCTACACCGACTGTGATTTTACTTCCTATCCTAAACTCATTGTCATATTGTTTACGCTTATACACTTTCATGTTCATGGTTTTATCATATATTTCGCTACTATAGCTCTTTCCTCTTCTTAAACCCGAATTGCAATAGTTTAAGCTTGGCGCAATATAGCCTTAGTTGCTGATGCGCCAAAAACCCCCAATCAATCAATCAATCAATCCACGCTCCCCAACCCTCCTCTCTCTCCCCCGCCCCCCCCCCCCCCTCCCCCAACACACACACTTGGAAGGAATGGCTCACTCATTCCTTACACTGTATGCCCTCCCAGCGTCTCCTCTTGGAGCACATCTTTGACCTAGACACCCCTACGCACAGTAAAGACGTATCCTCTCTCTCTCAGTCGACGGGTTTACGCAGTTATGAAGACAACGAACTCTCAATTTTCCGGGCCGTGCGGACCTCCGGAAACACTTTAGAACGGGTCCCTATCGTCTCATCAAAACTCGTTTCGTGTGACTGCGTTTCGTGGACAACTTTTCATAGACACACTTTTCATGGACACACGTTTTGTCGACGCTGCATGGTCTCGTAAACACTAATCCTCCTGCGACGTTTCGTTGCAGGAGGATATCTGTTCGACACAGCTCGCGACGAACCGTCGCGAGGAGTGTCGACAAAAGGAGCGCGGAAAGCTTTTCGATAAAACAATCTATCGAAGAAACGTTGCACATCGATGACTTGGTGATGACTGATTGCCACCACTTTAAAAAGGGTTCAGCTAGTTCGCTTCGTTTCCACAAGCGCGAACAGAATCCAGAACACTCGACAAGTTATTGCTTAATAAATCTGTTTCGAGTTAAATTACTTATATCCGCCAGACCTTCACTAGGCGAGAAGACAGTTCATTTCTACAAACATACTTGCAAAATCAGAGGTAAAGAAATGTGTTTTCAAAACTTACCCAATTCGCTGTGCGGAACCGGACGATGCCAGCAATCAATGCAAGCGCCAACTGGAATGTCCGGGGCAAGCTGAACTAACTCCACCGTTCTAACGTAGCGCTTGCACGGACACTCAGCACAATCACGGCGCAAAGAGCCGCGGAGGTCAAGACTTGTGACCTCCATTATAGCTCCTTTTGTCTGAATATCCCTTCTCGCTTTTGGTACAGCTCCCGCGCTTTTGAAAATTCATGGCTTCCCATTGGCTGGCATTTTTCCGGGACCGGCGTCGTCATGTAGCGTGTTTTTTTTTTCTGTCAGCTTTAGGCTCTCTCTTTACAGCCAGCCCTCCGTCCTAGGGTGCCTTCATGTGCGCTTCGCATAGAGTGATGCCGACTGCCTGTTTCTCTTTCCCACACCCTCTTCCTCCGCCATTTCGTTCCTCTCATTGTTTCCCCGTGCGCCGGAAATTGGCCTTTGTGTCCATCGGTCCTCCCATCCGAGGGGGGAAATGCTAACCCTCCCTCCGTGGGTTCCACAACGCTGCTCCGAACTTGTGAGATAAGGTGCTTGCTTCCGGGAGGGTTATAAGCCCCACGGATTATCGCCGAGAACCAAAATGGCTGCTGTTTTTTCGGCGAGTGGTATTACAAAGGGTGGCATCACCCTAGCAAACCGCACATGAAGGCTTCCTACTCCGTTCCCATCCTTCTCCCTCCCCCCTCTCCCGACGGTACGTGATAAATTGCGGGCATCTAACTTCGATTCCCTCAGACCCTGTCCCCGGATGAATATGACACTGCAGTACCTCGCTCTCGGCAAAAGGGTTTATTCACTCACTTCTTGCCTGGGGGGTTTCGGGATCTGGGAACGGTCATCAGCCAGGCCGGGGGGAAGTCCGCTGCGACTGCAGCTTCTAATCCCAGCGGTGATCGTCCACACCGCGTCATGGGAACATCGTCGTCCAGGGTCGCTGCCCGGTCCGTTCGTCGAGTTCGCCACCCAACGTCTTGCCCGCACTTCCCCCGCGCCATCATCCGTTTCCCGTCGACCCCCCGCCAGCGTCCTCATCTCCGGTCACCACTGTACGCTTCTTCCTGTCCACCGCCCGGGTAAAGCCTTCCTTTGTCCGGCTTCCCCTTTTCAAGCCTTGGCCCCTTTGTTCTGGGAGGCTAGTCCCGTGTCGTCAATTGGCTTAGGGGAGTGGTCCAGCCGGATCTTGGTGTGCGAAGCCATCGGGGCTTCCCCGAGGAATGACGCACATCGGAGGCATCGCGCGCTGAGCTTCTGCCGGGATTTGGGGCCCGAAGGTCCAAGGGTCGGCGCAGGGGCGGGCGGCTAGATTTCCACAAAACTCAAAAACAAAGGCAAAAAAAAAAAAAAAAGAAAAGCAAAAAGAAAGAACGATTGGCCGCCGATTTTACTTCTTTGGTTCTTTGTTTTCGAGCACAAGTCAGGCTTTGTGCTATCCGCTCTGAGATTCATCCGCTACCGATCTATTTTAACCAAGACGCAAAATGTAAGAAAACAAAGTCCCTTAACCTTGAAAAATGCTTTCCGCTGCAGAGCGAGGAAAAAATATTCGCTACTAAAGGATTGTATCTTTTTAAATGGATTCATTCGCTACGTACCTATTTTTTATGTTAGGTTACTCGACATTTTGGTGTTATTTTCCTTTTTTGTGTCTGTAGCGTATACAGGACTGTAGAAGCCGACTTTTCATCGCTGTTGTAGCGAATATATTCGCTACGAGCGCTTTTATTCTCTATATATTCGCGGCAGAGATTTAGAGTGCATGGATGTGCGTAAAGTCCTGCGCGAAGGTAGCGCCAAGCTGTGTCAGATCTGAAAATTATAGCTGCATTTCCGGCACAAGCTCCACCTCGTGACTACTATGTTTCCGGTGTTTTGCATTGGACCGGCCAAGATTGTGGTCGTCTAGGGTGTTCGTGATCGTCTCCAACCGCTCGCAGAAAACCGCCTCGTCTTGCAAGTCGACACCCGCACCCCGACGTGGCGATGCTCCAGTGCAAGAAGGAACAAAGAAGGCTCGACACCGTGGGACGAATAGCGCCAACTTCATTGACTCCTTCGGGATACTCTAGTCGGAATGCACAAGGCCAAGACGTGCGCCGCCCTCAGCGAGGATTTTTTGGCCAAATGAAGCTTTCTCTAAAGCCCCTTTATCCTGGGAAAAGTGGCGCCATTCATTGTTATGGAAATGCTCGTGAAACGTGCCGCGCGCCGCTTCTGGGAAGATCATGGCAGTAGAGTAGGTTGTTGGGCTAGTTGGTTTTGGAACTTGGAATACATTTTAGCGCTCAAAAACAAGGACAAAAGACGAGAATCAGACACCACAGTGCGCTGCTAACAACTGATTTTATTACATGAAACGACACTTATATACGATCCGAGTTTCTGTGAGAGAGATAGTCGAGGCCGATGTGATTAAGAAGGGTGGGGCAGCATGTGTCAGGCTGGCCTCAATTGATCTACTTGACAAGGAACGTGCGTTCCTCAATGACGCGGCCTGGCATCGGGTTGGCTAGTGATGGAGCGATGTCAGAGACTCGGATAGTACACACTAAACAAAAATATACCCAGATGGGAGTACATCGCATGTCCTCTAGCGCATTCCCATGTGGGAGTTTTATGTACTCCGCCGGGTGGGAGTTCGGAGTTGACTGCCATGCAGGCCAGAGTTTTTTTGGGGGGGTTCAAGGGGGTAAGTACAGAACTCCCATCAGTACGGGAGCCTGTTCATGAATCAATGGGAGTATTTACTTACTTCCATCAGAGTGTTCCTAGGCGGACCTATGGGAGTATTCTTTCACATCCTTATGGGAGTTTTTATATGGACTTACGGGAATATTCCTTTACATCCATATGGGAGATTTTACGTCCATTTATGGGACTATTTTTTCACATTCATATGGGAGTTTTTATGTGCACTTATGGGACTATTCTTTCACATCCATATAGGAGTTTTTACGTGCATTTATCGGACTATTCTTTCACATCCATAAGGGAGTTTTACGTGCATTTATGGGACTATGTTTTCACATCGATATGGGAGTTTTTACATGCATTTATGGGACTATTCTTTCACATTCATATGGGAGTTTTAAGTGCACTTATGGGACTATTCTCTCACATCCATCTGGGAGTTATTGCCTGGACCTCAGTGAGTATTCTTTCACATCCATTAGGGAGTTATTACGTGGGCCCACGGGAGTCTTCTTTCACATCCTCCTGGGAGTTATGTCTACCTACGGGAGTATTCCTTCGCATCCACCTATGAGTTTCAATGGTGATTTCTGAGAGTATTTTCTTGCTACCTTTAAGGGGTTTCTTCAAAGTCAGGAAGTGTGAAAGGAAAGGCATGAGCAGGTAGCATTATGCACAAAATAAATTTATTACACACATTATGTACATTTCTTGCACACGTCATGTGGAAAGACCTCATGTCGCCTTGGGCGTAAACTGGCTTATACCCTGTCAGTCGGTCATTTAAATGGCCTTCAGAGCAAAGTCCTTAAAATATCTGCGAACAAGCGAACACCGAAGGGCACAGGCAGAGTCGAGATTGTGAGCTGATTCCCCGATTCTTTGAAGGAGTTCATTCTGAAGGCCATTTAAATGCCCGTTTGACAGGGGTATTTATTACAGTGTAGGGTACGCTAAGCTAACTGCGGTACACAAGCCTCGATCGCTCTGTAGAAATTGACTAATTCCAGTACCTTCACCCGCGGCTTCATGTAGCACAGTCCCCAAAACCATGCTCAATGCAAGTCAGCTTATGTGCCTTCGCATACTGGATGTAGAAAATCCAGTAGGTGGCAATGAGATACGCCGCACCCTGATAGAGCCATACCATAAGTTCAAAGTTTTTCCTTAATCAGTCCTAAAATATTTAAATACATTATCTCAAGCTTTACAAAATTTGATAAGACATAATATGAGAGTTAGATTTTTCACCTCAACCTATTTATGTTAAACACTTTGACTGCTCCTTCTTAGACGCCGCAGCTTGCTCGTTATGTGTGGAAGCGGCAGATGCAATTACTCTTCCTGCAATCAGTCCGCTGTTGGCCATTCTTTGCCCTGCATAGTGCTGGAAGGGACCTGTAACCAAAAAGGCACAAGCGTTTAATTTAAATGTACTGACCATCAACAGAACACATGATTCCGACGTCATCATATGAACCTTGCAAACCAGGTGGGGAATGCACTTTTCTCAAAAAGTGAATTGAAGACAGTTTCTTCAAAGCAATACCAATACTACTGATATTGAAAAGATGGTAAAAGGGCAGAAAGATTTTAAAGTGATACTGCAACAAAATTGTAGTGCCTATTTTATTGTCTAAATGTCAACCACGTTCTGGCCATACCATGGAAGCATGGCTTTTTTGCTCAAAAAGACACGTAAACTATATTTAAAGCTAATGTCTCAGGAGATCTCGCGATCTGCATCGCGTTTGTGACGTCTGGGTTTTCTTCAATCAAGGCTATATGGGGGCTGGCGTGGCTGTAAGCTTCGCCACTTGATGGTGTCGATGCGCTACAAGCTGGCCATTGGAGTCGTCCCTCCCCGCTCTCCGCAGAAGTTGAATAGGCACAGGAGAAAAAATAGATCCGGTTCAGCCAAGTTAGGCATGGCTCATATGCACACAGCCCGCCACCATGTTTCCGTGTAGCGGTGCTGCTTTTATGCGGTGTGATGCAACAGTATTTGGTGTATTCAAATAATGCTTCGGCGTCTTTTTGTGCAAAAACTTCGCGTCTCTGTGGTCTGGGCAGAACATGGTTGACATTTAGACAATAAAATTAGTGCTAAAATTTTGTTGCAGGAATCCTTAGAAAAAAGAAAGAACAAAGTACACCCCTATTTTTAACAGTTCACATACAGTAAGTGAATTGATTGGTTTGAAGCTCAGCGCAATGTTTGTGCGCCATTGAAAGGAGCGACTTGTCTTTTTGCTGTAGAGGAGCAATTTGTCCAGTGCAGTACAATTGCTAGCCTAGAGTGTTTAACGGGCATCATGCAGTAGCAATACATGACTGCACGCTGATAGAATACTAACAGGTGTCAAGAACACTGTACGCCACTCACTTGTTAAACTGCAGCATGAATTCCGCACAGAACATGAGCATGGTCGAAGTTGGTATCAAGAACTTCGAAAGCAAACACCTGAAAGCTTTAGAGTGGCACCCAACATTTCGCCGACAGGCTTGGCTTCTGATGAATCCACTTTTCGGTGAAACGACGTCTGTCATTTCGAGGTTTCCAGGCTTCTTCATAGCAGCAAGCATAAGCGGATTGCATGCCCTTCGTCCTTTCCCCCCAAATTATTCTTTTTCGTTGAAGTTAAGTATGTCGCACAAATAAGATTCATGTTCAAGTTCAAAGAAAACACAGATGCATTCAAGCTTGTTATAGGAGAAGAGAACTAAATTATCTTCATTAGTGGGCACAATACACTTATGTAGGTACTGGATACTACCAGTTCCAAAGTATTCAAAAATCGGCGCCTGCTTCATGACCCACCACTCAGCAACCTGCAGAGGAACACTTTTAGCGGCGGTTACAAGGCGCAGAAGAGCACCATTTGCATTTTCGAATGGGAACATTGATACAGCCCACAGAAGGCCAAGCTGCATCACACCTTGGGGCAAATGCATAATCAGATGCATGCACTTGTCAGAGGAAACGTGCGAAGAGCCCTTCGGCAGCTTGGATGTCGTTCCTGTGGGCGCTTTTTTTGTAACAGCAGAAACACTGCCTGACACAATTGTGTGAGGCGCACAAGGTAGTGCCGTGGAAGTATGGTATAGTACACCAGCCAGTACCTCCATTTTTTAGCCTTCCACGGAACTCTTTTTCTAACCGATCGTGTGTACGGAGCGAAGAGGTTGGGGGATGGATCCTTGCCAGTCTACGGTCAAATACAGCCATCTGGTTTCCGATGTAGGAAACTGCACCTGTACTAGTAGACCTCAACTCTGTCAGCTGTTTCGCAACGCCTCCAAGTACACGCTGCATGTAATCGGGCATTACTCCCCATACCAAGTCAAAACCTTAGTCTTGCATTAGGGCTCGGTCCATACATGCCGTGCTTCGTGGTGCCTGTTATAACAGCCGCTTTCACGTCCTGCAGCACGCTTCTATGCGTGCTTTCAGTCACACTGGAACTGTAGGGGTACTTCAGAGTGTCTAGAAAAAAAGGAAAATGCAACTGTTTTGAGATAATGAGTAATCAGACTCAATCACAACCAGTACGCAATGTAAACTCGAAATTATAGGGCCATTTTAACTCATCGTCGTTCCCATCGTTTGTGTGATGGTGGGCGTCTTTGCTGCTGCGCGGAATATATCACTCAATACCAGAGCCTTCGACGCAGTCTCGTGGAAAGTGATATCCTGGCTCGTTGACTTGCCGTCTTATTTTAAATTAAGCACAAATAAACACCATGGAGACTACCTTTGCGCTATGTCGTACATACGCTTCATAATTTTGTAGGTTTATTTAATGAGACATGAAGTTCATAAAAACATTAACACGGACGAATATAGAGCAGCCATCGTTGGAGCTAGTCCCCGACATGATGACATGACCATCACAGAAATTTTTACATTTAACCCTTGTTTCCAGCAAGCCGCCAAATGGGTGAAGTTTTAGCAGTAGAGCTAAAACGACTCGCTTCGACATGTGCGTTTGCGGCATTCCAAGACGACGCTCTTAAAGCTAGTCCCATGGCTGGGTTCCGTGACAGAACTACTCAAGTTAAGTTACTAAAGAAAACGAAGCTAATACCCGTCAGACGGGCATGGCAAATGACGTTTAAGCAAAATGGCATTACAGCTCGGCCAGTCCGTGTCTTTAATACGCCACGCTGCGCGTGCACGCGCGACATGCAGAACCAGGATAACGAGCTGATTTGCCGAACGGAGAAGTGGCATTCGATCAAAATGACATTTACTTTCCCGTCTGACATAGGTAAAAGAAGAGCAGCCTGTGGTACATTGTCACAAGCCTCGCTTCGAGGCTCTGATTTGTTCGCTGGGGGCCATAGCTCTCGCTGTTTGCATAGTTCAACATTTCTCCTACTTTGACCTTATACCGAGCATCAACAGTTTAGAAGTACACGATACCAACGCCGATTTCCCTTGAAACTACAGCAATTTTCGTGCCTGTGATATAAGGCTTTCTGAGCTGGGCGATAAAGGTTTATGTTTTGAAGGAGACGGAACCATTGCTGTAAATATTATACTCACGATAAACCAGAGTTACCTTGTGGTAGCACTATGAACGGCTGTAGTACCCGTTGAACTGCTTGCGGTTTAGCAGCGCTGCTCTGGCAGAAGCACCCGCGATGCAACACACAGCGTAAACTTGGGATTCGAGAACCACTTCATTCTTGTGACCGACCCACCTGATTGAGCCGATTCTTGCTAAATAGTTCCACAAACCCCTCAAGAAAGGGTGACATGTCTGACTATCTCTTGCCAAACCAGATTCCACCAAGCAAGAGGTTCTTCCACTGAAGGAGGAGGGCGATTCATTTAGCATCACATGAATAGGCCACATGGATTTTTTGATGAACTTGAACCCTGGTGATCCGTCAGTGCTGAAACTAGCAGTGAGATCTTGCTTTGGGCAGCCAGATTCTTGTCGTGCTTGCTTCACAAAGTCTCCGTCCGCCAGGTCAGTGAAAATGCCCTGCGATCTCTGAGAAATCTTTCACAGGTTCTCCCACAGAGTCTTTCTGCAGCTCTTACCAGGTCATGAAATTGTTGGCGCAAGTTGAAAATGACAAAAATGTGCGGTTAGATACCATTTTCTCTGCCCCATACAAAGTGTTACACTATGAGCACCTTGCCTTCTTGTCTTCTTGGGGAGGTTTGCAAACCATGAGTCTTTGCGAGCATCTGTCGCAAAAACATTAATATCCACCATGCCCCGTTTACTCTGCTTCCAAACCTTCCAGAATAGAAACTGCGCTTTTGAAGCCATTAAAGTGCCGAACACAGTATTTACGAGCCTAACAGTCCCAGATTAGCAACAGAACCTGCGGTCAGGTTCACTCTTAAAGGGGCGATGCACTGATATTTTTATTTTGCGCAAATACCGCTTAGAACGAATCCCTGACGTTAATGATCTGTGAAATACCCGTTCGTTTTCACCACACGCAATCGAAGTCGCAGAAAAAAAATAAAGAAAAACGAGCAGAGTTCACCCCCTCAACTCGATACCATAACAAGCGGCCCCGTGATCTGGAGCCGATTATATGCCGCCAATGTTGATCATAGCCATGCGCTGGGGTTGGCAAGGCACAGGACACGCGCCGAGTTCAAGACATTGTTATGGTTCGGCTGTTGTCGTCATTGCAGCGATTGGACACAGGACACTACCCGAATGCTTCTCGAGCTATCGATTATCACGAGCCCAAATCGAGTGTCCACGCCATGCTCGGGTCCAATCTATGAGCCGTATTCAAATATCGTCACTGGGCGGTACTGCTACCGCCCAGCTACGTCATCAGGTTTTTTGAAGGAGAGATTGAATGAAAACACTCGGTTTTGTCCTCGAACTTACAGAGCAACAAAGGAGTTTCTTGGTCAGTGGCGTTGCGTGCGAATATCCTTGAGTCCCATTAGTGCCAGTAAGCTTGTGTAAAGTGAAGAACATTCCCATTGAATATCGTTGCACCGCCCCTTTAAGCTGGTTCCACATAAGTTCCGGTTAGTAAGTGGAACATTTTTGCAAAAATGTTTCAGTAATCTAGGTGGAACTGCGTTCCAGATACCATGAAAAATAGGTAAAACACTGTACCGCTTATTTTGTGGTGCAATAACTGGAACCATGTTTCGCGTAATGCTTGAGGAACCGCGTTCCAGCTACAGGTATCTGGAATAGTGTTCCAGTTAAATAAAAGCAGGTTTTCTCTGGAGTGCTGTTCCAGATAAAATAGGTATGCTGCTTTTTAAGTGTTCCAAGCAGGGATCTAAAGTCAGAGTTTTCCTGGAAAAGCTATGCCATTGTGAAATGCATAACTCCTGCAGAACCAACGCCCGCTTTCTGGCATTCATCGTTGAAAAACCAATGTTCGGCTTCGTACCGTTTGCTGTGTTTTGCACTTTCCATTAATCACCGTTTTAAAAATGTGCCACAGTATCACAAATATCAAGCTTAGATCCCTATTGTGCACATTTTACAAACATGCATAAGACCGTGACAGTAGACAACAGCAATGCATGGTGAAATTGTGTAGCATTGAGGTCCACACCACAATTAAGAGCTGTTATGTAACAACGCATAAATCCCATAACAATGCCTAATTTGAATTATTTATTCTTCAGAATTACTAGGCATAAAGTACTTCCTTCAAAAATAGTGCACAGCAAAAGTAACTATTTAAACATTTGAGTTTTGGCATAATCGAAAAAAAAAACAACATTTAAAGCAAAGTGCACATAATCTTGTAGCCGAACCGTTAGTTGGCGGGCAATGTTTTTCTTTTCTGCTTAGGTTGCAACTGTTTAAGCATCATCTTTAGCTTAAAAGACATGAGGGCGCCTGTCAAACTTTTCACTTTCGTACAATACTGTTTGCACTAGTCCTAAGCTTTGCCCAAAACAATGTGGGTAGGAAAGGTTCAGGACATAGTAGATGGTTAGTAGTTCTATCAAGGCATATTCTAAGGAGCATCGTGGTAGGAGGTGAACCATACTTTTGTAGAGAACGATTTCCATCTGGTTGCCATCGATGATGATACATGATCCTGGCAGAAGCGACCCAACCTCATGTTGACCCTTGAGTAAAAAAAATAGGCTTCGGTTAAAGGTTGTACATTAAAACTAAGTGAATTGTTTAGTCTTGCTTGTGCGATTTATAATTAATGTTAATCTTATTGCTTGTTAATCTTATTGCTTTGTTATGATATAATTTCGCAGAATGGTTGCTACCAAGTGTCAAACCAGAAACGAAGCCAAAACCAAAACTGAACTTCTATTTTTAGCCGGACTGGAACTAAACCGAAAACTTTGCCGCCATCTTCAAACTAAACCGTTACCGAAGCATAAAAAAAAGTTATCTGAAACTATTTAATGCAACTTTTTTTGTAGGATTCAAAGTAAGACACTTAGATATTTTAGCTGCACATCCTTACAAGGGCACCACAACAGAAAGAGAACTAAATGCTGCTCCGAATAAAGTGTATATCTGTGTTAAACACGAGCGTCCAGCGGCGCCGTTGATCCAGAGCGTGGAATAATAACATTGGCATCAGGAAGCAGGAGCGGATGAATTGTGCACCGCATTTTTTAATTATTGTATTCTTAATGTGATTCTAGAGACACACAAGTTCGAGTGAAGATGAACCATTGCACTGGTGTGTCAGAAGTGGCACACGCAGCGATAAATTCCGGTTGTTTGCTATAGGCAGGGAAATTGTAATCACTTTAAAAGTCGCTGCTTTAATATAGTTCCAACCCTTATTTTTGCCTTCTGGGCCAGAATCAGAGACTGTAAGCCCGAACATAGATTAAAAAAGAAATTTGGATCGACAATTTGAGTGCCGCTTGAAGGTTTTTTTCTGGTTCGAGTATTTATTGAAGTGAGCTTTATTTTGATAGCAGCACAGGCAGAGGTATTTCCATGACATGATCATAACTGTAAGAAGCAGTACTCAAAGAGTAACATTTATAACCACTGTCTATACAAGTCACAGGTCTTTCCTCACCTTTCCTCAGACTTCTTTGGGAGAATAATGATATGCTTTTTTAACAATCTGCTTCACCACATATCTGCTTTCAAAATCACACTGGTTTTGTTCTGTACATTAGAGTGGAAAACCGCTCTTACCTTGCTTATCAGAGGGAACTCTGCCCTGCTGGGCCATTGATCTTGGTCAATATCATTGAAATTTTCTTTGTTTAGTATAGTGCTCGAGTTTCGCGAAGTTTGAGTTTCATCTCGGAAACCGTAGTGCTGACTTCAACTGCCAGCTGCAAAGAAAAGTGCAATCTATAGTCGCAGGATCTGTAAACTTGACACCGTGTTAGGTATCATGTTTTAACTTCTTTACATGCAGTGTCTGAATTACATGGCCGCACTGCCTGTCAGCGCAGGGAGGGAAGAACAAGAGCGTTCTGTTCCCACTATACAATCTGATCATTTCCAGCATGGTACTACCGACAAACTGAGCTACAAGGAGTGGCTTCGTAAAAGGAACACTAAGCACTGCTTTTTGGGTGGGCGACATGGCTCCAGACAGCAGCAGGGACTCGTTTGTGCAAGGCTGACGGGCGTGCCAATGCTTTGGGGGCATGTACCCAAACCTTGGACAACCATGGGCACGCCCAAGCAGGCACAAAAGTGTAACTAGCTCATAGAGTACCTTTTTAAGCTGGCATTAGGCACTGTCTCATTTACATATTTCAGATATCATTTTGAATGTTGCGGTGTACCATATGTATTCCTCTTATTGCCGTTGCACACCTACGACACAAAGTACAAAAGTGACTAGGTCGGACAGGTGATTCAGAAAACTACGCTTCGGTGACGGCGGTTCATAACACCCAATATGACAAGTTGGGTGGAACTATTGTAGCTCGCCCAGAATGGCACCTCCTGAAATCAGTAATAATGTTGCCATCACCAATGCAATGCCCATCATTGCCATATGGATGGAGTGCAACTTGGCCTGTGGAGAGAATGATGCTAGAAGTTATCAGATGAAGCGGACAGGCAAAGCGATCGATCGCATCCACAGAACATGCGTGTTGGTCGCCGCTAGCTCTGCAAGCGGTGCAGGCAGTTTTTCTACCACTTCCTGTTTACTTTCACAATTAACTTGCACCAAATTAAAAAAAAAAAAAAAAACTTTTGTGGGAAAGTTAGCTGTGTCGTTAGCAAACGGCTTCCGAAGGAGTACACATTTTTTGTGACCCTAAATATGGCAGTACTTCTAACTTTTTCGTTTACATCTTCTATAAGAATTTAATGGGAATGGTGTCAATTAGAAGATACATGGTACGGTTTCCCTGCTTTTTCCACAGCATTTTAAAAAAAGCGACCATGCAGCTTGGAAGGACATTACGTGACATGCACCATCCAATTGCTGTATGTGGGAGCGCTACGATTTGGTATTTTTCGAAGCCTGGAAAACAGAATCAAGCAAACCATACTACATTGAAAACACCTCCATCGGGTGTTTCTCAAGGCCCTCCACAATTCGTAATGGACACCTTTGCTGTTAAATAAATATTTAAAACGTCAGCTAAATATCATAACTAAAAATTGGGCAGACTAAAGCAAATTTGTGCACCTTCGCAACACATCTGCTAACAACGGACAGTTGGTTTTAGTCCTGCAGAGCGCACCTTTTTAGTTTAAAGTTGGGTGCAAGTTCACGAGGACTTCTCTACTATGTCAATCAGTCAGGTTGTCTGGGTTGAAATTCTTCACCAGTTTTCAATATGCGCGACTTGTCGTAAGCAAGCTTATCACGTCTGGATTTAAAAAATAAACAGGTAGTTCCTCCGGTGGTCCAGCCGTACGATCTTGTAGAGTAGTGTTGAGAAGAACCTTCATTTTTTTTTTCAAATCCAAACTTCCTGGATCGGCTTCAGTGTTTTCAATAATCTATACATAATGACAAACCGCATTGAAGTAAAGGAGTACCTGCAAAATATAGAATGGAGGTGCATTTACAACGCCTCAATTACATGAGATGCAATTACATTCATGGCAGAAAATAATAATACAACACTAAAATAATCTAATAACCTGAATATTGCCAGCAGCATAGAAGCCTACGCATTCCGCAGTTACCTATGCACTACTTTTCCTGGTAAATGGCTCCTCACCTTCAGCTCAGCACGAGCCTCAGCCAATGAAATAACGTCATCTGGGACATTAGTAGGCGTCACAGCTTTTGTAAAGCGCAACTTCTCTGCACATAGCCTCCTTGTCTTGCGTGTTGAAGAAACTGACTGAATGAATTTCGTCTGCAAAAATATGAATACACCGTCAAAGATATGTCCGACTTAATTTCGCATTTGTTGGATAGGTATGGGGAGAACAGGCTTACCCATAGTGTGTCAGAAGTATTTTTCTTGGTACTGCTGAGTTTCCCACTGCATGTCGGAGTATGCTTGTGCCAGAGCTTCGCCAAGACCAAAAAACTGCCATCTTCTCACCGCCCAATTCGAACTTTGAATAAGATGGTTCTCACTGAAAATTGATATTGGCTTGCTTCAGAGCTTCATTTATAAAATTGCCAATTATATCAATTTATCGTTTATATTATCCCACAACAGTCACATCTACTCACTACAGAAATTTTATCATTTCATCCCTCAGTTGGTCGTTCATGTGGCACCGTGTAGAGCTTGGCAGATTCTGGCGAGAAAGTAGTGGCTCCATGTACTTCAAAAAACTTGGAAGACACTGGTGGTTGCAGTTACGGCGGAGTCCATGAGAGTTTGGCTGTTTTGTAACATAAGAACACAATTTTATTTTAAATTTTATGGTGCACACACAGCGATTATTATTAGGAAACCATTGTTTTCGAGATAAAGGTTAAAGGTGCACATGCATATATGACACGACGTAAGTGTTTTGCATTAACACCATTATACTTCAGTTTTTAGAGCTACTTTATTAACAGTAAACTAGCTTCAAAAACACTTTACAATAAACATAAATTACAGGTGTGTCACAAAGGAAAAAAAATGTTACAATGCCAAAGCCATTCTTAACAAGATCAGGAACACAGATATCAATGCGGTTCATCTGGTAACTAAGTCTACGTACAGCGCTATAAACGATATAGTTTTGGGGAATTTGGCGCCTTGATCAAAATCGCAAACACTACGTTACGCCAGTAATTCGCCACATATCATGCCACTCCAAATCGCGAGACACTTTTAAAGCCGACACTTCGCAAAATATTGCCGCGCGCGCAGCTGGCCAAGTAGGCAGCGCGCGCGTAGCCTAACGGTTATCACGCTTGCTTTAGAGCGGCTACTGGCAAATCGAAGTCGACGAACGGGACCGAGAAAAGACAGCCTTCGTCACGCCGGATGGACTGTACGAGTTCAAAGTGATGCCCTTCGGACTACGCATGGCGCCAGCAACTCTCCAGCGTGTCATGGACACTGTACTGGCACTACTGAAGTCACAGAGCTGTCTCGTCTACCTCGACGACGTCGTCGTGTTTCCCAGCGACTTCGACGAGCACTTGCAACGACTCCGAGCAGTTCTCCAAGCCATACGGAGCGCCGGACTCACCCTGAAGCCGTCAGAGTGTCGGTTCGCCTATGACGAACTGAAGTTCCTAGGCCACGTGGTTAGTAACGAAGGCATTCGTCCAGACCCAGAGAAGGCTCGCGCCGTCGCAGCATTTCCAGTGCCAAGAGACAAGAAGGCCGTGCGAAGGTTCCTTGGGCTATGTGCTTACTATCGGCGCTTCGTTCGAGATTTCGCAAGGATTTCCGCACCGCTCACAAACCTCACGAACGACGCCGAGAAGTTCCAATGGGCCGAGGAGCAGCAGCAGGCATTCGACGAGCTGAAGCGACGACTGCAGGCGCCTCCTGTTCTTGGACATTTCGACCAGGATGCGGAAACCGAGATTCACACGGACGCAAGTAACACAGGACTTGGCGCGGTACTGGTTCAAGTACAAGAAGGCACCGAGCGAGTCATCGCCTACGCAAGTCGGACATTGTCCAAGGCGGAGCGAAATCACTCCACGACTGAAAAAGAATGTCTTGCGGTCGTCTGCACTCTAAGAAAAAAGGGAGCGTGATTTAGTCCCTCGGGGAGTAAATGCGCTGACACTACCATTAGTCCCCTTGGGGACTAACGGGGATGGGAGCAACTGTTGCACCCGTACGGATAGTCCCTCACAGTTGGTCCCCCTAGGACTAACTGTTGCACTCTTGCATTTAGACCCCTGGGACTAACAGTAGCGCCCTTCCGTTTAGTCCCTTAGGACTAACAGATGCACCCACCACTTAGACCCCTAGGACTAACTGTTGCGCTCTTGCATTTAGACCCCTGGGACTAACAGTAGTGCCCTTCCATTTAGTCCTCTAGGACTAACACATGCACCCACCCCTTAGACCCCTAGGACTAAATGTTAATCCCACACATTCAGTCCCACAGGACTAAATATTAATCACGAAGGAGTAAATGTTAATCCATTACATTTGTTCCATAGGGACAAACATTTGAGCCCTTGCTTTTTGTCCCCTAGGACAAGCTGTACGCTTGAAGATGCACTCCTGTTGCCTCGATGGTTTTTCAGTTTGCAGCTCAAGTCAATCACACCTTTATTTGAGACCTGCTGTTAAAAACATGTAACAAAATACAATGCAAGTAGTACAGTGAGCTTCAGTTGTATCACAGCACGCACCAGTTAATTCAGCCCGTTCAAGTTTGAAATCTAAACAAAAAACACTGATCATATGGGGTGAAAAAACATAAAATATGACTTATTCTGGGGCATTAAGAGACACTGATATAAGAAAATAAAAAAAGCAAAAGCTAACTGTGAAGATGAAAATTACGAACACATCCAACAAGTAAATCAAGTAAACAAAAGACAAAGAAAGTGGCAGTGGGCTGGAGTTCTATCACAGGGTGCACTGCAGGCACGGCACTATAGTCAGGGACAGGTTGAGAACCCAGGACAAGCTGCCCCGCAAAGCTCTACACCACTTGAGCAAATGCTGGAGAGGAGGTGAGTCCCTCCTCGAACCATCTCCAGCAATTGCTGTGCTGAGGTGATAAAACTAGACAGCTTTAGGGAAGGGGGGGGGGGGGGGGGCTTGTACTGGGTTCTTAACCTGTCAATGACTATAGATCAGACTATAGGTGAGCTTGAATTCTAAACAAAAACAATGCACATCTGATGTAAAACACATAAAACATGATGTAATCTGACATTGATAAAAAACAAATTTGGAAGATGGAATTCCACATGCCTTATGCATCACGCAAAGTCAAGAACTGCAGTTCAAAACATAAAAAAAATTACAAAATTAGTACAGTGAGGCTGAATTCTATCACAGTGTGCTACAAAGCACAGCACTAGTTCAGACCCTTTGCAAGTTTAAATTCTTAACAAAAAAAAAACACTGCACATATGGGGTGAAAAAACATAAAACATGACTTATTCTGGGGCATTAAGAGACACTGATATAAGAAAATAAAAAAAAGCAAAAGCTAACTGTGAAGATGAAAATTAGGAACACATCCAACGAGTAAAACAAGTAAACAAAAGACAAAGAAAGTGGCAGTGGGCTGGAGTTCTATCACAGGGTGCACTGCAGGCACGGCACTATACTCAGGGACAGGTTGAGAACCCAGGACAAGCTGCCCCGCAAAGCTCTACACCACTTGAGCAAATGCTGGAGAGGAGGTGAGTCCCTCCTCGAACCATCTCCAGCAATTGCTGTGCTGAGGTGATAAGACTAGACAGCTTTAGGGAAGGGGGGGGGGGGGGGGGGGGGCTTGTACTGGGTTCTTAACCTGTCAATGACTATAGATCAGACTATAGGTAAGCTTGAATTCTAAACAAAAACAATGCACATCTGATGTAAAACACATAAAACATGATGTAATCTGACATTGATAAAAAACAAATTAGGAAGATGGAATTCCACATGCCTTATGCATGACGCAAAGTCAAGAACTGCAGTTCAAAACATAAAAAAATTACAAAATTAGTACAGTGAGCCTGAATTCTATCACAGTGTGCTACAAACCACAGCACTAGTTCAGAGCCTTTGCAAGTTTAAATTCTTAACAAAAAAACATTGCACATGTGGTGTGAAAAAAATAAAATGACATTCTGGAACATCAGGAGACAATGATATAAGTAAATAAAAAAATAAAAATAGTGAAATGGAAATTCTGGAAACAAGATGAAGTATAAAACTACAAAGTGCTTCAGAAAGTGCAGGCCAAATTGTTCCCACCAGAACTATGCACCCACAGCAAAAGGCTGATGTCATAAGGCCAAACGTAGGAAAATGAATAGCCTAGGGAATATTGTCACGGGTGGTGACCAATAAACAATAAATAAACAGAAATAAACAGAAATAAATGAACGTTTAATGTGGCGAACTTGTGCCAAAAATAAAGAAGGCAACAGAAAAAAGCAGAGCGTCGCGGGCGTCGAAGTCGGCGTGTCAGCAGAATCGAGCGCTGGGGCGAGACTGACTCGACAAAGTCGCTGGCGGCCTCTTATCTAGAGTGAGCGCTATCTCGAAGTTTCGGCGGAGAAGGTTCGAGCGTAGCGCGCTCGGGGCGAGAATGAGCATGCACATTCTGGAAAAACAGGAGCAGGGATAAACGATAGAAGTTATGTCAGCAGTAAGAATAAACGAGAACCTTCTACAAGTCCGTGACCTTGCGCGCGGCATTATCCCCCCCTTTAAAAGCGCATCGTCCCGATGCAGCACAAAACGCAAAACAAATCCACAACTAAAGGACAGTAGAATTGCGAGCCATAGTTCACAGTTCACCAGTTCACAGTTCACAGTTCACACGTCGACGACGGTGGAAAGTGCTATCGTTCGTAATACGGCTTCAGCCGGACGACGTGCACCACCTCGGGTCGTGGCTGGCGTCTTGCAGATGGACGCGTTCCGTCGGGAAGGACTTCGTAGTTCAGATCGCCGAGCCGTCGGATGATCTTGTAGGGTCCGAAATAGCGTTTCAGAAGCTTCTCGCTGAGACCGCGGCGACGGATGGGCGTCCACACCCACACCCTGTCTCCGGGCTGGAAGTGAACGTCCCTGCGACGAAGGTTGTAGCGGCCCGCGTCGACGCGTTGCTGGTCTTGAATCATGAGTCGGGCGAGCTGGCGGACTTCTTCGGCGCGTTGAGCAACTACCTGGGCGTCGTCGCTCTGATTGTCAGATGGCTCATGGGGCATCATTGCGTCCAGCATGGTCGTCACCTTCCGACCATGTACCAGCTGGAACGGGGTGAATCCAGTGGTCTCCTGAACCGCCGTATTGTAGGCGAACGTGACGTAGGGCAGCACCTCGTCCCACGTCTTGTGCTCAACGTCGACGTACATAGAGATCATGTCGGCGATTGTCTTGTTCAGTCTTTCCGTCAGCCCGTTGGTCTGCGGGTGGTACGCAGTTGTACGACGGTGGCTGGTGTGACTGAGTCGGAGGATTTCTTGGGTCAGCTGCGCCATGAACGATGATCCGCGATCTGTAATCAAAACTTCTGGAGCGCCGTGCCGGAGGACGATGGACTCGATGAAAAACTTGGCGACTTCAACAGCCGTGCCTGCTGGAAGGGCTTTCGTCTCGGCGTACCGTGTGAGATAATCGGTGGCGACGATAATCCAGCGGTTTCCTGACGTTGACGGCGGGAAAGGGCCAAGTAAATCCATTCCGATCTGCTGGAACGGCATAGACGGGGGAGAAATCGGGTGCAGAAGTCCTGACGGCTTCGTCGGCGGTTTCTTGCGTCGCTGACACTCATGGCATGATCGAATGTATAGGTGAACGGTCTTCGGTAGCCTCGGCCAGTAGTACTTTTCACGAATCCGGGCGAGCGTCCTGCTGTATCCAAGGTGTCCAGCCGTCGGGTCGTCATGGCATGCTTGAAAGATTTCCTCTCGCAGGCTGGCCGGAACAACCAGCAGCCAGGCAGTGTTGCTCGTTCCGAAGTTCTTCTTGAAGAGCACGCCTCGCCGCAGAACGAAGCTTGGCAGGTCTCGGGCCAAGACTCGCGGAACTGAACTTCCTTGACCTTCGAGGTGGCCCATCACGGCGCGAAGTTCGGGGTCGTCTCGTTGAAGTGCTCCCATGTCAGTATCCGTAAGTGCTCCGAGAAAACGGGCGTCATCGTCGTCGTCGGTGCTGTCGGGTGGAGATTCAATTGGGGCCCTAGACAAACAATCGGCGTCATTATGCTTGCGGCCAGACTTATGCGCAATGGTTACGTCAAATTCTTGCAGTCGAAGGCTCCAGCGAGCGAGGCGTCCTGACGGGTCCTTAAGGTTGGCGAGCCAACAGAGAGCGTGGTGGTCCGTGACAACGCGGAACGGGATCCCGTACAGGTACGGACGGAACTTGGTTAACGCCCAGACGACAGCGAGACATTCCTTGTCGGTTGTTGAGTAATTTTTCTCTGCCTTGGACAGTGCCCGGCTTGCGTAAGCGATCACCCTCTCTGCTCCGTCTTGTCTTTGGACGAGTACCGCGCCTAGTCCGGCGTTGCTGGCGTCCGTGTGAACTTCAGTTTCCGCTGATGGATCGAAGTGTCCGAGAATGGGGGGAGACTGGAGTCTTTCCTTTAGTTCGTTGAACGCCTGCTCTTGCTCCTCCCCCCAGTGGAAGTTCACGTCGTCCTTCGTCAGATATGTGAGCGGTGCAGAAATCTTAGCGAAATCGCGAACGAAACGCCTGTAGTATGCGCACAGCCCAAGAAATCTTCGCACGGCCTTCTTGTCTGATGGCTTCGGAAATTCGGCGACAGCGGATGTCTTTGAAGGGTCAGGACTTACACCTTGAGCACTCACGACATGGCCCAGGAATTTGAGCTCGCCGTAAGCGAACCGGCATTTTGACGGCTTCAGTGTCAGTCCGGCATTCTGGATAGCCTGTAGCACGGCTCGCAGGCGTCTCAGGTGCTCGTCGAAGTTGGTGGCGAATACCACGACGTCATCGAGATAGACGAGACAACTTTGCCACTTCAAGCCGGAAAGAACGGTGTCCATTACGCGCTGGAACGTCGCCGGTGCTGTGCATAGTCCGAACGGCATAACTTTAAATTCGTATAGCCCGTCCGGCGTGACGAAGGCGGTCTTTTCACGATCTTGTTCGTCCACCTCGATCTGCCAGTACCCACTCTTCAGGTCCATCGACGAAAAGTATCGGGCGTGGCGCAGCCGGTCCAGGGTGTCGTCGATGCGTGGCAGCGGGTAGACGTCCTTTTTTGTTACGGCGTTAAGTCGCGATAGTCCACGCAGAACCGAAGGGTCCCGTCTTTCTTTTTCACCAGGACTACCGGTGAAGCCCACGGACTCCTTGAGGGCTGAACAATGTCGTCATCGAGCATTTCTTGGACCTGCTTCTGGATGACTTCTCTCTCTTTGACAGAGACACGGTACGGCGACCGATGAACAGGAAGCGCGTTGTCTTCAGTGACAATTCGGTGTTTCGCAACGGTCGTTTGGCGCACCTTTGACGACGTGGAGAAGCACTCGTTGAACTCGACGAGTAGGTCACTGAGTTGTCGTCGTTGTGGGGTAGGCAGGGTTGGATCGATGTCAAACTGCGAAGGCGGCGTTGTCTTGGGTGGCCACGAAGAGAGGTCTTCTGATATTCCGGCGATTGCGGCTGAGTCCGGGAGTTCCTCCGCGTGACCCACGGCGGTGCCTCTCGTAAGGTGCTGGGCCTCCTCTCGGAAGTTCGTTACGAGTGCGATAGTGTGTCCGTCTTGGAGCTCCGTGACGCCTCTTGCGATGCCGATCCCTCTTCCTAGAAGCAACTGGAGGCTTCCTTCGAGCAAAACGTCGCCGCAGAAAGTCTCATCGACCCCGACGGGTACGAAAACACTTGACCGCGGTGGTAGGTTCACGTGGTTGGCGAGGACTCGTACCGCGGATGACGTCGCTTTGGGGTCCTCCTGTGGTGGAGCAGGTTTTCGTAGCGTCAGCCGGTTTGCTCCGAGGTCGATGACGGCGCTAAACTCGCAGAGAAAGTCTATTCCGAGGATAATGTCCCTCGAACAGTCTTGCAGAACGACAAACTTGACAGGGCACGTCTCACCGTGGATCTCGACGCGAGCAGTGCATCTCCCAACCGGCGTGATGAGGTGCCCTCCGGCGGTTCGTATTTGAGGTCCATCCCACGGCGTCGTGACTTTTCGAAGACGGCGGGAGAGCCTCCCACTCAAGACTGAGTAGTCTGCTCCGGTGTCCACGAGTGCTGATGCGTCGTGGCCGTCGATAACAACGTTTAGGTTGTTGGACACCGATGCAGAAGCTTCGTTGCGATGCGTGGCGTCGGGAGAGTGGGAGCGCTCCGTCGTTCTTGGAGGCTCTTTACGTCGATCGTCTTCGGCAACTCCACCTCCAGGGGTTGCCGCGCCTAGTTTCCCCGGCGAGGAGCGAGGGGTGACAGGCTTTCACGTCGGGGTCGGTGCATCGGCGAAGCCGGACGTCGTGGCGATGGCGACCGGAACTCTCGGCGGGAGGCAGGCTCGGGGGACTGAGGTCGTCGAAGGTACTCGTCGATCTCCCGAGGGCGTTCACCGTAACGGGGGCGTGGGTCATTCGGGTGGAATCCGCGCAGCCCGAGTCGTCGGTATGGGCATTGGCGGTAGGTGTGGTTCGCTTCCCCGCAGTGGAAACACAAAGGACGTCGGTCGGGTGTTCGCCACACGTCGGTCTTCCGAGGTGCGCGGGGCTCCTGGCCGGCATACTGGACCTGGTCGTCGCGGTGGCGGTCGTGCTGCGGCGCAGGAGATCGACGTCGGGGCGGAGCGACATAGGCTCGAGGAGGAGGTGGTGGCCTTCGGGCCACTGCGGCGTAGGTCAGGCTGGGCTCCTCGGGTGCAGCTGCGATGACAGGAGTCTCCGCCTGGAAGGCTCGGTGGACCTCCTCTCGTACGACTTCGGCGAGTGAGAGAGAAGACGGGCTATCTGCAGCAGGTAGGATCTTGCGGAGCTCTTCCCGGACGATATCCCGGACGATCTCCCGGAGGTTTTCGACACCGTTGGTATTCGGGTCCAGTAGGGAAGCTGTGACGGTTGGAGCAGTAGGCGCGCCGGCGAGTCGGTGGTAGTGGCTTGATCGGGCCGTCAGTGCGCGCTCGATGTTGGTGGCTTCACTGACAAAAGCATCGACGGTCGTCGGGGGATTCCGAACCAGGCCTCCGAAAATTTCTGCCTTGACGCCTCGCATGAGGATTCGAAGTTTCTTTTCCTCTGTGGCCTCCGGGTCGGCTCGGGCGCTTAAACGCAGGACATTCTCCACGAAGCCGGTGATGCTCTCGTTGGACCCTTGAGTCCTGGTACGCAGTAAGTCTTCTGCTCTCTCTCGGCGATGCTGGTTGACGAATGTCGCCTTCAGCTGGCTCTTGAAAATGTCCCAGGATGTCAACGAAGACTCGTGATTTTCGTACCAGCTTCTGGCAGTCCCCTCGAGCGAGAAATACACGTTTTGCAGCCGTTGCTCGTTGGTCCAGCTATTGTGGCGGGCGACGCGTTCGAATTGGTCCATCCAATCTTCAACGTCTTCGTGGAGTTCGCCGTGGAACGGAGCCGGTGTCCGAGGAGCGACGGGTAGGTAGACGACGGCAGGAGCGGCGGGGGTCTGCGACTGGTTGGCCATCGTCGGCTGCCTGGTCCTGGGTGGTAGAAGTCCGTATTCCGGGTTTAGCCCTTGGGTGCGGCGACTTGATCGAGTCTCGATCTGGTTTTCGTTGGGTCCTCGGGAGCTTGGGTTCGGACTTGTACTGCGGGAACTCGGAGGGCTGCGCTGCACGAACATGCGGTACCCCGCACCTCCACCAGAATGTCACGGGTGGTGACCAATAAACAATAAATAAACAGAAATAAACAGAAATAAATGAACGTTTAATGTGGCGAACTTGTGCCAAAAATAAAGAAGGCAACAGAAGAAAGCAGAGCGTCGCGGGCGTCGAAGTCGGCGTGTCAGCAGAATCGAGCGCTGGGGCGAGACTGACTCGACAAAGTCGCTGGCGGCCTCTTATCTAGAGTGAGCGCTATCTCGAAGTTTCGGCGGAGAAGGTTCGAGCGTAGCGCGCTCGGGGCGAGAATGAGCATGCACATTCTGGAAAAACAAGAGCAGGGATAAACGATAGAAGTTATGTCAGCAGTAAGAATAAACGAGAACCTTCTACAAGTCCGTGACCTTGCGCGCGGCAATATAAAGGTAGTTAATTATTTACAAATAATTAACTTCTAAATAACAAAAATAAGAGCATAATTAAATGAAAATTAAAAACTCGTTACGTATAATGCAATACCACTAAACTGCCTCACTTAACAAAGGTATGCGTGCATAGCATTCTTACAACGTCCTGAAAAAAGTATCATTAAAGCGTAAATTTAAGGTGCTTTCATAGAGCACATTTTCTTCAGGATACTGTAAAATGTGGCATGCATGTTGCATCTTTTTGAAGTACAAAGATTTAGTAATTTTCGGTGATGCCCAAGTTTCTTAATTGATTTATGCTTGTAGCTTTGTTAATTAAAAAGCAGATTGATCAAAACGCTGAACACCTTTTTATTCCAAACATTATTGAGGGGGAAGACTGGTCTTTAACTTCATGTTTTTTATTTTTCATTTATCGTGCTAAAATTTAGTATACTGATGTATTTCTGAGTGGTGATTTCAAATATGCAATTAGTTTTCAGGTAGCTTTAGTAGATCCTGAGTTATCAACAAATTTGTCATTTTAATTAGGTCCTGCTTACGGGCCGTTACCGTAAAATTCTTCAGAATATATCAGTCATATTTATAGAATTGAAATCACCAAGTGATGTTTTGTGCGGTGATGCTATTTTTGTTGCTTTATAGCTCATACAATAATTTTAATTAATTAGTCTCAAAAAGACAGAGCCTCCCATTTTGTGCAACTTGATTGCAAATGTTTTTTTACCGATGTATTATCATTAAATCAGGCTTAAAATAGCATCACCGCACAAAACATGTCTTGGTCAATGCAATTCTATAGATATTTCTTATATATTCTGACAATTTTATGGTAACGGCCCGTAAGGAGGACCTAGTTAAAATGATAAATTTATTAATAACTCAAAATTTAGTGAAGCTATCTGAAAACTAATTGCATATTTGAAATCACCACTCAGAAATACATAAGTATACTAAATTTCAGCCCGATAAATGAAAAATAGAAAACGAAAAGTTAAAGACCAGCCTCCCACCTTAATTGTTTTAGATAGAAAAATGAGATCAACCTCTTTGCTCTGTGGTGCAAAGTTTTCTCATTAAAATTTGGCCTGAAATTCATAAAAAAGAAACCTTTACAAGGTGTACAGCTGCCGGTGGGATAACCTAGCCACAAAGAATACTTATGGCCACCCGCACCAAAGGGCTAGCTGGGATGCCAGAATTAACCCCAAACACATGTGACATTAACTGCATTCTCTTGGAGGCTCTTGGACTAAATTCCATATTGAACACCCAATACATGGCAGTCATGGTTGTAATTGCAGCCAGCAGCGAGTCTTCCTTAACATGAAGTCCATCCACGGTCACAACGAACGATGACGACTCATACACGTTCTCCTCATAGCTCACTGCTGGGTACGCTTGAAGTGCGTCTGGGTCCTAAAGAAATGTAAAAAAAATAAGCATTATATTAACAAATACCATGGCACACATTTTCAAATTCTGTATTTTCTTTTGTAATTATGTTATTGTATAAGTGAGACAAAGTGCCAAGCATTCCACCCAAAAAGTTGTGTTGCGCAGATGTTTAGACAACATGAAGTTAGTCAGCCCTCAAAAGGGCCAGATAAGTTCTCTGCAGTAGATGGATGATTCGGTGAGCACAGTAAGACTGCTAACATAGGATTGAGAACACGCTCACATAGTAGATACACAAACAAATGCCAGTATGATGCTCATTCAGATTAAAATAGACAGAAATTGAACAATGTCTCCCTGGGTTCCGCAATATGACCTACCACTCTACGTGCCCTAAGCTGTTGCGCACTGAGCACAACAATGTAGTGCAAGGTGCATTATCACATTCCTCTGCTACCACTACCACGCTCTCTTTTTTACTAATGCCATGTTAAGTCAGCTACGGTCACCATGGCAATAATGTCATGGTTTGCCGCAGCTTACAGCAGTGCAAGACAAAGATAGGTGCGATGCAATATACATAGGGTTTAGCGTTTTCAGTTCTGTTGAATTCGGCACACGTTATTCGGTTTCTAACTCAAAATAAGTTTTTGGGGGATAATATTCTGGAAAACAAATTGTTTCTTTTTTCAGTTACCATGTACATGCATATTAAAGTTCAAATGTGCTTGTTCAGTGATCAGTGCAGGCATGGGGAGTATGAAAATGCCATTTGAAATTGTGACAATCTGGACACTAAACGTATATGCCTAGAGCATGACAATGTAAAGCCGAGAAATACGACACTATTTGTCCAAGTAATGCGTAATGTTTCAGAGCTATGGCCACTACATATAATCACTGTAACCAGCTAGAACTCTAATTACAATATAAATCTAGGTCATTGTTTGCTCTGAAATTTTGAAACTGCCCTCATACATAGTTGTTAGCCGTTTCAGGCGATGAAAACAATCGAAACATTTTCTTCGAACGGCTGGTCACTTAACACACAAAATCCAGTCCCCCAAAAGAAGACAGATTTAACCCTTAAGCCAACCTTGGACACAATGCCCAAAAGACTGTATCTACAACAGAGACCTTCTGATGATGAGCTGTCAACTTGATAAAAAAATGTGTGGCAAGGTCATAAAATGGGTAACCGCAGGCTATTGCTTGCAATTAGTCGAGGAGCTCCCTTTTTCTTGGCAACTTCACTCTGCAATATATCTCAGAACAAGGGGCGTGTAACGATGTTTGGTCACCTTTCTAATATGCATACCTGCCAACCTGTGGACCGATCCGTGGCCACCGGATACACGGATAGTAAAGACGGTAAAGACCACGACCTGCCGTGGACAGTACCTATCGCCCTCTTGTGGTGGTGCAAGATACTGCCAACAACGAATTAAAAATAAATAAATAAATAAATAAAAAAAATGTTTTCGTAAGATTTGAAGCAAAATTCGGAAACTCAGAAGAGTTGGCAGGTATGGATATGGGAATAAGCCACAGATTATTGCAATTCCAAGGTTTTTAAGGGGGGATCGGTGGCCTAGCGCACCGTGTCGCAGCTAGGAGTATGTGTAGCGAAAGCTTGCGCTGCAGAATCCAGGGATCCTGGGTTCAGTCCCTACCCCTACCCGTTTCAATCTGGATGAGCATCGTACCGGCACACGTTCGTGTTTCACTACTGCATTACGTACGTAAAGACCCCAGGCTGGCGGTTGTACTGCTTTGGCTAAATTTCTCATCTACAGTGCGAGACATGTCGCATCACTTGAATGCAGACAAAAACCGCGCTGCATAAATATTCCCACACAACACAATTCAGGGTTTTTAAAACCTTAATGTGTAGATGAAGTTACCACCATAAAAAGAAATTTAGTGCCGCCTTATAAGAGCCAGGTAAGAATGTATATAGACTGCTTCAAAGTCATTTAAAAAGCTGCAATTACATTAAAAACTGTGAAGAACAAGATTGGTCCCTGAAACTTGCATGGGGGTAGAGAAAGGCAGAGCTTCTCTCCTTAACCAACGACGGCAACACATAAAGAGCAGCCGTTGTCAAAACTTCTGTAATGATAAAGGCCATGATGACGTTTAGTACAAACTGCCCACGAAAACATAAAATGTCTCAAGGACATTGGCTCTACAAGTCACAAAATGGCAAAACACAGCACAAAGTTTGAGCAGGTCATGCTCCTGAACCAGAAGGTTGCTTAAGAATATTTCTGGCTTATGCTGCCTCAGAATATGAAAACCTCTACTCTCTTCGATATACAATCATCATGGCTGATATGATGAAAAGGCGTACAACTATCTATTTTATTCTTACTCGGAAACTAGGTTTTGCTCTTAGCTACTAGAATGCTACAGACGTGAGGTCGAGGCTGAGGTAGGCCCGAATGTAATGCACGTGCTTGTGCGTTGAAATCAACCCTTCAAGCTAAGAGCTTGTGCATTGTACCCTTTTCCGTGTTTTTAGTGTAAATGCCTGGAACCCAGCTGCTTTGTGGACATAAGGGAATTACCCAGGGTGTCTACCAAATTACTGAGTTCAAATTTCCTGACTTTTCCAAGTTTCTTCCCGACTATTTTGATAAAACTCCCTGACAAACTCTGGGCAACATTATTTAGCATGGCTGTGCCGATGCATAACATCGCCTTCAATCCAGACTGCCACGCCACTTTCACTGGTAATTTTTCCTGATTTACCGTATTTATTTGAATCTAGGCCGATAGTTTTAGAGCGCAGCTCTTAGGCGCCCGTTTCCGGCTTGAGCGGCGTCGCCGTCGCCGTCGGCGTCGCCGTCGGCGTAACCGTGCGGTGCATTATGGGTAAATTTCCCTGCTAAATCTAGCGGAAAAATTTCCCCGCTAAATCTAGCGGAAAAAATTAACCGCTATATCTAGCGGAAAAAATTCCCCGCTAAATCTAGCGGAAAAATTTCCCCGCTAAATCTAGCGGAAAAATTCCCCGCTAAATCTAGCAAAAAAATTTCCCCGCTAAATCTAGCCGAAAAAATTTCCCCGCTAAATCTAGCGGAAAAATTGCCCCGCTAAATCTAGCGGAAAAAAAAATGCATCGCTAAATCTAGCGGAAAAAATTCCCCGCTAATTCTAGCGGAAATTTTTTTCTGGGGGTCACGTGACACCCCGCCCCGAGAACAGGTGACCCTCAATGCCCTTTCCTCCTCCTCCTCAAGAGCTGAGCTATAATTCGGTGTTACAGGGAGTTGTAAACGGCTTTCATTTTTTTTTAATACCAATACATCAAACTCTAGTGTCAGCTTAGATTCGAGGTTTTTGAAACATGTGCCAATTTCCAAGTAAAATTAAAGTGGCGCGCAGCTGGCGCCACCTAGAAAAGAAAGTATTTTAGCCATTACTAGCCGAGCCAGTAGCCACTTAAGTAGTAGATGGGGAGCTATCAAGTATCACCACTATCAAGTATCACCTGCATTGATACTTGAAACGCCACGCCGCACGCCTGCGTGCGGCGTGGCGTTTTTTTGCCATTATAGTTCCGCTTTTAAAAGAAAAGTTGTTTCAGCCGCAGAGTTGTCGTCGAACGTTGAAGCCGGGCGGGACTTCAGCATGGATGAAAGAACTGTCCGTCGTTGGAGGAGGCAACGGGAGAGGATATTTGAGTGCGCCGCAACGAGGATGGATTTCACCGGACCACGAAAGGCCGTCGCCACGGCCTTTTCGTGGTCCGGTGAAAGGCCGTCACCACAGCCTCTTCATAATCCGGTGAACATGAAGATTGAACATCTTCATGTCCAATAAATGTCTCATTTTTGTGAATGGTGTCCTCGTCTTTTGGCTCGGCCTACATTCGAGGCCAGTTTTTTTTTTTGTTGTTGTTTTTGCTGGCTTCAAACTTTCTGGGGTCAGCTTAGAATCGGAGCCGGCCTAGATTCGAATAAATACGGTAGCCAACTTTCTAACTTCCCTGAGAATTCCCTGACTTCTCCAGATAATCAAAATTCTCTGAGAATTCCAGGTTTTCCAGATTGGTAGACACCCTGATTACCACATGCCTCATAGGAAACCATAGACAAGCACGAGCACGCTTCCACACAACTAAGTCTAGGTCTCAACGCGAATAAGGCATGTTGGCTGAAACTTAATACTATTGAGACTAGATAACAAACTATTACAGAGCACATGCAACATTTCTCTCAAACAACTAGAAAGAGGAAATGAATAGGGGACGACACAGATGGGACCATCTTTCAACTTTAACTACATTTATCAAGCATGGTGCCCCACTCCATGGGAAAAAGAGAATAGGAAAATGCTTAAAGGGGCCCTGCAACAACTTTTTGACTGATTTTTAATTTGCACCGATCCTGAGCGCACTGAACGTAGAAACTTAATGAAACATTTCTTTGCTCAAATTTCGCTTTAGTTTAAAAGTTATAGGCAAATTAGAATTACAAAAACAAGCAAAAAATAACCTCCTTCATGACGTAGTAGGTCCTGGCTTGAGCGGCCGTGAACTAGAGGAGGGATAGTGCGCTCATCGAGCGCTCACGGCTGCCGCACTCCGTGTCGACGGCTCGAGAGGGCGCCACTAAAGCGCGCGTTGGATAGGCTGTATGAAGCGGGCGGTCAGGGCGGCTCGCATTGCATTTGCTGCACGATTAAAGACTAATTCGGCATAACACTTCATTGGCCACAAACGACAGCAAACACGGGGTAAATATCAGTGCAGAACGGGAGCCACTTCGCGCTGCCATACCGCCAAATGGCAAAACCGCCAGCAAAGCCGGCGCCGAAAGCCTTCTGAACGCTCGGAACCGGTCGGATCCTCGACCACAGCGCCGCCGCGTACATTCGGGACCTTTCTACGCACGCCGTTCGTCGGCGCCTCGTCGCACTAGCCCTTTCTAGTATGCGCCGATTTTTTCGCCGCTTGGTGGAGGGTATGTCGACGGGTCATTTCTTGTTTCCGTACTTTATAAACTGCATTTTTTTTCTTTTCTGATCTCATTTACAGAACAAAAACTACTTTCATACATAACTGAAACGGTTCGCGACACTTATATTTTGTATCTCGACTAAAAAAAAGATTTTAGCGGTTCTGACCAGTAGTAAGCCCAGGACCAAAGACGTCAGATATCGCGCGCTTTCGCCAACGCGAGTCTCCCTCGTCGGTGGAGGAGGTTCCGCGTCGTCCGGTTAAAATATGACTCACTCATATTTAGTTACTCTCTCCGTGCCCGCTGGCTTGCCCGAACCCCAAGAGACCTGGAAACCACAAAAAAGGTAGACGCCTAAATATGATTGCAGGGCCCCTTTAAGTCAGAGGGGGGGGGGGGGGGGGGGGGGGGCAGGCAGGGCAAAAGGATTGGCATACAAAGATGCTTCTAAGCGGAAGGGGCGGGGGGGCAGATGGGAATTACAGCGAGAAGGGGCGTCTGCGTAGTAAACTCTGCTGAACTCATTGTCTTACCGTGTTTGTCAATGCTCAACGTCCATTGTCAGCCTCAGAATGGCTAATCCTTTTTGCTATAGAGAGATGGGTGGGGAACCTAATATTCTGTGGGCTCAGTCAACGTCCAAAAAGCCTAGATTATTTCTCTGACAAACTTGCAGTGGCTCCCCAAATTCGTCATGGCAGCGAAATTAGGAGCGCAGCCAGGGCATTTTCCCCCGTGAATAAAAATTGCATGTTAGGAATCCAAAGCAGCGTTATTCGTGTCCATACCTTCGCATTCCACCTGGCTTGCAATCGTTTTGCGCCCCCTTCCCCCAAGCAATTTCCCATTATCTTCTTCCCACAGAATGGTTGTACGCCGTGCTTGAAGTCTAAAAGAAATGTAGTCAAAGGTGAAAGATTGTCCTTTCTGTGTCATCCCTTATGTGTCTCCTCTTTCTAAGTGTATAAAAGCTACCAACACGCCCAAATAGTACATTTCTCTCCTTTCTACCTAATCTATCTAAACAAAGATTAAGCACAGGAAGACTGAGCATTGTAGCCTTCCTGCAGTATTCATCTTATCAACCCCAAGTTATTTGAACCATCAAGTCCTACCATCTTCCGGGCCTTTGTCCCCCTTGTGCGACCCGTCGGTCCAGATCCTCGAAAAAGCTATACAGGTGTCGCTTCTTCGTAGCGGCATCCAAGATCCGCAGGCAGCTCTCGGACAGGCAGGCCGCCAAGCTGACCTCCATTGGCTTGCTTGTCACAGCAGTAAACTCTTGCTGCAACTGTATTAAAAAAGAAAAGATGTCAAGGCAAGTGAACTGTGTTTCTGGAACACTTAAAGGGGCACTAAAGTGCTTTTATGATCATATGATCATAAAAGCACTTTAGTGCCCTTGTAGGAGGAATTATAGTAAAGACCACTACTGCCGAGACACTGGCTAGGAGCAGCGGTGCAGTGTGGAGCATCACCGTGATGCCTCGATATGAGCCACATGTGAGCCAAGCATGAGGAAGCTCACTTACTTTGTCTTCCTGCAGAACTGCTTCCCTCCTTTGATGCAGCAGTGAATAGGCCTGGGAAAGAAGTGTTCAACACCGCATTGGTTGCAACAAGTTATCCCTACTTTCAGGGCTGTCTTATGTAACGCGAGACAGGATGCAATTTTTAGCAAATCACCTTGAGGAAAATCTGCCGGTACTGCGGGCTTTTTTTTCGGGGGGGGGGGGGGGGGGCTGCCTTTGTTGGCTTGTGTCGCACTGGTTCCTCGTCAGACTGCGACCACTGGGGCGGTGGCCTCCGCATCCTCTTGCCTTGCGGCCTATCTGAGTCGCTGCTTAGTTCCGATGTGTATTGGCTACGCTCCAGCTTCTTCCGTGCCTGCTCGTACGTTGCTGAAAGGACAAGCATCCGTAGTGTCAGCTTTCTTGCACCACACCACATTATAAAATTGTCCATACCGAATAACCCTTTCATCGCCACAGCAAATCGTTTCCACGACGCATCTGGTGGCACTGCTATTTTCACCATCACAATTATCCTGTCCCCTTTGGCCTGGTGCCCGCGGATCCTCCCCTTTGACCTGGCGCCCGCGGGGGATCCGCGGAACATGCCCCCGGATCCCCCGCGAGGATCCGCGGGCATGTTCAGCAGCGGCAGGCGTGCTACGTTGCTCGAGACGACGTTCACTGGGGTTGCACTCGGCCTCCTGTATGTCCTTGCTGGCATTCTCAAGAAGCGCTAAAGTTATTCTTGCTTCTCGGGAGGCTTTCTCGCAGGCGTATGCCCGCCGTGATCCAGGCATGGTGGCACAGTACTCACAGTCAACGCGGGCTACTACGCTACGACATGCCTCAGTACACAATGGCGGTATAGCCGAATTCGTACGTAAATAGGACACATACCGGACTAAATGAATACAATGAGGTACTCACCTTATTTCTGAGACGACGAAACCAGAAGTGGAAAAACCGCCAAAACGTTCACACGCGCACTAGCTGCAGAGCCGGAAAAACAGGATTGATGACGATGGCGATCTAGCAGCCTCTCCAGCAAATAACTCCGAAAACAAAACAAAAACACACGGGATGGAAACACGACGCATCACCATTAAATTAATAAGTTTAGGGTACGAAAATCTGAAACCGAAGGTAAAGAAAGCCATGGGAGGCAATTTCAACACCTGAGACTGCATGCTGCGAGCGCAGAGGCTTTATTCGACACGATTGGCTAGCTACCACCAGCTTGCGTGCGCACTCGCTGTCTTCTCGTTCGTTTTTGAAACTTGGGCCTTTCCGGTTGCTCAGTGCTGCTGTGGCTTTTGGAATGCACTATCCTAGACCCTCTAATCGAAGTGATTTATGTTGTGTTGCAACGGACGTCCAGAGGATATCATGCCCGGGATCTATCGGGCAAATCCCAAAGCGGACACCTAGAGGACATCCATAGGAGCAGAGAAAATGGACGTTCTTTATAACCTGAAATATATGTCCCGCGTTGGTCCCTTGGACGTCCCGTTTCGGTCGTTGGGGTCATGGACGTTCGGATCTAAACCGGATGTCCCTCGGATATTCGTGGTCCAATGGGATAACTCGGTCTACGAGTTCTAAGCGTCCTAAAAAACCCGCAATTACATTCACACGCGGCGGATCGCCTTATTAATGAAGTGATCAAAGATTGTGAGTTACCGTTGTTGCAGACGGACAGATGGTGCTACGAAACCTTGCTGAATATGGTTGAACGACGGACAATGCTCATCAGCCAGCTGCAAGCGATAGGTTCCGGTGTGGACGGCGGGAACCCATCGCTCGCAGCTGGCTGCCGAGCACTGTCCGTCGTTCGACCATATTCAGGAAGGTTTGGTAGCACCATGTGTCTGTCCCCAACAACGGTAACTGTCGCAATCTTTGATCACTTTTTTTTAATAAGGCAATCGGCCATGCATGAACGTAATTTCTGGTTTTTAAGGATGCTTCTTATATTAGGTTATGATTAGGGTTCTGCGTTTTTTTTCCTCTGAAATTCGGCATACTTTTGTTCTTTTTTTTTCTAAATGATGTTTTTGGTTTTTATTGGTAAGTATATTACAGATGCAAGTTAACCGGTTTTTGTCGATGAATATGTAATGATGAAATACACTCTTTTTATGCTTGTCCATCCAAAGTGCAGTACATTAGGCACTTAACTATTTTATCTGTTGCTGTATTTTCAATTTTCCTTAAACAAATTAGGACAGTGTAGTTTTCACTTTGATGTGGTGCGCAGACTATGTGTTCTTCTAGACAATGATAATTTTTGGCATGCCTTCTCTTCCTTCCCATTTTGAGGACTGCCAAAGCTGGTTAGTTTCTACTGGCAACATGCTCGTACAGCAGCAAACTGAATTTCCTTTAACCAAAGTGGAAGCGTGATGGTGTGTGCTAGATAGTAGCGTGTTTTTTTTCGGTGTCCCCTACAATACAACCTGAATTAGATCAGACAAGATGACCTGCCCTCTCTCTCTTTGAGAAAAAATCAAAGGAATAAAATACAATGCCAGCAGTTGAGACTCTATCTTGAGAGGACAAGAGCAAACCTGACACAGGAAGACTGGATCAACCGAATTTCCGAAAGTTAATTCGGCATACTTTTATCGCTTTGAACCGAAAACACCAAACCCTAGTTATGACCACAAAATGAGGATCTCAAAACGGTCTTCAGTGCCCGTTTAAAGGGTCTGTGCAACAATTTTCGAACTTTGGGACGTTAAGCCTGGGAGTTAGTCTTCACCATCTCTAGAATAGAAATCAATTTTTTTTCCTACAAGCCCAAATTTTAATTAAAAAAAAAAAAGATTCAAACGTAAAACGCTTTTTTAATTTCGAGGAGACGTCCGGTTCCCGTGGTAGTGACGCAAGCAAGATATGAGCACCACTGACGTCAAGGTCGCACGACAGGCAAAAGAGCGTAGAACATGGTTTTAGTCAACACAAGGAGATGGTGCCACCATCCCAACAGAGAGGACACTTATAACATCATCCCTCAGTAGTGCAGTGCTACATGTTTCACACTGCCGCCACGTTGCGAATGCAGATAGAGAAATAGTCCGTTTTCATTTTTCGATTCCTCAAAGTTATGGCATTATTTCCGAGGAAAGAGAAGCCACTTCTATCACTTGACAAGGTAAACAATCTAAAAATTACAAACTAAGAATTCTTTTTAATGTTAAAATTGTTGCACAGCCCTTTTAAAATCCTACCTTCAATAATACTTACAAAACTGCTATGTTCAAAAGCAGGGTATTTTGCAACAATGGCTGCCACACTTGGGTGATCAGTGGTTATCCATGCCCGCCGTGCAGCAAGTGTCCTCGACATGGAGTCGGAAACATAGGCGACATTTGGATTTGCTTTTCGCAGTTCTTTTTCCATGTTGATGATATGGCCCTGCAGGCTTTCGTCATCCTCTCCATGTGCTGGCAGCACTATGTTCTGAAATATATTACACAAAAGTAAAAAAATTAGTATCAAGGCTTACCAATTCTTGAAGGAGCACTAAAGTGCTTTTCGAAACCTCGTTTTATGGTCATGACTCCACGTGGGAACCCATCACTTGCGAGTAGCTGACGAGCGCCGTCAGTCATTCTGTGTCAACGGTGTCAGGATCTTTGATCACGTTTTTTAATATGCAAATTGCCGCACATGTTAGTAATTTTAGATATTTTGGGATGCTTCTTCTACCTTCGTGACCATAAAACGAGGATGTAAAGAAAGCACTTTAGTGCCCCATTAAAATAGAAAAGAGTCTCCATGAAACAATCTCTCCTACCGTCCCAGGCCTCGTCACCCGCTTTGGGTTAGGGTCCCTCGATGCCCGCGGCTGATTCCGCGGTGAAGCGTGCTTTTCAGTGTTGTCCTGCATCCGCAGCTTTGACCGTTCACGTTTTGCTTTATATCGCATGGCAACGCGCCAGGAGTCCTGGATGTACCCACAAAAAAGAATTTCAGAGAGCATGTTTAAAAATAATCCTGTCAAAATGGTATCTCTTGTGTACAGCACATCACATCTCACATGGGCATGTATTAAGAAACATATCTACCATAATATCACATTCTAGCAACACACTGAATAAGAGGACTTCACCTAACCAAGCTATTAAAGACCATTTGCATGAAACTATGCCGCTGAAACCCATTTGACGTTATTACATATCTTCCAACTTTGTCTTGTAAATGCGATAGTTTCATCAATAAATTCGGTTCAGCCGCAGAACCCTCATCTCCGCCCATTCACTGAGGCCGCCATGTTTGAAAGCGTAGAACCTTCCCCCATCCCTTAAACGTCCATACACTCCATGTACGGCAGCTGATGTGCCGCCACGCAGCCGTCAGAGAAGATAGGCTTCGAGAATCCTAGTAGAGGGAAACCTCGCCGTGCCGCTGCCGTTGCCATACCAATTCTGCCGCCGCGGAGCCGCCACTGCGTCGTTAATGCGCTGTTAATTGGCATCATGAATTGCTGCTTGGTAGGTTGTACCAACAGGTACACGTCATGCCCCACGGGGACGACGCTTTGTCGGGCAGCAACAACAGTACACTGTTTTCGGAAAAATGCAATGAAAGAATTTGTCGTATGGCAGTAATCCGCGCTGCTGAATACGTGAAAGCATTCAGCAGCAGCATACCTGCCAACCTGTGAACTTTCAAATTCGTAAAACTTCCGCTGCCGCCGGGAGGTTTACGCGAAACGATGTGCAGCTTAATGTCAGCCTTGCCACCGTGCGAAACGCTTACATCACACATGCACGTGTTACAGAATCCAAACTTCTCTCCCTTTTTATATGGCACGAGGCACGGGAATTCCACCGTGTAGGGCTTCATGAACACCTGAAAGTACCTCTTTTGAGGTTTGGAGTTCGTCATTGAGCCGCGAAGCCCCCGCGACCAGGGGAATGCTACGATTACATGTGCAACAAACACAGAGGCCGCACTCCTCGCCTCGAAACTGGCCGAAACAGAGACGCCCAACCACGTCTGAACACGCCGAACCAACAAGCGCTGTCGAACACACGAACAAAGGCTTTTGGCTTTGGATTGGTTTTGGATACATGACCACCGGATAGACATATAGTAAAAACCACGACGCTGCCATGGACAGTACGTATCGCCCTCTTGTGGTGGTGCAAGATACCGCCAGCCACAATTATACAAAAAAAGATGTTAAAATTTTTTTTTTTATAATTTTTTTTTGTAAGATGTAAAGCAAGATTCGTAAAATCGTAAAATTAGTACCAATTTGTACATTTTACGAAAAATTCGAAAGAGTTGGCAGGTATGCAGCAGTAATACATAATCATTGCTTCTGAATGCTTGCACTGCCCTGAGACACCACCTCTACAAGTGCAGTGAGTTTGCGTGATGTTTCTGCTGTCGTCTAGCTGAAGAGAAAAGAAACATGCATGCAAGAAATTTTAATACTCAACAAAATTGAGGGAACATTGTAATGAGTCTACCCCTGAGCTTTCTCACTATAAAAATGCCAGATTTACAAAATTTGGGAATACAATGCAAGGACAGCCAGAGCTGTACAGGTTTTATTTTATTTGCTAGGACCATTAAAAAGTGGATTGAGTTAGCTAGGATATTAATCACATAAAAAAAATTTGCGGCACCGCAGCGCTACGAGTACTTGGTAGAATGAAGGTACAACGAAGAGTGGCAGGGCTATTAAAACAGGGTCTGCCGAAAAAAACAAAGCCCGGCTTTGCGGCCCGCATAAGTGCAGTGTGCGGACCCTGTAATGATAGAAGTGCATGCCAAAGTTCAAAGCTTAATTCACACATGCACGTTCGACCCGACCGCAATTACGAACGACCGGAACGACGAGCTTGGAGCATTGCTAGGCTCGTCACTCCAGCCAGTTTTTGTTGTTCGTAGTCGCTTTGGTCGCTTCGAACATGCATGTGTAAATCAGGCTTACGTTTTGGCAGGCAAGATAAACAAAGAAAGAGGTTGTTACACTACAGCGACAAATTTAAGTGAAGCATTGCGTGAGACGCGGCGACTCTACTGCAAATCGTCATGAACCGAAGCCGCGGTCACAACATAGGAACGCCGCGGTTGCATCTGGGTCATCAGTAAATCTAAAAGGATTTAACGTTTTGCAAGTACACGGGTACTGTGTAAGCACCAATCACTTTCTGAGCATGAAGGCGTGACAACCTAATAGCCCCTTCCCCTTGCAAATCCGGAGCGCTCGGCGCGCTTGCCAAGCGGATCCCTGTGGCCCTTGCAAATCGCGAGCGATGTGTGTCTGTGTCACTTGCAGATCTGGAGACGGTCGGGCGCTCGCTGTGCAACTCGAACCGCTCTGCCCGAAAGAGGTGGAGTGCTCGCACGCGTGAAGTTTGATCTGCAGCCACTCGCAATACATTGGTTTTGATTTCTATGCCGTTTCTGTCACAGCTACACGACAGCGATTGCGCCGGTTACGGTAGCAGTACTTTTCGATATGACAACATCAGTTGGATGTGTCTTTTTTACAAGCTGTTCGAATGTCGACTAAGCGGTGCCGACCATGCCGACCGCCGTCTGTGGTGACGTTCGCGCCAAGTACCCGAAGCTGGAATCAACATGCGCGTATACGTACACGAGAGCGCTGAGCATCCTTGGTTATTATTTCGTGGGAAGAGTCAAAGGCTGTAGAACCAAGCGGTATGTTTTGCATTTCGGATAAAACCGCCCTCACCCGGGACGGCTTTCCGATCGCGGGGCATCTGAGCGTCGGAGGTCTCGGCTGGCAGCGAGGCAGGCGGTGACGGCGACGCTGGACAGAGCATCTCCGCTTGGCTGCTGCGTGTGCCGCTGAGATTGCTCGCGACTGGATGCTCGAAGTTCTGAATCTGCGAGCGCTCCGGGTTTGCAAGGGGAAGGGGCTATAACTAAATAATTATGAAGTAAGCTTCTTGCGAGACGCACACATTTGGCCTTACAGACTGACGTCGCCATAGCAAACCGTTCGGCAAAAAACTTTAATTAAGTTTTTTGCCTTTCTTTGTGTGGCATCGCGGAAGATCGATCCCACTATAATATCTTTAAAACCAGCTCGAAGGGCAAATGTTCCTGCCACGGGCACTTGCGCCGCCATAGCTTCCGAAGCAAAGAGCCCAAGTCTTCTGCTACGACTCTCAGTACTGCCTCCAGCCGCAGTGCAAGTGGCGCTGCGTGCGGTTTTCAAAGCGCCCCTTATAGGTCCCGCACAAGGTGTATTGCCATTTCCTAGCGGCTAGAGCCCTTGCATGCACTCTTAGATGGGGACTCCCAGCACCTAGTGTAAGCACCAATCACTTTTTCTTCGTTGTAAAATCGTTTTATGACATCCTTTTTCCACGTAAGCCGTTTAAAAAAAAAGTTTTTTTTTCCTTTGCATGTGTCCTTTAAATGTTTGGTGAGTACTTCATACACATTTGTTTAAATGAGTGCAGGCTAATAATTAAAGTGAAATTGCATCTAGTTACTCACAAAACCAGATCCTGTGGTGTCCTTCAGAGTTGGGAAGTTTTCCACAAGGCTCCTTGCGGCCTCGGCATAGAGCTTATCCGGGTACCTGCGCAAGTAAAGGAGAGACATAGTGCCATCAATTGGAAAAAATCAATGAATAGGTGCATTAATCACCATTTATGATGAAGAAAGAAGCGTGCCCAGTGTTTCCTGCCAGAGAGCCAAAATATGAAGATTGGATTTGTATTGATTTGTCAAAGAGCTGTCTAAAGAATAAAAAAAAATATGCACATGTGCTCATTTGAGCCACTAAAAATTAGGAGTTAGTTCAGTCCCAACTTGAACTTACAGGTCGTCGAGGCACAGGTCGTGGAAGAGCCACTGAATGATCCTCGATCGGCAAGGCAGGTACTGCCCCCTCGTGTGTTTTTGTAATGCCTGCGCGATGTCCAATGGCACTTTTGGAAACCTGTATTCCGATGGAGCTTTCGACGGAGCTTTCGATGGTGCAGTGTCCTCTTGAATGACGACATCCATGATTCTAGATATATAAAATAGAACACATTCGCTTCAGTTAAACAAAAGAAAAAAAAAACACTGAACAATTTTGAATACAAGAATGCCCTTGATTTAATTTGTTTTGAAGTACAGGAACCAAATTTTAGGTCATAACTTGTTCACACAGACACGTGCATATGTTATCTTTTATCCCACAGGGAAACCAAAACATGTCAAAAGTGCAAACAACTATAGCTGCATTGTTTCTACTTAGAAGACTCGGTTTCAACTGCTAAAAGCCAGCATCTATACATGATGTCAAAAACAAGTTGAGCCCAATTATGCTACACAGACAGTCTTTAACATTTTCTTGCAGCGGCATCGTTGTTGTCAGTCCTGATAACATCACTTGAAGCACACATGCCTGACTGCTTCAGTCTTTGCAAGCATTTTTACCCACCTGAACTGTGACTCATTCAAAGAAATGGTTACCAGCGTTGCATCCTCGAGGATCGTGCCCTCCATGAGGTCCACATCTGTTTTATACCGAGGATGGTATACCTTGTGCGACAAAAGAATGAAAGGAAAGTTATAGGCATCACTGTCAACACACGTAACCTAAGGTATGCACAAGTAAAACCAGAGAACACTTCACAAAAATCTCTGACGGGCCTACACGTATCCATATCCTAAAACGGCCTCCTGGTCACAAGTGGTGATGCATCGCAGAAAGCTGATACTCCTTCGCCATACCCTGACGCTAGCTGCCTGTACAAAATGCTAAAGTTTAAGAACACGACATTACTTGGTTCAAAAAATATGAAAGGAAATTTTCAGTGAGCCGGTGTGTAGTTCAGCGTAAATTTTTACAAAAGAAAAATTACACTGTGGGCATAGTCATAAGATTACTTGCAACAGCTCAGAACACGTAGAAAGGGCTAGCGCTGAAAAGTTTAGTGATCCTGTATTCGATCCACGCATGAACCCGTTTCGATTTCAATGAGCATCGAACGGGCGAGCTCCAACTCAGCAAAAGGCACCAAGCGCTTGAAATGCCAAGATGTCTAGCGAGGGTCTTGTGCTAATGCGCCTTTTTACATAAACTGTTCGGTCGTGTGGTGGAGAAATCACGAAGCAGTTTAGAGAGGGCCTAAAAGCATGTGCTTGACCAAACAATTTGATGTAGAAGGGCGCACTAGCGCGAGACCCAGGCTTGGCATTTCAAACGCTTGGTGCCGTTTGCTTAGTTGGAGACGCAGATTCTCGCGGGCAACTTTCTGCCGCGAACCCGACGAGAGGATAGCCCCTGCACAGTCTTAATCGGCGCTCAAGTTGCGTGATCGCACATAGCTTTGACTTCATTGCCACAAAGTTTAAGAACGTACTAAAGCTCCACTTCCAGCGAGAGCTTTGTAGCCTTGGTTACAAAAGCGTGCACGCGGAGAATGGCCATGAGCGCATGCTGGATTCGGAGCTTCAAGTTCGTTCTTCATCGTACCGCACTCTTATACAAGTGCTGCCCGGTCCCACGCTGACCCCGCACAAAGCACAAATGACGTAAGTGAGCTCACCTGGATGTGGCTTGTTTACAGGTCCACTCCTTGGAACAGCACATTGCCAGCAAGGGTCCGAATTAAATCGGCGCGCTTATGCTCTCCGTCAACAACGACAACTATCTTGTGTGCGCCGTACGACACCAAGCACTCAATCGCGCTCATTGCACCACTTCCGCGTTAAGCCACGCCAGCCACGCTCGTTAACTGAGGTCTCCACAGCTGAGGAAACCGTCGCCGAACTTGGAAAAGTTAGGGTGATGCGGGAACGCCGAGAAAGTCCAACCAACGTAGCAACGTAGTTCCCTCCTTTCGCTTTGAACCACAAAGCAGCCACGCAGCCGTTGTGGAAACCGCGCGCCGATCCTTTTTTGTTGTCGCTTCCGGATGTAGGGCGGTAGGGCTACGGGCACACAACCGTTGGTCTCAGCACGCACGTGCAAGCCGCGCAAGCCGCGGCTTGCACGTGGACTGGATAATTTTAGTTTTTCGTGGTGATATTTTTATTACAAAATTGTGGGTCATAAGGCGTATTTGCTTTGTTACATTGTACCAATTCAATACTGCATAATCAAAAATAATAGAAGAAAACATTTTCGCTATCTTGCTGGTCAATCTGATTTTGGCTCCAGTTTCGGCTAGCGGATGGATAAATGTTAACGGCTATACCCTTTGTAACGGGCGGTAGCTTGCACCACCTAGTTTAAGTCTAAAAAGACAAAAACGTGATTTCTCCCGCCTTTTCAACCCCCTAACTATCACCAGGCAGTGAGGGATATCACCAGGATAACTTTCAAGGGATCAGGCAAAAAAAAAAAAAAAAAAAAAAAACTAAACATCATTTCCCTGCCCCTTCCCCCCGGCTAGGGAGTCGCCAATTTTCCTCTGGTCAAACCTTTTCGGCGTTACCCCAGCTCCGGACCCACTGGGAGAGACTTTGGGCCGGAGCCACGCGGGAGGGAGTCCCAATTTTCCTCTGTCCCGCCTGTTCCCAGCTGTGCTAGTTAGTTGTCCATCATTCAATTTTCCCTAGATAATTTCCACCAATCTTCTAATCGTCTTAATTATAAAGCGATTAAATGCAAAGGTGCAAGCGAGCTGGACAATAATGACGAATGGAGATTTATGTTGGTCCTTTGTCCCCCTCGTTCCCCTTCTCCAGGGATTATTTTCGTCATTCTAATTGTCTCTTTGTCACTGTAATCCTTTTCTCAACCGTCCTTCCATCGTCGCCTGCGAAACCCAGGGCCGTGACCGTCCGCGCAGTGTTGCCAAATTGGGCTATATATAGCCAAATTGGGCTACATTTTCTTCTAGTTGGCGTCAAAATTTTGTTGTTGGCTATGTGGCTATTTTGGGCTATTTCTAAAGGTACTGCAAACTTTTGTCGAAACCTCAGGTTCGACTAGTTAATTTTCAAACTTCTTATCGGCTTCAAAGAAAATTGTTCCTGTTTCGTCCACTCGAGAGGAGAGAGAGGAAGGAGAAATTGGTTTCAAACTTCGGGGTTTTCACAATGCGCAGAGGCAATGCTTGCAGAGTTCAAGCGGTCTTCCCACAGTGCAGTGGAGCTAACCAAACAAATTGCACTATTACCACAGGCCCGGTAGCACGTCTTCTACCTGAACCTAGACTGAACTTTCCAAACGCTGCTTTGATGCCCATATTTGAAAATCCTTAGGCACCCAAGTTCCTAAGAATGAGAAGTCCGCAGCTTCACCGCTAAACAATTGACTACCTTCCAGTCGTCGCCCATCCCAACAAAGCACAGTGAACAGGAATGGGGGACACTCATATTCTACACAAAGAAAAAGAGACGGGTGTCCGTGTTAGATATTGGGGTTCTGGTTTGAAACAGTGTTCTTACTGTTCTGCTTCTGTATTTTGTTCTTTTACTGTATGATCATATCTCCCGGACTTCACAATAAAGCTGTCTTTGTTTGTTCTGTATTTCTGAAAACCTACAAAGGAAGGGTCAGTGCTGCACGGATCTTTATCCTTCCGAAACAAATTTTTGAAACCTTCATAAGGGACATAATGTGCACAAAGTGTGGTGCGCCTGAGGGTTGAAAAAGAAAATGCAACGTGTCTTGTATGCACGTGAAAATTGACAGTAAAAGGCTTTAAAATAATTGTTTTTAGTTTTGGCTATATTTTTTTTATGGATAAGGATGGCTAGTTAGGCTATATTTGGCTTTGGCTATATTTGGGCTATACTCCCCAGCGATTTGGCGGTTTTTTGTGGGGCCGTCTGGCAACATTGTGGTATCATGGTGTGAATGGTGCTGAATGTTACTACAGTGAACTACTGTAATAGTACTCGACAACGTGCCTTCACGTCGAAACCAAATACCATGGTTTACTAACGTGTCGTTCACAAGTTGCTTATTGTTCCGTAAAGAAAAATGGTAATAAGATACTGTCCAAGGTGCCCATACTTTTCTGAACAGTTCACGAAGGTGGTCAACCACATCGGAGTCGTTCATAGCGGTGACGACAACTTCACAGTATATTGTGGAATCGCCGGTTGCACAAATAGCTACAACCGGTTTTCATCGTACAAAACTCACCTTTATCGGTGTCACAGGGATCTGCTGGAAAGCACTGGAAGTGCCTTCGACCGCGATCGGAGAAATGAAATCCAGGACTGCCCAGCCACTGACCAAGGGGTTCTGAGTGACGATGCTGAAATGCCACAAGCGCCCCAGCCGCAACAAAGCAGCGGATCTCCAGAAAGAGAAGAGTTCAGCGATTTTGTGACAGAAGCCAAAGCTGCTATTTGGAACTTCTTTTTCAACACAACTGAAAACCACAAACTGGCACACACTGTGGCCGAAAAAATCTTCGGCAATCTGCAACTTGTTTTTGAGCGCATCATCAAGGCATATGCTGCTGAAATCGCAGCCAAGATTGATGCGTCTGCTCTGTCCCCAGATGCCATCTCACTGTTGGAATGTTCGTTCCTGCCCCGCCTTTTTGAGGGGATACAAAGCAAACACATGAGAGAACAATATGCAAAGACACATTTTCCATATGTCGAGCCAGTAAAATGTGATCTCGGTACTGAAAAGGGCTGCTACCACTATGTACCAGTCCCGAGACTCCTTGCAAAGCTGTGCGAGGTTCCTGACATCGCTGCCGAAATCTACACACCACAACTGCGCCGTGACGACCCCAAGGTGTATGCCGACTTCACTGATGGGCTCCTGTTCCAAGATTTCAGGGATCTTATTTCGGAAGGAGTGCAGTACACCATTTTTCTGATGCTATACAGCGACGAGGTAGAGATATGTAACCCCCTAGGAGCGAAACGGGGCGTGCATAAGCTGCTCGCCGTGTATTTCACCTTGTTGAACCTGCATCCAAGGCACAGGTCACAGCTGAGATCCATCTACCTGGTGCTCCTTGTGAAGTATGAAGATGTACAGCAGTAGGGCTTGGACGTCATTCTGAAGCCATTCATCAGTGATCTTAAGGAACTGCACTCATCTGGGCTTACGTTCACGAGTGGAGGAGCAGTGCGCAATGCACAAGTGTTTGTGCTATGCGTGTGTGGAGACAATCTGTCCATGAACCGCCTTGGAGGGTTTTCATGCTGTTTTAGTCAGGGCAGGGTATGCCGCTTTTGTATGGCGGCATCTAAAAGTCTGCTAGAGGTCACAACTGAGGATTCCTGTGCCCTGCGTTCAGCTCAGGCACATGAGCAGCACCTGCAAGCCATTGCTATTAACCCGATCGCCAACAAGAAACTTTATGGTGTCACTGAACGCTCCATACTGTTGGAACTGCCCTACTTCGACGTCACGCGTCAGTTGCCTCCCGACCTGATGCATGACATTTTGGAAGGGGGGTTTCAGTGCATTCTCCGACAAGTTTTGAAGGCATTAGTTCAGGGGGGCACGCTGGCATACAGCGATTTGGATTACATAGCTTCATTCGAGTACGGATGGAATGACAAAAAGAACAAGCCTGTTGCAATGAATAGGTCCTTTCTGACAAGCAAAGCGAACCTGAAGGGCACTGCTTCTAAAAAATGGTGCCTTCTCAGACTCGTGGGTCTGATTCTTGGGGACCTGGTCCCAGAAGGTGATGCGGACTGGGAGTTATATCTGCAGTTCCGCGAGATTGTGGACATCGTCTTTGCTACGGTAATACCATGCGAGTACCTTCCGTACTTAGAGACGACTGTGTAGACCTTTCTCGTGGACTTTGCACAGCGATATGGTGCTGCAGCCATAACTCCCAAGATGCACTACCTGGTGCATTACGCCAGATTGATTCGAGAACTTGGACCGCTGCCACAGTTTTGGTCAATGAGATTTGAGGCCAAGCATCAATATTTTAAGAGCCTCGCCTCGCGCGTCAAAAACTTCCGCAACATCACTCGAACCCTGTCAACACGGCATCAGCTGATGCAGAGTCACCAGCTGAAGGAGTTTTCATTTGATTCTGACCTCGTGACCCCATCTGGCAAGCCAGTTGAGCAGAGCGCTCTACCTCCTTGCGCTCAAGGAGTCCTGCCACTGAGTGCGCGCCAGGTGTCGCGTGCGTCACTCGACTACCGTGAGTACCGGTGTGGTACTGTCCTGGTGCAACCTTCCCAGGATGCCGAGCCACACTTCTGTAGAGTGGAAGCTCTGTATGTTGCCGAACGCAAGCTATTCATTTTGATTGAATTGCTAACGAACGAAGGTTTTGATCGGCACAGGTTTTGCTATCAGGTGCGCAAGTCTAGCGAGCTGAAACTCGTGAAGGCTGAAGAAGATGACACGCTTCACTGTGCTTTAGGTTTATACAATGAGAGTGAAGTTGTGCCCAGATGGGAAGTACTGTAAGGTTTGCACTCGAGTGAAGTTGCTGTGGTCTGTTCAGAGACATTGTACATATGTGAAAGAATAAATGTTGCAGTAAACATTCCGCTTGCTCTCAGAGGCCCTGTCAGTTGTATGTTTATGCTTCGAAACCCGGGTATGTGACGCATGCACCCCCACTCGCGTTGCGGCCTAAGGTATTGCTGGCAAACACGCACCAACTTTTCCAATTACTTTAGACGGAAAATTTTGTCCACACAATTCGATTGCAGCATTGGTTTAATAATTTCTAACAGCTGAAAAGTATGTCAATAAAAATTGATTGCAAGGGCAGCTTCCCTTTAATTCATGAATTGTGGCTTTCTTATATGCGAAATATTTATTTAACTCGAAAATTCAAAAACCTACCGAATACCCAGACGTCCTGATCTTGATCCGAATGTATGTGTCGTAATCAAACAACGACAATGACAAAATAGATAGAGGAGACTTAAAAGAAAAGGGAATTAAACCAAGTGAACAGAAAATAGTGTTGCTCCAAGGCTCGAACCGTCTAATTACGTTTCTGATGTATGTTCATCTCTGCATTACATCAGGCCATGGCCGCGAAAGAGCTCTTGAAAGTCCGCCATGGTCCTTCGGGTCTACTTGGCAAAGTCGGACTCATGTAGAAAACATATCGAACTTCTTCTTGGAGGCAACTTTGCAGTCCTCATTTTTAGAGCTTCCATAGAATCATCAGTAAAAAGGGTCCCTGTTGTGTTAGTGACACATTTCATCGACACTGATCGTTTCATTGACACTGATCGTTTCATCAACACTACCACACCGTGCTGTCAAGTTTCATCGACACTCAAATTGCACGCTGAAGGAACATTTCGTTGTGTGTTTATCACTGGGGTATGTATTAAACTATCCAACCCACCCAGTTCACGACGCTTCGCAGCGACAGTCTGCGGCAGTTCATTACAAAAATGTGAACTCGCCCAACCCACCCGTGCAAGCCACTTCGCAGCAGTGTGTACGGGTGGTCTCGCACCCGTCCATGTACCTGTACCCTTGCTCACCAACAGACCAGCGCACCCCAGTGGCGTCCCGAGGGTCAGCAGCACCCGGGGCAGTAGCCTGCCGTGACACCCCCATCCCCACTGCGAATCCCAACCCCCCCTTCCCCCCCCCCCCCCCCCCGCGACGCCCCCTTGAGCACTGCACCCGGGGCGATCAGCCCCTCCCCCCCCCTTGTGACGCCACTGGCGCACCCTTAACCAAAAAAAAGTCGTCGACGAAACATAGCAAGATACGTCGATAAAACAATGGGTTCATAAAATGTCGCAGTGTTGATGAAACAAACTGTCGGGGAAATGTTCTTTGATGAAACAGTGCCACCGCACAAAAAACCTGTTTCCGAGCCGCGTTGCTTCAACACCATTGCACTTGCATTATTTTTAGAAACCCATTGCTAGACAAAATGCACTCTATAAACAAAAAGAAAAAAACTAGTGAATTTCACTTCCCTCTGCTGTTAAAGTTCACGACCTGAAATCGGGTAAGGAGCAGCTGGTTTGTCTCCATCAGGCAAATTTAAAAGTTTTTGGACTGGACAAGGACTTGTTATTGGCATTATTGGTGCAAAATTATGACGAGCACAGCGGGCTCGGGCTTGAGAGTTAAGGGTTAATGTGGGGCTCCTTAAGCCGATGGGCACGGCGAGTGCACACTGACAGTGCGAAACGACCACCTCCTATGTGATCTCGTTGCAAGTCTTACGACCTCAGCCTTCAAAGGGCTCTGGATGATTCGCCATATGGAATAACTTCTCAGCATCCATTAGATGGATCCTATGATGAATTCGCTCCAACAGTACATTCCCTCGCCTTCCAGGAGGCAACTCACTTGATCCGGGTGCGAGAAGCTAGGGACCCCAAATCATGACAGTATATATTTGACCTCTGGGCCAGCTGACGGGGGCACTACATCAGCACCAACGAAAAAGAGGATTACGCCTGGTACAAACTACAGCATCACAAAACCGAGAAACGCCTCCATTCAATCTAAACCAGTTCCAAAAGTCGTCTAAGCACTGAAAAACGGCCTTTCATTACTTCACACCACTGCCCTCGGCAACAAGTGTGGCCGCAGTCTGTGCATTGTAGTTCTTATCGGCTCTTAAAAGGTTTGATTTGATCCTCTACATTGCACTAGTCTGGGGGCTTAAAACTATGGCCTCTATGGAGGACCGCTTCACTTCATCATAGCGTTCCTGCAAGACTGACGATATCAAGCTTAAGTCTGATTGAATCAGGTCTAGTCACCGGCATTTCCATTCCACAGATCTCGGTCCTCTCACCCAACCTTCATCAATGTTGTAGCAGACTTTCCCCCACGTCAAGCAATCGGTGCTGTTTCTACGATATATTTCAAGTGAGCACAATGGCACCTCCAAAATTTGGAGAATCTATGCCACACCCCTTCATACCACACCTCGGCGCACAGGGCACTGCCTGCTCCTCATCCACCACGAGGTGTTAGCCAATTCACCGAAGTGCGACCCAAGAGTCATAATGGCCGTCGACTTCATGGAAGCTTTTGACGTCCCTATTATGCTTCGAAACAGAGCACTAGAGCTGGGATTTTGCTCTCCACTCACGAGTTATTATTTCCAGGGTGGCCTCAGTCATGTGAATGGCCACAGGCGTCCCATTTATGCTTCGAAACGGATCACTGGCAGTGATCGAGTGTTCACTGTCCACAGTGTTGACACATGTTATTGTGATCCTCAGCCACAGCCATTCCGTTCATGCTTCGAAATTGTGAGGCGACACAACTCCGTCAGAAATTGTGGAAGTTGAATTGCGTCCAGCAGTCTGGCATTCTGATGTCCGTTCGAACGGCACCAAGCAAACGCTGCAACTTTTTTCCTCGCTTCCTCCAATTTTCGGCGGCCTCAGTGCTTGTCAGTCTTGACCAGGGGCGGATGCAGGAATTTCCTGAGGGGGGGGGGGGGGGGGGGAGGGGTCAGGTGTTGGTCAGCGTACCATGTGTTTAGGAACCCTTTCCCCCTTTCCTTCGTTTTATGCCCCAAATTTTACAGATGCAGAAATCAAGGGAGGGGGTCAGGACATCCGGACCCCCCCTCTGGATCCACCACTGGTCTTGACGTCACATGCCGTCTGGGAATGCTGTCTATCAGTTCTGTTGAGCCCTCGTATCCTTGTTAGTGTTCCAAAATTTATTCGATCTTGCTCCAGTGTAAGGGTTTTGTATCTTTGCATTTGAAGACCTACTACCCGCGTCCAGCATTGCTCCGTCTGTGTTATCACATGGCACGACCCGCAGAAGAGAAGCGTAGATCTACATGGGGTAAGATTTAGAGCACAGCCCTTCTTGTTTTCGGGAGAGCAGTGGAGGCCTTGAGTGATTGATTGACAACCAACAGAGCTTGTGAGTGGCTGTCTGGACCCACGTGATGGGCATCCTCAAGACTCCCATGGAGTGCACGGCCGAGACTTGACAGAAGAAACTTTCCCCTCGGCAAAAAAAAGCAACATACGGAAACGGAGTGCCGCTCGTTTTATGTCGGAGTCTTATCGCCTCATGATTTTGTAAGTATCCTCTTTGGATGGGCCTTTAGTCGTGTAAATGACCACAGACGTCCCGTAATTATGCTTCGAAACAGATCACTGGCAGCGAAAGTTAGCCGCTCACAGTGCTGACACACGTTATTGTGATTCTTAGAGTGGCCTCGGTCATGTGAATGACCACAGACGTTCCGTTTATGCTTCGAAACAGATTACTGGCAGTGAGAGTTAGCTGCTTACAGTGCTGACACACGCTATTGTGATTTTCAGAGTGGCCTCAGTCATGTGAACGGACACTGATGTCCCGTTTATGCTTTGAAACAGATCACTGCCAGCGAGAGTTAGCCGCTCATAGTTCTTACACATTATTGTGATACTCAAAGTGGCCTCAGTCGTGTGAATGGCCACGGACGTCCTGTAATTATGCTTCGAAACAGATCATTGGCAGTGATAGTTAGCCACTCACAGTGCTGACACACATTACTGTTATTCTCAGAGTGGCCTCAGTTGTGTGAATGGACATCTACTACCCGTTTAGGCTTCGAAACAGATCACTGGCAGTGATAGTTAGCTGCTCACGGTGCTGACACACATTACTGTGATTCTTAGAGTGGTCTCGGTCATGTGAATGGCCACAGGCGTTCCGTTTATGCTTCGAAACAGATCACTGACGGTGAGAGTTAGCTGCTCACAGTGCTGACACACGCTATTGTGATCCTCAGAGTGGCCCAAGTTGTGTGAATGCACACCGATGTCCCGTTTAGGCTTCGAAACAGATCACTGGCAGTGAGAGTTAGCTGATCACAGTGCTGATCAAAGCGTAGTCCCAGTGCGACTGTCTTATGCATATCTCCAAGTGTCTCTGGAGGGTGTGCACTGCCTCAAGTGTAGTGTGGTAGTTTGTTTTTCTTTGCCTGCACAAGCAGTTGACATTTTATTCGAGCTTCGATCAGTATTTGTTTTTGGGATCCATGGCACCCGGGGTTTGTTTTTGACACTAGAATGGGGATGCATTTGGCTGCAATGATGTGCATGAAGTCTAGCCATGTGTCATAGGAGTCTGTGGGGTTGTCTCAGAATATCATGCTCTAAGGGGCGAGGTGTATAAGCGCAATGAGGCATTTAGTTTTGCGAAGTGGTGGAGGCGTCTGGTACGTGGTCCGAATCTAGGCAGCTGGTGTTGTGTCCGTTATAACTGCTTTGTAGTAAGAGCCCATGAGGCTGGGTTCTGTAAAACAATTTGAGATGAGTGTGAGGTCAGCAAAAAACATTAGATCAAGAAAGGAAGTGTAGTTGTTGCTGGTGCTGTAACTTGGTTCGTTTCATACTTGGATAAGTCCGAGTGTATCCCTGCAGACTAAGTGGGAGAGAGTCTGATGGCTCAGAGGGCACAGGTGTACTTGTGTCTGACCAGTTAATGTGGGCATTGAAGTGTCCAGCCACCAGCGCGTTCGAGTACTGTTTTCGAGGGGGCGACAGAGGACGTGCTGACTGCAGCAAACTGCAGCTTTTTGACTTTGTGCTGGGGGGCAGGTATGCGACATCGAAATGTACTCTTTGGAGTGGAGGTCCACAAAAATGGCCTCAAGTTGGTCTCCATCCAGGTCGTGTCTTCTAGAGGAATTAATTGAGAATGGTACTGCGACGATAACTCCACTGCCAGATCCGTTACAGTCTTGTTTGTAGACAGTAAACCAAGCAAGATTGACGAGCCGACTGCCGTAGATAGAGTTGCCCAGCAAAGTCCCACATATTGCAAGTATTGTTTCAGGATGGAACTCAGTGAGTACACAGAACTCGGGCTTTTTGCTCTTCACAGATCTGAGGTTGGGAAATCAGATGGAGGCTCTTTTTCATTTTTTCCTTGTGCTGACAGCCACTGGAGGGGTAGGTTCGGGTGCAGCACTGAATGGTGTTGAAAACACGGCATCGTCGAATGCCGGAAAATGACAGATACCACAGTACCACACTTCAGATGTCAACGTGAGATGCATGTAGGACTGCATCGAGAGCAGTTCGCACTTGCGATGGAGCCAGGTACTGCACCCATTATACTGCAAAGCAGCGACATTGTCGTAAACGGCTCGGTTGCGTGGGGGGGGGGGGGGGGGGGCAAGTAATATGTGGTCCGGGATTTGTCGATATGTCCCCTTCAAAAAGGAGCAGTAGGACAATTTGTAGCTGGTGGAGGCGGGTGGAGCGGATGAGCGTTGTTTTAGAACTAACAATCAGTCAACAGCTGAGCGAGTCTTTAGCCGAGGTAGTGTCAGGGGTCTGTGTGAATGAAGCAGTGTGTGTGCGTGATGAGCAGAGCAATCACTGCACCTTCTCATGGTACTAAAAGGTGATTGAGTTCAAAGATGCTCACAGAAAAAAACAAAAGCTGGAGATATATGAAAACATGTACATGTCTTATCGCCATTTTGATTATTATGTTCAAAGACAGAAACCTATTATCTGCCCTGTGCTTGCAGGATGGCAATGGCAGCAGCCGAGGCCATATCGATAATTGTGAAGTCACTGAATTAGGAGCTACGAGTAGGAACCCTGACGTTGGTTTGTCAAAAACGTATAGGTTCTTGAAACACTCTTTCCAAGGCAGGCCAGTGGTAGTTGGGATTTGATCTTGAGTTCCAAAGCATAGAGCGATGTAAACAAGCATTTGTTATGAGTGTTAGCTAACCACCCATGAAAGAGGCTTATGCAGCTAATAATAGCAACATCAGAAGTATATAAATATTGCTAAGTATGAAAAGGTGGCACAAGTCGACGCGTGGCATGCTTGTAAAAATTTATCTAATGTTCTCCTGAGACGAGGCACACAGGGCTGAATGGAAGACATAAGAAAATTATGATTTCGAGATCGCGTTGATGAAGTGTTTGTTCAAGTATGCTAGACAAGCTGACTCGTTTCACTCAGGCATGAAAATTTCCCACGAACATTGGTAACCTTTACACACAGCTCTAGAAACAGTAGGCCGTAGAAGTAGCTTGAACTTGAACACGACGTTGGGGTCGTATGAAACGCTCCAGAAACGGTCAAGAAACCTCCGATATAGACAGGCACACGGAGTCACAAACTCGCTCCTGCTTTGAAAGACCCGACGCACGGCGGCGCGGAAACGACTCGCACGGCGGCAGGGGAACGTCGCAGCGGCGGTCGCGTTGCGCAAGCGTAGCGAAAGCTTAAAGAGCGAGCTGTGTGCTCTCTGAGCAGCTGACTCGCCTCTTGGAAGCCATCTAGTTCGAAAAAATCCAAGGTCTCGAAAAGTATTTCCACTTGTTTCCTTAGCAGTAGAGAAAAGGACTTCCAGAAAACTTCGCCCGTCGCTGCTGCTCATCGCGACGTGCGTCGCTTGCATGCGGTTTCGACGGGCCGATCGATAGCGGGCCCTGTCGCGTTGCTTCGTCGCGTCGCTTGGAGGAATCACTCATATACGGTTCATATATACTTCAAGCATTCACACGTAGCGCGAAGGCAAGCGTCAATGATCGTTGCACATTTAAGGAATTGGAATTTTCAAAGCTTTCTACGAAGTTTGGTGAACAGTTCGGACGATCGAGTTCGGCTGGGCAATGCAAAATTAGGGCTATGGTGCCATAGTTTCAGGGACTAAGGGATGGAAAAGCACCGTGGCGTGGCGAGTCTAACTGCTGCTGATACTCCCGTTCACCTTTCAGATAGTCCCAGTCGAACGCAGATAGTCCCCACGCTTTGCACACGGTACCTAGATCGGACCGGATGGTCTCTTCGGGGTGCAAATGCAAGATCAAGGGACCAAATGCTGTCGTTAGTCCCCGGGGGCTCGACTTTTTCTTAGAGTGTGGGCGATCACGAAGTTTCGTCCGTACTTATACGGAAGTCCGTTCCGCATAGTCACGGACCATCATTCGCTCTGCTGGCTTGCGAACATCAAGGACCCGTCAGGACGCCTTGCGCAATGGAGTCTCCGACTACAAGAGTTCAACATGACCGTAGTCTACAAGTCAGGCCGCAAGCACAGCTACGCCGACTGCCTGTCCAGAGCTCCCGTCGAAACACCTTCCGGCAGCAGCGACGACGATGACGACGAGTGTTTCCTGGGCGCAGTGAACACCGACGACATGGCCCGACGTCAACGAGACGATCCTGAGCTGCGCGCACTAATAGAGCACCTGGAAGGGCGTGGGAGTGCCATACCACCTGTTTTTTCACGAGCCCTGCCGACCTTCGTCATTAGACAAGGAGTTCTCTACAAACAGAACTTCGGCAACAACAGCTCGATGTGGCTGCTGGTAATCCCGACCGACCTTCGAGAGGAGATTTTCCTAGCCTGCCACGACGACCCGACGTCCGGACACCTTGGTTACAGCCGGACAGTGGCCCGTATTCGTGAAAAGTATTACTGGCCCAAGCTCCCCAAAACCGTCCACCTATACACACGATCATGCCATGAATGCCAGCGACGAAAGAAACCTCCAACGAGGCCGGCCGGACTCTTGCAGTCAATTCCTCCGCAAACGGCACCCTTCCAGCAGATCGGAATGGATCTACTTGGCCCTTTTCCGCCGTCAAAGTCGGGAAATCGCTGGATCATCGTCGCCACAGATTATCTCACCCGGTACGCCGAAACGAAAGCCCTTCCTTCCGAAACTGCTGTGGAAGTTGCCAAGTTTTTCATTGAATCCATCGTCCTCCGGCACGGCGCTCCCGAAGTCCTGATTTCCGACCGTGGATCCTCGTTCATGGCCCAGCTGACACAAGAAGTCCTTCGTCTCAGCCACATCAGCCACCGTCGCACCACGGCGTACCTCCCTCAGACCAACGGGCTGACGGAAAGACTCAACAAGACCATCGCCGACATGATTTCCATGTACGTCGACGTGGAGCACAAGACACGGGACGAGGTGTTGCCGTACGTCACCTTTGCCTGCAATACGGCCGTATTGCAAAGTGACGACAATGCTGGACGCAATGTTACCCCATGAACCGGCTGTCGACGGAAGCGACGACGCCCAGGTGGTTGCCCAACGGGCAGAAGAAGTCCGTCAGCTAGCCAGACTCCGGATTCAAGCCCAACAACGTATTGACACTGGCCGCTACAACCTTCGTCGCCGGGACGTCCACTTCCAGCCCGGAGACAGGGTGTGGGTGTGGACACCGATCCGCCGCTGTGGTCTCAGCGAGAAACTCTTGAAGCGCTACTTTGGACCCTACTAAGTGCTTCGTCGACTCGGGGATCTGAACTACGAGGTGATGCCCGACGGAACACGCACTTCATCACGCCGCCCTCCATGACCAGAAGTCCACGTCGTGCGCATGAAGCCGTACTACGCTTGATAGGACACTGGACCTTACGTATTCCAAATGACTCTTTAGTTTACCGTTCTTTTTATTCGCTTTGTTTTGTTTTTGGGTTGCATCGGGACGATGCACTTTTTAAAGGGGGGAGTAATGCCGCGCGCGCAGCTGGCCAAATAGGCAGCGCGCGCGTAGCCTAACGGTTATCGCGCTTGCTTTCCACGCTGAAAGCCAGGGTTCGATTCCTGGCCGCGGAGGCGCATTTTTTGTTGACTGTGTAAAGTAATGTTCTGGTAAATTCGAGAACCATGTTGCTTGTTCGACTCTGCTGCTACGCCGACTTCGACGCCCGCGACGCTCTGTTATTATCTTTTTTACCCTTTTATTTTTGGCACAAGTTCGCCACATTAAACGTTTATTTCTTTCTGTGTAGTTATTGTTCTTTTGATCACCACCCGTGACAATATGTGAAAAATTCAGCCCGCAAAACAATGTTGTTTACACTATACAATTTGTTGCTGACTGCGCAATGTTCGAAATGAAACAACTACTGGTCTCACCATAACAATAAATTAATTTAGAAATGCTTGCAAAGAAATTAAACTTTCATGAGACACAGCAGCAGTGACTTATGGCAACTGTGCATAATACCTAGGTACGCCACGGAAGTGACCGTCGTGCCGATAGATGTACATAGGCCAAGGAATCAAAAATCCTTCTTTGGCTACAACAGTCGTGCGCAACGTTTCCCTCAGAATATAGCAGTTGAGGCGTTGGTCATGGCATTGTGGCACCATTATGTTGCAAAGAAAAAATATGCGATTTACACCGCTTGCAATAGCTACAATTTTTAAAAATCCAATGCTGCCAGAAACTGCCGTGGACATCATAACATCGTCCACCTTGAGCAGAACATTGTCACACGTGCAAGATGTTAACGACAAGCCAACGAAGCCAACTGTACACGCTGGAAGACCTGCATGGACAAAAGCAGGAGTGAGGGAATAAGGCACACCTTTTCTGTCTTCACTCGAGCTTTCAAGAAAGCCGTACTTTGTGTTACCATCGCCATGCCACATGCCATAAGAGAGTTTTACTTGAAAGAACTCACAGTGAGCGACACATTTTTGAAGTTAAAAAGTTTTTTTTTTTTACTTTGGTTGTGCATTCTTTCCCTCGCACCTTATTGTCCAATGGTGGTGGCCAGGTCCGTGCAGTTTGATCTGCTCAACTATATGTACCAGCATATAAAGTTTTGGCGTTAGTGCTTTTCCGCCATAGAACGTTAAATACAATCTCTGGTGTCTAATAGCTGTAGCTTCTAGGTCACCCAAAGCCTCAGTGCTCACAACTGGAGTCATCACAAGCTGTGTGATCTGGTCAAGCAGCACCAAACACTCAAATGTTGGCCCGAGGTCCCGAACAGTGCCAGTACCCTCCATCATGAGTGGCAGATGCAATATTAAAACAGACGTAGCACTTGCAGGTGTCACGAAATTTAGTCTGGCATCAAAGGGACGGGGGTGGTCGCTGGAGCTGACTGCCCTGTAAACTGAAAGGGGCTCAAAGCATCATTTAGTTGCCTCCTTGTAAAATTGTGCAGATTGTGAATTTACTGTTGTAAAAACAAAGTAATTTCATTTGTAACTACACCTTCTAGTAAAGCATTCATCGGGTCAAAAAGGGAGCCCACTGTTAATGAAAAGTCATTAACGAGACTCAGAATGGATGACCTTTTGATGCCGTAAGAGGCTGACAGCTCACTTTTCTCTGTCACTTTTTTGTGTGCAGCAGCTCTTGCACCTGCTCCTCAATTCCGCTGTCCGTTCTGAAGGGACATTCGGCATGCAGATTACTTTTGGAAAATCACAGCTGCGCAAAGTGCAGCGGTGACAACCATAGCGGACGTTATGGGAAAAGAACTCTTCCCTGCAATGCTATGGCATGCAAGGTTGTCTCCCAAGAATGCGAGCAGACACCCACAAATGTTAACTTGTTTCCCTTCGACTTTTAGTTGAATCCCAAGAGGTGATAATTAATTTACTGTTGAAATGAACTCTTCCAGCAATTCTGTCTTTTGCTTCTACACTTTTGAGGTCATTTGAGTTGCCCAAAGCAAGAAGAAACATTGAATTAAGCAATAATGGTCGTTTCGAAGGAGGAAAGTTTGCAAACGTAACATAAAATGAAAGCCGTTTACAAATCCCTGTAACGCCGAATTGGAGCGCAGCTCTTGAGGAGGAGTAGGGAAGGGTACTGAGGGGAGTCACGTCGCCTGCGGGTAGTCACATGACCCTGGGGGGGTCACGTGATCTCGGCGGAGGGGGTCACGTGACCTGGGGGGGTCACGTGAGCCCCCCCCCCCGGTTACGCCGACGGCGACGCCGACGCCGCTCAGGCTGGAAACGGGCCCCTAAGAGCTGCGCTCTTATAAGGGGAGGAGGAGGAGGAGGAGGGGGAGGGGCGCTTTTACGCCGACGGCGACGCCGACGCCGCACAGGCTGGAAACGGGTCATGTGACCCCCTCCCCCCGAGGTCACGTGACCCCCTCGGACCATACTAAATGAGGGGAGGAGGAGAGGAGGAGGGGGAGGAGGGGAGAAGGAGGAGGAGGGGGAGGGGCGCGGTTACGCCGACGCCAACGGCGACGCCGCTCAGGCTGGAAATGGGCCCCTAAGAGCTGCGTTCTAAAAGACTGTAAGTTTCCTACGAGTGCCTCTTTTCATGCCTAAAGGATTGGCAAGCTCAATATCGTCAGAGTAGAGCAGAATGGCCACTTAATTTCTCTGATCTGTTAAGACGGTATGGGTGCTAAACCTCATGCCATCGCAAAAGTCTCTAAGAAACCCATCACTAGAGCGGGAAGCAAGGCTGCTGCAGGTACTTGGCCGTCACAGGGAGCTTGACAAGATTTTGGAGCAAGGCATTGAATGGGACATAGCAGGCCTTAGAGCCATTTTTCAGAAATTTTTCGGAAGGTTTTATGTAGATGCCAGTTTGCATATGCAGTCGTTTTCTTCTCTTATCCCTGCTGAGCTGCGATATGTCAAGGTTTAGCCCTTTCGCATGAAGTATCTCAGATACACCCCAGGCAGCACACCAGCGTTGGACCCCCATTGGCCCAATGTTGGCAAAAAATGGTTCCAATATTGGTCTGACGTTGGCATTTTCGAAAACGCCACCCGATCCAATGGCGGTCCAACATTGGTGCTAATGTTGGACCACTGGTTTGCCAACGTTCTAACCTACGTTGGACCAACGTGGTTTGCGCATTTTTATCCAATATTGGCATAAGAGGTTTCACCGTTGGCTGAACCAACATCGGCATCCAGTGCCTTACACACTGGTTCTTCCAATATTGGCTTAAATATTGGCTATTCCTATATTGGCATCCAGTCTAATACACTGGCTATTTTTTGCATCCATTGGCTATGCCATCATTGAATGCCATTTTTCACCCAGTGCTGCAACTGTTTTCTTTCTGATAATACCAATCTAATAAATGCAGCAAATTTACTGTATGTGGACACTTTAGAAATCATTAAAGCATGCAAATGAATTATTCAAAACGTTTCAGAGTTCGTAATTTATTTAAATAAAATAAATAGATTGAAAAATTGCGCAACCAGGGCGACCTAGGCAGGGTCAGCAGCAGGCTCTGCAGGAGGCTGGGCAGAGGGCTGGGCGGAGAGCTGGGCGGAGAGCTGGGCGGAGGGTTCGGCAATCATTGCCGCAAATCTCCTTTTCCTTCCACCGCCCCGGTCCACAGACCCGGGCAGCCACTTGCCGATGACCGCCAGAGCCGTCGTCCTATCCACGGCCTGCTTCTCGCAGATGGCATCTGCAAGCAGACACCTAACTTTCAAGACAAAATTGACAACTACTTCTAATTCGTCAGTTACAGCTTAAGAAATCAGCGACTCAACCCCAACGCAATTCTTAATATCAACTCTTTCAGTATTACAGATGTACCCAGCAAACTAGTGACTTCTCGCAGGGATTTTTGTTCTCTCTGCTCGAGTGTATGTCCTGATGGTATACCCTTTTCTTCTGGATAGCTTTTTGCAGTGCTGCAAGATTGGAGCAGTAGCATTGCCACTGAATTATTCAAAGTCCACGCTAGGCTCTTCATTGTCTACTAGACCCCGATTCAAGTTGTCTAAAAATTGTGGCGGCATCAGTGGGACATTGCGAAAATACTGTGGTTATCACCACCGGAGTGGTACCTGCGTGGTAGGCTCAAATAAATTTCGAGGCCACCCGACTGGATTTTGCTTGCTTCTCTGCTGTCTGTAGTTATTTACTTAAATCATGTTTTCAAAGTAATATTCTTCCACATGCAGAACGAGTTGTCATGAAATGGGTCCTGTTTATGCTTCAAAACAACTCACTGACATTGAGATATATGGTCATTTGTGGTGCCATTACATTAATATTGCTGAAGCATGACGTGCCAGCGACCATTTTAATAAAAAAGATAGTCTTCGAACTAAGCCCTTATCCTGGAAAAAAAAAGGGTCCGTGCCATAGCGAACTATTTTTTTTTGACACAAGATTGAGACACTCAAAACAGGTGCATAATGCTTCGAGTCCACTATGTCATCGAATACTTAAGCTGTAATGACTATAGCAAAGCACACTGCCTGCCACTAGCAGTAAATGATGAATTAAGTTTGCAGATCAAAATTTAGAAATATATTACTAATTGCAACTCTGCACAGCTGCATGCTGTTAAATGGCCTCTTCCCTTTCCGCCCGTACAGTGAAAATAGCACTTGGACAGAGTGGCCCATTAAACCTTTCATGATGTTTGCTGTCGTTTCCAGCAGTGTTCTCCCTCCAATTCTGAGAAGCTGCTCCTTCTGCAAAACATGAAAAATGACAAAAGAAGCTAAAATTAGTACAGGAATCATACACCTTTGCATGTCTTCAAATCCATATCCCAGCACGGAATTTCCACATGCCAGCACGCACATGTTTGTGGCTTAGGAAAGTAAACGAAGTATGTGTCTTAAAACACAAGTTCCAAATAGACGATTTGCAATTTTCCCAAGCGCCCAGGTCCGCGCGCGAGGAATTATGGGGAGAGGTTGTCCCTCGCCTGGCCACTGTGCCTTGAGATGGCGTTGCCTTGTCTCCTCTTAATCCTGTGTTTTTCGATTCCATTACCCATTTTTTATCTATTCCAGTGTATTTTTTATTGCTTGTGTTTCTATTCTCTTCTCCACGCAATATTTCTGTTATATATACAGTATTTGTGTCTTTGTTCCCTTTTTCGACGGGAGTGCCAACGGACAACACGCTGCTCGCGTGTCGTTACCCGGGTGAGTACTACTGTTGCTACAGATTCCTATCGCGCTGTTAACTGTTCATTTTGGTTCATTTAACCCGCGTACATGTCATAGGGGTAGGCAGAACTCTGAATCAACAATCGCGACGTTAGAGTCGAAAGTGTCGTGTAATACGCAGACGGGTGGGTGAACTGCAAAAGATGAATGGTCGTTTTTATGAGTTTTCCTATTAAAATATTTCAGTTGATAGTCAGCGCTTGTCCAGAGTGTTTCTTCATCGCCCGCGTCTGTTGTTCGCGCGGTGTCCCAAGATGTTGATTCAGAGCTCTGCCTACCCCTACGACATCTGCGCGGGTGTTCACAAACAGCTCCTCTCGACCGCACGCACGCGGGTCAAATGAACAGCTAACAGCGCGATAGGAATCGGTAGCAACGGTAAAACTCACCCTGGAACGACGTGCGAAGCGGCGTGTTGTTCGTCGGCACTCCCGTCGAAAAAGGCAAAATAAAGACACGAATACTATATATATACAAGTATCATGCGCAGAAGAGAATAGAAACACTTAAAAGCAATAAAAAATACACTGGAATAGATAAAAATAGGTAATGGAATCGAAAAACAGAGGATTAAGAGGAGACAAGCGACAAGGTACTGCGATCTCAAGGCAGAGCAGCCTCTCCCACAATTCCACGCGCGCGGGCCACGGCCCTTGGGAAAATTGCAATGTTAGTAGTGGGCACTTGTTAGGAAATGGGGGCTTACTCGGTATTTTACAGTAGATACAACTTTGGCTGTAGCCACTGCAGCGCTAATGAAAACCGTGCAGAATCTCCAATCCGGAACATGTTAGTTGTGCAAAGCACATCATCGAAAACCAGGCTGAATGTCGAAATCCGGAACACACTCAGTCGCTCTCGGCGATTACAAGCACAGGATCGAAGCTGTCGAAGCGTGTGCTTCCATAGTTCCCGTGACATCCTGTCTTCACAATCAACGAGATTTGCGCATGCTTTCCTTCTTGTCAGCACATCCTCCACTTGCATTTTTGAGGGGCCTGGCAATTCTGGGCTGCTGTCGGGCTTTCTTTTTATATGACGGCTTTGTTGCTGCACGCGGCATGCACCACTGTGGCATCCTGTTGCTTCCTTCGTATATTGTGGATGTGTTAAATGCGTACAGGAGAAAAACAACTTTTTTGAAGCTCAAGTTGGGGGTGCATTAATTATGCGAGTGCATTGAGTATGCAAGTAAATATGGTAGAGTACTGTCCACCAATCATTTGTCATTTAAAAAAAAATGCTTTCTTCCCCCATTCACTGCGCCTCAGTAGCTGCCATCTTGGTTTTAACCGCTTGGACAGATAAAGCGCCCATACCAAGTTTAAAAGGCAACTCCGCTTCATTTTTGATATTTAGAAAACTATGCAGCCCTCTTCGGTATCATATAGGAAGACGCCATGTCAAATATTACGATCTAATTTCGTCTCTATATTTAATAAACTGGCCAGCGAACTTTCAAATGAGCCAAGTCGAAAAAATCTGCCAACTCTAGCGTGCGACGTGAGGCGCAATCGTCAGCGCAGTCAATGCGACGGAGTTGGAGCGGCCAACGATGAGCCACTACGTCAGAGGCATGTCTACGTCATTCTCACGTTTTGTTTGTTTTTACTTCTCGGAGCGGAATTGAACGATGACGTCATGAGTTTCTCCTCCCGGTGTTGGCTCGACGGCGTCCACGTGATCATCGTAACGCGGATGCGCTAGTTTGCGCTGCCCGGCGCGCTTATCGGTCTGTTTCTCCGCTCCCCTTCTCCTTTTTCGTCTTCTCCCCTTCTCCCTCTCCCCCGGGCCGTCACCGTCCACGCCATTTGAAGCGACCTGTCCACGTCGCGGGTCCTGTTCCTCGCCCCCACGAACGGCACAAGACCACGTGGTTCGACGTGACGTGGCCATGACTCTGACGACCCGCGGCCAATGTTGCCTGACACAACCGAAGTTTCGGTTTCAGCTGATGTTTAAATTAAGATTACACAAATATTATTTCACATTTCCCGAATCCGAAGACGTAGAGCTGTTTAGTAGTGCTTTGTGAAATGGAATCACATGTAAGCCTAAATTTTTCGGAATTGAGCGGTGTTGCCCTTTAATCATTTCTTCAGCAAAAAAGAGGCGGGCGCTTCCTCAGTATTGTACAGTAGGTGTACAATTTAAAAATCAAGGATAGTGTGTAACAGCGCATAGCAATACAAGATGGGGATAGAGAGAATCAAGAAGTTGTTATTACCAATACTGTGGCTACAGCCTCGTCGTGGATGGCTGCCTCCGCTGCTTCCAGCTCCTCCAGGGTGCTGGCTGGCAGCCTCGGAAGTTCCCGTGAAAGAATCGCAGCCGTCGGGATCGGTACAGCTTGCCCCGTTGGCAGCTCTAGAGCTGCTATTTGGTCCGACAGCTGCTGGACATCCAGCCTCAGCTGCATAGTCTCCTGCTGCATCTCACGGTTCTGGTGGCGGAGTTCCACTAGCAGGTGGATGATCCGCAGCTGGGCACCTGAAACACAAGCAAATATTTCCTTGGGAGATGCCAGCGCTCAGTGCCCTTTGCCCACGAAAATATAAAAAGTAAAGCTCTGCCAAGCATGGTGCGACAATGCAGCAGCTAATACGAAAAAAATGGGCTGCTGTAATTTTCGTATAAAGCACATCACAAGGGAGCTTTGGGGCAGCGCAGTGGACTATGGTCAAGTGGTCCAAACAGCAGAAATCAAGCATTGATTTAAGGGGGGACACGGCTCCTTAAAACGAAAAAAAAGGAAAAAAAATCACATTTTTGAAATTATGTTTTTTAACATCTACAGGTATGTTCGCATCTTTTCTCTAAGTATTATCGCAAAATATGCCCCCGCAGGGGGCACCTGTGAAAGCAGGTGTTTGGAGAGTGGCGTCTCCACGGACCCCGAGCTCCGCAGGGGGCGCCTGCACCTTAGGTGCTAGGTGCTTGGTGAGTAGCGTCACCACGGACCCCAGCCACGTGGGCCACCATACCCGCACGCAGGGGGCACCTACTTTTGTAGGTGCTTGGTGAGTGGCGTCACTACGAACCTCGAGCCATGTGGGTTCGCCCACCCACGTCTGGCTGTGCGTGGCGTACCCGTGTCCGGGGAAAAGGGGACCCTGGTGGTTGAGCTGAGCCCGGGGTATGTTTGGACCCTTCGGGGCCCCCCGGGTGAGGCAATACACCGCTTCGACCCCTGCTTCTCGTAGACGGGTGTCCTGGCTTGGCCCGACCAGGATGATTCAGTCAGTCGCCTCTTCTGCCCTCTTCTTCCTTCTTTCACTTTTCCTTCCACCTCTTTCTCTTTTCTTCTACACTCTCTTCCTTCCTTTTTCACCTTCTTAGGCGGCAAGGGCTAACCTTGAGTGGAAACAGGTCCTGTCCCTGCATCCACACTCGGTTATAGTGCCCGGGCAGCACTGGTAGAGTAATTGTGTCAGCCAAGCCTTTCTTGTTATGGCACATTACCTACCCCCTCGTTGGGCTCCGTGGTGGGCGGTGCACCCGGGCACTGAAACTCCTTCCCATCTATATGGGTTCTCAAACTAAAAAACCTCCTGATCGGGCCCTGAAAAGGACCCGCACCGAAGTACCGTTTCAATTTGAAATGTCTCTTGTTTCCGAAAAGTTTCCGAGATTTCTAGTTTTACATTCTGAAAGTGAAAAGCCTCTGAGCAAACTGTCCCCCTTCCTTGTAGCCAAGGTACTAGAAGGCGTTGTTGGTCAGAACTTTCATGCGAAGAAAATGGCATCCGGAGACCTCCTTGTAGAGATCAATACAAAACAGCAGAGTGATGCCCTCCTGGCTCTCAACTCGGTTTCGGACTACAAAGTCACTGTTTCTCCGCACCGCAAACTGAACACTGTCCAAGGAGTTATTTCCGAGGACGACCTGCTAGACACATCAGACGCAGAGTTAGTGGAGGGGCTCTCTAGCCAAGGAGTTGTTGCTGCGCGACGAATCAATATTCGTCGTGATGGCAGCGAACGGAAAACAAAGCACATCATCCTAACCTTTGACAGCACCACTCTCCCTGCGACTGTAAAGGCAGGCTACCTACAGTGCAGAGTCCGACCCTACGTGCCAAACCCCCAACGGTGCTTCAAGTGCCAGCGGTTCGGCCATGGGTCACGTAGCTGTCGGGGGGCCGACACATGTGCTAAGTGCTCAAGCAAAGAACATGTTGCCGACAACTGTGACAATGAGCCAAAATGTGCGAACTGCGAAGGTAACCACCCTTCATACTCGCGTTCCTGCCCTCTTTGGAAACAAGAAAAAGAAATACTGACGCTGAAAGCCAAAGAAAACATATCATACGTAGAAGCAAAGAAACGATTTTCTTTCTTATCAAAGGGTGGATATGCCGAGGTCGTGCGCAGGGGACCGGCACGACCAGTGACGGCATCGACGGGAACCCAGACCTCTCCGGATGATCTGCGGCTCTCGTTGAAGTCCCCTCCTAAACCCACAGGGGCGGTGCCAGTGGCACCGGGTCCCAAGCCCAGGGTGGATGCTGGCTCACTAGCATCCACTTCAGAGCAGGGGAAGGCCCCCCCTGGTCGGGGCCGGCCACCCCGTACCTCTGGCCCGAATAGACCTGGTGAGCCGTCACGGCAGTCGACCCCCCAGGGGCGGCCGTCGGCGACGCATGAGGAGCCCATGGACGAGAGTGGGCCCAGATCCGACGAGGAGGTTCCCTCCTCAGGATCGGTGTTTTCTTTCTCTGCCCCCAGTGACCCCACTGGGAGGCAGGCAGATACGTCGAAAAAGAAAAACGCTCCACGTGTAAAAATTGATTTTAAACCATAGTGATGTCATCTTATGTTTCGTCCTGTTTTTTTAGTCTATTTTTTATTTTTACCTTTTTATTGCTATGAGTAAACATATGGGCGTCATGCAATGGAACTGTCGCGGCCTTCTTCGTAATATTGATGACGTGAACACGTTTCTTGATGAGCTCCGTCCCGTGGCGCTCTGTTTACAGGAAACTCATCTCAATGACAATCATACACAGATCTTACGTCGTCACCAAGTTTTTAGGAAGGATCGCCTTTCCCCCACTCCTTCCGGTGGTGTTGCAGTGGTAGTGCAAAATGGAGTGGTGTGTGCTCAAGTACCTCTTCAAACACCACTTGAGGCAGTGGCAGTTCGTGTCCTCTTTGATCGCCTCATCACCATTGTATCGCTCTACCTTCCACCTAACAGTCCATTGCATCTCCATGAACTCCAAGGCCTCGTAGATCAGCTGCCCAAACCTTTTTTAATCTTAGGTGATTTTAGTTCCCACCATCCTTTGTTGGGAAGCTCTCGTCAAGATTCCCGTGGTGGAGTTATTGAACGGCTCCTATCGCTATCTGGACTGTGTCTTTTGAATAAGAGAGAACCAACCTTTTTTAGCTCTGTTCATAACACATTCACATCAATAGATCTTTCCATATCATCACCCTCTTTACTTCCATGTTTTTCGTGGAAGGTTTTAAATAATCCTTTTGGAAGCGATCACTTCCCCATAATTTTAGAAACAGTTATACCTCTTCCTTCGCTTTCGACCCGCCTTCCAAGGTGGAAGTTTGAGAAGGCCGACTGGGCTCTGTTTGGTTCAGAAGCTGTGTTTGATTCCTCTTTATTTACTAGTATGTCTGCAGAGGAGGCGACAACTTATGTCACTGAATGTTTAATTAATGCTGCTGCATTGTCTATCCCACAAACCTCTGGTAAGCTCCCCAGGAGATGCAAACCCTGGTGGAACGATGAGTGTACAGCCACTCGAAAGAAACAAAATAGGGCTTGGGGAATCTTCCGCCGATATCCGACGCCTCTTAACTTGATAGAATTTAAAAAAAGCTGAGCCAAGGCTCGATGGACGAGAAAACAAGCCAAAAAGACATCGTGGGTTAAATATATTTCAGCCCTAAATAGCTTTGTACCGTTAAAAGATGTGTGGGACCGCCTGCGGAAGGTCCAAGGAGATTACCAATCCTTTCGCACTCCTCTCTTTTCCTCCTCCTCTGTATCACTCAAAGATCAAGCAAACATCCTTTGTGAACATTTTCAGCTTATCAGTAGTTGCTCAAATTTCAGCGCAAAGTTTAAGAAATTCCAGTCTATTGCTGAAAAGCAGTCAATTTCCATGTTAGGGTCTGCCACTGTTTCATACAACAAACCATTCACTATGGGTGAACTCAAAGTAGCACTTGCTACAAAAAAGCAGGCTGCACCAGGCCCAGATAAAATTCATTATGAAATGCTTAGACACCTGTCCCCTGAATCACTTTGCCATTTGCTGACGTTTTTTAATCACCTATGGAAACAAGCTGCATTCCCTCAGTGCTGGAAATGTGCTCATGTTATACCTCTCTTGAAACATGGAAAAGATCCCTCTGTCCCCACAAGCTACCGCCCCATCGCACTCACTAGTTGCCTGGGGAAGACATATGAAAGGCTCATTAATCGGCGTCTTCTTTATTTTTTTTGGAGGCTGAGAACTTTTTTGATGTTAACCAGTGTGGATTTCGAGAGGGACGATCAACCACAGATCACTTGGTTCGTTTAGAAACCCTTATTCGTGAGGCATTTGTGCACCGACAACATTGTGTTTCGGTATTTTTTGATATGCATAAAGCATATGATACCGCATGGAGGTATGGAATCCTTCGAGATCTGTACAACTGCGGTGTGCGCGGTCGATTGCTTCAGTGCATACAAAACTTCCTAACCAAGCGAACCTTTCAGGTTCGCTTGGGTGGCACACTGTCAGGTGTTTTTAGCCAAGAAAATGGGGTCCCTCAAGGAGGAGTTTTAAGCGTTACCCTTTTTGCTGTTAAGATCAACAGTCTTGGAAGGGTGATACCGCCATCGGTATCTTATTCTCTTTATGTAGACGACGCGCAGATCTCCTTCTCTTCATGTAACCTCTCCAGTTGTGAACGGCAACTACAACTCACTATCAACAGGATGAGCAAATGGGCGGATGAAAACGGTTTCAAGTTTTCTCCCGAAAAAACTGTTTGTGTTCCCTTTTCATTGCGCCGGGGTTTGTCTTTGGACCCCACTTTGCATCTCAATAACATAGACATATCTGTTCAACAGGAACACAAATTTCTTGGTGTAATCTTTGACAAGAAGCTTTCTTTTGTGCCACATTTGAAGAAGTTGAAACGTAAATGCTTAAGTTCTTTAAATGTTCTCAAGGTGTTGTCCCACATTTCATGGGGATCGGACAGGCGATGCCTCTTACGATTATACAACTCCCTGGTTCGGTCTCGGCTTGACTACGGTGCAGTCGTGTATGATTCGGCACGATCTTCTACTTTGAAGATGCTGGATCCCGTTCACCACTTGGGGCTCAGACTTGCCTCCGGTGCATTTCGTACATCACCTGTGTTAAGCCTATATGCTGATACACATCAGATGTCGCTTGAGAAACGCAGACAGTACCTGAGTCTCTGTTATGCTTATCGGGTCTATTCTAATCCACAACACCCAGTTTACAGTGCCATTCATAGCTGTCGTTTCTCTCGACTTTTTGAAAACAAGCCGAGCATTGTACGGCCACTCAACTTTCGCATTCAGAATTTCAGTGCTTCCCTTCATGTCCCACTTCATGTTGCCGTGCTAAATTACAGGGACAGAGTTGCTCCTTGGGACGAAGTTCCAATCGTTTGCGACTGGACACTTACAAAATACAGTAAGCGGGCTACCTCCCCACGAGTTCTTCAACAGGAGTTCCTTTTATTACAGGAGACTTATAGAGGTTACACTGAATTCTATACCGATGGGTCGAAATCCTCGTCTTTTGTTGGCTGCGCAGTATATTCTGGTTCCTTCATGAAATCTCTTCAACTTAACTGTGTGGCAAGCATCTTTTCTGCAGAGCTTTATGGCATTTTACTATCTGTTGATCACATACTAAAAAACAATATAAGGAAAGCTATTCTCTTTGTTGATTCTCAAAGCGCATTACTGGCTGTGTCCTCACTGCTCCCTACAAAGAATGTTCTTACTCTACATGTACGAGGTAAATTATATGGAGCCCTCCGACTCGGACATGACATAAAGTTTTGTTGGGTGCCGAGTCATGTCGGGATTCCAGGGAATGAGAAAGCCGATAGCTTGGCTACATATCTGCCAAAGATTTAGTAGCAACTTGTGGATTACCTCATCAAGATTTGAAGTTGTTTTTGAAAAAATCACTCTTGATATCATGGCAGTTGGAGTGGGACAGAGAGTATGACAATAAGCTTCATGTCATAAAGCCCATTTTGGCCCTGTGGGAGAGCTCGTTTCACAGGGAACGGCGTGTAGAGGTTCTGCTCTGCCGCCTAAGAATTGGCCACACACGCTTGACGCACTTGCACCTTCTTCGTGACGAAAATGTGAAGCTTTGTTCCCATTGTGGGAAAGGCCTTACAGTGTTACACATTTTATGGCATTGCCCTTTTCACCATCAGTTGCGCCAGTCTAGCTTCCCTGAACTTTTTAGGGGTTATCTTCCCTTTCATCCAATGTTTTTACTCAGTGACTGCCCTTTAGTGCCTTTTCACCGTGTTCTCGACTACCTAAAGAAAACTGGCTACCTACACCAGTTGTAATAATTTTTTTATACTGTTATCTAAAACCGTTTTGTTTAGTGCCAGCTAAACAACATTGAATTGGCGCAATATGTCCTCCGTTGTCAATGCGCCACTAAAACCCTAATCATCATCATCATCATCGCAAAATATGCCCTATTTATATTGGGGTATTGATTTGAAGTATCTAAACGGTGATGCTTCCTCCCAAAGAAGCAAAAAAATGGTACAATTTGACCGCTTTTAGCTCGAGAACAACGCGATAGAAGGGAGACATCTTGGTTTCATTTGAAAGCTCCGTTCCCGCTCTTTCTTCTCCCGCCATTCACGATGCTAGACGGCGATTGGCCGCCGAGAACGAAGCACAAATAAAAAACTAAATCTTGCCACGCGGTTGGCTGTTTCGGATCACGTGTGCAAATGACGCTTTCTCATTGGCCGTTAGGGTTACGCAGCGTCTGCTCGTTGTTTCCGATCCGCCATCTTTGATTCTCGTGCGCGTCTCCGACCATGCCGAGCACAACAACTCCACGAAAAAAGTTTCACACGGCCCACAAATTTGGAATAAAACGAAAAAAAAAAAAAGGCCCGAGGAAGCTAATCCACGGCGCAGTTCAACTTCCCGCGAGCCTGAACGTCGACGACGAGGTGCGGGAGCCCGAACGCGAAGATGTCGCATCGACGGCGCCGTTGACATCGGCGACTTCAAGCGAGCGAGTGCGGCTCGACACTGTGATGCTCAGCGCTTCCGAGATCGACGAGAAAGAAAAAAAAAGCAGAGGAAGAACTCAAAGAACTTTCGTCGACGTCCGCTACGACGCGGAAAGCTGCCCTGATGGCCGGCGTCTCGGGCGCCGATCAAGAAGCTCCCTAGAGTACAGAGGGTTCCATCGTCGTAAGCCTCGACGTCGTGAACGCGCTCCTTCAACTCGCGAAGTTTGTTGCGGCGGTGTCGAACTCATAAAATGCGATCACGACTATGGACTTGCAGTAAAACTCCTGGTGGCTACTAAACCTCTACCTTGTAGATAGATGAAGAATTTTTGGAAAGTGCAGTAAAAATATGTACGAGAACGTTTTTCGCTGTTTTCTCGAAATGAACATTTTGCGCAGTTTGCTATTTTGGGGAAGCCGTATCTCGGCCTGTACACAACCGATCTTCCTAATTCTTTCTTTCTTTGTTAGGTGTATAAGTGGGGTATCCAATAAGAGGTCTAATTGCATCATCCTAGGCATCAGTATTTTTTGTTAGCACCTCGAATATATTGTAAAAAATAATTTATAAACTGAAAATTTCGAAATGCTGTAAAAACGTTATAAATAATCATGGAGCCTGTATTTATACCTTATTGGATTCTATAGACCTTCTAGTTTACAGAGATATATTCCTTTCTGAGTTTCGTCATCATAATTTTTTGGAATCTCGCCCATAAAATGTTTAAATAAAATAGTTAATTTTCTCAAAAATAACCAAGCTATTTTGAAACAAAATACATATTTGTCATCAGAATGGGAAGATGATTATGCTCTATAAATTTCATTTGGGTTGGACCGTAAATAAGGAAAAAACCTCAAGAAGCAGTGTTCCCCTTTAACTGAAAGGTCTCAAAGCCTTTACATGCGTGCAGTTTTTCGATGCATCTTTTGAAGAGACGGACTTACATTTAGAGGTGCCGTGGGTTCGGCGACAAATATAAAATGAAATATTTTTATATAATAACAGAATTTAGGAGTATAAAAATAAATTAAGCATAGTAAATCGCAATTTCAGCGGTTCATAGGCTGTTTACCGAATCATACAATAGCGATCAGCTTTTTAGCACCAGTTGCGAGATGTTCGTAGTCTCCGCATCCGGGGGGGGGGGGGGGGGGGGGGGGGTTAGTAGCTTGTTTTTGGAGACCTGATCCTGATACCGCCCCAAGAGCAGGCCTTGGAGCATGCTTGTAAATGGCAACTAGAGCTCCCGATAACAGCACTCAACAAAATAAACTCCCCAGTGTTAAACAAAAAACAGATTGCAGGAGAGCTTTTTTTTCTAAGTAGAATCAAAACGAAGCAGGCTTTTCTCTAGATCCACCTTCTTCTTAATTGGTTTTCTTTGTCAACTTCTTTCGCGGCTTTAGCTTTTACAATTTGCTTTCTTTCCTAGATTTGTTTGTGGATTGGAAGGGACAGGCTAGAAGGCGATTGTTTGCATGTTTTTGGAAGCCTTCCCGGATGGAAAAAGTTTGATATAGCCAATATGTTGTTCGTTATAAAAAGTACTTTTTACATGCATTTTTATTTATATTTTCCGTGAGTTTGATATCGACAATAATTCGCTGTACCTGTGTTCATTCTAAACGGGTTTCACTGTACAGCACTCAACACAAACCACACTCCAGCTCAACGCTATGGAGCCCTGCGAGCGAGAAACTAATACTAAAAAGACTCAACCTTCATAAAACAGGAACAAGCCAACAAAACAGTGACGAAACCCCGACACTAACTAACAACGAGAGCAAACCGAGATGGAACTCCAACGTTACCGCTACACACATGGGATAATCCCCCAAAACAGTCGCGACAGAAAGTAGCACTGTGTAAAAATCTTCCCAACATTCAACAGTTCGTACTTCAGAGCCAGAGAATCAAGTAGACAAGTTCTAGAAAACCAGGCTTAGCTTTCCGGTAGGTGCTGAGTCCAGAGCAGTCCGTAGTCTGGAGTTGTCGGCCGAAGAACTTCGTCTCGGAGTCCGGCGGTTTGGTTAGAAGCTTGATAAGGTCGACACCGCGCACCACACAGCCACACACGCTTCAGCACAACAAACTCAAACACTTGCCCGACAGGCAGGGCAGAAGCCAAAAATTACACGTTCCAAGACTCATCTGCAGGGAGTAACCGCGTTGAGCAGCGATCCGGCCAGCTCTGGGGTTGGACTACCTTCTTTGTTCCCGAACCCCCTTTTATACACTCTAATCATGGTAACCTTTGTAAAGGTGCACGTTTTCACATTTTTGTGCACCTATAAGTTAAAGGTTACACAAATGTAACCTTTACTAATATTAACTTTTGTCAAAGTTACAGTGGCAAAGGTTACCTCTAATTTACTTATAGAAAGGTTACAATCTCGTTAGCATTGTAACCTTTATAAAGGTATCTGCCCGCCAGAAAGTTATAGGTAACTTCCATGTGTTCGTGTAACCTTTGAGTGAAGCAACAGCTGGAATAAGAAATCCTTTTATTAAAAATGGCATTTTTGGCGAAAATTCACAAAAAGCATCCTGCTCGATTGTGATTTGACCCGTACAAAAATAGGACAACCCATAAAATAGTGAAAAACTAGAGAACAAAAAAAATACTGTAATATACAAAAAGGGCAATTGATTCCGAAGTATCACAATATACGTAATCACAAATTCCCGAGTCTGGGATACATCAATAAAAAGCTGTGATATAAATTACGTCCATAATGTAAAGGCACTATTATCGTAAGCGGTTAGCAGGTATCGTAGCATATATGCATCACAAAGAGCGCTGTTGAACGGTGTACAAAGCACTTTAGAATCTAAGGCCATATTATATCAGTGCTAGCCGCACACAAAAAAAGTTGAAAATTCGCTTAAAGAAAGCAAATAAAATCACGTTAAATCTCACTTCGACAGAAGCTTCGGCTTAACCAGCATGGCCTTTACATCTATAGTTACGAAACCACACTGGAGCTCGTACAACAGAACCGAACAGGAAAAAAAATGACTTATGTAAAACGATGTGTAAACACAGTTGAGCTGCTGTACGATAGACATAATGAACATAAAATACAAGTGCTAAAAATAATTGAAAACTGTAACTATAAAGTACATCACAGTTGTTAAAGGGAAACTATAATAAGAGCTCTGAAATGGATATAGAGGCAGCACGGAAAACACAAGTGTATGAGCTATAGAGTTGTTAATTTTTTTTATGGTCTCTTACCCTATATTATAACACATGAACCTGTTAGTAAAACCTAAACCATGATTCGGTAGAATAAGGTGAACTTAAAGTGAACGGCACTTTAAAAATGACAACATTCACTGCAAGACAAGAAAAAGTATTCTGCGATTCAGAAGAAAGAAGTCAAGGAACCAGACGACATTTACTTCCCCATCTCAGGACGCAACCTATTTTTAATGGTATTTGCTTCCGAAAAGTTAACACAAATTGTTCTTCTTCAACATAATGAGCAAATTTTTCAGCCGGTTCGTGAGCAGTCCACTGGGCACTTTTGTGTCAGGTAGAGTTATCTTCTGCAGTAAGACGAGCACCGTTGAGAACGCTGGTGGGTAGTCAAGGTTCTTAATGTAGTACGTCAGCAGGCAGAAAATCAGAGCTCGCTCTAGATTTCCACCCGAGATCCAGATGTGACTGGTCACTGTCCAAGTACAGAAAGAGAGCTATTTCTTCACTCGTTCTTCAGCAGGAGTTTGCTGAACTGGAACAGAAATACAAGGACTACTCACACTTTTACACTGATGGATCAAAAACACCAACTTTCGTTGGGTGTGCGGTTTACTCCATTGCCTTCGAAAAAGTTAGACAACTCCATACTCTTGCAAATATTTTTACTGCTGAATTGTATGCCATTTCAATGGCTGTTGAGTACTTACTGGAGAACAATATCATGAAAGCAATTCTGCTTGTCGACTCCCAGAGCGTTCTTCTAGCCATTTCGTCCTTAACAGACAGTAAGAACCTTCTCGTGCAATATCTTCGGGTACGGTTAAACCGAGCACTTCAGGTAGGACACTTGATCAAATTCTGTTGGGTTCCTAGCCACGTAGGTATTTCCGGCAATGAGAAAGCAGACTTGCTTGCTGGCTCTGCAAAAGAGTCCCCAAAACTGCCTCTTGGCTTGCCACACCAAGACCTGATACCAATCATCCAGAAATCAATTCTGAAGTCATGGCAGTTGGATTGGGATTTGGAAAAAGAGAACAAGCTTCATGTTATCAAGCCCCAACTGGGGGTGTGGGAGAGTTCCTCCCATAAACACCGTCAGGTTGAAGTTCTCCTTTGCCGCTTACGAATCGGTCATACCCGTTTGACTCATTTGCGCCTGCTCTGTGGTGAGGACGTTAAACTTTGCGACAACTGTGGGAAAGCTATGACTGTTTTGCACATCCTGTGGCATTGCAAATCTTTAAACCAAGAGCGGCGATCATGTTTTCCAGAACTTTTTCGAAGTCACCTTCCCTTTCACCCATATTTTCTGCTTGGCGATCAACCATTAGTACCATTCAATCGAGTTTTAAAGTTCCTTCATAAAACTGGCTTTTTACACCAGCTGTAGCTTCCAGTTCGTATAGATTATACTTTTAAGCCTCTTGGAAAAACCTTTGTTTGGCGCAATATGGCCTGAGTTGCTCTTGTGCCAAAAAACCCCAATCATCATCATCATCATCCGCGCTGCTTGGACTTTTCAGTGTACTCGAATCAGCAAAGGCCGCCTTGGTGCCCATCTTTGCCAGAACTGACTTAGGAAATACATAGTCATGACAACACATGTTATGCCGTTTTAGTCCAGCACGCACAGTCAGAAAGGCATTGGCTATGAATGTTGCCATCTTGTTTCGGAGCTTGGACTTTACGATGTTTACCTGACTAAATACACGTTCCACTTCGGCATTGGACCAGGGTAGCAACTAGGACGCAGAGTGCGAAGCCCGAGAGTTCCTTGAAGGTTTTTTTTTCTGATGCATCTTTATACACCACTTCACTCCAGAAAGACACGACATCGGAAGTGTTCTCCCATGGAACCAGTGTGATCTTCCCCCATTGGAGGTCGATAACAGTGATAATCTCGGCTGGTGCACCTAAAAGTTCCATTAGGGGAATGAGAGACTCTTTGATCACTTTGAGCGTGTTGCCAGGGGAAAGTGGGGCTGTTTGTCTCATAATGTTAATGTTGTCAGGCAGCCTCAACTTCAGTTCCTTGAACAGATGTCGGTGGAATTCGCCGCTGCGTTTTCTGAACGAGTCCTCGGCTTCTGAGGTAAGACCCTGTCCTCTCATGTCTCGTATCTTCTTTTCAGCCTCATACCCAAGGTGGGGCTTTGGGTCTGCATAGCTGTCTTGATCACAAGTCAGTGGGTCCAGCCTACATGTTGGCAGAACAATCTTTTTGGCAAGGCCTTCAATGAGCAGGCTGAGGTCGTTCATTTACTTGAGAGGGTCGGCAGTGCTTGTATCAAGAGCCTTATTCACAACCTGTACCTCTGTAAGAGATGGATGCAGAAAGAGCAGGTAGGCACGGTTCATCTCATCGCGTTACATGGCATGCAACAACTCTGCCGTGTAACATTTCTCGCTGTGGCGAACAATGTTGAAGTGGGACTTCAGTTCGTTCCACTGGCCCAGGATACGTATTATGGCTGCTTCAATCGACAGCCACCTAAAGTTACTGCACCAGTTTCAAAGGTTCTCGCCCTTCATTCAGTTTTTGGTAGAGCAGACGGTAGGCCACTTGACGCATCAATAACTTCGAGAACCAACTGTAGGTCTCTCTTATAAAAAAAAGTCAAGGTTTCTTGGCAATGATTCAGACATTGAGCTGGACACTGCAAGCTGCAGTGAGTGGCTCGCACATCTCACAAGAATCGGTGACGGAATTTCAGCTTTCAGTTTCTGGTACACACCATTGTTGGTCCCAATCGTGACGGCTGCATTATCTGTTCCTAAGCCTCGCATTCTTCCGAGGTCCAGACCAACCCCCTTTGCACACGCCTTTAGCGCATCCACTATGGACTGGGTATTGCACTGCTGAAGCTCTGCTAGGCACCAAAATGTGGACGTTACGCTGCCCTTCCTCTCGCTGTAGTAAACAATTGCTACACCAGTCAGCTTGGTGACACTTTTGTCAGTGGATTCGTCCAAGATAAGGCTTAAAGGACCGCTGCCGAGGTCGTTTAGCAGATCGTTGAGGAAGTGTGGGTGCAGTACGTTCTTGATGATTCCACTACACTTCGTACGATGGAGATGAAGGTCTTTTGCAGCCTCGCTGTCACTGAAACTTTCTGCACATCACACCGAGATGATCCACGGACAGAACGGAGCAGTGCACGGTAACAAACAGTGCTATTGAAGCTTCTTCAGCGCTGGTTTCCTGGTGCTTCACAGGAAACGTGAGAATAGCTTGTCTTTTCAAAGAGAAACTTTCAGTCGCAGAAAGATGCTTTTTTGTCGCGGCATGGCTGACCATGTCGGCATGCTTTGCAACAATTTCGCACCTGCACGCACGGCACGCGGCCATCGCGGAATCGGAACTTATTTTGGTAATCCAGTCTTTGATTCGGTCATCCTTGAGCCACTCTCGTCTGAACTTTTGAGTGTACCTTTGCTTGATTTGTCCTGTTTTCTCCGTGATTTCGGTCTGCCAGGTTAAAGCCTCACTAAATGCCACAACCATGTGTAACGGTTTAGCTGCAGTAGCTGCACGTGCCAGAAAAGGCTGCGCTAATTGTTTCGCTGCTAGCGGGCTAGGTGCGCGACCAGCCCCACTCGAGTAGATTCGGGTTACTCCAGAGGGTCAGATCACGTGACAACAAAGCCAAAGCGACGAGGTCCCGCCTAGGTGGTGTTGCGCTAATGGCGGATAGTGTGGGTCGGGTAGGTTGGGAAGATATGTTTCCGGGGCGGGTGATGTCACTGGAATGCGAGGACGACTAACTTTTGGAACACAACTCGTAGCAGATTTTCAGATAAAAGTATTTAAAATAGTTATTTTGAAAGCAAGCTAGAAAACCCTCTAGATTTTATAAAAACAAGCTAGAATTTCCCGCTAGCCGCTAGACCATATTTTACCAGCTAGACGATCACCAAAAAAGGCTAAATCTAGCAGAAAAGAAGCTAAGTTGGCAACACTGCATCCCGGCCTGGCCTACCCAGTTTCTTTATTTCGCAGCCGCTAGATGGCGCTGCGTGTAGTGCCAAACTGCGTTGCCGGTTGCCTATGGATACCCGTGACAAGAAATGAACGGGTAGATTTTGGGCGGTAGCTAGCGCCATCTGCCCTATGCACACCGTTTCGGTTTCGGTTTCAAAACCGAAAAAGATAAATTCGCTTTATCGGATACAAATAATACTTAAAAACACTAAAATCATGGGAACCTTAGTTTCAAAGGTAGATTGGAAATAAGGCTGTCTCTAGTTTTGATACAAAATCACTCTTTATTTTTTTTGTTGTTGTTGCAAATGATGCCATAGTTTTGAACATAATTATTTTTTGCACTTGGCTAAATATGAAGATGGGCGACTTTAATTCACAGTATGGTTGAAGTTGTTTGTGTGCCTAAATTTTGTCACTTTACCTGTTGATATTTGACAAACATTTTACGCCATATCGAAATAAAAGGTCACGGCGAGATTGATGCGTTTTCCACTTATCGCTGATAACACGCCAGCTCGGTGCCCTTTTTGAGCATTGCACGGCGATCCGGTGCGCGAACAGATCGAAAGCAGTCTGCCAGTGCCGTAGCCAGGAAATGTTTCCAGGGAATGTTTTTCTTTGCTCAAAACATTCAAAAGTGAAAAAAAAAAAAACCAAGGAAGAGGAAAAGAAATCGCACAAACACAATTCTAGACACTATTTTTTTGTTTCTCAGAAGACAAAAATTCAACCTTTTTTTGTCTCGTTCGTCCGATATTTAAAGCGGAGAACTTTAATGTGGAGCAACACAAACACGCACTCATCAATTATAATAATGGACTTTCCACAAAAAAGTCCAGGGAGGCTCACAAAGTATAGGTGGTACTCACTGAGCCTGCAGGTTCGATTTTGCCAGGGAGCGCCACCGTCGATCCGCCATCTTCGAGGTCACGGTTTGACTGGCTTAGGCACGCGGCTGTCCGTTGGTAGTGTGTGCTAATTTCATATAGTTGAAGAAGCTTCGTCGAACAGAAGAGAGAAAAAGGTTTATCCCGGGGGCGGGCCGTTTTAGTTTCCTTGTTTCCGCCAAGTACCGTTTTTAAAGGCTGAACCGCATGTAAGCAATTTAGCGAGCGACGGGACGAGACGAGCGACAGTGACGAGACCCGTTTCGCTGTCGTTCGGTCACTCGCGGGACGAGGCGAACCGCATGAAAACAACGGGAGCAAGCGACCAAGGCGATTAGCAACGTTTTCTAGAAATCCAAAAACCGAGCGACGCGACGACCGACCGCGAGAAATCTCCGTTGCTCGTCTTCCCGCTCGCCAAATCGCTTACATGCAGTTTTTAAATTGCTTGGGCTAATGAAAAATGTGCCGCATTTTTCATAAGCCGCGCACTCTGTGAGCCGCACGGTATGTTCCTGCACACAGGGGTGGAACGGCTGCGCCATTTGCGCCATTTTGCGCCAGAGGCATTTGTCTGCGCCATCCTGCGCCATGTTGCGGAAACTGCGCCAAAGCCAGTTCCTCGCGCCATTATGCTCCAAATCTCAAAACGTGCGCAAAAAAAATTGTATTTTGTCTTGGTTTCGGTTTCTATCGACTCGATTGGCAACAATGAGCGCGTTTAGCTTGGTCGGCCTTGCAATCCTTTGTTCTGTTTATTCTCCCTGTGTATCCCGAATCGAAAGCGCGCACACACACACACACAAAAAAAAAAAAAAGAAACTTTGGGGTTGCATTCTAAGCGCTACACCACCTGCGACTGGATCGTTATTCAACCATAAGCGGGGTCGACTAGTAAAGCGTCAGATTGTGTGAGGCTCTGAGGCCCGGGATCCGCACGTCAGCCAGTTGAAAACAAATGAGCAAAATATGCGTTTAGTACTTCATCGTTAGAAGTTAGAACCACATTCCCGCAAGATAAATCGTGATTTTCTAGAACTGAAACGCGGTCCTATCCGAAACCTTGTCGACCAGCAGCTCTCACGCGAGCGATAGATCTGCTCGGCGTACTTTAACCTTGCTCCTGCTTATCGCCTCAAATACGATAACTCCGTTAATCGTAGTCTGCCGTCTGGATATTGAGTTGCACAATAGGATAAACTTGAAATTGGTTGCACTGTTCCTCCGCGCAACTACTCGTCCGTTGCTTAAACACGTCACATGGTTCACACATATAGAATTACTATGTCGAACGCGTGTGGGTTGTGCGATAGGCAGTGCTGGTTTGCATTTTGAGCAGCTGAAAGCCACTCAGAAAATACTAAGGACACTATATATATATCTTCAGAAACATGGTACTTGCTTTTTGGTTCTCATTAAGACTCACAAAGTTTCAAGTTTTCGAATTTTTTACACTGTTATGCCTTCCACCTAGATCCCTAACCACTCATGTTAATCTGCGCTGCAAAGCATAATTGAAATTGCTCCTGTGATTGTCTAAGACAGAACCTGAAGGCTGCAATAAAAACTGATTTGAGCTGCTCCTAGCCTGCTCCAGAATGTAGTTTTAGCTGCTCCCAAGCTGCTCCAAAACAACTGTTTCAGCTGCTCCCGTGGCTGCTCCCAAGTACATTTCATGAGTTCCACCCCTGTGCACAGGATTGAACACTGTAGGCACGACGACACAGCGGCGATGGAGCAACACGGTTACACGGCCGTAGTACGGAAAATCCACTAGAGAAAAATAATAAAGAAACTAGCAAAACAAAACAAAGAGTAATCACACCGTGCTACAAAAGCACCAACGTAGAAAAATTAGTTCTTGCAAGAGCTACCGCCGTGGGCACGGCGGGCGACACGGAGCGCTTCATGGAGCCGAGGGAGCAACGCGGCCGCGGTAAACGAGTCCGATAGCGACAAAAACAAACTAAAACACACAAAAAATACTCCCACGACGCTTCAAAAGCACCAGAGTATAAGAATAACCCCTAGTTTCGGTCGAAAATACCCTTTAAAGTTGTAAAATGCTGCTAAACCACGCTCAAAAGGTCCGGCCAGACGACACCCGCGATAGCAAGCGACCTCGAAGATGGCGACCGTGGTGGGCGATGCCGGCGAACCTAGCCAGTGACGTCAAGTGAATGTCACCTATTCCGATGCGTTCACTTTTTCGCGGAACACTGGGGTACCCAATGACTGAAAACTACGAGAGAGTGCCAAAGAATAGCGAAGTTTAGAATACGATTAAACGTAAAAACTGCAATGCCCACCGGGGCGACGAGCAAGTGAAGCGTCAGGCTCATTGTTCCTGTGCACATTTTTCAGAAATGATTGTGCTATGATCGTGTTTCGGGTTCTTTCCGTCCTTCGGTGTCGTTTTACGAGAGAGTGCCAGAGAAAAGTACCAGTTTCTATCGTTTTCTGGGGTCTAAACATTTTGTGGAAGCCGCCGTCGGTCGATAGAAGGACGCGAGAGCACCCTTTCAGGGCTGTCTTGAATGTTCCGGTGAATGTTCAGAAGCGCAATTCCTATACCCCGTTCACCCTTAGCTAAGACTAGAAGCTCCGCCTTCAGCGCGAGCTTTCTGCCCGTGCTAATACAAGTATAAACGTGCAGGTACGCGCAAACAAAGCACAGCGGAAGCCAGCGAGCTCGCGCTGAAGGCGGTGCTTCTGGTCTGAGCTTAGAACGGAGTACTACGCAAGCGCTCCTGGGACGTTGAAGCTCTCAGGTATGGCTTCAGTCTTCGGAGTCTCAATAACGAATGTTCCGCTTCAGCGGTGCTGGCGGGCATGATGGCCAGGATTTCCAGCAGGCGGTTCACATTACATTAGGATACTAGGCCTGGAGACAAAGGCACGTTGTCTGTACCGCTGAGACGCGCTAAGCGGTGTGGCCCCTTCATATCTGTGTTCAAACCAGAACTTTTCCAGACAATGCTCCGCACAGGTTGGTGATTTGCCCAAAACCGAGGATTACGACATTGAAACCGATGTCGTTGGCCATATCATTGCTCTCGCCTTGGCCGGACGATGCTGCCTGACGTGAATGTGCCGACTCTGTTGGAGACGTTGATGACACGCTTGAAGTTGTAGGTCAACAATCATTCTTGAAAATAGCGGCAAGCGACAGCTTTGGCTATTGAACTAATTTTTGATAGTATACATACGTAAAGGAACTTTCACGACTCACGTGTTGACCGCAAGATTATAAACATCGCCCACTGCAGCAATTAAAGAAGTACGCTGGGCACGCTTTTAAACCAAGTGACTATGAGCATTCCAGAGTTGCTTTCACGGTGCATATGGTGCCGCTTCTTTTTTTCTTTACACATTTTGGTTGGTGTATTACTGAAACTAAAGGAGTACAGGCGAGTAACCCCGAAAACAAATAAATGACGGGACAAAAAAAAAAATAAAGCTAAGCTTTTTTTTTTTTTTTGTCGTCGTGTTTGTTCTTCATTGTTGGGTTTCCAAAGTCAGAGTATTGCTATTTTGGAATTTTGTTTCGCTGCCCTGATAGTGGCATGGAGTCCTTGAGACTCATAGAATAGAGGAACTTCAGTCAAGCCGCCTGCATTCTCCGAGGCGAGGCCAGCGAGAGCCTTTTATACTAGAAGGGTTCGGCGCTCTATTGATCCAGCCGCCAGTTTGACAGCTCTGACCGAACAGTCTGGCAACTGTGCGCATCGCGTTCCGAGTTTCGTTATCCGCCATGATGTGCCTTGTCGTCTCGAGCAGGCATCCGCGTCTGACTACACACTAAACATTTTCACACCCTTTTTGGTGTAAATGGCATGGGTCACAACTCACCCCCTTATTGGTGTACGAAAACGCCCTAGAAAAAAATGTCATTTCTCACACCCTCAAAAGCCAGTGTAATTCCTTGGACCCTTCACATACAGGTGTGATTCTGCTCTACACCATTTTATAAGGGTGTAATGGCAGCAGCACAACCTTCAAAAAAGGCGTGATTCTGCATTGCACCGTTTTATTAATGTGTGATGGCAGCAGTACACCCTTTCAAAAGGGTGTACTGCAGCTAGAAGAGCATGGTGAAAAAAAAAAAAAAAAACAGGGTCTAGCGACAAAAAATTGGGACAACACATCACTGTCTTAAATATTCTGAGACGTGTTGTGTTGTCCCAATTTTTTGTCGCTAGTCTCGGGTTTTTTCACCATGATCCTTCACCGGCTCACTTGCACAGTAACTCATTTCATTCAGCTAGAAGAGGAAATACAAAATGTGTAACACATCCTCAGAATAGGGCACAGACCCCCGCAGCACTTCAGCAAATGCGTTTACGGAGAAATGATTGCCAACAAGTTGAAACCTCTGCACCATTGTATTTTTTCAATCCAGAAAAACATGCGTGGATTTGATCCTCAGCTGTTACGAATTCGTGACAAACCAATTCCACACTTCAAACGCGAGCATTTGTGACCTAATGTTAAATTTCAGAAAAAAAAAAGCTACAAAATTCATCGAGGCTTAAAATAAAACCAATAAAACGAAGTATCTGATTCTTAAGCCAATGGGGAACTAAGATGACAGCATCGTAAACATAAAAATTGAGAGCAAAATACCAAAGCAAAAAGCTGGAACCAAAAATTCAGGTGTTTGGTTTTTTGAAGACCTCTCTTGGAATACGCATGTCAACAAACTAAAAGCTGACTTGTCCCGAGTTACTGGCATTATTTATAAAATTCCAAATTTAATCCCTGCCTGGCTTAGCCTAACGTTGTATTACTCCCTATTTTATTCTAGGATCAGTTACGGCATCATTATGTGGGGCACAAGAACAGCTACAAACTACAAGAAACTAATCATTTTGCAAAAAAAAAAAAGAAATAAAAATACTACGGATATGTGGAAATTATAAAGACGACATAAGGTTTTTAAAACCGCAGACACTCTTTGTCAAGTATAATATTCTCAAGGCAAATCAAATTTATTATTTGAACAAAAAAAAGCGGACAAATAAAAATTCAGTTTTAAGTCAGCGATTGTCGTGTACATTCCTCTCACTCGTTCTTCCTCTAATTTTTGCGCTTTTGGCAGCAGCGGTGGGCAGGGGGCACGCCATGATGACCATAACGCTGCCGTCAGTGCCATCGCCATACTTTATATCGCCGCAATCGCTATAAATAAATCCCAGTTGAGTGATCTGCAATGAGATATGCTGCACTACAGCGAGAGCATGGGGCTCCTAACAGCGTTGCTCAGAGCCCTGCTAGGTGGCGCAAGTCACCGCACAATTCAAAGAGCGCTGTTGTATTTATTTTTCTGCTCATTTAAATTAAGTTCGGTTATTTCCATGACCACACTGATTGGCCACCGAGTGGCGAAGGGCTCGTAGCCAATTGGTGAGCTGCAATCGGCTTACATACAATTCTTTCGCGGAGGCATCACGGTAAAAAGGCAGCGGCCTTTGCGAAAGAGACAAGGAACGAAATAGCGCGCTCTTATCTTTGACATTTCACGTTGCGAATTTCTTTTCCGGTTCCGCACTATCGTGTGTAGCTTTGTTTTGACCCATTAAGTGATATCCGGTCACTAAAATTTGTTCTCACGACCATAAAAGTTTTAGTTCATGGTCCTTTTAAAGCTCTCGTGTAATAAACGGGTCTCACTTGAGCATCTCAAAAGTTGCTTTGTTATTCTCCCCCGGATATTTAACGCAGCCACAATGCAGAGCGCACAAGATGAGATAAAACTGAAAATACAAATGCAGCGCGTTTTGATCACATGCTTCACTGAGAGGCGTGAGAGTGACTGGTGCGCAACTCGGATTTTGACATTTTATGCGCTTTTTTGTAACATACACCATACGTATCTGAACGGGGAAAAAAACACTTTCAAATGTGCTGAAGATCACGGGACTCCGCGGGAACACTCTGTGCGCAATTCTTCAAGCTTACGAAGTTTCTTTTCTTATTTTCAGTGTACAACCACTTTTTTTTTTAATAAAATGGCATTATTTAAAACTCAGCACATTAATCATATTGCAAAGGTTGATTTTCTGATTTTTCTATGCTATAAAGCATAGAAAATTCGAGTTTCCTAAACAATCCCCAATTTCTGCGTTTAGCTCCCGAAGTTACCCTGCGCAATTGCCGCACCTCTCAAAAATTAGGCTAAAAGTAGGCGTTAATTACGTGAGTAAATGCGGTATGTTCCGCAGCTGCTGCCGAGCAATCGCATGACACACACCTTGTTGACACTGGCCAGCTATACGCAGTGCCGGTGGCTGGTGTGCCATTGCGGGAGATGTCTTACATACATTCTTCATCTCACCTTAACATGGACTAAACAGAAGGGCTAATTTAGCCCTTCTGTTTAGTCCATGCCTTCAGAGGGGTAATTTAGCAGCAGGGGCATCAGCAAAAGCTACCGGCTCGGACTTGTTAACATCACCAGTTAGTTCATGCTACGAGTAAGACGAAGTATATTGTAGTCACACCTTCACTTCCATTCTGCATGACGAAAAGCTTTACCATGTTCCTACGGATAAATCGGATGACGTATTAGGAGAAGCGTGTCACCCGAGCAATTAAAAGCTCGCAAGCTTAATTATAAGGCTGGCAAATCTCAGTAGACACACTGCTCATTCTTTGTCATTCGACTATACCCTGTAGAATCAAGGTACACAACGTTTTGTTCCCCGGTTGACGTGTGTGACTGTGGATACACGTCGACAAGTTCACTAAGGGCAGACGCCAGTGCACGCGTGCATTGGCTCTGTTTCTTGGGTTTGTAAGACGTTCACTAGAAGTTGGAGAGCTCTGTTTGCCTTGCAAGAGAGAGGGATAAAATGGAAAGAAGCGTTCTTCCCGTCTGTAGTGTTTGGCTAGGAACAGAGGCTACGTCCGAAGACTGCGTAAGGGAACCGACTCTAGAGGAGCACTCTTCAGCCTCCTTGACCCTGATAGCTCTTCGTATCCTAGCAAGTATAACAGCGTTTGATGCCAGACGATCTGAAAGCTGCAGCTGCAAACGTGTCTTCCAATGGATTCTCGTACACACTGTAATTGGGGACAATGAACGCGCTAATGCTCTTGCTCAGAAGCTTATTGAGGTGATGACTTCCTTACAGTCTTCCTTCACAGGCTAATCGAGGCTGAAAGTCTAGTCAAGGACATCATCCAAATACAGCACCCAGATCCCGAGACTGTGACAAGATGACCCCCTACACCAGTACCACGCTGCATTCAAGCGTGCTGATAGCGCTATGCTACACTAACTCTGAGCAATCTACATCAACACTCATGCCACCCTTCACCAGTAAGAAAAAGTGGACACACCAAATCGGCGAAACATGTAAAGCACCAGAGACTCTGGATCACTTATTTCTGGTAGGCCTGCAGTTTTTGGCCCCCCGGAAAAACCTCACAAACAAGCTGTGCTAGGATGGATTTTCTCGATTCATGCTAAAAAAACTTGACATTCTCCTCGGGCCCTCCGAGCAAAATGCAGCCCGAGTTTACAGCTTTACTAAGCTTCCTTAAGGAAAGCGCTCTCACAGACCGAATTTAGAATGGTCCTGTGTGTCATCATCAGACGGTAGACTCTAGAACGTATTATCACCATTCACCGAATATATCCAATGTCTCTACCCTTTTTGTCCCACTATCCACCTCCCAGCCAGGGGCCCTAAGTTGGGCGACGGGACAAAGGGACGAGGACAACAGCACGCGCCATGATTGGATGGCGTTAAGCGTGACCTTGACTGCCTAGCAGAGCCTCCTTTGATTCTAGCCACTGGAGCTTTCTCTCTCCTCTCTTATGTTGACGACCACCCCCTTCAGCGGTGACGTCACACAAGTTGGCGATAGCGTAGCGCCAGGTGCCCCCACATTCTCCCTAGCGCTCCGCTGAACGAGGTTGTGAGCGTCTGCTACGGTCATCTGCTACATACCAAGGGACGAAGCCAAAGTCGGACACGTCGGAATCGCAGGTTTCGCCGGCTAATCGAGAGGCAGTGATAAAGTTTAGAGGGAGAATGCCCGTTATGGTGCCGGTAGTTTATGAGCCGTCAGTAGAGGTCTCCAATAAGGCTGACGACGACATGCTGTGGGCACAAGTCATCACCCGAGCACGCCATCAGCCCTGCAGTAAAGGGCCGGGTTGTGCCACAACTCATCGCACAGCCATTGTGCCACATTCTTCGAGAGGCGGTAGTAACGGCGAAACTTCTTGTTGGAAAGGTCGAAGGCGTTTGCTTGACCGTAGAACCGCCGCCACCTTCGAAACACAGAAAGCAACAACGCCACCATTGCCGCTTCGGAGCCTTCGAACAGATGGATGAATGGGATAGATAGATAGATAGATACGGCGTAACCATTGTCGTACTAATTTGTTTTACAAAAGCTCTCACTTCTAGTACCAGGCATGCAGGATAATGGGAGCTTTCTGCCAACCAAATTGGAGACCGTTGCAACAAGCGGATTTCTTTTCGAAGTTGAAAATGTATATATATATATATATATATATATATATATATATATATATATATATATATATATATATATATATATATATATATATATATATATATACATACATATATACATACATACACACATACATACATATACAGGGTGCTTCACGAAAGGTGGACAAATTTGATAATGAGAAAACTACGCGTGGCAACAAAAAAGGCTTGTGTTGTTTTGGTCCTGGGCCAGGGGCCTATTTAGGAATATTATTAAAGTCCGGGATAATTCGATTGTTAATTATTCTTGCGTAATTAGCTTTTTTTAATATTGGATTTAAGGGTATGGTTTCATTTAGGAAATCGCTCAGCATCATCAAAAAACACTAAATCAACAAATTGCAGAACGATAGAAGGCACGCGAATGCATTTTACGGCTTTCTGAAAAACCGTACACATTCGACGGGTTTTTAAGTTTTGGTTCGCTAATGGATCGCATCTCGGCCCCGGCGGCACCGTGCCCCGTGGAGAGATAGTGCAACCAGCCTCTGCTGTGTCGCACAATGACAGCGCAGCAGAGGTTGGTTGCACTCTCTCTCCACGGCTAGGCCGGGGAAAGCCGCAATTCTGACCTGTCCGACGTCTTCTGCTTCGTCCCTTAGATTATGGCAGAGGGTCATATACCTTCGTTGCATACGCCAGTGGAGCACTAGGGAGAATGTAGGGACGCTTGGCGCTACGCGGTCGACAGTTTCCGTGACGTCATGGCCGAAAGGGGGATCACCAATGTACCGGTGGCTAGAATGTGAGGAGGCGCTACTCAGCTCTGACGTCGCCTGGCTGGCGTTCGTCCCGCCGTCTAATTTAGGGCGCCATGTTCATACATGCCCCCCCCCCCCCCCCCCCCGAGAGACTCCCAAAGAAATTGGTACTTTTCCTATCATAAATGAAACAACACTACCATCAACGTTACCAACATACATTGAGAAGACTGTTGAGTTCATTACTCGGTATTCGCTCCGTAGTACTCGCTGTAGCATCGTCGGGAAGTCAGCGGATATGTCATCTAATCGATAAAATGAACATTAATTTTCAGCAAAGCCGGCAGAGAAGCAGCCCGATTATTTCCCTTTCACACGTTCTGCATATTTGCGAGTTCACACACAGAGAGCGTGATTGCGCGAATTAGCTCACTCTGTGGTGGAAGGTTACCAGATGGCACTCGGATGTTTTAGGGGTCCTCTGCTCTATAATATGCACTTTGTGTATGGGCGCTCCTCAAAAATAAATAAATAAATAAAAGAAGCACACTTGAGCTTATAAATGTATCCTTTTAGGTTTTATGACAAAGGACAGCAGTGAGAAGGTTTGCGAAACTTGCATCTTCCTCCACAAACACCAGCTTGAATGCCGCCGCTTCTTTCACATTGCTGGACAAGATTTTCAGGGCTGCCACTGCCAGGTTGTCTGACAAACAAATTTAAAGGACATGACTTTACATGCGCAAGTATCCGAACGGGCAGTTGCACAAATCGCGGTTTCTCCCCAGATAAGCAGTCGAGAACCATGCAGGTAACCCTTTGCTCCATTTGTCCTGAGACTAAGAACAGTGCTAGCGACAATTACATGCTAAAGAGGATACCAACATCACTATTGTCCCGCTCAGTGTTGATAAAAAAAAAATGTTGGGTTGTGTGGATGTTCCAACAGTGCAAAGTTGGTCAGCCATTTTCAAAGATGTGACGAGCCTCTCGTTATGAGCAATCTAGCCAGTGCAGTACGACCCCTAGCATGGGGTCTTTAACGTGCATCATGCAGTAGTGATACACGAGCGTGTGCCGGTGCAATGCTCATCGAGATCGAAATGGGCAGAGGCGGGGATCGAACTAAGCGTTCCTAATTTCTTTAATGTGGCTTTCGCTCTTCGTGCTCCGAGCTGAGATGCGCTAGACCACTTGGTCACCGTTCCCCCTTGGTGTTGATAAAACGCAAAAGCATAATGAGTGGCTCCGTTGGCAATGGAACTCAAAAGGCACAATCGGGGGCACATTTGGGTCGCCGAAACCTATGTTTACTATACCTTATCCCTCCACAAAGTCACTGTAGACAAGGTTCACCCCAGTGGATTCCAGCGAGACTCCTAACTGAAAGAATATTGCATGAAGCTGCCCTAATGGTGTTCTTGGTAAGTCTCTCAGCACTTAAAAATGAAGTGAAATACATTAAGCTTACGTTTCGCTCATTTGCATTCAGTGTCCTGAGCCAAGATGTTTTCAACGTCTTGAAGGAGCTTTTGCTTGGACGACAAAATCTTGCGTGTAGGAAGGCTTATCACGCTTGCAATACCTTGGGCCATCGACTGCATTGGCTCCATCTTCATTTGTCTTTCGAAATATTTGATGAACTGAAAGTAAATAATGCATGTGTGTGTGGATGAATGTCACTGAAGATAAGAACATAAAACCAATATTCCAAGAACACCACATACTCTCAATTTTAACCCACTATAAATATTTCGAAATATTCAGTTACTTTCCTCACTTCTAACCTAAATAAGTTTTCCTGGTGCTTCTACAAACAGGGAGTACAAGTGGGTGTTTAGCATGCACGGCACCAGAGATAGACTGCCATGTATCTTGGAAACATGTTTAGTTTGTACAATGATTTTGTGAAGGCTAAAACCCTTCAAACTATAGCTACAAGCTACAGGTACACACCGCCTGGCAGTGTAGAATTCTATGTGGAAGCATCCCAGCATTCAGCTGCATCAAGAGATGTCCTGTTTCATAGTCCCAGTGCCATTTGCACAACATACAAAGTGGTTCAATACCAGACATCCTGCTGGCTTCTCAAGCAAAAAGACCCCCTGCACACGTGCACGGTGATACCGCTGCTCAATGGTATGCTCACACCCCACAGTCTTAGAGTGCTTTAACGAGAAGCTGCCTAAGTAGGAAACGTTTCGGTGAAAGGGCGAACAAGTAAGTACGTTGTAAGGGGAAGTATGGCATGCCACACAAGTAATACTTACCCTCCTGGCATCCGTAAGGTAGGGATATGTTTCCTTGACAGAAGGAGCGTCCATCGTTGAAAGGTTCCGAAGCCTTCTGCTCGCAGTGGCATCCATTCGCACATCAATCTGCTCTTCGTTCGGTGCCACCTTTTTTCCCTCGTTGCATAACCACACCTCGTGTGCCTCCAAGCTGGTGGCGTCTTCTCCCACCTCAGGCAAAGTGCACAATGTCTGTAAATACAAATCGTTAATATTTCACAGGATTTGGAAAGAATTAGAATGCGCTAATTGTGTTGTGAAAAATGTGCTGCACATTTCCCCGTACAATGTCTCACTAGTTGTGTGTAGCACAGGCGACGGTAATGCCGGGTGAGGGGAGAAAGGGAAAGCACTTGGAAGCCTGGGGAGGATCAGATAAACCTCCTACTTTCTCCAACGTTCTTAGGGCTCGCCCTATATTGTCCTCCTCTTCCTGCTGCCTTCCCAGGACCATTTTCATTAGTTCTCAGGGGCCCACCAGGTGGAGCAGCCTGTCTCGATGGCCACGCGTTCCGGCCTTCGGGTTTCATTCCGTGCCGATTGTAAATATTGGTCATCAGAATGGGAAGATGATTATGCTCTATAAATTTCATTTGGGTTGGACCGTAAATAAGAAAAAAAATCTCAAGAAGCAGTGTTCCCTTTTAACTGAAAGGTCTCAAAGCCTTTACATGCATGCAGTTTTTCTATGCATCTTTTGAAGAGACGGACTTACATTTAGAGGTGCCGTGGGTTCAGTGACAAATATAAAATGAAATATTTTTATATAATAACAGAATGAAGGAGTATAAAAATAAATTAAGCATAGTAAATCGCAATTTCAGCGGTTCATAGGCTGTTTACCGAATCATACAATAGCGATCAGCTTTTTAGCGCCAGTTGCGAGATGTTCGTAGTCTCCGCATCCGGGGGGGGGGGGGGGGGGGGGGGGGGGGGGGGTTAGTAGCTTGTTTTTGGAGACCTGATCCTGATACCGCCCCAAGAGCAGGCCTTGGAGCATGCTTGTAAATGGCAACTAGAGCTCCCGATAACAGCACTCAACAAAATAAACTCCCCAGTGTTAAACAAAAATTTAGATTGCAGGAGAGCTTTTTTTCTAAGTAGAATCAAAACGAAGCAGGCTTTTCTCTAGATCCATAATAATTCGGGTGAGCTTTTCTCCCGGTTTCGTTTGAACACCACCCACTTGGTGATTTGCAAGGGATGGTTCCATCAATCTTCTAAGAAGCACAGCCTTACTGTTTGCATTTTCTGGCAAAATTAAGCCTGAGCAAGGAAGAAGATGGTACAGTCAGCCAGGCACATAGCCAGGATTTTGTTTCGGGGGTGGCCCGCCCATGTCAAAATGCTGTATGGGGGAGAGGGTAGAGGAGGGTCCCAGCAAAATGAAAAATTTCGGGGGGGGGGGGGGGGGGGGGGGGGAGGGCCGGGCCTCTCCCCTGGATATGTGCCTGCAGTCAGCCCCTCTTACGTTACCTAGATGACAGAACTCACTCAGCCTTCAACCTATGTAGGCCGTAACTGTTTAAGAATAAATGAAGACTCACAGGTTGCTCCATCATTCGCCTGGATCTGTGAAGGCTCTTCTACCCGCTGTGACTGCTGCTTCGATGCCGGAGCAGAATTACTAGGACCGTCACTTGAACAGGAGCTTGATGGGGCCTGTGGGGCTGAATAACAAGAAACATTAGCAGCAAGAAGTCCTAGCTGGGCACCCTCAATTCCTGTCACAACACTAATGATTACTGCTGTTTAGTGAATGCACAAACACTACTTATGCTTCCATTACTGGAAGATCATGGAGGTTGTGGATTTGTATAATGCCTAGCCCAAAACATACTTAAGAGAACAAGTGAAATATATATAGTGTATCAATGCTGCAAAGCCACAAATAAAAACAAGCATCTTTCCTCGTGGGCATGCCTTTTGGTGCGAAAAAAAAAGAGAAAGGGTTGAAATCACTCTAAAGCAAGGTCCTGAGGTATGCTGCACTGCACTGCATCTTTATTTATCACGTGGTGCTCGCGCTCTTTCGGAAGCTTCGTATGGCGTCTAAATGTTAACTTATTCATCTTTGTTTGAGGTATAACAAAAAACTAAGATTAATAGGTATCTTAGAGCGCAAAGGAAACTCCTGACAAAGCGCAAGCAGACGTGTAGACCTGTGCGCCGGTCAGACGACGGTGGCGGCGCCCCGAAGCAGACGAACCTGTGCTGCGGCGCCGACGGCAGCGTGGAGAAACGCGTTGAAGCGGCGTTCGCACAACGCGCACCGTGCGGCGGCGACGCAGCACGGCGGGCGCGGGCCTACCACGTGACCAGCGGCGGCTCCCGATGGGCGCCAACTACAAACTCGTATAGCGCCGTAAATATAGCTCTAAAATTTTTTTTTTCTTCGTTGTAAAATCATTTTATGACATCCTTTTTCATTCTAAGCTGTTTAAAAAAAAAATGTTTTTTTTTTCCTTTGCATGTGTCCTTTAAAGCAGGAACAATTTCGACAGTGAGATTGTTCACGTAGAGAGCTCAGCTGGGCTGCTAAAGCATGTGATGCGTTTACGGGTCTAGGGCACAAGCAAAACTGATGAATAAGCTTCAGACTATGGCCATCACCTTGCAACCAAGATGAGGGATATTTTGGGCGTTAAAGGTTGTGCCCTTTCGAAGGGAGGGGACGGGGGTTTGTTGAAAACACTGAAGGCAAATATTATCCTAAAGAGCCCTTCAGTAAAATAGCGCAATAAATATTTTTATTTATTACTTACATAGTACTGGTATCTGCAGACGGGGATGAGTCGCCTCTGCTCTCATTTCTACCGGTGCTGCATTGTCTAGGTAGTAAAATATATATGCCCATTAAAATACAGTTCATTATTTCCCACCATCTTTCTATAAAAAATTTAAACTCTGATCACCGGAAATCTCCGAGGACTCAATGGAACATGTGTGTATCCACTTGGTAAGCTTTTTCTCCGCTCTTTGGTAGGTGCCTGTAAGGAAAATTAGATTTAAGTGCCTCCTTTATACAAACAAAAAAACCTGCCTCTTCATACGAACAAATTACAATGCGCTGCACTATAGATGTTTACCAACCGTATGCAACCAAGCTAAAAGCCAGTGGAAAATCGATACTTTCAAGAATCTACCCTCTAAGCTGGTATTATGTTACCAGCAGGAACTTTAAATTTTGGTAGGACCTGGACAGATATTTTGAGCAACTTTGCTCTTATTTTTTTTTACTTTTGTATGAGCATGGTAGATATATAAAGTCATTTTGAGCAAAGGACACAATTACTGCAGCAATCCATCGATGTGAAAGAGGTCTCCACTTACTATACATGAAGACTTAAAGCTGGCTGACACAGTTAATCGCGTTGAGTCCAACAGAGGGCGACTGCAATCGCTTGTGACACTTAAGATAGCGGTGTCTGCGAGAACATGCCTATGGCAGCATTACCAGTGCATTTGCCGTTTTAAAGGGGTACTGAAACGAAAATTAAAGTTTAGCTACCGTATACTCGTGTAAGGACCGCACTATTTTCCCGATTTGAGGGCAAATTTTCAAGATGCAGCCCATACACAGATAAAAAAAAAAAATCTGTATCCACATTTCAAAATGAACGTACATGAGCGCGCTCGGCTGCAATGGTCGGAAACGCCTCCACTCCGGTATCCGGACTCAATCGTCAGTCGGACTTAATTAGTTTACATACTGCACAATACATTTTTTTCCTTTTTTGCCGTATTTGATAGCATGCGCAACAACTTTCCGCTCGAATCGCGTATGACTGTTGAAGTGGTACTTGCCCATAGCTCTCAGATTGCGCGAAAAGGCAGACAAATCGCGACAATTTGACACGAATCGAAGAACAAAAGGATACCTACCCAGAGCGTACAGTGGCGTTCGGAAACCCGAGTGCACGCACAAGCCCTGCCCACCGAATTCCCATTCCTCACGCTTGCCACGTAACCTGACATATCCTTTTCTCAATGCTTTGCCGCAACATAAACGCATCCCGACAGTGCGGCCGACCACGATCGAGGTCGACAGCCATTGTGCCATACGGTGATACGGATGAGTGGAGAGCAAATATCGGGGATGCGGACACGTGCCGCTATGTGCTCGGGCGGTGGCTAGCGCCACGTAGCCATATATGTTCATAGAAACGTGGTATTACAGTCGGCGCGCCTCGAAAGCGAGGGGGTGCAGCCCATACACAAATAGTTTCTGTAAATATTTTTTTTTTGCAATACTTTGTCCTATATACGGGCGTACGACTCTTACACGGGCGCAGTCCTTACGTACAATTATACGGTATTTTGTTCAGAAACAGGCAAAATGCGATCACTAGTGTACGTAGATGACAATGGCACGATGGTATCTTGAGCGGGTCGGTCTAATTTCCTTTCCAAGCGCCACAATCTTGCTGGCACTCGATGAGCGGCGGTCGGAGGGTGCAATGCGAGCTGGGATGTTCAGTGATATCCATGATGTCATAGCTCCGAGTACGGGCAAAGCTACATGGAGGCTGGCATGATAATCACGTTTGCCACATGAAGGCGTCAGCATGTTGCAACTCAGCCGTTTGAGATAACCAAAGCTCAAGAGAAATCGCAACCCAGCGAGAGCTCCGTGGCTCCGCCACCCAGCGGCCCAGGCGAGATCGCAGCGAAGGCCGAGTCAACCAGTCGAACCGTGTGTGTGTGCGTTGTGCACTGCGATCTGAACCACTTCTTGTGGTGTGGTGTTCTCGTGTTTTGTGTTGGTGTGCGACGTGACGTCCGTGTGCTCAATCAAGCGAGTCTGTGCAATGCAGCGCAAGGAGGGCTCTCTGAAGATGTGATAGGCCTAACGAACGTTGGACCCGCTTGTGCAGAGAGCTGAAAAAAGCCTGAATTTCGAGGACGTGCGCAACGTAGACTAACTTGGAATTAAAGACAACCCCACACATATGCAAAGTGTTATCATGCGCTAGTCGTGCATATTGGCAGCTGTTCCCACTTTGATTGTGCCAGGGCCGATTCCATAACCATGGCTCAATCGAACGAGTACCGAAACGACTACCTTGGTGCTAACGATGTCAGCGAGGACAAGGATCCTGCTCTCTGACATGTTTTCGGAAAGGAGATCTGGCCTTCAATCATACGTCTACGATCCCTCTGTTTCGTCTTCGTCCGACCTTCGACATGCTCATTGAACATGAGTGCTAGCCAAACACTGACGCGGCACTCGTGCCTAATCATAGTCCACGATCAACCTCAGTGTAACTATATCGATCTGAAGCGGTGCAGAAACCTTGTCTATATATGTTCCATCTCTCAAGTTGTGTGCAGCAAAGCAAAAGCATGGGCATGAGGTAGTAGATTGGTTCGCCGTGGCCAGCTCTACGCCGACTTTCTCTACCAAGGTTTAAAAAAAAATCGCGTTCAAGCCTAAGCAACCTAAAATGGGTAAGCCGCACTTCCGCAGACTTCGTCGGAAGTCGTTGCATCACATGCTGCTTTTGCAGCATGTGATGCAACGACTTCCAACGAACCTTTTGAAGCATCCACGAAGTGTCATTTGGTTACTGTTGAATTATTTTTAAAATTCCTTTTGGTGTTTTTTTTGATAAAATATAGGTCTTTGAGAGGTGATACCACTGCCTAGCGGACATGTAAACAATAAAATGACTGCTAGAATTTTGTTTCCGGATCCCTTTAAAATGCAGTGGGAAGCAGCTGTGATTGTGTCTACATGCATTTTGAAAGAGTAGATCTGCCATCTCGCAAAGGCAATCTTGATTTAAGCGTTTCAGACGGTTGCAGTCGCACTTAACGCTACTGTGTGAACCAGCCTTTATACATCAAGACATTAATTCGTATCTCCATTCGTATTAAGACATTAATTCCTATCTCCGTTGTTTCGAACCATAAACTTGTTGTCTAATGTGAATCCCCTTAGAAGTGTAACAAATTCTCAAAATCACTAACTATGGAATGTGCTAAGTTGTGATAATCTGGTGTTTCAATCCAAATGTCATGTACTTGGTAGTTCTGACCCCCTTTTGGAGTAATAAAACTTGTAATCACAGTCATGCAGAGAAGGAGAGAGAGTATATGCACAAATTACTTGCTCGAAGTTCCCAGTACATCAACTGAAAAGGGCTCCCACCCTTCCTCCACAGTGCCTGGTGAAGCCTCCTGCTTGGCCAGGGCCGGAGCATCCAGGCCTGCATCTTTTGATGGCCAGTGGCAGATCGCACGATTTTCCGACAGCCATGAAAGGGGCACGGCTGCCACACAGTCTTTTTCTTGTGGAAATTTCACCACCGCAAATTTTTTCATTCTGTACAGGGAAGAAGCAGTGAAGATAGGCGTCATGTTTACTAACTGCATATCCTGTTCCAGAGCTCCCCAAGGAGCAGCGCATGCACCACCTGTCACAAACAAATATGGACCCAGGTTTGCAGTAACAAGTGGCCCTGCCGTCAGTCGTCACATATTATTGCGGCTAAGGTATCACAGCCACCATGTGAATTAGGATACTACTACCAATACGATCTGCCGAATGCCCCACGAAAGTGGACGAATGCTGAAGACGAGATTTGCACTCGTCGTACTAAGCTGAACTTCCCTTCATTCGCAAATACAACAGTCGGTTATGGTACGTTCAAAGTGCGGGTGCAACACCCCAATGTTTCATAAGGTACACAAATGAAAGTGCTACATGCTTGACTGTTTCGCTCGCACAACGCCTGCTCGCATTCTATAAGAAACCGTTACGCTTATTGCCCACAGACCAGCGCATTGCGCCAACAGCCAGAACATACTCTTAGAAAGCGGCCTTTATATCGATACCGCCAAAACAGGCTGCTTTGGCTTGCAGTGTCATGCACCATATAAAGCTCACAACAAAGCATTAAAAGACGTTTCATTTAAATATTTTTTGCTCTAGTGATACTGCAAGCAAATAGCTGCTACCGTACCAAGGCTCAATTGTAAAATTACAGTAAAACCTCGTTATAACAAAACGGGATATAACAAACTAATGGATATAACAAAGCAATCATAATTCCCCTTGCTTGCTAATAGTGGGAAGAAATGGACATTGGCTATAACAAACTAATGGTTATAACGAAATAATTACGACCGCTCCTTCAACTTTGTTATAACGAGGTTTTACTGTAGAAAGAGAAATGCAAGCTTGAGGACTCGTGTAATTTTTTAGACGTTCTTCGAACACAAACGTGTGGACTCCGCCATTGTTCTTGAAGAGAACGCGAATGCCTCGCGCACATCAGCAGGAGTTACCGTGACGTCGATCGCGGCAGTTGGTCGTGGGTAAGGGTCGCTACATTCTTCGTTAATTTGCTTACATTCGAGTCTCTTTGGGTACTGTTTTGGTCTCTATCAACTTTGGCAGTGAGAAGGGCTAAGCCCCTGATGCGGCCATTTAAACCAAATTAATGTAAACGTCTGAAGGCACCAAACTGCCCAATCTTACCCGAGACGAAGCGCCTCGAGCATACTCTGTACTTGTCGAAAGATGCGTCGAAATCATTCCCGTTGACGCGTGCGAGTCATTAGAGTTTTCTTCTTGGAGAGCGAGCGAGTCCGTCCGCCTGTATTCCCGAGATATTGGAAAAGTAACACCCAGAATCTTCGGAGGTTGCTCTCCCCATTTTTCGTTTACCCAGTCTTCGTACGGCAGCCAAATGTCACGCACAACAGCACACTGGCCCTGTAGTAGCCGATTCACACGACGGACTGAATCGCGATTTTCGTCTGCGGACCGTGTACCACATGGCCGGCACGTCACCGATTCCTGCGATCCGCTCCTCGTCACGAACTGATAAAGTCGAGCGCCTTTTTCACGAGCAGGTCTTTGGCAGGAGATTGACTTGAAAGCGTTTAGTCTGGCAACGGCATATGAAAATTAAAACAAAAATGGCGCATTGTTGTGTTTTCTGTGTTCGTTGGTTCATTTTGTCGCGCATTTCCTGGCTGCACATGTGAAAGAAACTGCCCAAACTTTGTTCGGCTGACGCGACGCAGGTTCCGGATCTCCTCCGGGTCCGTGTCAAGAAGTTCCCGTCAAAATTCGTCTAGTACACCGCGATAATCCTTGTATGTCAAGTCGGGATTCCACCGAGCAAGACCTCTCTTGTGGCTGTGGTGTACTTGAGTATTATGCACGGGCGCACAGTGCATGAAGGCATCTCCAAACGCCCCTCCGCGAACCCAGAACTTCTTCGCTTCTATGCCGAACCCTTCTTGAACAGGACCATGCCTGTGTCACTGTCATGCTTTGGGTTAGCAAGGCTAGTGGCGCTTCGCAAGACGCCTATGACGACGTTTTGTCTCGATCTGTGCGTAACGGCGGCGTACGATTCTTTATCACGGTGGCCAACGTTGCTTTCTCTCTTGGACAACGGTGCCATGTTCGAGTTTAGCGGCACTGTGGGTGGCGAACAGGGGCCCTATGTTGCACTTTTTGGACCCCCACGGCGACTAGGGAGAAGGAAGTGACGTCAACAACGCAGCAAACGCGGATTGGATGTTGATGAAGAGTCGTTGATGAAGAATTTCTGCAGAAGAAACACCCAATCTGCGTCAGCTGCGTTGACGTCACTTCCTTCTCCCTAGTCGCCGTGGGAGTCCAAAAAGCGCAACATAGGGCCCCTGGTTCGATCCGTCCTCGCTGGCGTCTGCTCGTCGTCACCCTCGCGTGGATGCGCTTGAGAGACGGACGAACTAAAGCCCCTGATAAAGGCGTTTTTTACAAGTACCGCCAACCATTGTTGTGGAAACGCGCGAGACACGTGCCACGAGCGGGTACTCCGCCGCCATTCGCTTTCAAGAGCCGCTCATTTGAGTGCTGCGCCGCCATTTGCTTCCAAGGACCGCCCGAGACACGGGCCACGTGCGCTCGCTCATTTGACGCTACTTGCAAGACAAACGGAAGCATATCGAGGGGCTTTAGAATGAACCGCGGACAAGTCGTCATGTGATCAATTCGTCCGCGAATCAGTCTGTCGTGTGAATCGGCCTTAAGCTGTGGTGTTGCCTGAACCACACAAGAATCGCCAGACTGCGCAGTCGCGAAAACGCGGTCAGCATGGGGCGGTTTTAGACCGGTTTTTCAGCCTCTTGCGACGTCTTAGGACCATCTCCGCAGCAGCGCACCCGGTCCTAAGACGTCGCACAAGGCTTAAGAACCGGTCTGCTCTTTCTCGGTCTGATATATGTGAACGGCGCTTAAGCGCGACCTCGTCGCACAAGTGAAAACATTGGCTGTACAAAATCCCGTGCAGAGGAGCAGCTGTCAAAGCCTGGAGCCATTCGAGGCCGCGCTTATATTGCTCCGACCCGAAAACACGGCGCGGCTTTCCGCTTGTTGAAACGCACGAGGTAAGGCTTAACCAAAAGTGTAAACCTGCAACATATTAAGTAAGAACTATTGTTGAAACGCACGAGGTAACGCTTAACCAAAAGTGTAAACATGCAACATATTAAGAATTATGTGCATGCTCACGCAGATAACGGGTCGCAGCGTGAACGTCGAAAACGAAGCAAGGAAAACGGTCGAAAACGAAGCAGGGAAAACGTTTGACAACTCGCTGACAAGGAACACACAGAACCCTAACGGCCCTCGCATCCGGGATCCGGGATGTGTTCTGGCCCGTACTCGACCACACCGCCACCTTTGCGCTAAAACACAAAATTTCATTATTGTAAAATCAAAGCATTTCTGAATGAAAACGTTATTTGGAGCAATAAAAACATTCCTAAAATACGAAATATGCAGTCGTAATTAACCGTAAGTTTGAACACGTTATGGGTGGGTGCTGTCTGGGCACTTGCTCGGCACACTGGGTACTGCGCCAGGAACTCTGGAACTCGTTCTGAAATGGTGTGTTTCACGCAGTTTCACGCGTTTAACTAATATATATATATATTTTTTTTTTCGTTTCTGGATTTCCGCCTTATGAAGTAATTTGTTTAATTGAGAAACCGTCTCCGACATCGAGTACATAAAATCGTTCTGGGTTGGCGTGCGGGAGAGTGGTATAGAAAGGACCGTGTCAATAAAGTTAGTAGCTGCGTTTGAGACGTCCCGTGTGTTATTCCCTTTTTCGTCCGCCGCCTCCGGCTTCCAAAAATGTAAAATAAAATCGTTTTCGTTTTTCTTTTTTTTTAACATAGACAGTCAGTTTTATTACAGATCCGAATCCAATCCACAATCCAGCGTCTGCTAACCTGTTGCGCTAAAGTCTTCCGCCTGCGCTGAATCATCCGTATGCCCGCTCCTTCGTATTTGCCGTAGTGTTAATTTTCTTACTTAATCTCTGCTTCACGTCTTTCGGTATGTTCTCGAAATATAAAAAAAAATATCGAACCGTCAAGAAGGAGTACGACGAGATCCTTGCGGAGCTTGGCGTCTTGCAACAAGCCGTGCCTCCACTTCCGCCACCGAAGTGCCCGAGCAACAAAAGACCACGAATTGATACCTTCTCGAACGACGCTTGCGCCAGTGGCAGCGGACCAGCCACTTTTTCAGGCATTGTTGATTGTGACGATGGCACCTCGGAACAGCCTACGGAGAACGACCCAGGTAGCAACAATGAAACTGCGCAGGCCATGTCAAGTGACGAGAGCTCTGGAGAGAGCGAGACGAATGAAGACGGGGAGCAGCGCTCGACCACTGCCTCCTCAGACACCTCCACTCAGTCCTCCGGGGACTCGGACGAAGAAGGAAGATGTTCTTATTTCGCTGGACCTTGCAATGATACACTTCCAGAGCAAGAACTTTCTGCAAGCGAGGAGTTCGCCTTGATTGCCGGCAGGCACCCCCCCAGCATGACCCACGCCAACATAAACGAGGTACTAGATTTTTGCCGTCGCCGAGAAATTCCCGACCTTCCAAAAGATGCCCGCACAGTTATGCGGACCGAACGTAAAGCGAAGCTAGATAGCGATCGTTCCTTTGCGCACTTTGGCTTCGAGGTAGGCATACGTCAAGCTTTGGGGACCGCACCTGTTCCACGCGAGCTGAAGCTCCACAGCAACGTTGATGGGCTGCCGTTATACAACAGTAGCCAGGTTAGCCTCTGGCCAATATTGTGCCGCATAACAAACATCAAGGCGTCTGCACCATTTATGGTGAGTGTCTACTGTGGCAAAGGGAAGCCGCCGAGCCTCCAAGACTACCTTCATCCGTTCCTAGAAGTCTCTCACCTCTCCTCTAATGGGATGGTAATCAAGGGAATCCACGTTGACGTCAGTCTAACAGCGATGGTGTGCGATGCCCCTGCCCGAAGTTATGTCAAAGCCATAATTGGACATACAGGCTACCATGGTTGTGAACGGTGCATCCAGAAAGGCCAACACACTGAAAGACAGGTGACATTCCCCAACTTGTATGCACCAGAGCGAACAAACGCATCATTCCGGGCCCAGGACGATGAGCACCACCCCACTGGCCTGTCTCCGTTTTTGACGCTCAATGTAGACATGGTGTCACTATTCCCGACGGAGTATATGCACCTCATATGCTTAGGCGTCATGCGCCGACTTGTCCGCAATTGGGTCTGCCAGGGACACAAGACGAGGTTGAGCAGAGAGCAACGAAACCGCCTCAACGAAGGACTACCACAGTCAGCCATGTCCTTTCCATCGTGTTTCCACAGGAAGCCGAGAGGCACAGAAGAACTGGACCGCTGGAAGGCAACTGAGTTTAGGACCTTTATGCTCTATGTAGGACCAGTGCTTCTGAGGTCTTTGCTGACAAATAAGCAGTATGAGCATTTCCTGATGCTCCATGTGGCAGTGAAAATACTTATATCACCAGAACACCACACAACCTACAGCAGATTTGCCCGGGACTTGCTCAGATACTTCGTACAAGAGTTTGGTGGTCTTTACGGAGAGAAACAGCTTGTTTATAATGTTCACAGCCTCGTCCACCTTGCCGACCAGTGCCTGGATCATGGCCCTCTAGATGAGTTCAGTACTTTCCCATTCGAAAGCTACCTGGAAAGATAAAGAAGAAGCTTCGATCCCCCCGTGAGCCACTCGCACAGCTTAGCAGGAGGTTGTCTGAAGTCCGAGACGTTTCCCACATGCTAACGAAAGAAGTGCAGAAGTCTGTCAAGCCAGGGGACTTCTTCATGCTGAACAAGTCACCTGTTGTCGTCCTTGAGATCCTTCAAGACAGTTACAAGGGAGGCATCTTGCCAAATGCAAGAGACTTCTTCAAGGTTCCCATGAAGTCATCGGAGCTTGGCGTCTGGAGGTGTGATACCTTCAGACAGGGGACCAAGGCCTGGCCTCTTTCGGATATCCGAGAGGGAGTACAATGCGTGATGCTCAAGTACAAGGGAGGACATGTCATATTGCCGCTTCTTCACCTGAACTGATATTTAGGTGAAGCCACTGGTCACCGGGACGTTTGCTAGAACATTCATGTGCCAAGAACAAGGTTACGTTTTCTTCGTGGCAAACTTTTGCTCTGCAAACTATTGTGTGATTTGCTGTGTGTTGTGTGCAGTGTCCTTGCAGACGCTTGAAGAGCCCTAGCTGCGGCGGGACGTTGCCTTCGCCTATGACTTTCTTCACTTGTGTGGGTTGTTATCTGCTTCATACTTTGCCTGTGGTGTCCGTGCAGAGGTCTGGAAAGTGCTAGCTGCAGTGTGTCGTTTCTTTCGTCTAGAACATTTGCTCCGCTCATGCAGGCTGCGAAGTGGCTCATACTTTGTGTACGGTGACCATGCAGACATTTGGAAAGTGCTAGCTGCGGCGGAACGTTCCTTTCATACGTAACTTTTTTTTTACAAACACTCGTGCAGGTTGTTACTTGTTACGTGGGCTTCCACTCTAGTTGTGTTGGGAGCTTCAACCGCTGTTGAAGGTTTTCGTCGAGATAGATAGGGTTGCTCTGCATGCTCCCATGCAGCTTGCTGCGTCTTCTCTCTCTCTGATGTATACACTTTTTCAAATGGAAAACGATGCAAAACGTCCCCTTTTTTGCAATAAAATGTCTTATCTGGAGATGGCACCTTGCATTTAGTGCCCTCTATGCCACCAATGTCTTGTTCTTTTTCTTTGTGATATGAAGGTTTTATGGAAATATTGGAAGCTCTTCTAGGTGCTATCAAGTCAATTTTTTTGCTTACTTAATTCTTTCTAGCACCCTTTTTTGTGGCATCTTCAATAGTGTTACACTGTCTCCAAAACCCGAGAAAAAGAATTGACAGCACCATAGTGCTGTCAATCAATCAAACGGCCGCGAGCAACTCCGAAATCATTTTTTTTGTAAATTTTGACATTTTCAGTGTTGCCCAAATATTTCCTGTCGAACAGCCACAAGGGTTTTACCACTTCGATACAAGTTTAAACACATTATTGAATCTTTCTAATATTTCTTCTGGAGGGAAGCCTACTTAATGTAGAACGATGATAAGAAAGTCCACTTTAGGATTTACTGATCGTGATTCTGTGTCTGTTGTGTTCATGAGGTCAGTATGAAGCTAGCATTTATGTCGTTGCACGGAGCAAAACAGGCAAAAGCTAATCGGTTTTGTCTATGGACGAAATCCGTCTAAGCCCTTTTCTCCTGCTATAGCATTGGCCAAATGGATCTAACCCACTTCAAATAAATCTCAAAAATCACTCGCGTGCGCTCCGACAGTGCAATTTGCCATGAAGGTACACTGTTAGCAAGTCCCGTGTGTTTGGCGAATATTTTGGGGTGAAATACACGTTATTTACACATACTAGCATAAATTTACATGTTGCGTAGTGCATAATTTGTTCAAAAATTATGGGAGAATGTAAAAAATGTATTTTGGTGTGGTCTTACACACATAACCGTGTAGCCAACCTCAGAAACACTCGTGCACTAAAAAAGTCCTGTGAGCATTTGACCTCTGTTGGTTTTGAGCAGCAAGTAGTGTGGTTGGCTGCAGCTAGGTCCCCTGAGCACATTCGTGTTGCAGTTGCTGAGTGCCTTCTGGGAAAGCACCGTCTCAAAGAGAACAGTAGGAGCCAGCAGGTTAGACAGAAAGAAAAAGTTTTTGTGATACTGTATATTCACCGAATGTCGCACAATTTGAAGAAAATAGCAATGTGGTCAAACAGAGGAGGTAAGTGTTTTCCACGCCCAATAAGCTCATGAACCTATGCAAACTAGCAAAGCCTGACGTGCCTGCCAAACACGGATGCAAAAAGAAACACCGAACAAAATTGTCGACTGCACAGATTGCGTGGTGTCTTGCATTCTCCTGTCCTGTGGCAAGTATTACGTCGAGCAGATGGGGTGCTGCATCAATGACCGGCTTCGCAAACGCTGTAACAATATGCAAAAACAAACAGTGGCTTTCTTGATATACACTGCAGGGCATGTGGTTGTCCCCCAATGTTGGATTAGTGCGTTAAAATTGGAAAAAGCAAGGCTACGATAACGCGTGAGATTGTAGAAGCCGAACGCATCGATTACTTAGGCGATGCATGCGTCGCTACAGCGCTTTCTGAGAAGAAACTTGCTTTCCTGAGAGCGAGATAATGCTGTTCCTTACGCGTGCTCTGTAATTGTTGTTTTGTGACGATGGTACAAATACCGGAACATACATTTCAATAAAAATCAGTTGGATGTTGTGCCTCATTCGTGTCCTGTCCTCCCTTCGTCCTCGTCTTTGCTGTACTAGCACACATTTTATAAAATGCCCAGTCTCCACTTTTGTTACACGAAAAGGCATGGGATCAAAATGACAAACATAATGTGCAATGATTGAGTGGAGATTTGGGGTGCTATGGCCAGCATAACTTCATTTGACTGCAGCGCTACTGCTGTTCAGCGAATAGCACTATAGTGCTACTCACAGAAAAGCAGTGGCCACCAGCTGTTTTCGGTAGCGTCAATGCTGCCGCCATCGCAGCCTGGTTTTGCTGTCCAAGTCATGTCTCAGTTCTCCTCCCTACGGTCTCAGTAGCTGGCCAGATCCGTCCCATGTCAGGACAAATACTGCCAACTGCAAACGGAGGAGTGAGAAGTAATTTGGTCGTTCGGTTCAGCTGTGTGAGAGAACACAACCAAATCCATGAACGATACTGGGCGGTATTTCTCAGGGATGTTGTGAAGAGAATCTCCTCGCCATGCTTTGTAGGTGGTACAATCCTAGTCAATGTGTCGTACGCCCTTTTGCCAATGCCGCTCGTTTTTATCGAGTTTCTGCAGCAGGGTCACCAACATTAGGAGGGCAAGACGGCCGGAGAAGCCCGACTCCTCAACTCGCACTTCACAGAGAGTCCTTTGGACTCGGTGAAATGCGAGCTTAGAAGTTGAGCTTTTTTTGGCAATTATGTTGTGCGTGGCACTAGGCCTTGTTCGCCCCTAAGGTGACAGGGCGGTAGAAGAAACATGGTCGTTGGACCAGTAAAACATGGGCCTTGCACTACGTGACCACAATCACTGCGAACTGTGCACAGAAAGTGAAGTCGGGCAATAAAAGACCGGAAATTGGTTGGCCAGCAAGGATACAGCCTCCAATCCCCTGTCAGTTTAGGGGTGAACAAAGTATAGATGTGGTGGGAATGGAGAGTCTTGGCTGTGGCATTGCTGCAGACTGCCTGTCTTTCTGTACGTTTGTGAAAATAACAAGAAGAAAGCGTTCAAGGCTTTTGTAAAGCCCACGGAAGATTGTGCGTATGGAAGTTGTACAGGATATCGGTGCACGTGAACGAGGCAGAGGCTACGTACAGTGGGGGCGATCGGGTCTCCGTCCCGCGTTTTAAGCACCGCAACATTCACACGGGTGCTGTGATAGTACAGATAACGTGTCGGCTTCTCGTGCTTCAAATAGTGGGTTTTCGCTTCCTCTCATGGACGAGTCTATTTTGTTTGGAGTTTTATTCTGTGCCCGCGTAATTTTTTGTTTGCGTATTGAAATAATACTTTTGATTGTGAACGGTCAGCTGAACAATTGACGAAAAGCTAGGAAAGAAAAGGAATACTCACATCTGACTACGAAATGCATTTAATTAATACTTCATCCTCCTTCACATAATATTAATTTTTTGTGCATCTTTTCTGCTAGCTGCTTGCATGGCTGCTGTTCCCAATATAAAATACTCCGGAGGATGCAAGTGGTGAAATTACGCGTAGGCGCAATAAAATTGAATAAAAAATCAACGGCACGTTTTCTTTGGATGCCGCTGACTGCATTTTGAAATGTCGGTCGCCCGGTGTGTGTGTGTGGCCGGGTCCTCGGCGGCTCGGCGGTGTCCGTGATGATGCGTGTTGTCGACGTCGCCGCCTGTACTCGTCGCGTTCTCAGGAACATCAAAATAAGCGTTCTCCACTTTCAAACTTCGCCCGGTGCCGTCCGTAACTCTTGCTGCAAATGAAGATTACGTGTACCGGAGGCGACAGAGTCCAGCCGCAGTAATTTTGTACGCATTTTTTTGGAGCTGTACCTGTGTGTAATACGACGGATTATCACCCCTGCATAGAACAGCTGCGAAGGCCGTGCAAGCTGCGAGCGAGCAGCCCTGACGGGCCCGCTGCAGGAGCGCTCGTGCCGCGTGATCCAAAGCAACTAGCTCGCGCTTTTAGCACTGTCGTCGACAACATTTTTTTTTCTTTCAGTGTTGTTCGTAAAAAAAAAAAAGAAATGTGAATACCGCCGAATGGCCCAACAAAACAAAATGTTCGAAGAAAAAAAAAGAGTAACTGGCCACTGGGGTTTGGTCTCACGACCACTTGAGTATGAATCAGACATCTTAACCGCTAAGCTACGCTGCACAATTTGAAAGCGTTTTTTTTTTTTTTCTTACAATTTATTTTGTACAAGATTTTCGGACGGCACTTAACGCGAAGTGCCGTCAGTGGAGTGGATTACCGTCGGACGGCACTGTAGTCACTACGAATCTTCTTTTGCAACAGGAGTGACCGACGGCAACGGGCGAACGAAATTGGGAAACTCTTTCTGGATGTCGGCAACAGGCGGCACGTCGACACGCACCAGCGAGTACACCGCCACGCCGCCGAGCACCCGACCACGCGCACACACTCGCCGACCGACCGACGTGTCAAAATGCAGTCGGCGGCATTCAAAATAAAACGTGTTTACTTCAAAGAACACGAAACAGAATTTGGACGTCCGTGACCGTGCCACACGGGCAACTCGGATGCCATTTACAACGAATGACATTCGTGTGATCGACGAATCGGCTCGCGATCTGTCGCGCGTGGAACACGCCCCACGCTCGGACTGTAGCGCGCTGATCGATTAGCCGATCGCAGTGTTGTACACGTTCCTCAAAAAAGGGAACGAAAGCTCGTTCCTCGTTCCTTCTGATTTTTGGAACGCGTTCCCGTTACAAGTTCCATCTGTGAAAAAGGAACTCGTTTCCGTTACAGTTAAAAAAATGGAACGTATCGTTACATGTACGTTACATTTGCATTTTGCTGATTATCATATTTGGTTAGATCAACCAAAGTTTTATTTTTTTTAACCTATCCCATCCCCGCAGGGGGCACCTGTGAAAGCAGGTGTTTGGAGAGTGGCGTCTCCACGGACCCCAATCCCCGCAGGGGGCGCCGACAACTTAGGTGCTAGGTGCTTGGTGAGTAGCGTCACCACGGACCCCAGCCACGTGGGCCACCATACCCGCACGCAGGGGGCACCTACTTTAGTAGGTGCTTGGTGAGTGGCGTCACTACGAACCCCGAGCCATGTGGGTTCGCCCACCCACGTCTGGCTGTGCGTGGCTTAACCCGTGTCCGGGGAAAAGGGGACCCTGGTGGTTGAGCTGAGCCCGGGGTATGTTTGGACCCTTCGGGGCCCCCCGGGCAAGGCAATACACCACTTCGACCCCTGCTTCTCGTAGACGGGTGTCCTGGCTTGGCCCGACCAGGATGATTCAGTCAGTCGCCTCCTCTACCCTCTTCTTCCTTCTTTCACTTTTCCTTCCACCTCTTTCTCTTTTCTTCTACACTCTCTTCCTTCCTTTTTCACCTTCTTAGGCGGCAAGGGCCAACCTTGAGTGGAAACAGGTCCTGTCCCTGCAACCACACTAGGGTATAGTGCCCGGGCAGCACTGGTAGAGTAATTGTGTCAGCCAAGCCCATCTTGCTATGGCACATTACCTACCCCCTTGTTGGGCTCCGTGGTGGGCGGTGCACCCGGGCACTGAAACTTCCTCCCCATGTTATGGGTTCTCGCGCTAAAACCTCCCTCGATCGGCCCCTGAAAAGGGTCCGCACCGATGTCCAAGCCACAAAGACGACACCACCTACACCTACCAGATTCCCGAAGTTCTTGGTTCTTCACTCTGAAAGTGAGAAACAGCTGTCTAAATTATCTCCATTCCTTGTCGCAAAAACACTCGAAGGTGTTGTCGGAGTGGAATTTAAAGCCAAGAAAATGCCATCGGGTGACCTACTCGTCGAAATCGAATCAAGTGAGCAGAGTGCTGCTCTCCTTGCCTTCAGAACTGTAGCTGATCACGAAGTAACGGTCACACCTCACCGCACCTTAAACTCCATCCAAGGAGTTATCTCCGAGGATGACCTTCTTGAGACCAGTGACACCGAAATAGTTGAGGGCCTTTCTGATCAAGGAGTTATTGCTGCAAGGCGCATCTCTTTGCGTCGTGATGGCCAAGAACGTAAAACCAAGCACATAGTTCTAACTTTCCAATCCACCACACTTCCTGACGTGGTGAAGGCTGGGTACCTGCACTGCAGGGTTCGGCCTTATATTCCAAACCCTCGGAGATGTTTCAACTGCCAGCGGTTTGGCCACGGCTCTCAGAACTGCCGTGGTAAGGCCACTGGTGCCAAGTGTGGGAAAAATGACCACGCTGCAGATACTTGCTCTAATGAAGCCCATTGTGTAAACTGTAATGACCCACACCCCGCGTATTCTAGATCTTGCAAGACATGGAAAGAAGAAAAAGACGTACTTACCTTGAAGGTCAAAGAAAACCTCTCCTACCCGGAAGCGCGCCGTCGCTTTGCGTTCTTGCGCAAAGGCGGCTATGCACAGGTGGTGCAGCGGGGACCTGCACCAGTGAAGGTTGCAGTGGCAACCCAGAACTCCTTTCTGGACTATGGGAAGCCACGGCAGTCCCCCACGCCCCAGCTGAAGATTCAGCTTCCAGGGCGTGCAATCTCGGCTGGTGGGTCTGCTGGCCCTCCCAGCCAGAGCGCAAACACTCGCGCTCCTGCGGGGAAACAGCCTCAGCCCTCTCACGTAGAGGGTACGCAGGCTGCTTCCCAAGCTCAGGATGGGCCGGCGGCTGCGGCAACAGTCCCTCCTCTGCGATCTCCTTCCAGGGAGAAGGGTCGACACTCTCGCCCACACTCCCTGGAGAGAGCATCATCGAGGGAGCGGCATGGCTCTCCTGCCGCTCCTGCAGCACCTAAGGGGCAGGAACGGGGGCACTTGGGCGACTCCCCGCCCAGCACCTCCACCGCCCATTTGACTGGGGCTTTTCGTGGACGGGGCATGGCGCCCCATCCTCCGAGCCTGCCCAAACCAGCAGCAAAGGCCTCGCCTGAAGAAGTAGAGGCAATGGATGAGGGCACGGAAGTCTCTATTGATGCGTCTGACCAAGACGACATGGACAGGCAGACTCCTAAGAGTAAACAGAAAAACAAAAAACCTGTCATCCCACCAAAGTAATGATGTTGGTCTATTGTTGCCATGAGCGGCAGATTTGTAAGTTTTTATGTATTCCCTTCTAGTATTACAAGGTCAACAACGTTTTAGCGTTTTAATTTAATTTTTTTTTTAATTATTATTTTGTTTTAGAGGCATGACTAAATTTCATTTTATGCAGTGGAACTGCCGCGGTCTTTTACGTAATATTGACGATGTTAATTTTTTTATGGACAATTTACGTCCTATTGCTCTCTCTTTACAAGAGACACACCTCAATGATCATCATAAGTCAATATTGCGCCGCCATCAAGTTTTTAGAAAAGATCGCCCTACATCTAATTCATCTGGTGGAGTAGCTGTGGTTGTCCAGAATGGAGTCGCCTGCTCTCAGGTTCCTCTGGCTACGCCTCTTGAGGCTGTGGCTGTACGACTTCTTTTGGACCGCCTTATTACTGTCGTTTCTATTTATATTCCACCTAACACTTCACTGCATCTTCGTGATCTTCAACGGCTGGTTACACAGCTTCCTCATCCATTTTTACTGTTAGGAGATTTTAATGCTCACCACCCCCTGTGGGGTAGCGCTCGTCAGGACTCGCGTGGTGGGGTAATTGAGCGTTTTTTATTATCTTCCGGGCTGTGCCTTATGAATACGAAAGATCCAACCTTTTTTAGCGTTGCTCACAACTCATTTACATCTATTGACCTTTCAATTTCATCCCCCTCACTGTTTTCTATGTTTACTTGGAAAGTTTTAAATAACCCCTTTGGGAGCGACCACTTTCCAGTCGTTTTGGAAAGTCAGGTATCTATTCCAAGCCTCATGAAACGCAATCCACGTTGGAAACTGGAAAAGGCAGACTGGGGTCTTTTTAGCCTAAACTCGGAACTCAAACCTTGCATGTTCTTGCCATTAACACATGATGAAGCCACCATATACATTACAGATCAGATCATAAATGCTGCCTTTCGCTCCATCCCTCAGACTTCATGTAACATTGCAAAAAAATGTAAGCCATGGTGGAGTAAGGAATGTTCCGCCACTAAGAAAAAACAAGATAAGGCTTGGAGTATATTTCGGAGATATCCAACATCTGTGAATTTGTTAGAGTTTCAGAGAAATAGAGCTCAAGCTCGTTCAACCAGGAAGCAGGCAAAGAGGAAGTCTTGGAAAGGTTATCTGACCTCTATCAGCAGCTACGTCCCAGCAAAGCAAGTGTGGGAACGACTTCACAAGGTCAAAGGCAGATACCGTTGCTTTACAGTTCCTCTTTTTCCTTCAGTGGATTCGTTGCATGACCAGGCTAATCTGTTGGGCGAACATTTCGCAGCCATTTCCAACTCCTCCCATTACTCTTCAGCGTTTTTGAAGTTTAAGACAGATGCAGAAAAAATGAAAGTCAGCTTGGCAGGAGGAGCTTCTGCACCCTACAATCAACCGTTTACGATGGTCGAGCTCCAAATGGCACTTAATGTCCGGAAAAACTCGTCTCCTGGTCCTGACCGAATACATTATGAGATGATCCGACACTTGTCGAAGGAATCACTCGCTGCCCTTCTCGTTTACTTCAATGGTCTGTGGAAAGACTCACATTTCCCTTCCGAATGGAAGCGGGCAGAGGTTATTTTACTGCTGAAGCCCGGAAAAGACCCTTCCTTTCCTGCCAGCTACAGGCCAATAGCACTGACGAGTTGCTTGGGGAAAACTTTTGAAAGGTTAGTTAATAAACGGCTTGTTTATTTCCTCGAACAACACAACATTTTGGACATAAATCAGTGCGGCTGTCGACCTGGACGTTCCACGACCGACCATTTAGCTCGGCTGGAGACAGTTGTACGTGAGGCATTCGTAAATAAGCAGCATTGTGTTTCTGTCTTTTTTGACTTGGAAAAGGCTTATGATACAACTTGGAAACATGGCATCCTGCGTGACCTATTTATGTATGGAGTACGTGGCCGATTGCTTCATTGCATAAAAAACTTCCTGTGTGGACGCACTTTCCGTGTCCGGCTAGGCACTACATTATCTGATTCGTATGTTCAAGAAAACGGTGTTCCTCAGGGCGGAGTCCTGAGTGTCACTCTCTTCGCCGTAAAAATTAATTCTCTCTGTCAGGTCATACCTTCTTCCGTGTCGTACTCCCTGTATGTGGATGATATTCAGATTTCTGTGGCATCTTGTAATATGTCTAGCTGTGAAAGGCAGCTGCAGCTAACCATAAATAAAATGACTAAATGGGCAAATGAAAATGGTTTTAAGTTCTCTTCAGAAGAAACAATCTGTGTCCCCTTTTCTCTGCGACGTGGGCTTCGGTTATATCCGATTCTCAATTTAAATGGAAATAGCATTGCAGTAAGAACAGAGCATAAGTTCCTAGGAGTGATTTTCGACCGTAAACTTAGCTTTGTACCTCACCTCAAGTGGCTGAAGCAAAAATGTATGCAGACTATAAATATCCTAAAAGTTCTTTCTCACAAGTCTTGGGGCTCCGATAAAAGGTGTCTGCTTCGTCTCTATTCCTCTCTCGTACGATCACGTCTTGATTATGGCGCTATTGTGTATGCATCTGCTCGGCCATCTGCATTGAAGATGCTTGATCCAGTGCACCATCTTGGGTTGCGTATAGCAAGTGGCGCTTTTCGAACATCCCCTATCCCAAGCTTGTATGTTGACTCTAATGAAATGTCACTCGAGAAAAGGCAGCAGCTCCTTAGTCTAGTCTATGTTTACAAAGTTTTATCGGATTCTAGTCATCCAGCTCACACTTATATTCGAGAGTCGAGATTTTGGCGTACCTTTGACCACAAGCCAACTGTTGTTCGACCCCTGAGTCTTCGTTTTGAGGACCTTCGTCTCTCTCTCGGCCTGCCTCGTGAAAATGTCTACCTTATAGAAAGTGCATGTCATATTGCCCCATGGGATATCAAACCTATAACTTGTGATTGGTACTTCACAAAATTTAATAAACATAATACCTCTTCACTCATTTTACAACAGGAATTTCTTGCACTGCAAGAAAAGTACAAGGATTATCATCAATTTTACACTGACGGAACCAAGTCCTCAACGTATGTAGGCTCTGCTGTTCACTCTAATTCGTTTACACATGTGACACGGCTAAATAATGTTGCTAGCGTTTTTACTGCCGAGCTATATGGCGTGCTGTCAGCACTTGACTATATTATCCGTAGCAAAGTAATGAAAGCAGTTCTTTTTGTGGACTCTCGGAGCGTTGTTACTGCAGCGTGCTCACTTAATTCAACCAAGAACAAGCTGACTCAACTTGTACGGGCTAAAGTTCAACTGGGCCTTGGAGATGGGAAGGATATTAGGTTTTGTTGGATTCCGAGCCATGTGGGCATTACAGGCAATGAGGCTGCAGATAGGCTGGCCGCCTCGTCGCGTAACCTCTTACCATCACGCGCACGCATACCATACCAAGACCTAACAAGGCCCATATGGCTTTCACTTTTAAAACTGTGGCAGTCCGAGTGGGATTTGGCCGATAACAACAAACTTCATATCATCAAGCCAAACATCGGTACCTGGGAAAGCTCCTATAACCGGAGCCGTTTCCGTGAGGTTCTTCTGTGCCGGCTAAGGATCGGCCACACCTTCCTAACCCATCGTTACCTACTTGTTGGTGACGAACCACCAGTGTGCGACCACTGTGGAGACACCTTGTCTGTTCTACATGTTTTTCTTTGCCCTGGTCTTCTACAACAACACAAGTTCTTTTTTCCTGAGCTTTTCAAGTATTGTATTCCTTTCCATCCTACTCTGTTCCTAGGAGAACAGCCTCTAATATCAATCGACCGTCTTTTAGCTTTTCTAGAAAATATAGCGATTTTACACAAACTATAGCCGAAATACTTTCTTAGTACATTGTTTCTAGTCAATTTTAGTTTACCTAGTTTGGCGCAGTATGGCCATCGTAGCTCTTGCGCCATAAAACTCGCAAACAACAAACAACAAACAAACCTATCCCATCAAATGGGAATATACGAATTTATATGTTGTGATGGAAGGGCACCAGGAGAAGAAAACAAGCGGAATCAAGGTTTTATTTGTTGATAAATTCAAGTTGAAAAATCTTAGCTTTTAACCATATTCATGTTTGTGGTGAACGATTCAGACGAGCCGAATCTACTGTTACCCCACATTGCACGAGCGTTTTGCAAGAACCTCACACGTTTCAATCTAACAAAGACCCCTGTTCGAACTTTACAACAGTTGCTCCTCGATGTTGCTGTCCGCAAGATGAACAAGTAAAGGGGAGGCTATGCTTTTGGAAGCTCAGTCTCGAAAACTAGAAGTAGTTCTTTGTGAATGTTTGATTCGTTGTTCAGTTTGAAGGTGGGGGACAAGGGGAGAAGGAATAAAGGTTAATTTTTGTGTATCGTTTAAGTGACCAATATTCGGGATACAAGGGTGCGTTCGATGTCTGGTAACCTGTGATTTTGTTGTAACTGTAGGTCTCTTTATGAAAGTTCAGGAATGGCTGTAGTCGGCCTTAGATTTCTGGGTGTATGAGGATTTGTGGAAGCAAAAAAAGTAGCTGAGTTTGAAACGTCCCTCTTTGTATCTTTTCGTGCGACTACAAGTTTTGCTTTCTGTATCGCAGTCTTGGGCACTCAGAAAAGAATCATTGATGTCCACTAGCTCTCCTGCAAACGACTGTTACCAAGCGAGGGCCACACAACATAAATCCAAAGAGAAGTAACCAAAGAGTTAACGAGTTAAAACAATATTGTCGTAAAGATTTAGTTTTTTATGCTTCAAAAGTTTCCCTTGTAAAAATAAAATAAAAATTACACAACTGAACGTTAAAAGGAACGCCGTTACTCTTTCCGTTCCAGTAAAAATGTAACGCGTTCCCGTTCCAGTTCCAGGGATGCAAAATGGAACAGCGGCGTTCCTTCGTTTTTCCTAAAAGGAACGCGTTCCAGGAACGCCGTTCCTTGGAACACTGTTCCGTACACCACTGGCCGATCGTTCAAATGTCATTCGTTATAAATGACATTCGAGTTGACCGTGTGGCACGGGTAAATTGTTTACGTTTACAGCACTGCGTTCTGATATACACAAAAGTGTTGAACACAATGGAAAATGTTGGCTTCTACATAGATGCCACCACAACAGCGTAAGCCATGATCATTCCAACATTGCCAAAATTATCACTTAGAGTGGGCCATCTTTGAATCACGTATACCATTGTCAATCCAATATTGGTAAAAATTGGTTGTAGGTAGACAATGTTGATCACTTTATAGCCAGTGTTTGCCAACATTGGCCAGCCACTGGCTATGAGAGGCAAATATTGTCCACCTTATAGCCATTAACGTTTGCCAGCAATCGCTAGTCATTCAATATTACAAGCCAGTATTGACCAGTCTATGCCAATAGCCTTCCAACATTGGCAAGCCAACGACTATGGCAGGTTAATTTTGTCCAGTGTGGGCAATGATCTACCAACCTTGGAAAGCAATTGGCATTAGCCGGTCAATATTTACCAGCCTGTGCCGGTGGTGCTCCAATATTGGTTAAATAGCGGATATGGTGGGCCAACATTGGACAGTATATGCCATGTGTGCGCCAATATTGAGGAAAACATGGCGATAGCAGGACAACATTGGACCACTGTTCACCAACGGATAACCAATATTGGTATCGAATTGGCTCAGTGGCCCAATGTTGGACCATTATTTACCACCGTGGTTCCAATATTATTCCAATGACCTGTGCTGCCTGGGACCTTGTACTACAGCGTCAACAGCAACCTTTGCACGCCTGTGCTGTCCCTTCAGCAGCCGATATAAATCTAACAACATTGATTTTTCAGAGATTTCAGGACATTTCAGCTCCAGCACACTTTCCGGAAGGGGTGTGTGCACACTGGAGTATTCACCATCCACGACACTGTAGCTACATAACTGGGCATCAGGCACAGGGCAGCACAAGCCATGTTTGTGGCACTCATCGAAGTGTTCCCTGTAACGCTTGGCTGCATTGAATGTTGTCCTGCAACTTGGACATGTATACTCTTTCAGCTCAGGGTAATTTACCTTAATGTGATCAATAAACCGACTCAAGTAACTAGTCACAAAGGCACAGTGCATGCATGCATGATGTACCTCGCAATGTGCCCCTGCTGGTGAGGAAGCTCATTGATGTGCAGATGACCCTGGAGCAGCCGGTGCCGTTGCAACAGATGTTACGCTGGACTCGCTGATCTCTTCTGCAGAGATAACACTCTCATCTGTGTCCATTCTTCCTGCGTGGACAACCGACTCATCCTCTTGTTCGCAAAATGGGGGGGGGGGGGGGTCGGTGCATTTGCTGTTTGTCCCCAGTCATCCGCACGCAATGCAGTGGAAGAGTAAATCTCTCTGCAGATACGTAGCTATACAGGCTGAGCCCAAATTGCCCACAAGAAAATATCTGCAATGCAATGCGTGCTTTATTTCACGCTTGGTATTTGTTTAACCTGTTAATGCAGTTTTATAGAAAGTGGCGTCTGAAGATTTACGGCTCCTTTTTCAGTAGGAGCGTCCCAGCATTTCCGCAACTGTTCTGCATGAGTTTTTACCTTAAATTATTTAGGCCTGTGACAAGCAAAGGAATAAATAGCCGTAGATGATGTCGAGAAAAGCCTGTTACAAACCAGAGTCCTGCATGAGGCAAGCAGGCAACTACATGGAGATGTACTGTTAACATTGATCCGGCATGCTACTCGCCACTGACATTTTTAATCTTCATACTCTGTTTTTTAACATGCAATTTTACACCAACAAGAACAAGCAACTAAAATAATATTTCTTCTTCATATGTATTGGCAAATTACTGCAGCAAAGTGAGCTGCAGCAAAACAGCTCACGGCATTAGTGTACTGGGTACCATGGGTACCATGCGAGATGGGGGAATGCCCGCACAAAATGCACCAGCCAACTGGTACTCTCTTGTGGTTGACCAACTCCACGAGTCTTCTGAATCCACTACATTCAAATTCAGAGCAGCGGCTCCTCAGTATGCCTGTTATGTCTTCCGGAACAGTGGAACAAACCATGTCTCATGTACATGGGCTGCACCTGCAGAAAAACTGATATTAGACGGACTCATAGCAATACATGATCTGGTTCTACGCAGATGTGTTTCTGTTGTTTCATTGATGTTGTCTTGAACCTTGCAGGTGACTGTGCAGGTAACTGCACTATATCGTGTATCATGAGGAGAAGTTAGGAGCGTATTTTGAGAAGCTAATGTCCTACGGATGTCCTAACGTCCCATAAATGTCCTGTAAACGTCCAAAGGACATTGGTAGCTACTCCTGTGACATGACAGCTGGAATTAATTTTTTGTTATGCCGCTGTATTTGACGGGAGCTTAGGCAAGCTAGACCTTGTTCATGATTCGCGGGGAAGAATGGCTAATTAAATTATGGTACATTACTAAACTAAAAGAAATCACTGAAATTTCATTTCCGAGAAATGTGCAGCTTAGCCTTTGTTTTTCGAACACTACGAACTGGAGAGGTCACCTACAGAAAACTGAAATGGGCAGCCTTACCTGAATTTCGCATATCAAAATCAATTGGGCGTCCGCATGGGTTATTCCCTCGTGTAATTACATGTTAAATTAATGGTGCAAGTGACACGTAAAGGTCACCATATTATTATGCATTCATTTTAATGCATGCAGATGCCCATGCGGATGCATGAATACCACATACTTGCACCGTTCAGGGGCGATTGATGCTCTCGCAAACCACGAGGACAGCTTTTATTGACTTCACAAGCACCTGCATTATAACTTGCACTCTAAGAAGAAAACAAAAAGAAGAAGAAAAACAGCAGTGTTGACTGCGAAGACAGTCAAAACACAACAAAAGTTTAACAGAAATTTCGCAGTCGCCACCTACGAAGGAAAGGAAAACCGCAAGGGCTATACACTCTTAGCCTTGAGAGACGTGCGTCTCGGGGCGAATTTTTTTGTAGTTCTTGTCTCTAAGCCAGTCGTGCGTCTCCGAAGGAGGAGTTTTTCGACGTACGCGTATGAACCGATTTTCTTTATCGACGCACGCTCTTTGAGCCAATCAGCGAGCTACAGTATATCACTTTGCTCTTCCTTCTACAGTGGCGTGTACAATGCCACTACTTAACGCGCCATTTACACGAGCACACAAGCTGTGTGCAGCGATGTCAAAGGCACGGACTTCTGCAGCTTAGCTTTGTTCTACGCCTGGTACGAAGAGAGGAGTCCTTCAAAGCTGCTGGCTCGAGCCCGTGCCTCCGACAACACTGCCAACAACTTAAGCGCAATCGTAGAATCACCACCGTTGAGCATTTTGTAAGAAATGACCGTCTCCGAGCGCATACTCATCGGGAAACGTACGAAAATTAGAAAGCCAGACAAACAAAAATATACAGAAAAATTCCCGTGCTGTCTTTCGACTGACGCGATATTTTGAAAAGACGCCAACGACGGCAGTCCCTGTATAGCCACCCCTCTTTTCACGACGGCAACGTCGGCGCAGGCCGAAAGCGCGTCTTCGCTTTTGCGTGAATGGGCCTACCGCCAAACAAACGCGGAAAACCTCTAGAAACAATAAGAGAACCGAACGCACTAAACAACAGCCTCAGCAGCCAGCGCCGATTTTTCGCATGTACGTTGACTTTAACATACAAGGCACCGTGCTTCTTCGTACCCCACAACTGAAAAAATAAAAGCGTACCTACCTCTTTTTCCCGCCAACCCAACCTTGGCTGCAGCCCAAACGATGTCGCACGAAATCACACGAATGGGGCACAAATGCAGTAGTCTTTCCCGTCAAACAGATAGCAGAACGCAGAATGCAACGATGCGTTACTCATTCCCCAATATGTCTGGCGCTACACCTGTCATAGGTTACTTGGCCTGAACATCTCCAAAACGCGATGAGAAATGACAATTCCCGCCACGACCCAATCACCGCCAGACCAAGTCTTTCCGCGCTTCGAAAATGGTGCGGCGTTGATTGTCTTTTTTATATATATATTTATAGGCACGCAAACCAGCTAATTGATTTCCGTTTTACGTGGCAAGGCCCCGCAGGGGGCACCTGTGAAAGCAGGTGTTTGGAGAGTGGCGTCTCCACGGACCCCGAGCCATGCGGGTTCGCCGGCCCACGTCTGGCTGTGCGTGGATTTCCCGCGTCCGGGGAAAAGGGCATCCTGGTGGTTGAGCCGAGCCCGGGGTAGGTTTGGACCCTTCGGGGCCCCCCGGGTGAGGCAATACACCACTTCGGCCCCCGCTTCTCGTAGACGGGAGTCCTGGTAAGGCCCGGCCAGGATGATTCAGTCTAGTCGCCTTTTCTTCTACGATCCCCTCCGATCTTTCGCTTTTACCTTTCCTGTTTCTTTTACTTCTCATTTCTTTTGCTCCTTTTTCACCCCTCTTTGGCGGCAAGGGCTAACCTTGGGTGGCAATAGACCTCTGTCTTGACCCACTCTTGGGTATAGTTTCCCGGCAGCATTGTTAGCGTAACGTCTCCAGCCAAGCCCTTCTTGTTATGGTGCGTTACCTAACCGCTTGTTGGGCTCGGTGGTGGGCGGTGCACCGCGGATTCTGAAGACTCTTTGCCCTCTTATAGCGCCCCACCCCTCCAAACCCCGTTCAGGGAACGCCATTAAAAGGCGCTGCCCTGAACAAAAAACCATCGACAAAGAATGTGAAGTAAAAACATTTACTAAGTTTTTCATAGTTCAATCGCTGGATGAACCAAAACCTGTTTCAAAGATCTCACCTTTTATTGTAGCAAAGGTGCTAGAAAACCTTGTAGGGTTTTGCTACAAGGCTAAAAGACAGCACACTGGAGACCTTCTTGTGGAAGTGAACACAAAAAAAACAAAGTGACGCACTCCTCAAACTGACTACCATCGTTGATGCGAAGGTGTCGGTGAGCGCTCATCGCACACTAAATACTGTCCGTGGAGTCCTCTCCGAGGACGACTTTTTGCACACTACTGAGAAAGAACTCCTCGAGGGACTCCAAGGTGCCGGTGTCGTCGCCGTAAAGCCTATCATGTTTAGGGAAGATGGCGAACAGATTCCTTCGAGACATGTTATTCTGACTTTTGAAAAGCACACTCTCCCTGAGACAATCAAGGCAGGGTACTTGAACTGCCACCTCCGCCCGTACTTTCCCAACCCCCAGCGGTTTGGTCATGGAACACGCAGCTGTTGAGGGAAGAAGACGTGTGCGAAGTGCTTTAGTCAAGGTCATGTTTCTGATACTTGCGAAGCGGCTGTGGCCCACTGCGCTAATTGCGGTGGACCACATCCTGCTTATTATTGTGCATGTCCCTCTTGGAAGCTAGAAAAGGACATCCTTATCCTCAAAGTAAAGGAAAACATACCGTACCCAGAAGCCAAGAAGCGGTTCTCCTTTTTATCAAAGGGGAGTTTTGCCGAGGTGGTGCGCAGGGGCCCTGCACCACGCTTGGAGTCGAGGGCCACTCAGGTCTCTCCCGAGATCCTGGCGGCCGACTTCAGGGCCCCAGCTTTCCGACAGGGGCAGCAGCTGCTTCCTCCAGTCCCTGGCGGTAGCACGCGTGCTGCTCCTCTTTCCAAGGACAAGCCGGCAGCAGCCGCGCCTGCCCCCTCTCCTAGGTCCCCCTCTGGGGCGACGGAGCGAACTTCTCGCTCTTGCTCGCTAGAGAGGGCTCCCCTGCCGAAGGAGCAGCAAGGTGCCCATGCAGCTCCTGTGAAAGGAGGGGACCGGACGAGCTCAGAAGACTCGTCGCCCAGCTCGTCTGCAACCCCCCCAGCCGGTCGTGGGCGGGGTTTGCCCCCCCCCCCCCCCCCCCCCGGACACCTGGCCGGACAAGTGCTGCTCGTAAAACAACGGATACCTCTCAGGAGGTGGAGATGTTGACGGACGCTGACAATCTGTCCCCTCCTGGGTCCGACCAGGACAATATGGAGTGGGAAGCGCCCTCCAGTAAACATAAAAAGAATAAGGAGCCTGTAGTCCCGCCCAAATGATGATCCCAATGTCTTCCACCTAGTTTGTGTTCACTCTACAATCTTACTCATTTTATTAGGTTTATTTTTTCAGTAGTAATTTACATACCTTTTATAGATGACTAAGTTACATTTTACGCAATGGAACTGTCGCGGTATTTTAAGAATTATTGATGATGTGAACTATTTCATGGATCAGCTTCGGCCCATCGCTCTCGCCTTGCAAGAAACCCATCTTCACACTAATTCCTTTAATATTTTAGGACATCATCAGGTTTTCAGAAAAGATCGCCCCTCTTCCACCTCTTCTGGTGGTGTTGCAGTGGTCGTGCAGAGTGGAGTTGCTTGCTCTCAAGTTCCGCTCTGCACGCCGCTGGAAGCTGTTGCAGTACGTCTCCTTCTGGACCGCCTTGCAACAATTGTTTCTTTATACTTACCACCTAACATTCCTTTAAGCCTTCAAGAGCTGCAGGGACGTATAGGACAGCTCCCGCAACCTTTTTTTTAATTTTGGGTGATTTTAACGCCCATCATCCTATGTGGGGTAGTATCCGTCAAGACTCCCGTGGTGGTGTGATTGAACGTCTTTTATTGTCTTCGGGGCTGTGCCTTCTTAACGGGAGAGAGCCAACCTTTTTTAGTGCGGCACACAACTCATTCACATCCATTGATCTTTCTATTGCTTCACCTTCATTACTTCCTTGCTTCTCTTGGAAGGTTCTTCATAACCCTTTTGGAAGTGATCATTATCCAGTTGTTTTAGAGAGTACCGTTCCATTGCCTAATCTTTTAAAGCGTGTCCCTAGGTAGAAGTTAGACAAGGCAGACTAAGCGCTTTTTAATCTTCACTCCACTTTAGATCCTTCGCTTCTTTCTTCTATGTCCCCCGAGAACGCTACACTTTATGTTACTGAGCAGAAACTAAAGGCTGCTCAGCAGTCCATTTTCCAAACATCCGGTAATATACCCAAAAAATGTAAACCTTGGTGGAATGAGGAGTGTGCCACAACCCGGGCGGACCAAAATAGGGCGTGGGGCAGATTTCGCAGATACCCCACTTCAAGCAACCTTGTTGAGTTCAAGCGACGAAAAGCCAAGGCTCGTTGGACTAGGAAGCAGGCAAAGCGGAAGTCGTGGATGAAGTATCTCTCTTCTTTAACCAGCTTTGTCCCAGCCAAAGAGGCCTGGGACAGATACAGGAAAGTAAATGGGGATTACAGGTGCTTTGCCATTCCAACGTTTAATTCCCCTTCTTCATCACTAAACGATATTGGCAACGTACTTGGGGAACACTTTTATAATTCATCTAGTTCGGCCAACTACAGTGTTACTTTCGGACTATTAAAAGCTCGTGCGGAACGACAAAAGCTTGTCATGTCAGGAGGAAATTCAGCATCCTATAACCAACCATTTACGCGATGCGAGCTTGAGATGGCTCTTAATGTGACAAAGCTTTCTGCCCCTGGTCCCCATGGAATTCATTATGAAATGCTGCGCCGCCTTTCTCCAGAATCCCTTGAAAACCTTCTTTTGTTTTTTAATCTTTTTTGGGAAAAGGCATGTTTCCCTCGGGCTTGGAAACACGCACATATCATCCCCCTCCTAAAGCCTAACAAAGACCCCTTACAACCATCAAGCTACCGCCCCATTGCACTGACAAGCTGCCTTGGGAAAACATACGAAAGGCTTATAAACAGGCGACTGGTCTACATGTTAGAAAGCCAGAGGGTATTTGATAACAATCAATGTGGATTTCGCCAAGGTCGATCTACCCTTGACCACTTAGTTCACCTGGAGACTGTGATACGTGAGGCATTTGTAAACAGGCAGCACTGTGTTGCGGTTTTTTTTTCGACTTAGAAAGGGCATATGACACAGCGTGGAGGTATGGGATTCTCCGAAACCTGTATGCCTGTAATATCCGGGGCCGTATGCTGCGAAGCATAAAGGAATATCTGACAGACAGGACTTTCCAAGTTCGTCTCGGCTCAGCCCTATCTAATTCCTTTGTTCAGGAAAACGGAGTCCCTCAAAGGGGTGTTTTAAGTGTTACTTTGTTTTTGCTAACAATGAATTCACTCGCACAACTGCTGCCACCCTCTATTTCATATTCTCTTTATGCTGATGATATACAGATTTCATCATCGTCTTGTAACCTTTCTGGTTGTGAGCGCCAGTTGCAGTTTGCCATAAAGAAACTGTCCAAGTGGGCCGACGAAAATGGGTTCAAGTTCTCTGCTTCAAAAACGGTCTGTGTTTCCTTTTCTTTGTGACGTGGGCTGTCTTTGGATCCATCCCTGGAGTTGAATGGAACTCCTATACCTGTTAGGAAAGAGCACAAATTTCTTGGTGTGATATTTGATGGAAAGCTTAATTTTATTTCCCACCTTAAAGCGCGCTGAAGCAAAAATGCCTTCAGTCGACAAACCTTCTGAAAGGTTTATCTCAAGTCTTGGGGGTCTGATAGAAAATGTATCCTGCAGCTATACAATGCCCTTGTACAATCCCGCCTTGACTATAGTGCAGTAGTTTATGGGTCGGCTCGGCCCTCTGTTCTTAAAATATTGGACTCAGTTCACCATCTCGGCTTGCGACTGGCAACAGGAGCTTTCCGGACGTCCCCCGTCCTCCGTTTGTATGCAGAATCCTATGAGCTGTCCCTGAACAAACGACGTACATATCTTAGTCTAACATATGCTTACAAGATTCTGGCCGACCCTCAGCATCCAACTTACTCTTCCCTCACAAGGTCAAGGTTCTATCGCCTTTTTGAAAATAAATCAAGCATTTAAGACCGTTAAGCTTCCGCATTGAACATCTTCGCTCCTCGCTGGACCTTTCTCTGGACCAGGTCGTCCTCGTTCGGAAAGTCAACGGTATTCCTCCTTGGAAAACACAGCGAGTTGAATCTGACTGGTCTCTCGCGAAGTTCAACAAGCACGGCATTTCCCATGCTGTAATTGAGCAAGAGTTTGCTGAACTGCAAAATAAGTATGATGGTTATCTTCATGTTTATACCGATGGCGCCAAGACTTCATCTTTCGTCGGTTGCGCTGTATACTCTCAAAGCTTCTCCAAGGTTCAACGAGTTGATTGTATTGCCAGCATTTTTACTGCAGAGCTCTATGCGGTATCAATGGCGATTGACTATATTATTAGTAGGAAAATACTGAGGGCGGTCCTGTTTGTTGACTCTCAAAGTGTGATTCTTGCAGTTTGCTCTCTTAAAGATACTAAAAATATGCTTGTACAACAAATTCGATATAAACTTAACTCTGCTTTGCATGAGGGTCAAAATATAAAATCTTGTTGGGTACCCAGTCATATTGGCATTCAAGGCAATGAAGAAGTCGACAAGCTTGCAGGATCTACTGGGAACCTTCCACAATCGCTGTCCTGTTTACCTTATCAAGATATTAAGCCCTTGGTGAAGTCCTCTGCTGTATCAGAGCTGTGTCATGACTCTTGGAAACTTTGTATCATCCTTCAATGTACTTATCATTCTTATCACCACCCTTTCTGTTTTGCACCCGAAGCATCGGCTGCCTATATTATCACGTCCCTGACAATAAACGTCGTTCACAACCCAGCATGTCTCTGTTCGGACGCGTCGTAGCAGTAACGACGAGAACGAATCAACGCGGGTAGTGGCGTATTGCCACCCTGGGTAAAGCATGGCGTATCAAGTGCCGCAGTTCGACGAGGGGAAAGATAAGTGGGCCTCGTACACCATCCGGATTGAATCGTACTTCGAAGGAAACGAAATCAAGGAGGACGCCAAGAAAAGAGCCCTGCTGGTGTCCGCCCTCGGGTCAAGAACAATTGAAGTACTGAGTGGCCGATGTGCTCCAAGGAAGGTGAGTGAATTAACCTATAAAGAGGTTGTGACAATTCTAGAAGATTTCTACGCGCCACCACCAAACGAAATAGCAGAAAGTTTCAAGTTTTATCACCGGACCCAGAAAGAGGGACAGTCGGCGCAAGAGTTTATCGTGCAACTCTGACGCATAGCTGACAAATGTAATTTTGGAAACATGCTAGACCGGATGATTCGAGACAGAATTGTGTGCGGCATTCGAGATACGGATGTTCAGAAGCTGCTGCTGGCACAGCCGAAGCTGACATTGCAAGAAACTGAAAGAATCGTGCGAGCCGCTGAAGCAGCCACGCAAGGCGCGCAAGAAATTAAGCAACCGGAGCCGGCAGAGGAACCAGCCCCAGCCTTGAACGCGCTCACCGAAAAAATGCGAAGATTCAACTTCAGGAAAACAGATAAAAGTTCTCGCGTGCAGGCTAACTTGTGCAGAAGATGCGGGAACGCAGCGCACGGAACAGAAACATGCCGGTTCATGAACATGAAGCCCGAATGTGTCGCACGGAAACCAAGAAACAAGCCAATGCTTGTGCGATACACGGAAACGAAGCCAGCAGCGATGAGAGCGACATGTCACTGCAGCTGTTGACCTTGAAGTCGTATCTCTCAACAGACGAATAGTTGGTTGCACCTGTGCGCAGGAAATTTTGTTGGGGTGGCGCCGACATCGTCATGGAGGTGGATACAGGTTCGCCGGTCTGCGTAATCTCAAGGGACGTATATGACAGGCACTGCCATGGCTGGCCGAAGATGGAACGTTCGAGACTGAAGTTGTCATGCTACCTGGGGAAGCTGCCGGTGGCTGGTAAGCTTACGCTTGCCGTCAAGTATTGTGACCAAGAGGTGACGGCGACACTGACAATCCTAGACTGCGCAGGTCCAAGTTTATGTGGACGCGACTTAATACAAAAGTTGAACTGTCTTGGAACACCTGTTTTGAAGTTAACGGCGGCAACCGAAACCGCGCAGGACGTCGAGCTGAAAGAACTACTGTCAGAATACGAGGAGTTGTTGAGTGACGGACTGGGTTTGCTCAAAGGCCCGCCAGCGCATCTATATGTGAAAGAAGGAACTGCACCCAAGTTTTTCAAGGCCAGGCCTCTGCCATACGCCATGCGTGACAAAGTGTCTAATGAACTGGACAGACTTGTCAAAAACGGTGTTATCTCTGCGGTTCCTCACGCGGACTGGGCAACACCAATTGTCCCTGTCCTAAAAAAGGATGGGACCATAAGAATTTGCGGCGATTTTAAGTTGACCGTGAACTTAGCCTGCTGCACCGAGCAATACTATCCACTCCCCGTAATCGACGACCTGTTCGCGGCACTCAATGGGGGCGACAGGTACAGTACGTTGGACCTTCGAGATGCGTACAATCAAGTGCCACTCGATGACGAATCCAAGAAGTTAACCGTCATCAACACGCACCGTGGTCTCTTCTGTTTCAACCGGCTGCCATTCGGTATTTCTTCCGCACCCGCTATCTTCTAGCGCAAGATGGAGAGCCTGCTGCGAGGAATACACGGCGTACAAGCGTATCTCGATGACGTCATTGTCTCGGAGAGAAGAAAGGAAGACAGGAGCGTGCTCAAGCAGGTGCTGCAGCGTTTCAAGGAGAACGGAGTCAAGCTGCACAGAGGGAAGTGTAACTTCTGGCAGGACGAAGTCTGCTATCTCGGGCACCGCATCAACAAGGACGGCCTACACCCTACGGAAAAGAACCTGGCGGCTATAATGGAAGCAAGGAGCCCGAAGAACGTAAGTGAACTCCGCTCTTTCATAGGACTTTTGACCTACTACAGCAAGTTTCTGCCCAACATGGCTACCCTCTTGGCGTCACTGTACAACCTTCTAGCGAAGAATCAACGCTGGAAATGGGACCAAGCAGAGGAGCATGCTTTCAGAAAGGCCAAGCGGGTGTTATGTGCGGCAGATGTTCTTACGCATTTTGACCCCTCCAAAGTTTTGCGTCTCGAGTGTGACGCATCGCCTTATGGGGTAGGGGCTGTGTTGTCCCATAGTTTCGGACACGTGGACAGACCAATAGGATTCAGGTCCCGGACGCTATCAAAGGCGGACAGAACTTATTCGCAACTTGAGCGTGAAGCATTAGCCCTAGTGTTTGGGGTAACCAAATTTAGAGATTATCTGTTGCGGCGGGACTTCACGCTCGTTACCGACCACAAGCCCTTGGTAGGGTTGCTGAGGGAGGACAGACCTACACCTGTCATGGCGGCGGCCAGAATTCAGCGCTGGGCGTTACTGCTAGGGGCATATCAGTACAAGATAGAATACAAGCCGGGCCCCCAGAACCAGAACGCTGATGCACTGCGTCGTTTACCGATAAATGTTCCTGACAAGGAGACGGACGAGCTGCCAGAATATGTGCTTTCAGTTAACCAACTCGATGATACTATTCTGTCGGCACAACGATTGCGGTCACTAACCTCGGAGGACCCGCTACTGTCCAGGGTGAAAGACTATGTGCTGCACGGATGGGCAAAGCACCTAGAGGATGACGACCCACAAATGCAACCCTTCTTTCACAGGAAGTTGGAACTCACCGTAGCCCAGGGTTTGCTCTACTGGGGGCACCGGGTCGTCCTGCCACAGACAGCACGAGGAGCGATGCTAAAAATGCTGCACGAGACCCATCAAGGAGCATCGGCGATGAAGGCGGTCGCGCGGACACTTCTTTGGTGGCCAGGGCTCGATGGTGAGATTGAACATCTTTCCCGGAGTTGCAGTGCGTGTATCCAGGCACGGCCGATGCCGCCATCATATGTTCCGGTGAAGTGGCCGGAGACGGGAGAAAAGTGGTCGCGATTACACCTGGATTTCGCGGGACCGGTGTCGGACGCCATGATATTAATTGCAGTGGACTCTCACTCAAAGTGGATAGAGGCGGTGGCCATGAAGAATTCGACTGCCGATTCTACAATGGCAGCTGTGCGCGAAATGTTCAGCCATTTCGGGATACCGAAGACTATCGTGACAGACAACGGGACTCAATTTACGGCAGAATCGTTCTCTCGATTCCTCGCGGGAAATAACGTAGAACATCTACGCACTGCTCCATACCACCCTCAGTCCAACGGGCTAGCAGAAAGAGCAGTCGGGACGATTAAGGATGGTCTAAAAAAGGTCACGCATGGTAACCTTGCTACGCGTTTGGCTAAAATATTATTCGCGTACCGCCGAACTCCTTTGGCTGACGGTTCTTCGCCATCACAACGACTGCTAGGCTACCAGATCAGATCTCGTCTAGACGCCTGCCTGCCGTATCCTGGTGCTTCATTGGTGCCTTTGCAGGAACCCCGTAGCAAGCTGTGGCCCGGAGATCCAGTTTGGGCCCGGAACTTCAAAGAAGGAGAAAGGTGGTTGCCAGGGACGGTAACTACAACGACCGGAGCAAGGATGGTCTCAGTGGACACACCGTCGGGAGAAGTCCGACGTCACATTGACCAGATCCGTTTTCGAGAGCCGCTGGCACTCAAAGTACCAGGGACAGCGGCAAAGACAACGCAAGGCGCTCGACAAGATGCAGTACAAGATACAACACCTGCAGAACCAACCATCAGCACCACCCAGCCGCCAGAGTTGCGAAGGTCAACCAGAGAAAGGAAGCCTGTAGATCGCTATAGCCCCTAGGGGGAAGGAATGCTGTATCAGAGCTGTGTCATGACTCTTGGAAACTTTGTATCATCCTCCAATGTACTTATCATTCTTATCACCACCCTTTCTGTTTTGCACCCGAAGCATCGGCTGCCTATATTATCACGTCCCTGACAATAAACGTCGTTCACAACCCAGCATGTCTCTGTTCGGACGCGTCGTAGCATCCTCGATTCTTCATTCTTGGCAATTGGAATGGGACATGGAGTGTGATAACAAGCCCCATGTTACCAAACCTGCCTTGGGAGTTTGGGAAAGCTCCTCATGCAAGAGCCGACTCCATGAAACGTTGTTGTGCCGCCTGAGAATTGGAGACTCTTTTATAACTCATAGGCATCTGCTTTCGGGAGAAGATCCACCTGTGTGTGATCAGCGTGGTGACAGGCTCACTGTTTTGCATATCTTGTGGCTGTGTCCCAGCCTTCAGCCCAAGCGCTGCATTCATTACCCTGAATTTTTTCAATATCATATCCCATTCCATCCTGCTCTCCTTGTGGGAGAGAATCCTCTTGTCTATTTTGAACGAGTAATAGAATTCCTTAGTAGTACTGGCCTTTTACACCGACTCTAGCCTTTCGGTCATACTTTTGTAAAACCCTTCTTTTAGTACAGCGATCCTTACAATTAGTTTGGCGCAGATGGCCTTGTAGCTATTGCGCCATAAACCCCCAAAATCTGTCTACGTGGCAAGGCGTTAAACATATATATGTAATGTTGAAACAAACAAGTAAAAAAAAAACACACGTTGCCGCCTTTTATGTTACTATACCTGCAACCGGCGAAGGAATATCCGTTTCACCTCACGATCGACCGCAGGTGATTGTACAGATATTTCCAACCAATCCAGCGCTGCGAGGGTGTCGCCTGCCTTCGAACTCCGCGCGTCGCCGCGCTCAATTGAGGGGTCACGTGCTACTTTCTCGGCGCAGTATTGGCTGAGTGGGGTCGTAGCATCCGCTGCGCTCCATTATAAGGTGAAACAGAGGTCGCTGCCGCGCTCTGCAGGAGGGAGAAGCGAAGAGCTTCTCTCCTGCGCAGAGCAGGTGCGCGCTCGTCGCCACGTGGTTGTTGCGGCGAAACAACGCCCTCTCCTGCGTCTCCATAAAGTCTTAAAAATTTAAAACGGTGCAAAAACAAAACAAAAAAAAAGAAAACGACGGACTGGATGAAGGAGAACACACACAGGGCGCTGACTCGCAACTAAATTTTATTGGACGCAACAGTGCAATATATACACGCACAGTTGAGAACAAAAAAAAATGAAGATCAGCCTAAATAGCACAAAACAAAAAGCACAGAAAACGAAGTATCGCCTCTAAAAAGACACACAGAGGGCACCCCTTACAAAAAAATTAAACGAGTTTCAATTGAAAGTCAGTAGGGTGCAGTCAATATACCGCATAGAGTCTCAATTGACTTTTTCTAACGTGTTTGTATTGAACCGTCCCAAGGTATTGGCCACCGATTCTTCATTGAATTTTTGGCAATAGTGTTTCAATAGAATATTTGCAAAAGTGTTTCAATGGAATCTTTGCAATTGAGTTTCAATAGAATCTTTGCAATTGTGTTTCAATAGAATGTTTGCAATTGAGCTTCAATTGAATGTTTGCAATTGAGTGTCAATAGATTATTTGCAATTGTGTTTCAATAGAATGTTTGCAATTGAGTTTCAATATAATTTTTACAATTGAGTTTCAATAGAATTTTTGACAGTAGCGTTTCAATTGAATTTTCCCAATCCAGTTTCAATAAATTTCTTGGCAATATAGTGCTTCAATCGAATTTTTGCAATTGAGCTTCACTAGAAGTTTTGCTATTGAGTTTCAATAAAATTTTTGCAATGTGTTTTAATAAAATTTTTGCAACTGCATTCTAAGTGCATTATTACCGGGTTATTAAAGCAAATTAGCCATGGCATATGAATAAATGCTGCATCAAAGAGTAAAGAACAAGTTTATTTGAATACTTCAATTGCACTTTGCTGGTCCCGCCACATGCTTGTGTCCGTAGCCTACATTGAAAAGAAATGAAACACACGTATAGCACTGCACTTCATCATCCATAGATGCATTCAATGTGTCAGTCATTCGAAGCACCACCAGTCGACACGCTGTCGGAGCCGCCATCGCCAATCTTCGATTTTGCTTGTGTCTGTCATTTTTTGCCTGCAGTTAACCAGCTCAAGACCTTGATTACTGCGCTTGAGGCTGTTCGTATGTGATGGACGCCCGCTATGATATGTGTAACCCACATCCAGTGGTTAAAGGGGCGGTGCAACGATATTCAATTGGAATGTTTTTCACTTCACACGAGCTTACTGGCACTAGTGGAACTCAAGGATACTCGCACGCAACGCCACTGGCCAAGAAACTCCTTTATTGCGCTGTAATTTCGAGGACAAAACCGAGTGTTTTCATTCAATCTCTCCTTCGCAAAACATGATGACGTAGCTGGGCGGTAGCAGTACCGCCCAGTGACGATATTTGAATGCGGCTCATAGATTGGACCCGAGCATGGCGTGCACACTCGATTTGGGCTCGTAATATTCGATAGCTCGAGAAGCACTCGGGTAGTGTCCTGTGTCCAATCGCTGGAATGACGACAACAGCCGAACCATAACAATGTCTGGAACTTAGCGCGTGTCCTGTGCCTTGCCAACCCCAGCGCATGGCTATGATCAATATTGGCGGCATATAATCGGCTCCAGATCACGTGGCCGCTTGTTCTGGCTGCGAGTTGAGGGGGTCAACTCTGCTCGTTTTTCTTTATTTTTTTTCTGGGACTTCTATTGCGTGTGGTGAAAAACCAACGGGTATTTCACAGGTCATTAACGTCAAGGATCCGTTCTAAGCGGTATTTGCGCAAAATATAAAAATCGTTGCATCGCCCCTTTAAGTGAATGTAAATTTGTTCCCGTCGAAGTTGAATATTGAATGTTCTGCAAAAGTAAACATATGGCATGTTTTTTGCGCCCATGATACAAGAATGATCAAAGTTGTGTAATTCAGGGGCTACTATGTCACCTCTCTCCTGCACAGAACGTGACCAGAAACGGCAGTAGATGCAGCAGTGGGAACACAGTCGCTTAGAATACATGTTTTCATATCTGAATAACCCTGAGCAGAGCATTTTAGACTTGATTACTGGCCCTTTTATATGAGCACCGCATGTAAATCGACAACTATGCGTTCGCACGAGACTCAATCCAACACATTGGCTGTCGGCACTAATTCATTTTGAAGCACACAGCATTGACCAACTACCTCATAATTAATTTATGAAAACAATGCATGAAGTGCACACACATGCAGAAGGAACACGGCTGCATAACCTTACTGCACGAAATCAATATTTGCAAAACTCTCACTGCATTATGTGGATTTCATTTCTAACAAAGACGTAAACATTGGGAGTCTCCTCAAAAATTTCAACGCTGAATTAATGGCCTGCAAAAATGAGCAACTCTACGCATCAAAAAGAAACCCTCCACAAATATGCATTTTTTTTTTCTCATTTCCACTTTAAAAATTTTCCCCGCACAAAACATGAAAAGATGACGAAATTGAAGCACGAGGCCGTCCTTCGAAAAGTAAGCTTTTTAATTTTTAATGTACTTCGAGTTTAGATTTCACCTTTTAATGCACAAAAAAGATGTCTCCGAGGAAAGCCTACTTGGATGAATTGAGTAGCTTGTTTTTGCGCCATATTTCAATCTTGGTTGAACATTTTCTTTGGGATACGCAGTATAGATATTAGCCGATTAACCGATACCCCAACATACTCAAATACCCTCAGGAAATTGTACAATTTAGGCACAAAATAAAAAAAAAAGCTTTAAAATAAAGCTTTGGTGGTTTCTGGTTCAGCAGAGAATGCAGTTGAGCACTAGCAACAAACTGAATGCTGGCTAATGAAGCACGGTCAGATAACGTCAAGGTGGCGGCACCCATGAAAAGCTGTATGAAAGCCTCTAAATTACCGACAAGGTAAATGTGGGCAGGGTCACTTTAAATGATACCTATTTTATTGAGACCGCATTGTTCGGCAGTGTTGTCATTTCAGCATTTTCAATCAATGCAGTATATTGCTTTGGAGCTTTGGGCTGGCAAATTGAGGCTGTAATTTATTGCCTTACTCATTTTTTTCTTTTCAAGGTGTGACTTGGGGAGAGGAAATTATCATGCAAACCAAAAATAAGCAAATCCAAAAGATTTTACGGACTCAAATCGAGCAAGGAGATAATGAAAGACAGTAGCAGCATTTTACTTATTTCATCTCCCTGCACAACAGTGTTGAAAGGCTCGTTGTGAGGGTCAAGAGGGCGACCCCCTTGTATTCCTTGCAGTCTGAAATGAGAAAAGATGAAACAGAGGATTAAGACACAAGGCAAATGAGACCTTAGAGGTCCATGTTTTAGAAAGCTGTGAAATTCTGAAGTTTGTTTCAGGTTATGCTATGTAAAAAATATTAAATTTTGGAGGTTTCCATGTGAAACCAACGCACGTCCCACCGAAGGACAAAGGATTAATTTCAACCCCCTAGGAATATTCGATGAGCAGCCGAAGTCTTAGTTACACAGTGCCCGTAAGCCCCGTAAGCCTATCATTGTGGGCCCATTGGCTGGAATGCGAACCCAACAAACTATGGACCCATAGGCTGATGCTTTGCCTCAGAGCCATATAGCCAAGAAATCCATAGAAGTTTTCTTTTGATAAATTAGAGCAGTGGTTCTCAAATGAGGGTTCGCAAAGGCATTCTAGGGGTCCGCAAAGCCCTGCCGCATCAGCCAAGCCCGAAAATAAAGGTTCTCTTTTAGGGGCGAAGTTCCTTAGCGGCTAGCCATGTCCGTATGTCCGTCCGCCGTCGGGTGCACGTGCTCCTGCTCGTGAGCTCACGTGCTCGTGTAGGGGAAAAAAAAACAACCGCATCTCCACGTGATGAATGATGTTGATTGGGGCGAATTTCTGGTGGTGCTTGTCTTCGTAGACGGTGAGCCGCAGCATGCCGAGCCTTTCGTTCCTTTTCATCCATGTCGGAAAGAGAATGTGTGGTATGGAACGTGGTTACCTACGCATTTGAGCATTTGACCGCAGCGCAACATGGATGAAAACGAACGTGGTGGAAAGGTGGAAAAAGAGCTCGCTTTTTTTTAGCCGCTTGGGTTGCAGAAAGGAACATATTATGGAGCAGGAAACAGACCATTTTCTGAATAAAGCGCGAGACACATGGATGGCAGAATCGTTCGATCCGACCGTCCGAACGCCGCTCCGAATTGCCGCGCGGAGCAGTTTGAGACACGCTTCCGACCTTGCATGCTACACGATGATCCGTTCGGCTCCGCCCAGGAGATCCAAGCACTCCAGCGGAGGTCCGCGTTCATAGATCTTCTGGTCCCAGAATGACGGTTTAGCTCGCACGAGCGAAGTTAGGAGCTCGTTCTCGTTAGAGCTTGCATTCTTTGCCGGGGCCATCTTTTTCGAATGGGTTAGCAGGATCCACGTGTCCGGCTTCCCGTCGCCCGTTCCGTTTTTCCGCCAGACCCAGTACGTCATCATGACGTTCGCGCTAGCTGTGCTGCGATTGGCTGGACGCTTCCGACAGTCGGTCCGCCGTGCGAAACTATCTGGCACGTTGGACGCACGCCGGATCGCCGATCCGACGTTTGAAGCGACCAAAGTTTTCGGACCAAGCAGTCGTACTGCCGGATCGGACGTTGGATCGGATGAATTTTTGCGCGCATGTGTCTCGCGCTTAAAGGGGTTATGACACGAAAATTAAACGGATAGATTATTCTTGAAATGGAATGCTCATAGGCTACTTATTATATACACCAAGTTACGCAATTTTTAGAGCTCTTATAATTGCAATATTCAATTTACGAATTTTTATAATTTTCATCTGGCGACAAGGCAACACTGCTCAAGTTAGTCACACCATGGTGTCCATAAACCACGTGGCCATGAACACTCTCTCATTCTAGGCGCCCCCATGATCGCCCAAGCTCTTATCGTCGCGGTACGAACAAAACCGCTGAAACAACCCGGTAAACTGAAAGCTATTTTCGCTCTGGCCCCCCGGCCGGTCGACCTTCCAGCCTGCATGCGGCTGCGAGACATTCCGGGACGACGGTGACCACGGCGAACTCGTCGTCGCTGGAGCTGGTCGCCAGCGGGTCGCAGTCGAAATGAACAGCTTCCAACATGTCTTGATAGCAATCACTCTCATCGCTGCTGCGATCAATGTCGAACACTTCGACAAGGCGAGCGATGCCGTAGAGGTAATGGTCACAGACCGGAAGCTGGAACCGTGGAAGGTAAACGAAGAAGCTGAGAGTCGATATGCCAAAAGAGCGGAGTGTGTGAGTGCGTGCAAGGAGACACCGCGCTGGAAGCTGGCTACGCCATCAGCCTCCAGGTCCGCCCGGATCTGCCCCTCCGAGGGGCCCGCATATAAATCGATTTATTCACGCAATTATCGCGCCTTTTTCAAAACAAATTTAGCAGGATTATAGGAACATACAATGGGTCCTAGCAGTATAGTTTTCTCATATTTTATTTTTGGCGTGTCATAACCCTTTTAAGCAATTTAAAGGGCAACTCCGCTCAATTGCCTTTGTCTTTAGACGTGCGTCAATTTTGACTGCAGATTGGGGGCGCGTCTATAGACACGCTGCACTTTCTTTGCTGTTGGGAACCACATCTTTAAATGCCCGCTCAATTTAGGGTGTGGGTAGGATGCGCCATCTATCCTCGTGTATCGGAAACATTTTCAGTTTTTAAAACGATGCATACATGGCAGCACAAAAATGTACAGGGTGTCACAAAAGAAAATTTACACTGTCTTTTTTACCGCAAAAATGAACTAGGCATCGCCGAACGCTCATTCTCCACTCAAAGGTAGTGCTAGAGGTCACAACCAGACGCCAAAGTTTCAGCCCGATCCGATAACTTAATCAAAAGTTATAAGTGATTTTCTGAAAATTTCAATGGCAAAATGGCGGCCGACGGAGTTTCCAAACACATGGGGTTCTATGGCACCAGAAACCGAAAACGGGCAAAAATGGGCTCCATTTTCCCATTGAAATTTTCAGAAAATCACTTATAACTTTTGATCAAGTTATCGGATCGGGCTGAAACTTTGGCATCTGGTTGTGACCTCTAGCTCTACCTTTGCGCGGAGAATGAGCGTTCGGCGATGCCTAGTTAATTTTTGCGGTAAAAAAAAAAACGTGTAAATATTCTTTTGTGACACCCTGTATGTGTATGACACCTCTGACTGTTTGTTCGGAAAATGGCGGTCAGCAAACGCCAGCGCGTCCCTTGACCGACGAAGAAATCGCTGAACTGCTGTAAAATACTCGCCATCTACGATCAGTGCCGCAAACTGCCCAGACAAGCCTAGCTCCTCTGTGGAATTGAGGGCTACAAAAAAAAACCACTGGACGTCCATGGCATCTTTAACTAGAAAGCACCAAGGCGCTTAAAGGGTAAGGGGAGACATGGCCTAACAAAATAGGTTTTTGCAAGACATTTGACTAATGTTATAATCAAGCTTACCAACATATAAAGAATATTTTCAAAGTTTTATTCAATTCTGCAGTGTAGTTCACCTGCTATACATTACCTCCAGAGCTTCACTGCTATATGAAAGGTTGAGATCTGGTCATTTCAAATGATTTTTTCTCCACTGCATTTTTTGGTACAATTTTCATTTGGCAATTTCTTGTTTGATAATGGGACTAAAGCAAAGATGCAGACTTACTTTATCCTGAGCGAAATTTAATGAGGAATGGAGCTTAGCAACTTGCTTTTTACTTTAAAATGGTTTTACAAAATAATTTATTATTTTTTTAAGAACACAGATGGCCAAAATGTTGCTCCACTTTGAAAAACAACATTTTTTGAAAAATAAGCCTTTTTTGACAAGATTCTTTAATAGCCGCACTGTTTAGGCATTCTGCCTTGCATCTAGTAAAGAAAACTGCTGAGTATTTCATTAGTTTTCTAACTATAGATTAACCAAACAATGTTGGTGTATTCCCGATAGGAATTGTAATTTCCCTCACAATCAGTGTGCAGAGCTGGAACTTTCTTCTGCATCCTTTATCATAATTAGCAGTCAACATTGTTATTTTCATTTATTTTAAGCAAGGGCTCGAAAGTTGAACCTCCAAGGTAGTTTCCTCCCAAAATAGTTAAAGCTGACTATTTTGCTATGCAAATGTAGAAAATGCATTGGGATTGGGGGCCATGACCATGACAATATAGATTGCAGCGCCCAAGAATAAAATGAGACATTTGCAAAAACTTAGGTAGAACAAGGATAAGGAAAGATTACATACCGAGGACAGCTTGGAGTTTTACTGGATCGAGGGCCGGCTTCACTTCACTTTCCTTCTGCGCATTGCACTTCCTGCCCCGAAGGCTCTTGCCTTTCAGCCCCTCCTCCGAAAACACCGCCTTCAGGAGACCCCTGACGTATTTTGATGCCGAAACGCCTTCCGCCTTGAGGCCCGCTAAGGTCGTCTGCTCCACGAGAACGCCGTACCCGATGTCGACCTAAACCAGAAACAGCTTCAAGAATTAAAAACTGCGAAGACTCAAATGTCAATCGGAAACAAGAATGTGGCTCCAATCCCTTACGATCCTTCGAAACTTTTAATTAAAAGCCAGTTCAAAAGCTCCTCCCTAAATAAGGAAGCCAGAGCCTTTCCCATTGATGTTCATGAAGCCTCATATGCTGCCTCATACACGCACAGGGTACAGTGCAAATCACGCTTTTCTATACACAAACTCATGGGTACAAACAAACTGGAGCGCCCCTAGCGGACGCCACTGGCACCGCGCATGCAAGATGGGGGTGTGGACAAGAAGCTCGACGTCGCACCATGAAAAAACCATGGAAATGCGATGCTGTCGGCGTCGGTGTGAGTCCCCCTGCTCTTTTTCGCGTTCTAATTGTTGATTTTCCGTCTTCCTGGCAATGTCTGACTGCTTGAGTGGCGTCAGCGAAATTACCGAGGCTCGTTACACCGCAAAACTTTGCGTGAATAATGTGACATCTAGCGCTTTATTCCGCGTGGACGCCGCAGTAAGTACGCTAAAGCCCGATTCGCATGATGCGATGTCGCTCGCAATTGTCAGTCGCGACGTCACTCGGGCTGCAAAAGTGTGTACCGTAGCCGAGATAGTCGACGTCGATACTGAAAATCGCAAGCAGAATCGGGCCAAGTGAATGAGGGGTAACAAGTCGGTGATGGTCGCTGGTAACAATGATCAACATCTTTTTTGTATCTACTGTTTACATCGAGCCTCCTTACCAACCTTCAAATGTAAGTCTTTTGAGGCCTGCACTTACTTCTTATCGCAAGTACCGGGCCAACATTTCGTCTACGGGCCGGCATCGTCTAAGAGAGCAGACGACAAGCAGAAATGGTTTGAAAGAGCAGACGACAGTTCAAACAATCAGGCGGCCGTTTGAACTTGAAGGCGCACTGAACGTAGTCCGCAGGTGGTCTGCACAACTTGACGGTTTTCTGGAGTTCATGTTGGAACAAAACAAATAAATCTGATGACCGCAAGTATCTGTGAATTCAACCCAAGGTGCTTCCCGCCCAAGCAATCGTTGTGCGACGGCGTCTGCTTTTCCCTTTTCACGGCACATATCCAAATTCTCGGACGAACCGAGCACGTGAAAACTGACCTTTAAACCGTTCTCGACACTTTTGGTACGGCCCCAGTCGCGGCGTTTTGACGAGAAGGCAGATTTTTGTCTGGCTCCTTTCAAAGCAACGCAGGAATACACGTCTCGCAGGGGGACTTCTGCCCACAGCTTCAGACCGGAAGTGCGACCGACGCAGCACCACCGCGCCGTGACGTAACAGAGATGAGTTTATGTATAATGCACGAGCATGCGGCTTTCTCCTGGCAAGCACTAGGCTGATGGCATCAGTGGAAACTGGTCTAGTCACGTGGGATAGCATGTAACAGTCCGTATAAGTGTATCTAGAATTGCTGAGTGCATGAAGCTGTTTGCCAACACTATGCACGCTCTGGCCCACATATCAGCTGCACAATATTGCAGAAGCATTGCATTAAAGGGGCCTGTGGAGGCAGCCTAGAAAGCGACCAGCCAAGTCGGAGTCACATTGCAAAACTGTTTTAATTCTCGAGCAGAAAGAGAGAGAGAGAAAAGAGAAGAAAAGAAACGAACAAACCAACAGACAGACAGAGCGCGCGCAGCACAGCGCGCGCTCTTTGCGCGTGCCGTTCGGCAGCGGTGCAGGTGTAAGGGGGCCGCTGCCACAGATGCCAGCAAAGAAGGAACAAACAAAAGAGGGAAGAATTTAGATCGTACAACTAAACATAACATTTTCCCCTCCCTTCTTTTTTTTTTAAGAGTGTAGGAACAAGACGATGACAAAAACATTATGCACGCATTTACAACAGCAAAAATTAAGAGCATGATAAGCACAGTTTAAATGAAGCACACAAATAGTTCACTCTACGTCGAAAACACAAAAGGAAATAGTTCACTCATTTCATCGAGTACCAAGGTCTCCATACCGCACTGGTGGTCGACGGTTCCGCCCCGAGCGCCTTAGAAGCACCTGCCTAGGACACTGAGCAGTTGAAGTTCCCATTCCTGGAGGCGTGTCCGGGGCAGGTCTGCACTCAGGCGTCCGCGATTGAGGCAGCTGCTGCATGGCCAAACTTGACTCTTGAGGTTGCCAAGTATGATGCCTATGGTACGTGTCACCTGGAGTAGCAGTGTGGCTCGCGGGCTGGCCACCTTGAACGGCAGCCGGTGTCACCTGCTGATCACTTCCTAGACTGGGATCAGAAGCAGCTGCGAGTTTAGAGGCATTCCATACTGTACCATCGCCCAGCCGGAATGTCCACCGACCGACCCGCTTTATGATGCGTAGTGGCGGCCCGAAGGCCGACTCCCCCTTGGCTACCTTTCCTGGTTTCTTCACTCTAACCCAGTCGCCTACCCTGAATCTGGGGCTCTTCGCCGCTCGACGCCGGTCGGTGTACTCCTTCGTGTACTGCTGCCTCTGCTGCTCTCGATGTCGCAGCCGTTGCAGCTCCTCGATGGGATTTTGCAAGAACTGCGCCGACGACAGTCCGAGGATGTTAAGGCGGGTGCGAGGCTTCCGTCCATGCAGCAGGAGAGCAGGAGAAAGTCCAGTCGTGGCATGGGGCGTGCAGCGATATATCATCAGGTAGTCTACAAGGGATGACCGGATGCTGCTCCGCTCAAGGGTGGCGCACTGGAGAAAACCCTTCAGGGTACGGTTGAAACGTTCAACCTGCCCGTTGGACTGGGGGTAGTAGACAGAAACCGGCTGGTGCTTTATACCTCGCGCTTTAAGGAACGTCTCAAATTCGCCTGAAACGAACTGTGGCCCATTGTCGCTCACAACGCTGTCAGGGTACCCCTCTCTGGCAAAGATGGCGCGCAGAAAGTCCGTGATCCTCCCCGTGGGGACGTTTGGGCAGAACTGTACCTCGGGCCACTTGGAAAAGTAGTCCACCAGCGTGATGGCGTAGCGACACGCAGGCTCCGCTCGCTCAAAAGGGCCCACGACATCGATGCCCACCTTTGACCAAGGTCGCTCTGGCAAGGGCACTGGCTGGAGAGGGGTCGGTGACGTCTTGGCACTCTTGTCTGAGGTGTTACAAATTTTGCAGGCGCAGACTGCACTACGCACTTCTGCGTTCATGCGGGGCCACCAATAGAGCTCACGAAGGCGTGCTTGCGTCTTGACAATGCCGTTGTGGCCCTCGTGTGCTCTGGCGACAAGAGCGCATCGCATAGTCGTGGGGATGACGAATTGCTCTCCGCGCAGCAGGAGACCGTCGTTGACGGAGAGCGCATCCTTCAGGTCGTAGAAGATGGCCGCATCAGCGGAGAGAGCGCTCACTGGAGGCCACTTAGAGGTCACATATCCCATGACAGTGGTGAGCAGAGCGTCATTCGCTGTCTCCTCTTGCAGCTGTTGTTTCGTGATGCACTCTTCGTCTAAAGCGACAAAGGAGATTATCTCGTCGTCGAACTCCATCCCCTCTTCTTCCTGTGACATCGGCAAGCGGGACAGGGCATCTGCTACCTGGTTTTCGGCACCTCGCTGGAACTCCACCGTGAAGTTGTACTTCAGTAGGCGATGTGACCAACGGGTGATCCGTAGCGGGCGACGTCCTGCTCCTCCGGTGGACAGCAAAGACACGAGTGCTTGATGGTCCGTGCGAAGGGTAAAGTGGCGGCCCCATAAGTATATGTGCCATTTTTCGCACGCCCACAAACACGCAAGCGCTTCTTTTTCCCCGACCGAGTATCGCCGCTCTGTCGAAGTGAGCGTCCTTAAGGCGAATGCGACAGGGAAGACGCCGTCACCAGGACGCTGCTGCAGCACAGCCCCGATGCCGTATGCCGACGTGTCTGTGGCCACGATGGTGGGCAACGTGGGGTCGAACATTCTTAGTGTCCTGGCAGATGACAGCAGCCTCTTGACTTGGTTGAAGCTTCTGTCCGCCTCGTTGTCCCAGACGAACGGAGTGTCTTTTCGCAGGAACCTTCGAAGAGGTTCGACCTCAGACGCTAACCGAGGCACGAAGCGAGAGTAATTCTCCACCATCCCCAGAAACGAACGGAGTTGGGTGATGTCCGTGGGGATAGATGCAGCGTTGAGTGCATTCACCTTCGTTTGTAGCGGAGCAATCCCTTGAGCGCTGACTTTATGACCCAAAAACGAAAATTCTGGCACATCGAATAGGCACTTGTTGTTGAGTTTCAGTCCAGCATCCGAGATACGTCGCAGCACCTCACGCAGACGGTGTGTGTGCTCCTCCTTGGTCCTGCCAAAAACAACCACGTCGTCAAGGTAGACCAACACACCTTCGCAGTCGTGAAGCATTTCCGACATCATCTGCTGGAAAGCTGCTGGCGCCGATGCCAGTCCGAAACATACTCTCTTGAACCGGAAGAGACCTTCGTGTGTAATAAATGCGGTTAGGTCCCGGCTATCTTTATGTAGCGGCACTTGGTGGTAAGCAGCCGCTAAGTCAAGCTTGGAAAAATGTTTGGCACCATGTAAAGCATGCAGAAGTTCTTCTATGTGCGGAAGAGGAAAGCTATCAATAACGACAGCTTTGTTGGCTTCCCGCAGGTCCACGCACATTCGAATTGAGCCGTCTTTCTTCTGCACCACCACAATTGGTGATACCCATTCGGAGGAATTAATCCGTTCGATGACCCCAGCCGCTTCCAAGCGTCTGATTTCTTCTGATACTGACTGACGCGCTGCTAGAGGAATACGTCTCATTCGATGACGGACGGGAATGACAGAAGGTCGAATGTTTACCTTGTGGACAACGTCCTTGACACGGCCAATACCCGGACTGAAGAGGTGCTCGAAGTTGCTCATGGAAGGCGGCAGGTTTGGCTTTGTTGGTTCAGGCACCACTGAAGCTGCAGCCTGTGGTGGAGACGATGCTGAGGCCAGCTGATTTTGCACCCTTGCCGACCACTCATTTCTCAATGCACTTGACGCTTCGTCCTGTGGGGCCGGTGTCAAACTCTCGTCCTCCTCTCTCGGCGGGTCGCCAGAACCCTCTGTATCAGTATAGAAGCACGACCGAGTGGCGCCACTTATCTGGATGTCGAGGGCTAGAACAGCGTCCATGCCGAGTAAAGAGGTACCACGGTCAGCAATGTAAAAAAGTACTGTTGCCGCACGCTCCCTGAACATTACCGGTGCCTCGAATGCTCCCAGAATGGTGATGGGTTGCTGAGAAAAGTTCAGGACTTCACAGGTGGTGGTACAACTGTCGCCTTGCTCGCGAAATACCGGACGAACATGGCACTATCCACGATGGAGACGGCTGACCCCGTGTCAAGAAGAAACTGCAGCGTCGAGTCAAATACCTGGATGTTTAAGTACAGCTTGCTTTGAGAAGGTCCGGAAATGTGGGGCACCTCCCACTGCTCGTCGTCGTCATCGTAGTAGTCGTCGACGATCTGCTCAACTTGATCACGCGGGCGGCGCAGCAGGGATCGGCGAACACTTCTACAAGCGCGTGAAAAATGTCCCCGACGACCGCAGTTGTCGCAGTGCTGACCTCTCGCTGGGCAGACGTCATAGCCCCTGCAGTGTTCCTGACCGTAACCGCAGTTGGGACATGTTCTTCCGTAGCCGTAGTTCCGCCTTGGAGATGGTTGCCGCCGCGGTGATTCGAAACGCACCGAACGCCGAAACGCCGATCGTCCAGGGCTCTGTTGACGACTGCCACGGTCGAAACCACCATAGCCGCTACGGCCGCAGGTTACGCAGCTCTGCTGGCTAGGCGAGCGCGAAGCGCGTGCGTTCACTGACCGGGCTGAAGCAGCTGAAGAACGCCCCGTCGGAGATCGCACAGGTGACTCACGGCGCGAGCGCCACGGCTCATGCAAAGGTGACATCATCGGCTGAGGTTGACTCGTTGCGCGCCCTGTGACGTGGCAGGTCACGTGCTCTTCCGACGCCGTCGACGGCGCAGCTGGCGCAGTTGCCGATGCCCATTCTCGAACTTCCCGGCGTGAGCGTTCCAAATTAAGGACAGTCTGTAAGGCCACGCTGAACGGCAGCGCGGCGTCAAGTACCAGGCGTTCTTGAATCTCTGCGGAAGCAGCACCCACCATGAACTGTCGGCGGATGACGGCCTCGGTGTCGGCACCGAAGTTCGCCGGCACGGCCAATGCTCGGAGTGCTGAGAGAAAGTCGCGCAGAGATTCTCCTTCTTGCTGTTTTCTCATGTGAAACCGGAGTTGTTGCAGGGTCTCGTTGACCGGCTGCGAAAATTCAGCCTCGAGGACCGTGAGGGTCTCTCTATTCACGTCGCGAGACGCTTGCCGGGCTTGCTGACCGTCTCCCGCCGGTGACGTTGCTGGCGCCGGTCCAACGGGAGCTGGTAGAGAGTCATAGATGCGCTGGCCTTCGACCCCCAGGCAGCTGAGCAGCTTTGCTTGGCGTCGTTCGGCGGAATATTCCTGAGCGCCAGTAGCCGTATCGCTCGAACATTCGTAGCCACGATTTCCACGGTATCGGTGGCGTACCGGCCTTGTCCAGGAAGTTTGGTGGTGGCCGGTCACAGTCAGCCATGCTTGCGGCTAAGATGTCGGCTCAGGAATCGAGGAGGACGTTCGAAATGGAACGGCCATTGACAACCAGCAACCGAGGTTCTCTGGTGAGCCCGGAATTCGTCGGAAGCAGGAGTCGTCGCGACGCCAGGCACCCCCGCCGATGTGAGCTTATGCCGAACGACGCACGTTTCCTCTGGGAGTGAGAGTGCCCAGGTTCAGCACCCTCGTCGCCAAAACTGTGGAGGCAGCCTAGAAAGCGACCAGCCAAGTCGGAGTCACATTGCAAAACTGTTTTAATTCTCGAGCAGAAAGAGAGAGAGAGAAAAGAGAAGAAAAGAAACGAACAAACCAACAGACAGACAGAGCGCGCGCAGCACAGCGCGCGCTCTTTGCGCGTGCCGTTCGGCAGCGGTGCAGGTGTAAAGGGCCACCCACACTAGCGAGAAAACGCGCTCGGCGCGCCGATCGCGTTGAAAACGCGTTCCGCAAAATCGGTTGAGCGGGAAGATTTTCCTGCCGCTCGGTATGCCGCTTGCCGCTGGCGCAGACGCGCCAATCAGAGGCGTCACATCCAGTCACGTGCGATGCCATGGCAACGCTTTCGCGAGAAAGTTGAGCCGCCGAGTAGTGGCGAGCCCAGGCGAGCCAGCGAACAATCTTTCCGCCATGAGCCTAGAAAACAACACGAGGACGATGGAGCGCTTTATCGAAACGGTACGGATGTACCCGTTTCTATACGATAAAAAACACCCGGAGTTCAAGGAAAAAGCGGAGAAGCTGAACCGATGGGCGATTATCGGCGAGGATTTCGGTCTCACCGGTGAGTTATTTTGCGACCTACTCGAGTTGTGTGAACGCCTCTCGCGCCGACTCCGTGATGTTAGCGCAGGGGTTCCCGTAATGGGTTCCGAAGTAACTTTCGAAGAAATAAGCACAGGTGTCTGTTGGGCTCAGCAGCTGATATGAAGCTGGTTCAGGCAGGGGCGGATGCAGGAATTTCCTAAGGGGGGGGGGGGGGGGGGGGAGGGGGGTCAGGTGTTGGTCAACGTACCATTTGTTTAGGAAACCCCTCCCCCTTTCCCTCGTTTCATGCCCTAAATTTTACACATGCAGAAATCAAGAGGGGGATCAGGACATCCGGACCCCCCCTCTAAATCCGCCCCTGAGATTAGGGGGCCTTCATGTGCGCTTTGCTTGGGGTGATGACATCTGGCCATTTTGTTCCGAACGCTCGTTTGTATTTTTTTGTTTTCAAGCGCGTGAAAGGACGTGTCTCTGCACGCGCTCGTGGCGCTGACTGTGCTACGGCGACTTTTTGTTACCGGAGATTTCTTTGTGTTTTCCCTGTGAGCTCGTGCTGTCGGCATCGGGTACTACAAACGATGGCATCACCCTAAACGGAAGGACATCTAGGCGCCTAGCTTAGTTATGACAGCCGTGCATCGACTCTCTTTTGCGGGCACAGCAAGCTTCTCGGGCTTGCTTTGCCCAGTTTTGTCTCAACAATGCAGTAAACCGTTTCTAAATTTCTAATGGAGGCATATACCGTGCAGGAGAAGCAGCCGCGGCCAAATTTAAGAATGTCAGGGACCGCTGGTTGAAGATTGTTTCCGGTGTGCAAAAACCGAGGAGCGGCTCCAGCGGAAATGTTGGGAAAGTAAAAACAAAGTGGGTTTTATTTGACGTGATCAACGACGTTCTTAAGAACACGCCGCATTACGCTGAAAGGTAATCTGTAACTATGGTGCTCATGTGAGCGTGTGAAATGATTGCGTCTAATTTGAGAGGGTACATTTTTGGTTTTATTAAGGACCGCCACAAACTTGCCGGTTGAGGAAGATAGGTATGATGCTGTATTTTTCTTTTCCTGTCTGCTACGTTTTACCCTAGAAAACTCCTTTATAAACTTACGAATTTCACTGCCCCAGCGTTTTTGTTAAGCAAGGCTTATAGCTACTGTTATGCAGGGACACAGAGCAGCCCTCCACATCCAGTTCGAGTGCAGAAAGTCTTGACCACGCAGAAAGGTAGACACCACTCATGTTTAAATTACCTGTGGTCAGAGCACAACAAAATGTGGTACTAACTTTAACCAAATTTCTACGCACAGCTGTCCCCTGAGCCCTGCTAGGGTTGTTTTTGAAGCAATGTAAGCATACTTTATATTGCTTTGTCGTAACCTCTTTCCTGTGGCATGGCCTGTGCCATGAGTGAAACGCCGCACATCTGCAATAAATAATCCAGGTACTCCAATGGCCCTGCTCTCTTGCTATCGGAGGAAAACAGCCCAAGGTGTGCGGTCTCAATCCTTTATTGGTGCTGCAAGGTGCACTGCATACTCCTCTTACAATACTGAAGCACAAATTCACAGTCTGCCTTTATTTTGCAGCATCTATGAACACCCAGGCACGGGAGCCGATGTAGGTCCTTCACGGTAAGAAAATCATGTCTTCAATATTCTTGTACGTCCTGGCTGATTTGCTTCCTTTGGTTTGCCCAGATCAGCCAAGAGGCCTGCTGACCAAGTGCCATCATCCCGGTACTTACGTTGTTTCCTATTAAAAAATACTATTGCGTGAAAATCAACGTTTGGACTGTTTTGCAGAAAAAAGAATCAACGGGGCCAGGATAGCTTCGAGGACTCTGTGCAGAGCGTCCTCCACAGCTGCTCGGCAACATTGAACGCCATCTCGCACAAGGCCGACACGCCTGTCATTAAAAACGACTGTACGGCGGGGGCACAATGGATTGAATCCAAACTGGCATTGCTTTCACAAAAGCTAAGATGTGAGGTAATGCATAAGATCAACCAACTGCTGTATGAGGCTGAGATGAAGATGTTGGAATGAATGCTCAACCGAAACGTCATTGTTCGTGTTATTTATCTAAGACTTTGGTCTTGCAGATCTATACTACAAATTAAGGAAGCACGTTACTTACAAATTTAATCGTGTACACTTTCTATACTTGATGTTCGCATCCTTCAGAGAAGACATCAATATTTCGTTGAAAAATTAGTTACTTTGATGATCGGTCATTACCTGCTGTCCCGCTCGAGTTACGATTCTTTCTTGCCACGGGACCTTTCCCTCGTTGAGGAAGTATGTGGCCAGTCGGTCCCGTACTTCCAAAGCAGTCCTGAAGTACAAGATTACACAATGTCTGTCAATGGAATGAAAAGTCAGCAGGCATAGCATTTTCGGTAATGCACGCAAGTAGGAAATTGCAAACCTAAATATCACTTTTTTATCCCCGCGGCCCATCTGCTGGAATAATTACCCGGGAGAGTGGGACCCCAGGCCCGCCATGTCCCTCAACGGCAGCCCCCTGTCGTCATTTCTCCATGACCCATGTGTGAGATTTCCCTGCCAGTCCTCGCTGTCCACATAACCCGGAGGATTGTACGCTGACCTTGACATGGCAGAATTCTTGAGCAGAAAGTTGTGCAAAGCCACGCACGCCTTCACAATATTTTCTGTGGTTTCTTCCGAGGCTCGAAATGCTCTTCGTAGAATTCGCCACCTGCTGGCCATGATCCCAAACGCATTCTCTATGAGCCGTCTCGCACGGCTCAGCCGGTAATTAAAGGTGGCCATTTTCAGGTACTCTTCCCGGTCAGGTTCCCTGTTTCTGCAACTTTGGAGCTCTGAAGAAATATGCAAAATTGAGACGTCAGTATTAACCACCGCATGCGTAACATTGTCTCTGATTAAGCTGACTATCGAGCAATAGTGTGCCAATTCTGGCAGGCTGCGCGCTCGTGTTTTCCGGTTAAAACCGACAGATTCTGCACAGACGAATGCATCTGCTAACAGAATAAAATAATGGCATTTCCTGCAAAGTACATTTCCATAAATAACTAATTTCATGACGTGCGAAATGAGTATGCAATAATTTTTAAATAAAAAGAAAGCACAATGCTGTTTTCTTTTTTTACAAATAAATAATGTAAGCTATACTATACGAAAATCAATAGCAAGACTTGCCGCGCCCAGGATATGGCCTCATGAGAAAGGGCTTCAGCGGAAACGCCTCATCCCCGACCATTAAGTAGGGGATCAGGCCTGCAGAGCCCACATTTGCAGGAGGAGGGATGCCATATCCGCTGTCAGCTAGAACCCCGAAAAGTGGCGTCCTTGAAAAAACCCCTCCATCACTCTCTCCGCCATAATGACCGATGTCAACATACGTGAAGCTGAAATAAAACAGCAGGTAGAAGTCGATACATTCAATATGATGCAATATAAAGTACAAAATTTTAGTATCCTCGTTTTCTTAGTAGTGGTAGCTTTCTTTGCACTCATAACCAAGATGCCATGCTATTAAAAACACTTATTTAAATAATTGATCAAATGAATCCTACCTGTAGCGTGCATCACATACTGCCATAAGAACTGTACTAAATGTCTTCTTATAGTTCAGGTTTCTTGCACCTGAGTTGCTGGGGCACTCAATGTTGACATGTTTTCCATCAATGCAACCAATACAATTAGGAAAATTCCAGAGTAAATCTATCTCTGCTGCAATCTAAAATAATGGTGGTCACAAAAAAAGTGGGAAGTGAGCATGGCATAGTGTGACCTAACAGGTACCGTCCCTAACCTTTTTCCATTCGGTTGGCCCCTGTGGAAATTTCACGTAGATGGGCTGCAGAATGTTCCACATTGCAGCGCATGTTTCCTTCACAATCCCAGCCGCTGTTGATCGGCCCACCAAAAAATTAAAAGACGAACTACGGAATGTGTCGCCATTTGCAAGGAATCTGGAATCACAAAAGAAGAGGTGTCTTGGTAATACGCGCGTTTTTTTTTTCTTACAACGCTCGCTTAGCGCACCTCGCAGTTGCTTTTAATTCTCCGCAAGACCTGCTTGCTCACTCGGAAGATTCATTATAACATCAAGATAGCGATATGCTGACGTCGTAATGCCAATCTCCCCCCCCCCCCCTTCCCCCCCCCCCCCCCCCCCCTTTACCTGACGGTGATAACAAGCCGGTCGTGTGCTGATATCGGGTCGCGGAACGGCGTCACCTTACGTTCGATCGCTGGACGGATGAGTTCCAGCAAGGAATCAAATGTGCTGGGTGCCATTCGCAGGAAGCTGGAGACCAAAAAGCGATAAAAAAAACATCCGTTTACCATTGTATATGGTGAACACTTTTAAGGTAGAGAATGGTTGTAGTTACTCACTCTCGAAAGTAAATTTCGTCTGTGGCGCGCAGGCGAGGCAGCAAAGCACTGGCCTGTCCTTCCAGATTTCGGTAGCGCAAGCTTGGTCGAACCCACCATCTACGTTTCTTGGCTTTTTGGAAGCGCCGACGACGGAGAAGTAGTGAGCACACAAGAATGATTGTGTTGACCGTAATTACGAGCTCATCTGTACCTGTCATGACTCGATCACGGTGTGGACTCGATCTTCGGCGAGCAAAAGCGTCCCTCGCCCGCTCGATTGCCTCGAGGATCCTCGAGATATAGACGCTTTACACACGCGCCAAATTACAGCCGCCATTGCTGACCTTCTCTTGTCTTACCGAGATGCCGAGCAACTGAAACGGTCGTTGCGGATCCTCTACAAAGGCCGATGCTTTAGAAAAGGACCCGATTGAATTTAATGTGGCACTAACCTGGCCTGCTATGATAATCATGAAGTGCAATAAACGAAATAAGAGGAAACAAAAACTGAAGGTCAGTTATGGCGGCGCCCATGCACAGCTGCTGCAAAGCGTCTATTGCGGGAAATCATGCGCTCGCTCGGATGCTTCAAGAGTGCGCGAGGCCTCCTGTGCTGTCAGGTGACATTCGCGGCGGCAGAACTCTATCTAGTGTGGTCTTCAGGATGCGGGACGCGTTTTCCCGCGATCGGCGCGCCGCGCGCGTTTTCTCGCTAGTGTGGGTGGCCCTTAAGGGGGCCGCTGCCACAGATGCCAGCAAAGAAGGAACAAACAAAAGAGGGAAGAATTTAGATCGTACAACTAAACATAACAGGGCCCTGCAATGACTTTTTTACTAATTTTTAATTTGCACCGAACCTGAGCGCACTGAACGTAGTAACTTAGTGAAACTTTTGTTTTCTTGAAATTCTCTTTATTTTAAAAGTTATAGGCAAATTAAAATTACAAAAACAAGCAAGAAATAACCTCCCTCATGACGTCCTTGGTTGCTTGAGAGTGGCCGTGAACTAGAGAAGAAGTAGTAAGCTCATCGAGCGCTCACGGCTGCCGCATTCCGTGTCGACGGCGCGAGAGGGCGCCACTAAAGCGTGTTCTGGATAGGCTGTATGCAGCGGGCGGCCAGAGCGGTTCTCATTGCATTTGCTGCACGGTTAAACACTAAGTCGGCATGGCAGTTCAATGGCCACAAACGACAGCAAACACGTGGTAAAGATCAGTTCAGAATGGGAGCTACTTTGCGCTACCATACCGCAAAACGGCCAACCCGCAAGACAAAGCTTCTCGCCGAAGGCCTTCGGAACGCTCGGCGCCGGTCGGATCCTGCTGCCCATACGACCGCAGCGCCGCTGTGTACATCCGGGACCTTTCCGTGTCGGCGCCTGATCCCACTACTCTTTTCTAGTATGCGCCGCCTTTTCCGCCGCTTGGTGGCGGGTTTGTCGACGGGTCTTTTCTTGTTTTCGTACTTTATAAACTGCATTTGTTTCTTTTTTGATCTAAAATACTGAACAAAAACTAATTTTATAAATAATTGAAACGGTTCGCGCCACTTATATTTTGTATTTCGACTAAAAAGAAGCTTTTAGCGGCTCTGACCAGTAGTAGGCCCAGGACCAAAGACGTCACATTTTGCGCGCTTTTGGTACCGCGGGTCGCCCTCGTCGGTGGAGGAGGTTTCCATGTCGTCCGGTTAAAATATGACGCACTGATATTTAGTCACTCTCTCCGTGCCCGCTGGCTTGCCCCAGCCCTAAGATACGTGGAAACCGCAAAAAAGGTAGACGCTTAAATACGATTGCAGGGCCCCTTTAAGATATCCCAAATATCCTGCAGCAATTAAAAACAAAGCATGAGCATGTATCAAATATGTCATCATCAGTAAAAACAATATCATAACGCTTTTTTGTGCTCTTGACCCTTGCATTATCAAAGGGTGCGCAACACGACAAAGTATGAAGCACTCTTGCAGTCAACCAAGTTTGCTATGCGGAGCACGAGTTTGTCTGCTCCTTTTGCAAGGGTTACAATGACTTAAGAATGCCAAGCTCCGATTGACTCCAATTGAAGGAAAGGGGGTGGACCTTGTGGCGTAGAAAACATGTGGGTGATTTCAGATAAGATCGACCAAAGGGTGGCTGGTCGACATTTTTAAATCAACTGATGTTTTTATATGACATTGTCTAGTGTCTGGTATAAACGAATCCACACTTAGTTTTGACCAGAAAAAAAATTTGGAGACAAGAAAAATCGTAAGGCAGGGAGAGGTGGACAGTTGCAATAACGCGCACTGATGGAGGGGGCAAGTTTGAATGTGAATAATTAAAACAATAAAATTAGGAGAATTTTAAAACTTTTTACAAACAAACTATGGGTACAACTTGCTTGTAATATAAAGTAATAATATTTATTAAAAATTTATTTAGTTTTCTAAAAATTGCCAAACATGCCTGCTCGAACGAAAAATGGCAAACTTTGGAAATCTGTATCTCATGAAATAATTTAATCATTATTACATAACTTGCAGACATTATTTTACTAATATATGGCTATTATTGAAAAATAAATAAGGTATCTGAGTGACACAATAGTTACAATATATTTAGGCAAACATGGGAAAAAAATCAAACAAAGAAAAATTCCAATGCGAATAAAAAAAAAAACACCACCTTCGATTTTTTTAAAATTTGGGTACCCTGTTATACTCTATTTCGGCATTCATTTCTATTAAAAACATGTTGCATCATTGCACTGTGAAAGAAGAAACAACTCCCCAAAGTAGGGTCCTTTTTCAAAGCCTACACTTAGCAGTGTCCTATACAAGAAGTGACTCTGAGTTCCAGTTTCATGAAATTTGCACAAATCTTTTATATACATTTATTCAGATGAGGTCATTGATAAAAAGAGCGATCGGTCACACAGTAAAAGGGCGGAGAAACTATATACAGCATTTTACATAAGCGTACAAAGTGGTATCATATTAGAGACTAATGATTTGAGAAAAGATGATGCAGTGTGAAGTTGTACCTTCCGGTGTATTTTACATCTAGAGTAAAATAAATAACTTTACTTCCACACACAAAAACAAAGATATAATAGTAAGATATTTAGGTTGGCTGTGTATTTACGATTGCAAACAATTTCAGGTGACGGATGCCATAGTGCCTAACTGGAGCAGCTTCGGTGCTCTCGGTGTATAAATGAATCGTGGCCAGCCGATATATTTTATCCTGCTCGAGGATAACATTTTGGGATTTTTTTTATAGTGATCAGATAAAAATTATTAGTAACCACCAACAAAAACAGTAGGTTAAATACCCCGTGAAGAAAAATGTGATAAATAAGATGTCCCTGCATTCAAAATGAGCAGTCCTTGGGAAATCACATTCGGCACTTTACGCTCAGGTTTTCCTCGCTGTACCCATTTAATAAAGTTGCTTCCAAGCAGATCCGACTGTCTGTGCTACATATACGTCACAGGTCCCTTCTGTTGATGACTTGCTGAGCCGCCACGCGTGCCAAGACTGAATGCCAGGGAAGGCGCGCACCGTCAGCCACTCTTCTTTTTTTTTGTTCACGATACCGAACAACCTCATTTTCGTCCAGATATACAAGGTGCACGCCTTTCAGTTTCTTTGATAGAACGCTCACCATTGTCCTGGCCGTCTGAATTGCGCTTACTGAACGTTCTCTCAGGTTGTTCAGCGTGGCCTGGTGCTTCACGAGTCCGCCAACTCCGTCACATGCATTTTTCCCATGTCCAGGTGCAGAAAATAACCACTGGGCTTGTGGGCAATCGTCCTTTGCAAATTGGTGAAGCTGGTAGCGATTCTTGAAATGACTGGCGGCGCCGTCACTTACGTACGTCACGTACGAGTATACCGCAACGTTGTCTTCAACCCACTCCTTCACCTTTTCTAGAGCCAAGCAAGCGTGAGCGGCGTCGTGACACAGGTCCTCACTGATGATGGCAAAGCTGTTTGTAGATTTTCTTGTCGTCACTACACATGTAAATATCGAAACTTTTTTTTTTTTCCAGTGATATGCTTGCACTTCGTCAGGAAGCACGATGGTCCAGTTTTCAGCAAAGTCAAAATGAAAGACAATGCTCCCGCGTTGCATGCACTGTTTTTCATCGTAGATCGCTTTACCTTGCGTTTGCCAGATATGGTTGTGAAGTACCCAACTTCCAACCGTCACTTGGATGACTTTTAGGAAAGTCTCAGGTTCCAAAGTTTTTTTCACAAGGTCGCCGGACTCCCATGTTGCAAGCACAATATCTTCATCCTCCGGGATATCAAGTTCCTGGAGTGTAAGAAACTGGCCTTTTGGGCAGTGATCACAGTCTCCTTGAAGGCACAGTTCTGTTGCTGGGTCGCACAGAAATGCCGAGTTCATTTCACCAGTGTTGAATGTTGAGCCTGTAACGTTCTCTAGAGCGGCAATACAAAGATAATAATTGGCGCAGCGCACACAAACGCACACTTCCTGGTGTGGAATACATTGGACCCATCTAGGGCGCAACGAATAAAATTTCGTTAGCCCAACGCCGGAATCGGGATGCTTGTCTTTGTATATACGGAAGGCCTCTCGTATTGAGCGTGTCATGAAGCGCTTTGGCACGAACGTTTTCTCTCCGTTGAGCATGACAGAGATGACGTCCTTCTGGTTGGGACTTTGGCGCGAACATTGTAGCTCGTCTTTCGTGAAGTACTCTAGGGCAGCAGACAGGTTCTCAGGGCTCACCTTGCACCTCGTGTAAGGATCCGGCTCATACCACACGCCATGCTTTTCCTTGAGTTTTCGGGGATTTACTGATGAGGTACATTGAGGCCTGTGGAATCATCTTTTGAACCTCATTCTTCGTCAGTGTTGACGGCAGGAGTTTAAGCAGTTGACGACGTTCCCGGAGAGAGGTGGCGGTTTCAAAGGCCTGCCGAAAGTTGTCCACCCACTCAGTGCATGTGGAGCATGTTGGTTCGGACGACCCCGATGGTGCGTCCCTGTCGTACGCAATACGTAGCCTTGAGCGTATATTCTTGACAGCAACCTGCTCCAGTTCTGTCTGCTTTCTCTTGACATAGGCAGGCCTGTCCCGACTTCTTACGACGCTTGGTTGTCTCAGCGGCGACACATCTGTAGGTAGTATGCTGCGATTTAGATCTTCAATTGCTTCTTCAGCTGGCACAAATATGTCAGGGCACTGCTCTGAGCTTCGCATCGAGATCTCCTTAGTGATGTGCATGAAGCAATGGTAGCACAGGTAGTCCGTCGCACTCACTTTGATGGAACAGTCAGGCGGAAGAATTTGCTTCAACGAGTTTAGGTCCAACTCGCCAACACTTTGAAAATTCCGCTGCTTTGGTATAGTCTTTTTGTGTTTGCAAAAGTAATCTGCACAAAACACTCGTTCGGAGCTCCAGGACGTCTTCATAATGTATACATAAATAATAGAAATTAAACCCCAACTGATGGCATATAATTGCCAAGTGAAAGAACTACTGGGTGCACAAGTGACAAGTCCGAGGCTGAGGAGCTCACTCACTGCAAACGTACATTTGAAAAGAGAGGTCACAACTGAGGCTGTCGTCAAAGCTTGATCCACGGCAAAGGAAGAAAGAGGGAAAGTCTCCAGACAAAAAATTGTGGTCAGCGGCCTTCGAAAAAGACTTTCCGGAATCGCACTGTCGTCCCTCCACGCGCTGATATGAAAGCACCCGAGCTTCTACCACGTGGTTCATGACACAGCCTGAGCCATGTCGGCGACCGGTTCGCGAGGGGTTGGCGGTGGGGTTACGTTGATGGTCACTCGGATTAGCCCTTGCTGTACTGAGCTACTGCCTGCAGTGCCTTATCGCCAGCTGGTGTCAACAACGAGAACACACACACCCTGTCTACACCAAAACTACAAGCGTTCACCGCACACGCGTCGCCGCCTCTTTTAAGCTTTTGTGAAATAGCTTTCTTTTGCCGCGGAGAACCGCCTTATCTTAACTACGCGCCTGAAATCCTTCCAGGCGGGCGTACACAATATCAAGCGTTTCGAGAAATGCCCGTGGAGTAGAACTATGGGAAAATTCGGAGCCCGCGATGTCGATATCGTCGCCGTTGTGTTAGTACGCCGTCGCGTACTGCAGTCCTCCGTTGGGGGAGGGGGGGGGGGGGCGGTCTTACTACGATAACATGGCGACAGCGTTTACACTCTATGTATTTACGCGAGGCTCGAGTATTTGGGGATAATGCTGCCGGTTGGTGTGCCCCTTTGTGCCTGATATTATCGCCCGTGACGCCAGCGAGTGAGATGGCGACAGGCATGACTGCTCAGTAAACAGGCGTCGGCGGCCATGTTTTGCTGGTTGAAGCGAACCCCCTTGTCCTTGACAGCGAGCGGGGAAATGCGAAAAAAAGATTGTATCGGCCGTTTTGCCAGAACTAGCGACGAGTGTCGTCTGCGGTTTCCGGCAACTATTTTGCCATAATCGTGAGCTTAGCGAGGAAATGATTTTTGCTAGCCACAGAACACTACCACGCAGAAAGGGAATGCTTGAACATGTTTTTGTTCTGGATATATATCAGGGATATATATGAGAGAGAGAGAGAGAGAGATGAAGGTAGAGCGGAAGAGGGAATAGCATATAGTGTCGCAGGAGAATAAAGTAAACAAAGTTCCTAGTGGCCGATGGCTGCATGATCTTTTCTCGGATCACTAGTCCGTAATATGATACCTCTTTGTACACAGTAGTTTCTCCTTAATTTAAGTGTTTGAACGATTTCTTTAGTTATCATTGGCCTCATCTGAATAAAAATATATAAAAGATGTGTGTTGGTTTTATGAAACTGGAACTCAGAGTCAGTTCTTGTATAAAACACTGCTAAGTGTAGGCTTTGAAAAAGGACCCTACTTTGGGGAGTTGTATCTTCTTTCTCAATAAAATGATGCAACATGTTTCTAACGGAAATGAATGCCGAAATAGAGTATAACAGGTTACCTAAATTTAAAAAAAATCGAGGGTGGTGTTTTTTTTTTATTCGCATCGGAATTTTTCTTTGTTTGATTTTTTTTCCATGTTTGACTAAATATATCCTAACTATTGTATCACACAGATACCTTAGTTATTTTTTTAAATATTAGCTATATATTAGTAGAATAATATCTGCAAATTATATCATAATGATTAAATTATTTCATGAGATACAGACCTCCAAAGTTTGCCATTTGTCGTTCGAGCAGGCATGTTTGTCAATTTTTAGAAAAATTAATACATTTTAAATAAATATGATTACTTTATATTACAAGCAAGCTATACCCATAGTTTGCGCCTAAAACGTATTAGAGTTCTCCTAATGTTATCGCTTTAGTTATTCACTCTCAAACGGGCCCCCTCCATCAGTGCGCGTTGATGCAACTGTCCACCACCTCATGCCTTACGATTTTTCCTGTCCCCAAGTATTTTTTCTAGTCAAAACTAAGTTTGGATTCGTTCATACCAGACACTAGACAATAACATATAAAAACATCAGTTGATTTGAAAATGTCGACTAGCCATCCTTTGGTCGATCTTATCTGAAATCACCCATATAGACATCCATATTACTTAAAAAAAACTATTTAATCATCATTTCAAGTTCGGAGCTATACTCCGCGACAACTTTTCTTGGCAATGCAGTGGAAGGTACAGGCCCGCGTCCCCTCTCCCATTTTGAGTGTGCGCGGGCTCTCCTCCTCTCCCCGGAAATGGGGGAGGAGGAGAGCCTGCGTACACTCAAAATGGGTGAGGGGACGCGGGCCTCTACCTTCCACTGCATTGCCAAGAAAAGTTGTCGCGGAGTATAGCTAGCCGACTGAGCGCCGAGATCAGTTGGAATGGGAATGACGGCTGGTCGGAGCACCAGCTTCGGAACGCGCGTGTTCATGCCCCAGTGGTCTTTCTCACGTGCAAGGGCACACTGATGCTTGTCGGGGATGTTTCTGTTTTACAACCATCTGTTGGGTTTTTCGACCGCCACAGGAGCTCCTCCCTAGTTACAAGACGGGGAACATGTTGTGTGCTGCGACGGTGTGGAACAGGTTCAGCAGCAAAGTGGACCCTCTCGAGAGTAGTCTTGTTTTGTCGGTACGTCGGTTGCGGTTGTCGCAGGATGTCCTTTACCTGAGTCGTTAGTTGTCTATGAAATCTTTCGACTAGTTGTTAGAAACGGGATGGTATGCTGTCGTCAAAATATCCTTAATACCGAGTAGGGGTGAAAGTTCTTTGAATAACCGACTTTGGAATTGTCGTCCTCTATCCGTTGCCACCGGTACGCCAAATCGACTTACCCAAGTTGCCAAAAAGGATATCACGACCGTCTCCGCAGACATGTCCACGATGGGCACACTTTGGGCCAACGTGTGAATCGGTCGACGCAGGTCAACATGTAGCGGCATCCTCTTGAAGGCGGGAGGGGACCGACGAGGTAAATGTGTATACGAGAAAATCTTGCATCGGAAATATTAATTATGAAATTGGAGGAGTGGTAGACAATGAATCTTGGTTTGTTGACATCTCAGACATGTCTCAAACCAGTTTCACTGAAGGTGAATCCAGCTGGACATCTTGGAGCGTCAGTGCACCTTTGCACGTGAGAAAGATCACTCAGGCATGAACATGCGCAGCCCGAGGCTGGCGCTCTGACCAACCGTCATTCCCATTCCAACTGATCTCGGCGCTCAATCAGCTAGCTAGCTCTAAACTTGAAATGATGATCAAATAGGTTTGTATTTAAACAGTATGGATGTCTACGTGTTTTCTGCGATACAACCTAAAGCAAGTCTACCCACTATCCTTCAATCAGAGCTCGGCGTTCTGACTGCACCACAATCCCTGCGAAAGAAGCAGACAAACCTGCGCTCCGCGTAAGTATGCGGGAAATCTTGAATGTCCACAAGCCAAACATAGTTGTGTCTGGAAAACGAAAGAACTTTACACAGAATAAAGCACATAGTAGACATGTATGCAGCTGACATGCAGGCTAAAGTGGGCGTACAGAGTGTGAGCAGCTTCTTGTACTCAGTGGCATCAGACTCCCACGAACACGCAGGACACCCCTAGAACATACTGTTTGATGTTACCCGCCAGGACTAGACCACCCTGAAACATCAAGGAGGTGCCTACCAAATTTGGAGACAGTTTTAAAAGCTGGAGGTGGACACTTGTTAAATCAAAGAAAAAGGCTACAGAAAGGCTACAAGTATTATGCGAACATTTAAAAAGTATGGTAGTTTCCGCGAATGCCACTAGCCTAGTGCTCACCGGGGAAAGCCGCACGCTCACATGCTATAGACAAGCCTAATTACCGCTGTATTTGAAAAGATGCAAAAAATTTGAGCATATGGTATTTGTGCGACCAACAGTGATTACACTACATTATTGTGTCTGTGTACAAAATGTGCCACACATTGGTATGCACTACATGCTTTTACGAGAGGTGCAGTAATTCAGACATAATTAGGGAGTTGCTGTGTTGACTCCTAGCAATACCTTAGGGCTTGACGACACCTCCTCGTTTCTTGCCCACAGGCGGTTTAGGTGGCGCAGGCTTTTTTCCAGCTTCTTGGCCATCTTCGCAGAGTCTGAAATTCAGTCAATACAAGTTGGCACTATAATCATTGCATTGGTATAAGAATAGACAGCCTTTGATAGCAGACATTGGAAATGGGGCCCTACACAAGGCCTTTTCAAACTTCTGTAGTCCCTGTGCAAGTGGCCCTCTTACTTGCCCGTGAACTGACAGTATGCTATGTGTAGTACGGATATGATCACATCCAATAGGTTGGGAAACACATTCACCTTTTCACATAGCCATGGTGGCAACAATCGCTTTTACTGCATACAGTATGTGCTGAAATTTATCTCAACAAAGAGAAGGTTATGGGGCAAAAGTGTAACAGTATCAGCTGTCTTCTCAGTGGTTTCTGTAGGACAAGGCAAAAAGGTTGATGTGACCGCCACTAAAGTGGCACGCTGCATGAAGTAGACTCGATTGACTTGCCACCACTAAGCTGCTTTGCCGGAGTTTGCTTCTCTGCTGGCTTCAGTAAAAAAAGTCGAGGCCTCCTACAGTTCAATTGCTACACGTGGTACCTTTGACAAGTGCAGCTGTCAAGAATAGTCCTACGGTGGAGGTCTGCACAAGCCGATACTTAAAAGCACGGCCATTCACAAGTCAATCTGGTCTGGCATCGACGCTAATTTTTAGGGGCCCATTCAAGCCCGTTTCGTCATTGGCATTCACGAAGGCAAATTTACATTGTGCAAGGCATGGAAAATACCAGGCCTGCCTTGTTGAGGTAAATGCAAAGCCCGGCCTGGCCCACATCTTGTGCTTTTTTCCAAAAATACCTCTCTTCAAACGCGACCATCTCATCTCGCACGTCCAGGAGCGACTTTCGCCCACTAGTCTGCTGCCTGAAATCCCAATGTCGCAAAGCAAAGGATGCACTGCAGTGTTTATAAAGAACCATTTTCTCAACGGCAGGGGGACATCAAGCAGGTGCATAATGCTTGTGGTGGCACTTGTATTGAATACTTATCCTGTTGCCAACCACACTAGCCTGGGGTTGCTTCATTCAACAATGGTGGCATGCTGGTAAACAGTGAAAAATGTATAAAAAGGCGTCACATCACGGAACGCTGAAATATATAGAAGATTTGTTAATGACAAAATGTTGATCTTAGCACAGTTAGTTTCTGCGACTCTGAGGCGCTCCCTGAGCATCTCATTCTCTTCTTGGAGAACCTTTATTTTAGCCCCACAGCTACACTGAAATGCATAGACGAAGTTCTTTAAAACAAAGACAATCAATGACATGTCATGAACGACTTTTATTTAGAACAGTGGTTCTCAAATGGAGTTTCGCAGACCCACTGTGGTCCGCGAGTCCCTGGCGTCAAGCCTCAAGACCCCCTGGCACACCCTCGCACGAAAAGAAAAGCTGTTTTTTGCTGACCCTGGCTAGGTGGCACAAGTTACCGCCCGTTATAAGGGGTACAGTCATTACCATCGATCCATCCATTCATCCTTTTGTTTGATGCTTCTCTCTTCTCCTCTCTATATAACAGTAAAGGATGCTTTTTTCACACTGCACTTAGTAGTCTTTATAGTACACACTGCACTTAGTAGTCTTTAGTACTATTATAGCACACCCCCCTCCTTTCTCCTTCTCCCGCTGGCATGGGGTCCCCCATAACTGTGGCGGGTACTCAAGGTCTTCCCAACACATCCATGCTTGAGAACCACTGGTCTAGAACATAAAAGTCACACGCTGGCGAAAATAGCTTTGACAACGTAGTAATGAGGGACTGACGCCAAGTATAGATAATGAAGAAAACACATCTGACAAAAGTATTAGCTCTGCGTGTAGTCAATTTTCGCGGTCCGTTTAACAGCAAGCCTCACTATTTCAATCACCCTATATAAGAGCGGCATGCCAACCTCTGCCGTCGAGGCTCCGGCGTCAGACGCACCCTTCGCCAGTTGCGTGCGCTTGCCTTCCATCGCTCCCTCACTTCCTGCGAGAAATAAATATGAAAGTAAACATTTCAGAGAATCCTATCTGGTTCGGAAACAATAAAGAAAAGTCGGCAACCAACCAAATGCTAAAAATGTAGGAACCCTACGTTTCGAGCCTAGGTGCATTGTTTGAAAAATTGCATCTACTCAACGGCCTGCCGTCCTTTATCTAAAAATAAACATACACAGAAGACATCGCGCACATTCTTCGACGCTGTTTCACTAAAAACGACTAAACCATGCTAACAAATGGTCAAAAAGTTTAGCAACACTTACCGAAATCTAAGATCGTGGCGGGTGACGGGTCTTCATCCACCTTCCATTTTACATCCACGACCTGCCTGCGTAATTTTTTTATAGCTCCCTCATCAGACATTAGTTGCACACCGATGGCCGGGTTATCTAACGCTTTAACGGGATATACGTCCCACTTATCCTCGCCTATCCACTTAATAAGGGTATGTGTCATCTTGCACGTTCCGCGGTCCCGTAAACCTTCTGATTCAACACGCAAACAACGCAACCGCCAACAAAGACGAAAGAAAAGAAGCGGCTTGGTTGCTTGGATTGGATTGGGTGGGTAGATAAATGCTAGCGGCTGTACCCTTTGTATCGGGTGGCAGATTGCGCCACCACTCATAATGAAAATCATTGTTGTCCCATCGCAGTCGACACGGCGGCTGCGATGGACTCGGCAGCCGAAAGCGAGGACGAGACCGGGAACAAGTTGTCATCGTCGGAGGACTCGCCAGGTCCGTCATCGTCGGAGGACTCATCCGACCTGTCATCATCTGATTCTGAATATGACTCGGATGCTCCTACCTCGCCGAAACCGGGGTCAAGAAGCGAGCTGATTTGTGACTTGTTACGTCTAAATTTCTCTTTGCCATTGAGCATTTTATAACCTCACAAAACGTTCTATTGGCGGTTGACGTTGAGCGCGCGCGGGAAGCGGTTGCCTCGGCCGCTTTGAAAATTTACTTCCCTAAACTGAGAGGCCTGTTTAAGACGAAAGCTCAAAATTGCCTGGCGCACAACGATTAAACCGAAACCAAAACGGTTGCTTGTTCATACACAATTGCTAGGGGCTAAAATATTTGTTTCTGGAATGCTGATTGCGTACAATAATTACAATATGCTTTTCCTTTCTTCTGTTTTGCATCCTGAACTTATATAATTGATGCAATATTCTTCAATTCAAGGCGTAGACAGCTGACCTGGCAATAGATTCCGAACTTGAATGAGAATATTTTTCTCGAGGGAAACATGGCACCTGCATTTTTGCGAAACGAAACAACGAATTTAATAGGATCAAAATCTTGGAAAACATTGTGACGGTATAAGATATTGTATAGGCAAGGACACGCAGCACGGTGAATGGTGCGACCTGCTCTACCAGATAAAGTCCTGTTGGCACATGCCCGAGGAGCCTCTTTTGACAGCGTCTCCTGCCAAAAAAACTGAAAAAAAAAGATAAAACAAAAAAACTTGTTGCTATGACATTTCAGGCGCATGCACGCCTCGCTTGGCACGCCTGTTCAGAACACGAACTGCTCACTCCTCAAGTGATACTGCATGAGCTTGAGGCAAAGACGTTGGATGGGGTGTGGAAGCATGTCCAACTCCACCTTCCCGAAAAGAGACACGAAGGTCAGGTGGTCGGTTTCCACACTTGAATTGAGAAGTGGAGAAAGTGGTCCACACAGTCGAGGAATTCTTCTCAGGGACACTTTGCAGATGTTTGTCGCTCCCATCGGTAGTGAGCGTTTCTACACAACAAAGATGCTCACTTGGACACCTCACCAGAGACATCCGTTTTAGCACGTCCAGAAAACTGTTCTTTCCACCGCTAAGGCATGAAACCAAGGTCAGTGACAAAGCAGCATCCTAAGCAACTTGATTAACTCAAGTTCCCAGTTTTACATGATGTGGCACACACTTAAAACAACTTTAAAAAATGAAAGCCGTTTACAACTCCCTGTAATGCCGAACTAGAGCGCATCTCTTTAGGAGGAGGGAAAGGTACGGAGAAGGGGCTGTGCTCCTTTTCCTCTCCTGCTCGCCTCTCATTTAGGGGAAACGTTTCTGCTAAATTTAGTGGAAAAATTTCCCGCTAAATATAGTGGGGAAACTTTTTTGCTAGATCTAACGGGGAAATTTTTCCGCGAAATTTAGCGGGGAAAGATTTGCGCTAGATTTAGCGGGGGAACTATTCCGCTAAATTTAGCGGGAAAAATCTTCCGCTAAATTTAGCGGGGAAATTTACCCATCATGCACCTCGCAGTTACGCCGACGCCGCTCAAGCCGGAAATCGTCGCCTAAGAGCTGTGCTCTAAAACAGGCATGTCTCCTATAGGCCGTATTCACGCGCGGCTAGTGAGCACTGCACTCTGTATACATCGCCATCTGTGTGTCCGTAACAGTAGGCGGCAGTGCCCGCACAGGCCATATGGCGCACCGAATCTTTCTCTAGTTCAGGTGACACCACGCACGAAAATGGTGTTTGCTCGTAACAGTGAACTGTCGCACAAGGACCAAGGACACACTGAAAGAAGTAAACCGAAGACAGCAGGCGTTACAGACTCCCAGTTTTGGCAACTACCTAGAGTCCGAGCACTTGAGCGCGTAAAGCCCGCTCACTCTCTGTGAGGAGGCAACACGAATAACTCGCATCAAAGGGAAAATCCCCGACAAAGATCACGACAAGTACTGAGTATGTGAGTATACTCAAGGCACTTTGCCTTGGGTAAGTGTTGACACTGTTGAATTTCGTTTGAGTCTCGTCTGTTGAGCGTGCGTGCATAGCCGAGATATTTTTTGGCTGCCGAGTCAGTACCGTAATGATCAAAAAATTTTCTGCAGTACCTGCACAATGCCAAATTAACAAAAAAAAGTGGTGAATAAGAGAATGTGCAATGCGCCTGATTTTTCGCAGTGGTAACTACCGGCAGTGACAAGCTTTGAGATTGCTGCAAGGCAAAAAAATGTGTGCTCGTCAATAATGATCTTTATCGATGCCAATTTTCCGCCTCTTCTGTGACAAGGAACTTCCATTCCAGTCTCTTGGGCATCTTATTTGTTACAATTGGAACTTTGGCTGCGAGGTAGGCCTAGCCCACTTTGTTGACACTTACTCAAGACAAAGTGCCTTTAACCATAGCCTCCTGTATACTGACAAAGCCTGCCAGATCGCCACGAGACGCGGCCGCTGAAAGTGAAAAGGTAGAGCGGCAGACAAGAATCATGTTACGGGCACTCCGCTGCGGCGAGACGCCGAAACACGCTTGCCCCGAGCAATGGAATGTCCGCTCGTGCTTCTCGCATTCCTCGGCCTATTGCTTCTTTTCTCGTCGGGTTTGAAAACCATGTTTCGGGTCCTCGCCGCTGCAAAAGCTGTGCGCTGACGACCAGGATCCCCGAGAAATCATCTCTGCTACCAGATCCTCGCGCTCCAAATTTGTGACCGGGCACTCTATGGCTCCGTCATTAAACTGCCAAACTTTGTGAGTATAGAGGGAGCTATGCTTCAACTACTCGTCTTGTCGAGATGTTCGTTAAGGTTGCCAAGACAACACGAGAACTTCGTCATTTGCATTGCCTCCTCACAGAGAGCTACCGAGGTTTTTCGCACTCGTGTTCGGACTCTCGAGATTCGCAAAAACTAGGAGTCCGGTACGCTTTCTGTCCTGGGTTTCCTTTTCTCAGTGTGACACTACTTTCACGCATGATGTCACCTGAAATGGAGAAATATTTGCTGCATACTGTGGCCATCTCATTCAGTGTGACCCGTGCGGCTGCCGCTGTCTGCTATCACAGACACAAATATAGTGGTACTCGGAGTGCACCACTCACTAGTCGCACATGAATATTCACAACTTCAACGCCCTATAGATGACGGGGCGGTAGTTCCAACGTGGCGGAAGAGATGGGGATAGATTTTCTATGCACCTGCTCGCTGATGCTGGTCAGTGTGCTTAAATTAATTAATTTGGCTTCAAATGCTCAACGGGTAGGGCAGGAACGTACTACAGGTGACGGAGAGGCTGATGTGCGTTAGGAAAACGAGCATGTTTTATAGGTGTTGCGGATCACAGAACTTGTAAGGCTTTGTGGAGGGCGACCCTATTGAAAATTCTAATTTGTATAAGAAATGTTTGTGTCCAACAAACACATATGAATCATACAAGATATATAAGAACATATAAGACCCATATAAGAACTATACAAGAACTATATCAGAACTATATAAGGAATAGAAGAACATACAAGCACCATATAAGAAACTTGTAAAAAGTTTCTATAAGTTTCTTATATGGTTCTTATATATCTTATATAATTCTTATATGGTTCTTATCTGGTTCTCATATGATTCTTATATGTTCTTATATATCTTGTATGGTTCATATGTGTTTATTGGACACGAGAAATTTCTCATACAAATAACTTTTTTCACTAGGGGAGCACATATTGAGCGCCGGTCACGCCATTGTGTGCAGTAAAATATTTTTGTGGGAGATGAAAATATTGCAGTATTTGCGCAGTGCCTCGCCACCAGTGCTCTAAAACCTGAGCCGCGCAGGATCACTGTCAAGTTCCTGTAGTACAGCGTTCGTAGTTTCTCTTTTCAAAGGTTCATATCTCATTACACAGCTCCGCGGTTTTAGTGCATTGCAACAACACGTGACCATTCTGCACCAAGGTTACTAATAGACAGTTGTAGCATAGAGTAACCGCAGGCTACCATTTGCACTAAGGTTACTAATAGACACTTTTAGCATAGAGTAAAAGCAGGCTACCGTAGGTTAAGGCATTGCCACCAGGAAAATGCTGCCAGCATTTATTTATTTGCCTTTGTGATTGACCGAAAGCAGGTATGCATAGGTTGTCTTCTAAAAGTGCTTGGAGCGACTTGTAGTGCTCCTTGTCACTGGCTTTCTTTCAGCGCAGAAAATGCAAACCCATTTCTGGTGTCTACCGCTCAATACACCATTACGTGAGCAGTTCTCTCCTCTTTTCTCGAAAGAATAGACTTTTCGTAAGGCATACACAATATCATTGTAATACTTGCAGGAGCTTTTTCTGTCACGTTGAGCACAGATTGTTCTGGCGACTGTAGGACCCGAAATCCACAGCTTATGCAATCTACAAAAAGTTCCGTGAAATGAGACATCGCGGTTCTTCGTGCAGCGCTGTTGCAAAGCAGACCACGAAAATGCCTATTTTAACGAAATTGTTACAGCCGAGCTGTTAAGGGCTAAGTTCTCCGGGTTTGTGTCCGTGTATGTCGACACAAACCTGCCTGGACAGCTACCGCCATCCATAAGCGACGGCGGCAAGCACAAAACCAGTATGGTTTTCCGCCGTCTCCCGTAGATGGCGGCAACCTTTCCAGGTATTATAGAAGAATGGATAGTTGGGCGCGTTGGTGGGAATTCATCGTAGGAAACAGGGCGAAAAACAGACGACGACGAAGAAGCAGCACACAGTGTATCGAGTACAGCTTCGCTGGTCCTCCTTCTTCACAAGAGTGGAAAGGCTGAAAAAGTTTTGTTTTGTGTACACTTGCCGAATACTTACCCCTGTAACGGCCATAGGTCAACGGTGTCAACGAATAAATAAATACTGCATGATGCACAAACACGCCGACCAGAACAACAGCACCATGGGCCAAATGTCCCTGCCACCGTCTCCGCCGCCGTCCATGGTCCTATGGTTCTTCGATTATCCGTAACAGGGCGAGCAGCAGGCTGTAGTTGCGAAGAGTATAGTGTAAAGCAGGGGACACATGAGCAACGAAAACGGGCCATGCAACAGTATCATAGAAACCGGTGCTGGCGTCCCTATGTCACTTTTGTGCGGTGTGGCGTCGCTCGGGTCTGGTTGATACAGATAAAGCTGTCCGATGCGCCTGTGGCGTGCCTAGCAGCTAACGGCAAACGACACGTGGCACCAAGTTTTACCGTTCATCTGTTTCATGCTTAAGGCACACATGCCTTGCACTGCACAGGACGTTCGGAGAGGAAGCTCAACTTAATGAAACACTCAGTTAAATACAAGTTAAGAATGCACCAAAAGAACAGCACCATGTACCAGCCTCTGCACCGAATCAATCTCCAGACAAACCAGGAAAGGCAGTCGCCATGATGAGTTATGTCATGTCGTCATGGCGTCAGCTCGACAGTAGCATCGGTAACAGGACAAAAAGGACTGTATGAAAACACAGGGATAAGATACAGAAGAACACAGAAACGGTGCCGACTCTCTGCTCTCATTTTCTTTTACTTCAGTAAATAGGAACCTGCTGTTGTCTTGTTATCCTGTTGCTGGCTTCGGTCGCTGATATGGAGGCTACAGCTAAGAGTGCTTGCAAGAAGAAAATAGCGCAAAAGACAAGGACAAGTGGAAGACTACACAGGACAAGCATTTGTCCTGTGCAGCATTCCAATTGTCCTTCTACTTGGCACTTTCTATTTTCGTGATGTTCAACCAACTAGGCCAACAAATTATAGTGCTTACAAGGCCTGTCTTTTTCATTTGCTTCGTGTTTCTGGCAAATTATTTTCATATCGGGTTCCGCAGAATTTTTTAGATGCACAAGTTGGCAAATAGGACCTCGACTGCTTTTGCAAACACAATTAAAAGGTCAGTAACACACAACTATCGTTTTAATTATTGCTCCCAGACTCTATTTTCAACAGATGTATCACCTAGAGCTACTAAATGAGCTGCGCAGAGTATCGGCACTTCGTTCCCCGACATTGCTGTAGGTGCCGCCATTTTGGTGCTTGTGCAGAGCAGACGAAACTGCCGATCGTTATGATTCAAAAGTGCAACTTCCTCAGCATTAGATTCAGTGTTCGGAAGCTCATGTGGTATTGCTTTGCTTTGTCTCGAACTGTGTAAACATTTTCGAGGACAAAAAATGGTTTCCTGTGATTTCAGATAAACCTTCAGATAACTGGCAACCATGATTTTAAGCCAAAATATGGGCGAGTGCCTTTACTTTGAAGCGTAGCTTGTTTAGTGGCACTAGTAACACCTACAGAGAGCAGCCACCACAGTGTCAGTCAGGGTTTTCAAGGTTGTTGAAAGTTCAGCAGGTAGCCTGTGTTTTTTTTGTTCTTTCTATTTATGTTATCCACTTTTTCATTGGTCTGGTCATGTTAAAAAAAAGAAGGGGGTGTTGTGCGGTCTTCTGTTCTTTTTGTTGGGTTGCTTTCTGGATATGATCATGCATTCCCATAGCCCGTTTATTTCCTTGTTATTTTTATGTAGTGAAATATTCTAACACGTGACTGAAATTCTGTTCACGATGAGCTGCTATACCCAGCAGCCAAGGTGTCAATGGCAGAAAGTCTCCTGATGGTAATGAGCCACAGCCTTCGACACTGTTCATCCAAGGAAGTCACGGAGAGCGTACTCAAGCTGATTGACTCTCATCTACCGAAGGATGCAAAGTATCCTACAACAAAATACTGCTTTTTCAAGCATTTTGCTGGAAGTGTGGGTAGGAAGACTAGGCATTTCTACTGTAGCAGCTGCATGGGTTACATTGGAGAATTAGTTGCTAGCGACGGTGAGGCCTGTTGTAACCAGTGTGGTACGAAGCATTCTGAAAACGACCTTGTGAAGTCGTTGTCCTACTTTTCTACCTTAGATCTTGCTAGCCAAATCTGTGAGATGCTTGAGATGATCGATGGCAGCATCCTAGGCAAACACCGTTTGTCGTACGATGTCACAGACATGACTGAAAGTTGGTTGCAGTAGGCTCCCACTGGGTGCAGATGACCTAACCGTAACCTTTAACACTGATGGCGTACCGCTTTTTGAAAGCCGCAACTTTGGAATTTGGCCCTTGCTTGTCCAAGTTAATGAACTTCCATTTAGGGAGCGAATGCAGAAGCTCCAATTGTTTGGACTTTGGTTTGGTTCAGGGAAACCATCTATGAATACATTCCTTGTGCCCTTTGTGAAAGCATTGAATGAGCTGTCGTCGTGTGGCATCTCATGGACCGACAAGGGAGGGAATACCAGAGTGTCCAAGGTATTCCCAGGGTCTTGCACGGTGGACACCGTTGCAAGGTGTGAACTCATGCAGATGACGCAGTTTAACGGCGCATATGGATGTGCATGGTGTGAGGAGCCCGGCGAGGTGGTGGAAAAGGGGAAGGGGCATTCTCGTGTGTACCCAGCCGGTGCTGCTCCTCCCAAAAGGAGGACGCACGAGTCGTTCTCGCAGCATCCCTGCAAAGCGCGTAAAGGCGAACCAAGCTATGGTGTAAAAGGGTCAAGCGTCCTTTTACTACTTTCTTTTTTTAGCTTTGGTACATGCTCTGTGGTAGATTACATGCATGCCGTATGTTCAGGCTTCGTGAGATCCACCACATTTCTCTGGTTCAAGGCAAAGGGACGTGACGCGTTTAACCTGCGTCCCTTTATGAGGGATATGGATGCTAAGCTGATGGGCTTGCAGCCCATCTGGGAAATGTCAAGGCTGCCCAGATCCCTGAATGTCATGAAAGAGTGGAAATCGTCGGAATGGAGAAACTGGCTGCTGTACTACTCCCCTGTAGTTTTGAAAGGAATCCTTACTTCGAAATATTTCAACCATTGGATGCAGTTTGTTGAGATCATGGAGTACCTGTTAGGTCCATCACTTTGTATCCAAAAGCTCCGAGACCTTAGGGTCACCATGTTTGGTTTTGTTCAGAAGTATCAGGGGTTGTACGGCAAAGAGCATGTTACATACAACACGCACCTGCTCATACATCTTGTCGATAGTGCAATGGAGTGGGGCCCGCCTTGGGGCTACTCGTTATACCCCTTCGAGTCCATTAATGGAAAACTGGGGCGGCTTGTGAAGGGAACTCGTTATCCACATTTGCAAATTGTGGACAAGTTTTCTTTGCTCCAGGCCTTACCAAGACTTTGGAGATCTACATCTCATCAAATGGGAGAGGGGGGAAATAGGCCACTTATTTAAGGCCCTGCTGAAGGGATATAACTTGAAAGTCCAGTACACGCGCAATGGCCTCATTCATTTTTATGGGAAGGGACAAGTTAGGGATGTTGGGAGACAGTACAAAAAGATTGAAATTGGGTGTTTTAAGCTCTGCACTGCTGAACTGGACAAATCTCGGAGGAATAATTCTTACGTTGTGGCAGATGGTGTCTTTGGTCGCATTACTAAGATGGTCGCCTACTGCTCGAAAGACCAGACAAAATGTGATTGCTTAAAGGAAGTTGATTTGTATGTAAGAGCACAACATGTTCAAAACAACGTACTGAGTAGGTTCAGTGAGGGTAAATTTTTTCAGTTGTCTGTACAAAAGTGTGTGTGTCTCTGCTGTCCTCCTCACACTTACTCAGCCACTGTAAGGGAAACGTTTGTGCTAGAGTCTGCATAAACTCACGTGCAGTTCTGGGTGTTTACCAGATTCCTTGTTTTAGCCAGAAGAAAATGACAAAAGAAAACCATAAATGGGTAATGAAGTGAAAACTTAAATGCACAGTTGACTCAAAACGAAATGCGAACAGACCGTGCTTGATTTTCAGAAGATGCTGCACGCCTGCACTAGTAAAATCCCGGGAGATGCCCCAACCCTGAAAGATGGCGCATCCCTATTTTTGGCTTGATTTGTTATATTTTTTTAAACGCCGAAACACAGCCCACTCCTAATAATAGTACTGCTGGGATCAATGAGGGCCTCGTCATACATGCGGCTTGTTCACTGTGGTGGGATATAAGCGAATGCTGCTGACTGGGAAGTACAGTCATCTTTGCTTCGTTGCCCCTCACCACCATTACAAGCTTGGAAGCGACACCACCTAAAAATAGCAATTTTTTTCAAACTTTTCTAGAATCTACATTGAAAGTTAGCCCACTCCATATTTTCAGCTGATTCGCGGTTGGTGTTAGGTGGGCTATCTCGGGATTTTATGGTAGGTTGCGGCTGGGAATGTGCAGCTCCACCTTTGATGTCTTAAGTTCTCGCTCAGTGCATATCAAATTTCGTCGTCATGCCTTTAGGTGATGCAGCATAGGTCAAAAACCATGCACCCGCTATTCGTGTTTCTTCTAGTTCCGACTGAACATATTTTGATCACCAACAGTCAAGTACCGTAAAATACTGAAATCCAAGCCATGATAAACCATGATAAAAACCATGCCACGATAAGTACCACCCCTCAATTTCGTAATAGTTGGGAAATACGCAAGGCATGCATCTGCATATTGATGACCAAAGAAGCACCCATCTTCCAGTTTTTTGCAATTATCTCCAAATTTGAAGTGGGCACTTGCTAGGGACGTTTTGGTAGGATCGACCACAATCATAAACGACAATTGCACATTTGTATTTTGAACAAGTTACCTTATCCCAAGGCACAATCTGACTTGGAATATCTCTGGCATGTGTGTCACATCTTGTCTCTGCACTGGTGCTTAATGGAGCATTTTTATTTTTTGTGTTTTTCTGTGGCATAGTTTTTTCTTCTGTCTTTATTTTAATATATATTTCTATTTAATATGACAGGTGGGAGTCAGTGCAGTGTCTCTGGTCTTCCGTTATTTTTTTTCTTCTGTTGCTGTACTGTTTCATGCTATGAAAATTCAGGGTTTATATCCTGAAGCAACAAAAGTTGTTCTAGGGTTGGTTTAATTGTTTTCAATCCTCTTAATTTTGTTTAGAAAACTCATATCCAATTTCTAAGCTAATTAAGGCCGGTATTCTCTATTTGTATCACGGGCAGAAAGCTTTTTAAAGAATAAAAGAACGAAAATAGCGTGTTTTTGTTTTTGTTTTTTGTTTTTAATTTTACAGTGCAATTTCCCTTACCTCCTGTGCTATAGATTTGTTTTCTCCGTTAACTGATAAGAAGTTAGTGAAGTTCAAACACCAAATCAATTCTTGGTTTATTTTAAGGTAGCTGCTTACTCCTTCATGGGCAGCATAAAATATGGCTGCTTGGAAGGGGTTAATTTGTATGTAAAAATGGAACTTCACAGCATTATACTCATGAATTCACTCAGTGTCATACATCTAGTGGTATATGTAAACCTTAAGATTTATTTACATTCCTAAGCAATGAAGGCTGGACCGGAGCTGGCTTGACCTTTTTGTGCAGAAGTTGATAGCTGCTGTACCATTGCTGTGATAAAGAATGTGCGCACTTTGTATCTAGAATATTGTAAGCCAGGTTCATTGCTTCATCTGTGTGCGACTTTGCAGCCCCCAATAAAGCGCATTAGCTGTATTCTGGCTGACAATGAATTGTGTAAAGTTGTGAATAAATGTTTTCGATGCATCTGAACAAATTTGTTTGTCCTGCCTAATGCACAGTGTAAATTCATGCTTTTTTTTGTTTTTTTTCACTATTGTTTTTGGTGGGTTCCCACTCCAAAGAATGGAAATCAGCCGATGTGTCTGCTGCTTTTAATAACGCTGGCCGGTGTGTTATCGCTTTTCTGCATAAATGAGGCATGAGAGTTGTTCGCTTTTAAATATTTCTATTGTTTCCTTTCTTTACGAAGTGACTAGAATATAAACTCAATGATGCTACTATTTTCACAGACTGAGCGAGAACGGCATGGCGTGTCTTTCAAACACCCGGCCTTCAGCGCGCGCTCTATGCCTTCCATCATGCTTTGGCAGTATGCGCGTGCTGGATGTGCACGAGATGTTGAAGCATTTTCGAGGGGCAGATTCAAGCTTAAGGGGAGACAACTGAAGCTCCTCCTTGTTCTCACTTTGTCAGTGACCTTAGAGCTTTTATAATGCAAGCTATAGGCTCTCAGTGGTGTATTGGTTTTTTTTGCAGGGTACCCTTGCTGGGGTCCTCTAGAGCAGAAAGCACAAACCAGCTGATGTCAACTACTCATTGATAAAAACTCTTTTGAATCTCTATTGAGGAGACAAAGAAATGTCTGTTGCAAGTGATTAAACTCCAGTGCATGTCCAGTGACTAAGCTCAAAATAATGAATGATGAAACTCATTTATATATCTAATGAGTAAACTCTAAAAAAATATTGACCTCTTAATGATAAACGTTTTTGCAAATAAGTTAATTGAAAATAATATCGAGTTCTTGACGATAAAACTCGTTTGCATCATGGATATTGCATTCATCATGATGAGCAAACTCCATTGCATCCTTAATGATTAAATTCAAAGGAATATATGTATGTCGAGTTCACAATGGAGCAAACTCAATTGCATTCCTAATGAGTAAATTCATTAGAATCGATATTGAGTTTCTAATAATCAAACTCCATTGCATTCCTAATGAGTAAAATCAGTAGAATCGATATTGAGTTTCTTATGATCAGTCTCACTTGCATTCTTAATTAGTATAATCAGTAGAATCGATATTGATTTTCTAATGATCAAACTCAATTGCATTTCTAATGAGTAATATCAATAGAATCGATATTGATTTTCTAATGATCAAACTCAATTGCATTCCTAATGAGTATTATCAATAGAATCGATATTGATTTTCTGATGATCAAACTCAATTGCATTCCTAATGAGTGAAATCAATAGAATCGATATTGATTTTCTAATGATCAAACTCAATTGCATTCCTAATGAGTAATATCAGTAGAATCGATATTGATTTTCTAATGATCAAACTCAATTGCATTCCTAATGAGTGAAATCAATAGAATCGATATTGATTTTCTAATGATCAAACTCAATTGCATTCCTAATGAGTAAATTCATTAGAATCGATATTGAGTTTCTAATAATCAAACTCCATTGCATTCCTAATGAGTAAAATCAGTAGAATCGATATTGAGTTTCTTATGATCAGTCTCACCTGCATTCTTAATGAGTATAATCAGTAGAATCGATATTGATTTTCTAATGATCAAACTCAATTGCATTCCTAATGAGTAATATCAGTAGAATCGATATTGATTTTCTAATGATCAAACTCAATTGCATTCCTAATGAGTAATATCAATAGAATCGATATTGATTTTCTAATGATCAAACTCAATTGCATTCCTAATGAGTGAAATCAATAGAATCGATATTGATTTTCTAATGATCAAACTCAATTGCATTCCTAATGAGTAATATCAATAGAATCGATATTGATTTTCTAATGATCAAACTCAATTGCATTCCTAATGAGTGAAATCAATAGAATCGATATTGATTTTCTAATGATCAAACTCAATTACATTCCTAATGAGTGAAATCAATTGAATTCATATTGATTTTCTAATGATAAAACTCAATTGCATTCCTAATAAGTAATATCAATAGAATCGATATTGAGTTTCTAATGATCAAACTCAATTGCATTCCTAATGAGTAATATCGATAGAATCGATATTGATTTTCTAATGATCAAACTCAATTGCATTCCTAATGAGTGAAATCAATAGAATCGATATTGATTTTCTAATGATCAAACTCAATTGCATTTCTAATGAGTGAAATCAATTGAATTGATATTGATTTTCTAATGATCAAACTCAATTGCATTCCTAATAAGTGATATCAATAGAATCGATATTGATTTTCTAATGATCAAGCTCAATTGCATTCCTAATGAGTGAAATGAATAGAATCGATATTGATTTTCTAATGATCAAACTCAATTGCATTCCTACTAAGTAAAATCAATAGAATCGATATTGATTTTCTAATGATCAAACTCAATTGCATTCCTAATGAGTAATATCAATAGAATCGATATTGATTTTCTAATGATCAAACTCAATTGCATTCCTAATAAGTAATATCAATAGAATCGATATTGATTTTCTAATGATCAAACTCAATTGCATTCCTAATGAGTAATATTAATAGAATCGATATTGATTTTCTAATGATCAAACTCAATTGCATTCCTAATAAGTAATATAAATAGAATCGATATTGATTTTCTAATGATCAAACTCAATTGCACTCCTAATGAGTAATATCAATAGAATCGATATTGATTTTCTAATGATCAAACTCAATTGCATTCCTAATGAGTGAAATCAATAGAATCGATATTGATTTTCTAATGATCAAACTCAATTGCATTCCTAATGAGTGAAATCAATTGAATTGATATTGATTATCTAATGATCAGGCTCAATTGCATTCCTAATAAGTAAAATCAATAGAATCGATATTGGTTTTCTAATGATCAAACTCAATTGCATTCCTAATGAGTAATATCAATAGAATCGATATTGAGTTTCTAATGATCAAACTCATTAGACGTTGAGGTTATACTGAGCTTCAATTGACTCTATAGGAACACAGTAGAAAGTCAATTCAAACTCATTGATCATTTTTGTAAGGGACGCGCTTAAACGAAGCTAATTAAGAGGCCAGCCAATTAACCTCCTTTCTTGATAAGGCAACAGAAGGACTGCTGACACACATGAAGCGCGAGACATGGATCTCCGTTGCCAAAGGCTTGGGCAAGCAGGGAACTGATGGTACGTACACGGCCAATAATATACGTCTCGACGGCGCTCGCGGTTTTGTTTCCTTTCCTCACCTAGATACAGGCTGTGATTACCACCAGAAAAGTGTCCACTCATGTAGCCAAAGTCGGTGATCAATATCTTAGCAGTGTCAGTCTAATAACAAAGAACGCCGATGTCGTCTTCGCACGAGCCGCTTTGGATAGGACAGGTCTATCGAACGACGTTTATCGACAGTTGGTTGCGTCGACACTGCGCTGCTTGATTGACAAATCTTTTCTCCGAAACGATCGCGCATTTGTTTCATTGACAGCTTCGTTTTTGTTTGTTTTTCATTATCAGGAGTGCTTACCAACTTCTTCTTGGTTTTAAAAGCGCACAAACGACGAGGACAGAGTAAGAAACACAAACGACGGACGAACGCTCACTCGCAACTGATAGGTTTTATTGGAACCTCAGAAAACACAAAAAGCATCCCCCCCCCCCTCCCCCCCCCCCCCCCCCCCAATCGCTCATGCGCACCGCAGCGCCTTGTTGTCAAACTAAACATCTTAAAAACTGTAAAATCACGATGTTTACGTGTTGACACGTGTCGTGTCTTTAGAAACGCCAACTCGGCCTGAGTCAATGCAAGGGAGGGTTGGCTTATGCATCCCTCTCCCCGAGAAGCTATCTGAAAGGCCTCCAAGATCTCTCTCGCCCTCTGTTCTTTATACGTGCCCAAAACATTTGTCACCGAACGCTGGAGAGCAGCCGCACCTGTGACAGTGGACAGCCAGGTGGCCCGACGGAGTCGCTCGAAGAGAGGCACGGTGCTCCCTAAGCCTTTCATTAACACAAACCCTTACCAACCTCGGCAATGCACGCGGGCCGGCCTGTACTTCTCTAGATGTTTAGGCCTCGCGGCTAATCCATAGAGCGAAAGAATATATATTATCGGCGGAGCGACTTTCCACGAAACATGTGTCGACAAAAGGTTTTTTTTTATGAAAAGTGTTTGGATCAAAAGTTGTCGACGAAACGATCCACCATTAATTAGAGTATCAATGATCGCATGCCCTTCCTCATTTCCCTGATAGTAAAGTTGCTCAAACGCTGAAAAGTTGAGTGCGTATATTAACTCAATTGGACACAATTTGTTGCGCTTACTAGGCTGCACGCGACTCCCGCGAAATGTGCTTTTGGTTATTGCTATTGTGCCAAGCTTTGAAATCAGCTTGTTAAAAAAAACTTACATAATCAACTTTTTTTCTTTTTTTTTTTTTACAGACGACGTTAAGGCTGTCACTGGGTGGTGGCGGAATCTCCGCGACACCTTCGGGAAGCGTCTGTGGGATAGCAAAAAAAAAAAGGAGTGGCGCAGGTGCCGGTGAACCGCAGTCCTGCTGGCAGCATTCTAAAGATTTGCTATTCCTGCGGGACTTCGTGGAGCCACGCCCGTACGTATATTTTCTTGCCCTTCCAGTGTGGCTGAAAGAGATTAATTGCTTACTTCGAGGATTTCCCAACTTTTTGTATATGTTTCTGCAAATATTTCAACGTACACATAATGGTTTTTGTTGTCCACTAAATTCTAGGACAACCAGCAATATGGACAGCGTCCACGAGGACTCCATTGATGATGTCCTAAATGGGTACGAAGAGGAGTTGGAGGAAGCACCATCAGAGCTTCTGCTGACAATGGTCAACATGCCTGCATCCTCCCCCCTTCCCCTCTTGTCTACTTGCTCTCTCCCTACTTTACGCTATGCCACTACTGATTGCTATCAAGCCTCCATCCCTAATTCACACAACCTCCTGCCTTCCCCTAGATCTATTTCTGCTGCCCTTTCCCAAGCCCCTGCCCCCTCACCCAGCACACACCGACCAAAGCCACAGAAAAAAAGGACAACACTGATGCACTCGTTCAAGACAACAGCCACAGAGCATTTTTTTATCACTCGTAGACACGATGGACGAAGTGCCCAAGCACCTGCAGGGGTACTACAAAATTCATTTTATCGAAGTGCTCACGCAGTACCGAATGGGGAATATCCCAACCACCCTTTCGACGGTGTGCGGGCCTCAGCACTAAAAGTAATATATACACATTTAAAATGTCAAACTATTAACATCGCCCTTTGACACGGCACAACTAGAAACATGATTCCTGCCATACACCTCAGCAAGACACTGTCATAAAACACCGACAGATAATGCCCAATCTTCCCTACTAGTCTTCCTGTAAATTCATTTACTATTTTGTGCTGTACAGAAAGAAAAAAATATGCAATAAAATCATGATTTGAAACAAACTGTCTCAGTGATGGAAGGGGCATTTGACTTTTTGTAGCAGGCAAAATATCGGTTCGGAGCAGCCACTGATGCTTTTGGAGCAGATGCCAACATCTGTTAGCACATCACTTGAGAACGAAAAAGTGATTGCATCTCAATGAGTCAAGGCTTCCTCTTTAGTACTACTAGAGCATATTACTTGATACCTTTCTGATAAGCATAGGTGGAGCATAAAAGGAACACAGCTCTCTTAGAGAAGGCTCTAGTCAAAGTAGGTTTCATTTACAATGGGTGTTAAAAAATGGTTAAAAGGGGAATCGTAGCGCTACACTTCATTAGGATAACTCCTCTCTCCCCTCTTCATTTTACACTCGGTAGCTTGTTAAGCCTGTAAATATAATTTCTGTAAAATGCCAGCAAGAACAGGATCATCCACTAACATGTCTACCAATAAAAATGTGTCCCACAAGCTTAATGAATCTAAATTACTCAAAACTCTTATATCATGAACTGCAAAAACAACCACTCAAAAACATAAAAGCCTACACTTTCGCTTTAAAGGTGAGACTGCTCTTTAGCGGAGTAGGAACCAGAGTTACGTCAAAGTTCGCTGCTCTTTCAATCGACAGCTGCACGGGAACTACCGTGACTACCGCATTTATTCAAATATATATATATAGACCCTTGTTTTCTTCTCTCTTTCTCTGCTGTATATTTTTTTAATTATAGATTAACTTACAATTACGACAAAGAAGTTCGATCTGTAATAATCATAAGCATAATTTGCGCGCCAATTGCGCTAACCCAGGCGCTCCTCCAGGTCAGGCGCTGCTCCTAGCACTCTGGTGCAAAGCGGTGAAGCTCGACTCGCGCACGGTGGTGAGAGGTTAAGGTTGACACGAGCGGCGCAAGTGCCATGGTACTCTATAGTTACGGAACAAAGGGGTGTGGCAGACATGATAGTCGAGCGGTCTTATTAGGAGTACAAGACTCTGGTTGTGTTTTTATCATGGTAGCCACGATCTGCAATCCTACTATATTTTGCAAAAGTTTTCTCGGGACCCTCATTCCTGACATCGAGGACATCGTGTGGAGATTTAGACAATGTCAGCGATCAACCGGCCAGAGCGGCTTATTCACAGCATCAAAGCATGACATCGTGGCATTCATCACCTCCTTGTACGAGTTCTTTCATTGACTATACATATCAAATGCAGTGAATGTCCCGTGACCTGCGCTTTTAGTATGTGTTTTGAGCTTTTGACTGTGTTCTGACCCAAGACGAAACAAATTACTATAAGGTGAGTAGAGATGTCGTAAAATGAGGAACAGATCCAAGGGGGGGGGGGGGGGGGCGACAAGGGCGCCCCCCCCCCCCCCACCCCTTCTCGGAGGGCAATTTGACATGGGTGGACCCCCCGGTGCACACGAAAGAATGGGAGAATAGTATCCTTACAAATTTTCCGCCCCTCCCCCCCAAAAACCGGAGTTCTGAATCCACCCCTGCATGAAATTAATATTTGTAAAATTTTTGTTCCCTCTACTGCTCTGATTTTTAAAATCAACCCATTATTTTTTTGCTTTATGTCCATTTCAGTGCAAGATGTAGCAGACTTTCGTTAACTTTGCAATTTGGCGCAGCACTTCCATCACTGCTGTCTTTATTACAATGTTAAAGTCAAAGTTAAAGTGCAAGTAAGATAGCTTCCTAGAGCACTCTAATATAAGGCAAGTGCTGAACTTCCATACCTAAAAAAAACACGCAAACAACTTTACAACCTATACTTTTTCATTTAAAAATAAAAACCTTAAATGACATTACAAAGTTGCATTGAATGGTGAAATTGAAAATAGTCTTACATTAAAAAAATACTAGCACCACGGATGTTAGAAGGGTTTTTGTGTTTAAATACAGCCTCTACATAAAAAAAGACTGGTGGAAGGCAGCACTGAATTCAATCCCTCTAGATTAGCGCTGCCGGACTGCCTGCTGCCACGAGACATTGCCAGCAGAACTACTGAAGTAGTCCTTGTAGAGGTCCCTGACACCTCGAGCCACATGAGAGAAAAAGTTCCTTGCAAGAGTCCGAACAAGCTGGAGGGGCAGCTGACTGAAGTCTTGGCGCCACTGTTCGCCATGTCTTCCCCCAACCCCATTCATGGAATCCGCGTAGCCAGGACCACAGCAGGCATTTTCATTGCCTTTGTTCTGTGCCATCAGGAAATTGTGGAGCACACAAAGTGCCTTCACCAGCTCTTCGGCATGTTGGGGCTGTTCCCCCAGCTTCCTTTTCAGGATCCTCAATCGCGTCACCAGGATACCGAAGGCATTTTCGGCGCATCTTCTTTTTGTTTTGAAAGTTGAACGAAATAGAAAAAGGATCATGAGTTTGGTTTGAGAGGCAGACTGTTGCAACTCAAGAAGGTAGGGCGAAGGTAAGACGGGCTGGTGAGGAGGAAGCAGACGGAACGCTAAAGAGAGAAGGAGGTTCCCCCTCTCTTCTTCAGCATTCCGTCTGCTTCCTCCTCCCCAGCCCGTCTTACCCTCGCCCCACCTTCTTGAGTTGCAACAGACTATAGATGACAACGAAATGTAAATTTATACATGTAGAAGTGTGTAGTTTTAGAAATTTCGTCTGCTGCAAGAGTGATCTAGCAACGAAACTTTCTATATACAATATTTACCAAGTTCATGGGATGAATCGGAAATGACTAAAATGTTACTGGTGAATGTCATATTCAGACTTAGTTATAGAATCATGTATAAAAAAATTTCATGAAGACTCTAATATCCAATGAAACAAAGAGGTCTCGATTATTTGTCGGAATGGTGGTCATAGCAATATTATATTCCATGTATAAAAACGGCATTTAGCATGCTATATAGTTCCTTAAAGGGAACTCTGCTGAAAGGTCTTATCAAAACAAATTAGGGATATCAGTTTAATGCGACAAGATCCAGCCATAGACAAAATTTATGCTGGACCAACACTGCAGTCCCTACTAAAGCCGATAGTAAACATAACATTAACAATATTTTAGCGGGCCGTCAGCAAACCAGCCTTTTCAGGCCACAGCGCGGGAACTGCGACGTCAGTTTCATGTTCTTCCTGCACAGGGATGTTTGGCTTAGTGTCCTTATGCATCCTTGCAGCTGAATCCATGTTGGCGTCGGTGGATTCGTCGCAAGTGTCAACATACCACAACGCTGCTATTCCGACTGGTGACACGAACAGAGGTCACAATACTGACTAGTGTGCCAAGCACTTCGGAGGGGAGAAATCCCGAGTGATGATAGAAGCGGTGCTTACCACAACCACAAACAGGATGCCGAGAGAATGCTGACAATGGTGAAAAGTCGCAAAAGCCGCACTTCGTTTAGGAATGAGTGCTAACTATGAGTATCAGTGCAAGGCACTTCCTCAGCGGATGCAGAGAGCACCGGCAGCCGGCAGGCTAATAAGTAGCCCAGCTTCTGTAGCAGAGGCGGTGGTAGAAGCAGCACGAAAGCGACGTCACCACCAATGTTACATGCTGGAGGAGGTAATTTTGGTCTTTCCGTAAGCTCCAAAACAAAACTTAAACACCACATATTTAAAAAAAACTAAAGAGACTACCGAAAAACAAATTACATCTCGGGATTCAGGTTCGACGACTTAGTTGAACCAAAAAGTGTAGAAATTGAGCAAAGTTTCCCCTTAAATTAAAAGATAAAAATAAAATGTCACTATTTTGACAGGTATGCTGCAATCCTGTGCAACAAAAAGAGTGCACGATATGATTACTCGTGGTGCAATGAACCTAAAAAAACGAGACTTTTGCATAAGCCTACATTGAAACAAGGGCTATAATGTGAAATCACATCTTTGATGCCTACTTTAAAGTATGAACTAGAGATGGGGATTTCCAAAAACACTCCAATCCTTCGCTGCCCTGCCAGCTCAAGAGCGACAACAGCAGCGTCGCATTCAATTCTTAGCTCAGCATTCTCGCCCCCATTATTACTGTATTCGTAATTCTGGTTCAGTGTCGTTTAAAATGCCATTCAACTTCCCCCATGCGATTTCATGCATGTCACAGCACCTTTCATAGAGATGACAAATTTAAAATTTTTGATATAATGGTAGAAACACTTTTAATCATTTTCCAAACTCGAATATGGTTCAAATCTTTAGATGGCTAGGAGCATTGCCAGGTAAAAAGGGAGCATATTTCTATTGGTTGATATATATGGTTGTGATTAGAGAAGACCTTGCTTAAAGACGTTTATTGATGAGGCATCAGGCTAGTAGGTTCTTTTACCTTGCTCGGTTCAGGTGGTAGTTGAAGATTCGTTCGTTATCCTCGAGACCGCGCCCAGGGTAAGGCCTGAGGAAATCCGACCTCAGCTGAAACGCTTCGTCCCCGACGAAGACGCATGGAGCAGGCAGCTTGGTCTTGGGTAGCAGCTGATCGCTTGGCAGCCCGAGGCGCCCCTGTTCCAGCAGCTTCCCGAAAACTGACTGTTTGAGGACTCCCCTATCGCTTTGCTTCCCATAGGCACCAACATCTACGACAACGAAGCTATAGCCGCTGTCGACGATGGCCATAAGGACGATGGAGTATGTCCCCTGTAAAAACACCAGCATCATATTAAAATAGCACACACACCTGACTGTAAGTCTCAAATAATAAATCTTGTAATGTGACCAATTGATTTTTTAACTTCAAAGTACTTCCATAAGCCGAGCTTACATTGCCCCTCATTTTTTTTGCACAATTCAAGTACAGTGTGCCGCAATATGAAAGTCTCACTCGGAGCGCGTGGCTGCGACACCGGCTAGCAAGGGCTCTGCTCGCGCTTTGGGTAATTTAATTTCTTTCCACGAAGAGGTAACGCGGTGCTCAGCCAGGCTTAGAATGCGTAGCACGAAATAAATAAATATGGAACTTATATTGAAGTTTGTTAAAACGATGACACATCTTGACATCGTTCAACAAAATGCTCAATTGCAAGTCTGCCCAATGCCAGTGTAATAGAATTGTCCCTTCCTGATGCCCATGCAGCTGCGGTACGATGTGAATGAGGCGTACGCCTCGGCTAAACCGAAACCAAAACTGGTAAGCAAACTTCAGCCCCAGATTAGCGTCGAGCGAATGCCCTCCCCTGAGAGCGATACGGCAGTGCGTGAAACGCATACATTGCCCCCACCAGCCACCATCCCCTCGCTCCGAGGTGTCTTTGATATTGTGGCGTAATGTACATATGTTGTACATACCGGAAAGATTGTGCTCAGCACAAAAATGTGCTGCGGATAAACGCTCCGCTGTTGAACCAGGGACGATAACAAATAGAGGACATGACCGAAGAGATATGCAAGTGAAGGAAGGCAAAAACGACACACCTTTGGTACGTCACCTGCATGAGCCACCCTTCCTATTATCAACATAGGCTTCATGTAATTACACAGTGATATGATTTCTTTAGTAAGATATTTACACTAATGAAGATTAAACATGCATTAGACTAGAAAAAAATATTCAAGATATCGTTTCACATGAAGGACACTACGATACATGCTGTGCACCCTGAAGGAAAAATCCATCAATGTAACCCTGTTTGGCAGTCAATGTTTTCTAGTGGACCGCTGACTGTGCCTGACTGTACGTCAAACATGTCTGATTGGCCAACAAGTTACTCTGACCGACAGTCAAACTCCAGTCAGACTCCACTTGTCGGCTTTCTGATGGTTTCCTGGTGGCAGTCGGCCGCCGCGAAATGCCATCAAAATGTCTTGGTGGCGATTCTGCTTGTACATCCGTTGGCTCTGACTGTACGTCAAAAAGCTTTGACGTGCAGACAGACGTACGGTCAAAGGACGTAAAGTTCGTTCGGATACGACTATTTCGTCAAATCTATGAATACGAAAAATAATCTATGCACAAGAAAATGATTTCGGAACGTGAGCCCATAAAACCGCTGATGTTAGAGATATGACACGCAGCCGACCGACAACCTTGTTCAGAAGCACGCCGAAAACGCCACTTCGCGACTTCGCCGACTTCGCCACTTCGCTTCGCCCATAGATGCTTCGTCGAGCTTTCATGAACGATCGCTCTCGACTCGTTTTGTTTGCCCGCTTGCTCCAACCTGTCGATCCTGCCCGGGCTCTACAATGTCTTATGTTTTATTAGAATTTCTACTCGACAAGACCCAGCCTGTTGTGAGTTCCGACGATGTAAGGGACTTTAGCGGTGTAGTTGAAGACGACAAGGTGTACCAGATCTACTGGGCCCGAGACGCGCAAACAAAAGGATCGTTCTACCGCGCGAAAGTACTCTACATGGCGGGTGAGTAGAACTGAAGTACGGCGAGTGATGTACGAGTGCTTTGCATAACATGCTGAAGTCTTAACTGCATTGCAACCGAAGCATCTCGTATAAAACGAATGGTGAAATCGAGTTTTCTAAGGAATGGCGTAGCATAGGGGTTAAGGTGTCCGATTTGTACGTAAGTGGTCGCGGGTTCGATCCGCGGTGGTCCTGTTTTTTTCTTTTTTTTTCTTCTTTTTTTTCTCGAACATTTTGTTTTATCGAGGCATTTGGCGATATTTATGAGTGCGTATAGCTTTACTTTTATATAAATGCTGCCCTTGTTGATGAAAATCCCTTGGCAGTGGCAGTCAGACGTCATCTGATGGACCATCAGGTGACGTCTGATGGTCCATCACGTTCCACCAAGGCTGCTGACTGGCAGTCAGTGTCCCAAATTACGTAGCTTGATGGAATTTTCAATGGGGATGATAGGGAGGCTAAATTGTCTCGTGGGACAAATTAAGATCTTCCCATCGCGGCGGCTGAAAGAAACACTATTGTATTCAGTATCAAAAAGTAGAATGAAACTTGACACAACTTGTAATTGAAGTACATCCTCCCAGAGTTTGCGGGAGCATATATCTGAATGTGCTTCCCGTCGACCGCACCCACGCAGTTTGGGAATGGCCAGTCTCTGTTGAACCCTTCCGGCAACCCGTAACCAAGCAGCGGTGTCTGGTTTCTGAATGAGACATACAAGAAACAAAGTGAGTAAACATTAATTTTAAGGTATAATTGATAATATATGACTCTTATTGGGTGACTCTGAATACATGTGGGCGGCCAAACATGGGCCCTCCGGTGTCATCAGGGCTGTGACATTGCTAGAAGGTTGAAGCATGCAAGGGCCACACGAGCTCGTGGAACGAAGGATCCCGCCATGACAACAAAGCTCAGGGGAGCACAACATATGAAACGCGGTGCCTTGGAAACTTTTGGCCACCATTCCCCAAAAGTGTTCAACTTCACTTTGCTATAAAGCTGGAACTAGACCAATACAGGACAATGATGCTATTGATTCCATGCACACCAGATGGTATATGGTTTGTATGCAAACAAATGAGGAGCCACATCCAGAAACTGAAAATGTAGCAATTTTTTTTTAAATGCAAAGCATATCTGGTGTGCATTGTTTCCAAAAAGTACTGAAATGAAATCGGCCAAACTATGTGAGAAACAGCGCTGTTGTACAGGCAACTGAGATGCAGTGCTGAAAGCTATACTGATAAGCGAACATTTCCGTTTGATGCTTTCGATAGTTTTTCTTCATGCCCAAGCACATGCTGAAAATTTCAAGTTTCACTTTGCAAATGGGATTACAGGAGTTGTATATTTTATAAGTTTGAGGGCTGACGTGCCAAACCAACGAAGGACATCTGGCGCACGCCAGCGGAAGACTGAGGAGTAATTCAGACCACCTGGGGATCTTTGACGAGCAACCCAAATCTGAGTTACAACGGCGCTTTCCACAATTAAGCCTTCGTCATACTGCGGGCGCCTCAGCCGGGACCCAAACCTGCCAACGGAGGATCCATAGGCCAGCGCGTTACCTCGGAGCCACCAAGGCGGCATTAGAGGAGCTGGCACGTGTTGTTACGGGTGTGTTTTAGACACCTGTGACATAGGACGAGTTATCTGATTGCTACAGAAAGTATGCACTGAAGACGGAGCCTCCACTGCCTTTTTAATCTGCCGCTCGCAGCCGTAGCTGTGCATGTTTTGGTCGACCGCATGGTTATGACGTGGTTCTCCTTATCAAAATAAAATAAATATCTTACCACTTAATGGGGAAAAAATACCCGAGCTGTAAATTCTATTGCAAGCACACAAATTCGCTTCTCCTAAAGGCATTTCAGGTAATCTGAGTTTGCCAATCACCACCTTGTCAGCAAAGAACCGAGGCTACTCAAACAAGGTTCAAAGCACACATTTTTCTGCCTTTCAGGAAACACTGCCTTTTTGAGCATCAGCTAATCTGAAATTTCTATTCTTTCTAGCCTTTCGATGCTGAAGCTACTGGCAATCACCGTTCGCTGGCGACTGTTTTAGCCTGCATCCAACGCCTGGAAAATTACTTGAACTGAGGCCGTGAGTTCAAGGAGCTTTTAAAAAATAAATTGGGTTGTGCCAATACTTAGACTTCGTGATGTTGGTCAGCCATTCAAAGAATGCAACAAGCCCCTACACTGTAAATGAGCAGTTTAGCCAATGCAGTACGACTTCATATGTTGCTTGAGAAGAAGCAATGTAGGGTTATATTGTTGCAGCAACGTAATTGAATATTGTAAAAGGAAAGTTTCTCTGGGCTTCCGTGTCAAATTGAGCACGTGGTGGCAAGTTAATGTGGCTATCCTTTCTCTCAGTGTTAACTTTTTCGGAAATGCTTACTTTTTAGAGCCTGCGCCACCTCGAACTTTGGATACTCCTAAAGGGTGACTCGCTGGGTTGACAATCTTTGAACATCTATGCCTGTTAAAAACACCGATAAAACATACATTCTTCAGCCGAGTGACAGCTTAAGATGTTACTCCAAATTTTACATCCCAGACAGAAGTTTAAGGCACCGTCAGCTGAATTTCGTTACAGAAGGGCGGTGTATAGTACCCGTCCAGATTATGTAGCTGAGATAAATTCGAATCCTAAAGCACATTGCTGTTTAGCACTGAACTTTTTTATATTCACCGAACTTTCTGTATCTGCCTGTGAATGAGATTCATTAAAAAATGCAAGTAAAGAAATGGGCCGTGGACTCAACTGCGCATAACTCTAGTATGTATTACCAGGTGCGGCTGCAAGATTCCGGAAAAAGTTCGTTTCGGCCTGCATCATTTTTGTGGTGAGCAGCCCTGATTTCAACTGCCTCGCCTCATCGACCTAGTGCCAAGCACAGTGCAGCGGCGCTTGGCACTGGGTCCACGTGACATGTGAAATTATTTTCAGCAAGGAATGAATTTTCTTAACTAAGCAGGGTTGACCATATACCATTGAAAAAGCTGTGGCAGCTTGCAGTGGTATAGTTTCAAAGCATCATCGCTCAATGAAGGGTGATGAGAATGAAAGAATGGCCAAAGGTAGGCTGGTAGACCCCAGTCAGACTTTTACCTCACTGTCATTTCACTGCAAAACTACAGCACTTACCGCCAAGTACAACGGTTGGAGTTTGGTCCAGAGTGCCCTGCACGTGGCCCGAACGGCTAACATTGCTGTGGATATCCCGACACGGAAGGACAGGGCAATGCCCTGAATGAGGTCAGCAGAGGGCAAGTACTATCGGGGAAAAATGAAATGCGAACAGAGGAGCACGTGGCTCGCGGTACAGGCTGCGCCGCCTGGAAGTGAACCGAGGGGCGAGGGTGCGTGGCCTACTTTGATGTGTTCTCGCCCCTCGATTAGCGCTCCCCCAGCTTCGGCAGTGCGTCTCTCGGTGCGCTGAAAGCTGTCACCGCTATCTTTGCCTGCTCGGCGAGTGCGGCGAGCTTCTTTTGCACCGCCCGCGCTGAGCCAGCAAAGATAGCGGTGATAGCTTTCAGCGCACTAACAGGCGCACTGCTGAAGCTTGGGGAGCGCAGAGGGAGGGGCGTGAACACGTCGGAGTAGGCCACGCACCCTCGCTCCTAGGCTCATTTCCAGGCGGCGCAGCCTGTACCGCGAGCCACGCGCTCCTCTGTTCGCATTTCATTTTTCTCCGATAGTACCTGTGATGGGAGTGCACACCAATTGTGAGGTTACAGCAAATGTGGTGGGAGTCTCATTGAGAGCTGTGATTACATACAGCACTACAATAAGCAGTCAAAGGAAAACTAAGTAATGTACTATAGGCAGAGAGCTTTCAATCTGCTGGGTATTTAGGGATGCACACAAACTGTTCAGTATGTCACCTGGCTGTGCTGTGGGATAACAAACCAGTCTGCAGGTGGCAAACAAGCCGGTATTCACCCTCTTTTGTTTAGAAACTCACTGGCTCCATCTGTCGGATAGCCCTTTTAAACTTCCGGTTGACATTGTTTAATGCACATTTCCTTCACCTAATAGCAAGAAAATGTTCCCGTGACGTAAGAGATGGTCCTTTTGCTCTAAGACAACTTGATGATTTAGTCTGGCGATCGATGCAAAATAGACAATTTGCTTTGTACCGTAAGTGTTCTTGGGCTACTCCTACACTAGTGCCGCCCTCCCCCCCCCCCCCCCATTGACCCCCCTCCCCATGCTAACTCGTGCGAGAAGGAATGAAAAAAACAGAAAATGCACGGCTACCATATTTGATCTATTTTTTAGAATCCCCCACTTCCGAGTTGATGTCTGCAAAAGATGCACATAAATCTTTTGGCAAGAAGACGTTCGTGTGCCCAATCTCAGGCGTGCACATTCGAAATTTCTTTCAAAGCGTAGAAAATCTGTTGCTTCTTACCCCGAAACCTGTATATGCAACCAAAGATAATTGCATGATTGATCACGCTGTCTGGAATATTATATTACCTCAGTGGTCATAACAAGACGCTCCGCAGGACAGATAGGCTCCCTACAGAGGTGCTGCCGCCTTAGGTCTTCATCCACAAGGCTCAAGATGAGGTCGAACTGGTGTGGGGTCATCCTGTAGTATTTCTTGAAATACTCAAAATCCCCTTCCCGCATTTGTTGCATCTGGAAGAGGAAAGGAAACAATTCGCATTACCGATTAATCGATCGTTAATCTTTAAGACGTCTTATACAAAACACAAAAGGCGTTTTATCTAAATCAGGGAGAGCTAGTTTAGCTGGGCAATGACAACCAGGTAATGCTAATACAAAAATGGTTTAACTAAACTGACGTATTTTCTTTGCGCAGACGTCACCCAAAGAGCGCACTCGTTTCCACCGGCGCTACAACGAGATACCCAGATGCGAGTCAGATATACCTTCCATGTTTGTTTTTTTCTCGATAAGATAATCGCTTATCTGTGTATTTATAGGTCTATTCTGCGAAGATATAGGCTGTTATCAGATCCTTTTTGCGGTCCGAGCGCCGTTTCACGACACTCGTAATAAACAAACGGAACACCTCTTGCCGTCGTGAAAAACTCACTTTCGGAGTGACGACGCCTCCAAGCTGGTCGCACCCACCACTTGCGCGTTTCGCGTTGTTTCCGTAGAAGCAGAATCTTCTTGCGGAGAAGTTTCGTCCGGCGGTTGAGGTGCAGCATTGCCTTTCGACAAAATAGCTGGCCTTGACAGGACAAAACAACAGCGGAACGCCTCCCGCTTCAACGAGGCGTTGGTTAAACCTCGTGATTGAGACCCCAGTTGTTGTTGTTGTTTACGGGTTTTATGGCGCAAGAGCTCCGACGGCCATACTACAGGTAAGCTAAAAAACATTGGTAAAAGTACACTCACTAGACTTGAACTTGGCTAGAGTTTATGTAAGATACCTGTAGTTTTGAGGAAAGCTAAAAGACGTTCAAGTGATATGAGAGGCTCCTCCCCTAGAATTAAGACAGGGTGAAATGGGATGTTGTACTTGAAAAACTCAGAGAAATAGGTCTTGTATTGTTGTAAAAGGCCACGGCAAAGAAAAGAACATGCAGAACAGATAAAGCTTCCCCACAGTGCTCGCATATCGGCGGTTCCTCACCTATAAGCAGGTATTGATGGGTTAGGAACGAGTGGCCGATTCTCAGCCGGCACAGGAGGACTTCGTGGAAACGATTTTTATTATACGAGGTTTCCCATGCACCAAGTTCTGGCTTGATGACATGAAGCTTATTGTTATCGGCTAATTTCCACTCAGATTGCTACAGTTGCAAGAGTGAAAATTTTACGGACGCTTTAAGGTCTTGGTAAGGTTTGCAGACGTTCGATGGTAAAAGGTTCTGTGAAGAGGCAGCTAGTCTATCTGCAGCCTCGTTGCCTGCGATGCCCACATGGCTCGGGATCCAGCAAAACTCAATGTCCTTCCAACCAGCGAGTCCCTGTTGAGCTCTGGCCCGTACAAGTCGAGTCAACTTATTCGTAGTTGGTGTGACAGAACATACTGCAGTAAGAACACTTTGAGAGTCTCCAAATATAATGGCTTTCATCACTTCGCTCCTGATTATATAGTTAAGTGCTGCCAGAACATCATATAGTTCGGCAGTAAAACTTCTGGCGACATTGTGAAGTCGAGTAACATGGGTAAACGAATTAGAATAAACAGCTGAGCCGACATACATTAAGGACTTGACACCGTCAGTATAAAACTGGCGGTAATGTCTGTATTTTTCTTGCAGTGCTAAGAATTCCTGTTGTAGAATGAGTGGAGAAACATTATGTTGATTTAATTTTGTAAAATACCAATTGCAAGCTATTTGTTTCATATCCCATGGGGCAGTATGATGTGCACTTTCTAGGAAATGGACACACTCACGTGGCAGGTTAAGGAAGAGACGGAGGCTCTCAAAATGAAGGCTCAAGGGTCGAATAACAGTTGGTTTATGCTCGAAAGTACGATAAAACTTACTCTTGAATACTATTGTGGGCTGGATGGCTGGGTTCTGATAACACCTTTTAGGCATAAACCAGACTTAGATACTGCTCCTTTTTTGAAGTGGCATTTCATTGGAGTCAGCATACAAGCTTAAAATAGGAGATGTTCTCAAAGCACCCGTCGCAAGACGTAACCCGAGGTGATGCACAGGGTCAATCATTTTTAAGGCAGATGGCCGAGCAGACGCGAACACAACAGACCCATAATCAAGGCGCGATCGTACAAAAGAGAAGTACAAACGAAGTAGACACCTCCTATCAGAACCCCAAGACTTGTGTGAGAGGACTTTAAGAATGTTTAATGTCCGCATACATTTCTGCTTTAGCAATTTGAGATGGGAGACAAAACGAAGCTTACTGTCATATATCAATCCCAGAAACTTATGCTCCGTTCTAACTTCGATGGCATTTCCATTTAACATGAGAGAGGGCTCTAACCAGAGACCCCGCCGCAAAGAAAATGGAACACAAATATTTTTTTCTGGGGAGAACTTAAAACCATTCTCGTTAGCCCATATAGTCATTTTATTTACGGCTAGTTGTAGCTGCCTTTCACTGCTAGACATATTACATGATGCTACAAAAATATGAATGTCATCTACGTATAATGAATATGATACTGAGGAAGGTATGACACGACAAAGAGAGTTAATTTTCATGGCGAAGAGGGTGACACTCAGTACTCCACCCTGAGGAACACCATTTTCCCGGAGAAAGCTGTTGGATACTGTCGCGCCTAACCGTACACGAAAGAAACGTCCACTAAGATAGTTTTTTATACAATGAAGTAATCTGCCGCGTACTCCATACATCAACAAGTCACGCAGGATGCCATGCCTGCAAGTGGTATCGTAAGCCTTTTCCAAATAAAAAAAGACAGATATGCAATGCTGCCTATTCACAACCGCCTCTCGTACAACAGTCTCTAGCCGGACTAAATGGTCTATGGTGGAACGTCCTGATCGACACCGACACCCACATTGATTTACATTCAAAATATTTGTTGCTCCAGGAAATAAACCAAACGCTTATTATCATCCTTTCAAACGTTTTCCCCAAGTAACTAGTCAGTGCAATTGGTCTGTAACTTGTAGGAAGTGAAGGATCCTTTCCAGGCAGCAGAAGAGGCAGCAGGTGTGTTGGGCAGGGCACTGCCCGACTCCACCCGTTCCCGCCCCTTTGTCGATGTAGGAGCGACAGAAGAGACATGCCGCTCCTTGGAAGAGGATGCTCTCTCCGACGAGTGCGGACGAGAGCGTCGACTTCATTCCCTGGAAGGGGACCGCGGAGTGCGGACGGGTACGACAGCTGCAGTTGCCGGCCCATCCTGAGAAGGGGGGGCAGCCTGTGCACACTCTCCGCCAGAACGGAGAGGCTGCTGCCCTGAATGTGCAGGCCAGTTAGCACTCAGGCTGGAGTGGTCGGGAGACCGACCTGCTGAAAGTGCATGCCCAGGGAGCTGAATCTTCAGCTTGGGCGTGGGGGACTGCAGTGGCTTCCCATTGTCTGGGAAAGACGTCTGGGCTGCCACTGCCACTTTCAGTGGTGCAGGCCCCCGCTGCACCACCTCTGCAAAGCCGCCTTTTTGCAAGAACGCAAAGCGACGGCGTGCCTCTGGATAAGAGAGATTTACCTTCACTTTCAAAGTAAGAATAGCTTTTTCATCTTTCCACGGTTTACAAGAGCAGGAATACGCGGGATGGGGACTGTTGCAGTTGACACAGTTGGCGTCGTTAGAGCATGTATCTGCTTGATGGTTAGCCTTACCGCACTTCGCACAAGTGGCTTTGCCTCGGCAGTTCTGGGATCCATGACCAAATCTCTGACAGTTAAAACACCTGCGAGGATTTGGCACATAGGGCCGCACTCTACAGTGAATGTACCCAGCCTTCACAGCCTCTGGCAATCTAGTGGATTCAAAGGTAAGAACTATGTGCTTCGTTTTCCGTTCTTGGCCGTCGCTGCGCAAGGAGATACGCCTTGCCGCTACAACGCCTTGGTCGGAAAGTTCCTAAACTATTTCACTGTCTGAGGAGCCAAGGAGGTCATCCTTAGAAATAACCCCCTGGATGGTATTTAGGGTGCGGTGAGGTGTAACTGTGATTTTCTGGTCAGTTAGGAACTTAAAGCATCAAGGGCAGCACTCTGCTAGCTTGATTCGATTTCAACAAGCATGTCGCCAGAGGGCAATTTGTTGGCCTTGAATTTCTTTCCGACAGTAGATTCAAGTACCTTGGCTACAATGAAGGGAGAAAACTTTGATAGTGATTTTTCAGTCTCAGAGTGCAGCACCAAGAACTTTGGGAACCTAGCAGGAGTAGATGGCGTGTTGACTGTGGTTGGAACTTCGGTGCGGCCCATTTTCGGGGGCCGATCGAGGAAGGTTTTTGCACGAGAACCCATGACATGGGGAGGAACATTCAGTGCCCGGGTGCACCGCCCACCACGGAGCCCAACAAAGGGGTAGGTAATGTGCCATAGCAAGAAAGGTTTGGCTGACACAATTACACTACCAGTGCTGCCCGGGCACTAAACCCTAGTGTGGTTGCAGGGACAGGACCTGTTACCGCTCAAGGTTGGCCCTTGCCGCCTAAGAAGGTGAAAAAGGAAGGAAGAGAGTGTAGAAGAAAAGAGAAAGAGGTGAGAGGAGAAGTGAAAGACGGAAGAAGAGGGTAGAAGAGGCGACTGGCTGAATCATCCTGGTCGGGCCAAGCCAGGACACTCGTCTACGAGAAGCAGGGGTCGAAGCGGTGTATTGCCTTGCCCGGGGGGGCCCCGAAGGGTCCAAACAAACCCCGGGCTCAGCTCAACCACCAGGGTCCCCTTTTCCCCGGACACGGGTTAAGCTACGCACAGCCAGACGTGGGTGGGCGAACCCACATGGCTCGGGGTTCGTAGTGACGCCACTCACCAAGCACCTACTCTAAAGTAGGTGCCCCCTGCGTGCGGGTGTGGTGGTCCACGTGGCTGGGGTCCGTGGTGACGCTACTCACCAAGCACCTAAGGTGCAGGCGCCCCCTGCGGGGCGCGGGGTCCGTGGAGACGCCACTCTCCAAACACCTGCTTTGACAGGTGCCCCCTGCGGGGAGACCCCAGTTGCCAACACTTCAGAGCAAATTCCTCCAATTATCCAGCTTCGTTAAAATCGAGCAAGCAAATTAACCTTGGGCCATCTATAAAACAAAAAAAAAACGTTTTTTTTATAGATTTAAAAATAAAAGTATTCTAGTATTGACAATCTAGGAGAGGTGGTATAAATATTGAAAACAGTCGGACAACACTGAAGCGCTCATGCATGGTGGCGAAGTTAGTGCACAGTGATTATGGTGATGCCGGAACTGGGCGGAGCCGGACGGATCGTCGTGTCGCATGCAAGGTCGGAAGCGTGTGTCTCAAAATTTCGCGTGCGGCAATCCTTATTGGCGTTCGGACTCTCGGCTCGGACGTCGGATCGGACAGTTTTGACGCGCATGTGTCTCGCTCTTGACACCCAATCTTTCTATTTCTAAAGCCTCCAGAATTTCTCGTGTCAGCTGGTCCCGGTGGCGTTTAACAACCTCACACTGTTGAAACTGAGGCCGGCTTCTGCAGTCACGGCAATGTACGCCAAGGTGACCAGAAATCGTCGATGAGACGTGGTATGCATGTTCGCTTAGCCTGTCATTGAGACACCGACCTGTCTGGCGAACATAACGCCTGCCGCAAGACAGAGGGAGGCACAACTCCCTCAGCGCAGGTGACGTAACGTTTGCGATGCTTCGTAGTGCAGGGGCTCGCCTCCCTATCAGAGGGATTAACGGCTCTGCACAATCTTGAAAGCTTGTCACGAGCGGTGAACAACACGTCCACATTACATCTGCCTGCAATACATGCGAGGTTATGGGCCACACCGTGCATATACCGAACAGCGGCGAACTTTCTCCTTTCCCGTACTTCCTCATCCGTCTACATCATGATCAACATCCACCACGTTGCCGTCGCACTCACTTTTTTTTTTATTATTTGTATCACAATAGCATTTTGAATAATTACAACATTAAATGTTGCGCTTGAAGCGAATTAATCGAAATTAACATTTTTTTAGATATCGAAAAGTGGTACACGAAGTACAGTCCTTCACCAAGTCGTAAACTTCGAAAACCGAACACCTTCTTTCTTTCTGTCGTGTTTCTCTGCAGCGCATAAGGTAAGTGGAACAGAGTTGCATGAACACCAAGCGGAAAAAAATATTGCCGAGAACTTAACTGGAACAACATTTGAGTAAGTGGAACAGAATTAACTAAAACAGCGGATTCGTGATTCATATGCACGTATTCCACTTAAAAAGAAAAATACAGAGAGAGCGTTCCAGTTAAAACCGCCCGATCCGCTAAAAATTTGCCTCGGCGCACTCGAAATGAGGTGGAACACCGGCTTTAAGTGGAACGTGAGTGGAACGCGATTAAGAGTGTAGTCCTGCCAGGAATAGGGGGCCCACGGCACACCTATTCAAATATTTTTAAGTCTTACTCATCTTCGTCGTTGCTAGGCAAGTCGGAATCCTCTTGCTCAGATTCGTCAGCGCCACTCGACGCAATTCCGCCAGTTTCCCTTCTACTCGTGCCACCTGATGCCAGCGCGTCTTGGCTGCTGCGTGGGTCGTCAAAAAGCGCCTCATCTCCGTTCGGGTCGTCGGATTCAAGCTGTCGTCAGAAGTGACTTGGTCATCGCTGGTGACTCCCGACCTGAGTTCATCTACGTTAGAGTCTGAGCTCTAGTTGGACTCGTCGAGGTTGTAGCGCCGGCACGAACCATCTCCGTCCCCTGGCGTTTGGGAAAGGTTGAGCATTTTGAGCTCTGCTGCTCTCTTGGCCCTCGCCGCTTGGTTTGATCCTCTTTGCTTAGGTGTCACATAAGCCTGACCAGAGCTTCCTATGCAAGCGTAAAATGCTTGTCAGCTCGTAGTTCTCGCAATGCAAAGGTGGCCACGCGTGCTTCCCGCGTGGAGGCGCCAGCCAGGCGTAGATATTGTTAAACATATAAAATAGCGCAAAAAAAGACAACGACAAAAATTATACAGGACAAGAAGTAGTGTACGTTCTTTGCATACTTCTTTTGCTTGTCCTTTTTACGCTATTTTATGTGTTTAACTAAGATGAACCAACTAGCCCAACAACGTACACTACTAAACGTCCATATTATGTTGTGCGGTGAAGCCTATCACCCGCCCCGTAGGGAGCAAGAGATTCGCCGGACGTGCTCGGCGGCCAAATATCGGCGTGCTCGGCGGCGACTTGGTGAGAATCTCATGAGCCGCTGTGACTACTCCGAACCTTGGTGAGGAGCAGTATGTGGGTCACAACGGAGTCTTACCCTGTGCCCTGCACATACGGAACAGAAATTCGTCCCGTAAGTAGGGAAAGCGCTGTGGTATTATTTTCGGCCGGCATGGTTTGCGGGCTCGAAAATCATAAAAGAGCGAAAGGTTAGGCAACGCAGTGAAACGGTGGTTCAGAGTTCGGCTTTCGATATTGCGCAGTCGCGCTGGTCAAAGGCGCTTCATATAACAATATTGCATTGAGTCTAAATATCCAGCATGTTGAATTATGTAAATAATCACAGTTTTATGTGGGCAGTGATAACCACGGTTCGAGTTGTGTCTAAAGAAGGGACCGCAGTTTGGGAACTGCTGACAGAAGTTCTACAACTGAATTTTGTACCCCCTTGGTTTAAATATTCATGCGATTCAACGCGTTAAAACAACCCCAACAGCACAATTCATTACTGCAATGTTGTGCTGTTACTGGTGGAACGTGATCGAGCCATCTTGCAGTATAGAATGTTTTGTGCTACTATAGGGAACGTCTACATGCAGTGTTGGATATCCGACCAATTTTAGGGAAACACCGATTTGTAGCAGAAGCTGGAATTATTGGCGGGAGTAATGTATCCAATAAACTCATTGGAAACACACAGAATCTTTATACATGTATCATAATTTTAAGAAAGACCAACTCAGACACAAAATCACGAAATGCCAAGGCTTAGAGGACAAATGAAGTGTATGAAGATGTGAACAGATTTCAGCTTGACTAGAGGTAGAAAAAAAAAGTATACTTTAATGTACCTTTGGGTGCTCTATGCCTCACCTTCACAAAACTTCCGAGGTAGAGGCTTTCGTGCCAACATCCTAAATCAATCGTTCCTGTCTGTGTGACAGAAGGAATAGTTAATAAAGAGAGGTCTGAAGAACTTTGTGCAGACAAGATGGATCAGTTCATGGCGATGAGCCTTGTTAGTTTGGGAGAGCAGCAAGGAGAGTCATGCACTGCTGGCAGTGCGAACTTTATAAGAGTTTCGAGGGGCCGCCAAATCCTGAGGTTTATACAACACATCCGCTGCAAACATCCTGAGGACATTGAGAAAGTGGGCGAGTTCATCTGAGGGGTACAAAAGACCTCCCCGGTCCAGGTGGCTTGTGATTCCTTGCAAGGCACTGTTTGTCTTCGGCTGTGTAAGATGAATGCAGAAGAAGCATGAGAAGTGTTCGTGTACAACACGGGCAATCTAGTTCTCAGCGTGCGCTGTCGCCGACAGCTCGAGGCTTGGCAAGTATTGTACAGTGAGATCTGACATCGTGTCTAAGATTTCCTCTGCATTCTGTGGAAGTTGGAATGTCTTGGCGGCTAACACTGTTGATGATATGCACCGAAATGCCGAAGTCATACCCGATGAGGGCGAGGCAGCATGTGACATATTGCTTTGCTGGGAAGCAGTGCGAAATATCACAGCTTCCAGCCTCCAGTTTCATGAAAAAAAGGACAGCAGCGGACTTGCCAGGATAGGCTGATTGGTCTATTGAGTCAATAGTCCCAGGTCCACCTGGCCCACAAAGACATCCTGCTGCTTAATGTACTGCAAGCTCTGTTTAATCTGTATTTCATCACTAATGAGAGAGCATATCCCTGATTGAGTGTTTGCCAGGTTGTGCCCTTCTGCTTGAAGCCGAGTCTTCACCAAGTCGCCGAAGTCAGTTTGTCCTGAGGCACCTCTGATGCAGCTTTGCAAAGTATGCCTGGTAGGGAGTTTGAAGAGCTCTTCAGAGCTTATGTGCTCATAGACCTTTGTAGAAATATGTCTTAGCAACATGAAGTGACTCGTGATATTGTCACGGGTGGTGACCAAAAGAAACAATAAATACACAGAAAGAAATAGACGTTTAATGTGGCGAACTTGTGCCAAAAATAAAAGGAAATAGAAAAATAACAACAGAGCGTCGCGGGCGTCGAAGGCGGCGAAGCAGCAAGGTCGAACGCTGAGGCGAAACTGACTCGACAAGGTCGCGGGCGGCCTCTTATCTAGAGTGCGTCGCTATCTCGAAGATTCGGCGAAAGTGGCTCGAGCGTCGCGTGATCGGGCGAGAATGAACACGCACTTTCTAGAAAACAAAAGCAGGAATAAATGAGAGAAGTTACATGCGGTACATGAATAAACGAGAACTTTCTGGAGGTCCGTGACTGAGCGTTGCTTTCTCAGCTCTGGGCGCGGCATTATCCCCCCCTTTAAAAGTGCATCGTCCCGATGCAGCACAAAAACGGAAAACAAAAAAAACAAAAGGACAGCAGAATTGCTAGCCGGAGTTCACAGTCCACAGTTCACTCGTCGACGAGAGTGGAGAGTCCTATCGTTCGTAATACGGCTTCAGCCGGACGACGTGCACTACCTCGGGTCGCGGCTGACGTCTTGCAGATGGGCGGGTTCCGTCGGGAAGGACTTCGTAGTTTAAGTCCCCGAGACGGCGAAGCACCTTGTAGGGTCCAAAGTAGCGCTTGAGAAGCTTCTCGCTGAGACCGCGGCGCCGTATTGGTGTCCACACCCATACCCGGTCTCCGGTTTGATAGTGGGCGTCACGCCGGCGAAGATTGTATCGGCCGGCGTCGACATGTTGCTGGTCTTGAATTCGTAGTCTTGCCAGTTGGCGGACCTCTTCTGCCCGTTGAGCAACCACCTGGGCGTCATCGCTTCCGTCGTCGACTGGATCGTGCGGCAACATAGAGTCTAGCATAGTCGTCACCTTCCGGCCATACACCAGCTGGAAGGGCGTCACTCTTGTGGTCTCTTGTACGGCCGTATTGTAGGCAAATGTGACGTATGGCAATACCTCGTCCCATGTCTTGTGCTCCACGTCGACGTACATGGAGATCATGTCGGCGATGGTCTTGTTGAGCCGCTCCGTCAACCCGTTTGTCTGCGGATGGTATGCAGTTGTCCGACGGTGGTCCGTCTGGCTTAGACGAAGGATCTCCTGGGTTAACTGCGCCATGAACGATGACCCTCGGTCTGTGATCAGGACTTCGGGGGCGCCATGCCGGAGGACAATGGACTCGATGAAGAACTTCGCGACTTCGACAGCAGTCCCCGAAGGAAGGGCTTTCGCCTCGGCGTAACGCGTAAGATAATCTGTGGCGACGATTATCCAGCGGTTTCCCAGGGTCGACGGTGGAAAAGGGCCCAGCAAATCCATTCCAATTTGCTGGAACGGTTTGGTTGGAGGGGGAATCGGCTGAAGGCGACCTGCTGGCTTTGACGGCGGTTTCTTGCGTCGCTGGCACTCATGGCACGATCGCGTGTAGAGATGGACGGTTTTCGGCAGCTTGGGCCAGTAGTATTTTTCACGTATTCGGGCTAGTGTTCGGCTGTAGCCGAGGTGTCCTGAAGTTGGGTCGTCGTGGCAGGCTTGAAGAATCTCTTCTCGAAGGCTGGTGGGGACTACCAGAAGCCACGACGAATTACTGGTTCCAAAATTTTTCTTATAAAGCACACCTCTTCGAATAGCGAAGGTCGGCAGGACTCGTGAAAAGACACGAGAAACGGTACTTCCTCGTCCTTCTAGATGCTCAATCAGGGCGCGGAGCTCCGGATCGTCTCGTTGAAGTCCTGCCATGTCGTTGGTGTCCACGGCACCTAGGAAACACTCGTCATCATCCACGTCGGTACAGTCTGGCGTTTCGACGGGGGCTCTGGACAAGCAGTCGGCGTCGCTATGTTTCCGTCCTGACTTGTAGACTACGGTTATGTCAAATTCTTGCAGTCGAAGACTCCATCGAGCCAGGCGTCCTGAAGGGTCTTTGAGGTTTGCAAGCCAACAGAGTGAGTGGTGGTCTGTGACCACCCGGAACGGGTTCCCGTATATGTACGGACGAAACTTTGTGATCGCCCATACAACCGCGAGACATTCTTTTTCCGTCGTGGAGTAATTTTTCTCCGCTTTTGACAGTGTTCGACTTGCGTAGGCAATAACTCGCTCCGTGCCTTCCTGTAGCTGTACCAATACCGCACCAAGGCCGGAGTTACTTGCGTCCGTGTAAATTTCGGTTTCGGCGTGCTGGTCGAAATGTCCGAGGATCGGAGGTGTCTGAAGTCTTTGTTTCAGTTCGTCGAACGCCCGTTCTTGTTCTTCTGCCCAGTGAAACTTCACGGCGTCTTTCGTAAGATGTGTGAGGGGCGCCGAAATTTTTGCGAAATCTTGAACGAAGCGCCTGTAGTACGCGCACAGCCCCAGGAATCTGCGGATGGCCTTCTTGTCCGATGGTCGAGGGAATTCGGCTACGGCGGATGTCTTCGCGGGGTCAGGGCGTACTCCTTCGCTACTAACGACATGACCAAGGAACTTAAGTTCGGCGTAGGCGAAGCGGCACTTCGTTGGCTTGAGTGTGAGCCCTGCGGTCTTGATGGCTTGGAGCACGGCCCTAAGCCGTTTCAAGTGCTCGTCGAAGTCGTGCGAAAAAACGACGACGTCATCCAGGTAAACGAGGCAGCTCTGCCACTTCAGTCCCGTTAGTACAGTATCCATGACCCGCTGGAAAGTCGCCGGCGCCGTACAGAGTCCGAAGGGCATCACCTTGAACTCGTAAAGTCCATCGGGCGTGACAAAGGCAGTCTTCTCGCGGTCCCGTTCATCGACCTCAATCTGCCAGTAGCCACTCTTCAAGTCCATCGACGAAAAGTACCGGGTGTGGCGTAAACGGTCGAGGGTGTCATCTATGCGGGGAAGCGGATAGACATCTTTCTTTGTAACAGCGTTCAGCCGCCTGTAGTCCACGCAGAACCTAAGGGTTCCGTCTTTCTTCTTCACCAGCACGACTGGAGAGGCCCACGGACTGCTTGAAGGCTGAATAATATCGTCGTCGAGCATTTCTTGAACTTGTTTCTGGATGGTTTCCCTCTCCTTCACCGAAACTCGGTACGGCGACTGATGAATAGGGGGCACGTCATCGTCAGTAACAATTCGATGCTTCGCAACCGCTGTTTGGCGTAGCCTTGACGATGTGGCGAAGCACTCACTGAACTCAGCGAGAACGTCAGTCAGCTGTCGTCGTTGTGGGCCTGGGAGGGATGGGTCGATGTCGAGCTTTGACGGCGTGGTTCCCTTGTGGTGCGTCGGAGAGGCGTCTTCTGAGATCACGGCGATGGCGGCCGAGTCCTGAATTTCCTCGACGTAGCCCACAGCTGTACCCTTTGTAAGGTGCTGCGACTCTTGCCGGAAGTTGGTGACAAGGGCTACGGTACGCCCGTCCTGGAGCTCGGTTACGCCTCTTGCAATACCAATCCCTCGTCCAAGGAGAAGTTGGACGCTTCCTTCCAACAGTGCTATCCCGCAGGTGGCTTCGTCGGTCCCGACGGGGACAAAGACACTGGACAGCGGCGGCAGGTTTACGTGGCTGGTAAGGACTCGCACTGCAGCTAACGTCGCTTTGGGATCTTCCGCCGAGGGAACAGGTTTCCGAAGCGTCAGCTTGTTCTCCCCAAGGTCGATGATGGCGCCGTATTCACACAAAAAGTCCATTCCGAGAATGACGTCTCTCGAACAGTCTTGCAGAACGACGAACTTGACAGGGCAGGTTTCACCATGGATCTCAACGCGAGCAGTGCACCTGCCGACAGGCGTGATGAGGTGTCCGCCGGCGGTTCGTATCTGTGGTCCATCCCACGACGTCGTAACTTTCCGAAGGCGACGAGAGAGTCTCCCACTCAAAACGGAGTAATCCGCTCCGGTGTCGACGAGTGCTGTCGCGTCGTGGCCGTCGATGATAACGTTGAGGTTGTTCGACACTGTTACAGAAACGTCGTTTCGGGGCGTTGCGGCGTTAGAGTGGGAGAGCTCCGACGATCTTGGAGGATCTTGGCATCGTTCGTCTTCGGCAACACCACCTCCCGGCATTGCCGCGCCTAGTTTTCCCGACGGGACGCAATGGGTGACAGGCTGTCTCGGCGAGACCGGCGGAAGGGCGATGGCGAGCGTCGGGGATATGGCAAACGGAATACTCGGCGGGGAGACGACTCAGGAGTTGAAGAGCGGCGGAGGTAGTCCTCGATGTCCCGAGGTCGCTCTCCAAGACGTGGTCGAGGGTCGTTGGGCGCGAACCCTCGTAGGCCGAGCTGGCGGTAGGGGCATCGACGGTAGATATGGTCGGCTTCCCCGCAGTGGTAGCACAACGGGCGTCGATCAGCCGTCCTCCACACGTCGGTCTTCCTTGGCGCAACTGGTTCTGGACGAACGTGTGCCCGATCTTCCTGGCGTCGGGAATGCTGCGGCTCTGGAAGCACACGTCCGGGAGGCGCCATGTACGGACGCGGTGCTGATGGTGCTCGGCGGAGCATTTCGGCGTAGCTTACGGCTGGCTCCTGCTGTGCTGCTGCGGTGACGGCAACCTCGGGATGGAAAGCTCGGTGAACTTCCTCTCGGACGACGTCGGCGAGTGAGAGTGAGGCTGGGCGATCTGCAGCAGGTAGAATCTTCCGGAGCTCTTCCCGGACGATATCCCGGACGATATCCCGAAGGCTGTCGACACCGGTGGTGCTCAGGTCCGGAAGTGTAGCTGCGACGGTTGGAGAAGTAGGCGCGCCGGCGAGTCGGTGGTAGTGGCTTGCTCGGGCCGTCAGTGCGCGCTCGATGTTCGTGGCTTCACACACAAATGCATCGACGGTCGTCGGGGGATTGCGAACCAGGCCTCCAAAAATTTCTGCCTTGACGCCTCGCATGAGGATTCGAAGTTTCTTTTCCTCAGCGGCCTCCGGGTCTGCTCGGGCACTTAGACGCAGAACATCCTCTACAAAGCTGGTCAGGCTTTCATTGGGGCCCTGCACCCTTGTTTGAAGCAGGTCCTCTGCTCGCTGGCGACGATGGTGGTTAATGAATGTTCGTTTGAGTTCGGCGAGGCAGGACTCCCATGTGGGGAAGGAGGCTTCGTGGTTTTCAAACCAGTGCCTCGCAGTGCCTTCAAGCGAGAAGTAAAGGTTGTGGAGGCACTGCTCAGTCGTCCATCCGTTGTGGCGGGCTACACGTTCGTAGTGTCGCAGCCAGTCTTCGATGTCTTCGTGGATCTCCCCGTGGAAAGGCGTCGGAGTCCGGGGTGCGACGGGCAGGACGACGACGCTGGCGGTGGACGGGTTCTGCGACGACTGGCTGTCCATCGTTGGTCTCGTTGGCTGCTTAGTCTTGGGCGGCAGAGGTCCGAATTCCGGGTGTAGGCCTTGGGTGCGACGACTGAACCGGATCTCGGAAGTGCTTTCGTTGGTTCTTCGTGGGCTAGGCGTCGGACTTGGACTGCGGGCCCTCGGAGGGGTACGCGGCAGGGGCATGCGGTACCCAGCACCTCCACCAAAATGTCACGGGTGGTGACCAAAAGAAACAATAAATACACAGAAAGAAATAGACGTTTAATGTGGCGAACTTGTGCCAAAAATAAAAGGAAATAGAAAAATAACAACAGAGCGTCGCGGGCGTCGAAGGCGGCGAAGCAGCAAGGTCGAACGCTGAGGCGAAACTGACTCGACAAGGTCGCGGGCGGCCTCTTATCTAGAGTGCGTCGCTATCTCGAAGATTCGGCGAAAGTGGCTCGAGCGTCGCGTGATCGGGCGAGAATGAACACGCACTTTCTAGAAAACAAAAGCAGGAATAAATGAGAGAAGTTACATGCGGTACATGAATAAACGAGAACTTTCTGGAGGTCCGTGACTGAGCGTTGCTTTCTCAGCTCTGGGCGCGGCAATATTTTCTGCTCATCTTGGGCTTTTCTTATAGTACTTTATTTGGTCGAATAGAAACATACCCGACATGTTCTTTGACTTTGCATCTTCACAGATGTTAAGACAATTTGTGACATCATATTCTTTTATCAGGTTTTGCAAGCCTTCCAAGTCGTTTTTGTAATACACAACAGCGTTCTTGAATGTCTCCACTTTCTTTCGCATGTCCGTGATTCGCCGGGTCCATTTACGTTTCCCGACGGCTATCTCTACTGACATCTTTCGAACGCCCGCCTGTTTTTGCTTGATGTGTGAACAGCACTGGCTGTTGGCATGGCTGCTGTCTGACAGTTTTGATGCCGGCCTGTTTTGAGGCTTCAAAGTGCTCGCTGAAAATGTCCAGATGATTTGGACTTGATAAGCACCTTCATTGCACTCGGAGGAGGTCAGTGAAGTGTCCAGTATAGAGCTTGATGTCGCATCAGTCACTTGCGGAATGCCAGTGTCCAGGCATTTCCTCTTCTTGGGGAATATTGATGAGTCTAGAGTGCTGCACCTCCTTCTGATAGCATTCTTCATATTAGTGATACCTAAAGGCTGCAAACTCCAAAAGATGTTTTGGATAGCGCCCTTCTTCAGCTTCCGCAATTTTCCCTCACCATAGTCGGATAGCACGAACTGCTGACTCATTAAGTTATAGCAAACAGCTGGAAAGACCTCAGACATGTCGTCGAATATTTCGGCGACATTGTCGTGACTGGCCAGAACCACCAAGACCACCTTGGAAACCCGGGCCCGGTGGAAAATCATCTGAAGCAAGCCGGGCTGAAGCTGAAGCTAAAGGGATGCGAGTTCTTGGTTACCCAGGTTGAAAACTTGGGTCATGTCATTATCTATAAAGGGTTCGAACCGAACCACTAGAAGACTAAAGCGGTACTGTAAGCACCAAGACCTTCGGATGTTAAGACGTTGCAGAGCTACCGGGGACTAGTCAACTTGTGTTGTAGGTTCCTGTCAAACCTTTCGGGCGTGTTACTTTCACTGAATCAGCTCATTGCAGCAAAAAGGTGTTGCAGTTAGATTTCTGACCGGGAAAATTATTTTCTTAGAAGCGAGGAGTTGCTGGTGTCTGCTGCAGTATTGATTCCTACAGATCCAGCGAAAGCGCTGGCGCATTTCTGAAATGCTTCGCCGTACAGAGTTTATGCTGTTATGGCTCACCGAGAAGACTCGGCTGCTAAACGACCAATTGCGTTTGCTTCTCGAAGTCCTGTTCCCTGCACTACAGTCAGCTCGATGAAGAAGCGTTGGGCCTAATCTTCGGTGGGATCAAGTTTCGGAAGTACCTCTGGGGACGTGATTTCAAAGCTGCTGCAGATCACAAGCACTTGCAGGGACCCGTTGCAACGGAGTCTCTGTCTGAGACGTGTTTGACGCGTGTTTGACGGTGGGCACTCACACTTGAAACATGCAGCTGCAGATTGAAGTGCACTCTTAAAACAAAAAAGTCGTTATACATACTAACCATAGGTTAGTAACTGCTTATCACATATGTTACTAACCCCTTAATAACTGCAGTTAGTAACGGAAGGGTTAGTAACATTTACCAAAGACGCTATTAACGGGAACTGACCTCATCCGCGAAACCTAGTAGAAACTACTAGCTTAACGTATACAGTACTCTAAAAACTATGGCTCGCATTCTTTAGCAAGCCATCAGCAAGAAAAAAATAGCACAGCATAATTAGTTCTTGAACGTTTAATCAGCATGCATTCAACACTGAACACTTATTCAGCAGATATATACTAGACATCATTCAACATCCTTCAAAACCTTCTCGATGGCAGAAATTGCCCGCATCACCAATAGTGTCTGCGGTGCCCGTGGAAGTCCGCAGAAGTGCTCGAGGAGCGCCAACGTGTCCTTGTTCTGGTTTGGGTGCTTGATGTTGAAGATCCAATAAATCTCTATCGCGGTTGTGACATGAGCTGTAATGTCGACGACCTCCACATTCAGGCCTTCAAACACGGGAAATATATCTTTGGCCTTGTGTGCCTTTGAGCTCTCAAGACGAAGTCCAGGGTAGATGTCCTGTTACATTTGCATTTTTGAAAATCAGTCCAGTTCCAACGACCCAAAACGCGAAAAAGTGAAGAGGGTCTTTTGGAAATCTCGGCTGTTCCTTTAGTAATGACTGTAACATGCCAACTGCAAAGCAATCCGTTGCAAGAAAATTTCAATTACGACGAGCAACAGCATGGTCACAGCACTGTTAAAACAATACTAGGCAATCCAAGGAGGAGGTTTGTAACACATACACTTCCTGGCATCTTCCAGTTTTTCGAGGTCTGCTTCCAGCTCGTGCACCGTCTCCTTCGCGCAGCAGCGAGACTTCACCAGGTAGAGGCATCTCTCCCCGTACTTGTTAATTAATGCCAGCAACTTTGATGCCAAATCTACGCCTGTGATGGCAATGAACTCCTGGTGCAGCTAAAATTATGGGATTAGCATTTGTATGGAATTATTGGACAGGAAAACATGACTGTTATAGCAATACAATTTAAATAGAAACGGACTTTATAGCATTCGTGCAAAAAGTTAATTGAGAAAGTTATAAAATTTTGTGCGCATACATTCTATGTGGAAACATTACAAGTACTAGCCTCATGCTCTGCTCACCATTTCAGCTTTCGCTAAGGCTGGGTACTTTTTCAGTAAATCAGCTGTTCATGGCTGCGTCTCCATAATCTATTTTCTTCTCGAAGAGCGAGTCTTTTTCATAGAACCTCCGAGCTTCCTTAGATCAGGAGAACGTCGTTTCATCTCTCTCGTCATGAAGTCAAAATGTCCGTTTATGACGGATTCGTCGAACTCGACATCTGTGTCTAGCGGGACATTTGCAGTCTAACAAGAAAGAAACTCCACCAATAACATTGAGAAGCTCTCGTACTAGCTGGCACTGATTTGCGCACTGAACATCAGGTGACGACCTAGTTTTGATTCTAGGAAAATGTAATTAAAATATTCCTTAAGCAGTTCACAATCAAAATGAGGCCAGTGCATGCTGCAGTGTTGCCATCCCGCTACATAAATACTTGCTTTCTTATAATAAGCCTAATGTATACCTGCAATGTTAAGCCCTTATAAATTATACTTTCAAAACAAACGTCTTGGGGCCTTGTATCGAATAAGGCTGCGGCTGGTCCAAGCAGATACCAAATTTTCAAATGCTCTGAAATGCTGAGATTGTGACTCACCTTACGACACTGTCTTTTAGTAGCCGCACTGTCCTGAACGTTTTTTCGCTTGCCAAATTTCTCCCTTGCTGCTTGTACAGCAGGCACTCTGTCCAGAGTCTTTCTCACAGTTCCCAACTTATATTGAAAACACACTTTCCATGAGTCCTGTGAATAAATATTTTCTCCTTGTTACAATTGTGTGGTAACACAAAGTTTAGGACTATGGCTAAAGTGCACGCTGCACAGAAAGGAAATCTAGGGCAAAAACAGGCATATTTTCATGTGTTTCCTTACTGTACCTGCTGCGTAACTGTAACTGTGTTTGTGCTCATCCAGCCTGTGCCAATTGTATCCCTTAGCACGGGATACCACTGCAAGAGGGCCTTTGCAGCCGTCTCGTAAAGTCCTCCTGGATATCTGTGGGCATACCACAAACTCAGCATCTGTTAAACGAGAGACATGAGAATGCAGGCGCGCACTTACCGGTTGATTGTCAGCAAATGGCTTGTTACCCAGGAAACTATTCTAGATTTCGTACGACTGGGCACTTTTCCCAGTTCAGCATTGCCAATGCAGTGATGTGATTGCTGCGCCAAGGGGCTAACCCTGCTATAACCTGCTACATTTGGCCAAAATAAGGGCAATCTGTGCCAAAAAATTAATTTTGGTCGCCTTTCAAAACCGACATTGAACTAAGTACTGTAATTGAGAATGCGTGTGTTATGTGGCGCAAGCGGCCACCCAACACAAAGTACTCTGCATCAATTGTCCATCCGGTCTTGGATGGTTTTCCTGCCGTCTCGCGTTTCGCGCTCTCGTCGTCTCGTAAGTCTCGTCTCGCGTCTTTTTATATTTTCAATTATAGACGCTGGTGTCCGCGGACGGCCCGACGCTATAGCTTGCCGGGTACCAGCCATGCCGTCATGCTGTGAAACGAAACCATGTTTTTGCGCGGCGGGTGTTACTTAGTGAGCTGAAGCCCTCGCTCCTGAAAGCAATATGGCGCTTTCTAAAATGAAACTAAGTACCGCCGCATGTTCATAAACATTCCTGTATTTGTTAAAATCATACGTTACTACAAAAATTTTTCTTTAACTCAAAGACTGCTGTGTCGAAGTATTGATTACCGTAATGGAAAAAGACAAGCGCCGAAAGACCAGGACAAAGTAAGAAGACGACAACACAAGGCGCCTTGTGTTGTCGTCTTCTTACTTTGTCCTGGTCTTTCGGCGCTTGTCTTTTTCCATTATGAACCAACTGGCCCAACTCACCATTTTATTGATTACCCAAGTAGCACGGGGAGCTCGGCCGAAGGATGGCCATATCCCCATGGCCGAGCCATTTTTCATCGGCCATTGCCCGGCCAAAGAGGTCGGTGCCGACCTCGTTATGGCCCCTCGGCATAAGAAAGGCCCACCTGCCCGGGCTTTGGGAGGGCCGGGCCCCATGGCCGAGCACCCCTGGCTCAGGCATCGGCTGGGCACCAATGGCCGGGCACTGGCAGAAGACTAAGGGCCAAGGGCGGTATTGGGTCGGCCACCGAGCTGGCATGGTGGCATTGGCAGAACACCAGTGGCCGAGGGCGGATTTGGGTCGGCCACCAACCTGAAATCGTGGCACCGGCAGAACACCAGTGGCCGAGGGTGGATTTGGGTCGGCCACCGAGATGATATCGTGGCACCGGCAGAACACCAGTGGCCGAGGGCGGATTTGGGTCGGCCACCGAGATGATATCGATGGCACTGGCAAAACACCAGTGGCCGAGGGCGGATTTGGGTCGGCCACCGAGATGATATCGATGGCACTGGCAAAACACCAGTGGCCGAGGGCGGTTTTGGGTCGGCCACCGAGATGATATCGATGGCACTGGCAAAACACCAGTGGCCGAAGGCGGATTTGGGTCGGCCACCGAGATGATATCGTGGCACTGGCAAAACACCAGTGGCCGAGGGCGGATTTGGGTCGGCCACCTACCTGAAATCCTGGCACCAGCAGGACCCCAATGGCCGATGGCGGCTTTGGGTCGGCCACCGAGATGATATCGTGGCACCGGCAGGACGCCAGTGGCTGAGGGTGGCTTTGGGTCGGCCACCGACCTGGGATCCTGGCACCGGCAGAACACCAGTGGCCGAGGGCGGCTTTGGGTCGGCGACCGACCTGAGATCCTGGCACCAGCAGGACCCCAGTGGCCGATGGCGGCTTTGGGTCGGCCACCGAGATGATATCGTGGCACCGGCAGGACGCCAGTGGCCGAGGGTGGCTTTGGGTCGGCCACCGACCTGGGATCCTGGCACCGACAGAACACCAGTGGCCGAGGGCGGCTTTGAATCGGCCACCGACCTGGGATCCTGGCACCGGCAGAACACCAGTGGCCGAGGGCGGCTTTGGGTCGGCCACCAACCTGGGATCCTGGCACCGGCAGAACACCAGTGGGCAAGGGCGGCTTTGGGTTGGCCACCGACCTGGGATCCTGGCACCGGCAGAACACCAGTGGACGAGGGCAGCAACTGGGTCGGCCACCGACCTGGGATCCTGGCACCGGCAGAACACCAGTGACCGAGGCCGGCTTCAGGTCGGCCACCGAGATGATATAGTGGCACCAGCAGAACACCAGTGGCCGAGGCAGCTTTGGGTCAGCCACTGAGATGATATAGTGGCACTGGCAGAACACCAGTGGCCTATGGCAGCTTTGGGACAACCACCGACCTGCGATCGTGGCGCCTGCAGAACACCAGTGGCCAAGGGCGGCTTTGGGTCGGCCACCGAGATGATATCGTGGCACCGGCAGAACACCAGCGGCCGGGGCAGCTTTGGGTCGGCCACCGAGATGATATAGTGGCACCAGCAGAACACCATGTGGCCGGGGCAGCTTTGGGTCGGCCACCGAGATGATATAAGGGCACCGACAGAACACCAGTGGCCTAGGGCGGCTTTGGGACAACCACCGACCTGCGATCGTGGCACCTGTAGAACACCAGTGGTCGAGGGCGGCTTTGGGGCAACCACTTACCTGAGATCGTGGCACCTGCAGAACACCAGTGGCCGAGGCGGCTTTTGGTCGGCCACCTACCCGAGATCGTAGCACCGGCAGAACACCAGCGGCCGGGGCAGCTTTGGGTCGGCCACCGAGATGATATAGTGGCACTAGCAGAACACCAGTGGCCGAGGCAGCTTCGGGTCGGCCACCGAGATGATATGGTGGCACCAGCAGAACACCAGTGGCCGAGGGCAGCTTTGGGACAACCACCGACCTGCAATCGTGGCACCTGCAGAACACCAGTGGCCGAGGGAAGCTTTGGGACAACCACCTACCCGAGATCGTGGCACCTGCAGAACACCAGCGGCCGAGAGCGGCTTTGGGTCGGCCACTTACCCGAGATCGTGGCACGGGCAGAACGCCAGCGGCCGGGGCAGCTTTGGGTCGGCCACCGAGATGATATAGTGGCACCGGCAGAACACCAGTGGCCAAGGGCGGCACAAGGCCGATCGTTGAGCTGGTATTGTGCCATCGGCAGAGCAGCAGTGGTCGAGTGTGGCACCATGTCGGTCGTTGGGCTGGTATAGTGCCATTGGCAGGGCGCCATGCAGTGGCTGACGGGTGGCACTGGTTGGCTGCTGATCTGGCGTTGGCATTGGCGGATGTTTGGCGAAAGTGGTTGGACCAATGCCTGCCATTACCCTTACAAAAATATGTATGGACACTCCTAGGACGTTCTATAGAGCAGCATCCATAGGCAGAACATAAGGCATCTATAGGCAGACCACAACTGCTGTTGCCTTCGTGAAGTCGTCCTCTGCAGGGGGTATTCGCAACTTTCAGCGATGGTGGTACCGCGGTGAGAGAATCGTGCTTCTTAGCTCCTGAATGATTGGCCTCCTAATAAAAGGGCTTGCTTACACCTTCCTCTGATACTGCTCGTATATAGAAAAACCAGAATTACTTACGCGTCGCAGACCCAGCCTAGTACCGCTGTTCTACGACGAGCATCCAGATGACCACCATTTTGATAGGCACCAGTGTGCCCCCTATGGGTCGTGAAAGTTGGAAATATCTGCGGGGGCCGCAGAGACCCACATTAGCCTACCTCCCACTGAGAAATTAAAGGAATTATTCCGGTACATACTGAACACTTCCATCTCCACAATGAATATGCTGCCCTGAGTTTGGACAGGCCTCCAGATATCAATGTAAAAAATTGATCCCTGGCGCTCAATTAACAACTCTTTAACTCTGACACCTTGCTATACGTAAAGAAAACGTCTACCCGGCATTACTTTATTAACGTACCAATATATAGCTCACACCATAGAGAGGCAATAGGATGTCCATAGACTCACCAGGACCATAGCACAGAAACGGGAAGGAATGAAAAACGTTTTGTTTGGCGGAGATCCCTATAGCATTGTTGTGGCTGTTCTATGGTAAACCAGCGGTACATAAATGGTCCAAGAACTGTTTACAGGAATCCGTAGGATGAACAAAGGGGTAATAGAACGGCAAAAGTATAGACCAGGGGTGGCCAAACCGCGGCTCGCGAACCGCATGCGGCTCTTTGCTGGTCCAAAAACGGCTCGCGGATCCCTCGTATGGGGACCCCCCCTTCCCCCCGCCCCCCCCTTCCCGCATTTCCCCAGGAAAAAAAGAAGGGAATTCAGGCAGAATGAAGTACGGCTCGCGGTTTGGCAGCCTTGTACCTCCATACGTACTGCCGTACAGCCTTGTGCACTCATACGTACAGTCAGACTCTAAACAAAAATTCAACTTGGCCGCCTCCTCCTCCTCCTCCTCCTCCTCCTCCTCCTCTCCCCCCCCCCCCCGTGGCTCTTAGAAGTTTCGTGGTTTCGTTTGCGGCTCTTAGGCCTGGTCGGCCTGGCCACCTCTGGTATAGACATAGGACGTCCACACATATTTTCGTAAAGGTAGGGCCACTAAATAAGCTACATTTAGAAAATCGACAGTCCATGGTCCAATTGTCTCATGAGTGCCACCACCTCGTTGCCTAATGCAGAGCAGACGCAATTGTCTGTAGTTATGGTTCGAAAAGTCTGAAATCCCAAGTTTTACATAGTGTGGCAGAAAGCTTAGGTGATAACACTTTGCTGTCACAAACTGTTTAAACGTTTCCAGATGATAGGAAAATATATGTCCAGTGATTTCAGACAAGGCTTCAGATAAATGACAACAATGATGTTAAACACGTTGACTAAACCAGTGGTGGAACTGCTGCGCCATTTGGGCCAAACTGCGCCAGAACAAATAACCTGCTACATGCTGCTACAAAGGCTGTATTTGGGCACAATTTGCACCATGCCTGCGCCAAGAGGGGGCTGTCCTTGAAAAGGAAACAAAGTGTGGCACGTGACATTGGTTTAATTTTATGTTAAATGTGTTGTTTACTCGCCTTCTCAATGTAGGCCTTGGGTTGCCAAAGGCATGGTAGCGCTTTTAAGACGAGGACAAAAGAAAGACAAGACAGAGAGCGCTCGTGTCTGTCTTGTCTTTCTTTCGTCGTCTAAAAAGCGCTACCATGCCTTTGGCAATCCAAGACCAATACCAACTAGCCCAGCATTCAGCACTGATAAGTCTCAATGTAGGCATTGGACTTTCTCAGGCCGCAGTCTATAAATATAGCTAGAATAAATTTAATGGAGGTCATAGGTGGACAATCAGAATCCTGGGAACAACCTTTGCGCGTTCAGCTGAAATTTTCGTTTGAGCATGGTGTAACAGTAGTGAAAGGCATGGAGAAAGGCACAGCAACTACTCATTATTTGAGTAACAAAGTACCGTCTGCTTTGTTGCTTTTTTTCTGTTAAAGCACTGCGTGTGAAGAGCAGGGTGCCGCAAATATTCAGATTTCTAAATAGTAGTTTCAAACAATATCGTATTTGATATTCGTTTAAAAATCGACTGCAATGTTCGTACTTTTCGAAGTGTCCAACGCGGCAAGTTAGCCCCCTTGAGCGCGCCTCTCCTCAAACACCAGTGCACTGCGGACAAGCAATGCCCACAGAGCTATCACCGCGATCTCGCGACTCGCTTTGCCGCAGCGCAGCCGCGCGCTTAGGCGAAAAACACTTTCAAAGCGGTATGGTGCACGCACGCGCCTGGTGTATTGAAAAAACTAAAGAGGAAACATTGGGATTGTCAATATTTACATTGTAGTAAAATCTTCAAAATTTAACTGTGACTATTATGCAAGAGTATACGTTAGGCAGCGATGTTCCAACAACTTGTGTTCGTTATTTGTGCTCTTTTTCTTCTTCTGAATCAGAAATTGAAGAAAATATTTGCCATATAGCGAGAATATTTATAAATCCCCTCAATTAGGTATGGGTGGGCCCGTTTATAGGTTTAATTTTATGTAAAATCTGTCGTTTACTTACCGTCTCAATGTAGGGATTGGACTGAGGCCGTAGTCTATAAATATAGCTAGATTAAATTTAACGGAGCTCATAGGTTGGCATTTAGAATCATGGGAACAACCTTTGAGAGCTCAGCTGAATTTTCTTTTAAGCATTGTGTAACAACAGTGAAAGGCGTGGAAAAAGGTGAAGCAACTTTTCAATATTGGATAAAAAAAATATTTGCTCAAAACCACTATACACTTTGAATCTGCTTCAAGCCAAATTATTTGCACATGCCTAACTACTACACAGCAGAGAGCAGCGTGAGACATAATTAACAAAAAAGTGTCCGTTTGATGTCAAACTCATGACAATTACGTCACCGTGATACAAACCCCCTACAAAGCAGCCAAAAAACATCTTTTTTACGTCAAACACGAACCGAAGACTCCGTTGTTATTCCTAATAGGTAAATTGAGACATCTGCAAAATTACCTGCACATGAATGTTCAATAAATAAAAAAAAAAATGACCGCCTCTCCGCGTGGTGAATGATGTTGATTGGGGCGAAGCTCGGGTGGTGCTGATGATACTGATTTTGGTAATAGGTAGTGCTGATGGTGCCGTTTTCATTCATTTCAGTAGGAGAATGTGTAATTTTCTTCTTTTTTTTTAAGAAGACAGATGAGATGGCATCTCAGAACCCTCATCTCTTTTTTTTCTTCTTTTTCTTGATACTGATTTTGGTCATAGGTAGTGCTGATGGTGCCACTTTCATTCATGTAAGTAGGAGATTATGTGGTTTTCTTAAGACAGACGGGATGGCATCTCAGAACCCCCCTACTCTTTTTCTTCTTTTTCTGTTTTCATAATTTGTTTTTCCAATTTTTCAATTTTTTTTTGCCCTACAGGAGCACCAGAGCTCACGAGCACGAGCACCCGACGCCGAACGGCGGACGGACATACGGACATGGCTAGCCCCTAAAAAGCTTCGCCCCTAATATCTCTAGCGGCCAAACCCTCTGCGGGCATGACACTTTAAATAGTCTCCCAACACTCCAGCAACTGCAGTTATTTTCCACGGGCTAACTAACTCGCAAAGAGATTGTATAAAATTTTCTGACATGAAAGCTCCAAATTGTCTGCTCCAAGAGTGGGAACCTCTGCTCCAAAACCTATTGTTCCCTGCTACAAGAGCTGCTCGAAATTGCCACTTGTCAGTTCCACTACTTAACGGTCATTACTCTAAATCACAACTTATTTAGTAGTTTTCGTTGTTATGATCCTTTGTCTGAAAGGTTGCAGGTTGCCCACTGGTCTATTTGATTTTTAGCCATGCAGTTCTTATCTGTTTTCAACCATGTTGGTTATGCCAATGGCATCCTCCGTTGGCAGTGACTGCAGAAACACATCATGATCCAGAGCAGCAGCAAACTATGCTGCAAGTTTATTTGAAGTGAAAAAAAAAAAATGTGGGTGAGCAAACGATTCTTGTTGACAAATACACCATAAACAGGAAGCTTACCGTGTTTGCCCGATTCTAACGCGTCCCCAATTCTAACGTGCAGTTAGAGTTAGCCTCAAAATAATCAAAAAGAAAATTGCTGCCGATTCTACTGCGGAGGTAAAATAACTAAGATTGACCACATAGTTCACAGGTGAAATGTTATGAAACGTACGCCAACACAAAAATAAATGTTGTGCACTAGTCGTTGAAAGAGTCCCACGACGCTTCTTCGCTATCCACAAAGGTACTACTAGATTTCTAAAGCATTTTGAGTGCCGTGCTTCTTGCGCATGTACGAGTGCGGGGCCGTCGCTTCTGCCAGGGTCGTCCTTCAAACAACATTAGTGAGCTCGTTGGGTGGCTGGGATTGCGAGGCCACGCAGTGCTGCTCCGTCGTTACCTTGTTCTGCCAGCGTGATGGCCTTTCGTTTACATAAAACCTCAGTGAATTTTTTTCTTCCCCATTTTAAGATGACAGACACGAGTCTAGATGCGAGAGAATGTGCGTGACACATATACCGAAATGGTGAACGTAAACAAACGGTCACGATGGCAATGGGGCTAGCCACCTTATGCCGAGCATCGAGTTTTTCTTGAATTTCGCTTTTTGGTTTCGAATGTAAAGGCCCGTTCACACTCTTGCGACCTCTTAAACCTGGGTTCCTTAAAACTTTTTAAACCAGAAAACACACTGGCGCCATCTATTGGAAAGCAGTGTAAACTCGGCGGTCCGGCATATTTTTTTTATTTCTCGAGAATTATCCTTTCTTTCTTGGCTCGAAAAACTTTTGACAATGTTATGAACGAGCCTTTCTATAGGTATTACGCACATTTGACCTCGAAAATCCCGCAAAACCTTCGCTCTTGTGAAATGCAGTTCCAGGGTCACCCCATAGATGGCGCCACAATGTCAGTATGTTCCCTCATTCTAAAAACATTTAAGAAGTTGTAAGAGATCTCGTGTCTCTCAGTCGTACTCGGTCGCAAGAGTGTGAACGGGCCTTAATGCACATGTAGTTTTGGGCACAGATTTTGGCGAAAAAAAAAAGTGTTTGCTGGAATGGTGCAAACACGGTAAGCACGTATAGACAAAGAACAGATACTACATAACACTCAAAACGACACTATTCTATTTTTGTCCAAGACTGTGCCAGGGGCACTCGAACGAAAAGAGTAAACAAGGAGTAAACAAGGTGAAGGGAGAATGTGAAGAGCCAGTGGAAATAAGAATAGGGATAAAGAACAGAGGCAGGCCAAGGTCAATTAGGGTCAGAAGAAAGCTGCATGGCCTTGAATAACACAAGCAAGGGAGCAGACACATTATTCTCAAAACGTATGTCACGAAAGACCACAAATTTCATATCTGTCACTATTCTTGTGCCTCCCCAGGGTCCTGGTTGCTGGAAATCGAAAGGAGCAGTCTTTCTAAATTTGGGCATTTACCGAGAATGCGATGGTAAGGGACATGAAATTTTCATATCTCTCGTGACAATGGTTTCCGAAAATAATGTGTCTGCTTCTTCGCATGTATTGTCCAAGGTAAGGCAGCTTTCCTCCGACCCTAGCTGACCTACCGTGATATCCCAAGAGGTGCCCACCCCCGAAAGATAACCCACCCCTATATTTGGCACAATTCGGTATTTGTTTTTTCAAAAACTCCAAAAGACAGCCCATTTCTAGCCATCAAGATAACCCCCCCCCCCCCCCCCCCCCCCCCCCGCCAATGGTGACCTCGGCAGAGGTGTAACTTAGCCACGGCGGGAGATAAGCGAACACTGCTGACTGGGAAGGACAGTCCTCTCTTGTTCATCGCCACTCCCTTCGATTAAAAGTTTTGCAGGTCACGAAATCTAAAACTGTCATTTTGTCAACATTTTTGTATCGCACAGCGAGAGTAGCCCACTCCTTATTTTCACCCCATTTGCTTTTAATTTAAGGTGGGCTATCTCTGGGGATATTATGATAGTTCTGTCTAAGGGACCCCTCTGTTCTTTATCCTCTTTCCTTTCTCTGCTGATTCATCAGATTCTCTTAAATGGATGCTTGGGCAAGTTGGGTATTCATCATGTAGGAAATAGCGCCAAATTAAACTCACCCACACTGAAAATACTCGCACACCAGATAAAATATCCCTCGCGTCGCAGAAACTTACAACTCAGAATCTATTTTCGTCTTCTTCCTTTTTCTTTTACCCGCGTTGAAGTTGATTATTTCTCACTTTGTTGTCATCTGTACGAACCAAATGGCAATGTCTATCACACATATAACCCTCCAGTGTCAAGATATAACTCTCTTGTAGTAAGCATTATAGACGGACTACTAACACAAGTATCCCTGATTTTCGTGACGTTAGCTGCCTCAATGATCTCATGTGTTAATAGTTGTCTCCAATTACGGTGCTATTTTTGAAGTCCGCAGTGCACCCACAGCTACGACAGTGAATGCATAAAAGTGCGGAGTTTGCTATTCGGGTGTTGTTGTTATGTTCTTTTAATCTGTCATTTCCACATCTTCGAGTTTGTCCTATGTTACTGTCTGCCGCATGAGAGGGGAAAGGAATAGATCACTCCTTCTGAGGAAGGGGTGTATGGGGTTCTATGCTTTTTAGTGCAGCCTATGATAGTTTTTTGTAAGCTGTTAATTTTTTTTACATAAACCTGAGAGTTTGATGGGGGTGGAAAAGACTACATTGGATGTTTGTACAATTCCCAATCTTCTCAAGGTTATGAGAAATTTTATGAATGTAGGGGATGGCTATTGGTCTTTGGTTAGTGTATCTGTCGCATGACTTGCGGGAAGTGGTTTCACCTTTCTTAATCTGTTTGAGGAGAGTTTCGGTGACTGAAGTTAATAGATGTGAAGTATATCTCGCACCTAGTATCCAAGATACTTGTCCTGCAAAGCTTGTAAGGCCTGAATGTGGGCAGGACTTGAAAATAGATTTTTTTAAGCACTGATGGAATGCACCGAATTAAAATTGAGGAGCGGTTTTTTCCCTCTCGGCTCATACGACCAACAGGCATGACGGGGCTGAAGAGTCAATCTTAGGTCCAGAAATCTTAAGAAGATTACACACGAGCTTTCAGAGCAAGGAATCTTAAGATTTCTGGACCTAAGATTGACTCTTCAGCCCCGTCATGCCTGTTGGTCGTATGAGCCGAGAGGGAAAAAAACGCTCCTCAATTTTAATTTGGTGCATTCCATCAGTGCTTAAAAAAATCTATTTTCAAGTCCTGCTCACATTCAGGCCTTACAAGCTTTGCAGGACAAGTATCTTGGATACTAGGTGCGGGATATACTTCACATCTATTAACTTCAGTCACCGAAACTCTCCTCAAACAGATTAAGAAAGGTGAAACCACTTCCCGCAAGTCATGCGACAGATACACTAACCAAAGACCAATAGTCATCCCCTACATTCATAAAATTTCTCATAACCTTGAGAAGATTGGGAATTGTACAAACATCCAATGTAGTCTTTTCCACCCCCATCAAACTATCAGGTTTATGTAAAAAAAATTAACAGCTTACAAAAAACTATCATAGGCTGCACTAAAAAGCATAGAACCCCATACATCCCTTCCTCAGAAGGAGTGATCTATTCCTTTCCCCTCTCATGCGGCAGACAGTAACATAGGACAAACTCGAAGATGTGGAAATGACAGATTAAAAGAACATAACAACAACACCCGAATAGCAAACTCCGCACTTTTATGCATTCACTGTCGTAGCTGTGGGTGCACTGCGGACTTCAAAAATAGCACCGTAATTGGAGACAACTATTAACACATGAGATCATTGAGGCAGCTAACGTCACGAAAATCAGGGATACTTGTGTTAGTAGTCCGTCTATAATGCTTACTACAAGAGAGTTATATCTTGACACTCGAGGGTTATATGTGTGATAGACATTGCCATTTGGTTCGTACAGATGACAACAAAGTGAGATATAATCAACTTCAACGCGGGTAAAAGAAAAACGAAGAAGACGAAAATAGATTCTGAGTTGTAAGTTTCTGCGACGTGAGGGATATTTTATCTGGTGTGCGAGTATTTTCAGTGTGGGTGAGTTTAATTTGGTGCTATTTCCTACACCACTTCAGATTCGCCTTTTATCTGTTTCACTATTTTGAGCCAGTTGTACACAGTTGGACGAAAATAAAATATAGTCACTTTGAGAGTCTTCGTTGTCTGTTCCTTGCCTCTACGTGTTTGCTTTCTATTTAGGGTGTAATTTTTACTCTTGCGGCTCACCCGCAGCACGCCGCTTGCTGCGCCCGCCGTTTCGATCCGGTGCGGCGACCAGCCACGACTTCATGGTGGTTTCAACAGAAGTCTTCGTAGCCATAGAACATGTTGACCTGACAGCATCTATAAAAAAAAAGAACATGTAACTATTTTTAACATATTTACTATTCAAAAAGCAATAAACATTATAGCCACACTATAAGGAATCTCCTCACTCCTAAGATTTTCAATCTAATGCTGCTCTAGTGCAGAAACCGTGTACAAGTTGCAATACTATCAGTTACATACAGAACAGAAAAGAGGCTGCAGAGACATGTTGGTCATTTAAAGTGCCCTTTTAAGTATGTCCCTTAAGCAAGGTCCAAACCGAGCCTCAAAACAGGAGAAAACGGGTCCCAGAGAAATCCGGAGACAGAGGAGTGACATCAATGTGACGTTTTGCAGCTCCCTCTTTGCGGTCTAGAGTTGAAAATAGCCATCTTTTCCCGGCCCCGGAGAGAACCGCAAAGCGCCACAGAGTCCTGTTGGTCAAGCAGGGGAAGGCGGACCACCCTCCTCGCAAACCTTGAGCGGGGTGGGATGGGGGCGGAGTGTGCTAATTGCTTTTTGGACACTCAACAAAACGTCAAAGGGAGGCTTACCCTAGTGAAAAATGTTATTTTTATAAGTTATTTATTGGTCCAATAAACACATATGATCCAATAAGATCATATAAGAACATATACAAACCGTATAAGAACACACAAGATGTTTCTTATAACTTTAGTTATAAGAACAGTATTTTCACAACTGAAGGAAAAAAAGTATTAAAGGGAAGCTACGGAGCTTCTTGGAAAAAATGAGTTAGAAGTGAATTCTAGTGTATTTTTACCCCGTGAACCCGAATACCCAAACCATTTGCTGCGTAAGTATTGTTAAATGCGAGAAAAACGCGAAAGACAGTCGCTGTCCGTGACGTCATCGACGGCTCTTTTGGCTGCCCAAGGCTAGGGAGGCGGGGCTTCAGTCCTATTTTGAAATTGCTCGTATGGCTCTCCGGCGGGTCGCATTGAAATACAATTTTGATATCTGTTAATCTAAAGGCCAAATGAACGCAATTCAAGCGTTTTTTCTCAAATGTAGAAGTGCCCCATCTTCCCTTTAAACAAAATTTATCAACACGCACACCCTGATATCTTGTGCTGCCCAAAAGAATAATCTGAAAATTGCGTTGCAAAAACTAAAGGGTAACCAAAAAAAAAAAGTTTTTATTAAACAACCCAATTGGGACAAGCATGTCACAAAAATAATTTCCCGCTACAAAAAAATTAATTTTTTTACAGCAATACTCATTGCGTGAGACCGATCTTAATTTGCGGCTATTTCGTCTGTTTTAAATCGCGTGCAACAAAGTTGTTAAAATATGTCACAGAGTGACGACACTTGGGGAAGTGACCATTTCCCGATCATCATCAAATGGTTCCCCACGGCATATAACCGCCTCCGGAAGCAAGTTCAGGTGACCGATTGGGATAAACTTCGATCATCTCTTAACATCACGGCGCCGAACCCAGAAACAGTTCAGAGAGCCATCAAAGAAGCCATGTTGGAGTGCACCACGACTACCACGGTGCACTGTGATCAACCAACACCTGATCCCCACCTCCTCAGCCTGTGGCAACAGCGACTTGAAGCGGTCACATTGGCCAGCCTTACACTCCGACGACCACCAACTTCAGAACATGTTGTCAGTCCGGCCTTCAGCTTGGTGAGGTCATTCCATAGCGTGAAAAGTCTGCCAGAGAGCCTCAGGGTGCCTCGGGTTACTCAACAGGGCACACAAGTCAAGCCAGCGTTGGCATGTAAGTCGTTTCTCGTGGCGGCGTGCCTTAGCTGCCACGTGGGAAGCCTCTTCCCACGTGGCAGCTAAGGCACGCTGCCACGAGAAACGACTTACACGCCAACGCTGGCTTGACTGGTGTGCCTCGTTGAGTAACCACGTGGGAAGCCTCTTCCCACGTGGCAGCTAAGGCACGCCGCCTCGAGAAAAGACTTACACGCCAACGCTGGCTTGACTGGTGTGCCTTGTTGAGTAACCCGAAGCACCCTGAGGCTCTCTGGCGGACTTTTCACGCTATGGAACGACCTCACCAAGCTGAAGGCCGGACTGGCAACATTCAGTTGCGTCTGGGGCTCACCGACGACAAGTTTGCGGCGCGCGCGGCGGATACCTTTTTCCCTCGGCATGCCAGCCCGTCGGTCCCGCGCCCTGTCACGGCTATGCCAGACACTACTGGCATCACTATGCCCCTCACTCTGGCTGAGCTCCAAGACGCCATCCAGAGTCCTAGTCGCCGCTCCAAAACATGACGGTCTCCCGTACGAGGTGTACAAGGACCTCGAGGGAGAAGCAGTCACAGACCTGCTAGCTATGATCAATAAGATCTGGGAAGCCGGCGAGCTCCCCACATCATGGAAACACTCGATTGTAGTGCCAATTCCCAAACCGGGCAAGGCACCGACCGGCCTCACAGCTCTGCGGCCTATATCACTGACTCCCACCATCTGCAAAATCTATGAGTGGATGATGGCTAAACGTATCTCTTGGTGGCTGGAGGCCCACTGTCTCTATCATTCCAACCAAATTGGATTCCGGCAACATCTTGGAACGGAAGATGGGCTCGACCGCCTTGCAAAGGAAGTCCTACATCTGTCACCCTATGGCCACTTGGTTTGCACACTTGTAGCTACTGACATAACAAAGGAATATGACAATATCGCTCACGCCCCACTGTTGAAGGCAATGGTGGTTCTCGGCCTCCCACCTCGTGTCATAAATGCTGTCCACGCCTTCATTACCGACAGAACTTTGGCCGTACGCCTATCATATGGCGAGTCGCCAAATTTCCCATCAAACTGTGGCGTGCCCCAAGGCTCAGTACTTGCATCACTCCTATTTAACATTGCATTCCTTCCCCTGGCCTGGGCTTTCGCTGATATACAACACCTTCATTTTTTATTATACGCTGATGATGTCACAATGTGGTCAGTTCCCCCATCCCTAGAGGTGCAACAAAATGCCTTACAGGCCGGGCTGAATAAACTAGACTGCCATACAAAGACCTTTGGCCTAACGGTGTTTCCCGAGAAATCGCAATTCCTTCATGTGTGCAACAACGCTGCCCGGAAGAAACTGCCATTGACTCCCATACCCCTCAGAATAGGGTCGACACAGCTTGCGATGGTTACACAAACCAAGATCTTGGGACTCCTCATCCACCAGTCCGGCTCAGCCAAGCAGTGGCTTCAAGCGGCACGCAAGACGGCGGCGTCTACAACACACCTCACCCGTCGCATCTTTAAAAGATGAGACGAAGTGGGTACTGAGGTAGCCGAACGCCTAGTTAAGTCCGTCTCTCTACGTCGCTTGATATACCAAGCTCAGTTCCAGCGTCTCACTGCATATCAGTGGAAGACTATCGAAATCGTCATTAGAGATGCCATTCGCGGGATTACTGGTCTCCCTCGGCATACACCTACCTGGCACCTTTACGAGTATGCACAACTAAACTCTAATGAACATATATTAGCACTGAACGCAGAGAAGCTCGCAATTTGAAGCATACCACCACTCCTATGTACGAGGAACCTCCCCGCTGTTTTCCGTACGTTGGGGCTCCCCCGCCGCCATGGTACTACACTACGATTATTACCAACAAGCCTGCTACCGTCCGCACACGCCCGCTCGGACGAGTTGTGTTAGATCTCTACGCCGTCGGAGCAACGTACCGACATGGCATCGCTACCACAGTCCATTGACCATCTCAGCCTTCCATTGACACATTGGCGTTCTATGCCAAACCATAGCCTCCTTTATACTGAAAATGCCTGCCCAATGGTTTCTTCGTCGTCGTCGTGCTTACTTCACAGATTTGCTACTAGGGGTGCCAAAACCCCATACAGAAATGCAGACGACGCTTGTTCGCTGCCTGCGGCTACAGTTCACTGCAGCTAGCGTAAGCTACGTTATCCGTTAAGCTACATGATAATGTAAGTTTCCTATGTTAAGTTACGCTGTAACGTGACCTTGCGTGATCAAATAGGTCACTTGATCACGTAATTTTTTTTTGTGACACGAGTAACTGCTTTCGGTCGTCGTTCGGCCGGCAGATAGAGCACTTAGCGATTGCCGGCGTAGCTCAATAGCACGAGGCTGTCTGCGGCTCGTGGCACGCACACCGCGACGCCACACGTACACGCGCGGTCATTTCATTTCATTTATTGATCGTGGGCACATCAGCACCTTGTACTTAGTCCTGACACCTTGTGCTGCATTCTAACTCGCATGATACCTTACTGTTGTGTGCCTATGTGCAACTCGGACTCGCGAGTTGCACTTCCTATTGGTCATTAAGCAGGCTTTTATGGCTCCTTGTAATTCCCTCCTTGGGCACCAGGACAGGGGAGGACTATACTATCCATCAGAGAAGCTAGCGAGGGTGTTGTGTGCGCTGGAAGAACTTCGTAGAGATTTTACAGAAAAAACGAAATATGCTGAAAAAGCCGTTGCATGCAGCTGGTGATACTGCGGTGGATACACTTATACACCATGGCGCTCTAAAATACGCAAAGGTAGAGAAAGATGTCAATCATTATAAAGATTTCCTGCAACTAGGTATTAGGTATTTCAGGTCAATTTTTACAAACTACTCGGCATCCCTGACTGACGAGCATGACCCCAAGAAGATCTTCGCCAGCAAGCCACTATGTACGAAGTCGTTAAAACTCTAGAACTGCATACGTGAAAAACAGTGCGGACCACAAGAGACCGGTCAAAAACATCAAGGGGCTGTGCGCTTAAAAAACAAATTGAAAATGTATATCAAGATCCCTGGTCAGAGTGCTGCCGACAGGTGCGCAGGTTTTCGGTCAGCGGGGACGCGTTCGCGGTCCTGAGAAAAACCACTTGACTGCCGCATGTAGTCCACGGGCCGTGTGTTTTGCGGCTCTGCTCCAGTAGCAATAAAACACTAAGTGGTCGCTGTATCAACGTTTTGGAAGTCCGCCAGCCTGTCTGTCTCCTTTTTAATTGGCATTGACTATTTCTGTTGTCGATATGACAACCACCAGAGGTCTGGTAACATTTCAGCATAGAGACAAAACCAAGACGTGAAAGCTAAAAGGAAAGTATAAGACTTCTTTTATATATGAAATTTATACTGACGGTGCCCTGCGCCTGCTATGTAGCATGGGTTACGAATGTATTCAATTCACAAATGGCATCACAGTGGACTGGCAGCAGGAAGCGAAGAGTCGTGCGCATTTTTTGTATGGGGTTTTGGCGCCTCTAGTAGCAAATATGTGAAGCAGGTGCAACGACGACGAAGCATGGGGAAGCCAACCACTGGGCAGGCATTATCAGTATAAAGGAGGCTATGGCCAAACAGTTGAACAATCCCCTCATCGCGGAGTTATATGGTATTCGGGACGCCATACAGGCACTAACGCGGATGCCCAATGTCACTCGGGTGCGTGTTCACACGGATTGTGCCTCTGACATCCGACACCTCAACTCAACGCGATCTCTGCTACATATCTGCCATGACATTCATGCCTTGCATTGTACATCTGGTAAAGAAGTACGGGATTTCTCGACCACTGGCCATCTGCACTGTACTCACCAGGACGAAACACACCAGGTCGCTCGAGCCCTGATTGAACGTCCCCCCTCCCCTTAATCCCGCCCCATACTGGAAGAGCCGGAGGCCTCACTCGTCGTGGGCAAGGCCCGCATAAGGGTCGCTACGCGTGCGCTCCTTCCCGCGTCCCCACATCCCCTCCCGGCAGGCCTGCCCCGGCGGGAGGAGGTCCTCCTCGCAAAGATCCGGACGCAAAGATCCGGACCCCAGCAGTCTTGGCCTCCTGGGGCTGAGGCCCCAATGATTCCAGCCTGGCGTGCCCCTACTGCTCTGCCAGGCCGTCCGCAGTTGGCCTCCGACACATTCTCTGGAATTGCCCAAATCTTCAGCACCGCCTCCTTCCCCTGACTCAGGCACGAGACCTCAACCTGGCCTCCCCTGAGGACTACTACAAATAGACCAGAGTGAATGCGCAAGCCGGAGCCCTTTTGGGCTTTATACGGGATGCACAAATAGCGCACCTAATCTAAACTATCAAGCTATGCTTGTTGCACGAATAAATACAAAAAAAACTGTTGTGATATGTTTTCATTTCCTTTTGAGCAGCATTTTTTTATGTTTAAAGAATAACCCATGTGATGAGAGTTATTATTAGGGGCGAAGCTCCTTAGGGTCTAGCCTTGTCCGTGCAGCGTCCGTGCTCACATTGATCTTGCTGGTGTTCGTGTTTGTGATCGTGCTCATGAGCTCACATGCTTCTGTAAAGCAAAAAAAAAAAAAAAGACGAAAAAAAAATGTTTGCACAGTCTACACGATTCGAACCTGTGCAGGGAGACCCCAGTGGATTTCTAGTCCATCGCCTTAACCACTCGGCCACGACTGCAGGACGAGTGGGGGCTTTGAGATGTGGTAGTAACTCAAGAGCTGGGGTTTCTGTCATGAATAAAACGTTGCATGTAGCCGCTCAACGTCTATACAGGAGAGGGCGCTCTGGTCAATTGCTCAAATGCGTATATAACCACATTCCATACCACACATTCTCTTTCTGAGGTGGATGAAAACGAACGAAAGGCTTGGCATGCTGCGGCTCATTGCCTACACAGACCACCAGAGCTTCGTCCCAATCAACATCATTCACCACATGGAGATGCGGTCATTTTTTTATTCTTTACAAAAGGTTTGCAAGACGGGCGCTGTCGTTTGGGTTCATACCATGACAAAAAAAAAAAAGCTGAGTCATTTTTTCTATGGTTGACGCCGTCTCTGCTCCCACCTGTCTCGCCTACCTCGACTAGTCGTTTTGCCAAAGTGATCAGTGTTTGCTGTTGACCCAGGTGCTTGAGCGAGACTTCCGGAAGTGAAGTCGTGTGTTTTTAGCAGCTGTCGCAGATGTTAGTGATAGGAAGTGATGCGAGGTTTTGGCTTTCATAGCAGTTTGGTATTTTCGTTTTCCTGGGGTGTTCTCTTTGCTTTCTTAGTGTGCTTTTCTTTATTTTTGCTTGCACGTGAAAATCTCGATTTTTTGGAGATGTGCTGTGTAAAGTTCTGCCAGATTAGTGATCGCAACAACGATCAGCAGGTGTCGTCCAAGCACGCCGAAGGCTTGGGAGGCTCAGGCAATGCGCCATCTTCATTGCTGCGAGCCGTCCTCCGCGGTGTATCTTCATATGGCAGAAGACCCAGTTGCTAGCAGCGGCCAAGAAGCTGACGCATTCATTCAGGGTCCAGTTTGTGCGCAGTTTACACAGAAGACAGAAGCTCCAAAAGGCTGTGGTACGCACACACGATGCACCGAAGGTCGAGACGCTGCGTACGTCGTTCAACTCTACAGCCAAGTCTATCCAAGAGCGAATACAAAAGCGAGGGGCGGGGCATACTTCTCCTCCGCCCCGGGTGAAAGAGCGGGTTTCAAATGTGGAGAGTTTGACTTCAACTAAATTGCTTCCCGTGGCGTAAATATTGCTAAAAAATTAATTTTTCTTTGCGGAAAGTTTGTTTTGTGTCATGCTTCTCGAAATTCAGCTGTCCAAAAAAAAAAAAACTTTTTTGTCTTTGCAGTTACCCTTTAAGCTAAAATATTTCCACTCACAGTGAAAAGTATGTTTTGTTTGATTGCAACGGTCCATATTTTATTAAAGGTGTCTAAGTCAAAAACATAAAAATCGACTGCAGCAGACCCCAATGCATCAAAGGGAAATAGGCAGCAGTAAATCTTTTTTTGGCTTATTGTTTCCAGTCTATACTTACTCTTATACTAACATGCTCCTACACAAAATTGGGACATTATGTTGCTTTTCTCGACCGTTTGGAGTTGCAGGCTTTTTGCATTGTGTGGCCGTCTTCACAAAAAAAAAATGGCTTCCAACAACCCTTTTGCATGACACAGTATGATTTGCAAATAATTATGATAGGTAATTTCCCAACTTTTGACAAGCAATTTTTGCTTGCGATATTTTGCCATCAGGGAAATGGCATACCATCAAGATTCACACGCTTACCAGCAGCCTCCGCGCTTCCCTCCACCCCGTAGTTCGGAAGTGCCATATTTTGCGTAATGAATGTTACAACAATGTGAAATGCAACAGATTTTGAAGAATCTGGTATTTCTTGTGGGTTATTGCAGAGAAGGCGTCGTGGTAATCGAGCTTTCAGTTGCACGTCAAAAGATCCCCAGGCGGTCCAAAGTAATCCCCAGTCCTCCGGTGGGGCGCGCCAGATGCCCGTCGTTGGTTTGGCACGTAAAACCCCCAAATTTGATTTTATATTTCTTGCGGGACGCGGGACACGAGCCCTCAATGCGGCACAGTCCCGGGAGTCACGGGACAGGTGGTCACCCTACTCGAGGCGGTTCAATAAACATACTTGGAACCTTTTTTTAAGGTAGCAACAATACGATCAGGGGTGTGACATCTGCGTCAATTGTGCCATTTTGATACAAACCCAGTTTTCTGCGCCTAGTTGTGCCAAAAACGCGAAATTGGTCGAAATTGTGCCACACTGCGCCAAAAGTAATTTAAAAACTAAAACAAATTTAGTGGCGGCGCTAGATTTAGCGGGAAACGAGAGCTTGGTTGGCAGCACTCAATCTCGTCGTAGTAAAGTACACGGCACGTGTACAGGGTGGCGCAAGCAACCGCCGGATTCAAAGATTTCAGCTGTAGTACCCTTCTATACCTATGATACGTGCTATTTTCTCCCCTCTTCCTACTACTTTACGCTGTCATTTGTGACTGCATGCTACCGGTGCGCTGTCACGCTGTCTTGCTGTCTGGCCGCGAGAGGTACGCTGCACAGGCTATCAAGATGAGCTAACAAAAATATTCCTTTCGTTTTGAGAGTAAACCTTTTCCTAAAAGTGTCATTGAGCACCTCCATTGTGTAATTGTTCGTTCGAGTCCGTAATCTTCTCGTCAAAATGAATGGCGCCGTTGCTGCGAGTACTTTCGGTTATCACTAGGGTGACCAGACGTCCCGTTTTGCCTGGGACAGTCCCGTTTTTGAGGCCCGCTTCTGCCGTCCCGTTTTTTTGTCCCAATAAAGAACCATGTCCCGTTTACGCAGGAGCGCATAGTTTCGAAATTGGCACCAAGCGAATTGAAGCAAAATGAAACTATGCTTATTCGTTACAAGCATATTTTACAAAAATTAGTGGCGGGGGTGATTTAAAATATTCACGCACAGAGTAATATATAAAACTGTTCTTGCCCACAAACCATATTTCTCTCGCGAAGATGCATGTGTAGAAATATGTTTTTCAGTTACTGGATATAGCACTCATGTGCGGTTGAACTTCTCATATAAGTGCGCTGACTTTTACAACGGAGTCTTGCAGGATAAAGTCATGCTTAGGAAACTTCAGCCGATGGCAAAATACGCCCACACCAACTAAGGACCCGAAGCAGGACCTTCCAAATGAGTGCATGCAACGGAACTTTGAATGTGACTGTTCCCTAAGCCGGACTTAGTGCAGTATGGTACCGTTTTGAAATAAGAGCAGTTATTCTATTAAGGGGAGACGCGGGTCCTAAAATAGTAAAAAAACGCAAAATTTCACGTTTTTCAAAATTCACATATTTCGATTAATTGTAGTCTAAGGTACCTGCCTGCAAAGTTTCACTGTCGAATTCAATGTCTAAGCATGCGAAAAATTATGTTTACGATGTCCCCGCATAGCCCTAACACAGCGAGTTCAATGAAAACAAGTGGAACTTCGTGCCCCGCGCGTTTCGCGATCGCTCGTCGGGTCGCAGCCATCTTGGTCTTGTTGCAAAGCCGCTTATTTTCCCCACGTCCCCATGCCATTCGGTATCGCAACAACATCGGGGAACGTCCGCATTCCGCGGGTTTCGAAGGCCCCAATTGCGATCGCTCATTGGCCGGCTAGCAAGGTGCCAGTACGTCAGAGCACGCGCGGCGCCTAGCGCCCCTGCTATTGGCCTAAACGCGCCCCTCCGCTCTTTTTCTCCTTTCCTCCTTTCCGTTCCCGCGCTGGCGAGAGGTGCGTCGTCTGCTCCTGGGCCCGTCTCCTTAGGCTTGTCTGCTTTGTTTCCTCCGTGGTCGAGCGCAGGTTTTGGTTCCCGTTTGCGTGCTTGCGTTGAACATTGTTGGTTCGTTTTCCTACAAAGTTGCGCGTGTTTTGTTTTGTTTCGCTTCGAGTTCTCGAGATGCCGGACGACGCTCGGTTGAAATTGAGCACGCGGCAAGCGTTCGGAAGGAAGAGGAAGCGACCGTGGGACAAGAAGCCGAAGCTGTCTGCTGCAAGTGCGCCACCGCGATCGGCACCGCCGGATGCCTTGGATCTTCCGGAAACATCAGCCGGAGACATCGCGGCTCCATCCAGCAGCGGCAGTTTGTCGAGCTTTGCGAGCGCGGATCGTGTCGACACCGCATATTACTCCACGGCAGAGCAGGCGCAACGAGTCGCACGATCGGACGAATGCAAGCGTGGGCGATCGGAAAAGTCGGCGACCCAGCGCAAATTCGACCTTCTCGGCGTCACCACAGGAGGCCAGACGCGCGACGCTGGGACACAGTTCATTGTAGTGGACGTGAAAGCTTTCAACGACCTCTTCGCGCAGGCGAAGTGCGGAAGCTGCGGTGCGGGAACCCTGACACTTAGCAAGGCCACGGACAAGGAGTATGGCTTGGCAGTCAAGCTTCTGCTCGTCTGTGCCACATGCGAGTTCGAGAAGAAGCAGTTTTCTTCACCAAGAGTTGCCGGAACGGCGAATATCACTCCTTTCGAAGTGAACATGAGGGCAACAAAGGGAATTCAGTCAATTGGGAAAGGAGTCACTGCCCTCGCAGACTTCTGTGCGTCCATGAACTGGTCCCACCACGGCCTGCATCACAAGACCTTCCAGGGACACCTGAAGACCCATGTGCAAGCCTGCGAAAAGTCAGCAAGCGCAAGTGAAGCTGCCAGCACAGAAGTTGTCAAGAGACTGTATGCAGACTTCTTGAACCCTGTCGGCAACATCGACGTGATCTTTGACGGATCTTGGATGACGAGAGGACGCAGCTCCCACATTGGTGTGGGCTGCATTGTCGAGCTGTGTTCCGGCCTAGTTCTTGACCATGTGGTGTACTCCAACTTTTGCCTAGGGTGTGCCCTGGGACCGGAGCCGGAGGAAGAGAGGTACGGCGACTGGTATGCAGCCCACGAGTGCCAGAGGAACATAGATTGCAATTCAGGTCGGATGGAAGTGGAGGCTGCATTGACCATGTTTCAAAGATCCCTGGCCAAGCACGGACTGAAGTACACCATAGTTCTCTCGGATGGAGATAGCCAAACCTTTCATGCGTTGACCGAGGCAAAAGTCTACGGCTTCGTCGAGGTCGAGAAAAAGGACTGCGTCAATCATGTGCACAAGCGGATGGGGGCTGCGTTGCGCAACCTTCTTGAGAAAAAGAAGGCCCAGGGTGAAGCACTCGGCGGAAAGGGCAGACTGACGCAGGACCGAATCAAGAAGATTCAAAACTACTACAGCTATGCCCTTAGGAGCAACAGTAACAATGTGCCAGGGATGAAGAGGGCAGTGGAAGCCACCCTCTTGCACATGACGTCTACGGACAGTGCCCCAGACCACAGGAAGTGCCCCGACGGAGCTGAATCGTGGTGCAAATTCAACAGAGCCCTGGCAAATGGCGAGTGTCCACCTGCGCACAAGAACCCTCTTCCAGATTGTGTGCGGGCCGCCCTCGAGCCAGTGTTTGCAAGGCTCAGTGATGAAAACCTGCTGGCACGGTGCAGCGAAGGCAAGACAAAAAATGCCAGCGAGAGCCTGCATTCGGTCATCTGGACGCAAACCTCGAAGAACGCCAATGCCTCCCTGGACAGCGTCAAGAGGGCTGCTGCCGAAGCTGTTGCCGTCTACAATCAGGGCAGGCGGGCAATGAGCGAGTCCGTTGCTGCGAGCCTGGGCTATGCTGCCGGTGACTGCCTTGTACGCCGCAGCATGGAGAAGGACAATCTGCATTTGCGTAAGGCCAACGCTACCCACCAGAGCAGCAGCAATGCAAAGCAGAGGTTCTCCAGGCAACACCAAACCGGAACAGCTGGGGACTACAGTCCTGGACAGCTGTGAGGGGGCTCCCCTTTCAAGTGCTACACGAACAAAGGCCCTTTTCAGGGCCAAACAAAATCTGCTTTCGGAACGTGCAACCCTCGGTGCCTCCTCCCGTTGTCCCTTATAGAGTCTACTCATTCTTTTATAACTTTATTTTACATTGCAGACATTATTTATCAGTTTTATATTATTTTTTAAAGGTTCTTGTGAACGGATTGCAGAATTTTTCATCTGAATTTGTTCAGATAGAACAATGCTCCATATTGCTGAACATTATTGCATGGGATCCCTTACTCAATTTTATGCAATGAGTGGCAAAACTGCAACTGCAATTTTTTCAGCCTCGCATTTTTCGTCTACATGCCTAGCCTTACGGTTGTTTTCATGACATTATTCTTCAAGGATTTCTATAAACTTTATACCGTTGAATTCAGAAAGAAGTGAACTGCAGGGTGATGGTATTTTTGTATGACAGTATAGGCCCAAAATTTTATTATTAGTGATAGTGTGACCTCGTTAGGCTTTGTAAATAGTGTACTTGACCTAATTAGAGTATTTTTATACAATGATCTATCTTTACAAAAATATAAATAGCATCATCTTGCACGGCAGGTCTTTAGCTACAAATCCATATCACTTATGCAAAAAAATTCGTATTAGAAAGTTCCTTAATGAGTCGTAAAAAATGACCTAATTAGGCTTCATTATTTTCTTCGTAACTCAAAAAGTAACTGAGATATTGCAGAACTAACTGAATATTTAAAAAGAGGAAGCCAAAACACATATACACACTGATTTTCATTATAATCCATTAATAAACAAAAAAGTCGATTTTAGAACCAGTGTCTTGCCTTAAACCTTTTCTCCCAATCTCAATCTTTAGTAGCCCCCCCCCCCCCCCTTCCCCTGGTTGGGATGTCCCGTTTTCTACCTTGTGGAATATGGTCACCCTAGTTATCACACACATGCTTCCAGTGCGTGAGCAATCGAATGAACCGGTCACACCCGTATTTGGCGTGCATGTGCTGCTCATAATTTTCCTATCATTTCACTATTTACCTTGTGAGTCGTGACTCACTTTTGTGGGGAGTTTTTTTTTCTCTACCTGCACGGTGCTTTCTACGAGCATCCGATCGATGTCTGGTTGTAGTAAACCGTGCTTCCCTGTTCATGCTCTCGAATCACCGCTTTAAAAGGTTCTGCACTACAATTGCGCTTTGGCACCAGCTCGTATAAGCTTGAGGTACCTGGTGCCCACCTAACTTTGCAGCAAGCCTGTGTTTCTTGTCCTCATCTGTGAGCATTAGACTCGCGTGGGTTTTTTTTTTTTTTTTTGGTACGTAATGGCACTGACAACTTATTGGAACCAGGGTGGGAAAAAATACCGATATAACATTTTTCGGCTCCAAAAATTGCTCCAAAACTTGTTTCACCTTTCTCTCCCCTATACAATCACACACTGCCTGAAAGCGATGTTTGCATAGAACAGAAAAATAGACAAGATGCATTCACATGATGGAATCAAGGGAAATAGCTACAAAACCTTCCTATCAGCTACAAGTTGCTAAATTAGCTCTTGCTATAAAATCTGGCTTCAAACCTTGCTCCTTTAGCATATTCTGGCTAGTACCTAGTGAATAACTCGCTGGTGGTATCTTGGCGCTCAAAAGTGTGGCTCCAAGTGAACCCAGTCTGCCTCAAATTAATGCATGTATAACTTAGAGAACCGAAAGCCCGGATCAGCTGCGTGCACTCTCTTGTGCTTGCTTAGGTTCTCTGGCATAATGCTGGCATGCTGCGACTTGGCGACGCCAAGAAGCCAATATACGAAGATGCCATACTCCATCAACCATGCAAGGTCGTTGTCCCACCTCTTGGGTGATGGTGCGGTGTGATCTGTGCGCTCGTCAAACAAATCAACCACCTCCCTTCTATCACCTGACCCTACTCCCTGCACCTGGGTATAGACGGGAACGAGACTGCAGGACCAAAGATAAATATATGACTGGTTCAACTAGCACATAGCTAACACCGCACTGTCCGCTGATGGGGAGAATGGAGGGGTGTTGCAAAGACGCGAGGAACGCGCGAGCCTCCATGAGCAACAAAAAAAACAAAAATAACCTCAGTATTTCGTAGCTTTATTTTCTTTTTGTGCTAGTTTGCGAGGAAGAGAGTAATAGAGGGAAGGGGGCAAAGTGCATGGCGTATTGCGTCCGTCTCCTTCCTTTCCCCCCTTGCGTAGTGAGGGGCAGAGCCGTATATAGGAAGAGTTAGGCCAGTCTATGACCTTGCTGCAGCAACGCCCCCCTACCAATGAGCCAATCAGCCCGCGGTGCAGAGCGAGAGGCGTATGTGCATGAACTCACGGCTGCTCCCAGCTGAGCAGGAAGAGCTGCCGTTTCCATTCGTTCGCCCAGCAGAATGCATGGGACCGACATCCACTATCGGTTCTTTCTTTTTATTTGGCAGGCTCTGGCAATGAAATGATATAATATAATTCCTCGGTGGCTTAAAAAGCTAATGAACTAAGTTGTCTACGTTTGAACACAAACTTTTATTGGGGCAAAAAAAAAAAGATATGCTTGTAGCAGACAACGCGTACCTTCAACAGTGCTCAGCGCCTACAGTGTGTTGCACCAAAATGGCGGTGGTTTCCTCTTAGCTCCCTTCTTCCTCTCTCACTCCTTCGCCGCTCTCCTCCCTTTCCTTCGCTTTTCTCCTCTCCAGCACCTTCATCGCCCCACCCACTGGCCAGACTCTCCCAATATACGGCTCTGGCGAGGGGGATGCGTGAGCGGCGCCTAAAGATGCGTGCGAGCGGCAGCCACCGCGGTCAGGCCGCCGGAAAACTTTCTGAAACAAGAAGCGGTGCGGCTCTACGGCGACGCTGGCTCGGTGGCTCGACAGCTGCATGCCATCGGTAAAGTCGCAAAATTTGGTCACGAATGTCTGTCACTTTCTTTGATCACAAATATAGGTCGACCCTTAATTTTTGACAACATATCCGCGAGAAAAAAAAAGGTAGACTTCAGGTATTTATTCGAATATAAGTCAACCTTTTTTTTTTGGAAATGTAGCCAAAAACTAAGGGTCGACCTCGAATCGTGATTAAAGAATTTCAACCCACATTTGCGACCAAATTTTGTGACCCTACTGGGGGCATTAAGCTATCGAGTCACCGAGCCGCCGTCGCTGTAGAGCTGCACCACTTCTTGTTTCAAAAAGCTTTTGGTGCACGAAAACAACTGAAACAGCAGCAGCTGACGGCCCGCCCGCGGGGCTCTCGCGCACGTCTCTTGGGCATTGGGTTTCGCCATGGTACCTGTAGCATTCCCCTTGCTTGGCAAGGGGGCAGGGGAGGGGGGGAATGCGATGCGCCATGCTCTTTGCCCTCCAACCCTCACAAACGTGCACAAAAAAAAAAAGACACACCAAAAAACGGAGGTTACTTTTGTTTGTTGTTTGCGGCGGCTCGCGTGTTGCTCATGGCGGCTCGCGGCGTTGCCAGCGTTACTTGTGTCTTTGTATTTGGTCTTTCGTCACTTTGCCAGTCTCCACCTTCTTTCATTTCTTCTTGTCGGCATTTTACAACAGTGTCAGTGAGGTATCGTTGCGAATTTGCAAGGATGTCTGCCAGGGTGACGAAGCTTCGGACGACGATGACACGTCCAAAAGTTCTGATGATGATCAAGTTTTTGGCATCGCCCTGTGATTAAGCTGAGAGCTGTAATTAAAGGTTTGTTTGTTTCTTTTGTCCAAACTTTCCCCTGTTCCTAAAAAACAAAAAAGAAAAAAAAATCGTTCAGCCTTTTTACTCTCGTGAAGAAGAAAGACCAGCGGAGCTGTACTCGATACACTCTGTGCTTCTTCTTTGTCGTCGTCTGTTTTTCGCGCTGTTTCCTACGATGAATTCCCACCAACGCGCCCAACTATCCATTCTTCTATTATAGCTGCAAAGGTTGGCGCCATCTACGAGCGACGGTGGCAACCATACTGGTTGTGTGCTTGCCGCCGTCGCTGTCCAGAGGCGTTTTTGTTGACAAGTGTTTTGTACCGGAAACATTCCTTGGGAACTTTGCCCTTACCAGCTCCGCTGTAAAAAACAAAGTCAACCTATATTAAAATTTTTTCCTTTTTTTTTTGGGGGGGGGGGGGGTTCAATATTGGGGGTCGTCCTACTTTTGAGTAAATAGAGTATATTTAAATAAATAGGGCAGCTAAGAAATTCATAGCTTACAAACATCCTAAGTGGAGAAATCAGTGTTCATGAACAGATTCTTAACTGAGAGGAAGCAAACAGAAAAGGTGAACTTCCTATGTCCCGATCACCGCGGGAGCGGATTCTCGCTATGGCGACAGTGTTTTTGGCAACACAAATCTCCAACCGAAGCTCGGCATGCTTTGAAACACACAGATCTTTTGCATCTAAACAAAAGTGGCAGTCTTTCCGTCAACGCTTGTTTCGGCACCGTGTCCATGCAAAGACATGTTGAAGCTAGCATGACCTAAGGGCACCAGAATGTCCAACTTTACTGGAGCTGGACTGAGGCAGGGGACACACGAGCAATGAAAATGGGCGCTGCGCAGCAGCAGCCATTGTAACCTGTGCTAACATCCCTACGTCATATTCTCGCGGTGTCATGTCACTCGGATCTGGTCGATGCAGATAAATTTGCGCGGTGCGCCTGTGGTGCGCCTTGCAGCAAGTGGTGAGTGGTGCGCAGTGTCCACTTTCACTGCTTAAGTATGCCCTGCTCAACAGCGGCGGTCGCCTCCTACAAACTCAATTGCGACGAAGCCAACAGAATTACCATTGTTGCTGAAGGAGATAGCCCACACAGCTCATTTGAAAAGTGACACACATGAAAACAAGTCGCAGCAGCATTATTTGTTGTCTTGAGGATGCAGGTGAAGGCCAACATGCAGGAAGATAAGTTTGAACTACAAGAGTGGCAGCAAAAGCCACCGTGAATACCTGATCAGAATTGGAGTGGACATGCACGCGTTTTGATTCAAGTGCTGGAACAATGCTGTTGAGCTGTGCCTTGGTAACGGCATTAGGACCAATCTTTTACCACCTATGACATGAACACCTTGTCACTAGACAACTGGAACTCGATGCTGACATACCAGTTGGCAGAGCAAGGTTAGATAGGCATCGCGTAGCTCTCAAGGGACTAGCGCAATACGTGTTGACATTTCTAGCACTGTCATGTCGGAATAAAATTAGCCTACTAAAAGAAACAGTGTATGTATCACATGGTGTGAAGGTAATTCGCGACTCCAGCAAAACGGACACCAGTAAGTGGGAAAATCGGGAACCAGCCGGACCAGGTCCCTTCCCGCCGTTCCACATCTCTGGTGTCTTTCGCGGACACGTTACGGTGGCTAGAAGGGGGAGGTGTCAGAATCGCCTAGCCCGCGCCGTGCAAGGAGGCGCGCTAGTATTTTATGACGATGAGAGGTGGCGCGGGCATCGACAATGAGGCGCCCGCGCGAGCCAGAGAAGGCACTGTGGCATTTTGACGAGAGATTCATAGTTCGCAACTACACGCACGTCATTAGCGGCGAGACGGTGGAAATTCCCCGTGGTCGCCCTTGCCTGACAGCCATTGCGATCCCAACTTTGTTTCCGAACATCCCCGCGTGCCTGTCGAAGAAACTGCTGTCAAAGAGGAAGTCGGTGACGTCCAACGGCGACATGCCACGAAAGCAAAAGAGGGACGACGTCATTCGTGAAGACAAGCGCATCGTTGCAGCCAACATCACACCAGTAACGCAGCCCAGCACCAAAGAAAAGTTGGAGAGCATGAAAGAAGAAGATTTTCCAAGCAAATACCGGGCTAAGCACGCGATCCCAAAAGCACCGAACGTCGTAGCGTTTTCAGTGTGCGCACCAAATGGTGAAACTCTCTGCTTTCAGAAGCTGCTTTTGTGCTGTACTAGCGAGACAAGTATCCACTGCACCGCATACGTACAGGGATCAGTGGTGACAACTGTGGATGTCGACAGCGCTGATGCTGTGAAGGACCTGCTTTCGCAGATAAATACCCTTGTTCCTTGTGAGGGGTTCGAGATGGTGACGGGCACTGACATGATGCAAACAAAAACAGCACAAGATATATGCTGGCAAGCTTCACAGTGTGAAATGTGGTGGAGTTTCGCAAAATGAAAAGCGATGCCTGCAATGCAAATATCTATGCAGGTTCCTGTTGAACCAGGCTTCTTACAAGAGCACAAGAGCAAAACTGACCCGTGTTGAGGCATCACGAAAGGTAATTAGAAAAAAATGCGCAACTTCGACGTCAGAAGCACAACATTGCAAACCTGAAGAAAGACATTGAAAAGATGAAGACAAAGAATGAGTCCACCAGTACCGCTAGTTTGGAGCGGAAGATAGAAGGACTGTCCGAAAAGCAGCAGCTGCGAAAAGCAGCAGCTGCAAAAAGCAGCAGCTGCAAAGCTTCAACGAGGAAGGGGACCAACGGTATGAAGTTTGATCAAGAATGGATACTTGAGTGCATTGTCATGCACATGAAGAGCCCTCGACTGTACGAGCATATTCGAACACACAAGCTCATGGTAGTCCCAAGCCCTCCGTGCCTACAGACATACGTCAAAACCTACAAAAGCAGCTTTGGCTTCATTGAGAAGGTGTCTGCAGCAATAGCCAAGAAGTCAAAGGACATCAATCCATACCGGCGACACGGAGGGCTTCTTTCTTGTTGATGAAACGAAGCTTTCAGAAAGCCTGATGTTCAACAAAAAAGGACTCATCGATAGATTTGTTGACCTCGGCAGCTACAGCTCCGCGGGTCAGGAAGGTGTCACTTGCGACAAGGGCTTGTGGTACTGTTTCAGCCGTTCACAGGAAAATGGCAGCAGATCCTCGGCGTCTTTGGCGCACGAGGTAATGTGAAGGCAGATGTGCTGTCCAGAATCGTTGCGGATGCTGTGATTTCTGCGGAGAGGTCTGGACTTTTTGTTGATTTCATCACATGCGATGCCGCCTCCTGGAACAGGAGTATGTGGAAAATGTTTGGTGTCGCCGGGAAGCTCACGAAGACAGTCTGTAAAGTTCAACATCCAGTGGACCCGAGCCGGTATCTACACTTCATTTCAGACTTCCCGCACCTTGTAAAATGTGTGCGAAACTCTATATCTTCAACAGGGCTTCAGACTCCAGATGGACGAGTGAGCGGCGAATTCGTAAAAGAAGCATGGAAGTGCGACAGTGCAACTACTGTGCCTCTCAAAGCAATGCCGCACGCAACAATGGCTGTTTTTCAGCCGAATGGATTCGAGAAGATGCGAGTGAATCTTGCATTTAGATTCTTCAGTGATGAGGTACTGAGGGGCCTTTATGTATATAGACATGAAGTGGAGAGCCGTTATGGGCCTGGGAGCCCAGTGGCCACTTCATTGTTTGTCGCTATGCTGAGGGACCTCATCACTTCCATGACTTCAAAGGCACCGCCGAACTGGTTTGAGACCAGAGATGGAACAAGTCAAGCACATCAAGAGGTTTCAACAATACCTTGACAACTGGGAAGCCACTGTTGGAAAGCTGGGGTTTTTGAGCCAAGCTACAGCTGAAGGCTTTCGGGTGACTCTTGCAAGCACACTCTCGCTCCTGACATACGTGACAAAGACTTTGGGATTCAAGTATTTGATGACCGCACGTCTCAGTCAGGACTCTATCGAGAACCTGTTTGGCATCTTGAGACAGATGTCAGGCTGCAACGACCACCCCACGCCGACGCAATTCTTGATTTCAGTGAACTGCCTGAGCTTTTACAGCTTAGCACGGTCACCCACAAGCGGCAACATTTTACAAGGACTCTTAAACAGCCTTCTTGATCCTCGCAGCAACTCTGACCCGGCAAAACTGCAAAACAAGCTGGCCGATCTCTTGGATGCGGACTACTTGAACGAGGCTCATGAGATGATAAAAGCATGTAGTGCATTGCCAGAGCACGGTGACACGGTTGCATTAAAAAGCGACTCTCGGATAACCTACTATGTTAGTGGCTATGCTGCCCGCAAAATGTTGAAGAAAACCAAGTGCGAAGAGTGTTCGAGGTTGCTTCTTCAGCCCAAGGATTCGCCCTCGCTCCCAGGGGAGTCGTGCCTGACAAAGTACATGGACAGGGGAGGCCTTCTTTACCCGTCCCAGGCACTCAAGGACCTAGTTGAAATAATGGAAGATGGAATCACATACTGTATCACCTTCAATAAGTTGAGGGCGAACAGCGTAAGGTATCTCCCATCTCCTGCCTCTCCAAAAACAGACTGAACTTGGTTGGCTGCGCAGAGCACACTGTCGAAGTGACAAATCAAGTTATTCGTTTCTTTGTGCTTACTAGAATGCATTTCCTTGTTGCAGCTCAGAATGCGTCCAGACAAGGCAAGAGGGACAAGATGAGGTACCTCAAGCTGAGGCATACAATGTGATCTCCGTTTCTGGTTACCGTACAAACTACTTTCTGTACTTTTTTTTTTTAATATTGGTTGTTTTTTAAATAAGTGAGGATACAGGTTTGATTATTCAAATGAAGGTGTTCTTTCTATTTGCTAAAAAATGTCAGATATGGGCCCTTGTGGCCCATATTTTCGAGCATCGTGCAGAGAGACATATTCGTGACCAATTAATTTCGCGGATTCTGTGAACAACATAAGCAATTCGAGTGGGTTCAGGAAATCATCAAAGTGTCTTAATTGTCCTGGTGCCTCTGTCGCTCGTTATTTTAGTCACTGTTGATGTAACCAATGTTAATGCCTAAGCCAGCCTTTATAGTTAGGTAATTTGTGCGACAAGCGCTGCATCACACAGCATCCCTAAATAAGCTCAAGGACTACTTACGAAGCACGACGGTACGCAGGTTTTGGAGATCTCCAAAGGCTTCTTTCTTTCCCCCGGACCCACACCAGCTCAACCTGAGGGCAAGGTCGTGCTTCACAAGGGCACAGAGGATCCGGCGTGTGGTGTCCTTTTCGTCGTTGCCCCCAATAAGGGCTAGGTGCTGGACCTGTACGAAACACAACCACCATGAGACCCAAATTCAGACAGATCTAATGAAAGGAAAAAGCCATGTCAAGGTATAATCTCGTACATCGCCCAGGAGCTGGCAATTTATGATAGGTGACTGTACCAAATAGATAGTCAAAAATCCCAAAAAATAGGTTTCTTAGCCAACCTGTCAGATTTATTACCCAAACCATCCCCTTGGCTGTCTACTCTTTTCAAGGGTGGATAGAGGAACAAAAACGAAAAATTCACAGGAAAAAAAAAAACAATAGGTAGAGCACAAAAACAAGTCATACACAGAGGTAGTTCGACATTGTACCACGAGTCAAATAAACGTCGGACATGTTACATCATAGGAAAACCTTTTTCAACAGTATGTCTCAGCACATTTAGAGTGTCCACAGGCACTCCAACAGAACATTTTCAGAATTTTCGTTTTCCTTGCACACCACAAAAACGGGATATTCAGGGTGTCTAGTAAATTATTCTTTTGAAATTCCCCGACTTTTCCAGGCTTTCCCTGACAATTTCAGGTGAAATTCCCTGACCACTCTAGAGGTGGTTAAATATATAAGACCATTACAACACAAGGCATTGAGCACTGTGAGGATCATTTTGCACAGGCTTAATCCAACTTGAATATACCGAAATATTTGGGTTCGTCCAGTCCGGGTTAAACAAGCACTTTCTTGCTGCTGACATCGTCAGTGAAGAGGCCACTTCCGGAAACACGATGAAAACACGACGCTCAGCTACACACGTCAATAACCAAATGGCAACATGGCCGCCAGACGCACTTTCGGATACTTTCGGCTGAAGGCTTGGATTGGAGTCTGCGGCTTTCCCATTTGTTACCATATCTACTACAAGGAGGCTCTAACTGGATCTAGCCTAGTGTCGCGCCCTCAATCCAATCCATTGCTTCGACTGGATTTGTCGGTTCTGTTTGCATTGGGCAGCACACTGTACATCGGGGGAGCAGAGCTCACGCCTCACTCTAAGCAGAATTTATTGCCTATATTTCTGCCCCCAAGTCCTCAAGTCTTTGCTCAGGGCACTCGATGGCCTTTCCGGCTCATTTTGCCTGACTGGGCTCGCTTTTTGACAATTTCCCCGACAATGCCCCGATTTTTCTCGAAAATTAAAATTTCCCTGACAATTCCTGGTTTTCCCGGTCACTAGACACCCTGCATATTATGCTAAAGAGGCTTCAGGAGACTACACGATTTCTCATGATTTCTGTCTGGTATGATTGACCACTAAAATAAATGTGTATATAGTAAACATCAAAGCACATTGATTATACCGGTAAAGTTGGCAATAAAGGTTTTCCAATCCAATCCAATGCATGGCCTGCTGTCTAATGTTCATAACTCCCACCCTTCTTTTGGCAACTTTTACAGCGGAGCTGTTAAGGGCTAGGTTCCTTAGGATCGTGTCCGGTATGTCGACACAAACCTGCCTAGACAGCTACCGCCATATATAAGCGATGGCGGCAAGCACACAACCAGTGTGGTTTCCGCCGTCACTCGTAGATGGCGCCAACCTGTCGAGCTATAATAGAAGAATGGATAGTTGGGCACGTTGGTGGGAATTCATCGTAGGAAACAGCGCGAAAAACAGACGACGAGAAAGAAGAAGCACAGAGTGTATCGAGTACAGCTCCGCTGGTCTTTCTTCTTCACGAGACTGGAAAGGCTGAACGATTTTTTATCTTGGAATGGTACAGCTTCAAATATACTGCCTTCTCAAACGTAGTGTATGGCTTTATATATGTAATCTTATTTTTATGAAACATTATAAACCAGGGGTGGCCGTTGTGGACACGCGTGAAGAGCCATAAAAAAATAACCATTTCAAGAGTCGCAGCAAAAAGGTAAACAGGAGGCATTATACTTGTTTAATTCCTTTCACCTCACTTATAGCCACAGCGAATTCCAGTCATAAAGCAGCTGTTCATCACATTTCTTTGTTACGTGTCCCCATTTGTGAAACAAGCACCTTGAGGTTGGGCTGCGAAAACACAAACTGCCCTTTCTTTTATGTCTTTTCCCTTGTGGTCTTGGGGAGGGGGCGAATTGAGATACCAGGGAGCTGCGAGCCATACCTGCACGCGTAAAGAGCCACAGGCAGCTCACCAGCTGAAATGTGGCCACCGCTGCTCTGTGCTGCCATCCCAAAAGTCAAAAACCCGCAAAATAAATTGCGTAAAACTGCTAGATTTCAGGTGCAGGGCAAAAATGACCTTTTAACTGAATTTATTGCTACAGAAGAACCCTGATCACGCAACCCCGGCTCCTGCGACGTCACGCATTGTACGACGACTTGGTGCAGACCCGGCCGCACCAAGTCTTGAAGTTTAAAATCCTGAACTGGTATCGAAGTTTAGAATCTTAAACTAGTACTTAAATTTAAAATCCCATAGCCTCCATTTCCTTTTTTTTTCTGAATTCATGTGCATAGTTTACCGGGCCCACTCCATTTGGCAGACTTGGAAAACAAAATCATAAATTCATGCACAAATCAGTTCGAAGCATGTCTCAAGGTTTTGCCATAGGGTGTGTTCAGATATGGACGGTCATGGTGGTGTCATGCCTATTTTTTGTTTTCAGTCATATTTTTATATGAGGTAGCTAAACTTGTCCAAATAATGGGACAGACCTTACTTTTGCAAGATACTTCCTTGTATTCTTGAGAAGAATCGCATTCGAGAGAAGGTTGAAAAAGCGATTTTCCCAACTGCGCAATGACGCAACTTTGAAGGCGGGAGGACTAAAGCGTGCAGCTTTGTACACAGTCAACAGTTTTTACGTTTACTGCAGGCATACTTTACTACCAGAATTAGTTCCAGTTAACTTATATGACCATATATTTCAAGGGATACAAAATGCCAAACTTGGCTTCTCGAGCAAATCTTACATAATGAGGCATTTTTCGGCGAATTTTTAAGTTGCTTTAAATTTATATTCTAAAGCTGAAACCTTTTGCATCGAGTGTTTAATGCTTTGTGAACTTTTAACAAATTAATTAGCGTTCTACAGTTGGAAGCGTTTTCTGCACTGTGCTCAGAAATTTCGTCAAAATGGAAAAAGTCAAAATTTTGCAATTTTTGTGTGGCAATTAAAAAAAATAACCATTCTCGATTTTTTTTTAAATTTACCCGATAGGCCGTTGATGACCAGGAAATACAAATCTGCAAAGACATGTTGCATTATATTGTTTGAAAACATCAAAATAAATGCGTAACTAGGTCGTGGTCGCGTCAGTTTCTGCTGGGGCGTTTCTGTCTTAAAGGCCCATGAAACTAATTTTGGGCTGTAATAAATCAATTTATATTGGGATGCTACTAATAGCACATCGCTCAGTGGGCCAAAAGAAAAAAGGTAGAAGGTAAAAAGCCTGAGTTTCGGTACGAAAATTTGAAAGAGACAGCCAAATATGCGCTCAGCGCTATTCAGGTCGCTCCAAGATCTCTTGAGACGGCTCATCCGCAATCAGAAAAGTCATGATCTATGAGTGGGTCAAGGGTTGCAAGAGAGTTATTGATCTGGGGAATTCATTTATGAAATCCCAAGAGGGTCATAGAGTGCAAAAACCTGCAGATGTTTATTTGCAATTAGAACGCTCTTGGTGTGAATCAGCCAGCGCTGCCACCTATTGCTGTAAGCCGTCGCACGCGCACAGGTTCGTGGTTCACTATAAACGGAAAATAAAGAAAGAACTGACGATCAGTCGACCGGCCTACACCGTGGCGAGGTCTTTATAAACAGAAAATAAAGAAAGAACTGACAATCAGTCGACCGGCCAACACCATGGCTCTTGCCAATAAAGAAGACGAAACGCAAGTTTTAAAATAAAGGTAGTTTAAATAAAACAATGATTTAAATAGAAACAGGAATAATATAATGGGGTTCACAAGTAACGAAACGTGGCAACAAGTAGCCTCAGCACTTCACCCTGCCTGTGCACGGGCGGCAAAATGCAAAAATACCTAGCGAATACACAGAAGAAAAACAATTACTAGAGAACTAAAAGCTGAAATCCTAAAATCCTGAATTACTACCAACCAGGGCTGGGCAGTAAAACGATACAAATGTATCACTATAGTATCTCGGAGACACTTTCAGGTATCTGTATCTCTGTATCGTGATACATTTAAAAAATGTATTTGTATTTCCGTCACCTCGACAAGAGAGGTCTTGTGTATTGACCTTCGCACACCATACCTTCACCAAGAAACGTTTGCGCGTTGCAAGCAGCCGACTATTATTGCCCACCTTGCTAGTCTTCTAAACCGTTTGTGACGTGTGCCTCCCATAAGAGTGCAATGTCGTACAGTATTGAAAACTGCTTTCACAAAGATGTTGCCGACATTGTGCTCACGACGATTGCCCAAACGGCGGCAGCCGCCACAGCCTGCAGCTGCAGCAGCTGCCATTTTCGAACAGTGCTCGTTTTGGCTTTAGCCAACTTCTCGCGCATTGCGAATCCTCTTTGAAGGAGCACTAAAACTCTTTGCGTATGAATGCAATTTCCAAAAAATGATGTATGATAAAATAGTGCACGCAAAGTGCAAAACGGGGTTAGCGTTAGGCGCATGTGCAGTGGCAGTGGCAACGTTATTCTTTGCATGCACTACTCAAACTTGCTTCTGAAGAGTGCAGCCTGCAAAAAAAAAATCACTGATCGATTTTCTAAAAACCACGTGAAGTGAAAACACATCTGTACTGGCGCCTTTATCGCGCTACAGTTTCATTGCATTTGCATTTATTTAAAAGCTTTGCTCTCTTTTCGCCCAGCAAGTTATTAGCATAGAAGTAACGAAAGGAGTTACACATATTTTTATCATGCGAGGCCAAGCCCCAAAGTCGTAATCATTTTTTTAATTATATGACTCGCATATCATATGACGCTTTTGCGCGGTCCCCTGAAAGTCGCATATTCAAAGTTCCACTGTATAAAGTTATGAGATTTGACCTCTAATAACCGGAACTTCCCAAGAATATTGCCCTCAGTTAATGATCAGATAAATAAACTTATCTTGCAATCTGTACATTTCCCATGGTGAAATGCACTACCGTAAAATACTGCGGAAGTGCCCACTATTAACATTTCCCAAACTTGGGAAATCTGCAAATTCTATGTTAAGCGCCTGATTTGAGTGGACAAGCATGCATGTTTAGATTAACTCCGTTCTCAGTGAAAGTAAGGTGGGTGCTCCCTTGGTATTTTCTGGTACTTGATCTGCCTCCAAGTTGAGGAGGTATCCACTGTTTGCTTTTTTGAAGTGTATTCTAAGAGAAACAATATTGTATACATTGGAACCCTCGTTATATAACTTTCAGGGGGCTGCGCAAAAACGTTATACAACCCAAGAGTCATATAATAAAATATAAGCATGACAATTCTGGGCCTCGACTACACATGACAAAAATGTGTCCAACTTCTATATTTACTTGTAAGCTAATAACCTGCCAGGTGAAAAGGAAAACAAAGCCCTGAAATAAATAAAAAGTACATGAAAATGTGGTGCATGCAGTAGAGGTGCTGATGAAATTTCATTTCCACTTAACCTCATTTTCAGGAAAGTGATCAGTAATTTCCTGTTAATACTGCAGATTGGGTGAGTTGATAAGGCATAATTGCAAACCAGCACACAGGCAGACAATTACTCAGAAATCCAAACACACAGAAAACACACTGACACAGCACTGTGTGAGTGCATTATTTTGTGTGTTTGGATTTTTGAGCAACTGCCTAGCTGTGCGCTGGTTCGCAATTAAATATAATTTCCTTTAGGAGGCATCGCTCTCTAGAAGTGAGCAACGCTGTCTTGGTCGTAAACAAACTGCTGAAGGCCATCGAACATGATGCTTCTGCACATGTCAAATCATGCATCCTGGTGCCTGTGACGGTGTCAACTTTGTCCAAACTATTGGCTATGCGTCGTTCCCTTTTTGATGACTTCATTGAGCGACACTGCATCATGGATGGCGATATTATCGTTGGCATTTGACGTGGTCTACAAGCCACGACGAGTTCATGCAGGTGTGGCACACCGTTATTCAAGAGAATGGAATTGCCCAGCAACCGGAAATCATAAGTAGAGTTCCAGCCTGTCGCGCATGCGCATATCAGTCAAACCTGAATCGAACCTTTGTCAAACTTTTCGCAAGAGGCTAGAAAAAGTTGAATCTGGTCAAACTCAAAACTCAACCAATTACACTGATACCCGACAACTTTTTTGCTTTCTAAAAGCACGGCACAGCCCATCACCTACAAGCATGAGTGCACGGATCGATTTGTTACCACAGGAAAATATGTTTGCAGGGTCTATTTTTTTTTAATTTATGCAAGTTGTAAAAATTAGGTGCTTGTGGAAATTAAGTCATTTACAGTAAATAGCTTTTAGTCATTGCAAAGCCACCCAGCAGTTTGCTTGTTCCATCTTGGTTGCCTGCCTTTTATGTCGCAGATTGGTTTAAATAGAGCAAAAGCCATATCACACTATTATTCAGAAAGATATCACCATAAAGGTCTTAGTCATGTCTCATTACAGTGGGCTCTTCCATTGGCGCAATAAATTTTTCGCAATGAGCTGATGACAGCCGCTAACATCAGCTCGTAAAAAAATTCACAATAATAAAAAAAAACATTACTTCACTGCTTTCCTGAAACATCCGTTATTGTGGTTCATTACTTCTGAATAAAAATTAAATTGTAGTTGTAATTGAAGCACATTTTAGCCACTGCAATTCCAAAATACAAATTACAATGGGCACAACAATTTTTTTTTTCCCGCACTGAGGCTTTTTTTATGAATTCACGAACAGATAGAAACATGCACAAAATCTGGCTCATTGCCCTTCTGTCAAACCATGGGGTTTCATCACAAACACACATGCTGTCATTCACAGGACAAATATGCACCTGATAAAGTTAAGTTGCCAGGATGGCGGGGAACCATGAAATTGGTGCAAATATGATTTACGCATTGAATATGGCAACTATACACCGAAATTGTCATAAAATCTCACCAGAACATCCAGCTTGTCTTGCGAGGCAGCGTAAGCGTTAACCTCCTTGAGGCCGTCGTACGTGCTTGCAGGGAGCGTGGGGGCGTCTGGAGGCAGCGCAACTGCTACCTTCGTGGCTGAGGTAGCCACGACAATCTTCCTTAGCTCGGTAAGCTGCGTGATGATGTTGGCCTGGTTCTCCAGGACCAACACTTGGAAAGTTGGAAAAAGAACATATAGACCCACATGCGGCCCTGAAGTCACGCAGCTGCAATGGCGCTGTTGACAGCACTGCGCATGCGCAGACTTTTCACCTCACGCAAATTTGGTTTCTGTGCACGCGCAGTACCCACACCTGGTGTGGGGGAACACACGTGCTTGTTTGTAAACAGCGTGTCGGTCTATATTTACCACTTTACTATTTAACACCCATTCTTTTACAGTGCATGAAAATCAAAGTTTAATTTCACTGTAATCCCAATTTTGGAAAATTGAAAATAAAAATAAATGCCATTTGGGCATAAATGTCTGCTAAATTCAAAAGAACGTGCCTGTATCAAATGATATTTATTCGGCTGGGTTTGGCATTCGCGTCTTTGCCACTGTTAACACCGCAACTCTCTCATGACAAAAGTTACACAGAAGTGTTGCTGGAACAGGCATTGATACTCTAAAATCACTAGAGACCCAGATGTAGTCATTTCCCATCCATTTCACCCTGTGGCTGCATGAAGTGCAGTACTGATAGTGACAGCTCCCTTCCCCCCCCCCCCCCCATCCCAGACACATCCACACTGTCCCATAAAATCTACTGGTTCATACTTTTTACTTCTATAAAAACCAAAACCTTCCCCCCCGACTAAGGAGCACAAAGAGTATGGCTCAAACTGCAAACGGGAACAGTGGCTTTTGTCGTGACCCAGAGGTATAATAACCAGTTGTCCTCAACAAACCTAGACAAGATAAACAATAAAACGTCTTTTGTCAACTATCAGAGATTCGAAAAAAAACAGGAATGACCTCTTCCTGGGAACAGTGACCTTGTGTTGTGACAAAACTCAGTTACAGAATACAGATTAAAACGTTAAAAGGCGTGAACTGAAACAGGACGAAAAAAGACACGTACGACAAGGACAAGCGCCAAGTTTCAACCGATTTAATATAACACCAAACGTCGGCAAACTGTCGATCCCCATCAGATATATACACCGCCATGCAACAAGATAAAGGTTCCTATCACTCATCGCATGCAGCCACCAAGAAAGACAACTTCTTTTTTCAGCAGATAAAGGAAAGGCATGCTTACGCATTTGTTTTTTTCTTTTCCTTTCCTTTTTTACACTGGGACATCAAAAATGTGAGTTTATCGGATAAATCTAATTTTATAAAATTTTATTGGCAAATGTTTGTTTGAGTTTTTCGGTTTTATCCGAAATCACGGCATGCTAATTATGTCCCACTAGCCATATAACTCGCCTGTACAAACCGAATTAGTGTACATTGCACAGCTAAACAGGTCTGTTTGAAGTAAAATCAAACACATTGTCTATTGCTTCCTTGGTGCGCCGGAAGTGTGATGAAAATAAGTTGTAATAGCAGAGGGCATACATGCATCTGAACTTTTTTTTTACATGTGTTCACATAGTCCAAGATTTCCTAACATATGTGAAAATACAGCCAATTTTTAATGCTCACTGTGGAATATTTACATAAATGCTCATGAAAGATGTGTACCAGCGTGTAAACGTTTTTCACGTAGGTTTATTATTATCGAATGGGGATATTTACGTATACAGGCTGATGAAAGACGTGGACCAGCATGTAAATGTCGTTTACGTAGGGTGATTACTATCCAATGTACTTTGTCTTAAGGCCATCATCAGGGTATGCATTAAAGGTGTGCATTAAACATGGTGCTAGAAAATTGTGACGCCGGGCACTGATATAATACTATACCCGTGCCATGCCAAGTATCATAAATTGTGTCCAGCACTCCAGAGATTTCGCTGTGATAATGATCCTGAATGTGGATTTTACAGGAAAGACGTTCCTCAAAAAGAAAACACACAAAACAGCTGGTGCCATGTTTTGCAGCAGCCTAAATGTCAAGGGTGAGAGGCCCTACTACAGATATTATACTTCCTCAAATAAATTCTCCCTGGCAAGGGCAGCAGCTGTGGTACAACTGAACTAAATTTAATAATTTATTTTTGCTCGAAATAAAGAACAAGATTACTTAATCGAGGGTTTGGAGTTAGAAATGGCACTGACCTCAATATTTTCAAGGTACACCTGTAAACAATATGTAAGGCTCATAACATATGCAGCTAACATTAGAACATATGCAATAAAAGATGTTGTCCTATCACATCCCCAGCAAAAATTACAATAATAAACCAGTAAACTGATAGACCAGTAGATTCCTATTTTAAAAAGTAGGTGGGTCCTATAGTACCGATAGAGGCCCATTGGTGTATTGGTCAAATAGAGGACTACTGGTGTATTGGTTTATTAGAGGCCTATTTGTGTGTTTGGTTCAGTAGAGGCATGTTGGTGTATTGGTCCAATATCGGCCTACTGATGTATTTGCCCTTACTGGGACATTCTAATGGGCTACATCAATGGGCCTCTACTAGCACATTCTAATGGTGCCTGGAACATGTTCCCGAGTGCTATGCTCATCGTCACTTTATTTTAGTTCCCTCTATCTTTGCCTGACAACGTCATAGAAGTGTCATGCTGTTCCATGCCACGATCCTGGTGGTGGTAGAGCAGCAGAAGGCGGGTGCGGTAGGCCCCTGTTGTGCTGTAGCTCGTCTCCAGCTTGATAGTCCATGGAAGATTCAGCAGCCAGGAGTTGGGACGCTACAAGAGCGACACTTGTGTTTCCTATTATTCGCTGGAACACATAGGGCCAACCATTAGGATTGCGACATAACACAGCATCCAGCTCCTGCGACATAATTTGTCACCATTTTGGGGCTACCTTAAATGCATAAGCAGCATAGGATGGCCAAAGACAGCAGTCACAAATGCATTCAAGGCACTCTACTATAGGTTGTTTGCGCATGACGTCAATCCGCCATTTTGTTGTTAGTTTGGTTTTTGAAACAAATTTACTACATTGAAGGATTACATCGTAACCGGTTGAAATGATGTCAGCGGTGCTCTACGCATTTGAGAAGGCATGTAAATCCTTGAAATGCTCGAGTTTGGCACATTCCACACAGATCGCAACAACAAAATGGTGGACGAAATCACGTCAGTGAAAACACCCTATACACTGTTCATTATGACTACTTTGCATAAACATTTTCAGATATATCCAGTGAAAACGATACAGTGCACAACTGTACAGAACATGCATAAACATACCACAACCGGGCAATAAAAATGGTGTTTTCGTCATTAAACTCAAAAGTGGTAAGCAAATGTAGTGTTTAAGATGACTGAAAACATTTGCAATAAGTTAGCTATTTCGTAAATTCTCATAGTAACAAAAAAAATAAACATAAAAAGATAATGCATTGCTTTGTTTGCTTGTCGTAATGACAATTGGTATGAAGTCTAAAGAGAACAGCCGTACACTTGTTGCAATGAAAATGACTCAAATATGAAACTGGTAGACGAAGGTAACATTTTTTGTGAGAATGAATATTGCACTAAACATGTTTCTAGAGCAAATGTACAGCCTACTTCACTCGCTTCTATTACAGTTTATCTAGCGTGCCAAATTCTCTCCTGATGGTGCGACACACAGACTCCCACACCAACATTACCACCAGCCAGTGTTCTTCTGCAATGCGCAAGTGGTACATTACTGACGGCGCACATTGCACAGACGTCAGTAAGAATCGGTGCATACAGCTCACCTCCAAGGACAAGACAGGCTTGACAAAAAAAAAATGCATGTTTATCTGAGCAGGCCTGGCAATCGAGTGCTACCCTTTCACACGCTCTGAGCCAGCTAATGTCTTTCTCCTTTACTTGTCCACATGTCACACAACTCGTCAATTTGATGAGATGAAATCAACTCTGGTCATTTTTTGCAATACAGAGGGTGGCCACAATTTTAATTGATTCACCAGATGAACCATTGTATGTTGTTTTAAGTTTCAAAAACAAGCTCCATGGGCAACAAAAAACACCCGATTGCCTGGTATTCCACTATGATAGGTGACATCAGCCACCTCAGCCATTTTAAGGTGGAAACCCCAGGCTTCGGCGAATCCAGCCACACAAACGACGTCAAACCTGTCAGTGCCAAAGCCACTGCATTACAGTGCCCAGTAAGGTGTATTCACCCTCCTCCCACAGCACCCTAGAGAAGTATTTGGTTGCACTATTTTTAGGCATAAAAGAGATTAGAAAATATGAAGATACAATTTAAGCTTACCGTGAAATTCTGAGGAAGTGTCCCCCCCAACTTCACTGCCAATTTCACATTTCCTCGCTGTTCCGGGAAAGCGCCCCCCTCCCCGCACCACACCCGTATCACGTACCAGCCTGATTGTGCCCAGGCAACACTGGCCTGCGAAATTCAGTCCAAGAATCCAATCCAATCCTACTTTGCAGCCCTATCTGCCCGGTCGCCACGCACCACTGTCGCTTTGTTTTGGGGTTGTCAGGTCGGCTATGCATTCTTTCACAGCGGCAAAGAAAATTGAGGTCGTCCAATGGCATTGTGAAAACGGGAAAAACATACACCTGACGTCTCGACACATCAGGCTCTACCGGATACGGGAATGGGACAAGAATTTTGAAAATTTGCTACAGCCAAACTACAAGAAAGTCAAACTTCGACGAAAGCTAAGTAACGGCACGCCGGTGTTCAGTGAAAACGTGGATGATGCACTCATACCTGGAGCGCGAAAGAAGTACAGAATGAGCCATTGGCAACCGGCTTCTTTCTGAAGAGGTTGTCAAAATAGCCAACGGCACATAGTCTGCGGAATGCTGCAAACTTTTTCTTGTGACAGACTCTGAGGAGTCTTTTGGTGGTTTTGAAAGTGATTAACATAGCAGTGACAAATCTTTGGCCTAATAAAGTCTATGTTCTCAGAGATAAATAAAATACTAAATCCGTGTACACTGCGCTTTTTTTTTTTTTTTCTTTTTCTGGTAGAAAAATTTTGTCGTTGCCATCTTGAATTTTGGTGCTCTTTCGGGATAGAGCTCCCCCCCCCCCAGCCTAATTGCTAGTCGGGAGTGATTTTCGCAGGGGGTTCTACGCATGTGCATTCTTGACTTGCATATACAGTCACTGTTTACAGCTAAAAATGCGTTGCGGTTTGCCACAGCTGCTTCCACTGATTCTTCTTTTCGGCTGTAATGCAAAAAGCGGATATGGTGTGATAATCCTACGTGCCGCTACTGCATGGCAGGGTTGTTGCACCCTTTGTTTCGATATCAGCTCTCCTCACTTTGATACTTCATTTATGCCTAACAGCATTGGTATCGCCTGACTGAGACTTCTATTCAAGAAATACGATATCGATAGAGCGAGGTCACTACTGGCATTTTAAAAGAAAAGGACCAACGGTAAGAAAGGACAGAAAAAAAGAGAGGTATCGTTTCGAACAACCACTGGCTACTTGGAATCAAAAATATGCCAAAAAAAGTACGGTGACATATTGATGGATGCAGCATGTCACTCGGCACAGGCAAGTCATTTTGCGGTTCGTGCGGATGCTGATGAAGTTAAAAAGGAAATTATTTTATTTTCTAAACTAGAAGGATAGTTGTGTCGTGTCTACTCATTGCTAATGTTTCACCTGACAGGCACAGATTGACGACTCCTTTCTCTCCGCTTTCGGCCCCTGAGCGAAGAAAAAGCAGCCGTTGATTCCTTGCCCACCAGGCTTTAAAGATGACCAACGAAACCATAATCCCCAAGGTAGGAAAATGCCCCTCGCGCCCTCCTCTTGTCACCCTCTCCCAAAAATTATGTGACGGCAGGGGCTTCTTTTGTGTCGACTTTTTCTGTGGGGATAATCCTCAAAAAGCGCGAAATGAGCAGCTAGCCGCGAGCGCCACAACGACCTTGAGACGTCCAGGTGTCTTCCCTCGTCGACGCGGGCACGCTCAATCCGCGAGATTGAGGAAGCCAGCACGACCGAACGCTTCCTCTCATGAGCTGCAGGTCCGAGGCCGCTCGGTCGGTGGAGATCGAGGGGTCGTGGCGGTATGCTGGGTTCGTACCAGCAGCCGCTCGCTGGCATCGCGCGGCTGATGGAACCGTTCCCGTGTCTGCACAAGGATTGGCTTGCGCAATAAAAGGTTCAGGTCATCGATAATACATTTATTTCCCAAACTTATAAATCAAGTGGCTTTCGCTAATCTCTTTATTACTGTTTGAAACACATCTCCTCTCATAGGTTGTTCATCCCATTTTGGACTCTCTCGCGTATTTATTCGTCCTTACCTCTGCCTGATGACTGTTTTATAACTTGATAAAGACCTTTAAATATTTGCACGGGCTTGCGCGATGAACGCTGTCCCGGATTTAATATTGGAAAGATTGGCGTCAGGAGGGGCTAAACAAGCAAACCGAAATTCTTGCTTCTAATGAAGACGGCACGATCATAAGATAGGTCTTTGCTTCACTTGCCTCCACAATGCCCCATCGTTTGCTCTATTGCAACTTCTCAGTAACATAGCTGTATACCACATTTTACTCATGGTTACTATACATGTGGCCCTACAGGCTTTCCCGTTATGGGCGAGTCGACTTTTTAACGACCAGCGACTCTCCTAAGTGAGAATAAATATTATCACCTTCCCACAACATCCACCCCTTTCTCTCTCTCGCCCCCCCCCCCCCCTTCCCGAGTTTTGGAGATATCAGGCCACTCCAGGAAGCAGCCTGCAGACTGCGTTTTTTGGCTACTCATTCTCAACACATTCAAACGTGGAAGTAAACACATCGCATGATTGACGCCCAGTTTATTTGCAACCTAAATAATGTGGCTCCACTGTTGGGACCCAATCAATTTCATCATCAATCATTATTTGTTACGATTTCATGGTGAAAGTGTGTTCGTCGTGATTCCACAAAAGTGATGGATTCAAAGGGAGAAATAGCTCCTCGTATTTATTTTGCAGAAATACTCGCTCCTGTGACGCTCTAGTGCGTAAGGTCAAAGCACCCGAGGCACTGCGTAATACTTTACAACTGTCGTTGACAATGAAATATTTGTGGGAAGTGCGTAAGATTGTTTACACCACAAAAGCATACCTAAACACAACAAAATATTGCAATTGCAAAAAAAAATATCAGCCTGCAAAAACCGTTGCTTTCCTCTCTCTTTCTCTTTTTTTGTTCCTTCGCGCCACTACGAAAACATAGTGGCTGAGCAACGAAATTCTATCAAAACCTCGCTTCTTGGATAAAGGACACCAGGCTATATGGTAGTGATTTTGCCAGAGAGTTTGTAGAAATAGTAGGCGACCATTGAACCTAGGCTTCTGCACAGATCATGCCCGGGATATTTCAATTTTCCTTCCACGCGATTAGAAGGCAAGACGCTGGGAGGATTCATGTGCACTAACATGCTGCTTCTAAGAGAAAGTACCAGATTTATAGTGCATGTCAAATTAGATGTAAATAATTTAATCACTTTGCACAAACATTCCCGGCCTGGAGGATTTCCTATCTTATGATCGTGCCGTCTTCATTAGAAGCAAGAATTTCGGTTTGCTTGTTTAGCCCCTCCTGACGCCAATCTTTCCAATATTAAATCCGGGACAGCGTTCATCGCGCAAGCCCGTGCAAATATTTAAAGGTCTTTATCAAGTTATAAAACAGTCATCAGGCAGAGGTAAGGACGAATAAATACGCGAGAGTCCAAAATGGGATGAACAACCTATGAGAGGAGATGTGTTTCAAACAGTAATAAAGAGATTAGCGAAAGCCACTTGATTTATAAGTTTGGGAAATAAATGTATTATCGACGACCTGAACCTTTTATTGCGCAAGCCAATCCTTGTGCAGACACGGGAACGGTTCCATCAGCCGCGCGATGCCAGCGAGCGGCTGCTGGTACGAACCCAGCATACCGCCACGACCCCTCGATCTCCACCGACCGAGCGGCCTCGGACCTGCAGCTCTTGAGAGAAAGCGTTCGGTCGTGCTGGCTTCCTCAATCTCGCGGATTGAGCGTGCCTGCGTCGACGAGGGAAGACACCTGCAGGGGTGAGACAGGTGAAACAGGTTATGGAGCAATTTTTGGAGTAGAAAAATCTGGATTTTGGAGCAGCTTTGGAGACAAAATTCTTGTTTTGAAGCAGCAGTTTATGCATTTTGGAGCAACTTCGAAGCACAAAAGTCTACAGTTTGGAGCAGATTAGGAGCAGAAAATGTTAGAGCAGATTTCATCTATTGAAATCATAAAAAATAATATAAATCACATAAATCAGATTTTTCTTTTTTAATCATTATTTTTGTCCACCCTGGTTTTAATAAGTTATCAGAGCCGATACGTACCAAGATAAAATATATTTAAAAAAATTTAAAAAAAAAACGGAAAAGGCAAACGCTAGTTTCGTGCGCATAGATGTGGACAGGAAACACAGGCTTTCTGCAAAGTTAGGTGGGTACCAGGTACCTCATAAGCCTGAGGTACCTGGTACCCACCTAACTTTGCAGAAAGCCTGTGTTTCCTGTCCTCATCTATGCGCACGAAACTAGCGTTTGCCTTTTCCGTTTTTTTTTTTTCACTTTTTTTAATTGTAGTGCAGAACCTTTTAAAGCGGTGATTCAAAAGCATGAACAGGGAAGCACGGTTTACTACAACTAGACATCTATGCACGCTCGTAGAAAGCACCGTGCAGGTAGAAAAAAAAAACTCCCCACAAAAGTGAGTCACAAGGTAAATAGTGAAATGATAGGAAAATTATGAGCAGCACATGCACGCCAAATACGGGTGTGACCGGTTCATTCGATTGCTCACGCACTGGAAGCAAGTGTGCGATAACCGAAAGTACTCACGGCGACGGCGCCATCCATTTTGACGAGATAACGGATGCAAATGAACAATTACACAATGGAGGCGCTCAATAGCACTTTTAAGAAAAGGTTTACTCTCAAAACGAAAGGAAAATTTTTGTTAGCTCATCTTGATAGCCTGTGCAACGTACCTCTCGCGGCCAAACAGCAAGACCGCGTGACAGTGCACCGGTAGCATGCAGTCACAAATGACAGCGTAAAGTAGTAGGAAGAGGGGAGAAAATAGCACGTATCATAGGTATAGAAGGGTACTACAGCTGAAATCTTTGAATCCGGCGGTTGCTTGCGCCACCCTGTACCCGTGCCGTGTACTTTACTACGACGAGATTGAGTGTTGCCAACCAAGCTCTCGTTTCCCGCTAAATCTAGTGCCGCCCCTAAATTTTTTTTCGTTTTTGAGTTACTTTTGGCACAGTGTGGCGCAATTTCGACCAATTTCGCGTTTTTGGCACAACTAGGCGCAGAAAACTGGGTTTGTATCAGATTAGCGCAATTGGGGCAGATGTCACACCCCTGCACCTGGACGTCTCAAGGTCGTTGTGGCGCTCGCAGCTAGCCGCTCATTGCACACTTTTTGAGGATTATCCATACAGAAAAAGCAGACACAAAGGAAGCCCCTGCCGTCACATGATTTTTGGGAGAGAATGAAAAGAGGAGGGTGCGAGGGGCATTCTCCTACCTTGCGGAATATGGTTTCGTTGGTCGGTCTTTAAGCATCAATCAGAAACTGCTTCTTAGCCTACGTGATTTTGTGGCAACCACATGAACCAAGAAAGCACGGAGGAAGTTCAACTTCTGCGAACAAACCAGAAATCTTGATGGTAGGCACTGCACATAAAAGAAAGCCCTCTTAACTATTCGCTTAATGCAGGCACATAAAAATCACGTCCCTCAAGACATAGGCTAGTACTGTATCCAAACCGGTATATTCAGCTTTAAAAACTTTTTCGTGCTGGTTTAGCGACAGGCAAGTGAACCAGGTCAACTGCAGATAAATCAATGCACTATTACAACTTTCACTCGGATAGGTGTCACATAAGCAGACTTGCCAAGCTACAATGATGTAAATACTACAGGGGATGCCAAAAAACACTACTATTGTGTGAAGGAATACGAAAACTGATTTATACTTCAAAAACTTGATTTAGTTAAGAAAAATGCCTCAACTAGGGCACAAACACATCATACATTGCACGAAATGTCTTATTCTTTAGAAGTAGAAGGTTGGGTCAACACTGAGGAAGTTTCAGCATATGCTTCTCTTAGGAAGTTGTTGTCGAACACTTGTTCATGGCACTTTCCAGACTGGCTGCATCTCACAACTAACAACTGTTCAAGAGTCTTTTTCGACATAGAGGAGCGGAACTGCGTGTGTGCCTCCTTCACTTTGCTGAAAACTCTTTCTCCTGTGCCTGGTTTAACGAAGACGTTAAAGAGCAAAGTTCTTGCTCTTTAACGTCTCCACAACCGCTGTAAACGGCACGTTGTGTTCAATCAAAAATGTCGTAAATGGCATTCTGCTCGGGTAGTGTCGTAATCCGTTGATCGACTAAAGTACCCTCCAAGCTTCTCGTTGGTTTCATCTACATTTGCAGAGCCCTTGTGTTTTTTTGTATTCAGATGACAGAATGTCCCGGCGACCAGCGTGCGAAATGTTGACATCGCAGCGACAGACTACAAAATGTGAACATTTCGCCCTTGCGCGACGTCTTCAGAAATGGAAAGTCGGATAAATAGCTGGGAATAAACACTTGCAAGTATTTTTTTCCCGCCATCTTGTAGCAAAGATGGTTTCAAGGGATCATGAGTAAAAGTTCCAGTAACACAACGTACAACGTTCGCCACAACAGAGGAGATTTCTAGTTTTGGATTCAGATGGATGGATGGATGTTAGACGCTCAGCTCAGTAGCGGCTATACCACCCCTTACATCACTGGAGCGGTAGCTTGCGCCCCCTGGCATACAAGTCATTATCCAGTGTTGCCAACCCCAACTTGTAAACAAGTGAGATGCAGCTTAAACAAAATTATCTTTTTCTTTACAGGGGGGTGCGGAAAATTATACAAATATTGTTGTTAATACGATAACCTCAAGAAAGCGCTGGAAAGCAGACACTTTACGATAAAATCGTAAAACTTGGCAGGTATGCATAAGCATAACAGAACAAATGACATGCAGCTTAAATTTTCTTTACGGTCAAGGTGGTTCGAAAAAGGCATGAATTGAACCGCAGCAACTAAACAGAGTTGGCGACACATTAGAAATGAGTAAACACAATACAACTATCCTCCTAATTTAGAAAAACAACTGCATCTCAATGTTGTGAAAATGTTGATTGGGGCGAAGCTCTGGTGGTGCTTGTCTGCGTAGACGCTGAGCCGCAGGATGCCGAGCCTTTCATTCGTTTTCATCCATGTCACGCTGCGGTCAAATGCTCATATGCGCATATAACCACATTCCATACCACCCATTCTCTTTCTGACATGGATGAAAATGAACGAAAGGCTCGGCATGCTGCGGCTCAGCGTCTACGCAGACAAGCACCACCAGAGCTTCGCCCCAATCAACATCATTCACCACGTAAAGATGCGCTTTTTTTGTTTTTTTTTCCTTACACAACCTTAGGAACACGTGCTCACGTGCTCGTGAGCACATGAACTCACGAGCGAAGCACGAGCACCCGACGCCAAACATGGTTAGCCCCTAAGGAGCTTCGCCCCTAACAAAAAAAAAATAAAAGCCGCTTACAGCTCCCTGTAATGCTGAATTAGAGTGCAGCTCTTGAGGAGGAGGGGAGGGTACTAAGGGTGACATTTTCTTTTTTTTCTTTTTTTTTTTGGGGGGGGGGGGGTTACGTGACCAGGGGGAGGGGTCACGTGACCCCCGCCCCCGCCCCATCTTGAGGTCACGTGACCCCCAAGGTCACGTGATCCCCCTCCCCGAGGTCATGTGGGGGTCACGCGGCCTTCCAGAGAAATTTTTCCTGTAGATTTAGCGGGAAAACTTTTCCGCTAGATTTAGCGAGGAGATTTTTCTGCTAGATTTAGCGGGGAAATATTTCAGCTAGATTTAGCGAGGAAATTTTTCCGCTAGATTTAGCGGAGAAATTTTTCCGCTAGATTTAGCGGGAAAACTTTTCCGCTAGATTTAGCGAGGAGATTTTTCCGCTAGATTTAGCGGGGAAATTTTTCAGCTAGATTTAGCGAGGAAATTTTTCCGCTAGATTTAGCGGGGAAATTTTTCCGCTGGATTTAACAGGGAAATTTTTCCGCTAGATTTAGTGGGGAAATTTTTCCGCTAGATTTAGCGGGAAAATTTTCCCAAAATGCAACGCGCGGTTATGGCGACGGGGACGCCGCTCAAGCCAGAAACGGGCGCCTAAGAGCTGCGCTCTAAAAGAATCATCATCAACAATTAGAATTTCCTGCTTACCCTCATCAGCATCCGCATCAACTGCAGGATGACTTGCCTGTGCCGAGTGACCTGCTCCATACATCAATATGTCACCATACTCTTACAAAAACTAAAATTTCTTGGCTAGATTCCCGATTGCTACTAATTAGTGGTCGTCCGAAACAATACCCCTAGTTTTTTGCCCTTCCTTACTGTCGGTTCATTCCTTTCAATATGCCAGTAGGGATCTCACTTGGTCGACATTGCGTTTCCTGAGGGAATAACTTTCTTTTAGGCGATATGAGGCCGTTAGGCATCAAGTTTCAAAGTGAGGAGAGCCGACACTGGTACAAAGGGTGAAAGAAGCCAGCTATGCAGTGACAGCGTTTATGATTATCACACCATATCCACTGTTGTGTGCGTTACAGCCAAAAAGAAGGACAAGTGCAAGCGACCGCGGCAAACCGCGGTACCTCTTTAGCTGTAGACAGTGACAATATATGTGAGGCAATTGCGAGTCAAAAATGTGCATGTGTAGAAAGAAGCCTATGCGAAAATCACATTCTGAACCAACAAATGCCTTCCATGATCGCAAAGTTTCTCAACTCTCGTGTAAGGTGGCGTGTAGTGCGGTGAAGAGGCGCTAAGAAACAATGGAAGGTTGCAGCAAAGGCAACTCATCTTCAACATTTTTTTTTCTTGCTTTAGAAAAAAGATTATTTTGAATAAACTTTCAGAAATTAAAGACAAACTCTTCTTCCAATGTCGGTATCTTTCACATTTGTACTCTGACAACGTCATAATAAAATAAATGCATGTTTAGGCAAAAAAAAAGAAAGACTTTTTCACAACTTTAGAATATTTTTTTTTCCCATGAGGTATTTCGTTATGCGGCTTCAAACATTTTTTTTTTATTTGTAAAATGTCTACAGGGCTTTTAATAGCAAAAAAAAACTTATAATTACCAGGTGCAGAGCGATAATTAAACAAAAAAGATTAAGAAAATTGCAAAAAAAAGGTTTTTGATGAGGTTTCTAAAACTATTTTAACAATTAAAGTTGCATAAACATCACAACATAGCAAGGTAAAAGCCATTCGAATTTCATAAAATAAAATCCGAGGCATTTTGAAAAAAATTAGACTTTCACTCCTTTATTGAATGCCTAGTTGTATGCCCATTTAAGAAATAAAAACACGCTCACGCCGTAAAAAAAATGTTTTCGGCAAAAATATTTTAGGGAACATATAAATAAGGAAACAACATAAAAGGTCTTTTCTGTTCTTCCTTTAATTATATTTTACCCCTACCAGCACGCTCTTCATTCCAAGTATTTTAGGAAAAGGTTACGGACTTTGGGGTAAAGAGCCATGAATTTTCTTTTTAAAATGGGAAATGGTCAAGCGTAACGTCTGGGATGTTTGGCGTGGAATGAGCCCCATGCCAACAGTGTCCTAAGCGGCAAGATTGAAGAAAGAAAAGATTGGGCGGTAAGTAAGAAAAAAAGGAGGGAATAAGTCAGAAGGAAGTGACCTAGAAGACAGGAAAGTGGGCAGACAAATGACTTCAGACCTAGGTGGGCTGTAGTTGTGGAGAGAGATGTACTATTCGAGGTGAGAATTGCAGAGAGAAAATGTCTATTTCCAACGGAATGACTAGTGGCATAAGGTGTGCAGATAATTAAGGCTTTTAACATGTGTAGTTTTCCTGGAAACATAGAAGCCCCGTTTCTTAGCTTGTTAGACCCTGTAATCGCATGTCTCTGTCAACAACCACAACACACCTCTTTGTGGTCTAGGGTTAAATCTCAGCACTCAGTTTCCCATCTTCTAGGTCATTTTTCTCCTTCTCACTTTTGGTCAGCTACCTCATTTTTCTCTCCCTCTTTACTGAGCCCACCGCTGCAACCGTCGTGGTTCTTGAGGACCTTCAATAAATGCTCATGCTGCCAGCTCATCAATGTCTCTATTTCCCTTTCTCCTTAAAGCATGTGTATGGTATCATCATGATAAATGAACATGGCAGCTTTGCTGACCTAAAATTATGGCTTGTTAATTGTAAAGACGCATAAATGTAGGTTTGGTAAAACTGAAAGTAAATACCCATCATATCTGTAGCCAGGCATTCCGAGCGAGGTGGTCACGGGCAATGTCCATCAGCCTCTGTGATAGGCAACGTCCAATTACTTTCTGACAAGCAAGTACTTCCTCCTTTGAAAGTTCTTTTCCCTCAGGTGTGTGCCATTTTTGTTCCAGGTAGAAGTTGAGAAACCTAAAAAAATTTAAAGCAGTCCTATAACGTGAGCAAATAAATGCTGTCATATTTGACTGTCACTATCTTAGATCACTTTGTCATTGCAGTAGGTTCCTAAAACTAGATACAATTTGTTTTATAACTAAAAGCACTGGGCAAACCATTGCAAATCCTTTTGATTTCAGGGTTGTTTGTGCAATTAATAGTGGATTTGGACAACATAAACAAAAATATTGAGAACACAATAAATTCCTATGATTGGTCAAACCTGACAACCCCAGAAATAGTTGAAAGCTAGATAATAAGGCTTCAACTGGTATGGGCTGTGATGGAGATCCAAGACTAAGGAAAAGGAGAAACAGCTCCCCCATGTGTCTAGTTTTCCACTGCCTAGAGCTGCAACATGAAATTAAATGCCTCCATATTAAATCAGAGAAATTTAATAATGTTGCTATCAGCTCTAAATCTCTGGGATCCATTGGAAAATTTTATTCATTTTGATCAAAAATTCATCTTTTTTTTTTTGTTATCTTACGTTTATTTTGAAAGAGGGAAGGGGAACAAAAGCTTTGCTGCGTGGTCATTTTGAGTGCTAAGAGCTATTTGTTCTGTGCACAATGAATCTCAAAATGCACAAAATTTCTAAAATTTCAAGTATGACTATCTATTGCAAGTGACAGCCAGCACATGTACACTCCAACAACTGAACAATGACTATGAGATGCTGGCAATGGCAGCAGCTTGCACAGTTCATTTGTCGTTATTTGCATTTGTGAGGCTAGCTACGTATCATAGCTATCAAAGGCTACATACAGGCCTTTGATAGCTATGAGAGCACAGAGCATAATTCTCCCAGCTGTCCGAATTTAAAGGCACTTATGGTAGCTGCATTATTCACAATGAGAGAAATCAACAATTTACGAACATCAGAAGCAACAAATGGCAATAAAAATTTTGTGTTACAAGCGATTTAAAGGGAAAGCATATGTACTAAAGGACTGAACACTCATTGAGGAAATAATGAGATATCTGGAATTTCCAGTTTGCTACAATGGAAAGGTGCTTTACAATGCAATATGTGTGCACTGCTGATGCCAGGCTATTACTCCTCAACCCCATTCTACAATGGGTTCTAAAGCCCTCTACCGGCTTAAAAAATATATAAATAAGCCAACAGACAGTGTTGAAATAAACTTTCCACAAAGGTGTCTTTAGGTGGTGCATTTCTCATACTAAAATTTCATGAGAGCCACTTTTAGAGCAAGCCAACCGCCCCTCCCCTAATACAATAGGTTAAAAAAAAAAAATTTAGATTTTTTTAAACGCAAAAGTCAACTATGCATCGCTGTATGCTCAGTTTCGGCCCAAATGTAGCTCTAGAGGTCCCAACCGGATGCCAAAATTACAGAACCAACCGATATCTTGTTCAAAATACGTTTTCAGTAACTTGCGCCATTCAGCTCCATCTATTCAACGGCTCCAGCAGCCAGCATTTGTCTATCGAAACTTTCAAAAAATCACTCACAACTTTCGAGATAACGGTTGGTTCTGGAACGTTGGCCTCAGGTTTGGACCTCTAGGGCCACATTTGGACGGAAACTAAGCACTCGACAATGCATAGTTTATTTTTGCAAAAAAAAAAAAAAAATATATATATATAATAAAAATTTCGAAGGGTGACACGCTCTATTCTAAAATATTAATGCGGGGAGGGGTCGGATACTCGGTCTCGACCCGGCTCTTTTGAGCTTTTGAGGCACCAGAGAAAGCCGTCGCTGGACGAATTGGAAATGAGTACTGAGTCAGCGCTCCGCATCGTGCCAAGTTTGAGCCGTCCGTTGATGCAATCGTCATGTCCAATCTGTGACCATTGTTGGCCTTCGCTGATGAGGACATCTCTATCAGCATTACGGCTTTGTCGCCGTAATGCTGAAGACGACAAGGTTTGCCGAGAAAACATTCTGATGGCCAAAGGAAGCAAATCGTGCTCACCGTAGTTGCAACCGGACAGGGTCACTGGCTTGCCCCAGCGTGGGCTTTTCTTGAACACACTGATCGTGAAGAAACCTTGAAACTTTGGTAAACTCGGAGAAATTGGAGCATTTTCACATCCTCAAGCATTTTCCAGCCCCACCCGAGACACTTTGAGAAAAGATCGATGGATGGACAGATGCTAACCTGGCGAACCTGACAGAGCCGTGTAACCTGGCTAACCTGGACTGCAGCTGGACCATACGGCTCTGTGGACCTGGACTGTACTGTTATACCCTTGATAATGGGCGGTAGCTTGCGCCACCTTTCCTAGGTACCTTGTTTTGATAACCACTGCTCATGGAAATAGCGAGCGCTCGCAGATTTGGGACTACTTCCATAAATCCGTGCAAGCAACACTCTGGGAACTAGTTGGCCAGGGCATAGGTCAGGGTAGAGCACTATATAGCTCCTTCGGAGCAGAGTAGCGCTAGAGCACTATATAGCTCCTTCGGAGCAGAGTAGCGCAATCTAGAACGCCGCCTCTCGGCGACTAGCGGCGAACGCCCGGAGGTTCCAACTGTGGTCAGAAATGCAAGGAGAACGTGAGAAAATCGTTGTTTCTTCAGTATTGTGGGGTCGTACGGAATGGCAATTGTTTTTGACATAATAATGGAACATTTTAGAATAATTTGCGCTAAGTTTTGTGCCCCGCAAGGACGTGACTTTTTTTAAAAAATTGCCTGAGCGGCATCATGCAGCAGACGACACGGCGACGTCACACCATTCACGTGACCCGCTCCGGCCAACCCGAAAAGCCCATCTCCGCTGCGAGCAAAAATCGTCTGCTTCAAACGCCATTGCCTTGGAAATTGCCTTCTCAAAATTTGCACATGCATCCGATATTATTAAAACTTTTATAAATGGTTTAGTGCTTTACTAACTTCACGGCAGACTAGTTTTGAAAAGTGTGAACTCGCCGTTCATCTTTTAATCAGCCGTGTTGTGTCGATCTCCATAGGGCAGGCCGCCTCCTGGAACCCCGAGTACCACGTGACTCGCGCCGAGCCGCTCTGTCGGCCATGTTGTCGGCAAAACACGGAGTTCAAAGGATTGCGCTACTCTGCTCCGTAGGAGCTATATAGTGCTCTAAGTAGCGCTATCTAGAACGCCGCCTCTCGGCGACTAGCGGCGAACGCCCGGAGGTTCCAACTGCGGTCACAAATGCATGGAGAACGCGAGAAAATCGTTGTTTCTCCAGTATTGTGCGAATGTACGGAATCGCAATGATTTTTGACATAATAATGGAACATTTTAGAATAATTTGCGCTAAGTTTTGTGCCCCGCAAGGACCTGACTTTTTTTAAAAAAATTGCCTGAGCGGCATTATGCAGCAGACGACACGGCGACGTCACACCATTCACGTGACCCGCTCCGGCCAAACCGAAAAGCCCATCTCCGCTGCGAGGAAAAATCGTCTGCTTCAAACGCCATTGCCTTGGAAATTGCCTTCTCAAAATTTGCACACGCATCCGATATTGTTAAAACTTTGATAAAATGTTTAGTGCTTTACCAACTTCACGACAGACTAGTTTTGAAAAGTGTGAACTCGCCGTTCATTGTTTAATCAGCCGTGTTGTGTCGATCTCCATGTATTCTCCCATAGGGCGGGCCGTCTCCTGGAACCCTGAGTACCACGTGACTCGCGCCGAGCCGCTCTGTCGGCCATGTTGTCGGCAAAACACGGGGTTCAAAGGATTGCGTTACTCTGCTTCGTAGGAGCTATATAGTGCTCTAGGTCAGGGAGGAGAGCGGCATGATTTCGGTTTCGATCGACACATCGAGAAGGAATCATACAAAGAGCATGGATTATCAACAGCCGTTATCTCACGTTTCCTGGTCCCGAGCGCATCGTTTTGGGTCTCTAAACTAAACTAAATGGCCAGACCTCGAAGCTTCAGCACAAGCGCGAACCATACGTAAAGCTTGTCTTATTGACACATGTTTATTTTTGCACTCGACCCTTCACCCGCGACTCCGACAAATCGTGAAAATTGAAGCGGACGCTTCTATTTTTACGGTCTGTCGGAGTCGTGAAAATGTTTGCAGGAGTCGTGAAAATTTTTACGATCACGACTGCTCTCCTCTTCAGATTGACGTCACAGGCCACCTGCGTCTGGCTCACCTCGCCAACGCCCTCGCGTACCGCCGTCGCCTCGGCTCGAAGGCCAAGGAGGTCCGGCTTTGGGTGGATTTGGGACATTCCTGCGTCGAAGGGTGCGTTTCGCCCGCCTCGGATCTGCTTTCTTTGTCGAGATTCACTTTCGTCGTGATGGCGTCCGATGCGGTTCCGTATTGTGAGCGGAGGCTGGGTTATGGAGAGTATCTTGAATGTTGCAGACGGGATAGGAGGAGGTTCCCGGAACCTCACAAGGATTTGTGTCGGGAGGATGCGGTGCTTTTTAGGCAGCTGCAGGTGATGTGTGTGTATACCCCGGTGTTGGGGAGACATGTGGACCCAGGGAATTTTGAGAGTGACTTGTGCAGGGTAAGTAAGGACAGTCGGGCAACGCTGCAGCATATTGTGTGGGACTGTGAACAACGGGGGCATGAGGCATCGGGGACCCAGGATTGGCCGGAGGACTTCAAGGATGGTGTGATGTGTGTGGACTTGGAGGGACAAAGGGGTTTCGTCCAGCGAACCCGGCGCTTGCTTCACCGGCAGACTGTGCGTAGGTGTGTTGGTGAAGGGGTGACGGAGGGGTAGGGGTTTTCGCAGGACCAATAAAGAGGTTTTCCACCACCACCTTGAGCAATTGACCGACAGCCAACAGAGCGTGTGAGTGGCTCTCCGGACCCACGTGATAAGCAGAGCAAGGCCGCCGTGGAGGAAGCGAGGGGGAGATTTGACGGAGGGAAGCTTCCCCCCGGGAAGAATTGACGGAGGGAAATTTCCCTCCGACGGCCGGAAGCGGATCGCGGCAGAGCGCGGCACGATTTGCCGGAGTCGTGGGTTTTGTAGTGTCCTGTTTGGACACCCCTTTAGCGTTTCGAGGTATGGTGGACGAGCCACTGATGGGAATCTCGACGCTGCGAAGCGCAGGGATTTTGCTTGTGCACGAGTCAACACGCTGCAACAACCAATAAGTTCGCTTAAACCGAGCTCGCAACTTTACATTGGTGTTGCTGGTGAGCAAGTGTGTATTGTCCATTGACGAAATTATTTTTAGCAACAGTCGGGCACTTGCGTGAAGAATGTCGCACAGTTCGGCGGACAACACGTATCGAAACCAAAACTGAGTGGCCAACTAGTTCCCACAGTGCACTGCGTGGTATTTCGCCGCGATGGGGCGCGTCGGTTTTGGAAGAAGTCCACCCTAAAGCCCCTCGATGTGTTTGCGCTCGTCTTGCAAGTAGCGTCAAATGCGCGAGTGCACGAGGCCCATGTCTCGAGCGGCCCTTGGAAGCAAATGGCGGCGCAGCACTGAAATGAGCGAGCCTTGGAAGCGAATGGCGGCGGAGCACCCGCTCATGGCACGTGTCTCGAGCGCTTGCACAACAATGGTTGGCGGTACTTGTAAAAAACGCTTTTATCAAGGGGCTTTAGTCCGCCCCCGTGTGAACTGGGAACGGGAAAGGCATTTGAAGTCCGACTGGGAATCGCTCCAACCAGTTACTTTCCTAACTGGTCCCAGTTCACTCCATTCCCAACTGGGAGTCAAACAGTTGACTCCCAACTGGGAATGGTTCAAACCAGTTGACCCCTCAGCTGGTCCCAGTTGGACTCCTATTGGTCCCAGTTGACTCCCAACTGGGAATGGTTCAAACCAGTTGACCCCTCAGCTGGTCCCAGTTGGACTCCTATTGGTCCCAGTTGGTACCAGTTAGTCCCAGTTGAAACCAGTTGAGGTGCCAACTGGTCCCAGTTAGAAATTTTCGCCTGGGCGCTAGCTTAAAAATTCCAAGCGCATTTAGCGGTTGCTAATGACTATACGATTTGTTATGTGCTTGCCTTCTTCGTGACTGAGTGTGCCGAGATAATTTCAGAACCACCGTTCAGACACAGATCTTGGGTGTCGGTAAAAGCTCATACAAAAAGGATTCGCGGAGAGTAGGGCAGGCTTAAAAGAAGCTTATCGAGATAAGCTCACCGGAGATAAGCTCAACGGAGATAAGCTCACCGGAGATAAGCTAACCGGAGAAAAGCTCACCGCTAAACCGGCAGATGCGGAGAAAGGCTGACCATTTTTTTTTTAAACTTGGTGGATTTTGCGTCAAACGTGGCAATTTAACACAATTCGCGTTCATCACTTCATTAAAAATAAATCAACTTTTTTTTTGCAATATTCTTGAAGTTCATTGTGCATATTTACTAATTCCTCAGATATTAGTAATCTCTCATTCTGTATATTAATGAAGCCGCAAGTATAAAATCAGAACATCGTACACCGGTAAAAGAAACAACAATTTATCGACAGCTGACAGTGCGCCGTCGGTAGCTCTGTCAGATAAAGAGGTTCAATTTTTGCGAGCTAATATGACTAGCGGTGTGTGAACCGTTTCAGCTCCAAATATTGTGTAGTGCCTAATGTATAAGTAGGTCTTCGCTAATGTAATCAGTGGCAGCTACGCTGTTCTCTTTCTGTTAATTTGACTAACAAACCTTTAGTTTCGAGAACAGCTTCGTCCGGTCGTGTTTGTTGTCTTCACTCCGTCGTCGTCGTTTGAGCTGTTTTCATCATGTAAAACGCTTACCAACTCGCCCTACTCGCTACCTTACAGAAGACAACTTCTTATGTAGGTCACGAGTAACAACGGTGACAGTGTGCAGCTCTGAAGGTCATGGGTGGTTCGCTGCAAGAAGGGCACTATCACACAAAGGCAACGTGTGGAAACACCAGCACGAACGGCTAGAAAAGAAAATGTTCATGTCCGTGGAAGAAGAACCCTCGATATCCTACTGACCGTTTTATCCTGTTTTCAAAGGTTAACAAAAGCTTCAAAGATAATTTCAGGCACAGCGTTGTTGCGTGCGCACTTTCGAATTTTGGGCATTTACAGTTTTGAGTTTTAGGCTTTAGGCAGACGTACATTATTAAGTTATCAAGCTTTTTCCTGTTCTTCAAGTTTATAAAGTTTTCAGTTAGGCTTTAGTTGCCAAGAAAGTAAGCCACAAAAAACACTCGCCCGCAATTATTAATTTGGGAGCAGGATACCCAAAAAGTTTAACAAATAGTATAGAAAATGACATTTTCTTTTTTACAAAACTGACGAATTTTAATGACAATAAATTGATATATGTTACGCATAATCACACAGCCTCCATATCGGTGAGCTTTTCTCTGCATCCTCCGGTTTTGCGGTGAGCTTTTTTCTGGTATTCGAGGCTTGTTAGCTAGGGTAGCTAGCCGATCTCGGCGTTTGCGAAAACGTAATCTCCAATCGGCATAAAAGTTTAGTGGGAGATATATGACGACACGAGGACGACTTCATACCAGCTTCTGTGCAGTCATGCGCCGACGCTGGGCTCAACTGTGAGTATCCTGTGAGGATGGGCTTGTTTGCTCAATGAGGTAACACGAGGCGGATGTTTGGCAAACAAAATCTCAAAGATACAATCGGGGGATGAAGGGACTAAGTGACGTCTTACTATGTCTGCATACGCAGGCACAATGTCCGGCATGTCGGGAACCAAAAAAAAAAAAAAAAGCGCCTCAGTCTTCCTTCTATATCGCTCGAGAATGCTTACGAGTATTGTACATTCGTGGGAAGTCGGACAATTGAGAACGGAAGCAGCGCATTCGGTCATGCGTCGTGATGGCGTAATTGAAGCTCCTCAGTCGAAACCGAACCTGAGTGGCCAACTAGCTCCCAGGGTGCACTGTGCGGCAATTCGCCGCTACGGGGCACTTCGAGTTTTGGAAGGCCCCTGATCAGCGATGATGAGCTGTTGTGTGGTATTCTGTAAACCGCCTAACGACGGAAAAAAGACGTACCTTCGCTCCATTGCCACTGGACGCTGGATCAAGTTCGTTTCTGGACCGCGAGTGCCGCAAGTTACAGATACAGTCGTCAGAGTAAAGTAAAAAGTTGCTCAGAGGCACATACGGCTTCACGCACATTGCAATTGCAAAACACATCCACACGGCGTCGATTCTTGATCGGTATCCAAGCGTACGTGCGAAGGCACAGAGACGCACCACTTCAGCATGCCAAGGAAGCTTTCATCACGCCGCGAAACCAGCTCAACTTTCTTTCGACAGGTTGTGCATTTTTTCTGTGGCACTGCGCTTCCGTAAAAATTTCCACGTGTTCTCAACGGCAAGTCTCACCACTTACACAGGGTTTTAAAAAAATTCTTTGGCAAATGACAACGAACGAGTAGAAAACGTGTGTTCAGCATGCTGACTCCAGCCTCCGCAACGCTTGCGAGAACGCGATTTCGCCGCATGCAAGATGGCCGTCCCGTAGCCGCACTCGCACTGCATGGACCAAGCGGGGTAGCTTCTCTTTGCCTTCCGATGGCTCACCAGCCCGACGACCCGGCGTACTACTAGCCGTGTACAGCACGAAACACGTCCTGCTGAATGAGCACAGCCAACACCACCTAGAATAATCAAAACCTCCGCATTGCCTCCTCTCCGTTCATGAAAAGTCATCACAGTCAGCCTTCGACACGTGGATTGAACACAAGCCCCAGCCGAACTCCGACGCAGCCCTCGTGCCCAATCTCAGGCCTCTATCAATCTGACTGGGATGATGGTGCGATCACATTGCGGAGGGGCTTATCTAAGTGGTGTTGGCACAGCTCGTATTTACTAGCTTATATATATAAGTAGGCTTCGGTGTTTTCGGATAAATCAAAATAACACCCGCCAGTCAAAATATTGTCAATTCGAATTTATCCGATAAACTCGGAATTTGAATGTGCAATGCTACCCCCCTTCCCCTCCAAAAAAAGAAACACGAAAAAAACTTTATTTCGCATTAGGTTCGATCAGCGCAAAGGGTGAATGGTCCAGGAAAAATGCCGCCACAGTTATCTTGCAAATCTCGGACCACACTGTCAAAAGAAGTTTAACAGCTGATTATCTCGTCAAGGTTCATAAAGCCACTGATTTAGATGAAGGAGAGGTTGTGTTTTTGTAACGGTGAAAGCTACGGATCATAGAGATTGCATAAAATGGGCAAGAGGCGCAGTTCAAACTTCTATATATTACCAACTGAACACGAAGTCGTCTATTAAATGGCTAAAGTAGTCTATTAGACGTCTAAAGACATCTTCGCAAGACGAGCAAGATGTCTAAAGATGTCTCGGCAAGAGGTGATATAGCCTAAGACGTCTTGAGTCATCTTGTAGCCGTTCTGTAGACCTCATGACGCTTCCTCTCTTTTGGGCTACAAGATGTCTTGCAAGGCGTCTCCTAGACATCTTAGAGACAGCTACAAGACGCCCAAGATGCGAGTCATCTCTTTGAAATGTCTTTTAGACGTCTACGTCAAGATTTCTTGAGACGTCTTGTAAAGATGTCTTATAGACGTCTACGTCAAGGTACCTTGAGACGTCTTGTAAAGATGTCTTTAGACGTCTTGCGTAGCCCAATACGTCTCTAGCAATTTGTCGAGCCATTTCAAGCCGGCTATGAGACATCTTGTGCTCAGTGGATTATATCCTTCACCACTCCACCTCGCGTGGCAGTATCAATGTTTATCAAAGTAACACTTCTGTGCAACTTTTGTTCTGGAACAAATTAGTGTTGCCAATCGCAATGGCACCAGTGCCAAATCCAGCTGAAGAAATATTAATTTATATACGCGCGTTTTATGTTTTATTCAGATATTTATCTTTTTTTTTTATTAGGTATGTTCACACCGGCAATGTGCAGCACTCGCGCGATAACTTTCATCACAAAAGCGACCATTGCGGAAAGCAAAACCAAAAAAACGAAGTTTTTTCAGGCAGTTGCTAGCTGACCCAATGCAGAAGGAAGATGTAGACAGATTCCTTCTCATTGATATTTTCATTTGCATCAACCCTTTTCCACGAAGAACATCGCTTTTGCACGATGACAGCCATGTAATCAACCACTGCCGCTCAAATCATTGACCATGCATTAGCACCCGTTACAGATTCATAGATAAATTGAGCGTATGGTTTCTCATGAACTGTTCCCGAAGCACTAGCTCCTCTAGCAGACGACAACGTTGTGGCGGTGGACGTCCATCTGAAGCTGGAAGGTTTCCTAGCAAACAACACTTCGAAAGCAGATGACAGCCAGTTCCTCCGGCTCTCGCATTTCGCACAGTGACACAAACGCTCCGGTCGAGTGGTGTCACGTGCGTCGCTCCAACGCTCCTATTGGGTTGCATTGACCATAGCCTTCACAGTTTGCCAAATTAAGGCTCGTTCACACACTTGTAACCAAGAACGACTGAGAGAGAGAAGACCGTTTTTTAAGCCTCTTGCGACGTCTTAGGACTGGGTGCGCTGCTGCAGAGCTGGTCCTAAGCACCGGTTTCCCTAGGAATTAAAATTAGGGGGGTGTCTAGGTTTTTAGGGGGGGTAGGGAGAGGGGGGGGGGAGTGCACCCACGTAGGGGAGGTTTAGGGAAATCACTGGTCCTAAGACGTCTTAAGATGCTTAAAAACCGGTGTTGTCTCTCTCAGTCGTACTCGGTAACAAGTGTGTGAATGGGCCTTTATCGTGAAAGCTGGTGTCAGTGGCGTAGCCAGGGAGGGAGCTTCGGAGGCCCCAAGTCATAAATTCCAAATACCTCAACCCCGCCCGCCCCCGCCCCCGCAAAAAAATTCCTGGGTCCGCCACTGGCCTGTATGAACGCGCCTACAGAGAGACGGGAGGCACTTTTTGGGGGCTGGGCAATCTTTACAATGTGACTATCATCATCATAACACTGTTCTAGAAAACTGGGAGTTCGCAAGCGACCTAGATATATTCTGTTGGATTTTTTGCTAGGCTATAATGACAAATATCATTTTTCAGTTACTGTGTCATAATAAAGTTAATATGAAGATTATTCCTTTCATCTTTGAATGTAAGATCTGCATGTGAGCTGGGAGCTGACATGTCTGCGAAGCTACATTTTATAAATCAGGCATGCGATTACAAGTCACCTGCAAAAGACTCCTCTAGACTTCTGATACGGTCCGTGATCTTCTTGAGTTGTTCTTTTTGACCTAGGAGATGTAACAAACAGTTAGCTCACTGAGTGGGCATTGACTGCTATTAGTCACAGACAGAATATAAAGGGAAGAAAGGCTCAGCTTCAGTGCTTCCGACTACAGCGAAGGCAAACTTTCTACCTTCGATAACACTTCGGCATGTCGAGCGCCTTGAGCGTGTATGTGCAGCCAAAGCACACCATAAAGCATGCAAGCGCGTGCTGGAAGGTGGACGTGCGAAGTAGATATCCCGCCTCTCTCACTTATGACGTACTTCTAGCTCAAAGCCTCGCCGGACACCACAATGTTGAACTTTCGCCCTATATACTTCCTTGCGCAAAGGCAGTGTTTTCCGGCTCGCTTGAGTCTTTTTCTGTCATAATCGACTGTGTCCGCTGAAATACTAGGCAAACGTGTGGAACTTTAATTTTTATACATACCGGTCTTTATTTGATGTGCAGTTGAGGCAATGCTCGAGAAATAACACTGATCGGCTGCGAAGATGATTTTGGTCACCGCAAGAGCGATATCTAACTTGACCCAAACAGAGCGGGCTAAAACATCATTCGCAGACAGTTAACGCAAACAAATAATGCGGTTTGTCTGTATTGAATCGTTGCTCGCAGACGAAAATGAATCAAGAAAACACTGCAAATCGTGTGATAAAAACTAAAAAAGAAAAAGTTTTTATTTATTACAAATTGACTGCCGTGGAAAAGTGAAAGCAGACGCGAGCCAAAATTTTGACTGTCAGCTATTTTGATGCTATTTCACGTTGAAAGCGATTGACACCCCTTGCTCCCTTTGGTAATCTCAAGTCGTTTCACCGTAAATAGCAGACAATCATTATTTCAGTCTGTGCCAGATATCACTTTACCGTGGTACTCAGCTAGTAGCAGACAATACACTTTTTTCTCAGTTTGTTAGCAGACAACTTACGGTGTTTTCTTGTTCCATTTTCATCTGCAAATGGTGTTTTATAGCAGACGAACCGTTTGCGAACAGTCTTACGTCGCTCCGCTGTTGTGGCGACTACGAAAATTACATCCCGCTCTCGCTGTCGCAGAGACCTAAATTGGACTCCGGTAGATGACGCCGGGACGACTTTGAAAGGGATAGAAGCATAGTAAGCAAAGGGTTTATGGGACCCTAATATGTCCCTGGTCGAACTTATTGACTTCTATCGTCTACGGAGTCACAGACTATGCATCTTTGTTTCACAGATACCAAAAAACTATGCCAATAACTAATTGTCTGCACGCAAACGAATGGGGACAGTGACTGATCCTGTTCCTCAAGATGACGTACGAAACGCGGCTTTTGAATACGGAGAAATTAAGTGCATGCATCCGTATGTTGGTAACCTTAAGAGCTGGAAGATAGGTGCTCGTTTCTAAGTCTGAGAGCAAAAACTGCAGAAGGAACAAATGATAGCGTGGGCCACATCGCTTGGCACCAGTGAGCACAGGTCAATCTTTGCCGCCGTGCGCCGGTGTACTTATGGAAGTGACCGGCACATAGGAGCAGTTAGCCAGGATGGCTAGGTTAGACAATTTTTACAGCGAAGCTGTTTATGACTAGGGTTCCGTGGATTTTTTATGTGTGTCAACAAAACCTCGCAGTGCCCTCTCTTTGTCGCAGTACCGAGTGCTTGCATGCCTAGTTTCTTTCCGCTCTCCTGGGGGGGCGGTCCTGTTGTGCGTTTGTGCCTGTGCAAATCAAACTTTAAATCAAGACCAATGGTGATCAAGATCTCAGCACCAGGCTCGTACTGCTTGTACCAGATGCGTTTTCCGCCCTGCGACAACGAACATTGCGGGGCAGAGAACGCATTGCAAAGACACAGGTACTGTGCTGCAAAATTGGACAACTTTTATGGAGCATACGCTAAATTCAAAAGGGACTTTCTGGACAGACAGTTTCAATGTAGTAGTTGTAGGGTGTGTGATTAGTTCTGGTTGGACAACGACTTGACCAACATCGGCAATGTGCAGGATCCTTCAAAGCGGACTCGTGCGCTGCAAGTGTTGTCGGAGACCATTTTCACTTGATCGATGACCACTGATCAAGACAATAAATGTGTTCGTACCTTTGTTCAAAATTCTTTGTTATGTCTGTAACGTGTGCTAAACAGCTTTGCTGGTTATCCACCTTCACAGAGTGGAATGGCTCAAGATTTTTCATGCACTTTTTAAAAGGTCACACAAGTGACGTAATGGAGCCTGATTGGTGGAGTCAATCGCCTCCAACAATCAGACGCCATTACGTCATTTTCGTGACCTTTTAAAACGTATACATGAAAATGCCCAACCTAGCCATCCCGGTGAGCACTGAAGCATAGGGTCAGCACTTGATATGCCCTTTCCTGATTTTCAAAACGTTTAAAAAGTAGCGGGTAAGAGCCCAATGCAACACGGGCACATATGCACTAAAGAAGCCATGAAACCATTTTTTTTTTGCTTTTGCTAAATACTACTTAGGAGGGCCGTACCCAGAAAAAAATTTCGGGGGGGGTTTTCGTGGACAACGGCGGCCATTTTGAAAGTGTCTATTGGCTTATTTTCGCCTACGAATCATGTGCATCGGTGGCATATAATGGAGAGTTGCAGCAAACTGGAGAACCGGTCCCGGTTTGGTATCCGGTAGCCGACCGGCGCCACTGCGCGTGCGCAGAGGTGGAGATTAAAATCGGCTGGCTGCAAGTGCACCGACCAGGGCCGTACTCAGAAAAAAAATTCGGGGGGGGGGGGGGGTCAGAACCCCTAACCCCCCCCCCCCCCTGGTTACGGCCCTGCTACTTAGATTCACTCCCAAACGTTAATAACTGAATAAACTTGCCTAAGTTTTTTTGGTGTTTTTCTAGGCAAAGGCAGTTGCCAAAGAAATCCAATAAGTATGAGCATCACTCATCCCCTCGATTCGGAGCCAGAAGAAGCGACCAAGTGGCCCGATGCCCACCCTATGTTGCCAACGTTATTCATACCCGCTGGGGTTGGAAGAGTAGAAAACACGTGCTGAGTTCCAGGCCTTGTTAGAGTTTGGCTGTGGTTTGGCTAATCTCACCGCCACAGTGGTCAGACACAAGCCACTACCCAAGTGTCCGTCGAGGCATTGATTGTTATGAGCCAAAGTCGAGTGATCACGCAGTTTTTGTGTCCAATCTATAAGCCGTGCTGAACTGTCATCAGGCATCTAAACGGTATTAGCGCACACGTAGAGAGAAGAGAAGTGCACTATCCTGTCTCTTCTCTCTTCCAGTGATGAAAGTGGCATTTGACCTTTTTTTAGCTTGCAAAACATTGGTTTGAAGCAGTCACTCATTCTTCTGGAGCAGATACCAACGTCAGTGCGCACATCGCTTAAAAATAATATAAAGTGATTGCATCACTCAGTGGGTTAATATCTGATGATGATTGAGGGTTCCTCTTTGATAGCGAAGCATATTACGTATTACTTTTTGTAATAAGTATAGGTAAGGTGCCAAATGTACACAAGCTTTCGTTTTAGAAATAGGTATACTAGACAGAGAGGGTTCCTTTCACAATGGGTACTCAAACCATTCCTAAAAATTAATCATAGCGCAAAGCTTAGGTTGGTATAAATCTTTTCTCCTCGCACTTTTACAGCCAGTTGTTATATATCCTACATATAACAGTTCAGAAAAATGCCTGCAGAAACCAGGTAGTTGATCAACACAAATGCGTCCCCCCAAGTTTTTGTGAACCTACTAAGCTCAAGATTATAATTTTATGGGCTGCCAAAACAGCCACCCACAAATACTGCCACACACGTGGGCGAGTGAGCACGTGCGTGGCCGAGTGGTTACCACGCTTGACTTTCGTGCGGAAGCCCAGTGTTCGATTCCTGGGAACGACGAGTCTTTTATTTATTCTTTCAACTTAGATTTTGGGTAAATTCGAGAACCTTGTTGCTTGTTCGAGGTCCGAATCTTCTATACGCCGAACCTTTTACTCCGATTGTTCCAGATGCCCTTGCGTGTACGTAAGGAGCTCCGTGCGACGAGCCGCAGTCAGTCTCACTCCAGCGCTCGATCCTGCTGTATCACCAACATCGACGCCCGCGACGCTAACTTACTTCTATATTGTTTTGGGCGCAAGCTCGCCCCATTAAATATTTAGTGGTTATTCTTCGCCTCATAAGTCGCCATTCGTGACAATATCACGAAAGCCTAAACTTGTGCAAGTGACACTGCTCCTTAGCAGCTTTGGAACCAGAGAGAGGTCAAAGTTTGCTGTTCTTTCCATCGACAACAGCACAGGAACGACCTTAACTACGATTTGCTCAAATACAAACTGGCTTTCTTTTTTTTTTTTTTCTCAGCGCAGATTTTTAAGTTTGAAAATCAACCTACCACCAAAACAAAGAAAAAAGAAGTAGACCTGGGATAGTACTGAGCATAGTTACTGAACCTATCGCGCTAACCCACGCACTCACCCATGTCAGCCGCTGCACCTAACACTCTGGTGCAAAGCGGTGAAGCTCGACACACGCATGCCGGTCAAAGGCGGCAGAGAGACATGCGGCAGACATGATAATTAAGTGATCTCATCAAGAGTGCAAGACCCTGGTTCTGTCTTATCACAGTATCCACCATCTCACTATTTTGTAAAATTTTCTCGAGACTTTTAGCTCCTGACATCGCCGAAATAGTCTGGAAATTTAGACGATGTCGGCGATCAATCCAACAACGCATCAACCAACCAGCACGGTAGACGAGCAATTTCAGCACTTTGTTTCACCTTAATTTAAAGCGCAGTCGCAGCTGCGAGCCAATGGGACCAACCAACGTCAAAGAGCGATTTCATGGCATTCGTCCACTTTCCTGTGCGTTGTCTTTCATTGACTAAACGAATCAAGTGCAGCGAATGTTCCGCGACTAGCGCCTTTAAGTTGTATATGTTTGAGCTTTCGACTGAACCCTGACCTCAAATAAAACAAACTATACATTGAGTAGAGACGTTGTGATTGAAATACATATTTGTACCATTTTTGTTTCTTCTGCCTGCTTTAAATATTAGAGTCGACTAATAATATCTTCCTTTATTCTCTTTTCCGCTTTGCCCATCTTGGCGCAGGTGTGGCGTAATTTTTAGAAAAAATGGCGCTTTGTTGCAAGACGTAGCAGACATTCGTTGACGGCGCAATTGGGCACAGTACTTCCCTCACTGCTCTTCTCTCTACGTGTAAGCTAATACCGTTTAGATGTTTAGTTACCAACTAGCCCAATTATCTGCTCTTTGACAGTTTATGTCGTCAGACGGGTCGTTTCAATCTAACAATTACGTCATCAAGCTTTGCGAAGGCAAGACCTAAAGGAATAGTCCCCTTTTATCCTGGCATTTTCACCAAGGACAATAAGGTAACAAAAAAACCACCCTCTTTTCGTCCCCTTTCTTATTGTCCTTGAGCAGTTTCGGCCCTCTGAACGTGATACTGGGCGCATGCTCAGTACCTTAAAGTGCATTAGGCACAACCTTTTAAAATAACATATATTACAAAAGGCAACTGATAATCAGAATTACAAATATATTCCTTCAATTTCAAACCTCAAAATTTGTTTTAATGCGAGTAGCTGCCAGATAACTTGATACAGAGCAGGTGGTGGCATGATTATTGAAAGGTGCCTGGCCTGCAGAGTCGGACATCATTACCAAGCTTATAGCGGTATACATATGTTTTGCATGGTTAAGTTCATGGCTGGAATCCTTGAAACATCCAGTCCAAAAGCAATGAAATGAAAATGGAATGCTACAGAGCTGTTAGTGCAATGTAAAATTTATTTCACCTGTCCTCTCCCATCTCCCTGTTTTGAACTTGATCTCCCCTACTCATTATGCCAAAAACAAACATCACATTGAAAAGCTGCAAATCTGTCTACGAGTGGCAGCTTTCCGCATCATGAAAATTCACAGGTTGCCTCCACTTTCTCACCTCCTTCAGCTGTACGTGGTGGACGCAGGGTGTGGTAGGTAGGTAGCTCCTCGGGGGCGTTTCGGGGTACTGCCAAGTAACATGATAGTTAGGCTATTTAAACCTTAATTGTAATTCATGAGGCCACCACAGATAGCCAGAGGAATAAATCCGGAGGCTCTTGCATGAATACTAACTGTGTGAAGGTGTTACAGAAAGAAAATTTTGAATGCATTTTTGAATGCAATTTGAATGCAGCTCTTGGACGTTTGACCCATCCCCATTTGCTGCATGAGCACCACCTCCAAATGCATGACAGTCAGGAATGGTACATACCCTATAGGCAATATATAATTTTAAAGGATACATAAATATTCATCAGAATATCAAAATAAAATGCAACTTGTCTCACCCATGTGTGATGAGCCTGCAGCTTGGCTGAAGTACGTCGCCGGGTCGTACCCTTCAGTTTGGTGAACTGTTAGAAAGGGGACAATGTACGTTCCTGACAGTTTTACAGGGAAGCTGTTATATGCTAGGGTCTCAGAAAAAATGTGTCCTGACATATCGACAGAAAACTCCCCATCGGTCGTGGCAAGTATGATTAAATAGAAACAAAGAGGGGGCAACCAGAGTGAGTTAGCCTTCCTAAAAAAAATTGGGTTGCGAGTATGTTTATACAGCCTAGAACTTGGTCTGCCTCAACGGGCGACGAGTCTTCCAGCTGTAGATGAGAAATTTAGCCAGTGCAGTAGAAGCGCCAGCCTGGAGTCTTCAACGTGCATAACGCGGTAGTGAAACACGATCGCACGTCGGTACGATGCTCATCCAAAACTAAACGGGCAGGGGCGGGGATTGAACCCAGGATCCCTGGGTTCCGCAGTGCGAGCTTTCGCTCCACGTGCTCCGAGCAGGTGTGCGCTAGCCCACTCGGCCACCGATCCCCCTCAGCCTTCCCTGGTATTATTAGATAGTGAAGTTCTGATCCCTTGTTATCATCTCTAGGCATCGTCCTAGAAGTCGTCCTTGAGGTCGTCCTAGGGGCGTCGTCCTCTAGGCGCTGTCCTCAAGGTCGTCATAAAAGTCGTCCTTGAGGTCGTCCTCTAGGCGTCGTCCTCGAAGTCGTCTAGGCATCGTCCTCGAGGTTGTCTCAGAAGCTGTCCCTGAGGTTGTTCTCTAGGCGTTACCCTCGAGGTAATCCTTGGAGTCGTCCTCTAGGCATCGTCCTAGAAGTCGTCCTTGAGGTCATCCTAGAAGTCGTACTTGAGGTCGTCCTCTAGGAATCGTTCTAGACGTCGTAAAGGTAACAGCTTCACTGGTCCTCCATTTTCACTTGAGGTGAAAGAGCTCTAAAATAGTTTTAATAATAAAACTACAACTGACCTTGTACCGGGATTGGTGGCGGCACAGGGAGTGGTGGAATTAATGGAGCTGAAAATAACATATGAAAAACAAAAAAGTTCACATAAACCTTCGACTGCACGCAGTTCTGTAGGTTAATGCAGTCTACAATGTGTAGTAACCTTTTTGTTTCACTGCTTTGAGGGTGTGATTTGACCAGTGCGTGCATGGCCTGCATGTGACGAAGGAGACTTTTAGAAAACCGTTACCGCATCCCGCGCTACGGACTACCACGGCCTTTGAAGCATGCTTTTAAAAGAGACCCTGACACTCCTCAAAATTAATTTTTTTTGCCAGGCGATTCATTGCGGTGTGAGAAGACTACCCAATCAATATTTTGCTACAGTGTCGCATATATTTTTAACAAAGTAAAAACAAAACAAAACTGCTCGAAACCGAAACTGACTGGGGAGGAAGAACATAGAGGAGGAGAGATTTGGCGGAAGCCACGCGGCTGTGCAACTTTTTTTTCTCCCATCAAGGTTTTTGCAGCTTTTTGGAAGTCACAAAAAATGAATATCATATTTCTTTACTATTTCTAATACTGTGTGCATGCCTTCAATGACCCACGACTTTGATTATATTTGGTGGTTGTGTCTAAACCATAAAAAACGACTCGTGACCACTGAAAAAAGAGCGAGCGCCTCACAACGGCCGGTTCTAGATCGTCAGTTTCCGGGCGATAAGAAAACGAATTTCGAGCCGCGAATTGTTTTCTGGGTGGTTGGGCTCTCATATGTCATGTACAAATTAAAACCTCGACGAGCATAAATATCCTGTCAGTGTCCCTTTAAGCGTGTGTCCGAATGATATTGTGAGTGCAAGACGCGCTTAAAAGCATGCTTCAAAGGCTCCAGTAGTGAGGTACGCAGAACATGGTAACGGTTTGCTAAAAGTCCCCATTAACGCACCCTTGTAGTGACCATTTCTACATTTTCTTGCAAAAATCAAATGTGGGGGCACTAAATGTATGCTGCAGATGGTATACACTCTCCAAGAAGACCACCACGATGGAAGCTGGTGTGACGTCCATGCTATGCCCTGTTTGATTGCTAAACCCAACGGTACTACAGTTGGGAGCAGGTAAAGAACCCAGAACAAGCTCCTTCCACAAAGCGCCCTGCACTCTTTTCACTTTAGCTGAGCAAACACTGCAGGGGGAACGAGTCCCTCCTTGCCTCCTCTGCAGCGTTCGCTCTGCTAAAATGGAAAGAACGGAGGGCTTTACGGCAGAAGCTGTTTCGTGGTTCTTAACCTTTCACTTACTGTCAGTGCTGTGTAAAGTACATCTACAAAGTACCTGAAGTAAAGTACAAAGTAAATTGGAGGTTATGCACTTCAAGTAAAGTAGTGAGTAGACCGAGTGCAATGTGCGTGAAGTACTATAAATACAAAAAAGTTAAGTACAAGTACATTTTATTGCCCTCTTTTGTTGTGTCCTTTCATTTCCTTATACAGTGTCTTTTTAAATTGGTATGCGTTGTCCCAGGGGTGATCGCGGTGCATCTGTGTCTCTCGGAAATGGCGGCGAATATTGGATAACGTCGAGTGGCTACAGAGTAATTATTTATCGAAATGGCGACAAATTCAGATGCCCCTCCTTACTTCTGATTTTGGTGGCACTTGCACTGGCTTGCGCCCAAGGGGGTGAAATGGGCTAGGAGAGATCATGACGTCAACCCCGTAACTTCCTCAAGCAATCCTCTCGTGGAGCAGTGTCCTCTCTTAATTTTCTAACATCGTCGCTTGCGCTGACCGAGCGAGAAGTAGCGAGATCTCAATGCTGGGAAAGCCGCCCCCCCCCCCCCCCCCCCAGTACAAACGGAGCGATGCGTCGTTTCCTTGCGTATCTGGTGAGTAGAATATCCATCCCAAAATTTCTTCAGAGTTGACAAAGCATCATTTTGCGATACAAATTTAGCAAGACCAAATTCGGGAGTGTACTTTAAGGTCAAAAATTGTACTTTCCTCGGAAAACACAGGAAAAAATACCTCAAGTATAGTACAAGTATATACTAAGACAATGTACTTCAAGTAAAGTACAAGTTTTCTAAACCTACCTGAAGTAGTATCTTAACTCCAATGTAGTTAAAATACTTCCCAACACTGCTGACTATAGATCAACTCAGTTGCGCAACTCATATAGAAAGCGGTTGTCTCTAAACTCATAATGGTTTGGATGATAGGAGGCCAACCTTTGGGGGAGGGTGGCACTGCATGTGGAAACAGTGTCTGGGTTGTCCCACATAACTAAGTCGAAGTACAGTCGAATCTCGTTAATTCAAACTTGAAGGGGACCGAAACTTTGTTTGAATAAAGCAAAGTTTGAATTACCGGGAGTTTCCTCCCATAGAGACGCATAGGATGGAACCCACATGTTAGTTTGAATTATCCACAAGTTTGAATTAAGAGAGTTTGAATTAATGAGAGTCGACTGTACTGTTGTTGCGTGAACCTGACATTGTGAAGGTGTGCTTCATGAGAAAAATCTATACAATTTGGAGATAATATGGCTGCATGCAATATAAAAAGAAAATTAGGCAAAATTAAAAATTAAAATAGTGCCAAAGGGACATGAGACAAGTAGTAGTAGACAGCACCTGTCCTTTCTACCTCGTGTCCAGTGTCTTACTTGTGAGATTTTAATTTTGCATCATGATAAAATAACTAGGTCAGCAAAATACTCTATTAAAGTATAAAAGAAATCCAAGAAAGATATCCTACCCTCCCCATGATGGTAGCCTTCACTGTCGTCCGAGTCGGATTCGACCCTCTTGTGCGTTCTCCTTCGTGTCCGCGGCGGAGCGTCAGACTCAAGGTTCGACGTATGCTCTGCCTGTTCCAGCCTTGCGAGGGCCTGCTCTAGGGTATCTAAATGACGAGGAATTGCATGAATATCGGGGTCACATTAAATTACAGTTATGTGCTTACAGTATGAATGAATAATTTTGACTCTCAGTGCTTTCCAATCGGGGGTTATGGCCTCGTTTCTCCTAACCGCATTCACAATCTCCAGTTTGGTGGTGTAGGGGGGCCAATGGCACCACAGCAGGTTCTCCGACTTTTCGAGCCACCAATCGGGCACAGCATACGTGCTGCTGTCAGCTAGAAACTCAACGACATGGTACCTGTAAGTAAAGTGAAAGTGAAAGTTTATTGGGATTGTCACGGGCCAAGCCCGGTAGGGAGGTAGTGGCAAAAGGCATTTCTGCCTGACTGGGCCTCTACCCCCCACAGTTTACAGAAGTGCAAAAGGTGGCACGGTATACAGCATTGTTAGCATTCTTTTCTGCCTAAATATACATGCCTGTGTATGTAAAATACCATTTCATGCAACACATAAAACAAAAACATAAAATCTGTGTAAAAGTATTTAAAAACATGTATACTTTTTTTAGCAGAGTAAATTAAATAATAGCACCAAGTCTCGCTTTACTTTCAAGTTGTACACATGGATCACTTGAGAGCAATGGCACAGTTTAAAAAAAAATAAAAGATTAACAGTTCCAAAAAAAAAATTTGGTGTAAAATCAGATTTTTCTTTTTATATATAGCAGGCAAACAAAAGGTATTATGTAGAATGCGATTATTTCCCTCAAACTGTTTCCATCATACGCTCCCCATTAACTACTTTTAAATCACTCACTGTGCACTCAGGGCATTGAATTTGGACACTGCAAATGCTAGTAATCTCAGTGGGAAATTTTCAAGACAAGGAAAAACTGCTTTTTGCATGGGCTTTGTTCATTCTATTCTATACACATTTAGTTTGAGTAATATGTGAAAAGCAGATCATATGCAGAAATTTAATCTAGAACCATACACAAAGTGCCATTGAAACATAGCCGCTGGTTATATCTCGAAATGCGCGCTTAGCACATCAAAAACCTCTATTAAGCTTTTATAATGTAGGCCTACATTAACCATGCATTAGAGTTGCTCCTCTCTGCCAAAGGGTTTTAGACTTGGCAGTTTTTAAAAAAAATCTATTTTGAAATTGTGTCCAGAAAAATAAAAATGCATGCTCTTTGAGGATTAAGGAAAGGAAGGCTCAGGCACCAGGTGTTTTTTCCTTTCTCATCCAGAGCCATACATGTATGTATACATACCATTCGTGTGTGTGTGTGTAGGGGGCTTTTATAGAGCGACACCCGGCACGGCTGTTCACCAACACTGCCGTAAGACCGCATATGCGCAGTAGCTACGTGGGCAGAAGCAACCAGGCTCTCTGTTTTCGCCATTGCGTTGTGTGGAGTGTGCTCGTTGTTGACGTTGTAGAGGCGCTTCTAGATTTATTTGTGTGTCATACATCCTGTCAACATGTCGTATATTATGCCCGACTATTTGAGCTCGCTACCCGACCTTGAACGGTAGTGGTGTCAAGACAAACTGTGTGGATGGCATTGCCTTCCAATGATCCATACGCCGTAAACAAGACCTGCTGGACTTCCCACGTGAAGTTACTGGCACCGACATCAATGGCTCACGTCTGTTATATATTGATTGTTATCGATTGAATCAGACCCAGACCCATGGATTCAGACGGGCCGCAACATGTGTGTGTCCCACACAGCTAGGCCTGACTTTTTATTCACGAGGGCAAACCGCCACTAAGAGGGCGCCACTAACATGTCGATATATATATATATAACATGCCGCCACACAAGTAACAAATGCACAAAAATAAAATGTCCGACTGGGTTTAGTACAAGAACCTTGATGGAATCTTCACAGGTCTTCCTGAGCGAGTCTGGCGGGGTTGAGCTTGTGGTGGCGAGTCTGTTGCATTGGACTGACGAAGGGAGGTGCTGGCAGTGGGCGAGGAGTCTAGAGGATAGTAGTCCTCAGCCGTCAGTAGGGGTTTCCTCGGGTCAGCTTTCCGGTTGGGCTTGGGCTCTCTGGAGTCGATTCTCACACGAAGGTGATGGCGGTTACGTGCGTAGCTCTGGCCATCTGGCGATGTCACCTGGTATCTTCGTGGAGCTGGACCCACCTGTGTCACAACTGCTTTTCTCCAACTTTTTCCATGCCAAAACCAAAATGGCTGGTTCTTCTGAAAAGGAGGCATCTCTTTCGCATGCTGATCCGCATGTTTATGCTGTGCACGCTGCCTTGCTTGAGGCTGCTTGGAGAATGACTTGTGTGGATAGTGTGGCAGCAAGCTGCTTGGACAGGCTGGTAATAAAGTCCTTATTCTTCTTCCCATCAACATTTCTGCCGGAGATGGAAGACCGTTACTTGGCGTTGCTCTGTAGGTCATCAACACTAGTGCCAAGTCCTTTCCTTCGGAGAGAGCCTTAGTCATTGTGGCCTTGATGGTTTGTATTGTCCGTTCTGCTTGTCCATTGGACCTCGGAAAGAGTGGTGACGATGGGTTGTGGACGATATCCCACTCCTTGTTGAAGCTTCTATACTCCACAGAATCAAATGGGGGGCCTTGGTCACTGACAACTTCACTTGGTATGCCGTGGCACGCATACAACTCCTTGAGCACTGATATAAGAGCAGATGCCGTTGTAGTCGACATTTTCTTGACTTCCACAAACTTCGAGTAATAATCTACCACAAGCAAATAAGTGGTGCCACCGTGGTAGAAGAAATTCATGGCTACTTTCTCCCATGGGCGTATTGGCAAGTCTCGGTCAAGAAGTGGTTCTCTTTGATTTGCTCCTTGGTGGCGTTGACAAACTTCACAGCTGCTGATCAGCTCCTCGATGTCCTGGTTTATCCTAGGCCAGAAGACGCTTTGGGAAGCCAGGTTTTTGCATGCGACAATGCCGCGATGGGTCATGTGAAGTCTAGAGATCACATCCTTCTTGCATGCTTCTGGCACTACTAGTCGTTCGCCATAGCAGATGAAGCCATCGGTTATGTAGAGCTCACTTCTTCTTGAGTAGAAGGGTCTGACTGACGGGTGGACCTTTGAGATTTTATTTGGCCAACCGTGCTCGATGTAGGTCGTTACACGCTTCAAGACCTCATCTGCTGCCGTGCTAGCTTGGATTTCAGCCAGCTTTGCTGTGGATGCGTGAACCAATGTGCAGACCAGGACACCATGTTCCTCGTCATCTGTCTTGATGGTCTGCGCTGGATTAGGTGCACGAGACAGTGTGTCAGCAACTGTCAAGTGTTTTCCAGGCACATGGACTAGCTTCACCGTGAAACGCTGGATACGAAGGAGCAAGCGTTGGAGTCTGGGGGAGATTTTGTAGAATTCCTTTTGGTGCAAGCCGATGAGGGGCTTGTGATCAGTCTCCACCACGACGCTTCGACCACAGATGTAGTAGTAGAACTGCTCACACGCAAACACTACGGCCAACAGTTCCTTTTCTATTTGCGCGTAGCGCTGCTGTGCCGGCGTTAGTGCTGCTGATGCGTATGCCACTGGATGTCCGTCCTGCAGAAGGATGCTGCCAATTCCATATGAGCTGGCTTCGGTTGATATCACAATTGGTCGCGCAGCATTAAAGTAATGCAACACTGGAGCAGTGGTCAGGTTGTCTTTGATCTCAATGAATGCATTGGACATCTTGCGAGTCCAGTGCCATGCCACGTCGGACTTCAGGAGCTCACGCAGAGGTTGCGTCTCTGTTGAGAAGTTTGGAATAAACTTCATAAGGTATGTTGCCATTCCGAGAAATCGCAGGAGCTCTGCCTTGTCATTTGGTGGTTGTAAGGCCTGGATTGCCTTTACCTTTTCAGGGTCAGGAGCAATGCCTTCTTGGGTAAGCTGGTGACCAAGGTAGGTTACTGTAGACAGACCCAGCTTGAGCTTGTCCTTGTTTAGCTTCAGATTGTTGTTGCGTGCTATTTCAAGCACCTTTCGCAGATGGGTTGCATGGTCACTCTGTGTTCTAGAGGCTACCAAGATGTCGTCAAAGTACGGCATCACAATGGTTTGGCGCTCGAAGATTCTGTCAATGGCTTGCTGAAAGAGCTCTGGAGCTGTGCTGAGTCCAAACGGAACTCTGAGGAACCTGTACCGACCCCAAGGTGTTGCAAATGTGCACAGGTACGAGCTCTCTTCATCAAGAGCCAGCTGCCAAAATTCACTTTTGGCATCAAGCACTGAAAACACAGTGCACCCAGATAGCCGCGCAGAGAGTTCTTCTGGAACTGGAATGCGGTAGTGCTGCTGCTTAACTGCTGCATTTAGGTTTCTTGGATCCAGACAGATCCGCACATTTCCATCTTTCTTTGTGATGATGACAATGGGATGAACCCAGTCAGTTGGTTCTGTCACGGCCTTGATAATGCCATTGTCCTGCATTCTTGTGAGCTCGGCCTTCACAGTTTCTTCGAGTGCACTTGGCACCCGGCGAGGGGCAGTCACCGTAGGCTTTACATCCGGTTTCAGGCGAATGCTGTATTCTCCTGGGAGTTTGCCGAGTTGCGAAATCCCACTTCTGACACCATGTTATATATTGATTGTTATCGATTGAATCAGACCCAGACCCATGGATTCAGACGGGCCGCCAACATGTGTGTGTCCCACACAGCTAGGCCTGACTTTTTATTCACGAGGGCAAACTGCCACTAAGAGGGCGCCACTAACATGTCGATATATATATATAACAACGTCGACGTTTATTCAGTTTTTTCGCCACGCCACTTCACAGCCCACATGGTGTAGGCGTACAGGTCTCGAGGCACACAATTACTTTGAGCCCCTTTCCGCGCTGCCGGTGGGATCAGCAAACTGTGGGTCTGCAGAAGTGCATTTACTAATTGATTAAATACACACAGCGTCTTTAAGTCAAGGTATGATATTTTTCTTACCCTCATGACCACAAGGCACGACAAAAGGTAACGCTTTTTCTGTTCTGTCGCCGGTCACCTTCCACTTACTATAGCTGTGCTGTAGGTGTTACCGAAAGAAAGTAATGAAATATGTTACTCGTTACTTGCAAATAAAAGGAATGCATTACATCCATTGATGTGAAGTAACACACACGTCACTTATGCATTTTTTATTTATAACTTAACAATAACGGTGCCTTCTTTTGTGCCAGCATTTTTTGACATTGGGACAAAGGGCAGGGCATTGTTTTTTTGTTTTTTTTTAAGTGGGACTTTTTGAATAGGGAAAAGACAAGCAAAACGTTGAAGGTAGGTGAAATGTAGTGCAACAATTAATGACTTGGCGCCTATACTTCATATCAGTTTAAGCCCAGACGCAGCCGATGCTACGAGCTAACGGGACAAATCAAGCAACGTCAAAAGAGGAAGTCACTGAACCTTTCTTGTTTATGATTCATTCATCGATGATAGAACAGATACAGAAACATGACAAACACCATGATGGTGCGCTTTTGATGCTATTCAATTAATCCCATCAGCTCGTAGCATCGGGCTGAACATAAAACGAAGCATGAAAGCAAGCGTGAAAAAGAATTACTTTTTCCAGGTCTTGGGGAGATTATATAATGATTAACATAACTATGTTACGCATTATTCTTTACTCTCCCAAAAAGTAAGGAGTATAAATGACTATGTTACAGAAAAAAATAATGCATTGCCGCCAACACTGGTAGCGAGCCACCGACGAGCGCTTGGTCGGTGCTTTGTGCGCGAACACCGTTGGAACAAAATCTGGGTGGTCTCAATGAGACAACGGTTTCCCTGCATATAAGCAAGCCTCGAGACGGAGATTGAAATGGAACCACACTTGCATTCAAGAAAGTGCTTGCCACACAAACGGTCGTCCTCGTCCCAAGACCATTCTTTTCGATCCGCGGATATTACCACCTTCTACACCTTTCAGAGTCAGCCGAGAACTTGTGGAAGCTCACTCCGAGGAATTTTCTGTACCTTTCGATGCAATCAACAGCTACACAGCTTTGCCGCATGTTGAAATGCTACGACATCCATGCAAAACGCGCGCCCTTCTGCCACCCAGCTCCGGCGCGATCACAGCACCTCTGCAGCTCCGCGATGTCAAGCCCGACACGTGGGCTTGATGTCACGGAGCTGCGGCGGGCCAGTGCTGTTACCTTAGCAAGAAAGTCGCCAAATTTAGTGCGTTTTCAGTCGTCCTAACGACTTTTCTGTCTTTTTGGAGTCTTGGTAACTTTACTAAGGACTTTTATTTTTTTTTTTTACAGTTAGGTAAATTGTTGTTACTAAAGCTACATAGAGCCTCTCCAGTGGCTTTCAGATGACTGCTCCGGACGTCACTCATTTTTTTTTCCTCCTGTTGAGGGTGAGGGTGATGAGAGGTAGCGGTCATGCAAAGACATTCTCAAACCGCGATAGAACCACTCCCCTTTTCAGGGATTATGTAGCAGGTGTTTGAAAAATCCTTTTTGAACGTCGCAAAAAAAAAACTGCAGGTTTTTTTATTGACGCGAGCAGCTTTGTTTGACAAGTTATGGAACAAACCTGCTCACGACGGTTGAACTCCAGGACAACTTCAGTGCGGTTATCGAAGATAACCCCCCCCCCGAGGATGAGGGTTTATAAAAAAACTGGTAGCTACATGAATTCAATGCAGTCTTTTGCTGTTTTGCTCCTGGTTCAGGATCTTCTCGCTAACGCCTTGGCGAGCTTGTTGGGAATGGGACGGCCGGCGGTTAGTTTCCGCAAATAACACAAGCGTTGAGGTTTGCCAACTTGCTGGACCTAGCGTTATTATGCCTCCCAAGTACAATCACCACTAGAAAAAGTTGGCAGTCTTCACCCGAGTTTAAAGGCTGGTTACGTTCTGTGGAAAACAAAAGCACAAAACCATCCTGTGCCTATTGTGGGAGCGAATTTTATGCGAAGCTTTCCGATATAAAAAAGCATGCCACCACCACCAAGCACTAGAAATCATCCAAACCGTACTACAGTTCTTAAGGGAAGAGGCTGCAGTTGAAATCATCCAAACCGTACTACAGTTCTTAAGGGAAGAGGCTGCAGTTTCCAGCCGCAACCGAGCCTTCTTGCGGCAAAAGTGAGGCCGGTTTCTGCCTGTTCATATGCGAGCATTAGCGATCCTCGCGACTGACCACCTGACAAAACACTGCAAAAAACAGTTCATGGACGGCAAAAGCACAGCAGGCTTGTGCATGCAGCGAAACAAGTGCACGGAGATCATTGTGAACCTGTTCTCTCCGCACTTTGTAGAGCTCTTGGTGGCCGACATTGGGGACTCGAAATACAGCCCGATCAGCGATGAGGCTACAGATGTTTTCACTACCAAGTTGCTGGGTGTAGTGGTGCGGTACTTTAGTGCTGCACAGAAGAGCATTGTGAGAATATTCATGGCGTTAAACAAACTGGACGATGGCACGGCTGTGGCTATCATCAGGCGTTGAAAAGCCTCCTCGTGCGCATGAGACTTGACATGAAGCGTCTCCTCAACATTGGAGTTGACAACGCTTTGGTGAACACGGACGTAAACGGTGTTTTCAAGACAATGAGGCGCGAGTGGCAACTCCTGAGCTTGATAATGGCAAGACATATGTGCCATTCGTTGCAATTGGCACTTTCCCACGCTGTTCAGGGAACGCTTCTGAGGAACGCAGACTTCTTGGTGCAAGAGGTTCAGCGCGCCAACAAGGCCTACGAGAGGAACGACGCAGATCCTGCGAGGCTTCTTGAAGACCTCACGCTCCCGATAAAGACGGTATGTAGCAAAGTGCTCATTCCAACGGCGAACATCGATAGCCCATTGATGGTCACCTAGATCCCAAGCCGTACTTGGGATACGAGTTCGAGAAACTAGTGAGCACGCTGCCAGCTGTTCCTGAAGTCAACTTGGTACGCCAGCACTGCGTTGTATTCACAGTTAAGCTAACAGCTTTGGCTGGACCTACCATCGAACTACAAGATATTGCAGGCCATGGCATGGCTGTCTGTGGGAGCGTGCCTGCAAGTGCTCAAAGAACCTATTATGGAGGTGGCAGAAGTTTTTGGTGTACAACCAAACAAGATAGATCTCGTGGACACCCAGTGGAAGATGCTAACCGTGGTGAGTGGGCGAGCACCACTGACACCATTGCGTTTTGGTCTGAGCTCCTTGCATACTGCGATGCAGCTGGCTCGAACCAGTTTCACGAACTCGCGCACCTAGCAATCATTGTGCTCTCCTTGCAACACTCAAACGCAGAGGTGTAAGAGTCTTCAGCCAACTGAGCGTTGTGAAAACAAAGCAGAGGAATTCTCTCAGCACTGGCAGTACAAATGCCGTCTTGAGCGTTCGTAGTGGACTTTGCCGTCTTGGGAAGTGCTGCTATACTTATGACCCTCCCGACACAGTGACAAGTTGGAACCAAGCAAGCGTACTCCTTAGCTTTTGCATCTGGAAACGGTGCATGTGCACAAAGCAATGGCGAGTCTGCAGACGAGGAAACATCGTGATATAGAACTGTTGCTCAATTTCTTGCGTATAATACAGTTCAGCGACTTGAGTGAAATGTAGTTTCCAATAAAATTATTTCATATTCTATTGTTGACTAGCATTATTGTGTTAATATATTATATAAACATTAGGTATCATCTGTGAATGCAGCAGGCTGTTGCTGAAAGCAAAGTAACAAAGTAAAGCCAGTAAATCTCCCTCGGTAAGGCACCATGGGAAAGATTCACGCACGCCAAACGTTTCACTGCCTCGCGAACGTTTCGGAAATATTTTCATATTCCGATTGATCAGTTCATTCACCACTGGAGAAAGTAATTTAAAATATTGTTTCCAATAACAAAGCCCTTTGCGTGTCTTATGCAGTTGAAGAGCTAAAAATTAAGCAATTCCGGAAAAAAAACTCGTCATGATCATCACTCGACTTTCAGCTAAAACTGGTCAGACGGGGCAACTTTTCCAGCAATTTTGAGGTTGCTGGCGAGTTGTTCCCTAGCTTTTCCTAGATCGACGAGAACGAGTGAGCAACTCAGTTGAAGCGGCTGCAGCCAATCAGAGACGCAATATTTTCACGTGACACCCCTGTAGTGATGATGACAGCGATGACAGCTAAAGACTTAGTTCTGGTTTGGAATGGATCGTTGTCGGAAATAAACAGTTTCAGAAAATTGAGTTAGTATTCTCAACGCCGGTCAGAGATATAAGAACGCATTTTTAGCGCGTAGCTGGGCGTCTAAACAGTGAAAGAAGAATCAAAGTTAATTATGATGATGATGATTGCAAGTCGGCCTCGCGCATAGAGATCATGCCTCGCGACTTCGCTCAAAATAAAGTTAACAGCACTGGCGGCGGCGCTGCGATCGCGCCGGGTGTAACGCCCCTCAATATTTTGAAAAAACAGAGGGACTTTAGCCGCTTTACCGGTGTGGGCAGAAGGCCGCATGTGGCATGTTTTGCATGGGTGTCATAGCATTTCAGCATGCCGCAAAGTTCTGCAGCTGTTAATTGCACTGAAAGATACAGAAAAAGTAGCGGAGTGAGTTTCCACAAGTTCCCGGCGGACTCTGAAAGGCGCAGAAAATGGATAATATCTGTGGATCGAAAAGAATGGTCGGCTCGCGAGGACGACCGTTTGTCACTTTCTTGAAGGCAAGCAAGCACTTTCTTGAAGGCAAGTGTGGCTCCATTTCAATCTCCGTCTCGAGGCTTGCTTATATGCATGCAGGGAAGCCGTCGTCTCATTGAGACCACCCAGATTTTGTTCCAACGGTGTTCGCGCACGAAGCACGGGCCAGGCGCTCGTCGGCGGCAGGAAGTACAAAGCGTTACCTTTTGTCGCGCCTTGTGGTTATGATGGTAAGAAAAATATCATACCTTGACTCGAAGGACGCTGTGTGCATTTAATCAATTATAAAATACACTTCAGCAGACCCGCAGTCTGCTGATCCCGTTGGGTCAAAATATTAAAGAGACGACGACGTGGGCCGTCGATGTCGGTGGCAGCAACTTCATCTTGGAAGTCCAGCAGCCCTTGTTTACGGCGTACAGATCGTCGAAAGCAACGCCGTCCACGCACAGTTTGTCTCGATAGCGCTGCCGTTCAGGCTCGGGTAGCGAACTCAAATAGTCGGGCATAACATACGCTCTTCAATCCCAGTGCAACTGCATAGTCCACCAGGATCTGGTGTCGTTAGCGACCTCAGTTCTCGCCACTCCATTGACACGTTCGGCTGTCTCCTCCGGCTGGCCGCCATAGCTGGCACGTAACGTTCACCCAACCTCCTTGGTTCACCCCCGGAAACATCCTTGATCCCCGGCCTGGTCGCTTCTGCCCAGTGTTGCCAACTACTTTTTAGACAGGGCGCTAAGCTGAGGTCAAAAAAGCGAAGTGATGTTTTTTACTGTTTTCTTTAAAGGAATTAAGCACTCAAGAAATGTTCCTCTCATGTCAGGTGGGAAATTTATTTAGCTATCGGCCCTGCTGAAGTACTTCTTAGCAGCATATCACAACGATCGTGTTAGAAAGTAGAAATTTCTATATGAAATTAAAGGGCGCCAGAGAAGTGACCTCCCGTACGCTTGGCAAAGTCGAATGCTGGGAACCACCTCAGGAAGCCGCGTAGACACGTTCATTGAAACAGATCTGGAATCAACAACGCTGAACTCGGGTGATCTCCATGAAGATGGCTTCTTTTCGGCACACATAATGGGAGCCCTAGGCACTCAATCAAGCTATATACTTATCGCATACTTTTTCACCGGTGTATTTATATTAAATACAAACGTGCGATTGTCACATAGACGACAAGGAAGAGAACGTCTCAAGAGACGTTCTCCTCTTCCTTGTCGTCCTTCGACTATCGCACGTTTGTATTTTATATAAATATACCAGTCAAAAATTGTGGATCATATTCAGTCTACTTCTGAACACAACGGGTATATTTCAAATTTGGTTGAAATATCCCTTTAAAAAGCGAATTATTATCATTTTTTTTCAACACGAAATTAAACTATGCATTACCGAACAATCGTTTATTTTATGCCCAAATGCAGTCCTAGCTGTCCGAACTAGATGCTTAAGTTTCAGGACTAACCCTTATTATCTGAAAGTTTCAATGGGAAAATGGTGGCCAGTTTTATGTGACTGGCGCCATTCAACTGCATGTATTGCAAGAGGTTCATCGGCCGTTATTTTCTGACTAAAAATTTAAAAAATCGGTTAGTGATAGCAGCAGCATTTGAACCTTTTGTAGCAGGTTCTGTAGCATTCAAAATACTGGTATCGAGCAGTTGCTAACGATTTTAGAGCACAAAAATGGAAAAAAAGTGATTGCATATTTAAATGAGTTTGTCTGTGATAATGATTGCCAGTTCCTCTGATAATGGAGCGTATTATCACATTGTGTGCTAAAAATAAATAAAATGCAAAAAAAAAAAAAAAGCTTTTTTTTTTTTATAATAAGGTTTTGGTCAGAGCGGGGTCCATTTGAAACAGGTACTAAGAGGGTTGAAAAATAATTTCAATCACAGCACAGCCGTTCAGTTGCGATAAAGCCTCCCCTTCTATTCCCATTCTACACTCGGTAGTTTAATTGGCTTGTAAATATAATTTCTGCAAAATGCCAGCAAAAACCAGCATATCCGCTACACCAATAAAAACGCGTCCCCCAAGTTTTATAAACCTGCCAGACCCAAAACTCTCAATATCAAAAACCACAAAAACTACCACTGACAAACATTATGAAAGCCTACACTTGTGCTTTAAATGGGACACTGCTCTTCAGTGGCGCTGGAACTAGTTAAATCAAAGTTCGCTGCTCGTTCATTCGACAGCTGCGCAAGAAACACCTTATTTACTAAAAAGAAAGACCAGTTTTTCTTTTTTCTTCCGCCTGTTTCCTTTTTCTTTCATTATTATTAGACATTAATCTGCAGTGAAGACAGAGAAGGTCGATCTGTAATAATCCTGAGAATGAATTTCGCGCCTATTGCGCTAGCCCCTCCAACAGGTCAGTCGCTGCTCCTAGCACTCCGGTGCAAAGCGGCGAAGCCCGACGCATGCACGGTCATGTGTGGCGAGATGTAGTGAAGGTTGACGGGAGCGGTGCAAGTGGCACGGTACTCTCCAGTCACGGCACGAAGGCATGTGGCAGACATGATAAGCAAGTGATTTCACCAGGAGCACAAGATCCTGGTTCCGTCTTATCACAGTATACGACCATCCTCCTATTTAGCAAAGTTTCCTCGAGACCTCGCAGACATCGTCTGGTAATGTAGACGATGTCGACGATCAACTGGTCAGCGCATCAACCCGCCAGAGCGATTGATGAACATTCCCAACACTTCGTTGTACTTTTCTAACTAGGGCCGACCAATATTAAATTTTCCACCCATAATGGAGAGGTCCCGGGTTCGATACCCGGACCAGGCGGATTTTTTCGGTCGCGCACCAGTCACCTAGCTGCGTATAGAGATTTGTGTTCGTCCCTCTTGTTCCCCTTCTCCAGGCATTATTTTCGTCAATATTAAATTCTTTTCATATTTTGCTTTAGGCCCACCCTGGAGCAGTTATGGTGCAACTTTGAGCGAAAATGACGCTTTTTCACAAGATGTAGCAGACTTTCGTTCATGGCACAAATGGCGCAGCATTTTCATGACTGCGGTTTTAACTTAGAGAACGGACAGTTCAGAAACTTTGGTATTTGGTTCGGATTGCTAGGGCTACATTTGGCCGGATAATGGACGTTCGGTGATGCTAATTTTTTGTGGTACAAAAAGGAAAACAAAAAGATTTGTAATATTTTTTTAGAGTCCCTGTGGAGTCAGTTCTAGAAAGTCATACTCATACACAATACTCACATTTTTCCGGACATTTGGAGACAGGCACAGGAATATCCTGTGATACAAAAATTTTAACGGCATTAATCACCGCAGGCTGAATAAATACATCGCGGTTGGGAGCGCCATTCGTTTAGATTACCGTCAGACGAAGCAGTTTTGCATTTTATGCCTAGCTATTTCGTTTTCAGGCACTGCAAGACACTGCAAAACCGAAATCGAAAATTTGACGACGAAATAAAAAAATCTCGAGCGCCACTTAACGAATTCCCACGTTTAATAGTCACAAATTCAAGCAGACGCGACGCCGATCACTGAGGAACTCTTCTTTCGTGGTCGCTGTTCAAAATCTGCATTTCAATTAGTTTCAGATTCTCTCACGTATTTTACAAAGTTGCGCACGATGTCACAGCGTGTAAAGCGGGGGAAAACATTTCTGGGGCTAGATGGACCTACAACGGGCTCTAAAGAAAATCTAATTTCTTTTCACACTGCACAGTCACCACGAGGGCGAGACTAGGTGATGGCATTGTTTTGTGAAAGCATCAGTGATAACACGTCTGAATCACAATCTCAAATTAAAAAAAAAAATCAAATTTTTGTGTTTTGTTTTTTAGTAGAGGGTTTGATCGAAAAATTAAACCCGGCTTCGCAGAGCGTCGAACCTCCGTGAGAATATATGTGACGCAAGCGGTGACGAGAAAATGCGAAAGGTTAAAAAAACGTTACTTAAATAATAATAAAAAGCCCATGGTTGTCTAATTTCGTCAAAAGAAATAACATTGTGAGCAACTGTGGCATTTATTTCTGTGAAACAAATTTGTCAGCAAGAAATATAATCTTGTCTTGTATCTTGTGACTTCATTTTCCTTATATGAAAACCAGATGCGCTCACAATATTTGTTTTGATGAAGTTTCACTAAAGCAGACATTGGCCCTTAAAGAAATAATTTTTTTTTTTAGCTTTTTGATTTAGGTAATTTTACGTTCTTAACCTCTCGCATTTACTAATCACCGCTAGCGTCGCATATATTCTCACGGTCGTTCAACGCTCTGCAAAGCTGGGTTTAATTTTCTCGAACGAACCCTGTGCATTGAGCCACTGAAAGAAAATTGTATGTACTTAAAGAATCTCTTCCCTTGTATGATCCAGATAACGTAATTTTCTCAAAATGCGCATTTTATCATCACCGCTAGTGTCAGCTTTTCACCTAGTGTCAACGCTCTGCAGCCGGGTTTTATTTTCCCGATCGAACCCGGTATACACCGCGAGTCAAAGGGATTGATGGCTGTTTGAAGGGATCGCATAAATCAGTTTCTTAACGTATCGCTCTGTGATTTACCTCAGAGGTACATGAAGCGTGTGGAGCTTGGTTATAAAGATTTGACTAAACGAACATAACTAAGCAAAAAGTTGAAAATCACTATGGCTTCAGATTGCAGACGAGAAGCGTCCGATTGGCACAACAGCCGACAGACAGCGACATGCAAGATTGCACACGGTTAGCAGACCACAGAAAAATATTAATCAACATAGCAGGGACAAACACACGGACGAGAAGCCTCAAACACAGCTAAAAGATTTATTCAGTCCTTTTTCATATACTCTCGCCCCAGCCACCTGATAGGTGCATCCAGTATAAGCGACAAAGAAATAATAAAAATTTTCAACTTGTAAATTAAAAAAAAAAAGATAGCGGGGACGCAGAACGAGAATGTGCGACGGTCACGCTTATATCCCGAATGTGTTGTATTGGAATGCCGACGGCAAAGCAATGTTTTTGCCCATACCGGAAGTGACGAAAATTAAGATGTCGGCGGCCTTTTGAAAAGAGTCTAACACAGCCACAAGGTCACCAACCATACAACTTGCCCTATGCAAACATACCCCAAAAGCCGGGGGACATCATAATTAAAATAAGAGCACCAACTTGACACAACAGAAGAAACAATTTTATTAGACGTTTTGCCTTCCATGCGGGATGCATCTTCAGTAGTTACAAAGCAAATGCAAGGCTCAATAAATAGCGTCGACTCGAGGTTGAACCTTGCATTTGCTTTGTAACTACTGAAGATGCATCCCGCATGGGAGGCGAAACATCTAACGAAATTGTTTTTTCTGTTGTGTCAAGTTGGCGCTCTTATTTTATTTAGAACTTGCATTTTGTGAGGACAGAATATACCAAGACACAAAAAGGTACAACCAGAACCAAACAAAGGGATGCCACCTCAACCAACAAAAACCTTCCCGACTGGAGCACTTAAAAAAGGTTATCTTTTGTGCAACTCCTGATCCTACACCCAAACCTAAATACAAAGACCAACACCCATATACAGCGATGGAAGCAAGTTTCAGCCTTTTGTAGCAGGTCTAGGAGCAGCGAAGATGCCCCTTTGTAGCAGCTTTGGGGCAGTAGAAGGTCTGCTTTGGAGCAGCCTAGGAGCAATAAAATTCGTGTTTTGTAGCAGTATGAGCTGATCACCCAGGTCAAACTTTGGGCTCTAAGCTCCAATGTGTTTTTCTAAATACAAATATATATATATATCACAATAGAAAAGCATCTTCATGTGATGCTCCAGAACCATTTCCAAACATACCCTTTCCTTAGATATATTCCAGCCCATAGCATAAAAAGCGAACAGCATAATTACAATTTATCTGCATGGCATCTGCTGACAACTGTCCTGGTAACGGGCTGCTTCCTCTTATGAATTTACAATAGAAGGCAGTCAACGAAACAGGTGCAACTTAACCCTCATGAAAACAAAACGTTGCGCATACTGAAATCACACATTTCATAAGTTGAAAACAAAACCATTTCAAGATGCAATAGCGTGGCACCCGAAATAAAGCCCAAAACTTGCTGACTAGTTTTCATTATTAGAAAATACAAACGTTCGAGGTCTCTATTTAGCGACATAAAAATATTCCAATACTCAACCGAGTACAAATCTACCCTATCTGATAAAAGGACAAATGCAAAATATGGGAAAAATATATGATACCATCCCTGCTCACACACACGTTTAATTACCCCTTACTGGAACAGCCATGACTGACTTGAATAAAATAAAAAAAAAAGCTTGTTTAGGAGTTTGATAAAAAAAAAAAACCTAGCAAGTAAGATCATCAAATGGAAGGTTTTTCTCATAAGTCAATTGCTTGGATGCTTTCTAGCACAACGGTTTAGAGCTTGCGTCACTCACCGGGACATTCCCACTGTTTTCCTTGCCCTCCCGCCGGCTTGGTGTTTGTGTGCCAATGCGAGTATTTGCCACAACGTCATTTACAAGAATGTTCACAGAGGAGGCAACCGATTATCCCTGTTACTGTTACGTTTACAGCACGAAGCAGAAGCGCGGAAGCGGTCTCAGCAACATGCGGAAAGAACTGAAAAAAAAAGTATGTCAAATGTCTGTTGAATTTTGCAAAGTAGTTATCACTTTCCCCAGAGATTAGATGACAGGTCAACACATGCCAGCAGGCTCTTAGGTACGCTTATATATCATAGTCCTGAAAAAACTGCCATCCCAAATGAAGATAAATGGAAATAAATGAAGATAAGTGAAAAAAAAGGGGGGGGGGGGGCTACAAGTTACGTGAAACAAACTGACTTCAAAGTTTCGTATTTTTTTTCCCTCACCCCAGTTGGTTTCAAGCATCATGACTAACAACCATCAGCTGACCTGTACACTCACTGTCTTCTTATTAATGATACCACGAATAGCAGACAACAGTCACGGCGAACTCGTGTGTGCGACAAGTATGCGGGAATTCGCTATGAACTCCCCTGACACGGGTATGGCAGAACGCAGACTCAGCTCATTCGCACTTCACAGTGCGATATACACGCAATAAAGTCACTGGATCTGGGAAAGTAGCGCCATTGCCTTCCCATCTGCCAGCCAGACACGAACATACAGACGACAAAAGGCGCCGAAAAACAAGGACGAGAGGAGACGTAAACAAATCACTTATATAGCATTGAAAAAAAAAAAAAAAAAAACCTTCGTCACGACTAGGCAGAGTGTAGACCCGTTTTTAGAAAATCAAATTCTATTGTCGATGAGGTTATTGACGTGTCACTTGTGCACATCTTGCCCTTAGCTTTGATTTCAAAAGCCTCCTGGAGCTCCCTGGACATCTTATCTGGGTATCTGGCCAGAAATGTGTCTGTAAATGATGTCATTTGTCCTGTCATTTAAAGACAACATTTATGGCCAGACACCCATATCAGATATCCAGGGAGCTCCAGGAGGCTTTTGAAATCAAGGCAAAGGGCAAGATGTGCACAAGTGACACGTCAATAACCTCATGGACAAAAGAATTTGATTTCCTAGAAACAGGTCTACACCGTGCCTCGTCGTGACAAAGGTTTTTTTTTTTTCAAGGCTATATAAGGGATTCGTTTTTTCATTAAATGTTAGTTCAAGTGTGCCAGCGTTTACGTCTTTCTCGTCCTTGTTTTTTTGGCGCCTATCTTCGATCATGAACCAACTGGCCCAAATTGCCATCTTAATCCTCTCAAGGTGATTGGCTCATTGTTGTTGGTTGCCATGGTGATAGCCACTTTGGTCCCTTTCAAAGCTTTGAAGCTTCGAAAGGGCCGTTAAAACCAGTTGCACCAAGATTGCCATGGAGCATCATCGACTGAAAGCGTTCCTCGGCCAATATGAGCCTCTTTGGCACTGTGTATACAATACCCTTATTACTCATGCTTATTTCCCCAGATCTCTTACAATTGTGTTGCTCTTCTTGAGTGTTTCAAGAGAGTAAAATTATTTTTCAATGCCCCAAAGCATCGAACCTGTGTGTGATGGCACTACGAACATGTACGGCGTCACACACAGGTTCGATGCTTTGGGGCATTGAAAAATAATTTTACTCTCTTGAAACACTCAAGAAGAGCAACACAATTGTAAGAGATCTGGAGAAATAAGCATGAGTGATAAGTTCACTGTATGCACGGTGCCAAAGATGCTCATGTTGACCGAGGAACGCTTTCAGTCAATGATGCTCCATAGCGATCTTGGTGCAACTGGTTTTAACGGCCCTTTTGAAGCTTCAAAGCTTTGCAAGGGTCCAAAGTGGCAATCACCATGGCAACCAACAACAATGAGTCAATCACCTTGAGGTTTTGTCGTCTGTATGCTGGTATCTGTGTCCGGTCAACAGGTGGGAAGGCAATGGCATTACTTTCCCAGATCTAGTGACCTTACACGCAAGGACCCGCCACAAACTCGGGTGTCACAGAAACCCATGTTGCACGCAGATTGCAAAAAACAACAAAAACACGGGTACGAGTTAGGAATTTTCAAGTCACGGGAACGAATACACCGCAAATTCACGTGTCAAGGTAACGGTAAACACAACGAGGGAACCTGCGGCAATCATGCTTGTCACATACATCGTGCAGTTGATGAGATGAAAGAGGGAGCGGGCGTTCCTACAGGACTTTTGTGAATACGCAATTTAATGCGTGCGGTACAGTGAATACATGCGGCCATGCTCAACGCCTGTTACAGGTTTGCTGATATTAATAGCTTAAACAGAAACAAGTGCCGACCAAAGGATAGGTCCACGCCTCGGTGGAGTCTTGCCAATGAAGGGGAGACCCACAGGTTTTCAACAAAACAAGTTTAATACAACTAAAAGTAAAAAACAAAGCACCACTAAAAAAAAAAGGATAACAACTGCCGAGTTGCGAAGACCAACAGGACTCATACACACTTCACCCGGCCTGCACGGGCGGCGAAGATAAAAAGGAACACACAATGAATTAGTAAAAAACTCAAGTATACAGCTTACTACACTGCATTAAACATCTCTTACGTAAGAGCTTCCCCGAACTTCAAAAAAAAAAAAAACTTAGGAGCTTAAATATTATCAAAAATAATACAGTCGGACACCTGTGAGAATAAAAATCAACTACGGAAATACCGCTACCTTAATTACTATATAAAAGTAAATTCGAGGGAACGGGAAATCTCGTCTCAGTGTCCGGGAGTGACGGTCTTGCGAGGCGCCGCTCGATGGGGGAAGGAATGGTCCGGTGGTACCACGGTGGGTTGAGCGGCTTGAAGTGGCCACACAATCACACACACACACACACACACACACACACACATTTCGTCGTCAAAGTCTTCCTTGGTCCAGACTTGGCCCACTACTGTTGTGCTCCACAGACTTGAGGCTAGGATTCTCCCTCTGTTGAGTTTCCCACTCGCACCACTCATCTTTTCTGCAAAAAGTCCCCCTCAACGGGCCCGCATTCTAGCACACAAACAAAAATCAAACCCCAGGACGCTGGCCTGCTAGTCCCCCCATCCTCCCCCAAAGACAACGTCGCTTCGTTTTTGGGGAAGCTGGGTCCCAGTCCCCACACACCGCGAATTTCGTGGAAGGATGCATCAGGCCAGGACAATGGATAGTGTAACACAGCCAGGTTTTGTGACACTGCCCCTCACTTAAGAAGGTTCACAGGTGAATGCTTAAAACTAAACTCTTCACAAAAACTCGGCAAACAAGCACACACACATGAAAAATCAAGAATACTTTACTAAGCAAACCAACCTGCGATATGTATGAGATATAGTCCTGCACACTCCAGCAAAGGGAAGTTTCCATATTTGGAGGATACAAACGAAGTATGGAGTAAACACAACTTACATATATCAGCTTAAGAAAGAAAAACAGTGCCTCATTAGTGAGGTGGACTTACAAGCGGCTTAGGAAATCAGCACCCACATTTTCGCTGCCCTTTATATGTTTGATTGTGAAAGGAAATTTCTGCAACAGGAGGCTCCCCCTCAGCACTCTACTGTTCAGATGCTTCGCGTGATTTATGTACTTCAGCAGCTGGTGGTCGGTTTGTATGAAGAATGTTCTACCGTAAAGGTACGGACTGAATTTCTGCACTCCCCAGACCAATGCCAAGCACTCCCTTTCGATGGTGCTGTATGTGGCCTCACGAGCAAGCAGCCTCCGGCTCGCGTAAGCCACAGGATGTAAGCTGCTATCATGCTGCTGCAGTAACTCAGCTCAGAGACTTGTGTCGGAAGCATCGGTCCCGAGGACAAACTCTTTCCCAAAATCTGGGAAATTCAGGATCGGCAGGTTAGCGATCCGTTCTTTCAGCTCATCGAACGCCAACTGATGAGCGGTCCTCCCCTCAACCCGATTCCTTTCCTTTTTCTTTGTAAGGTCCTTCAGTGGCCCACTGACCTTTGCATAAAGTCGGGAATAAAAAATTCCGGTAGTACCCCGTCAGTTCGATGAACGATCGCACGTGCCACTTGGTGGTCGGCACACTTGCCTTCTTGATTTTGTCGCGTCTTTTAAAGGAGGGAGAGCTGTCCCTGTCCAATGCAGTGACCCAGGAAGTCAACCTGTACCATCCCAAACTCTCACTTGGTTGGGCGAATGGTCAGTCCCACTGCTTGGATATGGCTGAACAGAGTCTGCAGTGCAGTGAGGTGTTGTTCTCAGCTGTCTGTGGTCACCAACACATTGTCCTAGTAACGAGCCATGTCTGGGATTCCATCCACCACCTTCCGCATCAGTTTAGCAAATATTGCCGGAGCGGTCTTGACTCCAAACGGCATGTACCGAAAATGGTACAGAAGTCGTTGAAAATGCGGTCTTGGGCTGAGAAGCATCGCTGAGTGGGATCTACCAGTAGCCCTTGACAAAATCCATCTTTGAGAAATTGCGCTTGTTTCCGACGGCGGCAAAAACTGTGTCGACTCATGGCACGGGTTCAAAGTCTGGGACCAAGGTGCCGTTTAGAAGTCTGAAGTCAATGCACAGCCGATTTGTCTCGTCTGGCTTCTTGGCGAGCAGAACGGGTGCGTTTTATGCAGACTGGATTTTTTTATTATCGCGAGCCTCATCATTTCCTGCCTCTTCCTCAACCTTCGTCTGGGTCGCGAATGGCAGTGGGTATTGTCGCACGTAGATATTGGTATTGTATTGTCAGTACAATACAATACCAATAGTCAATGGGTATTATCAGTAGTCTATTTCAGCTCCCACTGTATCCATGTGGTTTTCCCTGGAACGTCTGAAAAAATGACCTCGTGACTGCGCATTATGCGGTCGAGCTGCGATTTATGCTCAGAACTGATCCTCAATGAAACCCTCACGTCTCCGAGACCTTTCTCTGGAATGCTGGAAGAGGAATCGGCTGGTCATCTTCGGTTTCCGTCAGCGAGATAACCGTGCAGGCCTGTTGCTCGTCTTCCTTCTTAATTCTCTGCTCCTTGTTTTTCTTTAGTAGGTTAGCGTGGAATAACTTTAGGCCGGTCGCTGTCTAGACCTTGTAGTCGCATCCTTGTAGTCGAATAACTTTAGGCCGGTCGCTGTCTAGACCTTGTAGTCGACCGCTCCTGTTTGTTTCGTCATGAGGAAGGGCCCCTTCCACTGCAGAAGCTTCTTGTCCTTGGGGAGCAGTAGGAGAACCTTCTCTCCCGGATGCAAACTCTGCTTCTTGGTTTTCCAGTTGTAGTACCGAGCGCAACGAGCTCCCAGCCTCACGAGTTTCTCGTGGGCAATCTTGCACGTCGCCTCGAGGCGGTTTGAGGTCAAGCAAGTGCTCATACGTGGTCCGGAGCTCTGCGTAGAGCTCGGCATTGGTCCACAACTCCCTCAGATTGGCTAGCGGACCCTGGACATGGCGACCGTACAACACAAAAGGCAAAAAGCCGAGGCTCGTCTGCGGCGCTTCCCGGTAGGCGTACAGCAATGCGGCCAAGTATTGGTCCCAATCCTTGGGCCTTTTGGAGCACATTCGCTTGAGCACGAGTTTTAAGTGTTTTGTTGAACTTCTCCACCAGTCCATTTGCTGTGGGTTGGTAGGGGGAGGTGTGCAACTGCCTTATCGACGGAAGCCGGCTGATCTTTTTCATTAGCTCCGAGGTAAAATTTGAGCCCTGGTCGCTTAAAATTTATCGCGGCATTCTGACCCACGCGAACATCTCGACTAGGGCCTCTGCCACTGTCTCGATGCTGGACAAAGCCACAACGTCTGGGTAGCGAGTCGCATAGTTTGCCATTGGCAGTATGCACCGGTTCCCTCGGCCCGAAGCCAGGGCAATCTGTCCCAGGATGCCGATCACAACCCTCCAGAATAGGATATCTAATAAGAGGCTCCCACTCAGGAGGACGCGAGGGACCTTTCACTTCGGTGTCGTTCGCTGGCACACGTCACACGATAGCCCGAACCGCCATATGTCCGAGCCCAGTCCCGACCTAAACTCTTCGAGGATACGGCTCTTCGTTTTCGCCTGCCCCAGGTGTCCCGCCATAATGCTTTCATGGGCAACTTGGATCACAATTTTTCGGTGGGCCTGATGCATCACGAGCTGCCACGTCTCTCTCCCCAACAGTTCCCGGTATAGTCGATAAAGAAGCCCCCGCACCTCTCCTGTTGTATTAAGTGAGTGTGGTTGTCCTTCCCCTGGCCTTCTCCCCAACCTGCTTGAAGCAGGGGCACAGTGTGTCATCCTCATTTTGCTGCTTTGCAAGCTCCAGCATGTCAATGGCCAGCCCTTAGATTTGAGGCCCACGTGTAGCTTTTTCAATCCAGTTTGTTGTGTCTTTCTCTGGGTCCTGGTATCCACGGTGCACGCCGGAATTCAGGGATCATCCACTTCCCCATGGGTTTCGTGTCCCGGCTCATCTTGGCTCTCTGCGTCACGCTCCGCTGCATCCTCCCGCACTCGCTATGTCGGTATTGGATCGTCCCTCACCTCTAGCTCAATCGAAGGGCCGTCTGGCTCTCTAGCGCCGGGTAAATTCCCGAGTAGTACAGGGACAGGTCCGTGCGAAGGGCTTCAAGTTCTCCGTCGAATAAGGGCATTTTAACATGGACATGGGCCTCGGGAAGCATTTACACAGTCTCGTCGACGAGATACACCGGCTTCTTTGTTCCCGTGAGTCGGCCGTCGTCAAACAATCCTCTTCTGACAATGACCGTGCTACTCCCCGTGTTGCCCCAACGACTGGCATTCCCTCGACCAGAAACTTAAGGTGTGGTTCCATCACCGCGTTGATGACCAAAATCTTTGTACCATCCTTCAGCTCTACGAAACCATCTATGATGTTTTCATCCTTTCTGTTTTGTCGGGACATATAAGGAGTATTCACTGGGCGCCATATTTGTGGGTGCTGTCTAGAGCGCATGCTCAGAACGAGCCCACATTAATAGGCTGCTAAGACCGGCAATCTTGAGGGTGCGGAATGCACGTTACAAAAGAACTGTGGAAGCTCGCCATCAGCACGCGCTCAGCAGTCGCGCACACAGCTATGGCCGCCAGTGAATACTTCCTATAGATGCCTGATGGCCGAGGTTTTGTCTGGCCCTGGCAGACCTTAGTCTTACGTCCTTTCCTGCCACACCTTCGACATGTGGGCACCTGTCTGATGTTGTACGGATTGCGACATTGCGCAGCTTTTTGTTCTATCTTGTTACAGAAGTAGCACCTCATTGCAAGCTGCAGAGGCCTGCCTCCTTTGCTGCTTTTCTTCGCTGAGAATTTTGCTTCGTCTTTCCCAGCTTTCTTTAAGTTACCATGACCTTGCACGTCCAAAAATTGGTCCGCCGTCTCCAACAGACCATCCAGATGTGGCTGTTTCCTTTCCTTCAAGTAGATGGCCAGTGCTGGATGACAGCCCTTTAAGAATTGCTCTGTGATGACTAGCTCCTGGAGACCTTCAAAATCTGGTCACCGCGGTGGCGTCTTGAGTGGCCGTCTCTCCATCGACTCGCTTCCCATTCCGGAATTTATCGGCAGCATCTGCGGGCGGCAATCACCGGAGGGCTTAAACCGTGAGGCATGTGCTAAGGGATGTGGCCCATTGCCTTTCTGGCCACTTTTGGCTTAATGCGACTCCCTCGAACCTTCTTGTAGAAGTGCCGAGGCCGTCCTTCCTTATATCGAGCGCGAGTAAGAGCTTGTTAAACCCCAACTTCAAAACGCTCTGACCCTCACCGTCAGTTCTGGCTCCGGATGAGCGGTTCCTTTCCCTCTTGTTCTTGAGCTCTAGCCTCAGCCTAAGTATCTCGAGCTCCCTCTCGGCGGCTGCTTTCGCCACCTCTTGTTCCCACTTGGTAGCTTCCTTGGTAGCTTCTCGCTCTAGGGCTCTCTCCCCACTTTGTTTTGCAGTTTCTTCCTCTATCCACCTTTTTAGTTTGGTCCCAGGACCACGAGTTTTTCTATCTCCATTTTTAGCCTACCCACACTCACAGCCAAGCGAACTGCTGAACTACATTTCCTTCAGACCACACAGTTCCTACTCTCAACCCTTCACGTGCCACACCTCTCGGGCTGTACCCCTCCAAAGGCAAGTCTCCACCATGGTCAGCCAGGCCCTGTTGCGGACGCCAGTTCCGTCACAGGCTTTCCGATATTCTCAGCTTAAACACAGGAGTGCTGACCAGAGGATAGGTCCACGCCTCGGTGGAGTCTTGCCAATGAAGGGGAGACCCACAGCTTTGCAACAAAACGAGTTTAATACAACTACAACTAAGAGAAAAAAAAACAACAATACTACGAAAGAAAAAAAAAAAGAAAACGGTTAACAAATGCCACTTGCAAAAACAACAGTACTTGAACACGACGCACGAGGACACAGCGCACCCGTAACAAACACTAGGACAACGTTCACAGTCACACCAAAAGAAAGGGACACTTACACAGCGCTGCTTGAACACTTACTTGAACTTATTTCAATCGGCAAGTGCACAGGCGGCGAAGAAAAAAACTATGAATTAGTAAAAAAACTATGAATTGCTAAAAAAACTAAAGTGTACAGCTTAGTACATTATAAACATCTCTTATGTGACAGCTTCCCGAACATAAAAATAATAACTTGGGAGCCTAAATGTTATCAAAAATAATAAAATCAGACACCCGTGAGAATAAAAATCGATTACAGAAATACAGCTACCTTATTTACTATATAAAAGAAAATTTGAGTGGAGGGGAAATCTCATCTCACAGTGTCCGGGAGTGACGGTCTTGCGAGGCGCTGTCCGAAGGGGGAAGGAATGGTCCAGGTGGTACCACGGTGGGTTGGGCGGCTTGGAGTGGCCACACAATCACACACACACACTCTGTCGCCGAAGTCTTCCCCAGTGCAGACCTGGCCCACTACTGTTGCGCTCCACAGACTTGAGGCTATGATTCTCCCTCTGTTGAGTTTCCCCGCTCACACTGAAACCCCAGAACTGGCCCGCTCTTCCCTCCATCCTCCCCCAAAGACAACATTGCTTCATTTCAGCGGAAGCTGGGTCTCAGTCCCCATACCCCGCGAATTTCGTGGAAGGCCGCCCCAGGCCGGGACAATGTAACACAGCCAAAGTTAATAACGCCACTACAAAAAAAAAAAAAAAAGGAAGGTGAAAGGAAGAAAGAAAAAAAAAAAAGGTGAGAGGAAGAAAGAAAAAAAAAAAAGCTTGAGGTACATGTAAGCATCTTTCATGAGTTGTGAATGCGAATGCATGCAAGCCGCTCGTCCGTTTTCTTTTTTTGTCGTCTGTTTGTCCGCTCCTTTTGTCGTCTGCTGCGTACTAGCGCGCGCGCGCGCTTCGGATCTCGAAGGCCATGACGCAGCGGCCGACGGGAGCCCTGTCGACGCGCGCCAGCCAATGGAACGGAAGGCGCGCGGAAACTATCTGCCGTTTTCGCGCTTCCAACTGATGACGTCAGCTCGTTCCATGAGACCAGTTAATGCTTTCGCATTAAAAAAAAAAAACCGCGGAAGGGTACGAGTTAGAAATTGGGAGGTCACGGGAACGAATAACCCGCAGATTGTGCACGCTGCAGATTCGCGTGTCAGGGTGCGGTAAGCACGAGGGAACTCGCGGCGAGCACGCTTCTCATATCGCGCGGTTGATGCGATTAAAAAAACGGGATCGGGGGCCTACGGGACTTTACTGCGTACGTGATTTAATGCGTGCGGTACCTTGAAGACACGCGGCCGTGCTCAACGCCGCTGCCGAAAAAAAAAAGAAAAAAAGTAAACGACGAATTGATGCGAGCGTAGTTTTAGTTTACGCACACGAAAAATCTACGAAATCTACGAAATGTGTAAAATATCCGCGGCATCCTGTGCCCCAGGTTCCGCAATCTCACGGCAGCGTCCCTAAAAAGCGAGTCTCCGCCTGCGAAACGACGCCGCAGATTGCGTAGCAGAGGTTTTTCTTTTTAACAAGAAAAATTCACAGCCTAACTTTTTTTTACAAAAAAAAACAAAAAAACAAAAACAGAACTCCACCTTTTGTTTGCATCTCTGTACTAAACTGCAGCGCGATACGTTAACCTCACGGTAGAGTTAAGCCTTTTTCAAGCACAAGCAAAATAAACCATCTTGAGGGCCACTTGGACATATCAATAAACAAAGTAGGGATCGATAGCAGGCCAGGACTAATTATGTTCATAATGTGATTTTAAATAAAACGTCTCTGTGCCGCCGCCCCCCCCCCCCCCTTTCTCTTTTTTCCAGAGCAACAAAAAGCTTTGATACACTGTTAAAAATGAGTCGTGAAATTTACGAGGAAAGTTCTGGCAGCTCTATTTCCAAACATTTCCCGTCAAAATAACGTACAATCATTTTTTTTAAATTATGTGGGAAAAGTTGTCAAAAAAACGAGGCACCGCATTCTTAGTTTACGAGCATAGACGTGAAAATGACGATTGAATCGTTTTCAAATCTTCCCCCGTGAAAATAACGTACTGTCGTTTTTCTAAATTGACTAGGAAAGTCGTCATTTTTATTTGCGGCTTTGTACGTGAAAATTAGAGGAAATCTCTGGCAGCTCTATTTCCAAACAGTCCTCGTGAAAATGACGTACCAGCGTGTTCTGAAACTGTGTGAGAAAAACATAAAGAAAAGGTGGATTGCATTTTTCAGCTGAAAGTATGTATGTGTAGCATACAGTCATTATGATCAGTGTTCTTCACGTAATTATAAAGACAAAAATTGGAAGATTACTTATCACTTTATTCAAGTTTCCGAGCTTCCTTACTGTACACTCTCCTTGGTGATGATGGTGTGCCATTATATCCTGCGGGAAAAGAGAAGAGAAAATTACCCTATGCCACCCTATGATATAACGTCACATAACTCGCTCAAAGGACTATGAGAGGAAAGCAAGAAAGATAGTAACAGCTTCATCCTGACAAAAGGGTGAGGAAAATTGGACAATAGCATTTCTGAAAGTCTGATATGTCAGACATTGCTGGTGTGCCTTCTTTGCATGCCCAGGGCTATGCTACAGGTAATAGTCTTCACTGCAGGGCACAACATTTATTACATCAAACCTTAGGCACCATAAAGAAAATGTGTGACAAACAATAGCCTTTTCCAGATTCAAGGTTGCAGCTGCTACACTTGAAGCCCATATGAATTGATGAAGGCCACAGCGAAAACATCCGCAAATGGCCATTTTTCAGGGCTGTGCTAATATTAAAATTTTCTTATAGCAGTTTAGTATTATACGGTATTTGATATTGGTTTCAACGTTAATCGTACTACTGTAAACGGCTTAATTTTTGCAAAGGCTTACTGTTTGCGAGTTTATCGAAATTGCTTCAAATTGGTCATGCAAATAAGTAACCCCATGGCTACGAATACATTGAACATTACTCCTCATTGTGAAATTTTGTTCCCACAAAGTATTTCCAAAACTGACACTTCACAAAATGTATGAAATATCAAGCTCGCGAAAATAAAGTCGTTTACGCCAGTCGACCATTTCAAAGCGCTCGTAAAGTCACCATTGCAATGAATTGGCTTTGTTCAGTGCGCTTCTCCGCATGTGCACTGCGCTGCGGAGAAGCGAAACCCATGGAGCAAACTCCGCAATCACATTAATCGCGTTAACACCCAACACCACCTATAGAATAATAAAAGCCTGGGCATCGCCTCCTCTCCCTTCATGAAACGTCATCACAGTCGGATGGCGCTAACTCGGCTACTGGGCCCGAGTCCGACCTTCGACGCGCTGATGGAACACGAGCCCCGGCCCAATCTCAGGCCTCAATCGATCTGGCTGTGATGACGGTGCGGAGGCCTTCTGCTTATCTAGGTGGTGGTGTAACACCCCGGTCGCAAGAATCTCGCTTTGTCGTAGCGCAGACTCATACTTTGGTGGGAAATGCACACCTCTATAGCGGAGAGGTTTTGACATGTACACGGGAGGAATTAAGAAAAAAATTTAAAAATGGTTACGTGAATGTTTATGCATCTGATGGATGTCGGTACTCCCCTCAAGGTCAAATTTAGAAGACAAATAACACTGCAGCTATTCTGTTATCAAGAATATGTATTAGGCTGCAATGTCCTAACATGCTATGTCACGACATTGCAGCAACAGTTCTAATTTGAAATTGAAGGATGAGCATGGCGAGAAGGCCATCAAATCGTGTATTTATACTCACAACCTCTATGTGGGCCTTGACCTGATGATAGCCAGAGCCACTACATAATTTGGATCAGAACTAACAGAGCTTTGGCAATGGGGCGATGATAACGAGATCAATTAGAATTTCATTTAAAAAGTATATGTATTGCCCTCATGCTGATTATGTACACTTATAAATCTATATGCCCATGCAGCATGCTGCTGACAAGCATAAATAAATGACAAGCTTTGCTTGCTCCCTCGATTACAACTGTGCAGCTTAAGCAGATCCTTGAGAATTTTAAGAGAGCATTCAGTTTGGTAATCAAAATTATTCACTTCTAACTTTATTTCAGTGGATGACTACCTGCCCCTGATATTAGGTATTTTTTTTGTACCATACCTAAAGTTACTATTCGTGCACGATCATGCTCCTTCACTGACATATTACTGCATTTTGAAAACATATGTACTAAAGTAATCAAAGCAGCCTACAGCTAAACAAGTGATACCAACACTGTCAGGATGGCTGAGGCTAGCGTGACGGTAACAGGCTTGGAGAGAGGTGCAGACACTGTGATATTCAACTGAAAAGTTAATAAGCTCAAGTCATTATACACTTTAAGCCTAAAATTCATGATTCACACATGCCTATTATTCTCAGTATGAAGCCAAAGGCGAACCAAGTAGTAGTCCGTTGATTTATTACCGAAATAGAATACAATTTGAATACCAAACTGGATGCTTTGCTTATTTTTGGAAGGTTGCGATAAAAAATGCACTACTTAACTGGGTGAAAAACAAAGCCTTGTAACACAATCATGTGCATGATTACATTCTACAAGTCGTTTTACATGTATACACATCATTCTATATCAAAGCTAACAGAATTTTCAAAAAAGGCCGCAAAAGTTATCAGAATGTCTTCTTCATTGCGCATTCGTAGGACTCTGTGGACATCAGTAAAGGGGATAACCGTCACAGTATGTTGACTAATTGACGAAAATTTGTTAGCTTTGTAACTAATGGCTTTATCGGCCATGCTGCAACAGCAGTGTTAAAAGCCAGCCAATATTAAAGGCTATCCCGACTTAAACAATTCACGAAATGCCAAGCGGCTTCCACATATTCATTGTCCAACTTTTGTGTTTTAATGTCGGATGCAAAAACCGCGCTCAGGAGCTCAAGAATTTGTGCCGTTAATGGTGGGTGGGAGAGTGACATAGTCGTACTGGGCACATCGTCACTATCCCGACAGTGTGTCCTCGGTAGATGCATCCGCGTCATACTTCCAAGATAAAAAAGGTGCGTCCGAAGTAACCACGTCCGCACAACATCCTGAGGTCTTCCCCGAGTACGCAATTTTCGAATCGGGTGACAAAAAAAGCAAATTTTTAGCATTCCATATCTTGAACCTTGTTGCTATACAGAAATTCTGTTAGTCTAATATTTACTGCCTTTGAAACTAGAATTGAAACGTATCCCATAAAACAATTAATTAAAAACATTATTAAAAAAATTTTGTTCATTAGTTTTGATTAACATTCTGCAACGGTTATCCCCTTATCTAATGTCCTCCGAGCCCCATAAACACACAGTGAGGGAATCATTTAAGTAACTCGTGCCATTCTTTTTTTTTTTTTAATTTCGTTCGAATCAAAATAGACAGCTTTGTATACATGTATATAAAAATATTGAATGCATGTCCATCCCACTATAGAGGTCCAACTTTTCCTTAGGTAAAACTGGATCAAACTGGAGAAGGCCAGTTTTACATAAACCCCCAGCATGGTATGTACCAAGGGCCGCCAGAAATGATTGCTCACCTCAGAACACTCTGTGCGGCTTGAAGAAAGCGGCTTGCGGTCTTTGACGGTGGGTCTACCCGCTTGGTGCAGCTGGGACCTGCAAGAAAGTTAACGCAGCTTGCTATATACCAGAAACTAACAAAGACAAGGCCAGTACTACATAAACCCCCAGCAGGCATGCACCAAAGACCGCCAGAAATGATTGCTCACCTCACTCAACACTTTGTGCGGCTTGAAGACAGCGGCTTGCGGTCTGACGGCGGGTCAACCCGCTTGGTGTAGATGGGAACTGCGAAAAAGTTAATGCAGCTTGCCATATACCAGAAAATAACAAAGACAAGGTCAGTATTACATAAACCCCCAGCATGGCATGCACCAAAGACAGCCAGAATTTATTGCTCACCTCATAGAACACTTTGTGCGGCTTGAAGACAGCAGCTTGCGGTCTGAAGGTGGGTCAACCCGTTTGGTTTAGATGGGAACTGCGAGAAAGTTAATGCAGCTTGCCATGTACCAGAAAGTAAAAAAGACAAGGCTAGTATTACATAAACCCCCAGCATGGCATGCACCAAAGACAGCCAGAAATGATTGCTCACCTCATAGAACACTTTGTGCGGCTTGAAGACAGCGGCTTGCGGTCTGACGGTGGGTCAACCCGCTTTGTGTAGATGGGAACTGCGAGAAAGTTAATGCAGCTTGCCATATACCAGAAAATAACAAAGACAAGGTCAGTATTACATAAACCCCCAGAAGGGCATGTACCAAGGACCACCAGAAATCATTGCTCACCTCAGAGAGCACTCCACGCGGCTTGAAGAGAGCGGCTTGCAATTTTTGTTGCTGGGACCTGCAATATATTTAATACAGCCTGGCGTATTAAATATACGCCAGGCTGTATTAAATATACAGCACATGTCCCAAAGACCACTACAAATGCACGCTCACCTCATGGAACATTCCATGTGGCTTAAAGAGAACGGCTTGCAATCTGTAATGGTGCGTGCACCTGTTTGGTGCAGCTGGGACCTGCAATAAATTTAGTACAGCTTGCCATATACCACAATGTAACAAAGACAAGGCCAGTAATACATAAGCCTAAAGCACGACATGTCCCAAGGATTGCTAGAAATGCTTGCTCACCTCATAAAGCACCCCATGCGACTTGAAGAGAGCGGCTTGCAACCTGAGGGTGAGTGCACCTGCTTGGTGCAACTGGAACCTGCAATAAATTTAATACAGCTTGCCTTATACCCACAAAGTTACAAAGACAAGACCAATACTACATAAGCCTCCAGCATGAAATATCCCAAGGACCACTAGGAACACTTGCTGAACTCATAGAGCTCTCCATGCGGCTTGAAGAGAACGGCTGGCAATCTTTGGATAGTACCTACGGGTTCATTTCCCTTCCTTGATGAGCCTGAGCACTTTCGGATAAATGCCGCTCTTTGCGGTATGGCATGGTGCACACCTGGTACCTCTTTTGAGGTTTATCTGGCCAAAGTACCTATAACAAACATATAAAAATTGGGTCACACACTGCAGTAGCCAGCAATACCACAGCAATGACAAATGTTAGAGGAGAGAACAAACATAAAATTATGTTTACTAACCAAAATATGTTAATTACCTTCTTAAGTATTGGTATAATGGGCTATGCTGCGATTGCAATTTTAAACGGAGACATTATTAAAGCCCAACCTAAATGAAACAATTTTGTGAAAAAGCAGCAAGTTTTGGGTAATCCATGTTTTTCGGAAATCGCCGGTTAGAGTTTTGGGGTTACATTACTCTCTTTAAAATTGCAATTGCGAAGAGGCCCATTAAACCGCTAAATAATAATAATAATAATATAATACATTTATTGTATCTAGCGCACATCAGTTAGCATGACGGGCACATCACAGCCAACATGAGGCTTGTGGGATATGCCACCCTGAAATTAACAGTCCAACATAGCTATACTTTGAGCCCGAGTGCAAAGTGAAACAACTATATGCAGACGTCATTAGGATGTCACAGGTGCCATGTGACACAGTTAGATGCAGACACACACCATGCACATGCACACCAACATATGCAAATGCAACGTTAGGTTTGAAAATAGCCACTGTAAAAAAGAGGAAGCAATTATAACCTCGTTAAAAAAAAATCATGCACTAATGATAATAAACCTAACTATACTAAACAAATAACGCAACTATACTAAACACAAATTCATTAAACCAAGTCCAAAGGGGAAGTGTCACGGCCGGGGTGTCTGAAGCTGCACAAGTGTAATCTACAGTGAAATAAGAAAAGTAAAAAGCTATGTAATTAAACAGTGACTTTACAATTTTCGGTTAATTAGTAAACATATTTTGATAGTTTATCCGCCTGTTTAATGTCCGCCGAGCCCTACTATTATACAGTGAGGATGGCATCCACATATATATCACCTTCATTTTCGTTACAGTCCGTTAAAGATTACAAAAAAAAGATATATCACAAGAATCTTTCGACGTCATTTCAGCTGTCTAATGACTCAGGTGTGCAAATGAATGAACAGTACTCATCAATGAGAAATAAAACAAGAAAGCGCAGAAAAATAAATAAAATATAAACTTCTGTGAAGCCGATCAGCCGTTGGGTATGCTGAGCCAATTATCACGATTTTGCGAAATGTTCACCCCTAAACAGACAGTGCGGTGGAAGCTGCATGTTCGTTTGACCAGTCAACTGTCGATTCTGCACAACGTGGTCACCGCCTCTCGCATACTCACGCGGGGAGAGCGAGGTCAAGCGATAAGAGGCTTTAATTATAGTTGGCGAACAAGTAGCTTGCACCGCACTGTCAGCGTAGGCGTGAACGGAATATAGGACATGCAAAAATCTAAAATATATGTACCGTATTTTCCGGGCTATAGTCCGTACCCGGTCCGCAGGGGCAAATTGGGGGTCTAAAGTAAAAGTTCTTGCTTAGATACTTAGATAGTCCGCGTGCCGTGCATAGTCGGCACCTGGTGCTTAGTCGACACGAAAATCTTCCTATAGACGGCACACCTTGACACATGTCTGCTTTCTTAGCACACAAAGAAGCCTACAATCAGGCACGTAGCCAAAATTTTGTTTCGGGGGGGGCCTCCCCCTGGCTACGTGCCTGCCTATAATATACATAAATCATCATTAACATACTCTTTCACTCACAAAATCCGTCACATCTCCTCATAATGAACGATCTTGAAAAACAAAATTCGTGTAGAGTCCGCACGCGTAGAGAGTCCGCACAGCCTAAAATTTCAGCTTTTAAACATGTATAGACCTTGGACTATAGCCCGGAAAATAAGATATAAAAAATAAGCACACTGTTAAATATAAAGTCAGAGCCAGCAGCGAGCTGCAGAGTGGATGTTTACAACAATTAACCCTCCAAACTGCTTGAGAAATTTCCCGTCAAATTACGAGGGCGGTCAATAATTTTGTGCGCGTCTTAGAGGCTCGTGAATCGAGTGCACTGGAAACTTCCGTTTTCGAAGCCGCTAAAACGTCGTTCAATGACATTGCATCGTTACAAAGACGTTAGCCGCTCGCTTATGTTGTCTGGCTGCATGAATGTTGTTGCAAAAACAAACACAGAAACTAAGCTTCCATAAAAGCTCGTACTCGCGAGTTCTTCTAAGAGATAAGGCGCAGGGCTCTGAGTAAAGGCGCCGCCGCTGCAGCACGGATAAATAAACACGTGCATATTATAACGGAAACATAACGTGCTGAAAAAGAAACACCAAAAGCACGATGTGTCGGTGGACGCCCGTGTTCTCAGACCGCAGATTTCGAACACGCTCGAGCGCTTTCCGTCTTCAACCGAAAGCACTCGAACCGCGAACATGGAGAAATATTCGATTACAATACGTAAGCAAGACATTGCAAGGATAAAGTCACATTGCATACCTTGAAGTGGGCGATTTAGTCGTCGATGAGCTGATGAGGCCCTGATGCATCACAGAACACTACACTGACCACGATGTCAACAGCCACCGAGGCGAGTTCGACGAACGCCCGAAGAGCGATAGCATGGCGATAGCTGCTGCAACCTCTGTTTGCGCCTGCGCGGCACGGGCGCAAGACTGGCAAGACTCGGAGCAAAACCGCAAAACAACAGAGATGGGTGTTGCAACAACCGCAACAGCGCACCAACACCGCCATTCTGCGAGAGAGGAGGGCCGCGAAAGAGCTGCGGGGCTGCGCGCTGCGCGGCGGGGCATTCAACTCCTCGCCATCTGCGCATGCTCGCACTCCTGGGATTTCGGCTTTTCTGGAAGGCTCGGCTCTCGCGCCAAATAAATAATGAGGGCATCCTCGTATTTTGAAATGATGAGCGTGCCCGTCTTTTTTGACGAGGGAAAGACACGTCAAATTGACGTAAATTTTTTAGTGTATGAAAAAGGCTTAACTTTCTCTCGAGACATTGGATTGTTTTTTTTTTTGTAACTTGTGATTGAAGTATAATTGGATAAAGTTACAACACATGTCCACCATTTAGACTCACTACTACTACTACTAATAATATTAGTAGTAGTAGTAATAATAAGAAAAACGGACGAGGAAGAGACGCGTACTGGCGCTATGTTGTATACGTCTCTTCCTCGTCCGTGTTTTCTTCCTCGTCAGTGTTTTTTGCGCTTTTGCGTTGGTCCAACTAGCCCATTTCAGTTTTAGTACATTAGCGCCTGGTATATCATCTTTGAGTTACTAAATGGCACTCACCAGTGGCGATCCTTAGACGAGCGCAGCGGAGAGTTGTAAAGAATGCCGAACGCTGACCTCGGTGTTTAGCAGACGATGTAGCAATTTGCACTTCCAACGGCTGATTTTCGGATTGGCTTCATCCAACGACCTTGCTTCGTCATAAAACCGACGAAATAACATTATTATAGGCCGTGTTCCAAAATTTACTCGATCTTACTCCAGGGTAAGGGTTTTGTACCCTTGGCGTTCTAAAACCTACCCGCGTCCAGTTTTTCAATCTGTGCTGTCACGTGACACGATCCGCCGGAGTAACTCGAATCTATTTAGGTAAGATTTGGAACACAGGCAATTGAGGTACCTATTATCGAATTTATTTGTTTGAGGAATGTTAATTTAATCATTACAAAAATATATAAATATTTTACAGTCTTTCGAATTATGAAAGTTTTTGAGAAAATATATAGATATAAAAAAATATATTCCGAAGTAATGTGTTAATTACTTCGGAATAAATAGTGTATGTACTGTGTTAAGAAAAGAAACAATAAAATATTTATTACTTATTTATTGAGGAACCGAAAGAAAATGAGGCGCGACGGTGCAGAAGCTTTCGGTGAGAAGCAAACATATATTTCCCGCCCTTTTAGGAGGTGTCGTCTGTTAGCAGCTCAACCCGCCATATCCAAACAGCCGTCCCCGTTGGCGAGTCGTCCACTACCCGCGTTTTCAGCTTCACTTTTCGTCGTTGAGCACTGCGACTGGATCAGCGCCCAACTGCCAAATTCCGACGCTATGGATCGCGGGGTTCCCTCGAACCGGGAAAGGAATCGAAAGAGGCGGCAACGACGCAGGGCGAGGAAGCTTGCGTCCGAGCAAATAGCGAGCGTTCGGATGCAACAGGTTACCGACCACTCCACATCAGTCGAAGAGCCTATGGAAGAAGACCAAGGGATCATCAACCCTCCCTCCCAGCGCTCTCCCGGCCACGGCGAGTCGCCCAAAGCCACCACGTCGGGGAGCGGAAAAGCTGCCTGCTCTGGCGCCTCCTGGATTGCACAGAAGCCAGGAGAGCCTGTGGGAGACTCTTCATCAGCAGCTCCGCCGGACGGGCACGTCGAGATGACCCCCGCCACTTCAACCTCCGCCAGTTCAACCTCCGCCGCATCGACACCCGCCGCCGGTTCAACCTCCGCCGCATCGACACCCGCCGCCGGTTCAACCTCCGCCGCATCGACACCCGCCGGTTCAACCTTCGCCGCATCGATACCCACCGCTTCAACCTCCGCGCAGGGCGCACTGCCAAGCGACGGAGGCCCGAGCACAGAGCCATCTGATCGGGAGCGCCTGAGAGTATGGGCAGTCAACCATGCGATCAAACACGTCGCCCTGAACGACCTCCTCGTGTTTTTGGCGCCCAAACTTCCAGGGCTACCCACTGACGCCCGGACACTTCTGCACACTCCCAGAGCCACAGAAATCCACCAGTGTGGCTCGGGTGAGTACATCCACATCGGATGCACAGAAGGGATCCAGAGATGCCTGCGCTCTGGATTTGCTGACGGCAAAGACTCGTCTGTTATGCACCTCAGCATCAACATCGACGGCCTGCCTCTCTTCTCTGGCTCATCCATGCACGTTTGGCCAATTCTCTGCATGTCATTGGACACAAATGACACAGCGCCATTCCCGATCGGCATTTACTGCGGCCTCAACAAGCCTGATGATATCAATGCCTTTCTTCAGAATGCAATTTCTGAACTGAAGGAACTGCTCCAAGCAGGTGTACAATGCAGCGGGGCAACCATTTCTGTTCTCCTGCATTCAGTGGTGTGCGATACGCCGGCAAGGAGCTTTACGAAGAATGTGAAGGCCCACAACGGCTATTTCGGGTGCGATAAGTGCACTCAGAGAGGCTCCTGGAGAGGGAGGATGATCTACCCCAAAGTCGACGCTCCACTTCGGACTGATGCCTCCTTTCGAGATGTGGAACAGCCAGAACATCACAACGGTGCTTCACCCTTCATGGAACTGGAGGGCCTCGGGATGGTGTCCCAGTTCCCTGTGGACCCCATGCACTGCGTCTATCTGGGCGTAGTGAGGAAGCTGCTGTGCTATTGGACACAGAAGGGTCCCAGGTGTGTCCGCCTGCCCTCTGCCAAGGTTGCGGAACTCTCAGACAACCTCAACGCCGTGAAGTCTTCCATGCCAAGGGAGTTTTCCAGGCATCCTCGCGTCATGCGGGAGCGCGGGCATTGGAAAGCCACCGAATGCAGGTACTTTCTCCTGTATGCAGCACCTGTTGTGCTAAAGTCTGTGCTGCCTGCGCACATTTATGTGCACTACATGTGCTTGCATGTCGCCATTCGGATCCTCACTTGTGACAGCAGCCCTGCACAAATTATCACGTATGCCGAGTCACTGTTGGAGTATTTTGTCAAGGAAACAGGGCGTCTGTATGGTGAGGAAGCTTTAGTGTACAATGTTCATGCACTAACACACCTTGCCAACGACGTCCGAAGGCTGGGAGCACTGGAGTCCTTCAGTAGCTTTCCCTTTGAGAACCACCTCGGCATGCTAAAACGCATGCTGAGGTCAGGTAACAGACCTCTTGCACAGCTCTGGAGGAGGCTCTGCGAGAAAGCCAATGCAGCAGAACATGCACGCGAACCTGTAAAGGTGGAGCTCCACGGCGCCCACGAGAATGGGCCACTTGTGCAGGGCTGTGCAGGTTGTGCGCAGTATTCGAAAGTACAATGCAAACTTGGAATCGTCACGGTGTCCCGACCCGACGACTGTGTCCTGGGGCATAACCGGGACGTGTACAAAGTTGACAACATTCTTTCTTTTGGCGGTGACATCTACCTCGTTGCGAGGGAGTATCGTGATTCAGCGAGGGAGCTTTACGATGAGCCATGCTCCTCTTCACTCATCCAAGCGTCGTACGTCACAAGCCTCTCGTCACGCTTGCTCCTCATCCCGCTCAGCGCTCTCGCAGCGAAGTGTGTTTTGTTGCCACATCGGAGAGGGTTCGCTTGCATGCCTATTTTACATACATTGCAGTAAATGCAGGCATCATGGGATTTGTGGGATTTTTAGTACACGAAGAAGACAATTCACAGCCTATGTAAGCGAGCTTTCTTTTGACGGTTACGGCACTCTACACTGTGCGACACTGCTAGCACTAACACGACTTTCAATACTTTTTTGCATTTTACTCTGTATTTTCGGGCATGAAATTTCACCATGTTGGTTGGTTTTCCAAATCAGCACTTTCCTTCACTCTAGTGAATGAATGGATGGATGTTAATGGCTATACCCTTTATAATGGGCAGTAGCTTGCATCACCTAGCCTAGTCGTTTGATTCCAAAAGAAAGAGAAAACCCTTGATCCCTTGTTCGCACTCACCATGTCTAGCAGTGTAAAGCCTGTTTATTTTTCCTAGACTTGTGGACAGACATACACTTTTTAGCAAGAAATAAGATATGCGAAAACCAAGTTAAATTGATAACACCTAGTAACTACCATTTAGGTGGGATGTGATGTCAACTCCATTGTTATGAGATGGGAGCCTCCACTTTTACTTGCATACAGAAGGTACAGCTGCAACGGAAAAAGAGTAGCACGAGCGACTGACGACTGGAGTGGCAAAATTGCGACACGCAGCGCTATTGCTCCCGAGCGCGTCGATTGCGAGAGTGACAGCCACATTCCCTGCCACACCGCGGGGGTGGCCGGCAGAAAACTGAGGGGTAAGACAGCTTTCGAAATGCCTTTTTGAGGATGGGCTGCTTTCTGCTGGCCACCCCCGCGTTGAGGCATGCAACATGGCTGTCACTCTCGCTATCGCCGCGCTTGCAAACAATAGTGTCAACTGTCACGATTTTGCCGCTCCGGTCGTTGGTAACTTGTGCTACTTTTTCCGTTGCAGCAGTACATATATCTTGTCTTGATGGTTCGACGGTTTTGTGAAAGGTCAGTTTTTCTTTCATATTTATGTTTACTATAACATAGCTGGGAAGTTACCAGAAACAAACCTCGGTCTCGCATGATTTTTGTTCGAGTTATTCTATCAGATTGCAGCGAGATTGATTTCTGTGTGTCTATCAAATAAACTATGTCATATGGATGTTGCCTGCTGGACGTTATTACCATGCATGGTACTTCTACCATGCACCTTGAATAACGAGATAATAGCCTACAGGGAAAAAGTAAAATGGTAGTACATACAACTGACACATTTTAAATCAACAATTACTTTTAACATTTTTCCATGTATCATTTCATTGTAATTACAATTTCAGTTCGTGTCCCACTTCATTATATCGGAAATTACAGTCACACTGCTTGACTAATATATTGAAAAAAATTATAATTATCAGGATGTTATTTACTATGAGCTCCAAAAGCAGTCAAATTCAAAATTATAAATTTTATTACAAGTTATATTTGAATATACGTTTCACATACATAACCTGTTAGCAACAGTACTTGCAAGAGGCTCAAAAAAAAACAAAAAAAAAACAACTCTTACTATTAACTTACTATACTTGAGCTGCAAGACCACATCAAAAGGAAGCATGATGTAGTCAAAGTTTGAGCGTGCAGTACTTTTGCGAAATGATGGGGATAACGACTCAGTGAAAAAATATATGTTGTTTCATAATCACATATGACGTCTTCCAAGAAATGTTGCATGTCCACATAGATGATTTATGCTTCCGACTTAGCAACATCTTGTTTTTAAGGCTCTATTTTTAATTTTAACCGAGATCCTGATGGCTTCCGCAACCAGTTTGCACGTGTGTCAACTTGCCCTTTACTACACTAAAAAGATATTTGTTACTCCAGTGCATTAGGGAAAGAGATATCAAACGTCTTGCTTCATCCGATTTGTTCATGTCGGGCAGGTTTTCCCGTAAGTAATGAGAGGGTACTCCCTGCAAGGAAGGGCAGTGGCTATTCTGCATTAGGATAATGCCAGAATATAGAATGAAAAGCAGCTATTTTTACTCTAATTTCAGTAGTAGTGTTTGCAGCATGGGTGATATACGGCATTTATGACGTTTGTGATACCAAATGTGGTGCTTTAGTCGTCTAATTATTGTCTTTCCAACCTTCTCGTAGCATCGTTACCGAAAATCCTGCAGATACAGCATGCCTTACTTATGGCAAGGCATGTGAGCATGCTTTGCAAATCTTTCCTTTTCTATCCACAACTGCAGCTCCATAATTTTCTGAGCATTCACATAATTTACCATCCTGACCTAACTTTTTTTTTTTCATTTAGAGCATCCCGCAACCTCCTTTTGTTTCCGGGCCAGTATGCAGGTCGGTATTACAAATGGGTTGTTAAGAAATTATATACGAATGCATTACGCTAGCTTGGAGGCCTATGAGGTACAACCTTGTGAACTACTAATAGTAAAAAATAAATGTCTGGTACGTCGTGCCACAAATTAAGCCAGGCGAGCCGGCAGTCCAGCTGCCAGCTCGATCGACAATGGTTGGGGGATCAACGGCCTGTCTGCCTGATGCACTGCATGGCTGTCTCCTTTCCATTAATACGGTACCCCTTTGTCTCATCGGCAACTGCAATGCAAGGGGGGAAAAACTGGTCACTAAAACTAAGACCAACGAAAAAGTCTACGCCTCCCCACAAGAACCAGAGGAGCCACAGAAATCCATCAGTGTGGCACGGGCGAGTACATTCATATCAGATGCAAAGACGGGATACCAGAGATGCCTGCGCTCTATAAATTTGCCGACGGCAAAGGTTCTGGTATGCGCCTCACTATCAACATCGACGGACTGTCTCTGTTCGCTGGCTCATCCATGCACGTTTGGCCAATTCTGTGCAAGTCATTGGACACAAAGGGCACAGCGCCGTTCCCCATCGGCATTTACTGCGGCCTCAACAAGCCTGATGACATCAATGTCTTCCTTCAGAAAAGCAATTCCTGACCTCAAGGGACTGCTCCAAGTAGGCGTACAGAGCTGTGGGGGCAACCGTTTCTGTTCTACGTTCAGTGATGTGCGACATGTCGAAAAGAAGCCCCACCAAGAATGTGAAGGCCCACAACGGCTATTTCGGGCACGATAAGTGCACCCTGAGAGGCTGCTGGAGAGGGAGGATGACGTACCTGAAAGTTGACGCTCCACTCCGGACTGACGAACATCCCGACGGAGCGTCACCCTTCATGGAACTCGAGGGCCTGGGGATGGTGTCCCAGCTCCCTGTGGACCCCATGCACTGCGTCTATCTGGGCGCAGTGACAAAGCTGCTGCGCTATTGGGCACGAAAGGGTCCCAGGTGTGTCCGCCTGTCCTCTGCGCCAAGATTGCGGAACACTCTCAAAACCTCAATGCCATGAGGTCTCCCCTGCCAAGGGAGTTCCCCAGGCAACCTCGTGCCATGCGGGAGCGCGAGCATTGGAAAGCCACCGAATGCCGGTACTTTCTCCTCGCGTCATGCGTGAGCGCCTGACGCGAGGATGCAGGGACTCCCTCCCGTACGCAGCACCTGTTGTGCTGCATTCTGTGCTGCCTGTGCACACTTACGTGCACCCCATGTGCTCGCATGTCGCCATTCGGATCGTCACTTGTGTCGGCAGCTCTGCACAAATGATTACATATGCCGAGTCACTCTTGGAGTATTTTGTCTAGGAAACACGGCGTCTGTATGGAGAGGAAGTTGTAGTGTACAATGTTCATGCACTTACACACCTTGCCAACGACGTCCGAAGGCTAGGAGCACTGGAGTCCTTCAGTCTGCATTCCCTTGGGGAACCGCCTCGGCATGCTACATCGCATGCCGAGGTCGGGTCGCAGACCTCTTGCACAGCTCTGGAAGCTGCTCTGCGAGAAAGCCAATGCGGCAAAATATGCACGTAAACCCGTAAAGGTGGAGCTGCATGGCAGCCAGGAGAACGGCTGTGCACAGTACTCGAAAGCACACTGCAAACTTGGAATCTTTGGGGCGTCCCGTCCTGGGGCATAACCGGGGAGGTGTACAAAGTTTGCAACATTCTTTCTTTTGGAGGTGACATCTACCCCATTGTGAGGGAGTTTTGTGATTCTGCGAGAAAGCCGTGCAATGGGCCGCACTAAGGCTACGTTGATGGAAACAACGTAATGGGATGTTCCTCGACATGCTTTACAACCTCAGTATTGCAGGGTTCACGCACAAATCAGACCGACAAATCAATAAGTAAAATAGATGGGTTATGGACAGATAGACAAATCAATAAATAAAATAGAAGGGATCACATCGACAAGTAAAATAGGAGGGTTATAAATGGTAGGCACGAAACTACCTAAAGTGCATCTGAAAACTTATCAAAATCAAGTGGACGTGTTGCATCATCGATACTGTTTTAGTTTGTAATAGTTATAGGAAAGAAAGAATTAACAACAATTAAGGTGACATTGATATGGTACAATGTTTAAGGGATCAGAAGCATGAGTGCGTGATTGAGTAGTAAAATCAATACAACTGTTACGATCAAGTACACCGTTATTATTAACTATTTTATGTAGGAGCGTAAGAAGTTCAACTTTGCGCCCAGAAGCCAGGTACTCTGGTCACTAAAACTAAGACCAACGAAAAAGTCTACGCCTCCCCACAAGAACCAGAGGAGCCACAGAAATCCATCAGTGTGGCACGGGCGAGTACATTCATATCAGATGCAAAGACGGGATACCAGAGATGCCTGCGCTCTATAAATTTGCCGACGGCGAAGATTCTTCTGGGATGCGCCTCACTATCAACATCGACGGACTGTCTCTGTTCGCTGGCTCATCCATGCACGTTTGGCCAAATCTGTGCAAGTCATTGGACACAAAGGGCACAGCGCCGTTCCCCATCGGCATTTACTGCGGCCTCAACAAGCCTGATGACATCAATGTCTTCCTTCAGAAAAGCAATTCCTGACCTCAAGGGACTGCTCCAAGTAGGCGTACAGAGCTGTGGGGGCAACCGTTTCTGTTCTACATTCAGTGATGTGCGACATGTCGAAAAGAAGCCCCACCAAGAATGTGAAGGCCCACAACGGCTATTTCGGGCACGATAAGTGCACCCTGAGAGGCTGCTGGAGAGGGAGGATGACGTACCTGAAAGTTGACGCTCCACTCCGGACTGACGAACATCCCGACGGAGCGTCACCCTTCATGGAACTGGAGGGCCTGGGGATGGTGTCCCAGCTCCCTGTGGACCCCATGCACTGCGTCTATCTGGGCGCAGTGACAAAGCTGCTGCGCTATTGGGCACAGAAGGGTCCCAGGTGTGTCCGCCTGTCCTCTGCGCCAAGATTGCGGAACACTCTGAAAACCTCAATGCCAAGAGGTCTCCCCTGCCAAGGGAGTTCCCCAGGCAACCTCGTGCCATGCGGGAGCGCGAGCATTGGAAAGCCACCGAATGCCGGTACTTTCTCCTCGCGTCATGCGTGAGCGCCTGACGCGAGGATGCAGGGACTCCCTCCCGTACGCAGCACCTGTTGTGCTGCAGTCTGTGCTGCCTGTGCACACTTACGTGCACCCCATGTGCTCGCATGTCGCCATTCGGATCGTCACTTGTGTCGGCAGCTCTGCACAAATGATTACATATGCCGAGTCACTCTTGGAGTATTTTGTCTAGGAAACACGGCGTCTGTATGGCAAGGAAGTTGTAGTGTACAATGTTCATGCACTTACACACCTTGCCAACGACGTCCGAAGGCTAGGAGGACTGGAGTCCTTTAGTATGCATTCCCTTGGGGAACCGCCTCGGCATGCTACATCGCATGCCGAGGTCGGGTCGCAGATCTCTTGCACAGCTCTGGAAGCTGCTCTGCGAGAAAGCCAATGCGGCAAAATATGCACGTAAACCCGTAAAGGTGGAGCTGCATGGCAGCCAGGAGAACGGCTGTGCACAGTACTCGAAAGCACACTGCAAACTTGGAATCTTTGGGGCGTCCCGTCCTGGGGCATAACCGGGGAGGTGTACAAAGTTTGCAACATTCTTTCTTTTGGAGGTGACATCTACCCCATTGTGAGGGAGTTTTCTGAGTCTGCGAGAAAGCCGTGCAATGGGCCGCACTAAGGCTACGTTGATGGAAACAACGTAATGGGATGTTCCTCGACATGCTTTACAACCTCAGTATTGCAGGGTTCACGCACAAATCAGACAGACAAATCAATAAGTAAAATAGATGGGTTATGGACAGATAGACAAATCAATAAATAAAATAGAAGGGATCACATCAACAAGTAAAATAGGAGGGTTATAAATGGTAGGCACGAAACTACCTAAAGTGCATCTGAAAACTTATCAAAATCAAGTGGACGTGTTGCATCATCAATACTGTTTTAGTTTGTAATAGTTATAGGAAAGGAAGAATTAACAACAATTAAGGTGACATTGATATGGTACAATGTTTAAGGGATCAGAAGCATGAGTGCGGGATTGAGTAGTAAAATCAATACAACTGTTACGATCAAGTACACCGTTATTATTAACTATTTTATGTAGGAGCGTAAGAAGTTCAACTTTGCGCCTAGAAGCCAGGTACTCTGGTCACTAAAACTAAGACCAACGAAAAAGTCTACGCCTCCCCACAAGAACCAGAGGAGCCACAGAAATCCATCAGTGTGGCACGGGCGAGTACATTCATATCAGATGCAAAGACGGGATACCAGAGATGCCTGCGCTCTATAAATTTGTCGACGGCAAAGATTCTTCTGGTATGCGCCTCACTATCAACATCGACGGACTGTCTCTGTTCGCTGGCTCATCCATGCACGTTTGGCCAATTCTGTGCAAGTCATTGGACACAAAGGGCACAGCGCCGTTCCCCGTCGGCCTTTACTGCGGCCTCAACAAGCCTGATGACATCAATGTCTTCCTTCAGAAAAGCAATTCCTGACCTCAAGGGACTGCTCCAAGTAGGCGTACAGAGCTGTGGGGGCAACCGTTTCTGTTCTACATTCAGTGATGTGCGACATGTCGAAAAGAAGCCCCACCAAGAATGTGAAGGCCCACAACGGCTATTTCGGGCACGATAAGTGCACCCTGAGAGGCTGCTGGAGAGGGAGGATGACGTACCTGAAAGTTGACGCTCCACTCCGGACTGACGAACATCCCGACGGAGCGTCACCCTTCATGGAACTGGAGGGCCTGGGGATGGTGTCCCAGCTCCCTGTGGACCCCATGCACTGCGTCTATCTGGGCGCAGTGACAAAGCTGCTGCGCTATTGGGCACAGAAGGGTCCCAGGTGTGTCCGCCTGTCCTCTGCGCCAAGATTGCGGAACACTCTGAAAACCTCAATGCCATGAGGTCTCCCCTGCCAAGGGAGTTCCCCAGGCAACCTCGTGCCATGCGGGAGCGCGAGCATTGGAAAGCCACCGAATGCCGGTACTTTCTCTTCGCGTCATGCGTGAGCGCCTGACGCGAGGATGCAGGGACTCCCTCCCGTACGCAGCACCTGTTGTGCTGCAGTCTGTGCTGCCTGTGCACACTTACGTGCACCCCATGTGCTCGCATGTCGCCATTCGGATCGTCACTTGTGTCGGCAGCTCTGCACAAATGATTACATATGCCGAGTCACTCTTGGAGTATTTTGTCTAGGAAACACGGCGTCTGTATGGAGAGGAAGTTGTAGTGTACAATGTTCATGCACTTACACACCTTGCCAACGACGTCCGAAGGCTAGGAGCACTGGAGTCCTTCAGTCTGCATTCCCTTGGGGAACCGCCTCGGCATGCTACATCGCATGCCGAGGTCGGTTCGCAGACCTCTTGCACAGCTCTGGAAGCTGCTCTGCGAGAAAGCCAATGCGGCAAAATATGCACGTAAACCCGTAAAGGTGGAGCTGCATGGCAGCCAGGAGAACGGCTGTGCACAGTACTCGAAAGCACACTGCAAACTTGGAATCTTTGGCGCGTCCCGTCCTGGGGCATAACCGGGGAGGTGTACAAAGTTTGCAACATTCTTTCTTTTGGAGGTGACATCTACCCCATTGTGAGGGAGTTTTGTGATTCTGCGAGAAAGCCGTGCAATGGGCCGCACTAAGGCTACGTTGATGGAAACAACGTAATGGGATGTTCCTCGACATGCTTTACAACCTCAGTATTGCAGGGTTCACGCACAAATCAGACAGACAAATCAATAAGTAAAATAGATGGGTTATGGACAGATAGACAAATCAATAAATAAAATAGAAGGGATCACATCGACAAGTAAAATAGGAGGGTTATAAATGGTAGGCACGAAACTACCTAAAGTGCATCTGAAAACTTATCAAAATCAAGTGGACGTGTTGCATCATCGATACTGTTTTAGTTTGTAATAGTTATAGGAAAGAAAGAATTAACAACAATTAAGGTGACATTGATATGGCACAATGTTTAAGGGATCAGAAGCATGAGTGCGTGATTGAGTAGTAAAATCAATACAACTGTTACGATCAAGTACACCGTTATTATTAACTATTTTATGTAGGAGCGTAAGAAGTTCAACTTTGCGCCTAGAAGCCAGGTACTCTGGTCACTAAAACTAAGACCAACGAAAAAGTCTACGCCTCCCCACAAGAACCAGAGGAGCCACAGAAATCCATCAGTGTGGCACGGGCGAGTACATTCATATCAGATGCAAAGACGGGATACCAGAGATGCCTGCGCTCTATAAATTTGCCGACGGCAAAGATTCTTCTGGTATGCGCCTCACTATCAACATCGACGGACTGTCTCTGTTCGCTGGCTCATCCATGCACGTTTGGCCAATTCTGTGCAAGTCATTGGACACAAAGGGCACAGCGCCGTTCCCCATCGGCATTTACTGCGGCCTCAACAAGCCTGATGACATCAATGTCTTCCTTCAGGAAAGCAATTCCTGACCTCAAGGGACTGCTCCAAGTAGGCGTACAGAGCTGTGGGGGCAACCGTTTCTGTTCTACATTCAGTGATGTGCGACATGTCGAAAAGAAGCCCCACCAAGAATGTGAAGGCCCACAACGGCTATTTCGGGCACGATAAGTGCACCCTGAGAGGCTGCTGGAGAGGGAGGATGACGTACCTGAAAGTTGACGCTCCACTCCGGACTGACGAACATCCCGACGGAGCGTCACCCTTCATGGAACTGGAGGGCCTGGGGATGGTGTCCCAGCTCCCTGTGGACCCCATGCACTGCGTCTATCTGGGCGCAGTGACAAAGCTGCTGCGCTATTGGGCACTGAAGGGTCCCAGGTGTGTCCGCCTGTCCTCTGCGCCAAGATTGCGGAACACTCTGAAAACCTCAATGCCAAGAGGTCTCCCCTGCCAAGGGAGTTCCCCAGGCAACCTCGTGCCATGCGGGAGCGCGAGCATTGGAAAGCCACCGAATGCCGGTACTTTCTCCTCGCGTCATGCGTGAGCGCCTGACGCGAGGATGCAGGGACTCCCTCCCGTACGCAGCACCTGTTGTGCTGCAGTCTGTGCTGCCTGTGCACACTTACGTGCACCCCATGTGCTCGCATGTCGCCATTCGGATCGTCACTTGTGTCGGCAGCTCTGCACAAATGATTACATATGCCGAGTCACTCTTGGAGTATTTTGTCTAGGAAACACGGCGTCTGTATGGCAAGGAAGTTGTAGTGTACAATGTTCATGCACTTACACACCTTGCCAACGACGTCCGAAGGCTAGGAGCACTGGAGTCCTTTAGTATGTATTCCCTTGGGGAACCGCCTGGGCATGCTACATCTCATGCCGAGGTCGGGTCGCAGATCTCTTGCACAGCTCTGGAAGCTGCTCTGCGAGAAAGCCAATGCGGCAAAATATGCACGTAAACCCGTAAAGGTGGAGCTGCATGGCAGCCAGGAGAACGGCTGTGCACAGTACTCGAAAGCACACTGCAAACTTGGAATCTTTGGGGCGTCCCGTCCTGGGGCATAACCGGGGAGGTGTACAAAGTTTGCAACATTCTTTCTTTTGGAGGTGACATCTACCCCATTGTGAGGGAGTTTTGTGAGTCTGCGAGAAAGCCGTGCAATGGGCCGCACTAAGGCTACGTTGATGGAAACAACGTAATGGGATGTTCCTCGACATGCTTTACAACCTCAGTATTGCAGGGTTCACGCACAAATCAGACAGACAAATCAAGAAGTAAAATAGATGGGTTATGGACAGATAGACAAATCAATAAATAAAATAGAAGGGATCACATCAACAAGTAAAATAGGAGGGTTATAAATGGTAGGCACGAAACTACCTAAAGTGCATCTGAAAACTTATCAAAATCAAGTGGACGTGTTGCATCATCGATACTGTTTTAGTTTGTAATAGTTATAGGAAAGAAAGAATTAACAACAATTAAGGTGACATTGATATGGTACAATGTTTAAGGGATCAGAAGCATGAGTGCGTGATTGAGTAGTAAAATCAATACAACTGTTACGATCAAGTACACCGTTATTATTAACTATTTTATGTAGGAGCGTAAGAAGTTCAACTTTGCGCCTAGAAGCCAGGTACTCTGGTCACTAAAACTAAGACCAACGAAAAAGTCTACGCCTCCCCACAAGAACCAGAGGAGCCACAGAAATCCATCAGTGTGGCACGGGCGAGTACATTCATATCAGATGCAAAGACGGGATACCAGAGATGCCTGCGCTCTATAAATTTGCCGACGGCAAAGATTCTTCTGGTATGCGCCTCACTATCAACATCGACGGACTGTCTCTGTTCGCTGGCTCATCCATGCACGTTTGGCCAATTCTGTGCAAGTCATTGGACACAAAGGGCACACCGCCGTTCCCCATCGGCATTTACTGCGGCCTCAACAAGCCTGATGACATCAATGTCTTCCTTCAGAAAAGCAATTCCTGACCTCAAGGGACTGCTCCAAGTAGGCGTACAGAGCTGTGGGGGCAACCGTTTCTGTTCTACATTCAGTGATGTGCGACATGTCGAAAAGACGCCCCACCAAGAATGTGAAGGCCCACAACGGCTATTTCGGGCACGATAAGTGCACCCTGAGAGGCTGCTGGAGAGGGAGGATGACGTACCTGAAAGTTGACGCTCCACTCCGGACTGACGAACATCCCGACGGAGCGTCACCCTTCATGGAACTGGAGGGCCTGGGGATGGTGTCCCAGCTCCCTGTGGACCCCATGCACTGCGTCTATCTGGGCGCAGTGACAAAGCTGCTGCGCTATTGGGCACAGAAGGGTCCCAGGTGTGTCCGCCTGTCCTCTGCGCCAAGATTGCGGAACACTCACAAAACCTCAATGCCATGAGGTCTCCCCTGCCAAGGGAGTTCCCCAGACAACCTCGTGCCATGCGGGAGCGCGAGCATTGGAAAGCCATTGAATGCCGGTACTTTCTCCTCGCGTCATGCGTGAGCGCCTAACGCGAGGATGCAGGGACTCCCTCCCTTACGCAGCACCTGTTGTGCTGCAGTCTGTGCTGCCTGTGCACACTTACGTGCACCCCATGTGCTCGCATGTCGCCATTCGGATCGTCACTTGTGTCGGCAGCTCTGCACAAATGATTACATATGCCGAGTCACTCTTGGACTATTTTGTCTAGGAAACACGGCGTCTGTATGGCGAGGAAGTTGTAGTGTACAATGTTCATGCACTTACACACCTTGCCAACGACGTCCGAAGGCTAGGAGCACTGGAGTCCTTCAGTCTGCATTCCCTTGGGGAACCGCCTCGGCATGCTACATCGCATGCCGAGGTCGGGTCGCAGACCTCTTGCACAGCTCTGGAAGCTGCTCTGCGAGAAAGCCAATGCGGCAAAATATGCACGTAAACCCGTAAAGGTGGAGCTGCATGGCAGCCAGGACTGCCGACAATTGTTTTCCCGGGTTTTGCACGCTGCCGGCAGAATATCCACTTCCTAACAACATCATACATCGCAATGTTCAGGCACACGAGGGGGAAGTCCTCGTTCGTAGTAATGCAGCCCAGCCGGTCGAATGTAGGTCGAAAAGTTGGTTGCCAATTTCCCTGCAGCAAAGACACTCGCCAGACTCTAGTCGGGCAGCACCACGGATTGGCCACATTTGCACCTATTAAAGAAATCATACACATGTATATTCAAACATACTATTGAAGTTGCAACAAACGAATTCGGCTAGGCTCACGCTTAAAAACCCTGTCAGGCTTGGGCTGTTTTTACGTGGCCGGGTTTAGAAAACTTGGTCTATATAGTGTTCTAAAGAAATATTGGTCACAAATATCACACGCTGTTTTAGTAGAGTTATAAAAAAAAAGTTATTTTTTTATCACACATTATAGATGGGCTGGATTCGAATACAATACCTGATCTCGTCCCATGCAAGTTGGTCACTCTCCTTAAAGTGTGGCCACCGTCCAAGAACAATTTCTTTGTCGTATCGGGCACTGTGGCGTCTAGAAGTTGGTATGAGATGTTCCTGCAGAAATAATACTGTACATTTTCTTTGTGTTTTTGCAACTCCCATACCTTTCAACAGAGCACATAAAGTTGCTTTGTGTGACTATAATGTCAGCCACTAAGGAACCTTTAGAATAAAACTAAATTGATGTGAATGTAAAATATATTTCAAATCATTGCTGCTGAACAGATATATCTGCCCATAGGAGCTCTGAACACTGCATATGAGGGAATCCATATTTAGAGTGTGGGGCAGACATACATGCTCCAAATTGTGGCCAGCACTGCCATTTTGGCATGGCCTCTCACTTACACTTGTTATAATCATGAGGAACTAATCATAATTCATTCATTCTTAGTTCAGTGCTGACATGATGGACCAGAATAACACCACCTAGAATGCGAGCTGTAGTGACGAATTTGGTACATCACCTACCGAAGGCCAGCTCGGGGCAAGTATAGAAGGCAAATGCATTGTCAGCGCTCCAATGGAAAGCCCATTCAATCAGTCTGAACATCGGTCCTAGACAGACGCTGGCTGACACAGTAGTCTGCGACAGATGCAACCACTTGCCATCCAATGTCGTAGACAGTGCCGCTAGCACCATACAATATATAGAGAGTTTGTCTTCAAGAATAAACAAGAGTGTGGTGAAAGAAACAGGCAGGAGACGGACGTTCCAAAACAACGTTCTATTTCAGTGGTGTCTCGTCAGGAACTGCTCTTCGTGAGCGCGTGAGCGCGTGAGCGTATAGCTAGCGCGCGCGTCTCTTTTTCTCTTTTTTGCTGTGTCGAGACTGGACTCGCTTGTCGGTGCGTCCAGTCCCTACAGATATGCCCCCCCTTAGAGAGGAGGTAGGACGAATGATTAAAGCACACAAACATTCGAGTGCCAACGAAGTTGGCTTTTCTCTGTCGTCTGGTCGATGTCACGTAGCGCTATTCCCTGCACATGCTCTTGCTCAATATGTGCCGGCTTTAGTCTCTCCAATGCAACGGTGTCATTCTTGCCGTTGACACGCAGGACAAACGTGTCGCTTCTCTTTTCGACCACTGGAAAAGGTCCGATGTAATGTGGGCGCAGTGGCTTCTTTTGCGATTGTCGTACGAAAACATGAGTGGCGTCTTGGAGGTCCTGGGTCACGTAGGGAGACTGAAGTTCCTTGCCGTGTAGGCACCGGTCGCAAATTGATAAAAATTTGCTTGAGTTGTTCTACATAGTCCAACTGCCTTTGTTGTTGAGGCAGTTCCACTTCAAAAAAAAATCTGATGGCAAGCGAAGTGCAGTGCCGTACACCAGCTCGGCGGTGGAGCATCCGATGTCCGCCTTCAAGGCTGTCCGGATTCCAAGAAGCACAAGGGGGAGATGACGAACCCAATCCGAGGGACCACCCTGAGCTGCAAGGGCCGATTTCAAATGTCGATGAAATCGTTCTACCATCCCGTTCGACTGTGGGTGGTAGGCAGTCGTTCTCAAGCGGTTGGTTCCGAGCAATCGAGTGAGCTCGGCAAAGAGTGCCGACTCGAATTGTCGACCCCTGTCGGTGACAATCTCTCAGGGGCAGCCAAACCGGGATACCCACGTAACGATAAACGCCTCAGCGACAGTGGCGGCGGTGATATCGGGCAGTGGGGTTGCTTCTGGCCATCGTGTGAATCTGTCGACACACGTTAGGATGTAGCGCTGTCCCTGAGAAATCGGTAGGGGTCCTACTAGGTCCAGATGGATCTTGTTGAAACGGCTATCAGGCTGTAGGAATTTTCGACTTGGTGGCACCGGATGCCGCTGTACTTTCGCGCACTGGCATGCGATGCAGGAACGCACCCAATCACGAACGTCGGATTTTATCCGGGGCCAAACGTAGCGGTCGCACAGGAGCTTCTGGGATGCTCGTATACCCGGGTGCGACAAGCAGTGAATCGCTTCGAAAAGCTGTCGTCGCAGTTCACGCGGTACAAAAGGCCTAGGCGTTCCCGTTGACAGGTCGCAGATCACGGTGGTGCCTTCTGGAAAGCTTACATCCCGCAGTTGCAGTGACGTGGATGAACTGCGCAGGGCTTGCAATTCTTCGTCGGTGGTCTGTAGACGAGCCAGCAACTCCAAGTCTACAGCAGAACAGGCTGGGGTGTTCACGGCGTCGATCCGGCTGAGGACATCAGCGGGGACGTTGTCAACTCCTTTAACGTGCCGAATGTCCGTTGTGAATTCGGCCAAGAAGGCTAGCTGGCGAATCTCACGTGGTGTGTAATGAGAGCCGGCATTGCTGATGGCGTAAGTTAGGGGCTTGTGGTCAGTCCATATGGTAAATGGCCGTTCCTCGACGAAATGTCGAAAGTGTCGTACAGCCAAGTAGGCAGCCAAGAGTTCACGTCCGAAAACGCTGTAGCGCGTTTGCGCTGGCTTGAGCTTCTTAGAAAAGAAACCAATCGGCCGCCACTCTCCGTCGACTTTTTGTTGTAGCACCGCTCCTACGGCTGTGGCAGATGCGTCGGTCATCAGCGATGTTGGGGCATCATGCTTAGGATGTACTAGCATTGTGGCTTCTGCCAGTAAGTTCTTTACCTCGCCGAAAGCGCGTTCCGCATCTTCGTTCCAAGGAAGGGATGACGTTTTTCGTTCTTGTTTTGTTAGGAGGACCTCAAGATGTTCGAGCAGTTTGGCGCAGTTCGGAACGAAACGTCGGTAAAAATTGACCAAACCGAGAAACTGGCGAAGTTTGGTGGTCGAAGTCGGCCTCGGGAAATCTTTGATGGCTTGTACCTTTGATGGCAATGGACGGATGCCCGAGGAGTCAAGCCGATGACCAAGAAATTCCAATTCCGGAACTCCGAATACACTTTTCGTGGCGTTGATGACAATGCCGTGGCTGCGCAGTCGTTCGAAGAGGAGGTCTAAGTGGGTCGTGTGCTCTTCCGGTGACTTGCTGGCTATGAGCAAATCGTCTACGTACGCGAAGACAAAAGGTAATCCTCGTGTGACAGCGTCGATGCACCGTTGGAAGGACTGAGCCGCATTTCTGAGGCCAAAGGGCATGCGGAGAAATTCAAAAAGTCCAAACGGTGTCGTGATCGCTGTTTTCGGGATGTCTTCTTCGGCCACGGGAATTTGGTGGTAGGCCCGCGTCAGGTCAATCTTTGAGAAGATCTTCGCGCCTTGTAGGTTCACCGTGAAATCCTGGATGTTAGGTAGAGGGTACCTGTCCGGTACAGTGTTCTTATTTAGTGCACGATAATCGCCACACGGCCGCCAGTCTCCATTTTTCTTCGACACCATGTGTAATGGAGACGCCCAGCTGCTAGACGAGGGTCGGATGATGCCAAGGTCCAACATGTGTTCAAACTCTTGGCGAGCATCGCGGAGTTTCTCTGGGGCTAGACGGCGGGGACGACAGTAAACAGGTGGTCCTGTCGTCACGATGTGGTGTTGTACGTCGTGCGAGACGGGTTTGGTCCAATCAGGTGACTGAGTAAGGCTCGGGAACTTACTCAGTGAAGTCTTGAACGCTTCTTCCGGGATCGTGCAGGCAGAGGTGTAGACTGAATTGTCGTCCGTTGCGATACCATGGATGGAAAGTCGCGTGGTGGAGTCTATCAGTCGCCTGCTTCTAACATCCACGAGGAGCTTGTAGTGGTTGAGAAAGTCCGCGCCGAGAATTCCTTGACTCACGTCGGCCATCAGGAAGATCCACCGGAAAACCCGCCGGAGGCCGAGGTTAAGGGTGATCGACCGTTCTCGGTAGACTGGGATGGCGCTGTTGTTCACTGCGCGCAGAAAATAGATCGGTGTCAAGGAACGGTCGGCACGCGTTGCTGGAACTGCGCTGATCTCGGCTCCGGTGTCAACGAGGTAGCGGTTCTTGGTGGCTCGGTCACACACGTAGAAAAGGCGACTTTCGCCGAGGCCCTGACCACTCGTCGCCTCTAGAGGTCGGCCGGCCTGTTTCCCTGCCATGAACAGGGGCGGAGGCAATGCCGGGCGTTGGCACCGAAGCGGCGGTGGTAGTAGCAGACCCCGGCAGGGCTCGGTGATCGCGTGTTTTCGCCGCGTGTCCGACGAGATGTCGATTCGCCGCGTGTCCGACGAGACGTCGAACGTCTGCGATGTGACTCACGAGGGTGGGGGGTGCGGCCTCGTGTAGCTGCGACGACGATCTCCTCTAAGCGTTGGCAAAGCTGCTCGATGTTGGCCTGGGGAGGCTGGCTGTTGGCGGCCGCTCCAGAGTCTTGGGCTGTTGGTTGCTGTGGAGCCACGATAACACTGGCGACCGATGGAGTGGTCACCTCCATCACGGCGTCGGCCAACGCGGCAAGTCCGGTGAGGTCCAACGTTGTTGCTGTTGCCAAAACCATCTGAACATTGGAAGGTAGCCTTTGCAAGAACAGCTCGCGGAGGAATACGTCGTCCAGATTGTTAGAGCGCTCTCCAAGAAGCTGGGTCATGCGTCGCAGCAACTGGCTTGGCCGCCGATCCCCGAGCTCTTCCGCCGAGAGAAGCTGCTGCACGCGGGAGCGTTCCGAAATCTCGGTGCGCTGGAGCAGAGCATTCTTCAGTTGGTCATACGGTGTTGCTGGAGAGGGATTTGCCAGAACGTCGTAGACTTCGTCGGCGGCAGCTGGTGAAAGAGCCGAGACGACGTGGTGGTACTTCCGACCTTGTGTGGTGACCCCAGCGAGGTGGAATTGTGATTCCGCTTGCAGGAACCAAACTCTCGGATTGCGGTCCCAGTATGGTGGAAGGCGGACTGCGGCTGCTGCAACAGTGGCTGGCGGCGGGTCCGAAGGCTCTCCTTGCTGCATTTCACCCGTTCTAGTTGGCGATCACGTCCGGGTCACCAAATGTGGTGAAAGAAACAGGCAGGAGACGGACGTTCCAAAACAACGTTCTATTTCAGTGGTGTCTCGTCAGGAACTGCTCTTCGTGAGCGCGTGAGCGCGTGAGCGTATAGCTAGCGCGCGCGTCTCTTTTTCTCTTTTTTGCTGTGTCGAGACTGGACTCGCTTGTCGGTGCGTCCAGTCCCTACAAGAGAAACATCGAGCAGGAATGTGTGCATTCGCTTCCCACAAGAACGTGCTAAGGTATTACACACTTGTCAACACTACAGCCATCTAGGTGGTGTCAGCAAAAAGGGGTGATATGGCATTTCCTTGCTCCTCCCACAGAATGAGTCGTCCCACATTTCCTGCCTCAGTTTCACCATCAGCATGGTATCATCTCAAAGCGGACAACAGTGCCAGAACAGCCCCTGTGCTATATGTGCGAAACCAGCTACTCTTACCCTTCTACCCTCACCGACTCAGTGAAGGTAGGAAGAGAATGTCTGCAACAGCTCTCTTCTGGCCCTAAGACTAAGGTTGCACTACTTCCCTTTATGGGCTTGAATCACAGGACCGTTCTCACTCACATGACAAATTAGGCACCTCTTTGTAGGCTTGAACTGCAGTACCGCCTCACCCACACGAACGCCACATCTCCCCTTTCATCTCACCAAAGCACTGTCATCTGACCCCCTCTGGCAGTGGGAGTTCCGATACCTTAACATTTCATATAGAATACTAAATAAATAATCACTTGGAATATCACAAGGTTTATGACTATTTCCACCACAAAATCGTTGTTTCCAGGTTCTCAGTTCGCATCACTGCTGTCCCACCCCACGTATCACATAATGCTGAACGCATCTCAGAATGGTGCTAAGTAAAACTTCCATTATCACATGGCTGGCTTACCATTGTAAGCTAGTTGTGTGATGCTTGTCAAGCTGGTCATGTCTGTACACATCAGTGTTGGGTAAAGTACAAATGAAAAGGACTTGATGTAAAACACAAAGTAAATTAGAGGTGATGTACTTCAAGGAAAGCAATAAGTACACCAGGTGCAATGTACTTAAAGTAAATTACTATAAACATGTCCTTTTAAAGTACAAGTACATTTTAACACTATCTTTCATGATGCGCTTTTATTCCCCAATAGTGATTTTTTAACTGGCGTGCATTACACCAAGGGTAATGGGGGCACATCACTCATTTTCCAAAATGGGGGCGAATATTGGATAGAGTCAAGCGCCCACAGAGTAGTTATTTTCAGAAATGACAATAAATTCAGAGGTCCCGCAGACTTCTGAATTTGGCACCGCCTGAAAATGCAGCACCATACCAGGCACATCTATCTCTTGCTGAAAAAGGCACGAAAAGAAATTTTAAGACGAATTAAATGAGTAGCAAAGAGAATCTGGTGGATGTTGACAACGCCTTGTTTGTAATGCCCGTCTAGGAACCGTGACAGGTAGTGACGACAACTGTCACCTCCGGCCACCACGAGAGAAGGGCAAGGAGGAACTCCCCTCTCCCTGAGACTCTTCTTTGTGTGTCCCAGAAGTTGCTATAGAACTATAACCAGTCACTCAAAATTTGTACAAAAAGCAGCTTTGGGGTTAGTTGCAGTGGCCCGATTACTGGTGTACTTCAGCCGCTTCGGTGGCTGGAACGACTAGGACACCCTCTCGACGTCAGCCTCGCCGCAGCTTAGCTCCTTCAGACACAGACTATGTCACGATTGTGCCGGATGTGACGTGCGCTCCGCTGGCTGCTCTCCGAGCGCTTGCCAGAGTGGGCCGTTTGTGACGATAAATACCGCCATCAGGCTCAAAACAAACGTGCGATTGTCTTTTATGGATCACGTAGATCATATTCACCCTATTTCTGCACACGACGGGGATATTTCAAATTTCGCTGAAATATCCCTTTGAGTGTACTCCTGTAATTTTTATTTGGATGTTTATATGTGCTTTCTCCTTCTTTGAAGAATGTTGCTTAGCAGCTAAGAAATACACATAAACAGGCAAAGAATACTTCATTAGTGTTTCAGCATAGTCAGATATATTCCGCTTTCACTGTGATGGACACTACGACCTGCACGAGCCAATCCATAGTTCATAGCTTGTATCGCGACTTCATACCCCATGCGTCGCTCCGCCCAACCAGAGGGACACGCGACACCTTCAGAGCTTGGTTCCGGTGGCTCGTAGCATATCCTTTGTATTCCAAATTTTAAGGTGAAACATAGAACTGTATGCCTCCTCGCATACCTAGACATAAATATATGTTTGTTTAATTATCACTGAGCTGTCTCCATGTCGTCACTGCCATTTTGTTTAGTAAACACTGAGGTGCTGATGCCACCATTGCGAATACTTAATTGGCCTCTCACAGTCACCAGCAAGAAGGCCTGGCTCACATTTTGTTATGCCAAATTGTTTCCAATGAACGGGTAATCGCCACATGAAATTACGGTTCCGTTTGGGGTTTGATATCAAATTCCTAATGTAACTTACATTTTTGTTCCGGTTCAGTTCAAAATAAACGTATTGCTCCGGTTTTCGGTTCGGGTTCGGTTCTTCACCCTGGTTATTAGCTACATGTTAATGGGCATCGTGCATAATCACAACAGCCGCTTTGTCACGTCTCACGGCACCAAGAACGACATTTTGTCTGTCTACAATTATTCAGTTGTGGTTGCTTTACTGATAGGGTGACCAGGCAGGTTTTGGCAGGGACAGTCCCGTTTTAGAGGTTCATTTCTACTGTCATTCTATCTGAACACAGACAAATGTCTTGTTTTTGTGGACAACTTGCTCGTGAAGTCAGTACATCGAGTCATGACAGTATTTGAATAAGCACATATAGAATAAAAATGTTATCTCCAATAGAGTATGATTTTTAGCGTCTTCTGTGGCTCCACTTAGTAAGAAGTTTTGTTTGCACAGATGTGTATACGGGGCAGCTTTTGATAGTACTACATTTGGCTTGCGTAGGTTTTGCAGAACGTGTAAGAAAAGTGTGTGTGTACTCAACTATTCAGCTAAAGCCCCAGAAAAGTGTGTTTTCGCTTTATAGTAATAGGTTTTTTCTTTCTGTCTTGCTTTGCCCTCCCTTCACTCTCCTCTCCCCTTGTTGTCCCGCTTTCGACTTTGAGGAGTATGGTCACCATACACATAGGTCTCACTGACATCTCAGTCGGGGCTTATGGGATATCTCAGCGCCATTACCAGGTACTGACATAGTTTCGGGATCGGCGCCAGCAGCGTTGGCCGCGTCGCTACAGCGTTTGCGATGCCAACAGTGCACGTTTCTTCTGCTGTGCGGTCACGGTTGCAGTGGTGCAGTCATGCCCATGTGTGCTATATTCGGCTCCCGAAGCAGATGCAAGTCCTCTGCACAGCACAGTAACACAGAGCGAAATGTAGGGCAGCACCATTCACTAAAGGTGATAATGCGATAGTGTGAGCATACAAAGCTGCTGTCCGAGAAACGCCAAAGCCTCTGGCTGAAACTTGTAGTATTTGAGCGTGTTAGTGATTTTTAAACATTTAGAAAGTGGGCACATAAGGGACTATACAGACAGGCTCACATACATTGGAAGTACCCATGTCTGCGGTCGTCACTTCGTTACCGGTAAAAAGTATGTTGCTCAACTGTATGTGAATTGCTAGATGCTTCTGTTCGCACCCTGTGCGAAGTGCTATAGTGGCCAAGGCAGCGTTTGATGTCTGGTAGCATCACGCTGCAGGTCGTGCGTTTACCTTTCTCGCTGCGTTTCTGTAATTGTGCAGCATTTGTAGCACACCAGTGTTGATGATTTTGAGGTGGCGGTGCCGAGTTTACACAGCTAAGCTGCTGCAAATTCTAATGCAGTAAGTACAAGCACATTTCTTAGTCCCCGGGCGAAAATATCTAACTGGGACCAGTTGTAATCTCAAGTGGTTTCAACTGGGACTACCGTAAAATTCCGAGCAAGCCAGCCAGACCCCCCCCCCCCCTTTCTAAATTCACATTTCTGCACCGTTCCGTGAAAGCAACCCCCCCCCCCCCCCTCGCTGCTCTGCACCCTTATCACGGATCACTCCCAGGCAACACTAATCTGCCAAACTCAGCCCAAGGATCCAGTTCTACTTTGCAGCCCGATCGATACACAACATTGTCGCTTCTTTTGACGGTGTCAGGTGGGCTAATGCATTCCTACACAGTGGCAAAGAAAATCTAGAACGTCCAATGGCATCGTGAAAACGGAAAAAAAGTACACCAGACGTCTCGACGATTCCGAGCTCGACCGGATACGGGAATGGGACAAGAATTTTGACATTTCGCTACAGCAAAACAACAGGAAAGCCGAACTTCGACGAAAGCTAAGTAATGGCACGCCGGTGTTCAGTAAATCGCTGACGACCCACTCTTTAAAGGAGCTGTGCAACAATTTCAGGGCTTTGCCGAAATAATTGTGCAAGTTGATGCCTGACACTTCTGAAGTGAACTACAAAAAACAGATTTTGTCTGGATACCCTAGTTTTTATTTTAAAAATATGAAAAAGATCCAGGTTTTTTGCCACCTCATAACTTGTACGTCGTCTTCTGGGTCACATGCACAGTGACGTTGATGGGGTAGGTGCGGGGTTCCGGTGAAAATCTCTCTTTAGAGCCATCAGTGAGCAGCGAGAACTCATCCGCTCGGAACCGCGTGACCACGTGCTGGCGGGCGCGGTGCGAACATGGTGAAAGGAGGAAAGTCTCATCCAGGTCCGGCCATACCCGTACGGCCCTGTCCCCCTCCTCCTCCGGCGGCTGTTGGCGGAAGCAGATAGAGCTGACGGTTTTGAGGGCGGGAGAGTTTGTTTCGAATTTTACGGTAGCTGGTGTCAATTGGGAAGAACCAGCTAAAGGGTCAACTGGTTTGAACCATTTCCAATTGGGAGTAAACTGGTTTGACCATGCGCAGTTGGGGAACGAGTGGGAGTAAACTGGGACCAGTTAGGGATTTAATTAACTGGTTGAAGCAATGCGCAGTCGGAGCTCAAATGGTTTTCCATTCCCAGTTCACATGGGGCACCAATTTTGACAAGTTGGGGGTGTATTGACCTTTGCTAATGAAGAAAACTAAAAAGACTTGCATTTTTAGATTTATACAAATAGGGAAATTTTTAATTACTAGGTACCTTTATGTATAAAAAAAGCAATAAAATTTTAATTAACTACATTTTTTTAATCGGAAAATATAATTAGGTTACTAGGTACCTTCATGCATTTATAAAAAAAAAGTAATTAAATTGTAAGTAACTCAATTTTTTTAATCGGAAAATATAATTAGTGGCATAAAACGTGTTTACCTAAATGAACATTTAGTGCATATATAAAAATGTATTAAAACATTTATTTAAATACCTAGAGTATTTTTTTTTTCCTTTTTCATAAATAAATTGATCTTTTGGTCAATCACAGCTCGCCGGCCGCTGTGGCCTGCCGGTGCGGATTAGTGGTACGCGCTGTTGACACATAGCGCTGCATATGCGAGGTACGTCGAACCAACGTCGGACGGACGCGGTAGAGAAGGGACGCCATTGCCGAAGTTGGCGTACTGATAGACACGAAAATGTCAAAACCATATCTGCGCTCCTTTGGACCCAACTGCACACACGCCATGGTGGCAGCGATGAACTTCGAGGATAGAATGATGCAGTTCAGCGATCGGAGGGCAACCAGGAAAAACCAGACAGAAGAGAAAAGCGCCGCCTGGAGCACAATGGCGAAAATGGCGGGAAGTCTACCTCGAAAATGCTCGACTACGACACAAGCAATTGGAAATGTTGGATTGCAACGTGGGAGCGCTACAGCATCTTATCGGGACCTCACCTGCGCAACGCGGGAACACGGGTGAGCGCCTTTCTTTACGCCGTTGGAAGAGAAGCTGAGGTCGTCCTTACTTAATGCCAGCAGACGCCAGCGGCCGATCTTCCTTCACCTCGCACGAACACTACCTCTGAAAAGCAATTCAACCGGAAGCGTGTACGTCACCGAACCTAGTATTTAGTTTAGTCCTCCGAGTTTTTGACAATAAAGACTCGTCAACCCTCCATTATGTGCCTGCCGCGTATCGTTGTTTGCCGGAGTTGGCACTCTCATAAAGACTTGTTTTATTGCCTGTCAACTCGCCTCGCTCAGCACGACGATACGCTTCGATGGGGGCCGCATCGCTGTCAGGCTCTTCACCCACCCACTCGTGAAAGAGTTAGGGGCATCCAGTGCCACTATGTTCACGTGCGTCGCGCCTGGCTGCACGTCCGCATGGCGTCCGCGCCGACGCGTAGCGCGTACGGATCGACGCCGTCGCACATCCTCACTTTAGACTCATACCGAGCCCTTCTGGGGCCCACAAGCTCACCGAAATAGAAAGGCAGAACTCATGGCGAGTGGCTTTCGCCATCGCGCTGTGCGGGCGGTACAGTATCCGTAGCGATAATTCCGTGCGGCGCACGTGCGGCGGCGGCGGCAGCGTCCACCTCTCAGTACCTCATGGCGGCCGGGAGTAGAGGAAGTGACGCCACGAGGACGGGCCACATCCATCGTCGGCGGATAAGCCAGTGAAGGTAAAGGTTCCGCAGCCCTCTGCCTCGTTAGGAATAGGAGACAATCAAGCCGTCAGTCACCTCCAGTGCAATGATGCTGTTTCGAAAGTCGCTTACCATGCCCAAGCGAATTGCGTCATCGGCCCGTAGGCCCTAAATGATAATCGACATAGCTTGCATAAGAACCAAGCCCATACCTTCCAGCGCTGCCGCCACTCCATTCCCGTTTCATTCTGAGGCCGCGAAAATGCGGATTGATTCCGGAATCATTAGAGAGCGGCGACTCCGCAGCACTATAAAGAGGTATGTAATACTTACCACATATGCGGCAAGGAAGCACGTGCTGTCATTGTACCGGGCCCCACGGTGCGACTTATTCAAAGGAAGAGCGACACCTGAAACGCCGTTTGACTCCGAAGAGAAACAAAACTGCCGCTGCTGCCGCTACGCAGCAGCTTTAACCATTTTACCAACTTTAACCACGCTGGCTGGCGTGAGAGGTAGCACGTGGCGCATTAAGTCTCGCTCGGCCTGGCCCCGTCTGGCCACACTCGCGCTGCTCGCGCACTCGCGCACTCACGTGGGGGGGGGGGGGGGGGGGGGGGGCATGACGTCATCCACGTAACTTTCCCAAACCTCCGACGCAATGCATGACTCTCTGGCGTAAGCAGGGGTGGAACGAATTTGCCATTTTGCACCAGATGACGCGAAACTACGCCACATTCAATTACTTGTTTTATTAGAGGCCAAAACGTACGCCCCTAAAATTGTATTTATTTTGGTTTCGGTTTCTGCTGGCTCGCAATCCGTTTCTTAGCTTGGTTTTGGCTTGGCTACAGTCGTTGCTACTGTTGTTCGTCTGTAGCTTTTATTTTGTCCTATGAAGAGTTTTTTTTTTCTTTCTTTTTTTCACTTTGTTCGCATCCCGGGCATCCCGGGTAGGAAACGCGCGAAGGAACTCGGGGATCGGGTCCACTGATCTCTCGGGTCCCACGACCACCATCTGCGATCGGATTCTTTAATCGATTCGGCCGCGAGTCATCGCCTGTCAGCGATGACCCGGGTTTTGGTCGTCAGCGAGTCGACAAGAAATGATCAAAAGTAAGTCGTTTTTTTAGTACTTTATTGTTAAAGTTGGAATTACATTACCGCGAGATAAATGACGATTTGATGAAGCAAATGCGGCTCCGGCAGAGTATCGGAGCAGTCGTGGGCACGTTACCAGCAAGAAGTAACAGTGTTACAGATACCTAGGGGGAAAAAGTAACTCTCTTACAGTTGCGGTTCCCGTCTTCCAAAAGTAACGTCTTACGGTTACTGCGAAAACAGTAACGCCGTTACTTTCTCGTTACAGTACAAAAATGGACTCCTGAAATCACAAACCAAAACAATATTTTGGTCAACTGAGATTAGAAAAATTTAAACCCAAAGGGTGTTTTTTCAATCATTCATTCAATCATTCATTTATTAATACTGTCAGCCCATTATGCTATTACAGCTGTGGGTATACAAAAATAAAAGATGAAAGTAACCACTATACAAAGAGTTATTAAACAAGACAATGGATTGCACAAGACCGCACAAGAAAAAGTTACAAAACTGAAAGCAGCACAGGTATTAACATTTCACAAGAAAGCTGAAACTTGGTCAGTATTTGTACGAATACGGCTTTTCACGACTGTCACATTCGACAATATTATGTATACTTTCTAAAAAGGCATTAAGGGATGTTGACGAGACAGCAGAATCGGGCAGCATATTCCACTCTTTGATGGTTCTAGGGAAAAAACTGAATTTAAAACAATCATTTCGTACAGATGGATTCGTTAGTGCTGATTTCGAAGTAATCCGATTTGTTGATCTTTATAAAGTTATGTATAATTTAGAAAAGGAATATCAATCTTTCGTACTTGGTCCTCGATTTCAAAGTTGGGAGATTTGCGAGTTCACATAGTTTTGTAGGAGAAAATGCTTGGCCGAATTTGTTAAAGATGAACCTGGAAGCAAGTCGCTGAATTTTTTTCAATTTATGGCAGTTTGTTACAGTATGTGGATCCCACACAATTTTCGCGTACTCAATAATCGGTCTTACCAGAGCTGTATAAGTGAGGCTTCTTATTTCCGGAGTTGCACTAGTAAGGTTTCGCCTGAGGCACCATAGTGCTTTGTTGGCCTTAAGAAAGACTTTATCAATGTGGGTATTCCAACGTAGGTCTGGTGTAAATACTAAACCTAGGTACTTATGCTCTTTTACTCTTTTAAGTCCGACGCCGTCAATGTGATAGTTGTATGCTAAAATATTTTTTTTTCTAGATAGTGACATGAAGACTGATTTTCCAAGATTTAACACCATCTGCCAATTATCACACCATTGTTGAATTTTTTGTAGATTACGATTTAGTTCGTCCTGGTCATCTGGAGTTTCTATTCTATGGTATATCACACAGTCATCTGCAAATAGTCTGATTGGAACGGTTATGTCTTTATGCAGATCATTTATGAATATTAAAAACAAAAGGGGACCCAAAACACTCCCCTGGGGAACCCCTGAAGATACAGGTGAAAGGCTAGACTTACCCCTTAACTTCTACAGACTGTTCTCTAGAAGAAAGATACGATGAAAACCACTGTGTGACGGCTGAATTTTTAAAAATTACGTAAATTTTCAGTAATAGCTTAGAGTGCGACACTTTATCAAACGCTTTCGCGAAGTCCAAAAACACTACGTCAGTTTGACCGCGACAATTAATCGTATAAGAAAGGTCATGTACAGTTTCGATAAGTTGGGTTGTGCTGGAAAGTCCCTTCCAAAAGCCATGCTGGGATCGGAACAATAATTTATAATCTTCGAGATAATCCATTAAATGTTTAGATACGATATGTTCAAGCAGCTTCGAACATGTACTAACAAGCGAAATGGGCCGATAGGTGCTTACGTCAGACACACTGCCACCTTTGTGGATAGGAACCACTTTCGCGCATTTGCAAGCACTAGGAAAAGAACAATTATTGATGGATGACTTGATAATCATGGATAGATATTTGGAGACCCGAACTGCGTACCTTTTCAAAAACTCATTTGGAATTCCGTGGGGCCCGGGGCTCTGTTTTGTATTGATATTAAGTAAAAGGTTCAAAACTCCTTCCTCGTTTATTTCTATATCTTTAATAGGAGGGCTATCTGAAAAGTCAACAAATCTAGGCAAGTTTCCATCGTCATCAATAAACACAGACGAAAAGAAAGTGTTAAATTGTTCCGTGCACTCTTCATCATTGGTTTCATCGCTAGTGCTACGCGATTTGACCGAGGGATTAACGCACCGCCAAACTTGTGTGGTGCCTCCCTGAGAAATTTTTTAAGTGTTACATTGTGAAATTTCTCTTTAGATTTCCTTACTTGCCGTTTTAATTCCTGACTCATGCGGTGAATGCATGGTTTATCCTTGATATTCGAATAATGTGAACGCGCTCTCTTCCGTTTGAGTTTTCTTTTTGCATGTATTATTTCCCTATTAATCCAGGTGTTTTGGTTCCTAATTTTTTATTATACTTTGGAATAAACCGCTCGAGGCTTTGCTTAGTCATGTTCGTAAAGAAGTTCCATAGCGTGTCAGTACTGGCATTGTATTGGAAAAGAAACGTGAGGTCATCCAATGACTCTTCAAGATAATCGAGCATGCTGACATCATCGGCAGCCCCGAAACTTAGAAACGTCTTTTGTGAGTATTTATGCGTGATATTTGGGGTCATTTCAAAAGACGCAAGTACCATTTTATGATCCGAAGGGCCCTCAATAGTTTCACAGCCGGAAAGAAACGATTTCAAGCGTGCCGATATAAAAACTAGGTCCAAAATTGATGATCTTGTTGAAGTCACTCTTGTGTGATCAGTTACAACCTGGGTTAGATTGTAGCAAAACGCAGGCTCTATTAATTGGTCACAGCTAGCTACTTCCGTCGATCCAGGAGAAAGTGATAACCAATCTACCCCGGGTAAGTTAATATCCCCCAAAAGTAATATGTTGTCCTCGTGACGTAGATTCAAATCCATATAAGTTTGAAGCTTTATCATCACATCAGCCGGCGAATTCGGAGGCCTATACATTCCACCAATAAAGACAGTACTATTATTGAGCTTAGTTTTAATCCACAATGCTTCAACGTCACATACTTCATCAAGAGCAGAAAACTGAATGTTATTTTGAATCATGATAGCAACTCCACCTCCTCTTCCTTCTCTATCCTTTCTTACTATTGTGTAGTTCGGGGGAGTTACTTCAGAGTCGAGGACATCTTTATGCAACCACGTTTCTGTAATTACGACGATATCAGGGTCATGTTCCAGGATTATGCTTTCAATTACATCGACTTTATTCAAAATACTTCTGGCATTCCTGTTCATGATCTTGAAGCACACAGGTTCTTTGAATTTTCGTCACTTATTTTCATCTCCCGGGGTGGTTTCTATGCGAGTCTCGAGGGGACGAAAAGGCAAACAGCGCGCAGAAAACGGGGACTAGAGGAAGTGCAGACAGGACAAGCGCTGACTCTCAACTGAAATTTAATCACAAGGAAACAAAACAAAGAAAACAGCAACTCCGCCCACGTCACATGACAAATTCACCACGTGTCCAAAAAAAACATCTCTTTGCTACTCAGGCCCAGTGACGTTTGGCTTACGCAGTTCGCGCCGGCTTTGGTGATTGCATGCGCCTCCAAAATTTCTCTACTCACTCTTTCCCTACCATTGCCAATGATACTAGTCTTACTGAAGATAGGTTTGCACCCACAACTATGACAATGCAATGGCAAATGCCCCCCTACAGCTCCAACCACAGATCGCAACGACAAGTCATGTTTAAGTGCCATGAGGGGACCCTCATGGCACTTAAACCTCTCATTAATGGCTTCATTCCAGGCATAAAGGGCATCGTCCACTCTTAGCTTATCGAATACTAATTTCACTTTGGAACCCCTTCCTCTCTCTTCTGCCGTAGAATTCCACAGGTTTTTGCGGATCTGAACAACCCTTTTAGAGAAATCTTCACAGATGCTGATTGGGGTGGGTACCTTTGAGCTTGAAGCAGTTCTTCAAAATAGCCAGTTTATCTCGGAAGTCTGAAACCTTGAGCATAATCGGACGGTCTCTACCTGAAACCTTTTTTCCAAGCCTATGTATACGCTCAATAGAGATTAGTTTATTATTTAGAATCTTATCAAAAACGTCATCATTCACCCTTTTTAGTAAAATTTCTTCGGTTTCTTTGCTAACTTCTTTACTACCTCTAACAATAAGATTGTTTCGTCGGGAACGATTTTCTAACTCGTCAATTTGCCTGGCAAGTGTTTCAATTTCGGCGTCGCAACCGCCGACAGAGTGTTCGAGCTTTTCAAGTCTAGCCTCAGTTTCATCAACCCTTTGTAGCTTTTTTTCTATTGTCAGTAGTCTGTTCTGCATTTGGAGCATCGTTGCTTCGGACGATGCCTGTTTTGTTTGTATCTCTGAAATCTTAGACAGGATTTCTTTCTGAGTTTGAATCATTTCATTGAACATTTCTTGCGTAATCGGTCCGGGGTTTTCCTCAACATCTCCGGATAGCTTTAGTAAAAGCACCGCTGTTGAGAAACACTCACGTAGACAATCAAGGACTACATGTGAACACGGCAACACTAACAAGCAAAAATGATCAATATGAAAACCAAACTTACGAGCACCAACCTGCACAAAAAGTGGCACGCTTGGTGACATTGTCACGGCGGTGTTGCCGTGTCCACTGAGGCCTGAAGACGCTGGTATTCCTTTTATATCCATCGGTGGCGCTGATTCCTCAAGAAGCGATGACGTCACCATGCCCATCGGAGATGCGCTCAAGACGCTGCCCACGTGCAGCCCTTGCGATGCGTTGATGACAAGGCGATGAACGGAGTTTCCATCCGCAGATAAAGTCGGTGTTGCGTCCAAGGCTGCGGATAAGCATCCAACGATGATCTGCACAAAAAATGGCACGCTTGGTGACATTGTCTTGGCGGTGTTGCCGTGTCCACTCAGTCATTCGCCTTGTTTAGTCATTCGCCGTTTGAGCATTTTGATGTGCATAATTTATTTGCAATAATTGTTATAACTTAGAATCAACTGTTTCTCAAAATAGTCATTGGCCCATCATTGGCCCACGTTAGTGAACATTTTCGTTTATTTTTCACTCCGAAACGAACAGGGACACAGATGATCACATAATTTCCTTATGGCATATACTCGGAAGAAGGCCTAAACATAGCAGGTCAAAAGACTTCGAAAGCAAATAGGGGAAAATCTGAAAAGAAGGCAAAGTGAGGCCTTCTGGTGCTCCACGAATGTCCGACGACCACCGCAGCGTCTTTGTCCGAAATGCCAAACGTGGAAGACCAGTCCACACACACGCATCATCGCTTCATCTGGAGCACTCCATAGGTTTCACAACAAAGTGTCCTTCCATTGGGGTGTTTCTTGAGCCTACCAACAAAAAAAGGCAATTGCACTTGAACCTGGCTTCGTGCTTACTCGAGAAGCCCCTAAGGGAATGAATAAGTTAAACAAGCGCCGGCTTTCTGCACAATATGGGGACGAATTCCTCGAAAACGAATAGGGAAGAGGAAACGGCGACCAGCTGGGTACAAAAACGACAGCACGGACATATCCGACAAAAGGGAAGGGAGAGGGGGGGTGCAGACACAGTCCAGACGGAATACTCGGAGACATGTCGCTCGACCACCGACACCCGCAGATGGTCCCCACTAGAGAAGAGTGAGCCAAAGTCGGTGAAACAGACATTGTTTGCCGCCCCTACCACCACGGGTGCTGCTTCCTTCATCTACTGGTTTCGTGCTGAATCATCCGTCCATTCTCGGTCATGGACTAAACCAGGCAATTTTTTGTTTGTTAAATGCATAATCACGTTTCTTTTTTTTTTTTTTTGTCGTTGAAGAGTTTCGAGATAAATACTTCAAGGTGGCAATTTCAGCATGTCCGCAGCAGTAGGTTCTAATTTATATAGTAAAAAAAAACTAACTGTAAGGGCATAAACAGTTACGGTTACCCAGTAAAAAAGTAAGTGTTACAGTTACAAGTTACCAGTATTAAAGAGTACTGCGTTACAGGTAAAAGTTACCGAAAAAAAGCAACTATAGTCTGTTGCAACCTAAGAACAAAGGGCGAAGGTAAGACGGGCCGGGGAGCAGGAAACAAACTGAACGCTGGAGAAGAGAGGGGGAAACCTCCCTCTCTCTTTAGCGTTCCGTCTGCTTCCTCCTCCCCGGCCCGACTTACCCTCGCTCTTCGTTCTTAGGTTGCAACGGACTATAGTAACTAGTTACTGCCCAAGACTGTATCGGAGGGGACATCCTTTTCTCCTGTTTTGGTTCCCTCGTGCGACTTATAGCCGCGTCCCACTAGAGCGGCAAACTGCAACAAACGACAGCGACACATGACAACAAGCGACAAATGACACCGAGAGACAGCCTGTTTGTCGGAGCCTGCCGTCCCACCTGGCGGACATGAAGCAAAATACGGAGACAAGGAAACTTGTTTCCTAGTGGGATTGGAGTTGTCAACACGACACTTCACAATACACAGACAGAGTGTGGCGATGCGGTTTTCGTGTTTTGCTCGTTGGGCATAAAATGCGCCGACAAACACGGTGAAAGTAAAGATGATTACTTTATTTCTTGATTAAAGCTTCTGCTTGTCTTCATTTGCTCTTGCGGACTTTCGGCAAACAGTCGTGACAATCGACACCAAACTTCTTTCAAACTATATTTCACGAATAATTTTTTTTTTGGTCGTTCGAGGCGTTCAAGGGGAGCGCCACGGAATTTCACGCCGATTTTGAGGATGTTTATATTTATATATATTCATATAATTGAGGGCAGGCGTTTTTTGGGAGACATACGGCATCCCAATTATCACAGAACATGATGACATTCTCTCGCCTGCCGGAATGGTTTGCCGGAACCTTGTGTCCTACTTCGTTGTGAACGGTCTTTGGTCAGTCCTCAAACATCGGTGTATTCATCCTGATGCAAGGCGTCTTGAAGCACCACTTCGTGCACCAGGTTTTCGCCAGCAAATCCAGTCGTTGCAAATTCCCTTTCCCAACACGAACACTAACAAGCAAGCCACGACCACTACGAACAATCGAGGGATGGGAACTGCGGGAACGATCAGTGGCCGCCAAGGCCTTTTTTGAAGGTTGAGCGGCAGAGCAAGCCATGAGAGGAGGGGTAGAAGGGTGGGAAGAGGGGCAACAAAGGGTACAAGCAGGTGAGTAGGATAAGTTTTTCTCTGAGAGGTGTTCCTGGGTGGGACTGCTTGCCGGCGCTTCAAGTCCAACGACAAACGAGAACCTGTCCGACACCGATTGTTTGTCGGCATATGTTAGGGGTGTTGGTTGTTATAGTGGGACAGCATCAGCGCCACAAAACTTTGTGGTGTCACCACCTCGGGGTGGTCAAGTGCAATAAGTGGCACAAAGTAGAGACCGACATGCTGTGCAGCTGTGCTTACCAACACTGCCGGAAGGCCGCGCATGCCAGAAGCTATGTGGGCAGAAGCGGCCAGGCTCTCCGTGTTTTCACCATTGCATTCTGTGGCGTGCGCCTGTTTTTGACTTTGTACAGGTGGTTATAGCTTCAATTGTGCATCGTATTTCCTGCCAACGTATGTTTTATGTTATGCCCGACTATTAAAGTCGCTACCGGAGCCTGAGCGGCAGCGAGACAAATTGTGCGTGGATGGCGTTGCCTTTGACGATCCATACGCCGTAAACTGGACTTCCGACATGAGGTTGCTACCACCGACGTCGACGGCTCACATCGTCGTTTATTTAGATTTTTCGCCCAGTGGGATCAGCAGACTGTGGGTCTCCTGAGGTGTTTTTATTAATTGAATAATTACACACAGCGTCCTCAAGTCAAAATATGCTGGTTTTCCTACCCTCATGACCACAAGGCACGACAAGCGGTAACGCTTTGTCCGTTCTGTCGCCAATCTCCTCCCACTTGGTAGCACGGGCGTAGCGAGCCATTGATGAGCACTTGGCCGTTGCTTTGTGCGCGAACACCGTGGGAAAAAAAATTTGGATGGTCTCGATCAGATGACGGTTTCCTCGCACCTAAGCAACATTGGGACGGAGATTGAAATGGAAGCCATACTTGCCTTTAAGAAAGTACTTGCCGCACAAACGGTCGTTTGTGTGAGGCGACCGTTCTTTTCAATCCACAGTTATTATCCGCCTTCTGCGCCTTTCAGAGTCCGCCGGGAACTTGTGGAAACTCACTTTGCTACTTTTTCTGTACCTTTGGTGCAAATAATGACTACACAACTTTGCAGCTTGCTGAAATGCTATGACACCCTTGCAAAACATGTGGCCTTCTGTCCACACCACCCGGCTCCGGCTAAGGTCTGGCGCGATGGCAGCGCTGCTGCAGCTCCATGACGTCAAGCCCACGTGTCGGTCTATATGGTATGTTGTCACAGGCTGCAACAATGACAGCCAATCAATAACTATGTCTAGTTAAACTGTATGTTGCATCATTCTACCTGGCAGGCAGCAGCAGAGAAGTACAGCATGTCCGTGAGAAAACCGAGCTCTGTTTCCGTACCGCAAAAGTAAACTATACATTGAGGAGAGCTCAAACTCTGTCAGAACATAGCCCCAGTCGTTTGAGCAAGATACCACTCTGTGAAGTTTCAACACTTACCATTACCGGAATAAAAGTTAGAAGTAAAAAACTGTTTTCATCTGTGAGAGGACGCCGTCCGTGAGAAGTAACAGACGATATGCCGCTGTTTCCGGCCGCATCTCAGAGATGGCACCACTTGCCCTGGAGACATCCTGCGCTCCCTCGCTTGTCTAACCGGAACGACTGGCGGTAAAGTTGAAAACACCTGACAAAAGTATTGCATCCTTGTCCCAAACTTTGTCAGTCCTTAATAAAAAAAAGGAAACAAAACTAAATAAAGAATCTAAAATTGTAGTCACTTTGTTTTTTTTATGAAAAGGCATCCCAATAAATACCAAAGAATGCCGACAGACATCTATGTGCACCTTCATTGATTGTTCACGTTCAGTTTTATTACCAACTTATGTTCCTTATGCGACAGTTAACGTGCAAACAACGGAGTCAGTTCGTACGGTGGTACGCTGAACTGGGGGGCTTTTAAAGGGTCAAGTGCAAGTTCTTGGAGTTCGGCTTACGACCGCCTTCTAAGTCAGTGATCTAGACGTGGGCCCGGCGCTTCGCAGAAGAAAGTAGCATCAAAAACAAAGCGCACATCTTCCATGTTCCTCCTAAAAAGGAAAGTGGGAGTTTTCCTTCGTTATCGTCAGTGCCTTCGAGGAAGATCCCCATTCGTCTTTGCGAAGAGCCGCACATTTTTTCGGTGTATCCAAGCACGCCGTGCGCAAAGCTACCCACGAGATGTGCCCGTACAAGCTTGGCCTGATTCATGAGTTGTCGCCCGGTAACTACGAGATGCAGCACTACTTTTGCCGGCATGAGCTCCTCAGGATTGCACAAGATCCATCATATGTGCAGTTTTTGCTGTTTAGTGATGAGGCGACATTTCATCTGGATGGGCAGGTCAATACCCAGAACTGCCGCTATCGGAGTTCGACGAATCTGCACTGGACGCTTGAGAGGGCTTTGCAGTCGCCGAAAGTAACAGTGTGTTGCGGAATCTGGAGAGAAGGCGTCGTTGGCCCCTTTTTCTTCAGTGACAACGTCTCTGGAGGCACCTACCTGAAAATGATGCAGGACGAGTTTCTTCCCGAGTTCGAAGCCTTGCACATGCAGCAGGACGTATGCATTTTTAATGCAAGATGGGGCGCCACCCCACTGGGCGACAAGTGTAAGGCACTGGCTGATAGCATCTTCCCAGGGCGCTGGATGGGCCGGGGACCGCTGAACATGCCGTGGTTGCCCCGATTGCCAGACCTCACAATATGTGACTTTTCTGTTTGGAGGTTTGTGGAGTCCTAGGTGTACAAGGGCCACATCTCCATAGTGGACGCCTTAAAGCAGCGCAGCGAGACAGCGTCCGCTCTCATCACGGATGAGATGCGAGCTGTGGCATTCGGAGATTACGGGACCAGGCTTGGCCTCTGCACTTGGCGTCCAGGAGGCCACGTCGAAGCCCTGGTTTCGATTCAAGTAGGGCCCTGCCTAGGTCTGATCTGGCAACCGTCTAGGGAACAGACTTACACCTTCCCATCAAGTGTACAGTTTATTTATTTGAATACCCTTGAACGTAAACATCTTTTACAGAAATCTGTCTGGTTAGGAAAATAATAGACTGACTAAAATTTTACTCTTACCAAAGTTTAATAAAAACAAAATTCCTGACGTTTCGGGACCAGCTCGGTCCCTTTGTCACAAGTGACTGTGGTTTGGACGGAGGAGGGAGACGCTTGTGTAGGCCGGTTGCGATTGCTGCGTCCTGCTTTTCCTACGAAGCGACAAAACCCGACACATAGACACTTGGGAGAGTGTTCGACGACTTGTTGATGTCATCTTTTGTTGTTTGGATCTACGAGGATTCTAGATGCAGACGTTTACGCCAGTGTCGTTCCGTGCTCAGGATCTCGCTTTTGTCGAAGGACACACTGTGACCCTCATTAGTTGCATGTTCAGCGAGGTCACTGGCTTGGATGTCATTCTTCTTCACGCCGTATTTGTGGTGGCGGAAGCGTTCCGAGAAGTTCTTTCTTTTCCCCACGTAGGCAGCAGGGTAGTCCGCACAACGGATGCGACCTGGAATTGTATGCAAACTGAGATTTGAGGAACGATGCGACGGTACTGTGCCGCAAACTGCCCAGATTGTATCCAAAACTAACCAAAAACCCTTGGCTGATGGGGCCACCATTTGTGAGATGCGGTCGCAAACAGCAGCGTTCTGTTTGCTGCTTCACACAATCAGTGTCCTGTCATAGACAACGGTATTTCACTTCTAACTTTTTATTCCGGTAAGGGTAATTGTTGAAACTTGGGCACTTTGCTCGAACGGCTGGGGCTACGTTCTGATGGAGTTTGAGCTCTCCGCGATGGCGTCTTTTTTTGCGGTGCGAAAAACAAGTTTAGGTTTTCTTGCAGACATCCTGTACAATAAGCTATTGCACCATCCTCCTTGTTAAAAGTCCTAGGTTCAGAGTTGTTTTACCTATTATATGGTGTGTTTGTCTCGATGATATAAACTACAGTGCAGTCTGAATATTTGTGCTAGGTGTAGCCCTGACCAGGCCGAGGCTGACATGAACGGCAAGCATCGTAATGTGAGTTCAGTGAAATGACATCATATGTTGACTACTGTGTTGATGTTCATGCGTTGTGGCAGTCGTACAATAACAATTTTTAGAGGAAACCTGCCTTGACGTCATTTGTGTTGATGGGAGGTTGCCTTATTATTTCAGCAGGAGTTATCATTAATTTCTTAAAGGGAGCTCGCAGACCATTTCGGGGAGTAACTTTGTACAGCATCCTTGTCTAAGGGCTATACCATATTTGCCTCTGTGCTCCCTGTTGGAGGATAATACCTTATTTCCGTTGCATGCCAAATCTCGCTTTCCAATTACCTCAATAATATCTAGTAGCTGGCAACTTGATGTCATCTTCTGTCACATCAACCTATGGCATTAGATTGTGTGCCAAACGCACCACTAGATGAAAATGGCTTCATTATTATGTTTGGTTCTTCATAAAATATGGGAATCCCACATCCATATCATATGGGATTCTCATATCCTATGGGAATCCCATATGGGAGTTGCATAGGATATGGGAATCTCTGCACTTACATTCCCAAGATGTATAATGTAACAGGCACGTAGCCAGGATTTTGTTTCGGGGGGGCCCAACCATGACAAAATGCTGTATGAGGGAGAGGGGGCAGAGGAGGTCCCAGCAAAATGGAAGAATTCGAGGGGGGCCCGGGCCCCTGGGCCTCCCCCCTGGCTACGTGCTTGTAATGTAATATTAACAATTTTGAATTCTGTTATTTATTTTATAAAGCTGCAAATCAGACTCAATAACTGACCAATTATTTGAATAAACGTCCACTCCTAATCAGTTGCAACCTTGCAATCAATGCACAGTCCCAACCTGCATTACTGTTTCGGTATGATATCAGGAAATCTGGAGTAAACATGCAGCTTATTTCATAGCAACTTTTTACGTCTGACCCATTATATTCAGTGGCTGAAGTTATATAAGAAAGTGCTCATTTTAAAATGAAGCCATGCCACTGGATGTACACTGGCATGTGACTTGTACATGTGTTCCCAGCAAAATGAAAGGATGCATTTAGAAAGGGCAAACCATTTGCTTTACTCTTTGTTTTGTCCTTTTTCAGGTGCATGGGTGTTCACATCTAAAAGTGTTACATTGAAATTCGCTGCAGGACTGGCTTGCCTGACTCACCTTGTTTGTCTGGCAGCTTGCAACTTATAGGAACCTGGGTAACTACATCACAAGAGTGTGAAAGGGACAAAACCCTGCACTTCTTCGAGGATGGCGCCTTGAAGAAGGGAGAACTGCGCCTAAAGTGAATGCCATGGCAGGTGAGTCACTACAGTGAACCCCTAGCACAGATAATTCCAAACAAGAAATTATTAACAAATGTATTAGAAACAAAGAATGCAAATATGGACAAAGAGGTGGAGGTGAACGCACCATAGCACTGTGTTGTATTCATCTCCTCTCTTGTGTGTTGTTCCGGCTTTCCGCTACCCTCACCACTAACTACTACTGCTACTCTCTTGTGTCCTTTGCACTGTTTATCTTTTTTTAGGTAATGGTCTATCATTTAGTCAACATCAACACTAGTCAACAAAAGTGTGCTCTCATGCATTCTCATGAAATAACTGTGCTTGCAATTTAACAGGGTGTCTAGCAACGGGGAAAACCGGTAATTGTCAGGGAAATTTTAATTACCGGAAAAAGTCAGAGAATTGTCAGGGATATTGTCAAAAAGCGAGCCCAGTCAGGGAAAATGAGCTGGAAACGCCATTGAGTGCCCTGAGCAAAGACTTGGGGACTTAGGGGCAGGAAAATGGGCAATAAATTATGCTTAGAGCGAAGCCCGGGCTCTGCTCACCCGATCTAGAGTGTGGAACCATATGCAAAGGGAACAGCCAACAAATCCAGTTTTTTTTATTGGATTGGATTGAGGGTGCGGCACTAGGCTAGATCCAGTTAGAGCCTCCTTGTACTAGATATAGTAACAAATGGAAAAGCCGCAGACCCCATCCAATCCAAGCCGAAAGTATCCGAAAGTCTCCGAAAGTGTGCATCTGGCGGCCATGATGCCATTCGGTTATTGACTAGTGTGGTTGAGCGTCATGTTTTCATCATGTTTCCGGAAGTGGCCTCTTCACTGACGATGTCGGCGGCAGAAAAGTGCTCATTTAATCCTGACTGGACTAACCCGAATATTTCGGAATATGCATGTTGGATTAAGCCCGTGCAAAATGATCCTCACAGTGCTCAATGCCTTGTGTTGTAAATGTCTTATATATTTAACCACCTCTACAGTGGTCAGGGAATTTCAGCTTTAATTGTCAGGCAAAACCTGGAAAAGTCAGGGAATTTCAAAATAATAATTTTCTAGATACCCTGTTTAATCACAGACAATCTGTTAATGCTTGTTCCTAGAAATGTAACTCGTACAGTAATATATTAAAGGTACACCAACAAGGTATTTATGCTCGCCGAGGTTTCTATTTGAGCATGATATGCAAGAGTCCAACTACGCAGAACAGAACTTGCAGAATGAAATTCGTTTTCCTTCTCTCCAAAAACATTTGGTCGAGAATTGGCCGGTTTCTGTCATGCTTACATTTTTTTCTATAGCAGGGATGGGACTGCTGCGCCAATTGCACCATAGTGCACCTAATGATGTTTCGTGTACCACACTGATACAAAAGTATAAATAAGAACTAAATTGCGGTAAGGTGCGCCAAAACTGAAATTATAAACGAGCCTCGTCGAAATCAGCCGTCTCGCAGTTTTTGTTGGCAACACTGACATCGGACATCCCGGCCCAAAGGGAACGTTAATGAATCCGAAGCTCTGTATCCGAAGGTCGCTGCCATGGTTATACTTTGTTTCAGCTTAAAAGAGTTGTTACAGCATTCTCATTGCGATGCTTCTGCTACCAGACCTCTTTGAGGCCATTCGCTGTCGCCCTGCTTCATTAAGTCCACACGCAGATGATGCTACAAGGGAGAACTCCGGAATTCAGCGTCCCTGCCAAGAGTGCACGCTCGCGCAGTGCAAGCACTGTTCAAGGCCACATGCTGGCGCTTGTAGCATCGGCTGTGTCTGCTGCCGTTACTGTGTGCTTTTCTGGAGTGCGAGAGTCACTTCATCGGAATAGCGAAGCAAACAGCATCGCCATATTGCGCTACACTCAAATCTATTTAAGTTGGCGCACCTCCCTCTTGGCTGTACTTGCGTGACTATAGATGTTTCCACCGTTTTACAAAAGTCACAGTCCACACGTGCAAAATCGCAGTCCAGCCAGCACTTGATTGCAATTGCAGCCAGCCAGAAACTGCGTGTGAATAACACACACACAGCATTGAACGCTCTCTAATACATTTTTATGGAAAGGTGTATTGCAAGCCCACAGCCCATGTTGGCCTGCCCCCGAGGCCCCGCGCAGAAAACTTGGGAACGTAACAAAGGCAAGCGAGCAATGACGGAACAAGGTACGAGCTGAAGGCAGTGATGTGATTGCTGCGCCAATTGCACCAAGGGGCTAACCCTGCTACATCCTGCTACATTTTGCCAAAATATGAGTAATCTGCGCCAAGCCTTCGCCAAAGGGCCAATTTTGGACGCCTTTCAAAACCGAATTTAAACTAAGTACCGTAACTGAGCATGCATGAGCTAGGTGGCACAAACGGCCGCCCGACACAAGAGCCGTGTATTGGGAGAGTTTGGCCAATAGGCCAAGCAAAGGCCGCCGCCAGCTCTGAATATTCCCCCCACGCTTAGAGCGTAAACTAAATTTGTGACACAGCGTCGACCAATCAGGAGACCGCAACGTCACAATATTGCAAACGACATTTAAAGCGTGAAATAGAAGCGTTCAATCTCGACCTCTCTATTCCATCTCACAGATGTTGGCAGTGAAGACAAAGGCACAGGCGCGTAAGCATGGCTCAGCAAAACGCTTTTGTTTGTACAAGAACTCCTGCATAGGAGGCACTTTCCAAAGCCACGCGCTCGTGCCCATGCCTTTGTCTGCTCTGCTGATGTTTGTTTGCTCTGGGCCGGCTTGGTAGAACAGCGTCCTGAGAATGGCTGAAAGAAAACAGTTCAAAGGGTGGGGCGCGCGAGCGTCTTGAGACGCGGAGTCCCGCTGTGCTCGTGCGCTGGCTTTGGCAGTGCTTTCTTTCCCCGTCTCAGCTGAGACGCTGTTTCTAGCAAGTCGGTCCTGGTTTGGAGTGCACGTTCGTTTATTCTACACTTGAATATTGGCGTAACTGAAACCTCACATGCACAAAGTTTTCAGTAACCGAGAGCTAAACCTTTTCACTCTAGCGATGCTAAAACGGCTCAAATTAGTCGCATCACATATATAGAGCACACGACCACCGCTAGGGGCTGTTTCGCGGCCTGTGGTTGGCCCTGAGATGCTCGCCTATTCAAACCAATGTATGGCCAAACTCTCAATAAACGGCTCTGCCCGACACAAAATACCCTACATCAATCGTCCATGGTTTTTTCCATGGTTTTTTCCGCCATGCCGTCTCTTCTGTCACGCTCTCGTCGTCTCGTAAGCGTAAATCTCGTCTCGAGTTTTTTTTTTTTTTTTTTTTTTTTTTTAACAATAGATGCCGGCGTGTGTGTGTGCTGCGACCCTAGCGTACTGGGTACCAGCCATGACGTGACGCTGTGAAACGAAACTATGTTTCGGAGCGGCGGGAGTCACTTTTTGAGCTGAAGCTCTTGCTGTTGAAATCAGCGGCCACATGACATTGCAGATATGGAGCTTCCTAAACTGAAACATGAGGACCGCCGCATGTTCATCAACATTCATATTCTTGTTTAAAACATACGCTGCCACAAAAATCCCTCTCTAACTCAAAGACTGCTGTGTCGAATTATTGATTACCTAGGTTTCTCTTGGTGGGCTTTCTTTCGAGAGGGACCCCGGTACGTGAAAAATGTCTCGCGAAGAAAAGTTGAAGTGAGCTGAAGCAAAGAAGGGAATGTCTGCACGCTGAACCCGCAGAGCGCGCTTGTTTGTCTCGAGTTCAGTCGTTACACAAAGGGACCCTGGCTCGCGACGTCTTGCATCGATGCGCTCAGGTTCTTTTTTTCTGTGTTTAGCTCGTACCTCGCCTGCCGGCCTGGGAAGCGCGCGGCGCTGGACTTTTTTTTTTGTCGCATGCTGGATCGCTAGGTTGGACATTTCAGAAAAGGTACATGGAAGTGACGTAATGCAAAGGAGGAGCGTATCCTAGCAACACTCACGTGGCGGCTCTGCCCACTTTGACGCCGCTACGTCATCGCAAACTTGACACCCGTCACCCGTTTCAGCGACGTCCGGAGCCAACCACCGACGAGCGGAAGTAGCTACGCATTCCCTGAGGCGTCCCTACGCGCGGGATACGGGGTAGGATTTACTACGACGCGGGGAGCAGTTCCTGCGTTTAGCGAAGGAACGGCAACCAATCCTGTGCGTCGCTGGCCGTCGTATCTGTTCTAGTACAGATAAAAGTATTGAAAAACAATCAAAACCTTTTGGGCGTTGTTAAAACAAACCGCTTTTTTGTACCCTTTTGCAATACATTTAAGAATTAATTGGAGAGAAAGTTGTTCCAATATTATGCGGGATGTGCGCTACGCGCCTTCTTCAAACCAAAATGTCGAACCACGAGGAGCCGGGTGTGCCGGGGGCAGCGGAGGGGTCGGCGGAACCAACGGGGAGCGCGCGAGTGACGGCTGCTTTAGTCAGAAACAATTTTTTTATCTTTCGAGAACTTGCTATTGCTGTGCTCAAATAAGAATGTTTGGCGCAACATCTGTGATAATTCTTTCAAAGTGGTCCAGTGTTTATATGGTGGTATGCTAGTCAAAAAATATATATTTTTTTTTCCTTTCGAAATTTAACTATAGTACTCAAATAAGACCAGAGTGTTCAACAAGATATCTGTGATATATACTTAAGATTGCCATATTGCTTACATGGCTCCAGTCGATGCTCAGTTTTACTTCCAAGAATGAAATATTACATTCCATGTTATCACACTTTTAATCATGAAGTCACAGGTTTTTCTTTAAGAAATAAAGCAATTTTTAAAACAAACTACATGTGCACTGTCTTGAGATAACACAATCACCTAACTTTGTTGAAGTACCATAAAAGAGATAATAAAATGAAGAGGAAGGCAAGACGCTTTGAAGCATTTGTAAAATGGAACAATGTCCATGACAACAATATCCCTGGTTCAATCAGCAACTAAGAAAGCAATCTCTGCAAAAGCAAGCATTTCTTTCTAGAGGTAGTCTAAATTACTTCTGAGTTCTTTGCAGGGGCAATCCAGATGACCTGTTGGTTTGGCAACTAAACCTCCGAACCTTTTCTGTCACTGTCGACTGCGTCTCGTGCCTTCTGCTCATAAAAATAAAAAAAGGCTGTATCGATTTCACCGCGATGCACTCGACACGTATCGGGACATGTATCCGTATCTGGCTGTGCGACGAACTTCACAAGGTGTAGGAGCTGAAGAGAGTATGTAGCTTGTGGACGGCCATGACTGTGGAGCAGGAAGCGAAGTGTGCACTTTACGGCTTCCACGGGGAGGGCTTCACTGAGGGCAAGGATGTGACGGGGTCCTTGGTGGTCAGGACCTCAGTCGTGGTGGCGAGAGGTTCCCTGTCGCTGGCGGCGTCCGTGCTGGGCACCACCGCAGCGAGGGCGCTGAGGGGCTTCCCGACGGTGTCCCTGGTGGTCGGGACTACCGTCGTGGCGGCGGACCCCTTGCGTGTGGCGCTCTGCACGGGCACGTCTGCGGCGGGTTCCGAACCGGGCGACAAGGCGCTGCCTCAGAGCCTTCCCCCTGTCCGAGAGGCCGACCGGAAGGCCGACCGGAGGGCCGGCAGGAGCCAGCCTCTCGGGAGCCGACCTCTCCGAGCTCGGCTCAGAACCGTCCGAGCTCGGCTCAGACTCCAACTCTGACTCTTCAGGGTCGGAGTCTGACTCCGGTTCTGGCTCGCTCGATGCAAGGCAGATGTTGTGGAGCACTGCACATGCCGAAATAATGGCGGTGGCTGTTGAAGGGTGGTAATACAGAGCCCGGTGCCTTTGCAGACACCGGAATCTGTTTTTCAACAGCCCGATGCAGCGCTCCACAACAGACCTGATCGAGGAATGCGCCTTATTAAACCGGCCGCAAGCGGTGGAGGTCGCGTGGTTCCCGGGGACAGGGGTGATGAGCCAAGGCTCCAAGGGGTAACCGCTGTCACCTGCACATGTAGAGGATGGAACATATTACATTCTTTACTTTTTAAAATAAAAGGCAAGAAAACAGCTGTGTGCAACTATGTCAATTATAATGTAACTTAAGTGTGACTTAAAAGTGTGTTAATATTTCTGCACTACAGTATCAGTTTACATTATGATTAATTAGCACTAGCTTGCCTGCAAACTCCCTGTTATTTCATGTTACTATGTGTTTTCCTGGTGGGTTGTATGGGATGTGTGCACGATTCCTTAGGGGTGCTGTGTTGTATGCAAGTGCATTATTAGGTCCTTGCATCCGACAGATAAAAGCTCTGTTGCTTTTGGGAGTGTGGCCGTGACCTTAGGCACGGGCAGAGCAGAACACGCTGGCCTTGTCTTTGGCAAGCAAGGGGATAAGGCACCAGTTCGACGAACCTCTTTCCTAATCCTCGGTGGAGTTGGAGATGGGGAAAAGAGAGGGGGTGGTTAGATTGGAAAGGAGTCAGGTCCTGTTGGGACGCGGAGGGTCTAGTAGGAGGAGCTATATAGGCAGACCGAAGAAGAAGGGTCAGGGAAAAGAATCCAGTGTGTGGGACAGAGACGACCCGAGGACAGATTTGGCGAGCCCCAAGTGGCCAAGGAGGAATTGATCCCATTCCGTACAAACTGACGACCGTCAAAGCGACCAGGCGAGCCCCCAGGTATCAGTGAAAGAGCTCCAACTTCATGCGAAAACCAACCAGCAAGAGGGTACAGGCAGACAGTAACAGTGAGTGGGCCGAACCGGACAGCGACTCGCACTGCGGTCGCATGCCTTGCATAGTCTATCACTGTCGTGAGATTGGTGTAGTGTGGCTTTCGTAGCCTGCAGAGTGTGAGAGTTATGTGGACATAAACAGAGATTAATCGCCAAACTTTGGGTGCTGTCTCACTTCAAGGAGTTCCAGCAACTGTGTCTGTGTGCCTCACAACAAGCACAGTACGTATGGTACTGTGGCTTTCAAGCAGTGGGAGCCACCGTGTGCGTAAGGAATGAATTTAGTATGCTCACCAAGCAGGAACCGGCCGTCGCGTGGCAGCTGCCCTTGCTCGAGTTGGTTTCGGAGCTAGGAAAATTGCCACACGAAGGAGTCGTGCACCGACCCGGGATACCGTGGGTCGATGCACATTATCCGGCAGTCGGCGTCACACACCTGAAAGTGACAGAGATATTGACATGTAATTACCTGAATCCACAAGTAGTAGATTGTACTTATGGTTCACAAAGCAGTCGCAATTTCAGAACCTTTAAGTTATTTTGTCTGACACATGCATGTCAACACACCTTCCTGGATGCAAGGTACAACTAACTACCTTGAAACAAAAATAATGTGTTTTTTTTTTGTTTTGTTTTTTTACGGAAGCTTGCACGTTTTGAAACCAAAAATAAGTATTATTTTTGGGAGAAGAGTCTCACGGCTCACATGCTACGTAGAGCACACGCTCGCGCAGTCGTGAGACCCCACAGCCCGCAGTCATAAAACGGCATACTTAAACCGTATCGGCAAAACGTTTTTTTTTTTCTACAGATTTGGGGCGCGTTTTGACAGCGTAACATTAGTGTACTTACCACCATCACGTTGAGGGCGTAGAAGTACTTGCGGCACCAGTACGCCGCCTTCGTGACGGTGGGGTCGTTCTTGGACGGGCCGACGATGGAGACCATTGTCCCGTCCACGCAACCGATGACGCCGGGTATCCTGCCGAGCAGCCTGAAGCCCTTCTCCGCGTCGAACCTCTCGCTCGGCGTCTCGGGGAAGTGGATCCAGCCACGCTGGACCCCGAGACGACGCACGATAGCGACGGACACGGCGCGGACCGCAACGCTGACTGTCTTCTGGTCCCGCGCTACGCGTTCGTCGCTCGCCACCATGCCTTGGAAGCTCCCCGTGCCGTAGAAGCGCAGTGCACACAACACTTGAAGCTCCACAGTCATGACCGTCCACGAGGTACGCACTCTCCTCACCTCCGGTTCCTCGCGAAGTTCGTCGCACAACCACCGCACCACGATCTTGGGCAGGCGGTATTGCTTCCGAAAGATCTCCTCCGGGAGCTCGAATGCATCTCGGTGTTCCCGATACAGCCTTTCGGGTGAAAAAAAAGCTCTATTAAAGAAAAAGTCGAAGTGACGAGACGACGACGCCTCGCCGCCGAAAACATGCTGCCAATGACAGCTAGTTCCGAGCAAGTACCTTTTGAAACGTACTCGGTACAAAACGAAACGTCATTTTGTTGTCACGTCCGGTAGCCGACTCCGCCCAGTTTTGCCGACTCCGCCCACATTTTTCTAGGGAAATTACGTCACTTTTGTTTCCAACCAATCAGACGTGATGACGTCACTTCCGTGTACTAAAAAAAGGTACATGTACAATGTCGAACCTAGCTATCCTGGGCAGTTAAATTTTGCATAGACTTTTGGCTACCAGTTGGCAACGGAACAGAGAGGCATGGTTTCGGCTTCGATCGAACAGCCGTTTCGCTCGCGCGACGACGCACGTGACCTGCAAGCCTGCCGGAGTTGCCCTCACGTGCTTGCTAACCAACGATGCGAACATAATTGCACGACAGAGGCACCAGCCGGGACGCTTGCAATTCATTGTTTTACATTTGATTACTTTTGACGAAAATCTGGCACGTCGGCAATCAGTAAAACGGTGGCAAGCGGTTTTTCGGAATTGCTTGGCGACGCCTACAGCACTGTACACTTCTGGGATGTCGCAATGTCTCTTTGGTGACATTGAAAGTGGACATTCATTACTACCCTAAGCTAAAGCAAAGCTTGCTCCAGCCTTGCAGAATGTTCCGAAAAGCAAAAAGAAATGTGTCATGTCATTGGCATTTCAGTTACACCATGAAAGACTCCCAGGTGGCCGAACTTGACCATAATTGGTTTATTTCGACGATCAAGGTTCCCTTTGCGTGTCCAGCATTTCAAACAAATATTTTTATTTTTGTTAGAATATCTGCTTTAAAAGCCACTTATGCTGCTCCAAAACACTGTTTTGGCTACTCCAAAGGCCACTTTTTCTACTCCAAAGCACTGTTTTAGCTGCTCCGAAAGGTAACCCAAAGCGGCTTAGGCCAATCACATCACTGTGAAGGCTATTTCTACCTGTTTCTTTACATTCACCTCTTTGTAAGTCGGTTCCATCATGTGTGACACTGTTTTGCAGTTTTGCTTTATATGATTTGTCTAATTTTCATGTAATTTTGTGAAAAATGTTTTTAAAATAATATGGTAATTGAAAGTACTGTTTAGTTCACATTGAGTTATCGACATGCCATATTTCCTTGAGCTTTGAAAACCAGGTGACATTTAGCCTCTATTTCAACATTCTTGGAACTCGTATGCTGCTCCCAACTTGCTCCAGGACCTCGTTTTTGCTGCCCCCAGCCTGCTCCAAACTGTAGTTTTTCTGCTCCCAAGATTGCTCCAAAGCTGCTTTGCCCAGTTCCATCCCTGCTATAGTAATGTTAGGTTCAAACTATGTGTACCAAATATATTCAAGTCCATACATCATCTAAAGCACACATTAAATATAAAAAAAGGAGAAAACTTTCCGATTTTCCATTGTGGTGAACAAGGAAAAGCAGCGGAGCTGTAGTATGTGCCGCCATCTGTGAGCAACGGCGGCAACCAGACAATCGGCAAGCAGGTTGTCTGGTTGCCCGTCATCGCACATAGATGGCAGTAGCTGTCCAGAGGGTTGTGTCGAGATTTGTTTGTCCATGGACACGAAACTGGGGATACTAGCGCTCAACAGCTCTGCTGTAATATGAGCTGGATTTTTGTGGCCTCCAGAAAGCTGCAAAAACGTTGAACGAAAAAAAAAATGCTTCACAGATTACAGGAGGGAAATGTACACACCATTTTCAATATAGCAACGTACCGTGGGCTGGACGATGCGATGGCAGCGCAGAACGGACCAACATTGCGACGGATGTGAGGCCGCTACTTTGGAACTGTTGTTCGTGGAACCGGTCAATTGAACATCAAGCGGAAGGGTTATAAGTGCAAAACAATCGCAGGACAAATGGTGATTTCGGGCCATGAGCTTCCAGTGATGTGATTGCTGTGCCATTTGCGCCAAACTGTGCCAAAGCTCTTACCCTGCTACACCCTGCTATATTTGACCCAAATGTGAGGAATTTGCACCAACATTGCACCATAACTTAAGTTCACTTAAATAATACTAAAAATCAGGGTGTCGAACCGGAACCGAACCGAACCGAAAACCGGAACCGAACCGGTATTTTTCCGGAACTGAACCCGAAGCCGAACCGTTATATTGTTATCGCGATGAACCCGAACCGGAACTGAACCGGAAAAAAAATAACGTTTACCGGCTCATGTCAAAACGGTTCGGCCACGCGCTGTTGACAATGAATGTGCTATCAATGCCATTTGTTTTTTAAGTGCCGTCAACTGACACACACCTCGCTTACATATTTTTCTTCTCCACTCAGTCTTAGGAATATAAACGCTGCATCCATGAATCTTGACAAACGCTGCATCCATGAATCTTGACATAGGAACCAGTATTGCGCTGGTCGCGGCTTGCACGAAAAAAAGAAAATTGGAATGCTGTGCAAAAAAAAAAAAAAAAATCGCGTCACGGGATTTTATTTTCCTATAATCTCGTAAATCGTAAATGCTGCTGTGTGCTCATTTCATAACACGTTTCTAGAACGCGCGAGTTCTTGAAGCTTGCTTCCATCGGAATGAGAAAAGAAAAGGCTGTGGAGTTTGATAATTATGCATCCGGTTTCGTATAGGCACTTAGAAGCTAACATATTTGAGAGACAGCGAACTCTTCTATTTTAATATTTATCCTTTTACGTCCTTCTGGCGTTGCGTTCGGTGAGGTGTTTTTCATATTCCGTATCTTGTTTAATGAAAACTTTTTTAAGGGTCTAACTTGAGTTGCCGAAGGCTAGTTCAAATAAAGAATGTTGTATTTTCTCCCCACTGTTCCTTCAATTGCTTACACGCCGAGGTGGCGGGATAGTTAGCGAGTTCTACTTGTAAGTGGGTTTGTAAGGAGGTCGCGGATTTTACAGCTACTGCGTCGGACCCAATTAGATGAAGTCCGAATGCGTAAATGTCGGTGAGGTAACCTTTGAGTGCACATAAAGAAACCATTCCTGATAGAAATCCCTGAGCCTTACATTACGATGTATCCCGTTTCGTATGTGCTGATTTCTGATGTTTTATTTGTAATTTATTTTGATGTTGCAATTTGTCATTTATAATTTCCGAACCGGTTCGGGAATCGGTTCAGCGCCCCGAACCGGTTCGCGAACCGGTTCACGGATCGAAATAATCGAACCGGAACTGAACCGGAACAAAATAAATTTACCTGAACCTGAACCGTAACCGAACCCGTATTTTTTTCGGTTCGACACACTGCTAAAAATATAACAGCTGTAGGCCTTGCTACTGGGCCAGATCGTTTAGGGTAGGCTCATGCGGGCTTTCAGGACTTTCGATAATCGTTGAAGTAACATTCTATTCGATTTGATTTCGCACCAACCACTGACAGCACTCGGAAGTTTCGCAATAAGTCTTGTGGATTTTAACATTTGTTCAGTGGGATTTCATACCTAAAATAATCATTTACGGCAGTTTGCGCTGTCCTTCATCGGTCGTCGTCTTGTTACCGTGTCTGGTGCTTCCACACACAACTAAACAGCTAGTGTTTGTTCTCCTCCTACTATTTGCCACTCTCCTCCTTACGTTTGTAGTGCACGGTTATGCTCCACAAGCTCTTTTTGCTTCTCCAAAATGAACTTTTCGCTGCTCCAATAGCTGCTCCAAATTGACTACAACCAATCACATCACTGAGCCTCCGTGCTTGTTTTTTGGTTTCAAGCAGTTGAGTTTTTTAACTCTATTAAAATATATGTGGCTCTGTGGCAAAATATTTAATGAGCAGTCTGCTGACACCATATTGAATTGTCTGGCAAAAAATTAAAAATAAACATTTTTGGCGGGTGTTAGTGTTCCTTTAACGAACAAAAAAAACGAGGGTGCAAGCTGGCTCAGGTTAAACAAGGTGAATTTACCCTATACTAGGAATTTTTGAAGGAAGATGCAAACAAAACACACAAGTCTCAAACACAGTTGAGTTGTAATGGACTGAAAAATGAATAGGCAACCCAAAAGAGGGAGACATGAAGACAGTCTTTCCAAAAAGTTGTTGTTCCGCTTACAACCACTCTCCAAAGGGAATGAATTCCCAGACCTTGCAGCCTTCTACTATACACAACTCCCAAGATCCTCAAAGACTGCAAACAAAAAGAAGCAACCTACAAACCTCTGAGTAAATGTGATTAAAGAAGCAATAGCTTGAGCTTTGAACCTAGGAAATACAAAAACATCACACACAACGTGAAGTTTCCAAAACCAGATGGACATTGAACTTGTTTCTAATGAAAAAATATATGTCAAAAAACCTGTTCCACTCGGAGTCGAAACACAGGAAGGGCCTAGTCAAGAGAGGGCATGAAAGCAGTCACGCGATGCACATTGTCAACGTTTTTCTTCTAACTGCAGTTTTTTAGCGGGACGGCCTTCGATCTCCGGCCTGGCTTCATGGGAGCCAACCTGCCTGGAACAAGGGATCCTATCAACCTGGATGTCATCTCTCCTTCCATCGACGTTTCCAGTACCAAAAACGAAGACAAGCACCAGGCAACCGAGGCAATCACCTTTTCCGTCGTCAACCAGCTTCACCTCGGTCATTCCGGAACAGCCACATCGACGCCCACATCATCGCATTGGTCCAGAAGGCTGGCCTTTTCACCGTGGATCGTCAAAGGGCATGGAATCACGCACACGATGCACATTGTCAAATGTTTTCATCGAACCCTGCAGGTTAGTAATCCTGACGGTTTTCATTCTTCTAAGTCTAATGCAGTGATAGAAGTGCTGTGCCATTTGCGCGAAATTGCGCCATGACCGAAAATCAGCTACATCTTTTGCAAAAATGGCACTTTTGCTAAGAATTGCGCCAAACTTGCGCCAATAGCGGCTTACGGCGAAGGAATAAATGGTTTATTATTGGTCGACCCTAATATTCATAAAAGTAGAAGGAAAGAAAAATTTTAGAAATATGATTTTTATAGCGTCTCTGCTTACCGTATGGTTTGTTTCGTCTTCGGTCGGAGCACCAGTTGAAGACTCGAACACCTACATACACAAACACTCATGCTACAAGCACAAGTCACGGGACATTCGCTGCCCTTGGTTGGTTTAGCCGATTAAGAACACATTCAAGGAGATGACAACTGCCATGATGTCTGACTTTGATGCTGCGAATCAACCGGTCAGAGGCCGTTGATGAACTGGCTGCTTGTTCACTGACATTGTCTAAATTTCCAGTCGATGTCGGGAACTAAGGGTCCTGAGAAAACTTTGCAAAATAGTAGGATTTCCAATTGCTGCTACTGTCATAAAGCAGAACCAAGGTCTTGTACTCCCGATCAGATCGCTTGATTATCATGTCTGCCTCATGCCTCTGCTGTTTGACTAAAGAGTACCGTGCCACTTGGGCTGTTCGGGTCAACCTTCGCCGCCTCTTATCAGCGTGTGCGCGTCGAGCTTCACCTCTTTGTACCGGGGTGCTAGGAGCGGCGACTGTCCTGGGGGAGCGCCTTCCTTAGTGCGATAGGCTCGCAAATTATGCTCAGGATTAGTACAGGTTCAACTTCTTTTTTCTAATTGTAAAATAATCTAATCTAAAAAAAACAAACAAAAAAACAAAAAGAGATGGAAAAAAACACGCGTTTGTATATATTTGTATAAATATGGTAGTCACGGTAGTTTTCTTGCAGCAGTCGTCCATTAAAAGAGCAGCAAACTTTGATGTGACTCTGGTTCCTATGCCGCTAAAAAGCAGTGTCACCATTAAAGGGCAACTCCGCTCAATTCCGAAAAATTTAGGCTTCCTGTGATTCACATTCACAAAGCACTACTAAACAACTCTACGTCTTCGGAATCGCGAAATGTGGAATATTATTTGTGTAATCCTAATTTAAACATCAGCAGATACCGAAACCGAAACTTCGGTTGCGTCAGGCAACATCGATCTCGGGTCGTCAGAGTCATGGCCACACCCCGTCGAACCACGTGGTCTTGTGATGTTCGGGAGGGAGCGAGAAACAGGACACGCGACGCAAGAATTTGTTCTTTTTTTTTTTTTTTTATTGGACGCGGGCAGGTTGCTTTGCGTGGCGTGGACGGTGATGGCCCTGGGGAGAGGGGGAAGGGGAGAAGACGAAAGAGAAGGGGAGCGGAGAAACAGACCGATAAGCGCGCAGGGAAGCGCAAACTAGCGCATCCGTGTTACGGTGATCACGTAGACGCCCGGCCAGCCAACACCGGGAGGAGAAACTCATGACGTCACCATTCAATTTCGCTCTGAGAAGTAAAAACAAGCAAAACGTGAGAATGACGTACACATGCCTCTGACGTAGTGGTTCAACGTTGGCCTCGCGCCGCACGCTAGAGTTGGCAGATTTCGGCAACTTGGCTCGCTTGAAGGTTTGCTGGCCAGTTTATTAAATATATAAACGGAATTATATCATAATATTTGACGTGGGGTCTTCCTATATGATACTGAAGAGGGCTACATAGTTTTCTAAATATCAAAAATGAAGCGGAGTTGCCCTTTAAAGCACAAGTGTAGGCTTTTATAATATTTCGGGTGGTGGCTTTCGCAGTTTATAATATTGGAGACTGGAGTTTGGTAAGTTCATTAAACTGACGGGAAACATTTTTATTGGTGGACGTGTTACTGGATATTCTGGTTCTTGCTGACATTTTACAGAAATTATATTTACAGGCTAAACCAACTACGGAGTGTAAAATGGAGATACGAGAGAGGAGTTATCGCGACAAAGTGTCGCACTATGATTAACTTTTTAACCATATTTTAATACCCATCGTAAATGAAACCTACTCTGACTAGAGCCTTTTTTAAGAAGTCGGTGTTCCTTTTATGCTCTATCTATTCTTATCACAAATGGTTATAAGTAATGTGCTCGAGTATCAAAGAGGAAACTCTGATCATTACCATAAAGAAACTCATTTAGAGATGCAGTCACTTTTTCATTGTCAAGTGCCATGTGCTAACAGATGTTGGCATCTGCTCCAAAAGCATCAATGGCTGCTCCAAACCAATATTTTGACTGCTAAATAACCTGCTGCAAAAGGTGAAATGGCACTTTTATCACTGCTAAAGACGTCTGTATAATAGTGCTTCTATGCCGAGAAGCTTTGGTGAAATCATTCAGTGTGTTGTTGCTGCTGCTGCTTGGATGCGATGTTGAGACTAACCCCGGAGCAACTAATATTGAACTATCTGAGCAGCTTGCTGAAATGATGCGGGTGTTGCAGGATACAAATGCGCAAACTCAGAGTGTTGTGGAAGGGCAAAGTAGTATAGTGAGCTCGATTAGCAAACTAAGAACAAACCAACAACAGCTACAAGTCACGGTAACAAATATCGGTCGAAGGGTTGCTGCGATTGAATTGAAGTCGTCTTCAATCAATGAATTACACCGCGAGTTGGCTTGTGCCAGCCAATCTGTTCAGCGCATTCAAAACGAAAATCGTGCTTTGCGCAGTAGACTAGATGAGATTAGACTTATCATGTTAACAGTAATGCCCTCGCCTCTGTGTCTGTTTAGAAATAGTATATTGGTGTTCATGTAACTTGTAACCTTTCTTGGAAGATTCATATTGATTACATAATTAATAGTGCTAACCATATTTTAGCATACTTAAAGGGAAGGTGGGGCAGTTTTGTATTTGAGCAAAAAACACTTGATTTGCATTCATTTGGCCTTTAGAATGACAGATATCACAATTATGCCTCAGTGCGACGCACCGGAGAGCCAGAAGAGCAATTTCAAAATAGGGCTGAAGCCCCACCTCCCTAGCCTTGTGCAGTCAAAAGATCCGTCGATGATGTCACGTACAGCGCAGCAAAGGACTTGGGTATTCGGGTTTACGGGATAAAAACACAGTATAATTCGCTTCTAACTCATTTTTTCAAGAACCTCCGTAGCTTCCATTTAAAAAGAAATCTCTTTCTCACTACGTCTTCGTTAAAACTAAACATGTACAAAACGCTAATCCATCCAAAATTAGAATATGCTGCCACTGTGTGGGACCCCACTCACTCGTCACTAATTGCTCATGTTGCATCCGATCAAAACCGCTCAGCTCGTTTTATATTGACATACTATAATAGCGCTGCCAGCGCTACTACCAGGAAAAATACTTTAGGTCTGCCGTTACTAGTACACCTTCTTTATTTCAATATTCTTTTGTGCTACAAACATCTATAGACTAGAACCACCTTCCTGCCTCCATTGCTAACATCACTGATATTGTTTTGTTTATAAATGCTGTTATTAATATGTGCACTTTATAGTAATATTTTACAGCTCTCTCCCCTCTTCGATGTACTTACTTTGAGGGTATTTGAAATAAATAAACACATTTCTATCTATGCTTTATTAATATTATTGATTCTTTTAGTATATGCTTGTAGCCATTCCCTTCAGTCAAAACTATTTCAGTAGGATCCCATAAGGGCACACAACTATTACATTTATTCATGTTTTTTTGTTTTTGCAGAATTATAATTGTGAGGCATGGATCTGCTCTGAAATAGTTTTGACCCAAGAGAATGTCCACAAGTTGATGCTGAAAGAAGCAGTAACAAAATTGAAGCTTGTAATTGCGGTGAATAAGTCTTCCCTATGTTTCGACTGTGAGTGGAAGAACTTCCTTAGTCTATATTTTTTCCTTAGAACCAGGTTTGATGTCCCTCTCTTTTAGGAAGTTAATGTTGTATATGGTGCTTTTCCATTCTCTAGGATATAAGCTCGAGGGTATTCCCCGTTTCTTTGGTCACATTTACATAGAGGTTAGTAGGTTGCTTCTTTGTATCTCTGTCCTTGAGTATTTTGGGGGTCGTGCTGAGTCGTGGACAGTGCAAGCTGAAATGTTAGTACAACAGCAGAAATCCATTGCTTGCTGTTCCTCTACAAGAGACACTGAACTACTAATGAGAGGCAGTATGAGGACAAGAGTGCCATGGCCACTGCTATGCGACTCTGCCTGTTTCTCATTGTTTAGGAGCACCTCGATTTGAGTCACCTTTACGTTTTGCTATCGCCTAGCCGTGCTTGTTGGCGCCTCCTTTATCTGTGCCGGTGGTCTTTGTCCCAGCCAAATAACTTTGTCCAATGACTCAGCAGGCAAACATGATGGTAACTATCAACAATCCCAGAAGCAGCACATCTGCAGCAAGGTGTGCGGTTCTCAACCATGATCAGGCCGAGTCACGTATCATGCCACTGCAATCTCTTTTGCGCGTTATCTTTCATCACTAGTTCAAGTTTTCTTGTCGGGGCAGTGCCACTGGTGTCAGTAATTTCAGCCTCTGTCAACCATGACTGTACAGTAGGGCTGAGCATCGATTATATAATGAAACCTCATTATTTGCCACCCTTTAACCGATTATTAATGGCTTAATGATTCTCATTCCTTTTTGTGCATACTGAAAATTGCATATATTCTTGTTTGCCTTTGCTGAATGTTTATAAACGGTATACAAAATTGATTATGAATCAACTTCGGTACATAGTTGAGAACCGTTCAAGAGCACACCCGAAGTTTAATACTTCAGTTGCACGAGGCAAAGAGGTTTGTTGATATTCATCGGCAAGAGCGGCTTCCTTTGATTGACAGACACTCAAAATATGTTAAAATGGCCAGTGTTTATGTAACCCTCTGCACCTTGTCTGGAGTTACAAATCTTGGCCGTACAGTTTATTTTAGCTTCAATTTTCACCGAAAGTTTGCCTTTCATGTAGGTGTACTGGGCGATTTCTGCATGGTAAAAGCATTTAATTTTTCTTTTTCGTCAAAGTATTATCAATTAACCGGATAAACAAAATAATCCAGATTAAAGCAATAATTGATTAATTGGTCGGTTATTCTATCGATTGCCCAGCTGTACTGTTCACTAGAAGGCACTAAGGTCCAGTAAAATATTTTCTGTTAGAAAGGGTTGTAAGTGGAAGTGTACCCGTGGAAAGGGTTTCTTAAAGTCTCCCTCTGTATGTTCTGTTGTGTGTCGCTTAGTTAAGAATCCTTTCTGTCCATTGGAATTTAGCTGTGCCCCCAGTCTTCGGTACACTCATCATAAGAAATTTTTTTTATAGTGAAACTTCAAGGCAATGTCAAAATTATTGCAAGTTGAGGCAAACCAAAATCACAGAATGAAGTGACAGTTTGCTCTTTTGTGTAGAGAGAAGTGATGTTTATCAATATTTTATTTGAAAGTGCTCCTATGACAAAACGACTCGCCAACCTCTGCTCAAGACCATGTGGCTTGTGGCTTTAAAACCTGTCATATTCAAGCGTTATTTAAATTTTTATCTTCATCATGTACATTTTCTTGAACCACGACATTATTTAGTGCACCACAGTTTTACAAAGAAACTTCATTGCCAGAGACTCATACTCTTATTAATTGTGCAATGACAGTGCAGCCACCAACTGCCATTTCTGCTGAAATAGCAGTCTGTGGTGTAACAAATCTAACAATGAACAGTGTGGAATAATGAAAAACAGTCCACAGCTGTTTCCCCAAGGTCCAGTGACTTGCTTCTGCAGGCATTTATGGTTTTCCAAAGCAGTGTAAATAGGGAGTTTTAGCAGGTCGTTTCCACACGAACGGTTCGCCCTCGAATGCATCCGCGACGCCACTGCGCATGCGCATGCGAGTCGTTTGGGGAGTTGGGAGGCTCTTCTCGTTCGTTTCTCCCATTCCGGCTGCTGGAGTCGTCACCGCAACTTAGCCAGCACCGTTCACGACTCGGGTAAGAAAAAAATGGCGGTCAGTTCGGCGACCGCCTTCGCCGACCCAGCCGAGCGTTAGGTTTAGGACAGAGGGAGGCGAATTGCCGTCCTGTTAGTCTGCTTCATTTGAGAGGTTGAACGAAATCATTTCGAGGACTGCTCACAATGGTAAGCGATCGTGAATGCTGTAAACTGCGCATGCTAGTAAATTTTTGCGATCTGCGGGCAGACGAGCTGCTGTGGCGACTGCGAGCAGACGAAATGATTTGGTTCAACGGCACACAACCTGAACGATCGTTCAAGTTCAAGATGACGGAGACACACCATATACCTTTGCGGTCGTTCAGACACTTTTTACTCTATCTAGCTTCGCAGTTCTTGAAATTCCGACCTGAAAATGTTACGTCGGCCGTCTTGTTTACATCAGGCGTACGACGGAAACACGAACCGCCACCACGGTGTCCGCCTCCATCGCCACTGATTTACACGTTGCAGAATGCTTCACATGTTTACTAGAAGATGGCGCCACCGTTAAGCACGATCATCATTATTGTTTACTCGGTCACGCCACTTTCACGGTTCGCTAAAGTATGTCAAATTTGACGTACGGTTTCACGGAACGGACGAGCTATACCATTTGTGATTTTGGAACCGTATGCTTGAAAAACGACTCGCTAAAACTTTCTAATGTGATCGAACCGAAACAGAAGATAGAGATGTGCTGCGTTAATGGTCCCTACACCTTCCCAGTGGTGATGCTCCTCCTCACCTTTTCCTAGGCAACGAGCGAGAGGACTCTTCACTAACGTAATCCGTCTTGGGCTTCTGGTATAACGAAGGCCACTGGGAGGGGCTTGAGGGCAGTCTGCCTCGAGGGGAAGTTGACTTCTTGATTGCTGCTACTTGGGGACTCCAAGATAGATGGACGAGGCTTTTCAGCAGACCTAGGCTATCCTGGAGTTTGGGGTGGGCATGTCCCTCTGTCTTATGGACGTTTGCGAGTTGTGTTGCTTTCCTACATGGCGACAGCCGCCTCCTGTGTATAAGTGAACTGGTGCTCATCTTTTGTGTAAGGTTGCTATTCGTGCCACTGAAAGAAGCTTTACACTTCTGGTGTGGCATGTCATTTATTTGGCAGCTAGAGAAGCTGTTGCTTGAAGTCAATGTTCAGGTTCTTGGTTTTTGGAGGACCGGAAATATTTTCTAATACACTCGACTCTCAGTAACTCAAACTCCTGAAAGCCACAGACTTTAATTTGAAATGTGAGAAGTTTGAATTATCGGAAATTTATGGAAAAGTGATATGAGGCAAAGTATGAAATCGCTATAGGAATAACTACATATACCAAGCAGTTTTTTATACTATCCTCTGCACAGGCCTATTTAAAAAAGGGCACACGTAAAACATTGGTGAGGCTTAAAGCAAATATTAATATTGGCCGAATATTTTCTAATTAAATATAGAATAGTTTCTCAAAGCCTTTTACTACTGTTGTGCCGTGCTCAAACAACAATTCAGCTTAACTTGTGAAGGTTGTTCCCAACCTTCCCCTTGTCCACTTCTAAGCTCAGTTAGTTTTAATATAACTACATCTATGAACTGTGGCCTCTGTAAGTCCAATGCCCACATTGGGGTGGCATGTAAATGACAGATTTCACATAAAATTAAACCTGAAGAAACGCCCAGCTATCCTAATCGAAGGAATTTATAAATCTGCTTGCTATATGCAAATATTCTTTCTTTCATCTGGAATTTAATCCCCCTTAGAATAATCAAAGAAGCACAAATAAATAAAGCAGATTGTCAGGACAGTGCTCCTTGCATAATCGGGATGGGTTAGTCCCATCGAGTATGCTTCTCACCTAGCACCCGTATACTGCGGCAAAGCAATGACCACGAGCTTTGCGTGTATTGCTTTTCCGGAGTACACAGGTGCTCGATGAGAAGCGCACTCAACGGGACTAACCCTCCGCAATGGACAAATAGTGTGAACGGAGCGAAAACATTGTTTGAAATAAACAGCTTATTGATGCATTTAGATTTAGCAAAAAAACTAAATTTTTTAATTTGTTTGAAATAACTGGCAGTACGAAATATCAGACTTTGATTTATTGCAAGTCCACTGTACTTTTTTTAGTTCAGACAAAACAGTATATAGTGGCAGCTGTCAATGCAAATAGTATACTTGGTATATATATGTATATATGGTTGTATACTATATATGTATATATGGTTGTATATATTATATGTATATATGGTTGTATATATGGTTGTATACTATATATGTATATATGGTTGTATATATTAGTATATATGGTTGTATACTTCATATACTTTTTTTCAGGTGCCGTAGTTTTACAGTTTTAGAGGATTTTAAACGATCACATGAAAGTGGTAATACAGCACATCATTATGCTGTAACTCGCCTCTGGCAAGCACAGTCCAGTGTTACAAGCAGATTATACTTTTTCATGCAGCCATATGAGTGGCAATTCTTCGGTTTTCTGCTTGTCTAGTTTGGTAGAAACATTGTTCCGAAATGGTGACATGAAACGAAGCTATTAGTCTAAATTAAATTTTGTTTGTCTTGATCCTATAAGTGAATTGCTCTCATATCATTTTGCAGGCATTGCGCTGAGGCTTGGGCCATGTGGAACTGGAGGCAGCCAAGTCACCAAAGAAGATAGGACTTTGGCTCATTCAGAAACCATGTGAACTACGGCACAAGAGGCCCAGGGCACCGGGACAGCTGGCTGAATAAACAGCTAAGCCTTTCAAACATTGAAGTGTGTGCTATTCCAAGGAGAGTAGTTTGAAGGGGATTAGAGTTTTAGACCTCAAGGCAAATAAATGTATTTTTTCCTGCCAAAGGTTGGATACAGCCCTGATTCAAAAATATGAAAGAGTTATACAAGGAAGGCGGACAGGACAAACACCTTTCGAATTTCAACACATTGGTGTCTTCTTTTGCTGGTATAAATTGACTAACCTGGGGACATGCACTTTTAATCTGACAGTGAATCGAACTGATGACCCTTTCTTACAGTGTCCATTGAATTCATGATCAGTTAACCAACAGCCTGGCCACCAACACCTTTGAAATTTTTGGACTAGGCAATATATATATCCTTCGGAGACTATATTCTTGTGAAATCGGTAAACTGTTTCTTTGTTGTATGTTTGCCTATAGTCAGTTACAGGTTAAGAAGGTATCGGCAAATGCCCCTCAAAGGGAATCGGATATCCCTCCGCCACCTCCGCATCCAATAGCGTCCCACCGTTTCCGTGACGTCGCGGCCAACGCGCGAGGAGGGTCTTGCCTTTCTGTACATATTTGCTTTACCTTTTGACTTTGACTTAGCATTGTGGAAGCCACGAGAGGGAGATTAGAGTTCTCCTCCACCGACGGAAACAAATACGACTTTCGGGGATTAGCTTCCCCCCGATGGATACAAAGGCTGCTTTCAGGGGCTCGGTTCCCTCTCCGATGAATACAAAGGTCGCTTTCTTAAAAAGTGGGATCGGAGACAAGTGGGAATTCATAGAAGCGGAACAAGGAGCGTTTCCAGTGAACTCTTCTTTCGACTGCGGAGAGATTTGAAACGGGCGCATCACACTTATGGGAGGAGCTTCTCCTACCTTCTTGACTTGTAACCGACTATAGTAGATAACATACACTGTAAATGACACCAATTTTTTTCTTACGGGGTGACAAGAAACATTGCACATCATTTGTGCCAGACTTCGGAGGTGGTTGTTGGAAACCTAATGCAACTGCAATTTAGCCTAGAGTTTGATTATCATGAGCAATTGCAACTAGGTAGGTTTTGTCAATCTTTTTTCTTTTTGCACAGCGAAGCAGCAGGTGCATTAACATGAAGGTTCAATAAGACTGGGTGCGTCATATGATGTTCAGATCACAAAGACCTCAATCTAAATGCCTCCTAGCTGATCTACCCCAGTGCCTTGAGTGCATTACAGTGATGCCTAGAGCTTGAGTATTGTTGCCTGCAACATGATGAACCTACAAACACAAACATCTGTTCTCGCATGTTATTTTGCCTTTAGATTGAGGACAAAACTGCCGTCTGCTATACCTTTAGTGGCAATGAAAATGCCACAGCTAGCATTATTTGCCCCATGGCCGAGGTGAAAATGACCTTCGGCTATGCCTTTGTGGCCAGGCAAATGTCACATTGTTTTTTGCTCGATGGCCGAGGTGAAAACAAAGCCAGGCTAATGTCGCGTCGGTATTTGCTCCATGGCCAGGCTGAAAACGACCCTTGGATATACCTTCGTGGCCTAGCAGATGCCGGCCCTCATTCTTTGCTCAATAGCCGAGATGAAATCAAGGCCTCGGTGGCCTAGCAAATGCCGGCCCTCGGTCTTTGCTTAATGGCCGAGGTGAAATCAAGGCCTCGGTGGCCTAGCAAATGCCGGCCCTTGTATTTTGCCCAATGGCCGAGGTGAAAACGAGACCTCGGTTATACATCTGTGGCCAGTCTAATGCCGTGTCGGTATTTGCTCCATGGCCAGGCTGAAAACGACCCTCGGATATACCTTTGTGGCCTAGCAGATGCCGGCCCTCGTTCTTTGCTCAATGGCCGAGATGAAATCAAGGCCTCGGTGGCCTAGCAAATGCCGGCCCTCGGTCTTTGCTTAATGGCCGAGGTGAAATCAAGGCCTCGGTGGCCTAGCAAATGCCGGCCCTTGTGTTTTGCCCAATGGCCGAGGTGAAAACGAGACCTCGGTTATACATCTGTGGCCAGGCTAATGCCGCGTCGGTATTTGCTCCATGGCCAGGCTGAAAACGACCCTTGGATACACCTTTGTGGCCTAGCAGATGCCGGCTCTCGTTCTTTGCTCAATGGCCGAGGTGAAAACGAGGCCTCGGTGGCCTAGCAAATGCCGGCCCTCAGTCTTTGCTTAATGGCCGAGGTGAAATCAAGGCCTCGGTGGCCTAGCAAATGCCGGTCCTTGTTTTTTGCCCAATGGCCGAGGTGAAAACGAGACCTCGGTGGCCTGGCAAATGCCGGCCCTCGTGTTTTTGCCCTGTGGCCGAGGTGAAAACAAGGCCTTGGCAACTGGGCAAATGCCGGGCTAGGCCCTTCCTTGGTGGCCAACATGTAAAAAAATACCTTGGATGGCCGAGAGTTTGCCGAGCACTGCCCTTTGCCAATGGCCGAGCTGAATTCGAGGCATCGGTGGCCTGGCTTTTGCCGACCATGGTTTTTGGTTGTCCACCGAGGATTTGCCGGTGGCCGTCCAAATTGATCGTTGGCCTAGCAATGGCCGAGGCATGGCCGATGATTTTAGAAAATTCTGTGCTACTTGGGTACCGTGGTTTCTCTCGGGTGGCTTTCTTTTAAGACGGACCCCGGTATGTGAAAAGTTTCCCCGATAGAAAGTTGGTGAAGAGAAGTGAGCTAAGGCAAAGAAGGCCATGTCTGCACGCTGAGCTTGCAGTCGTTGCTCAAAGCGCCCCAAGAACTTTTTGACCCTGACTCGCGTTGTCTTGCATCATTGCGCTGACGTTCTTTTTTTTTTAGCTTGTACCTTTCTTGCCGGCCTGTCAAGCACGCACTGCTGGAGTGTTTTTTGTCGTATGCTTGACAGTTACATTTTGCATTCAATTTTGGGAATCAGTCGGCAACGGAGCAGAGTGGCATGGTTTCGGTTTCGATCGAACAGCCGTTGTCTCCGCTCGCGCGACGAAGCACGCGCAACTGCAAGCCTGCCGAAGTTTCCATCACGTGCATGTGAACATGATCGCACGAGGCACCAGCCGGGACACTTGCAATCCATTGTTTTACGTTTGCTTACTTTTCATGAAAATCTGGCACGTTGGCAACCAGTAAAATAGTAGCAAACGGTTTTTCGGAATTCGGCAATGCCTACAGCACTGTACACTTCTGGGATGTCTCAGCAGTAAAAACACAAGCAGCGAGTTCCGTCACATCAGAACACAACACAAAGTGCCCTTCCTTTGAACAGCACCTAAAACGATTATGTTTCTTTTTCCTAAGAATATCTGCTCCAAACGTCACGTTTGCTGCTCCGAAACACTGTCTCGGCTGCTCCAAAATTTACTTCTGCTGTGCCAAAACACTATCTTGGTTGCTTCGAAGGCCATATTCGCTGCTCCAAAACACTGTTTTGGCTGCTCCAAAAGGTGTTCCAAATTGGTTTAGGCCAGTCACATCACTGTAAATGGCAACCTTGACATCCAATGGTACAGGAGGCAGCCTTTAATCACCTTTATTGGAAGCAGCCTGCTGACCGTCGGGCAGGCTGCTGCCAGGAACCATTCTCACCATCTTTTCCTCATTTGTGCTGAAAACAGAATAGATGCAGGAGCCGGTGCCACACCAGATTTCACTGTGCCCCCTGTTCACAACTCACCCACTTAACTGCGTTTGAGTGGCAAATTTCCTTCGTCGCCGGTACTCTCATCACCAACAAGCATAATTCTGTCCCCATCAGAAAAAATGTGGTCATCTGACGTGTCCACATATGCATCAAATCGAGCATTGTAGATCTGAAAGGAATGCAGACGTTTAGGACCTCGCATATTTAACGTGATTAGCAATAGAGCCCCTTAAACAATATACTATGCGGGATATAACTAGCTATTTTAACCAAGAGCTTGTATCTGTAACCCACTGCAAGGTCCATAAAACGTAGGGTCCTATACCCTGTTTCACCTTCTGATGTACCGCAGGAAAGGCTACAAGCGAAAGCTCCTTGCTCTGGGGCACATCTCGGCGGCACAAGCTCTCGCGACTAAAGAGCGGCTGTCAACGCTATGAGCTCGTGCTTCGCTGCGGTACAACATAAGGTGAAATGAGGTATATACTCCACCTCACGAACGTCTGCAGTACTGGTGAAGCGACTGGCGCGAGAGCGTATAGTTCTGTAAGATGCATTGTTTGTACAGGCAGCCGCGCATAAAGGCGCTTTCTAAAGCAACCCATTCGCGCCCGTTCCTTTGTCAACACTCCAGTCGTTTCGTTTCATCTTATGTGCGAGCGAAGGCAATGCTAGACGAGCGCGCCCTGCGCTCTGTGCTTTCCTCTTTTGCACCTCCTCGCAGGGGGCACCTGTGAAAGCATGTGCTGGGTGAGTGGCGTCACCACGGACCCCGAGCCGTGCGGGTTCACCCGCCCACGTCTGGCTGTGCGTGGCTTTCCCGTGTCCGGGGAAAAGGGCATCCTGGTGGTTGAGCCGAGCCCGGGGTAGGTTTGGACCCTTTGGGGCCCCCCGGGTGAGGCAATAGACCACTTCGGCCCCGCTTCACGTAGACGGCTGTCCTGGCTTTGCCCGACTAGGATGATTCAGTCAGTCGCCACTTCTACTATCCCCTCCCTTCTTTTACCTTTGTCTTCTCCTTCTTTTCACTCTTCTCATTTCTCTTCTTTCCTTTTTACCCTCTTTTGGCGGCAAAGGATAACTTGGGTGGCGACAAACTCCTTGTCCAAAACCACACTTGGTTATAGTACCTGGGCAGCGCTAATAGTCTAACGGTTCCAGCAAAGCCCTTTTTTATTATGGTCCGTTAACTATTCCCTCGTTGGGCTCTGTGGTGGGCGGCACACCACAGGGTCTGAGCACTTTTCGCCTCTTATGGCACCCTCTCTCTCTAAACCCAATTCAAGGCAGGCATCCAAACGGCCCAGTCCGGAACAAGTCATCGCCAAAGCACCAGAAACAGAACACTTTGTTAAGTTTTTTGTAGTTCACTCTGAAGACAATCAACGCCCTGCCGCCGAGCTGTCTCCGTTCATTGTTGCCAAAGGTTTTGAGCACTTGATTGGACACTCCTACCAAGCAAAAAAACTGCATTCTGGGGACCTTCTTGTTGAGGTCACCTCACAAGCGCAAAGTGTGGCCATTCAGAAAATGAAAAGCATCGTCGAGACCTCAGTCACGGTAACGCCGTAAAAAACGTTGAACACTGTGCGGGGTGTCATCTCTGGAGAAGACCTCCTAGATGTAAGTGAGGATGAGATCCTTGAAGGCCTACAAAACTCGGGTGTCACTGCAGTAAAGCGGATTATACTTCGCCGCGAGGGTCAGGAGATCCCCTCAAAACATCTTATCCTTTCTTTTGAACGGCATAGTCTCCCAGCGACAGTAAAGGAGGCTATCTGAAGTGCCGTGTCCGTCCTTATGTCCCGAACCCCCAAAGGTGTTTCAGGTGCCAACGGTTCGGGCATGGGTCCAGGAGCTGCCGTGGAAGGGAGATCTGCGCCAAGTGTGGCAGCAACGAACATGTCGCAGACGTCTGTTAAAACACTGTGTGCTGCTCCAACTGCAAAGGCACCCATGCAGCGTACTCCCGTGTTTGTCCCCTGCGGAAGCAGAAGGAGATCCCGAGTTTAAAGGCTAAAGAGAATATCACATACCTTGAGGCCAAAAAACGCTGGTCATTCCTCGCACAAGGCTCGTATGCCGACGTGGCGCGCCGGGGTCCTGCGCCACGTATGGCGTCGAGGGCGACCCAGGTCTTGCTCGGAGACCTGAATGCCGCCCTCATGACCCGAAAGCCTACCCAGGGGCAGCAGGCTCCCTCTCTTCGCGGAGAGGGTTCGCGGGCTGCTTCAACATCCTAAGACAGGCCAGCGCCTGCTGCGCCGGTACAGTCTGCACGGTCTCCTACCAGGGAGAAAAAGCGAGGCCCTCGGCCCCACTCCCTGGAGAGACCGCCTGCAACCAAGGAGCTGCATGGCCCTCATGAAGCTTCTGTAACACAGAAGGAGGTGGAGAAGATGGGCGGGGTTCAATCCCTCCCCAGTACATCTACCACCCTCCCGTCAGGTTCTGGTCGTGACCGCAGGTTAGGATCTCGCAGCTCCGACCCTCCCAAGCCGGCAGGCAAGCCTGCTTCCGGAGCTCAGGAGAGCGGTGCTCCTGCCCTATCCACCTCCCCATCTACCCCTGAGTCTGACCAGGAGGAGATGGAGTGGCAGAATCCGAAAACCAAGCAAAAAACTAAAGAACCTGTGATCCCTCCGAAGGGATGACTTTTTTTTTTCATTGTTCATCCGTGTGCTCATAATTTCATATCTCTATAATGGTTTCAGTGCTAATGCAGTGGAACTGCCGAGGGCTAATAAGTAACCTGTATGATGTGGAGTTTTTGCTGGAGGAACACAAGCCACATGTGCTTTACTTGCAGGAGACTCATTTAAACTCCAGCGATACCAACTTCCTCAGACGGTACCAGGTATTCCGGAAGGATCGTCAGTGCTCTGTCAGTACTTCTGGAGGAGTTGCGGTGGTTTTCCCGAGAGAAGTGCCCTGTGTACAGGTCCCACTGTCTACCTCACTGGAAGCAGTGGCCGTACGGTTCATGCTTCTCAAAGCTCTGACAGTGTGCTCTTTGTATTTACCACCATTCTTTACTTTAAAATCCTCAGATTTTAATTCGTTTTTAGACTAGCTTCCTGAGCCATTCCTTTTGATGGGCTATTTTAATTGTCACAACCATTTATGGGGGAGTACACGTCGTGACATCCGAGGAAAAATTATTGAGTCTGTCTTATTCTCGCGAACGCTTTGTCTTTTTAACACTGGTGAGCCTACCTTTTTTAGCTGTCAACACCTCTCTTCATCATGCATTAATCTCTATTGGGACTGCCACACTTTTCCCTAACTTCTCATGGCTTGTACATCCGAACACATATGGTAGCGACCATTTCCCCATTATTTTAAAGTGCACTGCTCCTTCATCCTCTCTCATGACACGTTCACCACGCTGGAAGGTAGACCAGGCAAAGTGGGCCATGTTTGAAAGTTCATCTGAGATTAACCCTGAAACTTTAGTTGGCTTGGATGTGAATGATGCCTGCAAATGCCTTACTGCCTCTATTATTGAGGCGACTCATAAAGCTATTCCGCACTCTTCTACACGTCTTCCTGTTAAGCCGAAACCTTGGTGGATTAAGGAGTGCAGTAAGACTCGAGAAAAACAAAATTGTTCATGGGATGTGCTACGCCGGTGCCCAAGCCCTCCGAATGTTTTAGCCTTCAAACGGGCTCGGGTGAAGGCTCGATATGTTCGTCGTCAATCAAAAAGACGACATGGAAGAAATACGCCTCCTCGGTTAATAGTCACACCAGTGTAAAAGTTGTCTGGGAAAAAGTGCATACGATTAATGTGGATTGTCGAGCCTTCTCCATACCGCTTTTTGTTCTGCCAGGTGGCACCGACGACGACGATGACGCCCGGTTTTTTGGAGCAATTACAGATACCGGCATGGGACCACTTCAACGAGACGACCCCGAACTCCGCGCCGTGATCGACAACCTCGAAAGTCAAGAAAGTTCAGTTCCGCGAGTCTTGGCCCGAGACTTGCCAAGCTTCGTTCTGCGGGGAGGCGTGCTCTTCAAAAAGAACTTCGGAACGATCAACCTTGCCTGGCTGCTGGTTGCTAGGCTAGGTGGCGCAAGCTGCTGCCCGTTGCAAAGGGTATAGCCATTACCATCGATCCATCCATCCTTCACCCTCTGTTTCACACAACGAGGTAGAGGGGCCTAGAGCGATAAACCGGGGTTGCTAGGCTAGGTGGCGCAAGCCCGTTGCAAAGGGTATAGCCATTACCATCGATCCATCCATCCGTTCCGGCCAGCATGCGAGAAAAAATCTTTCAAGCATGCCATGACGACCCGACGGCTGGACTCCTTGGCTACAGCAGGACGCTCGCCTGGATTCGTGACAAGTACTACTGGCCGAGACTCCCGAAAACAGTCCACCTGTATACGATGTCGTGCCATGAGTGCCAACGACCTAAGAGGCTTCCGACGAAGCCAGCAGGACTCCTGCAGCCCATACCTGCCCCGACTACTCCCTTCCAGCAGGTCGGAATGGATTTACTTGGGCCGTTCCCAACACCGACGCAAGGAAATCGGTTGATTATCGTCGCGACAGATTATCTTACACGATACGCCGAGACGAAAGCCCTGCCATCGGGAACAGCGGTAGGTAGAAGTCTCCAAGTTTTTCGTCGAGTCCATTCTTCTTGGCACGGCGCACCTGTAGTGCTGATCACATGGCACAGCTGACTCAAGAAGTTCTTCGACTCAGTCATACCAGCCATCGACGATCAACCGCTTCTCATCCGCACACCAACGGGCTAACGGAGCGGCTCAACAAGACGATCGCCGACATGATCTCCATGTACGTCGACGTAGAGCACAAGACGTGGTACGAGGTGTTGCCGTACGTCACGTTTGCGTACAACACAGCGGTTCAAGAAACCACGGGAATGACACCGTTCCAACTGGTACACGGCCGGAGGGTTACCACGATGCTCATCGCCATGCTGCCTCACGTGCTGGCGGACGATGGGAACGACGACGCTCAACTGATCTCGCAACGCGCGGAAAAAGCTCGCCAACTGGCAAGAATCAAGATTCATGACCAACAGCGAGTAGACGCACGCCGGAAAACGTTCGTCGCCGGGACATCCACTTTCAACCCGGAGACCGGATATGGGTGTGGACACCGATACGGCGCCGCGGTCTCAGCGAGAAGCTTCTCAACCGCTATTTCGGACCCTTCAAAATCATCCGACGCCTCGGCGATCTGAACTACGAAGTTCTACCCGACGGAACGCGCCCATCAGCAAGACGCCAGCTGCGACCCGGGGACGTGCTCGTCGTCCGGCTGAAGTTGTATTACGGACGATAAAACTTTGCACTCTCTTCGACGAGTGAACTGTGAACTGTGGCTCACGATGTTGCTGTCCTTTTCTTGTGTTTTTTTTGTTTTGTTTTTTGTTTGTTTTGGGGGGTGTTGCATCGGGACGATGCACTTTTTTAAAGGGGGAATAATGCCGCGAGCGCAGCTGACCAAGAATGCAGCGCGCTCGTGGCCTAACGGTTATTGCGCGTAGGTTCCACGCAGAAAGCCAGGGTTTGATTCTGGCCGCGAAATGCGCATTTTTGTTGACTAACGCAATGTTCTGGTAAATTCGAGAACTGTGTTGCTTCTTCGTGGTCAGAATGTTCTACATGCCGAACCTTCTACGCCGATTATTCCGGAAGCCCACACGTGTACATAAGAGGCTCCGCGTGGCGATCTGCGGTCAGTCTTGCCCCAGCGTTCGATCCTGCTCTCTCGCCGACTTCGACGCCCGCTACGCTTTGTTATTATCTTCTATTCCCTTTTTGTTTTGGGCACAAGTTTGCCCCATTAAACGTTTAGTTTCCTCTGTTATTCTTTGTTTCCTCGCCGGTTCTTGGGCTCTGGGAGAGCTGTTCTACCAGGAACCGATTCCATGAAGTATTATTGTGTCGCTTTCGAATCGGTCATTCCTACATAACGTACAAATATCTTCTTAGTGGAGAGGACCCACCGGTATGTGAACATTGTGGGGATTCGCTTACCATCATGCATATCTTGTGGCTCTGTACAGGTTTGGACAAGGAACGTCGTAGTCATTTTCCTCAATTGTTTCACTTCCAAATCCCATTCCATCTTGCTCTTTTGCTGGGAGAATATCCCCTCATCCCATTCGTCCGTTTGTTGTCTTTTATCACAAGCGCAGGTTTTATTAATAAGATCTAACCCTACATCGATAATTATTATTCTGTAGCACACAAACAATAACAGCTGTTTTTTTTTTAATTTTTTTTTTGGCGCAGTATGGCCTCCGTAGCTGTTGCGCCATAAAACCCCCAAACAACAACGGACGGACGGACGAACGGACGGAGAACATTTGAGGATTGAGAGCAGCGTTAAAGAGCTTTTTATGCTTCAAAACTAAAGAAAGCCGCTGACGATAGCTTCAAGTGTCAACTGGCCCGCATTCTCTTGAACTACAGAACCACATATCATGAATCAACAGGGGGAACACCAGGGCAACTGCTCAGGGGCCGCGAATTAGTGACTGCGCTGACAATGCTGCATCCAGACCTCAGGTCAACCGTAGGAAAAATGCAGTTAGGCAAAAGGTTCCATACGTCAAGTGTGCTCGGTTGGAGATGCAGTTTCTGCGCGTAACGTTCGACAAAGATCACCTTGGATGTCGGCAACTGCGACCGACACACCGAGTGATCACTTCCCAGATGTTTCATTACCAGATGGCTGGTGTTTGAGGTGTCGCCATGTACACCTAGGTCCTTATGCAGCTCGAACCGCTGAGTCTACGCGTCAACGGACCAAGAGGAGCGTTAATGTGACCAGCTGGGCCCATCTTTTGTGTCAGCAGGGTCATCACTAGAGCCAGCGGAACAAGCCGCTTCTCCAAGTGAGGTTGTCTCAACTCAGACTGTGCACCTTGACTTAGCGGGCGTTCTACGGATTCTCCACGCCAGAGTGCGTACCCTCGCGCTCCAACAGGGCAACAGCCTGTATCTTGTCAGGCTGTTTCCCAAACCCAGATTGGGCAGGTGGCTGCCGCAACCGTCCCTCCTAAGCGATCTCCTTCCAGGGAGAAGGGTCGAGAGTCTCGCCCTCACTCCTTTGAGAGAGCATCATCGAAGGATCGGCATGGCTCTCGTGCCGCTCCTCCAGCGCCTAAGGGCAGGAACGGGTGAACTCGGGCGACGCCCCGACCAGCACCTCTTCCGCCCCTCGGGCTGGGCCTGGTCGTGGACGGAGTATGGCGCCCCATTCTCCTAGCCTACCCAAACCTACAGCAAAGGCCTCGCCTCAGGAAGCAGAGGCCATGGTTGAGGGTACAGAAGTCTCCACTCATGCACGTGAGCAAGACGACATGGAGTGGCAGACTTCTAAAAATAAACACAAAAACCAAAAAACCTGTAATCCCTCCAAAGTTATGTTGTAAATTTTCTTTTTTTCCCAGCGCGGCAGAGTTGAGGTTTTTACTTTTACTTGTACATTACTAATTTTACCAATTTACTACTCTTTTAACTTCGTTTTAGAATAATGGCCAAATTTACTTTTGTGCAGTGGAATTGCCGCGGCCTTTTACGGAATGTTGATGATGCTAACTTTTTTTATGGACGACCTCCGTCATATAGCTTTGTCTTTACAAGAGACACACCTTAACGATCATCATGTGTCTGTTTTACGTCGTTACCAAGTTTTAGAAAGGATCGTTTCACATCAAACTCAACTGGTGGAGTAGCGTTGATCGTCAAAAGGGGAGTTCCTTGTTCTCAAATTCCTCTTTTTATACCCCTTAAGGCTGTAGCTGTACGTCTCCTCTTGGGCCGCTTTATCACCGTTCTTTCCATCTATATTCCACCAAATGTTCCGCTGCATATTTATGATCTTCATGATTTAGTTACTCAGTTCCGTCACCCCTTTTTACTTTTAGGAGATCATAATGCCCACCATCCCTTGTGGGGTGGCACTAACCAGGACCTGCGTGGTGGGGTCGCTGAATGGTTTTTACTGTCTTCTGGTGTCTGTGTTTTGAACAGAGAGCCTACCTTGTTTAGCGCAGCTCACAACTCATTTGCATTCATTTGGCCTTTCCATTTCATCTCCGTCCTTGGTGTCTTGTATCACATGGAGCGTTTTAAATAATCCTTTTGGCAGCGACCACTTCTGGGTTGCTCTGGAGAGCGTGAAATTTATTCCCAGTCTCATGAAACGAACTCCGCGTTGGAAGCTAGAAAAAGCAGACTGGGCTCATTTTAGCCAGAAATCCAAGCTTGTTCCGTCTATGTTCTCTTCGTTAACTCATGACGAAGCCAGAGCTACATCATAGAGCATATAATTGATGCTGCTCTTTGCTCCATCCCTCGAACTTCTTCGAACATCCCCAAGAAATGTAAGCGATGGTGGAATGAGGATTGTTTTACCACAAAAAATAACCAAGATAAGGCTTGGGGTGTCTTTCGTAGATACCCGACGTTTGTGAACCTGATTGAATTCAAGAGACGCAGAGCTTCTGCCCGCTGGACTCGGAAGCAGGCTAAAGGAAAGTCTTGGAGAGGTTACTTGTCCTCCATCAGCAGCTATGTTCCAGCAAAGGAAGTGTGGGGACCGCCTTCACAAGGTCGAGGGGAAATACCGCTGTTTTAGAATCCCCTTTTTCCTTCTGAAGCCTCATTGCTAGACCAGGCTAACGTGTTGGGCACTCACTTCGCTGCTGTTTCAAACTCCGCACATTGCTCTCCAGCGTGCCTGAAGCGTAAGGCAAGCATGAAAAAGAAAAGGCTCTGCTTCACAGGAGGAGCGTGTGCACCTTACAATCAGCCATTTACAATGGTTGAGCTCGAAGTGGCTCTGAACGCCTGCAAGAATTCAGCCCCCGCTCCTGATGGAATTCACTACGACGTGATCAGACACTTATCTAGAGAGCCACTCAGCGCCCTTCTCACTTACTTCAATGGCCTGTGGAGTGATGCATACTTCCCTTTGGGATGGAAGTGGGCTGAAGTTATACCGCTGTTGAAACCTGGCAAGGACCCTTCCTTCCCCGCAAGATACAGACCAATAGCATTGTCAAGTTGTCTTGGGAAAACCTTTGAAAGAAATATTAGCAGGCGTCCTATTCATTTTCTCGAGCACCGGAATATCTTGGGATATCAATCAGTGTGGCTGTCAACGTGAACGCTCTTCAACAGACCAGTTAGTGCGGCTGGACACCTCCGTACGTGAGACATTCGTCAACAGGCAGCATTGTGTATCTGTTTTCTTCGATTTGTACAAGGCCTATGATACCACTTGGAGGTATGGCATCTTGCGCGACCTTTTCATGTACGGAGTACGCGGTAGAATGATTCAGTGCATAAAGCGTTTTTTTTGTGTAAACCCACTTTTCGAGTCCGGTTGGGAACAACTTTATCAGACTGGTTCGTTCAAGAGGATGGTGTTCCTCAGGGTTGAGCCCTAAGCGTCACACTCTTTGCAATAAAAATTAATTCTCTTAGTAAAGTCATTCCTCCTTCAGTATCTTACTCGCTATATGTCGATGACATTCAGATATCTGTAGCGTCATGTAATATGTCGAGCTGTGAGCGACAGCTACAACTTGCCATAAATAAAATGACTACATGGGCTGATGAGAATGGTTTTAAGTTATCTCCGGAGAAAACAATTTGTGTTCCCTTCCCTTTAAGGCGTGGCCTCCGTCTAGGTCCGAGCTGGACGGCTTTTAAAAAAATACGCTTTTGCACTGTCATCTGTACGCACTAGAACATTCCAAAACGCGTCTCGAAGCACCGGCACCGCATCTATAGTTGGGGATTCGCGGGTTTGTCCGCGACTGCTTTCGCGCGACTGGCTGCATTTGCTTCACGGCTAGAAAACATCAAAAGGGGGAATCGTATAGCGAGAAATTTAATAATGTCTTTATTGAATAGAGCATCTGCTTGCGGTGCTTGCCGTAAGTGCTCTGGCGTTTTCGGTTGACAGTGGCAAGGCGAAGCATGACTGATTCAAGCGGCGTCGGTTCCGGTCGTTCAACGCTCCTGCTCACCTGTTAGCATTCGTTATCCACTTTTAAGTCTGTAATAATTGTCACCGCGTCCCTGCACGCACTTGGCGCTATTCACCGCACGGAACACCCGTTCAACTGGCTATGGGACTGATGCCACTGGAACGAGAGGCCGAGAACCGAACCCTCCGTAGGCTACTCCGTGGAGCCATGGAACGCCTCCATGTTTTCCACTCATGTAAGTAGACAGATAAACGCGCGACTCCTTAAATTGGGCGGTGACACTCGCCACGTAACGGACAGCGCTCGAACTAAAAAAAAAACAAAAAAAAACAGCCTTTAACGCCTCGCCAAACATGCACGTATTTATGTATTCCACACCACACTTCACACATGCGCGACATTCAGAGACCATAGGCATTTTGTACATGAACGCGTTTACAAACAGCAGAAGGTAGGACACGAGAGATTGACACACTCCATTCCTATACACACAGATAGTCGACACGACCAGCTTATATACTGCTGTATATTCTGTAACCGATTTGGATGGTGACCACTGTCATATATTGCATAAATACAAAAACACTCTGCAAGATTTACCTGTATATAATATTTTCCTCAAGTGCCCTTGGGAAAGCGCTCGTATTTCTAATGTAATCTATTGCAAAAGTGAACTAAAGATTATAAATAAATTTGAATAGTCGCTATACGTCACGTTTTGATCAGTTTCGTTTTCTTTCTTTCTTTCTTTCTTTCTTTATTGGTTTCTATTTCATACAGAATGGAGGAGGCCGAGGAAAAAAGCTACAAACGCAGCTTGTGGGGCCCTCGGCCCCCTTTAAATGATGGCAGCATTGGACTCACAAAACACTCACACACAGTAACAAAACACTTCCTGGTCAATCAGATTCACTCATTCGATAGAGCCCCACACATTAGTATACAGTTGCAATTTAACATGATTAGGTCGGGTAAGGAACACAAAACAATTCTAGAAAATAGCTCGTTTTCATCTCAGGCAGTTCTAAGGGCACCGGTATCAGAAAATGAACATGAAAGATATTTCAGTTCAGAAGGGGTTATAGAGGATATATCGGTGCCAGCCTCCTCAAATGAATTTAGTAGTCGAGGCAAAGTATTCTTAAGTATTTGGTCACCATAATTTGTCCAAGAACGAGGAACTATCCATGGTTCTGGAGTTCGTGTTTTATGCGAAGGTTGCCTTTTTTCTAAGTTTCCTATTTCTAAGAGTGTAGAGGTATTTTTCCTAATGCTATAATAAAAATCTCGCATAAGCCTCCTTCGGTATATGTCATGAACTTTTGGAATGTTATATTTCTTGAAAAGGTAGTCAGTATGTTCGGTGTATGAGACATTGGCAATAACGCGTATCATTCTCTTTTGCATTAAGTGTAATTTATGGAGGTTAGATTCTGTTGTGCCCTATACAAGATGGCAATAGTTAATATGAGATACAAATAGCGTATTGTAGATTAATAATTTAACTGATTCCGGAAGAATATACCTATTTCGATTCAGTATACCAGCTATTTATTATTTTATTTATTTATTTGACTAAGTTTGAGTAGTACAAAGTTAACATGCTCGTCCCATTGCATGTTACTGGAGAAGTACGTGCCAAGCACTTTTATAGTGTCCAAAACTTCGATGTTTGTGTGATTAAACGCTATGTTATGATGCAATGGGATAGGCGTTCCTCTTGTATAGAAGAAAACGGCTTTAGTTTTATTAGAATTAACTTTTAGACGGTTCTGTTTTGACCAAGAGCTTAATTTACGTTGAACATCATTTGCCATATTGGTTATCTCGGCGTAAGAGCTGGACGATAGAAATATGCTAGTATCGTCCGCATAGATTATAAACTTCGCCTGTTGACATATATGTACGATATCATTGACGAATAAGTTAAAAAGCAACGGGCCAAGAATGCTACCCTGAGGCACACCAGAGACTATTTCTTTGCTTTTAGATGTTAAGCCATTCAGAAAAACGAATTGTCGCCTTCTGCCGAGATAGGATCTTATGAACTCAAGTGGCAGACCCCTTATGCCATACCGCTCAAGCTTTTTAACTAGAATATTGTGATCGATATGATCAAAGGCCTGAATAAAATCAACAAAATTGCCCAAAGTCAGAAGCTTCTCCTCGAAGTTTTGTAAAATATGCTCTTTTTGCTGAAGAAGAGCCAGCTCCACAGACTTATTTTTTTGGAATCCATACTGAGCTTTAGTTATTAGCTGATATTTTGCACAAATTTACGATATTTGATTTAAAATAACGTTTTCTAAGCATTTCGAGAAAATTGGAAGGATAGAAATTGGGCGATAGTTCTTTATGTCTAACCTATCACCTTTTTTATATAGTGCTGTAACTTTGGCAACTTTCATTTTGTCTGGAAAGGTTCCTGTGGAAATACATAAGTTGTATAAATGAACCAAGACATGGACGATTTCATTAATTACGTACTTGACAGGTCTTATCTGAATACCGTCAGCATCACGGCTGCAAGAGTTCTTGAGTCCAGGAAAGGTTGAACATACCTCTGCACTGTCGGTTGCATGTAAAAAAATACTGCTTTCGTTTCCGGACAGGGAGTAACTACAAGACTCATTTGAACACAGTTCAGGTTCTCTATGGACAAAATAGTGGTTAAACGCATTCACTAGTTCAGCTCCTGTCAGTACGCGTCCATTGAGAGAAATTCTTTCTATTGTTTCAACATTCTGTTATCGTTTCATGACTACACTTAGCTTGCTCCATAGCTTATCTGTGTCCCCTGCACAGCTAGAAAAGAGGTTCATGTAGTAAGCTTCCTTGGCATTCCTTAACTCTTTAGTTAGTTTATTACGATAGACCTTAAACGTTTCCAAGTCTGATGGGATCCTTTTCTTAATAAATGTTAGATAAAGCCTCTCCCGCTTCTTAATTTTCCTTAAGAGCTCTTTTGTTAACCAAGGTCTCCGAAATTTCTTATTGAATTTGCGCTCCTTATTGATAAAGTGCTTCTTATATGCTGCAACAAATATGCTGAGGAAAATATTATATGCTGTATTGGCATCCCCTTGTTGAAAAACTTCGTCCCAGCACATATCCTTAAGCTCTTTTTGAAACTCGCTTAAGGTCTTTTCGTTAATAAGCTGGATTGTTACGTTATTATTACCTTTTTCCTTTTCAAGGGAGGTTGTTCGAACTGACAAACAAACAGGCATATGGTCACTAATTGGACAACTCAAAACTCCACTAATCATACACGATGGATCATAGCTTGTTAAGAAAAGATCAAGAGTTGTTTGCGTCGTTTCAGTAATCCTTCTAAATGACTCAATAGCATTCGTACACCCATTCGAAAGGAACACTCTCTCAAAATTGTTTTTCCTCGCGCTATCAGAATTCATATCGATATTAAAATCACCACCTATTATGACATTTTACATGCGGTAACTTGCACAGGCCAACATATTTTCTAGGAATGTAAGAAAAACATTCAAAGCACCATCTGGTGGCCGATAGCACACCGCAAAAATTGTATCCCTTGTCTCGGCACACAACACTTCATTATCGTCGGTTGAAGCAGAAAACTCTTTCAGCAATTCACATGACATTGAATTATTTATGAGCAGTGAAACCCCACCCCCACGTCGTGAAGTTCTATTAAGATAGTATGTTCTTTTTTGAGGCAACTGAAAGATGGCAACATCGTTTGAATACCATGTTTCAGTCAACATAATAACATCCCAATGCTTATCGGCATCAGCAAAGAAACTTTCAAGTTCTGTTAACTTGCTATTTACAGACTGCACATCCATATGCAGACAACTCAGTCTGTCTCTCCGTAATCCGAGAGACGCAAACCATTCTTCTTTAGTAGTATGGCCCAACTGAATCATAAAATGTTAAAAAAAATAAAAAAGGAAAGACAGCTTGAGGTGCCTGACTATCTACCGCAGGACACGTAGGTCATCCTCGCATTTTATAATTGTTGCCGAATCGCCAGTCGCTCTACGCACGAGGATTTTTCCATTCGCATGCCATGCGTATTTATAGCCTGATTGTTTGAGCCATTCTTTGGCAGCTGAGAGACGTCCCCTAGAGCGGGAGGTCATATTTTCACAGATGAAAACCCTATCCTCGCTGTTTCTCAGGATTCCCCTTTTGGCCAGCCACGTATCCCGCAGCTCCTGACGCGCGAAGCGCACGATGATTCCACGTGTCCTTCCGGGCCTAGCTGGAAGCCTGTGAACAGCGGAGATGTCTTCCCCGGCCAAAGTACCAACTTCTAGTCTCACTGCTAAGTCGTTCACCTTACTCAAAAGGTCTTCGCCGTCGGTGTCAGGGATCCCATGAATCTCAATGTTAAGCCGCCTACTATGCCACTCGAGTGCATCAACGTCCAGCTGCAGCTGGGCAAGGGCCTGAGGTCCGCTGGATTTTTCAATTTTTTCGACTCCATGCTTGACATCTTTAATTTCTTTGTCGTGATTTTCGAGGCGACGCTGTATGGAGTGAATTGATCTGAGAGCAATTGAACAGACTGTTCAAGGCCATCGACTTTGGCCGGCAGCTCAATAAGCAAACTCAGCTTTCTGTCAATCTCCACCAGCCTCCTGAGCATGTCACCCTCAGCTCTCTGACCCACAACCTCACACCGACATGACTCGCACTTCCAGTTCTTTTTGAAGGACTCGCGTTTTGTTTTAAAGACAGCATCAGTTACCCCAGAGCAAGTTCCGACATGAAAAGCAAACTCACACTCAGCACAGTTAAGGACCTGAGAGTCGTCCCGCAACACAATTCGACAGGCATAGCAACGGGTCATCTCAAGCAGCAACGTAACAGTTACAACTTTGGTAGCAGCAGCAGAGCCAACTACAAGGGGGATCTAAAACAGGAAAGTAACCAACCTGTGAAATACAGAAGAATGCTCAGAAAGGCCGTGGGTGATGCGCTCCGCCGCTGCCACCAAAGTGAGTGGCAGCGGCGGAGCGCTAGTCTACACTTCAAGTTTACAGAGGCCTGTTCAATCAATTGTATTAAATAGCCAAACTGATGTCTGCAGTTAAAACTTTCTGAACATGCTGATGCATTTTCTTTTATCTGTTTACATGTCCGAATGACTTCAGCGGCGGTTCAGTACGTGCAAAGTAACGTTGAGGACATTGAGCACGCGCAGGCGATTCTCGTGAAGCGCGTCCGCCGGTCCTCCCCGAGGCGTTGTTTCGGTTTTCCTATTTTTGCTACAATTGTTTCTGCTCAAGCCCGTGTCTTTCAAATGTGCATTCTATGCGCGAGCGCTCGCGCCAACAGGACAGTGCAGAATTGCGCTTTCGGGCCCGTGTCTTCGCCTGCAATGAACGCAAAAGACGTATGCTAAACTATCTAAGCATCAAAGAACGCCGATAATAATAATAATAAAAAGTTTATTCACAAAGAAAGCAGACATACAATTAAATCAGACTCACAAAAGAACTTGCGTGCTTGTGCGTGAGTACTTACAGTCCAGCATGAGATGAAATTTAAAAAATCGGAAGTATGTAAAACTAAATTAATACAACTGATTGGAGTCCTCTTTATGCAGAACTCAACATAAAAGTAGAGAAAAAAATGGTTTATGGCCTTAACAGTAGACAAGCACAAACTTTTATGCCAGTAAGCATGCCTCGCAGGGGGCACCTGTGAAAGGAGGTATTTGGAGAGGGCCGTCTAACGGACCCCGAACCATGCGGGTTCGCCCGCCCACGTCTGGCTGTGCGTGGCTTTCCCGTGTCCGGGGAAACGAGCATCCTGGTGGTTGAGCTAAGCCCGGGGTAGGTTTGGACCCTTCGGGGCCCCCCGGGTGAGGCAATACATCACTTCGGCCCCCGCTTCCGTAGATCGGTGTCCTGGCTTGGCCCGACCAGGATTATTCAGTGAGTCGCCATTTCTGCTATTCCCTCCCTTCTTTCACCCTTATCTTCTCCTCCTTTTCACTCTTCTCATTTCTCTCCTTTTCTTTTTCAACTCCTTTGGAGGCAAGTGCTAACCTTGGGTGGCGACAGACCTTTTGTCCAAGACCACACTTGGTTATAGTACCTGGGCAGTGCTAATTAGTGTAACGGTTCCAGCAAAACCCTTTTTGTTATGGTTCGTTAGCTGTTCTCTTGATGGGCTCCGTGGTGGGCGGCGCACCACAGGTTCTGAACACTTTCCGCCTCTTATGGCTGCCCCTCCTCCTAAAGCCAGCTCACGACAGCCCTGGAAAAGACGCTGCCGAGCACAAAACCATAGAAAAGACCCTCACGTGGAAGACTTCACCAAGTTCTTTGTTGTTCATTCTGAAGATGAACAAAGACCCGTCGCAAAGATATCTCCTTTTGTTGTGTCGAAGGTCCTGGAACATATTAACGGGTTCTCTTATTAGGCCAAGAAACTGCACTCTGGAGACCTCCTCTTTGAGGTGGATACAAAACTTCATCTCGAAGCATCGCGCAGGCTCACAGACATCGTCGATGTCAAAGTAGCAATCAGTCCTCACCGCACACTGAACACCATCCATAGAGTTCTCTCCGAGGACGGCCTTCTGGAAGCAAGTGAAGAAGAACTCCTTGAAGGACTTAAAGGCGTCGGTGTTGTCGCTTTAAAACGAATTATGTTCTGTAAAGATGGCAAAGAAACTCCATCAAGGCACGTAATCCTGACCTTCGAGAAACATGCCCTCCCCGCAACAGTAAAAGCAGGTTACCTGAACTGCCGCATTCGTCCCTACATCCCCAACCCGCAACGGTGCTTCCGCTGCCAACGATTTGGCCACGGATCACGGAGTTGCAGAGGAAGAGAGACCTTTGCTAAGTGCGGAGGTCAGTATCACGTTGCTGACATCTGCGACACGGTGGCCCGCTGCATTAACTGCAGTGGACCACACCCAGCCTACTCCGGCACCTGTCCCCTGTGGCGACAAGGAAAAGAAATTATTTCTTTAAAAGCCAAGAAAAAAATGTCATACCCAGATGCCAAGAAAGGGTTGTCTTTCCTGTCAAAGGGAGGCTATGCCGAGGTGGTGCGCAGGGGCCCTGCACCACGCTCGGAGTCGAGGGCCACCCAGGTCTCCCTAGAGATGCTGGCGGTGACCCTCAAGGCCCCAACCCCAGAATACAGGCAGCAGCCCCCTCAGACGCCCCGAGGGAGCACGCACGCTACCCCCTCACAGAGTGGGACGGCGGCAGCCGTGCCCACTGTCTCTCCTGGGCCCTCCCCGAGGGAGAAGGAGGAAAGCTCTCGTTCCAACTCGCTTAAGAAGGGCTCTTATTCTAGAGAGCGGCGTGACTCTCGCACCGCCCCCGGTTCTAATGGGGTGGAACCAATGAAGCAGGAGAATTTGCCCAGCTCTCTCCACTCCTTCCTGTGGATGGGGCCAAAAGCGGCAACTGCCCTCTCGAATACCCGATCAACCGAACCCCGCAGGCAAGCCTGCCTGCAAAACTCGAGAAATTGAAGTGGCAGCTGAGGCTGCTGATCCATCCACAAACCTGCCTGACCTCGAAGACACAGATTGGCAGACCCCAAAACCCAAGCACAAAGCAAAAACACCTGTTAAGCCTCCTAAACGAACTCTCTACCCAAGGCGTTTAATTTTACCCCATGATGCATTTTTCCTCATGTATATACCCCATACATTTTAATTTTGGAGCTCTCCAATTTCACAATATCACCGTTTTTATTTCTATGGCATTGTGATAAATGTTTTGAGGGCAGAATTACCTGGGTTTTAATATTAATTATATTATTCCTTTTTAGCGGTTTTATAAATTTTTGTCTACATTTTAACGACCTTTTAGCTTCGCACATTTTTATGGCAGGAGGCTTTTTAGAGTGGAATTGCAGAGGACTTTTTTAGAACTTGGATGATGTTCACTCCTTGCTTCAGGAGTACACACCCTCTGCCGTTTGTCTCCAGGAGACATATTTGGGATTGTCGAATAGTAATTTTCTGCGATCATTTCAAGTCTTTCGCAAAGATCGCATAACAACGTCTGGCAGTTCCGGAGGAGTGGCCATTGTCTGGGATGGCACAATGCCAGCCGTTGAAATCTCTTTGAATACTTCTCTGGAGCTTGTCGCAGTACGGTCGATGCTAGATTGCCTTATTAGCACTTGCTCCCTCTACGTACCTCCTTCATCTTGCAAAGGTTAGGCAAAGGACAAACGACAGAACATGTAGACAGGACAAGCGCTTGTCCTCTCTACATGTTCTGTCCTCTGTCCTTTGTCTAACCTTTGCGCTATTTAATTTTTATATCATGCATATCCAACTACGTAGCCCACCTCAATATCTTAGCACCCCTTCATCTTCCCTGACGCTGTCTGGTCTTGAACACCTTGCAGACCAGCTTCCAGAACCCTATGTTCTCCTAGGAGATTTTAATGCCACCAATCCGCTCTGCGGAAGCCAACGGGTCGACAGCCAAGGATCTGTTATAGAAAGGTTTCTCTCCCGAAGAGCTGCCAGTCTCTGGCAGCTCTTAGGGAGCTGCCAGAGACTGGTGAGGCCACATATTTCACCACCGCAGGGGGCACCTGTGAAAGCAAGTGTTTGGAGAGGCGTCTCCACGGACCCCGAGCCGTGCGGGTTCGCCCGCCCACGTCTGGGTGTGCGTGGCTTTCCCGTGTCTGGGGAAAAGGGCATCCTGGTGGTTGAGCCGAGCCCGGAGTAGGTTTGGACCCTTCGGGGCCCCCCGGGTGAGGCAATACAGCCCCTGCTTCTCATAGACGGGAGTCCTGGTAAGGCCCGGCCAAGATGATTCAGTCTAGTTGCCACTTCTACTATCCCCTCTCTACTTTCACCCTTGCCTTCCCCTCCTTTTCACTCTTCTCATTTCTCTTCTTTCGTTTATTGAACTTCTTTGGCGGCAAGGGCTAACCTTGGGTGGCGGCAGACCCCTTGTCCAGAACCACACTTGGGTATAGCTCCTGGGCAGTGCTAATAGCATAACTTTTCCAGCAAAGCCCTTTTTGTTATGGTGCGTTATCTATTCCCTTGTTGGGCTCCGTGGTGGGCGGCACACCACAGGTTCCAAACAAACTTCGCCTCTTATGGCAACCCCCCAAACCAAAACCCCTAGTTCTCGACGTGCCGCTAAGAGGCATCGTCCCCAACGAACGGTCATAGTGAAAGATAAAGAAGATGACACTTTTTCAAGATTTATGGTGATCCACTCCGTGGTCCCTGACAATCCTCTATCAAAAATGTCACCGTTCCTTGTAGCAAAAGTTCTCGACAGTCAAATAGGTGGTGATTACAAAGCGAAGAAACTGCATTCTGGTGATCTGCTTGTTGAAGTTGCAAAAAAGTCCCAGAGCACTACTCTTCTGAGATTGACATCCCTAGGAGACATTCCGGTAACAGTGAGCACACACAGAACCCTCAACATCATTCGAGGCGTGATTTCAGAAGATAATCTTCCTTCCAGTAGTGAAGACGAGATCTTGGAAGGCCTGCGGGCATCTAGAGTAGTGGCGGTCAAACGCATTATGACGAGGCGTGACGCTGCAGAGGTGAAAACTAAACACCTTATCCTAACTTCTGCACGTCACACGCTTCCTGCGCTCGTCAAAGCTGGCTACTTGAATTGCCGCGTCAGACCGTACGTCCCGAACCCACAGCGATGTTTCCGTTGCCAGCGTTTTGGTCACGGGTCGCGCAGCTGTCGGGGGGGGGAGACGTGCGCAAAGTGCGGGTCTGTGAAGGTCCAGTTGCCTGTGCTAACTGCAAGGGTCCTCACCCTGCTTACTCTCGCTCCTGCCCTTTGTGGCGACAAGAAAAGGAAATTCTTAGCTTACGAGCTAAAGAGAACTTGTATCCTGAAGCAAACCAAAGGTTTTCCTTCATTTCCAAAGGCACCTACTCCGACGGGGTCCTCGGGTCCCTGCACCACGTGCGGAATCCAGGGCCACTCAGTTCTCTCTTGAGGACTTGGCAGTGGCCAGTAGTTCCTCTCACGATGGGGAGCGAGGTCGTCGTTCCAATTCCTCGGAGGCGGCCCGCCTTGTTACGGAGCAACAGGGTCCACCTGCTGCTCCATCAACGTCAAAAGACGGAAGCATGAATGTGGGAGAGGCCCGCCCTGGTACGTCGAAGCCTTCTTCGTTGGGGTCTGGCCGTGGCCGGAAACTAGTGGCTCAGGTCTCCGACCATGTCGGGACTGGCAAACCTGCGTCCAAGGTTCAGGATACAGTGGGAGCTGTTGACATTGCCGACTCCTCCGGTCCTTCCTCGGATCAGGAGGACATGGAATGGCAAACTGCTAAATCAAAACAGAAAGGAAAAAAGCCGGTGGTTCCTCCTTAGGGTGTAGCACATGCAGAATTGCTTTAATTCAGTTATGAAATCTTTTATCCTTTAAAATGGGCTCTGTAATTCTTCAGTGGAACTGCCGTGACTTATTCACTAACCTTACAGATGTTGAGTTTCTTTTAGAAGAGTATAAGGCATCTGCCTTATGTTTGCAGGAAACACACTTGAATACATCGCACACAAACTTTCGGAGACACTACAGTGCGTTTCGTAAAGACCGCCCTAGCGCGTCCATTTCTTGCGGCGGCGTTGCGGTGGTGCTTCCGAAACATATTTCATGTGCAGAGGTTCCGCTTCTGACGCCACTCGAAGCTATCGCTGTTCGTCTCTTGTTGCATAAAGCCATAACTCTATGTTCAGTATACTTTCCACCTTCTCTTTCTCTGAAGCGACACGATCTCGACTCCCTTTCAAGCCAGCTTTTAGAGCCCTTTCTTTTACTCGGTGATTTTAACGCATATAGTAAGTACCCTTTGGGGAAGTGATCATACAGATACACGCGGAAAGATAATCGAATCCATATTATTTTCACACCCGCTATGCATTTTTAATACTGGCCATCCTACTTATTTTAGTCTATCATCCTTGTCATCTACATGCATCGATCTTTCTATTGGCAGTGCAAATCTGCTACCCGACTTTTCATGGACTGTTGAACAGAATCCCCATGGAAGTGACCACTTCCCCATTATTTTAAAATATAAAGACACTCCTCAGTCTTCACCTACGCGCCATCCACGCTGGAAGTTTGAAAAGGCAGACTGGAGCCTTTTTAAGCACTCGTACCTCCTGGCCCATTCTCGCCTCGATCAGCTCTCGATTGATGAGCTCAACCGTCTTTTAACATCCCATATTCTCACTGCAGCGTCACTCTCAATCCCTCGGTCGTCTGGACAGCTTCCCAGACGACCGAAGCCATGGCGGAATGAAGACTGTAAAGAGAGTCGCAAACAGCAAAACAAAGCTTGGGGTGTTCTAAGACGTTATCCAACTCGGGATAACCTGATATCTTTCCAAAAAATTAAAGCTTGCGCAAGGTACATTCGTCGCAAAGCGAAACGTGAGAGCTGGCAAAAATGTGCATCTTCTATCAATAGTCGTACTTCTCCTAAGGAAGTATGAGACAGGATTCATAAAGTAAATGGCTCATATCATGCTTTCACCATTCCACTTCTTTCTAGAAATGCAAAATGCCCAAGCAATCTTAAAGAGCAGGGCAACATCCTTGGCGATCATTTTGAATTAATTTCCAGCTCGCATCACTATTCGCCTGCATTTCTGCAACATAAAAGGAAAGCTGAAGGTATGGTACTGAAAACATCTGGTGGTGAACGCGAAGCTTATAATGCCCCTTTTACTTTACACGAACTGAACATAGTGCTCCAAAACTCTAAGACACCAGCTCCTGGTCCAGATGGCATTCATTACTATATGCTGCAACATCTCCGTCCTTCCGCACTCGATATTGTTTTATACTTTTTTAATCGTATTTGGTTCGAGGGCTACTTTCCATTGGACTGGAGAATGGCAGCAATCATACCCATACTCAAGCCCGGTAAGGAGCCATCCTGTGCGGCTAGTTATAGGCCTATTGCTTTGACTAGCTGGTTTGGAAAAACTCTTGAACGAATAATTAACAGAAGACTGATGTATTTCCTTGAACTAAACAAACATCTAGACGTGAACCAATGCGCGTATCGTTCGTCTCGGTACACTCTTGACCATTTAGTACGGATGGAGACAGTCGTGCGTGAGGCCTTCGTTCATAGACAACATTGCCTATCTCTATTTTTCGACCTCGAAAGAGCCTACGATACAGTTTGGCGCTTTGGTATACTGAGGGACTTGTATGATCTGGGTATTCGCGGTCGAATGCTTCGTACCATTGAGAGCTACCTCAGCAGGCGTACCTTTCGTGTTCAGATAGGAACAACCTTGTCTAAAGTGTTTGTCTAGGAAAATGGAGTTCCTCAGGGAAGCGTTCTTAGTGTCACATTGTTTATTGTCAAAATGAACTCCCCTGCATTGGCTATCCCCCCATCGCTGCAATATTCACTCTATGTAGACGACCTTCAGATCTCTGTGTCCTCTTGCAATCTGTCACTGTGTGAGCGACGAATTCAGCTAACCATCAATAAGCTATCAACCTGGGCTAATCAAAATGGGTTTAAGTTTTCCTCAGATAAAACAGTGTGTGTGTGTGCTTTTCTCGGAAACGCGGACTATATCCAGAGCCTGTTTTAGCACTAAACAATGCCACAGTTTCTGTGAAGCCTGAGCACAAGTTTCTGGGTCTTATATACGGCAGCAAACTAGCCTTTACTTGTGCCCATATTAAGAATCTAAGATTAAAAGCTTACAAATCACTTAGTATTCTTAAAGTCCTGTCCCACCGATCCTGGGGTTCTGACTGGACGTGCACTCTGAGGATATATCGCTCGATAGTGCGATCACGACTGGACTATGGCAGTATTGAATATAGTTCAGCTAGGTCTTTTAATCTAAAAATGCTTGACCCTATACATCATCTTGGGTTGCGATTGGCCACGGGTGCCTTTCGCACGTCTCCTGTGCCAAGTCTGTATGCGGAGGCCAACGAGCCGTCTCTTGAGAAGAGAGTTTCACTGGGCTTTGTGTATTCACTGAGAGTCAGGTCCATCTCTGATCACCCTGCGCGAATGGCTGTGGAAGACATGCGCTCGCTCTGAAAGGGTGTTTCCGAACAAAGCTACAACTGTTCCTTCTTTCTCTGTGAGATTGAAAAGTGCCTGTGAGAACATTGGACTCGATTGGAGGCCTCTTGTAGTGCAGTCTACTATTGCAGGAGCACCTTGGGAGCACCGTGTCATTAAGTGTGACCTGTCACTGACGCGATACAAGAAAGATGATATTCCCAATGGTGTGTTTCTTCAGGAATTCTTTGCACTGCAAATTCAGTATGGCGAATATGTAAGCTTCTACACAGATGGTACAAAGACGGAATCTGCTGTTGGGTGTTCAATGATTTGCCCGACAGCTCAACTTGTTAGGCGAATCAACTCCTTTGCTTCTATTTTCACAGCAGAGCTCTATGGTTTGCTTCTAACCATAAGCTACATACTCGATAAAAAGCTGCCTCGCTCCATCATATACACTGACTCCCTCAGTGCATCGCATGCACTGCCTTCACTGACACCCCTCAAGCACTTCCTGCTTCTTCAACTGCGAAATAAGGTTGTTGCTGCCTCAAGACAGGGAAACGAAATTATGTTTTGCTGGATGCCCAGCCACGTGGGCATTCCGGGCAATGAGGCTGCAGATCGCGCAGCAAGTACTTGCGTGAAGCGAGCAATTTATCTCCACGACATTCCTTATGCAGACTACAAAGCCCGTCTCAGGCATCACGTAAAGTTCAAATGGCAGGCTGAATGGGATCAAGAAATCGGCAACAAGTTGCACATGATCAAACCTCTTGTGAGCGAATGGCAGAGTGCACGCCACCAGGAATGCTTTTTTGAGGTTGTCCTTTGCCGGCTCAGGATTGGTCACACTTATTTGACTCATGGCTACCTCCTTCGTGGGGAAGATGCCCCCACTTGTGAGCAGTGTGACAATGCCTTAAGCATTCTCTATATTCTAGTAGAATGCCCTGCTTATCATGAAGAACGTCTTTTGTATTTTTCGCAACTGTATTAAGAACAAGTCCCACTGCACCCAGCTCTGCTCTTAAGTGATGATTCTCTTGTGACATGCACTATGTTTTCAAATTTTTAGATAGTATCGGCCTTCTACACCGATTGTGGCTTTCTTAACCTACAGATCATGCCCATCACTCTTTTACCTTTTGGTACCCCATTACCATCTTTTATCTAATCACTGGCTACTAAAGCCTCTTTCTTCTCTTTAAACCTCCTCCAGCAATAGTCTTGTTTTTGGCGCTCTATAGCCTTAGTAGCTTTTGCGCCACAAACACCAAATCAACCAACATATTTCAGCTCGACTCACCACTCTTTTTTTTTTTTTTCATTGAGCTATTCATTGTTTCTTCATCCCTGTTCACAAGTTTTATTTGGACTGTCCACGTGACAGTGACTACTTCCCTATCCGTCTCATCCCTACAGAGCCCCCACCTATTCTCCCGTGCTGTCCTCCTCGGTGGAAACTTTCTATAGCAAACTGGGAACCTTTTCAGGAATGTGTAACGTCGTCCATCCTGCCCGTAGCACACTCTATTGAAGAAGAAAATAAAATCATCACAACTGCCATTGTTGACGCAGCTCGTGCTACTATTCCACAAACATCGGATAAGCTACCCAAGCGTCCAAAGCCTTGGTGGGATAGTGAGTGCCGAAAATCCAGAAATCGTCAGAATTGTGCTTGGGCAAAGTTTCGACCGGTATCCCACTCCCACCAACCTTCTCGCATTCAAGCGCCTGCAAGCAGAAGGCCGCCGCGTCAGGAGACAAGCGAAACGCCTTTCCTTTCACTCGTATGCTTCCTCCATTAATAGGTTTGCTCCAGCCCAACATTGTGTGTGACAGGGTAAGGCGAATGGATGGTGATTATTCCCACTTTTCGATCCCCCTTCTGTCAGCCGACGATGGAGAGACGTTTTCGTCTTTGCAGAAACAGGCGGATGCACTGGGTAGACTTTTTGCGCAGGTCTCCGGCTCTGAGAATTATGCGGAAACATTTTTACGCTTTAAGACCAAAGTTGAGAAGGGCCCAATCCGCCGATCTGCTAGCTGTTCCGATGAATATGACCGGCCTTTTACTCTCACTGAGCTGCGTCGTGTCATTGCCACAGCAAAAGCTACATCTCCCGGGGTTGATGACATTCATTACACTATGATTTCCCATCTACCTGAAGCATTCCTCGTCATTCTCCTCCAGTTTTTCAATAGAGTGTGGGCAGAGGGGAACCTGCCGAGTGTGTGGAAAAGGGCTTTTGTCATCTCTATCTTCAAACCCGGAAAGGACAGAAGTAAAGCCTCCAGCTAGAGGCCTATAGTCCTGACTGGCTGCCTAGGTCAGACATTCAAGCGGCTGGTTAACAATACGCTTATCTTCATTCTGGAACAAACCCCCTTTAAAGGCTCGACTCCATGGAGCGAACTTTCGCGACGAAATTCAAGCGGCAAAAAACTACAACGACGCGCCGTCGCGTTCACGTTCACCAACTTCATGCGACGAACAAGCGACGAACGCCGTCGGCGGCGACCAGCGCGACTGTCAGTGTTGCCAAGAGGGGAGGTGATATCAACTAAAACCAAGCAATTTTGAACCTTTGTTTAAACGCGCCATATTTGTAAAAAGCGCGAAACAAATTCGATGAAACGAGCAAGTAACTTATAATAATGTACTCTTGAGTTTTAATATGTCTTTAAGTGTTTGTTTGGAAAAGGATTGTCCAGATGAGGCGGGGGCATGATTGGTCTGTATCACTGTGCATCGAGTTTCTATGGTTATGGTGTAATGGAAGACTAGGCAGTGTAGCGAGCGCCGGCGGAAAGGGGGCTCTTTTGGCGATGACCGGATCGGTGGCCGCGAGAGGGCGCAACGTGTGGTAGGCCTGCTGCCGGAGGGCGGAGCGCAGGCAGCGGTAGCGCTTGGCTGGCTTGGCGTTCCGCACGAGTTGATTGTTTCGTATTGTTTGGCTAACTCTTTACGGTATTCTTTATTTCTGATGTTTCACATATTATTTATCGCACTAATTCGTTGCCAAATGCTTTGCCCGAGACGTGCATCTTCCGGCAGGACGCCACAGTACACATCCCGATACTGCTAGCGTGAACAAGACATTGGCGCTTTCTCGGATTTACTTCGAAAGAGTATTTGTAAGCACGAACTTTTATCACCTGCATTATAGACCCGAATGAGCTTTTTCCCCAGCACTTAGAACGTTGCTGAGATCCTTTGGTTTCTCATAGAAAAACCGGCGATCGCTTGTTCGCGCCAACAATTTTGCGTTCTGAATAGGCGGGAAATCCATCCCCCAGGGAAACGTTCGGGAAGTCTCTTGAAAAAGACGTCCCAAACGTGTGTAATCCCCTGGATAACGTAGGATAAGCATGCTGGTGGCATGATACCTAAACAAATGTGTGCTTTTATGACCCTATAATTTCGCTGTCACTGTAGTTGTGATCAATGAATTCCGTGGTTGAAGCGCACTACCCTAATGAATTGTTTCAACGTTTGGGAAAATAAAATGGGGCTTACAAAACGAATTATATCGTCTACTTCCGTAGGCTGCATGGATTGGCCACTGTCGACTCTCGCACCTAGTTCCACGGGCTTTCTAAGGAATTTCCAGCACTAGCCTTTATCGTGTTTGCTGTTACTACGGGTCTGCAAACAGGACTGTGCGAATAGTTAGAAAAATGTATCCACTCACCAGCTCTGGTAGTAACCACAGTGGATAAATTCTTATTTATCCACTGAGCACCAGATATATTTATGTGTGGGCACCAGGGCACACAGATAAATTTTTAATTATACACTGGGCGCCAGCGCACAGATGAGATTATTGAGGTGCCCCCAAGGATTCCGGAGGCGACGGTACTTGCTTTTCTCAAGAGCTCGGGAGAGGGGGGATCCTGAGCTCCCCCGTAGTCGGCGCCTATGGCGTTTTGTACCTCTACATTCTCCAACGTGAGGTCATGATCTTGATGAGCTTCGACACCTCCAGGATAAATGACTCAGCATGTTCCGCTGGGCCATAAGACCCTTCAATTTTCTTGCGGAAAAAAAAAGAGGCCTCTTAGCACCTCTTCATTGAGGAGACGGAGTGCTGGGCCAACCTTCATCTTTTTAAAGCTGTTAGGAAAAAAAATAATTTGCTGATGTGAGGCCATAACCTTTAACGTCACAATTTCACAGTCACTTCTCCAAGCCTTTCTGATGCAGTCAGCGTGCACAGGACCCTTCGGTGTGTCCAAAGCAGTGTCTATAAAACCGATTTAGCAGATACTTTAGTGTGCAAAAAGTTCGAAAAAAAAAATGTAGAGGACGACTGTCATGACTGCCTGCATTACATGAAGCAGAGTCTCCCTGTCGCTCCTTTTAATGTTGCGGGACGACGACTGACGCCGATCGAACTCGAGAGGGGCACGAAAAAGGGAACGGGCTTCTTTGCAGGACCGGTAGCCACTGTTGCAACCCGGCACGGGCCCCAGGAATTGAGGTTAAGGAGGGGGGGTTCGGGGGGCATTGAGAATATAAGAGTCGTTGCGAATTAAAGGGGTGCTTTCGGAAAAACAAGGGGGGAGTACACCCCCGTAGAGGGGTGTAGGGAAATCACTGCCCCGATACAAAACACGTCCCGTCTCTCTTGTCCCGCCGTTTTTCCGTCACTGCACGCGTTGTCTACATCCCACCGAACGGCACCGATCACAATCCATTTCACTCAACCATTAAAAACAAAAAAACTGCAGCAAAACAAAGCGACGACGCGAACCACGCGATCACAAGCAGTACGACCACACGGCAATCCGAGCGGGAAGGAGCATGCCTGTAGAGTGCCTTCATACACACGCGCGCTTTTGCCACGCCTGTAGAGTGCCTTCATACACACGCGCTTTTGCTTGAGTGGTGACATCTCAGCCATTTTGCCGCCCAATCGTTTTTTTTTTATGCATTTTGAAGTTTCGCGCAATGCGGTGTCACTCAGCTCGAGCGCGTAGCTCTGGCTAATGCATAAACGCCATTTTACCGCCCAAGTCACGCACCGAGTGCGCGAGAGCGTCACGCGCTGGCACACTCGGGGCGACAATGGATGTCTTCACCCTGAGACAAACAGACATGTAGGCACCCTACACGCCTTTTACCCGCAGCGCCCCCTGGCGTCCTTGCGCGCCGTTATCCCTGCGCCGACCACCTCCCTCCGTTGCTTCTTGGCGCGGACGACACACTGCCCAGTTCTAGTACACCATACTATGGTCTTCTTTTTCAGCAGTGTGAAGACTTTTGAGCCTGTTTAAAAGTTCAGAGCAGAGTTCTTTCCTGACAGCTTCGCGAGTATGAACCCTTTTAACCGCCGGCGACGGCTTCTTCTGTTGAAGAAGAAACTGTTACTCTTGAAACAACTCCAACAAGAAAAGAAGAGGAGACGGTTCTGGGTACACCCCATATGGCAGAAGAGAAAGTTAGAAGGCGGGTTCCACACACCGGTAAGTAACCCAATGCAAGCGCCAACAGGCTCATGCATACGGGGCCAGCTTACGTGCCTATATTCGGCGTCAGCGTTGTTAATAAAGAATATGGAGGACTGGATTTCCTTGGAAAATTGAGCGAGTGAGCGTCACGGCAGTGCTAAGTCAAGAAGCGCAAAAGTGCGCGAGCTAGTCGCTCGAGACCTCGTCCAGCAGGATTACAGTGGGCGAGGTCTCGTGGAAGGAAAGTATCTTTAAATTTTATAAGCTCGTGCGCAAGCCTTTGATGTAGTACTCGGGGCTGCTATACTCCCTCTCACTTTAATTGAGAACGCAAAACAAAAGGAGTAATGCTATGTGCACTACGTAGTGCAGCCCTATCGAAAGTTGCTATATATGCTACGCGAAACTCGATTTGTGAAAACGAATTTTTGCGAAGCTGTAGCTTAGTGCTGTGGAAAGGTGTCTGCTTCATACGCAGCAGGTTACGGGTTCGAGCCACAGAGCAAACTACTTTTTTTTTTCACAGTGCATTTGGCAGAATTCACATCATGTCTTTTTTTTTTACACATATCACTGGAACAAAAAAAAATGTCGACGAAATTTTGCTGAACTGAATGATACCATTTAGTTCAGCAACGTTTCGTCGGCATTCCCTTTCCGGAGATGCAACGGTGGATAGCGGGGTGCCGGCTGCACGCCGCGATGCGTCGTGTACGTGGGGCCAAGTGGTCTAATAGGTTTCTAATTAGCAGCCGCAGACCGACGGCGCGAAGCGGCGTGAACGCAGGTCCGGGGTGGGTTAACGAGCTGCCCAGTAATTCACGTGCCGTCCGAAAAGGGTGAACCAAATGGCATGAGCTCTCCGCCCTGTCGTGCATATAGCAACTTCCGTGGGAGCTGCACTACGTAGTGCATATAGCATCGCTCAAACAAAAGTTATAAGAGCGAGAATGTCGCCCTCAGCGACGCATGCATTGCACAAGCGCGCGCGTTCTTAGCAATTTAAAAGCGCGAGGCTCTCTCTTATAGCTACTTCTACTTTCGCGCTTCAAGTAGGTTGGTTTAATATTTTCGTATTCTATATATTCGCCGAATCGTGTGCGGGCAGAGGCCAAGCTGCATACAAGGTCACAAATGCTCGCGCTGCAGGACCGAGGCATCCTGGGTAGTCTTACCCGTACCGTACCAGCCTACGTTTGTGTGTCAGCACTGGGTAATGCGAGTTAAATATAACATAATTGTTGCACATTGATTTTAAACGAAATACATTTTCAAGCAAGAATAATCTAGCTATTACCTATGGAATACCGCTAATTAGGTTCTTTATATAAATAATCTTGTGATTGGTTCATCTGATTGCTTTGTTTATCATAGTAGGTCATAAGAAATGATCCTCCTCTATTCTTCAAATTTTACCGCATGATGCCAGACAAATTCGATCGACTTCATACTTTTGTTCTTGATGACCTGACAAAAAAGTTTCTCTGCAATGAGCCACTATCTTCTGAACAGAGGCTTACCATCACTCTTAGGTACAGCCACAAATTAAAAGAAATCTTCAAATGTATGTTAAGGCAAACAAAAAAACTAAAATTTCAGATTATTTCCATGTCCAGGTACCTTTCCTTTGGCAGCGCCATCAAGGATGTGTCCTTGGCATTCAGGGTTGGTCCCCAGACTTGCCGGAAGGTCATCCACGAGACCTGCAGAGGTCTTTGGAGTCGGTTGAGGGCAACGTGCCTTTTGGTAAGTATGATTGTTGTTGTTTTTTCATTGATTTAAAGAACTAAGTGTGCACAAACTCAAGGAGGGAAAGTACGCAGGCGAGCTGGTTAGGAAACATCATTGAAAGAAAACATGAGACAGGGACAAATAAAATAACTGCCAGCACAACACAGAATCTCTCAACAGATTCTGTGTCGTGCTGTTCGTTATTTCATTTGTCCCAGTCCCAGGTTTTCTTTCAATGATGTTACCAACTCAACTCTGTTTCCTCACGCCGCGGTGGTGGCGCTTCGGGCCCACTTCCGGTCTGGTCTTGTGGATGTAAGTCGCCTTGCTGGATGGGCATTCCTGTTTTGTTTTGGAAGAAACCAGACTAAAACTTGCCTTCTTGTCAAAATGCCGCGACTGGGGCTGTACTAAAAGAGCCAGGAAAGGTGTGAATATCCGTTTCTATGCGTTTTCTGCCTGCTCGGTTCGTACGAAAACCTGAATAGGTGCCGTGAAAAGGGAAAACCAGACACTGTCGGACCACAATTGATTGTGCGGGCAGTTCCTTGGGTTGAAATCATGGATACTTGTGGTCGTCAAATTTGTTTGTTTTGTTCCAACATAATTGCGGGGAAAACCATAAAGTTTTCTAGTCCACCCACAGACCACGATCAGTATGTCTTCACGTTCAGATGGCCGTCTGATCGTTCAAACTGTCATCTGCTCCCTCAAACTTGCTCCCTCAACTTGTTTAAACTGTCCTCTGCTCCAAACGACAACGGCCAGTGTACCAAACATGTCAATACGAAAGGCAGGCCTCAAAATGCTTACGTTTAAAGGTTTTTGGACGTAAACAGCGGATACAAGGAGGTGTTCAGCATTGTTACTAGTGGCGATCACCGACGTGTTGTGCCCTATTCACTTGTTCGAATTCTGTTTGCGATTTTCACTAAAGACGTCGAGCATCACAACTGCAGTCCACGCTTTGGCAGCTCGAGCGACATCACGATTGAAAATAGCAGGCAGAGTCTTATGTGAATCAGGCTTTAGCGTCCATTCTGCAACATTCACATGGAATGAATTGCAGAACGTCACATTATGTACCCACAATTTTACATTGTGACCAGCCTTGTTAATTTCGCTAAGGCCATTAAAGTGATATGATATTTCTAGTAAGACGTACAATCAAAAATTTCAACGCGAAAAAGGGCACAGGGACTCACACCAACGCCGACAGCGTCACATTCCAGTGGTTTGTTGATACGGGCTGCGGCGGTTCTTGTCGATACCCCATCGCGCATGCGCGACGCCGCTGGCGTGCGCCTAAGGGCGCTCCACTTTGTTTGTAAACATGAGTTTGTGTATAGGGCATGTAAGCATCCATAGGTATTTGTAGTGTATGACTTGGACAGTTTCCTTATTTTGCAGGGCTTTCCTGTTACCTGTTATCCTGTTATATATACATAAGAACTGCATGGTTGTCCATATTTTGCTGTTGTGGCTTAAATTTAGTTGTTTTGGGGTCCCACTTCACAAATATGTCACTGTTCCTAGGTTTCAACAAAACAGTGGCTGAACATCGCGAATGGCTTCAGAAGGAGGTGGAACTTCCCAGACTGCCTTGGGGCAGTAGATGGGAAACACGTCCACATAAAGGCACCGCCAAACTCTGGGAGCACCTATTTCAACTATAAGGTACCAGATGTGTTGTAATAAGGTTGATAGCTGTGCTAGTTGGTAATCCTTGTACATAATAGAGTAAAACAGCGCAAAAGATGCAAAGGAAGAGACAAACTGGACAGCACGGAGTGCTGAAAACGAGAAAGAAAAAAAGTGAAAGCCATTTACAACTCCCTGTAACGCCGAATAGGAGCGCAGCTCTTGAGGAGGAGGAGGGAAGGGTACTGAGGGGAGGGTAGACCTCTCCTCCTCTTCCTCCTTCTCCTCCTCCTCCCCTCATTCTTTAATATGCTCCGGGGGGGGGGGTCACGTGACCTCGGCGGGGGGGTGTCGCGTGACTTCGGGAGGGGGGTCACGTGACCTCGGGGAGGGGCCACGTGACCTTGTGGGGTCACCTTGGGGGTCACATGACCTTGAGGTGACCTTGAAAGGGGTCACGTGACCTCGGGGGGTTACTTGACCTCGGGGGGTCACGTGGCCTTGGGAGGGTCACGTGACCTCGGGGGGTCACGTGACCTTGGAGTGACCTTGGGGGGTCACGTGGGGTCACCTTGTGGGTCATGTGACCTTGGAAGGGGTCACGTGACCTGGGGTCACGTGACCTTGGGGTGACCTTGGGGGGTCACGTGACCTTGGGGTGACCTTGGTTACGGCGACGGCGACGCCGCTCAAGCCGGAAACGGGCGCCTAAGAGCTGCGCTCTAAAACACGTTGATCCACGCAGTCACCGCGCACCTTTCACCCATGGTAGATGACTACGGCATGCGCTGGACCCTCTTTGTCAACTTCAGGAATTCCAGTTCATTGCCCTGACAACGCCACTGATGCTGCGCTGATACAATTTTCATCCCTACTCTGGATGTGGAAGGCCTCCAGCACCTCGCGTGTCACTGTGTCCCTGTGTCGTCCCAAGATGGTGGTGGCACAAAAAAACGGCTCGCACAGGCACTCTTTGCAGTGAACAGATAGGTGTCCTCCCACTGTCGCTCCGTGGCATGTGGATACAGCTCTTCACGTGACTGAATTCGGCGAATAGCAGCGCCGCGCGTTCGAGGCGCGCGACGCGCTCAAAAGCCGTGGAAGGTACGCCGGGGCGCGTGCGACGTCTACTTTGCTGCACGACACTTGATACGGCTCCTCACGTGATCGGATTTCGCCGAATAGCGGTGAGGCCGGCACGCGGCACGTGGAATCAAACGCGCAACTCTGGCTCCCGTAGGGAGCCTATACATGAACTCTAGCTCCATGTGCACACGGAGCCTATCATTCAAGCAATATCCCATTTATCCCACATAGGTGCAGCCGCACGAGAGGGGGATACTGTAGACTACTGCCGTAACTCATGAGACGAACGGCCTGACGTGCTTCTTACTACACTTGTTCCTTGCTATTCCATTGCCTTCGCATTAATTAACTCTGGGGCAGTAGGGAGAGGGAATAGCAAGGAACAAGTGTAGTAAGAAGCACATCAGGCCGTTCGCCTTATGTGTTACGGCAGTAGTTTACAGTATCTCCTCTCGTCCGGCTGCACCTCTGTGGGATAAATGGGACATTGCTTGAATGATAGGCTCCGCGTGCACAGGCACTTCCTCGGATTGAAAGTGGGAGGACACCTATCGGTTCACTGCAAAGAGTGCCTGTGCGAGCCGTTTTTTTTGTGCCACCACCATGTTGGGACGACACTGGGACGCAGTGACACGCGAGGTGCTGGAGGCCTTCCACATCCAGAGTAGAGAAGAAAATTGTATCAGCGCAGCATCAGTGGTGTTGTATGGCGACGAACGGGAATTCCTGAAGTTGACAATGATGATCCAGCGCGTGCCGTAGTCAGCTACCACGGGTGAAAGGTGCGCCTGTGATTGCGTGGATCAACGTGTGTTTTTCTTTTCTCCTTTTCAGCACCCTGTGCTGTCCAGTTTGTCTCTTCCTTTGTATTTTTTGCACTGTTTTATTCCAGATGTGCTGTGTCTATTTGGGAATAGGTCATTAATTGTATGACTTGGGAGTTCGCTTTTTGCATTAAATACTGCATTTCGAAAAGAAAAAAATGTAGCAACTATTTGTTATTGTTTCATTACACAATAATTATGTGTCTCATAATGTAGAAAAATCATTGTCACCAGCATTGCACGACGTTCTACTTCTGACACCGGAGCACCGCATTGTGCCACCTGAAGGTAAAGAGGGCAGGTTTGGGCCCAGAGGTTCCACAACTTGTACTCCATGCTATCTGTAAAACACGATTTGATATCATTTTTGACTGCACTACTTAGTCTTCGTGGACTCATTATAAAGGCACATTTAATGGTTTGTTAAGTTGTAGTAGCGTAAAATACTGATAATGTATCTATGTCATAATAAGCACCCACTTGGCAGGTTTCAAACTTTTGAAAAGCTCGCTGAGGGCATATTGAATGCCCACGTCAGAAACATAAGCTTATTCAGCTAACTTAGGTTCTCCTGTGTGTTGGTCGTTTCTTCGGGTGCACTGGGGCAGTACGAGAAGCCTCGTGTGTGCACTGGTGCGAATCGGTAAAGCCTACTCTATCTTGTACATACCTGCATCACTACAGTTAGAATGTTTTCTGATGGTAAGTAAGATTAAGGTTTTAATGGCGCAGCAGCAACGGAGGCCATAATGCGCCAAACAAAATGTTTATTAAAACTCAACAAAACAGATGCTAGGCTAGAGAAGATTTTTATAACTGGTGTAGATAACCAGTTTTGTTAAGAAAATTAAAAACTCGTCTAAGTGGTACTAAAGCACTGTCATCAAGTAAAAACATAGGATGAAAGTGTAGATAATCTCTAAAAATTTCAGGAAAACATGATACGCGCAGTTGATGATAAAACCTACAATCCCATAGAATGTGTAAAATTGTAAGTAATTCCCCACAATGGGCACAAATGCAACTTCTTCGCCACAGAGGAGGTACATATGTGTCAGACGTGAATGGCCGATTCTCAAGCGACAAAGCATAACCTCGAGACGATCGACGATTTCTGTGAAATGAACTTTCCCAGACGCATACCATTGGTTTAATCACGTGGAGTTTGTTGTTGGTTTCAGTGTCCCATTCTAGCTGCCAAGTCTTTAAAATAGATTTCTTTAAAAGTAGTTTAAAACCCTGATAGGGCAGGCCAAAAGGTGCTATTGAATCTGTGGCAGATGCAGCCAAGCGATCCGCACTCTCATTTCCTGCAATTCCCACGGGACTCGGTACCCAGCAAAATTTGATATTACATCCAAGGGGCAGAGCTCTGTTTACTTTAAAACGAACATGTTGTGTAAGTACATTCTTTGTGGAAACTCTGGAAGAGATAGCAGCTAAGACGCTTTGTGAATCGACAAAATGACTGCGTTCAATACACTGTTATCCAGAATATGCTCAATGGCTAATAAAATGCCATAGAGCTCTGCAGTCAAGATGCTTGCCATTGAGTCAAGCTGCACAGCTCTTCCAAAGCTACTAGAATAAACTGCACAACCAACGGAACATAAAGATTTCGACCCGTCGGTATAGTATTCGGCGCAACCGCTAGATATCCTTTCTTGCAAAGATAGAAACTCTTACTGAAGAAACTGTGGAGCCACGGTCTTCTTACTGTATTTGGTGAAAGACCAGTCACAACATACGCGTAGCTAGTTCCAAGGGGCAATTCTCTCCATAGATTTTAGCAAGTTAACACCACTTGTGGAAGGGACAGGGAGGTTGAGAGAGCTACAAATACTTTGAACTCGAAAACCTAGGGGGCGCACAATTGTTGGCTTGTTTTCAAACAAATTACAGAGCTGAGGAACCTGTAAAATACTATAAGCAGGAATTTTCGGATCCGAAAGAACTTTGTAATAATAACACAGGCTCAAGTACCGTCGGCGTTTTTCCAGAGACATTTGATGCGTGTCCACGTACAAGCTTAATGCGGGTGACACGCGGAATGCCCCAGTGGCAAGCTGGAGTCCGAGGTGATGACCCGGATCCAACATCTTTAAAGCGGAAGGTCGTGCCGAACCATAAACAATCGCTCCATAATCCAGACGTGACCGAACTAAAGCATTGTACAGACGTAGGAGGCATCGTCTGTCAGACCCCCAAGATATATGTGACAGCACCTTAAGGATGTTAGAGGATCGCAAGCACTTTCGCTTTACTTCCTTTAAATTAGACTTGAATGTATGCTTTTTATCGAAGACCATGCCTAAAAATTTATGTTCCTTCTTCACCGATATTTCTATGTTATTCAATTGTAAGATTGGGTCCAAAGTCAAACCTCGTCGCAGGGAAACGGCACACACACAGTTTTCTCTGGGGAAAACTTAAAACCATTATCATTTGCCCACTTGGTCATTCTATTTATTGTGAGCTGCAGTTGCCGTTCAGAACTGGAGAGGTTGCAGGACGAAAAACATATTTGCACATCATCCACGTAAAGCGAGTATGAAACAGATGACGGTATAACTTGAGCCAGACTGTTTATCTTAACTGCAAATAAGGTGGCACTTAAGACACCGCCTTGGGGGACACCATTTTCTTGTAAGAAGACATTGGATAAAGTCGAGCCTAATCGAACTTGAAATGTACGCTCGCTTAAAAAATTATGCAAGCAACGAAGCATGCGGCCACGCACTCCACAGTTGTATAGATCTCGACGTAGTGTCATATGTCTTCTCTAGATCAAAAAACACTGACACGCAATGCTGCCGGTGTACAAAGGCCTCACGTGTGACGGTTTCAAGTCGGACCAGATGGTCAATGGTCGACAGTCCACCACGAAAGCCACACTGTTTAGTGTCAAAAAAGTTTTTCTCTTCCAAAAGGAACATAAGGCGGCGATTTATAAGCCTTTCATCAGTTTTCCCCAAGCAGCTTCTAAGTGCTATGGGGCGTTAGCTGGTAGCCAGAGAGGGATCTTTTCCAGGTTTCAGCAAATGTATAACATGGGCACTTCTCCAAGAGTGCCGGAAAGCAGCAGCTTCTCATAGGTAGTTGAAAAAGGACAACAGATGGGACAAAGATTCATGAGACAGGTACTTAAGCATCTCATAGTGAATTCTGTCTGGCCCAGTTGCAGATTGCTTTTTTAGGCTGAGAGCAACTTCCAGTTTACACATTGTGAACGGTCTATTGTATGCAACAGAGTTGAAGCCTGACATAGTGATTTTCTGCTTCTCAGCGGTAGGCCGGTACTTTAAAAACTCCGTACTGTAATTGGAAGAGCTGCAGACATGCTGAAAATGTCCTGCGAGGAAGTCTGCTTGTCCTGTTAGAGATGCTGAGATTGAAGGAAAAAGTGGAATCCTGAAAGCATGGTACTGACCAGCGAACTTTTTTGAGACGATCCCATACTTCTTTAACAGTAACAAAACTATTTAAGGATGAAACATACTTTGTTCATGAAGCCCACTTGGCCCGTCTTCGCGTCCACCGAGCTTGTGCTCTTTTTTTCCTAAACTCCATCCAATTACGGCAAGTTGGAGAGCGACGAAAAGTGCCCCACGCCTTGTTCTGGCTTTCCCGAGTGGAAGTACATTCCTCATTTCACCAGGGCTTGCACCTCCGGGGAAGATTTCCTGAGGTCTGTGGAATTGAAGCAGAAGCAGCATTTATAATGCATTCTGTAACGTAAAGCGTTGCATCCTCAGGAGCCATATGAAGAAACAAGGAGCGATCAAGTGTAGCTTCTAGACCAAAAATAGACCTGTCGGCCTTTTGCAACTTCCATCGTGGAAGGCGGGTTGGTATCGATGAAACTGGTAAAACACTCTCTAAAATTATGGGTAGATGGTTGCTTCTAAAAGGATTGTCTAAAACGTTCCATGAAAAACATGAAAGTAGAGATGGTGATGATAGTGATAGGTCGATTGATGTAAAAGTGTTGTGGGCAGCACAAAAAAATGTTGGTTTTTTTCTTATTGAGCAGGCAGATTCCAGTTGATAATAAAAGCCTTTCAATAACTCCACCTTGAGAGTCTTGACGAGAGCTTCCCCAGAAAGGATGGTGGGCATTAAAATCACCAGGAATTAAAAAGGCTTGGGAGGTTGTTTGATGAGTGCTTGAAATTCATGGAGATGCAGAGGAACATTAGGTGGTAAGTAGAGTGATACTAGAGTGATGAGGCGGTCAAGAAGAATGCGAACTGCAACTGCCTCGAGTGAAGTTTGTAAAGGAACTTCAGTACATGCCGCTGCACTTTGAACCACCACTGCTACACCACCCGAAGGGTTTGAGGAATGGCGGTCCTTCCTAAAAACTTGTTGATGACGCAAAACCTGCGTGTGCGAATCAGTCAGATTCGTCTCGTGTAGGCAAATAGCAACAGGACGGAGCTCATCAAAAATTGAATTGATGTCATCTATGTTACGTAGAAGGCCGCGGCAGTTCCACGGCATAATTAATGCCCATATGCTTAGCCAGTGCAAAAGTGAATATAAAAACTGGTAAAAAGTAAAATGAAGTGACTATGGCTTAAAATCTATATTTTTTGCGCGGGGCGTTTTCCTTTTTTACAGCCTTTTTCTGCTGGCGAGTAGAGTCACTGGTGGCAGAAAGAGAGGAGTCAGATCCAGCGAGGAAACTTTCCTCGCCGGACTTGGGTCCACCCTCGTCCATAGGCTTCTCAGGGGGAGCCGGAGGAAGACCCGGTGGGGTCGGCAGCCTTAACTGCTCACTAGGTCTCTGCTGGGTCGAGACGCGGGGTTGTCCCCGGCCTCGAGGAGGCAGGGGCGGCGGGGTGTGCAGTCCACCCTGCTTCAGGGTGGACGTTGAATGAGCAGCGTCCACCGTGTGGTTGGGGTGCAGTGCAGCAGGCACTGCACCCGCGGGTTTTAGAGGGAACACTGACGGGAGACACAACCCCCCCCCCCCCCTGGAGGGGTCTGTGTTCCCGCCGATGCCATCACGGGTCGTGCGGGTCCCCTGCGCTCGACCTCGGCATACCCTCCTTTCGATAGGAAGGAGAAACGTCTTTTCGCCTCATGGTAGATGTTTTCTGTGGTCTTCAAAGTAAGTATTTCTTTTTCTTTCCATTTTGGACAAGAGCGCGAGTATGCTGGGTGACGGCCATCACAGTTGACGCATCTCGGTTCGCTCTCGCAACTGTCAGCAACATGCTCTTTACTGGAGCACTTCGCGCAAGTGTCACTTCCCCGGCAGCTCCGTGACCCATGGCCGAACCTTTGGCACTTATAGCACCGCTGGGGATTCGGCACATAGGGGCGAACACGGCGCCGGAGTTAGCCTGCCTTTATGGCCTTTGGGAGAGTGGTGGTGTCGAAGGTCAGTAGAATGTGTCTCGTTTTACGCTCTACACCCTCACGACGAAGGGTGATGCGACGAGCGGCAACAACTCCTTGGTCTGAAAGGCCTTCAGCGAGTTCTTCCTCAGATGAGTCCATTAGGTCGTCCTCTGAGATATTTCCTTGAACTGTATTAAGTCTGCGGTGTGGAGTAACGTTCACTTTGTATTCAGACACAACGTTGAGAGAAAGAAGGGCATCACTTTGCTTTTTGGTGCTGATCTCAACAAGAAGATCACCAGACGGCATCTTTTTCGCAGAGTAATCTTTCCCAACGATTTCTTCCAGTACCTTGGCGACTAAAAAAGAGGACAGTTTGGCAAGTGGTTTTTCTTCTTCAGAGTGTAAGTCCAGGAATTTTGGGAATTTTTCGAGTACTCGATGTTTCGGGAGTGACTTGATTTTCGGTGCGACCTCTTTTCAAAGGCCGATCAAGAAAGGTTTTGTTGTGCGAACCCATATGAGATGGGAGGAAAGTTCAGTGCCCGGGTGCACCGCCCACCACGGAGCCCAACAAGGGGGTGGTAATGTGCCATAGCAAGATGGGCTTGGCTGACACAATTACTCTACCAGTGCTGCCCGGGCACTATACCCTAGTGTGGTTGCAGGGACAGGACCTGTTTCCACTCAAGGTTGGCCCTTGCCGCCTAAGAAGGTGAAAAAGGAAGGAAGAGAGCGTAGAAGAAAAGAGAAAGAGGTGGGACAAATAGTGAAAGCAAGAAGAAGAGGGTAGAAGAGGAGACTGATAGAATCATCCTGGTCGGGCCAAGCCAGGACACCCGTCTACGAGAAGCAGAGGCCGAAGCCGTGTATTGCCTCGCCCGGGGGGCCCCGAAGGGTCCAATTATACCCCGGGCTTAGCTCAACCACCAGGGTCCCCTTTTCCCCGGACACGGGTACGCCACGCACAGCCAGACGTGGGTGTGCGAACCCACATGGCTCAGGGTTCGTAGTGACGCCACTCACCAAGCACCTACTAAAGTAGGTGCCCCCTGCGTGCGGGTATGGTGGCCCACGTGGCTGGGGTCCGTGGTGACGCTACTCACCAAGCACCTAGCACCTAAGGTGCAGGCGCCCCCTGTGGGGCTCGGGGTACGTGGAGACGCCACTCTCTAAACACCTGCTTCCACAGGTGCCCCCTGCGGGGTGTTTTCTGATGGTGCTATGACTTTCTTGTCTCAGTTGTTATCAAACAGAAATGTGCCAAATTACTTTGTTATAATTAATTGTGAAATAGGACTTGGAATGGCCAATAATAATCTGAAGTCCCCACTATGGCATCTCGTAAGCGGTAGTTTCTTTGGAACAAATGGTGACACTATAATTGATGCAATGCCATTTTTTTCAGAAATCCTTTTCTATTGTACTTGCGGAGTGGTGGAGCCAAATTATAAGTTTGTAATGGTTGACGTTGGCGCCCCAGGGAGACACAGCGATGGTGCCCAGGGAGACACAGCTGAGGTCTTTAAGGCCTCAGAGTTTGGGAGACAGTTGGAGAACGAAACATTGGAACTTCCAGGCCCAGCGAAGATTTCAATAAGCACAAAAGTGACACCGCACGTGTTTGTGGGCGATGAATCTTTTCAGCTTCGCCATGAATTCATGCGCCCGTTTCCTGAAGCCGACCTGGAGCCAGACCATAGGGTCTTCAACTATAGGCTGAGCCGAGCAAGGTACGAAAAAACAAGATGTGTCAGATTTAGAAAACAAATATGCTATGCTAGGAGAAACTGATAATCAAATGTTAACTTCTGTTTAGTTAAAGGGTAACTCCACTTAATTTTTGTTTTTTTGAAAAAACAATGCAGTCCTCTTCAGTATCACCTAGGAAGACCACACATAAAAAATTATGTCCTAGTTCTGTCTAAATGTTTCTTAAGCATAGGCTTAGAAAAAGTTATATACGTAAAGACAGGGGACGCCCGTCCCCTGTCTTTACGTATATAACTCTTTCTAAACCTACATCAGTACCAACGCGCTCACTAAGAAGTTTCTTAAGCGCTCCGGCAAACTTTGCAACTCGCCAAGTTGTCGAAATTGGCTGACTTGAGAGGGCAAATTGAGACGCAACCAACAGCGCAGTCAAGGCAATGGCATGGGCATAGGCAGCATTGAACTAAAAGTCATCACCATTGCCCCCTTTTGCTTGTTTTTACTTCTCCGGGCAAGCGTAACGGGTGACGTCAGCAACGTTTCCTTTCGGTGATCAGCAGTGTCCACATGATTGGCATAACATGCCTGCGCAGCGCGCTTCTTGGGAGCCGTCCGGCCGCCCCGCCGTGGCCCTGCCATTACCATTGTTTCCGCGTCACAACCGCCGTCGTCGTCTCATTAATTGTGATTATTTCCTCTCGGAGTTTCGTCCGCACTACGTATACTACGTTTGCGGACTTCTGCCGCAGTTTTGCAGACGTCGTCGAATGTCGTAGACACCAAAATCTGGTAAAGGATGCGGTGCAGACGACACTCACGCTTGGCACACGCCCGCCCCGATCCCGCCCGTCGTTGCCTAGAGGATCACGTGACATCTCGTACCACGTGATAGCCATGTTCTTGGAGGCCCTAGGCTAATGTTGGTGAACGGAGCCGAAGTTTCGGTTTCGAATTTTCTGCTCGCGTTTAACAATAGATTTAAAAATATGATCCCATTTTTCGCGAAGCAAATAACGTAGTCAAGGAACTATTACTTTTATAGTTAATTTTTGGGGGACAGATTTCCTAGCTCATGTATGTAGACACTACTGGTATTTTGTCACGAAGACAAAAATATGTTGCAGACGCATCGTGGCGAACGGCTTTATTATCCTGGCAGCCATGTGGAGGGTCCTTCTCGGTCGACTGAACCTCCTTCCACAAAATGCCGAGTTTGTCGTCCTGGCATGTTGCGTTCTTCATAACTTTTTGTGTACAGGACGAGAACAAGCATACATGCCAGCAGAGTATGTAGACACTGAGGATAAACAGGGAAATGTCACTCTGGGTAAGTGGAGATCTGAAGTAGATAAAAGCCACTTAAGTGACTTGCAGCGTACTTCTGCAAACAAACTTTAAGAAAACTGCTGGTGGGACACGGAGCATCTTTGTAGAGTACTTTATGAAAAAAGGTGCTATTCGCTGGCAGTGGGCACACACGGGTCTTCAGCCACCACCAATGCAATGAGGTCCAAGGCCAGTCTGGCTCCTTGCAAGGTGGTACAGGGTCTCTTTGCATAAAACAAATTAGCTTGAATTTTGTATTAATATTGAATTTGTGTTATTACCGTATTTTCCGGACCATACATGTTTACAAGTTGAAATTTCACCCGATTTGAACTAGCTATGGGCACGAACTATACAAGGATTTTTTTTTTCTAGATCGTTCACTGTCTCAAGGTGTAAAGGGTTTTATTAATAACGGGGTACATTAATGTTGATTTATGTATGATACAAGCTTCTTTGTAGAGCTAATATGGTTCTTGCACGAGACCATGATGCAACGCTACCACCGGTTTGTAAATCTCACCCAAACGCCCCAGAATCTCGTCGCTGTTATACGTTTCATTTGTCAAGGTGTGCTGTGTATGATAATTTTTACATTCGGACGAGACACAGACTAAGCACGGCGTGCGGACTGTCTAAACAAAAACTTATTTTTGACCTTAATTTTGCCTTTGCAGACTATGAGCCGGGTGCGGACTATAGTTCGGAAAATACGGTACATATTTTCATTGCATGGAGACCTGAATGCCAACACAAACCGGTAGTGGTTGTATTGATCTGCACATAAGCAGAAAATGTACCTATCAAAGACATTAAAACATGTATTCCCTCTCACTTGTTTTAATTGCTATTGCTGGCGTGATGAGACATGATCATACTATTTTGCAGTTTTAGCCTACTTACCGTATCTGGCCCTACAATGAACTAAGAACCAGAGCTACTGGCCTCCAGGTCTAATCATTGGCCAGCTAGAAAGCAAGTGGTATATTTCTCACATGACACGCACACCGGTACAACAATACAACACGGTTTCTAGCTGGCTCATGGTTGGACAGGTGGCTTGTAGCTTTGGCTTTTTGTCCACCATAGGACGAGACGGAACATAGTTGTGAATGGCACCGTTTAGTATTAGCATTTCACTGCAGTGTCAATTTGCACATCAAACTAGTCTTAATCGAATGACATTTTTAGGCAGACAGCATCAGACAAATGATTTGTGTGCGCAAGTAGTTTATTGTTCCCCCTCAAATTTCTTGGCTGCCCCAGCACACCTATCTGAAAATCAGCTCTCAGACACTGTGGGCAGTCTCATCTTGTGGGCCATGATTTGACCGAAGAGGGCGCACTCTTCAACCTCTTAAACTTGATCGAGCTGCTCGTCGACCTTGTCTATAGTCGGTTACAGGTTAAGAAGGTAGCGGCAAATGCCCCTCAAAGGGAATCAGATATCCCTCCGCCACCTCCGCATCCAATAGCGTCCCATCGTTTCCGTGACGTCGCGGCCAACGCGCGAGAAGGGTCTTGTCTTTTGTACATATTTGCTTTATCTTTCGACTTTGACTTAGCATTGTGGAAGCCACGAGAGGGAGATTAGAGTTTTCCCCCTCCGATCGAAACAAATACGACTTTCGGGGATTAGCTTCCCCTCCGATGGATACAAAGGCTGCTTTCTGGGGCTCGGTTCCCCCTCGAATGAATACAAAGGTCGCTTTCTTAAAAAGTGGGATCGGAGACAAGTGGGAATCCATTGAAGCGGAACAAGGAGCGTTTCCAGTGAACTCTTCTTTCGACTGCGGAGAGATTTGAAACGGGCGCATCACGCTTGTGGGAGGAGCTTCTCCTACCTTCTTGACTTGTAACCGACTATAGTTCGACATCAACTCTGCTTTTCTTCCGGTTTGACTTTACGCCATATCGCTTTTTGGGAGCAGTTGAAGTGCTGGCCTTTGTTGGTGCCTTTGGTGATGCAGCCTCACTGGACAGGCTGCTAGAGCTGTCTAAGCTCAGGATGTCTGGTGCATCACGCGTGCTCCAGCGGGTGTAGAAGAAAAATGTGTGCCATAAAAGTCATAACAATAAATTAACAGTGCCTGTATTCATAATTCATCAGGTATACGCCTCGCAAGTAGGCTCATTTTCGTCTTCTGCGCATGAGAAAGGAAGTAGCGGTGACGTCAGAACGCCGAGCTCTGATTGACTGATCGTGACCCCGTCTGCTCCTTTGCAACGTCGTCTGCTCGCAACATCGTCTGCGTGTGTCTTATCTTTCCTGCGACTTTCGGAAGTGCAGGTCTTTACGAGCGAGCTCGACTTCGCCTTGCAGAGAGGGCAGACGAAATAACTCGAGCGGTACATTGTTTTTGTCTAACAACCAGCAGATGCGCATCAAGGAGGAAAGTCAAAGGACTCACTGGCGAGGTGTCCCGAGGCGCCGAGGTTTGTTCGCTAAGAACCGAGAGTGAGCGTGTTAGTGTCCGCAAGTTCCCTCCCTAATACTTTTACCCTCCTATCATGTGCGGCGAGACCCCTCATTCTTTAACGGCGTCGGCGGGTTGGCGCAGTTAACGTCGTCTGCTTTACGTCTGCTAGTCAAAGCGATGGCTGCTTAACCTTTCCCGCGTCTGTCGGAGATCCACCGCTTTTCCACCGGCGAGAGTCACCGTTGCCTCGGGAAACAAGGAGATAACAAAAGGAAGAAATTGACCTCTTAATCTAAAATTGAGGTCAGCGATAACACGGGAAGGGTTCACAAGGGTCGCGCGGGCATCTTTCATTCAGCACGCCAGCCGGTCGTGGGCAGACGGTCGCCGAGTCGCGGAGTGCCTGCTAGGCCTAACTGCGGAACTCGCTTGGTCGCGTTCGGTGAAATCGTGGCCGTTGGAGCATTTCCCGAGCGTTTGTGGATCCAGCGTCTTGTTCGTCGTGGTCTGTTTGAAATACTTTTTACTTTTTTATTGCTGCTTGAAGTCGGGACGCGCTAGAAGCGCACGTAATAAAATAAACGTCCGTGGATCGTCGCGACCGCGACGCTGTCGGCCATGCTGATTTGATCGTAAGAAGTGCGTAAGACAGCTTCAGAGCTGTCCGTAAGATTTCGTCGTAACCTGCGCAAACCTTACGAAAATTTCGTTTCGTGAATACGAATTTGTTCTTAAGTTTTGTCTTACGCACATTTTTGGCGTAAGATCATTTCGTGAGTCTGGCCTCTGCACTTCCGAAAGTCGCAAGAAAGGTAAGACAGGCGCAGACGACGCTCAGATAGGGGGTCGCGATCAGCCAATCAGGGCTCGGCGTTCTGACATCACCGCTACCCCCTGCGCAAGAAGCAGACGAACTTGCCCTCCGCATAGAGATGTCTTGACAACTTATTGTCAAGCAGGCCAGGCTTTACAATAGAGCATTACTATAAGAGCTCTAAAACTGTACAGTAGGTACAGTTGTCCACATGGTGGCTGGTACATTAGTGTATCACTTATGTTCCTTCTCTGTTAATACATTTAGTTTGTTACCTTTTCTTTCACTGTAAATCTCCATGCGGACGGCCTCTGCGCTCTTCTGAGTCGCTATGCACCCCTGTGCCATGCTGTTTGTGGTGCTAAAAAAAGTAATGTAGAAAGGTAAGCAATAATGATTGTACTGCTTAATAAAGCATTTGCCACTGCCCTGTTTTACCATTGTTACATTACAATGGTAAATATATAAATAAACATTACAAAATTGTTTATTCCTTTTGATATCAAGAAGAGACATGAACTTTCATGTAGGCAAGCAGATTTGTGTTACTTTTTACGCGGTGCTTTTTCTGGTTGTGGATGCTTAAAATTCCATATATATCGGGCATCTCGCCTAAAAAAGATTGAAGGTAGCCTGATATGAGAACAAAATTTGAACTCAAAGAGAGTACACGCAGTGAAAAATTGGGCGCTGCAGTAATCAATCTGCAGATGTGCTTGGTGTGGATCAACTAAATCTGACCTAATTTCCGATATCTCTACGAAATGCACACATACCTTGGAACATCGACAAAGTACTTTAGGAAGAACAGCATTTTGAAGTAGCACCAGCGGACTTCCTTGGCACCATCTGCGTCCGAACCACTTGGTGCGCCTACCTTCCATTTCTTTAATTTCTTTGTGAATGTGTCACGAAGACTCTTCCATCGGAATTGCGGAGTGTTGCCTAGAAATCAATACAATTCATGTAAGCAAATTTCCTTGCAACATCCCCCTACAGTATTTATTTATTTATTCAGATACCTACAGCGCCATGGGGCATTAGAGTAGGGGGGGGGGGGAGAAGTCGGAAATGAAGAACACGAATAGTTATACAAAAGTTAAAAGAGCAATATTCACAAGCCATAAATCTTTCAGTATCACAACAAAGTGCAGGCTACATAAAAAATAAAAATGCGGTCTACTAAACACTACGAACGTTACTCAACTACTAACTAGACACTACGAGGTTAGTGTCGAATAAAACATATCGTTAGGAACAATGTTGACCACCGAGGCTGGCAAACTGTTCCAATCCCGTATTGTTTTAGGAAAAAAAGAGTTCATATAGGCGTCACCTTTACAGCGGAATTCCTTGACCTTATACACATGATCCTTTCGTTGCGATATGTAATCTGGCGGGTGAAGGTAGGCATTTCTATCTATCCCAGTCCTACAGTGAAATATGTTATTAAAAAATTTCAGTCGAAGGTTCTTCCTTCTAAAGCTTAACTCCTTCCATCCTAGGCTCTGTTTCGCACGAGTCATACTAAGTCGCCTGTCGTAATTGTTTAAAACAAAACGGGCAGCCCGGTTTTGTACTTTTTCAAGTTTGATTATCTGGACAGCAGTGTGAGGATCCCATATAGTGCAGGCATATTCTAAAATTGAGCGGTCATGCGAAAAATACAGTCTTTCTTTCAAGGAACGTGGTACAGGCTTAAAATTGCGAGCGAGAAAGCCAAGCATTCTCGAGGCTTTAGAGACAGTATAGTCAATGTGCTTATTCCAACTTAGGGTCGAGGTTAGGAATACACCAAGATATTTGTATTCGTAGGCAACAGTGAGTGGCTCGTCATTAATGGTATAAGTACTGAGGGACGGAACACGCCGTCTCGTAAATGGGATGTGGAGAGTTTTCTTAAAATTAATATTCATTTCCCACAGTTTGCACCAATCGGTAATTGCATTTATGTCTGCCTGTAGAATGTTGACGTCATCACTCGCTCGTATTTTTCGATAAACAACACAATCGTCTGCAAAGAGACGCATTGGTGATGACACAACATCCACGATATCATTCAAGTACAGCATAAACAACAGCGACCCAAGGACGGACCCTTGCGGGACTCCTGATGTCACGTCAGCAAATTCGGACTGGCAACCATTTAGCACAACATATTGTTTACGGAGAGACAAATATTCGCGTATTCAATATACCACTTTCTTATCAATTTTATAACCGTGAAGTTTCGCAATTAACAAGTCATGGGAGACAACATCAAACGCCTTGCTGAAATCAAGAAAAATGCAGTCAACGCTATCACGGCGATCAAGAGCACCTGGCAATTCATGTACAAACTCTGTTAGCTGTGTCACACACGAGTAGCCTTGACGAAAGCCGTGCTGGGAGGAAAGTAGTATTCCCGAGGCATTTACATGATGGATTATGCCTGTATATAAAACGTGCTCAATTACCTTACAGGCGATGCTAGTTAGTGAAATCGGACGGTAATTTGTGACCACGTTCCTTGGGCCACCCTTGTTTATCGGGACCACCCGACCAAGCTTCCAATCTGACGGCAATGATGATGTATCTGAAGATTTTTCAAAACGAACATAAAAATACAGGCAGACTACACCAGAGCATGACCTCAGAATACAAGGAGAAATGTTGTCGGGGCCTGTTGCCTTGCTTACATCAAGTTCATTTAAAGGCTTTCTAATCCCTTCCACTTGGAGTGTGATCGGAGGCATCTCATTAGTCACAAAGGGCGCATCGAAAGAAACATCCCGCTGTGCAGGCGGGTTAAACACGGAATAAAAAATGAATTCAAAAGCTGGGCCTTATCGGTATCACTTTGTACAACACTGTCATCGTGATTAAGCGGCGGAACGGAGATATCACTTTTGGCATTGCTGCGCGCGTATCTTCAGAACTCCATTGGATTATTCTTCACCCTCTCTTCAAATGCCTGGAAATATTGTTGTTTGGCTGTATGAATGCTGGTTTTTACGTGTGCAGTTAGTTCGCTCAGCTTGGCAAGATGGGCTGCAAGTTGAGTGCTACGGTACTTGAGGAACGCCCTTCGCTTCTTTTGAAGATGGCTACGGAGCTGGCGAGATACCCAAGGTTTGTCACGTGCACGCTTCGAAGTAAGCATAGCAGAAGGAACAAAGCAGTTCGCTAATTCAGTTATTTTGTTCTTAGAAACACGCCAGAGATCCTCGATACTCAGTTCCTCAGCCAACGTTTCAAAGGTTGGAAAATACGAATCAAGTGCAGCTGACATGCTATCATAATCTCCTTTGTTGTATAAAAACACCTTCCGCGGTTTTGACCGACCGACATTGGTATTTGCAAGGTTAACATCTGCCACAACTACTTTATGATCGCTGATGCCAGTGATGACTTGCGTATTTGAGATAATGTCTGGCGTATTGGATAAAATTAAATCTAGAATGTGGCCTGTTTTATCGTCTCGCGTTGGCTCAAGAACGTGCTGTTCAAGTGAACACAGGTCCATAAAACTGAAAAACTTGTTGTATAATTCTCCTCCTGCACCAGTCCTGTGATTATTCGCCTTCCAGTTAATTGCAGGTAGATTAAAGTCACCTCCGATTATAATTGTAGCGCATCTAATAGTAGAAACAATTTCAGACAGTGAACTTAAAACGCTCGGCTGTGTACCTGGTGGCCTGTAAAAGGCACCAACGGCCAGCCGTTCACCATTACCCAAGGAAAGTTCGCACCAAACGTTTTCAACGTTTTCAGTTTCAATCGGCATTTCTTTGGAAACAATACTTTCATGAACAAGAATAAAAACACGCCCTCCGTGGGAATTTCTATCTTTTCTATAACATAAGTAATTGTCAGGGAAAACCTCTCGATCGAGAACGTTTTCGTCAAGCCACGACTCCGTCCCGATTACAACCTGTGACTGAGTCATGTTTACAAGCTGCCGTAGCTCATCTGCTTTATTTTTCACACTTCTACAGTTGACAAGGGTTATGTTTATTGGACATTCTTTGCGGTTATTAGGTAGTCAATGCTGAATCACCAGCTTTGCCTCATCATCCCAAGTGAATTCGGCCCCGTCTAGGAGCAAGCAGTCATGTTTTAGCACAACTTTGCTATCCGGTCGACGGTGAGCCTTCGCGTATTCCCATAATTGCTTTCTTACAACACGAACAGATTCGGAGAGGTCTTCTGAGATGCTTAAATTTGTACCTTTTAGTTTGCGAGCATTAAAAATGATTCTTTCCTTATCTTTCAGAAAACGAAAACTTGCAAAGATTGGTCGGTTACGATTAGTAGACTGCTTGCCTAGCCGGTATGCCTTTTCGATAAGAATTTCATCTACGCCTAAACGAGTGTGGCACAGGTTCGTAACAAGTTCTTCACAAGCAGCTGCGGTTTCTTTCGCATTTGATTCAGGGAATCCATAAAAAATCAGATTACTGCGGCGGCTACGATTTTCGAGAGTTTCTACCCGGGATGACAGAGCTTGTATCTGCGTAAGTTGTGCGTCACATTTTTCTTTATACTCTTGAAGAACAGTCTGTATATTGTCAAGTTTATCGATTTTCGCTTCCACTGATCCTATACGCTTGCACACGTCATTCAGTCTGGAATCGGCCGATGCCTGGTTTGCTTCGATTTGCTTTAATTTGGCCATTAGACGCTGTTGCCCATCCAGCAGTCCCTTTAGCTGCACCTGAGGGCCAGGGTTCAATTCAATATCGCCGCAAAGAAGTAAAAGCAAAAAGTAAAACGCGTAATTTCTGAGTAACAGAAAGCGCCGCCTGACACAGTTGGTCGTCGTTCGACAAGCACTCATTGATGCATGCAGCTCATGGGGTGGAACCGGCAAGACATAGACATAAAAACGTGCAGGACAGAAACCAACCTGCGTCAGCAGAAAAGTGCTTGTCAATCGCGGCACCAACATGACGCCGGTTCCACGCCCCAGCGCCGAAATGGTGCGTGCTGACTTATGTAGACGGTAGTCCCCAAGAGCAGCACTCGGAGCACTCCATTGTTCGTAGCGGACGATGTCGTTTTCGCCAAAACCGAATGCTGGGCACACTTCATTCTCGTAGTTGTTGTCGTCGTAGAATTCGTCCGAGGACGACACGTGGTAGCAGGCCCAGTCCGGCGCAGCGATGCAAAAAGCCTGCGTCAGCAGAAAAGTGCTTGTCAATCGCGGCACCAACATGACGCCGGTTCCACGCCCCAGCGCCGAAATGGTGCCTGCTGACTTATGTAGACGGTAGTCCCCAAGAGCAGCACTCGGAGCACTCCATTGTTCGTAGCGGACGATGTCGTTTTCGCCAAAACCGAATGCTGGGCACACTTCATTCTCGTAGTTGTTGTCGTCGTAGAATTTGTCCGAGGACGACACGTGGTAGCAGGCCCAGTCCGGCGCAGCGATGCAAAAAGCCTGCGTCAGCAGAAGAGTGCTTGTCAATCGCGGCACCAACATGACGCCGGTTCCACGCCCCAGCGCCAAAATGGTGCCTGCTGACTTATGTAGACAGTAGTCCGCAAGAGCAGCACTCGGAGCACTCCATTGTTCGTAGCGGACGATGTCGTTTTCGCCAAAACCGAATGCTGGGCACACTTCATTCTCGTAGTTGTTGTCGTCGTAGAATTCGTCCGAGGACGACACGTGGTAGCAGGCCCAGTCCGGCGCAGCGATGCAAAAAGCCTGCGTCAGCAGAAGAGTGCTTGTCAATCGCGGCACCAACATGACGCCGGTTCCACGCCCCAGCGCCGAAATGGTGCCTGCTGACTTATGTAGACGGTAGTCCCCAAGAGCAGCACTCGGAGCACTCCATTGTTCGTAGCGGACGATGTCGTTTTCGCCAAAACCGAATGCTGGGCACACTTCATTCTCGTAGTTGTTGTCGTCGTAGAATTCGTCCGAGGACGACACGTGGTAGCAGGCCCAGTCCGGCGCAGCGATGCAAAAAGCCTGCGTCAGCAGAAAAGTGCTTGTCAATCGCGGCACCAACATGACGCCGGTTCCACGCCCCAGCGCCGAAATGGTGCCTGCTGACTTATGTAGACGGTAGTCCCCAAGAGCAGCACTCGGAGCACTCCATTGTTCGTAGCGGACGATGTCGTTTTCGCCAAAACCGAATGCTGGGCACACTTCATTCTCGTAGTTGTTGTCGTCGTAGAGTTCGTCCGAGGACGACACGTGGTAGCAGGCCCAGTCCGGCGCAGCGATGCAAAAAGCCTGCGTCAGCAGAAGAGTGCTTGTCAATCGCGGCACCAACATGACGCCAGTTCCACGCCCCAGCGCCGAAATGGTGCCTGCTGACTTATGTAGACGGTAGTCCCCAAGAGCAGCACTCGGAGCACTCCACTGTTCGTAGCGGACGATGTCGTTTTCGCCAAAACCGAATGCTGGGCACACTTCATTCTCGTAGTTGTTGTCGTCGTAGAATTCGTCCGAGCACGACACGTGGTAGCAGGCCCAGTCCGGCGCAGCGATGCAAAAAGCCTGCGTCAGCAGAAAAGTGCTTGTCAATCGCGGCACCAACATGACGCCGGTTCCACGCCCCAGCGCCGAAATGGTGCCTGCTGACTTATGTAGACGGTAGTCCCCAAGAGCAGCACTCGGAGCACTCCATTGTTCGTAGCGGACGATGTCGTTTTCGCCAAAACCGAATGCTGGGCACACTTCATTCTCGTAGTTGTTGTCGTCGTAGAATTCGTCCGAGGACGACACGTGGTAGCAGGCCCAGTCCGGCGCAGCGATGCAAAAAGCCTGCGTCAGCAGAAAAGTGCTTGTCAATCGCGGCACCAACATGACGCCGGTTCCACGCCCCAGCGCCGAAATGGTGCCTGCTGACTTATGTAGACGGTAGTCCGCAAGAGCAGCACTCGGAGCACTGCATTGTTCGTAGCGGACGATGTCGTTTTCGCCAAAACCGAATGCTGGGCACACTTCATTCTCGTAGTTGTTGTCGTCGTAGAATTCGTCCGAGGACGACACGTGGTAGCAGGCCCAGTCCGGCGCAGCGATGCAAAAAGTCTGCGTCAGCAGAAGAGTGCTTGTCAATCGCGGCACCAACATGACGCCGGTTCCACGCCCCAGCGCCGAAATGGTGCCTGCTGGCTTATGTAGACGGTAGTCCGCAAGAGCAGCACTCGGAGCACTGCATTGTTCGTAGCGGACGATGTCGTTTTCGCCAAAACCGAATGCTGGGCACACTTCATTCTCGTAGTTGTTGTCGTCGTAGAATTCGTCCGAGGACGACACGTGGTAGCAGGCCCAGTCCGGCGCAGCGATGCAAAAAGCCTGCGTCAGCAGAAAAGTGCTTGTCAATCGCGGCACCAACATGACGCCGGTTCCACGCCCCAGCGCCGAAATGGTGCCTGCTGACTTATGTAGACGGTAGTCCGCAAGAGCAGCACTCGGAGCACTCCATTGTTCGTAGCGGACGATGTCGTTTTCGCCAAAACCGAATGCTGGGCACACTTCATTCTCGTAGTTGTTGTCGTCGTAGAATTCGTCCGAGGACGACACGTGGTAGCAGGCCCAGTCCGGCGCAGCGATGCAAAAAGCCTGCGTCAGCAGAAGAGTGCTTGTCAATCGCGGCACCAACATGACGCCGGTTCCACGCCCCAGCGCCGAAATGGTGCCTGCTGACTTATGTAGACGGTAGTCCCCAAGAGCAGCACTCGGAGCACTCCATTGTTCGTAGCGGACGATGTCGTTTTCGCCAAAACCGAATGCTGGGCACACTTCATTCTCGTAGTTGTTGTCGTCGTAGAATTCGTCCGAGGACGACACGTGGTAGCAGGCCCAGTCCGGCGCAGCGATGCAAAAAGCCTGCGTCAGCAGAAAAGTGCTTGTCAATCGCGGCACCAACATGACGCCGGTTCCACGCCCCAGCGCCGAAATGGTGCCTGCTGACTTATGTAGACGGTAGTCCCCAAGAGCAGCACTCGGAGCACTCCATTGTTCGTAGCGGACGATGTCGTTTTCGCCAAAACCGAATGCTGGGCACACTTCATTCTCGTAGTTGTTGTCGTCGTAGAATTCGTTCGAGGACGACACGTGGTAGCAGGCCCAGTCCGGCGCAGCGATGCAAAAAGCCTGCGTCAGCAGAAGAGTGCTTGTCAATCGCGGCACCAACATGACGCCGGTTCCACGCCCCAGCGCCGAAATGGTGCCTGCTGACTTATGTAGACGGTAGTCCGCAAGAGCAGCACTCGGAGCACTGCATTGTTCGTAGCGGACGATGTCGTTTTCGCCAAAACCGAATGCTGGGCACACTTCATTCTCGTAGTTGTTGTCGTCGTAGAATTCGTCCGAGGACGACACGTGGTAGCAGGCCCAGTCCGGCGCAGCGATGCAAAAAGCCTGCGTCAGCAGAAGAGTGCTTGTCAATCGCGGCACCAACATGACGCCGGTTCCACGCCCCAGCGCCGAAATGGTGCCTGCTGACTTATGTAGACGGTAGTCCCCAAGAGCAGCACTCGGAGCACTGCATTGTTCGTAGCGGACGATGTCGTTTTCGCCAAAACCGAATGCTGGGCACATTTCATTCTCGTAGTTGTTGTCGTCGTAGAATTCGTCCGAGGACGACACGTGGTAGCAGGCCCAGTCCGGCGCAGCGATGCAAAAAGCCTGCGTCAGCAGAAAAGTGCTTGTCAATCGCGGCACCAACATGACGCCGGTTCCACGCCCCAGCGCCGAAATGGTGCCTGCTGACTTATGTAGACGGTAGTCCCCAAGAGCAGCACTCGGAGCACTCCATTGTTCGTAGCGGACAATGTCGTTTTCGCCAAAACCGAATGCTGGGCACACTTCATTCTCGTAGTTGTTGTCGTCGTAGAATTCGTCCGAGGACGACACGTGGTAGCAGGCCCAGTCCGGCGCAGCGATGCAAAAAGCCTGCGTCAGCAGAAAAGTGCTTGTCAATCGCGGCACCAACATGACGCCGGTTCCACGCCCCAGCGCCGAAATGGTGCCTGCTGACTTATGTAGACGGTAGTCCCCAAGAGCAGCACTCGGAGCACTCCATTGTTCGTAGCGGACGATGTCGTTTTCGCCAAAACCGAATGCTGGGCACACTTCATTCTCGTAGTTGTTGTCGTCGTAGAATTCGTCCGAGGACGACACGTGGTAGCAGGCCCAGTCCGGCGCAGCGATGCAAAAAGCCTGCGTCAGCAGAAGAGTGCTTGTCAATCGCGGCACCAACATGACGGCGGTTCCACGCCCCAGCGCCGAAATGGTGCCTGCTGACTTATGTAGACGGTAGTCCGCAAGAGCAGCACTCGGAGCACTGCATTGTTCGTAGCGGACGATGTCGTTTTCGCCAAAACCGAATGCTGGGCACACTTCATTCTCGTAGTTGTTGTCGTCGTAGAATTCGTCCGAGGACGACACGTGGTAGCAGGCCCAGTCCGGCGCAGCGATGCAAAAAGCCTGCGTCAGCAGAAGAGTGCTTGTCAATCGCGGCACCAACATGACGGCGGTTCCACGCCCCAGCGCCGAAATGGTGCCTGCTGACATATGTAGACGGTAGTCCGCAAGAGCAGCACTCGGAGCACTGCATTGTTCGTAGCGGACGATGTCGTTTTCGCCAAAACCGAATGCTGGGCACACTTCATTCTCGTAGTTGTTGTCGTCGTAGAATTCGTCCGAGGACGACACGTGGTAGCAGGCCCAGTCCGGCGCAGCGATGCAAAAAGCCTGCGTCAGCAGAAGAGTGCTTGTCAATCGCGGCACCAACATGACGCCGGTTCCACGCCCCAGCGCCGAAATGGTGCCTGCTGACTTATGTAGACGGTAGTCCGCAAGAGCAGCACTCGGAGCACTGCATTGTTCGTAGCGGACGATGTCGTTTTCGCCAAAACCGAATGCTGGGCACACTTCATTCTCGTAGTTGTTGTCGTCGTAGAATTCGTCCGAGGACGACACGTGGTAGCAGGCCCAGTCCGGCGCAGCGATGCAAAAAGCCTGCGTCAGCAGAAGAGTGCTTGTCAATCGCGGCACCAACATGACGGCGGTTCGACGCCCCAGCGCCGAAATGGTGCCTGCTGACTTATGTAGACGGTAGTCCGCAAGAGCAGCACTCGGAGCACTGCATTGTTCGTAGCGGACGATGTCGTTTTCGCCAAAACCGAATGCTGGGCACACTTCATTCTCGTAGTTGTTGTCGTCGTAGAATTCGTCCGAGGACGACACGTGGTAGCAGGCCCAGTCCGGCGCAGCGATGCAAAAAGCCTGCGTCAGCAGAAGAGTGCTTGTCAATCGCGGCACCAACATGACGGCGGTTCCACGCCCCAGCGCCGAAATGGTGCCTGCTGACTTATGTAGACGGTAGTCCGCAAGAGCAGCACTCGGAGCACTGCATTGTTCGTAGCGGACGATGTCGTTTTCGCCAAAACCGAATGCTGGGCACACTTCATTCTCGTAGTTGTTGTCGTCGTAGAATTCGTCCGAGGACGACACGTGGTAGCAGGCCCAGTCCGGCGCAGCGATGCAAAAAGCCTGCGTCAGCAGAAGAGTGCTTGTCAATCGCGGCACCAACATGACGGCGGTTCCACGCCCCAGCGCCGAAATGGTGCCTGCTGACTTATGTAGACGGTAGTCCGCAAGAGCAGCACTCGGAGCACTGCATTGTTCGTAGCGGACGATGTCGTTTTCGCCAAAACCGAATGCTGGGCACACTTCATTCTCGTAGTTGTTGTCGTCGTAGAATTCGTCCGAGGACGACACGTGGTAGCAGGCCCAGTCCGGCGCAGCGATGCAAAAAGCCTGCGTCAGCAGAAGAGTGCTTGTCAATCGCGGCACCAACATGACGCCGGTTCCACGCCCCAGCGCCGAAATGGTGCCTGCTGACTTATGTAGACGGTAGTCCGCAAGAGCAGCACTCGGAGCACTGCATTGTTCGTAGCGGACGATGTCGTTTTCGCCAAAACCGAATGCTGGGCACACTTCATTCTCGTAGTTGTTGTCGTCGTAGAGTTCGTCTGAGGACGACACGTGGTAGCAGGCCCAGTCCGGCGCAGCGATGCAAAAAGCCTGCGTCAGCAGAAGAGTGCTTGTCAATCGCGGCACCAACATGACGCCGGTTCCACGCCCCAGCGCCGAAATGGTGCCTGCTGACTTATGTAGACGGTAGTCCCCAAGAGCAGCACTCGGAGCACTGCATTGTTCGTAGCGGACGATGTCGTTTTCGCCAAAACCGAATGCTGGGCACACTTCATTCTCGTAGTTGTTGTCGTCGTAGAGTTCGTCCGAGGACGACACGTGGTAGCAGGCCCAGTCCGGCGCAGCGATGCAAAAAGCCTGCCTCAGCAGAAGAGTGCTTGTCAATCGCGGCACCAACATGACGCCGGTTCCACGCCCCAGCGCCGAAATGGTGCCTGCTGACTTATGTAGACGGTAGTCCGCAAGAGCAGCACTCGGAGCACTGCATTGTTCGTAGCGGACGATGTCGTTTTCGCCAAAACCGAATGCTGGGCACACTTCATTCTCGTAGTTGTTGTCGTTGTAGAATTCGTCCGAGGACGACACGTGGTAGCAGGCCCAGTCCGGCGCAGCGATGCAAAAAGCCTGCGTCAGCAGAAGAGTGCTTGTCAATCGCGGCACCAACATGACGCCGGTTCCACGCCCCAGCGCCGAAATGGTGCCTGCTGACTAATGTAGACGGTAGTCCCCAAGAGCAGCACTCGGAGCACTGCATTGTTCGTAGCGGACGATGTCGTTTTCGCCAAAACCGAATGCTGGGCACACTTCATTCTCGTAGTTGTTTTCGTCGTAGAGTTCGTCCGAGGACGACACGTGGTAGCAGGCCCAGTCCGGCGCAGCGATGCAAAAAGCCTGCCTCAGCAGAAGAGTGCTTGTCAATCGCGGCACCAACATGACGCCGGTTCCACGCCCCAGCGCCGAAATGGTGCCTGCTGACTTATGTAGACGGTAGTCCCCAAGAGCAGCACTCGGAGCACTGCATTGTTCGTAGCGGACGATGTCGTTTTCGCCAAAACCGAATGCTGGGCACACTTCATTCTCGTAGTTGTTGTCGTCGTAGAGTTCGTCCGAGGACGACACGTGGTAGCAGGCCCAGTCCGGCGCAGCGATGCAAAAAGCCTGCGTCAGCAGAAGAGTGCTTGTCAATCGCGGCACCAACATGACGCCGGTTCCACGCCCCAGCGCCGAAATGGTGCCTGCTGACTTATGTAGACGGTAGTCCCGAAGAGCAGCACTCGGAACACTCCATTGTTCGTAGCGGACGATGTCGTTTTCGCCAAAACCGAATGCTGGGCACACTTCATTCTCGTAGTTGTTGTCGTCGTAGAATTCTTCCGAGGACGACACGTGGTAGCAGGCCCAGTCCGGCGCAGCGATGCAAAAAGCCTGCGTCAGCAGAAGAGTGCTTGTCAATCGCGGCACCAACATGACGCCGGTTCCACGCCCCAGCGCCGAAATGGTGCCTGCTGACTTATGTACACGGTAGTCCCCAAGAGCAGCACTCGGAACACTCCATTGTTCGTAGCGGACGATGTCGTTTTCGCCAAAACCGAATGCTGGGCACACTTCATTCTCGTAGTTGTTGTCGTCGTAGAATTCGTCCGAGGACGACACGTGGTAGCAGGCCCAGTCCGGCGCAGCGATGCAAAAAGCCTGCGTCAGCAGAAGAGTGCTTGTCAATCGCGGCACCAACATGACGCCGGTTCCACGCCCCAGCGCCGAAATGGTGCCTGCTGACTTATGTAGACGGTAGTCCCCAAGAGCAGCACTCGGAGCACTGCATTGTTCGTAGCGGACGATGTCGTTTTCACCAAAACCGAATGCTGGGCACACTTCATTCTCGTAGTTGTTGTCGTCGTAGAATTCGTCCGAGGACGACACGTGGTAGCAGGCCCAGTCCGGCGCAGCGATGAAAAAGCCTGCGTCAGCAGAAAAGTGCTTGTCAATCGCGGCACCAACATGACGCCGGTTCCACGCACCAGCGGCGAAATGGTGCCTGCTGACTTATGTAGACGGTAGTTCCCAAGAGCAGCACTCGGAGCACTGCATTGTTCGTAGCGGACGATGTCGTTTTCGCCAAAACCGAATGCTGGGCACACTTCATTCTCGTAGTTGTTGTCGTCGTAGAGTTCGTCCGAGGACGACACGTGGTAGCAGGCCCAGTCCGGCGCAGCGATGCAAAAAGCCTGCCTCAGCAGAAGAGTGCTTGTCAATCGCGGCACCAACATGACGCCGGTTCCACGCCCCAGCGCCGAAATGGTGCCTGCTGACTTATGTAGACGGTAGTCCGCAAGAGCAGCACTCGGAGCACTGCATTGTTCGTAGCGGACGATGTCGTTTTCGCCAAAACCGAATGCTGGGCACACTTCATTCTCGTAGTTGTTGTCGTCGTAGAATTCGTCCGAGGACGACACGTGGTAGCAGGCCCAGTCCGGCGCAGCGATGCAAAAAGCCTGCGTCAGCAGAAGAGTGCTTGTCAGTCGCGGCACCAACATGACGCCGGTTCCACGCCCCAGCGCCGAAATGGTGCCTGCTGACTTATGTAGACGGTAGTCCCCAAGAGCAGCACTCGGAGCACTGCATTGTTCGTAGCGGACGATGTCGTTTTCGCCAAAACCGAATGCTGGCACACTTCATTCTCGTAGTTGTTGTCGTCGTAGAGTTCGTCCGAGGACGACACGTGGTAGCAGGCCCAGTCCGGCGCAGCGATGCAAAAAGCCTGCCTCAGCAGAAGAGTGCTTGTCAATCGCGGCACCAACATGACGCCGGTTCCACGCCCCAGCGCCGAAATGGTGCCTGCTGACTTATGTAGACGGTAGTCCCCAAGAGCAGCACTCGGAGCACTGCATTGTTCGTAGCGGACGATGTCGTTTTCGCCAAAACCGAATGCTGGGCACACTTCATTCTCGTAGTTGTTGTCGTCGTAGAGTTCGTCCGAGGACGACACGTGGTAGCAGGCCCAGTCCGGCGCAGCGATGCAAAAAGCCTGCCTCAGCAGAAGAGTGCTTGTCAATCGCGGCACCAACATGACGCCGGTTCCACGCCCCAGCGCCGAAATGGTGCCTGCTGACTTATGTAGACGGTAGTCCGCAAGAGCAGCACTCGGAGCACTGCATTGTTCGTAGCGGACGATGTCGTTTTCGCCAAAACCGAATGCTGGGCACACTTCATTCTCGTAGTTGTTGTCGTCGTAGAATTCGTCCGAGGACGACACGTGGTAGCAGGCCCAGTCCGGCGCAGCGATGCAAAAAGCCTGCGTCAGCAGAAGAGTGCTTGTCAGTCGCGGCACCAACATGACGCCGGTTCCACGCCCCAGCGCCGAAATGGTGCCTGCTGACTTATGTAGACGGTAGTCCCCAAGAGCAGCACTCGGAGCACTGCATTGTTCGTAGCGGACGATGTCGTTTTCGCCAAAACCGAATGCTGGCACACTTCATTCTCGTAGTTGTTGTCGTCGTAGAGTTCGTCCGAGGACGACACGTGGTAGCAGGCCCAGTCCGGCGCAGCGATGCAAAAAGCCTGCCTCAGCAGAAGAGTGCTTGTCAATCGCGGCACCAACATGACGCCGGTTCCACGCCCCAGCGCCGAAATGGTGCCTGCTGACTTATGTAGACGGTAGTCCCCAAGAGCAGCACTCGGAGCACTGCATTGTTCGTAGCGGACGATGTCGTTTTCGCCAAAACCGAATGCTGGGCACACTTCATTCTCGTAGTTGTTGTCGTCGTAGAGTTCGTCCGAGGACGACACGTGGTAGCAGGCCCAGTCCGGCGCAGCGATGCAAAAAGCCTGCCTCAGCAGAAGAGTGCTTGTCAATCGCGGCACCAACATCACGCCGGTTCCACGCCCCAGCGCCGAAATGGTGCCTGCTGACTTATGTAGACGGTAGTCCGCAAGAGCAGCACTCGGAGCACTGCATTGTTCGTAGCGGACGATGTCGTTTTCGCCAAAACCGAATGCTGGGCACACTTCATTCTCGTAGTTGTTGTCGTCGTAGAATTCGTCCGAGGACGACACGTGGTAGCAGGCCCAGTCCGGCGCAGCGATGCAAAAAGCCTGCGTCAGCAGAAGAGTGCTTGTCAATCGCGGCACCAACATGACGCCGGTTCCACGCCCCAGCGCCGAAATGGTGCCTGCTGACTTATGTAGACGGTAGTCCCCAAGAGCAGCACTCGGAACACTCCATTGTTCGTAGCGGACGATGTCGTTTTCGCCAAAACCGAATGCTGGGCACACTTCATTCTCGTAGTTGTTGTCGTCGTAGAATTCGTCCGAGGACGACACGTGGTAGCAGGCCCAGTCCGGCGCAGCGATGCAAAAAGCCTGCGTCAGCAGAAGAGTGCTTGTCAGTCGCGGCACCAACATGACGCCGGTTCCACGCCCCAGCGCCGAAATGGTGCCTGCTGACTTATGTAGACGGTAGTCCCCAAGAGCAGCACTCGGAGCACTGCATTGTTCGTAGCGGACGATGTCGTTTTCGCCAAAACCGAATGCTGGCACACTTCATTCTCGTAGTTGTTGTCGTCGTAGAGTTCGTCCGAGGACGACACGTGGTAGCAGGCCCAGTCCGGCGCAGCGATGCAAAAAGCCTGCCTCAGCAGAAGAGTGCTTGTCAATCGCGGCACCAACATGACGCCGGTTCCACGCCCCAGCGCCGAAATGGTGCCTGCTGACTTATGTAGACGGTAGTCCCCAAGAGCAGCACTCGGAGCACTGCATTGTTCGTAGCGGACGATGTCGTTTTCGCCAAAACCGAATGCTGGGCACACTTCATTCTCGTAGTTGTTGTCGTCGTAGAGTTCGTCCGAGGACGACACGTGGTAGCAGGCCCAGTCCGGCGCAGCGATGCAAAAAGCCTGCCTCAGCAGAAGAGTGCTTGTCAATCGCGGCACCAACATCACGCCGGTTCCACGCCCCAGCGCCGAAATGGTGCCTGCTGACTTATGTAGACGGTAGTCCGCAAGAGCAGCACTCGGAGCACTGCATTGTTCGTAGCGGACGATGTCGTTTTCGCCAAAACCGAATGCTGGGCACACTTCATTCTCGTAGTTGTTGTCGTCGTAGAATTCGTCCGAGGACGACACGTGGTAGCAGGCCCAGTCCGGCGCAGCGATACAAAAAGCCTGCGTCAGCAGAAGAGTGCTTGTCAATCGCGGCACCAACATGACGCCGGTTCCACGCCCCAGCGCCGAAATGGTGCCTGCTGACTTATGTAGACGGTAGTCCCCAAGAGCAGCACTCGGAGCACTGCATTGTTCGTAGCGGACGATGTCGTTTTCGCCAAAACCGAATGCTGGGCACACTTCATTCTCGTAGTTGTTGTCGTCGTAGAATTCGTCCGAGGACGACACGTGGTAGCAGGCCCAGTCCGGCGCAGCGATGCAAAAAGCCTGCGTCAGCAGAAGAGTGCTTGTCAATCGCGGCACCAACATGACGCCGGTTCCACGCCCCAGCACCGAAATGGTGCCTGCTGACTTATGTAGACGGTAGTCCCCAAGAGCAGCACTCGGAGCACTGCATTGTTCGTAGCGGACGATGTCGTTTTCACCAAAACCGAATGCTGGGCACACTTCATTCTCGTAGTTGTTGTCGTCGTAGAATTCGTCCGAGGACGACACGTGGTAGCAGGCCCAGTCCGGCGCAGCGATGAAAAAGCCTGCGTCAGCAGAAAAGTGCTTGTCAATCGCGGCACCAACATGACGCCGGTTCCACGCCCCAGCGCCGAAATGGTGCCTGCTGACTTATGTAGACGGTAGTCCCCAAGAGCAGCACTCGGAACACTGCATTGTTCGTAGCGGACGATGTCGTTTTCGCCAAAACCGAATGCTGGGCACACTTCATTCTCGTAGTTGTTGTCGTCGTAGAGTTCGTCCGAGGACGACACGTGGTAGCAGGCCCAGTCCGGCGCAGCGATGCAAAAAGCCTGCCTCAGCAGAAGAGTGCTTGTCAATCGCGGCACCAACATGACGCCGGTTCCACGCCCCAGCGCCGAAATGGTGCCTGCTGACTTATGTAGACGGTAGTCCGCAAGAGCAGCACTCGGAGCACTGCATTGTTCGTAGCGGACGATGTCGTTTTCGCCAAAACCGAATGCTGGGCACACTTCATTCTCGTAGCTGTTGTCGTCGTAGAATTCGTCCGAGGACGACACGTGGTAGCAGGCCCAGTCCGGCGCAGCGATGCAAAAAGCCTGCGTCAGCAGAAGAGTGCTTGTCAGTCGCGGCACCAACATGACGCCGGTTCCACGCCCCAGCGCCGAAATGGTGCCTGCTGACTTATGTAGACGGTAGTCCCCAAGAGCAGCACTCGGAGCACTGCATTGTTCGTAGCGGACGATGTCGTTTTCGCCAAAACCGAATGCTGGCACACTTCATTCTCGTAGTTGTTGTCGTCGTAGAGTTCGTCCGAGGACGACACGTGGTAGCAGGCCCAGTCCGGAGCAGCGATGCAAAAAGCCTGCCTCAGCAGAAGAGTGCTTGTCAATCGCGACACCAACATGACGCCGGTTCCACGCCCCAGCGCCGAAATGGTGCCTGCTGACTTATGTAGACGGTAGTCCCCAAGAGCAGCACTCGGAGCACTGCATTGTTCGTAGCGGACGATGTCGTTTTCGCCAAAACCGAATGCTGGGCACACTTCATTCTCGTAGTTGTTGTCGTCGTAGAGTTCGTCCGAGGACGACACGTGGTAGCAGGCCCAGTCCGGTGCAGCGATGCAAAAAGCCTGCCTCAGCAGAAGAGTGCTTGTCAATCGCGGCACCAACATCACGCCGGTTCCACGCCCCAGCGCCGAAATGGTGCCTGCTGACTTATGTAGACGGTAGTCCGCAAGAGCAGCACTCGGAGCACTGCATTGTTCGTAGCGGACGATGTCGTTTTCGCCAAAACCGAATGCTGGGCACACTTCATTCTCGTAGTTGTTGTCGTCGTAGAATTCGTCCGAGGACGACACGTGGTAGCAGGCCCAGTCCGGCGCAGCGATGCAAAAAGCCTGCGTCAGCAGAAGAGTGCTTGTCAATCGCGGCACCAACATGACGCCGGTTCCACGCCCCAGCGCCGAAATGGTGCCTGCTGACTTATGTAGACGGTAGTCCCCAAGAGCAGCACTCGGAGCACTGCATTGTTCGTAGCGGACGATGTCGTTTTCGCCAAAACCGAATGCTGGGCACACTTCATTCTCGTAGTTGTTGTCGTCGTAGAATTCGTCCGAGGACGACACGTGGTAGCAGGCCCAGTCCGGCGCAGCGATGCAAAAAGCCTGCGTCAGCAGAAAAGTGCTTGTCAATCGCGGCACCAACATGACGCCGGTTCCACGCCCCAGCGCCGAAATGGTGCCTGCTGACTTATGTAGACGGTAGTCCCCAAGAGCAGCACTCGGAGCACTGCATTGTTCGTAGAGGACGATGTCGTTTTCGCCAAAACCGAATGCTGGGCACACTTCATTCTCGTAGTTGTTGTCGTCGTAGAATTCGTCCGAGGACGACACGTGGTAGCAGGCCCAGTCCGGCGCAGCGATGCAAAAAGCCTGCGTCAGCAGAAAAGTGCTTGTCAATCGCGGCACCAACATGACGCCGGTTCCACGCCCCAGCGCCGAAATGGTGCCTGCTGACTTATGTAGACGGTAGTCCCCAAGAGCAGCACTCGGAGCACTGCATTGTTCGTAGCGGACGATGTCGTTTTCGCCAAAACCGAATGCTGGGCACACTTCATTCTCGTAGTTGTTGTCGTCGTAGAGTTCGTCCGAGGACGACACGTGGTAGCAGGCCCAGTCCGGCGCAGCGATGCAAAAAGCCTGCCTCAGCAGAAGAGTGCTTGTCAATCGCGGCACCAACATCACGCCGGTTCCACGCCCCAGCGCCGAAATGGTGCCTGCTGACTTATGTAGACGGTAGTCCGCAAGAGCAGCACTCGGAGCACTGCATTGTTCGTAGCGGACGATGTCGTTTTCGCCAAAACCGAATGCTGGGCACACTTCATTCTCGTAGTTGTTGTCGTCGTAGAATTCGTCCGAGGACGACACGTGGTAGCAGGCCCAGTCCGGCGCAGCGATGCAAAAAGCCTGCGTCAGCAGAAGAGTGCTTGTCAATCGCGGCACCAACATGACGCCGGTTCCACGCCCCAGCGCCGAAATGGTGCCTGCTGACTTATGTAGACGGTAGTCCCCAAGAGCAGCACTCGGAGCACTGCATTGTTCGTAGCGGACGATGTCGTTTTCGCCAAAACCGAATGCTGGGCACACTTCATTCTCGTAGTTGTTGTCGTCGTAGAATTCGTCCGAGGACGACACGTGGTAGCAGGCCCAGTCCGGCGCAGCGATGCAAAAAGCCTGCGTCAGCAGAAAAGTGCTTGTCAATCGCGGCACCAACATGACGCCGGTTCCACGCCCCAGCGCCGAAATGGTGCCTGCTGACTTATGTAGACGGTAGTCCCCAAGAGCAGCACTCGGAGCACTGCATTGTTCGTAGAGGACGATGTCGTTTTCGCCAAAACCGAATGCTGGGCACACTTCATTCTCGTAGTTGTTGTCGTCGTAGAATTCGTCCGAGGACGACACGTGGTAGCAGGCCCAGTCCGGCGCAGCGATGCAAAAAGCCTGCGTCAGCAGAAAAGTGCTTGTCAATCGCGGCACCAACATGACGCCGGTTCCACGCCCCAGCGCCGAAATGGTGCCTGCTGACTTATGTAGACGGTAGTCCCCAAGAGCAGCACTCGGAGCACTGCATTGTTCGTAGCGGACGATGTCGTTTTCGCCAAAACCGAATGCTGGGCACACTTCATTCTCGTAGTTGTTGTCGTCGTAGAGTTCGTCCGAGGACGACACGTGGTAGCAGGCCCAGTCCGGCGCAGCGATGCAAAAAGCCTGCCTCAGCAGAAGAGTGCTTGTCAATCGCGGCACCAACATGACGCCGGTTCCACGCCCCAGCGCCGAAATGGTGCCTGCTGACTTATGTAGACGGTAGTCCGCAAGAGCAGCACTCGGAGCACTGCATTGTTCGTAGCGGACGATGTCGTTTTCGCCAAAACCGAATGCTGGGCACACTTCATTCTCGTAGTTGTTGTCGTCGTAGAATTCGTCCGAGGACGACACGTGGTAGCAGGCCCAGTCCGGCGCAGCGATGCAAAAAGCCTGCGTCAGCAGAAGAGTGCTTGTCAATCGCGGCACCAACATGACGCCGGTTCCACGCCCCAGCGCCGAAATGGTGCCTGCTGACTTATGTAGACGGTAGTCCCCAAGAGCAGCACACGGAGCACTCCATTGTTCGTAGCGGACGATGTCGTTTTCGCCAAAACCGAATGCTGGGCACACTTCATTCTCGTAGTTGTTGTTGTCGTAGAATTCGTCCGAGGACGACACGTGGTAGCAGGCCCAGTCCGGCGCAGCGATGCAAAAAGCCTGCGTCAGCAGAAAAGTGCTTGTCAATCGCGGCACCAACATGACGCCGGTTCCACGCCCCAGCGCCGAAATGGTGCCTGCTGACTTATGTAGACGGTAGTCCCCAAGAGCAGCACTCGGAGCACTGCATTGTTCGTAGCGGACGATGTCGTTTTCGCCAAAACCGAATGCTGGGCACACTTCATTCTCGTAGTTGTTGTCGTCGTAGAGTTCGTCCGAGGACGACACGTGGTAGCAGGCCCAGTCCGGCGCAGCGATGCAAAAAGCCTGCCTCAGCAGAAGAGTGCTTGTCAATCGCGGCACCAACATGACGCCGGTTCCACGCCCCAGCGCCGAAATGGTGCCTGCTGACTTATGTAGACGGTAGTCCGCAAGAGCAGCACTCGGAGCACTGCATTGTTCGTTGCGGACGATGTCGTTTTCGCCAAAACCGAATGCTGGGCACACTTCATTGTCGTAGTTGTTGTCGTCGTAGAATTCGTCCGAGGACGACACGTGGTAGCAGGCCCAGTCCGGCGCAGCGATGCAAAAAGCCTGCGTCAGCAGAAGAGTGCTTGTCAATCGCGGCACCAACATGACGCTGGTTCCACGCCCCAGCGCCGAAATGGTGCCTGCTGACTTATGTAGACGGTAGTCCGCAAGAGCACCACTCGGAGCACTGCATTGTTCGTAGCGGACGATGTCGTTTTCGCCAAAACCGAATGCTGGGCACACTTCATTCTCGTAGTTGTTGTCGTCGTAGAATTCGTCCGAGGACGACACGTGGTAGCAGGCCCAGTCCGGCGCAGCGATGCAAAAAGCCTGCGTCAGCAGAAGAGTGCTTGTCAATCGCGGCACCAACATGACGCCGGTTCCACGCCCCAGCGCCGAAATGGTGCCTGCTGACTTATGTAGACGGTAGTCCCCAAGAGCAGCACTCGGAGCACTCCATTGTTCGTAGCGGACGATGTCGTTTTCGCCAAAACCGAATGCTGGGCACACTTCATTCTCGTAGTTGTTGTCGTCGTAGAATTCGTCCGAGGACGACACGTGGTAGCAGGCCCAGTCCGTCGCAGCGATGCAAAAAGCCTGCGTCAGCAGAAGAGTGCTTGTCAATCGCGGCACCAACATGACGCCGGTTCCACGCCCCAGCGCCGAAATGGTGCCTGCTGACTTATGTAGACGGTAGTCCGCAAGAGCAGCACTCGGAGCACTCCATTGTTCGTAGCGGACGATGTCGTTTTCGCCAAAACCGAATGCTGGGCACACTTCATTCTCGTAGTTGTTGTCGTCGTAGAATTCGTCCGAGGACGACACGTGGTAGCAGGCCCAGTCCGGCGCAGCGATGCAAAAAGCCTGCGTCAGCAGAAGAGTGCTTGTCAATCGCGGCACCAACATGACGCCGGTTCCACGCCCCAGCGCCGAAATGGTGCCTGCTGACTTATGTAGACGGTAGTCCGCAAGAGCAGCACTCGGAGCACTCCATTGTTCGTAGCGGACGATGTCGTTTTCGCCAAAACCGGATGCTGGGCACACTTCATTCTCGTAGTTGTTGTCGTCGTAGAATTCGTCCGAGGACGACACGTGGTAGCAGGCCCAGTCCGGCGCAGCGATGCAAAAAGCCTGCGTCAGCAGAAGAGTGCTTGTCAATCGCGGCACCAACATGGCGCCGGTTCCACGCCCCAGCGCCGAAATGGTGCCTGCTGACTTATGTAGACGGTAGTCCCCAAGAGCAGCACTCGGAGCACTCCATTGTTCGTAGCGGACGATGTCGTTTTCGCCAAAACCGAATGCTGGGCACACTTCATTCTCGTAGTTGTTATCGTCGTAGAATTCGTCCGAGGACGACACGTGGTAGCAGGCCCAGTCCGGCGCAGCGATGCAAAAAGCCTGCGTCAGCAAAAGAGTGCTTGTCAATCGCGGCACCAACATGACGCCGGTTCCACGCCCCAGCGCCGAAATGGTGCCTGCTGACTTATGTAGACGGTAGTCCCCAAGAGCAGCACTCGGAGCACTCCATTGTTCGTAGCGGACGATGTCGTTTTCGCCAAAACCGAATGCTGGGCACACTTGATTCTCGTAGTTGTTGTCGTAGAATTCGTCCGAGGACGACACGTGGTAGCAGGCCCAGTCCGGCGCAGCGATGCAAAAAGCCTGCGTCAGCAGAAAAGTGCTTGTCAATCGCGGCACCAACATGACGCCGGTTCCACGCCCCAGCGCCGAAATGGTGCCTGCTGACTTATGTAGACGGTAGTCCCCAAGAGCAGCACTCGGAGCACTGTATTGTTCGTAGCGGACGATGTCGTTTTCGCCAAAACCGAATGCTGGGCACACTTCATTCTCGTAGTTGTTGTCGTCGTAGAATTCGTCCGAGGACGACACGTGGTAGCAGGCCCAGTCCGGCGCAGCGATGCAAAAAGCCTGCGTCAGCAGAAGAGTGCTTGTCAATCGCGGCACCAACATGACGCCGGTTCCACGCCCCAGCGCCGAAATGGTGCCTGCTGACTTATGTAGACGGTAGTCCGCAAGAGCAGCACTCGGAGCACTGCATTGTTCGTAGCGGACGATGTCGTTTTCGCCAAAACCGAATGCTGGGCACACTTCATTCTCGTAGTTGTTGTCGTCGTAGAATTCGTCCGAGGACGACACGTGGTAGCAGGCCCAGTCCGGCGCAGCGATGCAAAAAGCCTGCGTCAGCAGAAAAGTGCTTGTCAATCGCGGCACCAACATGACGCTGGTTCCACGCCCCAGCGCCGAAATGGTGCCTGCTGACTTATGTAGACGGTAGTCCCCAAGAGCAGGACTCGGAGCACTGCATTGTTCGTAGCGGACGATGTCGTTTTCGCCAAAACCGAATGCTGGGCGCACTTCATTCTCGTAGTTGTTGTCGTCGTAGAGTTCGTCCGAGGACGACACGTGGTAGCAGGCCCAGTCCGGCGCAGCGATGCAAAAAGCCTGCGTCAGCAGAAGAGTGCTTGTCAATCGCGGCACCAACATGACGCCGGTTCCACGCCCCAGCGCCGAAATGGTGCCTGCTGACTTATGTAGACGGTAGTCCCCAAGAGCAGCACTCGGAGCACTGCATTGTTCGTAGCGGACAATGTCGTTTTCGCCAAAACCGAATGCTGGGCACACTTCATTCTCGTAAATGTTGTCGTCGTAGAGTTCGTCCGAGGACGACACGTGGTAGCAGGCCCAGTCCGGCGCAGCGATGCAAAAAGCCTGCCTCAGCAGAAGAGTGCTTGTCAATCGCGGCACCAACATGACGCCGGTTCCACGCCCCAGCGCCGAAATGGTGCCTGCTGACTTATGTAGACGGTAGTCCGCAAGAGCAGCACTCGGAGCACTGGATTGTTCGTAGCGGACGATGTCGTTTTCGCCAAAACCGAATGCTGGGCACACTTCATTCTCGTAGTTGTTGTCGTCGTAGAATTCGTCCGAGGACGACACGTGGTAGCAGGCCCAGTCCGGCGCAGCGATGCAAAAAGCCTGCGTCAGCAGAAGAGTGCTTGTCAATCGCGGCACCAACATGACGCCGGTTCCACGCCCCAGCGCCGAAATGGTGCCTGCTGACTTATGTAGACGGTAGTCCCCAAGAGCAGCACTCGGAGCACTGCATTGTTCGTAGCGGACGATGTCGTTTTCGCCAAAACCGAATGCTGGGCACACTTCATTCTCGTAGTTGTTGTCGTCGTAGAATTCGTCCGAGGACGACACGTGGTAGCAGGCCCAGTCCGGCGCAGCGATGCAAAAAGCCTGCGTCAGCAGAAAAGTGCTTGTCAATCGCGGCACCAACATGACGCCGGTTCCACGCCCCAGCGCCGAAATGGTGCCTGCTGACATATGTAGACGGTAGTCCCCAAGAGCAGCACTCGGAGCACTGCATTGTTCGTAGAGGACGATGTCGTTTTCGCCAAAACCGAATGCTGGGCACACTTCATTCTCGTAGTTGTTGTCGTCGTAGAATTCGTCAGAGGACGACACGTGGTAGCAGGCCCAGTCCGGCGCAGCGATGCAAAAAGCCTGCGTCAGCAGAAAAGTGCTTGTCAATCGCGGCACCAACATGACGCCGGTTCCACGCCCCAGCGCCGAAATGGTGCCTGCTGACTTATGTAGACGGTAGTCCCCAAGAGCAGCACTCGGAGCACTGCATTGTTCGTAGCGGACGATGTCGTTTTCGCCAAAACCGAATGCTGGGCACACTTCATTCTCGTAGTTTTTGTCGTCGTAGAGTTCGTCCGAGGACGACACGTGGTAGCAGGCCCAGTCCGGCGCAGCGATGCAAAAAGCCTGCCTCAGCAGAAGAGTGCTTGTCAATCGCGGCACCAACATGACGCCGGTTCCACGCCCCAGCGCCGAAATGGTGCCTGCTGACTTATGTAGACGGTAGTCCGCAAGAGCAGCACTCGGAGCACTGCATTGTTCGTAGCGGACGATGTCGTTTTCGCCAAAACCGAATGCTGGGCACACTTCATTCTCGTAGTTGTTGTCGTCGTAGAATTCGTCCGAGGACGACACGTGGTAGCAGGCCCAGTCCGGCGCAGCGATGCAAAAAGCCTGCGTCAGCAGAAGAGTGCTTGTCAATCGCGGCACCAACATGACGCCGGTTCCACGCCCCAGCGCCGAAATGGTGCCTGCTGACTTATGTAGACGGTAGTCCCCAAGAGCAGCACTCGGAGCACTCCATTGTTCGTAGCGGACGATGTCGTTTTCGCCAAAACCGAATGCTGGGCACACTTCATTCTCGTAGTTGTTGTCGTCGTAGAATTCGTCCGAGGACGACACGTGGTAGCAGGCCCAGTCCGGCGCAGCGATGCAAAAAGCCTGCGTCAGCAGAAAAGTGCTTGTCAATCGCGGCACCAACATGACGCCGGTTCCACGCCCCAGCGCCGAAATGGTGCCTGCTGACTTATGTAGACGGTAGTCCCCAAGAGCAGCACTCGGAGCACTGCATTGTTCGTAGCGGACGATGTTGTTTTCGCCAAAACCGAATGCTGGGCACACTTCATTCTCGTAGTTGTTGTCGTCGTAGAGTTCGTCCGAGGACGACACGTGGTAGCAGGCCCAGTCCGGCGCAGCGATGCAAAAAGCCTGCCTCAGCAGAAGAGTGCTTGTCAATCGCGGCACCAACATGACGCCGGTTCCACGCCCCAGCGCCGAAATGGTGCCTGCTGACTTATGTAGACGGTAGTCCGCAAGAGCAGCACTCGGAGCACTGCATTGTTCGTAGCGGACGATGTCGTTTTCGCCAAAACCGAATGCTGGGCACACTTCATTCTCGTAGTTGTTGTCGTCGTAGAATTCGTCCGAGGACGACACGTGGTAGCAGGCCCAGTCCGGCGCAGCGATGCAAAAAGCCTGCGTCAGCAGAAGAGTGCTTGTCAATCGCGGCACCAACATGACGCCGGTTCCACGCCCCAGCGCCGAAATGGTGCCTGCTGACTTATGTAGACGGTAGTCCGCAAGAGCAGCACTCGGAGCACTGCATTGTTCGTAGCGGACGATGTCGTTTTCGCCAAAAGCGAATGCTGGGCACACTTCATTCTCGTAGTTGTTGTCGTCGTAGAATTCGTCCGAGGACGACACGTGGTAGCAGGCCCAGTCCGGCGCAGCGATGCAAAAAGCCTGCTTCAGCAGAAGAGTGCTTGTCAATCGCGGCACCAACATGACGCCGGTTCCACGCCCCAGCGCCGAAATGGTGCCTGCTGACTTATGTAGACGGTAGTCCGCAAGAGCAGCACTCGGAGCACTCCATTGTTCGTAGCGGACGATGTCGTTTTCGCCAAAACCGAATGCTGGGCACACTTCATTCTCGTAGTTGTTGTCGTCGTAGAATTCGTCCGAGGACGACACGTGGTAGCAGGCCCAGTCCGGCGCAGCGATGCAAAAAGCCTGCGTCAGCAGAAGAGTGCTTGTCAATCGCGGCACCAACATGACGCCGGTTCCACGCCCCAGCGCCGAAATGGTGCCTGCTGACTTATGTAGACGGTAGTCCCCAAGAGCAGCACTCGGAGCACTCCATTGTTCGTAGCGGACGATGTCGTTTTCGCCAAAACCGAATGCTGGGCACACTTCATTCTCGTAGTTGTTGTCGTCGTAGAATTCGTCCGAGGACGACACGTGGTAGCAGGCCCAGTCCGGCGCAGCGATGCAAAAAGCCTGCGTCAGCAGAAAAGTGCTTGTCAATCGCGGCACCAACATGACGCCGGTTCCACGCCCCAGCGCCGAAATGGTGCCTGCTGACTTATGTAGACGGTAGTCCCCAAGAGCAGCACTCGGAGCACTCCATTGTTCGTAGCGGACGATGTCGTTTTCGCCAAAACCGAATGCTGGGCACACTTCATTCTCGTAGTTGTTGTCGTCGTAGAATTCGTCCGAGGACGACACGTGGTAGCAGGCCCAGTCCGGCGCAGCGATGCAAAAAGCCTGCGTCAGCAGAAGAGTGCTTGTCAATCGCGGCACCAACATGACGCCGGTTCCACGCCCCAGCGCCGAAATGGTGCCTGCTGACTTATGTAGACGGTAGTCCGCAAGAGCAGCACTCGGAGCACTCCATTGTTCGTAGCGGACGATGTCGTTTTCGCCAAAACCGAATGCTGGGCACACTTCATTCTCGTAGTTGTTGTCGTCGTAGAATTCGTCCGAGGACGACACGTGGTAGCAGGCCCAGTCCGGCGCAGCGATGCAAAAAGCCTGCGTCAGCAAAAGAGTGCTTGTCAATCGCGGCACCAACATGACGCCGGATCCACGCCCCAGCGCCGAAATGGTGCCTGCTGACTTATGTAGACGGTAGTCCCCAAGAGCAGCACTCGGAGCACTGCATTGTTCGTAGCGGACGATGTCGTTTTCGCCAAAACCGAATGCTGGGCACACTTCATTCTCGTAGTTGTTGTCGTCGTAGAATTCGTCCGAGGACGACACGTGGTAGCAGGCCCAGTCCGGCGCAGCGATGCAAAAAGCCTGCGTCAGCAGAAGAGTGCTTGTCAATCGCGGCACCAACATGACGCCGGTTCCACGCCCCAGCGCCGAAATGGTGCCTGCTGACTTATGTAGACGGTAGTCCCCAAGAGCAGCACTCGGAGCACTGCATTGTTCGTAGCGGACGATGTCGTTTTCGCCAAACCGAATGCTGGGCACACTTCATTCTCGTAGTTGTTGTCGTCGTAGAATTCGTCCGAGGACGACACGTGGTAGCAGGCCCAATCCGGCGCAGCGATGCAAAAAGCCTGCGTCAGCAGAAAAGTGCTTGTCAATCGCGGCACCAACATGACGCCGGTTCCACGCCCCAGCGCCGAAATGGTGCCTGCTGACTTATGTAGACGGTAGTCCCCAAGAGCAGCACTCGGAACACTCCATTGTTCGTAGCGGACGATGTCGTTTTCGCCAAAACCGAATGCTGGGCACACTTCATTCTCGTAGTTGTTTTCGTCGTAGAGTTCGTCCGAGGACGACACGTGGTAGCAGGCCCAGTCCGGCGCAGCGATGCAAAAAGCCTGCGTCAGCAGAAGAGTGCTTGTCAATCGCGGCACCAACATGACGCCGGTTCCACGCCCCAGCGCCGAAATGGTGCCTGCTGACTTATGTAGACGGTAGTCCCCAAGAGCAGCACTCGGAACACTCCATTGTTCGTAGCGGACGATGTCGTTTTCGCCAAAACCGAGTGCTGGGCACACTTCATTCTCGTAGTTGTTGTCGTCGTAGAGTTCGTCCGAGGACGACACGTGGTAGCAGGCCCTGTCCGGCGCAGCGATGCAAAAAGCCTGCGTCAACAGAAGAGTGCTTGTCAATCGCGGCACCAACATGACGCCGGTTCCACGCCCCAGCGCCGAAATGGTGCCTGCTGACTTATGTAGACGGTAGTCCGCAAGAGCAGCACTCGGAACACTCCATTGTTCGTAGCGGCCGATGTCGTTTTCGCCAAAACCGAATGCTGGGCACACTTCATTCTCGTAGTTGTTGTCGTCGTAGAATTCGTCCGAGGACGACACGTGGTAGCAGGCCCAGTCCGGCGCAGCGATGCAAAAAGCCTGCGTCAGCAGAGGAGTGCTTGTCAATCGCGGCACCAACATGACGCCGGTTCCACGCCCCAGCGCCGAAATGGTGCCTGCTGACTTATGTAGACGGTAGTCCGCAAGAGCAGCACTCGGAGCACTGCATTGTTCGTAGCGGACGATGTCGTTTTCGCCAAAACCGAATGCTGGGCACACTTCATTCTCGTAGTTGTTGTCGTCGTAGAATTCGTCCGAGGACGACACGTGGTAGCAGGCCCAGTCCGGCGCAGCGATGCAAAAAGCCTGCGTCAGCAGAAGAGTGCTTGTCAATCGCGGCACCAACATGACGCCGGTTCCACGCCCCAGCGCCGAAAAGGTGCCTGCTGACTTATGTAGACGGTAGTCCCCAAGAGCAGCACTCGGAACACTCCATTGTTCGTAGCGGCCGATGTCGTTTTCGCCAAAACCGAATGCTGGGCACACTTCATTCTCGTAGTTGTTGTCGTCGTAGAATTCGTCCGAGGACGACACGTGGTTGCAGGCCCAGTCCGACGCAGCGATGCAAAAAGCCTGCGTCAGCAGAAAAGTGCTTGTCAATCGCGGCACCAACATGACGCCGGTTCCACGCCCCAGCGCCGAAATGGTGCCTGCTGACTTATGTAGACGGTAGTCCCCAAGAGCAACACTCGGAACACTCCATTGTTCGTAGCGGACGATGTCGTTTTCGCCAAAACCGAATGCTGGGCACACTTCATTCTCGTAGTTGTTGTCGTCGTAGAATTCGTCCGAGGACGACACGTGGTAGCAGGCCCAGTCCGGCGCAGCGATGCAAAAAGCCTGCGTCAGCAGAAGAGTGCTTGTTAATCGCGGCACCAACATGACGCCGGCTCCACGCCCCAGCGCCGAAATGGTGCCTGCTGACTTATGTAGACGGTAGTCCCCAAGAGCAGCACTCGGAGCACTGCATTGTTCGTAGCGGACGATGTCGTTTTCGCCAAAACCGAATGCTGGGCACACTTCATTCTCGTAGTTGTTGTCGTCGTAGAATTCGTCCGAGGACGACACGTGGTAGCAGGCCCAGTCCGGCGCAGCGATGCAAAAAGCCTGCGTCAGCAGAAGAGTGCTTGTCAATCGCGGCACCAACATGACGCCGGTTCCACGCCCCAGCGCCGAAATGGTGCCTGCTGACTTATGTAGACGGTAGTCCGCAAGAGCAGCACTCGGAGCACTGCATTGTTCGTAGCGGACGATGTCGTTTTCGCCAAAACCGAATGCTGGGCACACTTCATTCTCGTAGTTGTTGTCGTCGTAGAATTCGTCCGAGGACGACACGTGGTAGCAGGCCCAGTCCGGCGCAGCGATGCAAAAAGCCTGCGTCAGCAGAAAAGTGCTTGTCAATCGCGGCACCAACATGACGCTGGTTCCACGCCCCAGCGCCGAAATGGTGCCTGCTGACTTATGTAGACGGTAGTCCCCAAGAGCAGCACTCGGAGCACTGCATTGTTCGTAGCGGACGATGTCGTTTTCGCCAAAACCGAATGCTGGGCACACTTCATTCTCGTAGTTTTTGTCGTCGTAGAGTTCGTCCGAGGACGACACGTGGTAGCAGGCCCAGTCCGGCGCAGCGATGCAAAAAGCCTGCCTCAGCAGAAGAGTGCTTGTCAATCGCGGCACCAACATGACGCCGGTTCCACGCCCCAGCGCCGAAATGGTGCCTGCTGACTTATGTAGACGGTAGTCCGCAAGAGCAGCACTCGGAGCACTGCATTGTTCGTAGCGGACGATGTCGTTTTCGCCAAAACCGAATGCTGGACACACTTCATTCTCGTAGTTGTTGTCGTCGTAGAATTCGTCCGAGGACGACACGTGGTAGCAGGCCCAGTCCGGCGCAGCGATGCAAAAAGCCTGCGTCAGCAGAAGAGTGCTTGTCAATCGCGGCACCAACATGACGCCGGTTCCACGCCCCAGCGCCGAAATGGTGCCTGCTGACTTATGTAGACGGTAGTCCCCAAGAGCAGCACTCGGAGCACTCCATTGTTCGTAGCGGACGATGTCGTTTTCGCCAAAACCGAATGCTGGGCACACTTCATTCTCGTAGTTGTTGTCGTCGTAGAATTCGTCCGAGGACGACACGTGGTAGCAGGCCCAGTCCGGCGCAGTGATGCAAAAAGCCTGCGTCAGCAGAAAAGTGCTTGTCAATCGCGGCACCAACATGACGCCGGTTCCACGCCCCAGCGCCGAAATGGTGCCTGCTGACTTATGTAGACGGTAGTCCGCAAGAGCAGCACTCGGAGCACTGCATTGTTCGTAGCGGACGATGTCGTTTTCGCCAAAACCGAATGCTGGGCACACTTCATTCTCGTAGTTGTTGTCGTCGTAGAATTCGTCCGAGGACGACACGTGGTAGCAGGCCCAGTCCGGCGCAGCGATGCAAAAAGCCTGCGTCAGCAGAAGAGTGCTTGTCAATCGCGGCACCAACATGACGCCGGTTCCACGCCCCAGCGCCGAAATGGTGCCTGCTGACTTATGTAGACGGTAGTCCCCAAGAGCAGCACTCGGAGCACTCCATTGTTCGTAGCGGACGATGTCGTTTTCGCCAAAACCGAATGCTGGGCACACTTCATTCTCGTAGTTGTTGTCGTCGTAGAATTCGTCCGAGGACGACACGTGGTAGCAGGCCCAGTCCGGCGCAGCGATGCAAAAAGCCTGCGTCAGCAGAAAAGTGCTTGTCAATCGCGGCACCAACATGACGCCGGTTCCACGCCCCAGCGCCGAAATGGTGCCTGCTGACTTATGTAGACGGTAGTCCCCAAGAGCAGCACTCGGAGCACTGCATTGTTCGTAGCGGACGATGTTGTTTTCGCCAAAACCGAATGCTGGGCACACTTCATTCTCGTAGTTGTTGTCGTCGTAGAGTTCGTCCGAGGACGACACGTGGTAGCAGGCCCAGTCCGGCGCAGCGATGCAAAAAGCCTGCCTCAGCAGAAGAGTGCTTGTCAATCGCGGCACCAACATGACGCCGGTTCCACGCCCCAGCGCCGAAATGGTGCCTGCTGACTTATGTAGACGGTAGTCCGCAAGAGCAGCACTCGGAGCACTGCATTGTTCGTAGCGGACGATGTCGTTTTCGCCAAAACCGAATGCTGGGCACACTTCATTCTCGTAGTTGTTGTCGTCGTAGAATTCGTCCGAGGACGACACGTGGTAGCAGGCCCAGTCCGGCGCAGCGATGCAAAAAGCCTGCGTCAGCAGAAGAGTGCTTGTCAATCGCGGCACCAACATGACGCCGGTTCCACGCCCCAGCGCCGAAATGGTGCCTGCTGACTTATGTAGACGGTAGTCCCCAAGAGCAGCACTCGGAGCACTGCATTGTTCGTAGCGGACGATGTCGTTTTCGCCAAAACCGAATGCTGGGCACACTTCATTCTCGTAGTTTTTGTCGTCGTAGAGTTCGTCCGAGGACGACACGTGGTAGCAGGCCCAGTCCGGCGCAGCGATGCAAAAAGCCTGCCTCAGCAGAAGAGTGCTTGTCAATCGCGGCACCAACATGACGCCGGTTCCACGCCCCAGCGCCGAAATGGTGCCTGCTGACTTATGTAGACGGTAGTCCGCAAGAGCAGCACTCGGAGCACTGCATTGTTCGTAGCGGACGATGTCGTTTTCGCCAAAACCGAATGCTGGACACACTTCATTCTCGTAGTTGTTGTCGTCGTAGAATTCGTCCGAGGACGACACGTGGTAGCAGGCCCAGTCCGGCGCAGCGATGCAAAAAGCCTGCGTCAGCAGAAGAGTGCTTGTCAATCGCGGCACCAACATGACGCCGGTTCCACGCCCCAGCGCCGAAATGGTGCCTGCTGACTTATGTAGACGGTAGTCCCCAAGAGCAGCACTCGGAGCACTCCATTGTTCGTAGCGGACGATGTCGTTTTCGCCAAAACCGAATGCTGGGCACACTTCATTCTCGTAGTTGTTGTCGTCGTAGAATTCGTCCGAGGACGACACGTGGTAGCAGGCCCAGTCCGGCGCAGTGATGCAAAAAGCCTGCGTCAGCAGAAAAGTGCTTGTCAATCGCGGCACCAACATGACGCCGGTTCCACGCCCCAGCGCCGAAATGGTGCCTGCTGACTTATGTAGACGGTAGTCCGCAAGAGCAGCACTCGGAGCACTGCATTGTTCGTAGCGGACGATGTCGTTTTCGCCAAAACCGAATGCTGGGCACACTTCATTCTCGTAGTTGTTGTCGTCGTAGAATTCGTCCGAGGACGACACGTGGTAGCAGGCCCAGTCCGGCGCAGCGATGCAAAAAGCCTGCGTCAGCAGAAGAGTGCTTGTCAATCGCGGCACCAACATGACGCCGGTTCCACGCCCCAGCGCCGAAATGGTGCCTGCTGACTTATGTAGACGGTAGTCCCCAAGAGCAGCACTCGGAGCACTCCATTGTTCGTAGCGGACGATGTCGTTTTCGCCAAAACCGAATGCTGGGCACACTTCATTCTCGTAGTTGTTGTCGTCGTAGAATTCGTCCGAGGACGACACGTGGTAGCAGGCCCAGTCCGGCGCAGCGATGCAAAAAGCCTGCGTCAGCAGAAAAGTGCTTGTCAATCGCGGCACCAACATGACGCCGGTTCCACGCCCCAGCGCCGAAATGGTGCCTGCTGACTTATGTAGACGGTAGTCCCCAAGAGCAGCACTCGGAGCACTGCATTGTTCGTAGCGGACGATGTTGTTTTCGCCAAAACCGAATGCTGGGCACACTTCATTCTCGTAGTTGTTGTCGTCGTAGAGTTCGTCCGAGGACGACACGTGGTAGCAGGCCCAGTCCGGCGCAGCGATGCAAAAAGCCTGCCTCAGCAGAAGAGTGCTTGTCAATCGCGGCACCAACATGACGCCGGTTCCACGCCCCAGCGCCGAAATGGTGCCTGCTGACTTATGTAGACGGTAGTCCGCAAGAGCAGCACTCGGAGCACTGCATTGTTCGTAGCGGACGATGTCGTTTTCGCCAAAACCGAATGCTGGGCACACTTCATTCTCGTAGTTGTTGTCGTCGTAGAATTCGTCCGAGGACGACACGTGGTAGCAGGCCCAGTCCGGCGCAGCGATGCAAAAAGCCTGCGTCAGCAGAAGAGTGCTTGTCAATCGCGGCACCAACATGACGCCGGTTCCACGCCCCAGCGCCGAAATGGTGCCTGCTGACTTATGTAGACGGTAGTCCGCAAGAGCAGCACTCGGAGCACTGCATTGTTCGTAGCGGACGATGTCGTTTTCGCCAAAAGCGAATGCTGGGCACACTTCATTCTCGTAGTTGTTGTCGTCGTAGAATTCGTCCGAGGACGACACGTGGTAGCAGGCCCAGTCCGGCGCAGCGATGCAAAAAGCCTGCTTCAGCAGAAGAGTGCTTGTCAATCGCGGCACCAACATGACGCCGGTTCCACGCCCCAGCGCCGAAATGGTGCCTGCTGACTTATGTAGACGGTAGTCCGCAAGAGCAGCACTCGGAGCACTCCATTGTTCGTAGCGGACGATGTCGTTTTCGCCAAAACCGAATGCTGGGCACACTTCATTCTCGTAGTTGTTGTCGTCGTAGAATTCGTCCGAGGACGACACGTGGTAGCAGGCCCAGTCCGGCGCAGCGATGCAAAAAGCCTGCGTCAGCAGAAGAGTGCTTGTCAATCGCGGCACCAACATGACGCCGGTTCCACGCCCCAGCGCCGAAATGGTGCCTGCTGACTTATGTAGACGGTAGTCCCCAAGAGCAGCACTCGGAGCACTCCATTGTTCGTAGCGGACGATGTCGTTTTCGCCAAAACCGAATGCTGGGCACACTTCATTCTCGTAGTTGTTGTCGTCGTAGAATTCGTCCGAGGACGACACGTGGTAGCAGGCCCAGTCCGGCGCAGCGATGCAAAAAGCCTGCGTCAGCAGAAAAGTGCTTGTCAATCGCGGCACCAACATGACGCCGGTTCCACGCCCCAGCGCCGAAATGGTGCCTGCTGACTTATGTAGACGGTAGTCCCCAAGAGCAGCACTCGGAGCACTCCATTGTTCGTAGCGGACGATGTCGTTTTCGCCAAAACCGAATGCTGGGCACACTTCATTCTCGTAGTTGTTGTCGTCGTAGAATTCGTCCGAGGACGACACGTGGTAGCAGGCCCAGTCCGGCGCAGCGATGCAAAAAGCCTGCGTCAGCAGAAGAGTGCTTGTCAATCGCGGCACCAACATGACGCCGGTTCCACGCCCCAGCGCCGAAATGGTGCCTGCTGACTTATGTAGACGGTAGTCCGCAAGAGCAGCACTCGGAGCACTCCATTGTTCGTAGCGGACGATGTCGTTTTCGCCAAAACCGAATGCTGGGCACACTTCATTCTCGTAGTTGTTGTCGTCGTAGAATTCGTCCGAGGACGACACGTGGTAGCAGGCCCAGTCCGGCGCAGCGATGCAAAAAGCCTGCGTCAGCAAAAGAGTGCTTGTCAATCGCGGCACCAACATGACGCCGGATCCACGCCCCAGCGCCGAAATGGTGCCTGCTGACTTATGTAGACGGTAGTCCCCAAGAGCAGCACTCGGAGCACTGCATTGTTCGTAGCGGACGATGTCGTTTTCGCCAAAACCGAATGCTGGGCACACTTCATTCTCGTAGTTGTTGTCGTCGTAGAATTCGTCCGAGGACGACACGTGGTAGCAGGCCCAGTCCGGCGCAGCGATGCAAAAAGCCTGCGTCAGCAGAAGAGTGCTTGTCAATCGCGGCACCAACATGACGCCGGTTCCACGCCCCAGCGCCGAAATGGTGCCTGCTGACTTATGTAGACGGTAGTCCCCAAGAGCAGCACTCGGAGCACTGCATTGTTCGTAGCGGACGATGTCGTTTTCGCCAAACCGAATGCTGGGCACACTTCATTCTCGTAGTTGTTGTCGTCGTAGAATTCGTCCGAGGACGACACGTGGTAGCAGGCCCAATCCGGCGCAGCGATGCAAAAAGCCTGCGTCAGCAGAAAAGTGCTTGTCAATCGCGGCACCAACATGACGCCGGTTCCACGCCCCAGCGCCGAAATGGTGCCTGCTGACTTATGTAGACGGTAGTCCCCAAGAGCAGCACTCGGAACACTCCATTGTTCGTAGCGGACGATGTCGTTTTCGCCAAAACCGAATGCTGGGCACACTTCATTCTCGTAGTTGTTTTCGTCGTAGAGTTCGTCCGAGGACGACACGTGGTAGCAGGCCCAGTCCGGCGCAGCGATGCAAAAAGCCTGCGTCAGCAGAAGAGTGCTTGTCAATCGCGGCACCAACATGACGCCGGTTCCACGCCCCAGCGCCGAAATGGTGCCTGCTGACTTATGTAGACGGTAGTCCCCAAGAGCAGCACTCGGAACACTCCATTGTTCGTAGCGGACGATGTCGTTTTCGCCAAAACCGAGTGCTGGGCACACTTCATTCTCGTAGTTGTTGTCGTCGTAGAGTTCGTCCGAGGACGACACGTGGTAGCAGGCCCTGTCCGGCGCAGCGATGCAAAAAGCCTGCGTCAACAGAAGAGTGCTTGTCAATCGCGGCACCAACATGACGCCGGTTCCACGCCCCAGCGCCGAAATGGTGCCTGCTGACTTATGTAGACGGTAGTCCGCAAGAGCAGCACTCGGAACACTCCATTGTTCGTAGCGGCCGATGTCGTTTTCGCCAAAACCGAATGCTGGGCACACTTCATTCTCGTAGTTGTTGTCGTCGTAGAATTCGTCCGAGGACGACACGTGGTAGCAGGCCCAGTCCGGCGCAGCGATGCAAAAAGCCTGCGTCAGCAGAGGAGTGCTTGTCAATCGCGGCACCAACATGACGCCGGTTCCACGCCCCAGCGCCGAAATGGTGCCTGCTGACTTATGTAGACGGTAGTCCGCAAGAGCAGCACTCGGAGCACTGCATTGTTCGTAGCGGACGATGTCGTTTTCGCCAAAACCGAATGCTGGGCACACTTCATTCTCGTAGTTGTTGTCGTCGTAGAATTCGTCCGAGGACGACACGTGGTAGCAGGCCCAGTCCGGCGCAGCGATGCAAAAAGCCTGCGTCAGCAGAAGAGTGCTTGTCAATCGCGGCACCAACATGACGCCGGTTCCACGCCCCAGCGCCGAAAAGGTGCCTGCTGACTTATGTAGACGGTAGTCCCCAAGAGCAGCACTCGGAACACTCCATTGTTCGTAGCGGCCGATGTCGTTTTCGCCAAAACCGAATGCTGGGCACACTTCATTCTCGTAGTTGTTGTCGTCGTAGAATTCGTCCGAGGACGACACGTGGTTGCAGGCCCAGTCCGACGCAGCGATGCAAAAAGCCTGCGTCAGCAGAAAAGTGCTTGTCAATCGCGGCACCAACATGACGCCGGTTCCACGCCCCAGCGCCGAAATGGTGCCTGCTGACTTATGTAGACGGTAGTCCCCAAGAGCAACACTCGGAACACTCCATTGTTCGTAGCGGACGATGTCGTTTTCGCCAAAACCGAATGCTGGGCACACTTCATTCTCGTAGTTGTTGTCGTCGTAGAATTCGTCCGAGGACGACACGTGGTAGCAGGCCCAGTCCGGCGCAGCGATGCAAAAAGCCTGCGTCAGCAGAAGAGTGCTTGTTAATCGCGGCACCAACATGACGCCGGCTCCACGCCCCAGCGCCGAAATGGTGCCTGCTGACTTATGTAGACGGTAGTCCCCAAGAGCAGCACTCGGAGCACTGCATTGTTCGTAGCGGACGATGTCGTTTTCGCCAAAACCGAATGCTGGGCACACTTCATTCTCGTAGTTGTTGTCGTCGTAGAATTCGTCCGAGGACGACACGTGGTAGCAGGCCCAGTCCGGCGCAGCGATGCAAAAAGCCTGCGTCAGCAGAAGAGTGCTTGTCAATCGCGGCACCAACATGACGCCGGTTCCACGCCCCAGCGCCGAAATGGTGCCTGCTGACTTATGTAGACGGTAGTCCGCAAGAGCAGCACTCGGAGCACTGCATTGTTCGTAGCGGACGATGTCGTTTTCGCCAAAACCGAATGCTGGGCACACTTCATTCTCGTAGTTGTTGTCGTCGTAGAATTCGTCCGAGGACGACACGTGGTAGCAGGCCCAGTCCGGCGCAGCGATGCAAAAAGCCTGCGTCAGCAGAAAAGTGCTTGTCAATCGCGGCACCAACATGACGCTGGTTCCACGCCCCAGCGCCGAAATGGTGCCTGCTGACTTATGTAGACGGTAGTCCCCAAGAGCAGCACTCGGAGCACTGCATTGTTCGTAGCGGACGATGTCGTTTTCGCCAAAACCGAATGCTGGGCACACTTCATTCTCGTAGTTTTTGTCGTCGTAGAGTTCGTCCGAGGACGACACGTGGTAGCAGGCCCAGTCCGGCGCAGCGATGCAAAAAGCCTGCCTCAGCAGAAGAGTGCTTGTCAATCGCGGCACCAACATGACGCCGGTTCCACGCCCCAGCGCCGAAATGGTGCCTGCTGACTTATGTAGACGGTAGTCCGCAAGAGCAGCACTCGGAGCACTGCATTGTTCGTAGCGGACGATGTCGTTTTCGCCAAAACCGAATGCTGGACACACTTCATTCTCGTAGTTGTTGTCGTCGTAGAATTCGTCCGAGGACGACACGTGGTAGCAGGCCCAGTCCGGCGCAGCGATGCAAAAAGCCTGCGTCAGCAGAAGAGTGCTTGTCAATCGCGGCACCAACATGACGCCGGTTCCACGCCCCAGCGCCGAAATGGTGCCTGCTGACTTATGTAGACGGTAGTCCCCAAGAGCAGCACTCGGAGCACTCCATTGTTCGTAGCGGACGATGTCGTTTTCGCCAAAACCGAATGCTGGGCACACTTCATTCTCGTAGTTGTTGTCGTCGTAGAATTCGTCCGAGGACGACACGTGGTAGCAGGCCCAGTCCGGCGCAGTGATGCAAAAAGCCTGCGTCAGCAGAAAAGTGCTTGTCAATCGCGGCACCAACATGACGCCGGTTCCACGCCCCAGCGCCGAAATGGTGCCTGCTGACTTATGTAGACGGTAGTCCGCAAGAGCAGCACTCGGAGCACTGCATTGTTCGTAGCGGACGATGTCGTTTTCGCCAAAACCGAATGCTGGGCACACTTCATTCTCGTAGTTGTTGTCGTCGTAGAATTCGTCCGAGGACGACACGTGGTAGCAGGCCCAGTCCGGCGCAGCGATGCAAAAAGCCTGCGTCAGCAGAAGAGTGCTTGTCAATCGCGGCACCAACATGACGCCGGTTCCACGCCCCAGCGCCGAAATGGTGCCTGCTGACTTATGTAGACGGTAGTCCGCAAGAGCAGCACTCGGAGCACTGCATTGTTCGTAGCGGACGATGTCGTTTTCGCCAAAACCGAATGCTGGGCACACTTCATTCTCGTAGTTGTTGTCGTCGTAGAGTTCGTCCGAGGACGACACGTGGTAGCAGGCCCAGTCCGGCGCAGCGATGCAAAAAGCCTGCGTCAGCAGAAAAGTGCTTGTCAATCGCGGCACCAACATGACGCTGGTTCCACGCCCCAGCGCCGAAATGGTGCCTGCTGACTTATGTAGACGGTAGTCCCCAAGAGCAGCACTCGGAGCACTGCATTGTTCGTAGCGGACGATGTCGTTTTCGCCAAAACCGAATGCTGGGCACACTTCATTCTCGTAGTTTTTGTCGTCGTAGAGTTCGTCCGAGGACGACACGTGGTAGCAGGCCCAGTCCGGCGCAGCGATGCAAAAAGCCTGCCTCAGCAGAAGAGTGCTTGTCAATCGCGGCACCAACATGACGCCGGTTCCACGCCCCAGCGCCGAAATGGTGCCTGCTGACTTATGTAGACGGTAGTCCGCAAGAGCAGCACTCGGAGCACTGCATTGTTCGTAGCGGACGATGTCGTTTTCGCCAAAACCGAATGCTGGGCACACTTCATTCTCGTAGTTGTTGTCGTCGTAGAATTCGTCCGAGGACGACACGTGGTAGCAGGCCCAGTCCGGCGCAGCGATGCAAAAAGCCTGCGTCAGCAGAAGAGTGCTTGTCAATCGCGGCACCAACATGACGCCGGTTCCACGCCCCAGCGCCGAAATGGTGCCTGCTGACTTATGTAGACGGTAGTCCCCAAGAGCAGCACTCGGAGCACTCCATTGTTCGTAGCGGACGATGTCGTTTTCGCCAAAACCGAATGCTGGGCACACTTCATTCTCGTAGTTGTTGTCGTCGTAGAATTCGTCCGAGGACGACACGTGGTAGCAGGCCCAGTCCGGCGCAGCGATGCAAAAAGCCTGCGTCAGCAGAAAAGTGCTTGTCAATCGCGGCACCAACATGACGCCGGTTCCACGCCCCAGCGCCGAAATGGTGCCTGCTGACTTATGTAGACGGTAGTCCGCAAGAGCAGCACTCGGAGCACTGCATTGTTCGTAGCGGACGATGTCGTTTTCGCCAAAACCGAATGCTGGGCACACTTCATTCTCGTAGTTGTTGTCGTCGTAGAATTCGTCCGAGGACGACACGTGGTAGCAGGCCCAGTCCGGCGCAGCGATGCAAAAAGCCTGCGTCAGCAGAAGAGTGCTTGTCAATCGCGGCACCAACATGACGCCGGTTCCACGCCCCAGCGCCGAAATGGTGCCTGCTGACTTATGTAGACGGTAGTCCGCAAGAGCAGCACTCGGAGCACTGCATTGTTCGTAGCGGACGATGTCGTTTTCGCCAAAACCGAATGCTGGGCACACTTCATTCTCGTAGTTGTTGTCGTCGTAGAGTTCGTCCGAGGACGACACGTGGTAGCAGGCCCAGTCCGGCGCAGCGATGCAAAAAGCCTGCCTCAGCAGAAGAGTGCTTGTCAATCGCGGCACCAACATGACGCCGGTTCCACGCCCCAGCGCCGAAATGGTGCCTGCTGACTTATGTAGACGGTAGTCCCCAAGAGCAGCACTCGGAGCACTGCATTGTTCGTAGCGGACAATGTCGTTTTCGCCAAAACCGAATGCTGGGCACACTTCATTCTCGTAAATGTTGTCGTCGTAGAGTTCGTCCGAGGACGACACGTGGTAGCAGGCCCAGTCCGGCGCAGCGATGCAAAAAGCCTGCCTCAGCAGAAGAGTGCTTGTCAATCGCGGCACCAACATGACGCCGGTTCCACGCCCCAGCGCCGAAATGGTGCCTGCTGACTTATGTAGACGGTAGTCCGCAAGAGCAGCACTCGGAGCACTGCATTGTTCGTAGCGGACGATGTCGTTTTCGCCAAAACCGAATGCTGGGCACACTTCATTCTCGTAGTTGTTGTCGTCGTAGAATTCGTCCGAGGACGACACGTGGTAGCAGGCCCAGTCCGGCGCAGCGATGCAAAAAGCCTGCGTCAGCAGAAGAGTGCTTGTCAATCGCGGCACCAACATGACGCCGGTTCCACGCCCCAGCGCCGAAATGGTGCCTGCTGACTTATGTAGACGGTAGTCCCCAAGAGCAGCACTCGGAGCACTGCATTGTTCGTAGCGGACGATGTCGTTTTCGCCAAAACCGAATGCTGGGCACACTTCATTCTCGTAGTTGTTGTCGTCGTAGAATTCGTCCGAGGACGACACGTGGTAGCAGGCCCAGTCCGGCGCAGCGATGCAAAAAGCCTGCGTCAGCAGAAAAGTGCTTGTCAATCGCGGCACCAACATGACGCCGGTTCCACGCCCCAGCGCCGAAATGGTGCCTGCTGACATATGTAGACGGTAGTCCCCAAGAGCAGCACTCGGAGCACTGCATTGTTCGTAGAGGACGATGTCGTTTTCGCCAAAACCGAATGCTGGGCACACTTCATTCTCGTAGTTGTTGTCGTCGTAGAATTCGTCAGAGGACGACACGTGGTAGCAGGCCCAGTCCGGCGCAGCGATGCAAAAAGCCTGCGTCAGCAGAAAAGTGCTTGTCAATCGCGGCACCGACATGACGCCGGTTCCACGCCCCAGCGCCGAAATGGTGCCTGCTGACTTATGTAGACGGTAGTCCCCAAGAGCAGCACTCGGAGCACTGCACTGTTCGTAGCGGACGATGTCGTTTTCGCCAAAACCGAATGCTGGGCACACTTCATTCTCGTAGTTTTTGTCGTCGTAGAGTTCGTCCGAGGACGACACGTGGTAGCAGGCCCAGTCCGGCGCAGCGATGCAAAAAGCCTGCCTCAGCAGAAGAGTGCTTGTCAATCGCGGCACCAACATGACGCCGGTTCCACGCCCCAGCGCCGAAATGGTGCCTGCTGACTTATGTAGACGGTAGCCCGCAAGAGCAGCACTCGGAGCACTGCATTGTTCGTAGCGGACGATGTCGTTTTCGCCAAAACCGAATGCTGGGCACACTTCATTCTCGTAGTTGTTGTCGTCGTAGAATTCGTCCGAGGACGACACGTGGTAGCAGGCCCAGTCCGGCGCAGCGATGCAAAAAGCCTGCGTCAGCAGAAGAGTGCTTGTCAATCGCGGCACCAACATGACGCCGGTTCCACGCCCCAGCGCCGAAATGGTGCCTGCTGACTTATGTAGACGGTAGTCCCCAAGAGCAGCACTCGGAGCACTCCATTGTTCGTAGCGGACGATGTCGTTTTCGCCAAAACCGAATGCTGGGCACACTTCATTCTCGTAGTTGTTGTCGTCGTAGAATTCGTCCGAGGACGACACGTGGTAGCAGGCCCAGTCCGGCGCAGCGATGCAAAAAGCCTGCGTCAGCAGAAAAGTGCTTGTCAATCGCGGCACCAACATGACGCCGGTTCCACGCCCCAGCGCCGAAATGGTGCCTGCTGACTTATGTAGACCGTAGTCCCCAAGAGCAGCACTCGGAGCACTGCATTGTTCGTAGCGGACGATGTTGTTTTCGCCAAAACCGAATGCTGGGCACACTTCATTCTCGTAGTTGTTGTCGTCGTAGAGTTCGTCCGAGGACGACACGTGGTAGCAGGCCCAGTCCGGCGCAGCGATGCAAAAAGCCTGCCTCAGCAGAAGAGTGCTTGTCAATCGCGGCACCAACATGACGCCGGTTCCACGCCCCAGCGCCGAAATGGTGCCTGCTGACTTATGTAGACGGTAGTCCGCAAGAGCAGCACTCGGAGCACTGCATTGTTCGTAGCGGACGATGTCGTTTTCGCCAAAACCGAATGCTGGGCACACTTCATTCTCGTAGTTGTTGTCGTCGTAGAATTCGTCCGAGGACGACACGTGGTAGCAGGCCCAGTCCGGCGCAGCGATGCAAAAAGCCTGCGTCAGCAGAAGAGTGCTTGTCAATCGCGGCACCAACATGACGCCGGTTCCACGCCCCAGCGCCGAAATGGTGCCTGCTGACTTATGTAGACGGTAGTCCGCAAGAGCAGCACTCGGAGCACTGCATTGTTCGTAGCGGACGATGTCGTTTTCGCCAAAAGCGAATGCTGGGCACACTTCATTCTCGTAGTTGTTGTCGTCGTAGAATTCGTCCGAGGACGACACGTGGTAGCAGGCCCAGTCCGGCGCAGCGATGCAAAAAGCCTGCTTCAGCAGAAGAGTGCTTGTCAATCGCGGCACCAACATGACGCCGGTTCCACGCCCCAGCGCCGAAATGGTGCCTGCTGACTTATGTAGACGGTAGTCCGCAAGAGCAGCACTCGGAGCACTCCATTGTTCGTAGCGGACGATGTCGTTTTCGCCAAAACCGAATGCTGGGCACACTTCATTCTCGTAGTTGTTGTCGTCGTAGAATTCGTCCGAGGACGACACGTGGTAGCAGGCCCAGTCCGGCGCAGCGATGCAAAAAGCCTGCGTCAGCAGAAGAGTGCTTGTCAATCGCGGCACCAACATGACGCCGGTTCCACGCCCCAGCGCCGAAATGGTGCCTGCTGACTTATGTAGACGGTAGTCCCCAAGAGCAGCACTCGGAGCACTCCATTGTTCGTAGCGGACGATGTCGTTTTCGCCAAAACCGAATGCTGGGCACACTTCATTCTCGTAGTTGTTGTCGTCGTAGAATTCGTCCGAGGACGACACGTGGTAGCAGGCCCAGTCCGGCGCAGCGATGCAAAAAGCCTGCGTCAGCAGAAAAGTGCTTGTCAATCGCGGCACCAACATGACGCCGGTTCCACGCCCCAGCGCCGAAATGGTGCCTGCTGACTTATGTAGACGGTAGTCCCCAAGAGCAGCACTCGGAGCACTCCATTGTTCGTAGCGGACGATGTCGTTTTCGCCAAAACCGAATGCTGGGCACACTTCATTCTCGTAGTTGTTGTCGTCGTAGAATTCGTCCGAGGACGACACGTGGTAGCAGGCCCAGTCCGGCGCAGCGATGCAAAAAGCCTGCGTCAGCAGAAGAGTGCTTGTCAATCGCGGCACCAACATGACGCCGGTTCCACGCCCCAGCGCCGAAATGGTGCCTGCTGACTTATGTAGACGGTAGTCCGCAAGAGCACCACTCGGAGCACTCCATTGTTCGTAGCGGACGATGTCGTTTTCGCCAAAACCGAATGCTGGGCACACTTCATTCTCGTAGTTGTTGTCGTCGTAGAATTCGTCCGAGGACGACACGTGGTAGCAGGCCCAGTCCGGCGCAGCGATGCAAAAAGCCTGCGTCAGCAAAAGAGTGCTTGTCAATCGCGGCACCAACATGACGCCGGATCCACGCCCCAGCGCCGAAATGGTGCCTGCTGACTTATGTAGACGGTAGTCCCCAAGAGCAGCACTCGGAGCACTGCATTGTTCGTAGCGGACGATGTCGTTTTCGCCAAAACCGAATGCTGGGCACACTTCATTCTCGTAGTTGTTGTCGTCGTAGAATTCGTCCGAGGACGACACGTGGTAGCAGGCCCAGTCCGGCGCAGCGATGCAAAAAGCCTGCGTCAGCAGAAGAGTGCTTGTCAATCGCGGCACCAACATGACGCCGGTTCCACGCCCCAGCGCCGAAATGGTGCCTGCTGACTTATGTAGACGGTAGTCCCCAAGAGCAGCACTCGGAGCGCTGCATTGTTCGTAGCGGACGATGTCGTTTTCGCCAAACCGAATGCTGGGCACACTTCATTCTCGTAGTTGTTGTCGTCGTAGAATTCGTCCGAGGACGACACGTGGTAGCAGGCCCAATCCGGCGCAGCGATGCAAAAAGCCTGCGTCAGCAGAAAAGTGCTTGTCAATCGCGGCACCAACATGACGCCGGTTCCACGCCCCAGCGCCGAAATGGTGCCTGCTGACTTATGTAGACGGTAGTCCCCAAGAGCAGCACTCGGAACACTCCATTGTTCGTAGCGGACGATGTCGTTTTCGCCAAAACCGAATGCTGGGCACACTTCATTCTCGTAGTTGTTGTCGTCGTAGAGTTCGTCCGAGGACGACACGTGGTAGCAGGCCCAGTCCGGCGCAGCGATGCAAAAAGCCTGCGTCAGCAGAAGAGTGCTTGTCAATCGCGGCACCAACATGACGCCGGTTCCACGCCCCAGCGCCGAAATGGTGCCTGCTGACTTATGTAGACTGTAGTCCCCAAGAGCAGCACTCGGAACACTCCATTGTTCGTAGCGGACGATGTCGTTTTCGCCAAAACCGAGTGCTGGGCACACTTCATTCTCGTAGTTGTTGTCGTCGTAGAGTTCGTCCGAGGACGACACGTGGTAGCAGGCCCTGTCCGGCGCAGCGATGCAAAAAGCCTGCGTCAACAGAAGAGTGCTTGTCAATCGCGGCACCAACATGACGCCGGTTCCACGCCCCAGCGCCGAAATGGTGCCTGCTGACTTATGTAGACGGTAGTCCGCAAGAGCAGCACTCGGAACACTCCATTGTTCGTAGCGGCCGATGTCGTTTTCGCCAAAACCGAATGCTGGGCACACTTCATTCTCGTAGTTGTTGTCGTCGTAGAATTCGTCCGAGGACGACACGTGGTAGCAGGCCCAGTCCGGCGCAGCGATGCAAAAAGCCTGCGTCAGCAGAGGAGTGCTTGTCAATCGCGGCACCAACATGACGCCGGTTCCACGCCCCAGCGCCGAAATGGTGCCTGCTGACTTATGTAGACGGTAGTCCGCAAGAGCAGCACTTGGAGCACTGCATTGTTCGTAGCGGACGATGTCGTTTTCGCCAAAACCGAATGCTGGGCACACTTCATTCTCGTAGTTGTTGTCGTCGTAGAATTCGTCCGAGGACGACACGTGGTAGCAGGCCCAGTCCGGCGCAGCGATGCAAAAAGCCTGCGTCAGCAGAAGAGTGCTTGTCAATCGCGGCACCAACATGACGCCGGTTCCACGCCCCAGCGCCGAAAAGGTGCCTGCTGACTTATGTAGACGGTAGTCCCCAAGAGCAGCACTCGGAACACTCCATTGTTCGTAGCGGCCGATGTCGTTTTCGCCAAAACCGAATGCTGGGCACACTTCATTCTCGTAGTTGTTGTCGTCGTAGAATTCGTCCGAGGACGACACGTGGTTGCAGGCCCAGTCCGGCGCAGCGATGCAAAAAGCCTGCGTCAGCAGAAAAGTGCTTGTCAATCGCGGCACCAACATGACGCCGGTTCCACGCCCCAGCGCCGAAATGGTGCCTGCTGACTTATGTAGACGGTAGTCCCCAAGAGCAACACTCGGAACACTCCATTGTTCGTAGCGGACGATGTCGTTTTCGCCAAAACCGAATGCTGGGCACACTTCATTCTCGTAGTTGTTGTCGTCGTAGAATTCGTCCGAGGACGACACGTGGTAGCAGGCCCAGTCCGGCGCAGCGATGCAAAAAGCCTGCGTCAGCAGAAGAGTGCTTGTTAATCGCGGCACCAACATGACGCCGGCTCCACGCCCCAGCGCCGAAATGGTGCCTGCTGACTTATGTAGACGGTAGTCCCCAAGAGCAGCACTCGGAGCACTGCATTGTTCGTAGCGGACGATGTCGTTTTCGCCAAAACCGAATGCTGGGCACACTTCATTCTCGTAGTTGTTGTCGTCGTAGAATTCGTCCGAGGACGACACGTGGTAGCAGGCCCAGACCGGCGCAGCGATGCAAAAAGCCTGCGTCAGCAGAAGAGTGCTTGTCAATCGCGGCACCAACATGACGCCGGTTCCACGCCCCAGCGCCGAAATGGTGCCTGCTGACTTATGTAGACGGTAGTCCGCAAGAGCAGCACTCGGAGCACTGCATTGTTCGTAGCGGACGATGTCGTTTTCGCCAAAACCGAATGCTGGGCACACTTCATTCTCGTAGTTGTTGTCGTCGTAGAATTCGTCCGAGGACGACACGTGGTAGCAGGCCCAGTCCGGCGCAGCGATGCAAAAAGCCTGCGTCAGCAGAAAAGTGCTTGTCAATCGCGGCACCAACATGACGCTGGTTCCACGCCCCAGCGCCGAAATGGTGCCTGCTGACTTATGTAGACGGTAGTCCCCAAGAGCAGCACTCGGAGCACTGCATTGTTCGTAGCGGACGATGTCGTTTTCGCCAAAACCGAATGCTGGGCACACTTCATTCTCGTAGTTTTTGTCGTCGTAGAGTTCGTCCGAGGACGACACGTGGTAGCAGGCCCAGTCCGGCGCAGCGATGCAAAAAGCCTGCCTCAGCAGAAGAGTGCTTGTCAATCGCGGCACCAACATGACGCCGGTTCCACGCCCCAGCGCCGAAATGGTGCCTGCTGACTTATGTAGACGGTAGTCCGCAAGAGCAGCACTCGGAGCACTGCATTGTTCGTAGCGGACGATGTCGTTTTCGCCAAAACCGAATGCTGGGCACACTTCATTCTCGTAGTTGTTGTCGTCGTAGAATTCGTCCGAGGACGACACGTGGTAGCAGGCCCAGTCCGGCGCAGCGATGCAAAAAGCCTGCGTCAGCAGAAGAGTGCTTGTCAATCGCGGCACCAACATGACGCCGGTTCCACGCCCCAGCGCCGAAATGGTGCCTGCTGACTTATGTAGACGGTAGTCCCCAAGAGCAGCACTCGGAGCACTCCATTGTTCGTAGCGGACGATGTCGTTTTCGCCAAAACCGAATGCTGGGCACACTTCATTCTCGTAGTTGTTGTCGTCGTAGAATTCGTCCGAGGACGACACGTGGTAGCAGGCCCAGTCCGGCGCAGCGATGCAAAAAGCCTGCGTCAGCAGAAAAGTGCTTGTCAATCGCGGCACCAACATGACGCCGGTTCCACGCCCCAGCGCCGAAATGGTGCCTGCTGACTTATGTAGACGGTAGTCCCCAAGAGCAGCACTCGGAGCACTGCATTGTTCGTAGCGGACGATGTTGTTTTCGCCAAAACCGAATGCTGGGCACACTTCATTCTCGTAGTTGTTGTCGTCGTAGAGTTCGTCCGAGGACGACACGTGGTAGCAGGCCCAGTCCGGCGCAGCGATGCAAAAAGCCTGCCTCAGCAGAAGAGTGCTTGTCAATCGCGGCACCAACATGACGCCGGTTCCACGCCCCAGCGCCGAAATGGTGCCTGCTGACTTATGTAGACGGTAGTCCGCAAGAGCAGCACTCGGAGCACTGCATTGTTCGTAGCGGACGATGTCGTTTTCGCCAAAACCGAATGCTGGGCACACTTCATTCTCGTAGTTGTTGTCGTCGTAGAATTCGTCCGAGGACGACACGTGGTAGCAGGCCCAGTCCGGCGCAGCGATGCAAAAAGCCTGCGTCAGCAGAAGAGTGCTTGTCAATCGCGGCACCAACATGACGCCGGTTCCACGCCCCAGCGCCGAAATGGTGCCTGCTGACTTATGTAGACGGTAGTCCGCAAGAGCAGCACTCGGAGCACTGCATTGTTCGTAGCGGACGATGTCGTTTTCGCCAAAAGCGAATGCTGGGCACACTTCATTCTCGTAGTTGTTGTCGTCGTAGAATTCGTCCGAGGACGACACGTGGTAGCAGGCCCAGTCCGGCGCAGCGATGCAAAAAGCCTGCTTCAGCAGAAGAGTGCTTGTCAATCGCGGCACCAACATGACGCCGGTTCCACGCCCCAGCGCCGAAATGGTGCCTGCTGACTTATGTAGACGGTAGTCCGCAAGAGCAGCACTCGGAGCACTCCATTGTTCGTAGCGGACGATGTCGTTTTCGCCAAAACCGAATGCTGGGCACACTTCATTCTCGTAGTTGTTGTCGTCGTAGAATTCGTCCGAGGACGACACGTGGTAGCAGGCCCAGTCCGGCGCAGCGATGCAAAAAGCCTGCGTCAGCAGAAGAGTGCTTGTCAATCGCGGCACCAACATGACGCCGGTTCCACGCCCCAGCGCCGAAATGGTGCCTGCTGACTTATGTAGACGGTAGTCCCCAAGAGCAGCACTCGGAGCACTCCATTGTTCGTAGCGGACGATGTCGTTTTCGCCAAAACCGAATGCTGGGCACACTTCATTCTCGTAGTTCTTGTCGTCGTAGAATTCGTCCGAGGACGACACGTGGTAGCAGGCCCAGTCCGGCGCAGCGATGCAAAAAGCCTGCGTCAGCAGAAAAGTGCTTGTCAATCGCGGCACCAACATGACGCCGGTTCCACGCCCCAGCGCCGAAATGGTGCCTGCTGACTTATGTAGACGGTAGTCCCCAAGAGCAGCACTCGGAGCACTCCATTGTTCGTAGCGGACGATGTCGTTTTCGCCAAAACCGAATGCTGGGCACACTTCATTCTCGTAGTTGTTGTCGTCGTAGAATTCGTCCGAGGACGACACGTGGTAGCAGGCCCAGTCCGGCGCAGCGATGCAAAAAGCCTGCGTCAGCAGAAGAGTGCTTGTCAATCGCGGCACCAACATGACGCCGGTTCCACGCCCCAGCGCCGAAATGGTGCCTGCTGACTTATGTAGACGGTAGTCCGCAAGAGCAGCACTCGGAGCACTCCATTGTTCGTAGCGGACGATGTCGTTTTCGCCAAAACCGAATGCTGGGCACACTTCATTCTCGTAGTTGTTGTCGTCGTAGAATTCGTCCGAGGACGACACGTGGTAGCAGGTCCAGTCCGGCGCAGCGATGCAAAAAGCCTGCGTCAGCAAAAGAGTGCTTGTCAATCGCGGCACCAACATGACGCCGGATCCACGCCCCAGCGCCGAAATGGTGCCTGCTGACTTATGTAGACGGTAGTCCCCAAGAGCAGCACTCGGAGCACTGCATTGTTCGTAGCGGACGATGTCGTTTTCGCCAAAACCGAATGCTGGGCACACTTCATTCTCGTAGTTGTTGTCGTCGTAGAATTCGTCCGAGGACGACACGTGGTAGCAGGCCCAGTCCGGCGCAGCGATGCAAAAAGCCTGCGTCAGCAGAAGAGTGCTTGTCAATCGCGGCACCAACATGACGCCGGTTCCACGCCCCAGCGCCGAAATGGTGCCTGCTGACTTATGTAGACGGTAGTCCCCAAGAGCAGCACTCGGAGCACTGCATTGTTCGTAGCGGACGATGTCGTTTTCGCCAAACCGAATGCTGGGCACACTTCATTCTCGTAGTTGTTGTCGTCGTAGAATTCGTCCGAGGACGACACGTGGTAGCAGGCCCAATCCGGCGCAGCGATGCAAAAAGCCTGCGTCAGCAGAAAAGTGCTTGTCAATCGCGGCACCAACATGACGCCGGTTCCACGCCCCAGCGCCGAAATGGTGCCTGCTGACTTATGTAGACGGTAGTCCCCAAGAGCAGCACTCGGAACACTCCATTGTTCGTAGCGGACGATGTCGTTTTCGCCAAAACCGAATGCTGGGCACACTTCATTCTCGTAGTTGTTGTCGTCGTAGAGTTCGTCCGAGGACGACACGTGGTAGCAGGCCCAGTCCGGCGCAGCGATGCAAAAAGCCTGCGTCAGCAGAAGAGTGCTTGTCAATCGCGGCACCAACATGACGCCGGTTCCACGCCCCAGCGCCGAAATGGTGCCTGCTGACTTATGTAGACGGTAGTCCCCAAGAGCAGCACTCGGAACACTCCATTGTTCGTAGCGGACGATGTCGTTTTCGCCAAAACCGAGTGCTGGGCACACTTCATTCTCGTAGTTGTTGTCGTCGTAGAGTTCGTCCGAGGACGACACGTGGTAGCAGGCCCTGTCCGGCGCAGCGATGCAAAAAGCCTGCGTCAACAGAAGAGTGCTTGTCAATCGCGGCACCAACATGACGCCGGTTCCACGCCCCAGCGCCGAAATGGTGCCTGCTGACTTATGTAGACGGTAGTCCGCAAGAGCAGCACTCGGAACACTCCATTGTTCGTAGCGGCCGATGTCGTTTTCGCCAAAACCGAATGCTGGGCACACTTCATTCTCGTAGTTGTTGTCGTCGTAGAATTCGTCCGAGGACGACACGTGGTAGCAGGCCCAGTCCGGCGCAGCGATGCAAAAAGCCTGCGTCAGCAGAGGAGTGCTTGTCAATCGCGGCACCAACATGACGCCGGTTCCACGCCCCAGCGCCGAAATGGTGCCTGCTGACTTATGTAGACGGTAGTCCGCAAGAGCAGCACTCGGAGCACTGCATTGTTCGTGGCGGACGATGTCGTTTTCGCCAAAACCGAATGCTGGGCACACTTCATTCTCGTAGTTGTTGTCGTCGTAGAATTCGTCCGAGGACGACACGTGGTAGCAGGCCCAGTCCGGCGCAGCGATGCAAAAAGCCTGCGTCAGCAGAAGAGTGCTTGTCAATCGCGGCACCAACATGACGCCGGTTCCACGCCCCAGCGCCGAAAAGGTGCCTGCTGACTTATGTAGACGGTAGTCCCCAAGAGCAGCACTCGGAACACTCCATTGTTCGTAGCGGCCGATGTCGTTTTCGCCAAAACCGAATGCTGGGCACACTTCATTCTCGTAGTTGTTGTCGTCGTAGAATTCGTCCGAGGACGACACGTGGTTGCAGGCCCAGTCCGGCGCAGCGATGCAAAAAGCCTGCGTCAGCAGAAAAGTGCTTGTCAATCGCGGCACCAACATGACGCCGGTTCCACGCCCCAGCGCCGAAATGGTGCCTGCTGACTTATGTAGACGGTAGTCCCCAAGAGCAACACTCGGAACACTCCATTGTTCGTAGCGGACGATGTCGTTTTCGCCAAAACCGAATGCTGGGCACACTTCATTCTCGTAGTTGTTGTCGTCGTAGAATTCGTCCGAGGACGACACGTGGTAGCAGGCCCAGTCCGGCGCAGCGATGCAAAAAGCCTGCGTCAGCAGAAGAGTGCTTGTTAATCGCGGCACCAACATGACGCCGGCTCCACGCCCCAGCGCCGAAATGGTGCCTGCTGACTTATGTAGACGGTAGTCCCCAAGAGCAGCACTCGGAGCACTGCATTGTTCGTAGCGGACGATGTCGTTTTCGCCAAAACCGAATGCTGGGCACACTTCATTCTCGTAGTTGTTGTCGTCGTAGAATTCGTCCGAGGACGACACGTGGTAGCAGGCCCAGTCCGGCGCAGCGATGCAAAAAGCCTGCGTCAGCAGAAGAGTGCTTGTCAATCGCGGCACCAACATGACGCCGGCTCCACGCCCCAGCGCCGAAATGGTGCCTGCTGACTTATGTAGACGGTAGTCCCCAAGAGCAGCACTCGGAGCACTGCATTGTTCGTAGCGGACGATGTCGTTTTCGCCAAAACCGAATGCTGGGCACACTTCATTCTCGTAGTTGTTGTCGTCGTAGAATTCGTCCGAGGACGACACGTGGTAGCAGGCCCAGTCCGGCGCAGCGATGCAAAAAGCCTGCGTCAGCAGAAGAGTGCTTGTCAATCGCGGCACCAACATGACGCCGGTTCCACGCCCCAGCGCCGAAATGGTGCCTGCTGAGTTATGTAGACGTTAGTCCCCAAGAGCAGCACTCGGAGCACTGCATTGTTCGTAGCGGACGATGTCGTTTTCGCCAAAGCCGAATGCTGGGCACACTTCATTCTCGTAGTTGTTGTCGTCGTAGAATTCGTCCGAGGACGACACGTGGTAGCAGGCCCAGTCCGGCGCAGCGATGCAAAAAGCCTGCGTCAGCAGAAGAGTGCTTGTCAATCGCGGCACCAACATGACGCCGGTTCCACGCCCCAGCGCCGAAATGGTGCCTGCTGACTTATGTAGACGGTAGTCCCCAAGAGCAGCACTCGGTGCACTCCATTGTTCGTAGCGAACGATGTCGTTTTCGCCAAAGCCGAATGCTGGGCACACTTCATTCTCGTAGTTGTTGTCGTCGTAGAATTCGTCCGAGGACGACACGTGGTAGCAGGCCCAGTCCGGCGCAGCGATGCAAAAAGCCTGCGTCAGCAGAAGAGTGCTCGTCAATCGCGGCACCAACATGACGCCGGCTCCACGCCCCAGCGCCGAAATGGTGCGTGCTGACTTATGTAGACGGTAGTCCCCAAGAGCAGCACTCGGAGCACTGCATTGTTCGTAGCGGACGATGTCGTTTTCGCCAAAGCCGAATGCTGGGCACACTTCATTCTCGTAGTTGTTGTCGTCGTAGAATTCGTCCGAGGACGACACGTGGTAGCAGGCCCAGTCCGGCGCAGCGATGCAAAAAGCCTGCGTCAGCAGAAGAGTGCTTGTCAATCGCGGCACCAACATGACGCCGGTTCCACGCCCCAGCGCCGAAATGGTGCCTGCTGATTTATGTAGACGGTAGTCCCCAAGAGCAGCACTCGGAGCACTGCATTGTTCGTAGCGGACGATGTCGTTTTCGCCAAAACCGAATGCTGGGCACACTTCATTCTCGTAGTTGTTGTCGTCGTAGAATTCGTCCGAGGACGACACGTGCTGGCAGGCCCAGTCCGGCGCAGCGATGCAAAAAGCCTGCGTCAGCAGAAGAGTGCTTGTCAATCGCGGCACCAACATGACGCCGGTTCCACGCCCCAGCGCCGAAATGGTGCCTGCTGACTTATGTAGACGGTAGTCCCCAAGAGCAGCACTCGGAGCACTGCATTGTTCGTAGCGGACGATGTCGTTTTCGCCAAAGCCGAATGCTGGGCACACTTCATTCTCGTAGTTGTTGTCGTCGTAGAATTCGTCCGAGGACGACACGTGGTAGCAGGCCCAGTCCGGCGCAGCGATGCAAAAAGCCTGCGTCAGCAGAAGAGTGCTTGTCAATCGCGGCACCAACATGACGCCGGTTCCACGCCCCAGCGCCGAAATGGTGCCTGCTGACTTATGTAGACGGTAGTCCCCAAGAGCAGCACTCGGAGCACTGCATTGTTCGTAGCGGACGATGTCGTTTTCGCCAAAGCCGAATGCTGGGCACACTTCATTCTCGTAGTTGTTGTCGTCGTAGAATTCGTCCGAGGACGACACGTGGTAGCAGGCCCAGTCCGGCGCAGCGATGCAAAAAGCCTGCGTCAGCAGAAGAGTGCTTGTCAATCGCGGCACCAACATGACGCCGGTTCCGCGCCCCAGCGCCGAAATGGTGCCTGCTGACTTATGTAGACGGTAGTCCCCAAGAGCAGCACTCGGAGCACTGCATTGTTCGTAGCGGACGATGTCGTTTTCGCCAAAACCGAATGCTGGGCACACTTCATTCTCGTAGTTGTTGTCGTCGTAGAATTCGTCCGAGGACGACACGTGGTAGCAGGCCCAGTCCGGCGCAGCGATGCAAAAAGCCTGCGTCAGCAGAAGAGTGCTTGTCAATCGCGGCACCAACATGACGCCGGTTCCACGCCCCAGCGCCGAAATGGTGCCTGCTGTTTTATGTAGACGGTAGTCCCCAAGAGCAGCACTCGGAGCACTGCATTGTTCGTAGCGGACGATGTCGTTTTCGCCAAAACCGAATGCTGGGCACACTTCATTCTCGTAGTTGTTGTCGTCGTAGAATTCGTCCGCGGACGACACGTGGTAGCAGGCCCAGTCCGGCGCAGCGATGCAAAAAGCCTGCGTCAGCAGAAGAGTGCTTGTCAATCGCGGCACCAACATGACGCCGGTTCCACGCCCCAGCGTCGAAATGGTGCCTGCTGACTTATGTAGACGGTAGTCCCCAAGAGCAGCACTCGGAGCACTCCATTGTTCGTAGCGGACGATGTCGTTTTCGCCAAAACCGAATGCTGGGCACACTTCATTCTCGTAGTTGTTGTCGTCGTAGAATTCGTCCGAGGACGACACGTGGTAGCAGGCCCAGTCCGGCGCAGCGATGCAAAAAGCCTGCGTCAGCAGAAGAGTGCTTGTCAATCGCGGCACCAACATGACGCTGGTTCCACGCCCCAGCGCCGAAATGGTGCCTGCTGACTTATGTAGACGGTAGTCCCCAAGAGCAGCACTCGGAGCACTGCATTGTTCGTAGCGGACGATGTCGTTTTCGCCAAAACCGAATGCTGGGCACACTTCATTCTCGTAGTTGTTGTCGTCGTAGAATTCGTCCGAGGACGACACGTGGTAGCAGGCCCAGTCCGGCGCAGCGATGCAAAAAGCCTGCGTCAGCAGAAGAGTGCTTGTCAATCGCGGCACCAACATGACGCCGGTTCTACGCCCCAGCGCCGAAATGGGGCCTGCTGACTTATGTAGACGGTAGTCCCCAAGAGCAGCACTCGGAGCACTGCATTGTTCGTAGCGGACGATGTCGTTTTCGCCAAAATCGAATGCTGGGCACACTTCATTCTCGTAGTTGTTGTCGTCGTAGAATTCGTCCGAGGACGACACGTGGTAGCAGGCCCAGTCCGGCGCAGCGATGCAAAAAGCCTGCGTCAGCAGAAAAGTGCTTGTCAATCGCGGCACCAACATGACGCCGGTTCCACGCCCCAGCGCCGAAATGGTGCCTGCTGACTTATGTAGACGGTAGTCCCCAAGAGCAGCACTCGGAGCACTGCATTGTTCGTAGCGGACGATGTCGTTTTCGCCAAAACCGAATGCTGGGCACACTTCATTCTCGTAGTTGTTGTCGTCGTAGAATTCGTCCGAGGACGACACGTGGCAGCAGGCCCAGTCCGGCGCAGCGATGCAAAAAGCCTGCGTCAGCAGAAAAGTGCTTGTCAATCGCGGCACCAACATGACGCCGGTTCCACGCCCCAGCGCCGAAAGGGTGCCTGCTGACTTATGTAGACGGTAGTCCCCAAGAGCAGCACTCGGAACACTCCATTGTTCGTAGCGGACGATGTCGTTTTCGCCAAAACCGAATGCTGGGCACACTTCATTCTCGTAGTTGTTGTCGTCGTAGAATTCGTCCGAGGACGACACGTGGTAGCAGGCCCAGTCCGGCGCAGCGATGCAAAAAGCCTGCGTCAGCAGAAAAGTGCTTGTCAATCGCGGCACCAACATGACGCCGGTTCCACGCGCTAGCGCCGAAATGGTGCCTGCTGACTTATGTAGACGGTAGTCCCCAAGAGCAGCACTCGGAACACTCCATTGTTCGTAGCGGACGATGTCGTTTTCGCCAAAACCGAATGCTGGGCACACTTCATTCTCGTAGTTGTTGTCGTCGTAGAATTCGTCCGAGGACGACACGTGGTAGCAGGCCCAGTCCGGCGCAGCGATGCACAAAGCCTGCGTCAGCAGAAAAGTGCTTGTCAATCGCGGCACCAACATGACGCCGGTTCCACTCCCCAGCGCCGAAATGGTGCCTGCTGACTTATGTAGACGGTAGTCCCCAAGAGCAGCACTCGGAGCACTGCATTGTTCGTAGCGGACGATGTCGTTTTCGCCAAAACCGAATGCTGGGCACACTTCATTCTCGTAGTTGTTGTCGTCGTAGAATTCGTCCGAGGACGACACGTGGTAGCAGGCCCAGTCCGGCGCAGCGATGCAAAAAGCCTGCGTCAGCAGAAAAGTGCTTGTCAATCGCGGCACCAACATGACGCCGGTTCCACTCCCCAGCGCCGAAATGGTGCCTGCTGACTTATGTAGACGGTAGTCCCCAAGAGCAGCACTCGGAGCACTGCATTGTTCGTAGCGGACGATGTCGTTTTCGCCAAAACCGAATGCTGGGCACACTTCATTCTCGTAGTTGTTGTCGTCGTAGAATTCGTCCGAGGACGACACGTGGTAGCAGGCCCAGTCCGGCGCAGCGATGCAAAAAGCCTGCGTCAGCAGAAAAGTGCTTGTCAATCGCGGCACCAACATGACGCCGGTTGCACTCCCCAGCGCCGAAATGGTGCCTGCTGACTTAAGTAGACGGTAGTCCCCAAGAGCAGCACTCGGAGCACTGCATTGTTCGTAGCGGACGATGTCGTTTTCGCCAAAACCGAATGCTGGGCACACTTCATTCTCGTAGTTGTTGTCGTCGTAGAATTCGTCCGAGGACGACACGTGGTAGCAGGCCCAGTCCGGCGCAGCGATGCAAAAAGCCTGCGTCAGCAGAAAAGTGCTTGTCAATCGCGGCACCAACATGACGCCGATTCCACGCCCCAGCGCCGAAATGGTGCCTGCTGACTTATGTAGACGGTAGTCCCCAAGAGCAGCACTCGGAACACTCCATTGTTCGTAGCGGACGATGTCGTTTTCGCCAAAACCGAATGCTGGGCACACTTTATTCTCGTAGTTGTTGTCGTCGTAGAATTCGTCCGAGGACGACACGTGGTAGCAGGCCCAGTCCGGCGCAGCGATGCAAAAAGCCTGCGTCAGCAAAAAAGTGCTTGTCAATCGCGGCACCAACATGACGCCGGTTCCACGCCCCAGCGCCGAAATGGTGCCTGCTGACTTATGTAGACGGTAGTCCCCAAGAGCAGCACTCGGAGCACTGCATTGTTCGTAGCTGACGATGTCGTTTTCGCCAAAACCGAATGCTGGGCACACTTCATTCTCGTAGTTGTTGTCGTCGTAGAATTCGTCCGAGGACGACACGTGGTAGCAGGCCCAGTCCGGCGCAGCGATGCAAAAAGCCTGCAGCAGAAAAGTGCTTGTCAATCGCGGCACCAACATGACGCCTGTTCCACTCCCCAGCGACGAAATGGTGCCTGCTGACTTATGTAGACGGTAGTCCCCAAGAGCAGCACTCGGAACACTCCATTGTTCGTAGCGGACGATGTCGTTTTCGCCAAAACCGAATGCTGGGCACACTTCATTCTCGTAGTTGTTGTCGTCGTAGAATTCGTCCGAGGACGACACGTGGTAGCAGGCCCAGTCCGGCGCAGCGATGTAAAAAGCCTGCGTCAGCAGAAAAGTGCTTGTCAATCGCGGCACCAACATGACGCCGGTTCCACGCCCCAGCGCCGAAATGGTGCCTGCTGACTTATGTAGACGGTAGTCCCCAAGAGCAGCACTCGGAGTACTGCATTGTTCGTAGCGGACGATGTCGTTTTCGCCAAAACCGAATGCTGGGCATACTTCATTCTCGTAGTTGTTGTCGTCGTAGAATTCGTCCGAGGACGACACGTGGTAGCAGGCCCAGTCCGGCGCAGCGATGCAAAAAGCCTGCGTCAGCAGAAAAGTGCTTGTCAATCGCGGCACCAACATGACGCCGGTTCCACTCCCCAGCGCCGAAATGGTGCCTGCTGACTTATGTAGACGGTAGCCCCCAAGAGCAGCACTCGGAGCACTGCATTGTTCGTAGCGGACGATGTCGTTTTCGCCAAAACCGAATGCTGGGCACACTTCATTCTCGTAGTTGTTGTCGTCGTAGAATTCGTCCGAGGACGACACGTGGTAGCAGGCCCAGTCCGGCGCAGCGATGCAAAAAGCCTGCGTCAGCAGAAGAGTGCTTGTCAATCGCGGCACCAACATGACGCCGGTTCCACGCCCCAGCGCCGAAATGGTGCCTGCTGACTTATGTAGACGGTAGTCCCCAAGAGCAGCACTCGGAGCACTGCATTGTTCGTAGCGGACGATGTCGTTTTCGCCAAAGCCGAATGCTGGGCACACTTCATTCTCGTAGTTGTTGTCGTCGTAGAATTCGTCCGAGGACGACACGTGGTAGCAGGCCCAGTCCGGCGCAGCGATGCAAAAAGCCTGCGTCAGCAGAAAAGTGCTTGTCAATCGCGGCACCAACATGACGCCGGTTCCACGCACCAGCGCCGAAATGGTGCCTGCTGACTTATTTAGACGGTAGTCCCCAAGAGCAGCACTCGGAGCACTCCATTGTTCGTAGCGGACGATGTCGTTTTCGCCAAAACCGAATGCTGGGCACACTTCATTCTCGTAGTTGTTGTCGTCGTAGAATTCGTCCGAGGACGACACGTGGTAGCAGGCCCAGTCCGGCGCAGCGATGCACAAAGCCTGCGTCAGCAGAAAAGTGCTTGTCAATCGCGGCACCAACATGACGCCGGTTCCACTCCCCAGCGCCGAAATGGTGCCTGCTGACTTATGTAGACGGTAGTCCCCAAGAGCAGCACTCGGAGCACTGCATTGTTCGTAGCGGACGATGTCGTTTTCGCCAAAACCGAATGCTGGGCACACTTCATTCTCGTAGTTGTTGTCGTCGTAGAATTCGTCCGAGGACGACACGTGGTAGCAGGTCCAGTCCGGCGCAGCGATGCAAAAAGCCTGCGTCAGCAGAAAAGTGCTTGTCAATCGCGGCACCAACATGACGCCGGTTCCACGCCCCAGCGCCGAAATGGTGCCTGCTGACTTATTTAGACGGTAGTCCCCAAGAGCAGCACTCGGAGCACTGCATTGTTCGTAGCGGACGATGTCGTTTTCGCCAAAACCGAATGCTGGGCACACTTCATTCTCGTAGTTGTTGTCGTCGTAGAATTCGTCCGAGGACGACACGTGGTACCAGGCCCAGTCCGGCGCAGCGATGCAAAAAGCCTGCGTCAGCAGAAGAGTGCTTGTCAATCGCGGCACCAACATGACGCCGGCTCCACGCCCCAGCGCCGAAATGGTGGCTGCTGACTTATGTAGACGGTAGTCCCCAAGAGCAGCACTCGGAGCACTCCACTGTTCGTAGCGGACGATGTCGTTTTCGCCAAAACCGAATGCTGGGCACACTTCGTTCTCGTAGTTGTTGTCGTCGTAGAATTCGTCCGAGGACGACACGTGGTAGCAGGCCCAGTCCGGCGCAGCGATGCAAAAAGCCTGCGTCAGCAGAAAAGTGCATGTCAATCGCGGCACCAACATGACGCCGGTTCCACACCCCAGCGCCGAAATGGTGCCTGCTGACTTATGTAGACGGTAGTCCCCAAGAGCAGCACTCGGAGCACTGCATTGTTCGTAGCGGACGATGTCGTTTTCGCCAAAACCGAATGCTGGGCACACTTCATTCTCGTAGTTGTTGTCGTCGTAGAATTCGTCCGAGGACGACACGTGGTAGCAGGCCCAGTCCGGCGCAGCGATGCAAAAAGCCTGCGTCAGCAGAAGAGTGCTTGTCAATCGCGGCACCAACATGACGCCGGTTCCACGCCCCAGCGCCGAAATGGTGCCTGCTGACTTATGTAGACGGTAGTCCCCAAGAGCAGCACTCGGAGCACTCCATTGTTCGTAGCGGACGATGTCATTTTCGCCAAAACCGAATGCTGGGCACACTTCATTCTCGTAGTTGTTGTCGTCGTAAAATTCGTCCGAGGACGACACGTGGTTGCAGGCCCAGTCCGGCGCAGCGATGCAAAAAGCCTGCGTCAGCAGAAAAGTGCTTGTCAATCGCGGCACCAACATGACGCCGGTTCCACGCCCCAGCGCCGAAATGGTGCCTGCTGACTTATGTAGACGGTAGTCCCCAAGAGCAGCACTCGGAGCACTGCATTGTTCGTAGCGGACGATGTCGTTTTCGCCAAAACCGAATGCTGGGCACACTTCATTCTCGTAGTTGTTGTCGTCGTAGAATTCGTCCGAGGACGACACGTGGTAGCAGGCCCAGTCCGGCGCAGCGATGCAAAAAGCCTGCGTCAGCAGAAAAGTGCTTGTCAATCGCGGCACCAACATGACGCCGGTTCCACGCCCCAGCGCCGAAATGGTGCCTGCTGACTTATGTAGACGGTAGTCCCCAAGAGCAGCACTCGGAGCACTCCATTGTTCGTAGCGGACGATGTCGTTTTCGCCAAAACCGAATGCTGGGCACACTTCATTCTCGTAGTTGTTGTCGTCGTAGAATTCGTCCGAGGACGACACGTAGTAGCAGGCCCAGTCCGGCGCAGCGATGCAAAAAGCCTGCGTCAGCAGAAGAGTGCTTGTCAATCGCGGCACCAACATGACGCCGGTTCCACGCCCCAGCGCCGAAATGGTGCCTGCTGACTTATGTAGACGGTAGTCCCCAAGAGCAGCACTCGGAGCACTGCATTGTTCGTAGCGGACGATGTCGTTTTCGCCAAAACCGAATGCTGGGCACACTTCATTCTCGTAGTTGTTGTCGTCGTAGAATTCGTCCGAGGACGACACGTGGTACCAGGCCCAGTCCGGCGCAGCGATGCAAAAAGCCTGCGTCAGCAGAAAAGTGCTTGTCAATCGCGGCACCAACATGACGCCGGTTCCACGCCCCAGCGCCGAAATGGTGCCTGCTGACTTATGTAGACGGTAGTCCCCAAGAGCAGCACTCGGAGCACTGCATTGTTCGTAGCGGACGATGTCGTTTTCGCCAAAACCGAATGCTGGGCACACTTCATTCTCGTAGTTGTTGTCGTCGTAGAATTCGTCCGAGGACGACACGTGGTACCAGGCCCAGTCCGGCGCAGCGATGCAAAAAGCCTGCGTCAGCAGAAAAGTGCTTGTCAATCGCGGCACCAACATGACGCCGGTTCCACGCCCCAGCGCCGAAATGGTGCCTGCTGACTTATGTAGACGGTAGTCCCCAAGAGCAGCACTCGGAGCACTGCATTGTTCGTAGCGGACGATGTCGTTTTCGCCAAAACCGAATGCTGGGCACACTTCATTCTCGTAGTTGTTGTCGTCGTAGAATTCGTCCGAGGACGACACGTGGTAGCAGGCCCAGTCCGGCGCAGCGATGCAAAAAGCCTGCGTCAGCAGGAAAGTGCTTGTCAATCGCGGCACCAACATGACGCCGGTTCCACGCCCCAGCGCCGAAATGGTGCCTGCTGACTTATGTAGACGGTAGTCCCCAAGAGCAGCACTCGGAGCACTGCATTGTTCGTAGCGGACGATGTCGTTTTCGCCAAAACCGAATGCTGGGCACACTTCATTCTCGTAGTTGTTGTCGTCGTAGAATTCGTCCGAGGACGACACGTGGTAGCAGGCCCAGTCCGGCGCAGCGATGCAAAAAGCCTGCGTCAGCAGAAGAGTGCTTGTCAATCGCGGCACCAACATGACGCCGGTTCCACGCCCCAGCGCCGAAATGGTGCCTGCTGACTTATGGAGACGGTAGTCCCCAGGAGCAGCACTCGGAGCACTCCATTGTTCGTAGCGGACGATGTCGTTTTCGCCAAAACCGAATGCTGGGCACACTTCATTCTCGTAGTTGTTGTCGTCGTAGAATTCGTCCGAGGACGACACGTGGTAGCAGGCCCAGTCCGGCGCAGCGATGCAAAAAGCCTGCGTCAGCAGAAAAGTGCTTATCAATCGCGGCACCAACATGACGCCGGTTCCACGCCCCAGCGCCGAAATGGTGCCTGCTGACTTATGTAGACGGAAGTCCCCAAGAGCAGCACTCGCAGCACTCCATTTTTCGTAGCGGACGATGTCGTTTTCGCCAAAACCGAATGCTGGGCACACTTCATTCTCGTAGTTGTTGTCGTCGTAGAATTCGTCCGAGGACGACACGTGGTAGCAGGCCCAGTCCGGCGCAGCGATGCAAAAAGCCTGCGTCAGCAGAAAAGTGCTTGTCAATCGCGGCACCAACATGACGCCGGTTCCACGCCCCAGCGCCGAAATGGTGCCTGCTGACTTATGTAGACGGTAGTCCCCAAGAGCAGCACTCGGCCACTGCATTGTTCGTAGCGGACGATGTCGTTTTCGCCAAAACCGAATGCTGGGCACACTTCATTCTCGTAGTTGTTGTCGTCGTAGAATTCGTCCGAGGACGACACGTGGTAGCAGGCCCAGTCCGGCGCAGCGATGCAAAAAGCCTGCGTCAGCAGAAAAGTGCTTGTCAATCGCGGCACCAACATGACGCCGGTTCCACGCCCCAGCGCCGAAATGGTGGCTGCTGACTTATGTAGACGGTAGTCCCCAAGAGCAGCACTCGGAGCACTCCATTGTTCGTAGCGGACGATGTCGTTTTCGCCAAAACCGAATGCTGGGCACACTTCATTCTCGTAGTTGTTGTCGTCGTAGAATTCGTCCGAGGACGACACGTAGTAGCAGGCCCAGTCCGGCGCAGCGATGCAAAAAGCCTGCGTCAGCAGAAGAGTGCTTGTCAATCGCGGCACCAACATGACGCCGGTTCCACGCCCCAGCGCCGAAATGGTGCCTGCTGACTTATGTAGACGGTAGTCCCCAAGAGCAGCACTCGGAGCACTGCATTGTTCGTAGCGGACGATGTCGTTTTCGCCAAAACCGAATGCTGGGCACACTTCATTCTCGTAGTTGTTGTCGTCGTAGAATTCGTCCGAGGACGACACGTGGTAGCAGGCCCAGTCCGGCGCAGCGATGCAAAAAGCCTGCGTCAGCAGAAAAGTGCTTGTCAATCGCGGCACCAACATGACGCCGGTTCCACGCCCCAGCGCCGAAATGGTGCCTGCTGACTTATGTAGACGGTAGTCCCCAAGAGCAGCACTCGGAGTACTCCATTGTTCGTAGCGGACGATGTCGTTTTCGCCAAAACCGAATGCTGGGCACACTTCATTCTCGTAGTTGTTGTCGTCGTAGAATTCGTCCGAGGACGACACGTAGTAGCAGGCCCAGTCCGGCGCAGCGATGCAAAAAGCCTGCGTCAGCAGAAGAGTGCTTGTCAATCGCGGCACCAACATGACGCCGGTTCCACGCCCCAGCGCCGAAATGGTGCCTGCTGACTTATGTAGACGGTAGTCCCCAAGAGCAGCACTCGGAGCACTGCATTGTTCGTAGCGGACGATGTCGTTTTCGCCAAAACCGAATGCTGGGCACACTTCATTCTCGTAGTTGTTGTCGTCGTAGAATTCGTCCGAGGACGACACGTGGTAGCAGGCCCAGTCCGGCGCAGCGATGCAAAAAGCCTGCGTCAGCAGAAAAGTGCTTGTCAATCGCGGCACCAACATGACGCCGGTTCCACGCCCCAGCGCCGAAATGGTGCCTGCTGACTTATGTAGACGGTAGTCCCCAAGAGCAGCACTCGGCCACTGCATTGTTCGTAGCGGACGATGTCGTTTTCGCCAAAACCGAATGCTGGGCACACTTCATTCTCGTAGTTGTTGTCGTCGTAGAATTCGTCCGAGGACGACACGTGGTAGCAGGCCCAGTCCGGCGCAGCGATGCAAAAAGCCTGCGTCAGCAGAAAAGTGCTTGTCAATCGCGGCACCAACATGACGCCGGTTCCACGCCCCAGCGCCGAAATGGTGGCTGCTGACTTATGTAGACGGTAGTCCCCAAGAGCAGCACTCGGAGCACTCCATTGTTCGTAGCGGACGATGTCGTTTTCGCCAAAACCGAATGCTGGGCACACTTCATTCTCGTAGTTGTTGTCGTCGTAGAATTCGTCCGAGGACGACACGTAGTAGCAGGCCCAGTCCGGCGCAGCGATGCAAAAAGCCTGCGTCAGCAGAAGAGTGCTTGTCAATCGCGGCACCAACATGACGCCGGTTCCTCGCCCCAGCGCCGAAATGGTGCCTGCTGACTTATGTAGACGGTAGTCCCCAAGAGCAGCACTCGGAGCACTGCATTGTTCGTAGCGGACGATGTCGTTTTCGCCAAAACCGAATGCTGGGCACACTTCATTCTCGTAGTTGTTGTCGTCGTAGAATTCGTCCGAGGACGACACGTGGTAGCAGGCCCAGTCCGGCGCAGCGATGCAAAAAGCCTGCGTCAGCAGAAAAGTGCTTGTCAATCGCGGCACCAACATGACGCCGGTTCCACGCCCCAGCGCCGAAATGGTGCCTGCTGACTTATGTAGACGGTAGTCCCCAAGAGCAGCACTCGGAGCACTCCATTGTTCGTAGCGGACGATGTCGTTTTCGCCAAAACCGAATGCTGGGCACACTTCATTCTCGTAGTTGTTGTCGTCGTAGAATTCGTCCGAGGACGACACGTAGTAGCAGGCCCAGTCCGGCGCAGCGATGCAAAAAGCCTGCGTCAGCAGAAGAGTGCTTGTCAATCGCGGCACCAACATGACGCCGGTTCCACGCCCCAGCGCCGAAATGGTGCCTGCTGACTTATGTAGACGGTAGTCCCCAAGAGCAGCACTCGGAGCACTGCATTGTTCGTAGCGGACGATGTCGTTTTCGCCAAAACCGAATGCTGGGCACACTTCATTCTCGTAGTTGTTGTCGTCGTAGAATTCGTCCGAGGACGACACGTGGTACCAGGCCCAGTCCGGCGCAGCGATGCAAAAAGCCTGCGTCAGCAGAAAAGTGCTTGTCAATCGCGGCACCAACATGACGCCGGTTCCACGCCCCAGCGCCGAAATGGTGCCTGCTGACTTATGTAGACGGTAGTCCCCAAGAGCAGCACTCGGAGCACTGCATTGTTCGTAGCGGACGATGTCGTTTTCGCCAAAACCGAATGCTGGGCACACTTCATTCTCGTAGTTGTTGTCGTCGTAGAATTCGTCCGAGGACGACACGTGGTAGCAGGCCCAGTCCGGCGCAGCGATGCAAAAAGCCTGCGTCAGCAGGAAAGTGCTTGTCAATCGCGGCACCAACATGACGCCGGTTCCACGCCCCAGCGCCGAAATGGTGCCTGCTGACTTATGTAGACGGTAGTCCCCAAGAGCAGCACTCGGAGCACTGCATTGTTCGTAGCGGACGATGTCGTTTTCGCCAAAACCGAATGCTGGGCACACTTCATTCTCGTAGTTGTTGTCGTCGTAGAATTCGTCCGAGGACGACACGTGGTAGCAGGCCCAGTCCGGCGCAGCGATGCAAAAAGCCTGCGTCAGCAGAAGAGTGCTTGTCAATCGCGGCACCAACATGACGCCGGTTCCACGCCCCAGCGCCGAAATGGTGCCTGCTGACTTATGGAGACGGTAGTCCCCAGGAGCAGCACTCGGAGCACTCCATTGTTCGTAGCGGACGATGTCGTTTTCGCCAAAACCGAATGCTGGGCACACTTCATTCTCGTAGTTGTTGTCGTCGTAGAATTCGTCCGAGGACGACACGTGGTAGCAGGCCCAGTCCGGCGCAGCGATGCAAAAAGCCTGCGTCAGCAGAAAAGTGCTTATCAATCGCGGCACCAACATGACGCCGGTTCCACGCCCCAGCGCCGAAATGGTGCCTGCTGACTTATGTAGACGGTAGTCCCCAAGAGCAGCACTCGCAGCACTCCATTTTTCGTAGCGGACGATGTCGTTTTCGCCAAAACCGAATGCTGGGCACACTTCATTCTCGTAGTTGTTGTCGTCGTAGAATTCGTCCGAGGACGACACGTGGTAGCAGGCCCAGTCCGGCGCAGCGATGCAAAAAGCCTGCGTCAGCAGAAAAGTGCTTGTCAATCGCGGCACCAACATGACGCCGGTTCCACGCCCCAGCGCCGAAATGGTGCCTGCTGACTTATGTAGACGGTAGTCCCCAAGAGCAGCACTCGGCCACTGCATTGTTCGTAGCGGACGATGTCGTTTTCGCCAAAACCGAATGCTGGGCACACTTCATTCTCGTAGTTGTTGTCGTCGTAGAATTCGTCCGAGGACGACACGTGGTAGCAGGCCCAGTCCGGCGCAGCGATGCAAAAAGCCTGCGTCAGCAGAAAAGTGCTTGTCAATCGCGGCACCAACATGACGCCGGTTCCACGCCCCAGCGCCGAAATGGTGCCTGCTGACTTATGTAGACGGTAGTCCCCAAGAGCAGCACTCGGAGCACTCCATTGTTCGTAGCGGACGATGTCGTTTTCGCCAAAACCGAATGCTGGGCACACTTCATTCTCGTAGTTGTTGTCGTCGTAGAATTCGTCCGAGGACGACACGTAGTAGCAGGCCCAGTCCGGCGCAGCGATGCAAAAAGCCTGCGTCAGCAGAAGAGTGCTTGTCAATCGCGGCACCAACATGACGCCGGTTCCACGCCCCAGCGCCGAAATGGTGCCTGCTGACTTATGTAGACGGTAGTCCCCAAGAGCAGCACTCGGAGCACTGCATTGTTCGTAGCGGACGATGTCGTTTTCGCCAAAACCGAATGCTGGGCACACTTCATTCTCGTAGTTGTTGTCGTCGTAGAATTCGTCCGAGGACGACACGTGGTAGCAGGCCCAGTCCGGCGCAGCGATGCAAAAAGCCTGCGTCAGCAGAAAAGTGCTTGTCAATCGCGGCACCAACATGACGCCGGTTCCACGCCCCAGCGCCGAAATGGTGCCTGCTGACTTATGTAGACGGTAGTCCCCAAGAGCAGCACTCGGAGCACTGCATTGTTCGTAGCGGACGATGTCGTTTTCGCCAAAACCGAATGCTGGGCACACTTCATTCTCGTAGTTGTTGTCGTCGTAGAATTCGTCCGAGGACGACACGTGGTAGCAGGCCTAGTCCGGCGCAGCGATGCAAAAAGCCTGCGTCAGCAGAAGAGTGCTTGTCAATCGCGGCACCAACATGACGCCGGTTCCACGCCCCAGCGCCGAAATGGTGCCTGCTGACTTATGTAGACGGTAGTCCCCAAGAGCAGCACTCGGAGCACTGCATTGTTCGTAGCGGACGATGTCGTTTTCGCCAAAACCGAATGCTGGGCACACTTCATTCTCGTAGTTGTTGTCGTCGTAGAATTCGTCCGAGGACGACACGTGGTAGCAGGCCCAGTCCGGCGCAGCGATGCAAAAAGCCTGCGTCAGCAGGAAAGTGCTTGTCAATCGCGGCACCAACATGACGCCGGTTCCACGCCCCAGCGCCGAAATGGTGCCTGCTGACTTATGTAGACGGTAGTCCCCAAGAGCAGCACTCGGAGCACTGCATTGTTCGTAGCGGACGATGTCGTTTTCGCCAAAACCGAATGCTGGGCACACTTCATTCTCGTAGTTGTTGTCGTCGTAGAATTCGTCCGAGGACGACACGTGGTAGCAGGCCCAGTCCGGCGCAGCGATGCAAAAAGCCTGCGTCAGCAGAAGAGTGCTTGTCAATCGCGGCACCAACATGACGCCGGTTCCACGCCCCAGCGCCGAAATGGTGCCTGCTGACTTATGTAGACGGTAGTCCCCAGGAGCAGCACTCGGAGCACTCCATTGTTCGTAGCGGACGATGTCGTTTTCGCCAAAACCGAATGCTGGGCACACTTCATTCTCGTAGTTGTTGTCGTCGTAGAATTCGCCCGAGGACGACACGTGGTAGCAGGCCCAGCCCGGCGCAGCGATGCAAAAAGCCTGCGTCAGCAGAAAAGTGCTTATCAATCGCGGCACCAACATGACGCCGGTTCCACGCCCCAGCGCCGAAATGGTGCCTGCTGACTTATGTAGACGGTAGTCCCCAAGAGCAGCACTCGGAGCACTCCATTGTTCGTAGCGGACGATGTCGTTTTCGCCAAAACCAAATGCTGGGCACACTTCATTCTCGTAGTTGTTGTCGTCGTAGAATTCGTCCGAGGACGACACGTGGTAGCAGGCCCAGTCCGGCGCAGCGATGCAAAAAGCCTGCGTCAGCAGAAGAGTGCTTGTCAATCGCGGCACCAACATGACGCCGGTTCCACGCCCCAGCGCCGAAATGGTGCCTGCTGACTTATGTAGACGGTAGTCCCCAAGAGCAGCACTCGGAGCACTGCATTGTTCGTAGCGGACGATGTCGTTTTCGCCAAAACCGAATGCTGGGCACACTTCATTCTCGTAGTTGTTGTCGTCGTAGAATTCGTCCGAGGACGACACGTGGTAGCAGGCCCAGTCCGGCGCAGCGATGCAAAAAGCCTGCGTCAGCAGAAAAGTGCTTGTCAATCGCGGCACCAACATGACGCCGGTTCCACGCCCCAGCGCCGAAATGGTGCCTGCTGACTTATGTAGACGGTAGTCCCCAAGAGCAGCACTCGGAGCACTCCATTGTTCGTAGCGGGCGATGTCGTTTTCGCCAAAACCGAATGCTGGGCACACTTCATTCTCGTAGTTGTTGTCGTCGTAGAATTCGTCCGAGGACGACACGTGGTAGCAGGCCCAGTCCGGCGCAGCGATGCAAAAAGCCTGCGTCAGCAGAAAAGTGCCTGTCCATCGCGGCACCAACATGACGCCGGTTCCACGCCCCAGCGCCGAAATGGTGCCTGCTGACTTATGTAGACGGTAGTCCCCAAGAGCAGCACTCGGAGCACTCCATTGTACGTAGCGGACGATGTCGTTTTCGCCAAAACCGAATGCTGGGCACACTTCATTCTCGTAGTTGTTGTCGTCGTAGAATTCGTCCGAGGACGACTCGTGGTAGCAGGCCCAGTCCGGCGCAGCGATGCAAAAAGCCTGCGTCAGCAGAAGAGTGCTTGTCAATCGCGGCACCAACATGACGCCGGTTCCACGCCCCAGCGCCGAAATGGTGCCTGCTGACTTATGTAGACGGTAGTCCCCAAGAGCAGCACTCGGAGCACTGCATTGTTCGTAGCGGACGATGTCGTTTTCGCCAAAACCGAATGCTGGGCACACTTCATTCTCGTAGTTGTTGTCGTCGTAGAATTCGTCCGAGGACGACACGTGGTAGCAGGCCCAGTCCGGCGCAGCGATGCAAAAAGCCTGCGTCAGCAGAAGCGTGCTTGTCAATCGCGGCACCAACATGACGCCGGCTCCACGCCCCAGCGCCGAAATGGTGCCTGCTGACTTATGTAGACGGTAGTCCCCAAGAGCAGCACTCGGAGCACTCCATTGTTCGTAGCGGACGATGTCGTTTTCGCCAAAACCAATTGCTGGGCAAACTTCATTCTCGTAGTTGTTGTCGTCGTAGAATTCGTCCGAGGACGACACGTGGTAGCAGGCCCAGTCCGGCGCAGCGATGCAAAAAGCCTGCGTCAGCAGAAAAGTGCTTGTCAATCGCGGCACCAACATGACGCCGGTTCCACGCCCCAGCGCCGAAATGGTGCCTGCTGACTTATGTAGACGGTAGTCCCCAAGAGCAGCACTCGGAGCACTCTATTGTTCGTGGCGGACGATGTCGTTTTCGCCAAAACCGAATGCTGGGCACACTTCATTCTTGTAGTTGTTGTCGTCGTAGAATTCGTCCGAGGACGACACGTGGTAGCAGGCCCAGTCCGGCGCAGCGATGCAAAAAGCCTGTGTCAGCAGAAGAGTGCTTGTCAATCGCGGCACCAACATGACGCCGGTTCCACGCCCCAGCGCCGAAATGGTGCCTGCTGACTTATGTAGACGGTAGTCCCCAAGAGCAGCACTCGGAGCACTGCATTGTTCGTAGCGGACGATGTCGTTTTCGCCAAAACCGAATGCTGGGCACACTTCATTCTCGTAGTTGTTGTCGTCATAGAATTCGTCCGAGGACGACACGTGGTAGCAGGCCCAGTCCGGCGCAGCGATGCAAAAAGCCTGCGTCAGCAGAAGAGTGCTTGTCAATCGCGGCACCAACATGACGCCGGCTCCACGCCCCAGCGCCGAAATGGTGCCTGCTGACTTATGTAGACGGTAGTCCCCAAGAGCAGCACTCGGAGCACTGCATTGTTCGTAGCGGACGATGTCGTTTTCGCCAAAACCGAATGCTGGGCACACTTCATTCTCGTAGTTGTTGTCGTCGTAGAATTCGTCCGAGGACGACACGTGGTAGCAGGCCCAGTCCGGCGCAGCGATGCAAAAAGCCTGCGTCAGCAGAAGAGTGCTTGTCAATCGCGGCACCAACATGACGCCGGTTCCACGCCCCAGCGCCGAAATGGTGCCTGCTGACTTATGTAGACGGTAGTCCCCAAGAGCAGAACTCGGAGCACTCCATTGTTCGTAGCGGACGATGTCGTTTTCGCCAAAACCGAATGCTGGGCACACTTCATTCTTGTAGTTGTTGTCGTCGTAGAATTCGTCCGAGGACGACACGTGGTAGCAGGCCCAGTCCGGCGCAGCGATGCAAAAAGCCTGCGTCAGCAGAAGAGTGCTTGTCAATGGCGGCACCAACATGACGCCGGCTCCACGCCCCAGCGCCGAAATGGTGCCTGCTGACTTATGTAGACGGTAGTCCCCAAGAGCAGCACTCGGAGCACTGCATTGTTCGTAGCGGACGATGTCGTTTTCGCCAAAACCGAATGCTGGGCACACTTCATTCTCGTAGTTGTTGTCGTCGTAGAATTCGTCCGAGGACGACACGTGGTAGCAGGCCCAGTCCGGCGCAGCGATGCAAAAAGCCTGCGTCAGCAGAAGAGTGCTTGTCAATCGCGGCACCAACATGACGCCGGCTCCACGCCCCAGCGCCGAAATGGTGCCTGCTGACTTATGTAGACGGTAGTCCCCAAGAGCAGCACTCGGAGCACTGCATTGTTCGTAGCGGACGATGTCGTTTTCGCCAAAACCGAATGCTGGGCACACTTCATTCTCGTAGTTGTTGTCGTCGTAGAATTCGTCCGAGGACGACACGTGGTAGCAGGCCCAGTCCGGCGCAGCGATGCAAAAAGCCTGCGTCAGCAGAAGAGTGCTTGTCAATCGCGGCACCAACATGACGCCGGTTCCACGCCCCAGCGCCGAAATGGTGCCTGCTGACTTATGTAGACGGTAGTCCCCAAGAGCAGCACTCGGAGCACTGCATTGTTCGTAGCGGACGATGTCGTTTTCGCCAAAACCGAATGCTGGGCACACTTCATTCTCGTAGTTGTTGTCGTCGTAGAATTCGTCCGAGGACGACACGTGGTAGCAGGCCCAGTCCGGCGCAGCGATACAAAAAGCCTGCGTCAGCAGAAGAGTGCTTGTCAATCGCGGCACCAACATGACGCCGGCTCCAAGCCCCGGCGCCGAAATGGTGCCTGCTGACTTATGTAGACGGTAGTCCCCAAGAGCAGCACTCGGAGCACTGCATTGTTCGTAGCGGACGATGTCGTTTTCGCCAAAACCGAATGCTGGGCACACTTCATTCTCGTAGTTGCTGTCGTCGTAGAATTCGTCCGAGGACGACACGTGGTAGCAGGCCCAGTCCGGCGCAGCGATGCAAAAAGCCTGCGTCGGCAGAAGAGTGCTTGTCAATCGCGGCACCAACATGACGCCGGTTGCACGCCCCAGCGCCGAAATGGTGCCTGCTGACTTATGTAGACGGTAGTCCCCAAGAGCAGCACTCGGAGCACTGCATTGTTCGTAGCGGACGATGTCGTTTTCGCCAAAACCGAATGCTGGGCACACTTCATTCTCGTAGTTGTTGTCGTCGTAGAATTCGTCCGAGGACGACACGTGGTAGCAGGCCCAGTCCGGCGCAGCGATGCAAAAAGCCTGCGTCAGCAGAAAAGTGCTTGTCAATCGCGGCACCAACATGACGCCGGTTCCACGCCCCAGCGCCGAAATGGTGCCTGCTGACTTATGTAGACGGTAGTCCCCAAGAGCAGCACTCGGAGCACTGCATTGTTCGTAGCGGACGATGTCGTTTTCACCAAAACCGAATGCTGGGCACACTTCATTCTCGTAGTTGTTGTCGTCGTAGAATTCGTCCGAGGACGACACGTGGTAGCAGGCCCAGTCCGGCGCAGCGATGCAAAAAGCCTGCGTCAGCAGAAAAGTGCTTGTCAATCGCGGCACCAACATGACGCCGGTTCCACGCCCCAGCGCCGAAATGGTGCCTGCTGACTTATGTAGACGGTAGTCCCCAAGAGCAGCACTCGGAGCACTCCATTGTTCGTAGCGGACGATGTCGTTTTCGCCAAAACCGAATGCTGGGCACACTTCATTCTCGTAGTTGTTGTCGTCGTAGAATTCGTCTGAGGACGACACGTGGTAGCAGGCCCAGTCCGGCGCAGCGATGCAAAAAGCCTGCGTCAGCAGAAAAGTGCTTGTCAATCGCGGCACCAACATGACGCCGGTTCCACGCCCCAGCGCCGAAATGGTGCCTGCTGACTTATGTAGACGGTAGTCCCCAAGAGCAGCACTCGGAGCACTGCATTGTTCGTAGCGGACGATGTCGTTTTCGCCAAAACCGAATGCTGGGCACACTTCATTCTCGTAGTTGTTGTCGTCGTAGAATTCGTCCGAGGACGACACGTGGTAGCAGGCCCAGTCCGGCGCAGCGATGGAAAAAGCCTGCGTCAGCAGAAAAGTGCTTGTCAATCGCGGCACCAACATGACGCCGGTTCCACGCCCCAGCGCCGAAATGGTGCCTGCTGACTTATGTAGACGGTAGTCCCCAAGAGCAGCACTCGGAGCACTGCATTGTTCGTAGCGGACGATGTCGTTTTCGCCAAAACCGAATGCTGGGCACACTTCATTCTCGTAGTTGTTGTCGTCGTAGAATTCGTCCGAGGACGACACGTGGTAGCAGGCCCAGTCCGGCGCAGCGGTGCAAAAAGCCTGCGTCAGCAGAAAAGTGCTTGTCAATCGCGGCACCAACATGACGCCGGTCCCACGCCCCAGCGCCGAAATGGTGCCTGCTGACTTATGTAGACGGTAGTCCCCAAGAGCAGCACTCGGAGCACTGCATTGTTCGTAGCGGACGATGTCGTTTTCGCCAAAACCGAATGCTGGGCACACTTCATTCTCGTAGTTGTTGTCGTCGTAGAATTCGTCCGAGGACGACACGTGGTAGCAGGCCCAGTCCGGCGCAGCGATGCAAAAAGCCTGCGTCAGCAGAAAAGTGCTTGTCAATCGCGGCACCAACATGACGTCGGTTCCACGCCCCAGCGCCGAAATGGTGCCTGCTGACTTATGTAGACGGTAGTCCCCAAGAGCAGCACTCGGAGCACTGCATTGTTCGTAGCGGACGATGTCGTTTTCGCCAAAACCGAATGCTGGGCACACTTCATTCTCGTAGTTGTTGTCGTCGTAGAATTCGTCCGAGGACGACACGTGGTAGCAGGCCCAGTCCGGCGCAGCGATGCAAAAAGCCTGCGTCAGCAGAAGAGTGCTTGTCAATCGCGGCACCAACATGACGCCGGTTCCACGCCCCAGCGCCGAAATGGTGCCTGCTGACTTATGTAGACGGTAGTCCCCAAGAGCAGCACTCGGAGCACTCCATTGTTCGTAGCGGACGATGTCGTTTTCGCCAAAACCGAATGCTGGGCACACTTCATTCTCGTAGTTGTTGTCGTCGTAGAATTCGTCCGAGGACGACACGTGGTAGCAGGCCCAGTCCGGCGCAGCGATGCAAAAAGCCTGCGTCAGCAGAAGAGTGCTTGTCAATCGCGGCACCAACATGACGCCGGTTCCACGCCCCAGCGCCGAAATGGTGCCTGCTGACTTATGTAGACGGTAGTCCCCAAGAGCAGCACTCGGAGGACTGCATTGTTCGTAGCGGACGATGTCGTTTTCGCCAAAACCGAATGCTGGGCACACTTCATTCTCGTAGTTGTTGTCGTCGTAGAATTCGTCCGAGGACGACACGGGGTAGCAGGCCCAGTCCGGCGCAGCGATGCAAAAAGCCTGCGTCGGCAGAAGAGTGCTTGTCAATCGCGGCACCAACATGACGCCGGCTCCACGCCCCAGCGCCGAAATGGTGCCTGCTGACTTATGTAGACGGTAGTCCCCAAGAGCAGCACTCGGAGCACTGCATTGTTCGTAGCGGACGATGTCGTTTTCGCCAAAACCGAATGCTGGGCACACTTCATTCTCGTAGTTGTTGTCGTCGTAGAATTCGTCCGAGGACGACACGTGGTAGCAGGCCCAGTCCGGCGCAGCGATGCAAAAAGCCTGCGTCAGCAGAAGAGTGCTTGTCAATCGCGGCACCAACATGACGCCGGTTCCACGCCCCAGCGCCGAAATGGTGCCTGCTGACTTATGTAGACGGTAGTCCCCAAGAGCAGCACTCGGAGCACTGCATTGTTCGTAGCGGACGATGTCGTTTTCGCCAAAACCGAATGCTGGGCACACTTCATTCTCGTAGTTGTTGTCGTCGTAGAATTCGTCCGAGGACGACACGTGGTAGCAGGCCCAGTCCGGCGCAGCGGTGCAAAAAGCCTGCGTCAGCAGAAAAGTGCTTGTCAATCGCGGCACCAACATGACGCCGGTTCCACGCCCCAGCGCCGAAATGGTGCCTGCTGACTTATGTAGACGGTAGTCCCCAAGAGCAGCACTCGGAGCACTGCATTGTTCGTAGCGGACGATGTCGTTTTCGCCAAAACCGAATGCTGGGCACACTTCATTTTCGTAGTTGTTGTCGTCGTAGAATTCGTCCGAGGACGACACGTGGTAGCAGGCCCAGTCCGGCGCAGCGATGCAAAAAGCCTGCGTCAGCAGAAAAGTGCTTGTCAATCGCGGCACCAACATGACGCCGGTTCCACGCCCCAGCGCCGAAATGGTGCCTGCTGACTTATGTAGACGGTAGTCCCCAAGAGCAGCACTCGGAGCACTGCATTGTTCGTAGCGGACGATGTCGTTTTCGCCAAAACCGAATGCTGGGCACACTTCATTCTCGTAGTTGTTGTCGTCGTAGAATTCGTCCGAGGACGACACGTGGTAGCAGGCCCAGTCCGGCGCAGCGATGCAAAAAGCCTGCGTCAGCAGAAGAGTGCTTGTCAATCGCGGCACCAACATGACGCCGGTTCCACGCCCCAGCGCCGAAATGGTGCCTGCTGACTTATGTAGACGGTAGTCCCCAAGAGCAGCACTCGGAGCACTCCATTGTTCGTAGCGGACGATGTCGTTTTCGCCAAAACCGAATGCTGGGCACACTTCATTCTCGTAGTTGTTGTCGTCGTAGAATTCGTCCGAGGACGACACGTGGTAGCAGGCCCAGTCCAGCGCAGCGATGCAAAAAGCCTGCGTCAGCAGAAAAGTGCTTGTCAATCGCGGCACCAACATGACGCCGGTTCCACGCCCCAGCGCCGAAATGGTGCCTGCTGACTTATGTAGACGGTAGTCCCCAAGAGCAGCACTCGGAGCACTGCATTGTTCGTAGCGGACGATGTCGTTTTCGCCAAAACCGAATGCTGGGCACACTTCATTCTCGTAGTTGTTGTCGTCGTAGAATTCGTCCGAGGACGACACGTGGTAGCAGGCCCAGTCCGGCGCAGCGATGCAAAAAGCCTGCGTCAGCAGAAGAGTGCTTGTCAATCGCGGCACCAACATGACGCCGGTTCCACGCCCCAGCGCCGAAATGGTGCCTGCTGACTTATGTAGACGGTAGTCCCCAAGAGCAGCACTCGGAGCACTGCATTGTTCGTAGCGGACGATGTCGTTTTCGCCAAAACCGAATGCTGGGCACACTTCATTCTCGTAGTTGTTGTCGTCGTAGAATTCGTCCGAGGACGACACGTGGTAGCAGGCCCAGTCCGGCGCAGCGATGCAAAAAGCCTGCGTCGGCAGAAGAGTGCTTGTCAATCGCGGCACCAACATGACGCCGGCTCCACGCCCCAGCGCCGAAATGGTGCCTGCTGACTTATGTAGACGGTAGTCCCCAAGAGCAGCACTCGGAGCACTGCATTGTTCGTAGCGGACGATGTCGTTTTCGCCAAAACCGAATGCTGGGCACACTTCATTCTCGTAGTTGTTGTCGTCGTAGAATTCGTCCGAGGACGACACGTGGTAGCAGGCCCAGTCCGGCGCAGCGATGCAAAAAGCCTGCGTCAGCAGAAGAGTGCTTGTCAATCGCGGCACCAACATGACGCCGGTTCCACGCCCCAGCGCCGAAATGGTGCCTGCTGACTTATGTAGACGGTAGTCCCCAAGAGCAGCACTCGGAGCACTGCATTGTTCGTAGCGGACGATGTCGTTTTCGCCAAAACCGAATGCTGGGCACACTTCATTCTCGTAGTTGTTGTCGTCGTAGAATTTGTCCGAGGACGACACGTGGTAGCAGGCCCAGTCCGGCGCAGCGATGCAAAAAGCCTGCGTCAGCAGAAGAGTGCTTGTCAATCGCGGCACCAACATGACGCCGGTTCCACGCCCCAGCGCCGAAATGGTGCCTGCTGACTTATGTAGACGGTAGTCCGCAAGAGCAGCACTCGGAGCACTCCATTGTTCGTAGCGGACGATGTCGTTTTCGCCAAAACCGAATGCTGGGCACACTTCATTCTCGTAGTTGTTGTCGTCGTAGAATTCGTCCGAGGACGACACGTGGTAGCAGGCCCAGTCCGGCGCAGCGATGCAAAAAGCCTGCGTCAGCAGAAAAGTGCTTGTCAATCGCGGCACCAACATGACGCCGGTTCCACGCCCCAGCGCCGAAATGGTGCCTGCTGACTTATGTAGACGGTAGTCCGCAAGAGCAGCACCCGGAGCACTCCATTGTTCGTAGCGGACGATGTCGTTTTCGCCAAAACCGAATGCTGGGCACACTTCATTCTCGTAGTTGTTGTCGTCGTAGAATTCGTCCGAGGACGACACGTGGTAGCAGGCCCAGTCCGGCGCAGCGATGCAAAAAGCCTGCGTCAGCAGAAGAGTGCTTGTCAATCGCGGCACCAACATGACGCCGGTTCCACGCCCCAGCGCCGAAATGGTGCCTGCTGACTTATGTAGACGGTAGTCCCCAAGAGCAGCACTCGGAGCACTGCATTGTTCGTAGCGGACGATGTCGTTTTCGCCAAAACCGAATGCTGGGCACACTTCATTCTCGTAGTTGTTGTCGTCGTAGAATTCGTCCGAGGACGACACGTGGTAGCAGGCCCAGTCCGGCGCAGCGATGCAAAAAGCCTGCGTCAGCAGAAGAGTGCTTGTCAATCGCGGCACCAACATGACGCCGGCTCCAAGCCCCGGCGCCGAAATGGTGCCTGCTGACTTATGTAGACGGTAGTCCCCAAGAGCAGCACTCGGAGCACTGCATTGTTCGTAGCGGACGATGTCGTTTTCGCCAAAACCGAATGCTGGGCACACTTCATTCTCGTAGTTGCTGTCGTCGTAGAATTCGTCCGAGGACGACACGTGGTAGCAGGCCCAGTCCGGCGCAGCGATGCAAAAAGCCTGCGTCGGCAGAAGAGTGCTTGTCAATCGCGGCACCAACATGACGCCGGTTGCACGCCCCAGCGCCGAAATGGTGCCTGCTGACTTATGTAGACGGTAGTCCCCAAGAGCAGCACTCGGAGCACTGCATTGTTCGTAGCGGACGATGTCGTTTTCGCCAAAACCGAATGCTGGGCACACTTCATTCTCGTAGTTGTTGTCGTCGTAGAATTCGTCCGAGGACGACACGTGGTAGCAGGCCCAGTCCGGCGCAGCGATGCAAAAAGCCTGCGTCAGCAGAAAAGTGCTTGTCAATCGCGGCACCAACATGACGCCGGTTCCACGCCCCAGCGCCGAAATGGTGCCTGCTGACTTATGTAGACGGTAGTCCCCAAGAGCAGCACTCGGAGCACTGCATTGTTCGTAGCGGACGATGTCGTTTTCGCCAAAACCGAATGCTGGGCACACTTCATTCTCGTAGTTGTTGTCGTCGTAGAATTCGTCCGAGGACGACACGTGGTAGCAGGCCCAGTCCGGCGCAGCGATGCAAAAAGCCTGCGTCAGCAGAAAAGTGCTTGTCAATCGCGGCACCAACATGACGCCGGTTCCACGCCCCAGCGCCGAAATGGTGCCTGCTGACTTATGTAGACGGTAGTCCCCAAGAGCAGCACTCGGAGCACTCCATTGTTCGTAGCGGACGATGTCGTTTTCGCCAAAACCGAATGCTGGGCACACTTCATTCTCGTAGTTGTTGTCGTCGTAGAATTCGTCCGAGGACGACACGTGGTAGCAGGCCCAGTCCGGCGCAGCGATGCAAAAAGCCTGCGTCAGCAGAAAAGTGCTTGTCAATCGCGGCACCAACATGACGCCGGTTCCACACCCCAGCGCCGAAATGGTGCCTGCTGACTTATGTAGACGGTAGTCCCCAAGAGCAGCACTCGGAGCACTGCATTGTTCGTAGCGGACGATGTCGTTTTCGCCAAAACCGAATGCTGGGCACACTTCATTCTCGTAGTTGTTGTCGTCGTAGAATTCGTCCGAGGACGACACGTGGTAGCAGGCCCAGTCCGGCGCAGCGATGGAAAAAGCCTGCGTCAGCAGAAAAGTGCTTGTCAATCGCGGCACCAACATGACGCCGGTTCCACGCCCCAGCGCCGAAATGGTGCCTGCTGACTTATGTAGACGGTAGTCCCCAAGAGCAGCACTCGGAGCACTGCATTGTTCGTAGCGGACGATGTCGTTTTCGCCAAAACCGAATGCTGGGCACACTTCATTCTCGTAGTTGTTGTCGTCGTAGAATTCGTCCGAGGACGACACGTGGTAGCAGGCCCAGTCCGGCGCAGCGGTGCAAAAAGCCTGCGTCAGCAGAAAAGTGCTTGTCAATCGCGGCACCAACATGACGCCGGTCCCACGCCCCAGCGCCGAAATGGTGCCTGCTGACTTATGTAGACGGTAGTCCCCAAGAGCAGCACTCGGAGCACTGCATTGTTCGTAGCGGACGATGTCGTTTTCGCCAAAACCGAATGCTGGGCACACTTCATTCTCGTAGTTGTTGTCGTCGTAGAATTCGTCCGAGGACGACACGTGGTAGCAGGCCCAGTCCGGCGCAGCGATGCAAAAAGCCTGCGTCAGCAGAAAAGTGCTTGTCAATCGCGGCACCAACATGACGTCGGTTCCACGCCCCAGCGCCGAAATGGTGCCTGCTGACTTATGTAGACGGTAGTCCCCAAGAGCAGCACTCGGAGCACTGCATTGTTCGTAGCGGACGATGTCGTTTTCGCCAAAACCGAATGCTGGGCACACTTCATTCTCGTAGTTGTTGTCGTCGTAGAATTCGTCCGAGGACGACACGTGGTAGCAGGCCCAGTCCGGCGCAGCGATGCAAAAAGCCTGCGTCAGCAGAAGAGTGCTTGTCAATCGCGGCACCAACATGACGCCGGTTCCACGCCCCAGCGCCGAAATGGTGCCTGCTGACTTATGTAGACGGTAGTCCCCAAGAGCAGCACTCGGAGCACTCCATTGTTCGTAGCGGACGATGTCGTTTTCGCCAAAACCGAATGCTGGGCACACTTCATTCTCGTAGTTGTTGTCGTCGTAGAATTCGTCCGAGGACGACACGTGGTAGCAGGCCCAGTCCGGCGCAGCGATGCAAAAAGCCTGCGTCAGCAGAAGAGTGCTTGTCAATCGCGGCACCAACATGACGCCGGTTCCACGCCCCAGCGCCGAAATGGTGCCTGCTGACTTATGTAGACGGTAGTCCCCAAGAGCAGCACTCGGAGGACTGCATTGTTCGTAGCGGACGATGTCGTTTTCGCCAAAACCGAATGCTGGGCACACTTCATTCTCGTAGTTGTTGTCGTCGTAGAATTCGTCCGAGGACGACACGGGGTAGCAGGCCCAGTCCGGCGCAGCGATGCAAAAAGCCTGCGTCGGCAGAAGAGTGCTTGTCAATCGCGGCACCAACATGACGCCGGCTCCACGCCCCAGCGCCGAAATGGTGCCTGCTGACTTATGTAGACGGTAGTCCCCAAGAGCAGCACTCGGAGCACTGCATTGTTCGTAGCGGACGATGTCGTTTTCGCCAAAACCGAATGCTGGGCACACTTCATTCTCGTAGTTGTTGTCGTCGTAGAATTCGTCCGAGGACGACACGTGGTAGCAGGCCCAGTCCGGCGCAGCGATGCAAAAAGCCTGCGTCAGCAGAAGAGTGCTTGTCAATCGCGGCACCAACATGACGCCGGTTCCACGCCCCAGCGCCGAAATGGTGCCTGCTGACTTATGTAGACGGTAGTCCCCAAGAGCAGCACTCGGAGCACTGCATTGTTCGTAGCGGACGATGTCGTTTTCGCCAAAACCGAATGCTGGGCACACTTCATTCTCGTAGTTGTTGTCGTCGTAGAATTCGTCCGAGGACGACACGTGGTAGCAGGCCCAGACCGGCGCAGCGGTGCAAAAAGCCTGCGTCAGCAGAAAAGTGCTTGTCAATCGCGGCACCAACATGACGCCGGTTCCACGCCCCAGCGCCGAAATGGTGCCTGCTGACTTATGTAGACGGTAGTCCCCAAGAGCAGCACTCGGAGCACTGCATTGTTCGTAGCGGACGATGTCGTTTTCGCCAAAACCGAATGCTGGGCACACTTCATTTTCGTAGTTGTTGTCGTCGTAGAATTCGTCCGAGGACGACACGTGGTAGCAGGCCCAGTCCGGCGCAGCGATGCAAAAAGCCTGCGTCAGCAGAAAAGTGCTTGTCAATCGCGGCACCAACATGACGCCGGTTCCACGCCCCAGCGCCGAAATGGTGCCTGCTGACTTATGTAGACGGTAGTCCCCAAGAGCAGCACTCGGAGCACTGCATTGTTCGTAGCGGACGATGTCGTTTTCGCCAAAACCGAATGCTGGGCACACTTCATTCTCGTAGTTGTTGTCGTCGTAGAATTCGTCCGAGGACGACACGTGGTAGCAGGCCCAGTCCGGCGCAGCGATGCAAAAAGCCTGCGTCAGCAGAAGAGTGCTTGTCAATCGCGGCACCAACATGACGCCGGTTCCACGCCCCAGCGCCGAAATGGTGCCTGCTGACTTATGTAGACGGTAGTCCCCAAGAGCAGCACTCGGAGCACTCCATTGTTCGTAGCGGACGATGTCGTTTTCGCCAAAACCGAATGCTGGGCACACTTCATTCTCGTAGTTGTTGTCGTCGTAGAATTCGTCCGAGGACGACACGTGGTAGCAGGCCCAGTCCGGCGCAGCGATGCAAAAAGCCTGCGTCAGCAGAAAAGTGCTTGTCAATCGCGGCACCAACATGACGCCGGTTCCACGCCCCAGCGCCGAAATGGTGCCTGCTGACTTATGTAGACGGTAGTCCCCAAGAGCAGCACTCGGAGCACTGCATTGTTCGTAGCGGACGATGTCGTTTTCGCCAAAACCGAATGCTGGGCACACTTCATTCTCGTAGTTGTTGTCGTCGTAGAATTCGTCCGAGGACGACACGTGGTAGCAGGCCCAGTCCGGCGCAGCGATGCAAAAAGCCTGCGTCAGCAGAAGAGTGCTTGTCAATCGCGGCACCAACATGACGCCGGTTCCACGCCCCAGCGCCGAAATGGTGCCTGCTGACTTATGTAGACGGTAGTCCCCAAGAGCAGCACTCGGAGCACTGCATTGTTCGTAGCGGACGATGTCGTTTTCGCCAAAACCGAATGCTGGGCACACTTCATTCTCGTAGTTGTTGTCGTCGTAGAATTCGTCCGAGGACGACACGTGGTAGCAGGCCCAGTCCGGCGCAGCGATGCAAAAAGCCTGCGTCGGCAGAAGAGTGCTTGTCAATCGCGGCACCAACATGACGCCGGCTCCACGCCCCAGCGCCGAAATGGTGCCTGCTGACTTATGTAGACGGTAGTCCCCAAGAGCAGCACTCGGAGCACTGCATTGTTCGTAGCGGACGATGTCGTTTTCGCCAAAACCGAATGCTGGGCACACTTCATTCTCGTAGTTGTTGTCGTCGTAGAATTCGTCCGAGGACGACACGTGGTAGCAGGCCCAGTCCGGCGCAGCGATGCAAAAAGCCTGCGTCAGCAGAAGAGTGCTTGTCAATCGCGGCACCAACATGACGCCGGTTCCACGCCCCAGCGCCGAAATGGTGCCTGCTGACTTATGTAGACGGTAGTCCCCAAGAGCAGCACTCGGAGCACTGCATTGTTCGTAGCGGACGATGTCGTTTTCGCCAAAACCGAATGCTGGGCACACTTCATTCTCGTAGTTGTTGTCGTCGTAGAATTTGTCCGAGGACGACACGTGGTAGCAGGCCCAGTCCGGCGCAGCGATGCAAAAAGCCTGCGTCAGCAGAAGAGTGCTTGTCAATCGCGGCACCAACATGACGCCGGTTCCACGCCCCAGCGCCGAAATGGTGCCTGCTGACTTATGTAGACGGTAGTCCGCAAGAGCAGCACTCGGAGCACTCCATTGTTCGTAGCGGACGATGTCGTTTTCGCCAAAACCGAATGCTGGGCACACTTCATTCTCGTAGTTGTTGTCGTCGTAGAATTCGTCCGAGGACGACACGTGGTAGCAGGCCCAGTCCGGCGCAGCGATGCAAAAAGCCTGCGTCAGCAGAAAAGTGCTTGTCAATCGCGGCACCAACATGACGCCGGTTCCACGCCCCAGCGCCGAAATGGTGCCTGCTGACTTATGTAGACGGTAGTCCGCAAGAGCAGCACCCGGAGCACTCCATTGTTCGTAGCGGACGATGTCGTTTTCGCCAAAACCGAATGCTGGGCACACTTCATTCTCGTAGTTGTTGTCGTCGTAGAATTCGTCCGAGGACGACACGTGGTAGCAGGCCCAGTCCGGCGCAGCGATGCAAAAAGCCTGCGTCAGCAGAAGAGTGCTTGTCAATCGCGGCACCAACATGACGCCGGTTCCACGCCCCAGCGCCGAAATGGTGCCTGCTGACTTATGTAGACGGTAGTCCGCAAGAGCAGCACTCGGAGCACTCCATTGTTCGTAGCGGACGATGTCGTTTTCGCCAAAACCGAATGCTGGGCACACTTCATTCTCGTAGTTGTTGTCGTCGTAGAATTCGTCCGAGGACGACACGTGGTAGCAGGCCCAGTCCGGCGCAGCGATGCAAAAAGCCTGCGTCAGCAGAAGAGTGCTTGTCAATCGCGGCACCAACATGACGCCGGTTCCACGCCCCAGCGCCGAAATGGTGCCTGCTGACTTATGTAGACGGTAGTCCGCAAGAGCAGCACTCGGAGCACTCCATTGTTCGTAGCGGACGATGTCGTTTTCGCCAAAACCGAATGCTGGGCACACTTCATTCTCGTAGTTGTTGTCGTCGTAGAATTTGTCCGAGGACGACACGTGGTAGCAGGCCCAGTCCGGCGCAGCGATGCAAAAAGCCTGCGTCAGCAGAAGAGTGCTTGTCAATCGCGGCACCAAGATGACGCCGGTTCCACGCCCCAGCGCCGAAATGGTGCCTGCTGACTTATGTAGACGGTAGTCCCCAAGAGCAGCACTCGGAGCACTGCATTGTTCGTAGCGGACGATGTCGTTTTCGCCAAAACCGAATGCTGGGCACACTTCATTCTCGTAGTTGTTGTCGTCGTAGAATTCGTCCGAGGACGACAGGTGGTAGCAGGCCCAGTCCGGCGCAGCGATGCAAAAAGCCTGCGTCAGCAGAAGAGTGCTTGTCAATCGCGGCACCAACATGACGCCGGTTCCACGCCCCAGCGCCGAAATGGTGCCTGCTGACTTATGTAGACGGTAGTCCCCAAGAGCAGCACTCGGAGCACTGCATTGTTCGTAGCGGACGATGTCGTTTTCGCCAAAACCGAATGCTGGGCACACTTCATTCTCGTAGTTGTTGTCGTCGTAGAATTCGTCCGAGGACGACAGGTGGTAGCAGGCCCAGTCCGGCGCAGCGATGCAAAAAGCCTGCGTCAGCAGAAAAGTGCTTGTCAATCGCGGCACCAACATGACGCCGGTTCCACGCCCCAGCGCCGAAATGGTGCCTGCTGACTTATGTAGACGGTAGTCCCCAAGAGCAGCACTCGGAGCACTGCATTGTTCGTAGCGGACGATGTCGTTTTCGCCAAAATCGAATGCTGGGCACACTTCATTCTCGTAGTTGTTGTCGTCGTAGAATTCGTTCGAGGACGACACGTGGTAGCAGGCCCAGTCCGGCGCAGCGATGCAAAAAGACTGCGTCAGCAGAAAAGTGCTTGTCAATCGCGGCACCAACATGACGCCGGTTCCACGCCCCAGCGCCGAAATGGTGCCTGCTGACTTATGTAGACGGTAGTCCCCAAGAGCAGCACTCGGAGCACTGCATTGTTCGTAGCGGACGATGTCGTTTTCGCCAAAACCGAATGCTGGGCACACTTCATTCTCGTAGTTGTTGTCGTCGTAGAATTCGTCCGAGGACGACACGTGGTAGCAGGCCCAGTCCGGCGCAGCGCTGCAAAAAGCCTGCGTCAGCAGAAGAGTGCTTGTCAATCGCGGCACCAACATGACGCCGGTTCCACGCCCCAGCGCCGAAATGGTGCCTGCTGACTTATGTAGACGGTAGTCCCCAAGAGCAGCACTCGGAACACTCCATTGTTCGTAGCGGACGATGTCGTTCTCGCCAAAACCGAATGCTGGGCACACTTCATTCTCGTAGTTGTTGTCGTCGTAGAATTCGTCCGAGGACGACACGTGGTAGCAGGCCCAGTCCGGCGCAGCGATGCAAAAAGCCTGCGTCAGCAGAAAAGTGCTTGTCAATCGCGGCACCAACATGACGCCGGTTCCACGCCCCAGCGCCGAAATGGTGCCTGCTGACTTATGTAGACGGTAGTCCCCAAGAGCAGCACTCGGAGCACTGCATTGTTCGTAGCGGACGATGTCGTTTTCGCCAAAACCGAATGCTGGGCACACTTCATTCTCGTAGTTGTTGTCGTCGTAGAATTCGTCCGAGGACGACACGTGGTAGCAGGCCCAGTCCGGCGCAGCGCTGCAAAAAGCCTGCGTCAGCAGAAGAGTGCTAGTCAATCGCGGCACCAACATGACGCCGGTTCCACGCCCCAGCGCCGAAATGGTGCCTGCTGACTTATGTAGACGGTAGTCCCCAAGAGCAGCACTCGGAGCACTGCATTGTTCGTAGCGGACGATGTCGTTTTCGCCAAAATCGAATGCTGGGCACACTTCATTCTCGTAGTTGTTGTCGTCGTAGAATTCGTCCGAGGACGACACGTGGTAGCAGGCCCAGTCCGGCGCAGCGATGCAAAAAGCCTGCGTCAGCAGAAAAGTGCTTGTCAATCGCGGCACCAACATGACGCCGGTTCCACGCCCCAGCGCCGAAATGGTGCCTGCTGACTTATGTAGACGGTAGTCCCCAAGAGCAGCACTCGGAACACTCCATTGTTCGTAGCGGACGATGTCGTTTTCGCCAACACCGAATGCTGGGCACACTTCATTCTCGTAGTTGTTGTCGTCGTAGAATTCGTCCGAGGACGACACGTGGTAGCAGGCCCAGTCCGGCGCAGCGATGCAAAAAGCCTGCGTCAGCAGAAAAGTGCTTGTCAATCGCGGCACCAACATGACGCCGGTTCCACTCCCCAGCGCCGAAATGGTGCCTGCTGACTTATGTAGACGGTAGTCCCCAAGAGCAGCACTCGGAACACTCCATTGTTCGTAGCGGACGATGTCGTTTTCGCCAACACCGAATGCTGGGCACACTTCATTCTCGTAGTTGTTGTCGTCGTAGAATTCGTCCGAGGACGACACGTGGTAGCAGGCCCAGTCCGGCGCGGCGATGCAAAAAGCCTGCGTCAGCAGAAAAGTGCTTGTCAATCGCGGCACCAACATGACGCCGGTTCCACGCCCCAGCGCCGAAATGGTGCCTGCTGACTTATGTAGACGGTAGTCCCCAAGAGCAGCACTCGGAGCACTGCATTGTTCGTAGCGGACGATGTCGTTTTCGCCAAAACCGAATGCTGGGCACACTTCATTCTCGTAGTTGTTGTCGTCGTAGAATTCGTCCGAGGACGACACGTGGTAGCAGGCCCAGTCCGGCGCAGCGATGCAAAAAGCCTGCGTCAGCAGAAAAGTGCTTGTCAATCGCGGCACCAACATGACGCCGGTTCCACTCCCCAGCGCCGAAATGGTGCCTGCTGACTTATGTAGACGGTAGTCCCCAAGAGCAGCACTCGGAGCACTGCATTGTTCGTAGCGGACGATGTCGTTTTCGCCAAAACCGAATGCTGGGCACACTTCATTCTCGTAGTTGTTGTCGTCGTAGAATTCGTCCGAGGACGACACGTGGTAGCAGGCCGAGTCCGGCGCAGCGATGCAAAAAGCCTGCGTCAGCAGAAAAGTGCTTGTCAATCGCGGCACCAACATGACGCCGGTTCCACTCCCCAGCGCCGAAATGGTGCCTGCTGACTTATGTAGACGGTAGTCCCCAAGAGCAGCACTCGGAGCACTGCATTGTTCGTAGCGGACGATGTCGTTTTCGCCAAAACCGAATGCTGGGCACACTTCATTCTCGTAGTTGTTGTCGTCGTAGAATTCGTCCGAGGACGACACGTGGTAGCAGGCCCAGTCCGGCGCAGCGATGCAAAAAGCCTGCGTCAGCAGAAAAGTGCTTGTCAATCGCGGCACCAACATGACGCCGGTTCCACGCCCCAGCGCCGAAATGGTGCCTGCTGACTTATGTAGACGGTAGTCCCCAAGAGCAGCACTCGGAACACTCCATTGTTCGTAGCGGACGATGTCGTTTTCGCCAAAACCGAATGCTGGGCACACTTCATTCTCGTAGTTGTTGTCGTCGTAGAATTCGTCCGAGGACGACACGTGGTAGCAGGCCCAGTCCGGCGCAGCGATGCAAAAAGCCTGCGTCAGCAGAAAAGTGCTTGTCAATCGCGGCACCAACATGACGCCGGTTCCACGCCCCAGCGCCGAAATGGTGCCTGCTGACTTATGTAGACGGTAGTCCCCAAGAGCAGCACTCGGAGCACTGCATTGTTCGTAGCGGACGATGTCGTTTTCGCCAAAACCGAATGCTGGGCACACTTCATTCTCGTAGTTGTTGTCGTCGTAGAATTCGTCCGAGGACGACACGTGGTAGCAGGCCCAGTCCGGCGCTGCGATGCAAAAAGCCTGCGTCAGCAGAAAAGTGCTTGTCAATCGCGGCACCAACATGACGCCGGTTCCACTCCCCAGCGACGAAATGGTGCCTGCTGACTTATGTAGACGGTAGTCCCCAAGAGCAGCACTCGGAACACTCCATTGTTCGTAGCGGACGATGTCGTTTTCGCCAAAACCGAATGCTGGGCACACTTCATTCTCGTAGTTGTTGTCGTCGTAGAATTCTTCCGAGGACGACACGTGGTAGCAGGCCCAGTCCGGCGCAGCGATGCAAAAAGCCTGCGTCAGCAGAAAAGTGCTTGTCAATCGCGGCACCAACATGACGCCGGTTCCACGCCCCAGCGCCGAAATGGTGCCTGCTGACTTATGTAGACGGTAGTCCCCAAGAGCAGCACTCGGAGCACTGCATTGTTCGTAGCGGACGATGTCGTTTTCGCCAAAACCGAATGCTGGGCACACTTCATTCTCGTAGTTGTTGTCGTCGTAGAATTCGTCCGAGGACGACACGTGGTAGCAGGCCCAGTCCGGCGCAGCGATGCAAAAAGCCTGCGTCAGCAGAAAAGTGCTTGTCAATCGCGGCACCAACATGACGCCGGTTCCACTCCCCAGCGCCGAAATGGTGCCTGCTGACTTATGTAGACGGTAGTCCCCAAGAGCAGCACTCGGAGCACTGCATTGTTCGTAGCGGACGATGTCGTTCTCGCCAAAACCGAATGCTGGGCACACTTCATTCTCGTAGTTGTTGTCGTCGTAGAATTCGTCCGAGGACGACACGTGGTAGCAGGCCCAGTCCGGCGCAGCGATGCAAAAAGCCTGCGTCAGCAGAAAAGTGCTTGTTAATCGCGGCACCAACATGACGCCGGTTCCACTCCTCAGCGCCGAAATGGTGCCTGCTGACTTATGTAGACGGTAGTCCCCAAGAGCAGCACTCGGAGCACTGCATTGTTCGTAGCGGACGATGTCGTTTTCGCCAAAACCGAATGCTGGGCACACTTCATTCTCGTAGTTGTTGTCGTCGTAGAATTCGTCCGAAGACGACACGTGGTAGCAGGCCCAGTCCGGCGCAGCGATGCAAAAAGCCTGCGTCAGCAGAAAAGTGCTCGTCAATCGCGGCACCAACATGACGCCGGTTCCACTCCCCAGCGCCGAAATGGTGCCTGCTGACTTATGTAGACGGTAGTCCCCAAGAGCAGCACTCGGAGCACTGCATTGTTCGTAGCGGACGATGTCGTTTTCGCCAAAACCGAATGCTGGGCACACTTCATTCTCGTAGTTGTTGTCGTCGTAGAATTCGTCCGAGGACGACACGTGGTAGCAGGCCCAGTCCGGCGCAGCGATGCAAAAAGCCCGCGTCAGCAGAAAAGTGCTTGTCAATCGCGGCACCAACATGACGCCGGTTCCACGCCCCAGCGCCGAAATGGTGCCTGCTGACTTATGTAGACGGTAGTCCCCAAGAGCAGCACTCGGAGCACCCCATTGTTCGTAGCGGACGATGTCGTTTTCGCCAAAACCGAATGCTGGGCACACTTCATTCTCGTAGTTGTTGTCGTCGTAGAATTCGTCCGAGGACGACACGTGGTAGCAGGCCCAGTCCTGCGCAGCGATGCAAAAAGCCTGCGTCAGCAGAAAAGTGCTTGTCAATCGCGGCACCAACATGACGCCGGTTCCACGCCCCAGCGCCGAAATGGTGCCTGCTGACTTATGTAGACGGTAGTCCCCAAGAGCAGCACTCGGAGCACTGCATTGTTCGTAGCGGACGATGTCGTTTTCGCCAAAACCGAATGCTGGGCACACTTCATTCTCGTAGTTGTTGTCGTCGTAGAATTCGTCCGAGGACGACACGTGGTAGCAGGCCCAGTCCGGCGCAGCGATGCAAAAAGCCTGCGTCAGCAGAAAAGTGCTTGTCAATCGCGGCACCAACATGACGCCGGTTCCACGCCCCAGCGCCGAAATGGTGCCTGCTGACTTATTTAGACGGTAGTCCCCAAGAGCAGCACTCGGAGCACTCCATTGTTCGTAGCGGACGATGTCGTTTTCGTTAAAACCGAATGCTGGGCACACTTCATTCTCGTAGTTGTTGTCGTCGTAGAATTCGTCCGAGGACGACACGTGGTAGCAGGCCCAGTCCGGCGCAGCGATGCAAAAAGCCCGCGTCAGCAGAAAAGTGCTTGTCAATCGCGGCACCAACATGACGCCGGTTCCACGCCCCAGCGCCGAAATGGTGCCTGCTGACTTATGTAGACGGTAGTCCCCAAGAGCAGCACTCGGAGCACCCCATTGTTCGTAGCGGACGATGTCGTTTTCGCCAAAACCGAATGCTGGGCACACTTCATTCTCGTAGTTGTTGTCGTCGTAGAATTCGTCCGAGGACGACACGTGGTAGCAGGCCCAGTCCTGCGCAGCGATGCAAAAAGCCTGCGTCAGCAGAAAAGTGCTTGTCAATCGCGGCACCAACATGACGCCGGTTCCACGCCCCAGCGCCGAAATGGTGCCTGCTGACTTATGTAGACGGTAGTCCCCAAGAGCAGCACTCGGAGCACTGCATTGTTCGTAGCGGACGATGTCGTTTTCGCCAAAACCGAATGCTGGGCACACTTCATTCTCGTAGTTGTTGTCGTCGTAGAATTCGTCCGAGGACGACACGTGGTAGCAGGCCCAGTCCGGCGCAGCGATGCAAAAAGCCTGCGTCAGCAGAAAAGTGCTTGTCAATCGCGGCACCAACATGACGCCGGTTCCACGCCCCAGCGCCGAAATGGTGCCTGCTGACTTATTTAGACGGTAGTCCCCAAGAGCAGCACTCGGAGCACTCCATTGTTCGTAGCGGACGATGTCGTTTTCGTTAAAACCGAATGCTGGGCACACTTCATTCTCGTAGTTGTTGTCGTCGTAGAATTCGTCCGAGGACGACACGTGGTAGCAGGCCGAGTCCGGCGCAGCGATGCAAAAAGCCTGCGTCAGCAGAAAAGTGCTTGTCAATCGCGGCACCAACATGACGCCGGTTCCACTCCCCAGCGCCGAAATGGTGCCTGCTGACTTATGTAGACGGTAGTCCCCAAGAGCAGCACTCGGAGCACTGCATTGTTCGTAGCGGACGATGTCGTTTTCGCCAAAACCGAATGCTGGGCACACTTCATTCTCGTAGTTGTTGTCGTCGTAGAATTCGTCCGAGGACGACACGTGGTAGCAGGCCCAGTCCGGCGCAGCGATGCAAAAAGCCTGCGTCAGCAGAAAAGTGCTTGTCAATCGCGGCACCAACATGACGCCGGTTCCACGCCCCAGCGCCGAAATGGTGCCTGCTGACTTATGTAGACGGTAGTCCCCAAGAGCAGCACTCGGAACACTCCATTGTTCGTAGCGGACGATGTCGTTTTCGCCAAAACCGAATGCTGGGCACACTTCATTCTCGTAGTTGTTGTCGTCGTAGAATTCGTCCGAGGACGACACGTGGTAGCAGGCCCAGTCCGGCGCAGCGATGCAAAAAGCCTGCGTCAGCAGAAAAGTGCTTGTCAATCGCGGCACCAACATGACGCCGGTTCCACGCCCCAGCGCCGAAATGGTGCCTGCTGACTTATGTAGACGGTAGTCCCCAAGAGCAGCACTCGGAGCACTGCATTGTTCGTAGCGGACGATGTCGTTTTCGCCAAAACCGAATGCTGGGCACACTTCATTCTCGTAGTTGTTGTCGTCGTAGAATTCGTCCGAGGACGACACGTGGTAGCAGGCCCAGTCCGGCGCTGCGATGCAAAAAGCCTGCGTCAGCAGAAAAGTGCTTGTCAATCGCGGCACCAACATGACGCCGGTTCCACTCCCCAGCGACGAAATGGTGCCTGCTGACTTATGTAGACGGTAGTCCCCAAGAGCAGCACTCGGAACACTCCATTGTTCGTAGCGGACGATGTCGTTTTCGCCAAAACCGAATGCTGGGCACACTTCATTCTCGTAGTTGTTGTCGTCGTAGAATTCTTCCGAGGACGACACGTGGTAGCAGGCCCAGTCCGGCGCAGCGATGCAAAAAGCCTGCGTCAGCAGAAAAGTGCTTGTCAATCGCGGCACCAACATGACGCCGGTTCCACGCCCCAGCGCCGAAATGGTGCCTGCTGACTTATGTAGACGGTAGTCCCCAAGAGCAGCACTCGGAGCACTGCATTGTTCGTAGCGGACGATGTCGTTTTCGCCAAAACCGAATGCTGGGCACACTTCATTCTCGTAGTTGTTGTCGTCGTAGAATTCGTCCGAGGACGACACGTGGTAGCAGGCCCAGTCCGGCGCAGCGATGCAAAAAGCCTGCGTCAGCAGAAAAGTGCTTGTCAATCGCGGCACCAACATGACGCCGGTTCCACTCCCCAGCGCCGAAATGGTGCCTGCTGACTTATGTAGACGGTAGTCCCCAAGAGCAGCACTCGGAGCACTGCATTGTTCGTAGCGGACGATGTCGTTCTCGCCAAAACCGAATGCTGGGCACACTTCATTCTCGTAGTTGTTGTCGTCGTAGAATTCGTCCGAGGACGACACGTGGTAGCAGGCCCAGTCCGGCGCAGCGATGCAAAAAGCCTGCGTCAGCAGAAAAGTGCTTGTTAATCGCGGCACCAACATGACGCCGGTTCCACTCCTCAGCGCCGAAATGGTGCCTGCTGACTTATGTAGACGGTAGTCCCCAAGAGCAGCACTCGGAGCACTGCATTGTTCGTAGCGGACGATGTCGTTTTCGCCAAAACCGAATGCTGGGCACACTTCATTCTCGTAGTTGTTGTCGTCGTAGAATTCGTCCGAAGACGACACGTGGTAGCAGGCCCAGTCCGGCGCAGCGATGCAAAAAGCCTGCGTCAGCAGAAAAGTGCTCGTCAATCGCGGCACCAACATGACGCCGGTTCCACTCCCCAGCGCCGAAATGGTGCCTGCTGACTTATGTAGACGGTAGTCCCCAAGAGCAGCACTCGGAGCACTGCATTGTTCGTAGCGGACGATGTCGTTTTCGCCAAAACCGAATGCTGGGCACACTTCATTCTCGTAGTTGTTGTCGTCGTAGAATTCGTCCGAGGACGACACGTGGTAGCAGGCCCAGTCCGGCGCAGCGATGCAAAAAGCCCGCGTCAGCAGAAAAGTGCTTGTCAATCGCGGCACCAACATGACGCCGGTTCCACGCCCCAGCGCCGAAATGGTGCCTGCTGACTTATGTAGACGGTAGTCCCCAAGAGCAGCACTCGGAGCACCCCATTGTTCGTAGCGGACGATGTCGTTTTCGCCAAAACCGAATGCTGGGCACACTTCATTCTCGTAGTTGTTGTCGTCGTAGAATTCGTCCGAGGACGACACGTGGTAGCAGGCCCAGTCCTGCGCAGCGATGCAAAAAGCCTGCGTCAGCAGAAAAGTGCTTGTCAATCGCGGCACCAACATGACGCCGGTTCCACGCCCCAGCGCCGAAATGGTGCCTGCTGACTTATGTAGACGGTAGTCCCCAAGAGCAGCACTCGGAGCACTGCATTGTTCGTAGCGGACGATGTCGTTTTCGCCAAAACCGAATGCTGGGCACACTTCATTCTCGTAGTTGTTGTCGTCGTAGAATTCGTCCGAGGACGACACGTGGTAGCAGGCCCAGTCCGGCGCAGCGATGCAAAAAGCCTGCGTCAGCAGAAAAGTGCTTGTCAATCGCGGCACCAACATGACGCCGGTTCCACGCCCCAGCGCCGAAATGGTGCCTGCTGACTTATTTAGACGGTAGTCCCCAAGAGCAGCACTCGGAGCACTCCATTGTTCGTAGCGGACGATGTCGTTTTCGTTAAAACCGAATGCTGGGCACACTTCATTCTCGTAGTTGTTGTCGTCGTAGAATTCGTCCGAGGACGACACGTGGTAGCAGGCCCAGTCCGGCGCAGCGATGCAAAAAGCCTGCGTCAGCAGAAAAGTGCTTGTCAATCGCGGCACCAACATGACGCCGGTTCCACTCCCCAGCGCCGAAATGGTGCCTGCTGACTTATGTAGACGGTAGTCCCCAAGAGCAGCACTCGGAGCACTGCATTGTTCGTAGCGGACGATGTCGTTTTCGCCAAAACCGAATGCTGGGCACACTTCATTCTCGTAGTTGTTGTCGTCGTAGAATTCGTCCGAGGACGACACGTGGTAGCAGGCCCAGTCCGGCGCAGCGATGCAAAAAGCCTGCGTCAGCAGAAAAGTGCTTGTCAATCGCGGCACCAACATGACGCCGGTTCCACGCCCCAGCGCCGAAATGGTGCCTGCTGACTTATTTAGACGGTAGTCCCCAAGAGCAGCACTGGGAGCACTGCATTGTTCGTAGCGGACGATGTCGTTTTCGCCAAAACCGAATGCTGGGCACACTTCATTCTCGTAGTTGTTGTCGTCGTAGAATTCGTCCGAGGACGACACGTGGTACCAGGCCCAGTCCGGCGCAGCGATGCAAAAAACCTGCGTCAGCAGAAGAGTGCTTGTCAATCGCGGCACCAACATGACGCCGGCTCCACGCCCCAGCGCCGAAATGGTGGCTGCTGACTTATGTAGACGTTAGTCCCCAAGAGCAGCACTCGGAGCACTCCATTGTTCGTAGCGGACGATGTCGTTTTCGCCAAAACTGAATGCTGGGCACACTTCATTCTCGTAGTTGTTGTCGTCGTAGAATTCGTCCGAGGACGACACGTGGTAGCAGGCCCAGTCCGGCGCAGCGATGCAAAAAGCCTGCGTCAGCAGAAAAGTGCTTGTCAATCGCGGCACCAACATGACGCCGGTTCCACGCCCCAGCGCCGAAATGGTGCCTGCTGACTTATGTAGACGGTAGTCCCCAAGAGCAGCACTCGGAGCACTGCATTGTTCGTAGCGGACGATGTCGTTTTCGCCAAAACCGAATGCTGGGCACACTTCATTCTCGTAGTTGTTGTCGTCGTAGAATTCGTCCGAGGACGACACGTGGTAGCAGGCCCAGTCCGGCGCAGCGATGCAAAAAGCCTGCGTCAGCAGAAGAGTGCTTGTCAATCGCGGCACCAACATGACGCCGGTTCCACGCCCCAGCGCCGAAATGGTGCCTGCTGACTTATGTAGACGGTAGTCCCCAAGAGCAGCACTCGGAGCACTCCATTGTTCGTAGCGGACGATGTCGTTTTCGCCAAAACCGAATGCTTTGCACACTTCATTCTCGTAGTTGTTGTCGTCGTAGAATTCGTCCGAGGACGACACGTGGTAGCAGGCCCAGTCCGGCGCAGCGATGCAAAAAGCCTGCGTCAGCAGAAAAGTGCTTGTCAATCGCGGCACCAACATGACGCCGGTTCCACGCCCCAGCGCCGAAATGGTGCCTGCTGACTTATGTAGACGGTAGTCCCCAAGAGCAGCACTCGGAGCACTGCATTGTTCGTAGCGGACGATGTCGTTTTCGCCAAAACCGAATGCTGGGCACACTTCATTCTCGTAGTTGTTGTCGTCGTAGAATTCGTCCGAGGACGACACGTGGTAGCAGGCCCAGTCCGGCGCAGCGATGCAAAAAGCCTGCGTCAGCAGAAAAGTGCTTGTCAATCGCGGCACCAACATGACGCCGGTTCCACGCCCCAGCGCCGAAATGGTGCCTGCTGACTTATGTAGACGGTAGTCCCCAAGAGCAGCACTCGGAGCACTCCATTGTTCGTAGCGGACGATGTCGTTTTCGCCAAAACCGAATGCTGGGCACACTTCATTCTCGTAGTTGTTGCCGTCGTAGAATTCGTCCGAGGACGACACGTGGTAGCAGGCCCAGTCCGGCGCAGCGATGCAAAAAGCCTGCGTCAGCAGAAGAGTGCTTGTCAATCGCGGCACCAACATGACGCCGGTTCCACGCCCCAGCGCCGGAATGGTGCCTGCTGACTTATGTAGACGGTAGTCCCCAAGAGCAGCACTCGGAGCACTCCATTGTTCGTAGCGGACGATGTCGTTTTCGCCAAAACCGAATGCTGGGCACACTTCATTCTCGTAGTTGTTGTCGTCGTAGAATTCGTCCGAGGACGACACGTGGTAGCAGGCCCAGTCCGGCGCAGCGATGCAAAAAGCCTGCGTCAGCAGAAAAGTGCTTGTCAATCGCGGCACCAACATGACGCCGGTTCCACGCCCCAGCGCCGAAATGGTGCCTGCTGACTTATGTAGACGGTAGTCCCCAAGAGCAGCACTCGGAGCACTGCATTGTTCGTAGCGGACGATGTCGTTTTCGCCAAAACCGAATGCTGGGCACACTTCATTCTCGTAGTTGTTGTCGTCGTAGAATTCGTCCGAGGACGACACGTGGTAGCAGGCCCAGTCCGGCGCAGCGCTGCAAAAAGCCTGCGTCAGCAGAAGAGTGCTTGTCAATCGCGGCACCAACATGACGCCGGTTCCACGCCCCAGCGCCGAAATGGTGCCTGCTGACTTATGTAGACGGTAGTCCGCAAGAGCAGCACTCGGAGCACTCCATTGTTCGTAGCGGACGATGTCGTTTTCGCCAAAACCGAATGCTGGGCACACTTCATTCTCGTAGTTGTTGTCGTCGTAGAATTTGTCCGAGGACGACACGTGGTAGCAGGCCCAGTCCGGCGCAGCGATGCAAAAAGCCTGCGTCAGCAGAAGAGTGCTTGTCAATCGCGGCACCAAGATGACGCCGGTTCCACGCCCCAGCGCCGAAATGGTGCCTGCTGACTTATGTAGACGGTAGTCCCCAAGAGCAGCACTCGGAGCACTGCATTGTTCGTAGCGGACGATGTCGTTTTCGCCAAAACCGAATGCTGGGCACACTTCATTCTCGTAGTTGTTGTCGTCGTAGAATTCGTCCGAGGACGACAGGTGGTAGCAGGCCCAGTCCGGCGCAGCGATGCAAAAAGCCTGCGTCAGCAGAAGAGTGCTTGTCAATCGCGGCACCAACATGACGCCGGTTCCACGCCCCAGCGCCGAAATGGTGCCTGCTGACTTATGTAGACGGTAGTCCCCAAGAGCAGCACTCGGAGCACTGCATTGTTCGTAGCGGACGATGTCGTTTTCGCCAAAACCGAATGCTGGGCACACTTCATTCTCGTAGTTGTTGTCGTCGTAGAATTCGTCCGAGGACGACAGGTGGTAGCAGGCCCAGTCCGGCGCAGCGATGCAAAAAGCCTGCGTCAGCAGAAAAGTGCTTGTCAATCGCGGCACCAACATGACGCCGGTTCCACGCCCCAGCGCCGAAATGGTGCCTGCTGACTTATGTAGACGGTAGTCCCCAAGAGCAGCACTCGGAGCACTGCATTGTTCGTAGCGGACGATGTCGTTTTCGCCAAAATCGAATGCTGGGCACACTTCATTCTCGTAGTTGTTGTCGTCGTAGAATTCGTTCGAGGACGACACGTGGTAGCAGGCCCAGTCCGGCGCAGCGATGCAAAAAGCCTGCGTCAGCAGAAAAGTGCTTGTCAATCGCGGCACCAACATGACGCCGGTTCCACGCCCCAGCGCCGAAATGGTGCCTGCTGACTTATGTAGACGGTAGTCCCCAAGAGCAGCACTCGGAGCACTGCATTGTTCGTAGCGGACGATGTCGTTTTCGCCAAAACCGAATGCTGGGCACACTTCATTCTCGTAGTTGTTGTCGTCGTAGAATTCGTCCGAGGACGACACGTGGTAGCAGGCCCAGTCCGGCGCAGCGCTGCAAAAAGCCTGCGTCAGCAGAAGAGTGCTTGTCAATCGCGGCACCAACATGACGCCGGTTCCACGCCCCAGCGCCGAAATGGTGCCTGCTGACTTATGTAGACGGTAGTCCCCAAGAGCAGCACTCGGAACACTCCATTGTTCGTAGCGGACGATGTCGTTCTCGCCAAAACCGAATGCTGGGCACACTTCATTCTCGTAGTTGTTGTCGTCGTAGAATTCGTCCGAGGACGACACGTGGTAGCAGGCCCAGTCCGGCGCAGCGATGCAAAAAGCCTGCGTCAGCAGAAAAGTGCTTGTCAATCGCGGCACCAACATGACGCCGGTTCCACGCCCCAGCGCCGAAATGGTGCCTGCTGACTTATGTAGACGGTAGTCCCCAAGAGCAGCACTCGGAGCACTGCATTGTTCGTAGCGGACGATGTCGTTTTCGCCAAAACCGAATGCTGGGCACACTTCATTCTCGTAGTTGTTGTCGTCGTAGAATTCGTCCGAGGACGACACGTGGTAGCAGGCCCAGTCCGGCGCAGCGCTGCAAAAAGCCTGCGTCAGCAGAAGAGTGCTAGTCAATCGCGGCACCAACATGACGCCGGTTCCACGCCCCAGCGCCGAAATGGTGCCTGCTGACTTATGTAGACGGTAGTCCCCAAGAGCAGCACTCGGAGCACTGCATTGTTCGTAGCGGACGATGTCGTTTTCGCCAAAATCGAATGCTGGGCACACTTCATTCTCGTAGTTGTTGTCGTCGTAGAATTCGTCCGAGGACGACACGTGGTAGCAGGCCCAGTCCGGCGCAGCGATGCAAAAAGCCTGCGTCAGCAGAAAAGTGCTTGTCAATCGCGGCACCAACATGACGCCGGTTCCACGCCCCAGCGCCGAAATGGTGCCTGCTGACTTATGTAGACGGTAGTCCCCAAGAGCAGCACTCGGAACACTCCATTGTTCGTAGCGGACGATGTCGTTTTCGCCAACACCGAATGCTGGGCACACTTCATTCTCGTAGTTGTTGTCGTCGTAGAATTCGTCCGAGGACGACACGTGGTAGCAGGCCCAGTCCGGCGCAGCGATGCAAAAAGCCTGCGTCAGCAGAAAAGTGCTTGTCAATCGCGGCACCAACATGACGCCGGTTCCACTCCCCAGCGCCGAAATGGTGCCTGCTGACTTATGTAGACGGTAGTCCCCAAGAGCAGCACTCGGAACACTCCATTGTTCGTAGCGGACGATGTCGTTTTCGCCAACACCGAATGCTGGGCACACTTCATTCTCGTAGTTGTTGTCGTCGTAGAATTCGTCCGAGGACGACACGTGGTAGCAGGCCCAGTCCGGCGCGGCGATGCAAAAAGCCTGCGTCAGCAGAAAAGTGCTTGTCAATCGCGGCACCAACATGACGCCGGTTCCACGCCCCAGCGCCGAAATGGTGCCTGCTGACTTATGTAGACGGTAGTCCCCAAGAGCAGCACTCGGAGCACTGCATTGTTCGTAGCGGACGATGTCGTTTTCGCCAAAACCGAATGCTGGGCACACTTCATTCTCGTAGTTGTTGTCGTCGTAGAATTCGTCCGAGGACGACACGTGGTAGCAGGCCCAGTCCGGCGCAGCGATGCAAAAAGCCTGCGTCAGCAGAAAAGTGCTTGTCAATCGCGGCACCAACATGACGCCGGTTCCACTCCCCAGCGCCGAAATGGTGCCTGCTGACTTATGTAGACGGTAGTCCCCAAGAGCAGCACTCGGAGCACTGCATTGTTCGTAGCGGACGATGTCGTTTTCGCCAAAACCGAATGCTGGGCACACTTCATTCTCGTAGTTGTTGTCGTCGTAGAATTCGTCCGAGGACGACACGTGGTAGCAGGCCGAGTCCGGCGCAGCGATGCAAAAAGCCTGCGTCAGCAGAAAAGTGCTTGTCAATTGCGGCACCAACATGACGCCGGTTCCACTCCCCAGCGCCGAAATGGTGCCTGCTGACTTATGTAGACGGTAGTCCCCAAGAGCAGCACTCGGAGCACTGCATTGTTCGTAGCGGACGATGTCGTTTTCGCCAAAACCGAATGCTGGGCACACTTCATTCTCGTAGTTGTTGTCGTCGTAGAATTCGTCCGAGGACGACACGTGGTAGCAGGCCCAGTCCGGCGCAGCGATGCAAAAAGCCTGCGTCAGCAGAAAAGTGCTTGTCAATCGCGGCACCAACATGACGCCGGTTCCACGCCCCAGCGCCGAAATGGTGCCTGCTGACTTATGTAGACGGTAGTCCCCAAGAGCAGCACTCGGAACACTCCATTGTTCGTAGCGGACGATGTCGTTTTCGCCAAAACCGAATGCTGGGCACACTTCATTCTCGTAGTTGTTGTCGTCGTAGAATTCGTCCGAGGACGACACGTGGTAGCAGGCCCAGTCCGGCGCAGCGATGCAAAAAGCCTGCGTCAGCAGAAAAGTGCTTGTCAATCGCGGCACCAACATGACGCCGGTTCCACGCCCCAGCGCCGAAATGGTGCCTGCTGACTTATGTAGACGGTAGTCCCCAAGAGCAGCACTCGGAGCACTGCATTGTTCGTAGCGGACGATGTCGTTTTCGCCAAAACCGAATGCTGGGCACACTTCATTCTCGTAGTTGTTGTCGTCGTAGAATTCGTCCGAGGACGACACGTGGTAGCAGGCCCAGTCCGGCGCTGCGATGCAAAAAGCCTGCGTCAGCAGAAAAGTGCTTGTCAATCGCGGCACCAACATGACGCCGGTTCCACTCCCCAGCGACGAAATGGTGCCTGCTGACTTATGTAGACGGTAGTCCCCAAGAGCAGCACTCGGAACACTCCATTGTTCGTAGCGGACGATGTCGTTTTCGCCAAAACCGAATGCTGGGCACACTTCATTCTCGTAGTTGTTGTCGTCGTAGAATTCTTCCGAGGACGACACGTGGTAGCAGGCCCAGTCCGGCGCAGCGATGCAAAAAGCCTGCGTCAGCAGAAAAGTGCTTGTCAATCGCGGCACCAACATGACGCCGGTTCCACGCCCCAGCGCCGAAATGGTGCCTGCTGACTTATGTAGACGGTAGTCCCCAAGAGCAGCACTCGGAGCACTGCATTGTTCGTAGCGGACGATGTCGTTTTCGCCAAAACCGAATGCTGGGCACACTTCATTCTCGTAGTTGTTGTCGTCGTAGAATTCGTCCGAGGACGACACGTGGTAGCAGGCCCAGTCCGGCGCAGCGATGCAAAAAGCCTGCGTCAGCAGAAAAGTGCTTGTCAATCGCGGCACCAACATGACGCCGGTTCCACTCCCCAGCGCCGAAATGGTGCCTGCTGACTTATGTAGACGGTAGTCCCCAAGAGCAGCACTCGGAGCACTGCATTGTTCGTAGCGGACGATGTCGTTCTCGCCAAAACCGAATGCTGGGCACACTTCATTCTCGTAGTTGTTGTCGTCGTAGAATTCGTCCGAGGACGACACGTGGTAGCAGGCCCAGTCCGGCGCAGCGATGCAAAAAGCCTGCGTCAGCAGAAAAGTGCTTGTTAATCGCGGCACCAACATGACGCCGGTTCCACTCCTCAGCGCCGAAATGGTGCCTGCTGACTTATGTAGACGGTAGTCCCCAAGAGCAGCACTCGGAGCACTGCATTGTTCGTAGCGGACGATGTCGTTTTCGCCAAAACCGAATGCTGGGCACACTTCATTCTCGTAGTTGTTGTCGTCGTAGAATTCGTCCGAAGACGACACGTGGTAGCAGGCCCAGTCCGGCGCAGCGATGCAAAAAGCCTGCGTCAGCAGAAAAGTGCTCGTCAATCGCGGCACCAACATGACGCCGGTTCCACTCCCCAGCGCCGAAATGGTGCCTGCTGACTTATGTAGACGGTAGTCCCCAAGAGCAGCACTCGGAGCACTGCATTGTTCGTAGCGGACGATGTCGTTTTCGCCAAAACCGAATGCTGGGCACACTTCATTCTCGTAGTTGTTGTCGTCGTAGAATTCGTCCGAGGACGACACGTGGTAGCAGGCCCAGTCCGGCGCAGCGATGCAAAAAGCCCGCGTCAGCAGAAAAGTGCTTGTCAATCGCGGCACCAACATGACGCCGGTTCCACGCCCCAGCGCCGAAATGGTGCCTGCTGACTTATGTAGACGGTAGTCCCCAAGAGCAGCACTCGGAGCACCCCATTGTTCGTAGCGGACGATGTCGTTTTCGCCAAAACCGAATGCTGGGCACACTTCATTCTCGTAGTTGTTGTCGTCGTAGAATTCGTCCGAGGACGACACGTGGTAGCAGGCCCAGTCCTGCGCAGCGATGCAAAAAGCCTGCGTCAGCAGAAAAGTGCTTGTCAATCGCGGCACCAACATGACGCCGGTTCCACGCCCCAGCGCCGAAATGGTGCCTGCTGACTTATGTAGACGGTAGTCCCCAAGAGCAGCACTCGGAGCACTGCATTGTTCGTAGCGGACGATGTCGTTTTCGCCAAAACCGAATGCTGGGCACACTTCATTCTCGTAGTTGTTGTCGTCGTAGAATTCGTCCGAGGACGACACGTGGTAGCAGGCCCAGTCCGGCGCAGCGATGCAAAAAGCCTGCGTCAGCAGAAAAGTGCTTGTCAATCGCGGCACCAACATGACGCCGGTTCCACGCCCCAGCGCCGAAATGGTGCCTGCTGACTTATTTAGACGGTAGTCCCCAAGAGCAGCACTCGGAGCACTCCATTGTTCGTAGCGGACGATGTCGTTTTCGTTAAAACCGAATGCTGGGCACACTTCATTCTCGTAGTTGTTGTCGTCGTAGAATTCGTCCGAGGACGACACGTGGTAGCAGGCCCAGTCCGGCGCAGCGATGCAAAAAGCCTGCGTCAGCAGAAAAGTGCTTGTCAATCGCGGCACCAACATGACGCCGGTTCCACTCCCCAGCGCCGAAATGGTGCCTGCTGACTTATGTAGACGGTAGTCCCCAAGAGCAGCACTCGGAGCACTGCATTGTTCGTAGCGGACGATGTCGTTTTCGCCAAAACCGAATGCTGGGCACACTTCATTCTCGTAGTTGTTGTCGTCGTAGAATTCGTCCGAGGACGACACGTGGTAGCAGGCCCAGTCCGGCGCAGCGATGCAAAAAGCCTGCGTCAGCAGAAAAGTGCTTGTCAATCGCGGCACCAACATGACGCCGGTTCCACGCCCCAGCGCCGAAATGGTGCCTGCTGACTTATTTAGACGGTAGTCCCCAAGAGCAGCACTGGGAGCACTGCATTGTTCGTAGCGGACGATGTCGTTTTCGCCAAAACCGAATGCTGGGCACACTTCATTCTCGTAGTTGTTGTCGTCGTAGAATTCGTCCGAGGACGACACGTGGTACCAGGCCCAGTCCGGCGCAGCGATGCAAAAAACCTGCGTCAGCAGAAGAGTGCTTGTCAATCGCGGCACCAACATGACGCCGGCTCCACGCCCCAGCGCCGAAATGGTGGCTGCTGACTTATGTAGACGTTAGTCCCCAAGAGCAGCACTCGGAGCACTCCATTGTTCGTAGCGGACGATGTCGTTTTCGCCAAAACTGAATGCTGGGCACACTTCATTCTCGTAGTTGTTGTCGTCGTAGAATTCGTCCGAGGACGACACGTGGTAGCAGGCCCAGTCCGGCGCAGCGATGCAAAAAGCCTGCGTCAGCAGAAAAGTGCTTGTCAATCGCGGCACCAACATGACGCCGGTTCCACGCCCCAGCGCCGAAATGGTGCCTGCTGACTTATGTAGACGGTAGTCCCCAAGAGCAGCACTCGGAGCACTGCATTGTTCGTAGCGGACGATGTCGTTTTCGCCAAAACCGAATGCTGGGCACACTTCATTCTCGTAGTTGTTGTCGTCGTAGAATTCGTCCGAGGACGACACGTGGTAGCAGGCCCAGTCCGGCGCAGCGATGCAAAAAGCCTGCGTCAGCAGAAGAGTGCTTGTCAATCGCGGCACCAACATGACGCCGGTTCCACGCCCCAGCGCCGAAATGGTGCCTGCTGACTTATGTAGACGGTAGTCCCCAAGAGCAGCACTCGGAGCACTCCATTGTTCGTAGCGGACGATGTCGTTTTCGCCAAAACCGAATGCTGGGCACACTTCATTCTCGTAGTTGTTGTCGTCGTAGAATTCGTCCGAGGACGACACGTGGTAGCAGGCCCAGTCCGGCGCAGCGATGCAAAAAGCCTGCGTCAGCAGAAAAGTGCTTGTCAATCGCGGCACCAACATGACGCCGGTTCCACGCCCCAGCGCCGAAATGGTGCCTGCTGACTTATGTAGACGGTAGTCCCCAAGAGCAGCACTCGGAGCACTGCATTGTTCGTAGCGGACGATGTCGTTTTCGCCAAAACCGAATGCTGGGCACACTTCATTCTCGTAGTTGTTGTCGTCGTAGAATTCGTCCGAGGACGACACGTGGTAGCAGGCCCAGTCCGGCGCAGCGATGCAAAAAGCCTGCGTCAGCAGAAAAGTGCTTGTCAATCGCGGCACCAACATGACGCCGGTTCCACGCCCCAGCGCCGAAATGGTGCCTGCTGACTTATGTAGACGGTAGTCCCCAAGAGCAGCACTCGGAGCACTCCATTGTTCGTAGCGGACGATGTCGTTTTCGCCAAAACCGAATGCTGGGCACACTTCATTCTCGTAGTTGTTGCCGTCGTAGAATTCGTCCGAGGACGACACGTGGTAGCAGGCCCAGTCCGGCGCAGCGATGCAAAAAGCCTGCGTCAGCAGAAGAGTGCTTGTCAATCGCGGCACCAACATGACGCCGGTTCCACGCCCCAGCGCCGGAATGGTGCCTGCTGACTTATGTAGACGGTAGTCCCCAAGAGCAGCACTCGGAGCACTCCATTGTTCGTAGCGGACGATGTCGTTTTCGCCAAAACCGAATGCTGGGCACACTTCATTCTCGTAGTTGTTGTCGTCGTAGAATTCGTCCGAGGACGACACGTGGTAGCAGGCCCAGTCCGGCGCAGCGATGCAAAAAGCCTGCGTCAGCAGAAAAGTGCTTGTCAATCGCGGCACCAACATGACGCCGGTTCCACGCCCCAGCGCCGAAATGGTGCCTGCTGACTTATGTAGACGGTAGTCCCCAAGAGCAGCACTCGGAGCACTCCATTGCTCGTAGCGGACGATGTCGTTTTCGCCAAAACCGAATGCTGGGCACACTTCATTCTCGTAGTTGTTGTCGTCGTAGAATTCGTCCTTGGACGACACGTGGTAGCAGGCCCAGTCCGGCGCAGCGATGCAAAAAGCCTGCGTCAGCAGAAAAGTGCTTGTCAATCGCGGCACCAACATGACGCCGGTTCCACGCCCCAGCGCCGAAATGGTGCCTGCTGACTTATGTAGACGGTAGTCCCCAAGAGCAGCACTCGGAGCACTCCATTGTTCGTAGCGGACGATGTCGTTTTCGCCAAAACCGAATGCTGGGCACACTTCATTCTCGTAGTTGTTGTCGTAGAATTCGTCCGAGGACGACACGTGGTAGCAGGCCCAGTCCGGCGCAGCGATGCAAAAAGCCTGCGTCAGCAGAAGAGTGCTTGTCAATCGCGGCACCAACATGACGCCGGTTCCACGCCCCAGCGCCGAAATGGTGCCTGCTGACTTATGTAGACGGTAGTCCCCAAGAGCAGCACTCGGAGCACTGCATTGTTCGTAGCGGACGATGTCGTTTTCGCCAAAACCGAATGCTGGGCACACTTCATTCTCGTAGTTGTTGTCGTCGTAGAATTCGTCCGAGGACGACACGTGGTAGCAGGCCCAGTCCGGCGCAGCGATGCAAAAAGCCTGCGTCAGCAGAAAAGTGCTTGTCAATCGCGGCACCAACATGACGCCGGTTCCACGCCCCAGCGCCGAAATGGTGCCTGCTGACTTATGTAGACGGTAGTCCCCAAGAGCAGCACTCGGAGCACTCCATTGTTCGTAGCCGACGATGTCGTTTTCGCCAAAACCGAATGCTGGGCACACTTCATTCTCGTAGTTGTTGTCGTCGTAGAATTCGTCCGTGGACGACACGTGGTAGCAGGCCCAGTCCGGCGCAGCGATGCAAAAAGCCTGCGTCAGCAGAAAAGTGCTTGTCCATCGCGGCACCAACATGACGCCGGTTCCACGCCCCAGCGCCGAAATGGTGCCTGCTGACTTATGTAGACGGTAGTCCCCAAGAGCTGCACTCGGAGCACTCCATTTTTCGTAGCGGACGATGTCGTTTTCGCCAAAACCGAATGCTGGGCACACTTCATTCTCGTAGTTGTTGTCGTCGTAGAATTTGTCCGAGGACGACACGTGGTAGCAGGCCCAGTCCGGCGCAGCGATGCAAAAAGCGTGCGTCAGCAGAAGAGTGCTTGTCAATCGCGGCACCAACATGACGCCGGTTCCACGCCCCAGCGCCGAAATGGTGCCTGATGACTTATGTAGACGGTAGACCCCAAGAGCAGCACTCGGAGCACTGCATTGTTCGTGGCGGACGATGTCGTTTCCGCCAAAACCGAATGCTGGGCACACTTCATTCTCGTAGTTGTTGTCGTCGTAGAATTCGTCCGAGGACGACACGTGGTAGCAGGCCCAGTCCGGCGCAGCGATGCAAAAAGCCTGCGTCAGCAGAAGAGTGCTTGTCAATCGCGGCACCAACATGACGCCGGCTCCACGCCCCAGCGCCGAAATGGTGCCTGCTGACTTATGTAGACGGTAGTCCCCAAGAGCAGCACTCGGAGCACTCCATTGTTCGTAGCGGACGATGTCGTTTTCGCCAAAACCGAATGCTGGGCACACTTCATTCTCGTAGTTGTTGTCGTCGTAGAATTCGTCCGAGGACGACACGTGGTAGCAGGCCCAGTCCGGCGCAGCGATGCAAAAAGCCTGCGTCAGCAGAAAAGTGCTTGTCAATCGCGGCACCAACATGACGCCGGTTCCACGCCCCAGCGCCGAAATGGTGCCTGCTGACTTATTTAGACGGTAGTCCCCAAGAGCAGCACTGGGAGCACTGCATTGTTCGTAGCGGACGATGTCGTTTTCGCCAAAACCGAATGCTGGGCACACTTCATTCTCGTAGTTGTTGTCGTCGTAGAATTCGTCCGAGGACGACACGTGGTACCAGGCCCAGTCCGGCGCAGCGATGCAAAAAACCTGCGTCAGCAGAAGAGTGCTTGTCAATCGCGGCACCAACATGACGCCGGCTCCACGCCCCAGCGCCGAAATGGTGGCTGCTGACTTATGTAGACGTTAGTCCCCAAGAGCAGCACTCGGAGCACTCCATTGTTCGTAGCGGACGATGTCGTTTTCGCCAAAACTGAATGCTGGGCACACTTCATTCTCGTAGTTGTTGTCGTCGTAGAATTCGTCCGAGGACGACACGTGGTAGCAGGCCCAGTCCGGCGCAGCGATGCAAAAAGCCTGCGTCAGCAGAAAAGTGCTTGTCAATCGCGGCACCAACATGACGCCGGTTCCACGCCCCAGCGCCGAAATGTTGCCTGCTGACTTATGTAGACGGTAGTCCCCAAGAGCAGCACTCGGAGCACTGCATTGTTCGTAGCGGACGATGTCGTTTTCGCCAAAACCGAATGCTGGGCACACTTCATTCTCGTAGTTGTTGTCGTCGTAGAATTCGTCCGAGGACGACACGTGGTAGCAGGCCCAGTCCGGCGCAGCGATGCAAAAAGCCTGCGTCAGCAGAAGAGTGCTTGTCAATCGCGGCACCAACATGACGCCGGTTCCACGCCCCAGCGCCGAAATGGTGCCTGCTGACTTATGTAGACGGTAGTCCCCAAGAGCAGCACTCGGAGCACTCCATTGTTCGTAGCGGACGATGTCGTTTTCGCCAAAACCGAATGCTGGGCACACTTCATTCTCGTAGTTGTTGTCGTCGTAGAATTCGTCCGAGGACGACACGTGGTAGCAGGCCCAGTCCGGCGCAGCGATGCAAAAAGCCTGCGTCAGCAGAAAAGTGCTTGTCAATCGCGGCACCAACATGACGCCGGTTCCACGCCCCAGCGCCGAAATGGTGCCTGCTGACTTATGTAGACGGTAGTCCCCAAGAGCAGCACTCGGAGCACTCCATTGCTCGTAGCGGACGATGTCGTTTTCGCCAAAACCGAATGCTGGGCACACTTCATTCTCGTAGTTGTTGTCGTCGTAGAATTCGTCCGAGGACGACACGTGGTAGCAGGCCCAGTCCGGCGCAGCGATGCAAAAAGCCTGCGTCAGCAGAAAAGTGCTTGTCAATCGCGGCACCAACATGACGCCGGTTCCACGCCCCAGCGCCGAAATGGTGCCTGCTGACTTATGTAGACGGTAGTCCCCAAGAGCAGCACTCGGAGCACTCCATTGTTCGTAGCGGACGATGTCGTTTTCGCCAAAACCGAATGCTGGGCACACTTCATTCTCGTAGTTGTTGTCGTAGAATTCGTCCGAGGACGACACGTGGTAGCAGGCCCAGTCCGGCGCAGCGATGCAAAAAGCCTGCGTCAGCAGAAGAGTGCTTGTCAATCGCGGCACCAACATGACGCCGGTTCCACGCCCCAGCGCCGAAATGGTGCCTGCTGACTTATGTAGACGGTAGTCCCCAAGAGCAGCACTCGGAGCACTGCATTGTTCGTAGCGGACGATGTCGTTTTCGCCAAAACCGAATGCTGGGCACACTTCATTCTCGTAGTTGTTGTCGTCGTAGAATTCGTCCGAGGACGACACGTGGTAGCAGGCCCAGTCCGGCGCAGCGATGCAAAAAGCCTGCGTCAGCAGAAAAGTGCTTGTCAATCGCGGCACCAACATGACGCCGGTTCCACGCCCCAGCGCCGAAATGGTGCCTGCTGACTTATGTAGACGGTAGTCCCCAAGAGCAGCACTCGGAGCACTCCATTGTTCGTAGCGGACGATGTCGTTTTCGCCAAAACCGAATGCTGGGCACACTTCATTCTCGTAGTTGTTGTCGTCGTAGAATTCGTCCGTGGACGACACGTGGTAGCAGGCCCAGTCCGGCGCAGCGATGCAAAAAGCCTGCGTCAGCAGAAAAGTGCTTGTCCATCGCGGCACCAACATGACGCCGGTTCCACGCCCCAGCGCCGAAATGGTGCCTGCTGACTTATGTAGACGGTAGTCCCCAAGAGCTGCACTCGGAGCACTCCATTTTTCGTAGCAGACGATGTCGTTTTCGCCAAAACCGAATGCTGGGCACACTTCATTCTCGTAGTTGTTGTCGTCGTAGAATTTGTCCGAGGACGACACGTGGTAGCAGGCCCAGTCCGGCGCAGCGATGCAAAAAGCCTGCGTCAGCAGAAGAGTGCTTGTCAATCGCGGCACCAACATGACGCCGGTTCCACGCCCCAGCGCCGAAATGGTGCCTGATGACTTATGTAGACGGTAGACCCCAAGAGCAGCACTCGGAGCACTGCATTGTTCGTGGCGGACGATGTCGTTTCCGCCAAAACCGAATGCTGGGCACACTTCATTCTCGTAGTTGTTGTCGTCGTAGAATTCGTCCGAGGACGACACGTGGTAGCAGGCCCAGTCCGGCGCAGCGATGCAAAAAGCCTGCGTCAGCAGAAGAGTGCTTGTCAATCGCGGCACCAACATGACGCCGGCTCCACGCCCCAGCGCCGAAATGGTGCCTGCTGACTTATGTAGACGGTAGTCCCCAAGAGCAGCACTCGGAGCACTCCATTGTTCGTAGCGGACGATGTCGTTTTCGCCAAAACCGAATGCTGGGCACACTTCATTCTCGTAGTTGTTGTCGTCGTAGAATTCGTCCGAGGACGACACGTGGTAGCAGGCCCAGTCCGGCGCAGCGATGCAAAAAGCCTGCGTCAGCAGAAAAGTGCTTGTCAATCGCGGCACCAACATGACGCCGGTTCCACGCCCCAGCGCCGAAATGGTGCCTGCTGACTTATGTAGACGGTAGTCCCCAAGAGCAGCACTCGGAGCACTCTATTGTTCGTGGCGGACGATGTCGTTTTCGCCAAAACCGAATGCTGGGCACACTTCATTCTCGTAGTTGTTGTCGTCGTAGAATTCGTCCTTGGACGACACGTGGTAGCAGGCCCAGTCCGGCGCAGCGATGCAAAAAGCCTGCGTCAGCAGAAGGGTGCTTGTCAATCGCGGCACCAACATGACGCCGGCTCCACGCCCCAGCGCCGAAATGGTGCCTGCTGACTTATGTAGACTGTAGTCCGCAAGAGCAGTACTCGGAGCACTGCATTGTTCGTAGCGGACGATGTCGTTTTCGCCAAAACCGAATGCTGGGCACACTTCATTCTCGTAGTTGTTGTCGTCGTAGAATTCGTCCGAGGACGACACGTGGTAGCAGGCCCAGTCCGGCGCAGCGATGCAAAAAGCCTGCGTCAGCAGAAGAGTGCTTGTCAATCGCGGCACCAACATGACGCCGGTTCCAAGCCCCAGCGCCGAAATTGTGCCTGCTGACTTATGTAGATGGTAGTCCCCAAGAGCAGCACTCGGAGCACTCCATTGTTCGTAGCGGACGATGTCGTTTTCGCCAAAACCGAATGCTGGGCACACTTCATTCTTGTAGTTGTTGTCGTCGTAGAATTCGTCCGAGGACGACACGTGGTAGCAGGCCCAGTCCGGCGCAGCGATGCAAAAAGCCTTCGTCAGCAGAAGAGTGCTTGTCAATCGCGGCACCAACATGACGCCGGTTCCACGCCCCAGCGCCGAAATGGTGCCTGCTGACTTATGTAGACGGTAGTCCCCAAGAGCAGCACTCGGAGCACTCCATTGTTCGTAGCGGACGATGTCGTTTTCGCCAAAACCGAATGCTGGGCACACTTCATTCTCGTAGTTGTTGTCGTCGTAGAATTCGTCCGAGGACGACACGTGGTAGCAGGCCCAGTCCGGCGCAGCGATGCAAAAAGCCTGCGTCAGCAGAAAAGTGCTTGTCAATCGCGGCACCAACATGACGCCGGTTCCACGCCCCAGCGCCGAAATGGTGCCTGCTGACTTATGTAGACGGTAGTCCCCAAGAGCAGCACTCGGAGCACTCCATTGTTCGTAGCGGACGATGTCGTTTTCGCCAAAACCGAATGCTGGGCACACTTCATTCTCGTAGTTGTTGTCGTCGTAGAATTCGTCCGAGGACGACACGTGGTAGCAGGCCCAGTCCGGCGCAGCGATGCAAAAAGCCTGCGTCAGCAGAAAAGTGCTTGTCAATCGCGGCACCAACATGACGCCGGTTCCACGCCCCAGCGCCGAAATGGTGCCTGCTGACTTATGTAGACAGTAGTCCCCAAGAGCAGCACTCGGAGCACTGCATTGTTCGTAGCGGACGATGTCGTTTTCGCCAAAACCGAATGCTGGGCACACTTCATTCTCGTAGTTGTTGTCGTCGTAGAATTCGTCCGAGGACGACACGTGGTAGCAGGCCCAGTCCGGCGCAGCGATGCAAAAAGCCTGCGTCAGCAGAGGAGTGCTTGTCAATCGCGGCACCAACATGACGCCGGTTCCACGCCCCAGCGCCGAAATGGTGCCTGCTGACTTATGTAGATGGTAGTCCCCAAGAGCAGCACTCGGAGCACTGCATTGTTCGTAGCGGACGATGTCGTTTTCGCCAAAACCGAATGCTGGGCACACTTCATTCTCGTAGTTGTTGTCGTCGTAGAATTCGTCCGAGGACGACACGTGGTAGCAGGCCCAGTCCGGCGCAGCGATGCAAAAAGCCTGCGTCAGCAGAAGAGTGCTTGTCAATCGCGGCACCAACATGACGCCGGCTCCACGCCCCAGCGCCGAAATGGTGCCTGCTGACTTATGTAGACGGTAGTCCCCAAGAGCAGCACTCGGAGCGCTGCATTGTTCGTAGCGGACGATGTCGTTTTCGCCAAAACCGAATGCTGGGCACACTTCATTCTCGTAGTTGTTGTCGTCGTAGAATTCGTCCGAGGACGACACGTGGTAGCAGGCCCAGTCCGGCGCAGCGATGCAAAAAGCCTGCGTCGGCAGAAAAGTGCTTGTCAATCGCGGCACCAGCATGACGCCGGCTCCACGCCCCAGCGCCGAAATGGTGCCTGCTGACTTATGTAGACGGTAGTCCCCAAGAGCAGCACTCGGAGCACTGCATTGTTCGTAGCGGACGATGTCGTTTTCGCCAAAACCGAATGCTGGGCACACTTCATTCTCGTAGTTGTTGTCGTCGTAGAATTCGTCCGAGGACGACACGTGGTAGCAGGCCCAGTCCGGCGCAGCGATGCAAAAAGCCTGCGTCAGCAGAAGAGTGCTTGTCAATCGCGGCACCAACATGACGCCGGTTCCACGCCCCAGCGCCGAAATGGTGCCTGCTGACTTATGTAGACGGTAGTCCCCAAGAGCAGCACTCGGAGCACTGCATTGTTCGTAGCGGACGATGTCGTTTTCGCCAAAACCGAATGCTGGGCACACTTCATTCTCGTAGTTGTTGTCGTCGTAGAATTCGTCCGAGGACGACACGTAGTAGCAGGCCCAGTCCGGCGCAGCGATGCAAAAAGCCTGCGTCAGCAGAAAAGTGCTTGACAATCGCGGCACCAACATGACGCCGGTTCCACGCCCCAGCGCCGAAATGGTGCCTGCTGACTTATGTAGACGGTAGTCCCCAAGAGCAGCACTCGGAGCACTGCATTGTTCGTAGCGGACGATGTCGTTTTCGCCAAAACCGAATGCTGGGCACACTTCATTCTCGTAGTTGTTGTCGTCGTAGAATTCGTCCGAGGGCGACACGTGGTAGCAGGCCCAGTCCGGCGCAGCGATGCAAAAAGCCTGCGTCAGCAGAAAAGTGCTTGTCAATCGCGGCACCAACATGACGCCGGTTCCACGCCCCAGCGCCGAAATGGTGCCTGCTGACTTATGTAGACGGTAGTCCCCAAGAGCAGCACTCGGAGCACTCCATTGTTCGTAGCGGACGATGTCGTTTTCGCCAAAACCGAATGCTGGGCACACTTCATTCTCGTAGTTGTTGTCGTCGTAGAATTCGTCCGAGGGCGACACGTGGTAGCAGGCCCAGTCCGGCGCAGCGATGCAAAAAGCCTGCGTCAGCAGAAAAGTGCTTGTCAATCGCGGCACCAACATGACGCCGGTTCCACGCCCCAGCGCCGAAATGGTGCCTGCTGACTTATGTAGACGGTAGTCCCCAAGAGCAGCACTCGGAGCACTGCATTGTTCGTAGCGGACGATGTCGTCTTCGCCAAAACCGAATGCTGGGCACACTTCATTCTCGTAGTTGTTGTCGTCGTAGAATTCGTCCGAGGACGACACGTGGTAGCAGGCCCAGTCCGGCGCAGCGATGCAAAAAGCCTGCGTCAGCAGAAGAGTGCTTGTCAATCGCGGCACCAACATGACGCCGGTTCCACGCCCCAGCGCCGAAATGGTGCCTGCTGACTTATGTAGACGGTAGTCCCCAAGAGCAGCACTCGGAGCACTGCATTGTTCGTAGCGGACGATGTCGTTTTCGCCAAAACCGAATGCTGGGCACACTTCATTCTCGTAGTTGTTGTCGTCGTAGAATTCGTCCGAGGACGACACGTGGTAGCAGGCCCAGTCCGGCGCAGCGGTGCAAAAAGCCTGCGTCAGCAGAAAAGTGCGTGTCAATCGCGGCACCAACATGACGCCGGTTCCACGCCCCAGCGCCGAAATGGTGCCTAATGACTTATGTAGACGGTAGTCCCCAAGAGCAGCACTCGGAGCACTGCATTGTTCGTAGCGGACGATGTCGTTTTCGCCAAAACCGAATGCTGGGCACACTTCATTCTCGTAGTTGTTGTCGTCGTAGAATTCGTCCGAGGACGACACGTGGTAGCAGGCCCAGTCCGGCGCAGCGATGCAAAAAGCCTGCGTCAGCAGAAAAGTGCTTGTCAATCGCGGCACCAACATGACGCCGGTTCCACGCCCCAGCGCCGAAATGGTGCCTGCTGACTTATGTAGACGGTAGTCCGCAAGAGCAGCACCCGGAGCACTCCATTGTTCGTAGCGGACGATGTCGTTTTCGCCAAAACCGAATGCTGGGCACACTTCATTCTCGTAGTTGTTGTCGTCGTAGAATTCGTCCGAGGACGACACGTGGTAGCAGGCCCAGTCCGGCGCAGCGATGCAAAAAGCCTGCGTCAGCAGAAAAGTGCTTGTCAATCGCGGCACCAACATGACGCCGGTTCCACGCCCCAGCGCCGAAATGGTGCCTGCTGACTTATGTAGACGGTAGTCCGCAAGAGCAGCACCCGGAGCACTCCATTGTTCGTAGCGGACGATGTCGTTTTCGCCAAAACCGAATGCTGGGCACACTTCATTCTCGTAGTTGTTGTCGTCGTAGAATTCGTCCGAGGACGACACGTGGTAGCAGGCCCAGTCCGGCGCAGCGATGCAAAAAGCCTGCGTCAGCAGAAGAGTGCTTGTCAATCGCGGCACCAACATGACGCCGGTTCCACGCCCCAGCGCCGAAATGGTGCCTGCTGACTTATGTAGACGGTAGTCCGCAAGAGCAGCACCCGGAGCACTCCATTGTTCGTAGCGGACGATGTCGTTTTCGCCAAAACCGAATGCTGGGCACACTTCATTCTCGTAGTTGTTGCCGTCGTAGAATTCGTCCGAGGACGACACGTGGTAGCATGCCCAGTCCGGCGCAGCGATGCAAAAAGCCTGCGTCAGCAGAAAAGTGCTTGTCAATCGCGGCACCAACATGACGCCGATTCCACGTCCCAGCGCCGAAATGGTGCCTGCTGACTTATGTAGACGGTAGTCCCCAAGAGCAGCACTCGGAGCACTGCATTGTTCGTAGCGGACGATGTCGTTTTCGCCAAAACCGAATGCTGGGCACACTTCATTCTCGTAGTTGTTGTCGTCGTAGAATTCGTCCGAGGACGACACGTGGTAGCAGGCCCAGTCCGGCGCAGCGATGCAAAAAGCCTGCGTCAGCAGAAGAGTGCTTGTCAATCGCGGCACCAACATGACGCCGGTTCCACGCCCCAGCGCCGAAATGGTGCCTGCTGACTTATGTAGACGGTAGTCCCCAAGAGCAGCACCCGGAGCACTCCATTGTTCGTAGCGGACGATGTCGTTTTCGGCAAAACCGAATGCTGGGCACACTTCATTCTCGTAGTTGTTGTCGTCGTAGAATTCGTCCGAGGACGACACGTGGTAGCAGGCCCAGTCCGGCGCAGCGATGCAAAAAGCCTGCGTCAGCAGAAGAGTGCTTGTCAATCGCGGCACCAACATGACGCCGGTTCCACGCCCCAGCGCCGAAATGGTGCCTGCTGACTTATGTAGACGGTAGTCCCCAAGAGCAGCACTCGGAGGACTCCATTGTTCGTAGCAGACGATGTCGTTTTCGCCAAAACCGAATGCTGGGCACACTTCATTCTCGTAGTTGTTGTCGTCGTAGAATTCGTCCGAGGACGACACGTGGTAGCAGGCCCAGTCCGGCGCAGCGATGCAAAAAGCCTGCGTCAGCAGAAGAGTGCTTGTCAATCGCGGCACCAACATGACGCCGGTTCCACGCCCCAGCGCCGAAATGGTGCCTGCTGACTTATGTAAAAGGTAGTCCCCAAGAGCAGCACTCGGAGGACTCCATTGTTCGTAGCAGACGATGTCGTTTTCGCCAAAACCGAATGCTGGGCACACTTCATTCTCGTAGTTATTGTCGTCGTAGAATTCGTCCGAGGACGACACGTGGTAGCAGGCCCAGTCCGGCGCAGCGATGCAAAAAGCCTGCGTCAGCAGAAAAGTGCTTGTCAATCGCGGCACCAACATGACGCCGGTTCCACGCCCCAGCGCCGAAATGGTGCCTGCTGACTTATGTAGACGGTAGTCCCCAAGAGCAGCACTCGGAGGACTCCATTGTTCGTAGCGGACGATGTCGTTTTCGCCAAAACCGAATGCTGGGCACACTTCACTCTCGTAGTTGTTGTCGTCGTAGAATTCGTCCGAGGACGACACGTGGTAGCAGGCCCAGTCCGGCGCAGCGATGCAAAAAGCCTGCGTCAGCAGAAAAGTGCTTGTCAATCGCGGCACCAACATGACGCCGGTTCCACGCCCCAGCGCCGAAATGGTGCCTGCTGACTTATGTAGACGGTAGTCCCCAAGAGCAGCACTCGGAGCACTCCATTGTTCGTAGCGGACAATGTCGTTTTCGCCAAAACCGAATGCTGGGCACACTTCATTCTCGTAGTTGTTGTCGTCGTAGAATTCGTCCGAGGACGACACGTGGTAGCAGGCCCAGTCCGGCGCAGCGATGCAAAAAGCCTGCGTCAGCAGAAAAGTGCTTGTCCATCGCGGCACCAACATGACGCCGGTTCCACGCCCCAGCGCCGAAATGGTGCCTGCTGACTTATGTAGACGGTAGTCCCCAAGAGCAGCACTCGGAGCACTCCATTGTTCGTAGCGGACGATGTCGTTTTCGCCCAAACCGAATGCTGGGCACACTTCATTCTCGTAGTTGTTGTCGTCGTAGAATTCGTCCGAGGACGACACGTGGTAGGAGGCCCAGTCCGGCGCAGCGATGCAAAAAGCCTGCGTCAGCAGAAGAGTGCTTGTCAATCGCGGCACCAACATGACGCCGGCTCCACGCCCCAGCGCCGAAATGGTGCCTGCTGACTTATGTAGACTGTAGTCCGCAAGAGCAGCACTCGGAGCACTGCATTGTTCGTAGCGGACGATGTCGTTTTCGCCAAAACCGAATGCTGGGCACACTTCATTCTCGTAGTTGTTGTCGTCGTAGAATTCGTCCGAGGACGACACGTGGTAGCAGGCCCAGTCCGGCGCAGCGATGCAAAAAGCCTGCGTCAGCAGAAGAGTGCTTGTCAATCGCGGCACCAACATGACGCCGGTTCCACGCCCCAGCGCCGAAATGGTGCCTGCTGACTTATGTAAAAGGTAGTCCCCAAGAGCAGCACTCGGAGGACTCCATTGTTCGTAGCAGACGATGTCGTTTTCGCCAAAACCGAATGCTGGGCACACTTCATTCTCGTAGTTGTTGTCGTCGTAGAATTCGTCCCAGAACGACACGTGGTAGCAGGCCCAGTCCGGCGCAGCGATGCAAAAAGCCTGCGTCAGCAGAAAAGTGCTTGTCAATCGCGGCACCAACATGACGCCGGTTCCACGCCCCAGCGCCGAAATGGTGCCTGCTGACTTATGTAGACGGTAGTCCCCAAGAGCAGCACTCGGAGCACTCCATTGTTCGTAGCGGACAATGTCGTTTTCGCCAAAACCGAATGCTGGGCACACTTCATTCTCGTAGTTGTTGTCGTCGTAGAATTCGTCCGAGGACGACACGTGGTAGCAGGCCCAGTCCGGCGCAGCGATGCAAAAAGCCTGCGTCAGCAGAAAAGTGCTTGTCCATCGCGGCACCAACATGACGCCGGTTCCACGCCCCAGCGCCGAAATGGTGCCTGCTGACTTATGTAGACGGTAGTCCCCAAGAGCAGCACTCGGAGCACTCCATTGTTCGTAGCGGACGATGTCGTTTTCGCCAAAACCGAATGCTGGGCACACTTCATTCTCGTAGTTGTTGTCGTCGTAGAATTCGTCCGAGGACGACACGTGGTAGCAGGCCCAGTCCGGCGCAGCGATGCAAAAAGCCTGCGTCAGCAGAAGAGTGCTTGTCGATCGCGGCACCAACATGACGCCGGCTCCACGCCCCAGCGCCGAAATGGTGCCTGCTGACTTATGTAGACTGTAGTCCGCAAGAGCAGCACTCGGAGCACTGCATTGTTCGTAGCGGACGATGTCGTTTTCGCCAAAACCGAATGCTGGGCACACTTCATTCTCGTAGTTGTTGTCGTCGTAGAATTCGTCCGAGGACGACACGTGGTAGCAGGCCCAGTCCGGCGCAGCGATGCAAAAAGCCTGCGTCAGCAGAAGAGTGCTTGTCAATCGCGGCACCAACATGACGCCGGTTCCACGCCCCAGCGCCGAAATGGTGCCTGCTGACTTATGTAGACGGTAGTCCCCAAGAGCAGCACTCGGAGCACTCCATTGTTTGTAGCGGACGATGTCGTTTTCGCCAAAACCGAATGCTGGGCACACTTCATTCTTGTAGTTGTTGTCGTCGTAGAATTCGTCCGAGGACGACACGTGGTAGCAGGCCCAGTCCGGCGCAGCGATGCAAAAAGCCTGCGTCAGCAGAAGAGTGCTTGTCAATCGCGGCACCAACATGACGCCGGTTCCACGCCCCAGCGCCGAAATGGTGCCTGCTGACTTATGTAGACTGTAGTCCGCAAGAGCAGCACTCGGAGCACTGCATTGTTCGTAGCGGACGATGTCGTTTTCGCCAAAACCGAATGCTGGGCACACTTCATTCTTGTAGTTGTTGTCGTCGTAGAATTCGTCCGAGGACGACACGTGGTAGCAGGCCCAGTCCGGCGCAGCGATGCAAAAAGCCTGCGTCAGCAGAAGAGTGCTTGTTAATCGCGGCACCAACATGACGCCGGCTCCACGCCCCAGCGCCGAAATGGTGCCTGCTGACTTATGTAGACGGTAGTCCCCAAGAGCAGCACTCGGAGCACTCCATTGTTTGTAGCGGACGATGTCGTTTTCGCCAAAACCGAATGCTGGGCACACTTCATTCTTGTAGTTGTTGTCGTCGTAGAATTCGTCCGAGGACGACACGTGGTAGCAGGCCCAGTCCGGCGCAGCGATGCAAAAAGCCTGCGTCAGCAGAAGAGTGCTTGTCAATCGCGGCACCAACATGACGCCGGCTCCACGCCCCAGCGCCGAAATGGTGCCTGCTGACTTATGTAGACGGTAGTCCCCAAGAGCAGCACTCGGAGCACTCCATTGTTCGTTGCGGACGATGTCGTTTTCGCCAAAACCGAATGCTGGGCACACTTCATTCTCGTGGTTGTTGTCGTCGTAGAATTCGTCCGAGGACGACACGTGGTAGCAGGCCCAGTCCGGCGCAGCGATGCAAAAAGCCTGCGTCAGCAGAAGAGTGCTTGTCAATCGCGGCACCAACATGACGCCGGTTCCACGCCCCAGCGCCGAAATGGTGCCTGCTGACTTATGTAGACGGTAGTCCCCAAGAGCAGCACTCGGAGCACTGCATTGTTCGTAGCGGACGATGTCGTTTTCGCCAAAACCGAATGCTGGGCACACTTCATTCTCGTAGTTGTTGTCGTCGTAGAATTCGTCAGAGGACGACACGTGGTAGCAGGCCCAGTCCGGCGCAGCGATGCAAAAAGCCTGCGTCAGCAGAAGAGTGCTTGTCAATCGCGGCACCAACATGACGCCTGTTCCACGCCCCAGCGCCGAAATGGTGCCTGCTGACTTATGTAGACGGTAGTCCCCAAGAGCAGCACTCGGAGCACTCCATTGTTCGTAGCGGACGATGTCGTTTTCGCCAAAACCGAATGCTGGGCACACTTCATTCTCGTAGTTGTTGTCGTCGTAGAATTCGTCCGAGGACGACACGTGGTAGCAGGCCCAGTCCGGCGCAGCGATGCAAAAAGCCTGCGTCAGCAGAAAAGTGCTTGTCAATCGCGGCACCAACATGACGCCGGTTCCACGCCCCAGCGCCGAAATGGTGCCTGCTGACTAATGTAGACGATAGTCCGCAAGAGCAGCACCCGAAGCACTCCATTGTTCGTAGCGGACGATGTCGTTTTCGCCAAAACCGAATGCTGGGCACACTTCATTCTCGTAGTTGTTGTCGTCGTAGAATTCGTCCGAGGACGACACGTGGTAGCAGGCCCAGTCCGGCGCAGCGATGCAAAAAGCCTGCGTCAGCAGAAGAGTGCTTGTCAATCGCGGCACCAACATGACGCCGGTTCCACGCCCCAGCGCCGAAATGGTGCCTGCTGACTTATGTAGACGGTAGTCCGCAAGAGCAGCACCTGGAGCACTCCATTGTTCGTAGCGGACGATGTCGTTTTCGCCAAAACCGAATGCTGGGCACACTTCATTCTCGTAGTTGTTGTCGTCGTAGAATTCGTCCGAGGACGACACGTGGTAGCATGCCCAGTCCGGCGCAGCGATGCAAAAAGCCTGCGTCAGCAGAAAAGTGCTTGTCAATCGCGGCACCAACATGACGCCGATTCCACGCCCCAGCGCCGAAATGGTGCCTGCTGACTTATGTAGACGGTAGTCCCCAAGAGCAGCACTCGGAGCACTGCATTGTTCGTAGCGGACGATGTCGTTTTCGCCAAAACCGAATGCTGGGCACACTTCATTCTCGTAGTTGTTGTCGTCGTAGAATTCGTCCGAGGACGACACGTGGTAGCAGGCCCAGTCCGGCGCAGCGATGCAAAAAGCCTGCGTCAGCAGAAGAGTGCTTGTCAATCGCGGCACCAACATGACGCCGGTTCCACGCCCCAGCGCCGAAATGGTGCCTGCTGACTTATGTAGAGGGTAGTCCCCAAGAGCAGCACCCGGAGCACTCCATTGTTCGTAGCGGACGATGTCGTTTTCGGCAAAACCGAATGCTGGGCACACTTCATTCTCGTAGTTGTTGTCGTCGTAGAATTCGTCCGAGGACGACACGTGGTAGCAGGCCCAGTCCGGCGCAGCGATGCAAAAAGCCTGCGTCAGCAGAAAAGTGCTTGTTAATCGCGGCACCAACATGACGCCGGTTCCACGCCCCAGCGCCGAAATGGTGCCTGCTGACTTATGTAGACGGTAGTCCCCAAGAGCAGCACTCGGAGCACTCCATTGTTCGTAGCGGACGATGTCGTTTTCGCCAAAACCGAATGCTGGGCACACTTCATTCTCGTAGTTGTTGTCGTCGTAGAATTCGTCCGAAGACGACACGTGGTAGCAGGCCCAGTCCGGCGCAGCGATGCAAAAAGCCTGCGTCAGCAGAAGAGTGCTTGTCAATCGCGGCACCAACATGACGCCGGTTCCACGCCCCAGCGCCGAAATGGTGCCTGCTGACTTATGTAGACGGTAGTCCCCAAGAGCAGCACTCGGAGGACTCCATTGTTCGTAGCGGACGATGTCGTTTTCGCCAAAACCGAATGCTGGGCACACTTCATTCTCGTAGTTGTTGTCGTCGTAGAATTCGTCCGAGGACGACACGTGGTAGCAGGCCCAGTCCGGCGCAGCGATGCAAAAAGCCTGCGTCAGCAGAAAAGTGCTTGTCAATCGCGGCACCAACATGACGCCGGTTCCACGCCCCAGCGCCGAAATGGTGCCTGCTGACTTATGTAGACGGTAGTCCCCAAGAGCAGCACTCGGAGGACTCCATTGTTCGTAGCGGACGATGTCGTTTTCGCCAAAACCGAATGCTGGGCACACTTCATTCTCGTAGTTGTTATCGTCGTAGAATTCGTCCGAGGACGACACGTGGTAGCAGGCCCAGTCCGGCGCAGCGATGCAAAAAGCCTGCGTCAGCAGAAAAGTTCTTGTCAATCGCGGCACCAACATGACGCCGGTTCCACGCCCCAGCGCCGAAATGGTGCCTGCTGACTTATGTAGACGGTAGTCCCCAAGAGCAGCACTCGGAGCACTCCATTGTTCGTAGCGGACGATGTCGTTTTCGCCAAAACCGAATGCTGGGCACACTTCATTCTCGTAGTTGTTGTCGTCGTAGAATTCGTCCGAAGACGACACGTGGTAGCAGGCCCAGTCCGGCGCAGCGATGCAAAAAACCTGCGTCAGCAGAAGAGTGCTTGTCAATCGCGGCACCAACATGACGCCGGTTCCACGCCGCAGCGCCGAAATGGTGCCTGCTGACTTATGTAGACGGTAGTCCCCAAGAGCAGCACTCGGAGGACTCCATTGTTCGTAGCGGACGATGTCGTTTTCGCCAAAACCGAATGCTGGGCACACTTCATTCTCGTAGTTGTTGTCGTCGTAGAATTCGTCCGAGGACGACACGTGGTAGCAGGCCCAGTCCGGCGCAGCGATGCAAAAAGCCTGCGTCAGCAGAAGAGTGCTTGTCAATCGCGGCACCAACATGACGCCGGTTCCACGCCGCAGCGCCGAAATGGTGCCTGCTGACTTATGTAGACGGTAGTCCCCACTGATCTCTATGTCTATTTGCTGGATCGCGTTTGACCAGCTCCTCCTATGGACCGGAATGCGGTCACTGGCGGCCATCTTTAGGTAGAGTTATATCATCTCTAGCCATCATAGTACTAATATGGCGGACAGCGCAATGGCGGCAGGCTGCCATAAAAATAGCCGTGGGTCTAGTACAATGTAACTTCACTTTAGTACACACGTAACGTTTGTATACAGAGCCGTGGTGCCGTGGGTGATTTTTTGTGCTTGATTGAAGTTGTTCGACGAAGCAGATTCTTGAAACCCGTCGTGAACGGTAGCCTCATCTTTGAGGACCCGGAGGAAGTTCTACGAAAGCGCAGCACCGGGGTAAAGCAGCGCAGCTCGCATCGAAAGCAGACGCCGTACCGGGAATGGGAACCTCCAGTGGAACCTCCGCGGTTCGACGTCGTTGATCGGTGGTGGTGTGATTTCGTTGGTGGTGAAGTCTTGCGATCCCGAACGCTTAGATACGGGTCAAGAGACGCCCTGCATGTGCTCGCGATCATTTGGGGAATTCTCGCGAGTGTACGTATTTACCGGGGTCTCTCCACAAACTAGTGTGCCGATGTGCCCGTGAGTGATTGATATATTTGCCTGTGACGTTCTGAATAAAATGCATTTAAATGAAGTGAATTGATGTCTCTTCCCGATCAATACTGGTCAAAGCCAGGAGTCCAGAGCGTCCTCCGCTCGACCGAGAGAGCGCACACAGGGCGTCGTCAGTGTCGTGCGAAATCAGCTGTGCGTCAGCTGGTGTCGTGTGCAATTAGTTGGCCAATCGTAATCGTGCATTGCAAAACGCGGGAACTTCCGAGCAGTGTATTAGCTGGTGTCGTGTGCAACCAGCTGTCATCGTACAAATGAAAACGCGGGAATTGCCCTCGGAGCGCGGTCGACTATGCCGTCATGTTGTGCGGCGCACTGCTCCAATCGCCCGGACCGCGAAAAAGCGAGAACTTACCATCGGTAAGTATTCAGTGTTTTGTGGCTATCCTGGCGCGCAGCGATATTTCTGTAAAAAAAATATATATATATATATATATAATAATGACTTTATTTACCATACAAGTATGGTGGGAGCTGAGGAAAAAAGCTGTGCAAGCAGCTTGACTGGTCCTCAGCCCCCCACAGGTACACAGCACTGGGGAAGTCATACACAAGAATTTATATAATACAAAATACTTAACAAAAAATTAACGAAACAAAAACAAAAGCAAAAATCTGCTCGCTAATTAACAGCAGTAAGGATTGTTTAATTAGAAAGAAAATAATCCTTAAGTGCACACATATTGGAAGATTCGACATCAAAATTAGAGCCCATAAGAGTGTTCAGTAATGTTGGCAAATATATTTATTTGTTCCCAAGGTTTCCACGAAGTCACCCCGCGACCCTTCAGCTGTGGGTGGAAAACGTCGGCAGGTTGAACTGGGAGCCTACAGAGACAAGCGTGGTCTGCTCTGACCACTTTGAAGAACAATGCTTCGATAGGACGGGGAAAATTGTGCGCCTAAGGGAAGGTGCAATACCCACCATCTTCAACCAGCCTACAGACCTCGTCAAGGTAATATAGTACCCCTGCTTCTAAAAATATAATCTTTAAATCCCAAAACGTTAATGTCAAGTACTTGTTTTGCTACGGTTGTTAAATAATGTTTGTTTTTTTTACTTTGATTCATTACTAGTAACAACACTCATTATTAAAACATATATATTTATTTTATTTTTATTATTTTTTTTTTGGGGGGGGGGAGCAGAGGCGTCTATATTAACGAGACATGACTATGACGCTAAACCAAGCCATGTATACAGAGGCTATGGCAACACTCAAGTACTTCTAGCACAGCCAAAAACGAAACATAAATTGAACAGCTTGGTAAGTGTGCAGTAGCTTAAAGCCACATACATACAACGTGACCATAGAGAGTAAAAAAAATATATATATCAGTAAGATACAAGATAAGGACAAGTTTGAATAATGACTATTGAAAATTTGTGAGTGCAGATGATATGAATGAATTAATCTATGTCGCATTGGAGAGGAGTGACTGTGTGCTGACATGACTTTTCTATGAAGTCTAGGTTAGCGAGCTCTGAAAAAAGCCTTTTTCACTCTGCGACTGTGGGTTGAAAGAAGCTACTCGCAGACCAGGGGCATAGCCAATGGGCTTCACCCCCCCCCCCCCCCCCTCCCCAAAATCCAGCTGACCCTATAATATATACATGCATTTTGACACCCCCTCCCCCTCTCCACACCCCAAGTCATGGACATCCCAGCCGCCGCCACCCCGCCCTCCCCCCCAAAAAAGAAAAAAAAAATTTCCTGGCTATGCCACTGTCTCAGACATATCTTTTGCCAATGTCCACACTATTCATGCAATTGATTAGCAGGTAACACAATTTTAGTCTGTCCCTGGTACAACTTCATGATGGATGACCACCTGTCATATCAGTTGTAGATGAATCAAAGGACTTTTTTTTTAACATTGTTTAACACATCAATGCTCATTTGTGACCATGGATCTCATATTGCATTTGCACACTCCAGCGGAGCGAATAGAGCTTTCATGTGACACAAATTTAGTCGCAGAAAGTCACTAATTCAATGGGAGATTTGAGGTTTGTATAACAGCAAAACATTTGTATTTACACACAGGAAAAGTTGTTCAAACAAACAGGAGTACAGTGTGCTGATTCAGCACAATAAGCAGATGTATGGATGAATGCGTTACTTAATTGTCCAGCTATTGTGTGTACTCGCTGAGCCCATCACTTAAGCTAGAGGGCTCTCCTTCAGTCCTTGTTGGTTCCACACCATATGGGGAGTTTTTCTCCAAGTCCAAAATCAAGTGATATATTGAAGAGTTTCTTTCAAATATAATGACATATGCCATTATCTTTGGTATAGTTGAACTGTCCAGTTAGTAAGGATGGTCTCTGAATCTCGACCTCCAAAGAGGAGCTTGATTGGTTGTCAAGCGTAAAAATTACCCGACCGACTATATTGAAATTGGTGGCAGCTGCTTCCCACCTAAGACGACAAAGGGACAAATACGATAAAATAGGAGTCTTTTTCTGTAAATGTAGAATTGGTTTATCAGTCGCTTATAGGGCGGGGGGTCAGGGAAGCAGGAACAAGCACCAGCTCAAAGTATAACTGTATCTAAATTGTTTAATTGGTTTTGATGAACAATACAAACAGCTAAACCAGTAAATTATAATGTATACAGTCCGATCCCTTATCGCGTGTAATTCGAACAGAATAAATAAAGTAAATAAAATCTTCACTGTACTTCTCACAGGCCCAGTAAAATCATAGTGCGCAAGTTCTTTGACCTGATCTTTGGAACCACACTCTGTTCTGTTAATCACCTCGCTTGGCGGTGTAGCCTCATCTTCAAGTAGCATGAGGCTGTGAGCTCGGTCAGTCGGACGACATGGTTGTTGTCTGGTTCGGGGTCAAACATGTGGTCATCGAGGCCTCTGAAGACCTGGGTCCAGTGATTTCCCAAAACACCCCCTAAGGGGGGTGTACACCCCCCCCCCTTATTTTTTATGAAGGCATCCCCTAAATTTGCAATGATTCCTCTATTCTCAATGCGGCCCCCCTAATCCCCTTCCCCCCCCCCCCTAAAATTTAGACACCCCCTAATTTCGATAGGTGAGTGGCATTTGGCAACTTCCGGTTTCTTAGGAAATTTCGTTTAGCTGTTGACAAGCGGCGACGATAATCTGCAAGCCTGTCTAAGCATGGTTCTGAAAACTACAGCCTGCAGGTTTCAAAATTATGCTTGCACAGGCTTCCAGCTCATTGTTGTGCTTGTCAAAGGTGAAACAAAATTTCCTAAGAAACTGGGAGTTGCCAAACGCCGCTCACCTATTCCTGGGGAAACCCCTGCCTGGGTCCTCTCTTCAGCATGGTTGTGAAGAACCACACATACAATGGCAGCTTCCAGGCGTGGTTGCTGAACCAGCCCCTTGGAGGCGTTGCTGCCGGGCTCCAGTCTCCTTACACACTTGCTATCGCTAACATGTGATTTTTCCACAAATATTCCAAATTGCAATATCTGCTTTCTTCACCAGAATATAACACTAAGCATGCATGCTTTCTCAAAGTGTTGGAATCACAAAACCTATTCGTTGTTTGATGTTTTCTCAGCAAACTCAAGCCAAGGGGCGGCCAAAGCAAACTGCAAGTGCAACCAGAATTGACGAAGGTGCTGGCACTAGCGGTACGACATGCGACACCCTCGTCGTACCACCATCGACGTCGACATCGGAGCACTCCTATGCCGTGCGAAGTCCACACAGCTTAAAGCAGAAGATGGAAGACATTGTTTGTCATATGGAGGCTTTACAAAAAAAACTAAAGTACTCGCAGGAAGTTGCAAGGCGGTTGAAGCAAAAAGTCTCCCAGGTGGAAGAAATCCTCCAGGACCTCCAGAGGCAGCAGCTCATCAGCAACGACGCTACCAATGTTCTTCGTCGGACATTTTCAAGCACCACACTGGAACTCTGTCTCCGAATGCTGAAAAACAGTAGGGGGAAGGTGACTAGAGAAAAGTACCCTCCGGAGCTAAGGAGTTTCGCTCTTACGCTGCAGTTCTATTCGACCAAGGCATACGAGTATGTGAGAAACACTTTCCAGCTGGCACTTCCCCACTCGTCTTCAATCCGGTCATGGTACAGCTCAATTGATGCCGAGCCTGGGTTCACCGCTGAAGCGTTCGAATCTCTGCAGCTCACTGTTAGAGAAAATGAAAAGAAAGGCAACAAAGTCATCTGTGCCCTGCTCATGGATGAGATGAGCATCCGAAAGCACGTGCAGTGGGATGGGAAAAAGATGAGAGGATTTGTAGACGTCGGGATCGCAGGGGACAACAATGAGAACTGTGACGGTGGTGCAGAGGAGAGCAGCGACACCCGCAAGGATGTTCGTCCTCAAGCCACTGAAGCTCTTGTGCTGATGGTTGTGGCTCTAAACGACCACTGGAAGGTGCCCTGCGGGTACTTCCTGGTTCATGGAATGAGTGGAGCAGAGAAGGCCAACTTAGTAAACATTTGCCTAATGAAGCTTCATGACATCGGTGTCATTGTTTGCTGCTTGACATGTGACGGGCTCCAATCCAACTGGACTATGTTCAGAACACTCGGGGCTGAGCTGGAAGATCCGGAAGAAATGAGGCCCTGGTTCCCACATCCTGCCACCAGCGACCAGAGAGTCTTCATTCTAATGGACATTTGTCATATGCTCAAGCTGCTGCGTAATGCACTAGCATCCCTACAAGTGATCAAGGATCCCGATGGACGCTCCATCAGGTGGTTGTACATAGAGCGCCTGAACAAACTTCAGGAGGAACAAGGTCTGAGGGCAGGCAACAAGCTGCGACCAGCCCATATGGAGTGGGACCGCCAAAAGATGAAGGTGAATCTTGCAGCTCAAGTGATCAGTTCAAGCGTTGCTGATGCCTTAGAATTCTGCAACATTGATCTCAAGGACCAAACCTTCACCGACAGTGAGGCAACAGTGAAGTTCATCAGGATCTTTGACAAGCTGTTTGACATGATGAATTCGAGAAATCCTCTGGCCAAGAACTTTAAAGCACCCTTGAAGATGAGTAGACAGCATCTATGGAAGCCCTCATTTGAAGAAGCAGCCAGGTACATCCTTGGCTTGAAAGACGTTCGAGGTCAGCTGCTCTATCTCACCAGACGGAAGACTGCCTTCGTGGGATTTCTTGTGGCCATGAAAACCTTTGAAGGCCTCTGCGAGACACTGCTGGGTGGTCCGGAACCCCTCATGAGGTACCTGCTCACCTACAAGTGCAGCCAGGATCACCTTGAACTTTTTTTTGGTGCCATCAGGAGCAAGGGAGGCTGGAACAACAATCCCACTGCTCTGCAGTTTAGGGCTGCTTACAAAAGGCTCCTTGTGCGCCATGAGGTGCAACAGGTGAAGGGCAACTCCACTGTGCAGGATGCGACCAGCATATTGCATGTGAGCACGAAGGCAGCCCACCGGGATGGCACTAACCATGAAGGAACCCTGGAGGACTATGCAGTAGCTCGTCGCTTTGGCTTGGTGATCTCACCCAGGGAAGAGGACCACGACTATGTTTACATCCCAAACGCTACGACTCTGTCCTTGTATGTGGAGAATGTCGTGGAATACATCGCCGGCTATGTTGTCCGCATGTTGCGAAAAAAGGTAGCCTGCCCAAACTGCCTGGCTGCCCTGCAAGAGCAAAGCGAAACTGGTGGCCAGCTCCTGAGAAGAAAAAACCGTGGCGGACTGCTCGTGCCTTCGTCTAGTGTGCAGGCCATCTGCAAAAGTGCAGAGAAGTGTGTCAGAAGACTGGAACCCGGCAACAACGCCTCCAAGGAGCTGGTTCAGCAACCACGCCTGGAAGCTGCCATTGTATGTGCGGTTCTTCACAACCTTGCTGAAGAGAGGACCGAGGTCTTCAAAGGCCTCGATGACCACATGTATGACACCGAACCAGACAACAACCATGTCGTTCGACTGACCAAGCTCACGGCCTCATGCTACCTGAAGATCAGGCTACACCACCAAGCGAGGCGATTAACAGAACAGAGTGTGGGTCCAAGCATCAGGTCAAAGAACTTGCGCACTGTGATTTTACTGGGCCAGTGAGAAGTCTAGTCAAGATTTTATTTACTTTATTCTGTTGCGCACTCTGATTTATTTTACTGGGCCAGTGACAAGTCTAGTCAAGATTTTATTTACTTTATTCTGTTGCGCTCTGATTTTTTTACTGGGCCAGTGAGAAGTCTAGTCAAGATTTTATCTACTTTATTACATGCGATAAGTGATCGCACTGTATACATTATAATTTATTAATTTAGCCGTTTGTTAAAACCAATTAAATAATTTCAGTTATACTTTGAGCTGGTACTTGTTCCTGCCTGCTTGTTTTGAATGTGATTCGGTGGCTCGGCCACATAAGTGGTAACATTGCCAGAACCAGAAATTCGCACCCTACTATTTTCCGTCGCAACGACTCGCATCTCAAAACCCATTGAAGCTTTTGTTCTGAATTTTTTTTTCTGACGGCCCGTGAGAGCCACAATTGTAAAGTAAAAAGGACATTCCTCATGAGTAGCAACAACTCGCGAGAATCCCCCAAATGATCGCGAGCACATCCACGGCGTCTCTTGATCCGTATCTAAGCATTCGGGAGCACAAAACTTCACCACCACCAATATCACACCACCACCTGTCAACACATAATCGCACCGCGGAGAAGCTCATTTGCGGCATGGCGTTTAATGTTTCTTCAACTCTGGAGAGATGGCATGCAGCACAGAACCACTCCGATGTTGATGAGGAGAGGCGTCGATACATTGCGAAAGACACATCCTCGCATTTGCGGTGGTGCCATGCATTGCGAAAGACACATCCTCGCATTTGCGGTGGTGCCACGCATTGCAGAGAGATGACATGCAGCACAGAACCACTCCGATGTTGATGAGTAGAGGCGTCGATACATTGCGAAAGACACATCCTCGCATTTGCGGCGGTGCCATGCATTGCAGAAAGATGGCATGCAGCACAGAACCACTCCGATGTTGATGAGGAGAGGCGTCGATACATTGCGAAAGGCACATCCTTGCATTTGCGGTGGTGTCATGCATTGCACCCGTCACACTGCAATGCCGCCACATTATCATACACCGAGCGGGAACAGCGGGGGAAGGTAGGCCGCGCGCCGGGATTGGGGGGCACGTGGTGTTGGCACGTCCCCGGCGATGAGGAGCCAGGTGAGATACGGCTGACGGTGGATGGAGCGAGCGGGTGATGGCCGGCAGCGAGGCTTGACAAACCTGCTGTTGTCCACAGGCGTGCCAGCGGATGTTCACGGCCTATCGATGACGGGGGCCCCTTTGCCGTAGGCGCACATGTGCTGCACTTTAGTGCTACGAGACACGAGGAGCCGAACTACGCAAAAGCGTCTGTGCGCCCCGCCATCGCCCAAATCCGCTTTCGGTGCGAGCTGTACTGCTTTTCCCCGGTGCTGCAATTTCGTGAAACTTTCGCCGGGTCCTCAAAAATCGGGCTACCGTTCACACCGAGCACGAAATATCACCCACGATTATTCTCACGGCAGCCTGCGACCACAACTGCGATAACGCTGTCTGTCATGGATTGATGATTGTGGCTGCGCCAGCAATCTAAGGGGCGGTAGATTGCGCCACCATAGTACTATTGTGTGGCTAGAGGTAATATAACTCTACCTAAAGATGGCCGCCAGTGACCGCATTCGCAGAGCGGGCAAACGCGATCCAGCAATTGTCATTGAGATCAGTGGTAGTCCCCAAGAGCAGCACTCGGAGGACTCCATTGTTCGTAGCGGACGATGTCGTTTTCGCCAAAACCGAATGCTGGGCACACTTCATTCTCGTAGTTGTTGTCGTCGTAGAATTCGTCCGAGGACGACACGTGGTAGCATGCCCAGTCCGGCGCAGCGATGCAAAAAGCCTGCGTCAGCAGAAAAGTGCTTGTCAATCGCGGCACCAACATGACGCCGATTCCACGCCCCAGCGCCGAAATGGTGCCTGCTGACTTATGTAGACGGTAGTCCCCAAGAGCAGCACTCGGAGCACTGCATTGTTCGTAGCGGACGATGTCGTTTTCGCCAAAACCGAATGCTGGGCACACTTCATTCTCGTAGTTGTTGTCGTCGTAGAATTCGTCCGAGGACGACACGTGGTAGCAGGCCCAGTCCGGCGCAGCGATGCAAAAAGCCTGCGTCAGCAGAAGAGTGCTTGTCAATCGCGGCACCAACATGACGCCGGTTCCACGCCCCAGCGCCGAAATGGTGCCTGCTGACTTATGTAGACGGTAGTCCCCAAGAGCAGCACCCGGAGCACTCCATTGTTCGTAGCGGACGATGTCGTTTTCGGCAAAACCGAATGCTGGGCACACTTCATTCTCGTAGTTGTTGTCGTCGTAGAATTCGTCCGAGGACGACACGTGGTAGCAGGCCCAGTCCGGCGCAGCGATGCAAAAAGCCTGCGTCAGCAGAAGAGTGCTTGTCAATCGCGGCACCAACATGACGCCGGTTCCACGCCCCAGCGCCGAAATGGTGCCTGCTGACTTATGTAGACGGTAGTCCCCAAGAGCAGCACTCGGAGGACTCCATTGTTCGTAGCAGACGATGTCGTTTTCGCCAAAACCGAATGCTGGGCACACTTCATTCTCGTAGTTGTTGTCGTCGTAGAATTCGTCCGAGGACGACACGTGGTAGCAGGCCCAGTCCGGCGCAGCGATGCAAAAAGCCTGCGTCAGCAGAAGAGTGCTTGTCAATCGCGGCACCAACATGACGCCGGTTCCACGCCCCAGCGCCGAAATGGTGCCTGCTGACTTATGTAAAAGGTAGTCCCCAAGAGCAGCACTCGGAGGACTCCATTGTTCGTAGCAGACGATGTCGTTTTCGCCAAAACCGAATGCTGGGCACACTTCATTCTCGTAGTTATTGTCGTCGTAGAATTCGTCCGAGGACGACACGTGGTAGCAGGCCCAGTCCGGCGCAGCGATGCAAAAAGCCTGCGTCAGCAGAAAAGTGCTTGTCAATCGCGGCACCAACATGACGCCGGTTCCACGCCCCAGCGCCGAAATGGTGCCTGCTGACTTATGTAGACGGTAGTCCCCAAGAGCAGCACTCGGAGGACTCCATTGTTCGTAGCGGACGATGTCGTTTTCGCCAAAACCGAATGCTGGGCACACTTCACTCTCGTAGTTGTTGTCGTCGTAGAATTCGTCCGAGGACGACACGTGGTAGCAGGCCCAGTCCGGCGCAGCGATGCAAAAAGCCTGCGTCAGCAGAAAAGTGCTTGTCAATCGCGGCACCAACATGACGCCGGTTCCACGCCCCAGCGCCGAAATGGTGCCTGCTGACTTATGTAGACGGTAGTCCCCAAGAGCAGCACTCGGAGCACTCCATTGTTCGTAGCGGACAATGTCGTTTTCGCCAAAACCGAATGCTGGGCACACTTCATTCTCGTAGTTGTTGTCGTCGTAGAATTCGTCCGAGGACGACACGTGGTAGCAGGCCCAGTCCGGCGCAGCGATGCAAAAAGCCTGCGTCAGCAGAAAAGTGCTTGTCCATCGCGGCACCAACATGACGCCGGTTCCACGCCCCAGCGCCGAAATGGTGCCTGCTGACTTATGTAGACGGTAGTCCCCAAGAGCAGCACTCGGAGCACTCCATTGTTCGTAGCGGACGATGTCGTTTTCGCCCAAACCGAATGCTGGGCACACTTCATTCTCGTAGTTGTTGTCGTCGTAGAATTCGTCCGAGGACGACACGTGGTAGGAGGCCCAGTCCGGCGCAGCGATGCAAAAAGCCTGCGTCAGCAGAAGAGTGCTTGTCAATCGCGGCACCAACATGACGCCGGCTCCACGCCCCAGCGCCGAAATGGTGCCTGCTGACTTATGTAGACTGTAGTCCGCAAGAGCAGCACTCGGAGCACTGCATTGTTCGTAGCGGACGATGTCGTTTTCGCCAAAACCGAATGCTGGGCACACTTCATTCTCGTAGTTGTTGTCGTCGTAGAATTCGTCCGAGGACGACACGTGGTAGCAGGCCCAGTCCGGCGCAGCGATGCAAAAAGCCTGCGTCAGCAGAAGAGTGCTTGTCAATCGCGGCACCAACATGACGCCGGTTCCACGCCCCAGCGCCGAAATGGTGCCTGCTGACTTATGTAAAAGGTAGTCCCCAAGAGCAGCACTCGGAGGACTCCATTGTTCGTAGCAGACGATGTCGTTTTCGCCAAAACCGAATGCTGGGCACACTTCATTCTCGTAGTTGTTGTCGTCGTAGAATTCGTCCGAGGACGACACGTGGTAGCAGGCCCAGTCCGGCGCAGCGATGCAAAAAGCCTGCGTCAGCAGAAAAGTGCTTGTCAATCGCGGCACCAACATGACGCCGGTTCCACGCCCCAGCGCCGAAATGGTGCCTGCTGACTTATGTAGACGGTAGTCCCCAAGAGCAGCACTCGGAGCACTCCATTGTTCGTAGCGGACAATGTCGTTTTCGCCAAAACCGAATGCTGGGCACACTTCATTCTCGTAGTTGTTGTCGTCGTAGAATTCGTCCGAGGACGACACGTGGTAGCAGGCCCAGTCCGGCGCAGCGATGCAAAAAGCCTGCGTCAGCAGAAAAGTGCTTGTCCATCGCGGCACCAACATGACGCCGGTTCCACGCCCCAGCGCCGAAATGGTGCCTGCTGACTTATGTAGACGGTAGTCCCCAAGAGCAGCACTCGGAGCACTCCATTGTTCGTAGCGGACGATGTCGTTTTCGCCAAAACCGAATGCTGGGCACACTTCATTCTCGTAGTTGTTGTCGTCGTAGAATTCGTCCGAGGACGACACGTGGTAGCAGGCCCAGTCCGGCGCAGCGATGCAAAAAGCCTGCGTCAGCAGAAGAGTGCTTGTCGATCGCGGCACCAACATGACGCCGGCTCCACGCCCCAGCGCCGAAATGGTGCCTGCTGACTTATGTAGACTGTAGTCCGCAAGAGCAGCACTCGGAGCACTGCATTGTTCGTAGCGGACGATGTCGTTTTCGCCAAAACCGAATGCTGGGCACACTTCATTCTCGTAGTTGTTGTCGTCGTAGAATTCGTCCGAGGACGACACGTGGTAGCAGGCCCAGTCCGGCGCAGCGATGCAAAAAGCCTGCGTCAGCAGAAGAGTGCTTGTCAATCGCGGCACCAACATGACGCCGGTTCCACGCCCCAGCGCCGAAATGGTGCCTGCTGACTTATGTAGACGGTAGTCCCCAAGAGCAGCACTCGGAGCACTCCATTGTTTGTAGCGGACGATGTCGTTTTCGCCAAAACCGAATGCTGGGCACACTTCATTCTTGTAGTTGTTGTCGTCGTAGAATTCGTCCGAGGACGACACGTGGTAGCAGGCCCAGTCCGGCGCAGCGATGCAAAAAGCCTGCGTCAGCAGAAGAGTGCTTGTCAATCGCGGCACCAACATGACGCCGGTTCCACGCCCCAGCGCCGAAATGGTGCCTGCTGACTTATGTAGACTGTAGTCCGCAAGAGCAGCACTCGGAGCACTGCATTGTTCGTAGCGGACGATGTCGTTTTCGCCAAAACCGAATGCTGGGCACACTTCATTCTTGTAGTTGTTGTCGTCGTAGAATTCGTCCGAGGACGACACGTGGTAGCAGGCCCAGTCCGGCGCAGCGATGCAAAAAGCCTGCGTCAGCAGAAGAGTGCTTGTCAATCGCGGCACCAACATGACGCCGGCTCCACGCCCCAGCGCCGAAATGGTGCCTGCTGACTTATGTAGACGGTAGTCCCCAAGAGCAGCACTCGGAGCACTCCATTGTTTGTAGCGGACGATGTCGTTTTCGCCAAAACCGAATGCTGGGCACACTTCATTCTTGTAGTTGTTGTCGTCGTAGAATTCGTCCGAGGACGACACGTGGTAGCAGGCCCAGTCCGGCGCAGCGATGCAAAAAGCCTGCGTCAGCAGAAGAGTGCTTGTCAATCGCGGCACCAACATGACGCCGGCTCCACGCCCCAGCGCCGAAATGGTGCCTGCTGACTTATGTAGACGGTAGTCCCCAAGAGCAGCACTCGGAGCACTCCATTGTTCGTTGCGGACGATGTCGTTTTCGCCAAAACCGAATGCTGGGCACACTTCATTCTCGTGGTTGTTGTCGTCGTAGAATTCGTCCGAGGACGACACGTGGTAGCAGGCCCAGTCCGGCGCAGCGATGCAAAAAGCCTGCGTCAGCAGAAGAGTGCTTGTCAATCGCGGCACCAACATGACGCCGGTTCCACGCCCCAGCGCCGAAATGGTGCCTGCTGACTTATGTAGACGGTAGTCCCCAAGAGCAGCACTCGGAGCACTGCATTGTTCGTAGCGGACGATGTCGTTTTCGCCAAAACCGAATGCTGGGCACACTTCATTCTCGTAGTTGTTGTCGTCGTAGAATTCGTCAGAGGACGACACGTGGTAGCAGGCCCAGTCCGGCGCAGCGATGCAAAAAGCCTGCGTCAGCAGAAGAGTGCTTGTCAATCGCGGCACCAACATGACGCCTGTTCCACGCCCCAGCGCCGAAATGGTGCCTGCTGACTTATGTAGACGGTAGTCCCCAAGAGCAGCACTCGGAGCACTCCATTGTTCGTAGCGGACGATGTCGTTTTCGCCAAAACCGAATGCTGGGCACACTTCATTCTCGTAGTTGTTGTCGTCGTAGAATTCGTCCGAGGACGACACGTGGTAGCAGGCCCAGTCCGGCGCAGCGATGCAAAAAGCCTGCGTCAGCAGAAAAGTGCTTGTCAATCGCGGCACCAACATGACGCCGGTTCCACGCCCCAGCGCCGAAATGGTGCCTGCTGACTAATGTAGACGATAGTCCGCAAGAGCAGCACCCGGAGCACTCCATTGTTCGTAGCGGACGATGTCGTTTTCGCCAAAACCGAATGCTGGGCACACTTCATTCTCGTAGTTGTTGTCGTCGTAGAATTCGTCCGAGGACGACACGTGGTAGCAGGCCCAGTCCGGCGCAGCGATGCAAAAAGCCTGCGTCAGCAGAAGAGTGCTTGTCAATCGCGGCACCAACATGACGCCGGTTCCACGCCCCAGCGCCGAAATGGTGCCTGCTGACTTATGTAGACGGTAGTCCGCAAGAGCAGCACCTGGAGCACTCCATTGTTCGTAGCGGACGATGTCGTTTTCGCCAAAACCGAATGCTGGGCACACTTCATTCTCGTAGTTGTTGTCGTCGTAGAATTCGTCCGAGGACGACACGTGGTAGCATGCCCAGTCCGGCGCAGCGATGCAAAAAGCCTGCGTCAGCAGAAAAGTGCTTGTCAATCGCGGCACCAACATGACGCCGATTCCACGCCCCAGCGCCGAAATGGTGCCTGCTGACTTATGTAGACGGTAGTCCCCAAGAGCAGCACTCGGAGCACTGCATTGTTCGTAGCGGACGATGTCGTTTTCGCCAAAACCGAATGCTGGGCACACTTCATTCTCGTAGTTGTTGTCGTCGTAGAATTCGTCCGAGGACGACACGTGGTAGCAGGCCCAGTCCGGCGCAGCGATGCAAAAAGCCTGCGTCAGCAGAAGAGTGCTTGTCAATCGCGGCACCAACATGACGCCGGTTCCACGCCCCAGCGCCGAAATGGTGCCTGCTGACTTATGTAGAGGGTAGTCCCCAAGAGCAGCACCCGGAGCACTCCATTGTTCGTAGCGGACGATGTCGTTTTCGGCAAAACCGAATGCTGGGCACACTTCATTCTCGTAGTTGTTGTCGTCGTAGAATTCGTCCGAGGACGACACGTGGTAGCAGGCCCAGTCCGGCGCAGCGATGCAAAAAGCCTGCGTCAGCAGAAAAGTGCTTGTTAATCGCGGCACCAACATGACGCCGGTTCCACGCCCCAGCGCCGAAATGGTGCCTGCTGACTTATGTAGACGGTAGTCCCCAAGAGCAGCACTCGGAGCACTCCATTGTTCGTAGCGGACGATGTCGTTTTCGCCAAAACCGAATGCTGGGCACACTTCATTCTCGTAGTTGTTGTCGTCGTAGAATTCGTCCGAAGACGACACGTGGTAGCAGGCCCAGTCCGGCGCAGCGATGCAAAAAGCCTGCGTCAGCAGAAGAGTGCTTGTCAATCGCGGCACCAACATGACGCCGGTTCCACGCCCCAGCGCCGAAATGGTGCCTGCTGACTTATGTAGACGGTAGTCCCCAAGAGCAGCACTCGGAGGACTCCATTGTTCGTAGCGGACGATGTCGTTTTCGCCAAAACCGAATGCTGGGCACACTTCATTCTCGTAGTTGTTGTCGTCGTAGAATTCGTCCGAGGACGACACGTGGTAGCAGGCCCAGTCCGGCGCAGCGATGCAAAAAGCCTGCGTCAGCAGAAAAGTGCTTGTCAATCGCGGCACCAACATGACGCCGGTTCCACGCCCCAGCGCCGAAATGGTGCCTGCTGACTTATGTAGACGGTAGTCCCCAAGAGCAGCACTCGGAGGACTCCATTGTTCGTAGCGGACGATGTCGTTTTCGCCAAAACCGAATGCTGGGCACACTTCATTCTCGTAGTTGTTATCGTCGTAGAATTCGTCCGAGGACGACACGTGGTAGCAGGCCCAGTCCGGCGCAGCGATGCAAAAAGCCTGCGTCAGCAGAAAAGTTCTTGTCAATCGCGGCACCAACATGACGCCGGTTCCACGCCCCAGCGCCGAAATGGTGCCTGCTGACTTATGTAGACGGTAGTCCCCAAGAGCAGCACTCGGAGCACTCCATTGTTCGTAGCGGACGATGTCGTTTTCGCCAAAACCGAATGCTGGGCACACTTCATTCTCGTAGTTGTTGTCGTCGTAGAATTCGTCCGAAGACGACACGTGGTAGCAGGCCCAGTCCGGCGCAGCGATGCAAAAAACCTGCGTCAGCAGAAGAGTGCTTGTCAATCGCGGCACCAACATGACGCCGGTTCCACGCCGCAGCGCCGAAATGGTGCCTGCTGACTTATGTAGACGGTAGTCCCCAAGAGCAGCACTCGGAGGACTCCATTGTTCGTAGCGGACGATGTCGTTTTCGCCAAAACCGAATGCTGGGCACACTTCATTCTCGTAGTTGTTGTCGTCGTAGAATTCGTCCGAGGACGACACGTGGTAGCAGGCCCAGTCCGGCGCAGCGATGCAAAAAGCCTGCGTCAGCAGAAGAGTGCTTGTCAATCGCGGCACCAACATGACGCCGGTTCCACGCCGCAGCGCCGAAATGGTGCCTGCTGACTTATGTAGACGGTAGTCCCCAAGAGCAGCACTCGGAGGACTCCATTGTTCGTAGCGGACGATGTCGTTTTCGCCAAAACCGAATGCTGGGCACACTTCATTCTCGTAGTTGTTGTCGTCGTAGAATTCGTCCGAGGACGACACGTGGTAGCAGGCCCAGTCCGGCGCAGCGATGCAAAAAGCCTGCGTCAGCAGAAGAGTGCTTGTCAATCGCGGCACCAACATGACGCCGGTTCCACGCCGCAGCGCCGAAATGGTGCCTGCTGACTTATGTAGACGGTAGTCCCCAAGAGCAGCACTCGGAGGACTCCATTGTTCGTAGCGGACGATGTCGTTTTCGCCAAAACCGAATGCTGGGCACACTTCATTCTCGTAGTTGTTGTCGTCGTAGAATTCGTCCGAGGACGACACGTGGTAGCAGGCCCAGTCCGGCGCAGCGATGCAAAAAGCCTGCGTCAGCAGAAGAGTGCTTGTCAATCGCGGCACCAACATGACGCCGGTTCCACGCCGCAGCGCCGAAATGGTGCCTGCTGACTTATGTAGACGGTAGTCCCCAAGAGCAGCACTCGGAGGACTCCATTGTTCGTAGCGGACGATGTCGTTTTCGCCAAAACCGAATGCTGGGCACACTTCATTCTCGTAGTTGTTGTCGTCGTAGAATTCGTCCGAAGACGACACGTGGTAGCAGGCCCAGTCCGGCGCAGCGATGCAAAAAGCCTGCGTCAGCAGAAGAGTGCTTGTCAATCGCGGCACCAACATGACGCCGGTTCCACGCCGCAGCGCCGAAATGGTGCCTGCTGACTTATGTAGACGGTAGTCCCCAAGAGCAGCACTCGGAGGACTCCATTGTTCGTAGCGGACGATGTCGTTTTCGCCAAAACCGAATGCTGGGCACACTTCATTCTCGTAGTTGTTGTCGTCGTAGAATTCGTCCGAGGACGACACGTGGTAGCAGGCCCAGTCCGGCGCAGCGATGCAAAAAGCCTGCGTCAGCAGAAGAGTGCTTGTCAATCGCGGCACCAACATGACGCCGGTTCCACGCCGCAGCGCCGAAATGGTGCCTGCTGACTTATGTAGACGGTAGTCCCCAAGAGCAGCACTCGGAGGACTCCATTGTTCGTAGCGGACGATGTCGTTTTCGCCAAAACCGAATGCTGGGCACACTTCATTCTCGTAGTTGTTGTCGTCGTAGAATTCGTCCGAGGACGACACGTGGTAGCAGGCCCAGTCCGGCGCAGCGATGCAAAAAGCCTGCGTCAGCAGAAGAGTGCTTGTCAATCGCGGCACCAACATGACGCCGGTTCCACGCCGCAGCGCCGAAATGGTGCCTGCTGACTTATGTAGACGGTAGTCCCCAAGAGCAGCACTCGGAGGACTCCATTGTTCGTAGCGGACGATGTCGTTTTCGCCAAAACCGAATGCTGGGCACACTTCATTCTCGTAGTTGTTGTCGTCGTAGAATTCGTCCGAAGACGACACGTGGTAGCAGGCCCAGTCCGGCGCAGCGATGCAAAAAGCCTGCGTCAGCAGAAAAGTGCTTGTCAATCGCGGCACCAACATGACGCCGGTTCCACGCCGCAGCGCCGAAATGGTGCCTGCTGACTTATGTAGACGGTAGTCCCCAAGAGCAGCACTCGGAGGACTCCATTGTTCGTAGCGGACGATGTCGTTTTCGCCAAAACCGAATGCTGGGCACACTTCATTCTCGTAGTTGTTGTCGTCGTAGAATTCGTCCGAGGACGACACGTGGTAGCAGGCCCAGTCCGGCGCAGCGATGCAAAAAGCCTGCGTCAGCAGAAAAGTGCTTGTCAATCGCGGCACCAACATGACGCCGGTTCCACGCCGCAGCGCCGAAATGGTGCCTGCTGACTTATGTAGACGGTAGTCCCCAAGAGCAGCACTCGGAGCACTCCATTGTTCGTAGCGGACGATGTCGTTTTCGCCAAAACCGAATGCTGGGCACACTTCATTCTCGTAGTTGTTGTCGTCGTAGAATTCGTCCGAAGACGACACGTGGTAGCAGGCCCAGTCCGGCGCAGCGATGCAAAAAGCCTGCGTCAGCAGAAGAGTGCTTGTCAATCGCGGCACCAACATGACGCCGGTTCCACGCCGCAGCGCCGAAATGGTGCCTGCTGACTTATGTAGACGGTAGTCCCCAAGAGCAGCACTCGGAGGACTCCATTGTTCGTAGCGGACGATGTCGTTTTCGCCAAAACCGAATGCTGGGCACACTTCATTCTCGTAGTTGTTGTCGTCGTAGAATTCGTCCGAGGACGACACGTGGTAGCAGGCCCAGTCCGGCGCAGCGATGCAAAAAGCCTGCGTCAGCAGAAGAGTGCTTGTCAATCGCGGCACCAACATGACGCCGGTTCCACGCCGCAGCGCCGAAATGGTGCCTGCTGACTTATGTAGACGGTAGTCCCCAAGAGCAGCACTCGGAGCACTCCATTGTTCGTAGCGGACGATGTCGTTTTCGCCAAAACCGAATGCTGGGCACACTTCATTCTCGTAGTTGTTGTCGTCGTAGAATTCGTCCGAGGACGACACGTGGTAGCAGGCCCAGTCCGGCGCAGCGATGCAAAAAGCCTGCGTCAGCAGAAAAGTGCTTGTCAATCGCGGCACCAACATGACGCCGGTTCCACGCCGCAGCGCCGAAATGGTGCCTGCTGACTTATGTAGACGGTAGTCCCCAAGAGCAGCACTCGGAGCACTCCATTGTTCGTAGCGGACGATGTCGTTTTCGCCAAAACCGAATGCTGGGCACACTTCATTCTCGTAGTTGTTGTCGTCGTAGAATTCGTCCGAAGACGACACGTGGTAGCAGGCCCAGTCCGGCGCAGCGATGCAAAAAGCCTGCGTCAGCAGAAGAGTGCTTGTCAATCGCGGCACCAACATGACGCCGGTTCCACGCCGCAGCGCCGAAATGGTGCCTGCTGACTTATGTAGACGGTAGTCCCCAAGAGCAGCACTCGGAGGACTCCATTGTTCGTAGCGGACGATGTCGTTTTCGCCAAAACCGAATGCTGGGCACACTTCATTCTCGTAGTTGTTGTCGTCGTAGAATTCGTCCGAAGACGACACGTGGTAGCAGGCCCAGTCCGGCGCAGCGATGCAAAAAGCCTGCGTCAGCAGAAGAGTGCTTGTCAATCGCGGCACCAACATGACGCCGGTTCCACGCCGCAGCGCCGAAATGGTGCCTGCTGACTTATGTAGACGGTAGTCCCCAAGAGCAGCACTCGGAGCACTCCATTGTTCGTAGCGGACGATGTCGTTTTCGCCAAAACCGAATGCTGGGCACACTTCATTCTCGTAGTTGTTGTCGTCGTAGAATTCGTCCGAAGACGACACGTGGTAGCAGGCCCAGTCCGGCGCAGCGATGCAAAAAGCCTGCGTCAGCAGAAGAGTGCTTGTCAATCGCGGCACCAACATGACGCCGGTTCCACGCCGCAGCGCCGAAATGGTGCCTGCTGACTTATGTAGACGGTAGTCCCCAAGAGCAGCACTCGGAGGACTCCATTGTTCGTAGCGGACGATGTCGTTTTCGCCAAAACCGAATGCTGGGCACACTTCATTCTCGTAGTTGTTGTCGTCGTAGAATTCGTCCGAAGACGACACGTGGTAGCAGGCCCAGTCCGGCGCAGCGATGCAAAAAGCCTGCGTCAGCAGAAGAGTGCTTGTCAATCGCGGCACCAACATGACGCCGGTTCCACGCCGCAGCGCCGAAATGGTGCCTGCTGACTTATGTAGACGGTAGTCCCCAAGAGCAGCACTCGGAGGACTCCATTGTTCGTAGCGGACGATGTCGTTTTCGCCAAAACCGAATGCTGGGCACACTTCATTCTCGTAGTTGTTGTCGTCGTAGAATTCGTCCGAGGACGACACGTGGTAGCAGGCCCAGTCCGGCGCAGCGATGCAAAAAGCCTGCGTCAGCAGAAGAGTGCTTGTCAATCGCGGCACCAACATGACGCCGGTTCCACGCCGCAGCGCCGAAATGGTGCCTGCTGACTTATGTAGACGGTAGTCCCCAAGAGCAGCACTCGGAGGACTCCATTGTTCGTAGCGGACGATGTCGTTTTCGCCAAAACCGAATGCTGGGCACACTTCATTCTCGTAGTTGTTGTCGTCGTAGAATTCGTCCGAAGACGACACGTGGTAGCAGGCCCAGTCCGGCGCAGCGATGCAAAAAGCCTGCGTCAGCAGAAGAGTGCTTGTCAATCGCGGCACCAACATGACGCCGGTTCCACGCCGCAGCGCCGAAATGGTGCCTGCTGACTTATGTAGACGGTAGTCCCCAAGAGCAGCACTCGGAGGACTCCATTGTTCGTAGCGGACGATGTCGTTTTCGCCAAAACCGAATGCTGGGCACACTTCATTCTCGTAGTTGTTGTCGTCGTAGAATTCGTCCGAGGACGACACGTGGTAGCAGGCCCAGTCCGGCGCAGCGATGCAAAAAGCCTGCGTCAGCAGAAGAGTGCTTGTCAATCGCGGCACCAACATGACGCCGGTTCCACGCCGCAGCGCCGAAATGGTGCCTGCTGACTTATGTAGACGGTAGTCCCCAAGAGCAGCACTCGGAGGACTCCATTGTTCGTAGCGGACGATGTCGTTTTCGCCAAAACCGAATGCTGGGCACACTTCATTCTCGTAGTTGTTGTCGTCGTAGAATTCGTCCGAGGACGACACGTGGTAGCAGGCCCAGTCCGGCGCAGCGATGCAAAAAGCCTGCGTCAGCAGAAGAGTGCTTGTCAATCGCGGCACCAACATGACGCCGGTTCCACGCCGCAGCGCCGAAATGGTGCCTGCTGACTTATGTAGACGGTAGTCCCCAAGAGCAGCACTCGGAGGACTCCATTGTTCGTAGCGGACGATGTCGTTTTCGCCAAAACCGAATGCTGGGCACACTTCATTCTCGTAGTTGTTGTCGTCGTAGAATTCGTCCGAGGACGACACGTGGTAGCAGGCCCAGTCCGGCGCAGCGATGCAAAAAGCCTGCGTCAGCAGAAAAGTGCTTGTCAATCGCGGCACCAACATGACGCCGGTTCCACGCCGCAGCGCCGAAATGGTGCCTGCTGACTTATGTAGACGGTAGTCCCCAAGAGCAGCACTCGGAGCACTCCATTGTTCGTAGCGGACGATGTCGTTTTCGCCAAAACCGAATGCTGGGCACACTTCATTCTCGTAGTTGTTGTCGTCGTAGAATTCGTCCGAGGACGACACGTGGTAGCAGGCCCAGTCCGGCGCAGCGATGCAAAAAGCCTGCGTCAGCAGAAGAGTGCTTGTCAATCGCGGCACCAACATGACGCCGGTTCCACGCCGCAGCGCCGAAATGGTGCCTGCTGACTTATGTAGACTGTAGTCCCCAAGAGCAGCACTCGGAACACTCCATTGTTCGTAGCGGACGATGTCGTTTTCGCCAAAACCGAGTGCTGGGCACACTTCATTCTCGTAGTTGTTGTCGTCGTAGAATTCGTCCGAGGACGACACGTGGTAGCAGGCCCAGTCCGGCGCAGCGATGCAAAAAGCCTGCGTCAGCAGAAAAGTGCTTGTCAATCGCGGCACCAACATGACGCCGGTTCCACGCCCCAGCGCCGAAATGGTGCCTGCTGACTTATGTAGACGGTAGTCCCCAAGAGCAGCACTCGGAGCACTCCATTGTTCGTAGCGGACGATGTCGTTTTCGCCAAAACCGAGTGCTGGGCACACTTCATTCTCGTAGTTGTTGTCGTCGTAGAATTCGTCCGAGGACGACACGTGGTAGCAGGCCCAGTCCGGCGCAGCGATGCAAAAAGCCTGCGTCAGCAGAAGAGTGCTTGTCAATCGCGGCACCAACATGACGCCGGTTCCACGCCGCAGCGCCGAAATGGTGCCTGCTGACTTATGTAGACTGTAGTCCCCAAGAGCAGCACTCGGAACACTCCATTGTTCGTAGCGGACGATGTCGTTTTCGCCAAAACCGAATGCTGGGCACACTTCATTCTCGTAGTTGTTGTCGTCGTAGAATTCGTCCGAGGACGACACGTGGTAGCAGGCCGAGTCCGGCGCAGCGATGCAAAAAGCCTGCGTCAGCAGAAGAGTGCTTGTCAATCGCGGCACCAACATGACGCCGGTTCCACGCCGCAGCGCCGAAATGGTGCCTGCTGACTTATGTAGACTGTAGTCCCCAAGAGCAGCACTCGGAACACTCCATTGTTCGTAGCGGACGATGTCGTTTTCGCCAAAACCGAGTGCTGGGCACACTTCATTCTCGTAGTTGTTGTCGTCGTAGAATTCGTCCGAGGACGACACGTAGTAGCAGGCCCAGTCCGGCGCAGCGATGCAAAAAGCCTGCGTCAGCAGAAAAGTGCTTGTCAATCGCGGCACCAACATGACGCCGGTTCCACGCCCCAGCGCCGAAATGGTGCCTGCTGACTTATGTAGACTGTAGTCCCCAAGAGCAGCACTCGGAGCACTCCATTGTTCGTAGCGGACGATGTCGTTTTCGCCAAAACCGAGTGCTGGGCACACTTCATTCTCGTAGTTGTTGTCGTCGTAGAATTCGTCCGAGGACGACACGTGGTAGCAGGCCCAGTCCGGCGCAGCGATGCAAAAAGCCTGCGTCAGCAGAAAAGTGCTTGTCAATCGCGGCACCAACATGACGCCGGTTCCACGCCCCAGCGCCGAAATGGTGCCTGCTGACTTATGTAGACGGTAGTCCCCAAGAGCAGCACTCGGAGCACTCCATTGTTTGTAGCGGACGATGTCGTTTTCGCCAAAACCGAATGCTGGGCACACTTCATTCTCGTAGTTGTTGTCGTCGTAGAATTCGTCCGAGGACGACACGTGGTAGCAGGCCCAGTCCGGCGCAGCGATGCAAAAAGCCTGCGTCAGCAGAAAAGTGCTTGTCAATCGCGGCACCAACATGACGCCGGTTCCACGTCCCAGCGCCGAAATGGTGCCTGCTGACTTATGTGGACGGTAGTCCCCAAGAGCAGCACTCGGAGCACTCCATTGTTCGTAGCGGACGATGTCGTTTTCGCCAAAACCGAAGGCTGGGCACACTTCATTCTCGTAGTTGTTGTCGTCGTAGAATTCGTTCGAGGACGACACGTGGTAGCAGGCCCTGTCCGGCGCAGCGATGCAAAAAGCCTGCGTCAGCAGAAAAGTGCTTGTCAATCGTGGCACCAACATGACGCCGGTTCCACGCCCCAGCGCCGAAATGGTGCCTGCTGACTTATGTAGACGGTAGTCCCCAAGAGCAGCACTCGGAGCACTCCATTGTTTGTAGCGGACGATGTCGTTTTCGCCAAAACCGAATGCTGGGCACACTTCATTCTCGTAGTTGTTGTCGTCGTAGAATTCGTCCGAGGACGACACGTAGTAGCAGGCCCAGTCCGGCGCAGCGATGCAAAAAGCCTGCGTCAGCAGAAAAGTGCTTGTCAATCGCGGCACCAACATGACGCCGGTTCCACGCCCCAGCGCCGAAATGGTGCCTGCTGACTTATGTAGACGGTAGTCCCCAAGAGCAGCACTCGGAGCACTCCATTGTTCGTAGCGGACGATGTCGTTTTCGCCAAAACCGAATGCTGGGCACACTTCATTCTCGTAGTTGTTTTCGTCGTAGAATTCGTCCGAGGACGACACCTAGTAGCAGGCCCAGTCCGGCGCAGCGATGCAAAAAGCCTGCGTCAGCAGAAAAGTGCTTGTCAATCGCGGCACCAACATGACGCCGGTTCCACGCCCCAGCGCCGAAATGGTGCCTGCTGACTTATGTAGACGGTAGTCCCCAAGAGCAGCACTCGGAGCACTCCATTGTTCGTAGCGGACGATGTCGTTTTCGCCAAAACCGAATGCTGGGTACACTTCATTCTCGTAGTTGTTGTCGTCGTAGAATTCGTCCGAGTAAAGTACCAGCCGGCTAATCCTACAAATGCGCAGTGGTAAGTCTATTAGGTGGAACACCATCTTGAATTAGCACCAGAAGACTTTCTTGGCACCTGGGCCGGAGCCACCTGGTGTGCCTGCCTCCCATTTCTTAACGTGTCAGGCGGCCAACCCCCACACATTTTTTTTTTTTTTTTGTAAAGGACGACAAATATTGAATGCCATGAAATGTACTGTACATCGCCTACTACACGAAAAGATGAGAAAAAGTCCTCTCCACCCTCCCGAATATAATTCCTGGCTACGCCAATGACTTTTTGTCACAAAGAATCTTCCATCTGAATTGCGGAGTGTGACTATCGGCCCACTAATCGGTACATGTAACCAGCTTTCCTTGCAACAACCCTCTACAGTACAGTACCGGTCGGTTAATCTAACAACTGCGCAGTAGTAAGCTGCGTCATGATGCCACCAAAACAAAAGTACTCTTGCCTTCGGGCTCTTCGCCGTCCTCCTCCAACACGTCGCCCCAGATCGAGAGTTTTTTCTTTGTAGTCACCCAGGGCGAAGCTCCAACAAATCGGCCGCTTCTGTACCGCACAAATGAGCTTGTCATTATAAGCCAACTGCGCTGCTTTTAAGTCTTTTTTCGACTTCGCCACCGCGCACTGGGACTCCATAGTCCACGCTGACAGAATCACGGAAGTGCGCGCGCACCTTCGAACTTCGGTGCCAGGCGGAAGTGGAATCGCGTACTACGTCCTCATTGGCCCGTGTCCTCCGCCGCGCATCGGCCTCTTCCGGTAGCGGCGTTCGCCGGGCGCACAATATCTAGCTCGGCTAGATATGCGACGAACAGCCAGTTTTTTGACGCCGCGGCAAAAGCGAACGCCGCCGCAAAAAGTTCGTCGGTTATTCGTCGCATATTCGCTCCATGGAGTTTAGCCTTTAAGCAATTCACAGTGTGGCTTTCGTGCTACCAGGTCCACTGCTGACCACCTCGTACGATTGGAGACAGCCATCTGAGAGGCTTTTATAAACAAGCAGTTTTGCCTTTCAGTATTTTTTTTTACCTTGAAAGGCTTACGATACCACTTGGCGGTATGGTATCCTCCAAGACCTTATGGTGATGAATATAGTTGGGAATATGTTTAATTGCATTGCAGATTTTCTGCAAGATCTCGCCTTTCAAGTACAATTGGGAAGAACCCTTTCGTCATCTTCATTCAGGAGAATGGTGTCCCACAGGGATGTGTCCTGAGCGTTACCGTTTTTCTTATAAAAATCAACTCCCTGTCCCGAGCAATACCACCTTCGGTCTTCTACTCCCTTTATGTTGATGACGTCCAGGCTTGCTTTTTGACATGTAATTTAGCTATCTGTGAGTGCCAAATCCAAGTAACCATTATTAAAATGAGTAAATGGGCTGATGAGAATGGTTTCAAGTTTTCTGTTGAGAAGAAGGAGGCTGTTTGCTTCTCCCGGAGGAAGGGAATGTTTCCCAAACATCGCTTCATATAAATGGCACACTCCTTCCCGTCCTACCGGAACACAGATTCCTCGGTGTGACCTTTGACAGCAAGCTGTCTTTCGGCCCCCATATCAAGGCACTGAAGCTGAAATGCTAGCCGAAACTAAGCATTCTAAAAGTTCTTTCACATTGTGGGGCTCAGACAGGGTATGTCTTGTACGGATTTACAGGGCTGTAGTGCGCTCTATCCTGGATTATGGAAGCCTCGTTTACAGATCTGCGAAACCATCCACCCTCAAAATGCTTGATCCCATTCACCACCAGGGGATCCGCTTGGCAACGGGGGCATACCGTACGTCACCGGTACTCAGCCCGTATGCTGACTCGCGTGAGTGCTCACTCGAGACGCGTAGATTTTTTCTCGCTGTTCAGTACTTTCTAAGGCTCCGTTCGTTTCCGCAAAATCCTGCTTTTGAAATAATCAAAAACATAAACTACGAGCGCTTATTTCAGCACAAACCATCCGTAACCCCTTCCTTTGCACTAAGTCTAAGAATTGCCACAGAACAATACAATTTTGACGCTCTTTCCCCTTTCCTTGAAATTCAACAAAGAACTGCACCCTGGAAACTTGCCGATACCCATTGTCATTTTTCTCTGACTAAGCAGAGAATGGATGCAGTAGACCCTAGTGTTATCAGGCAAGAATTCTTAGAGCTCTGTACCTCCTACAATGGCTACAAGCACTTTTATACCGATGGATTAAAAACCACAGACTTCGTTGGCTGTGCTCCTATCGGCGAGGGCTACAAATTTGTAAAACGCTAAACGAAAATGCCTCAATTTTTTATGCCGAGCTGTATGTTCAGATAACTGCAGTTGACCATATTGTCAAACATCGATATGAAAATCTCTTATTTTCTCTGACTCTCTGAGCTCACTCAAAGCACTCAACTCTCCAACTTATTGGAAGCGCCCTCTGCTTGTGCGACTTTGTAATGCACTGACACAAGCACTGGTATAGAAGATACAGATAGAATTCTGCTGGGTCCCTAGCCATATTGGCATTGAAGGCAACGAGCTAGCTGACCGTGCAGCTTCTGCAATACAGATAGCAGTGATGCGATTGCTGCACCAATTGCGCCAAACTGCGTCAGTGGCTAACCCTGATACATCCTGCTACATTTTGCCAAAATATGGGTGATCTGCGCCAAGCCTGCGCCAAAACACTAATTTCGGTTGCCTTTCAAAACCGAAACTAAATTCACTACCGTAGTTGAGCATATGCGTGTTATGTTCTTGCATGTTTTTTTTTTCTGTTTCACGTTTTGCGCTCTTGTCATCTCCTAATTCGCGTCTCGCGTCTTTTTTAAAAAACATTTCAACGTTAGACGCGGGTGTGTCTGGACGCTCCGACGCTACTGTGCCGGGTACCAGCCATGCTGTCATACTGTGAAACGACACCACTTTTTTTCGTGGCGGGAGTTTCTTTGTGACCTTAAGCACTCGCTCCTGAAATCAACCGCCGTGGAAAAACGATATTTGTTCTCTTCCTTCCAATCAGCGTGGTCGCACGACGTTGTCGGGTTTTGCCGTCCCCACGTCGCTGTAGATATGGCGCTTTTTAAAATGAAACTAAGTACCGCCTCAAGCTCATCAACATTACTACATTACTCTTCTTGTTTAAATCGTACGTTACTATTAAAATCCTTCTTTAATTTAAAGACTGCTGTGTCCAAGTGTTGATTACCTTGGTTTCGCATGTGGGCTTTCTTTTGCGCTCGGTACGTAAAAAATCTGCCGCGAAAGAAAGTTGGTGAAGAGATGTCAGCTAAAACAAAGAAGGCAATGTATATACATTGCCTTCTTTGTTGACCTGAACCCGCACAGCGCGTTTGTTTATCTCGACTTCAGTCGTAGCACAAAGCGTCCCAAGATTTTTTTGACCCTGGCTCGCGATGTCTGCATCAATAAGCTCAAAATCTTTTTTTTTTTTGTACTTTGTTTGCCGACCTTGCAAGCACGCGCCGCTCGACGTTTTTGTCATATGCTCGACATTTACATTTTGCACACAATTTTGAGAATCAGTTGGCGACTGGGCGAAATGGCACAGTGTCGGTTTTCGTTTCTATCAAACAGCCGTTGTCTCCGCTCACGCGACAAAGCACGCGCAACTGCAAGCCTGCCGAAGTTGCCCTCACGTGCATGCAAACATCATTGCACGACAGAGGCACCAGCCTGACGCTTGCAATCCATTGTTTCACGTTTGCTTACTTTTGGCGAAAATCTGGCACGTCGGGTACTAGTATGACGGTAGCAAGCGGTGTTTCGGAATTGCTCGGCAACGCCTACAATAATGCGCTGTACACTTGTGGGATGTCGAAGCAGTGAAACCGCAAGCAGCGAGTTCCGCCACAAGTCACGTCAGAGTACAACACAACACGAAGTGCCCTTCGTTTGTCAAGCACTTAAAACGAAAATTGTTTATTCTTCTAAGAATATCTGCTCCAAAAGCCATTTATGCTGCTCCGAAACATTGTATTGGCTGCTCCAAAAGCCACTTTTGCTGCTCCAAAACACCTTTTTTGCTGCTCCGAAAGGTGCTCCAAAATGGCTTATTCCGATCACATCACTGAGATAGGACAATAGACTATGACAGCATCCCTGCCACTGATTACCGAGTACTACTAAAAGGCAAATAAAATATGCCTGGCAGAGCGAATGGGATTGCCATCTACAAAATAAGCTCCATTTAATTAAGCCAATCTTGAGTGAGTGGCGCAGTGCCAGACACCGGGAGCGTTTTTTTAGATTGTTCTTTGCCGGTTGAGAATAGGACATACCCACCTTACTCACAGCTACCTCTTGCGTAGGGAAAGTGAACCGACCTGTGACTTTTGTTCTAAACCATTAAGTATTTTTCACATTTTGATAGTTTGTCCACACTTTGAAGAGAACCGTCGAACTTGTTTTTCTATATTCTATCGGGAACATCTAACTTGGCTCTTTTACTGGGTGACGAGCCCCTCGTCCCATTCTCAGAAGTTTTTAATTTTGTGGAAGACATTTTTATTCTGCGGAAATTATAAGTCTAGTTTCTAGTAGGGTTCACTTTGAGGATTCAGTCAATCTTTAAAAACTGTAGGTGTCCTTTACACAATGTTTCTGGCGCACTATAGCCCCGACGCTGCTGCGCCAAAAATACCCATACAGCAACAACAACAATGTCAGTAAGAATAAAACAACTTTACCCATTTTATACAATAATAATAATGATATACATAGACTTTGTAATACTACAAATAACACAGAATAATCCACTCTAGCTCTTAAAATCATGGCAATACAGGCATGCGCGAAGGGAACAACAGCAAATGCAGGCGTGCAAGAGGAATGCGGCAGTACAGTAGGGACGTAAAAAGGGCATCGGTCTGGGAGCTGTCTATTGTTCACCTGGCCTGCTACACGATTTACGCATTTCTTTTTTCACCTGTGCTCAGGATAGTAGATTAAGTAAACTATCAGGAAGATTATTAGAATATGTGGGTACATAATACTTCCTCATTCTGTTCCCATAATTAGTGTATATTTTCGGTATGTGAAATCTTTCTGTATGCCTTAGTTATTTTTCTTTAGCGGATGGTATTTTGGAATCGTGCATGTAATAATATTTTGTCAGGACCATGAATTTATGCAGGTCTTCCACTGTTAACAATCAGAGTTTTAACAGCTGTTCTTCAAACGAAAGACTTTCTGAGGGTGTGCCATACGTCATGTTCTGCTTCATTTTTTTAATTAGGTTATTTATTTTTTTTGTATTCTGTATTGGGATGAGAGTGCATAAATGGTTATACCGTATCTTAGTTTTTATTCACCTAACATATGGTAAATCAATCGCCTTAGATTAATACTTGCAGAACTTCGGAGTTTATAGAGGTATGGAGAAATTCGCAGGTGTTTAAGTAGGTAGTCAATATGATGATTCCAGGATGAATACTCGTCAAAGTGTATAACAAGGTACCAGGGGCCGCTTGCTAGAAAGTCTTGACTCAAGTCTTGGCTCAAGTTTTGACTCAGGCGCCTGGCGGTCTCGGCTGAGACCGTGGCTGAGACCAAGACGGATCCAGCACGGTCTCCGGCGCGGTCTTGACTCAAGTTTGGTCTTGAGTCTGGCACCCAGACTGCCCAGACCGCCAAGAACGGAGTGAGCAGTACCTAGAGAGGGAATCTAGGGAAAACTGAAGAAATACCGGAGGAAACAAAGGGTGCGTTCCAAATCTACTCGAATGGATCCGAGTTACCCTGGCAGATTATGTCACGTGACATCAAAAATCGAGTAATGCCGGACGCGGGTAAGTTTTCGATCGCAAAGGTACAAAACCTTTACCCTAGAGTGAGACCGAGTAAATTTTGGAACACGGCCGAAGATTCCGGACGTGGAAGTGACGAGTTGTGATCTCCTGTCCAATAAGAAAGCGCCGGCGACGCGAGGCGGCAAGTGAGAGATCGTCTGCTTCTGCTACGCTGCGATCGGTTTGTGCAAAGAGAAACGACGACAGTCGCAAAACTGCGGCACATGTCTCGTACATACCGTGGTTCTGTGCAAAATAGAAGAAAGAAAAAAGAGTCAGCGATGCTCGGTTTTGGGTAGAGCTTAGTGCGCACCAACGCTGTCATATTGCTTCGTATCGCGATCGTCTGTCACCACCGTCGTCGACGTCCAGTGCGTACGCCGAATAAAGTTGTCTACAGAAATGCCTGCGTGTCCTTAGGCGCCAAATTTTTTAAGAAAAAAAAATGCGCTGGACGTATTTTCTCGTAAGCATTTGCAATAAAAGTTGATAATTATGTTTCAATCGTTAAGTTAGCAGACGACCGTCTGAGTTTGCTGCACGCAGACATGGATGTCGCCGGTCCATCACGGATGCCTCCCAAGGTAAAGAAATCAAATTGGTCCGAAGATGATAAGTTTCAATTGGTTTACGAAATCGAGAAACGAAAACGTATAATTAAGAACAAATTTAACAACAATATTACAAAAGCTGCTAAAAGAAAAGCGTGGCAGGCGATCGCATCCGTGATGAATTCGCGGCATCCATCGACGCTGCGCACTGTGCCGCAACTCAAAAAGCAGTGGCAAAACCTCAAATCTCGCAGCCGCGCTGAACTGACCCTCTCGAAGAGAGCAGACTCCACGACCGGTGAGTTTACTATACATGTTTTTACTGCACATAAAAATGAAGCACACATTCTGTGTGCTAAAGAAGTTTTTTTCCACTTTCTCATTTTCTTGGCTAAATTATAGAAGCAATTAAGATATAAAGCTATTATTCAAATCAAAACAATGAATGTGCCTGCTGCAATCAGACAAAATTTAATGCTCAAACAAAATATAAAGAGAACCTTGTCTTCCACAGGCGCAGGGCGCAACGACCACACGCTGACACCGCTGGCTGAGGCTGTGCTGGCGGTCATCGGTTCCACAAGCCCCAACCTTCTGGGTATCGAAGGAGGCATAGACACCGACGAGTGAGCTGTCATGCTACTGCTATTTGTACGAAGTCTAGCCTTTCGAGATTCACATGATTGGGGGTTCCACTAGCAAAGCTAATATTGTATTCATAGTCATATCTGAAGTTCGCAAGCACTAAATACTGGGCCACTCAAAGAAATGTTCTGGTGTGTTCTCTCCAGAGCAAGAAAGAACCGTGCACGTCCAAGAACTCTAAAACTTTGAGCCATGTTACTTGAAGTTAAAGTCGAGCTAGGCATGTCAATGAAAGACCACTGCGCTCATCAATGATGATAATAAAAATAATATAAACAATAATAATAATAATAATAGTAATTATTGGACTAGGAGAGCCACGGCACTGCAGAAAGGCTGCAGCCCGTGCAAGGTACGCCCGCAATGCCACATCTTGTGATGGTGATTATGTGATGATGTAAGATCACGACCTAATCTTGTGAGATGCAAGGTTAAAATGATGGTGATTATGAGCCGACATGTACATGGGGAGGACGACGCAGTCTTCTGAACATTGCAAGCGCCGTTGGCCGAGTCTTGAAAGTTTGGGAAAGAAAAATGACAGCAGACTTAGGCTGGTACACTGCTGAAATGGTAGAAGGTATATCTTAAAAAGGTATCATGCAATGCGAACAAGACAAAGGGGATTGTGTTTCTACTACACTACCATTACAAAATACATTATACTCTCATGATTTCAAACTCCAGGAAGCCATGAATTTCGCTTGATTTATCAGAAATTTATCTAAATAATGATGCAAGATAAAAATATGATTTGCCTTATGAGTAGCTTCACATACACAGAAGGTATTTCATGCTTTCCTTTACATAGGCCTACTGATCATAACCAGGTATGCTACACATGAAACATTCGTGAAATGTAAGACAAAAGTTTATTTATCCCTCAAAAATGTTCATTGTTGTGTGCTGTTCAAACAGCAGATGACAACTCAAAACAAAATTCAGTTTGTTCATCGGGTCAAGAAGTTGTTTAGTGTGAACTATTAAACGGGGGACACGGGAACAATAAAAACGGGCACTGCGCCACAGTTTTCATAGCAACTTGTGAGGACGTTGTGACTTGCCCATGCTATGCCACTTAAATTCAATGCCGTTGTCCTGTAATTCATATTTTTTGTTCTTTCAGCCCTTTTGTTTAGTACACTTCTTTCCGAGCATCGGTGCACTGCAGAGGGAACACCCATGGATCTGTTGCTTCTCCGCAATGTGCCAGCGCTCGGTGTATGCCATGCTACCAGATCACAGCGTCTGCGCAAGTTGCTGTAGAAATTTCCGCATGAGCCCCGTTGAGTGCGCTTATCACCGAGCGCCGGTGCATTGCGGAGAAGCAACAGCTCCATAACTGTTCCCTCTGCAGTGTACCGGTGCTCGGCAAGAAGCACACTCAACAAAAGGGCTGCAAGAACAAAAAATATAAATTACAGGAAAACGGTATTCGGTTTAAGTGGCATATGGATACACTGAGAACATTAGCGAGACAACCAAACTTAGGAAATTTGTTTGAATTAACCAGAAGTATAATATCCGAATTCGAATTATCGCAAGACTACCGTATACAAGCTAGACTTTTATGAAGTCAAGCCGAACTATGACAAACAGCAAAACAAATATATTGTTTTATGTTGAAAACTCTACTGCTACGTAGACCCAAAGGTCACAAACACAAAGCTTAGACCTCATTTGCTTCAGGTCCGTTGTATTGGGATGGCAAGTGAAATGAATAAAGGCACAAAGCTGAGACAGTCTGTTACATAAACATATTTGTGCGAGATTAGTGTGCTGAAATCTCGCTCATTTGTAGGTAGCATTCACTGTCACAGCTGAGTTCACTGCTGCTGAGCATATGCTGACGTCAAGCTTTTGCAACACTTCCAACATGCACATTGCATACCATGAGGAATGTCTTTTCTGGAATAAAGCCACCCTGAAAGGGTGAACAGTATTGATAAATAAAAGAAATCAGAAGTAATCCTCAGCAGTCAGTTCAAATATGGTGTACAACCGACCAGTAGACACTATCACTATATTTAGAATCACCCTGAGCACCTCTGCTGCTCAACATGGTAGTCTTTTTGACATAAAACAGAATTGTAGGGACAAGCAACCAGAAATATGTGGCCGGCATCAACACTGCACACTGGATCTGCATGAAGCCGGCTGCTTTCACAACTAATAGCCGCAACAGCCAAGATCGGGCTTGACCTGCACACTGTAGTGGCTTTACTAAAGCCCACATACTTTCACAACTAATAGCAGCAATGGCCGAGAGCTGAGGAGTCGAGCTTGATCCACATGCACACAAAAAGCAAGAATGAAATACAAATAAGAGTGTTCTCAAATTATGTACAAGGGTGACAAGACTGACATTCTTGTGTATTTTCCTTAGCGCCAGCACAGCACCAGTCAGCGTGCAGCCAACCACTAACGAGGTGGTTGGAGAGGGCAGAGTCCTGAACTACGAAGTTGAAGTGGACCCCGGGGTCGCATTCTTCGAGGTGCCGGAGTCCGAAGAAACACAGGACTACGAGCCTCCGGACTGGCCGCTGGACGAGGATGAGGCACCCGTGGAGCCTGGTGCAGCAGCTGCGCTGCTACGTCGGGAGGGGCCTCCTCCTGTGGCAGGGGGACCGCCTGAGGAAGCAGCTGCTGCTGAAGGGCGACCGGCACCACTGGGCCGGCAGGGACCACCTCGTTCACGACCGGTCTGGAGGCCCAGCGCACCACCCGCAGGCTCGGCAGCCAGCACACGGGCTGCAGACAAACAGTTTTATAGGGACATCATGGAGCAACAACACGAGAACGTAAAGTTAGAACGGCAGTGCCTCCTTGCCAAACTGAAGGCGACGGAAGAGCAGGCAAGGGCATCGGAAGAGCAGGCAAGGGCAGCAAGGGCAGCCCGCGAGGCTGCCGAAATGATGAAAAAGGCTGCAAACTTTTATATTGAACAGGGAGAAAAAATTTTCATGTTACTTGGGAAGGCCCTACAACAAGACCCTTAAAGGGTAGGAGGGGCCTTCAGTTTGGCAAAGAGGCACTGCCGTTTTAGCTGTACTTTGTAAATACAATAAACAGTTTTTTTTTTGTTAGTTCTCTTCAATGTCTTTTTGGTTCCAAGTATGCAAAAAAATTCCACTGCATTATGTATTTCATTTAGCAACATGCAAAACTAAAGAAATGATGGCACCATAAAAAATGCAACGACTTTTACACACTCAGCTAAGTAAAAGTGAAAGTCATTAGTGTAATAAACACGCATAAAGACCGCACCCGCAAAAAAAATGTTTGCCTTGCGCACCATTGCATTTGTACAGGCCTGAGCGATGTCACCGCCGACGTGGCATGCAGTCAGCATCAAAGCTTTTTTTTCCTTTGCAATCCTTACAATCATCTCCCTTCTTGCTGCCTTTTGTCGAAGTTGCTTAAGGCACATTCAGCCAAAACACCTAACTATTCATCTCCCTTTTTATGTTTGAGCAACCTTCATCTATGATCCACTGACGTCAAAGCCGAGTGGGAACGACAACGAAAGAAAGTACAAACTGCAGGTCCAAAATGGAAGTGCAGCGGCGTAAAGGCCCATATACACAGTTTCGTTTCAGTGCGTTTGACTGCACTGTATCGAAAAGTAGCCACAACTCCTTGGGCTGCCTGTGGTTCATATAAAACAAAGCAACTAACTTGCTTATCAGACGGCAAACAAACGGGGGCCCCGCACCATGCTGGTGATTGACTTCCCACCACATGGAAGCACTTACCAAGGCATAGGATGCCACGAATTGCCCGGACATGCACTGATGTGCACCATATTTTCTACAAACCTACCTGGTTTTTGGCATGCGAACTTGAAAAACTGTGCCAAACTTACGATGACGACATTCACCCAGCACGTACGGGATATTTCGGCGTTGGTAAAGTGTGCTACGAGCAGAAAGTTCCAATATGCCACCGACAAAGTTTTGATGCGAAAGGCTATTGTGTCGGAAGAACAAATTTAAATATGCGGTTCAAGGCGTAACTGGAATCCCGCAATTATTTGACCAGCGGCTCTAGACGCCACTCATAGTAAAGTTATGAGTTAGTGAAGTATTGATAAACAATGCAAGGATCCATATGTCATGGACCGCAAAGGCCGATGTCTCGGTGGCAGCGTTTCAGCGAGCATGCATTTGGGGGCCACTGCCGACTGATCATTTCCTTGGCGAGCTCGCGGCGAGGCATGCTTCCCGTACTCGGCGAGGAGGCCCCGAAGGTGCGCTCGAAACTTGGAAACTACATCATGAAGATAAAGGCAAAGGGCATCGTTATCACGAACAGGCAAGGCTGATGCAAAGAGTGTGTGAACATATATGTTAAAAAGTGTTGTCAATGCACCGCCACGAAGAGTCCTGCCAACTGTGTAGCCGCAGCCCTCCTCTGCCACTCGGACTTTCTTTTCTTTGACGGTTACTCTGTTGCGGGGCGACTCAATGAAACTATCGCCGCGATACATAGCAAGTGCTACAGCTGAATCAGGCGCATTTTACCATAGCTCTCGCTGCAAATGGCCGTCGCCTCAACCACCAGTATACAGTCGACTACAGACACGATGGTTGTAATCACATTCTGCTTGTACAGTGGCGTCGAAAAGAAATAGGGGGGCGGGGGGGGGGGGGGGAGACTGCCCCCCCGACAGGTCAAAAATTTAATGGAAAAGATATGGGGGAGGGGTGCAAACTTGCCCTTCCCCCCCACCACTGTCGCCCTCCCCATCTGCTGAATGGTTCTGACGTCTCTGTGCTTGTAATCACCCATTTTTTCTGACAAAACCTTTTACTTCAGTGTCCTATTCGAAAGTTTCTGGCAATAGCCACAGTTTCAATAGATTGTTCATGGTGACTGTTGTGTGTAGAGTGGTGGCACCATCCGGGACACGGACCGCAATCCTAGAAGATTACGCCACACCGCGGAAAAAATGCAAAGCACGCAGTCAACGGCCAACGCCAGCCAGTGAACCTATCATGTCTTCATTACGTAGCCTTGGTATCTTGAGTCAATAAATAGTTCATGTTATCCGGTCATCACCTACTGGCCAGGATCTATCATGTGGTGATGAGGATAAGATTGCATAGAGACTGCCGCACTCTACGGCCCCACATCGGAACGTACAGGTGAGGCAGAAGGTTTGTGAACATCGCCCTTTGTTCGGGCACCCCCCTTGTACCCTCGACAAGAAATGGCGACCCTGGGAAAGATAGGTGAATTCAACCCTGCGTTTCCGGAGAAGTGGGACGCCTACGAGGCAAGATTGAACTTCCACCTCAAGGCAAACGATATCACCAACCCAACCAGAAAACGTGCTGTTTTTTTTTTAGCGTTTGCGGAGCTGCCACTTTTGACTTAGTACAGTCACTACTCGCGTTGGCAACTCCCAAAACGAAGACCTTCAGCCAACCGTCGGAGATTGTACGCTAGAATGCCTTTACCGGCGGAATCAGGGTCCCGAGAAGTCTGTGGCCTTATTCATTGTGGAACTACGGCGGTTGTCACAAAACTGCAACTTTCCAAATCTCACGGAAACACTGTGAGATCTACTCGTGTGTGACCTGAGGGATGAAACTCTTGAAGCTCGACTTTTCGCAAAAAAAAAAAACTCTCGTTCAAGATCGCTCAGGAAGAAGTGCTGGCAGCTGAAGCGGCGGCTCAAAGCACCGCGATGTGAGGGGAGGAGAACCAGCTGTGGCAACCAACGTTGCCATACATCAGGACTGAGAGGAAGGAGAAAACACGCTTAGGCAACCGACAAGGAAACAGTATACCACGGGAAAACAAAGCCTTGCAATGGGTGCAGAGGAGCTCACGCACGGGAGTATTGTCAATTTAAGGATGCCCAGAGTCACTTATGCAGAAAAATCGGCCGCATCGACTGTGTGTGTCGCATGAAACAATGAGCGCAGAGCGGGCCATGGGAACAAGAGGATCCAAAACCATGACGAACGTTCTGAACTTGAAGACACAATCTGATGATGTGTACGATACTAACCAACTGGCCCCGCCACAGGCATCGCAGACACGTAAGCACCGGACGTCGGCAATGATGGAAGTTGACTAGGGGTCAGAGTTATCGATCATCCCAGAACAAACAAATGAGGTCATGAAGAAGATGCTGCACCGGGTGAGCCATTTCAATCGCAAGTCAGATTTCCATTGCAATACGGTGCAGATCAAGGGGGTGTATAAGGTCCATGTCAAGCACAGCAGTTTCGAAGGAGACCTGAAACTGCTAGTAACACAGGGACAGTGGACAACCCTCCTTGGCATGGACTGGTTTAAACCATTGGGAATCAGGCTGCTAGGGGTAAATAAGGTCACAGGGCTGTCTATTGAAGGTGTGCTTGCAAAGTATGAAGGCGTTTTTGGGTAAAAGATTCAGAAGTTTGAGGGACCCCCACTATCGCAGCACCTTGACTTTGCAATGATGCCAATCCGCATGAAACCCTAGCAAATGCCCTTTGCGCTCATGCTTAAAATTGACGCTGAACTTGATTGCTTTATTGAACAAGGCATTTTGGAGCCGGTCATGCAACCAAAGTGGGAGACCCCGATTGTGACGCCCATGAAGGCAACTGGAAACATTAGAATATGCGGCGCTTACAAGTGCACTTTCAACAAGGCACTGGCTCAACAGCCGTACCCGATCCCCATGGTACAGCACCTCCTGGCATCACTCTCGGGGGGGAGGCTGTTTGAAAAACCGGATTTGGCAGAAGCTTACCAGCAGCTGGTGGTTGATGAAGAAGCGGCGGGGGCACAAACGATCACAACCCATCGAGGAGCATTTCGAGTAAAGCGGCTACGGTTTGGAGTAAATGTTGCTCTAGGGATCTTTCAGAGCTTCATGGACGACATCCTGAAGGGGATCACCGGTGTTGTGTCATAATTCGATAACGTTCTAATTGCTGCAAGCACCAAAGAAGAGTTGGCAGGCCACCTCGAGGAAGTCCTGCACCGTCTTGCTGATGCTGGACTCAGGGTAAAAAGTGAAAAGTGTCATTTTGAAGTGTCGCAGCTCGAGTTCCTGGGATTTCTTATTGACGAGACGGATGTGCACCCAACAAAAGAAGAGGTGAAGGCGATTCATGAGGCACCAATACCAACAAGCAAACAGGAGCTACAGGCTTTCCTAAGACTGCTAAACTTCTATTGCATCTTTCTACGAAAAAGGCAGCAGTGGCCGAGCCACTACGTCAGCTACTTGACAAAGAGGCTCGGTGGGAGTGGACGCCTCTTCATGAACAAGTTTTCAACGAACGCAAGCAGCTGCTGTCCTCAGCAAGTGTGCTGCACCATTATGATGAAACAAAGCCCTTTGTGCACACTTGTGATGCCTCACCATAAGACATACATTAAAGCTGTACTTGGCCGTCGACCGGAAGATGACAAAGAGGTCCCCGTCGCATTTTACTCCCGCACATTGACATCTACCAAGCCAAACTATGTTCAAATCAACAAAGAAGCCTTTGCAGTGCTGGGAAGCGTAAAGAAGTTCCATGGCTACACGTATTGCCTTTGAGATCATAACACCACAAACCGCCTTTGGGACTGTTCACACCTGCAAAGCAAATGCCATACATGTTGTCTCCACGAATGTAGCGTTGGACGATCCTACAGAATGCTTATAACTACAGTTTGGATTATTGACCTTGGAAGGACATACAACATGCCGATGCATTTAGCTGCCTCTCACTTACCATTCCAGAGTTTTTGGTGCCACCTCCTCTAGAAGTTTTGTTTCTGGAGAACACATCCAATCCACCGCCCCACGCCAAGGACGGCGCACAAATGACAGCAAAGAACACCGTTTGAAGCGTTCTCAACTGGGCTCTGAAGGGTTAGCTGACAGGCGGCCTTGAGGCAAATTTCCAGCCATTCAAGATTCGACAACATGAGATGCAAGTTCACAAAGGATGTATACTTTGGGGGAACAGGGTCGTAATTCCCCCAGAAGGCAGGAAGGTGTTGCTGGAGGCCCTCCATGTCGGACATCCTGGCATTGACCAAATGAAGGCTCTGGCTCGCAGCTATGTATGGTGGCCCAAGATGGACAGAAGCATAGAAGAGCATGTGATCAAGTGCATGGCATGCCAAGAGTAACGACCTGCACCTCCTCGTGCCTCAGTAGACGCATGGAATGCAACTCCAGCACCGTGGTCTCGGATGATGGGGCTCAGTTCACCTCCGAAGAATTCCGCACATTCTTGAAAGCCGGTCTCATCAGACACATCACGTCAGCACCCTTCCACCCGTCAACTAACGGACAAGCAGAGCGCATGGTGCACACAACGAAAGATTCGCTACAGCGTATTGTAAAAGGGAACATGAGGGCAGCATCTGACCAGTTTTCTGCTACAGGAGCATGTAACACCATGCATGATGACAGGCAGGAGCCCAGTGGATATGCTGATAAACAGGAGGTTGAAGACGATACTTGACCGACTGCACCCAGACCTGACTGAGAGCATGAGGAAGGGAGCTGATGAGAATTCCAGCGAAGGAGCCCAACCGAAGTCACAATGTTTCGAACAGGAGACCCAGTATTCATATGCAGCTACAGCAGTGGCCCTTCATGGATACTGGCGACAGTGGTTGAAATGACGGGTCCAGTTTCCTACAAAACCCGCACCCAGGAGGGCATTATCGTGCGACGTTCTGTCGACCAAGTGTGTAGGAGCGGTGCATCGAGAGTTGCAACAGACAGCATCAGTCACGGACAGCGGCAAGCTGCTCGTCCTGAACCACCTGAGCACCCGAATACAGGCAGCGCAGCGCACATGTCAATGATGGCCCAGTGCAAGATGTGGATGTGGCCAGGCAGAAGAGATGAGACGGGGCTCGAGCTCCCCCCCAAGCGGTGAAAGGAGTGTTGTGTATTGAGTGGTAGTACCATCTGGAAACAGATGCCAAACCTAGAAGGCCACGCCACACCGCAGGAACAATGCGAAGCACGCAGTCAACGGCCTACATCAGCCAACGAACCTGTCACGTCGTCATGTAGCCTTTGTATCTTGAGTAAATAAATAGTTAATGTTATCCCGTCGTCATCTACCAGCCAGGATCTAACAGTGACTATACGTGAAGAGTGCTGAAAAAATTTTGTTAGTTACGGCCTCATTATTTCAAGCACAGTATGATCAAACCGTTTAAAAAAAGTTGGCCCCGAGATATCCGTAGACAGCATGATTAGTACTTGTACCTAACTAATTCAAAAACAACCCCTACCTCTAACTCTTACTTTTTTTCCAGTTTTCTGTGCACCTGGTTGTATGCGCACTCCACTGGCGTGTCTACCCAGCGGTAGGGCACGATCAATCACGGCCATCGTAGCCGATCGCCATCCGCGATGACGAGCCCGTTTGAAGTTCCTCCTCCGAAGTTGTCTCTGATACAGCTCTGCGATAGCATGTGGTGCTTCCTTGCCACTTGGCGACCACCTCACGATCTGTGAGCATATGCCGACCACCAAGAGGACTACCTACTTGTCCGGCGTTGGTTCCGAGGAGCTCCGCTGCTGGTGACCACCTTAAGTGGAGAAATATGTCTGAGATTCGTTCACGAGAGACAATAAAAATGCTAGCGCAGTTTCGATTCAAATATATATGGCCACGCCATAACAATTCCTAGCGAAGGTTCATAAACACTGCTATAACGCATCAAGCTACTCGCTATCTTCCAAAATGTTTTGGAACATGACGTCCGTCGGGAGTTGACGCTGACATTTTGAGAAACTGTTTGCTTTTCCGACTGTTTTTAAACACGAAACACATAATTTTACAAAGGAAGGATTGCCTCGGAACTGTACCTCGGCAAACTCCGTGATCCTCGGGTTGAAAATCGTCTGAATAATAAGACTACGTACTACGTCTTGCTTTCCGTTCATTCTTGAATGGATGGCGCTGCATTTGTGTCAGAAACTGAACCGCAAAAATAAGTTATAATTATGCCAAACTTATTCACATTTGCCTTTACGAAACAGCAAAACAAAACAGTGGTGTTATTGATATTATTTCTTACCTGAGCACTTACATCAGGACATAGGTGACCAGTCGAGCTCACAGGAAAACAAGCGATTGCGAAACCACCAAACCGAAAACGAAACAGTCGTGGCAGGCTTCCCTGTCGAAGACGTTGATGGCGTAGAAGTAGTCTAAACTCGCTTCAACAAAAGCATTCACCCATTAAAAATGACTTGTAGCCGGTGCGTAGTGGCTGGTGGTAGCCACGTCCGACATTTTGTTTTCTCAGGCGGTCTCATCTTGGGTCTCAGCTGAGACCCAACGTAAGACGCCGGTTGAGCCGCTTGCTCGAAACGAAATTAGAACCGTCTCAGCCAAGTCAGGACTTGAGTCCGGTACCTACAACCGAGTGAGCGGTGCCTCGAGAGGGAATCTAGGGAAAACGGAGAAAAACGAAGAATCCGGACGTGGATGTGACACGGGGTCGTCTGCTACGCCGCGATCGTTTTGGACAGCGACAAACGACGACAGTCTCATAATTACTGCGTCGTGTTTTTCGTGCAAACCGTGGTTATACGTGAAAAGCGACAGCAAGCCGCGGTTCTGGGCGTTGTCTGTCACCACCATCGTCGACGTTGAGTGCGTACGCCGAATAAAGGTGTCCACAGAAATGTCTGTTCGTGCCGATGCATTTTCTAAGAAAAAAGAACAACACTGTACGTCCCTTGAAAGGTAAAGACGAATGTAATTTGGTGCAAACATAAAAAGTATCAATTGGTGTACGAAATGCAGAAACAAAAACGCGTAATTCGAGAGAAATTTAACAAGATTACAAAAGTTGCTAAAAAGAAAGGACGGCATCTGTTCCATAGAGATCATACATACTGTGATGGTACGCACGAGACAAAAAGTAAAAAAAAAAAAAAAAAAAGTTGCAGAACGTAAAATATTTTAGCTGCAGAGTTGACGCTTTCCACAAGGGCGAGTTTGTTATACATTTGTCTTTACTGCACATAAAAATGAAGCACGCATTCTATGTGTTCAATGAATTTTTTTCACTTCTTATTTTCCTGGTTAAATTATAGTAATAGTCAAGAGCTCTGGATTCGAACATCCCTTCTAATTTTCCTGGCTAAATTATAGAAGTTGTCAAGAGTTCTGGATTGAAAACTTTTATTACAAACAAATCAAAACAAAGAATGCACTTGCTGCAATCAGACAAAATCCAATGACCCAAGATAATGTAAAAAGAGCCGTCTTCCACAGGCACAGGACCAGTGAGCTGTCATGTTACTGCTGTTTCTACAAAGATACTAGAACGCAGTATGTGCCATTTGATGCAGACAAGTCTAGCCTTTTGAGGTTGACATGATTGGGGGTTCTAGCAAAGCTAACATTGATTTCATAACTGTATCTTGGGTATGCAAATACTAAATACTGGGCCCACTCTAGGAAACATTCCAGCAAGTTCTCTCCAAAGCAAGAAGGATCTGTGCACGTTCAAGAACACTGAAACTTTGAGCTATGTCATTTCAGTTAAAAGTCAAAATCGGTATTTTTTAATGAAAAAACACTGCACTTATCAATAGAAGAATTAATCTTGTACGCTGCTCAAGTGCTAGAAGGTACATTTTAAAAAGGAGTTAAGCAATGCAAACAATACAAAGGTTATTGTGTTTCCATTGCACCATCACCACAAAATACACAGGCTAGAAGCTTATGAAGTAAAGCCGCAACATGGCAAGCAGTAACATGAATTTGATGTTTTATGCCGAAAACTCTACGTCTCCGTAGGTCCAAAGGCGACAAACACAACACTTGGACCTCATTTCCTTTGGGACCCATTTTCTTTGGGTCCATTGTATTGAGATGCCAAGTCAAACGAATGCAAACACAAAGCTGAGAGTCTGTTACACAAATATGTATGTGCAGGTGCTTTTACCCATCTAGCTCATTTCACAGGTAGTATTCACTGGTGGCCATAGCTGAGCTCGCAGCTGCGGAGCACATATACTGACGGCAAGCTTCCACAGCACCTGCAACATGCACATTGCCCACATGAAGAATGTCTTTTAGAGTGCAGCTCTTAGGCGTGCGTCTCCGGAGTGAGTGGTGTCGGTGTTGGCCTAACTGCGCGTTACATTGGGACGTTTCCCATAATGACATCCCATGTGACGTCACTAGGGTCACGAGTGACGTCAGAAAGGTCACTTGTGAAGGTCATGAGGGAGGAAGGAGGATGAGGGAAGGGGTGGAGGGAGGATGGAGGGGAGGAGGAGGGGCATACCTGTTGGTAGTGTAATGAACCGTTATCGGATGGCGACACGAATCCAGCGCTAAGGTCGTGCAGCCGTTCCCCTTTTGTTTGCATTTTCCCCCCTCTCTTCCCGCTTGATAAACAAAATGGCAGCTTGACAGCTGTATGTCGTTTCTTCATCCCCAAATCCACTCGATCCGCGTCCCAGAAATGTGGTCACACTGTGCACTTAAGATAAACAAACAGGTTATGGGCCCAGGACGACACATCGACCATTATTTCGGAAAAGGGATCACCTTTAATGAGTGATGAAAAGGTACGACCACATTGAAGAAACAACTGTCAAGCAACACCGTCTTCGCTACGTCGTGCCGATGCCTGAAGAAGATTAGACGAGCATGAGTGTACTGAAACTGTCAAGGACGAAGTGACTGACAAGCGGTGTGTGCCCTTCAAGAAAGTAAAAGGTGGCGCATTCTTCATCAGACGAATGGAGCGTCGCCGGACACCGGTCTCGCTGCGGACTCCATGGGGTGTTATGTTCGGAAGACGTCTATATACACACACCAAGCGTGGGTACAGCGAAGTTGTCGGTAAGAAGTGACCTTTGCGCTTTCCGAGCAGGACGGATCATTGTGCGACACCTGTGGCTGTCGGAAAGAAGTACTGACATCGGTTCGGTGCGTGCCAGTGATGAAAGTGTCGGGAAGAAGTGACTGACACGCCAGTGACGAATCTCTCGGCAAAGAAGTGAACGAAGGAGAACTCCGTCGACGGTTCGTGGAAGACGTCGTCAAACCTGTACGTGTGTTCCTGCTTCGCTGGGTGCCACAAGACGTGCAACGGGAACCCAACGCAAGTTCATCGCTGTAAGCCTACTTCGAACCGCTCTCGACAAAGCAAAGCGATAGGATGGCGGCGCTGGACGAATTCAAAATACCAAAACTCTCAAACGAAAATTACCATGCGTGGGCGATTTGAGCCAGAGCGGCACTCGTCCAGAAAGGCTGTTGGGAAGCCATCGAGCCTGGCTATGGTGGGAGAGAAATGATGAACGACGAGAGGATGAACACCAAGGCTTTGACATTCATGTTCCTAGTAGTGGAAGACACCTGCCTGGACGGCATTGGGGAATGTTTGACAGCTCGTGAGGCCTGGAATACATTGGAAGAGATACATTTAAAGTGTGGGCTACTGCATGCTCTTCAGTTGATGGGAGACTTCTCCAGCACCAGAATGGAGCCAGATGAAACCATGAAGGATTACCTGGATTGAATAATAAACCTACAGAGGAAGCTTTAAACGGCAGGATACGCCTTCACTGACAGGGAAGTGGCACTGATGATGCTGATGGGCTTGCCAGAAACGTATGAATCACTTATCCTAAATCTTGAGCAAGACGAAGGAACGCTCACGACGAAGAAGGTGAAAGCAAGGCTGCTGGTAGAAGAAAAGCGCCAAGTCAAACGTAAAAAAGACAAACTAAATGAGAGTGAGGAAAACAAGGCCCTCATGACAAAGAACAAGCCATTATGAGGAGCAGTCAGCTCCACAAACGTAACGGGCAAGAACATTTTTCAAGGAAAGAAGCAACTGGCACTGGTACAAGCTGCTTTGAACCGAAACAATGAGTTCGGTGCGGAAAATTTGGACACATTGCCAGGGAATGCAAGGAGGGTCCCGATGACGAAGGATGCGGCTCACAGAGAAGACGAAATTCCAGTGAACCGAAGAAGGCGCTCTGTGCCAGAGGTGGAAGTTCCTCAGGGTCACACATCTGGTACCTTGGCAGTGGAGCAATTGACCACATGACGTCAAACAGAGCCAAATTCACCACTTTCAAGCCCTGCTGTTCGACTGTTGAGGCAGAAAATAAGGAGGTCATGGAAGTCGTCGGGAGAGGACAGGTAAAGATTGAACTTTCGAAAGACTGCGGTGGCACTGTCGTCGAGCTCCAAGATGTCCTCTACGTACCAAGCTTAGACGGTAACCTCTTGTCAGTTGGGAAGATTGAGGAACGTGGACTGAGCGTGACTTTCAGCAACGGAAAAGCTAAAGTGATTGAAGCAAATGGTGACCTAATTGTCGTAGCCAAACGCGATGGTAAATTGTACACTGAGAGTAAGTCGCTTGCAACATTGAAGTTAGCAAAGGCGACAGACGTCGCCCTGTGGCATCGACGACTCGGTCATCTCCACCATGAAGCTGTCGAAAAACTTTGCCAAAGTGGTAGAAGCAGTCAAGATGCAAAGTGCTCGACATGTGCACTCGGCAAATTGAAGAAAAGCAGCTTCCGAAGAAGGGTGGAACAAAGGCTAAGGCCCCACTGGAGCTGGTTCACTCGGATGTAGTTGGAAAGATCACACCTGCCTCGAAGGGAGGGTTAAACTACTTTGTCACATCCATTGATGACTACTCCAAATTCACTGTAGTGTACCCAATGAAGAGGAAGAATGAAGTGCTGGACAGATTCGACCAGTACAGACGAATGGTCGAGATTCTCCACAACACGAATGTGAAGACTTTGCGTAGTGACAATGGAGGAGAGTACACAAGCAAAGAGTTTGATGAGTACCTGGCCAAGCATGGCATAAAGCGTCGGCTCACCATTCCTGGCATACCTGAGCAGAATGGAGTTGCCGAGAGAATGAACCAAACTCTGCTTGACATGACGAGGTGTCTCCTCATCCAGTCAGGCGTCCCCAAAGAACCTTGGGCTGACGCCGTTGTCACTGCAAGTCACATCATCAGGAACAAGTGTTCATCGAAAGCAGTCGAAGGAGAGTCACCGGAAGCTCTGTGGACAGGGGGAGAAGTGAAACTGGACCACCTAAGAGTGTTCAGATGCAGAACATGGAGTCTGCGAAACAGACGATGCAAGGGAAGCAAGTTGGACCCGAAAGCACAGGAGTGCATACTGGTCGGCTACCCAGAAGGAGTGAAGGGGTACAAGCTGTGGAACCAGAAAGTAGACCGCTTCTTTGTGAGTCGAGACGTCACCTTCGAAGGAGACTCTTTCCCGTGCAAGCTTGCCCAGGCTCCAAGCACTGACGTTGATGTATGTGACGACACCGAGGGCACAATCATTTTTCAAGTAGAAGACAGCTGGAGCGGGTCACATGAGGTTGGTGGTTCAGATCGAAATGATACTGGCCACAACAATGCCGAAGAAGTTAGCTCATCAGCTGATGAAGACGACAACGGAGCTACACAGCAGATATCCAACGTGACAGATTGTGGTACGCAAGCATACAGAAGGTTGGCGAGACTGGCAAAGAAGGGACCACATCAAAGTGGATGTCACGGCTCCTGCATAGCCAAGCAAAACAACCGGGAAGATCCAGAAACTCTACACGAAGCCTTTTCTGCATCAGACAAAGAGAGATGGAAAGCAGCTATACAGAGTGAACTGAACAGCCTTGAAGCTTCAGGAACATGGGAACTGGTGCCACGACCGAAGGCGAGAGAGGTCGTAAAGTGCAAGTGGGTAATCCGCAAGAAATACGACGAGAACGGTGACTTGGAGAGGTACAAGGCACGGTTAGTAGCGTGCGGATACTCCCAGGTGGAAGGAACCGACTACAAGGAGACCTTCTCTCCTGTTGTCAAGCTGAAGTCCATCAGGACGCTGCTAGCCATAGCAGTCGAGAGAAATTGGAAGATCCACCAGGTTGAAATCACGGCAGCATACTTGAACGGTACACTGAAGGAGACTGTCTACTTGGAACAACCGCAGCCTTTTGGTGATTGCAAGAAGGATGAAGTCTGCCTTCTAAAGAAGAGCTTGTATGGACTGCGACAGTCTGGAAGGGAGTAGAATCTCACCTTGGACAAACTGCTGAAGTTGCAGGGGATGACAAGATCGAAAGCAGACCCCTGTGTATATGTCAGCAAAGAGAAGAAGCTCATTGTAGGAGTCTACGTTGATGACCTCTTGGTCATCGCAGAAGAGGAGGAAGCGAATTTGACGCAAAAGACCTGGGGGAAGCCAGCCACATCGTTTCCATATGAATGAAAAGAGAAAGGGATGGAAAACTGACCCTCGATCAGACGGTCTATGCCGTCTGATCAAGGCAAGGCAGATGCTAAGGCAGCATCATCTCTTTTGGATCCTGGAAGCAAGTACCAAAGAGGAGAGAGCGACGACCGAATGAAAGAAGACCTGCCGCGCAAGTACAGACAGGCAATTGGTGCGTTGCTTTACCTTGTCGGAGGAACAAGACCGGACATGGCTTTTGCCACCACTTACGTGAGGCAGTTAAACGAACATCCCACAGAAGAGAACTGGAGTGGCATAAAGCACATCCTTCGCTATGTGAAGCAGACGAAAAATTGTGCACTAATCTACCAAAGAACTGGGAAGTGTGTGCAGGTATTTTGCGATGCAGACTGGGCTAGTGACAAGGCTGACAGGAAGTCATTCAATGGTTATGTGTTGTCGCTAGCCGGCGCTGCAATTTCCTGGAGCAGCAGGAAACAACAAAGTACTGCACTGTCAACCGTCGAAGCAGAGTATATGACCATGTGTCATGCTACAAAGGAAGTTATGTGGCTAGAGAACTTCATGAAGGAGCTTAGTGTGCACGAGTTTCTACAGGAACCACAGGTCTTGTTGGTTGACAACCAGGGTGCAATTGCGCTGGCGAAAAATCAAGTCACGTCGAAGAGAAGCAAGCACATTGATCTGAAGCACTTCTTCCTGAGAGAAAAGGTGGAAGAAGGAAAGCTGCAACTCCAGTACAACAAATCGTCGAGTAACTCTGCAGACCTTTTCACCAAGGCCTTGAATGGAAGGCTGACCCTCAAGCATTGTGAACGTTTGGGTGTCAAGAATGTGGACGTGGCGACAGTCCATTAAGGGGGAGTGTTGGTAGTGTAATGGACCGTTACCAGATGGCACCACGAATCCAGCGCTAAGGTCGTGCAGCCGTTCCACTATTGTTTCTATTTTTCCCCTCTCTTCCCGCCTGATAAACAAGATGGCAGCTCGGCAGCTGTATGTCGTTTCTTCACCCCCAAATCCACTCGATCCACGTCCCAGAAATGTGGTCACTCTGCGCACTTAAGGTAAACGAACAATACCCTCCTCTCCGTACCCTCCTCAAGAGCTGCATTCTTATTCGGCATTACAGGGAATTGTAAACATCTCATTTTTTTTGGAACACAATTAATAAGAAGTCATCCTCTGCTTGCACATATTGAGCAGTAAGCTAGTACTATCTATTAAGCACCGACCGGCATACACTCACTAAACTTGGTATCACCCTGAGCACACCTGCTATGGTATTCTTTTTATCACTGGAAAGAAGCACAGGGACAAGCAACCAGAAAATCGGGTGGCCTGCATCAACACTGCGCACTGGCCCAAATTGAAGCAAGCTATTTTCACAAAAAATAGATGCAACAGCTAAGATTGCGCTTGACCTGCACACCATAGACTGGCTCTATTCGAGCCCAGCGACTTTCACAACTAATAGCCACAACAGCTACGATCGGGCTTGACAACCACACTGCAGACTGGCTCTACACGAACCCAGCTACTTTCAGAAATAATAGCCGCAACAGCTACGACCGGGTTCGATTTTTACACCGTAGACTGGTTCCACTCAAGCCTAGCTACTTTCAAAACCAAGAGCCACAACGGTTGAGAGCTGAGCGATCGAGCTTGATCCACATGCACACAAAATGATTTCCTGAGAAACAAATAAGAGTGCGCTCGAACTATGTACAGGGGTGACATTAAAAACATTCTTGTGGATTGTACTCAGGGTTAGCAAAGCACCAGTCAATGTGCGGCCAGCAACTAACGTGGTTGGCCCGGAAGGTTGGGCCTTCGGCCACAAGGTCTTTGTGGCCCCCGGGGTCATTTTCCTCAAGATGCCGAAGTCCGGGGAACGAAAGATTACCAGCCTTTGGACTGGCAACTGGACGAGGATGAGGCGCCCCTTCAGCCTGAGGCAGCACTGCTGCCGTTGGAAGGGCGACCACCACCATCAGGCCTACGCTGACCGGGACCGTGTTGTCCAGAACCAGCTTGGAGGCCCAGCATACCACCTGCAGGCTGCAGACAGGCAGTATTATAAATACCTGTTTGCGCAACAGGCGGAAAACATGCCACTCAAATGAAAATGTGTCCTTCCTTGGCTAAATACAGCCCTCGAGGAGCTCAGAATGGCACAAGCAGAGCACAAAGCAACAAGGGAGACACAGATTGCGGCTATTTTTTATGGAGAACAGTGCAAAAAAGTCTTAGCCCTGCTAGGGCAGGCTGCTCAACAAGAAGGCCCATAAAAGAAAGGGGGGGGGGGATTGTAAATATATTAAAATATTTTTTCTTAGTCCTCTTCAATGCCCCCACCTTTAGTTTCTAGCATGCACAAACCTTCCGCTTCATTATTTCGTGTGGCAGCATGCAAGACTAAAGGAATGATGGCTTCATAGAAAGGTTGCAACAACTTTTACACACTCAGCCAATTAAAAGCGAACATCATAACCACAAAAACACCTGCCACGGCCACACCTCAAGAAAAATGTTTGCCTTCCGCACCATTGCATTTGTACAGGCTTTTTGAGACTTCACCGCCGAGTGGCATGCAGGCAGCGTCAATGCGTTCAGTATTTGTGTCGTGCCGTGAATGCCGTGAAGTTCCGTGCCGTGAAGTTCACCGGCACTGCAGTTTGAGGTTATTGATATATTAACTCTTCTGGTGCTGGAAAATCACAGTGTCTGCGCAATACACCGAAATAGGAACACGCACAAGCTACGGCACAAAGCGAAATCCTATTTGGATCGCATTCAATTACTGTTGGCAAAGCGAAATCCTATTTGGATCGCATTTAATTACTGTTGGCTCTAGGGAGGATCAGTGGCGTACCACAGTTCGGAAATTGTATAGCAAAAACTCGCAATGCAGAACCCAGGGACCCTGAGCTCAAAGCTCCTAGCTCAATCCACACCCTTGCCCATTGCACAAGAGAAAGACACCATGTTTGTTCAACAGGAAACTATACTGTCTCACCGTCACTTGGCAAAAAGCAAGTGATATGGCCCCCTCCAGCCAATCGGTGACAAAGGCAAAGCGTAACCCAAGCAGTTGAAGAAGTGGGGAAGGAGGAACTTGGGAAGTTGCTTTCCCTCTCCTGAAACTTAACCTGTAACTCAAAATTGTCCCAAAAGCGGCATTCTTCTCTTTTTCGTCTATGTCTCTGATAGCACTGCACGCACCTAGTGAGTCAAGTGTCTCTTCCCAACCTGCTGATTGGTTTTCTTAAACCGTAGCCTTCGCCTTTTCCCAACCCAGTTATGATGTAATGGATTACAGAAAACCTGCGGCAAACAAACAAAGAAAACCCAAAGGAGTTAAAAAAGAATAAAGATGTTTAACACATCTTCAACAACACATCAACACATCATGTGCATCAACCCCTAATATTGTGTACGTTAAAAACTACACCCAAGCAGACGACGTTGCAGTTTTAGACTACCTTGATTCACGCTTTGAAAACTTTTCTGGTGATGATGTGAATAGTTTATGGAACACGTTTAAGGAGCATATCAACTATTGCTTACAAAAATTTATACCCGACAAACGGAAGCGTATTCGGGATAACAACCCGTGGATAACTCGAGAAATTATTCAGTTAAAGCGTAGGATTAAGCGACAAAGGAAAAGACAAAACCCAGATTCGGGTGTTATCTTACAACTAAGTAACACACTAAAGGAAAAACTGCAAGACTCAAGATCATTTTATTTCACGAATACGCTTCCAAACTTTGTCCGGGAAAACCCACAAAAGTTCTGGCAACATCTGTCTAACGGAAATAAGAAAGTTGAGCGGCTTAGGGAAGGCGGCACGATAATTGAAGACGCCGCAGTTATTGCCGACACATTCAATAATTACTTTCAGGGACTTTTTACGCAGTGTAGTGAAATCTTGTTATGTAATGCGGATGATGAAAGCGACATGACTTTTGAAATTTCCTATCATGGGGTGGTATCTATGCTATTAAACATTGATGAAAAAAAGGCGCCGGGGCCTGATAACATACCGAGTGCCTTTCTTAGACGGTATGCTGAATCACTTGCTCACTTCCTAACAGTCATTTTTCAAGTCTCATTTTTAACAAGTTCTCTACCCAATGACTGGCTGAGAGCACGCGTTGTACCCGTCCATAAGAAAGGAGATTACATGTCGGTCACTAACTTCCGTCCGATATCTCTAACCTGTCTATCATGCAAGCTTATGGAGCATATAGTGGTAAAATATCTTAAAACATTCATAGAACGAAATAATCTACTTTCTGATCAGCAACATGGGTTTAGACAGGGGTTTTCTACTGCCACGCAACTGGTAACCACGGTACATGAGTTTGCAGCAGTTCTTGATCATGCCGGCCAGGTAGACATCATATTTCTTGATTACTCGAAAGCCTTCGATAAAGTACCCCACGATAAATTACCATTTAAACTACATCAGCTTGCCATCCCTCATAATATACTTAAGTGGGTAGCTGCTTATCTTCGTAATAGATCCCAATTCGTAGACGTTAACGGAAGTTACTCTCGCATATTGAAGGTTTCGTCGGGGGTGCCACAAGGTTCCGTGCTGGGACCATTGTTATTTTTAATATACATTAATGATCTAGTATCCTTCCTGGGCGCGGACTGTTCAGTCCGCTTATTCGCCGACGATTGTGTTATTTTTTCCGCTATCACCTCTCCCGTAGATCAAGAAGTTCTGAACAATAAACTTAATCGTTTGGCCAGTTGGTGTGAACGATGGAAAATGGAAATCAATTATGACAAAACTGTTCACCTCTGCATGACAAATAAGAAACACCCTTTAAAATTTCAATACACAATCGGAGAAACACCCATCAATGAAGTGTCAGAATACAAATACTTAGGTGTAACACTAACTAGTAACTTAAAGTAGTCAAAACATATTGATAACATATGTTCAAACGCTCGCCGAAAGCTTGGACTACTAAGAAGAAAACTCTGTGAGGCACCAAATGAACTCAGAAAACTTGCTTATTCGACAATCGTCCGACCCACTATAGAGTATGCTAGCATAGTATGGGACCCTTATACAAAGAAAGATATAGGACAACTCGACAAGATACAAAACGTAGCAGTGAGATATATCTACCGACGGTTCAATAGATTCGATTCCCCAACAGACATGTTACGTCTGTCCAACCTTCCCACCCTTACTCAACGACGAAAAATAGCTCGGTTAAAATTCCTCTATTCTCTTTATTTTCATAGATTGGGTATTCAGCCACAAAGTTATATTTCACAACTTGACACGCGCTCGACAAGGCATCGTCATGCACTCACCTTAACCGCCATATTTGCAAGAACTAATCTTTACAAGAATTCTTTTTTTCCCACAACCATTGAAGATTGGAATAAGTTGCCAAACGAAGCCTTCGAAACTGAGATATCTTTTTTTATCGTATCTTTAATACTAGCACCGTCATCACATTACAACCTATTTTCGTTTGCTGCTGTTGTTTTTTGCTTTTTGGAAGTTATGTTTTTTTCTCTCTAGGGGGCAGTCTGATCCAAAACTGCAATTTTTTTTTTTGTTTTGTTTATGCGCACATTTGAAAAACTCTGTTATAAAGTGTTGTTTATGCTGTATGATAAATTGTGTAACGCAGCCTTATATGTGCGCGTCTGTGTTCATGTGTTTTGCCGTATGTATTACTATTATATTTATTATGTATGCTATCCCTCCTGCTTGGGCCCATGTGGGGCCTGCAGTATATGTAAATAAAATAAAAATCTCACTAATATCATAGCAACGTTTCAGAAACAAGGCTAAAAAGAACAATAAGAGTTTTTTTTTTAAAGTGGTGAAGTTACACCCAGCAAATTATTTTGGCTGAACTATATTTAGCTACGCAGCGAAATGGCATGCTTTGGCTCTGTATCTGTATTTCCACAGAAAGTTGACCCCACATTGGCATCAGAAAAATTAACGTCGTCATTATTGTGTCCGACAGCGTAAGAAACGCAGAGTGTCTCTTAATATGGTCACGCTTCTAGGTTTGCAATTATTTCTTACCAGCAAACGTCGAAAGCTCATTGGCGGAGGCGCAAAATTAAGATACTCGGAACGTACCGCACCCTTTAGAACAGAAAACAGCGTGATGTACCCAAAAGCTATAAATCTAGCAAACTGAGGCAATAGGACCTGTGAGGATCATGGACACAGAGAAGTCAGGATCGGGTGTTTCAGCTCATTGTCTGTGGGGTTACAACAACAAACAGAACCCTTCACTCCACTTATTGCGATGCTCGATACAACTGTACTCAGCAGTTCTTTTGCCAGGCCACATGATACTGCTGCTGTTTGCCATTCGGTGCAGTCTGTCTACAATCAAATTCTATCTACAACCTGGCATGGTGGCTATCTTAGGATACACTGTGCACATAAACCAGTTTGTTCATAGCCTGGCTATTCAATGCGCAGTGTGCCCTTTGCGCTTTAGAAAAAGGTAGCTCCGAGACATCTCACAGACACAGTTTTTCTGAAAGCAGCTCTCCATAACACCTACCTTTCGATTACAAACCGTGTTGTTCCGTAAGCCTGGCTGTACGCACACTCCACTGGCGCAGTCGGCGATCGGAAAGGCGCTATCACCCACGCCCTGCACGGGTAGCCGCAATGGTCTATTAGGAGGCCGCCGTACGCGCCCGTCGCGACGTTCTCCCCGTCACTGGTCTGCGACAGCACGTAGGAATCGTGGATGCTTCCGGGTCACATGGCACCACATTCAGGTTCCTCGAGCGCGCGTCCACAATCAGCTGCACGTTGATGGAGTGACCGTAGTGCTTGTTCACGAACAGTTCCTCGTGCACGGCGGCCCTTGGATCCGAACCTGGGTGACGTCGATGACTTCCACGACGCCCGGAAAGCCGCCCATGACGTAAAACTTCTGCTGCAGTTCGGGGAGTTCCGCTGCTGTTGACCACCCGAAGGAGGAAACGTGGTTTACACCGTCAGTTGAATACTATAGCAGTTTCCATTGCCGACATAGTCCTCAAAAGAACGAAGCTTGCCGCGAGATATGATCAATACATGTCATTCGCTACCGTTTTGAAGAGTCTGCTCCTTTTCAAAACTCACTCAAGTATCCACCAGCTGTTTCCACTGACAAGTCATGTGAAACTCGTTATTTCAAAACTGTTTTCGTAATGAGGAACTCACCGTGATACGAAAGACCGTGCCACACCAAAGACAATAAAAAATAGAGTGAGCTTGGGGAAGGACCACTACACTACGTTTTGAGGACGCAATGACGGCGCTGCATGTTGACTGGCAGAAGGGGCATTTAACTGACGAAAACAAAAATCTCGATTGCTCCAAAATTACTTCGCAGTTGGCCGCTTAATAAATGTAACATATAGTCGAAGAGGAACGTTAGAAATAAGACTATTTTCTTACCTCCAAGATTCCGGTGATGCGCATGTTGCCGTCGCGGCGAAACCGAAACCTCGTCAGAAGCGTCGAGGGGGCGAAATCGGTCCTGGAAAACACGGTCCGACGGTGCCGCGGAGTGCATTCATGCGGCGGAGATTGTTTGGAGCCGGTGTCTTGTGGCCACCGTGGCCACGTCCGACATTTTGTTTACTCTGAGACCGCCAGTGAGCCTCCTCCGTTACTGTCTCACGATCTGAGACTAGAGCTGAGTCAGAGACTCGGTTTTGGTCTCAAGTCCAGACTAAGTTTCGTTTCGAGCAAGTGGCTAACCGCTGAGACTGTCTCAGTTTCGGTCTCCGTTTGGGTCTCAGTTTGGGTCTTAAATCGGCCGCCAGCTAATTTGCTACGGGGCTGTCTCACGGCTTGAGACACAAGTTGAGTCAGAGACTCGGTTTCAGTCTCAAGTCCAGACTAAGTTTCGCTTCGAGCAAGTGGCTCAGGTTCGGTCTCGGCTGAGACTGTCTCAAGTTGTGTCTCAACTCGTTCGAGCAAGCGGCCCCTGGTTTCACTGGCGTAGGTAGTGGTGAGCAAGAGAATTGTCTACATTCCCATGAATGGAAAAAGATGGGCTAATTAAGATTAATGTGTGTCTGGTGAGTTCGAAAGCACGTGAGGTTCGGTTTATCATTGTTCACAAAAAAATCGCTTTTTAGAGCGCAGCTGTTAGGGGCCCGTTTCCGACTTGAGCGGCGTCGGCGTAACCGCGCGGTGCATTATGGGTAAATTTCCCCGCTAAATCTAGCGGAAAAATTTCTCCGCTAAGCGTAAAAAGTTTCCCCGCTAGATTTAGCGGAAAAAATTCCCCGCTAAATCTAGCGGAAAAATTTCAACGCTAAATCGAGCGGGAAAAATTCCCCGCTAAATGTAGCGGAAAATTTCGCCGCTAAATCTAGCGGAAAAATTTCTCCGCTAAATCTAGCGGAACAATCCAGCGGAAAAATTCCCCCCTGAATCTAGCGGAAAATATTCTCCGCTAAATCTAGCGGAAAAATTTCCCCGCTAAGTCTAGCGGAAAAATTTTCCCCGCTAGATTTAGCGGAAAAAGTTCCCCGCTATATCTAGCGGAAAAATTTTCCCGCTAAATCTAGCGGAAAAATTTTCCCGCTAAATCTAGCGGAAAAATTTCTCCGCTAAGTCTAGCGGAAAAATTTCTCGGCTAAATTTAGCGGAAAAATTTCTCCGCTAAATCTAGCGGGAAAAATGCCCCGCTAAATCTAGCTTGAAAAATTAACCCGCTAAATCTAGCGGAAAAATTTCCCCGCTAAATGTAGCGGAAAAATTCCGCGCTAAATCTAGCGGAAAAATTTCCCCGCTAGATGTAGCGGAAAAAATTCCCCGCTAAGTCTAGTGGAAAAATTTTCCTTTTAAACCTAGCGAAAAAATTTCCCCACTAAATCTAGCGGAAAAGATTCCCCGCTAAATTCAGCGGAAAATTTTTTCTGGGGAAAAAATTTTTCCGCTGGATTTTCCGCTGGATTTCCCCCCCCCCCCCCCCCCCCCCCGCCCCCCCCCCCCGCCCCCCCCCCCCCCCCCCCCCGCCCCGAAAACAGGTAACCCACAGTGCCCTTCTCTCCTCCTCCTCAAGAGCTGCGCTCCAATTCGGTGTTACAGGGAGTTGTAAACGGCTTTCATTTTTCGAACCGACTTATAATTTGTTTAATGTCAGCCTGTAAAATTGAAACTTCAGTATAATAATCCTCGTGTCTGGTTACCAAGGCTGTGTTATCAGCGTATTGATACATTTTTTTTTATTTTAAAGGAAGCAAAGATAGGTCGTTCACATAGGTGTCAATTAGCGTAGGACCCAATATCGAACCCTCTGGCGCACCAGAGTTGTGGTGCGCAGCAAAATTTGTATTATTTCCTATGCGAACTCTTTGGCTTTTTTCGGTGAAGTAGTGCCCTCTAAAACCAATTTTATCTAGTTTCTCAACTAAAGGTGAGTGATCTATTGTATCAAAGGCCTTGGTCAGGTCTCAAAAAAGCGTAAGTGCTATTTTTTTTGTTATCAATTTGTTCATTAATGAAGTCTGTTGTCTCCTTCAGTAGAAATATTGTTCCTCGTAGTTGCCAGAGTCCATACTGACTGTTGCTTATTAGTGAGAATTTGTCACAAAACGAGGTCGTGACTTGTAAAACAAATTTTTCCATTATCTGAGAAATTGCCGGTAACAGCGCGATGGGCCTGTAATCAGCAAAATCTTTCTTGTTTCATTTCTTATAAATTGACCGTACTATCGAAACTTTTAACTTACTGGGTATATTTGCTGTGGACAATGTACCATTTATTATACGGAGCAGAACGTGTTTTAAGCAGCCTATGTTATGTTTTATATATCTAAGCTTTATTTCATAAAATCCTGCTGGCTTTTTTATAGGCATACACTTAACTATGTATTCTAGATCTTGTTCTGTCATTTGGTGCAGGTACGGCAAATTAGGTGAATACCCTAATAGCTTAGCTCTTCCTACCATGTTGTTTACTTAATTACGCAAGTGTTGTATCTTTGTGATGAAGGTGTGATTAAGCTCATTGCTGAGTTTATCAAAGTCAGTTGCACCGAAAGTTTTCTGTATACATGCATCACAATTATCTTTGGAGCGTCTGGCGATTATTTGATTTACGATGTTCCATGTTTTTCTTCTGTTCTTCTCGCACTGCTGGAGTTGCTTCATATGAAATCTCTTTTTAGCAAGTCTAATTTTCGCAGTGAAGTTGTTTCGTAGTCGTCTAAATTCTTCTTTTAATTTTGTGTCATGCGGATTTTGCTTATGTCTATTTCATAATCTGTTTTTTTTTAACAATCGTTTCTAGTATTTCTTTGTCGGTCCAATTATTTTCAGGTTTTCTCGGCTTTAGCTTTATTGTTTTAGTAGAGTGTTTGTATATATTTTAAATGTTTCAACTGACGTATCATAGATAGTGATGTGATCTAAATGAAGCAAGACATTCCAGTGAATCTTTGAACAGTGTTATCTACTTTCTTATTGTAAAGGATTTGTTTATGTTAATTTTTTCCTATCACGGCCGTATGCTCTTCGTTTATTATTCTGAGCGCAGTGAAATAATGATCTGCTAACTTTTGTTTTATAGTTCCCCCTAGAAGTTTTAAGTTACGTGATCAATGCACGATCTGCTAACTGTATGCCCTAGGTACTCTTCCCTTGTGTAGTCGTTAATTAACTTGTATAAACCGTAGCTAGACAATATGTCGAAATATTCCGTAACTCCCGTTTTCTTGTGGCACATAGTATCTATATTAAAGTCACCTGCTAATACGAGTTGATCATTGCTACTAAACCTATTTAGTAATTTTAAGAATTCTTGATAGAACAAGTCTAAATTATTGCTAGGTGGTCTATACACAGCACAAATTGTACATGGCGGTTCTGCTTTATAAACAGTAACCACAAGAGCTTCCGCGTGATTCAAACACAACTCAATACGGTCAGTGAGTCAGGTATTTTTTTATGTATACAAGAATTCCTCCCCCTTTTCTGCGTTGGCAGCTTGCTGAAATTGCGTGAAATTTATCAAAATGAAAAGACAAAGGCCCTGTTGCCTCGATATTTTTTTCGGTTAGTATTAGTATATCTGTATCTACCAGTGCACCCCTCAGGTATACATTTAGGTCGCCCCAGTGTTTTTGTGTTTCTTTAAGGCTTCTAACATTAATTGGAATGAGATGGAGAATCTTCCGGTTGTGTTCATTTCCGTCCTCAACTACTATTGTTGTGAAGACTCTGGTTAGGAGCTGCACACACGCACCGTTGTCGGGGCTTGACGTCGAGGAGAGACAGTACCCCGCACTAGTTCCGGCAGATATAATATTATCTAAACTCGGCTTGAGTGCGCGACACAAACAAATACTAAGACTCTTTCCGTTCGAAGGCTTGCGATGGCTAACCGCCCCTTTTTGCTGTCCCTGTTTTTTCTGCTTTTTTTCCCTGGCCGCGAGGTGAGGATTCTTCGTAATCTGGCGCGAACGCCACGGTGGGGCACACACACACGCACACACGTGCCCGCACGCACAGAACCGAATTAGTCGGGAATGCACTCCGTCACACTCGCCCACACAAAAAAAGGAATTTTCTCTTGCACAAAATTCACCTGACAAAACTTAAAGGGATGTTGATGTTCAGCTTCATAAAGACGCTTAGTTTTCGAACCGAAATGAACTCACTATGGGATACCTATCGAAACACTGGGTAAAGTGCACAAAATACACCATCACGTGGTCGCTAAGAACAGTGAACAGAATGGGACAACGCACTTAAACCAGAACAATAAGGAGCACACTAAGAAAGTTCCCGCAGATCACAGACCACCCGGTGGGCCCTGCAGGTTTCTCATACGTGTGTCAATTAAGGTCGATCAACTGGTCCGTATTTTGTCAAAGCATAGCGGTGTCCCGCCGCGGGTTGGCTTGCTCTAGGAGGAGCAGACGCCGAGTTGTGAGACGACTCCTCCAAGAGTGCCAGCATGATGAAATCGTTTGATCTCTCCTCGTCAGAATCCACTCTGTTCTCATCTGCTGGACACGGGCCGGGAGTCTTTGGAACGGCGGGCATGGCAGTAGGAGTCTCAACATCATTCGGAATGCCCAGCCTCTGTAGAGGCCCAATGTCACCCCGGTCACGGCCTCCGGCACCATATCGCTTGAAGGGATACAGAATCGAAACTTAAAATATACAGGAAACACCTAGAGATAAGTCAAATGGAATCAGATAAACCTGTAATTGATGATCGCATAGTCATATTTCAAGCGGATGGCTGTATTTTTCGTTCTATATGCCTGGATTTCGGCGAGCGCTTCAAAAGCAGCCGTCGAAGAGCGCGATGTATCTCGGGAGATCCGGCGCGGTCTTGACGTCATCATGCCTCGGAGGGCCAAGCGTACTGTAGTTATGAGTCTTGCCACTTGGTTGTGTCAGCGTGTTACAATCTCGCATAGTCGAAGTACCCGAGGGCTGTAGTAGCATATTGCGGAGCCGGCGGAGCGGCTTCGCGTGAATGGTCGCCGACCAACGCGACGAGAGCGGTGGGTATAATGACATGAATAAGGACGAAAATGCCGCCACGCCGCTACATCACCAGCCCATGATGGCTGAGAAGCGATTCTGCCTATAGTCGTATTTGTACGACCCGTCTGTCTTGTCTTCGTCGTCCGCAACAGGTAACAGCTTATTTGCACAAAACGATCTTACAGCAAAACCTCAGAAAAGTTCCGTATTCACGAAGCGAAAGTATCGCAAGTTTTTCGCACGCTACGATGAGATCCTACGACCACGCTTACGACAGCTACAAAGCTTTACGCACTTTTTATTATCAAATTGACATCGCTGGCAACATCGCTCGCTTACGTCGTTGCGACGACCAACGTGCATTTCTATGTGCTCTTTGTACACGTCCCAACGAGAGAAAAGAAGAAAAAAAAAGTAATTGAAACTGAACGCTCGGCGGAGACAAACGCTAGAATTACGGATACCTGAAAAGGCTACTACGACAAAGGACCCACCGACCAAGCGACCACCAAAGATACTAGGCTTAGCAAAACACTTCGACGATCTGGGGCAAGACCATCTGCACACGATCGGCTGGCTTGATGAATGGAATACGCCCACGCAACCTCTGTGGACCCTCCTCGTATGAGTAGTTTGAACACTGTCTTTCCCCTCGTCGTTCCTAGCTTGTTTTCAGATGCAGCGGTGACGAACGATCTCGTCGAGGAGGGACACTCTCCTCGATTCAGTTTCCTTTTTTTGTGTGTGTGTGTTCTAGAGCTCAAATAAACACCATAAGAATTGCCTTCGCAACTTGGGTACGTGCACTTTTTTTAGATGTCCATTTTATTTCGACATGATAGGCCAACACATGTCGAGTTAGAGCAGACTCTGGGAGCGACTCAATGCCGGTCCAATCTTTCTCTGCCGAGCGTCTCGGTTCATATAAACGGTTGTAAAAGACCGTTCGCGAAGCGGTTACCAAGAACGCAATGCCAGTGCGGTTCTGCTCCCAGTGCGAACAGGTATTTACGTGGATCTTGCTAACACTCTTTTACTTCAAACGTATCTTACTGGACGTTGGCTCTCTCCCGCATCCCCGAAAAGCGCCGCCGGGATTTGTTTACATGCGCGCCGCTTTGCAGAGTCGTACGGGCCGTCTCCTTTTAGCAACGATGGTAGTTGTGTTGACGTCTTAGCGGTCGAGTTCGTTATCAGTTGCGGTCGACGAAGGCGGCTATCTCGTGATCAGAAAAGGTGGGCATGCGGGCCCGTTTAAACAGACATCGCGTAGCGTGAATATTACATCGCACGTACACAATCTCTAAACCACCCCAAAGAGGCGTTGCCGGAAAGACAACCCGATCTAAAACGAACGGTGACCAACTTCTGCTGTTGCTTTCTTCACCAAAGCGCCTCGGTACAACGTTCAGGCCTAAGTAATGCCTAAGAGTGACCGTACTTCCCGTTGTGGCGCTGCTCTTACGGGCATGTTGTCGTCACGACATTCCATCAAAGCTTCACAGACATCCACGAGGTGGTTTTTTGGTTATCGTCTTATTCAGTTTAAAATTCGCTTTCTCGCGTTATCCTACGGAATATTGGTATTGGTGAAGTCCTATTTTAACCCTCTTTATGTTCAAGCAAAGAGATGGGCTCTAGAATTTGGTTTCCGTACCCCTTTAAGGCGATTCACATTAACTAGTTTTTGCTCCCTTGTTCGAGTGTCTTTTACTCGGAAGGTGACCTCCGACAGTTTTTCTACGACCCGAAGCGGATCGCGCGATTTAGGCTGCAACTTTCTGGCGAGCCCACGGACGCCGGCCAAGTCGTTGATACACACGACGTCACCCACGGCTTTCCCGCAGGGGGAACCTGTGAAAACAGGTGTTTGGAGAGTGGCGTCTCCACGTACCCCGAGCCCCGCAGGGGGCGCCTGCACCGTAGGTGCTAGGTGCTTGGTGAGTAGCGTCACCACGAACCCCAGCCACATTGGCTACATTAGGGACCCTGAGTAAAAAGTGGGCAAGACCCACCCACGTCTGGCTGTGCGTGGCAAGCCCGTGTCCAGGGAAAAGGGCATCCTGGTGGTTGAGCCGAGCCCCGGGGTAGGTTTGGACCCTTCGGGGCCCCCGGGCGAGGCAACACACCACTTTGGCCCCTGCTTCGTGTAGACGGGTGTCCTGGTAAGGCCCGGCCAGGATGATCCAGTCAGTCGCCTTTTCTCCTACTATCCGCTCTCTTCTTTGGCTTATAAATCTCTCCCTTTTCTTTACCCGACCTCCCTTACGCCCTTTTCATCTCCTTTGGCGGCAAGGGCCAACTTTGCGTGGTAATGAATTGTCTAAATTCTAACCACGCTTGGGTATAGCACCCGGGCAAGTGCTAATGGCTCAACGGTACCAGCAAAGCCCTATTTGTTATGGGCTGTTGACCATTCCCTTTGCTGGGCTTGGTGGTGGGTGGCACACCACGGTTGCTGAATTTTTCTCCTATTTGTATGGGTTCCAAAACTAAATCTTTTCTAGATCGGCCCTTAAAAAGGGGTCGGACCGAAGAAACATAAAAAAGCAAGCCCTACAATGCCAGTTATTACCTTCCCAAAGTTTTTGCTAATGCACTCGGAAAACGACGACCAACCACTGTCAAAACTTTCACCTTTTTTGGTTGCAAAGACCGTAGAGAATGTGATAGGAAAAGACTTCAAAGCGAAAACACTTCCCTCTGGCGACCTGCTGGTGGAAGTCACTACTGCGAAGCAGAGTACGGCACTTCTGGCTGTCAACGAAGTAAGGGAATACAAAGTATCTGTGACCCCACACCGTTCACTCAACAGAACGCAGGGCGTCATCTCCGAAGATGACCTTCTTGCAATTGCCACCGACGAGATCGTTGAGGGACTTTCAGGTCAGGGTGTCGTTTCTGTGCGACGTATTACCCTCCGGTGTGATGGTGAAGAGCGACACACAAACATTTAGTATTAACCTTCGACTCGACTACGCTTCCTCAAACAGTCAAGGCCGGGTATTTAAACTGTAGGGTTCGGCCCTACATCCCAAATCCAAGGCGTTGCTTCCGTTGCCAACGCTTTGCCACAGCCTCTTGCAGGAGAAAGGATACCTGAGCCAAGTGTGCAAGAACCGACCATCCCACCGATAACTGTGGTAACAACACTACTATTTGTGTCAACTGTCAGGGACCTCACCCGGCATATTGTCACAGCTGTCCTGTGTGGAAAACAGAGAAGGAAATTATTTCCCGGAAAGTCAAAGACAATATTTCCTACACAGAAGCAAGAAAACGACACTCACTTTTATCTCAAGGTTTGTTCGCCGAGGCTGCGCGCAGGGGACCTGCACGGTCAACGCTGTCAGCAGGAACACAGACGTCGACGGACAACCTATGCATCGTCCTCAAGTCCCCCTCAACCTCACCTGGAGTGGTACAAGCCACTCCCCTCACTGACCGAAGGGAGGATCCTGGTCCGCCAGGGTCCACCCAAGCGCAGAGGTGTGGACCCCTGCGCCCGCTAAAACCCAGCTGCCTCGAGATCGGGGAATTCCTCCTCGCACCTCTGAAGGCGCCCGGAAACTCGGTGAGCCGTCGGAGTCGCAGGCCCGTAAGGATCAGCCTGCGGCAACCCCCGGTGAACCAATGGACAAGTGTGGGTCGAAGTCCCACGAGGACAGACTACGCTCAAGTTGGGAGTCCCTACTTTTGGCCTCCGGTGGTACCACCGGCAGGCCGAAAGATACGGCTAAAAAGAAAAATGCTCCCCGCATCAAAATAGATTTTAAGGTATAATTAAAAATATACTTAAGATATCTATATATATATTTTTTTCCTGTTTGTGCGAGGGCAGAAACAGTTCTCCAGCGGAACTGCAGAGGTGCCGACGTTTACTCTCTGCTAGATCTTCATCACCCACTAGCGTTTTGCCTTCAGGAGACTCACTTGAACAATAATCATACTGACATCCTAACGCGCTTCCAGGTTTTTCGTAGGGACCGTCTCCATTCATCCCACACCTCTGGCGGTGTAGCTATAATTGTTGCAAGGTCTAGCCCTTGTGTCGAGGTACCACTTAGTACCACATTATAGGCTGTGGCAGTTCGTATCTTGTCTGATCGACTGATAACTATTTGTTCTGTGTATATTCCTCCAAGCTACACCTTATCTCGCAGAGAGCTAGAATCTCTTTATGACGAACTCCCCCAACCAGCTCTAATCCTAGGAGATTTCAATGCTCATACCCCTATGCGGGGTAGTGGACGACGTGACACACGTGGCTCGATGATTGAGTGTTTTCTTTCTTCTACTGCTTTATGCCTGTTAAACAAACTAGAGCCTACATATTTCAGTGTTCCAACTTGTTCGTTCACATCCATTGATCTGTCACTAAGTGACCCAACATTACTCCCCCTTTTTTCATGGGCCGTTGATCCCAACCCATACGGAAAGCGACCATTTTCCCTTAATTTTAAACCGCATCAATCCACCCGCTACACTCTCCACACGAACACCCCGTTGGAAGTTCGAAGAGGCAAACTGGGGTACTTTTAGTGAGGCTACTCAGCTCGCTTGCACATCATTTGACAATCTGTCTGTCAATCAAATCACCGGTCTGCTTAGTAGTCACATTCTTTATGCTGCAATGATAGCTATCCCCATGACCTCGTCTCACCTACCCCATCGTCCTAAACCATGGTGGAATGCCGACTGTGACAAATCGAAAAGAAAGCAAAACAGAGCCTGGGGGATTTTCAGACGTTACCCAACGCAAACTAACCTGATCAAATTTAAACAAATGAAGGCTCGTGCGAGATACATACGCCTCCAGTCTAAACGTCAAAGCTTCCAAAGATATGCATCCTCGATTAACAGCGCTGCCACTAGCAAAGAAGTGTGGGATAAAATTCACTATGTCAATGGCAACTATCGTGCTTTCTCAGTATCGCTTTTTTCTGCAAATGGACTGTGCCCCGAGAGCCTTGAACAGCAGGCAGATCTCCTTGGGGAACACTTTCAACGTGCTTCTAGTTCCGAGCACTCTTCAGCTGCTTTTCTGAAACACAAGACTCAGGCAGAGCTGCAGTCTGTTCGAACATCCGGTGGTGCTCGAGAAGCTTACAACTCGCGCCTTACGCTGAGTGAGCTAGAACGGGTGCTGCATGAAGTCAAACCTACGGCTGCCGGACCAGATGGAATTCATTGTTACATGCTTACACATCTCCATCCCTCTACACTTGACACAGTCCAGTATTTGTTTAATCGCATTTGGCAAGAGAGCACATTTCCATCCTCATGGAGAGTGGCCACTGTTATCCCTTTGTTAAAGCCTGGAAAAGATGCATCGTGCGCGACCAATTACCGCCCAATAGCGCTAACAAGCTGTCTTAGTAAGACTCTGGAGAGAGTGCTTAGCAAACGACTCATGTATTTTTCGGAAAAAGAAAATATCCTTGAGAAATACCAGTGTGGGTTTCGTTCGTGACGGTCTACAATATATCATTTAGTTCGTCTGGAGACTACTATTCGTGAGGCCTTTGTAAATAAGCAGTACTGCTTGTCTGTTTTTTTTTACTTGGAAAAGGCGTACGACACGGCATGGCGTCATGGCATCCTGCAAGACCTGTATAGTTTTGGCATTCGTGGTAGAATGCTAGCATTCGTGAAGAGCTATCTGGGGATGCGTACCTTCCGTGTTAAATTGGGCACTACTTACTCTAGAGAGTTCTGCCAGGAAAATGGCGTTCTTCAGGGAGGCGTTTCGAGTGTGACTCTTTTTATGGTTAAAATGAACTCAATAGCTCGGGCCATTCCACCATCTGTACAGTATTCACTCTATGTTGACGACCTTGAGATATCCGTCTCATCCTGCAACCTTGCTTTGTGCGAACGTAGGGTCCAATTAGCAATTAACAATTTGCTCAAGTGGGCAGACCAGAACGGCTTCAGCTGTTCACCTGGAAAAACAGTGTGTTTGTTTTTCTCGCCTACGGGGAACTTCAGTGGAGCCCTCGTTGACCATGCGATCCGCTTCAATTCCAACAGAAACCTGATCATAAATTCCTACGGCTTATTCTTGACAGTAAATTGACCTTTCTTTCGCATATTACATATCTCAAAGTAAAATGCCAAGAAGCACTAAGTATCCTTAAGGTGCTTTCCCACACCTCCTGGGGCTCTGATCGCCTCTGCCTCCTCCGAATTTACGAATAGGTGATTCGCTCGCGCCTCGATTATGGTAGTACTGTGTATGGATTGGCAAGGCCTTCAGCCCTACGAACGCTTGACTCTATTCATCACCAGGGACTGCGGCTGTCTACAGGTGCATTTCGCACGTCGCCTATCCCCAGCCTTTACGTAGAGTCAAATAAATGGTCTCTGGAGAAGCGGTGGTTTGCTTTAGGGTTTATGTATTCGCTTAGTATTCGTTCGGTTCCCTTGCACCCTTCTCGAGAAGCTGTTGAAAAAATGAGATATAAACATACTTTTGACAACAAGCCCACTGTAATACCACCTTTTAGTATGAGAAATGCATCCAAAGCAGATTCAATTGGGCTGAGTAGTACAATGCCCGTCACTCCTGTTCCACAAGCAATAGCTCCGTGGGACCAGTGCCTCATTTCCTGTGACCTCTCACTAACGAAAATTAAAAAGAAAGAAACTCCACCAGAATACATAAGACAGGGATTTTTTGAGCTTCAGAGTAGATATTCTGGACACAACTCATACTACACGGATGGTACTAAGACAGAATCATTTGTTGGATGTGCTATGGTCGGCCCCTCTGTTCGCTGTGTAAAACGGATTGCGTGTACAGCCACTATTTTAACAGCAGAGTTATGCGGTCTCCGTCTTGCAGTTGGTCACATTGTAAAAACAAAGAGCAAGCACTCAGTCGTGTACACTGATTCACTGAATTCTCTGCTTTCACTCTCATCATTAAAGACTTCGAAAAACCCCGTAATCATGGAGTTACAGAATAACATTATTGATGCTTCAAGAAGGAATATTAAAATAATTTTTTATGTTGGGTTCCTAGCCATGTTGGTATACCCGGAAATGAAGAAGCAGACCTTGCTGCAAGTTCTGCTGGTGAGCAAGAAGTGGACCTGCATGACATTCCATACAAAGATTATAGCACGCTTTTAAAGCATTGTATTAGAAGGAAGTGCCAGCAAGAATGGGATGAAGAAGTTAATAACAAGCTCCATTCTGTAAAACCATTGATCGGTGAGTGGGAGAGTGCTCGACACCGTAAACGTTTCTATGAGGTTGTCTTGTGTCGACTGAGGATAGGTCATACACACCTTACTCATGGGCACCTCCTGCGCAGGGAAAGGGCCCCGGAGTGTGAGAACTGTGTTAGTCCTCTAACAGTTTTACACATTTTACTTGAATGTCCAGCGTATGACCGAGAACGTCGGAAACATTTTTTTCAGTTATATAACGAGCATACGCCTTTACACCTTAGTATTCTACTTGGCAGCGACCCGCTTGTACCACACAGTTGTGTTTTTAACTTTTTGAAAGCTATCGGTATTTTACATTGGCTATAATTTTATATTCAACTTCATCTCCATCACTATTTGCAAATCATATACATAGTTTTAATCCATCACAGCTACTTAAGATCTTTTCCCTCTGAAACCTTCTCTGGAATAGTCTGTATCTGGCGCATCATAGCCTAAGATGCTTTTGCGCCATAAAGCCCTAATCAATCAATCAATCAATCAATCACCCACGGCGAAGTTCGAAGTTGCGGCGTCCCTGTCGAATAGGTGTTTCCTTGTTTCAACAGAGTGAGCCAGCATCAGGCGTGCAGACTCGTGGGCGGATGAGAGTCGCTGAAGCAGTTCATCTCTGTAGTTATCTAGAGTGCCCTAACTTTCCGTCAGCGACTGGTAAAGGGCTGATGGCATCTCGGGATGGCGGCCATGAAGAAGGAAATAGGGGCTCTGTTTAGTATTATCGTGGGTTGCCGAGTTGTACGCGAAGGTTATGTAAGGCACACATACGTCCCGATGCCGTTCGTCACGGGCCACATACACTCTTAAAAAAAAGGGTGCGTAAAGGGACCAATCCCTCCAGTTGCCGCCCTCGTCCCTAGCGCCCTCTATTTAGAAGCGGTAACAGCTATCTTTCGTCGCTAGGACGATTTATTAGTCCCACGAGAGTTGATCCCTTCCGTGTCGTTTAGTCCCTCACCCAATTATGACTGCCCAAAGATGTCGACCAAGCGTCGTTCGAGGTTGAGTGTTGGAGCATCGTGGAGTCGAAACGAGCTTTTGACGCTGCCCCAGTCTGGCCCCAGTCGCCGCAATTGTTACCGTGTTTATTCCGGCTGAGAACGACTTCTTTGTATCGCGTATCCCGAGCCGAATCGGTAGTCGCTAGTCGGACTGGTCGAGTTATGGACGCCCGCCCGTTTTGTGTATATGAACTACGCTGCCTACACCGTCTCGTGAAGACCACTAGAGCTTCTGTGAAACCCGGCGTGACCAAGCTGTGTTCCTTTCGTGCGTCACGCGCATTCTACGTGTGGTGCATGTGTGTTTCATTACGTGGACTCGTTCTGTGTACCTTTAATAACATTGTTTACGATCTTATTGCACGAGCGTCCGTTGTGAAAGAGCTATAGTTTGAGGACAATGTTGCAAATCCGGATGATTTTATTATGTGACCAACAAATCACGCCGCACACAATGAAACTCGCTTTATCAAACGGTGTGTCTTGAGGAGTCAGACGGCACGGCACCCGTACAGAGCGTTGAAAAGCCGCCCGACAGCACTCGACGCGCATTCGAGTGCCGTCCGAAGATGTTGTTGAACATAAGTCACGCTTATTCTGACGTGTGCTCCATTAGTCGATGGCCGCCGATTTGTTTTATCATCAAACGCGACAGTCGCGAGCAGCGTGCTTTCCTGCCCGTGCGTATGCCTCTCGCGCGATCTGTTCGCGTGTCCCGTAGCGGCACGATCTCGAAGACTATGATTGATGGATTTTCATTTTAGCTTGCATCTCATATGCTCCAGCGGCGGCGACAGCCGCGTTGTAAAATGCATAACAGCTAGAAAGAGCAAAAACGCACGACTAGGAAGCGAATAAAAAATTCTCTGAGGCACTCGGTATTCATCTTCTATATTAGATGGAGATCGGATGACTATTTGCTAAGCATCCTGACCATTGCGCAATTGAAGCAAACTAAAATTGTGATGCTTTGATTTTCATATATTATTTTCAATTGTGAAAGTTGTATCAAACATTTATGGCCAAGTATATGCATGGGTGGTCAAGTTATCTAAAATAAAAGTAGACATACACATTTTGGCGAGAATGTGCTAAAAGCATGCAGTTCTTCGCGTCTTGAACATTTGGTAGGAGTATTGTCGGACAGCACTTGAATGCTACGTAGGAATGTTCGAAGCCGTATTGCCGCGTGCTTAGTAGTAGCCCAGTGTGCACCGTGCTCGACTGTTACACAGAGGTCCCGGGTTGAATTCTTGGACCGGCAGCTGTTTTTATTTACTCTTAAGACGATGCTTCTGGAAAATTGGAGAAGGTTGTGGTTAGTTTTAAAACACAATGTTCTATTACGAAATGTTCAAGTACAGAATGTTCTAGTACGAAATGTTTGAGTACAGAATGTTCTAGAAAGGAGTGTGCTAAAAGGAGCCCCTCGTGGCCTTATACAGTCAGTTAGCGCTTGCACTCGACTCCGTTGTATCGCTGACACTCGACGCCTCCCATGTGCTGTTATTTCCCTTTAGTTCTGGCACAACTCCGCCCCATTAAACGTTCATTTTGTTAAGTTTTACTTCGTCTTGCCTCCTATTTTTGGTTACATTTTGGTGGACATGCTGGGTATGAAACCCGTGCAGCATACCCCCACAAGAACTGGTTCAGCAAGCCCCATTTCCCGACGACCTTCCGTTGTAAACTCGGAGCATCATGCCAGCCGCCGTCTTCAGGGGCAAGCTCCTCAATTCGGACCATTCCCGGCGAGGACAAAGCAAACGGTAATGACGGTGGCTTCATTGACGGCGCAGACCACAGCTGCACCCGCCGTTGTTTACCTGACCGTCATTCCACTAAGTCCAACGCCCTTCCACGGCGAGGTCTACGAGGACGGGGAACACTGGATCGAGGACTTCCAACGTGTCGCCCGACATAACGGATGGACGACGAAACAGTGCCTCCAGAACCTCTACTTTTCATTGAAGGGCACTGCGAGGGATTGGTTTGAGAACTACGAGGCTTCCTTTACTTCGTGAGATACCTGCATTGCTAAACTTAAAGGGCGAGTGCATCGATTTTAGTGTTGAAAGAATTGGCAGTTTGCATGTTTTATATTGTTAATGCAAGCCCAAGTAACCAAAAACACATCACCTTTCCCCGAAAAACTGCTATTCTGCTGCGTAATCGCAAAGCTAAACACGAATCATTTGCCGATCTGCAGCCGCCTGTGCTGTTTACGGAAACTAAAATGACAGCGTCCCTGGGGGATACGTGGAAGTCAACAAAACCTGTCCCCCTCCGCTGCTACACTCGCCGTCAGCCCCGTGGCGAACTGTCCTTTGTGTCGATCGCTCGCCGTGACCTTCTGCGATGCTATCCTTTAAAAGTCGACAATCGCGGAGGAAGCTGCTGGGGTCTCTAAAGGGAGGACCGAAAGGGAAACCACTTGAATCCCCTAGAGTATGTCACTCGAAAGTCGGCGTGGAGAGTTGTGAGGCACTTTGACCTTTGATTTGTTTCATTTTTTTTAAAGTCGGAACTAGCGCTGGCAAGAAAATACGATTTTCTTTTTTTCGTTCCATAGGTGAAGCAGATTAATTTCCGCAGTTATTTGGCCAAAGTCCGAAAATCGTTCTGCAAGTAAGGACCCAAGGGCACAATGAAAGCATCGCCAGCTTCGTTGAGGACGTGCTACGCCTAAGTGCCCGCACCGACCCTATGGCCAGCGAGGAAAAGAAGCTGCGCGTCCTGATGAGGGGCGTGAAGAGCGAAATCTTCGGTGGCCTTGTTCGTCATCCCCCTGACGACAGTCGATAAATTCGTCGCTGAAGCCACGAACATGGGGCGGGCTTTGCAAGGACGATCGAGCCGCTACAATCGACTCGCCGGCTCCCACGCTGCTTCGGCGACTGCTTTCTCGCCACTTGACTTGGGCAGCCTCGATATCGACAACCTTCGCCAGATCATCCGCTATGTCGTTCGGGAGGAGATCAGGAAGGTGCTGTCCAATGTTAATCACCCTGCCTCGCTCTCCATTACCGAAGTAGTGCGAGAACAGGTGCAGCGAGCCATCCAGCCAGAGGCTCCCGTCGACCTGCCACCACCGGAGCAACCAACCGTGAGCTACACCGCCATGGCCCGACGACCGCCACCTGCTGTCCGTCAATTTTCTGCACCATGACGACGGCATGCACCAGCACAGCTGTACCCCCGACGTATCGACAATTGATCTCAGTACGTCCGGCTAGAACAACCGGCGCCCAGGAAGACCAGATGTGGTGAACGGCCGATTGACGCCCGCTGTGCTACCACTGCAATGAAGCGGGCTACATCTACCAAAGATGCCCCTACTGCCAGCTGGGCCTACGATGGTTTGCACCCGACGACCCTCGACCAGGTCTTGGAGAGCGACCTTGGGACATCGAGGACTACCTCCGCCGCTCTTCATCTCCTGACTCGCCTTCCCGCCGAGGATTCCGTTCACCGTCTCCCCGACGCTCGCCATAGCCCTTCCACCAGTCTCGCCGACACAGCCTGTCGTCCATCGCTTCCCGTCGGGAAAAGTAGGCGCGGCAATGCCGGGAGGTGGTGTTGCCGAAGACAAACAATGCCAAGGTCCTCCAAGATCATTGGAGCTCTCCCACTAACGTCGCATTGTCCCGAAACAACATTTCTGCAACAGTGTCGAATAACCTCAAAGTTATCATCGACGGCCACAACGCGACGGCACTCGTCGGCACCGGAGCAGACTACTGCGTTTTGAGTGGGAGACTCTCTCGTCGTCTTCGGAAAGTTAGGATGTCGTGGAACAGACCGCAAATACGAACTGCTGGCGGACATCTTATTACACTTGTCGGCAGGTGCACTGCTTGCGTTGCTGAGAATGACGTCCTTCGCACAGTCTGCACGACTGTGCGAGGGACGTCATTCTCAGAATGGACTTGTGTGAAAACGGCGCCATCACCGACCTTGCGGAGAACAAGCTCACGTTTCGGAAACCTGTTTAATCGGCGGAAGATCCCAAAGCGACGTTAGCTGCAGTGCGAGTCCTTACCAACCTCGTTAACCTGCCGCCGCTGTCGAGTGTTTTTGTGCCCGTTGGGACCGAAGAAGCCACCTGCGGTGTAGCACTTCTGGAAGGAATCGTCTAACTTCTCCTTGGACGAGGGATTGGCAATGCAAGAGGCGTAACTCAGCTTCAGGACGGGCGTACCGTAGTCTTTGCCACCAACTTCTGCAAGAGTCGCAGCACCTTGCAAAGGGTACAGCTGTGGGCTACGTCGAGGAAATTCGAGACTCAACTGCAATCGCCGTGATCTCAAAAGACACCTCTCCGACGCAGCACAAGAGAACCATGCCGTCAGAGATCGACATCGACCCGTCTCTCCCAGCCCCACAGCGACGACAGCTGACTGACGCTCTTGCTGAGCTCAGTGAGTGCTTCGCTAGATCGTTAAGGTTACGCCAAACAGCGATTGCAAAGCATAGAATTGTTACTGACAATGACGTACCCCTATTCATCAGTCGCCGTACCGAGTTTCTGTGAAGGAGAGGAAACCATCCAGAAACAAGTCCAAGAAATGCTTGACGACGTTATTATCCAGCCTTCGAGCAGTCCGTGTGCGTCTCCAGTCGTGCTGGTGAAGAAGAAGGACGGAACTCTTAGGGTCTGCGTAGACAACAGGCGGCTGAACAGTGTTACAAAGAAAGGTGTCTATCCAGTTTCCGGCATAGATGACACCCTTGACCGTTTACGCCACACCCGCTACTTTTCGTCGATGGACTTGAAGAGTGGCTACTGGCAGATTGAGGTCGATGAACAGGACCGTAAGAAGACTGCCTTCGTCACACCTGATGGACTCTATGAGTTCAAGGTGATGCCCTTCGGACTCTGTACGGTATTTATTATTTATTTATTTGTTTCAAAATACTGCGACCCCGATGAGGTCATCGCAGCTAGGACTGGAAAGAAAACAGACATATACATTCAAAAAGGCCAACAATTAAAGATGTGCTAACCCTACGGAACGAAACTTAGAAAGCAGTGAGAACTGCAATATACCGTAAAGTACCGGGCAAGTGCCCACTCAAAATGTAGAGATAATCGCGAAAAAATGGGGGATGGGCCTTTCAATTTTGCATATAAATGTACTGTGCATATTTTTTCCTATCTTAGAAATTTGGTAATGGGTGATTAATGTGGAATGGGCGGATGCGCGGTATCTTACGGTAGTTAAAAAAAAGAGTACACAAACAATCAAATACACTTCATTAGTAGACTCACAGACACCATACCAGAACAGCTACGGTATTTCTAATACAAATCTATCACAATCGAGATAACAAACTGATCCATTTGTTTTGTTTCCGGTTTTCTAACGTCCAAAGAAAAAATAATATTTAAAACAGTTAAGGTGGGCTCGTACGGCGCAAGATTTAAAAGATAGAAGCTTTGAGTGCGTGATTGAGTAACGAAACCAACATATTTTTCTCAATTACCGTAGCATACTGCGCATCCGCCCATTGTACATTAAGCGCCCATTACCAAATTTGTGACATCTGAGAAAATACGCACTGTACATTTTTATGTAAAATTGATGACCGGACAAGCTCCCTGCCCCCATTTTTTGCGATTATCTCCAAAGTCTGAGTGGGCGCTTGCCCGGTACTTTACGGTAAGTGCACAGTTATTATTCACTATTTTGTGTAGGAGCTTAAGTCGATCTACAACGCGTCTGGAATCAAGAGGCGTAAGTCCTAGTCAGCGATAGAAGATACAGGAAAAAAATTACAGCTACAGCTACAGGAAGGCACGGAGCGGGTCGTTGCCTACGCGAGTCGAACGCTGTCGAAGGCGGAGAAAAATTACTCTACGACGGGAAAGGATGTCTTGTGGTCGTATGGGCGATCACAAAGTTTTGTCCGTATATATACGGGAATCCGTTCCGCATGGTCGCATACCACCACTCGATCTGTTGGCTTGCGAATCTCGAAGACCCTTCAGGACGCCTTGCTCGATGGAGTTTTCGACTGTAAGAATTCGATATGACCGTGGTCTACAAGGCAGGACGGAAACATAGTGACGCTGACTGCCTGTCCGGAGCCCCCGTCGAAACGTCAGTCTGTACTGACGACAAGTGTTTCCCAGATGCTGTGGGCACCGACTACATGGCTGGACTCAACGAGACGATCCGGAGCTGCACGCTTCTATTGAGCATCTAGAAGGACGAGTAAGTACTGTTCCTCGTGTATTTTCATGAGCCTTGCCGAGCTTCGCTATTCGGAGAGGTGTACTTTATAAGAATGTCGGAATCAGTACTTCGCCGTGGCTTCTGGTAGCCCCTACCAGCCTTCGGGAAGAGATTTCTCAAGCCTGCTACGACGACTCGACTTCAGGACACCTAGGTTACAGCCGGGCACTAGCCTGAATACGTGAAAGATACTACTGGCCCAAGCTTCCGAAGACTGTCCATCTCTACACACGATCGTGCCATGAGTGCCAGCAATGCAAGAAACCGCCATCAAAGCCAACAGGAGTGTATCAGCCGATTACCCCTCCAACCAAGCCGTTCAAGCAAAATGGAATGGATTTGCTGGTTCGTTTTTCACTGTCAATGGTGGGAAACCGCTGGATAATCGTCGCCACATATTATCTTAGATATTATGCCGAGACGAATGCCCTTCCGTCGGGGACTGCCGTCCAAATCGCCAAGTTCTTCATCGAGTCCATCGTCCTCCGGCATGGCGCCCTCGAAGTCCTGATCACAGACTGAGGGTCATCGTTCATGGTGCAGTTGACCCAAGAGATCCTTCGTCTAAGCCACTTGGACCACCGTTGAACAACTGTATACCATCCACAGACTAACGGGTTGACGGAGCGGCTCAACAAAACAATATGGACACCAATTCAGTGACATGGGCTCAGCGAGGATCTTCTCAAGCGTTACTCCCTACAAGGTTCTTCGCCGTCTTGGAGACTTTAAGGGGTGGTGAACCGAAATTTGGATTTTAGAAAACAATGCAGGAGCTGTAGGTGGGACGCTATAATCCCCACAACACTACTCGTAAGGTGATATCTCGAATCGACGGCCGTATTTTCGGGAAAAAAAAGTTTAGATTGAACGAGGCCGACGAGGCGCGTGACGTCAAAATGTGTCATTTCTCCTCTCTTCGTTTCACCCCCTCAAGGTGGCGAAGCAAAGAAGACGCGAGGCCGTTCCCTCTCCTTCTTTGAGAAACAAGACAAAAACATATCTGCCAGATGCGCCTCCTTTTTTTTTGAAAAACACAGTCATTTGTTCGATATATCATTGTATGAGTGATGTTTTGATGTTCGTAGCATCCCGTTGCACGCTTTTGCCGCCGTGCTTTGTGGAATTCAGATTTCGGTTTAGCATCCCTTTAAACTAATGAGGTGCTTCCCGACGGAACTCGACCATCAAGGCGACGCCACCCGCGACCCGAAGTAGTCGACGTCGTGTGCCTCAAGTCGTACTACATTCGATAGGACTCTGAACTCTGTGCCCACGCTACGCTTGTTAGGACTGTGTTTTACAAATGTGTGTAGTCTTCAATTCGGTTTCTTTGTTTTGCTCTACAGCGCATCAGGACGATGAGTTTTTAAAGGGGGGAGTAATGCCAGGGCATCTTTGTTTTGGTCTACTTCACTTGGAGCAAACGAATTACAATTTCAGGCTTAAGCTTGTGCCTAGCCCAATCAGAACCGCCCAAGGTTCGGCAAGATACGCTACGATCAGTTTACTGACAGCCAATGTGATGCGCTCGGAACGTCACAGAATGTGTCATAAAGCATGCCAGGGCACCCTTCGACGAAGCCTGTTGATAAAACGTCGCATGTTGACGAAACTATTTGTTCATTGAAATGACATTCGTAAAACTGATTCCCAACAGATCTAGCAGTCAGCTGTTACACTGCGTTGACCAAATTGTCTCCATACAGTGGAGGCACAAGATGGAATATTTTAAGAAAGTACCTCTTGAAAGATCTGTCCGATCAGTCCGACTTCTGTGCAGGTTCAAGATCCTAGAGGTCCATTAGATTATTTACCCTTTCTTTGCTGGAGCATTTTGCAGTCTCAGTTCCTTTAAAATATAAACACCCAATATCTAACTGGTTTGCATTTCTTTATACAATTAGGACCTTCAGACCGCTCTTTAACTCTATGTGCTTGTCAAGTGCTGTAACTATCATATTGTATGGTAGAGCTTTTTTTTTGTTTTTGGTAGAGAAGGTAGGTAGCTGAGGCAGACGACTTAAGAGAGATCATTTTTGTTCACACCTTATTTTTAATACAGTCCTATTTATTCTTCATTTCCCTATTTTCTTTTAATAACATCCATTGACTTAATTTTCAATTCTATAGATTTCTCATTTGTCATTTTTCTAATAAATGATAAGAGGAAATGCAAAATGTTTTCAAGCATGAATACATTTCACAAAAAGGATAGAAAAACACAATATGCAAATGCACTTAACACAACCATTTCACATGCAGTCCACATCCCGATTACACAAATATCTCGTAATGAGGCACAACCTAAAAAAAACTGCCGTACGGGTAAAGGTCCGGTGGATAATAGTCAAATTGGAAGTTTGGTATTGCACACATTGCATCATCACGACGCAGGACGATGTAGGAACATCTGTGTCTTGAAACTTCAACAGTGGCAAGCTTTTTTGCCATTATGATCAGCGTTCCACCGGCAACGAAAAGACCATGCACTTCCGCAAAACTAGGGTTGCCATCATCGACTGAGTGAACAAATGCACCGCCAACCCTGTAGCTGCAGTTGTTGAAAGCAGCTGTCTTGACAGAGCTCAGAGAACCCAATTCTCTCAAACCTTGTTGAAGCAAAACCACAACTTCCTCTGGAAGCGATGCGGTTTTCAAGACGGCCACTCCAGACACATCAATAGGCTGACTCAGTGTAGGAGAAGATATCTGGTACGCCTGCTGGAATTGGTGCCTCTGACACAAGGTATTGCAGATGTTCTTGTGGTTTTTTACCTTTGATGCCAGTCCTTTAAAATAAGAATGTTTGGCTTCAAACCTCATTCCCCAGTATCTGCGGGGTGGTCCAAATTCTAAGATATACTTGGGGTAGTGAAAGAGGTAGTGTAGCTTCGGGGTCACGGATTTGTCTGGATACTGCTTTGTGAAGAGGCGGAGAAACTCGGAGACCTTTACTTCGAGGTATGCAACACAGTCGCTTGACATTGTATCCGAGAGAATTATGTCCACAGTGGTACCGATACGCCGTGTACACATTCCAGTTGCTACCATTCTGTGGAATCAAGTCTCCAAGAATCTGAGAGAACAGTCGAAAATGGCACCATTTCTGGGAAGCGGTCCCCTTCAAGTTGCCAGATGGAGCCAAAAACTTGTCCGGATGAAACACAGGCTTCGACTTCTTGTCATGTTGTCCATGGGAAAACTGAGCAATGCGATTCAAGTCGTCTTTCTTGATAACCTTTGAATCTACGAGACCCTTCAGTACGGCCTTGACCACAACTGCAATCCCACCTTCCAGGGCATCATGCATAGCATCTGGGGGAAGCTGATTCATGATGTCAAACCCCTCCAAAGACGCAAGTGGGGAAAGACCTGTGATGCCGTAGATCTTACTATTGCGTGCAGGATCCAGGAGAAATGCAGCCAGGTGACTGGCATGAGATGCAGCCGACCTTGTAACATATTGGGTAGGAAGGACAAGATCACCTAAATCTTCATACTTTGCTAAGCAGAAGCGGGACACACGCCCACCACTGAAGGAGCACGTTAAGCCAGCCAGACGATGAAGTGAAAGGTTGTCGCCAACCACTGCAACGACGCATACTTTAAATGCTTTCCGTGCATTGTAAACCTGTGTGTCCTCAAGATGTTGAGATCGTTAATGAGCGGCTCCAAGAGGACCTTCAACCGAAAATCCGTGACCGTCGAATATCGGGCAATAATGAGCAGATGTATAGAGCACAGCTTGAAACGGTGTTGTGGGTGTATGTTCAGGGTGCTGAAGTAGACAAGGAGAATTTTGTGTTTACCTACTGCAGATCCCAGTTCATCAGTGTAAAGAAGAAGAAAAATGGTGCTTTGCTGGTCGCCAGTAAGTTGTACCTTCTTCTGCTGCTCTCGGATGAAGTTGGCATCGCTGAAATCGTTCAACATGCCGTCCATTCTTTGGCTTGGAGGTTGTTCCACACTTCCATAGATGTCGTCACAGGTGAGCAGATTTTAGAGTACGTCTTGAATGGGCACATATTGGAAAGATCTTTTTGAAGCCCCACCTTGCTGCAGTTGAATTTCTCTTGCTTCGGTGTACGAAAGGCTTTTTTGACAAGGTTTGTTCGGTGGTGTTTGGTTTGGATTCCACAAAACAGAACATTCGCTAGGCCTTCTGTTTGAAGCAGGTTGATGTCAGAGCCTAACAGATCAGCCTTGAGTGTCATCAGCTTCTTGTTCACTTCCTCTGCAAACTCCCTGAGGGTTGCAGAAAGCAACAGCTTAACCATTCCAAAAATAGTATCTGCTGTACTATAAGGCAGCTTCAAGCCTTCAGTCATTTTGAGATGGAAAAACAATAATGTCCTTTTCACCTCCAAAAATGGCCGCGTCTCTTTCTCCAGCTTTGCGCTGTCACAAGGCTGTGTAATAGGCTTGGTGCCCTCATTAAAGTCCTCTATACAACGAGAAATTCAAGTTCCTTCAATTTTTCGTTGTTGGATATCTGGGAGTACTTCAAATCTTTTATTACAAAAGCGGCTGTCTAGCATTTCAATGAAACAAATTGTTGGAGAAACCGAAATAAACGGGTTTTTAGGAACGTGTAATGGGTAACCGAAACCGTAAAAAAAAAACGAAACGAAACCGATATCAACCGGAAATGGTAACCGTAACCGTAACCAAAACGTTATATTTTTCGGTTTGAGTCTGCTTAAATGTGCTCATCTTTACATATTTAAAAAGCTATTACTTGATGTAAGAATTAATTTTCCTTTCATCACAGGCGGGCCCTCCCAAGAGCAGGATTACCCCGTTTACAATTTTTTTTTGTCTTCCCGTACGGTCGCCAGGATAACAAGGAACTCTAGTTGGCATGCTACAATCGCCGCCAAAAGTGATGTGAAGAGGGTGAAGGAAATGTAGAGGCCCCAATTGAACCCGTGAAGACACCCCACCAACCAGGAGGAGCGTGTGCAGGATGTGACGCATCCAAGTAGTAGCTCAACGAAGCCCAGGACGACCTGCAGCCTCAGCAGTCGCAGATTAGAAACCTCAAAGCCGCGAGCACGAGATCATAATCTTGAAGCAAGCGGTCGGCGGAGAAAGTTCTCAAGTCCGACATGTCAATGAAGTTTCACCGAGGGATAGTTTCTATGCTATGTTCAACACTCTTCTAAGCTTCATCCTTTCTGTATGAACGCCAGCCGTCGAAATACGTCCAGTCGTGGTTTTAATGAAACTTTGCCTTTGGTTACTCGAGGAGGATCTAACATGCAGGTTCGGGATCTCCCCAGCTACTGTGAGCAGTGTTCCACGCCTGGCTGGATGCGCTGAATGCAGACTTTACGAAGGTGCTGCTGTGGCGGTCTCTGAGAGCAGCTCAAAGAAACTTGCCCGACGCATTTTGAGATGCAATGTTTACCCATGTTAGAGGAATCATTGACTGTATCGAAGTGTTCATCCAGATTCCGACATCATTATCTGCACGGAGTCAAACCTTGTCCAGTTACAAGCATCATAACACCGTCAAGTGTATGGTGGTAATAGCAGCCAGCGGGCCCTTAACTTTTTATCCCTAGTTGGGGGAGGCAACCGATATAGAACTGACGCAGCAATATGGCATTCTCAACATCGTGGAACAATATGTCTTCCTTGTGAACAGAGGTTTCGTTGCGAGAAAATGTTTGCCGCGAAAGGTGGAAAAATCGTCATGCCATCACTCAGCAAGCGGTTGCCACAGCTGTCTGGAGAAGAAGTGACAAGTCGCAAAAGCTGCCACAGGTTCGAATACGTGTGGAGAGGGGAATTGGAAGGCTTAAGACATTCCGTATTTTTCAGAGAGTGCTGCCTGTCAGGTACATCGAGAAGAAGAGTGGTGTCGGACTCGCCACCATTGGCAAGACGTGGACGGTGTGCGCTGTTCTTGCAAATCTGCAAACACCTTTAGTCAGAGACTGAACTGTCAGCATGATAACTGAGCTCAGTTTCCTTTGTTCGGACGCTGTGGCCATCATCCATACGGGGAAGTTTTCACCGCTATGACTGACCAAGTACTGCTCCCTCCTTAGCTCCCAACTACCAACAAAAACATAACCATATTTTGGTTTCCAGCTGCGACAAAGACATTTTGTATTTTCACGTCGCTTCATTCAAGATCTTAACTCAAGTATGTTTTAAGAGCATCACACAAGCTTCACAGAACCATGCTTTGGGTGTGGGCTTTAGTTGCACACATAATGTGAAAAATCTCGGAACATGACATGCACTCGACTACTCGTCAAACCTCGCACCATGGCAGCTGCAGGACATTTTAGCCCACTCAATTTTCTTTGCAAGACAGCTGGTTTGCATCTCGGAGAAGACATGGTCATAGAAAAACCCCTCGGCTTTCTTCATGGCATCAGGCCAGAATAGAGCGTCGAATGAATCGACATCTATCTGCAGGTCAGCTGTTGAGTACACAACGAAAAAAGTCCGAGGCAACTGTAGCAGACCCATTTGCATCTGTACTTGGCGTAGTAAGCAAGGCATTTGTTTAAGTGCATATCTTCATCAAGAAATGGTATATTTTTCTCAGACGCATCTTTAGTGGCAACTGCCGCCCCTGGGCCGGAGGCCAAGGTACCATAGGTTACACCTGCTGTTGCAAATGCAGCGAACGTGGCATATTTGAGTGACAATGAACATTTAACTTCCAGAACAGCCCTCCCGCAATATGAGCATGACACAATACCGTCAGAAGACGCCCCTAGGATTGTTTTTTTTTTTTGGTGTGACAATAAGACCGAACATTCCTACTTCAAATTTTTCATGCTTTCGCGACTCTTTTACAACAGAAACTGCTCTGAACTTGGGCTCGGCTTCGCGGCCCCACCGAATACTTGAAACGTCTCGCACCGTCGAGTACCCCATGACGTCTGAGGGCACTCCTTCTATACCAGTTGAGCACGACATCACTCCAGGGGCAATTTGCTCCATTTAGCGCCAGACGCCTGTCTGCGCCATCCTGCGCCATGATGCGGAAACTGCGCCACAGCCAGTACCTCGCGCCATTTTGCACCAAATCGCAAAACGTGCGCCAAAAGAAACTTATTTTGCCTTGGTTTCTGTTTCTTCCCCGCTCCAAAAACCCGCAGACCTATGGGGTTATGAAACTGTGTGGGTCCCACAGAAATTGCGTGGGTGTTCGGGTCCCTATGGGTCCCCGCACAGCTTGTTTGGGTGTGTGGGTCCCCACAGAGTTTGTGTGGTTTCGGGGACCCCATAGGTCCCCGCACAGTCTGTGTGGGTCCACGGGAGCTGTGTGGGTCCTGCAGAGATTCTATAGGAGCTGTGTAGGACCAAAGACCTGTGGGAGCTGTGTGAGTAACCCATAGGGTTTCATAACCCCACGCTCTGTGGGCAATCTGTGTGGGAGCCTGTGGGGGAATGCATGCTTGACACCGTATTTCACTGCAGACCATTGCCAAGAACCAGCTGGTTCTATCTTTATTTACTGCTTGGCTCTTCATTTCTCTTGCTTTTGCCGGTCGTTCATTTTTTCTCCCAGTATGTGGTTCACTTTTGCTGTCGTCGACATTACAGCAATATGACATCCACATGTTTTTGGCCACGAAGCTTCATCACTAGGCATTCTGAAAAATATGCAATGACGAAATATTTAAAGGAGCACAGCTTGTAGAGGTAAGGCGTAAACAAATGTTCGTTTAGATCACATGCCACATCACTTTCATGAACAGTTTCACTTTCATAATGACACTCTTGAACATTACAATTGCGACATGCTTTATAAAATCAATAATTAAAAAGTTAATCAACAAATCTTGGTTACTTAGTCAACATATTGTGACGGTAATCCCCTTATCTATGTCCACCGAGCCTCACAAATACACAGTGAAAACGGCACCCACGTAACTCTCGCCCCCTTTTTCTAAAAATTACGTTCGAATTAAAATGGCACATTTTGTATGATGTCAAACCCGATTATATCAAACTATTGGTGAGCAGACTAGTAGCTGCAATAAAAATGCATAGCGAAAAATTCGGTTACATAGAACGAAAGTTGCAGCGTCTCCCGATAGATTGAACTGCCAAGAGCGCCGTTTAGCTCTGCAAGCTGGCGTTCTCCCAACGTGGCGATCCATTCAGGGAAAGCCAGCTTGCAGAGAAAGCTGTTTTTTTTGGGGGCAACCGCGTCGACTGCCCGGAAGTGGGGAGAGGATGAGCCGGTGAGACCTCGAAAAACGAAGAAGCGGCCACTGAATAGCCATGTGGAGCGTCCCTTATGGCGTACAGACGCTCCTTCAAGGGTAAACAACTTTTCTAAATATGTCGTGTTTGTTTGTAGTCAGATTCATTCAAACTTTCATGCAGAATTACCCGCTCTATCGAATTGGTAGAGTTCTTTGCGAGTTCGATATAAGTGTATGTATAGCTGTATAACTGTATAACAATTAGCAATCATCGCCATTTGAAAGCTTTTTACGTCCAGTTCCTGGTTTTGACAAGTATTGCGCTCATTAAAGATACCGTCACCACGTCACCGTTTTCCACAACCAAAATCCCTAGAAAAAAGTGCTCGTTATACCCTTAATGTAATTCTTTTACACGAGCTTGACTGCGCGGGTCGCGTGTTTGAGACCCAATATACGGTGCCCCTTTCCTATCTAATGTTTGAGCATGCCAAGATCAAACCATTAAAAAATAAGTACAATGCTGATGCTGAATTCAGTTTAGAGAAAGTGGTTAAGAGTGTTCAAACATCCTACCAGTCATTAAAAGTACCAATACACATCACATATTATAATTCTGCTTTTGTTTGCCACTGCATGACAAGTACTTAGAGCTACTGTAATTTTACACAATACCTACTGGGAGTTCACATTGTTCCATGGGCACATCGAAGTGACCAGATAAATGGGCATATTGCGCTATGATTTATTACAAGGCCATGTCTGAAAGCGGTGGCTTCAGCATTTCAAATCTGGTGTTTGTACGTGGAGTATAAAAAAAATCTGTTTTTTGTTTTTTACCGAGGTTACCTAATTTTCCCATAATTTTACTGAAAGCTTCCATTATTATGTTACACCTGTGTACTCAATCCCGTCAGTTTTATGCGGTGCATCCAAAGACCACCGAAACATTGTGAACTCCCAATATAATACCAACTAGCTGCCAAGATAATGCCTCGATTGAGAAGATTTTTCAAATAACTGCTTAGGTTACGTCTACGTGAGATAATTTGCACTCACCTCTTAGGAATGCCACTTTCTTGGGTGTCACAGGCAGCCTGCTGTCCTTGTTAAGACTGGCATTCGACGCCACTTCGGTCACAGTCCTCTCCAGAAGGACACTCGACCTCCACAGAGCAATGGCCAGGTTCAGCAACGCTTGGCCTTATGTCCTGGTTCACTATGTTGCCACCCCAGGCTTTCCACGTCACCTTGATATCAACCGTCGTAGAAATGTACCTATAAAAAAATTAAAAGAGGAGCCGAGACCGATGTATTTCATGGTGAGATCCTCTTTTCATGAAATGCTGCTTCGTGCATATTGATTAATGTCAGCTTTCGTTAGTTTAACCCCTTTTTTAATCGAATCATTTTCAAACGTCCTGAAAGGCGCCTATACAACAGTACTACGCTGCTCGAGCTGTCAAGCTCTTTTGTTACATCTCCTGATTCTGCCGCTGTCGAACTGCAAGGGGTACTGGGTGGCAAGTCCTCTTGTAGCGTCGGCTGCTGGCGAAGATTTTCTGGCCGGCTCAGAAAAACCTGACAGTGCGCTCACTGGCTGACCGTACGCCTTGTGATTTCGCTCTTCCCTTTCCAGCCCTCTTTGCCTCCTAGCCCAGCTCCTTAGGGGGTGTTCCATGATCCCCTTCCCCTCCCCACCCCCTGAACGTTTCACTCGGCGTAATGGATAGGGAACATGAGAAGATACGCCCACTGATATGCAACTTCGAAGCCACTTTATGCTCCAAGATTGCTGGAGTTTCATTCCCATGTACCTCGTAAACATAGCAAGGATAGACCATTTTCAAAACTTAAGCAAGCAACATTGACGGTCGCCATTTTTTGGACATGAAAGCTGTGCTTGGATCGAAGTCCAGGTAGAACGCTGACGTTGCACTCACGTCTATCGACGCCACTGCTGGTGAAGTGATGCAACACAAAAAAACAATAATTTGTGGCAATGGTGCTGAAAGAGAGATCTCATTTGAGCAACATTTATCGAGATCTACAGGGTGAAACAAGGAGACGCCAGGCTCTTTAAATCGACAGGAAAATTCGGTTTCTTAACCTATCGCGCTACTACTTTGTGCAGCGTTGCTCACAGATGGTGCATTTTTTTGTGTAAAATTTGCAAAGAGAAAACTTACCTGAGGACAAAGTAACGAAAGAAAATGGCTTAGCTCCTATGGAAACGCAGCGACGCCACAGGTCTGCAAACAACACGGCGCTGTTTCGCACGGGGGACAAGAGATGGCGCAAGCGGTCGCGACGCCAACTGCCGCCAACGAACGAGCAGACAACGCCGAGAGCCGGCCCTTTTGCAGACAAGAAACTCCACTTCCTTGCTGTTACCGCGCCTGTCTTTTTTGTTTCTGCGACTGTCGCCGCCTGCGGAACGCGCGCCGTTTTGAGTCGAAAAGATCGTATGCTAAAAAGGCCTGCTCTCGGCGCCGTATGCTCGTTCGTTGGCAGCGTTTGTTGCGCCATCTCTTGTCTCCCGTGCGAAACGGTGCCGTGTTGTTTGCAGACCGGTGGCGTCGCTGCGCTTCCATAGGAGCTAAGCTTTTTTCTTTCTTTACTTTTTCCTCAGGTAAGCTTGCTCTTTACAAATTTTACAAAATAAAAATGTACCATCTGTGGGCAACGCTGCACAAAGTCGTAGCGCGATAGGTTAAGAAACCGAATTTTCCGGTCGATTTAAGGAGCCTGGCGTCTCCTTGTTTCACCCTGTACATGGTCAATGACAAATTGTCAAGGCTTTTTCATCACGAAGACATTGTAGAAGCGTTGAAATGCTTTCTATCCAGGGATATCTCATATAAAGCAAAACAATTACCAAATCAACTTACCATATCACGTTTTAGGAAGTTTAGGAGCTGATATGGATCCACCTCAGCGGGTGCTTTAGCAGCTATCTCAGCGGATGCAGGTCCGACTGTACCAGCTGCTCCATTTAAGGTTGCAGGTATTGCAGCTGCACCTGTGTGGCACACGCTCTGCATCACAGGAGCTGGTGCTGCTGCCACTTTTTCTGTAAAAAATATAAAGAAAATATATGACATGCGTCAGAACAGTGTGCAGCACTGCCACAAGATGTGCGTGGTGCTACACTAAAAGCTCAGAGTGGGGTGGCAAGTATATGCCGATTCAACCAACCACCCACCAGCTTGGAGCAATGCGGCTGCACTCCTGCCCCTGTGTATACAGGGAGAGCAGTGCCACATAACACAAGGCCGATTGCAGTTTGGTCCAGCCGATACACGGCTTCTATGGCAGCGTCAGCCAAAAACTTAACAGGTATAGTAAGGGTCGTGGACATGACATTTATGATGCTTTTGCTTGTCAAAGAGAGTATGTCGAATGCATACCATGCTCCTGCAGTCAAGAATTCGTGGTTAAGAAATGGCACGGAATATTTTTCATAAACATTTACCGCAAAGCTTCGCAACTCAGGAATATTCTGGAGAGTTTTACAGATCATAGCTTCTTGATTACACATCTAGATAGACCAAGTAAAATGTTTTCCGACTTATGTGAGGGAGAGATGTACAAGAATCACCACTCTTGCCGTTCGTTTGCATTGGTGTGTTGCTACTAACAAGCGCACCAATGGAAGGCATTAGCCATTATTGGGAACACTAAATAAACAAATACAAATAAAACACACACAGCAACACTGCATGCAAGTAGTGATGCACTTCTGTTGTCAACTCTGTATTCCGCTTACGAATGAAATGCGCAATTTTTCTACAGGCTTTCATTCCAAGCGAGTGGCATCAGAATCGCTAAAGGCCAGCCCACAAACACAGTCTGTGTTAAAAACAATCCTAGCAGCAATAAGTTGCTATTGTATTGCCCAATAGGTAGAGCACCTTACCATAAACAGCCTTGGCAGTCTTCCATGAAGCCTGGAGTTCAGTAGAGGAGACTGTCATCCTGTGTCGTCTCAGGACACTCACATCAGGATGGCCAAAGTGAGTGCCAACTTCTACTTGGCAAGGGCTGCAGTAAGCATAAAGATGAAAACACACACTAGAATATACAATAAAAATATCATGTACCAATTTGAAGAAAGTGCACAAAAAGACAAGGACAAAAGGACAAAAACACGTAGGACGCAGACTGGTGCACACTCGCAACTCCATCTATTGAACACAAAAAAAAAAAAAGAAAGAGGATCAGATAAATCAGAAAGGCTGTGCTCGGAGAACTGAGCTTCAGGACCTGGGGCGTGAGCAAAAGATGTCAGGTAGATTGTTTTACAGACACTCTAGAATTAACAACAGCCTTTCCATGTAGTAAAGTGGTGAGTTCCTTCTAATTGAACATCTTAAAAAATAGTACACAAAAAAACAAGAAATAAAGGGGAGGAATACATACACAACATACAAGTGTGACTTGTATGTGACTTAGGAGTCACATACATTTTGTGTATGTGACTCCCAAGTCACATAAATTAGAGAAGAAAAAAAATAAAGAATGTGGAAGGAGCTTTAGCAAAAGTTAAAACAGGTCCAAGTGGAACGTGCTAATTCACCGATATGCACAGGACTAAAAACAATTCCCTGGGTAGCTCAGGTAACAGACGAATGTGCGGACACATTGGTTGCCCATACTACAAATAATGAAGGCCCAAAGTTATCCTCTTGTATGTTTTTCATAGTACATGCTAATTATTCGCGTTTTTTCTAAGGATCGCATACACGAGCAGTGTAAACAGTGCATAGATAGCTGACAGTCCATCGTGAATTTTAGAGAGAGATTGAGCTGTTTTGATATATTAGCCATGCATTTGTTGCCTTAGCTGACGAGGAACTTTTTTTTTTTTTTTAATCTGCTCTTGCTAATGGGTGAATCAGCGCGTCCCACTTGGGCCTCTGCCCGAGCTCCTTCCGCATTCTTTATTTCCTTCTTCTCTGTTTATGCGAGTTAAGAGTCTGCGCTTGCATGGGGTCTATGTGTTACTCTCCTTGTCTCCTTGACTTTTGAGAACTATTTTTCAAGGTGTTCAATTAACACCAGCTCAGCACCTTACTACAATCATTCAACAACCAAAAACAATTACAACCTACACCATTCGATAAAGGCAGTACCGAAGGGAAAAAAATGAACACTATATAGTTACACTGAACAAAATATACGTCCCATAAACTGGCGAGACACTACCTTAATTAAGGACACGGTTCTAAATTACCCCAGAAGCCCAGAAGCGGCGTCAAAAATTATTTCACGGGCAGAAATTAGTGCGATCGGGAGTGGTATGCTATGCATTAATCACTATGAGGTGAATTTACCGCGGTACCATTTTTGGCAATTCTTTTCTGATTACGAATCGTGAAAATGAAGCCGTTTGCAGACGACTGGGCGGCCGAAGCTGCGGGCCTGCTCGATCAATCAATCGCTGCCTTTTGCCTGGCCCAGCACTCCGGACGCAAATACGCACACAGAATCCACCCGTAGTGTCATACCTAAAGCTTCGACGATCGAGGGGCACCGCGCTCTAGTTTACCAGTGAACAATACGGTGGAGGGATGCAATCGAACCCCCCCCCCCCTTCCTTTTCCGCCTTTGCCTGCCCGCCCGCCCGCCCCCATGTCCCAAAAATTTCCGCCGCTACTGTTGGACCTGGAGCGAGTACGCAGCCTAACCACTCGTTCACACTGGAAGCGGATCCGCGTTCGCAAAGCGGTTGCGAACGCGGTTGTATAAAGGTCCAGTAGAATTGCACGCGCACTCGATGACATCAAGTGCGCGTGACACTGTACTGAATCTTTATACAACCGTGTTCACAAACGCTTTGCGAACGCGGATCCACTTTCAGTGTGAATGAGCGGTAAGCGTTCATCTGTGACTGATAGTTAGCGCGAGGATGGGGTGCTCTGCATCGAAAAAAAAAAAAGAAAGACAGCCTCGCATAACACCATTTGCGCACAATTAGTAATAATGGTAAAAGCAAGTGATCTAGAGACAATAACAAGCATTTTGAACGGGGATAAGAATAATCTAGCCCTAACGAACAAAGAAAGGAAATTAGTTTGGATAGACCGTGTCACGTTCTTGGCTGTTGAGCAGATTCAACGTAGTTCCACGGCTCACAGTCGCTTCCTTCTTTTTCGGACGCATTTAAAACTAAGGTGAACTCCACGCATCACGACTAATCGGTAAACTTAGCTTTAGACAGAGATATGAAACACACACGGCGAACACCAGTGGCGAAACGTGAAAAAAAAGGTTGTGGATCGGATTGAATTGCATTCGTTGGCTAATATGGATGTCTAGCGACTTTACGGAAGCTATCTTCGCGTATCTTCAACACGCTTACAAAAAAACGATCAGCAAAGCGCATTAAAAAACTATTAGGAGACATAATAATTATAATTTATTGAGCATGTAAACATTGTCACAATTTTAGAAATTGGTCTTGAACACGTAGCAAAATATTAAATGCAAAGCTAACCGCACTATGTATTCAACCGAATTGAGCAGACATATAACCTCCAAAAAATAGCGCGCTCCCGGTCGGGCGGCGTGGATTTGCTTGCTAACGCGTGGTGCTGCTGATCGTGTGGTCGGGGGTTCAAGTCCCGTATAAAGAAAGGATTTTTTTTGTACTACGTTTTTTATTTGTTTTTATTATTTTAAATATTTGCTAGGTTTTTTGTAGTCGCCGGCCCCTTACTTTAGAGTAAAAATCGCTCAGAATGTGAAAATAGAAAGTGCGAGCCCAAGTTTGAATTGATGCAATGCCCAAACCGTGGCCCTCTTGTTTTACCGGGATAATTCGCTCCCTCCGTGCTAATAGGTGGGTCAGTGTAATAGCAAACAGAGCAAGTCCTTTCAACGAAGTAAGGAAGGTAATAATAATGGAAATATTGAGAGCAAAATGGGAAAATGTGTAAGTGGTCAAACTGCCACAGTGATGCAGCCAAAGTTTGTCTGAAGGCGGTCATCTTTACCCACTATTGAAACGAAAATACCGCAGTTTTAAGGCAGTTATTTACCTGAGCTCAGAGCGAGCTACGTATTAAGCACATCTCTTAATTTTCTGACTTCCGGAAAGTAGTACTTAATTTTGTTCTTATAGAGGTTGCACTCCGCAGTTTTACTTTTTTATTAGACCTAGACATGTTTTTATTTCTGACATCCAAGAACAGTGCGGATAATTAAACTACCTTTCAGAAACGGTATTGTTCAGTGCTAGAACATTTGTTTCGTAGCGTCAAGGGGTCACGTTCACAAACCCGGCAGTGTAAACATCCGCAACGCATTGGTGTTTCTTGTTTTTCCTACAAACAAAAAGTTTTTATATTTTGTTTTTCTGGTGCGGTATGTCGAATAACATAAGCTATCGGGGTATATATCGTCTCGCTATGTGAACATTTGAAATATTTCTGTTAGATGATCGTAACTACAACAGAAGACAGTCGATTCCCGCAATGAATTAGCATATTTTCACACTCAATTAAAGTCACCAATAACATGATTTGAGGAGAGTTATGTACTTCTCGTGGCGTCGTAAGCAATAAACACATCTCTTGCTTTTTCTAGTTTCTGGAGAGTAATGTTTATTATTGTTTTTGTACTTAAAAGCGCGTGCTCATTCCTGCCACGTGTTTTTTTTTTATGTTTTCTTTTTCATTCAGAAACTCCGCTATACCACGTTTTTTTGCTTCTTTTTTTAATTTTTTTATATGAGCCAAACATGTGCGTATACCGCCGGACGTTAAGTATAGTACACTAAATTAAACTAGATTCCTGAAAAAGTATCGTTCGGCGTTGTAAAATTTATTTTTAGTGGCGTGCGTGTTCAGATTCTCAATATCCTGAATGTGTTTTTCTCACCGCATTGTTTTTTCTCTCGTTTTCGCGGTAAAACACGTCAGCCTTGCCATGCTGGGATCAAATACGCCAGCGTCGGCGGTCACTTAGGAAGGATTTATCAACGCAAACATTTCCCCTCGCTATTCATGCTATTCGTGCCGCAGTTTCTCAGAATCTCAATGACTGCATAGTGAAAACGGCAAAACGAAATAAAACGATGTCGGTCAGTAAACGAAACTTCCACGGCGGGGCTCGCCAGCGTGAAGAGCAAAGCGCAGATTGCGGAAAGTTACTGAACTTCCCTAAATACTGGCCATCAAAGACAGCAAAATACCGATGCCGGCCGGTTACTGAACTTTCATGGAAATACTGGCCAGCAAAGAGAGCAAAAACCCGATGCCGGCAAGTCTGTGTAACCTCTGCTGAACTGGCCAGTGAATAAGACGAAATGCCGACGCCGGCCGGGGCCGGTAGCTCACCGGCGCCCATGTCCGGGCGCCGCCGTCCTGTTACAGGACCGGCCGGCGTAGTCCCGATGCCGGCCGACGCGGTGTGCTACCTGGGTACATGCATTTTACTCGAGAAAAACTGCTTGCTTTTTGTTTTTCAGTCTGTCTTCATATTTTGTCATTTTAAAACATGGCCTTCTTTTAGACTTAATCACTATTCTGCTGCAAGATGATTGCACTTGTTCATGTATACTCGTCACTACACTAGCTGTTTCTCTTGCTTTGTTTGCGATTCATTGGATATCTGTATAATAAACCTAATAAGAGTCCACATGAGTCATGTCCTGCATCTAATTTGTCTGTTGCCTATAAACATATACATTTATTGCTCTGCATTTCGGCAATACGCTTTTTCACTAGAATACATAACACACAGAAGTCTGGAAAGGTCAGAGCACAGAACACGAAACTGACAACTTTGGAACAATGTTGACATAACGTATTAATGCGTGAGCATTAGAGGCCCCATTTTGATGAAAAACCCGTGTGGTCGACGTCGTCGGCGTTTTGTTTTGCACACTGGTGTGAGCGATGTAATTAAAGAAAAGACTTACAAAAAAGTTATATTTTGCATGACTTCTGTAGAATATATATTTAGGCGCACATCCACAGGCTTCCCATAGGCCTCACGCATGTCCCGTGTAGGAACACAGAGCGCTCCCTTAGCGTGTGGCATCCCTACAGCAGCCCGCAGAATATACTTGTTCTATAGAATCCTAGGCTCTATCCCCACAGGCTGCGGGGTACCTACAGCAACCCATAGAATTTCTTACATGTCCCATAAAAGCCAGGGTTCTATCCCCACAGACTGTGTGGGTTACCTAAAGAACCCCCACAGGCTGTGTGGGTTACCCAGAGGAGCCCCCACAGTACCCCACATGCCCCATGGGCCCACAGGCCTGACCCCACAGAGGTTTTAGGACACCCATACAGCCCCATGGGTGCCCATAGAGACCCCTAGGACCCCACACAAATTTTCTGTGGGTGCTCTGTGGGCATTTGGACCAGGGTTTTGACTCGATTGGCAACAATGAGCGTGTTTAGCTTGGTCGGCCTTGCAATCCTTTGTTCTGTTTATTATCCCTGTGTATCCTGAGTCGGAAACGCGTGAAAAAACTCGGGGGGTCGGATTCCAAGCGCTACACCACCTGCGACTGGATTGTTATTCTTCAACCATACGCTGTTAAGTGAGTCGGCCGAGGTAAGGTCGAGTCGTTAAGCGTTAGATCGCCTGAGGCTCTGCGACCCGGGGTCCGGACGTCAGCTAGTTGAAAACAAATGAGCAAGAGATTCCTTTTAGTACTTCATCGTTATTAGTTTGAACCGCATTCCCAAAAGACAAAACGTGATTTGATAGAACTGAAAGGCGGTCCGATCAAAAACTTTGCCTGCTAGCAGCTCTCACGCGAGCTGCGGTAGATCTCCTCGGCGTACTTTAACCGTGCTCCTGCTTATCGCTTCGTATACGATAATTCCGTTAATCGTAGTCTGCTGCTTTGATATTGAGTTGCACAATAGGTTAAACTCGAAATTTGTTGCCCTGTTCCTCCGCGCAACTGCACGTCCGTTGCTTACGCACGTCACGTGGTTCGCACATATAATTACTATGTCGAGTACATGTGGGTTGTGCGATAAGCATTCCTGGTTTGCATTTTGAGCAGGTGAAAGCCGCTCAGAAAATATCAAGGCCTTCAGAAACATATGGTACTTGCCTTTAGGTTCTCATTAAGGCTCACAAAGTAGCTCCCTGCTCGCGCCAGTAGCTTTGACAGCGTACAACGCTGTCAAAGCTACTGGCGCGAGCAGGGAGCTTGACGTTGTTGATCATTTGCACGCGGGCTCGAGCGAACGAAACCATAGACAAAGCCACGCGCTCGTGCCAGTAGCTTTGACAGCGTTGCGCACTAAGTATGAAACGAAGTATAGCCTGCTCCAGAATGTAGCTTTAACTGCTCCCGACCTGCTCCAAGACAGCTGTTTCAGCTGCTCCCGTGGAGGCTCCCAAGTACATTTCATTAGTTCCACCCCTGCACTCTTTTAGGGGTGGAAGAGGTAATACTTCCTTAACGTTGTTTAAACCTTTAACTTGATGCCGACTGTTCTCGTGTAGCCTCCTCAATATGTTTACAATCATCTGTCGTTAGCCCTACGTTCTTCGCTGCTACCTCACTCAGCTGGCACACTGGTTGCCGACACGGCATACCTGCATCTTCAACATTCTCTTGGTCTTCTTTTATTCCGGACGCTGTGTCAGTGTCTTCGCTGTTTGTCATAATTGGAAGATAAGTGTATCCGGAGCCGATGTCTAGAAACAAAGTGCATTGAATCAGTAAGAAATAGTACTCATGAGGTGCTTGTGCGAATGAAATGAAACACATTCACTAGTCACACGACATTTATATTGTATTACGAGTGATCAGTTTGTCATGAAACCTAGCTACGCTACTTGAATGGCGTATCATGACTGAAGATCTCTTAGTCGTACCTTGGCGTTACGCGGGAACTCACTCAACTCTTTTTTTGTGCACGTAGTTCCAGGTCTTGGAGCAGCAGTGGAAGATTTAGATGCTTCTTTATTTATTTATTTATTCTGCTTGATGGGCCCACAAACAGCTCGACATAGAGTTCTTACAATAAATGCTAGAGGCTCAGCTGCCGCTAGTGTGCTGTTGCATTTTGAAGCAGACAGCAAGCAGTCAGAAATCGACTTCCGGTAACGCATTTTTACAAGAAAAAGCGAGTGCGTTATCTCTCTGCGCTCGAATATAAGAGCAAATATAACGAATAATTTGTACGTACTAGGCACATTGGAACATTTCTCAGTCACGCAGATGAAATAATTGGTCACCATTTGTCAGTCACGCAGATTAAATAATTGGTCAGTTACAGCATTTTTATTTGAAAGTCGCGGCATTAAAAACGGTGCTAAAACCGCTTCGTACGTGTATTTATGTGCACTGTCGGACACTGTTAGCGCGAACACGGCGTCGATGCTTTCCAGCATGGGGGATATACGTGCCAAACGAACGAAGGACATGTGGAAAACCAAGAGAGACGGCAAGAACTACGCAGTAACACTGGGTAAGTAGCTCCTTGCAAATCGGACTATATCACGTGAAAGTCACGTAATATAGTCCGATTTGCAATAAATAAGTACTGCTTTATTCTTTCTGCTCATGAATATGTTTGAACATTATTGTTCTATGTTCAATTCATCACCCGCACGCTCCAAATATTTGCAAATAGGGGGAGGCCAGAGGACAGGTGCGCGATAAGAACTGCCCAACATAGGAAATAATAAGAAAACACACCTTTCGTAGTCCACCTACTTTATTCTTTACGTTTTGAACTTTTTTTACCACTCGTAAAGATGCACGACGGGGTCATTTTTATATAGTGAGAGGACAGGCATATTAGCAATATATAAGCACCAACGGAATGCTGGCGAACTTTGAACACACTCTACATTCCTTTCGATCCTTATTTTGCTTAGAATCGTCGCTCGTTTCTACATACCTGCCATGGAACAGAGGTTTGGGCCTGAAATATAGCGAAGTTTAGCATCGTTCAGTGGTAAAGGAAAAATGCTGTAACTAAAGCAATTACACTTTCACAATATTAATAAAGGTACACACTACCCGGTACAACCAAAATAACAAAGGTTATTTATGTTATTTTCCGGCAACGAGACAAAATTCACGCGCGTTTTCTCATAGGAATACACAGGAAGACTGGAAAAGTAGGCGGCATGCTGTCTGCTTCAATTTGCAACTGGAAGTCCCATAGACACTAGCGCCAGCTGAGCCTCTAGCGTTTATTGTAATAGCTCTATGCAGCTCGAGGCCTTATTAGTGCGCACATATTACAAACAATAAAATAACAGATACAGACCAACAAACAAGGAAGACGTGATATAGAAAAGATAAAAGGAAATAAATTTAACTACGGAGAGCAATGGAGAACAGCAGAGCACAGATGTTTTTCAAGTGGCCAACAATGCTCTTCTAAAATTTAAAAGGTGTGAAAACAATTCTAAATCCCTCATATCGCGATTATAAAGGAGCTGAAGGCGTGTCATTGGGGACTGGTCACAAACTTTCTGCGGGTAGAAAAGAAATGAAAATCTGGTCCGCTTTTAGGGAACACTGAAGAAATCGCACTTAAAAGTAAAGGTGCATTGTAGCTTGAACATGATTGTAAACCTGAGACTGGGGCAGGAAGAGAACACAACAGAAGGTAGTAAAAGAGGAGGCAACGTCTCAAACTCAGCTGCAAAGTTTATTTCGAACACGCTTTATATACCCCATCTCCAACGCCGTCTCTACAAAAAAAAACAAAAAAAACGACAAGAGGACAATGACACTTCGGTAAACCTTCTCTTATCTCCCTTGACCTTGGCTGTGGGACACTCACACAAAGGGACACATTCTAGCATAATTACCGCCACCCCGCAAACGTAGGTGAAAACACTACTGAACACAAAGAAAGGGTTTGACCTTCAAAGATGCGTTCCCTCTAACAAATCACTCAGTCCAAAGAAACAATACTATACACTGCTACCAGCCGGAACTGGGGCCATCTCCAAAAATGAGAACGACATTGCCCTCCTACCACGAACCACAAATGGATAACACACCGACTTTCTCGAACAAGTCCAAGGATACACATATAAACAACACTAGTACTACAGAAAAAGAAAAAAAAAAAAACTTTACAAGCGTAGAAATTGTTTACATTCGTTCCCAAACTGCAATGACGCCTGACTTATACAGTTGCCAGACGTTTGTATACGAATCGTTTCTTGGACTACACGTTTCATATCATTGCGTTCTTTGTGAATTACTTCCGTTTCGGACCAGTGGGCTTTACAATTATTACACTCTAGAACGTGCCTCGCTAACTCGGAATTGGACGCGTTGTTTATCACATTCCGTTTGTGTTCCGTCAGTCTATCATTTAGACATCTCGACGTCTGACCTACGTATTTAAATCCACACTCCAAAAGAATCTCGTAAACCACCGAATTCTCACACGGTACCGACTTCTCGCGATGTGCCTTCTGGCAAACTTCCTGTTTCGATTCAAAAGGTGTAAGCTTTCACAACTTAAAATCGGATGTGAACACTGTTACTACGCCAAACCTTTTCTCCGACGCTTTTATGTTATGGGAAATATCGTGAAAATACTGTATAGCAACTCGTCGGTTCCTAACAGTTGGTTCATTCCGCTTGTCTCTGATTTGAATAGAAAGTTGCCGTTTTAGAAAAGTTTCATCATACCCCGCGTCCTCCAGTCTACCCCATTGTCTTTTTAAAGCTTGACTCATGAAATGGGTACATGACCTTTTTAGCGCATTACCAATTAATGATTTCGCAACTCCCGCCTTAATAATTTTAGAGTGACAACTTTGTCTCGGGAGCACCGGTTTAGCCATCTTCTTACCATATTCCCAACATAAACCATTTTTTACCTGAAGGCGCAAATCCAAAAACTGCAACATGTTCTCCTCTGGTTTTTCTACTGTGAAATGCAACTCCGGGGCCGTTGGCTTAATAAGCTTTTCAAGATACTCCGACTTTCCTTCTTCAAACGTGCAGACAAAAATATCATCTACATATCTTCTGATGAAGCCCACGTTAGGTGACAACTCATTCATCCTGTCAAACAATACTCTATCCAAACTGTTGAGGTATATCTCAGCTAACAACGGAGCGACCGACGAGCCTATGCGTCCACTTTCTTGCTGGATGTATTTTCGATTATTGTATTCGAGGACTGTTGACTTTAAATAGATTTCTAACACGGTAAGGAAGCTTTCCACTGTTACGCCCGATCCTGATTGAAACTTTACCAGATTCAACTCTAGCACCTCCTTCACCGCATTCATCAGCCTCTTCTTTTCCAGAGAATAATACAAATCTTTTATATCCATAGGGAATACCGAAAAACCTCCTCCCATGGTTGTGTTCTAAGATCTGAATAAGTTCTGTGTTTCTCAGCGATAAGGATTTGTCTAAACTGACCTGACCTAACCCATGCTGCAGAAACTTAGACACAACTTTTTGCCACGTTCCGTTTTCGTTTAAAACTACTCTGAGAGGCATCTCCACTTTATGGTCCTTTAGGAAAAATTTTAAACATAGGTACATTTTGGATTGACTCATTATGCTTTTGACAACTTCCTCTTTATCTTCTTCCTTTAACACTGTGCATATGTCCCTTCTCATCTTTGCCAACTTTCCGTTCCAGTCCTTGAACAATACACTCATGGCATTTTCAGCTTGGTTTTGAAATTCTTTCATCGGGAGGATACCAAACATCCCCGATTTATCTGTTTGGAGTAATTTTAACGACCGTGAATTTATCTCATTCTTGACCATGTTTACATCCTTAAAATTCCTTTTTTCTTTGGGGTACATATCTCCCATGATTTTATCTAATCTCCCCACCGTCTGATCCAAAAAAAGCCGTCTTTTCATCATGACCTACTACGCGCGCAACGTTTTGAACTGCGGAAAATACATCCGAGTCTGGAAGGCCTCACATTGAGACAAAATTTAGGTCCCTTGGATAAAAAACTTTCCGTTCTTTCTGAAATCGAAATGCTACAAGGGTTGACTACATTTAAACTCGATCCCGACACACACTGAGCATTACGCCATGCCAATGGCAAACAATTCTCCTTCCTCTTCATCGACCCTACTGGGAAGTGCAACGGCCCCGGAGTTGCATTTCACAGTAGAAAAACCAGAGGAGAACATGTTGCAGTTTTTGGACTTGCGCATTCAGGTAAAAAATGGTTTATGTTGGGAATATGGTAAGAAGATGGCTAAACCGGTGCTCCCGAGACAAAGTTGTCACTCTAAAATTATTAAGGCGGGAGTTGCAAAATCATTAATTGGTAATGCGCTAAAAAGGTCATGTACCCATTTCATGAGTCAAGCTTTAAAAAGACAATGGGGTAGACTGGAGGACGCGGGGTATGATGAAACTTTTCTAAAACGGCAACTTTCTATTCAAATCAGAGACAAGCGGAATGAACCAGCTGTTAGGAACCGACGAGTTGCTATACCGTATTTTCACGATATTTCCCATAACATAAAAGCGTCGGCGAAAAGGTTTGGCGTAGGAACAGTGTCCACATCCGATTTTAAGTTGTGCAAGCTTACACCTTTTGAATCGAAACAGGAAGTTTGCCAGAAGGCACATCGCGAGAAGTCGGTACCGTGTGAGAATACGGTGGTTTACGAGATTCCTTTGGAGTGTGGATTTAAATACGTAGGTCAGACGTCGAGATGTCTAAATGATAGACTGACGGAACACAAACGGAATGTGATAAACAACGCGTCCAATTCCGAGTTAGCGAGGCACCTTCTAGAGTGTAATAATTGTAAATCCAACTGGTCCGAAACGGAAGTAATTCACAAAGAACGCAATGATATGAAACGTGTAGTCCAAGAAACGATTCGAATAAAAACGTCTTGCAACTGAATAAGTCAGGCGTCATTGCAGTTTGGGAACGAATGTAAACAACTTCTATGCTTGTAAAGTTTTTTTTTTTTTTTTGTAGTACTAGTGTTGTTTATATGTGTATCCTTGGACTTGCTGTGTCGTCTGTTTCGTCCTCTTGTGTGTTTCTTTCGTTTTAATTCATTGTTCGAGAAAGTCGCTGTGTTATCCATTTGTGCTTCGTGGTAGGAGGGCAATGTCGGTCTCATTTTTGGAGATGGCCCCAGTTCCGGCTGGTAGCAGTGTATAGTATTGTTTCTTTGGACTGAGTGATTTGTTAGAGAGAACGCACCTTCGAAGGTCAAACCTTTTTTTTTGTGTTCAGTAGTGTTTTCACCTACGTTTGCCGGGTGGCGGTAATTATGCTAGAATGTGTCCCTTTGTGTGAGTGTCCCACAGCCAAGGTCAAGGAAGATAAGAGAAGGTTTACCGAAGTGTCATTGCCCTCCTGTCATGTTTTTTTTTTTTTTTTTGTAGAGACAGCGTTGGAGATGGGGTATATAAAGCGTGTTCGAAATAAACTTTGCAGCTGAGTTTGAGACGTTGCCTCCTCTTTTACTACCTTCTGTTGTGTTCTCTTCCTGCCCCAGTCTCAGGTGTACAATCATGTTCAACTTACACCAGCTCGCCTGCACTCTATTTTTTCGCATAGTAGCGTTCACTATCTTATACAAAAAATGCATGTCTCGCGCTAATCTTCTTTTATGCAAGGGTACCAGGTCAAGCACAATAAGTAAGTATAGATATTCAAAATAAATGCGCCTCCCAATCCATCAATCATAAAAAATACTCACGAGACGACGCTGCACTTTTTCTAAAATACATGATAGAGTCGATCTAATGGTGTTCCATACGACTGAGCAGAACTCAAGTTTAGACAAAACAAGGGCACGAAATAGATGAATCGGGCTAGCGTAAATACGAAAATTCCTCGTTATTTGGGAAATAACGCCTAGCACCTCATAAGAATCATTCACAACTTTCGAAACATGCTCAGTAAACGAAAGGCGGGAATCAAAGAGCACTCCCAGGTCACGAATAGTATCGGACCTCGCGATAGTTGAACCTAACATGGTATACGGATACTCAATGCAGCATGTCTTACGGGTAAAGGAAACAACATTGGTCTAATTGGGGTTAAGTACTAAATTATTTTTTAAGCATCAGTTTAGAACTGCTTGAACATCGCTTGCATCTTTAGACAGTCAGTAGTTGAATAAATTTCGCGATAAATCTTAGCATCTTCTGCAAACTGCAGCACCTCTGTATGCTGCACACTGTCTGCCAAATCATTCACAAGAATGTTGAATAACAACGGCCCCAGGTTGGACCCTTGAGGCACTCCAGTATTTAAAACATATGAGACAGAAAAACACCCTTCATGCAGCACTCTGTTAGGCCTTCCGCCAAGATAACTAAATAACCAACTGCAAAACGAGCTAGTCATGCCCAACGCTGAACATTTGGCGAGTAACAACTTATGATCTACGAGATCAAAAGCTTTAGAGCAATTGAAATAAATAACATCAACTTGCCCACGGGACAAGACCTTAGGTAGAGTGTGCTCCAAAAATGATACAAGATTTGTTTCCACTGAACACCCTTGAGAAAAACCATGTTGGTTGAGACAGAGACCATTTAAAATTAATATAAATTTGCTCATGCATTGCCCTTTCAAATATCTTAGAAAAAGAGGAAAGAAGAGAAATTGGCCTATGGTTATTGACGCAGTTAGTGCGACCAGATTTATGTATAGGAACAACCACTGCATTCTTCCATTCTTGAGGAAATACATTGGCCTCTAAGGACATGTTAAAAACACGCAGCAACACAGGGGCAAAAATATCCCTGCATCCCTTTACGATGAAAGCAGGAATTTCGTCCCCACCGCAAGACTTTTTTTGAAGCGAGCTCATTTATTTCGTAAAGCACATCTTCAAGCGTAAGATTCGGAACTGCCAAGCTGCGGGTAGACTCAAGCGGAGCATCGGTCATAACAGTGCACGGGGTAATCAAGTTACCAACGAAAGAGAAGGACTTAGCAAAACGATCACAGACATCGGACGGCTCAGATGTATATCCAGAGTCGTCCTGCAATGCAATATTTTTCGATCGCCTAGATGTCCTCATTTACCTTGCGTAATTCCACATACCATCAGGATCGCGTTTTAAATTGCGTTCAACGGAATTTCGCCAGTTCTCCCGATCACGCCTTATCAGCTTTTCGGACGCTGAACGATACTCTTTAAACAGACTCTGCCATTTCTTTATGCCGGTGTTCTTGTACTTTTTATGATACCTCGCTTTTTTACGTAACGTATCACGTAGCTCTCTGGAGAAGCAAAAAGGATCGCTGCTAGTTCGACCACTTCTGCGTGGAATGAAATTATTCATGGCTGCAGTTACGATGTTTGTTAGACCTTGAACTGCGCTATCGATATTGGAACAGACTGAAATAACGCTCTAGTCTACGTTGCGAAGGTGATTGTAGAGGCCAAGGCAACCCCACGGGCGTAGTTATACCCGAGAGACTGATTACTCGCCGACGTCCGAGCAGGAAGTAAAATAGAAATGGTGAATGGTGAATGCCACTTATCGATAGAGACAAGAGGGCAGTCAGCAGCCTCGAAAGTGATTGCTGATATGTTAGTCGTGCACAAGTCAAGCGTATTTCCAGCCCCGTTTGTTGTAGTTTTAAGCTGATAAAGCCCATTGAAGTTTACAAACTCCATTGTTTCTTCGGCCCTAGCATGTGCCTCACTTGATGCAGCTCTAATCGTGTTTGAATTTCAATCAACGCCATGCATGTTAAAGTCACAAACGATCATCACATCATGGGTTGAAAAATCGACAGCACCGGAAACGTAGTTCAAATTTATGTCGGGTTCGAAAAATGAAAACCGTTTATAACTTCCTGTAACGCCGAATTAGAGCGCAGTTGTTGAGGAGGAGGGAAGGGTACTGAGGGTCACGTGTTCTCGGGAAGGGGGGTCACGTGACCTCGGGGGGGGGGGGGGGGTACGTGACCCCCAGAGAAATTTTTCCGCTAGGTTTAGCGGAGAAATTTTTCCGATAGATTTAGCGGGCAAATTTTCCCGCTAGATCTAGTGGGTAAATTTTTCCGCTAGATTTAGCGGGAAAATTTTTCCGCTAGTTTTGTGGGTAAATATTTCCGCTAGATTTAGCGGGTAACTTTTTCCGCTAAATTTTGCGGCGAAATTTACCCGTAATGCACCGCGCGGTTGCGCGGACGCCGACGGCGACGCCGCTCAAGCCAAAAACGTCGCCTAAGAGCTGCGCTCTAAAAAAAATTTAAAGCTGTTTACAACTCCCTGTACCGCCGAATTAGAGCTCAGTTCTTGAGGAGGAGGAGGGAAGGGTACTGAGGGGAGGGTATACCCGTCCCCAACTCATCATCCCTGCTACTCCTCCCCTCTTCCTTCCTCCTCCTTATCCTCCTTCTGCAACTCTTCCTCCTCCCCATCCTCCTCCTCCCTCAACCTTCTCCTCATCTTCCTCCTCCTCCTCCCCTCGCCAAAACGTCACGAAGGCGACGTTTCCGCACGGTGCCGAAACGTCATCGTGCCGAAACGTCACCGCGGTTACGCCGACGGCAACGCCGACGCCGACGGCGATGCCGTTGGAGGCGGAAACGGGCGCCTAAGAGCTGCGCTCTAAAAACTGGATGGCAAACATGACAGCCGCCTAAGATCTATTGGCAGTCAGCAGCGGCAGTGGCACCTACTTCTCCGTGCTAACCTGTGTTCACGCCATTACAGTGTCTCGCTGCAAAACGCTGCGTCGGTTCCAGCCAGGAACGGGAGCATCGCCAAAGCCCAAGCGATTGACAGTCATCGACACCGGCATGCCCCCTCGCCACCGCCAAGCAGGGATATAAGAAAAGGGCTTCACGGGACCGCTCACCTATTGGCAGTCAGCAGCGGCAGTGGCACCCACTTCTCCGTGCTAACCTGTGTTCACGCCATTACAGTGTCTCGCTGCAAAACGCTGCGTCAATTCCAGCCAGGAGCGGGAGCATCGCCAAGGCCCAAGCGATTGACAGTCATCGACACCGGCATGCCCCCTCGCCACCGCCAAGCAGGGATATAAGAAAAGAGCTTCACGGGACCGCTCATCTATTGGCAGTCAGCAGCGGCAGTGGCACCCACTTCTCCATTCTAACCTGTGTTCACGCCATTACAGTGTCTCGCTGCAAAACGCTGCGTCGGTTCCAGCCAGGCACGGGAGCATCGCCAATGCCCAAGCGATTGACAGTCATCGACACCGGCATGCCCCCTCGCCACCGCCAAGCAGGGATATAAGAAAAGGGCTTCACGGGGCCACTCATCTATTGGCAGTCAGCAGCGGCAGTGGCACCCACTTCTCCGTGCTTACCTGTGTTCATGCCATTACAGTGTCTCGCTGCAAAACGCTGCGTCGGTTCCAGCCAGGAACGGGAGCATCGCCAAGGCCCAAGCGATTGACGGTCATCGACACCGGCATGCCCCCTCGCCACCGCCAAGCAGGGAAATAAGAAAAGGGCTTCAGGGGACCGCTCATCTATTGGCAGTCAGCAGCGGCAGTGGCACCCACTTCTCCATTCTAACCTGTGTTCACGCCATTACAGTGTCTCGCTACAAAACGCTGCGTCGGTTCCAGCCAGGCACGGGAGCATCGCCAATGCCCAAGCGATTGACAGTCATCGACACCGGCATGCCCCCTCGCCACCGCCAAGCAGGGATATAAGAAAAGGGCTTCACGGGGCCACTCATCTATTGGCAGTCAGCAGCGGCAGTGGCACCCACTTCTCCGTGCTTACCTGTGTTCGTGCCATTACAGTGTCTCGCTGCAAAACGCTGCGTCGGTTCCAGCCAGGAACGGGAGCATCGCCAAGGCCCAAGCGATTGACGGTCATCGACACCGGCATACCCCCTCGCCACCGCCAAGCAGGGAAATAAGAAAAGGGCTTCAGGGGACCGCTCATCTATTCGCAGTCAGCAGTGGCAGTGGCACCCACTTCTCCGTGCTAACCTGTGTTCACGGCATTACAGTGTCTCGCTGCAAAACGCTGCGTCGATTCCAGTCAGGAACGGGAGCATCGCCAAGGCCCTAGCGATTGACAGTCATCGGCACCGGCATGCCCCCTCGCCACCGCCAAGCAGGGAAATAAGAAAAGGGCTTCACGGGACCGCTCATCTATTGGCCGTCAGCAGCAGCAGTGGCACCCACTTCTCCGTGCTAACCTGTGTTCACGCCATTACAGTGTCTCGCTGCAAAACACTGCGTCGGTTCCAGCCAGGAACGGGAGCATCGCCAAGGCCCAAGCGATTGACAGTCATCGACACCGGCATGCCCCCTCGCCACCGCCAAGCAGGGATATAAGAAAAGGGCTTCACGGGACCGCTCATCTATTGGCAGTCAGCAGCGGCAGTGGCACCCACTTCTCCGTGCTAACCTGTGTTCACGCCATTACAGTGTCTCGCTGCAAAACGCTGCGTCGGTTCCAGCCAGGAACGGGAGCATCGCCAAGGCCCAAGCGATTGACAGTCATCGACACCGGCATGCCCCCTCGCCACCGCCAAGCAGGGAAATAAGAAAAGGGCTTCACGGGACCGCTCATCTATTGGCAGTCAGCAGCGGCAGTGGCACCCACTTCTCCGTGCTAATCTGTTGTCACGCCATTACAGTGTCTCGCTGCAAAACACTGCGTCGGTTCCAGCCAGAAACGGGAGCATCGCCAAGGCCCAAGCGATTGACAGTCATCGACACCGGCATGGCCCCTCGCCACCGTCAAGCAGGGATATAAGAAAAGGGCTTCACGGGGCTGCTCATCTATTGGCAGCCAGCAGCGTCAGTGGCACCCACTTCTCCGTGCTAACCTGTGTTCACGCCATTACAGTGTCTCGCTGCAAAACGCTGCGTCGGTTCCAGCCAGAAATGGGAGCATCGCCAAGGCCCAAGCGATTGACAGTCATCGACACCGGCATGCCTCCTCGCCACCGCCAAGCAGGGAAATAAGAAAAGGGCTTCACGGGACCGCTTATCTACTGGCGGTCAGCAGCGGCAGTGGCACCCACTTCTCCGTGCTAACCTGTGTTCACGCCATTACAGTGTCTCGCTGCAAAACGCTGCGTCGGTTCCAGCCAGGAACGGGAGCATCGCCAAGCACCAAGCGATTGACTGTCATCGACACCGGCATGCCCCCTCGCCACCACCAAGCAGGGATATAAGAAAAGGGCTTCACGGGACCGCTCATCTATTGGCAGTCAGCAGCGGCAGTGGCACCCACTTCTCCGTGCTAACCTGTGTTCACGCCATTACAGTGTCTCGCTGCAAAACGCTCCGTCGGTTCCAGCCAGGAACGGGAGCATCGCCAAGGCCCAAGCGATTGACAGTCATCGACACCGGCATGCCCCCTCGCCACCGCCAAGCAGGGATATAAGAAAAGGGCTTCACGGGACCGCTCATCTATTGGCAGTCAGCAGCGGCAGTGGCACCCACTTCTCCGTGCTAACCTGTGTTTACGCCATTACAGTCTCTCGCTGCCAAACGCTGCGTCGGTTCCAGCCAGGAACGGGAGCATCGCCAAGCACCAAGCGATTGACAGTCATCGACACCGGCATGCCCCCTCGCCACCGCCAAGCAGGGATATAAGAAAAGGGCTTCACGGGACCGCTCATCTATTGGCAGTCAGCAGCGGCAGTGGCACCCACTTCTCCGTGCTAACCTGTGTTCACGTCATTACAGTGTCTCGCTGCAAAACGCTCCGTCGGTTCCAGCCAGGAACGAAAGCATCGCCAAGGCCCAAGCGATTGACAGTCATCGACACCGGCATGCCCCCTCGCCACCGCCAAGCAGGGATATAAGAAAAGGGCTTCACGGGACCGCTCATCTATTGGCAGTCAGCAGCGGCAGTGGCACCCACTTCTCCGTGCTAACCTGTGTTCACGCCATTACAGTCTCTCGCTGCAAAACGCTGCGTCGGTTCCAGCCAGGAACGGGAGCATCGCCAAGCACCAAGCGATTGACAGTCACCGACACCGGCATGCCCCCTCGCCACCGCCAAGCAGGGATAAAAGAAAAGGGCTTCACGGGGCCGCTCATCTATTGGCAGTCAGCAGCGGCAGTGGCACCCACTTCTCCGTTCTAACCTGTGTTCACGCCATTACAGTGTCTCGCTGCAAAACGCTGCGTCGGTTCCAGCCAGGAACGGGAGCATCGCCAAGGCCCAAGCGATTGACAGTCATCGACACGGGCATGCTCCCTCGCCACCGCCAAGCAGGGATATAAGAAAAGGGCTTCACGGGACCGCTCATCTATTGGCAGTCAGCAGCGGCAGTGGCACCCACTTCTCCGTGCTAACCTGTGTTCACGTCATTACAGTGTCTCGCTGCAAAACGCTCCGTCGGTTCCAGCCAGGAACGGGAGCATCGCCAAGGCCCAAGCGATTGACAGTCATCGACACCGGCATGCCCCCTCGCCACCGCCAAGCAGGGATATAAGAAAAGGGCTTCACGGGACCGCTCATCTATTGGCAGTCAGCAGCGGCAGTGGCACCCACTTCTCCGTGCTAACCTGTGTTCACGCCATTACAGTCTCTCGCTGCAAAACGCTGCGTCGGTTCCAGCCAGGAACGGGAGCATCGCCAAGCACCAAGCGATTGACAGTCACCGACACCGGCATGCCCCCTCGCCACCGCCAAGCAGGGATAAAAGAAAAGGGCTTCACGGGGCCGCTCATCTATTGGCAGTCAGCAGCGGCAGTGGCACCCACTTCTCCGTTCTAACCTGTGTTCACGCCATTACAGTGTCTCGCTGCAAAACGCTGCGTCGGTTCCAGCCAGGAACGGGAGCATCGCCAAGGCCCAAGCGATTGACAGTCATCTTCACGGGCATGCCCCCTCGCCACCGCCAAGCAGGGAAATAAGAAAAGGGCTTCACGGGACCGCTCATCTATTGGCAGTCAGCAGCGGCAGTGCCACCCACTTCTCCGTGCTAACCTGTGTTCACGCCATTACAGTGTCTCGCTGCAAAACGCTGCGTCGGTTCCAGCCAGGAACGGGAGCATCGCCAAGCACCAAGCGATTGACAGTCATCAACACCGGCATGCCCCCTCGCCACCGCCAAGCAGGGATATTCGCGACTCCAGCAAAACGGACGCCACCAAGCGGGAAAACCGGGAACCAGCCGGTCCAGGTCGCTCCGCGCCCCTCCGCGTCTCTGGTGGCTTTCGCGGACACGTGTTGTCGGCGCGATGGCGAACAGTGTAATTTCACGAAGGTCCGAAAATTTCTTGAGTTTGCCCGAGTGCTCATTAGTGCGGTGAAGCCTCAGTAGATTGTTTCCTTCCACTACGTGTTTTCAATTTCTTGGATGGGGAGGAATCGCGGAAAAACGTTTTGATTTCTTGTCTGTTTCGAATCACATTCAAAGTGACGACTGCTGTGTAACTGATAAGGGGTTTCTTTATAAGGATGTAGAACAGTGGGAGGACGACAGACGAGGCATTGCACTGGAGGGAACAAAGTTTGAGCCACCCACGCCGGTCGGTCCGTTGGCTAGTCATCTTGCAATTGGCTGCTTTTCGCCGAAAAATCCTCTGGACCACTCTGAAGGAGTTGGGCTGATTTCGCAATTATTTGATTCAGGAAAGCCTGCTCGCTGCAAATGATGAATGAGGGAAATTATCTGTTTTTCAAAAGGTGGGGGACGCGTCTCGCAACGTTAGAAGCTGTCACGACATTATGATCTATTGCGCCTTCAATATTTATATTATACCCCCGTCGAATTAAGCCAGCAGCAGTATACGTCTACATTGCTCAGGTTGACTGGCCACAAAAATACTAATTTTTTCCGTTCAAAATTCGAAGTCAAGTTCAATGCAGAGAGGTTCTGCGTGAATCTTCAACGAAGACTCTCTTCAGTTTGTCCGCATTCGTCTCCGTGCTACCGGCTAGAACCATTTCGCTAAGTTTAACTTAGTATTTCTCTGTCTGTCAGATATACTTCTATTCAGCAGTTCACCTAATAGCTAATTAACTAAGCTCATAATTCAAACCGAAGAATATACTAATATCGCTTTAGTGGGACCCCCACAGTACGTAACATAGTACAGAACCCGCTCGTCAAAATGACTTTTCGATTGCTACTAAAACCTGAATATAAATACGAGTATCAGCTGCTTAGTGGGGCGCCGGCGGGTTAACATGCTCCTTGGCTCGAGAAGCGTTTGCTTAATTTTCGTAATTTTCCTACAGCCTGTGTTGTTGACCGAGCAGACGACTGAAGCTGTTACGCACAAAAGCCCGATTTCGCGGTCAAATAAGTCGCATGGTCGAGGCATCCGAGTTGCCTGAAAATTACTGTTGGTGGGAGAATTCTGCAGTCAGTGCCGCTTTCCTTAGATGATCAAAACTGATTAGTATATTACCGTCTCTCCAGAGCCCATAGTTTCGGTTTTGAACGAAATCTCCAAAACGAAAGTTTGACATGAAAAGAACAAAAAATACAGATGGGAAACGAAACTATGCTCTGCAAGTTTATGTGCACCGGCTACACTTAACCGTCTCAGTTCAAATACCTATAAAATTGGGCATTAAACAAAAGAAAATCTGTTAAATTGAACGCGCCACCTGTTCAGGCGGCCCGGCCAAGCCGCCGCGACCTGGACTCAGCCGCCATGTTTGTTTGGTGGTGGCGCCCCCTATAGGTCGCTGGAGTCGCGAATAAGAAAAGGGCTTCACGGGACCGCTCATCTATTGGCAGTCAGCAGCGGCAGTGGCACCCACTTCTCCGTGCTAACCTGTGTTCACGCCATTACAGTGTCTCGCTGCAAAACGCTGCGTCGGTTCCAGCCAGAAACGGGAGCATCGCCAAGCACCAAGCGATTGACAGTCATCGACACCGGCATGCCCCCTCGCCACCGCCAAGCAGGGATATAAGAAAAGGGCTTCACGGGACCGCTCATCTATTGGCAGTCAGCAGCGGCAGTGGCACCGACTTCTCCGTGCTAACCTGTGTTCACGCCATTACAGTGTCTCGCTGCAAAACGCTGCGTCGGTTCCAGCCAGGAACGGGAGCATCGCCAAGGCCCAAGCGATTGACAGTCATCGACACCGGCATGCCCCCTCGCCACCGCCAAGCACGGATATAAGAATAGGGCTCCACGGGGCCGCTCATCTATTGGCAGTCAGCAGCGGCAGTGGCACCCACTTCTCCGTGCTAACCTGTGTTCACGCCATTATGTGTCTCGCTGCAAAACGCTGCGTCGGTTCCAGCCAGGAACGGGAGCATCGCCAAGCGCCAAGCGATTGACAGTCATCAACACCGGCATGCCCCCTCGCCACCGCCAAGCAGGGATATAAGAAAAAGGCTTCACGGGACCGCTCATCTATTGGCAGTCAGCAGCGGCAGTGGCACCCACTTCTCCGTGCTAACCTGTGTTCACGCCATTACAGTGTCTCGCTGCAAAACGCTGCGTCGGTTCCAGCCAGGAACGGGAGCATCGCCAAGGCCCAAGCGATTGACAGTCATCGACACCGGCATGCCCCCTCGCCACCGCCAAGCACGGATATAAGAATAGGGCTCCACGGGGCCGCTCATCTATTGGCAGTCAGCAGCGGCAGTGGCACCCACTTCTCCGTGCTAACCTGTGTTCACGCCATTATGTGTCTCGCTGCAAAACGCTGCGTCGGTTCCTGCCAGGAACGGTAGCATCGCCAAGGCCCAAGCGATTGACAGTCATCGACACCGGCATGCCCCCTCGCCACCGCCAAGCAGGGAAATAAGAAAAGGGCTTCACGGGACCGCTCATCTATTGGCAGTCAACAGCGGCAGTGGCACCCACTTCTCCGTGCTAACCTGTGTTCATGCCATTACAGTGTCTCGCTGCAAAACGCTGCGTCGGTTCCAGCCAGGAACGGGAGCATCGCCAAGGCCCAAGCGATTGACAGTCATCGACACCGGCATGCCCCCTCGCCACCGCCAAGCAAGGATATAAGAAAAGGGCTTCACGGGGCCGCTCATCTATTGGCAGTCAGCAGCGGCAGTGGCACCCACTTCTCCGTGCTAACCTGTGTTCACGCCATTACAGTGTCTCGCTGCAAAACGCTGCGTCGGTTCCAGCCAGGAACGGGAGCATCGCCAAGGCCCAAGCGATTGACAGTCATTGACACCGGCATGCCCCCTCGCCACCGCCAAGAAGGGATATAAGAAAACGGCTTCACGGGACCGCTCATCTATTGGCAGTCAGCAGCGGCAGTGGCACCTACTTCTCCGTGCTAACCTGTGTTCACGCCATTACAGGTTGGTGCTCCCGATTTGACTATTTTCGATCATTCTGCGGTTGTTGCTACTGCCGCTGCTGCCATTTCTAGTGCCTTCGAGTGTACTGTTGTTGAATACTATGTCCTGGGATGACGCCGATGAGTGTATATCCTGCCACACGACACTTCCCGAGGACGGTTCGTTTTTACCTTGTGTTGAATGCAAGTTTAGTTATCACTTTGGTGATTGTTCTGAAACCAAAACAACTAAGGCAAAGAACGCAGCCGCCAAAAATCCTTGGGTATGCCCAACTTGCAAGATCACTAAAACGAGAGGAGGACAGGCACCGGAAAAATCAAAACAGAGTAAAGAAACTAAAGATCACGAAGAAGGAAACATGCTGGTGGAAATAAACAAAAAAACTTGCTGCACTTATGGAAATGAAAGGCACTGTAGAGAACATTGAAAAAAAGTACAGGATGTGTCAGACAAGTATGATGGGCTACTTGCTGAGATGCGCAGTCAAAGACAAGAAATAACAGACCTTAAGGAACGCATACAAAAGGTAGTAAACACTGATAATGAAGAAACAAAACAGCTGAAGCGAAAAGTTAATGACCTCGAACAATACAACAGGCTACAAAACCTTGAAATTCACGGCCTCCAATATTCGGTGAATGAGAATTTACTGCAGAAGCTGAACGACCTAGCCTTAGAGCTCGACCTACCGCCACTAACTGAACAAGAAGTGGAAGGACTACACAGGTTGCCAACAAAGCCCGAAAGAACACCAGCTGTGCTGATTTGTTTTTCTACGCGAGCAACAAGAGACCGTTGGCTTCAGAAAAGAGGTCAGCTTCGGGGAAACGGGGCGCAATTCTATGAAAATCTGACGGCACAGAACAAAAGGCTACTGTGGCTGGCGAAGACTGAGGCCAAAGAAAAGGGCTATCAGTACACATGGCAGAAGAACGGACGGATATATGTAAGAAAGAAGACTGGTGATAGTGCTATCAGGATCAACAGCGAAGACGAACTGACAAAGATACGTTGAAGACTGAAACCTTTTTCTTTTTTTCTTCTTTTTTACTTTCTTACTAATGGAAAAGTCATCCACTGATTGCTGTTATTACAACTGTGAAACATTAAATAAACTTATGAGAAATAACGCACTAGAAAACAAGCGAAAAATGTCCTTATTTCACCTGAATGCAAGAAGCCTTAGAAATAAAATGACGTAATTTAACTGTTCATGAATATGCTGAATCATGACTTTGACATTTTGGAATTTACGGGAACGTCGTTTACTGGGATTGGCGATGCTGTTAGCTTCAACAATTATACCTGCGTGGGAATTTATCGTGAAAACCGGAAAGGGAGTGGGGTGTCGCTATATTTTCGTGACGGCCTAACATATGAAATTGTTTCAGAGTTCACGTGTGTCAACTATAATTATGAATCGTTAGTTGCCAAATGCTGTAAAATGGTTGTGGTTGCAATATACAGACCACCATGTGGATCATTGCAAGTTTTTCTTGATTTTATTACACAATTAGTAGATTATATTACATTCAATAACTTGAAAATTGTCATAGTAGGCGACTTAAACGTAGATCTGTTGTCTGAAGACCCCTAAAAGGTTGAACTTCTTGAAATAATGCAGTCTTCCGGTTGTGAAAGCTTGATTAATTTGCCTACTAGGATAACATCACATACATAAACGTTAATTGATCTTTGTATTACCAACTGCCAAACTGATGACGCGTATGCGGGTGTATTTTCAGTTGATTTAAGTGACCATTTTCCTATATTCTGTTTTATACACTACGACTACTCAGGAAACAAGAGATCAAACCCACGTGAGAGCATAGCATACCGCGACACGAGTAACCAAAATACTAAAAAATTTTACACTCTCGTTTCAAGTGATAACTGGGACGACGTTTTATCCGAACTGGACTCTGATAAGGCATACGAGAACTTTGTAGCCAAGATAAGAGGACATTATGACACAGCGTTCCCTCTAGTTCATTACAGGAAGCACTATAAATCAAAGAAACGATGGATTACCACCGAATTATACAAGAGAATAACAAAGAGAAACAAGATCTTCGATAAGTTCATAAAAACTAAAGACTTTGAAGTCCTAGCCGAGTACAGAAAAGTGCGCAATAAACTAGATGCAGATCTAAAGAAAGCAAAAATCAGGTATCACACAAATAAATTTTTATCTGTCCAAGATAGCCCTGAAAAAATATGGAGTATAGCTAAAGAGTAAAGACCTACTATCGTCAGTTCCCAAAGTCATTCCAAACGAACTAACAATTGAAGGTAAGACCGGTATTCGCACGAGTCACTGGCTGAAAAGTTTAATTCCCATTTTTTGACTGCTGGCGCTAGTGCTCCTTCAGTAACTCACAGCGATCTCTATAAAACTTTTATTAATATGAATCAAACGAACTCTATTTTTATGGCACCAACCACTGACATCGAGATCAGAAACATAATTATCTCATTAAAAAACAACACCGCGTCAGGCTTTGAAGACCTGACTGTAGCTCCCATCAAAGCAATAAACGACCTGATATGTTATCCTTTTGCTCATATATGTAATAGAATCCTTGAAACAGGCATATTTCCTCATAAAATGAAAATAGCTAGGGTGTGTGCCATTTATAAAGGAGGTGAGCTAAGTAATCTAAGTAACTATCGGCCAATTTCGATACTGCCATTATTTTGAAAAGTCGCTGAAAAAGTGATAAACAGTAGGTTTCCTAAATATATTTTTGACAAAAACATCATAAGGCCTTGTCAATATGAATTCCAGAAAGGAAAATCCACAGAATCGGCTTTGTTGAACATAAAGGAAGAAATAATAAGTAATATGGAGTCTCGCCTTTACACACTCGGTATATTTTTACATTTTCGCAAAGCGTTCGATTCTATAAAACATGACATTCTTATAGGAAAGTTACCACGGTATGGAGTAAGGGGAATCGCCCCTAACCTTATCAAAAACTATTTATTAGATAGAACTCAATTTACTGTCCTGAATGGTTTTAGATCGCAGATTTCCCGCATACAGTACGGTGTTCCACAAGGTTCCATCCTTGGACCTTTGTTATTTCTAATATATATAAATGATATTGTTAGCGTGCCGCTTACTCCCTATATTATATTGTATGCTGATGATACTGACGTGTTCTTTTCCGGAGATAATCTGCAAGAGCTTGAAAAAACTGCAAATAGCTGGCTTAATGAACTATCTGTATGGTTAGAGTCAAATCAGCTAGAACTAAACACAAAGAAAACAAAATATGTAGTATTTAGATCAAAGAACAAACCATTACACTATAAACCACATATCCACGTTCTAAATTGAACAATAGAGTCTACTAGGGCACACAAAGTTCTTGGAGTATGGTTTGAGGAGTTTTTAGGTTGGACTATTCATGTAAATAACTTAAGATGTAACATTTCACGTTCAATTGGATTGCTGCACAAGCTAAGGGAATTACTACTGTGGGATTCGACTTGCCTTACTGCACCACGAGGTCGATCCCACTCCGTAGCTCGATGATGAGGACTGCTACGGCCGGGTCCGTCCGGAGGCTGCCGTGGACTCCGAGGAGAGGAATCACTCCGAAACAAAAAGATACTGAAGACGCGGGTTTATTTGGCTGCTGTGCCACCACGCTGTGCCCGTCGGCAAAACTAATAAAAGAAAAGAACGGAAAAAGGTCGGCGCTGTCGCATTAGACAGATTCACCTGGAGGGGGCCCACGCTGCCGCATTAGGCAGATTCGTGGAAAGGGGAAAGCTCCAAAAAGAACGAGGCTCCGTGGCCCAGAGCCTTCCCCGACGAGAGCCAGGGCCGCCGTTCGCGGCCGCTTATCTAGCCAGTGGAAAGTGGACGCGCCCGGGGTAGGTAGTGTGGCTTATCCCGCAGATGGGCCGCGTCCACAATCATTTCCAAAGGGTGCGCCGGAGGCACTTTCACCCAAAAGGGCGAGGGAAGACACGCCCTCTTCGAGGAATGCGGCCTTACCCCCGTATCCGGGATGACGTCGCCATAACGCTCCCACGGCCTGCTTGTGCTAGGCCTAGATAGGGAGACGGGAAACACGTGGTCCCCACACTCCTCCCCCCTTAAGGCTAAGGTAGGACTAAAAACAAAATTTGCCTACCGACTCTCAAACAAAAAGGAACGAAACCGAAAAAAACTACCGCGTCCGGTACCGACCCCCACATGCTGGGGCTGACAAATAAAATATCTTCAGGGACGCCCCCGGCGCTGGAGTCCGTGGCTCACCATGGCGCAGGGGCAGGACGATGTCTGGCCGAAGTCCAGGAATGACGACGACGGAGCGTCTCCAGACGACGCGCCCCGTCGTTGGCGTCGGCACGAGCGCCCACCCGCAGTGCAGGTGGCTTGCAGACGGGGTCCAGGCATCGGGACGGGAATCCGCAGGTTGGGGGCAGCAGCAGGATCGCCGTGACGACGAACACTCAAAGCCATGAATGGCAGCGAAGCCCCAGCTCCAGGTTCCCAGGGTTGGAGACGGAACCAGGCAGCAGGAGGACACGTGACGCCATCTTGATCACAGCGGAAGTGACCAAGTCTTTCGGGCCGGCAGGGGGACAGGCAGCCCCGGCGATAATGACGCCGCCCCGGCATTGTTGTCCTCCTCGTGGGCCGCGCCATGACTCACACCCGCCTGGTACTGGAATGCAACCTGCGCTCTGCCTCCCTTTCCCGTTTCTTTCCCCAAGAAACCTCGGAAATTCCGAGCAAGGTCGAGCCGTCCAACTGAGGACACTCGACCAATCCCTGGGTGCTCAAGGACCCAGAGATAAAAAAAAAAGCAAAAGGCAGAGACAAGGGTGTCTTTTCTGCCGTGAGTCACGTGCATCGCACTGGCTCGGCTTGCGAAGTTATTGTGAAAATAGTTCCACGACTCCGCTTAATGTGAACACGGATGTCCACATACCAAGCTGACTCGCGTCACCCTGGACAATGGATTTGTTGGTGACTATTCGAAAAGGCAAAGTTCTTTGTAGCTGCTTTTGCTAACGATGCCTAATCGCTTCGATTTGCGGGCACAATGAAATGTCAAATGCGCCACCCTGTCCTTTCTTGATATTGAAACGATGCAGGGCTGCAATCGGGCAGGCTCGCCAACGTTGTTATTTTCCAAACATGTTAGCTTTTACCTCAGGCTAAAATACCAATTCCTGTGGCCAGGTATAGCACAGCGACCTAACTTCGAAAAGTCTTGGAGCCGCGTGCTGCCCTGGCCAACGCGAACTAGGAGAGCACCGAATGCAACTTCCAGCCGCGCAGGACAGCCACCTTGAACTGCAATGTTCGTAGAGGCCAAGCGCCGTAGCACGAGTTTATCCGCATCAGCAAGAACAGAAACCGATCCCAAATAAAAACCCCGTGCCAACAGCAATACGAGACTGTTCACGGCACACACGTCGGCAACAACACGAGTTGCTCGACACGGCGGGTACGCTGCCCGGCTGCCAAAGCCCGTCTGCAACAAAACAAGTTGCTTAGCGACGTTAGTGGCAAGCGTACCGCCCGGCGGACGCACCGCCCGACTCCGCAGAGTCCGCGAAAGTATTTACAACTATTCACATATTTACACCCCGGATCGTTCTGCTGAGCATCAAAAACTCGTCGGTGCTACGGTCGATTCCCAACGAACACCCCGAGTGCCGTGGTTCACGATATCGTCCAGTGACCGCATGGCGGTCACCTTATGACACGCAATTACGTCGCGGTTCCTACCACGTTTTCGGGATGCTGTTCAACCTCCTGCGCTTGTCCGGTAGCGCTGGTTAAACGTCTCCCAAACTCCGCAACGTTTTCGACGTCGCTTTTTTTTTTTTTTCGGAGTCACAGGTTCCTAACGATGTCGGTACGTGCGACGCTCATTGACTCTTGCCGGAATCAATCGCGGGTGATCGGGAAATCTTTAAAGTTAGTTTACCGAAAACCGTTCTGACGCCAATCCTGTTCCCTCGATGGGGACGGAAAGGCTTGGGAACAAAATGAAAGGACTCACTCAGTAGTTCTCCGTGGATGGTCGATCTCGCTTCTGGATCCGGGAAGGTCCCGCCGTCGACGTGTTGACTGCTGGTCCGTTGTCGCAGCGTAGAGGGGCACCATCGGCGCTCTCCGTACGCGCGCTGCGTATTCCAGCAGTGGGAGAATGCAGGCACAGCGCATTTTCTCGCTCCGAGATACGCTTTTAGTTTCTGCGCTGACGGGGTGTCCACTTTGGGTGGGCCCCGCGAGCCGCCTCGAAGGCAAAAAGCTGCACTTGCTACTTGTTGCGTCACCGTACTTTGTTCGAAAACGGGGTTGACCCCGAAAAACGCAGGTGCGCTCTCCCCAGCGAAGTAGGCTGGCGTCGTCCCGAAAGGGAATGCCTCGGACGCATTCCGGGCGTTGAGTCACCTCCGTGTGGGAGGGCGTTCGGCCGAGACACTTATTCATTGTCTCTTTGCGTGGCTGACGCGGCCACGAAGCCGTTGAGTGGCATCGGGTGTCGGGCGTTCGCCTCTCCCTTTGTCCACCTGTTTGATCCTTGACCGGAAATTGGCGTGGTTCGCTGTCATTGCGAAAGTGCTGCTGTGTGTGCAGTTGCCGGACAGGCCGCACGTTGGGGCGCCAAATGTGGGATTCGACTTGCCTTACTGCACCACGAGGTCGATCCCACTCCGTAGCTCGATGATGAGGACTGCTACGGCCGGGTCCGTCCGGAGGCTGCCGTGGACTCCGAGGAGAGGAATCACTCCGAAACAAAAAGATACTGAAGACGCGGGTTTATTTGGCTGCTGTGCCACCACGCTGTGCCCGTCGGCAAAACTAATAAAAGAAAAGAACGGAAAAAGGTCGGCGCTGTCGCATTAGACAGATTCACCTGGAGGGGCCCACGCTGCCGCATTAGGCAGATTCGTGGAAAGGGGAAAGCTCCAAAAAGAACGAGGCTCCGTGGCCCAGAGCCTTCCCCGACGAGAGCCAGGGCCGCCGTTCGCGGCCGCTTATCTAGCCAGTGGAAAGTGGACGCGCCCGGGGTAGGTAGTGTGGCTTATCCCGCAGATGGGCCGCGTCCACAATCATTTCCAAAGGGTGCGCCGGAGGCACTTTCACCCAAAAGGGCGAGGGAAGACACGCCCTCTTCGAGGAATGCGGCCTTACCCCCGTATCCGGGATGACGTCGCCATAACGCTCCCACGGCCTGCTTGTGCTAGGCCTAGATAGGGAGACGGGAAACACGTGGTCCCCACACTACCTAACTGGCTCAAACTAAACCTGTACTACGCTCTTTTATATTCTCGGTTACAATATTGTCTTTTAGTGTGGGGCACAACAACGAAAACGAACACTGAGAAAATATTCCTTTTACAAAAGAAGGCTGTAAGAATTATTGACAATTTAGGCTACATCGAACATACAGCATCCTCATTCGAAAAATATAAGTTACTACCAATAGAACATGTCCTCTCTCATAAATTGGCAATCGTAATTTTTGATCAGATCAAGCATGATGAGGCACATTTCCTCGATACTTATCTTCATAAACCTGCGGAATACGATCTTAGGCGTACCAATTATACAAAACCAAATGTTAGAACTAACTATGGAACTCATAAACTAGATTACCAAATTCCTAACCTACTAAATAAACACCCAAGCATTGTGCAAATAGCACAGCAGTGTAGAACAATCCACCCGTTCAGGAAAAAGTTAGAGCATATTTCCTTGAAGCTGATCGCCTACCTTAGATTATTTAATGTGGCTTTTATGTGTTCTTATTGCAAATATAGTGCCTTTAATATGTCCTTCTTTCATGGTGTTATGAAGTGTTGTGATGTGTTAATATCAGACGTGCGTTGGATGATTTTGTTGATAATGACGATGTTAATGTCAATGAATACAGTTTTCTCTGGTTTTTGTTTCATGATTTTTTTTTTAGTTTGTTTCTTTTTTATTTTTATTGTGACGCATTGCTTATGTTTACATGGAATGTATTGATTGGAATGGTTTACTGATGCCTATGTTTATTTCAATCTTGTTGCTAAATTATTGTATGCTGTCTCTGTTGACTGCTATGGGCAGGGGAGGGGGGGAGGGGGGGCTAGCGGCCTCGTCAGAGGGCTTTTTTGCCTTCTTTTGCTGCAGCCCCCCAGACATATGTATGACACATGTATGTCTGAAATAAACTATTCTATTATTATTATTATTATGTGGCAGTTTCGATAATCTGATGAGTATAGCATCGCTTACTCACCTTTAGGCAAAAAAAAGTAAGTAAATACAAGGCTCTTATTGGCGCACGCTTCCACTGTCACGCTGTTTCTCTTGGTGAAGGAAGATCAAGGATCACTTAGTGCCTACTTGATGTTGAAGAGAAGTGCTGCAACGTGACTGCAGAATTCCCCAACTCTAGAAGGAAATACATCTTACAATAAAACTTCAAGTAAAAGGCACAAAGCAGGCCTTAAGCTGAGAACACTATATAGGATGTTTCAAGTCACCAGGCTCGATCTAAAATGGACCGTAAAAATCGACGCCTGCATGTAGCCATCTAAACTTTTCGTCGAAGATGAATTTCGCAGGTCGGTATTTTCTTGTAAAATTACAAAGCGTTGTTCTCTTTCTGTAAAACATAACACGAAGAAACTTTCCAGGGTCTACAGCGGGCGGCCACCCAGACGACCAATTCCAGTAGCAGGGTGTGTTTGGCGTTCGTATTGATAGATGGCGTCGGAAGCAGCGCCTCTGAAGGTGCAGCCGACCAGCGATAGATAGCAGACGACACGCAGACGAAATCCGTTGGCAGCAAAAGCGCCGCCGTTATGCAGACGTGTTTTTTTTTTACTTTATGCTCTGCTTTTATTGTTCGCATTTATTTTAAAGCGCAGCTTTTAGGGCGCCCATTTCCGGCCTGAGCAGCGTCGCCGTCGCCGTAGCCGCGCGGTGCATTATGGGACGCGTGACGTCACTTATGACGTCATCGGCATCCACATTGTCATCGTCCCTGATGACGTCATCAGTGACGTCACTGATGACGTCATCGACATCCGCATCGTCATCGTCACTGATGACGTCATCAGTGACGTCATCGGCATCCGCATCGTTATCGTCATCATCACTAATGACATCATCAGTGACGTCACTGATGACGTCGTCATCGTTCCTTATACGATACGATACGATACGAACTTTATTTTTCACCACAAATACAAGTGGTGAATGGGAGGCCGAAGAAAAAGCTGCACAAATGCAGCTTGACGAGGCTCCGGGCCCCCCATTCAGCAGCTACGACGGAGTACATACAATACACTGGTCAAAAAATAAAAAATAAAATAAACAAATTGAATATGTGGCTGTTGGACAATTGCACAATATCAATGTTTTTAACAAAATATTCGTTCAGAATAGACGGTAAAGCATAACTTATTTTTTGTTTTCCATAGTTTGTCCTACATTTCGGAATTTGCCAGGGCTGGTGATTTCTCGATGAATAATAATCACTTGTTTCTTTTAAATCAGAGAGTTGAAGATATACATTTGAGCGTCCTAATGTCGCATATTTATATGCCATCGTTAAACGATAGTTATAGAATGGGTGAATATTAATAATCTTGTATGACAGGGAATCCGTATGATGTATGTAGGGAACGTTACCTATTATTCTTAGCACTTTTTTGCAATAAGTGTATTATATGCAAGCTTGAGAAAGACGTGTTACCCCAGTTAAGGGTGCAGTAACATAAATGAGAATAAAATAAGGAATTGTACGAAACCTTTTTTACGCTGGATGGAAGAACGTGCCTATGCTTATTTGTAATTCCTGCGGCTCTGCCTAATTTAGAGCAGAGATGTTTTACGTGATTTGTCCAGAGCATGTCTTCGGAAAAAATGTATCCGGAGTTTTTATGCTATTTAGAAATTCAATGTATAAAGACCCGAAATGAAGAGGAGTGTAAACTCGATTACTTGAGCCGCGTGGGCGAAACATTATTGCTTTTGTTTTCGAAGTATTTATAGTTAAGCAATTGGACTGAGGCCATACTTCTAACTTTGAAAGAAATGCGTTAGCTTTATTTATGAGGGCCTCTTCGGATATATCAGTAAAAAGAGATACTCGTGTCATCCGCATACCCGAAGGAAAAATCCATCAATGTAACCCTGTTTGGCAGTCAATGTTTTCTAGTGGACCGCTGACTGTGCCTGACTGTACGTCAAGCATGTGTGATTGGCCAACAAGTTACTCTGACCGACAGTCAAACTCCAGTCAGACTCCACTCGTCGGTTTTCTGATGGTTTCCTGGTGGCAGTCGGCCGCCGTGAAATGCCATCAAAATGTCTTGGTGGCGATTCTGATTGTGCATCCACTGTCTCTGACTGTACGTCGAAAAGCTTTGACGTGCAGACAGACGTACGGTCAAAGGACGTAAAGTTCGTTCGGATACCACTATTTCGTCAAATCTATGAATACGAAAAATAATCTATGCACAAGAAAACGATTGCGGGATGTGAGCCCATAAAACCGCTGATGTTAGAGATATGACACGCTGCCGACCGACAGCCTTGATCAGAAGCCCTCCGAAACGCCGCCGAACACGCCACTTCGCTTCGCCCATAGAGGCTTCGCCGCTTCGCCGAGCTTTCATGAACAATCGCTCTCGACTCGTTTTGTTTACCCGCTTGCTCCAACCTGTCGATCCTGCCCGGGCTCTACAATGTCTTATGTTTTAGTAGAATTTCTACTCGACAAGACCCAGCCTGTTGTGAGTTCCGACGATGTAAGGGACTTTAGCGGTGTAGTTGAAGACGACAAGGTGTACCAGGTCTACTGGGCCGGAGACGCGCGAACAAAAGGATCGTTCTACGACGCGAAAGTACTCTACATGGCAGGTGAGTAGAACTGAAGTACGGCGAGTGATGTACGAGTGCTTTGCATGACATGCTCAAAGCTTAACTGCATTTGCAGCCGAAGCATCTCGTATAAACCTAACGGTCAAATCGAGTCTCCAAAGCGGTGGCATAGCATAGGGGTTAAGGTGGCCGATTTGTACGCAAGTGGTCGCGGGTTCGATCCGCGGCGGTTGTGCTTTTCTTTTTTTTTTCTCGAACATTTTGTTTTATCGAGGCATTTCGCGATATTTATGAGTGCGTATAGCTTTAATCTTATATAAATGCTGCCCTTGTTGATGAAATTCCATTGGCAGTGGCAGTCAGACGTCATCTGATGATCCATCACATTCCACCAAGGCTGCTGACTGGCAGTCAGTGCCCCAAATTACGTATCTTGATGGAATTTTCAATAGGGTAGATTATATATTTACAGTTTGAATCAATGTTCACAATATCATTAATATACAACAAAAAAAAAAGAAATGGTCCTAGAATACTTCCTTGGGGCACTCCAGCTGATGTGGTTAATGGAATTGATTTCTCATTGATTTGCACAAACTGGGTACGATATTCTAAATAAAATTTAATTAGAGCATGAGGAAGATCACGAATGCCGTAAGCATATAGTTTATCTAACAAAATGGAATGATTTATACAGTCAAACGCTTTGCTGAAGTCTAAAAATATCGCAAGCATTCAGGCTTTTTCTATGGAATTCTAAAGTATTTCTTCTTTTTGAACCAATAACGCTGTTTCGGTTAACCTATTCTTTCGAAATCCAAATTGACAATCAGTAAATATAGAGTGCTTATCACAAAAGTTAACAACACCAGAGTGAATTATTTTTTCTAGACTTTTTGAGAACACTGGAAGTATAGATATAGGACAATAGTTCCCTAGTTCATTTTTTTTACCTGCTTTAAACAACGCTAAAACTTTTGCAGTTCGCATTTTTTGGGGAAAAGTGCCAAACAATATTGCGAGGTTGAATATGTATGTTAGACAGGGAGCAATGATATCTATCACATACTTGATAGGTTTAATTTGCAAGTTATCGGCATCACGACTGTGATTATTATTAAGAGACAAAATAGAAGAACAAACCTCAGTTTCATCAGTAGGGTAGATAAATAGTGAATCCGAGATTGACGAAATGTGATCTGACACTTTAGGATTATAAGAGCTATTTGCTATATTCACGAAATAGCTGTTAAATGCATTTGCCAAATTCAAACCACTCAATATTTCGCCGTTATGGTTTCTGTTTTCAATTTTGTTTGATTTATAGGACATATTAAGAACACTGTTTACACGTTTCCTCAATAAATCTGCTTTCTTAGGCACTCTAAATAAAATAGATTAGAGTAATAGGGTTTTTTCGACTTTCTAATTTTCCTAGTTAATTGATTTCTTTATTTTTTTAATTGTTCAAGTGCCGTTTTTTCACGAGTTGCAAGAAATATTTGATAAAGTTGATATTTTCTACGTGTCTGCATAAAAAGTGTAGGGGTTATCCATGGCTTTCGTCCCTTTCTGTCAAGTTTAATGGTTTTATCTGGGAAACAGTAAAAAAAAGCTGCTTAAACGTTTTAATAAACGTGTTTTATGCGCTATCTACGTCATCAAAATGGAATACATCTTCCCAATCTGTAGTCATTAATTTCTGCCTAAATGTATCTAGAGTAGCTTGGGTAATGTTTTGAACAGTCACTGATGACGTGATCAGTGACGTCACTGATGACGTCATCAGCATCGGCATCCGCATCGCCATCGTCATTGTCACTGATGACGTCACTAGTGAGGATGACGTAATCAGTGACGTCACTGGTGACATCGTCACGTGACCTCATGGGGCCACGTGACCCCCGTGAGGTCACGTGACCCTCGTGACGTGACGGCGACGCCGCTCGGAGGGAGGGGTAGCAGAAAGGACGAGGAGGTGAGGATGAGAGAGGAAGGATATACGTTCCAGACGGTACTCTTCCGCTCCTCCTCCTCAAGAGCTACGCTCGAATTCGGCATTGCAGGGAGGTGTAAACGGCTTTCATTTTTTTACCAAAGGTAGATTTCAAAAAGATTATATTCATTTTAATAAACCACGGTGATCGCGAGCCGTCGCGATAAGGAGGTAGCGCCATCTATCAATACGAACGCCAAACGCACCCTGCGACAGCACCCCTGTCGTCTGCGTCGCTGTCCACCGTAGACCCTGGCAAGTTTCTTGGTCTTATGTTTTACAGAAAGAGAGCTACGCTTTGTAATTTCACGAGAAAAAAAACGACCTGTGAATTACACCTTGGACGAAAAGTTTATATGGCTACGTTCAGACGTCGATTTTTACGGCCCATTTTAGATCGAGCCTGGTGACTTGAACCACCCTATATATACATAAAAGGTTAGAAGCCACATGAACTACGGCATCGGCCACTAGTGAACATTTGCAACTGACCGAAACATGAGCGAGGCAGCGTGCTGCTTACCGTGCCATGCAAGTGCAACGCGCGTTTGAGACCCTGCCGTCAGTATGCACAAGGCTCCATGGCTTGTACATCTTGGAAACCGTTTGGCTAGCTTCACCAGTAGATGTGGCCCAATACCATCTTCTCTGCTTTTCCTTCTTGCACTCCGCAGACATCTTGATGTTTTCCATGAATGAAAAAGTTGTAGCCTTCTGGCATCTTAAAACTTCTAAATTCTTCCTGTGTATAGTAGCAGATACACATGCCTTCTACCAAATACATGTAGATGTCTGCTGCCGACAATAACGCCCACAAGCGGGTGTTTTTCTTGAATACAAGGCGTCTAAGATCTTCGTCGAGCGGATCAGGGAGCTGTTCGCCTTTCAACAGAAACTTTTCACGCTACCGCGACCGTGCCACATCATCTACCTTCTTAAGATAATCACCAGACTATATGTGGCATTCCAGCGAACGCAGATTCAGTATAAATGCGCACAAATATACTGGCCGAACAAATCAGCTGCCTTCGACGCGCAGGCAAAAGCACTACCGGAAGTCGGCCACCGGAAGTCTTTTGGGAGGCGACGGTCACGTGGCACCGTTCGGTTGGTAAGCATGAAATGGGTCTATAGACTCGTCTATTTGTCCCGCATGCAGTCCCGAGAGAATTGTTTCGACTGTCGGTGTTAGACGGAGCGACGACGTGGCAATCGCGACACAAAATTCTGCCCCACAATCTGGCCGACCGCGCTCGCTCTGCCGAAATGTGAGCGTGGGAATTTCGAGCACCGTTAACTTGCTGATGCTGCAAGAGGTTGCTTTGCCGTTGAGAATTCTTCTTCTTGCAATCGCCTGCGAGGCCGTTCCAGTGCTCGGCGCACCTCCGGCGCAGCATCGCAATCTCTCTGGCGACTGTTAGCAGTCTACAAGCACCGGTGGTTCATCGTTGCGCTTGAATGCTAGTATTTTATGATCCCCCGCGACAATGAACCGTCAGAGCTCACAGACAGAAGGTAGCGATGCTCCGCGAACGGTTGTAAAAGGCGCCGCGTAGGGTACGCCGAGAGCTCAAACAGCTTCGATGGCGGTCGAAGGGCAAAGTGTTTGCGACGACAAAGCTGCGTCTTGCATCTAAAGGGGCCCTCCAATGACTTTTTGAATGGCTTTTAATTTCCGCCGACCCTGAGCGAACGAAACGCAGTAACTTAGTAAAACTTTTCTTTACTCAAAACTCGTTTTGTTTTAAAGGTTATGGGCAAATTAAAATTACAAAAAAAAAAAAATGAAAGCCGTTAACAATTCTCTGTAAACCCGGTTAGAGCGCAGCTCTTGAGGAGGAGGATGGAAGTGTACTGAGGGATAGGAAACTCTTTGTGGTCACGTGACCTCAAGAAGGGGGGGTCGTGCGACGTCAGGAGGGTTATGTGACCTCGGGGGGGGGGGGGGGGGTCACGTGACTTCAGGGGGGTCACGTGACCTCAGGGGGGTCACGCGGCCTCAGGGGGTCACGAGATCTAGGGGGTCACGTGACCTGGGGTTCACGTGACCTCGCGGTTACGCCGACGGCGACGCCACTCAAGCCGGAAACGGGCCCCTAAGAGCTGCGCTCTAAAATGACCTCCTTCATGACGTCCTTGGTCCCGGATTTAGTGGCCAGCAGTATAAGCACAGAGACTGGCCTATCGGCTGCGGCTTACACTGATCGCCGCTTCCCCTGCAGGCGCATGCGCGTCAACGGCTCGTTGGTTGCTTCAGCCCGCTTGCCGGCATGAATTTACCGAATCGGTCGGAGTTGGAATATGCCAAAAGCTGTGGCTGGAATTGCTATATCTAAATTGTACTCCACTGTATTATCATGCAAATCAGTTGGCGAAAGTATAGAACGACATCATATTTCTCTTTCTTATCAAGGAAAGCCTGACTGGAATCTCTGAGTCGTTAGCAACGTGCCTCAGGTCTGTCGAGGGTCTGACTGACGAGACCCTGCACCCGCCTATCCGGTGGAAAAGGATAGTGATCATATGGATACATCACCCGCAGTGAGCCACGCAAAAAATAAAAGTGAGCCACGCAAATGTTTTTCCTCCCTCGCTGTTAATCGACTGCAATAACGATCCCGATGCCATGCGCCCACCATATGCAAACGTCTACCTTGGAATATGCTGCCTGTTAGGAAAGGTTGTGTTTTGCGAGAAGAACCTTTATATCACTGTTATGGGACCATCGATGACATGTATTTCTGAATGGAAAGCTCTGTAAACATCTTAATTCTTGGGGCTGATATGCTGACAACATAGGAGTATTTTTTTATCGGGGAATAGTATTGGTATGTTAATTGTCGAAGCAAATACCTGACAAGAAAAAACTTATTTTGTGAATTGTTTCAGTGGTTGAATTAATGAGTATTGAAAACAAAATGAATTATATGCAACCGAAAAATGGAATGCGCACTGTAGCTGCTGAAATTGTATTCGACGCTTCTTAAATTAATTTAATATCTAGCGTAAACAAAAAAAATCTTTAGCCATAGTGTTTCACGTACACATGTTATGGGACTTTCATATGCGAAACAATACTCTAAAACTTCTTACAACTATAGGTATTCTTTTAAAGTATCGGTATATGCTACCACCAAATGCACAGCGTACGTATCGCGACACTGTTAGCGCGAACACGACATCGGCGCATTTTCGCAGTTTACTTCTAAACAGTATTACCGAGCACGAATTTTTATCGCTTACACTATAGAACTAAATTAGCTCTTTCCGTAGCAATAATAACTTGGATGACATCCCTTGGTTTCAAAGATAAAAACTGGAGAAACCGGCGATCGCATGTTCGCGCCAACAGTGTCGCGCTCTGTACTTATAGTGCATTGTTCAGTTATCGGTTACCTTATTGCCACATAGTCTGGGGACCTACAGCTTGTACAAATATGAATTGTCTTTGCTGCAAAAAATTTCGCGTCGTAGCCAATGCTTCATATCACTAGCACTCTGTACCACTCTTCGATCAGTATAAAGTAATGAAACGACATAAAAATTATAATTCTAAGCTTTCTACACTGTATTCGGAATCTCGTACATTTAAAAAGCATATGTGGCATCAATCCACATAAAAGGTACACTTCAATTTTAGATCTCTATATGTAAAGGCCGATCATTGTTTCCACAGAAAAGCTAAAATAAATCGTCCCGTATGTTTCTTTTCATTCTGATAGCAGGCTCATACAATTGCAAGTTTCGACGTTAATACATCAAGGGTGACAAGAAAAACCAAAACACGTGGCTAAATATTTTCTGGACAAATTGTTTTTATACCCTGTTCTGCATTTATTTTTATGAATAGTGCTTTCTCCCTGAACAATAGCCTCTTCAGATTGCGTGTTCGTTTTTATGCATATTCGGACCGTTAGCCAGGATTTAATAATTCAGGTATTTAAAATTCAGGCTTGTACACTTTTTGTAAGGATATTCTTTTGCGTGATGTGATGCAAGCTTTATTTATAGCGCGGAAAAGTACCACTATGTGTTTTTCTTATTCTGTTTTTTATGCGCAATGTTTTATTTTTCCTTATGAGAGTGTGGTGCTCTGCAGAAATGTAGAGTGCAGTGTTACCAAAAGTTTGTATTAATTTTTACGATAAATTTTCAATAGTAGGTTTGCTACCTTGGCTGGCCTTCTGCGGCCGGTAGTATCTAGAAATAAATAAATAAAAAAATCGATCCAGGCAACTCGATCGGGGTAACCCGATCGAGCAATTTGTCCCTCGGGCATTTTGTTGCTTCTACTGGAGTTGCTTCCTTAATAAATACTTAGCCCCCTCTTCAACTATGACTGATGCAAGCCTACCATGAGGTGGATGAAGCATCATTCGAGTAGCTATTTTGGAAAGAAGCCATTTCAAAACCAGATTTGGTCCCGGGATTTAGAAATTGTGACTACCCGCGCATATTTAGTGAATGTCTCTGTCCGCGAAAAACATGATGACGGATGCTGGGTGACGTGTAGGCTGCCGGTAACTACAATAGAGTACAATACAATACAAAAACCATCTTTATTTACTTTGTTTGAAAATAATACAATATAAAGCCCACATAAGCCAATGATGGCTTGTGTGTGGGACGCGACAGGAGCCTCTGCATTTTGATTGCATACATAACTAAAAATAACAAAACATACCAATATTAGTACCTATTACTGCAGTTCCACCTCCTTCTACAGCTTATATTAGTTCGCCTAATTTGCTGAGTACATGTGTAAACCCATCGAATCATATTGAATTAGCATTTACATACCTTAAAGAAAAATAGAATTCACGACTTAGGAGACAATTCTAATAATAGAACACAATAACAACCTTTTATATTCTGCGTTTTCGGGGATACTCATCGGTTATACCTATTACCTTTTAAGAATCTTTTTTTCCCTGTTCAATTATCCACTTTTTTGCTATTTTTTTATTCTATGGGATTTTATATCTAGTAGCTCATCGGGTAATGTATTATAAAGCTTAGGTATGTAATATTTCCTTGTGGCCTCTCTATATCTTGTTCTTACAAATGGTTCAACAAATTTTTTATTAGGCTACCTACACTCTAACGACCGCTTCCGCGCCTCTGAAGCTGTGGATTCGATGGCTGCGACCGATTGAACAGTGAGGTTTTATTGATTTAGCGACTTGTAGTGTAGCAGGAACGTTATAGGCATTTCAGAAGGCGCTTCATAGAGCCGCAGTATTGCCCTGTACGATAGGCGCTCGCTGTCCGACACGGTCGGCCGCGTACTCGCCCCGTGCTGGCGTGAACAAAAACAAACGAGTTTTAGCATTTCGAGACTATGCCCGGTGGCTATCAGTTCATCGAACAAACGTTGTTTCATCGCAGATCCTTTCGTGGACGCAGCGACGTTTGAATGCGATTTAGTTTCATCGAAAAGTTTCCGCGTCCGTTTAATCGACAGACCTTGCGACGTTTCATCTAAAGCGTCTTTCCGTGCTTATCTCTCCGGTGGTCGGCGTCGCGAGGTGCCGGCGACCGAGGCGGTATGAGCTCGCTGAAACGATCGTGCCGACACCTTGGCTGTTCCACTGAAGCCTGGTGCGAGTTCGCGCCTCGAGATGATGAAGTAGATAGCGGATATTTTGCCGGCAGCCGCTACAACAAGCCGGGGAAAAAATTGCCGGCTGTTGTCACAACGATTACATAAACTTGTGGAATAGCTCAATGGTAGGCAATAAAAAGAATAAGTAGCTCAGTTGAAAGGCGTACGATTCTCACGCAACAGAACGAGCTTGAATCCAAAGGGTGGAAGCAATGTTTTTGTTCTTTTGTTTTTCAAACATTTGGCGATATATACACATTTCATTTTTATAATTTATAAATTTTCACCCTGACGCTCTTAGGCTCAAGGGATGGTCGTATTTGATATGCGTAAATAAACATATTTTCAATTCATATTGAAGTTTCCCCGAGCGGAGCGAGGGTTTTTAGCGCGTGGTGCGGACTGTTTGGAAGTGGATAAGTGCTCGCGAATCTATTTGTGGCCTATCAGAGCCGCCTGGGTAAGTCCGCTCTACGAAACGTCGCAGGGGTATCCACAAAATGTAACAGTCCCTCGAAGTCGTGCTCGCCCGCGTTTAATCAAGCATTACTTTATTCTTTTGCTTTCTCCGCGGGTTTGCGAGTCTTTCGGCCGATGCTGGTCGGCTCCGCGGCACGGTTCATAGTTTCAACCACGGTCGGGAGTCACCAAATTGGAAGGAACTTGAACGCCGCAACGATACACGTGTTTATAAAGTCCCGCTTCGGAGGTGCTTTGTCTTGTAATACTTGTCTGCTTTTGAGATCTTCACTTCGGAGTTTGGTTTCGCCCTCTGTATAACTTCTCTTGTGCTTGTGGCTTCGAATGTATTTTGTATTGTTCATTGCTGGCCTTGTTAACTTCATTTAAATGTTTATTTGCCTTTCGTATGATGTTGTTAATGTGATGGTTGGGTTTGCTTTGAGCTCTGAGCCTTATCATTGGTGCTAAAGTTAAATTCTCGCTAAGATGTTCGAAGCTTGTGCTCCTTTTAACTTTAGGATTCGAGATTTCTGCTCGTTAAATTTTAACCAGTGTTCTTTTCTACGTAAGGCAAAGAGTCGTTATTCTTTTAATAGTGAAGCTGCCTAACTAAAACCTTGGATTCAGGGCGGGATCGACTTGAAGTTTTGTGTTGCTCAGTATAACGTGACTGTACTGTCTTGCGTTTTGCACCTCATTATTCAAGATAGGAAGATATATTAGTTCTAAGTTCGAGACGTGCGTCGGCCACTCCCAGTATTTACTGTGTAGTGGAGGTTGAAGGGCTTTGCATATGGCGTACCTTTTTTGCCATGTTTGTATGGTCGCAACTGCACAGTTTAATCTCCGTGCACTTATGGAAAAAATTCAAAATATTTTCCAGAGGTGTTGTATGAATATTTTCTCATTAAAGATAATAATACAAAATAACTCCTAGCTCATTATTATCTGCAGTCACTACTAAAAATATGGTCATAATTAATCATATCTCATAATGCCATATGGAAGAACTCAGTGGAATATATTATGCATTCTTTCACAATCCTGAGGCACAGTCCAATTTAATGTTTGGCTCGGGTATTTCACGAAACTTTACCCGTCAGATAGCACATAAATAGCGTTGTTTCCTTCCACTTTTCTGTAATCGTCTTCCAGTTAAGAATGTTTTAACTCAATTAATGTGGCCTGCAGCAGCTGAAACATATTTTGTGGATATCTGCGGAGGATAGGAGAGATTATCTTCAAGTGCTGAAGATTGTAATTTCCACTAATAAACTGCTAAGTGCTCAGGTTATTCTTCATGTGGTATAATTAAATTGTGAGTAGTATGAGTGAATATCAATGAACAACTGTAACAATTATTGATATTTTCAAATATATTTAGTACCATCAGACCTTTCTAGTCTCATTTCAATAGGTCCCAATGATACACGTTTGAGCAAATCGCACAAACTTTTCACCGAACTTTATGCAAGTGAGGCGAATCCTCTATGATTTTTTGCTCTGGTTTCTATGTATAAAAAAACTGAAAATCTTGGGAATATAGCATAGCTAGGTTAAAGCTGAAATATAAGTTACTTTTGTTGCTTCTAGGTCTGACCTTTGTTAAAGTGCGATGTTGGACAAGATTGACTTACTTTGTTGATTTTGCTTTTGGCAGTCAAGGGCATCGGCGTCTGCTTTGAAGACAAGCATGACCAACATCGACAACGTGGAAAAAAATAGCTCTTGACGTAAAGAGACTTTATATGGAGGATGACACAAGCCAAATTTTGCGTCACAAAAAGGATTTGTCTGCACAAAACTCTTCGCAATTGGGTGCGTTGTAAGCGTATCCAGCTTTTGAGTTTAAATTTGATCTGCTTGTCATATCAAAGCTCCATCCTTTACAAAAAACAAAGCTGCCATTGGGAGACCGCCAGTGCCTGCTGATTTCTTACAATTCTTTGATTTTGCATGCCAAGACCTCAGGCTAAGGTTTTTCATTGTTCTATTGTGATAATTCTAACTACACAAATTACTTCTCAGGGGCCACAAAGCTGTTAATGGCATGTTCACAACGGTATAGTGCACAAAGGAAACTTTTTTTGCACAAATGAGATCAGTTTTTTAAAACAGTTTTATGACCATTGTTAATCATTCTGGGATGAAAGTCTAACCCCGTACGTGTCGTAGGGGAAATTACGTTGGCTGTTATTGAAAACAATAAGATGAATTATGCCATTTTTTTTCGAGCTAGTTGGTTCGAAAATGACGCAGTGTAAAACGGAAGTGAGCACATTTTTCAATCCCGGGAGCCTTAAAATATTGCGATGTGGACCGGGGACCCCCCCCCCCCCCCCCCCTTTCCACACACACAGACACACAATGCACGTGCAAACTTAGGAAGCATAGATCCATTTCTGTAAAGGACAAGAATTCTTGTAGCCTGTAGTGTGGGCACGGATGCAGGCGACCATCGCAGTGAGCTGTTAGAGCCAGATGCGAAATGAGTACTCGCATTTCACAGAATGGAGGACTCGCTTTGCAACGAGCGCGGGTCGAATCGAGGGATCAGCTGGCTCTGACAGAGTCGATGCGACGTGGTTGTCTGTGTCGTTGCCTGTCATAGAGATTTGGACTTTAGAGGAATACTGTTGTTGTGTCTCACAGAAGTGGAGCTATGCTTTGCAAGTTTACAGAATAACTTGTGCCATTAAAATTCATGTTTGGTTCAGATTTAATTTAGCTGTGCGCAGAAGCTAATTTTTAGAGACCAATTTACAGCCACCACTATTTAGGCCACCCTGCACTGGGTGTTTGCTTTTAGCTGCACTAAATTTTCAAAACAATAAGTTTTATTAAGTTACTTCATTTTGCATTTAGCTTACTCGACTTGGCGGGCACAGTTCAAATAGGTGGCTAATTAACAAATAATTTCATTCTGATTAGTAAATGGGGGTCATATTCTTATAATGCAATTAAATGCATAGGTGCAAGCGAGCTGGACAAGAATGACGACCGAAAAATCCAGGTGGATTTTTTCGGTCGCTCACCAGTCACCTAGCTGTGTTTGGAGATTTATGTTTGTCCTTTGTCCCTCTTGTTCCCCTTCTCCAGGGATTATTTTGGCCATATTCTTTCAATTATAAACTTGCTGGCCATGGTCGAAAGCCACTAAAGTGACATCAAAGCGTTGTTAGTAATAAAGTATAATAATGCCGGGCATTTGACCTACGCGTCTCCGTGCCGCCGGTCCGTCTCTCCCTTCTGTGGGCGTGTCCCCCTCTTTTATACACTTGCGCGCCTGTCCTTTGTACACTTGCGCGTCCCGGGCGTTTTTTACTCTGGGTGGTCAGCAACGGCCTCTGGTTGTGGTGGCCGACCCTCTCTCCCACAAAATATCGGTGTGAACTTAAATGCGAGATTCGAATTCTTAAGACTCTTTAAAGTTAGATGAAAGGTTGAGGGACGCCATGATGTTGTAAGAGTAGGGCTAAGCACTTTATAAAATAACTTTCGTACTATTTGATTAATTTTTTTTAAAATCACTATAAATATTTTAATCTAGATCGATTGAGCTCTGAATAATGGCAAGTCGGACGAACAAAACAATAGTAAACGCCTGGGCCGTCTTGCTAGAAACAGCGTCTCAGCTGAGACGGGGGGAAAGAAAGCACTGTCAAAGCCAGCGTACAAGCTGAACGGGAATCAAACCTCTACTCAAGACGCTCGCTCGTCCCAGCGTTTATAGTGCTTTCTTTCACCCGGTCTCAGCTGAGGCACTGATTCCAGCAAGCCGTCCCCGGTGTCTTACCTGCGCATCTATCTATTTTAGAAGGTAGTACTAAGGTTTTACATAGAAATAACGAAAAATAATTCACTGGAAAAGAAAGTTTATAATATGGAAAAGTAAACATAAGAAGTCGGTAGGCCTTTCCGAAATTTTATACTTGAAGAGCAACTGAGCCGATTAATCGAATAGTTAATTAAAGGACGGCGATTAATAATGACGCTATGTTTTATTTTGATATTCATTATTGACAAGCGTAAGAGGGAACTGAGAGCCTCTGAAAACCCTTCACCTGAATCCAAACCCCCGCTTCTGTTTCTTTCAGAATCCTGTGGCCAGGCCCCTGCGTAAATCCCTTTGCCCAGCCCTTCGCCCAGCCCTCTGCCTTGCCCACTACCGAGCCTGCCGCCGACCCTGCCGCCGAGTCTGCCTATGCCCCCCTTGGTTGCACAATGTTTTAAATTTTTTTTATTGGATTTAAATAAATGATGAACTGTCAAACGTAATGAACAATTCATTTCTATGCTTTAATGATTTCGAAAGTGTCCATATATGGTAAAATTGCTGCATTTATGAAATTTTAGTATCAGAAAGAAAAACAGTGCTTGAGGAAAAAGGGCAAGGGACTTGCTTGGTTCTCTGCACTGTTTTTTTACGCTGGTTAGAACACTGGCTGAAAAATGGCATCCAATAATGGCATAGACAATGGATGCAAAAATAGCCAGTGTATTGGACTGGATGCCAATATTGGAATAGCCAATATTTAAGTCAATGTTGGAAGATCCAGTGTGTAAGCCGCTGGATGCCAATGTTGGTTCAGCCAACGGTGAAACCTCCATGCCCATATTGGATAAAAAAGCGCGAACCACGTTGGTCCAACGTGGGCTGGAACGTTGGCAAACCAGTAGTCCAACATATGCACCATTGTTGGACCACCATGGGGTCGGGTGGCGTTTTCGAAAATGTCAACGTCAGTCCAATATTGTAACCTTTTTTTTGCCAACAATGAGCCATCGGGGGTCCAACAATGCTGTGCTGCCTTTGAGGTTTAAAAAGACAATCCTTCGGCCACAAAGCAAGGTCAGAGAGTATCTCAAAGTCTTCGGCAGCTACAGATACGTCAAAGAAGGTGTAGGTATTCTAGCGAGTCTTCAGTCAGCGGCACTTCAAGATTTCCACATCGAGTGAACTCAGATGCCCAACGATGCCACTAGAGGTGGGGACCGGATCCTGCTTGATCGCAAACAATGCTAGCCGGCGGGAGGATTGGGGTGGGGGGGGGGGGGGGGGGGGAAGTGGCAACGCTCAGCTTGCTTGCCACGGACGCTCCGGCTTGCGCAGGGATTCGAGGCTTCGAGCTGATCGAGTTTTGCTTAACAGGCAGTGCATCATATTCTGACGCCAAGCTCGCCAGCGCAGAGAACCGTGCCTTCAGGCTCTTAGGGTTCGGCGTACCAGGCAGCGCATCATATTTCGACGCCGTGTTCACTGGTGTGCCTGCACACTTGGCAGAGAGAGCCGAAGCAGAAGGGGAGGGCCGCAGCAAATGTTTTTCCACCACAGGGCCCTGCCTGAGCTTCAGCATCAATCCGTTCTCGCTTGCCAAGCACGTCGCGTAAGCTGCGAACTTCCGCCCGCGGGGCGGCGATGGAGCCCGCCTGAAGTTCCGGCTGCTGTCTCTGCTCACGGCGGAGACGAGCGTTGTCTTCACCGAAGGGAGCTACCTCCACGGTGAGGAAGAAAATTCTTTCCAGAGCGTTGAGAAGAAAGGGAGCGAAGGGGCTGAAGGCTGGGAGTCCCACGTGCTTCGAGTTCATCGGGAAAGGAGGTAGGTAGCGTCACCGGACGACTAGGGGAGGCCGATGCTGTCGGTGGGGGAGTGGCGGATGAAGCTACTGTTCCCGTAAGGCAGGGCATCAAACAAGGAGACCCCCTGTCGTCCTTTCTCTTCAACTGCGTCCTAGACCCCCTCCTCATCGACCTTAACCTCGACCCGGCCGGCCTGGACGTATGAGACAAAAATATTGGGGCACTCGCTTTCGCAGACGACCTCATCCTCACTTCGTCAAGCTACGAAGGCCTTAGGTCACTGCTCAAGTCCACCGAGGACTACCTGGCCCAGGTGGGCCTCTTTCTGAAACCAGCCAAAACCATCTTCTTTGGCTGGAGGGCGTCCTCGGTGGCAGTCATTTGCGACCTTCCATCCATCATTGTGGCTGGCACCCCCGCTTATTGAACACCAATCACTTGTCCATCCGATAAAGTGGTATCGACTTCTTGATCAACAAACGGCCGTCCTTCACTCGCAGCACGGCAAAGACGATCTTATTCCCATTGAATCATCGTCCCTCAAGCTATTTCAAACACTGCGTTGCATTAACACACTTACCATGCCTAAGTACCTTTGCAACCTTCCATTTTGGGATCATCGGGGAGTCAGCCGTCATTGACACTGCACTACGCATCCGCATCAAGACATTGCTCCATTCGCACTACCATTCCCGAATGCCCACATGCACCTCGCAGAGCGGGATGGAGGCTTTGGGTGCCTGAAGATACTGAGGGTGGCCCAGGAGGTTCAACTTAAGGCGTTGGCGCAGATCGTCCGCGTGGGAAACAAGGCCGTCGTTCGCATGTTGAACACTACCATGGGGCCATACCACTGCCGCCTAGCCTCCCAGCTGCGGGTGCCGTCAGACATAACCGACGCCGAAGAACTGGCTGCGGCACTTTGGGCAGTCAAGGGAAGACTGGTGGAAGGAGCTCCAGGCTGCCTACCTGAACAAGGACCCATTCGCCCATCAGGTCAGGCTCTAGGGAACACCTGGCTGCAACACGACTCCAGGTACCTCAAGGACAGTTACTGCATCAAGGCGTTGCCTTTGAGGACTAAAACCTACCCGACCAACGCCCTTCTTAATAGACTCTTTCCGGAATTCAGTCTGGCCACTTTGATCACTATCATCATCATCTGAAAATGGCATATGTGCTATACTAATGGTGGCCTTCTGTTTCGTGATAAAGGAAGAAGTTGAAGATGCTTCTAAGCAGAAGATTCGAGGTCTATACATTTAAGATGTTAGCGCGACGTGAAGCAGGAATTGGGCGCAAGGGCTGCGTAAGCGTTCATTTATAACTCAGTCCCAGTCCATCTGTCAGTAGCACACACTCGGCTTCAAAGCCCCTTAATGTATAGAACTCTATCAAGACGTTTATGTGGGTGGGCGCTTCGTTCCGACTGGCTGCATTTGTTTCACCATCGACACTAAAAGAGATTGAAAAATAATTGTACTGAAGTGCACATTCTCGTTTACCGTTGACTTGTGAAAGTGACGGTGCCCCATAAAATACTGCAGACCACAGGTTCATTGCCGCCATTAGTACGGTAAAAAATAAACTGCCATTTGAGTCACCACATGGCACTGAATTCCGGAAAGGGTCTATTACGATAACACCGATGCATCCACTCGCCTCTGCTGGAGGTGCCGCCAGGCCCTAAAGACTCCATTTGACATCCTTTAAGAACGCATATCCATCACGCTTACGAGAATGGCGCGCCATAGCTTCATCTGCACAAAACGTTTTCCGGCTTGTAGACAAATATAACCAGAAGGCAGACAGACAGAGCAGCTCATCACGAGCCCTGCGGGCACTCGTCTTAAACACATCATCATCTCGGACGGTGACTCGGTAGTGATTGATGACGTCGTTGTCTCCTGGAACGATCACCCAGAATCATTTCTGAGAATGTGCGACTTCAAGAGCACCAAGTACGACTGCCTGCTGCCACTGTATACGGATAAGGTCGTGATGGCAGTCGGCTTGGCGTTCGGAGCACGCAGCATTCTCTGCACGGGAACCATCTATGGAGGAGCCAGCCTAGGGATCCCCAAGTGGGGAAATGGCCTGGCTCGTTTCGCATTCCCTGGTCGGATCGCTCATCTGCCTTTAATAGGTTCATGAAGTCTTAGATAAATCTCTCATCTAGATTGGTCGGTAGCTTCACCCACTAACCTCTTCTTCTTTTGTTATACCCCGTTCGGCATACTTGCCAACGGGTTTGCAGCTCTTGCGTTTTTAATAACTATGTTGCTTTTACGGGTCGAAGTGGCCGATTTTTCTGGAGCTTCTAAAAATCATTTCTGTCGGTGTTTCTTTTTGTCTTCTTTTCCTGGCAGAATAAGTTTACATTAACGGTTTTGTCTGAAGCAGAGGCAGAAGTATTTTGTACTGCGGAACTGCTGCACTGCCTTTGTCACCCAGGCAAACCGGCTCTTCTGCCGCACAATTTCCTCAGTCTGCTCCGAACTAATTATTGTACTAGCATTACAGATTGACTCGGCATCAACCATGGCACTTAGTTCAGACTGCTGGACATCAAAGGCGCAGGATTTGTACATCACGGTTACTGCGCGTACAATAGACAATACTATAGACAAAACTTCAATCGTTATAACTGATTATAGTAGTATCTGGACTAGAAACTCACCCTTTCTAGTCTCGAAACTCTAGAAAATGGTCGTAATAAGCAGTGCATCGTTATATGTTGATGCACTGTAATAGCCAGTAGAAACGTCAGGGCAGCCTCGTCGTTAACAAATAACAGTCCCTGTTCTGAATTGTAGATGGTGCGCTTGAACAATGACCCGTCATCCATTTGATCACGTTGAATCTGTCAGTGACGCATTATTCACGGAAGAGAAGCGCAGCGCAGTTTCGAAACACAAGTAAACAAACCGATTAAAGGGAGTAGAAGTCAGCGCAGATCATTTTTGCATAGAAGGACGCCACTCGGGTTGTTGGAGAGTCGTACAGTACCCTGCTTGACCATGTCTCAAAACACCTCCAAACCTTTCCGAATCACTGCCTTGAACGTAAGTTGGCTTCTTCTTTAGTTACCATTACTGCTATGCTTTCAATTGCATGGTAAAAATAAAAACGGGTGAATTGGTCACTTATAAGCTGTGCGAACGTAAAAAAAAATACTATAAAAGTTACGCTCCCGCAGAGCAAGTTAAGGAGAAATGCTGCATATTTTACTTCACAAGATCATGTGCAACTTAACACGCGCAGTCGTTCATTGTTCAGACCCACAATTCAAAGCTCTAAATTTATTATTCCTGTATTGTAGATTCAATCGGTGATTATAAGATTTGTGTTTGAGCAGTGCTTGGGTGCCAGCCGAGCAAGAAATGCGATAGTAATGCTTGACTTTATCATTATCATGATTTATTTTCATTGGGAACCCGTGGGGCATTATACAATGGCGTGGCAATATAACAAAAACAAATAGAACAGTAAACACAATTATAACACTAAGCTAGCTAGGTAGGTTAGATAAAGAGAGGGTTATGGCTTCAAGAAATTTAGTAGTATCATTAATAGAAACGATGTTGTGAGGTAGACAATTTCAATCCTCGCTGGCCAATGGTTTTTTGGAAGTCTGGTGAGAAACTGTTGATGACCGAATTGGACGTAATTTGCATAGGTGATCTAGACGCGGAAAAATACGATGTGGAGGTGATAGCAGTGATTCTTTGAGGTGGCTATTGTGATAAAAAATTCGATGGAGGAGAGAGAGGTGGGATACTTGGTGGCGAAGGGAAAGTGAATGAAGGTTAGCTGATTGGCGTAATCCTGATATACTGGTATATGGTGAGAAGTTGTTATAAATAAAACGAAGGGCACTGTTTTGGACGGATTCTAGATTATTTGCAAGGTAGGACTGCCATGGGGACCATATAGATGAGGCGTATTCTAACTTAGATCTTATAAGAGCAGTATACGCTAGTCGTTTAACGGAGGGTGTAGCAAGTTTGAGGTTACGGTGCAAATATCCGAGAGAACGGCTAGTACCGCTCTCGGCTATATTCCTCTATTAAACTACGACGAACTCGCTAACGATTAACGATGCATGGACAAGTGGTAGGAAGATTCAAATAACTATGTGCTGGGATTTCGCAATAAAAAAATTATGATCGGCCCGCCTTTTATTTATTTTTTATTTATTTACAAGATACTGCAGGCAAGTGATCTAGCCCAAGCAGGTGTAGATGCCGTTTTCCTCCACATGATACCCAGAATTTATGCATCAAAGGAGAAGAAGGTGTTCGATAAAAAGACACATGAACCACAAAAAACACAAATTACACTTCGAAAACGTGTTCAATTGATCGTAGAACATTGCCCGAAGTAACAATTTGGGGACGCAACACTCTCAAGAAAAAAGGGTGTCAAAAGGTGTATTCTTACACCCTTTGTCCCATATAATGCACCCCAAAACTTCAATTCGACATACAGCGCCCTACAGACAAACAGACGGCCCAAAATTTTACAATGGGCTTGATAGCCGTGTGGTACAACTTATTCAAATAGCTAATCTACGTTTTACTGACAACAAGAAAAATAATCGGGGTTTTCTTGGCCCTACTGTAAAAACTCGGTGTTTTCTTTATGTTGTCTTTGATACGTACTTTAGCTATTTAAAATGTTCTACCACACGGTTGTCAAGCCCCTCGTAAAATTTCGGGCCGCCTGTTCGACTGTAGGGCGCTGTACGTCGAATTGCGAATTTGGGGTGTATTATATGGGACAAAGGGTGTAACGATACACCTTTTGACACCCTTTTTTCTTGAGAGTGAAGAAGTTCCATTTTGTTATACCTCTGGGGAAAATGGAGTATTTAAAAGCGTTTGTGCGAGCGAATATGTGAGTTACGTTTTCTGTATGCTCATGTCTACTCAGTCTAGTAGATGATGACTGAATGTAGCATAAAGACCCAAGACGAAGTTTGTGATACCAAAGCTTAAAATGAATTTTAATCTAGCTAGCTTCCTGTGGGATTCTAGAGGAGTGTTGTTGTTAGTTGTGACTAATTCGGTAGGAGAGTCATGCCGGCGATAACGAATATATAAAACGAACTGCTAGTCTCTGGACATGTTCAAGCCTGTTAGTATATTTCGTATTAAAGGGATCTCATTCATTGCAAGCGTACTCCAACCTATACCTTAGTAGTGTTCTATAAACCAGAAGTTTGTCACGAGAGGGAAGGTATTTACGTTTGTGTCTCATTAGGCCTAGTTTACGACGTGCAGATGAAAGATCCGTTCAATGTGTGAGGACCAAGAGAGGCTGTCAGCAATCATAACGCCAATGTGCCTAAAACTGTCTGTTTGCGACATAACTGTATTGCCAATACACACTAAAAAAAGGGCGTATCACCTTACACCCTTTTGTCCCATATAATGCACCCCAAACCTTCATTTCGACGTACAGCGCCCTAGAATCAAACAGACGGCCCCAAATTTTACAAGGGGCTTGATAACGGTGCGATATAACTTATTAAATAGCTAAAGTATGTATCAAAGACCACACAAAGAAAACACTGAGATTTTGCAGTAGGGCCAAGAAAACCTTTTTTTTTTTTGTAGTCAGTAACACGTACATTGGCTGTTTTAATAAGTTGTACCACACGGCCATCAACCCTTTCGTGAACGTTAGTTCCGTCAGATCGACGTCAATGCACTGTACATCGAACTGAAGTTTTGGGGTGTATTATAAGGGACAAAAGGGTGTAAGAATGCACCCTTTTTTCTGAGAGTGCAGACTAATTAAACACATACATGTAGGCGCTGTTTTCTTGGTGATGTGCATAAACACAGATTTCCTTGATTAAGTTTTATTTCCCAGTGATCGCACCAGTTACAAATTGAATTCAGACTCTCATTCAGTACAACCTGGTCGTTAATATAGTTAATAGCCTTGAACGTTAAGCAGTCATTTACAAATAGAAAAAAGGCTCACGCTCCCGTCTTTGCACGAGGTTAAATCATTCTTATAAATTAAGAAAACTAGCGGACTATGGACTCTTCCTTGCGAGATGCCAGAATTTACAGAAAGGGGATTTGAATGATGACCTTCTACATCGACAAATTGCTTGCGAATTTCAACATAAGAGGAAACCCGGTGTATAACCGTACGGGGAAAGCTAATTTCGTTAAGTTTGAATAAGATACCGGAATGAGATACCTTATCGAATTCTTTGCTCAAATCGAGAAAAAGTGCGTCGTTACGTCGACTTGGCCGGGTTTGTCGACTATTCAAGCGAAAGAAGGAATAGTAGAAACAAGTTGTGTGGTAGTAGAAAGGCCTTTACGGAAGCCATATTGAAAAGGCTAGATGATGTCATACTTATCTAAGAATTCAGTCACGTAATTAGAAATGTCATGTTCGAAGAGTTTACATGATGTGCTGGTGAGCGCTATGAGACGGTAATTAGTTGAGAGTGAACAATTTAAAAAAAAAGAGATACAACCCGTGCAATACGCCAATCTAAGAGAGCAACACCACCTGAAAATGAGGACCGAAAAATGACAACAAGGAACCTGGCAAATGACTCAGCGTAACGACGAAGGAAGACATTTAGGAATGTTATCAGGGCGACATGTTGATTTCTGCTTAAGGTTAAAGCAACATAGAAAAAAATGCCGTCAAATATTATGAACTCTGGACTAATCATGGTTGAATTATCGAAGAAAGTTTGTTGCCGAATGGGATATGAAAACACAGATTGAAAGGACATATTAAATTCAGTGGCTATTTTCGGCTTGCGGTGGCCCACGGTTTCACCAATTTTAACAAAATCGACGGTTTTCCGTCTATTTGTAGTGAGATGGTGCTAAAACATTGCCGGGTTAAGTCTTGAGGAACCATGTAAGCGTGTTAGAATAATAAAATTCTTTAGTTGCGCAAATTTTCGCCGGTTGTGTTTGCTTTAAAATTTTAATAGTGGAACTGTTAGATTACCGATTTGCATTACGTCTTATTTTTCGTACCAGTTGAAATATGTCGCGGGTGATCCAGGGGCTCTTACACTAAGAGGGCACATCTGGATGGTATCTTGTAAAGATGATGCTAGGAAGTCAATCCTTGTTAATTTCATGCTAAGGAACGAACAAAAATAAAGTGTACTCCTGATTTAAGGTGAACGATAATACATGAAGTGTCTTTGAGGATTTGAGCAGATCACTGCGTAATAAAAGACGTATGCTGTAAAACTATTCGAGAGAAATAAGGCAAGACAAGGCCCACAAAGTATCTCTTGTACGGTAGGCTGATTGTGAATGGCATAGCGTTTATCTGGGGCGGTGAAGAAAAGAAGGCGATCCTTGTGCAAAGCAGTAAAATATCGATATCGCAGGAATGACAAAGCTATTTTACTAAAAAGTAGTACCGAAATTATTGCCACATCTTTGCTCTATCCTCTGCGCTGTTGATAAACTGCCTGAGTCATATGAATAAAGTAGACGGATTCTGTGCTGAGTTGATACAACACACCCATACATGGTTATGGGCAATGGGTCATGGCTTCATGATACGATACTTAAATACAAAGCATCTTCTAAAGGATTTACAGTTTACCGCAAAGATCAATATGCAAATAGCGGTGTTTTTTTTTTAAATTATAGTATCACCAAACGATATCAAATCGGTTTGGCGTCGCGTACATTTGTAGAAACCACCCTTGTGTTAGGCAGTTATTACGGTCGCCCAACAGTAAACAATTTCAATGAAGTTGGGCATATACTGTTTACGGTCTTAGATGCATCTAATATTGTTGGAGAGGGCTTCAATATTTTCAATATTAATTGGACAGGCACGTAATATAGTAATGATAGTTCAAGTTTATTGAAATCTTCTAATGACATCAATATTTTGTTTCCGCTGAATCCATTCGTTCTCCCACAAGCAAGAAAAAGCGCGGTTTCAGAATTGTTTTTGTCAAATAATCGCAGTATGATTTCAATCCTCGGGGCGATTTCGTCGCTTTGGCTGTGGTCTTGCCCATGAGCCTGTGGCTCCTCCGTCTTCGCGCCCGTCGCCCTCGCGCCTTGCGGCACAGGATCGGAGCTGCTTCTTCCAGCCAATACGGCCGGGAGATCAACTTCTGCTGGGGTTGCCGACCCACCGCCCTCGGACGGCGGAAGCACGGTTGGCCCGGAAGCACCGACCGCTTCCTCCGCTTTGGCATCGTCCATCACGAAGTCTAACTGGTCGTCCACCTTGCGGTCGCGGGCCTTCGACGCGTACGTTTTGACGCACTCGTCGGCCTTATGGCAAAAACGATGGCAGTCAAAGCATCGGGGGACACGGCAGTCTCGGCAGATGCGGCCCGTAGGCAAAGCAGAGCGCGTCCTCGCACAAAAACGAGCACCTTACACTCCTCCAGGCGAATCTCGTGAGGAAAGCTGTCGACCGTGTAGCCGTCCTTGAGTGTCAGACGCACACTTCGGGTAATGTGGACTCGACAGTTTCGAACCCCTTCTCCCAAAAGAGCTCCCTGGTGATCTCGGAGACCTTGCCATAGCGCTTCAGGTCTTTCTTCACCTGGCCGTTGGGCACGTCATACGGGACCCGGTGAAGCTTCACCTTCACCGCCATGTTCGCCGGGTCGATGACAAGGCACCGCCTCCCTCCCCCCCCCCCCCCTCGATGGTCAACTCCTTGGCGTCGACCAGTCGTTGCTTCGCTGTGAGGAAGTGCATCCTCAAATTTCTGACGTGGTTCATGTGATGAGGGCCGGCAAAAGCCAGGTCCTTCATTACGTCGAGCCGTTCTAGTTATTGTCGGAAGTCGTGTACTCGGTACGGCGGGGCTTTCACGTTGCAGTAAAAGAAACACAGTATTCGTTAACAACGTACCCGGTGGGCAGTTAGGGAAGGATAACCTGATAGTCCTTGGTGACAGCATTAACATTAAAGGGGCACTGACACCCCAAAGGTCGTATTTATTTTTATTGTCTAAAACGATGCAAGTTGCAGTCATAGACACGCAAAGAAAACCGCATCGCGAAAAAAAATTTTCCCGCGCGCGCGCGCGCCTTTTTATTTTTGGCGTTTGATTCTCCCGCCTATCGCCTCCTCGCTTCTTTTGATTCGTGACGTCAAGAATCATGAAATTTAGAAGCTTTGTAGGCGACATCTTTATAACATTTAATGACGGCAATCCTAAAACATGTTTTTTAACGCAATTGCGAACGCACTACGGCCCTTCTTTTTGAAATACCAAAAATCGGGAGTTCGTTGTGGTGCCGTCTCCTGGATTTGTATCCTCCAACGGAAAACAGGCGACACCGCTCAAAACCTGTCCGCCGCAACGCCGGCGCTCGCTCCTTTCCTCCTCGCTTTGGGTCGCCATGGCAACAGCAGGGAGTGGTGAAAGAAAGTGGACTCTCAGGTCTCCGCAATATTTGACGTCAAGGCACCGGCGGCGATCGCGCGTGAACTTTGAATTCGGCATTTGGAAATTGTTTTTTTACTTTACAAATACTGAATTCCCAAATTTCAAATTTTGAGGGTAATGTCCTGGCATTGTTCTCAATCGTTTCGGATAATAAAAAAAAAATATGATTTTGATGTGTCAGTGCCCTTTTAACAACACGGCCTGACGCGTCCGTTTTCACCGCTCCGACGGAGCTCATGACAGCACGTCCGTCTCGTTCGAGCGCCAAAAGTGGAATTACACTGCGCTATCGCTTGGGAAACTCGTTGTAACCGCTGCCTATGTTGACGGCGGACGCGCGCCTGTGAGCTGCTGTGCGGGTAAGCCGAATCCTAGCTGGTGCCGTTTGGAGGTGTAGGTTTTGTCGAATACGGGAAATAGTTATGGCATTTAGCTTCACTTTTAGTCGGAGACAGATGCCTTCCCTTAGCGAAAACTAATACGTTTGAAATATACCACAATCTAATTTGAGTGTATTTGAAATACAGTTCATAATTGTAAGTACACGAAAAATACACCGAAAATATAAACTTCTTTTTTTTTTTTATTTAGTACTAAAATATACTTCTAAAAATCATTTTAAAATACCTTTACTTAAACTACATTTGAAGTTCCCTTCATGCGTTTTGAAATATGTAAATACTAAATTAATAGGCACAAAATACCTTTCACATATATTTCTTGAAATATTTATTTAATTCATGCAAAATATACTCCAACCCTAAAAAAATGGAGCAATCAGAAATACGTGCAGAATACTCTTAAAATACCTGAAAATCGTAAATACTGTTGTGTTATACTCTAAGTACCCTTTGACTGCAATACTTTGGTAGTTTGACTTAAACTACCAAAATATTGAAAAGCTCCCCTTCTAGAAGTTCACTTCAAGCAGATATGGAGTACACTGAAGCGCCTAAATACATTTGATTAGTTTGTCAACTGAATTGCGTAGCGTCGCACTGATAAATCAGCCCAGTTTATGTTATTGTTTCCTTTTTTCTGTCAAGAACACACCTGATCAGTCCCTTGCACACCAATCACAAACGGGGTTCGGGAACTACAGCCACAACATTTGCTGATGCTTGAAGCTTCAGCAGGTGCTGTGAACAGATACGTTTGGCGTGGTTTTGTTAGCACAATGTTAGTTCACTGAACGTGTATACTCACCATTGTACGTGATGTGAATAGTGACTTTAATATAATGACATTAACTACCATATTAAATAGTCAACTACTAAAAAGGAAAGGCAAAACAACTACTGTAAAATATTTATTTTTCGCGGGCTCAATATTTCGCGATTTAGGTCAAAGTTGGAGTTTCGGAATAATTTGCAAATTCTAATTTTCGCGACGCGCTGGGATCGCAATATAGATTTTAATGTTTTTACATTTTGCCGGAATTGTTCACGGGACCTATTTTTCGGAGGTGTAGGCGATTCGCGAACTTTGCGAGAATTAGGTCCTCACGAAAATAAAGTCGTTTACAGTATTTTAAAGTGAAGAAACTGCCTTGATTCGCTTCGTCCTGAGTGGTGCTACGCAGAGAAGCAGTAACATGTATTTTATGAGCCGTTTGTGAGGATATTGTTTTAGGGACTACGCCGAATTGTTATTAGTTGTGCCAATGCCTTTTAGTAAGAGATATTGTCCACGAACTTCAAAACACTGTTTCCCCTTTGACAGACTCCCGAGGAGAAGATCGAATACTTGGAACCTTAATAAGCGCAGAGGTGGTCACTGAAAAAATAATTACCTTCAAAATGTAGGCTATATAAGGCTCTAGAGCAGTCAACGGGGCTGTGAATGAGCTGTGCAGTGCGTCATGGTGTTTATGTTTGTGTTCGTTTTTAATTTAGCTTTGTGAGATGTATTTAGTAGTGCGTTCAAATACCACAGGGACACCATTTGCTGACAAAATCGAAAATAAAAAAAAAATTGTGTAACCGGTTTTTAATGCACGAATGGCATCTTGAGTGTGAAGGGTTAATATTTTTGTTTTTTTTATATCTAAAATATTTTTCGATTCCTATTTATAATGTATTTTGAATACCTTACGCACGTATTTCGAATGCGGCCAAAATAATACATAATAAATACAAAATGAATATTCGTATTAAATATATTTCAACTTCGTTTGAAGTACGGCCTCTTTTTGCTAAGGGTTAGCACGCTCGAAATATTTTGCTTGATTGCAATGCTAGTGCTTACGAGGCAACATACTTGTAACTTTATTTGTTGACGACAGGTTCACACGTAAATTGCACTCCCGAATTTGTTGACTATAAATACGCCTAGTGGTCGGAGTAGGCTGTCAGTGATAGGAATGTGTAGGGTGTGTCCAGGACTAAGCATTATCGCGATAGAAATGTATCGCGATAGTATCGTAGAGGCACTTTCGAGTATCTGTATCTCTGTGTTGTATTTGTATCTGAGTGGTGAAATACATTTAAGATGTATCGCTTGTATTGCGATACTTCGCCAGAGTAAGGTATCTCGTTACATATGTATTTTTAGATAAATTTAAGTGAGAAAATATCTGTTTAGTGCAAGTTGCTTCGTAATTTATAATATGAACATAATCCATCTCATTCAACAACGTGAAAAAAACACCTTTAGTTTAAAAAGGGTTACGGGCAAGAATAATAAAATCAACTCCGCTCCCAAAGGCCTCCACTCTTTCCAGTTTCGCAGAAAGAACGCAATAGAGGAGTTAAGTCAAGAAAAAGCACGTTCTGTTGTTCGATTTCCTTAATGGCTGACTCAGAAGCTTATAATAGGACAGTTTGAGATACGCCCTCACGGCGAAACAGGGTTCGTTTCGGACAGACGCCTTTTGTCAAGGATGGTACGCAGTCTTCACCGATCTGTAACTATGTGGTTCAACGGGCGTGGCATGTTTTATTAAGCGGCATTAATGTAAAATAAAGAGTTCGAGGTAAGGGGAATTACACAAAAAAGGAGCACAAGCATAAATTACCATTTATATTAGTCACGAACTACACCCTTCCCACCTAGCACCGTTCGGGAACAAATGTATTTCTATAAGTATATATATCTGTAATCCGGAATTCTAGTTCGCCGGTTTTGCAGAAGTATCTCAGGAATATCTCGTTGCACAAACGGGATATCCAGTAGTATTTGTATTTTGGGCCTTAAAACATCTGTATCTCAGTATTTGTATTCTCGAATACTTTTTGAAGTATGTCTGCCCAGCCCTGGCTGTGTCAGTAGCGTTTGTTGTTGTTGCACGTGCCTGTGCATGTATCTGTGTGTGTGGAAGGTTGTGTGTACGGATAGTGTACCGCTCGATACCCTTGGCTACAAAGGCCGGTTAATTTTCTTTTTCCTCGAATATTTTGCCGTTGGAAGCGCCAATCTGGTATTGGCGCTATAAAACACCAAGGGGTTTCTACTATTTCCTCCTATCTACACTAGGCGGCTCAGGTCACCGCCCGATTCACGGCGTTCAATTCTCCTTATTTATCTGTTCATTCTAGATGGAAACAATCATAGACTGTGTATCGTCGTCTTGATCGCTTGTTATCGCGTCCTATTGGCTGATATGCGCCCTCCGTGCGCTAAAAGCTACTGAATGCATACGAACAAGTGGATATCTCAACGACAAAGGTGAGCAGAAGCGTGTTAAAAGCGTGCTCGCATCGGTTTGTCGTCTCGTCGTCGCTTACCGGCCACTTAACGGCATCCACTTGGTATGCTCAATAAAGTCTGCATCGCACTGGGTACGGTGCCGGTGCTTGGAGACGAGTGTTTGGGGTCGCCTACTAAGAATACGCGCCTTGTGCCTTGCTTTGGCGAAGCCGCGGCAGCCGTGCGCCTCGTTAGAGCTGCCCGTCGCTCGTCTCGCACCCACCGACCGCCATGTTGGTTTGGGGAAGGAAATTCTCTCCTTTGCGGAAAGGCGCGAATTTCCTGCTGAGCAGAGCAATATATGGGACATTTCTGTTTGGCCGTTTAAAAGGCAAGTACTGCTGCCTTTTTTTTTTCTCTTTTTTTTTTAGAGTGTGGAAGAAGGATTTAAGCGCGAAACACATGTACGACGAAACCGTCCGATCCGACGTCCGACTGCGCAATACGACGGTCGGAGGCGAGGGTTTTCAACGCTCTCGGATGCTACGAAAACCCTCTCCCCCCCAAGGTCATTTCGGCAGTCCGCACGTCGGATCGGACGGTTTCGTCGTACATCTGTCTGGCGCTTTATGGTGCCGTTTGGTGCTGCTACAAAGCTGATGACGTCGGCTCGCTCCATGGGACAGTAAATGCTTTCGCAAAAAATAAAAGAGTTCTTAACATTCACCTCCCACGAAGAAAATCTTGGCGTCACAGGCACTTGAAGTCAAATACGATATTTTATTAATCTTACCTATCTTTCTGCCGTGCTCTGTGTGTTTCAGTCGAGCGTTGTGTGTGGCGACTTGTTTCTCGAGGTCTAGTCTCCAATCGGTGAGCTGTACGCACTGCTTAGTTGCTTCCACGTTGGCAAATCTTGGCAGTCCAAGTATGGCTCTCCGTGCATCGTTGTATAACGAGTCAAGCTTTTTCTTGTGTCGGTTCGTGAGCTTGTAGAACCGAACACCGTACATTATCTTGGATACGAGGACTGACTGTACTAGAGTCTTGGCGGTTTTCTCTCCCGCACCACCCATTCTGTGGGATATGCGCCGGATAAGCTGCAAGCCTTGTTTCCACGTTCGTGTGATAGTGTTTAGCCAATTGTTTGCCACGTGCGTGCCGTTTCCGAAGTGCACACCAAGAAGCTTGACTTCTGCTTCCTTGTCGATTCTTTGTCCGTCAAACACGAGGTCTAGGTCAATTCTCTGATAGTCGTTCCCGAAAATTGTGTATTTCGTTTTTTCTGGGGATGGCGCCAGTCCGACCTTTTTCAGGTAGTCGCAGATGGTGTCAAGTTCCTTCTGTATTGTTTGCTTTTGTTCCTTGGATCCTCCTGTGTTTGTCCATACGGTGATATCGTCCGCATATATTGTTGCCTTCAGCTGTGGTATATCGTGTAATTTCCACAGCAGTGGGGCCATTACGATGTTAAATAGCGTTGGCGATAATACCGCTCCTTGCGGGACGCCTATACCGTTGGGTTTTGTCTGGCTTTCCTCGTCGTTTATGCCAGCCTTAATTGTGAATCGCCGGTTCTGCAAAAAAGATTTCACATAATTTAGCGCTTTGCCGCATATCCCTTGGTTCCTCATCGCGTCGATCACTGCCCCGTGTGGAACAGTGTCGAAAGCCTTTTGTACGTCCACCGTCACAAGGACTCGCATTTGTTTGCGGCGCGGATGGTAGTCGTTGACACCTTTGTGGATGAGCGCTTCGGTGGCTCCGAGGCGAGAGCGCCGGCCTACGGATCCCCAGGTGGCGGGTTCGAATCCCGACCGAGGTGCCCGCAATATGACGGAGGCTTATTGCGGAGAAGGCGCCGTGTAACCGAGCTTTCGGTTGCACGTCAAAAGATCCCCAGGTAGTCGAAATTAATCCTCAGTCCTCCGCTGGGGCGTGCCAGATGCCCGTCGTAGGTTTGGCACGTAAAACCCCCAAATTTGACTTTGGATGAGCGCTAGACTGTCGTGTGTCCCCGAGTTTTTTCGGAAACCGGTTTGTGCTGGGTGAAAAATTCCTTTCGTCTCGGCAAGCCACTGAATGCGAGCTAGGACTACTCGTTCCATGAGCTTGCCCATTATAGACGTAAGTGATATAGGTCTTACGTTCTTCGGGTCTGTCGGTGGCTTACCCGCTTTCGGGATCGGTGAGACACAAGAGATTTTCCATTCGTCCGGGATTTTACTCGTTACCCAGATATCGTTAAACCATTGCAGCATCGCCTCCTTTGCTTCTTGTGGGGAGTTTCTTAGCATGCTCGTAGTGACGCCGTCCTGCCCCGGAGCGCTCTTGGCATTGCTTTGGGTGATGGCGGCGTCTAGCTCCCAGATTGTCAGGGGCATATCTTCGTCTGCCGGACCGTCCGATGGACACGGTGAGTAAATAGTCTGGTTGGGTGGGTTCGAAGGCTGCGGGAAGAATACTGAACCCAGTTCTTCTAAGATTTCCTTCATGCTCTTATCGGCCAGTAAGGCAAGGACGGGAACCGTGTGCCCCTGTTTTCTCTTGCCAAACATGGCGTTGAAGGTATTCCATACTTTTTTGAGCTGCGTGCTCTTGTCAAATGATTCGCAGTGCTCTAACCAGCGTTCTACGTTGATATCCCGGGCGTGCTTGCTTGCTTGCTCTGTAACATTGTTTACTTCAATGAGCGTGCTACGTTGTTTGTCTTTTCGGTATTTGGTTAGAAGTGTGGTTCTTTGTTCCCATAGCTTCTCAACCCAGAGGGCAAGAATGATGCAGGGGACATCCCACCACCCGCACCCCCATGGGACCTCATCGACCTCACACAGTCCCAGCCAATCCCGCGCAACATGGACGCGCAGAAGCACGCTAAACGAAGGGAACACTACGCCCGAAAACACGCAGTGGAAGTTCAAACGTTACTGGCGGACCCGTCCATTACTGTCACGTACACTGACGCGGCGATGAAAATCGCCGGCCCAGAGACTGCTACGACAGCCGCCGCCATCTTCTATTCTACAGACAACCCAATGGGGACATCGATCTCAACCACAATCCAACCACGAGGAACCGATCCTTACTCTCCCGAACTCGCCGAAGCCAAGGCAGTGCTTTTCGCGATAGAGAGCCACTTAAAACACCTAGAGGTGACACAAAGACAGCACGACGCAAATCAACTATACATATTTACGGACTCGCAGCACGTAATCCGAGAATGCAAAAGACACGGAGCCACGACGTGCAGAACCATCAAACGCATTTTCCACACGGCTCTGCACCTATTCCGTGTACACGAAACAAAGGTCTGCATCCGATGGATCCCGGGACACACGGCCATCCAAGGCAACGAGGCGGCGCATGACGCGGCCGCGAGGGAGCTAAACAGTCCTCACCCCTCGCGTGTCGACGGAGAATCCGACCCCTCATCGACTAACAGTGAAACTGCCGATACGACATACGACCCGGTTGAAGCTCTGCGAATGCACAAAAAAGAATGGAAGCACCGACTAAAAGAATCCTGGAACCCCGAACCAAATCCCATTCCACCGAACCACTTCAAACGCAAGGAAATGGTGATATTACGACGAATTCGCACTGGTGGCGCAACAACACCATATATGACTCGAAAATTCGAAACCATCAGGAAACGCAAGCTGAACCCTGATTACGAACCCCCCGACCAAAGATGTCAACTATGCAAAGGAGACGGCACACTCCCAAAACTTTACCACCTGATTTGGGAATGTGAGGCCCTCGCCACACACAGAAGCGATGCTTGGGCCCAGCTGGGCCAAGACACTCCTACCTCCTACGAGGAGTGGATCAGACCGTTTGGCGACTCTGAAAGACGAGTCCGAATCTTACGGACACTGCTCGATTATACGATGTCGAGCAACCTAAGTCAGGACATTTAGGAGGGGGGCTTTTTAAGGGGAAGGTCCCGAGAAAGAAGTCGCGCGCAAGTGCGACCACTTCTCTTTTTTTCATTAAACGTTTTACACACACACACATTAATCTTAACTTTAATTTATTCCAGAAGAGCATTTTGAAATTCGCGTTCAAGGTTCGGTAATTGACGTCTGAAGTTCCGTAATCATCGACAGTTTGCTGTAGTGTGAAAACGTGGTTGGGCCAGCCGGGATTTCCCGCTTAACAAGTTTCTCGAATATTCGGTACTTTAACGGATGAAATATGTATTATTGCGAAAGCATTAACTGGTCCCATCGAGTGAAGCCAGCGAAAAAAATCACCTAAATTTCTATTGGCTGAGTGTAACGAGACGTAAATTCCCATTGGGTGCGACGCGTCATGTGGCTCCATAGCAACGGGGTCATCGTTGCTAAGGAGCCAGCCGAACTGCCTTCGGCGCAGCAGTAAAGGGGGCGGGGGCGGGTAGGCACTGGCCAGTGTTATTAGATTAGCTTAGTTACGGAGCTACTCATAGACGCTGCATGCACGAGCAGTGCCCGCCTCACCACAACTCACCTCCGGTCGTGCGACGCGCCGGACGGTTGCTTCGGTAAATGCAGTTTATTCTATAGAATTCGTATGTTTCGAAGCGCAGCGTCTAGATAGTCTTCCTCCGTACTCTACGGAAAACACCGTTCGTAAACGAAAATCTAGATGGCGCTTAGAACGATTGGTGGCCGACTGGAGTGAGTGAGGGGGGTATCCCCTTCTGCGGGGGTGCCACAACTGAGGTATTCTAATAACGCAGCTGTTCGACGTGAGGGTGGGACGCGGGTATGCGCTGGCCTGACGTTTGGCCTAACGTTACGCTTTGAGGTCTAAGGTCGCCAACCGGTACTTTGTGGTCGTCCTAGACGTCGTTCTCTGGGCGTCGTTCTCGACGTCCTCCTAGACGTCGTCTTCTTGGCGTCGCTCCCCACGTCGTCCTTGAGGGCGTCGGAGAGGTCGTCCTCTGCGTCGTTCTATACGTCGTCATAAATTTAATACCTGTATAAACATTACTCGGAAACATTACACCCGCGGGACTATATTGCTTTCGCCTTCCTACACATAGCCCGGTATGTATAGGAGAGAATTTTAATGTTCATTATGATTATTGTTCCGTGATTTGTTTCAATCACGTCCCTTGCACCACAAGTCGCCCCTCTTCCGTGTGGCGAACAAGTCTGAACGTTTTTTTAGCAGTTTCCCCTGGCTCAGAAAGCCACAAAAATCACCTAGGGAGATTCACTTTTCCTCTGTGACGTAGCTGGTTATGCCTAATATCATATAACAGAGAGAAACTTTATGCTCGTAAAAATTATTTTTCTGTTGTTTTTTTTACCTCGTTCCTCGTACCACAAGTCGACTGTCCGCTTTCGCAACTAAACCCGACCGTCATTTTTTTTTTTACACTTTTTTTCTGACTCAGGAAGCCACAGACATTTCCTAAGTGCGTTCAATTTTCATCTATCACGTAGCTGGATATGCCTAGTATCATATTCGGGAAGAACATTTTGATATTTACTATAATAATGTTTCTATGATTTTTTTTCATCGCGCCTTTCGTAACAAAAGTCGGGTCTCTTCGCTCAGGCAACAAAGTCCGAACGTTTTACTGGGCTGTAGCCCCTGGCTCAGAAAGTCACAAAAATCACCTGAGGAGATTCAATTTTCCTCTATCACGTACCTCGGCATATCTATTTTTTACATTCCAGGAGAGAATTCGGAATTTATAATAACTCTTTTTCTGTGACTTCTTTAATCTGGTCTCTCACAACAAAGGTCGACTCTTTTCGCTGTGGCGACGAAGTCCGGACGTTTTCTCGGGCAGACTCTCCTGGCTCAGGAAGCCACAAAAACTGCATAAGAGGGTTCAATTTTAGCCTATCACGTAGCTGGGTATGCCTAGTACTATATTGCGGTATATAGTTTTGATATATATAGTATACTTACTTTTCTGGAAACTTTTGAATCCGATTCCTCGCAACAGAAGTCGCGTGTCTTCGCTGAGGACTAAGTGATCCCGACATTTTTGGCAAGTTGCCCTCTGCTCAGGAAGGCACAAAACTCACCTGAGAAGGTTCACCTGCCACTATATGACTTCCATCGTAAACCGGAGACACGGAAAAATAAAAAAACGGACAAAACAACAACAAGTCTCAAACACAGCTTCTAGTTTATTTGAACATCTCCGCTCTTATATATACACAACAACCCTCCTCTCCAAAGGTCGACACACCTCCTCTCCACTCCATCAACGACATCTCAAACTGAACCAATGACACATGCTACCTCCCTTCCTTTCATACCAACCAAAAACTGACCCCTTTCCAATCCAAGAAACAAGGCACTCAAACCCTGCTAACAATGAAAACACCCCCCCCCCCCCCCAAAAAAAAAAAAAAAAGGATAGGTTTTTCGGAACCGACCAGCCACAACTGATAACAGGCCTATCAAACAGACACGGTGTTAGCATTCAACCACCCCTCAAAAAAAAAAAAAAAAAATTAAAGACATAGAAAGCGTTTCAGTTCACTTCCGAAACCCAAGGACGGTGTGCTGACACAATTGCCACGCTCCAAAATACATAAAGTCTCCCTCACAACTCTTCTACCATTTTCTTTCTCTTTATGCAATACCTGGGTATCCCCCCACTCAGGCTGACAGTGATTGCAGTCTACAACATGTTTAGCTATTTCTGAATACTGCGCATTGTCTTTTACCGCCCTTTTATGTTCCAGCAACCTATCATTCAAACAGCGACCAGTTTGACCTACATAAGACAATCCACACCGCAACGGAATGTCGTATACAACTCCTACTTGACAAGTTAAATGAGGGTTTTGGTGTTTTTTTAGGCAACCCTGACGACCACCCGAAAAGGGGGTTAAGTTTTCCAATTTACGTTGTGCCTTGAAAACTAAATTTACTCCGAACGTCTTGGCCACTGACTTCAAATTGTGAGATATTCCATGATAGTAAGGCACACAGACCACAATTTTCACAACCGGTTTTTCTACCGGAGCCGAACTGAACTTTCTTAACACCTTGAGCATAACGCTAGAAATCACATCCTGGTGATGGCCCGCTTCCATAAAATATGACGTAGCTGACTATGTATATTATGCTACTCTGGGAGAGTATTTTGATATTTTGTGTAAAACTGTGTTAGTGAGTTTGACTCTTTGGTACATAATAAATCTGACTTTGCTGTTTGTATCCCCGATTCTACAAGACTATCTGAGGCAAAAGCAAACAGATTGGAATTTGACTCTTCTGGCTGTAGACATGTGTTCTGCCTGTGGACGGGTGAAAAACTGTGTACAAGTGTTCCTTATAAACTTCGTTAATATTGTTTTTGATGCTTGATGTGAAACCTGTTGCTGTCAATAATACCAGTGACGGGCGTTAAAATAGTTTGGAATGCTTATTTTGCACATGCACATTTTAAAGCAGTCCTCGACTTTTATCTTCATCCACCTACATACTGCCCTTTAACAATTTGGGCGTCTTAAAAAATAAACTGGATCCACGACTAAAACGGCACCCAAGAACCGCCTGGGCTCCGTGGGGAATAAGGGAGGAACAGTACGTGCGCGTTTTGTGATGAGTTTGTAAACCCTAACGCTCATCTCGCACCTGCGAGTTGAATTAGAGCAAATGCTTCTTTCAACTCTTCCACACATGTGACTTTGGGGAGCACTTAAGCCGGAGTCGCACTGCCTATCATTATGCTATTCCACGCACCACCGTCGCAAAGGTAAGGGTAACATAGAATGAATTATATGGGACATCTCTCATCAGCTTGTTGGAAACAGCGCCTGCGAAAAAAACAAAGCTCAGCAGAAGGAAACTCGTGAGTGTAAGACGCGCTTCAGACATCAGCGTTTCCTTGCGCTATTCCCCACTGCGTCCGCTTTAGACGGCGTGAGCTGCCATTGTAGAGGGATTATCGTAATATTTACAAAAGACGCAGGTGGACGCACCGAAGTCAAACGCTAATGTCTGAACTGTAGTCTGAACCGACCTGTAGCCTTATCTCGCATGACATGCGGTTGCACGGTTTTTTCACACCAGTGCCGCTAAACTCGTCATGCACAACTTTCTTTGTGTTATGACATGGTGCGGGGAGGAGCCGAAAGATTGCCGCTAAGTTTTATTTTCTTACAAACTCGCATATTTGTGTATCTTAACGACGCTTTTCATTGAAGGGGCGAAAAATCCCTACCGCTCCCTAGGCGCCAAACAAGAGCAGTACGAGAGAGCGCGCGGCGACAGCCATGGTTCATACGTGTGACGTCACGACAAAGATTATCAGCTGCGACTGACATGTTCGATCGTCTCTATAATGAAGGTTGGATAATTGCATTCTAAAATCGACACCGTCGAAGTTGATAGCCTGATATCCTTCTTATTTCTGCCGATAAAACAGCATTTACTAAAAAGCGTCCCTGTCGTTCCTTTTATTTATTTTGGAGCCCGACGTGGCTAGGTCACAATCAGCCGAGTAGCATGAAAGTGTCTTAGCCACTTTGTCGCCACCAATAACTTCCACAAACAACGATCTTCCGACGAGAAAGTTCAGAGCATTTATAACCCGCCTAGGTACAATTACGTATTATGGATTCTAACGCGGCGCAGGGATGTAGGGACACACGGGAGCGACGTCATCAGCGCAGTCGTTCAATCGACTGGCCCCACGGTGTTGCTCGCGCGCACTTCGATGAAGCTTGCAACGACTTTGTGTTTCCCATTCTCGCTGGAATTTGAGCACCGAGAGAGCGTGGATGATTGACATGTCGTCCCGCGTGACGCCATCGTCCCGAGTGTCCAATCAGCACGCTCGGCCAACTTCTGCCCTGCCTTTGTGTTTGACGAGTTTAGCGACCCAGCACGTTGCGTCTGTCAGTTTCCTCCGAAGCACGTGAGTGCACTTCTTCTTCTGGCCTCCTACACACACACTAATGATATGCGCGCTATTCGTGCCCTCTGAAAGTTGCCTCGTGGAGAGATTTCAAGCTCGCAACCTTGGCGCTTGTCACGGAGAGTGACAAGCGCGAGGTGGAGGCGGGGCTTCTCCTGCTGTCCTTTTCGCTGTTGTTTAACCCTCGGTACCACCTGGGTGCCATCTGTACCACCTAACACCGATTATTCACTGCACGCTTGGCATAATTTGATATTACGAAAACGCCAGAGTGCTTCGTACCCCAGTAGACTTATGTGTTTATTTATTCATCTGCAATGCAAAGCGTGCTTCACGTTAGGGATTATATATTTATATGAACGTGCGCGCTTTTCGAACTGTACAGAAAACAAAAGGACGCGAAACAAAACGAATATAAGACTAATATCGGAAGCGCGCAGAGGTTCGCCAATAGCAGGCGGTTGTGAACTTGTTTACAAACAGACAAATATATAGTTGACACGAAAATGCCACTGTTTCACGGCCAAAGCTATACTTCACCTTATCTTAGCATGGAAAAAAGATTGGTTCGGTGTATGTTTATACAGCCTGGAACTTGGTCTGCCTCAACGGGCGACGAGTCTCTTAGTTGTAGCTGAAAAATTTAGCCTGTGTAGATCAACCACTATCCTGGGGTCTTTAACGCGCATCACGCAGTAGTGGTACACAACCGCACGCCGGTACAATGCTTATTCAGGGTTCGTGATTGAAACCAAGATCCTGGCTTCCGCTGCGCAAGCTTTCGCTCCATGTGCTCCGAGCTCATGTGTGCTAGCCCACTCAGCCACCTTCCACCCCAACCTTAGATGGACTAACTGGAAAGGCTGTTCAAGTGTGAGCTGGTAGCCAAATACTTTACCAGGGGGAATACGTTCCACTCCTCTCAAATACAATGGCTTCGGCGCGGACAGGTTTTCTGGCTTGGCGAGAGCTATCTATCGTCGGGGAGGTCTCGGCTGTCGATGATATTGATGTTCTACATACCAAATTCATCGTTCTGGCAATGCGCGAGACACGTGCCGCGCGCCACTTCTAAGAATAACATGGCGTCTAACCTCTAGCTCAGAGTTGCGCTAAATACTTTGCTACAGTGTACTAGAATACTTGGGTAGTGTTGGGACCGAAGGGGCTCGCCTGAAGCGCGTGGTATTGATCGCGATAAATGTCGCGTCCGGCGCATTATCCGGAAGGTGTGCGCATGCGCGGCTGCACGTGCGAAAATATGAATCTTTGGTGCCGCTTTGGTGGAGTGCACATAGGATTTCTGATACAGCTACGACCTGCCAGCGGTCGTACCGTGGCATCAACTACGCTGCGTCACGATCGTTAGCAACATGATGCTTCAATGTATTGGATGGTACAAGCTACATTTCCCTTCCTTTACATAAAAACAATTGCGACTTTAAAGAAGCGGTTTCGGTTTGTCGGATGGTGAACATTTTAAATGAAATGCCCATTTCCTTGGTCGCAAATGCCGAACATTAGACATTTAAAAGGGATATATAAAACTCGGAAGCAGTTTTTTTTTTCCTATCTTATTTTATAACGGAACGAAACGACACATACTAAAGTTCGAGATTGTTTTAGTATGTTTTTAATACCCCAGGTTAACTTCTGTCTTCTTTTCTGCCCGTCTTCTTTTTCTTGATCTTAATCAGCTCGCTTCACTTGTCACTCATTCTTGTGTCCATTTATGCGACGAACCACCCAAGCGACGGTCGCAAAGGGGTGAGAATCTTCTATTTCTTCGTGGCTGCCACGACCATCGGAGGATCACCCGACGTCCACTTGTAAGAAATGGCTTATATGTCGTGACAATTTTTATCACGCGTTTTAACATTGAACTTAAGTCCAAAAACTGACACACCGTGGGCTGAACAAGTAATGCTTTGTAAGATTAAAAGAAAACAAGCAACTATTTCACATCATTTTGAGCAGAAAACATGAGCACACGTAGATCAGGCAAGGAAAAAGTAGTAATAGTTTACTGCACGGCATTGAAATAATGGTTAAAATGTGCAGCGCTTACATGGTTACAATATGCAGCGCATTATCCGCTTGAGGGTAAACCACCTGAAACTTAAACGCTCATAACAATACATTTAACCGACAGCTGCTTCCTGAAAACCAGGTAAGTCTCGCCTGAGCTCGGTCTTCGAAGGGAAAGACCCATGGTTCCACAGGGGACGTATCTGGTTCACGCAGACATACACGGTGTTTTTGTTTTATTCTTTCCAGACCTCTACATATTTTACAAAAAAAAAAGAAGGATGTGGCAGATATGTGGATACCGTCTTTCGTTATATCTGTAGGGCTCGGTGGACAATAAATGGGTGACTAACCGTTGCAATGTTTAATAATTAACCAAAATCTGTTAGTTAACTTGTTTATTAACGGCTTAATTGGCCATGGTGCAATTGCAGTTTAAAAGGAGTCATTATTAAAGGCAAACACAATTTCGACAATTCTCAAAAAGGCAACGAGGTTCGCGAAATTTATCGTAAAAGTTTGCCTTTCTTCGCTTGATTCAGAAACCGCGTTATGATAATAATACGTAGAATAGTAACTTAGTCGTCTTGATGTGTGGCGACGGCGAGGCCACCGAAGACACGTTTTCAAGTTAGTGCCGAGGGGACAGAAACAACTGTGTCATTCTTCTACGCATCAATATCAGCACAACCTCATTTGCGCTTTCAGCGCGAGGTTTTTTAATTAAGCGAAAAAAGGCAAAATTTTAGCGATGAATATCTCAGGACAGAACGAGCGGGTTGGTAGAGATAATTAAGCTTGAGGAGGAAAACTAGAAGGGACGGACAAACACAACAAAAACGAGCACCTTGTTGCTTTCGCTCAAAGTTCGTTGCTTGTTCGCGAGCTTCCTAAATTGGGTGGGCCTTTAAGGGCACGGTCCCACTGAATGTGGCAATTTAGGTACTTTTCGGCAGGCCATTACTCATCTCCTTTTAAATACTGCTTTTTGGGATTGATGTCATTTGAAAGGCAATGCAATCCTCTTTCATTTGATATTATGTATGTGTTGGTTTTTACTGTTCATGCGCATTTGTAGCGTTGCGAATATGATGGCGCGGACCCTCACTTGCTCGGCTAGTTCATGTTTTATGAACGATCCATTAAAGATAGCACGGTTGCAATATAGCAGTTTTGTTAAGATGATGTCGGAGCAGAATCTAACGATCCACTTTTTTGATATTTGCACTACTTTGTTTTTTTCATCCCTCCAAATATTGCCCTAAAATTGACATTTTTCCGCACAAATATGTTTTTAATGACAAGAGCTAGGGCAATGAAATTGGCTACACATGTAGTGCTTATAATTGGTAATATGCAGAAAAAAATTTAATGTTGTGTAAATTTTTTTTGTTTAGATATTTTATATCAAACGTAGCACTTTTTTGTGCTTCGTGTCATGGTAGTTCAAATGCCGCTGAAGAAATAATTAAACTATGATAATATCTTTTATAAAATTTAGAGCTACAATGGTTGCCCAAGAGGTGGACGATGGCTTTTTTTCATTTTCAAAGTCATAACGCTCCAGGAGCCCTTCAAACTTACCTGTTTTTGACGCATATCTGTTTTGGACATCAAACAGATTTATTGGCATTTAATAACATTTATAGTTTGGAATAGATATACATTGCGATGTATTAAATTTTCACAATGATATTGCTTTGGTTTCTTAATAGGTGTAGAGCTTAACTAATTTTAAAAACAATTAAAAACTGTTTGGGTGTTTTGTTGCGCTACCTGGCGGATGGCAGACAAACTGCTGATTTCTAATGTTCAAAAAATTTCCGAGGGCGGCGTTGGCGTCTGTATCATCATCAATCTCCGTGTCTTTTTACCCTCACATTTAAAAAATATATTGGAAGATTTACTATCGATAACTGAATGGTTTAAGTACTGGGTCAGGCTAATAAATCTAAGACCAATATTTACAGAAGCGTAGCGTGATATAATGTGTTCATTATTCGATATGATTGAAATCAATAAACAATGAAGACGAAGAGGAAAAGAATACACCCGAGTTCACTTTATGCCTAGAGTCACTAAATGAGCTTTAAAGTATCGGCACTCCGTTCCCCAAAATTGTTTTGGGCGCCGCCATTTCGGGTCTTGCTCAGAGCAAACGCAACTGCCGATCATCGTGATCTAAAAGTACGACTTCCACCGCATTAGATGCGGTGCTAGGAAGCTGATGCAATATTGCAATGCTCTGTCGCGGGTTGTTTAAACATTTGTAAGGGAGGGAAAAGCGTTTCCTGTGATTTTAGATAAAGCTTCATATAACTGGCAACCATGATTTTAAGCCACAATATGGCCAAGTGTCGTTACTCTGAACCGTAGCTAATTTACTGGCACAAGCGGGAACAATGAAGAAGAGGCAGGTGTCAAAAGGTAGTGGCTTGTGGAATCCACGGGGCTTACGATATGGCCCCTCCAGGTATTACTGGGTGGAGCACTTCATGTGCCCTTTGCTTAGGGTGGAGCACGACATCTGGCCATTTTGTCCCCCTCTTTTATTTTTATTTTTTGATCAGAAGCGCGTGAAAGAGCGTGTCCCTGCACGCGCTCGTGGTGCTGATTGTGCTATGGCGACATTTTGTTTTCGTCGATTTTTTTGTATTTTCCCCGTGAGCGCGTGCTGTCGGCATCGGGTACTACAGAGGGTGGCATCACCCTAAACAGAAGGACATTGAGGCACCCTAGGTATTACAAGCGTCTTGAACAAGAGCATGAATAGTGTTATTAAATAAGCTACGCTTCAGAGTAGCCACGCTTGGCCTTAGTATGGCTTAAAATTATGGTTGCCAGTTATTTGAAGCTTTATCTGAAATCACAAGAAACGCTTTTCCGTCCCCCACTTTAAACAGTTTGCGACAAAGCAAAGCAACATTACATGAGCTTCCTAACACCGAATCTAATGCTGACGAGTCGCACTTTTGAATCATGACGATCGGCAGTTGCGCCTGCTCTGCACAAGCACCAAAATGGCGGCGTTCACAACACTGTCGGGGAAGAGAGTGCCGATACTCTAAGCGCAGCTCATTTATTGGCTGTAGTTGCCGCGAAACTCCTTTTCCCTGATTGAAACTGAAAGTAAATATGAATAATACACCATTATTATAGCTTATTTAGTTATAACCAAATACACATAATGAGAGGAGGACGCGGGCGGGTAGGAGAAACGCGGGTTTTATGTGCGACCGTTCTAACCGTCTCAAAAGAGAGAACGCACGAGCTTGCGCTGGTTTAGAAAAAAAGGCATCCAAAGAAAAGAGGCGGCACACTGTGTTTTTTGTTATTATGCGTCTAATTGCAAATTGTTGTGTGTATGTTTATTCAGCCGGAAGTTAGTCTGCCTTAGTGGGCGTCTGGTGTCTCAGCTGTAGATGAGCAATTTAGCCAGTGCGGTAAAACCGAAAACCTGGGGTCTTCAACGTGCGCCACGCAGTAGTGATGCACGACCGCACGCCGGTACGATGCTCTTCCAGATCGAAACGGGCAGAGGCGGGGTGGGTTCTGCAGCGCGAGCTTTCGCTCACAGTGCTCCGAGCTGGTGTGCGCTAAAGTCACTGGATCCTGGGAAAGTAACGCCAAGCTGCCCGTGTGGTCGCCATCTTGGTCCGTGAAATGAGCAATTTCTCCTTGACCACTTCGTTCTTGGTGAGCCTATCTAAATTCGCTGGTGACGGGTAGCTTTATGGAGGCGTTTATTGTATACCGAGAGTTTGCTATCCACACACCGGCGAAACAAGCGCACATATTTGTACCACCACCACATGCTGGGCCGGTGCTTGGAGGCACTGAAAAATAAGTTTACTGTCTTGAAATACGCCAGATGAACAATAAAATAGTAAGAGATCCATGGAGATATGCATGATTAATAAGTTGATCGCATACGAAGTGCCAAAGACTCTTAAATTGGTGGGGAACGCTTCCAGTACGATGATGCTCCATGGTGATCTTGGCGCGACTGGTTTAGAACAACCCCCTGGAGGCTTCGAAGATTTAAATGGACCAAGATGGCGATTTCCATGGCAGCCTAGAACAATTAGCCAATCGCCTTGCGAGGTTTGGGTCGTGTGTATGTTAGTATCTGTTTGTGCCCGGCTAGCACGTAGGGAAGGCAATGGCGCTACTTTCCCAGGACCCAGTGACTTCAGTGTGCGCTAGACGATGCACTCGGCAACCAACCCCCCCTTGTGCGTCTAATTTATATACAGGTATACGTATTTGAAGATCGACAATGGACGTCGATCGTCTCGAGGTAATGTAACGTAATAACATTATATAAATTATAAACTGGTTGAAGGACTGAACGACTTAATTTTTCAATTCTTGGATTGTAATGTGAGGGTAGCCTATTTTACTTTCTGTTGATGAAGAGCAATATGAGGTGACGAGGTAATGATTAAATGATGAGGCTCTATAAGGACGACGACATTAATGGGTGTTGAACCACAACGTACAGTGCTAGACTTGTTTCAAGTATCGTGTACCCAAAGACTTTCTTCACCCGCAACAGTATATGGTAGAATCAATGAGGATGTTGCTTTACAACTGTACGGGGAACAGGAAAACTGCACTGCGCAGAAGCGCGGCTTATTCGTTAATATGAGGGACGGATTTCTAGCAGCATTCCCTGATTGACTACTTGGAACAAATGGCCTCGTTGACGTAAAGTGTCCCCGTTCCAAAAGATTCTTGAAGCATACTTAAACCGCAAAGGAGTATGAGGCGAAAAATAAGAAAAAGGAGTTTGGTGTGAAAGGTCCAGATCACCACCGTAGCTTCTACTATCAAGTACAAGGGCAGTTACACAATACACAAAGAAAGGTTTGTGATTTAATTATATTTACACTTAAGGGCATTGATATCCAACCTATTCCGAGAGATGACACCTCCTGGTCAACCAACATAGAGCCTTTTCTACTCAAGTTTTACATGGAAGGCCAGACTTCCGCTGAAATTCCTCACGTAGGCGAGTTGTCCGACCGAATAAACTGCCATTACTCCCGATGTGGGTATCTCTCGATCTTTGTTCGTAAGCGATAGTATCATGAGATCGAGCGGTGTGGCTATTCTTCCGCCGAATATTGCTTCGGCGGGTTTTTTTCCGTGTGAAGGGCCACCCACACTAGCGAGAAAACGCGCCCGGCGCGCCGATAAATCGGTTAAGTGGGAAGATAAAGGGCGTGTCTCTGCACGCGCTCGTGGCGCTGACTGTGCTTCGGCGACATTTTGTTACTTGCCGCGATCGGCGTGCCACGCGCGTTTTCTCGCTAGTGTGGGCGGCCCTTAAGATGAGACCGACGCGTGCTGCCGGAACAAGAACCTGGCGATTCTTCACTGAACTGCTTCTTCCGTAAGCTTCAAAAGGGATTTTGTTTTCGTTTCGCACACCATCTGTTCTGCTTGCCCGTTAGTTGCAGAATGGTATGGTGCACTAATGTGATGCCTGATGCCTTTTTTTTTTTCTTCAAAAACTTGTTTATTTTATTTGAAGCAAGATTTGGCGCGTTATCAGAGAAAAGTATTTTCGGTAGGGCAAAAGTAGGTAAAATAGACCGTAGAACGTCAATGACGTGTTTGGACGTCGTGGCAGACATCGTGTAAACTTCCAGCCACTTAGAGTACGCATCGTACATGACTCCGCAGATGTGGATACGTTTCGCCACCCACCGACTGAATAGTGGATCGTTTTCAGTTACTGTTCGAGTATTTCCACAAAGTTAGCCCAGGTGCCAGGGCTTTTGTCGAAAGCGGTAAGTGTTCGAAACGTCGACAACGTCGGTAGCCACGTGTTGTGCTTGAAACTGGACACTTACCAATCGCTGAGAAGAAACTTGCTTGTTCGTCTGCCATGAGTCGTCCGATATCCGTTCATCACCACAACACCATCTCCCGACAAAACTGGTCTTCATTGTCCGCATGTCCATGGTTAGCAATCACGTCAACTTATAAATTCCCGAACGCTCATAGCTTGCCGTCGCTGAACGCCGTTCATTCATAGCGTCTTCATTGCAAATAAACGTCTTCCTATTTCTTCTGATGGTTTCCCTAAGCTGTACTTACAACATAATGTGTGTCGGTACTTCCGAAAATATTGCAACGGCGTTTGTTTTCCGGGAACTATAATGTAACAACCTTTACAACATCTTCCGGACCCCGTGAAACACAATATTTCGTGACGTTATTTTAGTCGTCATTAAAATGGTGAGGTAAGTACCGTAAATCGCGAAGCAGTTTACTCGACGTCCGCTTCCACTGGTTGAGTCTACTAAGCGTTCATTCCTGCAGAGGAAATTTTCATTGATAGAATATTGACACGTCTATCAACATTTGATTCCTTCTTGGTAAGATTTATTGCGAAAGCACGTTACAACCGCCGACCGCATCTCCCTATATCAGACAACAATTTATACCCAGCCTGACATTCTCGCATACATCCGTTTGCTGGGCCACGCTACTTGAGCTAGCTGAGCACAGCTGGCAGCGGCGCGAGCAAGGCCACGAGGGGAACGTGATGGTGCTCGAGCCATCCCACTGTGAACCAATGTTTCGGCCACCCCACGGGTGCGTGTCGCCATCTATTGGTTGAACTAACGCCTTGTTCAAGATGGCTGCCGTGGGACCGCAGCCTTAATAATGGCTCCCTCTAAAGCTGCAATTATAACATGGGCCATTAAACCGTTCATTAACCCTCTGCCTACCGCAAAAACTAAAAAAAAAAATTGAAATATTGATTTTTTTATGTGCCCTATAAAAAGAACTCTGTTTCACCTTGTGTTGTATCGCAGGAAAAGCTCCAAGCTCGAGCTCCTTGCTCTAGGGGACATCTCGGCGGCTCAAGCTCTCGTGCACCAAAAGCAGCTGCCAACGCTATGAGCTCGCGCTTCTAGCCTTCGCTGCGGTACAACATAAGGTGAAACGGAGCGTACAAAATCTTGGTACCGACACGTGCACCGCTCAAAGTGAAAAAAAAGGCGTGCTGTGCGATCCGGATAACTCGATTACAGCGCCGCCATGAACTGTCAATACACGCGCCCTCACGAGCTCCCGTTGCCGAGCCGCTCCGGTCGCAACACTACCCAAGTATTCTAGTACACTGTAACTTTGCTGCGCTATGCCGCCATGATCTTCCCAAGGGTCGCACGTGCCTCGTGCATCGACGCACCTTGCGCTACTTTTGAAACATGAAGGGGCTTTAGGTGGAATCGGAGACGACACCGCCGCGGCCGCCGCGAACATCCACGTGCACTTGCGCGTGGACTGACGCGGACCTCCACTCCGTCATTCGGCGCTGTAGGCGTTCTGTCTAATGCAAATGGGCAGAGTGGAATGTATTCCCCCTAGAAAGTATTTGTGGTAGCTTTGGCCGCCTCGACTGGCCCTCGCTGCACGAGCGCTCGCGCAGCCGCCGAGGAGTGATCCAAAGCAGTTAGCTCGCACCTTTACCATGCATGGCTAACAAGAGCCACTAAATGAGCTTCTCTTGGAGTATCGGCACTCTGTTCTCTGACACTGTTAAGGGCGCCGCCATTTTGGTACCCATTTTGTTCTTAGCCCGAGACTGAGGCAGGAAAAGAGGAAAGTTTTAAAGTAGAAGAAAAATGAACAGCCGAGGATCATGTCCACATTTCTTGGCTGAATCAGTAGAAAGACAGTGGAGAAGGCTAAACAGTGCTGGTTATGAGGACGGATTCGTAGGGAAGCAGTTATCCGTAAAATTCGCAGACAAATGAACCAACTCGTACGAAAATGTCAGATATGGCCCTGATATATTTTAGATACGTTCAGATATGATAATATAAGCAGTCAAATAGGGCTGTATTTCGCCAGATATGTGAGCTAATACGGTCGTATTTCGCCATATAGGGTGGCGAATACTGCCAGATCTGGCCGTATGAGTGCGTAAATACGTCCATATATCACCACATACGCGTGCAAATATAGCGCCCCTGATAATGATATATGGGCCCGTTTCAGTCGTGCAAGCAACAAGTTATATGTACTCCCTAAGACGCTAGTTGATTGATCTATATTGCATGAGTCTCATGTATTTGGTTAACTATTGTCAACATCCTTAAAGTGAAGTTATTCCAGGTATTTGAACCAATTAATCAATTGCGCAATTTGAAGATTGAAAGACAAATGAAATTGGGTTGTATGTTTGATGTGTGACAATATGACGAAGTGCGATCGGAATGCGAGTTGATCAAATAATGGATCGTAGTCGCAGCTCTTAGGCACCCGTTTCCGAGTTTAGCGGTGTTGGCGTCGCCATCGGTGTAACCGCCCCGCTAAATTTAGCGAGAAATTGAATTGGTACGTATCTCACGTGACGTCAATTTTCCCGCGAAATCTGGCAGTGAAACTAATTTCTTTTCATGTTTCCCCGCTAAATTGAGCGGGTAAACACGAACCGTTAGCTTACTCAAGGTGCAAGACGCTACTTCGCCGTCCTGAATCCTTTTCCCTTCGAACGGAAGCCGTTGCGCCCGTAGTACAATACGCAGCTCTTTCAAAACCGTTCGCGCAGCATCGCATCCGTTCGTTTGCGAGCGACGGCGATTCATCGTGTGTTGAAAGTCGGAAGATGTGCTGTCCGTGGTGTCTTTTATGTATAACTCGTTCGTAAAGAAATTTGAAACAGTGTACACGTGATTTTAAATTTATTGGTAAAAATACATAAATATATATACATATTTATTTATCTATTCATTTGTCGACATCATGCACAAAAAAAAATAGTCGCGTTAATTTTTTCATTTAAAATTATCATGTGGTTTATACAGCGTAAAACATAGTATCTTGAAACTCGCATCGTTTTGAGTTCAAAAGCTAGACTTCATAGAGTTGTATGTTCACTCGGTATTGACAGCAGGGTAGACGCTACGCGTGTTTTAGGCCAATCGTGTCTCTGGTTAGGGTCACGTGACTACAGTCTAGAATCTGGTGACAAAGCAGGACATCGTACCTGCCTGGCGCCCAAGGCCACACGTAGCATTCACAGCACTGTCAACCTTCGTTACAAGTGACACATCTCCTGGTTGTCGCCCCAAAAGATAAGCCTTTTGTTCGTGAAATCCCGTTTTGGCCGCTCCTTCGATCCTTTTCTCTCTCCCTAAGCTGAAAGCGTTGTAAATGGTGAGTGGTCACGTGGTTTGACGGATGACGCATTAGCCGTTGCCGATCTCAGAATGCGTTTAGCCCGACCTAGTTTGCCGTGTGAATTCTCCCCCTGTGGCAGATGCGTATGTCTGCTTCTGCAAGCGATTTCTTAAAGAAGCCCAAGAATTTTTTGTGATGCGTTTAGTGTTTGGTTCTACAAACGACAGCTTGTGCTACATCGTGTTGAATCTTCACGGGCACCTTCTCGTTTCTGTGTTCGAGTGGTGGTTTTGCCGTGGCCGTGTCGACATCTCCCTCGTACAACACCTTTCAAGTCGCGTCTCGTCAACGTAAGTGCGCTGCAACCTACTTCGTGACAATTGATCGTTTTTCCTAAATGTATTATTTCAGATTACCTCTAGATTTAGGCCGTGTCTATCTTCTGGCAGCCTGGAAAATCATTGTGCAGAATGTTTCGGCATTGTTGCGATTGCGCTACAAGCAGAAAGTTTCGACATGCCGCCGACAAAGTTTTGACGTGTCGCCAAAAAACAACAGCAGTACAGACTCTTAATTACGCGTTCCGAAATTGGACGAGCGGCTTTACGAGTCGCTTGTAGAAAGATTGTTACGATTTTGCGAAATACTGGTAAACAATGCTAGGTCACCCGCGGGCGTATCCCTCTCCGCCCGAGAAGAGTGGTTGTTTGGGCGAGTTGGTTTGACATCTTATACAATCTTGTGCGCAACAAAGACGAGGACAAAAGGAGAGAAGAGGACACAACAAGGCGCCTTGTTGTGTCCTCTTCTCTCCTTTTGTCCTCGTCTTTGTTGCGCACAAGATTGTATAAGCTCTCCGCCCGCTTGTACTTTCTCTAACTTGACGGACACTGGCTACGTTTACATGGATGCGACAGCAGCGCCTCGGATCCAGTTGGCGAATTGGATCGGTCCATGTAAACGACTCGGATCGGATCTGATCAGATCCGATCCGCTGGGACGGGGTGGTTTGAGATGGTCAATCCGAATCGAGACTCTCCATGTATACGCTAGCGGATCGAATCGAGTGCTCGAGCGAGGGATCACGGGAACGTTGTGACTGTCTCGCGGTTCATGCTGACGAAACGATCGTCAGGTTAGCGGGTAATTGCTACAGCCGAACGCGGCACAGTTGACCATTGCTCCCGCTGTGGAGGGTCGAAGAATCAACTACCAGCACGGTGGATACCGTTTTTTTTTTTTTTTTATTCTTGCAAATTTGTTTTAAAAAAAGCCGTGAACGCTACACTTATGCGGTTTGTGCGAGAGTGATAAGCCCAGGGGGACGTTATGTACTTTGCTAATCTTTACGATAAGTCGGATAATTCGATAAAATTCATTAATTAACTTTTAATTCGTGAAAATAGACAGACATATGGTTTCAATTAGAAACTTGCTGATCGTCGCCCAAAGCCCCTAAACCAGTAATTTTTAGAAAGACTGAGCGCGTGTGAAGCGCAGTAGTTCGCTGAAGTTACCACTCGTGGACCAGGTACAAGGCTGGGGCTAGATAAGAGACGGAAAAATTGCGCGGGCGCCTTACCGAAACCGCTAGCCTTGTACCTGCTCCACGAGTGGTGGCTTTAGTGCGCTTCTCACGCGCTGAAAGACTTTTTGAAAATGACTGATTTAAGGATTTTGGACGACGCCCCGCTAGCTGCTTATTGGAACCGTATGTCTATTTTCACTAATTGAAAAGTTCATTAGTGAATTTGAATTAATTAGCCGAGTAATCGCAAAGCTTAGCGCCCACGTAATGTCCCCCTGGGCGTATAACTCACTTGCAGAAACCGCATAAGTCTGACTTTCATGACTTCTTTAAAAACAAATCTACAAGAAAAAAAAAAGCACCCTGATATGGGAGGCAGATATACCCCTATTTGGCAGACCCTGATATGAATATATAAAAAATTGGCCAGGTCTGGTTATATAAGGCTTATATAAACTGATGTGCTTGATATGGCCAGATCTGCCCTATTTTTTATATATCCATATATTTTTTTTTTTTTTTATATAAGTCCAGATCTGCCATTTTCGTAAGGGAAAGCAAAGGCCGAAAAATAGAACTACTGTAATTCCGTTTTATCACAAAATTTCTCACAATTTAAAGGCTTGTGCCAAAAAGTTCGTTGTGGATCTGGTTTTTATTTCGGATTGCAAGTTGAGTAAGCTCACACCCTTCCACAAGAGTGTAAGGGAATGCACAAAAACGCATCGAGAAAAGTCTATTCCGTGTGATAATGGAGTAGTATATGAAATCCCCCTGGAATGTGGCTTTAAGTATGTGGGGCAGACGTCAAGGTGTATAAATGACAGATTGACTGAACACGAAAGAAATGTCAAAAACAACGTGGCTAATTCGAAAATAGCGAAACATATTCAAGAATGTTATCATTGTTTCGGACCAAGGTGGTCCGAAACAGAGATAATGCACAGGGAGTTAAACGACATCAAAAGGGTTTTAAAAGAAACGATAAGAAGGAAATCAATGGGCAACTGCATCAGTCAAGTGTCGTTACAGCTTAGCAGTAGTGCAAAAACATTTTTGCGTATTTGAGAGTTTTGTAAAGTGGCTGTTGAATGTGAAAGGGCGTAAGTGGTTTCCTCCTTTGTGTCTTCGGGTGGGGATCAGGTGGATTGGTATCTTTAGTTGCCGGGATGCTTTGGTATTGTGGGCCGGAGAGTGGGCCGGAGAGTAGAGGGGGAGGGTGTGCTATGTACGCGAAGGTTCAGTCAATTATCTTCCGGGAGAGGGGAGCTAGGGTGTGTTGCTTCATGGAAAATGTCAGTTTCAAGGTCGTTTGACAATTGTGGTGGAAAGAGATGAAACCTTTCTTATCTTTTGGCTTTGGAGGTCGAGAAGGTTCTGTGGTGAAGTTCGTGGAGTGTATATAAGAGGGTGACCAAATAAATTTGTCCTTAGCTGTGTTAGAGACGTTGTCCTCGACTGTTCATTCTTCTTCTACTTTGAAACGTTCCTCTTTTCCTGCCTCAGTCTCGGGCTAAGAGCAAAATGGATAACATCCACCAGCTCGCCTGCGCACTCACTACATTGCCATTTTGGTGCTTGTGCAGAGTAGACGCCACTGCCGATCGTCATGATTCAAAAGTGCAACTTCCTCAGCATTAGATTCTGTGTTAGGAGGCGCATGTAATATTTGCTTTGCTCCGTCTCGAACTGCTTAAGCATTCGTAAAGACCGGAAAAGCGTTTCCTGCGATTTGAAATACCCAGCTTCAGAGAACTGAAAAAACTGTGAGTGCGCAGGCGAGCTGGTGGATGTTGATTTCTTGGAACTACTTCCGAGTTGCATCGATGCAACTCGGAAGTAGTTCCAAGATATTTCTTAAAATCTAAAAAGTTTTTTTTTTTGTAATAGTTGTAAGTGAACGTGGGATTAGTCGGAAGTCTTATCGGTTCTCGGTTAGATATTGCACAGCCTTTCCAGACTTCGGTCAGAAAGCAAAAATATTCCAAAAGCCGGGAATCATAATGATCAAAAAAAAAAACTGCTCCGACTTTACTCAACAAGATTAACAATTTAATCAAACGTTTCGTCTCCCATGCAGGAACCATCGTCAGTGAAACCTACAAGTAGGTTTCACTGACGATGTTTCCTGCATGGGAGACGAAACGTTTGATTAAATTGTTAATCTTGTTGAGTAAAGTCGGAGCAGTTTTTTTGTTCGGTTAGAAACAAAGTGGTTCCGTGTGCTTGTTTTGTTTTGGTTGTTTTGTTCAAGGTCCTAAACTTTCAGTTGGGATTGAGGTCACCGTGTACGGTGGAGGTGAAAACCAGTGTGGGTAGGATTGTATAGAGAACAAAGGATGCCCTTGTGACGTCGGTGGTCGATGGTTAGATTGGGCTACGGGCCGTTCGTCGAAAGACAATTCGTAACAGGGCAATTCGTCGCGTAGGGCAATTCGTCATAGGGCTATTCGTCGCTAGGGCATCTAGTCGAAAACTGGGTTTTCTTTTCCTAGTTCATTTTTTATTTTTTGAAAGTTTAGAGGAATTGGAAAGGGGGAGGGGGAGAGGATGGAACGTGTATGTTTAAATATGAAGTTCAGAAGCCTTCCAAGAAAAGTTCGAACACCGCCTTGATGTCCGCGTTCTTTAGGAGTTTCGGGAAGGTCGGAGGCTGTTCTAAACATGCATGCTGTGTTGTATCCTGTTTGGATAGTTCACATTCCTTTGTCCGGTTTCGATACTCTATTGACCTTTAACTCGACAGTGCACGGGAGGCTGTATGTTCGCCGGGCCAACAGTTTGAATGGTTCAGCAAGTGTGGGACTTTTTTGTTATTTCTTTGTTATTCAGATTTCGCTTATCTTTTTTTTTTTTTCGGAAAGTCCAGAACGAACTTTCGAGACTTACAAGATAAAGTTTATAAAACGTATTTGTCATCCACATCCTTTTAGTTCCGAGGGCACGTTCGTACACCAGCGAAATGCTATAAAACAGGGGTGGCCAGGCTGACCCGGCCTAAGAGCCGCAAAGGTAATCACGAAACCTCTAAGAGCCGCCGAAAAGGGGGGGGGGGAGGCGGGGCGAAACAAACACCGCTGCCGCCTGGTTATCCCCCCCTCCCCCCCGAGAGCATAAAAAAGCAGCTTGCGGGTCACAACTGAAAGCCGGTAAACATAACAATAGGAATGTTCCTGGTCCTTTCTGAACTTGAACATAACGTTTGTGTCTGGTGGAAGCTACGAATGAGGTCAGCCCGGGCTTCCGCGACCTTCAACAAGAAACGATATGGAAGGAACATCCGTTACCTAAAGGGGACAAGTATCACGAGTGAGTGACAAAGGCCCCGAGACAGAGCATTTCCTCGACCCTCCGCCAAAGTGCATGAATGTTTTGACAGTCCCTGTCCTTGGTGCCTTTCCCCCTAAGGTCCGGCAAACGGGTTTACTACGGTTGATACAATGCCATTTCGTCGAAGCACGTTTTAGATAATGGACACATTTTATCGAAGCACAGTTTAGAGAAAACAGAGCCTCAGTTTAGAGAAATGCCGTTTATGGAAAAGGGGACGCTATTTAAAAAAGGATTTTCTACTTCGCGCGTTTATCACTGGTGCGCGTGTTATCCCAAGCCCCCTGCTGCGTTCCCGCCGCTTCGCGGCGTCAGTCTCTGGCGGCTCATTGCAAAAATGTTAACTCACCTGACTTATCCGCACACACCGCTTCGCGGCGGCCGAATTCGTTAAAAGGAGGCTCATCGCCATTTTTTCTGAACTGGGTTTCTCTGTAAAGGAATTCGATAAACTGGGGTCGGTAAAACGGCGTTCGCTAAAACTCCCACGAACAATGAAAGAAACAGGATCTGTGGAAACATACGAGTGAAAAGCGGATCGGATGTACTTAGGGGGCACAAGGCTGCCGAACCGCAAGCTGTTATTTATTCTGAAATCATCTCTATTGTCCTGGGGAAATGCGGAAAGGGACGAGGGGGGGGGGGGGGGGGGGTCCTTTTACAAGGGATCCGCGAGCCGCACCGTGACCGGCAAAGAGCCGCGGTTTGGCCACCCCTGCTATAAAATAACTGGTCTAAGCGTTTATTTTGGCAGTCTCTATGGAAGTCATCAGGACTGAAAGAGGCGGGGAGATGCTGGTTTGCGAAGGATTTTTATATACTGTTAACCGAAGGTCTGAGCAAAGCATCTACTGGGTATGTCGAAGAAGAAAGACCTACAAAGATTATGACTTACGTCTCTAAGCTTCACGTTGCTGAAGTCACAAATAACCACAGTCATGCTGGAGTTATTTGTGGCACTTACTTTTAAAGTCACAAATAACCACAGACAACAAGGACATCCTCGAGGCTTGCGCTATAAGCATAACATTGTAAGAACTGACACCTGTGTGGTTGTCCTATCAAACTTACTGAAAAATATTTATAACTTTGTTGTGTCGTTTACCCATGGAAGTAGACAGCGTCTACTGCGAAATTAGAGCATTTAAGCCAAACTTAAACATTATGCTACGAATCAAAACACCAAATGAAAAATAACCTTCGTTCGTAAATAATTTTGAAGCAATATACTCGAAAAACTGTGAAAATTAAACACATAAAAAGCTATTAATAGGGTGACGAATCGTCATCTGGACGAATTACCCTATTACGAGTTGCCCTATGACGAATTGCCCTATGCGACGAATTGCCCTGCTACGAGTTGTCCTGCTACGAATTGTCTTTCGACGAATAGTCCTACAGCCGGTTAGATTGTGGGTATATAAGACTTTGAGGAAATAAACGCAGTAGCTGAGTTTGAGACATTCTTTTCCCCTGTCTTTCTTCTTCGACTCCGTTTCCTTGCTTTTACCACAGTCTCAGGTTTTCTACATTGTGTTCAGATAACTGGCATCCATGATTTTAGGCCACAATATGTGCAAGTGTCTTTACTCTGAAGCGTAGCTTATTTAGTGGCACTAGAGCTAACCATAGACAATGCTAAAGTTAGACGAACTTCAGCTCGATCCAGAAGAACATGTCTAACACACTCCAAAGATAACAAAGAGAAAGCCCGACTTGAAACAGAAGCCTGCACATCAAAGCACCCTTAGCATCTTTTTACTGCAGTCTACTGAAATACGGGGTAGTGTTTGGACCAAAGCTGCTCGGCAATGGGAGCATGTGAGACCGCGCGTGTAGACAGCAATCGCGGCACTGCAGTCGACAGGGGGGTGGTCCACGAAAGCCCACGATGTCAAAAGCCCCGTGTCGTTAGCCTCGCGGCAAGCGCCCCGTTCTTTCTGCCCCGTTTGCAAAAGCCCCTGTTTCAAAAGCTTATGACTCAATTCCCCCGTGTTAACAGCCCCGTCTCCTCAACATCCCAGGTGGTTCCCGTGTTTTTTTCCTTGCCCTTGAAATTTTTCAACTCTTTATACCAGACTTTGTAACGTAGTTCTATATTGGCCTATATAGCGTAAACGTAGCTGGATCCCTGGCCGGCCCCTTGATGCACTTTGCTTAATCCTATGTCCAATAACGCTTCAAAATGGCTGTTAGCCTTTCATGAAACTTATTTATTCACAAAACATATTTACAACATTTGCATAGCAACAGAGTTGGTACGCTTAGATGCCGCAGTAGCGTTGGATCTTCTGAAGAAACTCGTTCAAGTTTAGGGCGCCGTCTCGCAAGTCGTCCTCCAACTCCTTGATGGCGTCGTCCTTCTCGTTCCACTTCTTTAGTCGCTTACGAGCTTGTCCGCCATTGGACAGCTGCAGCAGGGATACTCGACTCGTGGCCTCATCCTTTTTTAGAAGATCCACGAAGGCGAACAGGTTTGGATGAGCTTTTCCAACCAGGCTGTTTATTTTCCTGCAATTATTAAATGATTTCTTTGGTTATATTTATACAGGCAGCAATGAAATTGGTTTTAGAACAAATACTGGGGGCTCACCTGTGCCAGGCCTCCTTCAGGTTGTTTGTACGGGCGCCACGGTTTTGATGCTGGTTCCATTGCTGAATGTCGAAGTTACCCATCATCTAAAAGTCCTCAAAATAATGAATCTAAAGTGTAATTTGCGCGTCCGTAGGCGTCGTAAGTTTCAGGGTGCCCCAAGCTACTCGCACGAAGTTCGGGGGGACAAAAGCGAGACTGATAATCTTTGTGACAAAGCCGGCCACGGAGGTGTCCAAGCTATAGGCCTTTGAGAGTCCAAGCTCCTGAACTTTTCGCCAGATTGCCTGGGAAAAGTAGAAGTGGCAGCCTCGGTGACGGGCGCCAGAAAAAACGAAGAGGATGGCCTGAATCAGCGCCAGTTCGAAGTCCGTTCAAACAAGGTCGAACGAAACGGAAAGGTTAAGGTCAGTTAGAGCTGTCCTAAAATGTTCGAAGGCCTGTACGTAAACGTCGCGGGATTTGCCGAGTAGCAAAATATAAGCGACATTGAAGCTACACCGCTCTTCCTCGACGCTTATGGTCAACATCTGATAAAACAAAGATGGACACGAGAAGAAGGTTCCATCGACAAAAACCTCGCTCGCCTCAGAAAACTCTGTGAGTGCGTCGCTTGTGCTAAAACAGACGATGCGACCAGCACTGGTTGACGCGTCAAAAAGAAGAAACTTTCTTCCGTCCAAGGTTTCAGTGTATGTTCCAGCTAAGTTTACGTCAGCTGTAGTCTTGGGCAGTGCAGGTTGGTTCTGTCTTTTAGCTCGGTAGATCGTACTGCGCACACTCTCAAAGGTCGGAAGCTGAGCCAAGACGTCTTCCTCGACCTGATAAAAAACAGAGAGAAAAAAAAAAGATAGGTTGAGAAATATTACACTTAACTATGAACACTCTTTCGCTGTATGATTCTGCGATCGACATGACTTGCCTTTCCCACCAAGCTCCTCACATGCTCGAAATACATCTCTGAGGCAGCAGCGTGGGGTTCAGCGATGGCCCTTTCCTTCGAGGTACACTTCAGACGTGCGCTGTTAACGCTCACGTCGTTCGGCGCATGTGTGTGCTCCCCTTCAATTTAAAAGAGGCATAAAATATCATCATGTGCACTGGTTACAACGTCATAATACGCAGCTATTATTGAAAAGCACGCGATGAAGTGAGCAAAAGCTTACCTGGGTTATGAAGCACGCGTCCTTCTTCGGTCAGCACTGCCAATCCGCAATTCATGGCACGATACCTGTCACAGCGCCAGACAACAGTCCCATTCTTTTTACGACGTTGAACACAGTACTTGTACCCGTCTATAGTCGGTTACAAGTCAAGAAGGTAGGAGAAGCTCCTCCCACAAGTGTGATGCGCCCTTTTCAAATCTCTCCGCAGTCGAAAAAAGAGTTGACTGGAAACGCTCCTTGTTCCGCTTCAATGGATTCCCACTTGTCTCCGACCCCACTTTTTAAGAGGCGACCTTTGTATTCATCGGAGAGGGAACCGAGCCCCTGAAAGCAGCCTTTGTATCCATCGGGGGGGAAGCTAATCCCCGAAAGTCGTATTTGTTTCCGTCGGTGGGGAAGAACTCTAATCTCCCTCTCGTGGCTTCCACAATGCTAAGTCAAAGTCGAAAGATAAAGCAAATATGTACAGCAAGGCAAGACCCTCCTCGCGCGTTGGCCGCGGCGTCACGGAAACGGTGGGACGCTATTGGATGCGGAGGTGGCGGAGGGATATCTGATTCCCTTTGAGGGGCATTTGCCGCTACCTTCTTAACCTGTAACTGACTATAAGTGGAGGGCATTCTTTCCCTTTTGCGTCTTAACCACTTTCATCTTGGCAAGTGAGTCCACTGCTGGCCAATGTGGCCTTAATTACCATCAGCCTCGAAAGAACTGCAAACTCCTGCAATTGTCTACTTCGTCATTCCCCCAGGGGTTCTCCTGGTCTGTTATCCTAATCTTATTGTTCCTTTCTGTTACTTTAACTTCATGAACCCTCTGCTGTAGCCTCGGAGGAGTCGAGGTCAAGGATCGGAACAACGGCAGTCGTAGCACAGAGGGGAACGGGGACAGTGAAGACGAGGCTTTCCACACTGAGGGAAAATGAAACGGGATCACTGTGCACGGTGTGAAGACGCGCAACAATGACGGACGAAACACCGTATTGTTCCGACCTGATTCGGGCAGAAAGTTGTGCGAGGATAGTGAAGACGCGGCTTTTGGCACGTTTACGCTATGTAAACAAATATGACTGTGCGCGAGGTGAAGACACAGAACAATGACGGTCGAAGCGCGAAGGGAAATATGGGACGGGGCTTCTGGCATGTGGGGAATACGAAACGGGGTCACTGACCGCGGGGCTTCTGAGACGCGGGGCTAATGACACGGGGCTTTTGCGACAGGGGTTCTGCACGCGGGGCAATCGTGCTACACCCCGACAGGGCTGCAAAAAGTCGCTGCCGTCCACATGTTCCACCGCGCGTGCAGGTGCACGTGGTGCACGCACACAACCACCACCATACTAACACTACTGCCATTGCGCCGGTGTCGACACCTATTGCGATCTACACCAAACGCCTCACGCGAGCCGCTCCGGTCCCAGCACTACCCGTATTCTAGTACACTGGCGTAGTTTTTACCTCAAGTGCGAGCGAAGCTGAAGCTACAGGCGCAATCATGCTTCGTGAAACATTAACTCCTGCACGAGGGGGCGTGCGAGGTAGGAAGAATCCCGGAGAAAATCTTACCGGAGAAAACCTCACCGGAGAAAAGCTCACCGGAGATAAGCTCACCGGAGAAAAGCTCACCGCAAAACCGGCGGATGCGGAGAAAAGCTCACCGGCCATTGAGCGTATGCGGAGAAAAGCTTACCGATATTTTTTCTTCTTTTTATATGGAGGCTGTTGGATAATGCGTAACATATATCAATTTATAATCATTAAAATTCGTCAGCTTTGTAAAACAGAAAATGTCCTTTTTGTAATATTTGTTAAGCTTATTGGGTATATTGCTCCCAAATTAATAATTGCGGGCGAGTGTTTTTTGTGGCTTACTCTCGAGGCAACGAAAGCCTAACTAAAAACTATGAACTTGAAGAACAGGAAAAAGTTATAAAATTTAATGTTGTCTGCCTAAAACCTAGAAAATCAAAGATGTAACTGCCGAAAATTCAAAAGTGCATGCGCAACAACGCGGTGCCTGAAATTCTCTTTGAAGCTTTTGTTAACCTTTGAAAACAGGATAAAACAGTCAATAGGATATCGAGGCTTCTTTCTTCCATGGAAATGCACGCTTTCTAGCTGTTCGTGCTGGTGTTTTCACACGTTCCCCTTGTGTGATACTGAGTGCTCTTCTACGGTGAGCCACCCATGATCTTCGGAGCTGCGCAATGGCACCTCTGTTACTCGTAACCTATAGAAGAAGTAGTCTTCTGTTGTGCAGCGAATAGGGCGAATCGGTAAACGTTATACATGATGAAAACCGCTCAAATGACGACGACGGTGTGAAGAAAACAAACACGACAAGCGAAGCTGTTCTCACAACTGAAGTTTTGTTAGTGAAATTAACAGAAAGAAAACAGCGTAGCCGACACTGATTACATCAACAAACACATTCTTATTTATTAGGCACTACACAATATTTGGAGCTGAACAGGTTCACACACCGCTATTCATTATAGCTCGCAAAGAACAAACCTCTTTATCTGACAGAGCTAGCGACGGCGCGCTGTCAGCTGTCAATAAATTCTTGCCTTTTTATCGGTGTACGATGTTTTGATTTTATGCTTGATGCTTCATTAATTTATAGATTGGGTGATTACTAATTTCTGAGGAATTGGTAAATATGCCCAATGAACTTCAAGAATATTACAAAAAAGAGGACATATTTTTAATGAAGTGACGAATGCGAATTGTGTTAAATTGCCACGTTTGACGCTCACCGCCCTCCGCATTCGCTCAAAGGGCGGTGAGCTTTTCTCCGCATCTGCCGGTTTTGCGGTGAGCTTTTCTCCGGTGAGCTCATGTCCGGTGAGCTTATCTCCGGTGAGCTTTTCTCCGGTGAGCTTTTCTCCGGTGAGCTTTTCTCCGCCGCCCAGGTAGGAACACCCTAGAGTTCCTGTATAGCTACCTACGGTAGCAGAGTTGCGCATTCAGCCTCGGCGAGTGGCCGTAGCGCCGGCTTCCCCGCACGCCCTGGATGCTTTGCTCCTCACGTGACTCAATTTGGCAAATAGCGGCGTGGCGGCGCGGGGAAAACAAATGCGCAACTCTGGCTCCCGTAGGGAGCCTATATAGGAACTCTAGAACGCCCTAGAGTTTCTGTATAGGCTTCCTACGGGAGCCAGAGTTGCGCATTTGTTTTCCACTTGCCGCCGCGCCGCTGTTTGCCGAGATCCGTTCACGTGATGAGCCGGATCAAGTGCCGTGCAGGAAAGTAGACGTTGCGCGTGCCCCGCCGAACGTTGCGCTACTTTTTAGCGCGCCGCGCGCCTCGGACGCGCGGCGCCGCTATTCGCCGAGTTTAGTCACGTGACGAGCGGAATCGACATGTCGTGCAGGAAAGGCGGCGCTACGGAGATGAACGCGCAACTCTGGCTCCCGTAGGAAGCCTATACAGAAACCCTAGAACACGGGAGCCAGAGTTGCGCGTCTGTTTTCCACGTGCCGCCGCGCCGCTATTCGCCGAGATCCGATCACGTGAGGAGCCGGATCAAGTGCCGTGCAGGAAAGTAGACGTTGCACGCGCCCCGCCGAACTTACCCCTGCTTTTGAGCGCGCCGCGCGCCTCGAACGCGCGGCGCCGCTATTTGCCGAATTCAGTCACGTGAGGGACAGGACCAGCATGCCGTGCAGGAAAGACTGCGCAACGGCAATGAACGCGCAACTCTGGCTCCCGTAGGGAGCCTATACAGGAGCTCTAGAACACCCAGAACACCCAGCGCGTTCGGCTCGCGCTTCTACCTTCAACTTCGCTCGCATTGGCCGCGGGAGCGAATTACCATTCCAAGCGCGAAGCATGTGAACATTTAGCGCTTCTGCGCAATGCGCGCTCAGCTGTGGCCTTGGAAGGTTCCGAGGTCCCGAGACGTTTTGAGCGTAGTACGCCCTTGCCGCATTGTATGATGCCTCCTCTTCGCATCCGAAGATGAGATTGGCGGAGCCGCGGAGGAGGTGGAAAGAAAAGGCAGATTGGAAATTGGAAACGTATTCCGCTTAAAACCCCATCGAGTTCTAAAAGTAACGCAAAGTGATTCGATGCAGGAGGCACGCGCAACGTGCAGCTCTTTGAAGATCATGGCGGCACAGCGCACCACTGAGCTACATTTCAGACCCCATTTCCTTTTCAGAAGTGGCGCGCGGCACGTGCCTCGAGCACTTCTACAACAATGAGTGGCGCGACTTTTCCCAGGATAAAGGGGCTCAAATTCCGCTCGGACCACGGTGTAAGATACACTCTTTAGGTGAGGACACGATGGGGCTGAACGCGCGGCGCGAGGAATCAGAGAGTGTTCGCCCGACGGGCATCCGAAAGGCTGCATTATAGGGAGTATTCTTTAGACGCCATATTTGTGTGTCCTGTTTAAAACGCATGCTCAGAACGAGCTCACATCAATAGGCTGCTAAGACCGGCACTCATGATGGTGCGGAATGCACGTTGCAAAAGAACTGTGGAACCTCGCCATCAGCACGCGCTCAGTATTCGCGCACACAGCTATGGCCGCCAGTGAATACTCCCTATTCCGCGGCCACCATGCCCGCGGCTGACAGTGTCGCCGGCGGCCAAACGGCGAAACTGTGGGAGAGCAAAAAAAATTATCTCGTTGCCATGACACCCGGGTACACCGTAGTCTTTCTGCACGAGCGACAACCTCGCTGGAGCTCTGCGCGTGTGGAGCATGAGGCGGCACGAGCCGTCTTTGCCGTGCCCACGGGTCGACGAGTCATCTGCCGGCGCCGCTTAAAACCGTAGTGAGAGAGAGAAAGAGAGAGAGTGAAAAGCGAATCTGCACTGCGCGAGGAGCGCGCTGTCCTCACCTGAAGAGTATTATCTTACACCGTGGCTCGGGTTTAGACGCCACGTGTCGTCTCGCAATAGAACGCAAGCGAATGTCTCGGATTCTTGGCCATGTACCTGTATGACATACCGTGCTGCCTGTACAGCATACCGGTCGTGGTAGCACGTCACCGGTACGCGTAAATGGTCATCTGTGTGAAGATAGCGGCGTCAGTAGAAGGATAACGATCACTTGGCCATATTGCCGCACGCATGATCAAGAAGACACGCTCCTCCGTTCCTCTTGAAGGTGCGACTAAACTCCTACCCCAAGCGTAAACGATTGGGAGGCCAGAACTACCTCGCCTTGTCAGTCCGCCCTAGCACTTTCCAGGATAGTCTAGGTCGGATTTTCGAGATGACGAGCGTTCTTGCAAAAGAGCCGAGCGCCGTATTGCCGATTTATTCACATATTCTCTCTCGTATAATAGCCAGCTGTTAGGCCGACGCACCGCCGGCGCTGGTTGCTGCCGCCTTCGGCGCTCGCTGCTACCTTTCTCGACGTCTGTCCTTTTCCTTTCTGTTTTCTGGCATAAGTTAGCCCCATTAAATCTATAGTTCTTTTTGTTTTCTCCTGACTCATAACCTGTCATTTGTAACGATTGCTTCGAACTCTGCACGGCGCTGGCAACTTTCCAGCGTGACATGGAAACCGTACAATCAGGCCTCCAATGGCAGAGCTATCTCGTTTACCTCGACGACGTCGTGGTATTCTAGGCCGTCTTCGATGAGCACGTGCGAAGCCTTCGGGCCGTTCTTCCTGCAATCAGTACAACCGGACAGAAGTTTATAGGCAAACAGGACCGCCCGATGGCAAACTGAAGTTTCTAGATCACGTTGCGAGCAACGAAGGTGTTTTCATGACCCTGAGAAGGCTCGCGCTATAGCGGAATTTCCACCGCTTACCGACTAGAAGGACGTCCGAAGATTTCTGGGACTTTACGAGTAGTACAGTGTCTTTGTTTGGGATTTCATCAAGCTTTCAGCACCACTCATACGCCTAACAAAAGACGCCGTGAACTTTAAATAGGGAGAAGAAGAGAAGGAGGTATTGCACGAGCTAAAGCCACGACTCTTGACGCCACCCGACTTCGAACAATCAGCTAAAACAGAAGTTTACGTGGACGTGAGAAATGCAGGACTCGGCGCGGTACTGGTTCAACTACAGGAGGGAGCAGAGCGCGGGATCGCCTACGCAACTCGGACGTTGTCGAACGCCGAACGAAATTACTTAACGGTTGAGAAGGAATGTCTTGCCGTCGTCGGAGCCATCACGAAATTCCACCTCTACTTAAACGGGAGTCGTTTTTAGTGGTGACCGACCACCACTCGCCATGCTGATTTACGAGCCTGAAGCACCCATCGGAACGGCTCGCTCGATGGAGCCTACGGCTACAAGAGTGCGACGTGACCGTGGTCTACAACTCAGGCCGAAAGCACAGCGACGCTGGCTGCCTGTCAAGAGCCCCCGTCGATTTGGCTACCGACTGCGCCAAGGACGGCGACGATGATGACGATCGCTTTCTCGGTGCAGTGAGCGTTAACGAGAGTTCCTGTATAGGCTCCCCACGGGAGACTATACAGTAACTTTTGCGTTAACGACATTGCAGCGCTCCAACGGGACGATCCTGGACTGCGCGCGCTGATCGACCACTTGGAGGGACGAGGGGGTTCAGTTCCCCGAGCATTCTCACGTGCCTTTACAAAATTCGCCGTCCGGCAAGGTACTCTCTACAAAGAAAACGTCGAGGACAGAAACTCGACGTGGTTCCTGGTAATCTCTACAAGTCTTCGAGAAGTGATTTTCCAAGCCAGCCACGACGACCCGACATCTGGTGCCCTGGGCTACAGCAGAACACTTGCACGGATTCGAGAAATTCACCCCTGGACCACGGTCCCAAAGACTCTACGTCCCATCGTGCCGCGAATGCCAATGAAGCAAGAAACTACCGAAGAGGCCGGCAGGACTCCTGCAGCCGATCACTCCCCCGACGACGCCGTTCCAGCATATCGAAAAATGCTTGCTTGGACCGTTCCCATCATCAACGCAAGGAAACCGGTGGATCATCGTGGCTACCGATTACCTCACCTGCAGGTACGCGGAGATAAAAATATTCCCGTTGGGAACCGCTGCGGAACCAGCCAGGTTCTTCGCCGAGGCCATCATCGACAGGCACGATGCACCCCGAAATACTGATTACAGACCGAAGGACGAAGTTGATGGCACAACTAATGCAGGAGATCCTCGGACTCAGCCACACCAGCAATCGCAGAACGACGGCGTACCTCCGCAGACAAACGGGCTGACAGAACGGCTAAACAAGATTATCGACAACATGCTCGCCTGGGACGTACAGTCAGCACGAAATGAAACCCGAACGCCGGAACGCGTGGTCATCGACACATGCTGCTCCACCTGGAAGGCCCCTTAGAACTAATGAAAGTGCGCCGGGGTGCGAGGGTGCGGTTCCTATTAAGATGAGCTCGACCCTCGCGCGGCGCGTCTGGGACTTCCGTCTTTAGCAGGTGGCGCGCTGTAAGTGCCGTCACTCGCTTTGTGTATTCGATGCCCAGCGATACCTCTTTCGCGCTGTCATTAATTATCGCTTTGTTATCACAAGGGCGAAATGAAAGTTGAAACCTTTCTTGCCCAGAAGACTCGCAGTGTTTGATGACGAGTCACCGGAACCACGCTGGGGCTCCGGTGAACAACGTGTTACGCGCGGTTTTTGAGAAATATTAAAACGTCGTAGACGTGAAATAAAAGGCGTTTTCGCACAACCATACTGCTTATGAAAAGAAAAAAAAAAGAATGTTGCAGCAGACCGAAGCGGATGCCTCGGTGTTTATAAGCAATGCGCATGTTTTCGTCTGAAGTAATCAGTTGATTCTTTTGACATGATGAACAGAACAGCGCGCACAAAGACAAGGACAGAGAAAAGGAACATGCAGGACACACAAGCGCTTGTGTGTCCTGCATGTTCCTTTTCTCTGTCCTTGTCTTTGTGTGTGCTGTTCTGTTCATCATGTCATCATACCAACTCGCCCAACTTACAACACTTCTACAGTTGATTCTTATGAGAAAAAAATTACCGCATCTCCACGTGGTGAATGATGTTGATTGGCGCGAAGCTCGGGTGGTGCTGATCGTGCTGATTTTAATCATAGGTAGTGCTGATGGTGCCGTTTTCATTCATGTCAGTAGGAGAATGTGTGGTTTTCTTCTTTTTCTTTTTTGAAGAAGACAGATAAGATGGCAACTCAGAACCCCCTACTCTTTTCTTTTTTTTCTTGATACTGATTTTGGTCATAGGTAGTGCTGATGGTGTCGTTTTCATTAATCTCAGTAGAATTTTCATTCATTCATTCATTTAATGATCAGGAAAAAACAGAGAAATTAACCGAAGAAGTCTCGGTTGGCTACTCTGCGTGGGGATGGGGAGTGGGATAACAGAGGACAGGGAAGAGGAAAAAAATAAAGGTAGCAAAATACAGAGCGCATACAGTCTGGTGCAAAAAATCAGTTATCACAGAATAGTGAGAATTTGTAAATATGTATTCAATGAAAAAAAAAAAAAAAAGATCTCTTTTGTAATGCGACAGTGCTAGGGTTCAAAAGCCCATCTTCATGTATAACAGTCTGTAGCATTCAACATTGTGTTAGGTCGAGTTCAACCGTGAGGTCTCCGGACACTTTAAAAGACCGTCACATAAGAGATGTCACAGTGAAACGGATATTCAGATATTCCTACAGTAAAGAAAGATTGGGGCTCAGTGACTGCCGTTTCCGCCTCATAAAGTATCTACTGCACACAGCGTCACTTCCCTGCCTTATCAAGAGCTAGAAGTTATTTGGGTAAGAAATTTAAATCAAAGACGGCTAATTAGGTCTGTTTTCTCTAAGTAAACCACTAAGGCGTCTATAGCGCTCTGTTGGCTTTTTCGATCGTTCCAAGGACCAAGGATCTTGTTAGGCTGAATGGATCGCTATTTAATTTCTGAATAGTGTCGTGAAGTGCGCGTCTCTCAGTGTTAAACAACTCGCACTCACAGATGACGTGGTGGAGGTCTTTAGGGACGTTGCATTGTAAACAGTTCGGACTTGAAATAAACCCGAATTTCTGCATCTGAATATTTGTGAAAGCAGAATTCAAACGACATCTATGCAAACAAGTTTCCACACTTCGAGGTAATTTTTTAGGAATAGAGTTTTCTAGTCCCGGGTCGATCTGACGGAGGTATGGGTAGCAGTTTTTGGTGGACGACCATTCACCCAGGAAAGTGTTTTTACCGAATGATGCCACATGTCTTGCAGCCTCTTGCCGAGTGAAAGGAATGTCTTCAGATGGAGCAAGGTTATGCGCATTTTCTGCTTCAGCGTCAGCCGACTCGTTTCCAGGAATTCCTGTGTGTCCGGGTACCCATTGAAAGTCAACTGTATGACCCTTGTTTGTTGCTGCGGCATAGTTGTAAGGTGTTTTCATAACCAGCACTGGATTTGATGATTTTAAAGGTGACCGTTGTAGCATTTGTAATGCCGCTCGTGAGTCGGTGAATATCGTCCACCTCAATCTCCTTATAGATCTGCTAATGTAGCATAGGGCCATGTTCAGCGCAGAGAGTTCTGCTGCGGTAGAGGAGACAACTCGACAGTGTTTCAGTGCCTCCACAACACCTAGTCTGGGTATGACGAATGCAGATGATGAGCTTTTCGAGTGTGTGGACCCGTCAGAGTAAACATGAGTACTGTTACGGTACCTGTCATGTAGAAGGTTTAGTACGTGTTGCAGTACGACTGGTTGAGCTTGAGCTGTCTTTTTTGTAAATCCAGAAATATTAAAATTTACGTGGGGTACGGCTAGAGTCCACGGGGGGCAACTTGGGACTGCATGGAATTCAGCATAGTTTGGAACGTTGCTGTTAGATATAAATAATATTCTGCCAAAACTTGACATTGGTTGCAGGTTTGTTATGTCTGACAAGTGATGTTGACAGTGTTGTAATTTGTGTCTCAAGTGAACACGTAATGCTTCTTGTTTTGCCATAATCGCTAGAGGCAATGCCCTTGCTTCGGCAATAGTGCCGATACTTGATGTGCCCGGGGGTACACATAGGCAGGTCCTGAGGGACTTGCAAAGCTCTGCCTCAATGAGTTTTGTGCCCGATACACATATATTAGTCAAAACTGGCAAGCTATATCTGAGAAGGCTATTAATTAAAGACGTTTGCAGCATTAGCATAGATTTAGAGGATTTTCCCCACGTGGTGCCAGTCAGGAAGCGTAGCACGTTGCCGACCGAGGCCAGCTTGGATTTTAGTTCTTTTGTATGGTGATTCCAAGCTAGGTGTTTGTCTATTGTAAAACCGAGAAATTTGTGTTTTAGAACAAATGGAGTTACTCGTCCACCAAAGACGATAGGAAATCGCTTCTTCGACATTCGAGTAAAGGCGGTGGCTACCGTCTTCTCGACCGACAGGCTCATACCACAACGATTAAGAAAATTACTGATTTTATGAGTGATTTATGGAGTTTCCTTTGAGTGACAAAGCGATTTGCATTGGTGGCCCATAAGCAAATATCGTCAGCATATATTGAAAGGCGGACGTCTTTAGAAACCTGACGAGGTAAGTCGAAGAGCGCGAGATTAAAAAGCAGCGGACTCGGGGCTTCCCCTTGTGGTACGCCTCTTTTTACATTATGTAAGATTGTTCGGCCCTTAATTGTTTCCATAAAAACCGTATGTTCACTTAAGTAATTTTGAACCCAGTTGAATATTCTACCTCCAAAACCTTGATTTTTCCATGGCGTTTATGATACAATGATGGACAATTGAGTCAAATGCTTTCTATATGTCTAGAAAAACGGCCGACGTTATCTTGCGTTCTTGCAGGCCTTGTTCGATAGAGCTGATAAGTTCAATGACGTTGTCTACAGTTGAGCGTCCTGCTCTGAAGCCAGCCGTCTCCTTTGGATATGTTGACCTGTTCTCGAGAAACCATGACATTCTTGCGAGTATCATGCGTTCCATGACCTTACATATGCAGCTAGTGAGTGCAATGGGTCTGAATGAACCAAGGTCGAGAGGAGACCGACCGGGTTTAAGGATAGGGACAATTTTTTCTTGCTTCCACTCTGTGGGAAGTGTGCTCGTGAAGAATGATGTATTATACAATTCCAGGAGTCTAAGTCTTGCAGATTCGTTTAAACAGGCCAACGCAGAATAAGTGTTCCCGTCTGGGAACACTTATTAACACCATCGTCCATCGTTCAGAATGCTGTCACTGCAATATCTGTGGATGTTGAGGCGCCGTTCAGCAGCTCCGTTCAGCAGCTCCGTTCCTCACGATGGACTTCTCAAGGCTGTTCGGGATAAGATCAACGAGTCTGGAGAAATTAGATTTCAAAGTTCCGCGGGCATTAGCAGCGATCATTTTTTGGAGCTGCTAGTCTTTTATCTTCAGTCGACCGCCGTCAGTTTTGACGAGAGATATTTTGTACAAAAGTCTGGTGTGTGCATTGGGTCGACAGTTGCCCCTGTTTTGTGTAACATTTTTTTGGCATCACTGGACCGGCAAATTTCAGATAGACTTGCAGATTTCCATGTTTTAAAGACGTATAGATACGTAGATGACTATTGTTTATTTCTAGATACAGACTCGGGTTTGGAGAAAACGGTTGAGAAGATTGTCGGACTGTTTAGGGAGGTGTCAGGCGGACTTAATTTTACCTGGGAATTGCCTGTGAATAACTGCATTCAGTTTTTAGACATTTTGATCCTTTTTTCTGAAGAACATGTCTCTTGGCAGTATTGTCCGCGCACTAAGAAAAGCCTGGTGTTGTTTGAAAGGGCTCACTCTAAACTGGTAAAGAGGGGTATAGCCTTGACATGTCTAAGTGCGGCTCTGGAAAAAAGTTGCAACCACCAGATGAAAATCAGTTTTGAACGACAATCAAAAAGGTTAACAGACGCGGGGTACCCCCCTAATCTAATCTCTAGTTGTTGTGAGAGCCTTCTTCAAAAGCTAAAAAGAAGTAAAAAAGGCAGCGAGGCACGTAAAGAAAAGAAACGAGTGCAAGTCATTCCGTACATGCATACCCTATCTCATAATCTAAAAAAGGTAGCTGGTAGATACGACATTAACGTGGTTTTTTCTGCACCGTGTAAACTTGCCAGGATATGTCCGATGTTGACAAGGCAGAAAAAGGCACCGTGCTCCAAGAAACACGCGGTGCAATATACTGCGTGCGTCACCAATGTGGTGTACGAGATTCGGTTAGTTGTGGCAGAGTCTACATTGGGCAGACTGGGCGCTGCTTCAATGATAGAGCACGTGAACATAATTTGTGTGTGCGCAACAACGCGGGGGGCCATCTCGCTGACCATTGTGGGCGATGTGAATGTAAACCTGACCTGTCTGGCACAAAGTTTTTAAGAAAGGCAAAGGAAAAGCGGAAAGAGAGATTATAGAGGCATTCTACATAAAAAAAAGAAAGAAAGAAAACAATTGCGTCAGCGCTCTGTCTTTGTATTTGCTCCAGAGTGAGATGGTGTTTCTGGAAGGTTGGCTCTGATTGTCGCGATTGAATCCGATGTGGTTTGGGCAATGTGTATATATAGGTGACAATGGTGTTAATAAAAACCAGTTGAGAGTGAAGCGCCTGTCCTGTCGTCCGTGTTTCTTTATTGTCCTCGTTTGTTCGCGCTTTTTAACCTTTTATTCAGTAATGGACCAACTAGCCCAAACCTAAGTTTTAATGCTACAAAATGACCCTGTTTCTTGTTTAGCGTTATCAGTAGAGGGCTCATTTGTTGTTCGGTCTTTGTTTACCTTAGTATGTTCTTGTGTATTTGATTGCATTGCTGCAGTTGGGGTGCTACGTGGCAGGGTAGGTGGGTGTTTCTTGTCCTGCATTTTTAGAGCGTTTCTATAGCTACACTGTGGAGGCCCCTTTTCCTTGCGGGACTCAAGATTGGGTGTCATTGCTTGAGCAGCAGGGTGCTGGATGGCAGTTTCCTTGCTGGCTTGTTTAAGTGGTTGTAGGGGCCTTAAAAGCTCCAGAGGCGGCCCCACTTCTGGCGTGTATTTGTGGCCGCTCTGATCGTTGTTGTGAAATCTTCTTTTGTTCTTGGCAAGTTCACTTTGTTCAACTTGTTTGGGACAGGAAGCTACAAGGGCATCCTGTTCACTGCCGCAGTTAACACACAGGGGAGAAGCGTCGCAGCTCGCTCGACTGTGGCTGCCTCCACATCGACTGCACATCTGACTCTTCGTACGGACCACAGTCTTGTGGCCGAAACGGCCACAGTTGGCGCATTGCAAGGGGCGCTCTTCGAAATCCTAAACTTGGTACCTGACCCGTGAGAGCAGCACGTACTTGGGCATTTTTGGCCATTAAAAAGGATCCTGACTACTTGAGATTTGCCTAGTCTTCTGGCGTGGACCACAGGTATCTCCGTGGTTAGCCCAGCTTTTAGGAGAGCACCATCAACGTTGTCGCCAACACCCTTGATGACGCCGACGGCTCCATCGCGGGGTCCGGGCTCGTATGACTTCACAGTCACTCCGCACAGGGATGTTAGTTTTAGAAGCGATCGAGTAGCCTGTGCGTTGCTGGTGTCTACCGCTATCAAGTTCAGTCGGTTGTTTGGGCGTATCATCTGGATGCTTCCTGGGCAGTGGTTTTCCAGCTCGGAGGAAACTCTCATGATGCTAAGTTTGGTGAGGGAATCTGTATGGGTCGCTGGTACAAATATAATAGTTGGTCCTACTTGTGGGGCCTTAGGCGGTGACTCGCTTGGTTTGGGATGCTTTCTCGATGTTACCAGTGCGTAGCGGTCGTGCTCAGATCTTTGAGCTGTTGCAGATTCTTCCATGCCGTCGTCGGTACCACGAGGTGTGCCTTGGCCGGTGTCAATGACGCTTCACTGCCTTGTGAAAGTGATGAAGGAAGAAGGTCTGCAGCACTAGAATCCATAGGAACGTCATTTGGATTGCTCGGTTCAGCAGAGTAAAAATGTTCTATGACTTGCTCTGACGACTGTGTTCCGTGATCGTTCAGCTCGGTGTTTTGCATGGTGTTTAAGAGCCAAAAGCCCCACACGCGCTCAGGGCGTGGGGCGAAGGATCGTAATTATGAAGTGCTGCAGTTGTAGTCAGTAGGCGAATAAATTATACAAAAGAATCAATTGATTCTTTTGACATGATGAACAGAATAGCGCACACAAAGACAAGGACAGAGAAAAGGAACATGCAGGACACACAAGCGCTTGTGTGTCCTGCATGTTCCTTTTCTCTGTCCTTGTCTTTGTGTGTGCTGTTCTGTTCATCATGTCATCATACCAACCCGCCCAACTTACAACACTTCTGCAGTTGATTCTTATAAAAAAAAATTACCGCATCTCCACGTGGTGAATGATGTTGATTGGCGCGAAGCTCGGGTGGTGCTGTTGATACTGATTTTGGTCATAGGTAGTGCTTAGTGCCACCAAATAAGCTACGCTTCAGAGTAACGACACTTGGCCATATTGTGGCTTAAAATCATGGTTGCCAGTTATCTGAAGCTTTATTTAAAATCACAGGAAATGCTTTTCCGCCCTCCACAAATGTTTAAACCGTTCGCGACAGAGCAAAGCAGTATTACATGACTTTCCTAACACCGAATCTAATGCTGATGAGGTCGCACTTTTGAACCATGACGATCGGCCGTTGCGTCTGTTCTGCATACGAACCAAAATGGCGGCGCCCACAACAATGTCGGGGAACGGAGTGCCGATACTCTAAGCGCAGCTTATTTAGTGGCTCTAGTAGTGCTGATGGTGCCGTTTTCATTCATATCAGTAGGAGAATGTGGGGTTTTCTTCTTTTTATTTTTTTAAGAAGACAGATGGGATGGCAACTCAGAACCCCCTACTCTTTTTTTTTTCTTTTTCTTGATACTGATTTTGGTCATAGGTAGTGCTGATGGTGCCGTTTTCATTCATGTCAGTAGAAGTGAGTGAGAAAATGTTTTATTTTCAGGTGGGGTACCTGTTCCCCTTGAAACTCGTCATTGGCTACAGGGGGAAGGGAAGGAGGGATTGGGTTTAAATGTAATTATCAAGTCCGGCGGACTTGATGAACTCTATCAGCGAGTCTAAAATTGCTTTTCTGTGCTCGGGGGTGCCGTCTGGAAGAACCCATTCCTTTAGGCAGGATGGTCTTTCTTGTGGCGGTAGAGCATTCAAAGCTAGTTTCCGCTTGATGTCACTTTTGGGACAATCCCAGATGATGTGTTTGATGTCTGCCAATATTTGACAGTGATCGCACATGTCAGTTTCGGAATCTTCCCCGTTGTTGCTTTTTCGGAATTTATATTTCAAGGCCGGTGTCATGGCGGTTCCTGTACGCAACCTTCGTAGGCATACACGCTCCCACCGACTGTAAGATGTCGATGGAAAGGGGTGTTCGTCTGGCCTGCGTAGATCGGCGAGTCTTTGGCTTCTTTCTAGCCGTTCTTGGGCTTTGATTTCCGACGGGTCGGCGTCGTCTTCGATGTCTTCATCTACGACGGGGTGCACTGGGCCTTGGCCGGGTGGGACTGCCTGTAGCTGCTCCCGTGCGGCTGCATGTGCCTCGTCGTTTCCGTGGATACCTTGATGTCCGGGGATCCATCGTATCTTGATGGTACGGCCTTCAGCTCGAAGCTGTCGGGCCGTAGCCTTAATGCTTTTAACCGTTTTGCTGCGGCTATCATGTTTTTTTAATTCTCGTACGGCTTCTTTAGAGTCCGTGAAGACATAAATGTTGCTTTTATGGTTTTCTTGTTCTGCACTCTCGACCGCCGTCTTGATGGCTTGAAGTTCAGCCTCCTTGACGCTGGTGGTATCGCCCAGGGAGGCGGCGACTCTTCTCTGGTCGTTTGCGCAATAATGAGCCATAGCTGTGCATTTGTCCTCCTTGGCTGCGTCCGTGTAAATAATGACGTTAGTGTCATCTTCAAGAAGTAATTGTACCTCGGTGTCGTGTTTCCTGGCAGCGCTATTTCTTCTTTTAACTTGTGTTTTTCCTTGATTTTGCGGGGTCGGTCTTGTATCAATAACTATCTCGTCTTCCCATGGTGGAGGAGGTTTCGTAAAAACTTGGTAGACCTCGTTGTTGTCACCAAGAGCTCTCAGGATCTTTCTTCCTGGTTCGGTTTTTTCAAGCCTCAAGTTTTGACTGATCTTGTTTTCTTGTGCTATTTCTTCGATCGTGTTGAGTCCTCCGATCTTGTAAAGCGCTTCCACCTCGGTGCACATGGGAAGCCCAGTGATTACTCTCAAGGCTCCCTGTTAAGTGCTTCAAGTCCGTTCTTTTGGGCTCTGGTTAGACTGAGGTAGTTCACCCCGTAAGTTGCCTTTGGTACAAGGAAAGCCTTTACCATGGTCCTGAGGATGTCTTCTTTAGCTCCCCAGGCTTTGCCGGTGGTGTGTTTGATCATATTGAGTGCCTGTTTCCACTGACTTTTGATTTGCTGGTACCAGCTTCCCGCCTTTCCGTTTTCGTCAATCACGATACCGAGTATCTTAATTGAGGTTTGAGATTTAATTTGCTGGCCATTGATGAGGAGCTTGATCTTGTCTCCAACTTTTTCATCTCGCCCTCTGGCGTTGGATATGGCGACGTAATTTGTTTTTTCGGTTGAGAGTTGTAACCCCGTCTGTTTGGAGAAGTCTTGAATTGTGTCCAGAGCTTTTTGAAGCGTGATGACTTGCGTGGACGTACTGCAGTTCTTTGTCCAAATAGTAATATCGTCTGCGTAAATGGTAAATCCCAAGAAGGGAATTTTTTCTAGGGAAAGAGCAAGATCTGCCATCACCATATTAAAAAGTGTTGGCGAGATTACGGCTCCTTGTGGGACACCGACCTTGTTATCCGTCATCGGTCCTCTGGTTGGTCCTATAGCCGTTTGGTATTTTCTTTTGTCCAGAAAAGAGTGAATGAATTTCAGGAGTCTCCCTTTGATTCCTCTTTTGACTGCACCACGTATGACCGCGTCATGGGGCACAGAATCAAAAGCTTTCTTTATGTCGATCGTGACGATCAGCCGTGGATTGTAGGATGGTCGTTTGGAGGTGATGTCCTTGTGGATAAGGGCCAAACTATCCTGCGTTGGCAAACCTGGTCTGAAGCCGGTTTGTCTGGCGCAGTAAGCCTGGCTCTCAATTTCGAGGAGCCACGTGATTCTCGCCAGGACCATCCTCTCCATGGTCTTGCACAAATTGGAAGTGAGTGAGATTGGTCTTAGGTTCTGGATTGAGTCTGGATTGAGAAGAATACGTGGTTTTCTTCTGTTTCTTTTTTTAAAGGGTAACTGCAAAGAAAACAAGTTCTTTTTTTTTTAAGCAGCCTAATTGGGACAAGCATGTCAAAAAACAATTTTTCCGCGAGAAAAAAAAATGTTTTACAGAAATATTTGTTGCGTGAGACTGATTTAGTTTGCGGCTATTTCGTCCGTTTTGAATCGCGCGCCATAAAGTTGGTATTCCGTGACGTTGAATCCCAATCGGCTGCTATACTTCTCATTGGCTAAGAGTATGATTGACAGCTTAGGTCTTGGTTGTTAAACTTTTGTTATATGTTGCAATTTCCTTTTGAGCGGCATATTTTTACGTTTAAAGAATAACCCGTGTAATGAGAGTCATCATTTTTTTGCAAAAAGTTTACAAGACGGGCACTTTCGTTCGAATCTATACCATAACAAACAAAAGCTTCGCCATTCTTTTTGTGGCCGCCGAAGCAGCCGACGTCTGCTCCCAGCTGTCGCGCCCGTTCGCGCCTACTTCGTTCGTTTCGTCTAAGTGAGTAAGTGAGTGTTTCGTGTTGACCCAGGTGCTTGAGTGAGACTTCCTGAAGTGAAGTAGTGCGTGTTTAGCAGCTGTCGCAAGTGTTAGTGATAGGAAGCGACGCGGGTTGCTTTTATAGCGCAGTTTGTTACTTTCGTTTTCCTGGGTCAACTTTGCTTTCTTAGCGTGTTTTTTTTTCTTCTTTTTGCTTGCGCGTGCAAATGCCGTCTCTTTTGAGGTGTCAGCTCCTGCAAACCCGCGCCGTTGCCCTGTGAAGCGTTGCCGGAATAGTGATCGCGACAGCGAGTCTTCCAGCAGCCATGTCGCCCCGAAAGATGACAAGCTGAAAACTATTTGGCTGGAGGCAGTCGGGCGTTCGTGTAGCGACAAACGTGTCCAGGTATGTTCGCGTCGCTTCGCTCCGGAGGCCTTCGAGATTCGCACCGGGCTCATCGAACGTCCACAACTGAGACGCGGGGCGGTCCTGACGCTATTCCTACCGAGTGCAACAGCAGCAAGTGCAGCATCATCGGTAAGTCAAACTTCTGGGAATAATTGTTTACTACCTACGCTAAAGTTTCTGGTGGCGCATTGTCTCGGTTTAGAACTGTTATATTTTAACCGAAAATTGTTGTGACGCTGGTAAGCGAGTTTCAGTTCATCAGTTAATATTTTGCATCCAGCAATTACAAACATCCTACATCACTGTGGTTAGTGATTAGCACCTACGGGTACAGGCCACTTGCCTTCAGTGTTGTTTACCCACGCCACCAAGAATTGAATGAAGAAATATCAGAAATTTATAACGCATTCTCTTCTGTGCAATCCAACCAGCTGATGACCGGACCAACAAGGCCAGCACCTGTGCCTAACCCTGGCAGCCGAGTTGGAAGCCCCTCTGCAGTGAGTTTTCTGCTGCCGCTCTTTGGTCCCTAGTGTGCATGTACATTAGGTGTAAGCTGCACATTCCACTATAATGTCCTCTGCACTTAGCAACTGGCAGAACCAAGCAAAGACCAAACAGCTGCACCTGTGGATGACTATGTCAGTCAAGACGCACTTTCAAGTGCTTGAAACCATGGCATTTGTTTGTAGGCTGTCGGATGCTCTTCTGTTCAGCTGGCTATCTGTACAGTTGCTACTGCATGCAAGAGATTTAGACCATACTTAGTACTTCTTGCAATCTGTGTTGTAGGCTCACTGCTGCAGGTGCTCTGCCCCTCGTGCAACTGTTGGCACTCAAACAGAGGCGGCAGATGCGGACACTGTAGATTCTGTCATACCCGTGTGTGAGTATAATTGAATACTTAAAGTACGGTGTTTTAGGAATACATCGCAGTCTCGGCAGCATTTCATGAGAGCTTTGTACTGAGCTTAAGTTATCTGTTCTATCTCCAGCTGCACAGGTCAACCCTGGGTGCAATGCGGCTGCCCCCACACCACAACCAGGCGGAAAGTCCGCAGGAGCGCTTCCCAGTCCAGTGCAACCTGCCACAGCACTGCAAGCTCGGCTACCTTCGCCAATCCCCAGCATGACCTCCAGCCTGCGAGCCCCGGACCAGCTCAGCAGTGATGTTCACGACAGCCGTCGCAGGTCGCGCCCATACCACCTGAGGGCAACCACAGTGCAGGACAGGTAAGCCCCAGCGAACAGTTGGATAGGCCTTTAAATGCAGACGATGGTGAGCTGGAGGACACGTCGGACGACTCCTCAGACACTGACAGTGACATGGGCTTCGACGGAGAGAGTGACACGACCACCGACATGGAGGAGTCAGACATCCGTTTCGAAGCCGAGTGCGGCACTAACCCAAGTGAGCAGCTGCACATGCCTCAAAGACAATGAGATGGTTATACCAGAGGGAAACAGTCACACCGGGCAGTTCTTTCTTTGTGATAATCTGAGACGAAAGCTTGGCCCTCACTCAGCATTCAAAGATGTCTGTCAGAGGACAGCCAACTCGGAAGTGTGTCCACCCTATGCTATGCAAACTCATGACCATTTCACACGTCCTTACATTGCAGACGAAGATATGGACGAGTCTGATGATCCTGGTGAACCTGACTCCACCTACGTGCTCTCTGCAAAAGAAAGCTTCATGAGGTAACACTTTTAGGAAAGTTCAAGTGCGTGTTACAGTTGTATTTTCATTATCAGTGACCGTGAACAGGTGTCACTCCAGAAGGAGCGCAAATTTATTGTATTTGAGGGTTGCCTCCTGGAGCTCGTCCAAGTGTGTCGCACCTGCCTTGCCCCTTGCCGCAACGCCATCGTAGTCCAAGGCACTCAAGTGAGAATAACGAGCACCTGTGCACAGAACCACGTGGAGCGGTGGTGGAGCCAACCTCAGGTGAGTGGCAAAGCAGCAGGCAATATCCTGATTTGTGCGGAAATTCTGTTTTCCGGAGCCCCTGTTGCGACTACCCTGCGGTTGCTCAAGTCCATCAACGTCGCAACAGTCTCGGAGCGCACCTTCCGCTACTACCAGCAGGCTTACCTGCTGCCCGCTGTGAAGCAGGTTAGCTAGAATATTAAGGGGTTCTAAAAATAAAAAAATGGCATAGCCTAACTAACTTACAAGACATAATTGCTCTCCAGGTTTACAAGCGGCACAACTCGGAGCTCCTAGAAGGACTCCAAGGAAAGACCGTCGACCTAGCTGGAGATGGGCACTGCGACCCGCCGGCGTTCAGTGCAAAACATTGGACTTACAGCTTCCACGAGGCGAGCACCAAGAAGGTCATTCACATTGAGCAGGTGCGAGTCGGTGAGGTAAGATTTACTAACCAAAACAAAAAGCCTACTCTGCGTCACACACCCCTTTACTTAGAATAATTAAAAAACATCCTTATTGTCTAAGTGTGATATTTCTAAGAACCTTGCAATCAGACTGCAGTACGGTGACTGTTGTACTAATGAATGCATACACATTGTGATCAGTCAGATGAGGTGCCCTCCAGCAACGCCATGGAAAAGGTGGCCTTCGTCCGTGGCCTCACCAAGCTCAAGAAGGAAGAATTCACCATTGGCTCTTTCATCTCGGGTATGTGAAACTTTCAACATAAGCTATCCACCTAACTGTTTTTTCCTGGCTCTCTGTAAGGTTAACCAGCTATCTGTTATTTCGTGCTCTTTACAATACAAGCCCTTATATGCAGACCGTCACCCACTTTTGTGCGTGGCGTTTTTATATTTCAGAAGCAGTGATGGGTGCTCACGTCGCTCTTTTCTGCGCGGCCATGTCTGCGCCTCAGGCTGCAGGCATGAGGTAGGTAACGCGTACTGAAGCGATTATTTTCCTCCTGCAAGTTTGAGGTGTGCCCTCCGTGCCGAAACATTACCCCGAGGCATAAAGGAAATGCGCCCAGTGCGAGCTCAATTTTTTGCTGGTTTGTCTAACTATACTGTGTTGCTTTCTTAGCAGTGTAGGTAAGTGCTTGTCTGTTGCTTTCGTGCGTGGCGTTTTTATATTTCAGAAGCAGTGATGGGTGCTCACGTCGCTCTTTTCTGCGCGGCCAAGTCTGCGCCTCAGGCTGCAGGCATGATGTAGGTAACGCGTACTGAAGCGATTATTTTCCTCCTGCAAGTTTCGGGTGTCCCGCAACATTACTCTGAGGCATAGAGGAAATGTGTCCTCTGCGGGCACAATTTTTTGTTGCGATTTATTCAAGAACTGCATTGCTGTTTTATTGTTGCTTTCTTTGGGGTGCAGGTAAGTGTCTGTGCGCTGCTTGTCTGTGTGGTGATTTTGTATTTCAAAGGTACACGTAGGTGCTCTAGTCACCCTTCTCCACGTGACCGAGTTTCTCCTTGGGCATGAGGTAGGCAACATGTTGGGAAATGATAGTTTCTTTCCTGAAAGTTCCAGGTGCACCCTCCGTGCCGAAACATTACCCCGAGGCATAAAGAAAATCTGTCCAGTGCGGGCTCAATTTTAATTTTGTCTTGCGATTTGTCGAAATATACTGCATTCAACAGTTCTGATTGTTACTTTTGCAGTGTGGGTAACTTCCCGTCTGGTTTGTTCTTTTTTCAGAATGCTTCAAGCGCCAATTTCGTTCATTTCTTTCCTCCCTCCTCCCCCTCCCTCCCTCCCTTCCCCCCCCCCCCCCTCATGAACTGCTGTGCCGTTGATGAATGGCAAGTGTAATACAAACCACATGCCACCATATCCTGAGGTTTTCTATAACGTACACGTTTACTAAGCATCCCTGCTCCATCACTGCATGTGTAAATATAAATAAAAGTTTACTCCACTGAATTTTCCCAGCACTTCTTTATTTGCATACAACACTGCACACCAAGTCAACCTCTTGAATGCACTAAGAGATGTGCCATGGTACTGGGAAATAAGGAAGAAAAAAAAAACGAATACCACAATTCGCAAACACAACATGCAGTGCAATGCAAGATGTTTTATGTTACTGGGAAACACAGAAAAAAAAAACTACAACATGGCTTGAATGAGTACGAAACTCAAAAGTTAACAAATAGCATCAAGACACTAGCTGCGTAGTGATCGCCCTTAAAATCTAAACCTTGGGAACTACTTTTTTAACAAAAATAATTTCAGGACCAGAGCTGTCGTTCGTACACTTCTTCCACCTCGTCATTACCTCACCATTCTAACGTGATCCTTTACACATTCCGAGCGCCTTGGTGGTCTCTTACAATTATAAGCGATCCTTTATACTGTCGAGCAGCGGCCGTTGTAATTGGGGAAAGAAAACAAAAGGAGATAACCAAGATCGTCAAACGCAGCTCCTGGCCCTGGTTTCATTAATTTCGGAAGAAAAAAAGGGTGAAGTTTGTTTGACGGCCCGCATTCCGGAGGTCGCCTCGGGTGATGGTACCCGCTGTATCACAGATTACGCTGACTTTTGGTGGCATCCTAAAACCAGTCGTGCTCCAGATCGCCTACCAAATGACGGCGATGGAGCTAAACGACATGGGGCTTATCGGACAGAGGAGCACCCATTAACTGTTCACGTAACTTTGGGGATCAAGTTGTGTGCTCATAAATCCCACGGCTCACAGAGCTTCAAAGCCCTGGTATTCATCAGGTGGATACATGTTTCGAATGGCCTGTACAACACAAGCTGGCAAGACCGTCCGGTTCCTTCTGCCAAGACGGCGCCAGATCCACCAGACAAACTGCCGGTACGCCACATACCGGTACTTCCTGTTGAAAAACCAGAAGGATGACAGAGGTGACACATGAGAATACAAGAAAAACTTAAGGAAGAGACTGCTCTGAAGAGCAGGAATGTTGTGAATCTAGAACAAAACCATTAAGAGACTATATGTAATCAAATAAACCCACAGTAAAATTAACTTATCACCTCAGATAGTAACAAGATGCACATAATATGAACTAGTATTGCTGCCCTTGCCAATTGTCTATGCACCACACAACTAGGCCCCCATCGCCAGCGAGGCCATAATTACAATCGCAGCAACAAGCCAGTCATGCCCTAGCATCTGCTTAATATGTCACGCCAAATAATGTAGTAAAAATACATCAACTTCTTTTCTGGTCTACAGCATCCAACACGACGTGGTGTTAGAATTACTTATGGGTGCTCCTCTGTCCGATGAGCTCCATGTCATTTAGCTCCATAGCCCTCATCCGGTAGGCGATCTGGAGCACGGCGGGGTTTAGGATGCCACCGAAAAAGTCGGAGTGACCGGTGATGCAGCGGTTACCAGCCTTGGAGGCGACCTTCGGAACCTCCAGGCAGCAGACGCACTCGCGGGCCGTCGGCATTAGCTGGCAGCGGCCGCAGCGGCACCTGGTTGCATGTAATATAGCAAGAGTCAACAGCAGCAGTAGACTAACTTTTTTCTTTCAGTCTTGACAAATCAAGGCAGTTGGGTACCACCCGAGCCATTCAGTGGCCAATTCGTCAAAGCATGCGACGTCTCGCGCGAGAAGGTAGCAGCGACGCAGTCCCTTTCTTGAATATGGTCAGCTGGACAATTACAAATTAGAAAAACCGTGAGAGGAAAACATACACACCGCTGACTATCAACTTGCTGCCCTTAATACTTCGTCTTCCTTTTTTTTCCCCTTTACTACAAGTAGTGATGACAGCCATCCGCCATGTCCGCGCGATGCCCCCATTAGGGTGTTATGCGGCTCGTGCAACGTCCCAAGTATCGTTTTTCTTTCGGGTGGATCGTGATAGACACAGTTGAGCACTGTCTCCGATGGCCAGAGCTTCAATTAGTTCACGTGCATATGCGTTCCGGTGCCGCCCTATAATGGTGATGTTGTTAAAATTAGGAGTGCACTTGCAGGACTGGCAATGTGCAGAAAGATGTCCTGCCGATGTTCCTTTAACAGAAGCCGCGTGCTCCCTAGCTCGATCATTCACACACCGCCCCGTCTGCCCTATGTAGCGCCTGCCACAGGAAAGCGGTATGTTGTACACAACGCCGCTTTGGCACGGGGTGTATTGCGTCCTGTGAGCAATTGTGCATTGCTTCTTCTCTTGATTTGTTTTGCGATTAATTCTTCGGCACATGGAGTACGCCTTGCTTGGTGGCGAGCACACAACTCCAATATCATGCCTCCCTGCAATCTTTTTTAGGTTGTGTGTGAGACCATGGATGTAGGGTATGACCGCTACGTTTCTTCGATTTGCAGCTTGCGATGAAGCCTCATTCCCTGCATGCTCGCGTTTCAACTTCTGGCGAATGGTTTCAGAGACGGTCACCAGGAGAGACTCCGGATAACCAGACTCACGTAGACGCTTCATCTGTGTTTCAAAACTTGGTTCAAGTTGATGGTGACATGATTTCGTTAAGGTGGAAATAAGAGCAGTTGTGGCAACGCTCCTTTTGATGATTTTCGAATGCCCCGAGTTGTATGGAAGAAACCCTTGGCACGAGCGCGGCACATATCTCCAGCTCCAGTCTCGACGGCTTCCGCCGTCGAGAAAGTAGTTCGCTTGCAACGTTGCTTTTTCTTCCTCCAGGAAACGTGTCTTAAACTACTGCAATATTTATTTAATTCATTCAGGACATTTAAATAAGTTAGAATGCGTTTTTGTCAACGAAATAGCTGTTTAGTAAAGAAAGAAAGTCATGTCCAATGTACCGTCTTCCCCATTCATTTTCTGTCCAAGATACTGTCTAACATACCGTCTTCCAGCGCCTTCGATTGAGGGAAAGCGAAGCACTTATAGTTCCTGCAAATAATAAATATTTAGTGATTTACTTAGTTTTGTGGGCTTTGCGGACGAAATGTGTGCCTTTATTTTGTTGGATGAATAGAAAACAAGAATAATTATACTTTTCGGGTTTTGACAAATCGGCACCCTCCCAGGTCATCGACACCACCACCGCGCCCCGCTCTCTTTGTTTTACGTCATGGATCCCACTGAGGTGACATCGGAAAGCGATTCCACTGATTCTTCTTGGACGAAACAGCCTGGTGCAGCCTTACCGGCGACACCAAAGCGGTTCTTCAAGAAGCACAAGCGAGGTCGGGTTTTGAACAGCGGCCAGCGGGAGCTGATCCTGAACGCTTACGTTCGGACGCGACATACCGAGCCAGACTTAACAGTCAACGAGGTCTATAAAACTGTCAGCCGGTTGCTTGGTGTCGGCGTGTCGGGCGTCCACGAGATCAGGAAGAAGGCGAAGGAGAATGACGGACAGGTTGCGACACCCTCTCGAAAGCGACCTGCGAGTTCAGGCAAGCAACGGCGCAGCGTAAAGTACGGCGACTTTGTGCTGTGTGCAATGAGATCTTGTGTGCACCGTTTTTTTCGCCAGAACGAGATCCCGACCGTCGCAAAGATAATGGCTGAGTTCTGTGCAAGCCCTGAGCTCCCTTCGCTGCAGAAATGGACTGTGCTTCGCCTTCTGCACGACATTGGCTTCGAGCGAAAGAAGACTGGTCGAAACTCGCGCATGATCAAGCGAGACAAGATCATCATTCATTTATTCAACCGTTAAAGGCCCAATCGGCATTACATAAGGGGGGGGGGGCAAAGAATATAAAATCGAAAATACAGAACACCGCACGAAGCGAAAACAACAACGAAAAAACATCAATTATACATTTGTACACGCTATAAAAATAGCAGGAAAAATCCACACAGAAGCAAATGAGGTCAAAAATCACCAACATATCGTCTATGTAAGCACTCGACAAAAAAAAAATATTAAAAGAATAAAACAAAGTAAGAAATATATAATAAATATATAAAAATAAGGTAGCCATTTATGAAAACAATGTAGAAATCGCCTCACGGAACAGGCCGGTGTCACTAATGTCGATTATGGTGTTGGGAAGGTCGTTCCAATCGCGGATGCCTCGCGGGACAGCGGAGTTAATAAACGCATTAGTTTTACCGGTTAGGTTCTTGAAACTTTTGCTATTAGTGGTTCGATGGGAAGATCTGTTAGGAGGCTCAAGAAAAGGTATATTAATATCGTGATAGTAGAGCTTATGGATGAGGCACAGAGGAGCAATTTTTCGACGGTTTTCGAGTAGAGGGAGAGAACACCGACTTTTTAGAGTAGAAACAGTTATGTTATACGAATAACTCGATGTTATAAAACATGCCGGTCGATTTTGGACGGCTTCGATACGTTTGGTTAACTAGACTTGATGGGGGTTCCAGATTGGTGAAGCATAATCAAGTTTTGGGCGAACGTAAGTTTCGCAGGCTAGTTTACGGTCGTCATCATCACGTGGCAAGAGAGGTACTTGCCGAACATTGCACGTCACAGGCAAGAGGGTCGGCAGATCTTCTACCTCGACGAAACATGGGTGACGGCAGGGCACACTGTCTCGACGGTATGGGTGGACTGCACCGTGACCTCGTCCCACGACGCCTTCATGAGGGGTCTGACGACGGGCCTGAAGCAGCCGTCGGGGAAGGGCCAGCGCCTCATCGTCACGCACATCGGCTGCGAGGACGGCTTCGTCGCTGGGTGCCTGGACGTCTTCCGCGGAGTAAAGACCGGCGACTACCACGAGGAGATGAACGGCACACGATTTGAGACGTGGTTCGAAGCTGTTCTTCAGATGCTGCCGACAGGGAATGTCATCGTAATGGACCATGCTTCCTACCATTCTCGGCGGTTGGAAGCAGTGCCAACGACGGGTTCCCGGAAGGAGGTGATCCAGCAGTGGCTCACGTCAAAGGACATCTCGTGAGATGCCATGATGCAGGAGAAGCAGCTCCTTGACATCGTGGCGTCGGTCAAGCCACTCTATTTGAAGTATCGCGTCGATACTGCTGCAGAGAAGGCTGGTTGTACGGTAGTGAGACTTCCACCCTACCACTGTGAGTTCAACCCCATTGAACTCATCTGGGCACAGATCAAGAACGGCGTTGCAGCCAGGAACACAACGTTCAAGATCAGCGACGTTGAAAGGCTGCTCAAGGAAGAAGCCGAAAGGTCACGGCTGACAACTGGCGCAATGCTGTGAGGCATGTCGTTGGAGTGGAGGAAGGCTACAGACGAGGCGGTGCTACAAGTGTCCATGTAGAGCCGATCGTCATCGAACTGGGTGAAGACGACACATCTGAGAGCGACCTGTCTGGTGTGGAGCCGCTCGAGGAAGTGTGAAGCCTACACCTTCAACTTCAACAACTTCACCTTCAACAACAACAACTTCAACAACTTCAACCGAAGACTGAGGGGGACCCAGATCAACGTGACCAAAGCATGTCGACTTGTAATCGTCATCAAAGATCATGGGCTGCCCTTGCGCCCATCACTACATCTGCGCTGTACGTCTGTAAACATGTTTTAAGTGTGTTCAGTTCATACCGATCATCTTGAAATCGATCAAAATAATGGAATTCGGTTAACAACATGAAACTGAAAAGAGCTAACAGCAGTGGCATGCACAGTGACTCCACCTTGCAGAAAAAAGAAGCGAAGTACAAAACATTATCATGACTGCGAGGGTCGATTCGTTAGTTCCGTCACATTTTATTCTTCTTTTGCGAACCTTCTTCGACCTGCTATCATTATTTTTAAGCTGTTTCTCTGGCCGTGTCGTTCTCCAGTTGCTGCTGCTCCTGTACTGTTGTCTTATTATACACGTCCACTTATATTCGTATTATCTTCTCTTTTTTTTTTATGGGGGTTCAATATATAGGGGTTGACTTATTTTCGAGTAAATACGGTGCTTGACTTGCTTCTGGAACTGTTTTTGCTTGGAATGAACGGTATTCTTTGGTTTTAAGGTGCTCTGGTTTTCACAGTCGAGGGCATAGCAGCAGTGTTGTTTCTTTTTTTGGTAGTGTTGCAGTGTCTCAAGTTGGTTGGCCCCAGGGGCCCATGATTTAGGGGTGCAAGTCAGGGTTTGAAATATCTCGCACACTGACCAACGTCTCCTGCACGGTGATAACCAAAATGACACCAGGGAAAGGTTTGAGTCTCAAATATCACTGGCTTTATCAGGTCGCTATTCCGACGGAAGGTGCTATGGCAATCATGTTACCTTACGACTGATCACGACGAAAACTGAAAACGGCAGGCTTGTCATGTAAATGAATAGCGCTGACAAGCCCATTTTCGCAATGTTTATTTGTTTGCTTTTGCACCACCAATAGTGCGGACGACGTCTGGTGAAGCAACTCAGTGCCGGAAGTTTTTATGCTCATCTCACGCAAGGTACAGGGTGTCCCAGCGCGCTGTTCCGTCGTAGAATGGACCGCATAGATCGGTCGGTGAACGAAGCCTGATGAAACTTTCCACGAGGGTGTATTTGGATACACCTTCGTGGACATTTATCATACGAAAATATTCATGCCTAGGTTTCCTAAACGAAAAACGAGAAAAGAAAAGCCGTAAATCTCTATGGGCAGACAGACTGGGACGCGGACCGCGTCCCAGTCTGCATGGATTTACGGCATTTCTTTTCTCGCTTTCGTTTAGGAAACCTAGGCTCATTAAAATTAGTATGATAAACGCACCGTCTAAATACACCTCCGTGGAAAGTTTTATCGCGCTCCGTTCAGCGACTGGTTTATGCGGTCCATTCTACGACGGAACAGCGCGCTGGGACTCCCGGTATACAGATCTCACCTGCGACTGATAAGCACGGCAATCTCAGCTCACCCCGCGGAAACCACAGCGAATTGAAGCAGCGGTGCCGCTACTATGTTGAGTAGCAACGTGGGGCAGAGGCGACAGAAATCCAACGAAGCAGACGACGTCCGGCGTACCTCTCAGCAGTGCTAAGCCTCGCGCCCGCTTCGAAATTTTCGTTCGCGATAGCGTCGCTGGATTCTCACGTTGTCGCGCAATAACGGCTGCAAACGCAAGCCGATACCATTAAGATTTCATGGCGTAACCTCGGGCACGTAAAACACGGTGCAAAAAAGCAGAATAATTGTCACGAGAAACTAGCGTCGCGTTGCTAAGGCCAGCAGCCATGTTGAGCTTTTTTTTTTTCAAAGGGATCGCGATTGGTCCACGGAGTCGTGACGCCATGAAAACGATTGACTGGCGTTTCTCGGCGTAGGGTTACGCTTCCCTCTGAGAGGAATTTCCGGTTTTTTCTTAGCTTGCAACCGCTGTAGTAAAGGGAAAAAAAGGAAGACGAAGTATTAAAGGCAGCAAGTGTATAGTCAGCGGTGTGTATGTTTTCCTCTCACGGTTTTTCTAATTTGTAATTGTTCAGCTGACCATATTCAAGTATGTACCAACTAGCTCAAGTAAAACCTGTAGTGCAGTCCATTTCATTGCATTTATTTATTTAATCACTTTCCCACAGCGCCAGGATTGCATTACAGTGGTGGAGAATGTACTTCAATGTGATACATTTAAACAATACAAAGGAGCATAACAGAACGCGCACATGCATAACGGCCAACGATGAACAGCTGGAGTTCAATTACCAGCGGGTGTCGTCCACGCGCGCCGAAGGCTCGGGAGGTTCGGGCGGTGCGCCGTCTTCGTTGTCGGCAACCGTCCTCCGCGGCGTGTCTTCGAATGGCCGAAGACCCAGCTGCTCGCTGCGGCCGAGAAGCCGAAGCTTCAACTCGGGGTCCATTTTGCGCGAGGACAAAGAATTTTTTTTTTATTTAGAACAGAAGCTACGAAAGGCTTTAGACAGTGGTACGCACACAAGATGCACCGGAAATCGAGACGCTGCGTACGTTCAACTCCGCAGCCAAGCCAATCCAACAGCAAATCCAAGAGTGAGGGGCGGGCGATCTTCTTTTCCGCGGGCGGCGAAAGAGCGGGAGTTTTGAAATGTGGAGAGGTTGTGACTGACTAAATTACGTCCTGTGACGCAAAGATTGTAAAAAATTTTTTTTTTCTTTGCGGGATATTTGTTTTTTGACATGCTTGTCCCAACTAGGCTGTTTAAAAAAAAAAAAAAGTTTTATCTTTGCAGTTCAGAGCCCCCTATTGTTTTTCTTCTTTTTCTTTTTTTTTTTCATCGTTTTTTTTTGCTCTTGCTGCTGAACTCACGAGTAGGAGCTCGTAAGCTCCTGCTCGTGAGCTCACAAGCAGGGGCACGCCGGACGGCGGACGGACATACGGACATGGTTAGCCCCTAAGGAGCTTCGCCCCTAAAAGCGAGGAATTGCTCGCTGACGCTCTCTTTGGTAACTACCGATATGCCAGGCGTATCGATTACGGAGAGGAATAAATGCATCACCCTGTCTGAGCAGGGCCTATCGCAAAGAGCTATAGACAGGTTAAGCGGCCACCTGGTATCGACCGGGCGACAGTGCGGCGAGAACGACACAAAAGCAGCCCGAGTGACGGCGCTTACAGCGCGCCATCGGCGAAACGCGGAAGTCCCAGACGCGCCACGCGAGGTGCGAGCACCACTTAGTGGGACCCGCACCCACGCACCAGGTCACATTTTCATTAGTTCTCGGGGGCCCTCCAGGTGGAGCAGCCTGTGTCGATGGCCACGCGTTCCGGCGTCCGGGTTTCATTCCGTGCTGACTGTACATCTAGGTACATCGCAAGGCGTGGGACGAAGTTTTACCCTACGTAATGTTTACCTACGACATGGCAGTTCAAGATACCATTGAAGTTGCGCCTTTCCAGCTGGTGCATGGTCGGAAAGCAACGACCATGCTGGACGGGATTCTGCCCCACGAACCGGCTGATGGCTGGAGCGACGACGCCAAGCGGGTTGCTTAAAGGGATACTGAAGCTAGAGTCACTAAATGAGCTGCGCTTAGAGTATCGGCACTCCGTTCCCCGGCATTGTTGTGGGCGCCGCCATTTTGGCTCGTATGCAGAGCAGACGCAACTGCCGATCGTCATGATTCAAAAGTTCGACTTCCTCAGATTTAGATTCGTTGTTAAGAAGGTCACGCAATAGTGCTTTGCTCTGTCACGAACTGTTTAAACATTTGTGGAGGGCGGAAAGGCGTTTCCTGTGATTTCAGATAAAGCTTCAGATAACTGGCAACCATGATTTTAAGACACAATATGGCCAAGTGTCGTTACTATGAAGCGTAGCTTATTTAGTGGCACTAACTGAAGCGAAACTTGAAATGCACCTATTATGGTCAGAAATAGGTTCAATATGATCAATGATATTCATAAATCATAATCGCGCGTTTGTATTTTGAACGGATGGCTATATTTTTCACCCTAATGGGCCCGATTGGGCGCGCGCTCAAAAATCGGCCGTCGGAGGGCGCGATGCGTCTTGGGATATTGGGCGCATTCGTGACGTCACTTGTGCCAGACGGGAAAGGCTACGGCGTGAATGTTGCGGTTACGAGCGTTGCCACTTGGTGGCGCGTCGACGATTTACGACCTGTGACAACGTGGCCGTTTGAGATGTGCAAGGGCTGCACGCACGCTGCACCACGGCAAGTCGGCAACCACGGCAGCACTGACAAAACCAGCTCTGAGGCCGGATTCTCAAAGCGAACTCACGACGAAAAAAGTGCGTACGACAAATTTGAGAGAAAACCCGTACTCTCGAAACAAAATTGTCGTAACCTTTGCGCAGGTTACGACAGAATCCTACGACAGCTCCGAAGCTGTCTTACGCACTTTTTACGATCAAATCAACAAGGCCGACAGCGTTGCTCAGTTACTTGGTATCGGCCACCAACGGACATTTATTTTTCTTCGTGCTCTTCTCATGCGTCCCGACTTCAACCAGCAAGAAAAAAGGAAGGAGTACTTAAAACAGACCACGACGATCAAGAACGCAGGATCCACAAACACACGAGAAGAGCTACGACGGCCACGATTCTGCCGACCGAGCGAGCTCGGTAGAATATAGTAGGCCTAGCAGCAACATCGACTCGGCGCACCGTTGCTCCGGCGGTCCTTGGCCAAGACCGTCTGTCCATGACCGTCTGTCCATGACCGGCTGGCCTGCTGAATGGAATATGCCCGCGCGGCCCTTGTGGACCCTTACCGGATGAGTAGTTTGATCCCTGAACTAAATTTCAGAGGTCAATATTTTGCCCTTGTCATCTCGATCTCCTTGTTTTCCGAGACAGCGGTGACGAACCCTGTCGTCGAAAGGGGACTCTCATTGATTCTATCGCCTTGTTTTGTGTGATATAGAGCTCAAATAAACGCCATACGGATTACCTTCGCAACTCGGTATGTACACTCTGTTATTAGTATGCCATTTTTATTCTGACTCGACGCTACGTCACTGTCGAGCTATAGCAGTTCGTGGGAGCTACGCGATGTCGGTCTAACCTTTCTTTGCCGAGTGTCATGTCAGTATCGAGTTGCAATCGTAAAAGATCGGTCCAGAAGCGCTTACCGAAACGCGGTCTAACAGAGCGAATCCAGCACTTCGATCAAACGCGCGTGTCCGCTCTGAGTGTGAACAGGTATTTGCGTGGCTCTTGCTGACACCCTCGTAGTTCAAACTTATCCTTTTTAACGTCGGCTCGCAGCTCGCGACTCGCAGCAACTAATACCGGCCGTGCCAGAAGCATGCTCGGGCCTCGGGCCGTGTCGTGCAAAGAGCCGCAACGAGAACGAGCTCACTGTGGCCAACTACGCTTTGGCTGTCTCCGCCAAGGCTTTGCAAGCGCGTTCAGGCCTAGGCAAATTCTGCCGGCACGCCGTATTGCCGCAGAACGGCGCTGCTATTATGGCGCAAGTGATGTCACGAGAACTTCCCCCCATCCACCAGATGAGAATTTGAAATCGTTTAATTATGTTTAAAATTAGTTCTCCTGTGTTTTACAGCGCAATATTTATATTTCCGGGGTGGTGCCTGTCCCTAGCCCATATTTATGCAACAAGATCGGCGCTAAAATTTCGTTTCACTACCCCTTTAACGGGCGAAGAAGTCCGCCAGCTCGCCCGACTTCGGTTTTCAAGACTAGCAGCGTGGTGACACTGGCCGCTACAACCTTCGTCGTCGGGACGTTTACTTCCAGCCCGGAGACAAGGTGTGGGTGTGGACACCCATTCTTCGCCGCGGCCTCAGCGAAAAACTGTTGAAACGGTGCTTCAGAACGTACAAAGTACTTCGTCGCCTCGGGGGGCTCAAGTACGAAGTAATGCACGACTGAATGCAGACATCATCAAAGACGCCGACCACAACCCGAGGTGGCTGACGTCGTTAGACTCAAGCGTGTTTCACATGCAGCGATTTTGGCCCTAGAGCGGCGCGATATCTGCCGCCGCGGCGCTCGTGCCGCTCAACCGCTGGTGCTGACCAGAGCGCCGCGGCGGCAGAAATCGCGCCGCTCTGGGGCCAAAACCGCTGCATGTGAAACACGCTTTAGGCAGTTCTACGCTTGGTACTACTGATGATTTTTAGTGTTCCAGACGACGTGTTTAGCTTACAATTATTTCGTTTTGTTTTAGGTTTCATCGGGGCGATGTCTTTCAAAGGGGGAGTAATGCGGCGTGCATGATTGAGAGGGTACGCTTCTCCAAATATTCTAGGTCGAAAATTCGAGATGACGAGCATTGTAGGTAAAGAACCGAGTGCCGTATTGCAGATTTATTTACTAATTTTCTCTCGTGATAGCCAGCTGTTAAGCGGGTTTCACGTGCAGCGAATTTGGCCCTAGAGCGGCGCATTTTCTGCCACCGCGGCGCTCTGGCCAGCCGCAGAGGCTGAGCGCAACGGTTCCACCATGTTGCAAACTTTTCGCAGCGGCAGAGCGGCAGCTTTCGCGCTGGCCACTCACATCGCGGCGGGAAATCACGTGACAGGAGAAGAAACATTGCGGGAAAGCTAGCGCATAAAACGGCGGCGTTTTCACGTTCTTGAAGCAGACGACAAGCAGAGAAAGTAGGCAAGCGACTAGTTTGCGGTTTCTTCTTTTTTTTTTCGGCGGGTTGAGCTTTTTTGCTTCAGCAGTCGCGTCAGAACCGTTCAAGAGATTATGGAGGAGGGGGATAGCTGTCCCCTTCCCCAGAATTTGTTTTCTCAATGAATTAAGCGGCTCTTTTTTACTTTCCGTGCCTGAGTACCAACTGTAGATAGAGTTCCTGTATAGGTCCCTACGGGAGCCAGAGTTGCCCGTTCACCCCCCCGGAGTGCCGCCTTTCCTGCACGGCATGCGGAGTCTGCTTAAAGGGATACTTCAACGAAATTTGAAATATTCCCGTCGTGTTCAAAAATAGGTTGAATATGATCCACAATATCCGTAAATGACAATCGCACGTTTGTATTTTGAGCCTGGTGGCTGTATTTCTCGTTATAAACGGCCCACTCTGGCAAGCGCTCGGAGAAGGCCCAGCGGAGACCACGTGACATCCAACGCAATCGTGACGTAGGTCGTCTCAAGACTAGCAAAGCTACGGCGAGGCTGACGTCGAGAGGATGGCCTAGTTGTTCCAGCCACCGAAGCGGCTGCTTTTGTACAAATTTTGAGCGACGGGTTAATCTTCTATAATCTTGTAGGGGGACAATAGCGACTTCTGTGACACACAAAAGGCATTCTCGGGAAGAGGGGAGTTCCTCCTGCCCCTCTTCTCTCGTCGTGGCCGGAGGCGAGACAACCTCCGTCACTAGCTGCCAAGGTTGCTAGACGGGCATTACAAGCGAGGCGTTAGCGACATCCACCAGGTGCTCTTTGCTAATCGTTTAATTCGTTTTAAAATTCCTTTTCGCGACTTTTTTAACAAGATATTGGTATGTTCGATTTGATGGTGCATTTTTGAACACATATAGACCAAAGAATGAGCGCCGAAATTTCGTTGTAGTATCCTTTTAAGGCAGGGGTAGGTACGGCGGGGCGCGTGCAACGTCTAGTTTCCTGCACGGGCTTTGATCCGGCTCCTCACGTGATCGGACCTCGGCGAATAGCGGCGCGGCGGCACGTGGAAAACAGACGCGCAACTCTGCCTCCCGCAGGGAGCCTATACAGGAACTCTAACTGTAGCGACCGCAAGAGACGCTAATCGGAAGCGGCTTGTGCGAGCGCTAGTGAGAAAAACAAAAGAAGAACAAGAACCGAGCGACATTGACGTGTCTTCACCCCTGCCCGTGACGCTTCCCGCAACGCTCCCGAGGATGATCCGATGTTTCATCCTTCGCGACAACGAAGTAAAAAAAATATAAACAAATACGACCAAGGCTTATTTAGTATTTTAAACGTTTTTCTTTCGTTTTTTTTTTATTAAGATGAAAGGAAGGGGAAACTGAATACTAAGGCATTCAAATTGTTGTTAGAAGCTGCTATGACCGACTGTGCGCATCTGCGTGCTGTAGGCAACACTGGCCATCACAACGGCAGAAAACACTCATGTGAAATGAAACCTCGCGATCCGTGCCGCCGCGCAGGCGCACCGCCACCGGTGTTTGCCGCCGTCGACGATCCTGCTGCTTTCTCGACGTCTGCTCTTCTCCCTTGTCCTTTCTGGCACGAGTTCGCCCCATTAAATGTTTAGTTCTTTACGTTCTCTTCTGTCTCTTCATCTGTCATTCGTGCCATCATGATTTATCGACCGTAGCATTGTACCTGCGTTTGAATAATAGTAAGCAAGTCAAAGAAGCACAAGGACAAGGCGAACAAAGACAAAGCGCTGACTCGCGACATTCGACTTCTTTTGTTTCTGTTTCTACTCGTATATGTCTTCACGGAAGAAGAATCATAAAGATACAAACACGAGCCAGGCGCGTCTTTACCTATACCCCGTTTTATACCTAGTATAGACGCTTTACAGCAGTTGTGCATGGGCGCCGCCATAACTGACCTTCAGTTTTTGTTTCCGCTTATTCCATTTTCTTCACTTCGTCATTACTATAGCAGTCCAGGTTTTTGCCATCTTAGATTCCATTGTGTCCTTCTCCCCAGCATTGGCCTTTCTGGAAGCTCGTCAACACCCGTTCCAGTGGCTCGGTATCTCCGTAAGACAAGAGAAGGTCAGCAATGGCGGCTGTATTCTGGCGCGTGTGTAAAGCCCCTTATAGAGGCTTTACACACGCAAGTGTCTGAACTGTCTGAAGTGTCAAGTGTCACACGCAAGTGTCTGAACCGGCCTTAAAGGCCGGTTCAGACACTTGCGTTTGAGTGCGTTTGACTGCGTTGCGTCGAGAACCGAAAGCGAGTCACCGGCACATCTGTGCTTCGTATGAAGCGTGCAATCCAATTGAAACAATCATCTTAGCACGCGATATATGCAGCAGGGATGTCCTGGTTTCTCGCTGCCGCAACGCAGTCAAACGCAACTGTCTGAACCAGGCTTAAGAGTATCCACCGCAGTATCACCGGCTGCATGCTTAGGCTTTTTCATTTTCAGCATATTTCGTTTTTTTTTTGTTTTTTGTTTTTTTTTTGTAAAATCTCTACAAAGTTTTTTAGCGCATGCAACACCCTCACTAGCTTCACTGATGGATAGTATAGTCCTCCCCTGTCCTGGTGCCTGAGGAGGGAATTACCAGGAGCCATAGAAGCCTGTTTAATGACCACTAGGAAGTGCAACTCGCGAGTCCGAGTTGCACATTGGCACACACCAGTAAGGTATCATGCGACTTAGAATGCAGCACAAAGAGTTGGGGCTAAGTACAAGGTGCTGATGTGCCCATAATCAATAAATGGAATGAAATGACCACGCCTGTACGTGTGGCGTCGCGGTGCGCGTGCCACGAGCAGCAGACGGCTTCGTGCTATTGAGCTATGCCGGCAATTGCTAAGCGCTCTATCTGCGGGACGAACGACGACCGAAAAAAGTTACTCGCGTCACAAACAAATTACGTGATCAAGTGACCTCTTTGATCATGTAAGGTCACGTTACCGCGTAAGTTAACATAGAAAACTTACGTTACCCGTAGCTTAACGGATAACGTAGCTTACGCTAGCTACAGTAAACTGTAGCAGCAGGCAGCCGACAAGCGTCGTCTGCATTTCTGTATGGGGTTTTGGCGCCCCTATTAGCAAATCTGTGAAGTAAGCGCGACGACGACAAAGAAACCATTGGGAAGGCATTTTCAGTATAAAGGAGGCCATGAATGGACTCGTTACCTATGTACTAGTCTTGACAGCGCAGGTTGATATAGATGTAATACCTTTTATAAATAGCTTGTTTTATGCTGTTTTGCCATAATTTTAATGTTACAGAACTGTTCTGAACATCCGCATTAATCTCAATATACCGCTAATTGTCTCGATGGTGCAGCCCTCAAAGTCAGGAAGTTCTCCCTAGCTCTCGCTTTATACACCTCCACGTCTGCGCTTTAAAAACCTCACCAGATGACTACACAAACCGCACATGCAAAATACTGAAACTTATGTTTTTACTCGCGCAGCGTGAGTGGACGTAATAAGCTTCAAAGCGAACAGCACAAACAAGACAATTTTGAAAGGTTTGAAAAGACCACCGGTACTCGCTACCTATCAGCAAGCGTCTTGATTTTATGTAAAATGTTGTGCAATCACGGGACTATCGCTAGTGTGTAGGAAAGGTTGTTTCTTTTTTTTTTTGTCGGAGGGGCGTTTTGGAGATCTTTAAGCGACTCCGCCACTCCTATTGCAACACTTTTGGGAAGCAAAACATGAGCCGGGCGGGTCATGCTTATGGACTAAGCATGACTCGCCGCCTAAGTTAAACCTGTCTTTCTCAGTACATGAATGTCAGGCCTATGTTCTTTTTTTTTTCCTTTTCTTCATATAGGAGGCATTCACTGGACGCCATATTTGTGGGCGATGTTTAGAGCGCATGCTCAGTACGAGCTCACATCAATAGCCTGCTAAGACCGGCAACCTTGATGGTGCTAAATGCACGCTCCAAAAGGACTGCGGAAGCTCGCCGTCAGCACGCGCTCAGCAGCAGCGCACACGGATATGGCCGCCAGTGAATACTTTCTATAGGCAGTCCTTTTGGAGCGTGCATTTAGCACCCTCAAGGTTGCCGGTCTTAGCAGCCTATTAACGTGGACTCGTTTTGAGCATGCGCTCTAGACAGCACCCACAAATATGGCACCCAGTGAATACTCCTTATAGGCGTAGAAAAAAAAAAGACGAATGTCGTGATTCAGCGCTGTGTCTGTGTCCTCTTCGTCCTTGTGTTTACTTGCTGTGTTTATTATAATTTATACTACCTACCGATATGCCCCACAAAAGCAGTCGTTCCAGTAGCGGCGTTACCTGTATCCCCTTATCGGCGACCAGTAAAACTTTGTCGGCGCCAAATTTCCGATACCGCGTGCCCTGTATTGATACCGGTGACCCTTATTTATGTACCGGCAATTGGTATACCCGTCTGTATTGGGGTGACCGATATAGTAATACCGATGATATTAATTATACGTGTTTCTTGAGAAGGGTAGTAAGATCCCCCGCCGACGGTAGCTTCGGGCCAAGTATTCTGAAATAATTATTACTCGACGACGCCGGTGGCTTATGAACTAATCATGATTCGCCGCCGATGGTCTCCTGAAGACTATATTGTCACGAGTGACAGATGATGAGGCGACGAATGAAGAAAAACTGAACGTTTAACTTTGCGAACATGTGCCGAATTCGAGAACATAAAGAGGTAGTGTCGCAGGCGTCGAAGGTCGGCTGAGTATCACAATCCAGTGCAGGAGTGACACTGAAAACGGACCGTCACGCGGAGCACCTTTCTTACCAAAACTGGTTTCTGGGAGATTCGGCCTAGAACGTTCGGTGCTTAGAACATTCGTAACTTGAACAGACGGCAAGGTTCTCTAACTTACGTGAACGTCAACTTGAACAAATAAACAAAAGAGGAGTCCGCTCCCTGGGGTTAAACCTGGAGTCCCCGCGCGATAGCCAAGCATGGTAACCATTCGGCAACGCACCCGCTCCCTCGACGACGGACGTGGTACGTGTTATTCCCCCTTTTATAAGCGCATCGCCTACACGCAGCGTGTGCTACACGAATCAGCAAATCAAACAAAGCGAATGGCGAACTACGAAGGCTTGTAAAACACTGTCCTATCGAGCGTAGCACGGAAACACAGTTCACAGTCCTATCGAGCGTAGTACCCTTTCGGCGCACTTTGAATCGTGGAGGGCGACGTGATGAAGAACGTGTTCCGTCGGACATCACCTCGTAGTTCAGGGGCCCTATGTTGCGCTTTTTTGACTTCCACGGCGACTAGGGAGAAGGAAGTGACGTCAACAATGCTGCAAACGCAGATTGGTTGTTGGTTGGTGACAGTCGCTGCTGACGAATTTCCGCAGAAGATAACAAAGATAACGTGAGTTTTGTTTTCTTTTGCGGAAATGCGTCATCAGCGACTCTCACCAATCAACATGCAATCTGCGTTTGCTGCGTTGATAACGTCACTTCGTTCTCCCTAGTCGCCGTGGGAGCCCAAAAAGCGCAACATACACTCTGAGAAAAAGTAAGCACCCCTCTAGTCATCATGCGTTTGGGCGACTGCAACTACCCCACAGGCTTAGTTAACTACCCACTGGGTTCGAGCTATTGAGCGTTACCACCTTGTTGGAAGGTGACAAGCATGGGGTAGTCACGTTTTATTAACTCTTGAAACAGGCGTGTGGCTCAGTTCGCCAAAACTGGCAGAAAACAAACATTGCCAAAGAGTGCAGGCAACCTTGGTAGGCACCTACTAAAACCAGAGGCAGATAAAAAGTATCGCGGTTGTCCTTTTTGGTTCCGTCGCGGGTTTTACCATGTACTGCTATTAAACAGCTGGCAGCTGGCGTCGTGCTCGAGGAATTTAACCAAATCTCTAGAAAAGCACAGGAAGCTACGCACAGGCGTGAGTTGATTTGAATGTTCGCCGGACGAGATACTCTTGTCGTCTTTTATTGTGCGGTTCAGTAAAGAGCGCGCTCTCATTAAAGGTGTGATTGGTCAGTTCTGCATGCAGATCAGTTGCAAATGACCTCCTCGGTTCCGCCGAACTTGCACGCCTGTCATACCTAATTGTTTTGCTTTCAAGTGCAGTGAAGTATGAAGCATTGGACACCACGACTGAGGCCGAACAGGACGAACGTACACAGATATCTGGGATCATGTCCGTGTATTTCAGTATTTCTCTGTCTCGGGATATATGATTCCCCCTCACTGGCTCATTTGGCACATTTCATCGAGCATAGTCGATAAAAATGCTTCAAACAAAAATGCTTCAAACAAGTGTGTGCCATCCAAGATGGAGTACTTTGAAAGGGACTAGGATTTCAGGCCTTCCGGCACGCGTTCATTTTACCTATATAAAAGATTCCAAGTAAATTTCCAAAAAATAAGGCGTCGGCAAACATACACGGTCTGTTTGTTTTAGATCTTTCTTTAGAAAACAAATACTGCTGGAGACGCCAGCAGGTGCAGCGCAGGGAACCATGTTCTCGGCGTTTAAGGTGCAACCCCACCGCGCGTGACGTTTTGGTGCTTTTTTGACGGCTTATAACTTTCTTTCTATGTATTTTACAATTCTAAAGTTAGTGTCAGATTAAAGAGCAGTTTCTCAAAAATCCTTTAATGTCTTGATATCACGTTTATTTTTAGTTGTTAGTTAATTATTTGGCTTTTAATAGACCACAGTCTCTAATATTGAAAAAAATTGTTTCTCGAGTTATAACATCCCATCGTTTACGATATTTTACGTGAGCGTTCGGTTAGATGTAATAAAATTAAGAAGTAAGCAACGAACTGTACAGATAATGTATATTTAAAATAAAAAATAAAGTTTAAAATTGTAATATTTTATGGCGCTATAAAAACGGAATCACGTCAACTAATCAAAATAACGAGACATTAAATTATGAAGCATCCTTCGATATTACATTTTCCAGAACTTTCATATCGATTTATTACGCGTTAAGTATGTTATGAGACCTCAAACTTTTCCCATTCAGTTACGGCAAATTGTAGTTTCTTAATATAAAGTACAGATGGCGACACGTGTTCAAGAACAGCTTGATGTGCATTTTCCGTCGTGTGCCGCTTGGAACGCCACGTGAAAGACGGAAAAAGCGCCAGATGTCAGGGTGTCAGATGCCTGGATGCCCGCAGTGAGCGAGCCAGAGATGTGAGAACAACAAGCGCGAGGCTGCGGGTGCACCACAGCTACTTTTGCGCGCGTTCTACTGTGCGTCGGTACACACGCCCTACGCGATCCAAATGAAATGGGCGCCATGAAATGCATTCTGCCATTTTAGATTCCGCCACGTATGCGAAAACATTTTGATGTTTTGATCACTTGCATAAATCATTTACGATATCAAACTATGCTTGTCGGAATTGTTCAACCATATTTTGTTTCAAAAAACGTCTCAGTTCCTCTCAGCAAACGCGCTGGCCCATGAATCTACATTTGTCGGGTTTAAATACGGCCGAAGCGCCCGCAATCCGACGGAGGCCAATCTGAGATTTCGGTTGCACGTCAAAAGATCTCCAGTTAGTCAAAATAAACTCATAATAATTTTTTTTTTGATTTGGGCGTGTTAAGTGCTTTTTGTTGGTTTGGCTTGTAAAACATTAAGATCTGAATATTTGCTGTGCTTTACTTTAGTTCGGAGCGCAACCGACGCTACGGGATGGTGAAGCCACTGAAGCAGCGCCAAGAGCGCGAAGTTAAAGGATACTGAACCGAAATTTCGAGCTCACTAAGCAAGGCCGGGCGGATAGGCGGGATGCTGCGAAACCAAAAAAAAATACCACTCATACGGCGATATATCTAACGGATCGCCGTATTTTTTTAAAAAGAAGTGCGCGATTGAGCCCGGCCGACGAGGCCGACGAGACAAGGCACGTCACGATTCCCATTCTCTCTCGTCCCCGCTACGTCCCTTCAAGCTGGTGAACCGAAGCGAGGAAGAGAGAAGCGAGGCCGCTTCTCCTCATTCTCAAATTCTCCCGGAGGACAGTTACGTCAAAGAACTCGATTGAGCGCGCCCTTCTTTACCAAAAGTACGGCCATCCGTTTGAGATATCGCTGTACGAGTGATGTTCTGGAGTTCGTAGCGTCCTGTTCAACACTTCTGCAGCCTTACTTTGCGAAATTCAAATTTCGGTTCGATATCCCTTTAAGCTGTTCTTCTCTTTCTGTGCCTATGCGGTCAGGCTAAACTAGACCCACTAAATAAGCTACGCTTCATACAGATATGGATGCTTAAAATTATGGTTGTCAGTTATCTGAAGCTTTATCTGAAATCACAGGAAACGCTTTTCCGTCCTCCACAAATGTTTAAACAGTTGGTGACAAAGCAAAGCAATATTACGTGAGCTTCCTGACACCGAAACTATTGCTGAGGAAGTCGCACTTTTGAATCATGACGACCGGCATTTGCATTTGATTTGTTACTAACCAAAACAATATCAGGGGAAAAATTGCCGATGCTCCAAGTGTATCTCATTTGGTCTAGCTCACAGGATAAATAAAGTGCGGTGGGGGATCGTTGGCCGAGTGTGCTGTGGCACCGCATATCAGATTAACGTGGAGAAATGCTCGAGTGCGAGCTCCTTTTAAAAACGGAGCTCCCGCTGCAGAGCGCGCAGGGACTAAATCCCCTCGATGTATTTGCGTTGGTCTTTCAAATAACCTCAAAGGTGCCAGTGCACGAGGCCCGTGTCTCGACCGGCCCTTGAACACAAATGGCGACGCAGCACTCATACATTCGAGTGGCCCGTGTGGCACGCGTGCCACACGGGCAACCCGAATGTCATTTACAACGAATGACTAGGGTGCCTACATGTCTGTCCGTCTCAGGGTGAAGACATCTATTGTTGCCCTAAATGTACCAGCGCGTGACGCTCTCGCGCACTCGGTGCGTGACTTGGGCGGTAAAATGGCCCCTATGTATTAGCGAAAGCTACGCGCTCGAGCTGAGTGACACCGGATCGCCCGCACTTCGAAATGCATAAAAAAACGATCGGGCGGAAAAATGGCTGAGGTGTCACCACTCACGCAAAAGCGCGCGTGTATGAAGGCACTCTACGAATGACATTCATGTGATCAACGAATCGGCTCGCGATCTGTCGCGCGTGGAACGCCCCATGCCCGGAGTGTCGCGCGCTGATTGTCCGATCCTTCAAATGCCATTCGTTGTAAATGGAATTCGAGTTGCTCGTGTGGCACGGGCACCGTGGGCACGGGTATATAATGACTGGCCCTTGAAAGCGAATGCACTCTAGAATATGTCCGTGCGTCTACTTTCCCGCACAACACTCGGAGAGCCCATCACCGCAGCTTACGGAGGCAGCTCAGTGAATGACGATGACGAAACATATGTTTAGACCGAGAATCGCAGTCTGAGTTGTGACATTAGGCAATGCAAAACGTCACGCTTGCATTAATGTCACAACTCAGACTGCGTTTTTTGGCCTAAACATACGTTTCGGCATCGTCATTCGCTGAGCTGCCTCCGTAAGTTGAGGTGAGTGGCTCTCCGAGTGTTGTGCGGGAAAGTAGACGCACATTCTTTTTTTAGAGTGTGGCGGCGGAGCGCCCGCTCGTGGCACGTGTCTTGCGCGTTTTCACAATAATGGTTGGCGGTACTTGTAAAAAACGCCTTTGTCAAGGGGCTTTAGCAGGGACCCTGGGTTCAGTCGCCCATCTGCATCCTACCGTCGTGCGATTCTGTATCACATATACTAACAGTTGCACTGCACTTTTTATAACCTTCTTCGGGTAGCGATGTCGTCCTACGAAACTGCTGCTCTTTAAAAAACTAACGACTAATTTTGAATGCGCTGTTAATCGCATTTTTTAGTGTGTGTCCGCGTTCTTTTTTACTTTCATTTTTTTTGTCTACATCTTTGATTATGTGGCTCTTACTTATAATGAAACAGACTAAAGTTGTCAGACTTCTGGAAAAATATTATATAACTAAGAAAATGGCACGTGAACGTAAAGGTAAAAAAAAATAAGAAAAACGCATAGGCGCACTTTATAAAAATAATTAAAATAATAGAATTGATTATAATTGTGTTTTCAAAGGTTTGAGCGCCCCAAACGCTATAAAAGCGAGCTCGGTGCTTTGGATGGTGCGCTTGTTCCAGTGGGGGATCGTTGAGCGCACCAAGCGCTATAGAGGCGAGCTCGGTGCTTTGGATGGTGCTCTTGTTCACTGGAAGTGTAGTTCAGGACAGTATGCTCGCACTTGTATGTTTCGCTTCGCTCGCAGGATAAAACCAAATACTCTATTGGTAATGTATTTAGTGAAACAAAGCTTACCTTCTGTATATGTGCAATGCCCTCAGTTTTCGCGTGATTACACGCGTGTTTATCATTATTGTTTTCGTTTCCCACAGCGATTCAGTTCGTGCTTTTTTGTGTGCTACATGAATTATTAGAGGCCAAGGTAACCCAAAAGCAATCTTTTTCGCGGATTCTAAAATAAAAAAATGAAAAAACTATGCAACTTGTTACGTGTGCCGCAACCAATAGAAAATATTCTAAGCTTCACATATGACCGCTTGCCTGACTAAACATTGTTGTTTGTCAAGAACAATTGCGATCGTGTGAAATCACGTGGAAAAAACTCGTTCTAAGCACGCGACCGTTGGCATGCAGTAAATACTCATAATCGGCGCCGAGATGATCTGTGGCCGTCAGCAGGTGGAGTTTTTCTACCAACCCAGAGTTAGAATGTTTCCTTCTTTCTGTTGTAAGCAATCAGGAGGTACACCAAATCTGAGGGTAATAAATTATTATGAGCATTCAAACACAATGGCCTGAGCAGTATATGTGTACAAGCTTTAGCTTTTGACGTACCCTTAACTTTCGACACGCTCAACGCTAGTGTAAAACGTAGGGCTGTTTCATTCTTAACCAGCGTACCATATGCGTGCTTACACTATATTTTATACAACGTCAAAGCCTACCCGTTTGCATCGTTTTCATTTTTGCACACCACTACTTGCGCGCATGAATCAACAAATTAAGACTGGCACAGGATGTCACAAAAAGAATTTACAAGGTATTTTTTTTTTACCGCAAAAATAAACTACGGATTGCCTAACGCTCATTCTCCGCCCAAAGAGTGCTAGGTCACAACCAGATGCCAAAGTTTCATCCCGAACGGACACCTTATTTAAAAGTTGTAAGTGATTTTCTGAAAATTCCAATGGGAAAAATGGAGCTTATTTTTGGCCTGTTTTTTGTTTCTGGTGCCCATAGAGCCCCATGTATTCGAAAACTCCGTCGGCCGCTATTTTACCATTGAACTTTTTAGAAAATGACTTATAATTTTTGAAGAAGGTATCGTATTGGGCTGAAACTTTGACATCTGGTTGTACCTCTAGCGCTACCTATGGGCGGAGAATGAGCGTTCGGCGATGCCTAGTTTATTCTTGCGGTAAAAAGAAACCCTGTATTTTTTCTTTTGTGACACCCTGCAAGTTGCTTAAAGTATGTGCAAAAGCTATCAACAGACCCAGAATCTTTGCATGGTCAGTCATTGCATTTATCACCGCATTCGTATTAAAATTAATAATTATTCTTTATTGCTGTGAGTTTATTTTTAACCTCGGCATTTTTTCATTATGACCCCCGCACCAGTCCTACTTTGGGTTTACCAAACTCAACACCGAAACCTGAGTGTAATTTTTTGTGTTTTCCAGTCTCGTAGTTTGGGTCAAAATAAACACCCAGCTACCTAAGTGAGACACCTGACCACCCAAAAAATTGTCTTTTCCTTTTGGTAGTTAATTCCTCAAGCTAGAATTTTGGAAACCAGACTATGACGTCATCACGTTTTGCTGGAAATCCACAAAGATCGAAACACATGCACGATAAAAGGGACGGCCCGTCATATTGCCGCCCGCAGAGCCGAGAAAGCAACGCTCGGTCGCGGACTTACTAGAAGATTCGCGTTCATTCTTGCACAACAAGGAACTTTCGCCCTGTTTTCTTGTCCTCAAAAGTGCCAGTTCATCCTCGCCCCAAACGCGCGACGCTCGAACCTTCTTTGCTGAACTTTCGAGATGGTGACGTGACGCACTCTAGATAAGCAGCTGCCATCGACCTTGTCGAGTCAGTCTCGCTCTCGCTCTTTGTTACGCTGCCGAATCGCCGCCTGCTTTTCTGCTGCCTAGACGCTCTTTGTTTACTTCTTTTTTTTTGTTTGGAACAAGTTTGCCGATTAAACCTTTATTTTTCAGTTCACTGTTCGTCCTCTCGTCACCTTCATTCGTGTCAGTATAGATCTGATCATATTGTAATATGTGTCATTGGCGTCTGAAATCTCCAATAACGGCGCACAGGCAATTTTAGATTTTTCAACGCGTCGGTAGTTTTGTTGTGCATGTGTCTCGCCATTTGGCTCAGGACGATTTTCGCATTTTGTTCTGCCTACATTTGCTGGAGACGTGAGCTCGGAGCGTGGCAACTGGCCCCCTTGCACGAGAACTGGCGCAGCCGTGCGCGTTCCAAAGAAAGCTCGTGCAGAGAAAACCAAGCAAGGGACCAGGGGTGTCAAATTCTGGATATAGAAGAATATCCAACTGTATCGAAGCGCCACCACACACGATTTCTCGCATTGATGTACAGGCCTGGAAGGCGATCCCACCGCCATCTGTTGGTTCAGAATCACACTAACCAGGGGTGGGGTTGCACCTTAAGGCCGGTTCAGACACTTGCGTTTGACAGCGTTGCGTCGAGAACCGTAAGCGAGTCACCGGCACATCTGTGCTTCTTATGGAGCGTGGAATCCAATTCAAGGAATCATCTTGGCACGCGATAAAAGCAGCAGGGATGTCCTGGTTTCTCGCTGCCGCAACGCAGTCAGACGCAGTCAAACGCAACTGCCTGAACCAGGCTTGAGATAATGTAGCATACGTATTTCGCATTCCTTGCAGGTGAAGGCACGGGCCCGAAAACAGTGATTCTGCACAGTCCTCTTGGCGCGAGCGCGAGCGCATAGAACGCATATTTGAAAGACACGCGAACTGAAACAACGCTTCGGGAAGGACCGGCGGACGGGCTTCGCTAGAATCACCTGCGTGTGCTCAGTGTACTCAACGTTTACTCAACCGCCGCTGAAGTCATTCGGATATGTAAAAAGAGAAAATAAAATGCATCAGCTTGTTCAGAAAGATGTGATTGCAGAAATTGGCTTTGATAATTAATACAATTAATTAAACAGGCTTCTGTATACTTGAAGTGTAAACAAGCGAGAAAACGAAACTGATCAAAACGTCCTTCCTAGCGACTATTCAAATCTATTTATAACCTGCAGTTCACTTTTGCATTGGCCCTACATTAGAGATACGAGCGCTTTCCTAAGGGCAGTAGAGGAAAAGAATATATACGGCTAAATCTTGCACAGTTTTTTCGTATTTATGCAAAATATGACTGTGGTCACCATCCCAATCGGTCACAGAAAACTCAGCAGTATATAAGCTGGTAGTGTCGATTAGTGTGTCAATATATCATGTTGTACCTCGTACTGCTTAAGAACACGTTCATATGTAATATCCTATGGTGTGTGAATTGTGGTGTGGAATACGTACATACGTGCATGTCTGGCCAGGCGCTCAGAGGGAAGACTGTTGGTTTCTTTATTCTTAGTGTGATCGCTGTCCGTTAGGTGGCGCGTGTCGCCGCCCAATTCAAGGAGTCGCGTGCTTGTGTCTACTTATTTGAGTGAAAAACATGGAGGAGTTCCTTGGGTCCACGAAGCAGCCACAAAGGGTTCGGTTCTCGGCCTCTCGTCCCAGTGGGGTCAGTGAATCAGTCCCATAGCCAGTTGAATGGGTGTTCCGTGCGGTGAATAGGGCTTGCAAAGACGCGGTAGGAATTACCAGGGAATTGAAAGTGGATAACGAATGCTAACAGGTGAGCAGGAGCGTTGAACGATCGGAACCGACGCCGCTTGAATCGGTGATGCTTCGCCTCACCGCTGTCAACCGAAAACGCCGGATCACTTGCGGCAGGCACAGCAAGCTGATTCTCTCTTCAATAAAGACATCATTCCATTTGTCGCTATACGATTCCTTCTTTGAATGTTTTCTGGCCGCTAAGTAAATGCAGCCGGCCGCGCAAAAACAGTCACGGACAAACCTCCTCGAATGCCCCCCCCCCCCCCCCCCCTCACATCATCGCCCCTACTCATAATAGGTGCGGTGCCGGTGCTTCGAGGCGCGTTTTCGAGTGCTTTAGTGCGCACGAAAGGCAGCGAACGGGCGTACGCACTTGAGAATCGTATTTTAGCAAAAAGCAGTCCAGCTCGCTGGGCCTTACTCGTATTGCTCCACCTTCGCTTGCCAGCCGCCATGTTGCTTTTGGGTGTGGTCACTGTGACTACTTGTTGATTGCGTGCCTTGTGACTACCCGTAGGGTCGTTAGTATTACTAAGGGGGGAGTAGCGATATTTGTGACGGCTTCTGACTACACCCAATGTAGTACCCTACGACTACCCTTTCGTTGAGAGTGTAGGTCCCCTAGTCCCCGAGTCGACGAAGCACCAAAGAACCGTTTTAAAATTTCCTCGCTGAGACCGCGGTAGCGAATAGGTGTCCACACCCACACAGTCTCGGGGCTGGAAGTGGATGTCGTGACGACGAAGGTTGCAGCGCCCTGCGTCAACACGTTGCTGATCTTGAATCCAGAGACGGGCGAACTGGCGGACTTCTTCGGCTGCGCAACCACGTGGCCTTCGTCGGTCCCAATGTCAGCTGGCTCGTGGGGCAGCATCGCGTCAAGCATCGTCGTTTCATTCCGACCATGTACCGTGCTTGCTGCTGCAGAGCAGCGCGTGTACGGCGATTTCGTTGTTGCTGTTTTTCTTTTGGCATTGAAGAAAAGGAAGTAAAAGAGCCGCTCTCCAAGCGAATGGTCGGGCAGACAATCTGGAGTCATGGACTTTGATCGACTAATAGATTGGCTACGACCTCATCACTTTCGATTCGACATGCATGATCCTGGTTTCAAAGCACGCAGTTAAAGCATAATCACGACTTCGAAAGAGCTCTGTGTGTTGGTCCATCAATCTGGAAACAAGCTTCGCCGGGTACCCATCGGAATCTTGGCGAAGGATTTCGCGCACCCAGAAGGCTCTTCTGGACGTTAAGACGTCCACACACATAAGCACCAATTGCGTATGTAACAGCATTTGTCGCGTTTCTACTTCAGTGTTCCAGATGTCCGCCATGGTGTGTTGCTGATACTCACCCAACCACAGGAACCAAAACCGCAGTGCATGCGCTAATCCGCAGCAGTAAGCGCGGTACAAGAAGGCCAACAAGGCGCTACTGAAGCGCTAACAAGGCGCTACTGAAGCGCTGACAAGGCACTGCAAAAGCGCTAATCGCGTGCTATATTGGAACTATGTGACACGCTAGAAAGCGCTTCATAAGCGCTCTTTCGAGCGCTCGCGTAGCGCTGACTTAGTGCTGCGCTGTATGTGTGAACAGGCCTTGCAATGAAACGCAAAAGAGGCGTGGGTGTCGCCTGCGTTCGTAACAAAACGCAATTTCACACCTAACAGTTCTATCGATTGGTCGAGACACAGCCGCGAATTGTTTTCTACATGCGAAGCAAACCTGGGGGGCTATGTTGCAAGTTTTGGACTCCCAGGAGACTAGGGAGAAGGAAGTGACGTCAACAACGATCTTTGGATGTTGATTGGTGGAGTCGCTGATGACGCGTTGCGTGGTGCTGCTAAGATACGTTCATTCACACCTACCTCACTTCCTTCTCCCTAGTCTCCTGGGAGTCCAAAACGTGCAACATAGCACCCTGCCCTTTCTTTCTAATCAAACTCACTTCCTCCTATCTCGCGGGCAGCATCAACCGCACATCGCTTACTACCCAGACGGCACCGCTGTGTACCGATCCTTCTGCTCGGAACCATTTGAAATCTTCAAGGACCTCGTTCGGCAGATGGGGTACCGGTGAGTATGCAGTGTACTTTCATGATTCGGTAAAGGCGGATGTGTCGTCAAATGTATGTTGTGATGAAAATAGCCAACATTCGTGTAGCCAATACGTTAGAGGTGTTTTTTTTATTCTTAATTTACGCGAAGGAATCCTTACTTTTCCGCACTTATAGCAAAAAAAAGGATGGGCAAACGAACTTCCAGTCGGAGATTAATGTCTACTTAGCATGGAGTTTGTTATCTTGATCTTTGTATAGGTCGACCAAGGGTTTTACGAAAATAATAGTACGTAACTACATCGACAAAATAAAATATTGTTCGACCTTGTTATTGGCTGAGCTGACTGAAGAAAATAAAATCATCGGTGGTGCCGGCGCATCCCCGAGGAGTATGCATATAACCTTTCTCGCCATTAAGTTCCGTCGGACGTCATTTAATCACGGCGTCTGGACTATGACTCCTGCATAGACGCTTTGACTACGCGCCAGATTGCAGCCGCCATTGCTGATAGTTTCTTCTCTTACTGATATAGTGATGTGTATTTCTAAAAACTAAATTAGAAAATAAAATAATTGAACTGAAATCACTCCACAGAAACAGGCGTTCGTGAGCCTCGACAAAGACCAATGCTGGGGAGAAGGACACACTATAATCTAAAATGGCAGTAACCTTGACGGCTATGGTAATGATGAAGTGAAGTAAAAGGAATAAGATGAAACCAAAGCTGAAGGTCGGTAATGGCGGCGCCCATGCACAGCTTCTGCAAAGTATCCATGCTCTATGCCTTCCGGACGGATTAAAATACAATAGTTGCCGCCGCCAGACGAGTTGTTCTTACCGCCGCCGTTGCTGCAGGAAGAGGGGGGGGGGGGGGGGGGGGGGCGCCACTTTTTTCGGGGCCGGAGTGAGAGCCTAGATTGAAAGGGGGTCTATCTCAAATTAAGGGAGTTTTTCCCGTTTAATGGCGGACACCTCCCGTGGCGATCGGTCGCAAGTGTGCATTCGCTGCGTTGTCGTGGGGCGAGGAGAAAAGCAAGAGTAAAGGCGAAAACGTTTGCAGAAGATTAGCGCTTTCCTCACATCCTCGCAACTCGCACTGCAAGGGCAACCCATAAACCACGTGACCAAGATCGAGCCGTTAGAATCTCTATGCAATTCAGGCTCTCAGTAGGTGAACGCATGGACTTGGCGGGCAACGCGTCGCCTGCTCGTGCCCTAGAGAGCGTGTACTGCAGAGTTTACAGATGCTCGATTGGGGTCACGTGGTTTATGGCCACCGTTACCGAGAACGCCCAAACAGCACTAAAAAGTGACCTTCGATCGGTCGGTGTTTGCTCATTGTCTGAACAGCTTGGCCACAGGCAAGTTCTTGGCAACCGGAAACATTGCCGGCAAGAGTCAGGCCACAAACTAGCTGTTTTGAGCTTGGCCGCGGAGACATAAACACTGCCGGCCAGTGTTTGGCTAGAAGTGCTGATTTTCAGATTTCCGCCAGAGACATAGACGCGGTCGCCAAATGTCTGGCCAGCAGTGCTGATTTTCAGATTGGCCGCCGGAGACAAAAACACGGACGGCAAGTGTCTGGCCAAATGTGTTGATGTTCAGTTTGGCCGCGGGGACTCCCGTAATCTAAACTTTTATGGCGTTGACAAAACATTGGCATGACGACGAACAGAGAGAGAAACGTCTTGAGCGAGTGGTTGGCAGCGTTGGGGTACATGCATTGCACGAACAGTGTTAGCGCAAGCAAGCGATCACTGTTTCATTACTTTTTTTATTAGATTTAAAAGACTATCAATGCTGTGTTAATTCCAAACATTACCATAAGTGGGAAAATATTGTGCTCGTTGTTGTTCTTTGAAAAATAAAATACGAAGACAGCGCCGATGTCACCTTCGCGCTAACAATATCGCTAGGTCGTTGCAAGACACTCTAAACGCGAATACGACATCGGCGATATTTTTTTTTCTCTTTTTGTTAGGGCTCCAAATATTGACTTCCCACCGGAATAGTAGGTTTGATTAAAGAATTTTGATTCCGAGGGAAAAGGAGCACTGAAGTCATTAACCGTGAAAACGGCAGGGCGTTGTCACTGTTAAAAAATTAAATGTCTCAAATCGCTGAATATACTTAAGGTTGTATCACATGTATCATGGGGCTCCGATAGACTATGTCTGTTTCGCGTATACCGGGCGGTCGTTCGATTATGGGAGCATTGTGTATGGCTCTGCCCGAGCATCAGTCCTAAAGATGTTGGACCCCACTCACCACCAGGGACTGGGATTGGCTACTCGAGCATTTCGCACCTCCCCGGTACTTAGTCTGTATGCAGAAGCTAATGAGCCATCTCTTGAAATAAACAAATTCTGCGTGGTAATGTTTCATAAATGTTATTATACTTCGTTTCAGCTTCGGTCCAGACGCAGCCAAAGCTACAAGCGCGAGCTCCGGGCTTTCAGCATCCCTGCCAAGCACGCGCGCTCGTGCAGTGCAAGCACTGTTCTGGGCCACATGCTCGCGCTTGTAGCATCGGCTGCGTCTGGACCGAAGCTGAAACGAAGTATAGCAAAAGTTAGAGATATCATTTGCAAACATTCTACCGGTTTGTACAATATGCGCCAACGCAAGGGAAGGGAAAAACAGGTGAACTTCGTTTCATTTTCAGTCCAGACGCACCCGACGCTAAGATCCAAGGAGATCAATCAAGCAGCGTCAAAAACTCGCATCACTAGGCCTTTTTTGTTTGTAAATCTGTTCAGCCTTGACAGAACAGAGACAGAATCATCCCTAATGAATCCCGGAGAAAAGCTCATCGGAGAAAAACTCATCGGAGAAAAGCTCACCGGAGATAAGCTCACCGGAGAAAAGCTCACCGCAAAACCGGCAGATGCGGAGAAGAGCTAGCGACGGCGCGCTGTCAGCTGTCAATAAATGGACCTTTTCCGAGAAGCGTTCTGCGCACGCGCGAGCGCCCGATGCCAAGCGGCGGAAGTCGGAACAAAAAATCGAGGACATTCGGAATGAGCTTGTGGATAAGCGAGTAGAACAGGTAATTGCTGCATATATATATAATTGGGTTACACAAAAAAAGAAAGTGGACGGAAGGAAAAACACAACGATTGGGTGGACGCCACGGATGCCCATCTTTAAGCTCGCGTTGGGCACGCGCCGCAGCTCGGAGAGCGAAGAAACTGGTAGCGTAGCTCCCGGAATCGATTGATAGCGCAGGTAGGTCGCTTCTTCGATTTTTAGTTCGTGCAGCCACCGCCTGGTGTCGTCGGTATGTGGAAAAGGTCAATTGTTGCCTTTTTTATCGGTGTACGATGTTTTGATTTTATGCTTGCTTCTTCATTAATTTAAGGAATGGGTGATTACTCATTTCTGAGGAATTCGTAAATATGCCCAATGTACTTCAAGAATATTACAAAAAAGAGGACATATTTTTAATGTAGTGACAAATGCGAATTGTGTTAAATTGCCACGTTTGACGCAGAATCAAGCTAAGCTAAAGAAATATCGGTGAGCTTTTCTCCGCATCCGCTCAAAGGCCAGTGAGCTTTTCTCCGCGTCTGCCGGTTTTTGGGGTGAGCTTTTCTTTGGGGAGCTTATTTCCGGTGAGCTTTTCTCCGGCGAGCTTTTCTCCGCCGCCCATCCCTAATGCATGATGGTGCGCTTTTCATGCTGCCCGACTGGCCTCAGCTGCTCGTAGCGTCGGCTGCGTCTTAACTTAAGGTAAAACAAAGCGCAGGAGACCTGTGGTGGAATACTTTTAACGTCAGAATACTGAAGTCAGTTTTGAAAAAGGTCGTTTTTTATCTTTTACTGTTTAAAATGTGTTAGTTCCCACATACACCTAGTCCTATATTACAAAACCGCCTATTCATCTCAGGGCAATAGAACAATATGTGGACTCTTTTTTCTCGCGGACTACATTGTATGGACCAATGAAAGCCCTGCTATACGCGCAGATTCCGAATGATTTTATTATAACTCGTTTCGAAGAGAGATAGGTACTCATTCGGATAAGACTGCTCTTTTTCTACGCGAACAAAGCCATCGCTTGCAACTCGCCGACAAGCGGCTTTCGCCGACCACTTCCCTCGGAAGAAAATTCTTCCCAGGAGGGCGTGTCGCGATTTTCGAACACGCTTTTAAAGAGGAAATAAGCTACGCACGATTGTGATTTCGGGTTTGTTGTGATTCTTAGAGCGTCTAGGTTGGGCTGTCACCAGAAAGGAACGATCTCAGAATCGACTGCAGTGCCCTTTAAGGGTTCATTGTCGGCAAATACATTTTTATTTTTCTGCTTCAAATCATTTTATGAGATATGTCACCATCCTGAAGTGTTGGAGACAATAAAAAAAAAAGATTGTATTTTCGGTGAAATTTTTATATTGTGGTTGTCTTGACAAACGCATAATTTCTAAGCAAAGCTTTGATTTTTTTCCCGAAGTGAAAAGGTCGCCTACAGGAAACATCCTGACTGGGGCAAGGAACTTCCAAACGGATCCTGGACAGGCTTTATCGGCGAAGTGCAGAGAAATGTAAGCTTCAAACTTGCTACCATTTTGACCCACATAAATCTCTTTAATATATCGGGAGAGAAAGAGAAGAATCCTGGACCGGTCCGTGAGATTCACACAGGTTACGTCAAGATGCAGAATGCGAAGTTTGCAGAAGAAAGAGGAAACTGTCGCGATAATGGCACTATTAGAGAGGAAATCAAACTACGGGGTGCGCGTGGTTCAGCTTGTTTTTCACGGAGCTCGGCGTTTACTCAAAGCAAATCCTCAGGATTAGATTATTTACGTCACCTTCACAATTGATCGTAAAGCACAGCTTGAACACGAGAGTTGAGTAAGCGCTTGGCTGGCTGTCGTGTTCATCATATATTTCACTCGACAAAAAAGTGTTTTATCTCTATTTGTTTTATCAAATTGTTTTAGGGTGCTCCTTGGTCTGGAAGCAACATCACTAGTATTATTGTTACCTTAACAATAGAATATGTCGTTTTTGGATTTCTTCTTATTTCGGCGTGTTTTTTTTATTTTATCTCACAATAAAAACATGTTTCTTTGGGGAATAATTATGATATTAGTTTACCAGGTATTTGTGTTTTGTGTCATCTGTCAAATCATGATATATCCCAAGATATTTAATTTGATTCTCTATTTCTGGGCACTGGGCAAATATTAAGAAATGTTTGTCTAGCACGATGCTGAGTGCTCCCCAACTGCCATACCAATGGGTTGCAATCTGCAAAGAATGTTACTGTGTCTGTAATATAACGGGGGTAATTGATAACGCGATGTGTTAGGGTGGATCGGTGGCCGGGAGTTCGAAGAAGACGAAAATCTGAATGGCAGCGTTGGAAATGGGCTCCGTAAAGGAAATCTCAATCAACGGCTAAGCCTAGCGGGGAATATTCTAAAACTATTTCTGCTTCTGCCCCTTCAGCACAAAGTACAACAAAATACACGATTTTTCTGCCACCCCTTTCCAACGGTAAACTGCTTGAAAATTCACTGATTCTTCATAGGGACCCATCAGCCCGGCCATACCGCATCCACGATTTCGGTCCTGCTTTGACGAACATCATTAGTCCAAACGAGCTAGCTTCGCTTGGGGCCTACCAGTACAATCATGTGTGGCTGCTCACAGTGCGTTCTGCCAAAGAAAAAGAAAGACTGCTGCAGCTCCGAGAGATCCGTGTAAAGAACAAGACATGTTTGATAAGAGACGGGAGCAAGACTGCGCTGTCCATAAAGGTGCACTGGGTTCCAACTAGCGTCCCAGATGCAAACGTAGCCAGCGCTTTCTCTACGTTTGGAAAAATAAAAAAAACATCGTTCGAGACAAGTGGCACTACTCCGGCTTGGAGGATGTAGAGACGACCACAAGGATACTATCAACTGAATTGATCACAAATGTGACTGCGGACAGCTTGCAGCATCAGCTCAGGATTTTGGGAACAACCGTCCTTGTCTCCGTGCCTGGCAGAGCACCACAATGCAGGCTTGTACACGTTACTGAAAAATAGTAAGGAATTACATTTACAGTCACTCAAGGCTAAGTTGTAATTTATTACGATTACAATTACCCTCCCATAAAAGTAAGTGACCGCTACCCCAAAAAGTAATCCGTTACTTTCGCGGCGTTAGTTTCAACAATATTGTCTTCAGTTAAGAAACAAAAGGGAGCCGGTTATTCAAGTTCTTATTGTTGCAACCTGTTCCATTTAATGACCCTGAGGATTTTGAGCAACAGCTGACTCTCGAAAGTCTCGCCAGACTGCTACGCTGAACACCCTTTGAACTGAGGCACTTGATGGGAGTGCCCTATTATTCCTCACGAATGTTTTATGCCCTGCATTGGGCTTCTGCAGCGAAGCAATGGAAGCAGTATTTACCTCGAAGATAGAGCAAAGCTTCGTCGTTGTAGCCAGCGCCTGATATTCGAGAGTTTAAGTAGATCGCTCCGATACCACCGATAACCATATGATGAATGCGAAAAGGCGGCGGCGGAGTATCGGGTATCCTTCTCGGAGTCATCGGACCGATCTAATCAAATTCACCATTGTCGAAATCGCGAAGCAGTAGAAGTCAATATACACCTAGCCAAAACTAGGATAAGAATTGATTTGTGTCCATCTTACTATACCGGCCCATATTGCCAGAGAATAGCAAAACATAGTTGTAACAGTAAGGTGATAATTGAATAATGAATAAGGTGTCGCTCGGTAGTCTTCTTCCTTTGGTTCTGAAGATGTCGAGCCTCGGTTGAGACGTTGGTGAATAAAAAAAAGTTTCCAGTATATAAATATAAGTAATCGAAAAAAAAAGTGCACTCATAACAACAATTATTAGAACGTCGATTAATACAATGAAATTTAAACGTACGTTTGCGGTGCGTACCTTTTTTGGGGATACGGTCCATTCGTCACATGCAAACTCGTCACAGGACGATTGGTCACAGGAAGATTCCTCACACAGGACCATTCGTCATAGGATGCTCGTCACGCGGCCGACAGGTCCCACAACAGTTCGTCCCCTAAAAAATGTATTGTTCAGTTTGCTTCGGGCGGACAAAGTGGCTAAACTCATATTTTAGTATGTCTTAGGCTTCTGAAAGGCGAAGAATTTGTAACAAACGTTTCAGCTTCTGGTTCGGTCCCGAACATTGAATGTTGGTTCGGCATGACAAAGTGGGTCACCTCTTATCTTAGCATGTCTTTCGCTTCTCAAAGTCAAAGAATTTATAACAGACGTTTTAGCTACTGGGCCCGTCCCGAACGGTGAATGCGGAGGCCATATAAGGGCGACTATTTTTGAACTGAGACTACATTAAAAATAATGGAGGTGATCGCAACAGAGAGAGGTAGAGCCATGATGCTGCACGAGGGGTACTCGTACAGATTCAGCAGAAAGAATTCCGATATTTATTGGTTTTGTCAAATAGGTGTATGCAAGGCAAAACTACTGATTTGGCTGCCAGTCGGATTATTACTCGTTCAAGCCAGCAACTGAGATCAACCTGCTGAAGACCCGTAATATTATGAGAGGGAAAGCTGATGTGTATTTGAGATTGGTTTTTTTAACCATTGGTTTACGTGACAGTAGAAAATCGTGAAACTCTTCATCAGGGAACGTGGGCAGGCTCGATCGATGTGACCAGTTGGCCGCATGACGAGTCATCCTGTGACGAATGCTCCTATGTGACGAATCGTCCTGTGACCAATCGTCCTGTGACGAGTGCGCATGTGACGAATCGTCCTCATCCCCCTTTTTTGATGCCATTCAAAAACGCACGGAGCACGAACAGACTGCAGTTTACTCCGGTGTTCTCCTGATAAACGTCCGCTGATGCCACAGCTAGGCAGCGAAGGGCAGAGTACTGTGACCCGCGCTCAAGAGTTCCCCTCTCTCCTCAAGCCCAGAATATCAAATCTACATTAGACACCAACATGTTTCATTTGTGGAAATATCTGCTTGAGATAAGATGCGTCCTGCTGGGGTAAAAACAGGAAGAACGCTCACTCACAAAAAGTGTGACTAAGATCAGATAACCTGGCTGGAATTTACAAATAAAGTGGGCGAACCCTAGAAGTTGGACTGTAAAAAATTAAGTATATTTTAAAACAAGGTCAAATAAGTTGAAAGAAACAGAAAAAAAATCCTGTTATCTAAGAGAAGATGATAAGTGTGCCGCAACGAACGAGGATGCTTGTGACAATAACACCTTCATATATTATCACATCTCTTTTGGCGGATTTTAGGGTACACCTCGGTGCCTCGTGTTGCTTCGTGTTGTGGCATTATGAAAATAGAGAGTTTTAGTAGATCGTGTTTTCTGGCCACGCTATTTTTAGCAGGCGCTCGCGCTACCCCTTCGATGCATGCTCCGAAGCGTGCACCTGTAGCGGTAGCGGGCCTTTGAAAACGATCTACTAAAACTCTCTAATGATCGTAGTCACTATAACCGAGAAGGACATTGTTAGTTATTGTCTGTGCACTTACCTCCTCGAGCTTCTCGAAGAGGCACACAATCACTTGGTGTCCTCCTCTCCCCGTCTTCGACCGCAAACAAAAAACAACGGGTCTAGAAAAGCGGATATAACTTGCACCCCCCCCCCTCTTTTTTTTTTTGTAGAAATGGTTAAATTCAACTTGAAATTGTTTTTAGGGTCTAAGAAAATTGTATTCAGGGGCTTGGTGCTGCAAAAAAAGGCTTTGCGGAACTGAAGAGTGCCAAACCTCCCTTTGCCAAAAAGAAGAAGAAAAAAAACAACTCTCTTCAGAAGAGGGGGGGGGGGGGGGGGGAGGGGGGGGTCGTGTAAAAAATTTGTAACGGATTACAAGGAATCCGTTAAGTAAAATATGTAACGGATTACAAGGAATCCATTACGTAAAAAAAGTGTAAGGGAATTACTTTAAAATTACTCTAGAAAATATGTAATTATTCCGTTACTAAATTACTCATAAATGTAAGGGATTACAAGTAATTTCGTTACTTGTAACGGATTACGTACAAGTCTGCCGCAATGTCTGCGATGCCGGCAAGCCGGACACGTCTGAGGCCAGTGCCGCGCTCCTTGGTGTAGCGCGTGTCGAAAATTCGGCCACGATCTGGAAAACTGTGTCCCAACGTACGCCAACCGAATGACTGCATCTCTCCAGATTCCTGCAGACTATTGATGGACGCAAAAGAAACAGCACAAACAGAGGTTTTGACAGAAGTCAGCACCGCTCACAGGACAGCCTACGTCGAGGCAGCCTCACGGACTGAGAAGTGCGAAGCCGGTGGGCGTCGTCATGCTCTGCAACGAAGGAGACAGTAAGCAGTATTGTCATCACCAACTGGTTCAGTGCTCTTCTTCCTGAAGACCAAGCTGAGGAGTCAATGAAACCGGAGGAAGAGGCATCCGAAATGGGCAAAACCAGCGACAAAGAAATGCTCGGGAAAATAAAGGGAGAAGAAATTCTGTGAACGGTGGATCCTGGCTCAACATCTCAATGGGAGCGAGCAGAGTCAAAGAGGAGGAGGAAGAGGCGAACAAAATCTTTATCTCCTAAATCTCCCATCACCGAGCAGAATTCCATCCTGTCCGGCCATGAGGATCCGAAGAGTGAGTAAGAGCCCTTCATTTTGCTTCATCACCTAATATTTTCAATGAACGACGATCCTTATGGTGCTTTTACAATCGGGACTTTTAACGTAGCCAGCCTTATAAGTCAACGCCGTAACGTATGGCTAAAAGAGATTCTTTATCAACACGAAATTGATATAGACCCATCCCAATACTACTTTCTCTTCAGGCAGAAATGAAAACTCTGCACAATGACGTGCACAAAAGACACCATTAATATGGCAAGGCTATTACTTGTATATTTATGTTCTTAAGTGAACTATATATAAGCGATCGGCTTTCCATTTTTATGGCGTCTTTTGCACACGCAGCTGTGCAGTATTTCAAACTCTGCCAGAAGAGGGCGTATTTTCGGAATGGGTCTATAATATGTCTACAGTGTGAGCGCGTGGTATCCTCCGTCTCCTTTTCTTCTTTCTACTACCTTTGACGCGCCCCAAGTGAGCGTGCCCAGTGACAGTTGAGAAAGAAGCCATGCTCCTACCCGGCCCGGACGGCACGTGCGTTCTAGTCTGGTGCCTTTCTCATGCGTGTCAAGCCTTCAGCCAGTCAAGCCAGCCAGCACTAACTCGCTCTTAGCCCTATTACTGAAGGCCTTTATTTAATGTAAATATACTTTCCTTATTCCTTTCGAAGACGGCCCTCATATCTTACATCTGGCGCAGTCGACCTTGAACCGTGAAAGCCTATCAGAACCCGACCGCCAGCCTTGCCTCGATTCGCCTGGTTCCGCCTACGCCCCAACATGAACACCTGCAACCGTTCTCGAGAAGAAACCCGAAAGCTCTGGAACGACGTACTCCCGCCCCTCGCGTCTTCGCAAAGCGTTAAGAACGCTCTTCGTTTCTGCAATTTCTGGTGAGCGGAACGTCTCGTAGCCATTTGGTAAGCCTTGCTCAACACAGCCATGCCCGGCATTGTCTGGAATGAACTGGACGCAAGAACTATGTCGTTTCTAAGCGTCAAGCTTATTAAAGAAGAGCTCGCTGCACGTGAGCTAGACACTTCCGGCTCAAAAGGAGCCCTCATTCAGCGACTCGCCGCGGACATCGAGGCGCGCCGCAAATCTTCGCCTAGCCTGGACCAAGCGTCGGCCTCTGCCGCTGGCTTTTTGGCACTAGACCCCATCACGCTACAAAACCTTGCTGTTTTGTTGCAGCAGCTGCTTCGCCCTTCTACGACAGTTACAACGCTACCAGACCTGTCCGCGTCCCTCCCACAGTTCAAGGGCTCGCCATAGCAAAACGTGAAAGAATGGCTTGAGGACGTTCGTCGCGTCCAGCAACTTGCGTCATGGGATGACGCCACCACCCGGCTCGTCGCAGCAAACAAGTTGAAAGGTACAGCACGAAACTGGCACCTCGCGTTCGGAAGCCAATACGACACGTGGCCAACTTGGAGAGACGCCCTCAAAGAGACATTCATCACAGAATGGACCCTTATCCACTGGCAGGAACGGGTGATGGACGTGACTCAAGGGATTGGCGAATCCCTTCATCAGTACGCCTTCGCCAAATTAAGGATCATCCAACGCTGCCCTGTAACCCTCAGCGATCCGCAGAAGATTGACTACCTACTCCAAGGCATGCGGGACCAACATATCGTCGCAGCATTGGCAGCCAACAGGCCAACAACCGTCCAAGCCTTTCTTGCGACATGCGCGAGCCTGGATAGGTCGGCCCAACACGCGAAGGCAAGCCCTTCGACTACTCCAGCACAACCAAATCACCAACATCATTCGTCTAGGTCGGCTGGATTCGAACGTCCTACCCACCCTACGCAGCGCTCTGGCTTGACATCATCGTCACCCCCAGCCTCACGTCAACGCATCGCAGACCTGCCCACCGACTTGCAAGAGGCCAAATACCGAGCCATCTCGTCGCAATATGGAGCCCCAGCGTTCCGTAGTGGCCAAGACTTGTCCCAAGCGGTCTGCTACAAATGCAAACACCTCGGACACCTTGCTTCGAAGTGTACAACATACACAGATGAGTTAGCACAGGCATCGTCGTCGGTAGCTAGGGTCATGCCTGCAAAGCCATTTCCACCAGCTCTTCATAGCATGCCAGCGACCCTTGAAGACTCTCAGCTGCAGTCCTCATTTGTTTAGCCACCATCACTGGAATTGGAAACTATGATGCTTTCCCAGACTCAGGTTCCAAGTTGACTCTCATAGCAAAGTCGCTTGTTCCAGAACGCATGCTACATCCCTGTACTGGGCCTCCTCTGGCAGTTGTAGGAGGTACCACCGTACTCCCAGCGGGTGCAGCTTTGCTTAAGATCACCATTGGCCCAATCGCGGCAGTCGTCGAGGCCGCGGTTTTGGAACACAACGTCCTCCCTTTCATCATTGGTGAAGATTGGTTTCGAGCCGCACAGGCGCGTCAGATCTTTGAGCCTGCGCAGCCCGTCCGGCTCCAGCATACGGCCACAGGTTTGTCTATCATAGCAGAACAAAAACTAGCACCACGGATGTCCAATGCCGCAACTTTCATCCAATCGAGCCTCAAATCACAAGTGCAGACATTGTCACAAGACTGCTTACAAAGAGAACCCTTGCCGTCGCCGGAGCAGCCATCCTGGCAAGCCTTCGCCCAGGAGACGCCACGTGTGCCTTTAAGTAGCCCCAGTGCCGAGCCGCCAGCCAAGATAGCCGGTACTGTGGCTATTGTCATTCACTCTGATCTTCCGCCAGCCCTCCTTGAAGATCAGTTACCTTTCAGTCAAAATATTGTCATTGCCGACATTGTGACACAACAGAATGGATTTTTCGCCCGTCACAAAGATGACTTAGGCCATTTCACAGGCATGCAGCATCACACTGACCTGTTACCAAACGCCTTGCCCTACAACCGTAGCCCGTACCAATCTGCTCCCGAGTACAGACAGTTCGTGGAAAAGCTGATAAAGAAACTCCTGAACCAAGGTGTTATTCTTCCAGTTTCTGGCCCATGGACTTTTCCATTTTTCGTAATGCCTCGCGGAGACAAGAAATATTTCTTTGTTAACTCTAAACCACTGAATGAACGCACGATCACACTTGTGTACCCCCTGTCCCTTCTGGATGCAATCATCCATGACATCGCTGGATGCGTGTACTTCGCTACCACGGACTTGAAAAGTGCATGCTGGCAAGTCAGCCTCTGCCCCCAGGACTATGAAAAGATAGCTTTCATCGTTGTGCTGTTGGATCGTTGTGTTCCTGGAGTTGGATGAGTTGGACTGAACGTTTGCCCCGTCCGTTCTTATTCTTTGTTGTCGTAACTGTGAATTTGGCTTAGCACAAACTAAGGGACTTGGTTTTATAGATACGGCGGGGAGTGAGTGTATTCGTCTCTTTCCTTTTTTCATTTGCGTATTTTGAAGCCCTGGCATTTCAACGTCAAATCATTTACCTTTATTTGAGGTTAGCTGTGAGTGAGGGACTGTGCGCTTCTAAGGTTAGGCTTTGTTTTGCATATTTTTTAATGTTAGATATAGCCTTGTGCTTCTAGTGGTACACTTTCGCGTATTTTTTAATATTAGCTGATAGCCATTGCCGTCTGCGTTCTTTTTGTTTTGTTTTGTTTTAAGCAGGTTGTTCGTTTCTTTTGCTCTAAACCAAGAGACTTGGTTTTTTAAGGCTACGGTGGGATGTGAGTGCGTGGTATCCTCCGTCTCCTTTTCTTCTTTCTACTACCTTTGACGCGCCCCAAGTGAGCGTGCCTAGTGACAGTTGAGAAAGAAGCTACGCTCGTGCCCGGCCCGGACGGCACGTGCGTTCTAGTCTGGTGCCTGTCTCATGCCTGTCAAGCCTTCAGTAGTCAAGCCAGCCAGCACTAACTCGCTCTTAGCCCTATTACTTAAGGCCTTTATTTAATGTAAATATACTTTCCTTATTCCTTTCGAAGACTCAGCCCTCATATCTTACAACAGGAAACCAAAATCTCAACTATAGAGCGAGAAATTGATCTTGTCTCCTACTTCCAAGATTCATATTATTGTTATCACGCACCATCCTCTGGCCTAAGTGCTGGGGCCACTATCTTTCTGCTGAAAGCCTCACGTCACTGCAGTTTCGTTGACTGTGAACTAGCTGCAAATGGTCGCACAGCTGCCATAGACGATTTGGTTGGCGAAGAATTAGTCAGAATAGTTTTCATGTACGCACCAAACAACTCTTCTGATCGTTTAGCGTTTTTCAAAAGCTTACGTTGTGGGTTTCTTTACGGAGATCCCTCTACTAATAATCGTCGCCCGATCGGTATGCACTCCGCCCGTCACCCAGGGAGTTACATACAGCAACGAGAAGACAGCGACCGGGTTTACTGTACCTCTCGGTTGCCTGTCGTCGATAGCCGGTATCCCGGGCCCGTCGACCCTTGTTGTCGCCCGTTGATCGGAGCTCACAGTCGGGGTCCGTGTCCAGGCCTGCGGATCGCCTTTCCCACGCCAGCGCTGCGTAGGCTGGCTGTCCCTGTCTATCAATGCCCGAGTCTCGCTGCGGAACCACCCCGGGATCGTCATAGCCCAGGTCATATGGCCCGGGCTCGCCGTTTCCACCGGTCTTGCTCCAGACCTCGCTGGTGGACCGCTCCGGGGTTCGTTATGGGCCAGGCCAGGCCTCGGCCAGGCAGCTTGGCTTCGACGTTCCTTGTCCAGCTACCAGCCTCGCTCAGCACGCACTGTCTCGCGCCAGCTCGTGTCTTCTCTGCCGGCCGCCTGTCACGTGCTCTCTGCCTCGTCTTTCACCCTCGGCTCCCACAACGTTTAATTTTAGACCCCCCAAGTAAAGTTATCTTAGCGGGTGACTTTAATTGCGTACTGTCTCGGAACGATTGCACAATTTCTGGATAGAAAAGTGATGGAAGCATAGTTGAGGTAAAGAACATTCTATATGATTTCGACCTCAAGGACTCGACAGAAGACATAAAATATTTTAATCCCAAATTCACCCATTGGCAAGGTTTTTCTTATGCGCGTCTTGAGAGAATCTGCATCTCAGGTGAATTCCTCAGCGACAAGATTTATTATACTGCGAATCCCACTCACCTCTCAAACCATGCGCTAGTATCCATCTCGTTTAAAAGACAGACAGATCGCTCCATACGTAGTCCAGGAATGCAATCTTGTAAGATGAACACTACAATTTTGGAGGATGAAGCTTTTCGCGAACAAATTTGTAAGGAGCTAACCGTTCTAGTCGAAAGTGAGCCGATCGCCGCTTGCAAATGGGAAGCGTTCAAATCCTGTGTGAAAGAGCAAGCGGTCATCCGAAGCTCTGTAGAGTGTGCACGAAAAAGGTCCAACGAACCAGTTCTCGTAAATGCTTTACGATCCCTCGTCACTGAAGAAGAACGACGCCCAGGCGTATTCATTGAATATATTAGGAGCACAAGAAAAACAATTGCAACAGATCACTGAACAGCGACACTGGTGAGCGCTCATTCGAAGTCAAGAGCTGACACTAGAACATGAGGAACAACCATCTAAAGTTTTTCACACGTTCGAAAGACTACGACGCAAGCGTAATGCTATCACCGTGGTTCATCATAAAGATTCAATGGCCTGTACACATTCAGATATATGCACTGCTTTTGAAAGCTTTTATTGAGACCTGTTTGCAAGGACGGAAACCTTGTCGAATACTCCAGAGAAGGTGCTCTCTTTACTTCCTAATGTTCCAGAAGAGGCGAAAGAAATAATACATTTTTCCATAACACCGAGAGAGATACAGCGAGTGATAAAATAGCTCCCTACTAACAGGGGTCCTGGTCCTGATGGCATTGGTGCTCAATCTTATAAAACATTTGCGGATATTCTTGGCGCTTCCTTGGCGCACGTATTTGATGATATCAAAAAACGAGAGCTGCTGCCACCGTCAATGAGGAAACGTCACGTAGTATTAATACCCAAGAAAGCCCTAATGAGAGAACACCAGAAGTATCCGATTTTCGTCCATTCAGCTTACTTTGTACCGATTATAAAATTCTTACAAGAATACTGGCCCAACGACTCGAGATAGGACTCCGTCATATCGTTGGAGACCACCATAGCTACGGCTTCAAAGGTCGTTCCATCACTCACAACCTTCACCGGATGCGCATCATGTGCGAAGCTGCAGAAGAAGTTTATGCACACCTAGCTGCGCTTCAGCTAGACCTAGGTAAAGCATCCGACAGAGTCGACCGGAAGTTTCTATTTTCCCTCATACGACACTGTGAACCTGGAGATTACATTGAGAAAGGGATTTCGATAATTTGCGCAAACATCACAATGAACCTCGTCATCAATGGGATTGTAGGAACCTCTATCTTTCTGCGCATATCAGTACGGCAGGGCTGCCCGCTTTCGCCCCTCCTGTTTTCTTTATATTTAGAGCCACCCTGTCACACTGCACATCACAATACTCCGATCGCTGGATTCCAGTTTTCCGAACACGTCCTGAAGTTTCTGTCATATTTCGACTACATTACATTTGTATGTTCATCCAAGAAAGAAGTGCAGATTGCTCTTGAACTTGTAGAGAGCTATAGCAAATACTCCGGTTCTTGTTTGAATTAAAAAAAAGTCATGCGGTGCCGGGCTTGGAGACTGGGGAACCAAACCTTCTAGGTTTATGGGTATTCAGTGGTCAGAATCAGTGACGACCCAATTGGGGACCAATTTAGACCTTCATGGAGGTGCGGCGTCCTTGTGGAAGAAGCGCATCGGAGCACAGGTAGCGAAGCTGTTTCCATGGAAATCCCGGCACATCTCTTTCTTTACAAGAAGCTACCTGTGCAACGCCATATCATATCCAGCCATCCTCTATTCTGCGCAAGTGATCCCATTCTCTACTACCACGACAAACAAAGTTCAGCGTTCCTGGGCTGTATTTATACGGAAATCGTCCATGGAGCGAATGCGACGTCAAAAGCTCTTTCTAAATCTTGCAAAAGGAGGCTCAGGTCTCATCAGTGTCGGCCTGAAGCTCGTCATTCAACGTTTCCTCTTCTTCCGGGATCAGCAAAACGCCTTCATACTTTCTGCATTTCACCGCCTTGGAGCGTTGCAACTTTCGGCATGGCAAGTCACCACTGCTACCCCTACACCCTTTTCTCGAGTGCTTTTCTTTTACAAATAGATCGCTCAGTCAATCCGCCTGCTGCAAAACACTTTTTCGTGGGACTTTCTTCTGAAAACCAACCGTAAGCAACTCGATTGGGCTACAGTCTCCGCGCTGATTCCTCCTCCCCTTTACAGACCCTTGACAAACCTGCCAACCGACAGTGACGTATTTCATCGTCTAAAACATTTGCCCGTCGCCACATCATCGAAAGACTTCTTTTTCACGTTCCACACGGAAATATTTCCGTCAAAGTGTGCCAGCAGGCCAAGGGTTTCTTCGTGCCATGGTCACACAATTGTGATGTATGTGGTAAAGAAGAAACACTCGAGCATGTGTTTATTTTTTGTTCCAATGCAGAAATATTTTGGGCCGAACTACAATCCTTCTTTGATCTGGACTTGCAGATTAGTTGGCGTACTTTGAGAGTTCTACGGCGGCACAACCAAAGAACGCTGGCTGACCTGACTGAGATAATCACGGTTTTAGGCCTACATGCGCTATGGAGCTCAAGAGTAGACATGACAGAGTGCACACTGAACCCTAAACTTGCATGGCGACATTTTGCTAGCAAATTGGACTGGACAATTAGGACTTTAGAACCACTGGAAATAGAAAAAGATCTGAGAGACACCCTGGTGAAAGGTCAGAAGGTAGCACTAAATTTTTATGCTTCAGGAGGACTATCTGTCGCCTTCGCACGTGTCTCACTCTAATACATTTTTAACGCTGAGCAGGAGAATCGGGGGACCCTCACTAGAGCGCTTCCCGTTTCCGCCGCGGGAGGGCGAGCGTCGAGCTGGAGACGCGAATAGCCACATGCAGCGATCCCAAAGGTAGCTAACAACTTGATAAGGAAGACTGTCACAAGATGACAAATTCACCCCGCAAACATCCACAGGCTGTCTTGTGCTCCTCGGAAATACTATTTTTTTTCGGTTAAAACCAATATTTAAAGTTTTACTTGTACTTATGTTTATCGATTTTGATAGGTTTAAGTTGAAAACATTAAACCTCCAAGAAATAACCAGGGATTGTTTTACCGCAGCATGGAATGATAATAAAATAATCTCAGAATTATCATAAGAAAAAAAATACTGACAAAAAAACATAGAGGACAAGAACAACAGCGTCTCAAACCCAGCGCAGAAATGATTTAATTTCAGGACAATATTAATTTATTCTTGTTTTCTTTGCTTAGCACGAATCACATGAAATACATTCCCACACCAGTTGCAGGTATCGTCAAAGTCTCAAGCAACCAAACACAGGCTTACAAGCGGTCTGGAAAGTTCTGTGCACAAAACATTCTGAAATTGCAAAATCGCCAGTGCCAGAAGTTACGGTTTGGCATAATTGCTCTTCAAAAACAAGAGGAAGGCGAGCGCCACAACTAACTGATATATTTACAAGTATGTACCAACAAGCTCAATTCTTAACTGTCATTTAGGATTCTCTTTCTGAGTTTCTTAATATCTTCATTACAAAGCTTCAACAGGGCACCCAAAGCATCTTGAACTTTGTTTGAATAAAATAACTTTCCTAAGTGCAAACTTTCCTGTCGTGTCTGTTTCTAACAAAATCAATTATTTCCGCTCCACCCCAGGTTGTACTTGCATAATACTTCGGAAGTTCCTCAAATCAAACCTATTAGAGTCATCAATCAGTCTTGATAAGATCTTTAAAGCCTGGTTTTGGTCACCAACATTTTGATTTGGCCACAAATATTGCTACTAATAGCTTGCACCGAAGAAACTGAATCAAGTCTTTGTGGCTTGATAGTGAAACATAACTTTGCGCCATCTGCAAGTTCTGACATGAGACGCCGAGAAAGTGATACCTTAGATTTTCAACTTGGTGTTCATCATAAAAGGAGTATCTAGGAAATCATAGCAACAGTGTCTTGTTCCACTCAAAGGTCTCTTAACTAGCCAGCCATCATGCAATTTATATCTTTGATCTGCCCATAAAGCCGTGTAATGCTGAGATTTTAACATTGTCCACACGATATGTTCACACACCTGCTGCACTTCCTTGAGATGTTGCACCTCCACAGTCTGTAAACGTTGAGGAACTTCGTCTTCGAGGGCCATAAGCAATCAAGGATTGACAGGAACAAAATTGTTCCGGCTCAATGCACCTCTTTCTGAGGCACCAACTAGAAATAGATGCCTGACATTCAAGTGGTTCAAGTTTTTGCCCCAACTTGCTGAGTGGACCTCGAAAGACGAAGGGGACCCCAAAGGACGAACGGGAAAGTTCCGCCAAAATTGAAACTGAGCACAAATCACTGCCAGCAATAGGTAGGATTAAAGAAATCAAAGTATGCGCACAGGCGAGCTGGTGCACATTAATAATAAAATGTGTAGTGTCAAGGAACAGGAAAAACAAGGATAAAACCGTCTCAAAACCAGTACGGAAGTGATTTAATTTCAGGACAATTTTTTTTTCTTGTTCGCTTTGCATAGCACAGACCACATGAAAACCATTCCAACATCAGCTGCAGGCCCTACATCGTGAAAGCCTCAAGCACTGAAACAAAGGCTTAAAAGCAGCATGAAACATTCGGTCTACAAAACATTTTTAAATGGTAAAACAACCACTCCAAAAATTCACGGTTTAGCATAATTTCATTACAAAAAGAAGAGGACGGCGAGTACCGCTCTGGCCGCTTTATACAGTGACCTAAAATGAGGTGGTGAGCTCACCACCCTCTCTTGCTCATGCTTCGAGGTGAGGCGGTCTATGTCGGAAATTTCGGAAGCCGACGGGGGATCTGCTGTCGACTCTTCCTGTCACCGCTCAGTTCAAAAGAAATAGCCACCATCTATTCGTCCGTCCATCTATCCAACCATCCTGAAGCGCCCTGCATCCCGGCTAGGGTGTACTAGAATGGGGGACGTGTGCCGTCCGGCGGCAGTGAGTATATGGTCTCCGAGATCACGAAGCGCGCAAACGCTTCTCCAGGGGCCCTATGTTGCGCTTCTTGGACTCCCACGGGGGCTAGGGAGAAGGACATGACGTCAACAACGCAGCAAACGCAGAATGGATATTGTGCGGTGAAAGTCGCTGATGACGAATTTCCACAGAAGAAAACGAAGCTTAATTTTTCTTTGTTTTCTTCTGCGGAAAGTCTTCACCAGCGAATCTCTCCAATCAACATCCATTCCTCGTTTGCTGCGTGTTGTCCTTTTCCTCACTGATCCTTGCCTCTTTGTTTTTCATTATGAATGTGGACCAGCTCGCCTGCGCTTTTACAGCAGCGCTGCATGTTAAGGGTTGTTTCCCCAGGATCGTGTCCCCGCAAAGAAATGAAGACACTGAACTCTGGATACCTACCACCATCTATGAGTGACGGCGACAAGCCACGTATCGGGTTACCGCCGTCGCTCATAGATGGCGGCAGCCTTTTGACTTTAGCTTGCCGACTCGCGGCCGGTCATTACTTTTCACTGTACAGCTCCGGTGGTCTTCCTTCTTCACCAGAGTGGAAAGGCTGAAAGTTTTACTCTGATTTCAAAATCATGTTCCAAAGTATCTCGCTACATGTGGGCCAACGTCTTGTCTACATTTTACTGCAAAAGTATTAAGTTTAAATATTCGCCTCGAGATCGAACCGTGTCGCCACGGTGCGGCCGAAATTGGAAACGCGCGAAAGCGGGGATACCGCCGTGCGTCGTCTGCTACGGACGCACGCTCTGAAGCATGGATCTCGACGAGGCAAGCCCGTTTCAGGCTGAGCTTGACATTTATTATTAAATGTTTTATGTTTTTGTTGCTGTTTCTTGTTACTAAAGGTTGTGTTGTATCGTTTCCTATGCGTAGAAATTCAGCAAAGCGATGATTAGCAAGTCGGAAGCTTCCATAGTCCTAGTGTGTTGGTTTGTATTATGCATATTTTTGTTATCTCGCACAAACCGTGGCTTACATAAGGCATTGAATGTTGAGTGGGTCTGTGGTTTGGTTAGCAAATTAACCCGACTCGTCGCTATCCTTTAATAGACTAATCGATCAATAAATACGTATGTTGATTTTTCGCCAGTCATATTGCGTGAAAGACGTTAAAACTACATATTTTGTTTTTACTGGTTTTACTATGTTATAAATGGCATATTCCATTCCCATTCTAAACTTAACGTTGTGAGTCCTACATAAATATGAACACGGGAAGCCTTTTAAAATGAAGCATTTTTTAAGTTTTTATTTAAACAGCCTCGGGTGAAATGACAAGCACGCTGAAGTGGCTTACAGTGCAAGCCATTGTAACGAAAGAAATAAAGACGTCAAAAATATTAAAGCAGGCATTTTTTACTCCTTGTTGACTTTCTCCAGCACAAGACTCCAATTAACTGGCAAAAAAATGCAATTAAAGCATTACTTGAATAATTTGAAAGTTAATCGAAGAACTGCCCAGTCCCGATATACAGGGTGTCACAAAAGAAAATTTACACGGTCTTTTTCACCGCAAAAATTAACTAGGCATCGCCGAAAGCTCATTCTCCGCCCAAAGGTAGTGCTAGAGGTCACAACCAGATGCCAAAGTTTCAGCCCGATCCGATTACTTAATCACAAGTTATAAGTGATTTTCTTAAAATTTCAATGGGAAAATGGCGGCCGACGGAGTTTTCAAACACATGAGACTCTATGGCACTAGAAACCAAAAACGGACAAAAATAGGCTCCATTTTACTATTGAGATTTTCAAAAAATCGCTTATAACTTTTGTTTAAGTTATTGGATCGGGCTGAAAATTTGGCATCTGCTTGTGACCTCTAGCTCTACCTTTGGACGGAGAATGAGCGTTGGGTGGTGTCTAGTTTATTTTTGCGGTAAAAAAGACCGTGTAAATTTTCTTTTGTGACACCCTGTACGTTAGGTGAGGGCGGAGGGTGATTGGAAAGTCTCGTGAAGGTCGCTAGTCTTCATCAGTAAAAGAGTATCACTGCAGCCGATGCTGTGATGCTGCCTGTGTCGTGGTGCGCGTCGTTTGTTGGGGTTGCAGAGTCTACTGTGGTTGAATACAAGATTATTTAGCCAGGAATTTATAGTATTAGCCTCTTGACATCCGCAGCCCTTACCAAGAAAATTGAAGCGGGTGAACCCACACTACCGAGAAAAGCATTTAATAACAGGAACATTGCCGCGTTGCTCGGTTACACTCGTTTATTACAGTTAGGGCAGATATATTGGAACAGTTTGTTTCACTTGTTTCAGTTGTCCTGCCAACCGTGCAGTTTGCAGATTTTGACCTAGAAGAGACACACTCTCCTCATCACAACACAGTAGATTTGTTCAGGCTCCAAAGAGCTGACCCACACTATGGCACAGTAAACGGGCAGAGGAACTCAATAGCATGGTAATTTCAAATACAGCGCTAACTTAGCTTCATGCTAAATATATATATTACTGCAAAAGCTGGAAATCAAAAAAAAAGCAGGGAAGCTGCGATTTCACAGCCCACAGTACCAGTATTATGTTATCTGGGTTGGAATTTATTGCTGTTTTTTTTTAATTCCCACGTTGATGAACCGATACATCCATTTTAAAAGAAACAAAAATTTAACATAAATATTCCCGTTCAGCCGGAGACAGGCATCAGTCCTGGTGATCCATGCTTTCCGACGTCTGCCTAGAGCAGACGACGCACCCACAGAAGCGATTATATACATTTAGGCCACACGCTGGCAACATGATTCGATCTTTACTGAAGCACCGCACAGTACCGCATCCTTTTGCGCTAGAATTGTTTTCCCACCAATAGTATGCGACAAAATAAACGCAAGAATCTACGCCGTCTCGCGCGCGAACGTGGAGAGCCTACGGGGCGGCCGTTCTCCTATCCCCTCTTTGATGATGATGATAGCGCGACCGCGGAGCCACCCCTAGGTCGATCTCGAGGCCAGTAGTGATGTCTCGTCGATATAGACACTTCCATTCCCGCAAAAAACGTTCCTAAAAGATAGTTTTAGTAGATTGTTCAGGCGACTCCGATAACAATATCCGACACGTCGCCGCCGCATTTCCGCATGCATCGTATCCCTACCGGGGGTATCGGAGGTTCTGGAACTATCTACTACAACTTTCTTTGTGAGCTGTTCATAATAACAAGACCAAAATGCATGTGCTTTTCCAGTTTGTCCGCGAAACTGTTGCTTCTGTAACGCGGTTCGCATTAACGAGACATGACTTTGGCTGTCGCGTCCTTTAGCCTTTCAATACATCCCTGCTCTTTTGAGGAGAGTTCAATACCACTCACCCGGCACACCCGTCCTCCTATTATCTTTAAGGAACGTAAATGCTTGCTCGCCTAATGAATGGCGCACGAGACCCCTCCCATCATTGCGCTCAACGAACTGCACGCGAAACAACTCGGGGATTTTGCTCGAAGTCCAGAAGGGGTGTAGAACCCCCACTCCATGGGGTGCTGGTGGTACCGTAGTTGGTGGCGTAAATCGGTCAGGAATCTCCTTACGTTTCCAAGATTAGCCACGAAAACGAGTGCTTTCTCCTTGCTCTCCCAGGAAACCGATGCGTTTTTTTGCCTCTTTACTCCTTCCAACGCTCAAAACCGTATCGCTGCACCGACCACCGAGATGTTGATCGAAGACTTGGTCATCGTGGCGGGCCACCGCCAAGATACCGGGGGTGGCAGCAGCGTCGCTGGCTACCTGACTGTCTTCGACGTCAATGCAAGTGCTGGCTTGTCTCATTTTCGTATTTTGCATCCGCATCTCAGGTCCTTAACATGTGTAGGGCAGTACCGTTGGATTGTAAAATGCCGACGGTGATCCCCCGCCCAACCGGAATTACCCTTCAGATTTTATACATCGCCGTTTTTTCTTATGTCCAAATTCCTCTAATGTGACAAAAACAAAAACAAGAAAAAAAAAAGACACCGACAAGCTTAAAACACTCGCACAGTACACGCGATGATACATTTGGCAGGCTGCTCGTGCAGTAAGCACGAGTGATTTCAAACCTGCCAAACAAACCCACACGTGCATGATGCTCTCGTTTGGGACTTGTCAATGTCGGCTGTTTTTGTTTGTCGCTCTAATGGGATCGGGCCAAACAGGAATGATGTGTTACAGGTTTAGAGAATCAATGGTAAACATGATTGCTTAAAACAATAACTTGACATATTCGCGAACGTTTGCCGCTTTAGTGGAACGAGTTCATTTTAACAGTTCTGGTTTTCTATTATTGCAAAAACATAGCGAAATAAAATGGAAATGCTATATGTGTTCTGAGAAGTTGGAGAAAAGAAGCTGCACAACCACGTCTGTGCATTGGCTTACGCGTCAACCTGATTGTGCTGTAGTTGCTTCATCCACAATCTCAATATCTGAAATGTTTATTTATACCCCAACAAGCTAATAGTTACGGCAAACCAATTTTTTTTTAAGCGTGGGCGAACCAATATTGCTAGACATTAACGCAAACAAAACGTAAGCAGTATTTTTCAGGCCTAGAAATTAAATAGTGTGCCTCCCCACATGCATTTGTTTGGGAAGCGACAACAGAATTTGTTCAAGATTTATAATTACTGGGCGTTTTTCATGTTTTGAACAACTTACATGCGACCATCACTTTAATCACATCCGCAAAAGGCACAGGCATTTTTTACCACAAAATAATAATAAAAAAATTCTATCTACCGCTTTGTTTTATGCCCACTTTTAGGTATTGTCATATCATATAGGGTACAAGTACTAACCAAAACAGCCTGAAGCTACTCCCCGCCAAAAGGGTGATACGCAATGTAACTAGCGTTCCATGGTACACTTCAGCTGAAAATTAGTTTAAAGAACTAAACCAACATAGTAGGGAACGTTGTTGGGCTACTTGGTTCATCTTAGCTGAAACTTGTAAAATAGCGAAAAAAGAAGACAAGGACAGAAGTAAACAGGGCAAGCTGGATGTGTGTTGAATGTATCGACCTCGCGCAGGGAAAGAGTTACTTCCTTTTGATTCAGCTCATTTCAAGACGGTTAAGAGAGCTATTGCGACTTCCTGCCTGGAGTCTGCACTGCGGAAGTCTTGTGACCAACCGGCGGATGCTAGTTTTTGATACAAGATTTTTAGACTGGAATTAGCTCGGTTCTCGTGTTCTCTCTTGGTTTCTGTGGCGGAGAACGCCCTACAAAAAATTGCAGCAGTTTTAAAAAAAAACAAGTCTTAACGAGCAAAGAACAAAAAGACGAAAAGTTATGCCGTACATCCACAAGGTTGTCCACAATCTGAAGATTGTGTACAACCTTTGTGTTCTCTGCCGCAAAGAATTTGGCTGGGTTGTGCTCTCGCATTTTCTATAAGAAAGCAAATAGACCATGTGATAAGAAACACGCCACCCCTTACGGGGCCTGCACGGTGGGTGTGCTCTGCGAAATCCCACTGAGTTGGGGTGAGGTCTAAATCGGCCAGACGGGGCGGTGCATCAATGTAAGAGCACGGAAGCACGCACTATCCGTGAAATTAAATATGGCTTTTATTTGCCTATACCTTGCAAAACTTGTGGCTGTGTTCCGCGACTTCAGAAGGTAAGGATTCTGGAGAGAAACCGTGAGACTCGCTCGAAAACGTTTAAAGGCGTTCTTTATAAAAAAAAAAAAAAAAAGTAGGACGGCATGTGTCAGTGACATGTCGATTGTGCCCCATAGGAATGAATTTCAGTCTTTGCATGATCGGATACTGACTTGATAGCTTCTATCTGTGGCTGCTTCGCCTGTGTTATGTATATATGCTTTCCTGTTCCAGAGTAAAACTAGTTGAAAGGTAGCATTTGTCCTGTTTACTTCTTGTGCTGGTTTTTTTTTGCGATATTTTATTTGTTTCACTAAACATACTTAATGTGCTCACAATGTATGATTGCACGCTATTGTTTTTTTATAGAAATGCAGTGCTAATAAAAAATGAACCATTGTTGGAGTCATTTAATTTAAACAAGCACGTTCCAGCATTTAATTTACCGCTACCTGAAAGGTGGAAAATACCAACATAACATGCCTGTTCTACTAAATAAGCTTACAAAGCATAACATTACACCCGAAGCTTCATCACGACAGTAACTTATCTCGCACTTCAAGGTTGATTATTATTGAAGTGTCTTCAAATCTAATTTTGTTTAACCCAAACGCTATAATTGCATTTTTGCTGCTTGACCTGCGATATATTTCAGCGAAAAGAAATGTATAGCCTCTTTATTGATTAGCGATTTCGACATTTGTAATATTGTTATATAAACCAAAGTGTATATTTGTAGGTATCCATAATGTAGGTATTACTGTTAGCTCCCCTGCTATCTGGTTTTCAATTTCAAATAATATATGATTTTGAGTGCGTGTTTCATTCGAATTGTTTTTCAGCATTGTATGTGAACTACTGGAGGACAGGGGCCTTGTCAGGCTCCATGGAGTGAAAATAAACAGTTATTACTATTCTTAATATTATTATTTCGTGATGCTCGATAGCATACCAAAAAGTTTGAAGGTCGGAAATTCAGAAGATATAGTCACTTTGGGTAGCACAAAAAAATCTACAAATTCCCCTTTAGGCCTTAACAAATCTCCAGGTATCGACGGTACTTCAGTTAATGACTTCCTTAGAGACATTGAAGTGATTAGGGCTGTTTTGCTTTCAATATTTAATCCCGTTATATCTAACGGCGTCATTTCATTAACAATAAAAACAGCTTTGATTATTCCATTGTTCAAAGGAGGCGCGCGAAATAACTTCTAATTATCGAGATATTTTTATTCTACAATGTTTTGCTAAAATACTGGAAACATTTTGTGGATAGCTATGTGTAGCTTTTAGTTAATCATAATTTACTATTTCCTTATCAGTATAGATTCACAAAAGGCTGATTAGCCAAATGTTCCTTGAGGATTTTTCTGACATGCTCAATTTATCTTTTGAAGGGAATCAAGTTGCCTGCGCGCTGTTCCCTAAAGTCCGGAAGTCGTTTGAGAGTGTTAGCCATCACATTTTGTTAACAAAGCTTTCCAAAATAAGCTTTTGAGATTCTGTTCTACTGCGACTGCAAAATGTTGTACAGTGTGAGTAGGTTTGCTGTTTTTTTTTTTTTAATATTCAATGTTTTTTATTCAGACAACATACATTTATGGCGCAAGAGCTCCGACGGCCATACTGCGCCAAACTAGGTAAGCTAAAAATACATTGGTAAAGAAACACTAAGACTAGACTAGAATTTAGCTATAGTTTGAGTAAAATACCTGTAGTTTTGAGAAAGGCTGAAAGACATTCAAAGGATATAAAAGGCTGCTTCCCTAAAACCAAGACTGGGTGAAATGGGATGTTTTACTCGAGAAGCTCAGGAAAAAAAGACTTGTATTGTTGTAGAAGGCCACGGCAAAGAAAGAAAACATGCAGAACAGGTAAAGTTTCTCAACAGTGCTCGTATAATAACGGTTCCTCACCTATAAGCAGGTGTTGATAAGTAATGAACGAGGGGCCAATTCTCATGCGGCACAGGAAGACTTCGTGGAAACGATTATTATTATAGGAGGCCGCCCATGTATCATGTTCTGGTTTGATGGCATGAAGCTTATTATTATCGGCTAACTTCCATTCAGATTGCCATAACCGTGAAAGTGAATATCTTACGGATATTTTAAGGTCTTCGTAAGGTATGCGGACATTCGATGGTAATAGGTTTTGTGAAAAGGCGGCTAGTCTATCTGCAGCCTCGTTGCCTGCAGTGCCCACATGGCTCGGGATCCAGCAAAACATAATGTCTTTCTCAACAGCGAGTCCCTGTTGAGCTTTGGCCTGTACGAGTTGAGTCAACTTATTCGTGGTTGATGTAACGGAACACACTGCACTGAGAACACTTTGAGAGTCTATAAAAAGAGTGGCGTTCATCATTTTGCTCCCGATTATAAAGTCACGTGCTGCCAGAACACCATATAGTTCGGCAGAAAAAATGCTGGTCACATTGTTAAGTCGAGTAGCATGGGTAAACAAATTTGAATAAACAGCGGAGCCGACATACATTGAGGGCTTTGCACCGTCAATGTAAAACTGGCAGTAACATCTGTATTTTTTTTTTTGCAGAGCTAAGAATTCCTGCTGTAAAATGAGTTGAGAGACGTTATGTTCATTAAATTTTGCAAAATACCAATCACAAGCTACAGGTTTGATATCCCATGGGGCGGTATAATCTGTACTTTCAAGGAAATGAACACCCTCACGAGGCAGGTTAAGGTGGAGACAGAGGTTCTTAAAACGAAGACTCAAGGGTCGAACAACAGTTGGTTTATGCTCGAAAGTACGACAAAACGTAGACTCTCCAATACTCCTGTGGGTTGTATAGATGGGTTCCGATAACACCTTGTAAGCATAAACCAGACTTAGATACTGTCGCCTTTTATCAAGCGACATTTCATTGAAGTCAACATGCAGGCTTAAAACAGGAGATGTCCTAAAAGCACCGGTTGCAAGACGCAAGCCAAGATGATGCACAGAGTCAAGCATTTTTAAGGCATACGGCCGGGCAGACGCATACACGATAGCACCATAATCAAGGCCGGATCGCACAAGAAAAGAGTACAAACGCAGTAGACACCTCATATCGGAACCCCAAAACTTGTGGGAAATAATTTTCAAGATGTTCATCTCCTCTAGACATTTTTGCTTCAGCCACTTGAGGTGACATACAAAGTTAAGCTTGCGTTCAACAATCACTCCCAGGAACTTGTGCTCTGTTCTAACCGCAATGTTATTTCTATTTAAAGTAAGTGTTGGATTTAACCAAAGCCCACGCCGTAAAGAAAAGGGCGCACAGACTGCAATCTCTGAAGAAAACGTGAAGCCATTTTCATTTTCCCATTTAGTCATTTTATTTATGGTAAGCTGCAGCAGCCTTTTACAGCTAGGCATATTACATTATGCTACAAAAATTTGAATATCATCTACATAGAGGGAGTACGATACGGAGGAAGGTATGACCCGGCATAAAGAATTATTTTTACAGCGATGAGGGTAACACTCAGGACTCCACCCTGAGGAACCCCGTTCTCCTGAACAAACAAATCTGAAATTGTAGTCCCTAGCCGTACACGAAAAGAGCGATCACATAAGATGTTTTTAATGCTGTGAAGCAATCTGCCGCGTACTCCATACATAAAAAGGTCACGCAGGATGCCATGTCTCCAAGTGACATCGTAAGCCTTCTCCAAGTCGAAAAATACCGATACGCAATGCTGCCTGTTCCCAAATGCCTCCCGTACAACTGTCTCCAACCGAACTAAGTGGTCGGTCGTGGAGCGTCCAATTCGACAGCCGCACTGATTTACATCCAAAATAATATTCTGTTCAAGGAAGTAAACAAGACGCTTGTTAACTAACCTTTCATACATTTTTCCTAGGCTACTAGTCAATGATATCGGCCTGTAACTTGACTGGAGGGAAGGGTGTCTCCCAGGCTTCAGTAGCGGAACCACTTTTGCCTGTTTCCATTCGGTAGGGAAGTATGAATCTTTCCACAGGCCATTAAAATATATGAGGAGAGTTGAAAGTGATTCTTCCAATAAACGTCGAATCATCTCGTAATGTATACAATCTGGACCTGGTGAAGAGTGCTTCCAGATATTCAGAGCCATTTGGAGCTCCACCATTTTGAACGAATGATTGTAGGGTGCGGAGGCTCGTCCTGCCAAGCTGACTCTAGTTCTGTGAAACAGCGGTATCTGCCTTCGACCTTGTGGAGTCGGTCCCACACTTCCTTTGCTGGGACATAGCTACTAATAGAGGACAAATATCCCCTTCAAGACTTCCGCTTTGCCTGCTTCCTTGTCCAACGAGCTTGAGCCCTATTTTGCTGAAACTCTATTAAGTTCACAACTGACGGATATCTGCGAAATATGCCCTAAGCCTTATCCTGTTTCTTCTTGTTGATGGAACTATCATACTCCACCATGGCTTACATTTTTTGGCTATTTTACACGAAGTCTGAGGGATGGAACGAAAAGCGGCATTAATTATCTTTTCTGTAATGTATGTCGTGGCTTCATCATGTGTTAAGGACTGGAACATGTGAGGTTTCAGGTCCGCTTTTAGGGTAAAAAGACTCCAATCTGCTTTTTCCAGTTTCCAACGAGGGGTAAGTTTCATAGTCCTGAACCCAAACACTCCAGGACGACTGGAAGGTGGTCACTTCCAAATGGATTATTTAAAACTTCCCACGTCAATAAAGAAAACAATGAAGGTGGTGAAAAAGAAAGATCGATCAATGGAAATGAATTGTGGGCTGCGCTAAAAAAGGTTGGTTCTCTCTTATTCATAAGGCACAGCCCAGATGGGAATAAAAACCGCTAAAGAATTTCACCACGTGAGCCTTGACGGGCGCTACCCAGTCTTAATTAAGTTACTTTTAAAAAGTAATTCGTTACAGTTACAATTACTTTCAGAAAAAAAGTAGCGAAGTTACCGTTACAGTGACCGCAAAACAAAAAAGTAACTCGTTACAGTTACAGTTACTTTTGAAATGTAACGACGTTACTTTTCAGTTACTTTTCTATTACACAAAAAATTAGGAAAAACTAGAAAACGCTTTTTGCCAAGTTTATTTGCATAAAATTTAAAAAAGTGTGCGTTTTACTTTATATTGTAACTGAGCAGCAGTTGCTGCTCGAAATTAGTGTCTGAACGTTTCCCTTGTTTGACACCGAACACGTCCCTGCCCTTGCTGAACAGGCGCTCGTCTAATGCGCTGGATGGGATTGCTGTGTTGTTTCTCCGGAACAGGTTTTTGATTGCAGGGTAGGCGTTGGGGCAACAGAGTGGCCGTTTTCTTCGGTCAAGCTATTAGTAACCACCTCCACCACAGCAAAATACTCTCTGTACGCCGGCCATGGTAGTTCTTCTTTGTTCTTATCAACATTCATGTCCTTGGTAGCACTAGCACATTTCTGGCTCGTTGACGGTTGCGCTGGGTTCATATAGTTCCTGGAAATATTTCAGTTCGTACCCGGCAAGCCAGAAACAAACCCCGCGCAAACAGCAGTAAATTTTGCCTCGACTGTTGACACTACACCGGAGTAGTGGCGCAAATCAAAATACGAAACATGCGCAGTGCGGAGTGGTCGCGCTAATCAAAATACGAAACATTCGCAGTGCCCTCCGCGTGTATTGTTGTTTCACGTTTGATTCACAGGATTAAAAAGCGTTTGCGCAGAAAAAAGGAAAACCGCAAAAGAGATAGTTCTTCAAGATAATAAGATGCAAGTGTTCAGTCACAAAGTACAAGCGCGTGCTAAAGATAAATACATTTTTTTTTCACCAAATCTACACGTGGCTATATTCGGGTCTTGACTAGCAAGAAAGAACGTATTCACAAGTTTGTGCAAAAAATAACTTCACACTCGAAATGTCGGAACAGACAATTTGGAAAGCGCGAAGAATGGCTAAATTGTGCTTATTCAGTGGTATATTATTCATAAAACACTGGAAAGTAACGACAAAAGTGACGTCGTTACTTTCATCGTTACCTTAGAAAAAGTAATAGAACTACAGTTACAAGTTACATTTTTAAAAAGTAACTCGTTACAGTTACAAGTTACCAAAAAAGTAACGAAGTTACAGTAACGCGTTACTGTTCAAGACTGGCGCTACCCCACAAAGGGTGGTGGGCGTTAAAATCTCCTAAAAGTAAAAAAAAGGTGAGGAAGCTGTGAAACAAATCTTTGGGGATCATGAAGATGCAACGGAATGTTTGGTGGAATATAAATAGAGACAACAGTGATAAGGCGTCCCAAAAGAATGCGCATAGCCACAGCCTCAAGAGGCTTAGTGAGAGAAACCTGAGAGCAGGCAACCCCATCCTGGACAACCACCGCCACTCCACCGGATGAACTAGATGCGGGACATACTTTTCTAAAAAGATGATGGCAACGCAACACTGATTTATGATGATCGCTAAGATGAGTCTCTTGTAAGGAGAGAGCAATAGCACGCAGCTCATCGATAAAAAAAACGTGAAAGCCGTTTACAACTCCCTGTAACGCCGAATTAGAGCGCAGCCCTTGAGGAGGAGGAGGGAAGGGTACTGGGGGGGGGGGGGTTAACTGACCGGAGGGGGGGTCACGTGACGATGACAATTCCGATGATGTAATCAGTGACATCACTGATGACGTCATCAGTGACGATGAGATGCGGATACCTATGATGTCATTAGTGACGTCTCTGATGACGTCACCAGTGATGACGACGATGACAATGCGGATGTCGGTGACGTCATCAGTGACGTCATCAGTGATGATGACGATGACGATGCGGATGCCGGTGACGTCATCAGTGGTTATGACGATGAGAATGCGGATGCCGGAGACGTCATTAGTGATGATGACGATGACGATGCGGATGCCGGGACGTCATCAGTGACGATGACGTCATCGGGGGTCACGTGACCGCAGGGAGGTCACGTGACCTTGGGAGCGGTCACGTGACCTTGTGGGGTCACGTGACCTTGGGGGGTCACGTGACCTTGGGGTGACCTTGGGGTGACCTTGGTTACGCCGACGGCGACGGCGACGCCGCTCAAGCCGGGAACGGGCGCCTAAGAGCTGCGCTCTAAAACGTGAAACCCGTTTACAACTCCCTGTAACGCCGAATTGGAGCGCAGCTCTTGAGGAGGAGGAGGGAAGGGTACTGAGAGGAGGGTAGACCCCTCCTACTCCTCCTACTTCTCCTCCTCCCCTCATTCTTTAATATTCTCCGGGGGTCACCTGACCTTGGGGGGAGGGGGTCACGTAACCTTGGGGGGGGGGGGGGTGTCGCATGACTTCGGCTGTGGGGAGGGAGGGTCACGTGACCTCGGGGGGTCACGTGACCTTGGGGTGACCTTGGGAGGGGTCTCGTGACCTTGAGGGATCACATGACCTGGGGGTCACGTGACCTTGGGGTGACCTTGGTAACGCCGACGGCGACGCCGACGCCGACGCCGCTCAAGCCGGAAACGGGCGCCTAAGAGCTGCGCTCTAAAATTAACATCGTCAATATTGCGTAAAAGACCGCGGCAGTTCCACTGCATAAAGCAAAAGTTGGTCGTTCCTCTAAAGAAAATTTTGAAAGTTTTTAAACCAAAGAAGTAAAACTAGGTAAGAATATGTAAAAAGTAATAAATCCCCGCATGTGGCAACAAAATATCAAGATCACTTTGGAGGGATTACAGGTTTTTTTTGTGTTTCTTTAGAAGTCTGCCCCTCCATGCCGTCTTGCTCAGACGCATAAGTGGAGACTTCTGTACCCTCATTCATGGCCTCTGCTTCCTGAGGCGAGGCATTTGCTGTAGGTATGGGTAGGCTCGGAGAATGGGGCGCCATGCCTTCTCCACGACCAGTCCCAACCGGAGGGGCGCAGGAGGTGCTGGGCCGGGCGCCACCCGAGTTCACCCGTTCCTGCCCCTTAGGCGCTGCAGGAGCGACACCAGAGCCATGCCGCTCCTTCGATGATGCTCTCCCATGGAAGTGTGGGCGAGAGTGTCGACCTTTTTCCCTGGAAGGAGATCGCTTAGGAGGGACGGTTGCGGCAACCACCGGCCCATCCTGGGTTTGGAAAACAGCCTGAGAAGGTGGAGGCTGTTGCCCTGTTGGAGCGCGAGGGTTCGCACTCTGGCTCTGAGGGTCTGTAGACCGCCCAGCCGAGATTTCATGCCCCTGAAGCTGAATCTTCAGCTGGGGCGTGGGGGACTGCAGTGGCTTCCCGTAGTCTAGAAAGGACGTTTGGCTCGCAACTGCTACCATCAGTGGTGCAGGTCCCCGCTGCGCCACCTATGAATAGCTGCCCTTGCGCAAGAATGCGAAGCGACGGCGTGCCCCTGGGTAAGAGAGATTTTCTTTGACTTTAAGAGTAAGCAGTACATTTTCCTCTTTCCACGTTCTGCAGGATCGAGAGTAAGCAGGGTGGGGATCACCGCAGTTTGCACAGTGTGTGTCGTTGCTGCAAGAATCTGTGGGGTGGTCAGTCTTAGCCCATTTTGCACAAGTGGCCGTTTCACGGCAATGCTGGGAACCATGGCAAAACTTCTGGCATTTAAAACACCTTCGAGGATTAGGAACAAAGGACCTAGCTCTGCAGTGGAGATAGCCAGCCCAAACAGCCTCGGGAAGTGTGGGGGATTTAAAGGTTAAAACTATGTGTTTGGTTTTCCGCTCTTGACCATCCCGTCGCAGGGAGATGCGCTTGCAGCTACAACTCCTTGGTCAGAAAGCCCTTCAAGTATTTCAGTGCCAGAGGCCTCAATAAGGTCATCTTCGGAGATAACACCCTGAATAGTATTGAGTGTACGATCCGGTGAAACGGTAACTTTGTAATCAGACACAGAGTTCAACGCAAGGAGTGCTGTACTCTGCTGTCTGGATTCAGTTTCCACGAGCAGGTCACCTGAGAGCATCTTTTTGGCTTTAAAGTTCTTACCGACCACACTTTCTAGCACTTTTGCAACAAGAAAGGGGGACATCTTGGAGTGTTGACTGTCATCTTCGGAGTGCATAACCCAAAATTTGGAGAATGCAGGAGATGGGGTCGTGTTTTTTATAGGGACTTCAGTGCCAACCCTTTTCAGGGCCCGATCAGAAAGAGGTTTAGCTTTGGAACCCATGAGGGATGGGAGGAAATTCACCGCTTGCGTGCACCGCCCACTACGGAGCCCAACAAGGGGGTAGGTAATGTGCCATAGCAAGAAGGGCTTCGCTGACACAATTACTCTACCAGTGCTGCCCGGGCACTATGCCTTAGTGTGGTTGCAGGGACAGGACCTGTTTTCACTCAAGGTTGGCCCTTACCGCCTGAGAGGGTCAAGAAGAAACGAAAAGAGTGCAGAAGAAAAAGAGAAATCGGCGGGCGGAAAAGTGAAAAAAGGAAGAAGAGGGTAGAAGAGGCGACTGACTGAATCATCCTGGTCTGGCCAAGCCAGGACACCCGTCTACGAGAAGCAGGGGCCGAAGCGGTGTATTGCCTCGCCCGGGGGCTCCCGAAGGGTCCAAACGTACCCTGGGTTCAGCTAAACCACCAGGGTCCCCTTTTCCCCGGACACGGGATAAGCCACGCACAGTCAGACGTGGGTGGGCGAACCCACATGGCTCGGGGTCCGTAGTGACGCCACTCACCAAGCACCTACTAAAGTAGGTGCCCCCTGCATGCGGGTATGGTGGCCCACGTGGCTGGGGTCCGTGGTGACGCTACTCACCAAGCGCCTAGCACCTAATGTGCAGGTGCCCACTGCGGGGCTCGGGGTCTTTGGAGACACCACTTTCCAAACACTTGCGTTCACAGGTGCCCCCAGCGTTCTACAGGAATCAGTCATTGACACGTTACTCCCAAAATGTAAGAGTGTCACAATTACTCAGGAGAAAGAAGTAACCGTGCTACAGTTACAAAATTGAAAGAGTAACTTGTTAAGTTAGAGCTAATTCGCTATAATAACGTCGTTACTTCTTCGTTACTTTGCAAAAAATATTAAAAATATTTCAAAACGAACTTTGCCTAATCGACCAGGATAGTGTGGATATTTCACAAGACATTGTGGGGGTCACTGTAGTGCATTTGACTTTTTATGAAAATAAGATTTTTTTCAACAATCAATATAACATGCTTGGTTCTTTATATTTTAATGTTTACCATGAATAGCTCCCAGAATAATATCATAATTAAAGACAGTATCGGGGTAATCGACTATATGATAGAAAATTTATCAATTTTTTTCTTAGCATAATGTCACGCGACTTAAGTTTTTCAAAATATTAATCTAGCATATACCTACTGATGTTCCGTGAAAAAGTTTAAACTAAGCGTGACCATTATACGATATGCACGAATACAAGAGCAGACGTTTAGATCTCGGGTATATTCAATCATGGGGCGAGTTTACAATCGGTCAATTGCAATTTCGGATTTCTTCGCTGAGGCGAAATAGGACGGAAGCAATAAAAATCGCGCTAGTGGGAAGTCAGTAACAATATAAGTCATACCTTGCATTTAGCTTTGTAGATGTTTTTTTAGGAGACTCGAATCCACTTGTTGGTCGAATCGTTTTCTACTGCGTGCGCGTAATCTTCCTAAAAACCCGAAGCTTCTCTTGAAAATTTGGAGAGCAGTTTTGGGGCAGCGTTCTTTTGTCAAAGCCGCTGTAGAAGGCAGCGGTTTTAAAGAAGCACTCATTCAGATACAAACGACCCGTGCGAGTAATATTTCAAACGGCTGTTACGATCTTTTCTACACTACTTTCTAACCTAATCGGACACATTTACGCTCCTCCATCTCACCACTTTTACTAGAAGACACCACCCGAAAAACGCACGATGTGAATATCCATAAATCAACTGATGCCAAGTGCCCCGTTCCCGGCTAAGGGCGGTCTCATAATTTTGGGAAAACACACAAAGAAGCAGAACGACACAGCCGTTTTGAGCAAATACTCTTTCTCAAGTGGCAGGGACCGAGCCGCAGAGCTAGGGGGCGGGGGGGGGGGGGGGGAGGGGGGGGGGGGGGCGGGCGTACAAGTGGGTGATTGGAGGCAAGACCGGTAATTGGGTTGCGAAAAAGAAAAAAGGACAACAAATGGGCCTAAAATCGAGAGCCCGCAGGAGTGCATCTTGGAGTTTGACGTTTCAAACCAGAAGGGAAGGAAACGTATGCTTGGTGGCAAAAAGACGAGGTTCGGAAAATCAGTTTTGCAGTAAGCCTGCGGCAGAGCCGTGTATTGGGAGAGTTTGGCCATGCATCGGTTTGAATAGGCGACCATCTCGGGGCCAACCACAGGCCGCGATATAGCCCCTAGCGGTGATCATGAACTATAAAAACGCGACTCGACCAGTTTTAGCCGTTTTAGCGTTGCTCGAGTAAAAAGGTATAACTCTTGGTGACTGAAAACTTGGAGCATGTGTGCTTTTTGTCATGCCCATATTCAAGGGTAGAATAAACGAACGTGTGCTCCAAATCAAGGCTGACTTGCTAGAAATAGCGTCTCAGCTGAGACGTGAAAGAAAGCACTGCCAAAGTCAGCGCACGAGCCGAGCGGGACTCCGCGTCTCGAGACACTCGCGCGCCCCACCTTTGCACTGCTTTCTTTCATCCTATCTCAGCTGAAACGCTGTTCTAGCAAGCCGGCCCGGAGCAAATTTTCACCGAGAGGACGAGATTGAACGCTTCTATTTCACGCTTTAAATGACGTGTCCAATATTGTGACGTCGCGATCTGCTGATTGGTCGACGCTGTGTTGCATCTTTAGTTTACGCTCTTACTGCGGGGGGAGTATTCGGCGCTGGCGGCGGCCTTTGCTCCGCCCATTGGCCCAACTCTCGTAATATACGGCTCTGGCCTGCGGGCGTTTTTGGGTGACAATCACCAAAAAAAATTGTCCTCCGCAAAACGCACTCACTTCCTCCGCCGGACGAAGGAACGAGAGACGTTTTAGAGATGGCGCGCTTTATTACATCGGCCTGCGCTGTGGGCGATGTGCCACACACGGAGGGTACGGACACAAACGTTTCTATCTCTCCAATTTGCGGGGCCAGCTTGGTGAAGCAAGGTCACCCAACATTTAGTTTATTTTTATTTATTTTGTCATTCGTGCTCCACACGGTTTCTGCAGCTGTTTTTGCTCTGCCCGTACTGTCGAGCGGTAGTTCTCGAACGCTAAGCCTAAGTGCCGAATCCTCGGGTGAGCCCGGGAGACGAGAGAGAGACGTTCGTTACAAACGAGAGAAGAAGCTTTTAATAAAAAACACCGCCAGCAGCGCGGTGGCGCTACAGGCTCGGAACGCTAGGGAACGCGCATGCACGAACAACTTGGCACGCGCGGGCAATGATACGACTAGAGCCACTAAATAAGCTGCGCTTAGAGTATCGGCACTCCGTTCCCCGACATTGTTGTGGGCGCCGCCATTTTGGCTCGTATGCAGAACAGACGCAACGGCCGATCCTCATGATTCAAAAGTGCGACTTCCTTAGCATTAGATTCGGTGTTAGGAAGGTCATGTATTATTGCTTTGCTCTCTCGCGAACTGTTTTAAACATTTGTGGAGGGCGGAAAAGCATTTCCTGTGATTTCAGATAAAGCTTCAGATAACTGGCAACCATGATTTTACGACACAATATGACCAAGTGTCGTTACTCTGAAGCGTAGCTTATTTAGTGGCACTAGATACGACATCGCCCCTTCGAAGCAGAGGAGCACTAAACCAAACCACAAACGATTTAGTCTGTATCGCAGCAATACTTTCTAGGCGCAAACACTTGTCGTCCGGAACGAGTCACAGTTCGAGCTTGTCGACCTCTGGATTGAGGTGGCCATCAGGCAGTGGAGTGCGTATCGGGTGTACCCGATACCACGGGGCTTGGCCGTGAAGGTAATCGAACTGGTGAACTCTGAAGCTGTGGAGTCGTCTGGTTCTGTTCCTGTACACTAACTGGAAAAGAGAGTTCCGTAGCGTCTTCAGGTAGTTCGGACGAATGTGACGCATGAACAAGGGCTCTTCTGTTGCGTTTCAGTTCACCTGAGTCAGTCTGTACCAAGTATGACCTGGGGGTGCCCGCGCGACGATTCACAACCCCGTAACGTTTAAAATCCTTAAGCCACACTCGATCGCCTGGACGAAGGTCTGGAATTTGTCTGACGGCGTGTCGTCATAGTTAAGCCGCTCCTGCTCCATGCGTTGAAAATCGACATTTGTGACTTGTTCCCGAGTCACTTGTCCCGGCTGCAGCAGAGATGGAAGCAGCGGTGTCCTTGTCCTCAAATGTCGCCCCATCAGGATCTCTGCAGGGCTTTCTCTTGTAGGGCCCGGAGTACTGCGGCAGGCGAGCAGCGAAAGATAGGGATCTTCCGCCTTTCGGAGCAAATTCTTCCCAGTCTGGACCATTCGCTCGGCCTCTCCGTTTGCCGGGGGGAACCTAGGACGGCTTGTGACATAGTAAAAGCTATACTGGTTTGCAAAGTCTGAGAACAGCTTCGAATCGTACTGTGGTCCGTTGTCGGAGATGACCCTTTCCGGAATTTCATGCCAGGAACAAATGCTCTTTAAGCCATCGATCACAGCTTCCGCGGTGGTAGAGGGGAGCTGCACGACTTCTGGGTAACGGGACCTGTAATGCACTACCAGGGTGTAGTAGCGGTTTTGAAGCTCAAACAAGTCTGTTTCGAGAAGCTGCCATGGACGTTCTGGAGTTGGGGTAGGAAGTAGAGGTTAAGCACGCTGCTGTCGAACTTCCACATACACGCCACACTTCTCTATCCTTGAGGAGAGTTCGGTATCAAGTCCGGGCCACCCCACAAACTCTCTTGCCATAGATCTGCACTTCGGCAGTCCGTGATGCCCGTCGTGGAGGTGCTCTAAGACTTCTTGGCGCAGTTCCTCTGTGAGGATCAGCAGTTTCCTTTGAGTAGAATGTCTTCACACCAAGTAATGGAGCTGCGCTCCTGCCAGAAAACACCCACCCCTGGAGGTAATGATGTCTTTCTTGGCCATCCGCGTGTACTATACTGCAGTAGCAGCTGGCTGATTGGGTCACCACGTTGAGCTTCCTGGACTTTGTTCAGCGTCCCTGCATGTTGACCTAGCTATTTGCATTGTGCGAATGCAGTGACCTTGTCGACTGTGAGATTTTCTGTTGAAGTAGTCAACGTTGTGAAAGGTGCACGTGACAAAGTATCAGCAGTTGCAATCAGTTTTCGAGGCACGTAGTCCATCTTGAAACGGAATCGCATCTAGCGTATCCGGAAACGTTGAATACGTGGGGAAGAGTGTCCAACGCTGACTTGCCAAGCAACGTGACCAAAGGTTGGTCCCCGTTCGGAATGTGGCCTCCAAACACACGAGGTAGTCTGAGAACCTTTCTGCTGCCCAGGTGAGCGCCAACGCCTCCGTTTCTAGTTGTGCATACCGTGTCTCGGCTGGTGTTAGGGCACAGACGCCAAAGCCACTGGTCTTTGGTGGCCGTCCGGTTGGATCTGTAACAACACTGCTCCAAGACCTAATGAGGATGAGTCCGCAGACAACGCTGTCTGGAGCTTTGGGTTGTATTTGATAACACAGCTAGACGAGCAGATGAGCTGCTTCAGTGCAATCAAGGACTGCTCTTGTGATGGACCCCAAGTCCAAGCGGAACTGTTGCAGAGCAGTTCACGCATGGGCGCTGTTATCGTTGCCATGTTGGGCAGAAACCGGGTGACATGGTTTACCATGCCGAGGATGCGTCGCACACCAAATACATCCTTGGGTGGTTCGAGATCCCGGACGGCTTGAAGTTTCTTTGGGTCTGGTTTTATACCGTGCTCACTGATGAAATGTCCAAGGAATTTAACTTCTTTGACACCAAACACGCACTTATCAGGATTAAGCGTTACTCCGACTGTTTTCAAACGCTTCAACGTGCTTTCCAGGTGTCTTTTCCAGCGACCAACACGTCGTCCATCATGTTGATACCACCAGACAGTCCGTTCAGGACGTCTCGTATTTGCTTCGGAAAGTGTTCTGGGGCCGATGTAATTCCAAAAGGTAGCCTCGTGAAGCAGTACTTTCCCACAGGAGTGACAAAAGTCGTTAGCTCTTGGGATTCGGGGTCCAACTTGATCTGGTAGAAACCCGCGTTTGCGTCGAGTTTTGAGAACACTCGAGCCTCTCCCAGTAGTGCAAGAGCCTCGTCGACAGTAGGAAAAATGAAGCGCTCTCGCAACACTCCCAAGTTCAGTAGAGTGAGGTCCGCACACACTCGAACTTGCCCCGATGGCTTCAATACCGGACCGATACCAGCTCTCCAAACTGTAGGCTTCTCCGCTGGTCGGATAACGCCTTGCTCTTTCGTCTTCTTCAGTTGTTCTGCTACCGCGTCCCGTAGCGGGATTGGCACTCGTCTGGCCGAGCTCAAAGCGTACGGAACAGCAGATTGATCTAGTTTGATCGTGTAGGTGCCAGGAAATGTTCCAAGTCCCGTGAACACTTCTGGATACAGTTGTTTCCACCCTCGGTCGCTGCTTGCGACACCGTAACGTGATCATGCCCAGAGACTCGATGGCAGGGAGACCAGGCAGAGCGGAGCGCAAAGGCTCTATGACGTAGAACACTTGTTTACTCTCATAATCCTCCCAGCGAATCTTGGCGCCAACCTTGCCCAAGACGTGGAGACGCTGGTTGCTTGGCCCGGTCAAAACTTCATCTGCCTGTTTGAGATGACTTGGAACACCGCGGAATGATGCTGGCACTGCCGATACTTCGGCACCGGAGTCGATCTTTGTTGATAAGGGCACACCGTTGACTGTAACCTCAGCAAATCGCGACTTCTTCCCCTCCGGATTTCCGGTTGAATCCAGAAACCAGGCGGCACTGACCTGCTGAACTGACGAAACGGTGCGACGATCGTGGTGACCACGCTATGGTTCCTTGCACACCTTGGCGAAGTGTCCGCGGTTGCTACAGTTGAAGCACCTGACGCCTTCCTTATGCTGGGCATTGAGTGCGAAAATGAAAGTTCTGCCCGCAAAACTGACAAGGCGACTTGCCGCTGTGAGAATGTTCTTGGAGCCGTCTCGAAGACTGCTGCGTAGGCTTGCGTTTCGAAGCGTTCGCTTTCTTTCAGCGAAACACCACGTCTAAGTCGGCGTCGTTGGGCCGCACCGCTGTCGGCGTCTTATCGCCGTGAAGAACTTGCTGCTGGCAATGAACCGTCTCCCGCAGCCTTGCTTTAGCCAAAGCTGTCTTGAGCGTCAGGTCGGAGTCCATTGCAGGTTTTCCGAGAGGACCTTGTCGCGAAGCCGAAGAATGAAACGGTCTCGCACCATGCGGTCGGCGAGGTCACCGAAGTCACATTTCACCACTAGCATTTGTAGAGCACAAGCGTACTGATCCGCCGTTGCTCCGGCCCCCTGCGTTCGCCGGTCAAAACAGGCGCTGTCGTAAACTGCGTTCTGCACTCGCTTGAAGTGGTTGTCGAAGCGCGTTCGAACTGTTTCGTAACTTGTCGCTTCCGCGTCTGTGAGCCTGAACGTGTCCAAAAGCTTCTCCGCTTCGCGACCCGTTGTGTACAAAAGGGTGCATACTTGCACGTTTCAGCGCCGAGATTCAGTCCTTGCGTCACTCTGTAGTCGTCGAAGTCCTGGACCCATTCAGGCCAGTATGCTTCGTTTTGGAAGTTGAACGGGTTGGGTGGACGAACGGAGAACCCTGGAGTTGCCGACGCGACGGGAGGGGAGCGCTCGTCGTCGGTCATTTTCGCGTGTCGACCATTTCTGTCACCATGTGCTGTCGGGCGGTAGGTCTCGAACGCTAGGCCTAAGTGTCGAAACCCCGGGTAGGCCCCTGAGACGAGAGAGAAACGTCCGTGCAATACGAGAGGAGAAGCTTTTAATAACAAACACCGCCAGCAGCGCAGTTGCGCTGCGGGCTCGGAACGCTAGGGAACGCGCGTGCACAAACAACTTGGCACGCGCGGGCAAGGATGCGACACGCCCTTCCCGTACCAGGACTTGGGACTCTCTACGCGTTGCAAGACATTCCGGTGGCCGTGTTTGAAATATACTGGAACATAAACCTGAGAAGTAACGGTAACGACGTCACTCTTTGCAGTTATTTTCTGCAAATACTCGCCCTGTTACAGTTACAAGTTTTTTTCACTAAGCAGTAACTAATTACAGTTACAAGTTACTGAAAAAGTAACTAGTCACCGGTAACGCGTTACAAGTAACTACTTACTACCCCAGACTACAGGATAAGCGCCGAGGTGTGTCATTTGTAAGGTGCCAAAGCGGATACTTGCAGTTAAATCTGGTGTCCCCCAGGACTCACTCTGGTGTTCACTATTATATAATCTTTATGTTAATGGCCCCTGCATTTTGGTGCCAAATTTACCATTTCAATATGCTCACGATATCGTTATTTTTTCTAGGGCCTTCAGTTATTCAGATGCCTTTTCATTTTTTACAAACTGCAGCAATTGAATATATAGACTGGTTTCAAGCAATAGTATTAATGTTAGGGAATCCAAAACGCAACTTATATGTTTCCACAACCCTTTGAAAAAGTTAATATACCCTATTTTTTGTGATTGCATACGTATGGATGTTTATCATGTGCATGTGTGCCTATACAGCCTACATCTTCTATAAAATATCTTGGATTGATCTTTGGCAGAGACCTAACCTGGGACTCTAATTTTGCTGATGTATGTGAGAAAATTTATGCAGTACCTTGTTTGCTCTACAACACTAGATATGTTATGCCTCTATCAGCTTAAAAATTGTTGTACATGCTCGAGTATAGAGTGAGTTCCGTAACGGCCTTCCCGTATACGGTCACTTTGCACTAGTTGGCACTTTTGAATTAATTCGATTCTGCATTTTTGTTAAAGAATATTTTTTGGGGGTTTATGCCGTGAAAAAAACATTAACTCAATGAAGCATTGTCTTTGCCTGATTTTAAGTCGCTATAGATGGACACTGTTTTTCATAGGCATTTTTTCGACAGTCAATCTAGAGTTCTATATGTAACTTCTCGTCTTCGTAGACTTAAGCAGCGTTACCGGAATTTAAATTTTTGCCATTTATTGAATCTAGTGAATTATTGGAAAGGTCGAATTCTAGGTATCTGATTGTTTAATTGAATTTTTCGGTTAATTACTGTTCGATTCGAATTTCAACTCGAATACTCTCACACTCCGACTGATTTTGATGGCGTTGTCTAGCGCCATAAGTCCCCAAATATGTTTCAGCTCGCAAATTTCTAATAACCCACGCGAAGTTTTTTTTCATTATAATTGTCTTTTATAGACATTTAGGGTTTTCAAATTCAATTCGAACGATTTTTCAACGGTTCAGAGTTGTACGAGTATCCTTTTCATCATGAATGAATAAATATTGATTTTTGGGGAAAACATGCAGTGACGGTCACCAAAAAGCATTAAGTTATTAGGTTTTGCTACATGTTAATATCGGTGGCATTATATACTATGTGCTCAAGAAGTAGCTGGGCTTCGAGCTAATGTGACTTTTATTCATGTATTTATCAATCTTGGTGGACATTATATCTGTATATCACCATTATGGTAAGTTGATTAATATCCTCAATTGTGTTAATTAACATTTTAACTATAGATTTTTGTGGTTATGTGAAAATTGCTCTATTGACGACAATTACTATTAGTGGCCAGATCAGTTAAAACACATTGCGAAAAGGTAATAGTTCTTGTGATAACAATCAATCAATTTTAGGTGTTTCCCCGGATTGAAAGAATTCGATCGAAAAGAACGCCGCAAGACCGTCACACAGTGACGGTTGAAAGAGTGACGTGTTGGTTTCAATCATCTTGTGACTATCTTGGCAGAGTGTCCTTTTTCTCTGCACCGAAGACAAAGGTGTCGACGTGACTGAAACGCTATGTTCCGCTTCTTAACTTCATTCTGGGAAGACCTTGAAGGGCACTTCTTGAGCACAACTTTTAAATTAGGGAAACAAAGATTTATCGATTAATCTAAGATACTTTACATTTTTCAAACATCATTTAATTGCCGTAAAATATGCAATGCAACGTTCGCATTAAAACCAAATATGAAAAAGTAAATTAACAGTTTTAGTTAATTAGTCAATTTACGCGTGACGACTACGCAGCTGATATTATGCCCCCCGACCCTAATATATATATATATTGTGAAGATGGCACTTGCCGAAACTGCACCGCCTTCACTAAATATGGTTCGATTTAAGCTCACACGTGTATATATTTTAGGCAGACCCTGTATACACCTTGTGTATACAGGGCCTGCCTAAAAAATATCGTGACTGATTTTAGCTCGCGAAGTGGAGCGGATGCAGGGTCGCTTCCCTGGATAGGGGCATTGGTGGATGAATCTCGGTGTATGACGCGACCCGCCCGGCTCAGTTGCCTGTGAGCCTTTGCAGAGTCTGTATCTTTCCCGGAGTGAACAGCTATTTTGTCGTGTCGTCAGAGTCACGATTCAGCGCGCGAGTGAACATAGGCACGCAATCATGATTTGCATGAAACTCAGCAAATCCGGTGCTGAGTCTCGACATGATTCGTGAAGCCTGCGGTGAGGATTCCATGTCAGAAACTCAAAGGTTTCGAGTGGCGCATGAAGTTTAAACTTGGAAGGTGGAGGACGAACAACGCGTAGGACGTCCGTTACCAAGCCGAAATAATGAAGATGTAGCAAAAGTGAAACACTTTTTGAACTCTGATCGGCGTGGGATTTTGGGAATGATTGCGGAAAATGGTGAATGTACAAAAATCCAGAGAGCATTTTATTGTGTTGGATGATTTACAGTAGACAAAAAGCGTGGCGCCAATATTTTTCTAACGGTTTTGTCCGGACAGCTGAAGGAACCCCGTGTATTGAGTTTTTAGGAACTGTTTTGCATGATAACCGGTGATGAAACATGCGTGCTCTAGCACGATCCCGAGGCGAAAAGACAAAGCGTGGAGTAAAAAGGCCCGCATGAGCAAAACGAAACTGAAACCAACGATCATCGACGTTTTTGTCTGAAAGAGTGTTTCACAGGGAGTTCTTACCTGCAGGTTCAAACAGTGACCGGTCAATTTTATTTGAAACTGCTCGGCCGGTTGAGGTTAAGGGTCCGTCGCGAACAAGGAAGATCGTCGATACCTGGATTGTCCATCATGACGAGGCGCCGAGTCACACGTCACTACGGATAAAAAAGTTTCTAGCGAATCACAACGTGGCAACGCCTCACCTCCTTACAGTTTGTACCTGGCCCGCCCGACTTTTTCTTTTTGCCGCTGATTAAACAAGGTCTGGAATGATATTTTATGGGACGGTGTAAAAATTGCAAGCGGCGTCGGCTCAGTGCCTGAAGGATATTCCGGTTGCAGACATTCAGGGCCCGTTTGCTCGAAGCTGGTTAACTCTAACCGCGGTTAGAAGTTAAACGCATTTCCCTACGAGGGGGAATTTTAGGTCACGTGACCGGTCGAGTAAGGACGACGGGGAAACATGGCGGCGCCCCGGTGAGTGAGCGCGGCTCGCTTCGGAACTAATAGAGAGTTTTAGTAGATCGTTCCCATGACTCCGATAACGATATCCCGATACTCCGCCACCGCCTCCCTTGCGCATGCATACTATCGTTATCGGGGCTATCGGAGGTATCGGAACGATCTACTAAAACTCTCTAATATGTCGTTGCAGCTGCAATATCGGGCGCGTTAGTCAGAAATGAACGGTGCAAGAGGCTTTCGCTTTGCCTTACCTCACTTAAATCCCAATACACGAGCAATGACATCGCCGCATTTTTAGATAGTCTTTCGATTCTGGCCATTCCTAAGCCTAAATGAACGCGATAATTGTCGGCATAGCAACGTCTTTGGACAGTGGATTGCCTTGACTCAATCGGCCTGGTATTGATAGCACACAGAAGCAGACAGCGTCCCAACATACCTTTTGCTAAATTTCCCAAGCACCGAGGTGCATGCTACGAGTGAAGTTACAAGCGCTGCACGTGCTAGCGTCGGCAGTAGTAACTGTTCTGAAGCAAAAAGGCTTAAAACAAATTTCGCCTTGGACGCACGTTCGTCAAAGCTTTATTATGATTATCTACTTCTAATCTTTTATACGCGGAAGGCCAGCGCGCGCGAACCGTACAACTACACTTTCAGTGTTCTCGATGCTTGGGTAATTTACTAATATGCATATTTTCACTGGACCCGAATCACAGGTTTTTCAATTTATGATGGTGTTATTTACAGCTCTTAAATGCTGGCCAACCATGCTGCCGGTGTTTACCGCCCGGCTTTCACTGCTCACTCCTTCCTTATCGTTTTTAGGACTGAAATTCGTCTTCCTCTTTCGAACTTGGAAGAAAATTTCAACGAGGCTTGTCTTCAATTCAGACAGCCAAGCATTTAGAAATTTTCCAAACATGGGTGAATTTAGTTTTACCTTATCCAATATCTGTACCTCGAGCAACAAAATATGTGTCTGCTCAAACGCATGGCACGCAGCGTCGTGAAAATCCGGTAACGCGCGTTTTTGGGTCCCCCCTTTTCGGGAACTTTTCCCACGGAAGCCACTCATATTCGCTACAACCAGTAGGTGACACCAGCTACCACCCCATAATAAAAGACGGAGCTATCGTTCATCCAGCCCTCGACAAACTTGGCTAGCTAGTTGTGGGTACCTAGTAGGGAAGGGCAGTTAACTTTTAACCGCGACTAAAGTTAACCGGCTTCGAGCAAACGGACCCAGGAGGGATACCTTGCATTGCAGAAGCGCTGGCCACGGTGTACAGGATGTAATTTCGGGAAAGTTTAAGTGCTGTTACGTGTATCTGAAATATTTGTATTTTGTTTTGTGAATGTAGTTTCGATGCTTTTTGGAGAGACCCTGATAACTTCTTACGCACGTCGAAATAGAGTTCTGGCTTGCTTCCACATGAATTCAGGTCTGGGCAGCACTTCTGGTGTCCCTGATTGTCCTGACATTCCTGAGTACCCTGAAAGCGACATCTATCAAGAATTTTCTACGGGCCTATTACGAAAACGTCTTCGACTACGTTCAGGCGACGTTTCTCGAAGGTACGCACAATTACTTTTGCTGAGTCACTTTTTTGTCTCGTATGAGAGCAGCGAAAATCTCGTCTTTCTTCGTTGGTGGTTGGTATGCGTACGTTCCTTCCGGGTAGTGAGAGATTCACAAAACGCCCTTTAACCTTCGGTGAGTTGCGAGAGGCCATGTTCCTGAACATTTTCAAACATTTTTCCTACTTGTTCGCGTGTAAGCGATTATTTATTAGTGTAGAACTGTCGGCAACTGAGCGTGTTAATCTACCGGGTGATTCCAGGAGACGGCAGACTCTTTAAATCGACCGGAAAATTCGGTTTCTTAACCTATCGCGCTACGACTTTGTGCAGCGTTGCCCACAGATGGTGCACTTTTGTAAAATTTGCAAAGAGCGAGTTTACCTGAGGAAAAAGTAAAGAAAGAAAAGGCATAGCTCCCATGGAAACGCAGCGACGCCACCGGTCTGCAAACAACACGGCGCCGTTTCGCACGGGAGACAAGAGATGGCGCAAGCGGTCGCGACGCCAACTGCCGCCAACGAACGAGCCGACAACGCCGAGAGCCGGCGTAATTAGCAGACAAGGAACTGCAGTTCCTTGTTGTTACCGCGCCTGTTCTTGTTTCTGCGACTGTGGCCGCCCGTGGAACGCGCTCCGCTTTTGAGTTGAAAAGATTGGCTGCCAAGGACGCTGGCTCTCGGCGCCTTATGCTCGTTCTTTGGCGACATTCGTTGTGCCATCCCTTGTCTCCCGTGCGAAACTTGTTTGAAGACCGATGGCGTCGCTGCGTTTCCATAGGAGCTAAGCCTTTTTCTTTCTTTACTTTTTCCTCAGGTAAGTTCGCTCTTTGCAAATGTTACAAAAAAAAAAAAAAAAGCACCATCTGTGGGCAACGTTGCACAAAGTCGTAACGCGATAGGTTAGGAAACCGAAAATTTCCGGTCGATTTAAAGAGCCTGCCATCTCCTTGAATCACCCGGTATTGCAGCTCGGAGCAAGCATAAAGTGAAAGCTGCCGCTGTTTAATCAAGGTACCTATGCCGGGTTCAACGAACACCCCTGACCGTTTCAGTATGGATTAGCGTTGTACCGGCATGCGGCCGTGTATTGCTACTGTGTAACGCAGGTGTAAGATCCCAGGCTGGCAGTCGCAGGTCACTTATTCTCACACGGAGACACCAGACGCCCATTGGGACTGACTGAGCGCCCGCTGAATAAAAACATACACGTGACAAAATTTGTTCGTATACTTCACATGCACGGACAGTACCTGCGCTGACAACAGAACTCAAAACGCTTGATCAGGGAAGTATTTGTGTCGCATACACCTTCGCTTATTCCGTTTTTTCCACCTGAATCTCGCCGGTGGGGTTTCTTGAGACAATGTCAGCATACTGTTACGGGATTTGCTGAGCGCCAGCTCGTCTTAACTTGGAGTAAAGGCTGCTACATATACGTGCTTTACACACGCTCCAGATTACAGCCTCCATGTCCGAACTTCTCTTGTGTTACAAAGACACCAAGCCTCTGAAAAGGGCGTTGACGAGCCTCCACAAAGGCCAATGCTGAGAAGACCACAATAGTATCTAAAATTACAGTGACCTGGTAATGATAAAGTGAAGTAAAGGAAATAAGAGGAAACAAAAACTGGAGGTCGGTTATGGCGGCTCCAATGGACAGCTGCTGCAAGTTCGTTTGCTTCTCGCACACCACGTGAGTATGTTTGCCCTTAAACGCGTCCAAATGCTTTTGTTAAACCCCGACCAGAGCCAACGACGACGCGCGCTTGTCTGCCTCGTCATTGCCTGCGTTCCCTGCACGATCTCGATGTCTTGAAACACTTCCTTAACGTATTGAAATGCTCTATCAGCCGTTGCTCTGGCAGACGCATTCAGTTACAACGTAAGAGAAGTTGAGCGAGCTTGAGGGCAGTGCCTTTTTGCATAAAAACACATAGAACAATGCGTTGCTGAGTGGAGTCCGGCCTAAGATTGACTCAAAAGTGCATCAAGTAAAACCCCGCTATACCCCGTGTTAAAGATAGTAGAAAGTTTTAAAATAGGCGCCCCAGAGCTTTGGGTGCCCCAAAAAGCTCGGGGCATCGCAGTGGGCATGCGCAGAAGTTCTGCACATGCGCAGTGGGATGCCCCAAGCTGCTTAGGGCACCCAAAGCTTTAGGGCCCCCTATTCTCAAACTCGCTAGTATTTTGAAATTGAACAAGTACCTACGTGCATATGTTGTGATCGAACGTTTTTATTTTGATCGGTTTGGTGGCAAGCTAACACACCAGACGAGGCAACGTGAAAATAAAATTTCAGTCCCTCATTTCTGCTCAACAAGTTTTTTTTTAATCGTTTCAGCCCTTGACTCCCCACCGAGGGAGTCCTACGCAAGAACCCTGATGGCCGCCTGGTGGTTGGCGCTCATCATCCTGACCAACCTGTTTACGGGCAACATGAAAGCCGGCCTCACAGTGCGCCAGCCGCATTCTCGCATCGATTCAGTGGCGCAGCTGGTCCGTACTGAGGGCCTTAAGGTCTACGTGATCAAGGGACCACCCTTTCCTCTCTTGCTGTCGGTAAGGAGCGTCCACAGCCTGGGGAGGGCCCTTTCCATATTTACCCCAGTCAAGTGAAAAGCTACCCCTAAATTATCCCAACTCAACGTGCACTCTGCGATGTTCCTGGGTGTGCCGCCATTTTGTTGCCCGGAACAGTGCGGGCACAATGGGCGACAGTTACTGTTAAGTCGTATGTAATCAGGAGCTGATTACCTAACAATAATACTGGGTGTTTATTGTGACTGGGGCATGGCAGCCGATCGGTATCGGAGCGTGCCGAATCAGCCTGTTCTCGCGCTGGCACGGCACAGTCGAGTCCCGAAGTGAAGAGGACGAAACCCGCAGTCTTCCGAGTGTCATGCGAAACATAACACTTTCCCCACTAGATTACGTGTCCATATCTTTGAGGTGGGTTCCGTTTTAGGGTGCTTCTCAGAATACCCGAAGTGCCGGTATGTGTAGATGGTGGAGCAGAAAATAGTTATGATCGGGGGGTAGAGCGAGGTCATCCACAAAATTGATATCCCATAATAAAGTTGAAGCTGACTGAGGTGTTTGCACAACAATTGTTGCTTTCCGCTGGCGTTAATGGTTCGTATGTCGACGCACAGAGCCTTTATCTAGTCGAACTAACTAAAAACGATGTCCCAGTTGGCTTTAAATTACTCCTAAAATCCAAACTTTATTATCCAAGAACGTCTTGGCAACACACTGTTGGTTCCACACTCAGCTTACGCGGATTGCTAAAGGCAACCGTGCCTTCAGGTGCCCGGGGGCTAAGGTTCTCAAGCACTCAAAGGCCAATGGAAATTCTCTTCCAAGTAGCATCCAAGCACGGGATTTCCCTGTTGCCTATTGAATTGTTGTCAGCTGTTTGAATAAAAAACTGGCCACCTGTGGAATAATAACTTCCCTCGTTTAGCGAAGGCCATCTTTAGTTCCTGGCCTATATGCTCAGCCTGTCTGTTAGTCGGTGGATGGTATGGCGGGCCTGTAACGGTTATGATGCGGTTGTTTCGGTAGAGGGTCTTGATTTCTTTGGAATCAAACTCAGCACCGTTGTCCGAAACAATTTTGCGCGGCACGTCTAATGTTGCGACGACGGGCACGTAACTCTTTTATAACGAGCGTCCACGTCATAGGTGCAAAAAACGTACCTCTACCCATTTACCGCACGTGTGTAGTACCACTAAGGAGACTTGACCTCCAACAGGACCCGCGAAGATCACGTGAATCATATCTCAAGGCTGAGAGGGTTTATTTCAAACTGGAATGATCTCCTTTGGTGGTTCTTGCAGTGTAACCTGCAGACGCCGTTTTTTTTTTTAGTTTTTTTTTGTTTTTTTTTAAAGTGGGATTTTAGGTTTGAGTCATTGCCGGGCCACAAGAGATAGCTCCGCGCGCTCGCCTTCAGTGCCAACATTCCACAATGGCCGGCGTGAATTAACGCCAACAGATTCGTTTTGAGTATCGTAGGGATCACGTTGCGTCTACCCAATGTCACTCAATTTTTTTGCGTCGACTATTATGCCGCCTTCTTTTTTGTGTATGATTTAAAGCATCGTGCGTGAAGTCGATGTAATGTTCACTTCTGAATAGCTCGGTCCACTTCCACCAATACGCTGCACTTCGCAGTCGCCTGTCACCTCCTTTCCATACAAAGAACGCCGTGGCAAGGCTTCGAACATCAAGATGTCACCGGGTGGATTCAGCTCGCCCACTGGGTGCGGTAATGGAAGCCGACTGAGAGCGTCCTCGTTTTAGTGACGATTCCCTGGTTTGTATTTGATGTCCTAGTGGTACACTTCAGTTTCACACACTATCGGGACATTCCCAGTTATAATATATGTGGAACAAACTTGTCGGTGTCGATGATACCTCAGAGAGATTGATGATCTGTGAATATTGTCACAAACCTTCCGGTGATGTACTGATGAAAGTGATGAGCTACGTACGCGATGGCGAGGCCTTCCCGGTCAAGTGGCGAAAAATTAGGCTCGGCAGTACCGAACGTTCTGAACGCAAACGCAATCGAAGCCTCTTGCCCATCGGCATCTTGCTGTGGGGACTACTGCTCCCATTTCATATGGTGATGCCTCGCAGTACAGAAATAGAGGTTTTCTTTCGTCGTGGTGTACGAGGACACTGAAATTAGACACAAGACCCTTGAGTTCGTGGGGTCGCTCTATAACAGGTGGTGTTCACTGAGTGTGCATATTCGATTTTGCCAGGGAGCATCTCCGTCACGCCCCCAACTGGGTGACGGGATTTTTCGTCGGCTATGGTATGGTCGCCTAAAATCCCTTAGACTTGTGAAATGCGACTAAACCACGCTGAAAGAAGCAATCAGACGAGAGGCGACACGCATTGGTGTCTACGTGGGAGGACAGAACCATCGAAGGTGGCGGCCGCGGTGCAGCGCACCAAGCGAGTGACGTCATGTGAATAGCACCTGTCATCGCCACCCAATCGGGCTGTGCTTCGCTCGTCTCCGAAGGGGTGACACAACACGACTAGATGACAGCGAATGAATTTACTGAACTTCCCGGTCGCCCGTCCTTGAGAGTCGGCCGTTCGAGCCCGCGGATAGTGGTTATCGCCCGTTGTTCAGAGCTCGTAGTCGGAGTCCGTGTCCTGGCCTGAGGAACGTTCTTCCGAAGCCAACGCTACGTAGCTAGTAGTTCCGGGCTATCATAGCTCAAGTCTCGCTGCGAAACCACTTTGGGATCGTCATGGCCAAGTCCGGTATGACAAAAGCTTGCCGTTCCCTCGGATCCTGATCCAAACCTCGCCTGTAAACCGCTCCAGGGATCGTCATTGGCCAGACAGGCTGCATCGTTCCCACCCGGTCCCAGCCTCGCGCAGCACGTTTGTCACGCACCAGGTCGCATCCCTTCGGCCTACCGCTACTCACGTGTTCTCCGCCCCCTTGTCTTTCACCTTCGTCTCCCACACTCTGCCCCCTCAAGGCCCGGACTTTGGAGGACTTCCGGTACTCAGATTCTCATGGGCTTCAAATATGAGTTCTTCCACGTCAGCCATGGTGTGTTTGTCAATAGATTGGGAAGACAGAGGTTAACGCTCTGGTCGAGGCCGTCTGAGGTGCCAGGAGAGGCGGCTGCTATTGGTGTTGCTGGAGTGCCCACGTTGTAGCGTCCGAAAGCGGCGTAGGTGATGGTCAGACCCCCGCCGTCGGTCTTTTTTGGTGCCGGGATCAGCTGGCTTTTCTAGCGAAGCCGGCAGACAATGTCAACCTGTCCGTCGCCAGCTATCCCATTCACCACAATCCAGCAGGGGGCCTGCTGTAAGTCCCCTACGCGGACGGATCTGCCCTGTTCCGCTTGGAGGTCGCCGCGGGCGTAGAACTACCAGCGAAAATCGTTCGCCAGGCGGAACCTGTGTCAGCTACCCTGAGCACTTGAAAAAATAAATTGGTCCGTGTTGCCCCCCAGAGGATATTCTTAGTGACACCGTCTATGACAGTCTTTCGAGAACGCGATTCTCGCAAGAACAAAGCGTTCAAACCACACACAACTAACAAACACCCTGCCGCAGACTTTGGCGGCGGCAATAGCCTCTACTGCACAATTGCTTACCAACGGAGCCATGCGCGCTGCGGCTAAAGGCCTGTTCACACATTCAGCGGACCGCTACAAGCGGCACCATGGCAGAACAGCACACGACAAAACAGCACGCGACAAAACAGCACGGTCAAAACAGCACGCGCCAAAACAGCACAGCGTCAAAACAGCACGACGACAAAACAGCACGCGTCAAAATAGCAGGCGACAAAACAGCACAACGTCAAAACGGCACAGCGACAGAAGAGCACGTGCCAAAACAGCACGGCGTCAAAACAGCACAGCGTCAAAACAGCTAGGCGACAAAACAGCACAACGTCAAAAGGGCACAGAGAGAGTAGAGAACGGCGTCAAAACAGCGCTGTGACAAAACAGCACGGTCTCAAAACAGCACGGTCTCAAAGCAGGACATTGACAATAAAGTGTTTGGCATTTTCAGTTTTTATTATTTCTGAATTCGGCTTACCTTTTTCGGTTTTTATTCGAAACAAAGTTTCGGTTTATTGCTGTGTATATTTGTAGACTCATAAACTTCTCGGTTCTTTTCGGTTTATTGACGAAAACCAGTATACTGCCGAAAATGCAGTCTTTAAAAGCGTTTGTTTGAAATGTATAGTGAATAAACAAGGTATTGATTTTCTTAATTATTGCTGTCTGTGGCAGCCGACGTGACCTGTTCTGCAAGGCGCACTGGGACCCTATCGTGATCTGATATTATCGTCGTTTGCTCTCATTTGTACGTACACTGGACGAACATGAGCTTCACTACCACTTCGGTCGGAGAGACAAATTTCAAGATCCAGAAATTTGCAAGCATTGTACTTAGTGCGTTCTTTCCCCATTTTCGCGACTGGGAGGGGTGGTAAATTCGCGCCGACCGCAGAAACGACAATAAAGCAATCGTATGCATGCCCTCCTCCAGTAGACTGAAGCTAGAGCTGTTAAAAATGTGGGGCATTTATGGAAGTCCTTGATTTTCATTGTTCAGTTCACGATGAAACTTTCTTCTTTGAACAAAGAATTCACAACACAACTCCCTATCAGGTGAAGGACCCAGATTTCGTTCTGAAGACCCCTGAGCCCTCGGAGCTTTTGTTGAACGTTGAACCGATCTCGGAGACAAGCTGAAAACTGCAAAAGGAAGTGACATACGGTCAGTAATGCCTCCCTGTCTCTCCGAGCTTCCTCGAAAATACTGACTATTTTCAATTAAAACCGAATTTGATAAAAAAATAATTCGGCGTACTTTTACTGGTTTTATTCGCTTTAAGCTGAAAATGCTGAACTCTAAATATAGCGTATGTAGTTAAAAAACTGTATATCTCAAAGTAGGCACTGTAAAATAATGGACGGTCAAGGCCAATTAGTCGAAAGCCAACTCGTCGACGGCCAATTTGTCAAATCCGTTTTCTTGGGAGCAAGTTCGGTGTGGGGAATATACTCGATGGGCACACGAAGGCTCCCTGGAAAGTACCGAAGCCTTTACTTGTGCGTATTCTGGCTATTTCTCGAGCAGTTCTGCTAATTTTGACGCGCAACTTTGCTGGCAATGTCGTCTGCAAAAAACTGTTGTCGTTACTGTTGTCGTTAGTTGTTAAAAAACAACAACAACAGAAAGCGTGGGCGGCAACAGTGTGCTTAGCCCATGCTGTACGGCAGCAGTGTTGAGGCTGAGGCATGTTTCTGCTTTACGGGTTTTCACTCGATCGAGGCCTTCGTTGGAAATAATCTGTAAATTTAATTTAAAACGACTTCTCGCCTGCAAGGTGCAGCCGCGTGTTTCCTGGATATTTTATTCACAGCGAATGAACCACGCATAATTGGTGCCCATGGTACACCTTGAATAGGCTCGACATTAAAGTCACCTTATCTTACCGGTTCGAACAATGCATCTGTAATCAACGCAGGGAGGCGTTTTACGCTTATGTGGTAATTACGAAACGGCGGGTACTACAGAGTACCACGATTCCCACAGACCCTGTCTCCGGATGAATATTGTCACGGGTGGTGACCAAACAAAAAACAGGAAATGAACAGAAAGAAATAAACGTTTAATGTGGCGAACTTGTGGCAAAAAAATAAAGAAGGAAACAGAAGAAAGCAGAGCGTCGCGGGCGTCGAAGTCGGCGTGTCAGCAGAATCGAGCGCTGGGGCGAGACTGACTGCGGCTCGCCACGCGGAGCCCCTTATGTACATGCGTGGTCTTCGGGAATAATCGGCGTAGAAACTTCGACGCGTAGAACATTCGGGCCTGGAACAAGCAACATGATTCTCGAATTCTCCAGAACACTAAGTTACAGGAATAAACAAAAGACACGTCGCTCCCAGGATTCGAACCCTAGCTTTTCGCGTGGAAGCCAGGCGCGATAACCATTAGGCCACGCGCGCGCCGCCTACTTGGCCAGCGCGCGCGGCATTACTCCCCCCTTTAAAAAGTGCATCGCCCCGATGCAGCACAAAACAAAACAAAGCAAACAAAAAGAACGGTAAACTAAAGAGTCATTTGGAATACGTAAGGTCCACTGTCCTATCGAGCGTAGTACGGCTTCATGCGCACGACGTGGACGACTTCTGGTCGTGGAGGGAGGCGTGACGAAGTCCGTGTTCCGTCGGGCATCACTTCGTAGTTCAGATCCCCGAGTCGACGAAGCACTTTGTAGGGTCCAAAGTATCGTTTCAGCAATTTCTCACTGAGGCCGCGGCGACGAATGGGCGTCCATACCCACACCCTATCTCCGGGCTGGAAGTGGACGTCCCTGCGACGAAGGTTGTAGCGGCCGGCGTCGACGCGTTGCTGGTCTTGAATCAGGAGTCGGGCGAGCTGGCGAACTTCTTCGGCGCGTTGAGCAACCGCCTGGGCGTCGTCGCTCTCGTTGTCAGATGGCTCATGGGGCAGCATGGCGTCCAGCATGGTCGTTACCTTCCGACCATGTACCAGCTGGAAAGGGGTGAATCCAGTGGTCTCTTGAACCGCCGTATTGTAGGCGAACGTGACGTAGGGCAGCACCTCGTCCCACGTCTTGTGCTCTACGTCGACGTACATAGAGATCATATCGGCGATTGTCTTGTTGAGTCGCTCGGTCAGTCCGTTGGTCTGCGGGTGGTATGCAGTGGTTCGACGATGGCCGGTGCCACTGAGACGAAGGATCTCTTGCGTCAGCTGGGCCATGAACGAAGATCCACGATCTGTAGTCAGAACCTCGGGAGCGCCGTGCCGGAGGACGATGGACTCGATGAAAAACTTGGCGACTTCCACAGCAGTCCCTGAAGGAAGAGCTTTCGTTTCGGCGTACCGCGTGAGATAATCTGTGGCGACGATAATCCAGCGGTTCCCCGACGTCGAAGGCGGAAAAGGACCAAGTAGATCCACTCCGATCTGCTGGAAGGGTGTAGTTGGAGGAGAAATGGGCTGCAGAAGTCCGGCCGGCCTCGTCGGCGGTTTCTTGCGTCGCTGGCACTCGTGGCATGATCGTGTGTATAGGTGGACGGTCTTGGGGAGCTTCGGCCAGTAATACTTTTCACGAATACGGGCCAGTGTCCGGCTGTAACCAAGGTGTCCGGATGTCGGGTCGTCGTGGCAGGCTTGGAAGATCTCCTCTCGAAGGTCACTCGGGATTCCCAGCAACCAAGGTGTGTTGTTGTTGCCGAAGTTCTCTTTGTAGAGTACACCTTGTCGGATGGCGAAGGTCGGCAGTACTCGTGAGAAGACACGTGGCACGGTACTCCTGCCCCCTTCCAGGTGCTCGATTAATACGCGCAGCTCAGGATCGTCCCGTTGACGTCGTGCCATATCGTCGGTGTTCACTGCTCCTAGAAAGCACTCGTCGTCATTGTCGTCGCTGCAGCCGGAAGGGGTTTCGACGGGGGCTCTGGACAGGCAGTCGGCGTCGCTGTGCTTGCGGCCTGACTTATAGACCACTGTCATGTTGAACTCTTGTAGTCGAAGACTCCATCGAGCGAGGCGTCCTGACGGGTCCTTCAGCTTCGCAAGCCAGCAGAGCGAGTGGTGGTCCGTGACTACACGGAACGGGCTGCCGTACAAGTACGGACGAAACTTCGTTATTGCCCAGACGACCGCAAGGCATTCTTTCTCAGTTGTGGAGTAATTTTTCTCCGCCTTGGACAATGTCCGACTTGCGTAGGCGATGACTCGCTCGATGCCTTCTTGCACTTGGACTAGTACTGCGCCCAGTCCCGCGTTACTTGCGTCCGTGTGAATTTCTGTTTCCGCATCCTGGTTGAAATGTCCAAGCACAGGAGGCGTCTGGAGTCGTCGTTTCAGTTCGTCGAATGCCTGCTGTTGCTCCTCGGCCCATTCGAACTTCTTGGCGTCCTTCGTGAGATTCGTAAGTGGTGCGGAAATCCTTGCGAAATCCCGAACGAAGCGTCGATAATAGGCACAAAGTCCAAGGAATCTTCGCACGGCCTTCTTATCTGTTGGCGCTGGAAATGCCGCGACGGCGCGAGTCTTCTCGGGGTCTGGGCGGACGCCTTCGTTACTAACCACGTGGCCAAGGAACTTCAGTTCGTCATAGGCGAACCGGCACTTTGACGGCTTGAGTGTGAGTCCGGCGGTCTGAATGGCTTGAAGAACAGCTCGGAGTCGTCTCAAGTGCTCGTCGAAGTCAGCTGAAAATACTACGACGTCGTCAAGGTAGACGAGACAACTCTGCCACTTCAGCCCTGCCAGTACGGTGTCCATGACACGCTGGAAAGTTGCTGGCGCTGTGCATAGTCCGAAGGGCGTCACCTTGAACTCGTACAGTCCATCCGGCGGGACGAAGGCTGTCTTCTCTCGGTCCCGTTCGTCGACCTCGATTTGCCAGTAGCCGCTCTTCAGGTCCATCGATGAAAAGTATCGAGAGTGGCGCAGCCGGTCCAGAGTGTCGTCGATGCGGGGGAGTGGGTAGACGTCTTTCTTCGTAACCGTGTTGAGCTGCCGGTAGTCCACGCAGAACCGAAGAGTTCCGTCCTTCTTCTTAACCAGCACGACTGGAGAGGCCCATGGACTGCTTGAAGGTTGGATTATGTCGTCATTCAGCATCTCTTGAACTTGCTGATGGATCACCTCCCTTTCCTTAGGGAGACTCTGTACGGCGATCGATGCACAGGGCGCGCGTCGTCCTCAGTAACGATGCGGTGCTTGGCAACCGCGGTCTGGCGCACCTTCGACGACGTCGCAAAGCAGTCGCGGTATTCGGCGAGGAGGTTAACCAGCTGACGCCGTTTAGGGTCCGGAAGCTTAGGGTCAATGTCGAGCTGCGCTGGCGACGTACTGTCTTGCTAGGGCGGCAAGGATTCGTCAGTGATCGCAGTGATTTCGGCGGGGTTTCGGAGTTTCTCGACGTGGCCCACGGCTGCACCTTTCGTGAGGTGTTGCGTTTCGTTTCGGAAGTTCGTCACGAGGGCCACAGTCCGCCCATCCTGAAGTTCAGCTACTCCCCTTGCGACGCCTATGCCTCTTCCCAGGAGCAATTGGAGGCTTCCCTCGAGAAGAACTTCGCCACAGGAAGCTTCATCGATCCCGACAAGTACGAAAACACTCGACCGCGGTGGTAGGTTTACGTGGTTTGCGAGGACTCGGACCGTGGGTGACGTCGCTTCGGGTTCCTCCGCTGGTGGAGCAGGTTTTCGTAGCGTCAGCCGGTTTGTTCCGAGGTCGATGACGGCGCCATACTCGCAGAGAAAGTCCATTCCGAGGATAACGTCCCTCGAACAGTCTTGCAGAACGACGAACTTGACAGGGCACGTTTCACCGTGGATCTCGACGCGAGCAGTGCATCTCCCGACTGGTGTGATGAGATGTCCTCCGGCGGTTCGTATTTGGGGTCCTTCCCACGGCGTCATGACTTTTCGAAGGCGGCGGGAGAGCCTCCCACTCAAGACTGAGTAGTCTGCTCCGGTGTCCACGAGTGCCGATGCGTCGTGACCGTCGATGACGACGTTTAGGTTGTTGGACACCGTTGCAGGGGCGTCGTAGCGATGCGTGGCGTCGGGAGAGTGGGAGCGCTCCGGCGTTCTTGGAGGCTCTTTACGTCGGTCGTCTTCGGCAACTCCACCTCCAGGGGTTGCCGCGCCTAGTTTCCCCGGCGAGGAGCGAGGGGCGACAGGCTTTCACGTCGGGGTCGGTGCATCGGCGAAGCTGGACGTCGTGGCGATGGCGACCGGAACTCTCGGCGGGACGCAGGCTCGGGGGACTGGGGTCGTCGCAGGTACTCGTCGATCTCCCGAGGGCGTTCACCACACCGGGGGCGCGGGTCGTTTGGGTGGAATCCGCGCAGCCCGAGTCGTCGGTATGGGCATCGGCGGTACACATGGTCGGCTTCCCCGCAGTGGTAGCAGAGCGGGCGTCGGTCGGCCGTTCGCCACAAGTCGGTCTTCCTCGACGAGGGTTGCTCCGGGCGAACGTCGTGGACTTGTCCTTCCTGGCGTCGAGGATACTGTGGCATCGGAGGGTCTTGTCGGGGTGGCGCCGTGGTCTGGCGGTTAGCTTGCGGCGATCTTCGGGCCATGGCGGCGTAGCTCAAAGTAGGCTCCTCTGGCGTCGTCGTTTTGATCGGAATCTCAGGTTGGAAGACTCGGTGGACTTCCTCTCGGACGACCTCGGCGAGCGACAGGGAGGACGAGCGATCCGTAGCGGGGAGCATCTTGCGGATTTCTTCCCGGACGACTTCACGGATGATGTCACGGATGCCTGGGAGGTCGGTACCGAGGTCGTATCCGGATGTCGCCAGAGTAGTCACGCCAGGGTGCCGCTCGTAGTGTCTGGCGCGTGCTAGTAGCGCACGCTACATATTCGTCGCCTCCGTGACGAACCCGTCGACAGTTGTTGGAGGATTGCGAATGAGACCTCCGAATATCTTGCTTTTGACACCCCTCATCAGGTGTCGCAGCTTCTTCTCCTCTGTAGCCTGAGGATCGGCGCGGGCGCTCAGGCGAAGAACATCCTCAACGAAGCTGGTGATGCTTTCATTAAGACCTTGGGTCCTTGTTCGAAGGATGTCTTCGGCCCTCTCGCGTCGGTGTTGGCTGGTAAACGTCTTCACTAGCTCTTGCTTGCACACCTCCCACGAGGTTAAAGAAGCCTCGTGGTTCTCCAGCCAGTACCTTGCAGTACCTTCCAGCGAGAAGTAAAGGTTCTGCAAGCAGTGCTCAGCTGACCACCCGTTATGTCGGGCCACACGTTCATAATGTTGCAGCCAGTCCTCGATGTCCTCGTGGGTGTCTCCGTGGAAAGGCGTCGGAGTTTTGGGTGCGACGGGCAGGTATACGACGCTGGCGGTGGACGGGTTCTGGGACGACTGGCTGTCCATCGTTGGCCTCGTTGGCTGCTTAGTCTTGGGCGGTAGAGGTCCGAATTCCGGGTGTAGACCTTGGGTGCGACGACGGAACCGGATCTCGGAAGTGCTTTCTTTGGTTCTTCGTGGGCTAGGCGTCGGACTTGCACTGTGGGCCCTCGGAGGGGTACGCGGCAGGGGCATGCGGTACCCCGCACCTCCACCAAATGTCACGGGTGGTGACCAAACAAAAAACAGGAAATGAACAGAAAGAAATAAACGTTTAATGTGGCGAACTTGTGCCAAAAAAATAAAGAAGGAAACAGAAGAAAGCAGAGCGTCGCGGGCGTCGAAGTCGGCGTGTCAGGAGAATCGAGCGCTGGGGCGAGACTGACTGCGGCTCGCCACGCGGAGCCCCTTATGTACATGCGTGGTCTTCGGGAATAATCGGCGAAGAAACTTCGACGCGTAGAACATTCGGGCCTGGAACAAGCAACATGATTCTCGAATTCTCCAGAACACTAAGTTACAGGAATAAACAAAAGACACGTCGCTCCCAGGATTCGAACCCTAGCTTTTCGCGTGGAAGCCAGGCGCGATAACCATTAGGCCACGCGCGCGCCGCCTACTTGGCCAGCGCGCGCGGCAATATGACACTTCGATACTTCGCTCTCGGCAAAAGGGTTTATTCACTCACTTATTGCCTGGGGGGTTTCGGGATCGGGGAACGGTCATCAGCGAGGCCGGGGGAAAGTTGCGCGGAGAGCGACACACTGATATATTGCATACCGACAGAAATCGTCTAACGGACGAGGCGTGAAATTTCGTTGGCCTGATGCCACGTCGCCTCAACAGCGGCCGTCTAGGCAATGCGGCGCGAGCCTCGCGTGCGCAGTGGTCCTCGACGGATCTGGTTTACTATAGCCGGTGACAGGTCGAGAACGAAGTGGAAGCTCCTTTCACCTCTTTCCACTTTAGCGGAGAAAACGCCCGAGATTAGGCGACGTTCTCTCCAGCGTTCGCTTTGCTGAAGTGGAAAGAGATGGGAGGAGCTTCCACTTTGTTCTTGACCTGCCACCGGCTATAGGCGGCGTGTTGAAGTAGCAGGCGTGGCTCAGTGGTAGCGCCATCGCTTGCTAGCAGAGGACCCACGATCGGACGTAGAGAAAACCGCGGGGGGTTCGCAGCCACAGCAGCTTTTCCGAGTCCCAGCGGTGGTCGTCCCCACCGCGTCATGGGGACGTCGTCGTCCAGGTTCCCTGTCCGGTCCGTTTTTCGAGTCCGCCACTCGACGTAGTGCCCGCACTTTCCCCGCGCCTGCGTCCGTCTCCCGCCAAATCCCGCGCCAGCGTCTTCGACTCCTTGTCACCGCTGCACCATCCTTTGTGTCCCGCCGTTCGAGAGCGCTGCCGTCCAAAAGAGGGCCTTCTTTTCTCCGGCTTCCACTTTTCAAGCCTTGGGTCCTTTTTTCTGGGAAGCCAGTCCCGTGACGTCAGACGGCTTAGGGGAGTGGTCCAGCCGGACCTTGTGCTGCGCGGGGCCATGGCCGGTCCCCCGAGGCATGACGCATGTGGGAGGCATCGAGTGCGAGTTGCCGGAAATTGGGGTCCGGAGGTTCGGCGCGGGGGAGGGCAGCCAGATCTCCACAACTTATGGATTTCTCGTTCCCAATAACTTTTCCGCTTTCGCTGGTCCTACAAAAAAGACCAGACAACGCGGCCAACATCGACGCGAAGATATATCACCTCTAACTAGCCAATATTTAGCGGGAAAATTGACGTGACGTGACATAAGCACAATTCAATTTCCCGCTAAATTTAGCGCGGCGGCTACACCGATGCCGACGGCCACGCCGACACCGCTTAATGCAGAAACCGGCGCCTGAGAGCTGCGGCCTAAATCCATTATTTGATTAACTCGCTTTCTGATTTTATGCACTTCGTCATATTGTTACACGTCAAACCTAAAACCAAATTTCATTTGCCTTTCAACCTTCAAAATGAGCAGTTGATTCATTGGTCCAAATATCTGGAATAACTTGACTTTAAGAATGTTAACAATAGTTCACCAATTACATGAGACTCATGCAGCCTAGACAAATCAACTAGTGCCTTTGCGAGTACATATAACTTTTTGCTTGCACGACCGAATCGGGCCCTAATATCGTTACCAGGGGATATACTTTTACCCATCTATGTGGTGAACGGGCTATATGAGCAGTATTTGAAGTTTTATACAGCGACATATGGCCGTATTTGCACGTGTATGTAACAATATATGGCAGTATTTCCCCAGTTATATGGCGAAATATGGCCGTATTTATTCCCATACATGGCGGAATATGGCCATATTGGACTCCTCATATTATGATATATGGCCATATATAAAATATATCAGGGCCATATCTTACCTTTTCGTACGGGTCGTTTCACCTTACGTCCTGACGCAGCGGATGCTACGAGCTATCTTAGCCAATCCCGTTCTGTGGATTTGGCCTGTGATACGCTTTCCGCGCATCGCTGTGCCCCCTCTCTAAGGTCACGTGACACTCACGCGGCCTCCGCTTGGCTCCGATGGCTCGCAACATCCGCTGCGCTTAAACTTAAGACGAAACTGAGTGTAGCAACTGATTTCATTGTTGCTCCAGCACCGCGATGAATAGACCAGGCGTAGCTAGGACACTCGAGGAGCAGCCTGAATACTAGCAGCGGCAAAGGAAAAAGAAACGGCAATACGACCAGCGGCGTCGTGCTGCGACCGGCGGCGGCATTTCGTAGACTGCAGTAGGCCACCGTTGCAGGGGATACCACAATTTCGCTGACCATCCACCTTCACAGCGTGGAGTGGAGCCCCAATTTTAGCACTACCCACAACCTTCCGTTGCTATTGCGGGTCGGTAATAGACATCCTACTTACCCAAGCATCATGAAGCATACTGTGAGCGTTGTTACACCCGCTGCACCTTCGTGGTTCTGCAGCAGTCAGTGTTCTGAAGCAAAGGTCTCAAACAAATGGAATCTTGCACGCACGATCGTCAAAGCTTATTTTGGTTATTTGCTTATAATCTCGATACGGGGAAAGCGAGCGCGTGCGGCGCGTGTACCTACATTCTCAGCACATTCATTGATGCTCGGGTAATTCAGCAATATATATATATATATATATATATATAAATATAGGTGTATATATAGCTTATTACGGTTCTAGAACGACTTACTGCCGCGACTGGAGACATGACTCTGCGAAGTGGTGCTTTTGGGTCCTCCATTCGTAGTCTGTCTCGGTAAAAAACATCGTCATGCTCCTATTCACGAGGTTTTGGTGGCTTTTTTTTTTTTATTTGCGCGAGGAGTTGCTTCGTAATGGTCTGTCTTCCAGAATATAGGGGGCAGGCGTTTGCCGAAAAAACAAATTTGGCAGACACACTTATGGCTCGTTCACACTTGCGATATACGCATTCCCCGCCGACTGGATTCGCTTGCTGAAAAAAGATCGGGTCGTTCACATTTGTTGCCGTCTGCTGTGTGCGCGGCGCAAGCGTCTCGCAGTTTCCCGAACAAACGAGAGTTTACGAAAGCTCCCAAACCTCCTCCTCGCCCGCGCGCGTCTCGTCGCCATCGTCGCCAGCTCGTCAGCAGGGATCTGACGTCAGCCAGCGCCACTTCTCCCGTGCCTTCTGACTGGCTTGCGGCGAGAGAAAACGTTTTTCCGGCGCTCAAAATTGGTCCCAGAGCGATCTTGCTTTCCACCGGAAATTCTGCCTGCTTTCGTCGCCCGGCGTCAGAATTCTCGCGGATCCGGCCGCCGGTTCCCAAGTGTGAACGAGGCATTAATGTTGCTTACGCGTGGAAATGCGAAAGCATGACACACGCTCTGGGCACAGATTTAGTCAGCCGGAACCGCGGAGCCCCCGTGGCGTCGGGGTTAAGCGTACTCGTCTCGCGCCTCGAAGGCCCGGGCTGATTTTGAGCCAGACCGAAATGTAGAAAATTTTCTTTTCAAAGCCATTAACCTTGCTTACAGGCCCCTCCCTGAGAAACTTTTGACGTGTTTTGCTCTTTGCGCTGCACCGCTACCAGTTGGGCTGGCTCCTTAGCAAAGAAGACGCCGTTGCTATGGAGCTGCATGACGCGTCGCAGCGAATTGTAATTTATGTGCCGTTTTTCGCGGTTACAGACATTGTCAGCTTCGCTCCATGGGACAGTTAATGTTACAAATGCTATGGGATTTAATAAATATAAAAATAAAAAGTTCAGTTACTTAGAGCTTCAAAGATCAGGGTATGGTGAGTCCCGAACATCTTATGTCCGCAACCAATAAGATTGCGGCTTGTGGCGGCGAGAACGCCCGCAAGCCAATCACAAAGCGTGAACATCATAAGCCACCCCTCATTTAGTAGAGGGCGGGGCTTAAAAAAAAGAGAGGCTCACTATCTTCGCGGCTCTTGCATTTCGGCGTCGGTGACAGCTTATTCTGCAATCTCATCGGCCAAGAAACGATAATAAGATGCTTGGGAGTCGCCAGACACGCGTTTATTAAGTTGTCCCTGACAAGAGAAACTAATTATAGCAAAAATATCACGCGGAAGCGCTCATAAAAAAGTCTAAAGTCCCCTGTGAATCCACAGTGCAGTCACAGAAAGAGCTGTGCCATCTTATCGAACCCTAATGCAGCCTTACGTATCGTGCGCCTTGCGTGGAGGAGCGATTTCTAATATTTGCGCGGAGAGCGACACACTGATATATTGCATACCGACAGAAATCGTCTAACGGACGAGGCGTGACATTTCGTTGGCCTGATGCCACGTCGCCTCAACAGCGGCCGTCTAGGCAATGCGGCGCGAGACTCGCGTGCGCAGTTGTCCTCGACGGATCTGGTTTACTATAGCCGGTGACAGGTCGAGAACGAAGTGGAAGCTCCTTTCACCTCTTTCCACTTTAGCGGAGAAAACGCCCGAGATTAGGCGACGTTCTCTCCAGCGTTCGCTTTGCTGAAGTGGAAAGAGATGGGAGGAGCTTCCACTTTGTTCTTGACCTGCCACCGGCTATAGGCGGCGTGTTGAAGTAGCAGGCGTGGCTCAGTGGTAGCGCCATCGCTTGCTAGCAGAGGACCCACGATCGGACGTAGAGAAAACCGCGGGGGGTTCGCAAATTTGCACATTTAAGCGTATGACAATATCGACAACAGACGCCATACAACGATATTAGTTCGAGTAAGATTAAGAGCCCGTAACAGGTATCGATATAAAAATAATGTGAATTTGGCATTCTCTCCCATCTCCGCCCGACGGTCACCAGCTAGGTTACCAGAAAAAGGTCTGGAATGAGAGCAAAAATTTACGCAGATACATTAGAGAAAACACGACAGACTAACAGTAAGTTCGTTTCACACGCTCTGACACCGTGCGAGTTCTCTCCCAGAATGCTTCAGACACGCGTAGTGCCTCACGAGAATCGAGCCATTACAAACTTGCAGAGTGCAAGCTGATGCTGTTGCCGTTAATGGTGTAGCAAGAGTACCGACTTCAAACCGAAACCAGCACCCTTCTGTTCCGCATAGCAGATGGGAAGGCGAGACAGTCAGGGCACTGCAATGTTAACATTTGCGATGACTTAATTGTCATGGAAATATTATTCAAACCGCTTACGTTTCCGCCAAAAGTTAGCAACAAAACAACTTGTATGAATTAAAATAAGGCGAGCGATTTTTCTAGTCTTGTATAATGGTTTGCACGCGAGAAATCAGCATCTATACGAATGGGGCAGAAGTTTGATCAGTTTTAAGCGTGAACCACTAAAAGTATACGATTTCAAACGAGTCCGTTGGAAGCTCCATCAATACGTTTCGCATCACCTTCGATTTCGATCCTTGGACGCGTACAGCCGGGTCAGCTTTTATTCCTAATGCAGCGAAATAAATAACATTCTCGAACAAAAAACAAAAAAAACGCGTTAAACATCTTGATTTTTCCAAAGCGTTGGTTAAAGTCACCATGTTTACCTTTTCGGCTAGGCATCTAGGTTCTGTTGAGCGAGTTTTATCGACAAATGATGTCCATTCGCGAGTCAACAATAGGCCATATTTTAGCAATATCTTTTCATGCGTACACCCGCGAGAGTGACCTAGCGGTTGCTGCTGCAAGCGTTCGTCCCGAGCAACTTGATGTCGTCGGTAGATTTCAGCGACTGCACCGCAACAAAACCCCTCAAAACTTTCAAAAATATGGGTTGTCGACTACTTCCTTCTTGGAATAGCAGAAATCACAATGCATGCTTGCTTTCTGTCCGGTCTCTCGCGGTACACGATTTCTAGCAGAAAATCTAATCTTTTTCTGCTTCTGCTTCGTGCGATTGGCAGCTCGCAGCTCGCAGTCGACCAGCAGCTCACGAACCCACGTCGTCCACTCTCGCACCTCGCCTGAGCGATGTATGACGGGATTGCATTCTGGCGCACCCTCGATTCTCCGGTGCAGCGAGTGCAAGCACGCGGGGAGTGCCGGCGCCCAAACGAACCCGGAGAGTACAGCCACTCGTGGAGTGGCGGCCGGAACGAACCCGCTCCTCGCTGCGAGTGGCCACGCGTGGGCACGAGTTCAGTGAAACAAACTCGCTATAAGTTCTCTCGATGTTGTGCATTTTTAATTTGTCACGCGATAAGCGTTTTTTTTTTTTTTTTTCGTTTTCAAAATATTGTTGTTGTTGTTTTTGGTTCTTTTTTTTTTTTTTTTTGCAGGTGGCGTATTGCAGTACGTCCGGCTCATTGATCAATTTGATCAGCGGGAGCGATTTACCTTTCAAGTTCATTGCGGGCAACAGTGACAGCAGTACAGGACCGGTCTTGGGGAAACCCGTCATTCGATTCTTCGCATTAGCGACTTATTCGGAAAAAAAAAATTTACGGGGCCATTCGGTTATAAAAATATTTTAATATTCCTAGGCGGTTTCCTGTACCGGAATCGAGATTGTTCAGCCTAAATAAATGTTTGCTTGAAATCGAAAGAATAAAACACGGAGTACAAGTACAGGTGACCACCACGTTCTTTCACAAACTGTGCTTGTCCTCCGTGTTTTATTCTTTCGATTTTAAGTATTATGCTCAACTCGCTCGATTTTACCAGTAAATGTTTGCAAAAAAATAGTCAGAGTGCAGGCGAGCTGGTGTAAGTTGAACATGATTGTAAACCTGAGACTGGGGCAGGAAGAGAACACAACAGAAGGTAGTAAAAGAGGAGGCAACGTCTCAATTGAGACGTTGCCTCCTCTTTTACTACCTTCTGTTGTGTTTTCTTCCTGCCCCAGTCTCAGGTTTACAATCATGTTCAAATGTTTGCACTTGCAGCTTTTCGCCCGGGTGTTTCACCTATGTTGCCTGCAGATTCAGAACATTGAGGCGAATAGTTGAAGGTCCTTAATTCATGTGACTATTGCGCCCCTGGCAGGTAAGGTGAGAACCGCGTCGCTGTGGACGACATCAACATAAATTGATTGTTTTCGTTTCTAACGCCAGTGCTTGATTGGCGTAATCGGATGCCACTTCCGAGTTTTGCTTCGGCTCGTGTTCAATCAGTGAAAAGCGGATTGAACAAAAGTCGCAGCCGATCACTGACGCAGCGCTCAGGTTCAATCTACGCCCTGGGCTTGATTCACGCAAATGTCAAAACTACTCCAATCCAGAGGCCTTGTGTTGGGTAAACACCGAGTTTTGTAGAAAACAAGCAAGACAAAGCGCCCCCCCCCCCCCCACTTCCTCCCTTTCCTCGCCATATGTACTGAAGTTAGTACATTTATTGCATTCTAATTACCACATGAACGTGATTTATTTTTAGTAATTCTAGGACTATATTAGCTAAAATAAAATAAAAGCTTCTATAATATTGTAGATCAGGTAAAACAGAATTAACTGTCTGCCAAACGGCTTATTCGTATTCGAAAATCAGGATAACACGATACTGGGTTTCAAAGCGGGATTTTCTTTCATCCGGTGTAACCGAATTACGTGTTTGACACATATTCCCATCCACCAGCGGGCAGCAGTTTCACATGTCCGAGAATGCACATGACTCTTTACAGATTTCCCAAAACGAGGATTATCGCCGTCTTTACCGGATGCTGAAGGGCTACTCACTCGTCAGCAACGACCGCCTGTGGTCCGAAAAGATCTTACGCGAGGTGGCTCACGGCCAAGCAGTCATCATGGCGACCCGCACTTCGGTGCTCTACCGGATGGCCATGCGTTGCAGGGATATCCCGAACACCGAGATCTACGTCATGAAAGAGAGGCTTATGTGGTTTCCTCTGGTGGTCTACTACAACCGTGCTACAGCAAGCTCTGTAGGCCTGGCTTTTGATCAGAGGTGAGTCACACACTCCACCCTAATAGCGCTGTGGGAACACGCCTTCCACTGATGAGTTTTCCGCGCCCTCATTGGTGGTGCATCTACTTCCGCGTAAAGACGTCATTAAAGCGTCGTACTGTTGCCTGCCAGTAACACAGCAACGGAGGCGGATGCGGTAGACAGCTGTTCTGACGCAGGTCGCTTGACATTCCGCCAAAGCTTCAGTAGCCACGACTTGGGACGTGACGATGGCAGTGGCACCCGTGTTCGCTCGAACTTTTTGCCAGAGCCTCTACGACCAGCCGCCTGGATGCATGCGTGGATTAGGATGCTGAACATAACAGTAGGTGATGCGCTCCAGCTCTCATAGTTGCAGCCCAATACTCAAGGTGACACGAGGTAAGCCGGGGTCAAATATATAATTAACTTTAAAGGAACCATAAAACGGTAATGAGTTTGAAAGTAACGCACTTGACACGAGCCAAGTTCAAACGCAGACAGCGTCACTGTGCCAGATACCTTTTTATTTCGCGGTGAAATTTCAAGAAATGAAGCGGAATCTCTCTTTCTTTTTGTCTCACCTTCGCAAAAGTTCCCAAAGTCACATAAGGATCACAACGTTGACGAAGTCGCGATTTTGTTTTTCTAGTTTATTGAGGTCGTGGGATGTTTACTCACATCAAGGGACGTTTAATGTCTCATCTGCGGATGATATATTTAACCAGCGCAGTACGACTGCTAACATGCGGTCGCTAACGCGCATCACGCAGTAATGATTAGACGAACACACGCCGGTACCATGCTCATCTCAATCGAAACCGGCCGGAATTGGCGCCCCGAGATGTCCCCAGTTAAATGCGCCCCCTCGATGGGACGTAAGCACTACGTGAACCCTTAAAAAGTGAAAGCTGCTTACAACTCCCTGTAACGCCGAATTAGAGCGCAGCTCTTGAGGAGGAGGAGGGAAGGGCACTGGGGGGGGGGGGGGTTAAACTAACCAGGGAGGGGGTCACGTGACCTTGGGGGTCACGTGACCCCCAATGCCGATGATGTCATCACTGACGTCACTGATGACGTCATCAGTGACAATGACGATGCGGTACCGATGACGTCATTAGTGACGTCACTGATGACTTCACTAGTGATGATGACAATGACGATGCGAATGTCGGTGACGTCATCAGTGACGTCACTGATGACGTCATCAGTGATGATGACGATGACGATGCGGATGTCGGTAACGTCATCAGTGATGATGACGATGCGGATGCCGGTGACGTCATCAGTGAGGATGACGATGCGGATGCCGGTGACGTCATCAGTGACGATGACGATGACGATGTGGATGCCGGTAACGTCATCAGTGATGATGACGATGACGATGCGGATGCCGGTGACGTCATCAGTGATGATGACGATGACGATGCGGATGCCGGTGACGTCATCAGTGATGATGACGATGACGATGTGGATGCCGGTGACGTCATCAGTGATGATGACGATGTGGATGCCGGTGACGTCATCAGTGATGATGACGTCATCAGTGATGATGACGATGACGATGTGGATGCCGGTGACGTCATCAGTGACGATGACGTCATTGGGGGGTCACGCGACATCGGCGGGGGTCACGTGACCTCAGGGGAGTCACGTGACTTCGGGGGTCACGTGACCTCAGGGGGGTCACGTGCCCCCCACGAGGTCACGTGACCGGTGGGGGGCTCGCGCGGTGCATTATGGGACATTTCCCATGATGCACCGGGGTCACGTGACCTCGGGGGGGTCACGTGCCCCCCACGAGGTCACATGACCCCGGTGGGGGGCTCGCGCGGTACATTATGGGACATTTCCCATGATGCACCGCGCGGTTACGCCGACGCCAACGCCGACGCCGACGCCGACGGCGACGGCGACGCCGACGCCGCTCAAGCCGGAAACGGGCCCCTAAGCTACAATGGGTTGTTTTGACGTTTAATACGTACGTTGAAAAAACGCCGTGAAAGCTACTCTAACGCGGTTTGTGCATGTGCGTTATACGGCCAAGGGGACATTATATCGAGTTCTAATCGCAAGAGTCAGTTGGCCAATTAACTAAGATATGATAATTAAGTTGGAATTCTTGAAAATAAACATATTGTTTTATTTTTTAATTTGGCTGACCATAATCGAAAACTACTAAATACTTAATATTATGAAGACTTGGATCACGTTTTAAGCACGGTGGAGCGCAAACATTTCTCACTCCTGCAGCGGAGCAGGCTACCAAAAAACTCCCTCACCCGCGAGTTTTTTTTTTTTTTTTTCATTATAGTTTTAGTTTTGTGCCCGTTGTACGAGTGGTAATTTTAGCGCACTACTGCGCTTCCCAGTTGCTCAAAATTATCAAAATATTGATTTATCGTTGTTCAGTGATACCCAGCAAGTTTTTAATTGGAACCATATGTATATTTTTAGTAATTAAAAGGCAATTATCATATTATAAGTAAAGATTCGATACATCGTGGTAATTATCCCTCTCTATTGTGCCCCCCTGACCGTATAACGCACTTTTACAAACCGAATTTGTGTAGATTTCACGGCTTTTTATAAACAACCCTAGCGAAATACCCAGTTTAGCGTTCCGCTATTTGGACCATGGTACTGGAAATGTATCCTGATTCCATCCGGAGTTCAGGTAAGTTCTTTTTTTGTCTGCAACCTGAATTTCGGGTTTCCAGAAGCAATTCCAGTTTCAATTTCCAGTTTCATAATCCAGATAGTAAAACGTTATACCGGGATTTTCGGTAGGGAAATCCGCTAAACTTAAAAAAGGTTGCTGTATACGCCCACTGTCGTATCCTGCAAATCAAGTGGCGAAGGTAGCCGTGCTGTTTTATTTACGTATCGTACTGTCCCACTGTGCAAGAAGGGTCTCACCCATTGAGCTTGAAACTGCAAGAAATATTTGTCGCTAAACTTAGCGCAAATTAAGTGCATAGCCTGAGGCCGTGACGTCATTCTGTCAAGTGATCTCACGGTGTCACTTAACATCACAATATCACGTGAATATCGACCACTAAACTTAGCGGAACGTAAGTTCGCTAAGTTGACGCCTAGGGTACTCTAATCACTTGGTCTCACAATCGTTGTTGGAAACTAAATTTCTTCGTTAAAATTAGTGTAGATATTTTCCCTTTCAATTCAGCTATTCGGACACGACGACGACCAGACGCTACCAATCGGCTGGTAAAACGGCGGCTGGCATTTGAATTCCTAAGCGCGCCGCCATTTGCGTTTGCCACAAACTGCACCCTCCATATCTTCAGAGCTCGGCAGAGATACCCCAAAAAGTATTCCAGAATACCACTACTAAGGTACTGCATTTTAACGCATTTTAACGCTAAATAACTGATGCTGACATACATTTTTCTTTTATGTAACGGGAGGGATACTTCTGCAAAAACTGAAGAAAAGTATTGCTGAATACAGGAACAAAACGTAAAGGAATATATTTTTTCGCGAAAACGAGTAGCTGCGGATGGTTCAGTTTCTGGTAGATGCAAGTGGTGCGGCTTGTATTTTTCTTTTTATGTGAGTTTATACACCACCCCTGACCTCAAAATATTTTGAATATCACAACTACCGTCTCGAATTCCACAAAAATAAAAAAATAAAGTTTTTGGCTTTACAAATTCTGTTTGACCGAAATTAATCTTGTCTTACCTTGACGGTACGCCTCAAATTATCATTGTAAGTCCTTCTTAGTTTCCCGGGGCAAATAGAGTGCACAACGATGCACTGTCAGGCAGGCCCGTTAATGGCGTCCAGAAGGAACAACTTCGAAAGATCAGCAAACCCGCGCAGGGCGATCGACGAGAGATCGCGAGCTGATTCGTCAATGTTTTAAATGAGTTTGTTCTGAACGCCTCTAAGGTGCTCGTGTGAGAGGGGTTTTAGTTTGCACAGGACGTGAGGTGTTCCCGTGGAGAAGGATAGGCCCTTTTAAAGTGTTTTACCCTTCAGACTGATCATTGCCTCCTCTCCACTCGGCTCCTTTAAAGCGTTTCGTCTGCTGAAGAAGGAAGAGTAGAGAACGCTCCGGTGGTCAACGGACTGATATCTATGAAACAGGTTATCTTAACTAACAACTGAAATGCACGCTTTAGTTATAACAAGCTATAAAATAAGTAGCTTTTTTCACTCCCTTTCTCTCTCCCCCCCCCCCCCTTTGAAAATGAAATGTTTGTGTCCCTGGCTTTAGCTGCCACTACGAGAGCAGAGTTATATTTTTCCTCGCACTGCCTCTCGCCGCGATTTGTCTCGCGCGGCGTCATAACAACCGGCTCAGCTGGCTCGGCCACCGAGAAAGCCGAAGAAGGCCGACGAATGCCGAAGCGCGGATGGTTCCTTCCGCGTCAAGTGCATCGACTCGGTTTCTTTCGGAGATGTCGGCAGCGCGTGTGATTCCCGTCTGTGTCAAGTGCCACCAACCAGTACCGACGACAACGTTCGACGATGGTGACTCAGCGGCACACAACGGAAGCATCGTTTGGTTTTTCGAACTTTATACTCTTCGAGGCAACACCCAAGCGACATCGACATCAACAGGACCAGCGAGCAACGCCCCTCGGGCTTTCTTCGTCAGTGGGCAAGGCAGCAGCCGAACTAGAGTGTACTAGAAAGTACGAGTGGGACGAGCCATAGGCTCCGCTCATGCTTTCAGTTGCACCTCAAAATGTGGAAAGCGATGAGATGAAACCAAGCCACTTCGATCGCAACGCCACCTTCGCTGCGATCAAACAACGACACAGCTCAAGGTGATATGAGCAATATAGCCCCAAGTCGCCGTTGTAACGCGGTCGTGACGTCGCGTTGAAGACGACGCCGTTACGCGACATCAAGTCGCCGTTGTAACGCGGTCATGACGTCGCGCGCCACATCGAGAACGGCGTGGACGTGGTCGGCGATGCCGACGTTGACGTCGACGCCCCACGCAACGTCAAACATCTTTATGACGTCCCGTTAACGTCGTCCTTACGTCATCGTGGACGTCAACGTCACGACGAAGCCTTGGCGGTGTGTAACGTCGTCGGCGATGACGTCGACGTCGTGAAGCTGTCGGGACGCCTTCGTGACGTCGAATTGCGTCATGCCGACAACGACGTCAACGAACTGACACCAAGCGTCCTTATGGCGTTGCATTGACAACGACGCCGTCATCTTGACGTCCCGTGACGTTGTCGTCGTCGTCATCATCGTCAACGTTGACATCGTCATCGTTCTCAACGCAATATGACGTCAGAACGCAGTCTTGATGTCGTGTAGCGCACGTTGTCAACGTCGCTGACGACGCTAACATCAAGGCGTCGTCCTGAGGTCGCATGGCATCGTGACGACAAGTCAGGTCGCGATGACTTTATGTACGTGACGCCTGACGTCTAGGTTGTATAAAAAATATAGTCCGGCGTTCTATCGTTTCTATGACCTTGACTAGTGTGCCGGTCGACCTTGGGTTTGAAATGAAACGCGTTTTTCATAAAAACCGGCTGATTGAAACCACTTCGCTCGTAGCGCCCGAGAGGGTGCTACGAACGAAGTGGCTTGGATTAGCCGGTTTTTTCCACATGTGGAAAAAACCGGCTAACTCGTCCTTTCTAGTACGCTTTGGCCGAAAAATGCAGCCACGGCTCAATTTCTTCGCTTTTTTCGTCCAAGTTAGTAGAAAGCTTTCTACTAAAGAATTGAAAAGTGATTGTTTTTGTTTGTTTGTGCTTCCTTGCCCAGGCCCGTAATGTGATTCTATAGTGGGTTGTCTCTAGTCGTTTTGTTTTCTTATTCTTCTTTAGAGCGGGGATGTCGAAATGAACCCTGGTCCAACTATCAACGAGCAGCTGGCACAAATCATTGAAAGTCAAAAAGAAAACTCAAAAGAACTTAAGTCAATTCAAGAATAAATAGACTCGCACATATCGGAAACAGATAAAAGACTGACTTCAATAAAAGGAAAGCTGGAGTCGTTTTTGCGTACAGTAGAAAGAGTGGATGGCTATGAGCGTTCTGGGACCAATTTAAATCATCAGGTGGCAACGCTAATGAGAAAAATATATGATCTTGAAAACCGCAGTCGATGAAATAATTTGATCGTATATGGAGTGAATGAACGTGAAACGGAATCGCCAGATTCGCTTCGGGAGTTTGTCTTGACAGGAATATTTGAGGAGAAGCTGGGCATTAAGGACAATAGTCTTGAACGTATCCATCGTTTGGGTAAAAAGACTCCAAACAAAACGCGCCCTATAATTTTGCGTTTGTTTGACTTTAACGAAAAAATGGAGCTACTAAGACACGCAAGAAAATGTAAGGGAACGAAAATATCAGTAACAGAAGATTTTTCGCTTAGAATTCAGAACATTCAGAAACAGTTATAGGCCACTGTTAAATATTAAAAAAAGACCGATGATAAAGTATATCTTAAGTATGATAAGCTGGTTATTAATCAGCATGTTTATGTGTGGGATGACGAAAATTGTCGAAGGTGTAAGCTTACGGCTTCTGGGATTGATGACGACGTGAACGAGGCAGAAGTTGATTTTCCTAGCACTTCCCAGTCCGAAGAGGTAGGGCCGGTGACAGGCTGCGTGAACAAACACGCGAACGACTGGCTGGTGCCAAAATTATTTCGGGCAAACATGACCGAGTACGTTCAAATGAACAAGCCTATTTCACCCGTGCTAGTAAAAATCAGGCAGCGACATGTTCTAAATCGCAGACACTGTCAGAAGCGTCATAGCTACGTGCAAGAAGCCGTGGCGAACATGTTACTTTTTTCCATCTGTTTCGTTTACGTTTACTAACATACGAAGTGTTATGAATAAACGAGATCAGCTTAACTCTGTTGTAAGCTCAATGAACGCAGACTTATTTTTTCTTACGGAAACATGGCTCAGTAAAAATGTCTGCAGCTCTGAATTTTTCCAAGGAGATAAAACATATAATGTATATCGTTTTCACAGAGACGGTAGACATGGGGGTGGCACACTCGTAGCCGTATCACAGAACTACCTTCATTCTGCGTAGATGTTGCTTCCGATCTAGAAATGGTTTGGGCTTGTGTCACTTTGAATAACGCAAGAATTTTACTAGGTGTCTGCTACCGCCCCCCAACAGCGCAGTGACATTTATTGATGATTCGCATAACGTTATGAATTCTATTGTTTGATAGTATCCCAGTTCTTTTTTTTTATGAGGAGATTTTAATTTTCCTAATATCATGTGGTCTGACGCACCTTCTTTTCTACCTGTTTTAACTCAGAGTGAACATTTTTTTTTATCTGTGTGCGTGTTTTAATTTGACACAGCTGGTTACGAAACCAACAGCCTATGCCAATGATACAGCGAACACACTTGAATTAATTCTGTCGACACACCCTGACGTTCTATCTTCCCTTATGTATCTTCCAAGGCTTAAGTGATCACTCGTTGTTAAATGATGATCTCAAAGTTGCTCCCTCAATCAATATTTAAAAAAAAAATTAAAGCTTATTTCTGACTGAAATAAAGCCCAATTTGGATCTTATTAACCAAAAACAGTGCAGCTCTCTGGACACATATATGTCACAATTTGTTCAACGAAGCATGCAGGAAAATTTTAGATTATTTTGTTTAAAAGTGAACGAACTGATTGATGCGCATGTATGCGTCAGGCGTATTCAATCTGATGCTAAAGCATTTCGGTATACCAACACCCTAAAACGTCTTTGTAATGAAAAACAGCTATTTTTTTCTTTACCTAAATTACGTAACACGATTGATCGGTGGAAAGCACACTTTGCGGTTGAGGTCGAATATTCCCAAGTTGTATCTGACGTCAAAGAAAATTTTGTTAAGAACACTTTACCGAGTCTATTGTTAAAGGACCCCAAAAAGTTCTGGAAGACTGTTAGGGCTCATTCACACTGGAAGCGGATCCGCGTTCGCAAAGCTGTTGCGAACGCGGTTGTATAAGGATTCAGTACAATTGCACGCGCATTTGATGACATCAAATGCGCGTGCATTTGTACTGGATCTTTATACAACCGCGTTCCCAACCGCTTCGCGAACGCGGATCCGCTTCCAGTGTGAATGGGGGGTTAATATGAATGACGGCGGCTTAATTTCTCTTAGCGATGAGTCTGTTGCTTTCATCCCTCCGGCAGAATATCCATCAGTGTTTAAAAATGTTTTTCCAAATAGTTTTTTTTTGTAAGTGATGGAAATGTATTTTATGACGTTCCACGTTGTGAGTTAAGCCCTATGTTTTCAATTTCCATGGAGCTTACTGGAATTGTAAAGTTAATTGATTCTTTGAAAGTATCATCGTCATGTGGAAGCGATAATATTAATTCAAAATTTCTGAGACAAACTAAAATGTACTCATCTTTTTTTGGGGTCAAACTTTTCCAGCAATCTCTTGAGTGTGGAACGCTCCCAATATAATTGAAAACTGCGAAGGCGGTTCCACTGCATAAGTCCGGTAACAAGCACGCTCCATTAAGTTATCGACCCATTTCACTAACAAGTTTTCCGAGTAAAATAATGGAGAATATACTGTACTCTCATGTTTTTTAATTACCTAGAATCAAATTTATTTTTTGCCCCTGCTCAACATGGTTTCCGTCGCTCATTTTCTTGTGAAACGCAGCTGCTCCATTTCACCTATTGTTTGCATGCTATACTGGACAAAAACCATCGGGCTGACTGCATTTTTCTCGATTTTTCTAAAGAATTTGACAAGGTTTATCATAAGTTACTAATGCTTAAAATGTCTTCATTAAACCTAGATCCTAATTTGTTAACCTGGCTGGAATGCTATCTTACCAACTGCTCACAATATGTAACTCTAAATGGCATTAATTCATCCCTGACTGAAGTGGTATCGGGAGTGCCTCAAGGTTCGGTTTTAGGCCCGCTTCTTTTTCTAATATTTTCACAAAGGAACAACCGAAGAACCAAAGAATAACTGGGAAAACTGAAACGTTTAATGGGGGCGAACTTTTGCCCAAAATCAAAAAGGGAGCAGAATAAAGCAGAGCGTCGCGGGCGTCGAAATCGGCGTGACAGCAGAGTCGAACGCTGGGGCGAGACTGACTGTGACTCGCCACGTGGAGCCCCTTATGTACATGCGTGGGCTTCTGGAATAATCGGCGTAGAAAGTTCGACGCGTAGAACATTCGAACCTCCAACAAGCAACAGGATTCTCGAATTTACCAGAATACTATACTCCGCGACAAGTTTTCTTGGCAATGCAGTGGAATGTACAGGCCTGCGTTCCCTCTCCCATTTTGAGTGCGCGCGGGCTCTCCTCCTCTCCCCGGAAATTGAAAGAGGAGGAGAGCCCGCGCGCACTCAAAATGGGAGGGAACGCAGGCCTGTACCTTTCACTGCATTGCCAAGAAAAGTTGTAGCGGAGTATAGTCTGCAGGAATAAACAAAAAGATGCGCCGCTCCCAGGAATCGAACCCTATTTTTTCGCGTGGGAGCCAGGTACGATAACCCTTAGGCCACGCGCGCGCTGCCTACTTGGCAAGCTGCGCGCGCGGCATCACTCCCCCCTTTAAAAAGTGCATCGCCCCAATGCAACGCAAAAAAAAAGAACTATAAACTAAAGAATCCTTTGGAGAACATAAGGCCTACAGTCCTATCGAGCGTAGTACGGCTTCAGGCGCACGACGTGGACGACCGCAGGTCGTGGTGGGCGGCGTGACGATGTTCGTGTTCCGTCGGGCATCACCTCGTAGTTCAGATCTCCAAGTCGACGAAGTACCTTGTAGGGTCCGAAGTACCGTTTGAGCAGTTTCTCACTGAGGCCGCGGTGACGGATGGGCGCCCACACCCACACCCTGTCTCCCGGTTGGAGGTGAACGTCCCTGCAACGAAGGTTGTAGCGGCCCGCGTGGACGCGTTGCTGGTCTTGAATCACAAGTCGGGCGAGCTGGCGTACTTCTTCGGCGCGTTGAGCAACCGCCTGGGCGTCGTCGCTCTCATTGTCAGATGGCTCATTGGGCAGCATTGCGTCCAGCATGGTCATTACCTTCCGACCATGCACCAGCTGGAAAGGTGTGAATCCAGTGGTCTCTTGAACCACCGTATTGTAGGCGAACGTGACGTAGGGCAACACCTCGTCCCACGTCTTGTGCTCTACGTCGACGTACATAGAGTCATGTAGGCGATTCTCTTGTTGAGCCGCTCCGTCAGCCCGTTGGTCTGCGGGTGGTACGCCGTGGTGCGACGATGGCTGGTGTGGCTGAGACGAAGGACTTCTTGTGTCACCTGGGCCATGAGCGAGGATCCACGGTCTGAGATCAAGACTTCGGGGGCTCCGTGCCGGAGGACAGTGGACTCGATGAAAAACTTGGCGACTTCAACAGCCGTTCCTGATGGAAGGGCTTTTGTCTCGGCGTATCGTGTGATATAATCGGTTGCGAAGATTATCCATCGGTTTCCTTGCGTCGATGGTGGGAATGGCCCAAGTAAGTCCATTCCGATTTGCTGGAACGGGGCAGATGGCGGCGCAATAGGCTGAAGAAGTCCTGCCGGTCTCATCGGTGTTTTTTTCCGTCGTTGACACTCGTGGCAAGATCGGGGGTAGTGGTGCATTGTCTTCGCGAGCTTCGGGCAGTAGTATTTTTCGCGTATCCTGGCAAGAGTTCCGCTGTAGCCAAGGTGTCCCGCCGTCGGGTCATCGTGGCAGGCTTGAAACATTTTTTCTCGGAGACTGGAAGGGACCACCAACAGCTACGCCGTGTTGTTGTCGCTGAAGTTATCCTTGTCCACACCTTGTCGAATGGAGAAGGTTGGCAGCGTTCGTACAAAACTGCGGGGGGACGGAGCTTCCCTGCCCCTCCAGGTGCTCATGAGTGCTCGCAGCTCAGGGTCGTCTCGCTGGAATGCTGCCATGTCGCTGACATCCAGAGCGCCGAGAAAACGCTCATCGTCGTCTTCTTTGGTGCAGGCAGGAGCGGCCTCGACTGGGGCCCTTGACAGGCAGTCGGCGTCATTTTACTTCCGGCCGGACTTGTACACCACGGTCATGTCGAACTCCTGCAGTCGTAGGTTCCACCGGGCGAGGCGTCCAGAGGAGTCCTTCAGATTCGCCAGCCAGCAGAGCGAGTGGTGGTCTGTGATCACGCGAAAAAGACTTTCATACAAGTATGGACGAAACTTTGTTATGGCCCAGACGACAGCTAGGCACTCCTTTTCAGTAGTTCAATAGTTCCTCTCCGCGTTAGACAGCGTCCGACTTGCGTAAGCGAAGACTCGCTCTGCGCCGTCCTGCATTTCGACAAGTACCACACCCGGTCCGGTGTTACTGGCGTCGGTGTGGATCTCGGTTTTCGCAAATTGGTCGAAATGGCCAAGAATCGGGGGCGTCTGGAGTCTTCGTTTGAGCTCGACGAATTACGTCTGGTGTCCTTCTGTCCACTCGAATTTTACGGCGTCCTTCGTGAGGTGTGTCAGCGGTGCGGACCGCTTGGCGAAGTCTCGAACAAAGCGCCTGTAGTAGGCACAGAGTCCGAAAAATCTTCTCACGGCCTTCTTGTCAGCCGGCGGCGTAAATGCAGCTACGGCGCGGGTCTTCTCAGGGTCAGGTAGAACACCGTCGTTGTTCACGACGTTGCGAAGAAACTTTAGTTCCGCATAGGCGAACCGACACTTTGTTAGCTTGAGTGACAGGCCGGCGGTCTTGATGGCTTGAAGCACGGCTCGAAGTCGTCTGAGGTGTTCGTCGAAATCTCGTGAGAATACCACGACATCGTCCAGGTAGACGTGGCAGCTGTGCCATTTCAGACCTGCCAGCACGGTGTCCATGACGCGCTGGAAGGTGGCTGGTGCTGTCCCAATTCCGAACGGCATCACTTTGAATTCGTACAGTCCGTCGGGAGTGACGAAGGCAGTTTTCTCCCGGTCCCGTTCGTCGACTTCAATCTGCCAGTAACTACTCTTCAGGTCCATCGACAAAAAATATCGGGAGTGGTGCAATCTGTCAACCGTATCGTCGATGCGGGGGAGCGGATAGACGTTCTTCTTCGTCACAGCGTTCAGTCGACGATAGTCCGCGCAGAACCGCAGGGTTCCGTCCTTCTTCTTTACAAGGACGACTGGGGACGCCCATGGGCTTCTTGAGGGTTGAATGATGTCGTCGTCGAGCATCTCCTGGACTTGATCTTGAATCACTTTCCTTTCCTTTAAGGAGACTCGATACGGCGACTGGCGGACAGGGAGTGCGTCTTCGTCGGTAATAATGCGATGTTTCGCCATTGGTGTTTGGCGAACTTTCGATGTTGTGGCAAAACAGTCAATGTATTCGGCGAGGAGATACCAGTTGCCGGCGCTTTGGAGCTGGGAGCTCGGGGTCGATGTCGAGCGGCGGCGGTGTCGTGCTCTTCTGCTGTGGCGACGAGGTTTCCTCGGAGATTGTGGTGACCACGGCTGGCACCTGAAGCTCCTCGACGTGGCCCACGGCGGTACCCTTCGTTAGGTGCTGCGGCTCCTCTCGAAAGTTGGTCACAAGAACAGTTGTAGGTCCATCTTGGATATCCGTTACGCCTCGTGGGACACCGATTCCTTTTACGAGGAGCAGTTGGACGCTGCCTTCCAGAAGAGGATTAAAAGCCCTAAGAAACGAGGACCAGTAATAGAAGACACACACGCAGTAAAATTAAAAAAAGTAAAAACTAAATTAGTGCACCATATGTGCACTAATTTAGCCATAGTCTGAAGAAAGTGGGCAAAAAACATGGAGTACCGGTACTACTCTCAGCGCCTCAGAAATTGGGTAAACTGTGTGCCAGAAGAGAAAGGGGAGATTTGAGGGTGGGTATATGTAAGAAGAAGCATGGAACTAAATATGTGGAGTGCAAGGAGGGGGTGGTGTATAGAATACCTTTAACGTGTGGGAGGGTTTACATAGGACAAACCGGAAGGTGCATCAACGACAGACTAAGGGAACACGCACTGGCAGTAATATCTTCGCCCTCGGGTAATCTCGCGATACATTGCAACCGATGCGATTGTGGCCCGAAGCTTCAAGAAACTGTTATCCTGAGCAGGAATCGTAATAAAATGACAAGGGAAATTTCGGAGGCGTTTTTCATAAGGAAGTGCGACAGCGACACGTGCATCAGCGCCCCATCGATAGCACTGTACGATTCGGAGGTGGCGTATCTTCAGCCCTTTGTTAGCCCTAGCTAGAAAGATTATATGTAGATTATTGAACAATGTTTTTACATGACGTGGATGGTTGTTGACTAGGTATTTATGTTTCTTCTTTGGTTTAAATCACATTAAACCTCAGTTGCAAGTGCGCTCTACTGTGTGTGTGTCTTCTTTTACTGGTCCTCGTTTTTTAGCGCTTTTAGTCCTGAAATGTACAGCCGACTAGCCCAAGTGAATACCCTTTTAACCTTCCAGAAGAGCTTCACCGTGCATGGCTGCGTCGGTTATGACGGTGACGAAAACACTCGACCGTGGCGGCAGGTTCACATGGTCGGCGATAACTTGGATAGCGGTTGACGTCGTGTTGGTCTCCGCCGGCGGCAGGACAGGCTTTCGCAGCGTCAACTGATTTGCCGCGAGGTCGATGACGGCGCCATACTCGCAGAGAAAGTCCATTCCGAGGATAACGTCCCTCGAACAGTCTTGCAGAACGACGAGCTTCACAGGGCACGTCTCACCGTAGATCTCGACGCGAGCAGTGCATCTCCCAACTGGTGTGATGAGGTGCCCTCCGGCGGTTCGTATTCGAGGTCCATCCCACGGCATCCTGACTTTTCGAAGGCGGCGGGAGAGCCTCCCACTCAAGACTGAGTAGTCTGTTCCGGTGCCTACGAGTGCTGATGCGTCGTGGCCGTCGATGACGACGTTTAAGTTGTTGGACACCGTTGCAGGAGCGTCGTTTCGGTCTCTGGTAGCGTTCGAGTAGGGGCCCTCCGACGTTCGTGGAGGATCTTGGCGTCGGTCGTCTTCGGCAACTCCACCTCCAGGGGTTGCCGCACCTAGTTTCCCCGGCGTGGAGTGAGGGGTGACAGGCTTTCACGCCGGGGTCGGTGCATCGGCGAAGCTGGGCGTCGTGGCGAAGGCGACCGGAACTCTCGGCGGGACGCAGGCTCGGGGGACTGAGGTCGTCGCAGGTAATCGTCGATCTCAGTAGGGCGTTCACCATGACGGGGGCGCGGGTCGTTCAGGTGGAGCCCGCGTAGCCCGAGTCGTCGGTATGGGCATCGGCGTAGGTGTGGTCCGCTTCCCCGCAATGGAAGCACAGATGGCGTCGGTCGGGCGTTCGCCACACGTCGGTCTTGCGGGTGCGCGAAGCTCCGGGCAGGGCTACTGGGCCTGGTCGTCGTGGCGTCGGTCGTGCTCCAGCGCAGGAGATCGACGTCGGGGCGGCGCGACATAGGTGCGACGAGGGGGCGGTGGCCGTCGGGCCATGCGGCGTAACTCAACGTCGGTGGTTCCGGAGTGGTGCTGACGAGTACCTCAGGCTGCAGCGCTTGCTGGACTTTTTCCCTGACAATCTCGGCGATTGAGGGCGAAGCTGGGCTTGCGGCGGCAGGTAGAAGCTTCTTGATCTCCTCCCGGATGACGTCCCGGATTATCTCGCGGATGTTCGTGGTGTTGCAGCCGGAAGACGAAAAGCCACGGACGCCGGGAACTCGGTGATAGTGGGCCGCTCGTGTTTGAAGGGCACGTTCGATGTTGGTGGCCTCCGTCATGAAGCCTTCGACGGTGGTAGGCGGGCTCCGCACAAGACCACCGAAAATGTTTTCCTTCACGTCGTGTATCAAGACTCTGAGCTTCTTTGCTTCGGATGCTTCAGGATCGGCGCGGTTGCTCAATCGCAGGACATCTTCCACGAAGCTAACGACGCTCTCGTTAGGGCCTTGGATCCTCGCTTGGAGAAGCTCTTCCGCGCGTTTTCTTCGTTGTTGGTTCGTGAATGTTCTTAGCAACTCAGCCTTGAGTTGGTCCCAGGAAGTGATCGATGCTTCGTGGTTTTCGAACCAGTTCCGGGCGGTTGCTTCCGAGGCGAAGTAAGCATTCTGCAGACAGTGTTCCGGTGTCGACCCGTTATGACAGGCCACTCGTTCATGCTGTTGGACCCAGTCGTCTATGTCTTGGTGGCTTTCGCCGTGAAAGGGAGCCGGTGTCCGAGGAGCGACGGGTAGGTAGACGACGACAGGAGCGGCGGGGGTCTGCGACTGGTTGGCCATCGTCGTCTTCTGCGGCTTGGGCTTGTCCAGCAGCAACCCGTTGTCAGAATCCTCTCCCTTGGTGCGGCGGCTGGTCCGAGTTTCAGGTTCCGCGCTGAGTGGTCTTCTCACCGAGCCGGGAATCGGACTTGCACTGCGGGCCCTGGGAGGGGAACGCTGCACGGGCATGTGGTACCCCGCACCTCCACCAAAATGTCACAAAGGAACAAACTAGGAAACAAAGAATAACTGGGGAAACTGAAACGTTTAATGGGGGCGAACTTGTGCCCGAAATCAAAAAGGGAGCAGAATAAAGCAGAGCGTCGCGGGCGTCGAAGTCGGAGTGACAGCAGAGTCGAACGCTGGGGCGAGACTGCCTGTGGCTCGCCACGCGGAGCCCCGATTACTCCAGAAGCGTGGGCTTCTGGAGTAATCGGCGTAGAAAGTTCGACGCGTAGAACATTCGGACCTCCAACAAGCAACAGGATTCTCGAATTTAACCAGAATACTAGTCTGCAGGAATAAACAAAAATATGCGCCGCTCTCAGGAATCGAACCCTAGCTTTTCGCCTGGGAGCCAGGTACGATAACCGTTAGGCCACGCGCGCGCTGCCTACTTGGCAAGCTGCGCGCGCGGCAATATTCATTAATGACTTACGAAGTTGAGTTTCTTCCTCCATGCATTTATACGCAGATGACTGTGTAATTTATCGGGAAGGTCATGATGATGATGATGAACGCATTTTGCAATCTGATTTAAATAATATTACTCTTTGGTGCAAAAAGTGGCGATGGAACTAAACCCTAACAAATGCAAACTAATGCGCGTTTCCCGGCAAGGCGCACGCCCTTCAGCATATACACTAACCGACATTTAACTTGAATCTGTAAACTCATACCATCTGGGTGTTGCTATATCGTCGATGTTAACCTGGTAACCTCAGATCGATATAATAATCGCCAACGCTAACCGAATAATAGGATACCTACGACGAAACTTCAGAACGGCCCCAGTTAACTTAAGATTTCTTCTTTATTAAACTCTTGTACGGTCAAAATTGGAATACGCAGCCTCTATTTGGGATCCTAACCACGCCTTTCTGCATAAAGCTCTCGATCTAGTTCAAAATAACGCCGTTCGTTTCATTCTGTCTAATTATAATCGCACAGCCAGCATATCATCACTGAAGTCCAGTTTGTTGTTACCATCTTTGTCATTGCGCAGAAAGTTTTTTCGACTCTGCCTGTTTCATAAAGTGTATCATCATCAGTCGCAGCGAGACCATTTCTTTACATTGCCTAACTATACTCTTCCGGTCTGGACCATATGAATGAAGTTGGATTAACACGTTGCCAAACAAACACTTTTTTGTTCACTTATACCGCATACATCAAACGACTCGAACCACCTACCAGCAAATATCGCAACTATACCCGATTATTTTTTTTCGCCAATCTTTGTTTACATTTCTGTTTCATGAGCCAACGTGAGTCATTTCATTTTGTTTATTTAGTTCGTAACAAATTTTGCTTGCTGATTTTGCCAATCGCAGTGTATTTTTGACATTTCAATTTCTTGCCAATGTTTTTTGCTTTGTTTTGCCAGTTTGTTTTATTTTTGTTTGCTTTGCCCTTCCCCTCTACAATGTTTCGGCGCTTGATGGTATGTAAAATAAATAAATTAAATAAATAGAGTTCGAATGTTTCGGAGCGCCACCCGTGTACCTGTCGTTCTGCTTTTTTCATCTCTTGAGTAGAGCGAAGTTCAAATTGTCAGTGTGCGTCTCTGCGTGCGTTGAAAATAGGGAAAGTGACGCGTTCAAAGGTTAAGATATGCCCGTGCGGGTATGCCAACCTCACTTTTATGCGGCTTTTACTCTCATTTGCGACAAGCCGCCAGGCGCCGCTAGCAGCTCGGTTAACATGGAAACCTCTATGCCCAGCATGGAGGTCACTCTTGGCGCTTCTGACGTTGTGCCTAGAGGGCTTTTTGCGCCCTGTCGCTACCCTGGCAGCTGAAGCTGCCACAAAGAGGGGCTCTATACTCCGTTTCACCTTCAGTCCGAGCGCAGTGGACGCCACGAGCCATCCCAGCCGATCCAGCGCCGGGAGAAAGTCGCGTGACCTGCCGGTGGGGCGGGGCGCACAGGGAGCTCAAGGTCGCATGACACTCCCTCAACGCCGCATTGGCTGGGATGGCTCCTAGCGTCCGCTGTGCTCGGACGGAAGGTGAAACGGAGTATAGTTGGGAGGAGATGCCACAAATTTAGTGCTTACCGTTACGTTGTTCGTGAGTTAAGCGCGAAACACATGTACGACGAAACCGTCCGATCCGACGTGCGGACTGCCGGAATGACCTTGGGGAGAGAGGGTTTTCGTAGCATCGGAGAGCGTTGAAAACCCTTGCCTCCGACCGTCGTATTGGGCGGTCGGACGTCGGATCGGACGGTTTCGTCGTACATGTGTTTCCCGCTTTATAGGTAATTTTCGGAAATATTCAATGAGAAAATGGAGCCCATTTCCTACAGCGGACGTCGTTCAACTCCATGCACGTATTCGCGAGCTCCGTTGTCGCCATTTTCTCAGTTCAAATCGTTTTGAAATGGCTCAAAACTTTTTCACTTAGATAACGATAAATACTGAACTTTTGGCATCAGGTACCAACCGTTGACTATATTTGGACGGAGTCTGAACATCCGGCGATACATAATTTTTTCTTTCTTTTTTTTTTTTTTTGCATTGAGAAAAACACTGTTTTCTTTACTGTCAGACATTTAGAATGTTGAGTGTTTCAAACGGTTTCGCTGCCCTTCATGTACTTTTTCTGAGTTGTTCTTTATCCACCGGTAGAGGCGGGTCGATGTTTGGCAGCCGCACAACTGTAGATTTGCATAGAAAGGAGAGGCTGTCAATCAATTCCGACGTGAAATAGCAGACCACCATTTCAGCTTGCACGGGCTATCACTTCGCCTCGGTGCTGAATTCCTAGCAGACGACCCAGCTTCGTTCTGGTCCTATAAGCAGATTACACCTAGGCGTTTTCTCGTTTAAAGGAGCGGTGCAACGATATTCAATTGGAATGTTTTTTCACTTTACACGAGCTTACTGGCACACCTGGGACTCAAGGATACTCACACGCAACGCCACTTTCCAAGAAACTCCTTTGTTCCGGTGTAATTTTAAGGACAAAAGCGATAATTTTCATAAAATCTCTCCTTTGCGAAATTTAATGACGTAACGTGGGGATCGCAGTACACCCCGGTGACGATATTTGAATGCGGTTCATAGATTGGACCCGAGCATTGCGTGGGCACTCAACTCGGGCTCGTGATAATTGCTAGCTCGAGAAGCATTCGGGTAGTAACCCGTGTCCAATCGCTGCAACGACGTCAACAGCCGAGCCATAACAATGTCTGGAACTCAGCGCGTGTCCTGCGCTTTGCCAACCCCAGCACGTGGCTGTGATCAACATTGGCGGCATATAATCGGCTCCAGATCACGTGGCCGCTTGTTCTGGCTGCGAGTTTAGGGGGTGAACGCTGCTCGTTTTTCTTTAATTTTTTTCTGGGACTTCTATTGCTTGGGGTGAGAAACGAACGCGTGTTTCATAGGTCATTAACGTTAGGGATCCGTTTTAAGCGGTATTTGCGCAAAGTACAAAAATAGTTGCATCACTTTTTTTAAATTTAGTTGGGGAAGTCCTCCTGTATGAGACGAACCTGCTTCTTTGCTCTTGCATCAGACACGTCGTTTGTTCACGATAATTTAGCTCACTCCATTAAGAAAAAATAGTCGTTTTCTTTTCAAGAGTAGGCGCCCTCCAATAGGTGAAGACCAGATCAACTCTCTGACGTCACCCTACTGTGACGGTGTAGCTGTCGGCCCTGCGCATGCGCAGGCGCATCACTCCTCCCTGAGCACACGCAGCGCCCGCACCTGGGGCGGACAGACCGGGCTTGTTTCTAAACACTGTGCTGGTCCCCGAGGAAAGCATTCACTGCTGGCACGCATTGGACACGGGAGCAGCGTCAACCTTCAGAATGCAGTCCGTTACAATTCGATTCGACTCCAGAGTAGTTCCAGTGCTCGGCGTAAACTCGGATTCATTTCCGCGCTTTGCACTATGATGCGATACTGATACTATGGAGGCCTTGAGTGTTGTTTAAAAGCCATTTGTAAAATGTCTTCCAGGTTCCCTCTCGCGCTGCACGTAATCAGACCCACAGGGACACACCGTTCCAAAATATTTGCTTCATAATTAGATACGAATATTCTTCCAGTGTAGTACACGTGCCTCTAAAACAAGAACGAAAGCTCCTTCCTCATTTCTTTGCAATCTTATAACAATTACCCGTTACAAGTTCCCAATGGTCGTTAAAGAACCTTACGTTTGAGTATTTTAATTAAATATGGTTCCAAATAATCCGCTAATAAATAATAATAGAAAACTCATCGGCATATCCTTAAGCCGGGGTCACACTGATCATACATCATACAAACGACAGTCTGCAAACACGAGTTCCGGTAATATCCGTGGTTCGAATGCCTCGTGCCAAGTGTTCTCGTCGAACTCACTGCCACGCGGCATTGGAAGCACGGATCACGCGGTGACTCGCCTTGGAATCTGTATATGTGCAGACTACTTTTTGTATAATGTATAAACAGTTTGATCACGGTTTTAGGGATTGCGTTAGCATGACCCTTGGGAAACGCCACTCACGTCTCCCTTTGGGACAAGCGGGCGCTGACCACTTCACTTTTCATTTTTGGCTTCCTCTTTTGCCTCTTCTATTGTTTGCTCCTTCATTTTGGCTTTGTTACGGGGTTCTGTGTTAGCGTGTCCCAAAGGGGGACGTCTGTGGCGTTTCCCGAGGCTCATGCGCACTCATTCCCTAGGGCTCCATCAGTGGATCTTCTTTTATTTTTTCGGCGAAGCGCGCTCGCCGAGTCCGCTTCTCCCAAACCTCTGTCTTGCGCCGCATTTCGGCCAGCCGGGCTAGGCGCTACTTCCGCTTCTCCGTCTCGTCCGCCTGCCTTGCACGCTTAGCAGCGGCATCCACCGCTGGACGCTGCTTTCGCTGTTCACTTGTTTCCCGCGCGCTCATTGGTTTCCGTCCTGTGACGTCACCTCCCTCTCGCCTTTGTTCTTCACTACTCTCCTCCTCTCTACGCGGCGCGCTTCCCTTTCGGTTGTTTTCTTGACTGATGGACGCCGTCAGCTTCTCCCTGTCATGTGGGTACTCATGCTAACGCATTAATTATTAAGGCAAGTAAGTGAACATATCAAACTACGTGTCGAGTGGCCACAATCACATTTCTTAATTTTTTTTTACTATTTCTCTGGCACTTCCTTCTCCATTCAAATCAGGGGATGAAATAGTCGATGATTAAAAAAAAGAAAAGCCCAAATTCTTACTAATTTCGAGTAAGGCGGCAAATAAATAGACAAAAATGGAAGGCCGCTCCAACAGCCATCAAACGCGTAGCGCGCTCCCGATCCAATTGTACCAATGCAAGATGGAACGTTCCTCCGCTACTCCTAAGAGCAACGCGCTCCAGGAAAGCCGTTTTTTGAAACGCTGTGCTGTAGAATACCGTATACTTCTGAGAGCCGCCGTAATTGTCACTGAATAAATAGACTTTCTTTTTTTGTTCTTCCTGTTCAGGTTGAAATGGGTGAAGGAGACCGGCCTGATGAACAAGTGGCACGCGGACACAGTGACCCGAGGGGGGGACCCCTCCCAATGTCCCAAGGAAACCACGGGCGAGTCGGACACCCTCCAGTTCAACCACATCAGCTCCGTATTTGTGCTCCTGGCCGTCGGCCTTGGCTTGGCTGTCGCGGTGTTCGCCTGCGAGGTTGCCGCGGGTCCTCTAGCCTCGCTGGTTGGGCTGTGCTTCACGCCTCTAAAGAGGCGTTCGACACGGATTCGCCATCTCACCGCTGCTTAAAACTGACCACGAAAGGCTTCTGGGTTCGAGTTCCACAAAGCTAATATTCTGTGTTCTCGCACACACGTAGGGAATAAGCCAGACGCTGGATTTCCTCTATGAAGAAACCATGCAATAATTTTGGGTTCTAACTTTTTTTTTTCTCACTTTTCACATATTTACTTACAAGTGTCATCCACATATACTCGCAGGCTATAGCGCTGACCTAGATACTTCTGAAAAAAGTAACTAAAAAAACAAACGTGGATGTACTTTGTTTGTCGTAGTTTCGAAAACGGGGATCGCAATGCCGTGGCCTCCGAGATTCTTGGCGCGGAAATCTCTCCTCCGGTCATTTCATTCGTGGGGATATGCTGAGATGAAGGACACTAAAATGGTCGAAGCTGTTTCTGCATCCCGGTGGCGCTGGTGAAGGATAAGAATAATCATCGTCCAGCTTGCTTGGCTTCCTGCCAAGAAAAAAAGGCGCCTGTTCGCGTAAACTATAGTCGTTACTTCCCACCACAACGAACATTAATTTTTCAGGAAATGGTATGTTGAAATCCGAGTGTTTTCTTATTGAAAACCGGAAAAATATAAAAATGCACGCCTGATTGTCTTCAGATGAAATGCGCGTCCAATCATATTGAACAAGAGACAATGGCGAGTCAAAAACGAGTCTCAGTAAAGTTTCTGTCCCGAAAATATCATTTTCTTTGCGAGTCCCAGCCGGCGAAACTGCATGCTCGTTATTCGATCGCAGATCATTTTACTGAACAAGACGTAAGAGGGCTTTAAGTACTTTGATCTCGTAATTCGCTTTGCACCTCAAATTACATTTTTTCTTTTGGAATATATTTGTTCGTTTAATTTTACCTGTCGTTTTGGTTTTGTCGTTTTTCGCGTTTCTGTCAAGTGTTCCTGGCAAGCCGTCTCGCTCTAACTTTGCCACCAGCAGGGCTTTCGCGGTCTCGGCCCTTCAGCCGCAGTGTAATTTTTTGCCTTATTCGTTCTTATTGATCAGGGCCGACTTGTTAGAAATTGCACCTTAGCAAAGGCTGGTTGACAGAAAACACTACAAGAGCCAGCGCATCAGCTGAGCGGCACTTGAATCGCATCAGCTGAGCGGCACCCGCTCGCGGCACTGAACCTTCGCAATCTTAACGAAAATACGAGATTTAAACCGCGTGCACACATTTAACGTTTCATGAATATATAAACTTATCCATAATTATTATTATTGGCTCGGGAGAGCCGCGGCAACGCAAAATAGCAACAGGCCTTACCACGGAGGCTCGCGGTGCCGCGTCTAGATGATGGTGATCATGTGAAAATATAATATTCAAGATGAGGACGGCGTGTTCTGATCATAGCGAAAACCGCTTCCTAAGCGGTCTAGCTTATTTAGACGAATTTTTAGGACACCTTATAAAGTAAAATGTAACTTCGTTTATGTGCTGCTTTCTTTCCTAATTTTCTTAGAAAGAAGCTGAAAGAGTTCTTTAAAAAATACATAGGAACTCATTTTAGCGAAGTTCTATCGCGTGAATCTGAATTTAATCGTTTTCCCCGAAGATGTGACTGCATGCGGGAAAACAGAAAAAAAAAGTAAAAAAGTCCGACCAGTTCTGTCGCTCGTGTGTCCAACGCGTGAAATTGCTAGCTTGACAGGTATATTCCCCCACACTGACATCAGCAATCACGTCTGTTTTGTTTTTTTGTTTTTTTTACCTTTTAAAACAAGCAAGGGTGCGCGTGCATAGCTTTGATAGGCGCTGAAGTTGCGCGAGCGCGAAGAATCCGAAAACGCCTGATATGACGTCACTCAGACAAAAAAAAAAAAAAAGAAAAACGAAGGGGGGGGGGGGGGGGGGGGATGGCTTGCTGGGGTACTTTGAGGAAGATCTTGAGCAGCCTCGGTGCATCAGATTGAAACTAAATATCGATATGCGGGATCATGTGGGCGAAATGAAGACGATTTTAGTGTTTTTTCCTAAAATACAAAAGCGCTTCAGTTTCCCTTTCAGGGGTGCTTTAAAGGGGCCCTGCAAGGACTTTTTACTGTTTTTTTTTTATTTGCACCGAACCTGAGCGCACTGAACGTAGTAACTTAGTGAAACTTTTCTTTTCGCGAAATTCGCTTTATTTTAAAAGTTATAGGAAATTTAGAATTACAAAAACAAGGAAAAAATAACCCCCTTCATGACGTCGTAGGTCCTGGCTTGAGTGGCCGTGAACTAGAGGAGGAATAGTGAGCTCATCGAGCGCTCACGGCCGCCGCACTCCGTGTCGACGGCGCCAGAGGGCGCCACTGAAGCATGTTCTGGATAGGCTGTATGCAGCGGGCAGCGAAAGCGGCTTTCATTGCGTTTGCTGCGCGATTAAACATTAATTCGGCATGACACTTCATTGGCCACAAACGACAGCAAACACGGGGTAAAGATCAGTTCAGAATGGGAGCCACTTCGCGCTGCCATACCGCGAAACGGCCAAACCGCAAGACAAAGCCTCTCGCCGAAGGCCTTCGGAACGCTCGGAGCCAGTCGGATCCTCCTGTCCATACGACTGCAGCGCCACCGCGTACATCCGGAATTTTTCCGTGTCGGCGCATTATCCCACTACTCCTTTCTAATATGCGCCGCCTTTTCCACCGCTTGGCGGCGGGTATGTCGACGGGTCACTTCTTGTTTCGTACTCAATAAATTGCATTTCTTTCTTTTTCCCATCTATAATAGTGAACAAAAACTACTTTTATAAATAATTCAAACGGTTCGCGCCACTTATATTTTGTATTTCGACCAAAAAGAAGTTTTTAGTGGCTCTGACCAGTAGTAAGCCCAGGACCAAAGACGTCACATTTTGCGCGCTTTCGGTACCGCGGGTCGCCCTTGTCGGTGGAGGAGGTTTCCGTGTCGTCCAGTTAAAATATGGCGCACTGATATTTAGCTACTCTTTCCTTGCCCGCTGGCTTGCCCGAACCCCAAGAGACGTGGAAACCGCATAAAAGGTAGACGCTTAAATATGATTGCAGGGCCCCTTTAAGGGCAGTGTCCTCATTCGGTAAATTCGTATAAAAGAATGGGAATAAAGCAAACCATTCGTAAACATTGCGACCGCGCCGGGGAGGAACGTGCCCATTATTTCAAGCGTTTCTAGCACTCATTCAACAGGTGAGTAATGGCGCCATCTAGTGGGACGGCTCGAAACTATATCGGCAGCACGAGGGGAGAGCACTCCACGTAGGTGCACTCCGGGTGACGGGGTCTTGAGTATAGAGGAGGTCCTCAGGCAAACGAGCATTTGGAAGGGCCGGAGCTTGTCGTTTCTAGTTCACTCTACCGGAGCAGAGCTTTTCTCGCCGAGAATCTCGGAGGTCATTCTCCGCGTGAGGCACACCGTTTTCAACTTTCCAGGTGGTGCTTGCGGTCTTTTTCCGAGCATTACCTTGCACCCCTGGCATACGACAACCACGTGCCGCAAGCGCTGTGCCAAGCGTTCCCGTTTCTTTTTTTTTAGCAGGCACAGCCAGTGGTTTTCACTGCAGTAGAGATCGGCTGAGTAGTGGTAGTTAGTAATCGAAGTAATAGTAGCACTAGTTGTAGCAGTAGTAGTATTAATATTAGTAGTACTGGGGGTAAAATAGTAGAAAGAGTGATGGTATTAAAGTAGTGTAGTAGTAGTAGTAGAGATTAGTAGAGATCACCCTATAGTAGAAATTAGTGGGCACAGAAAGGCATCGGGGCACAGCACGAGCAGCAGGAGGCCATCGTGATTTCTAGAGTGCCTTCATACACACGCGCGCTTTTGCTTGAGTGGTGACATCTCAGCCATTTTTCCGCCCAATCGTCTCTTTATGTATTTTGAAATGCGCGCAATCTGGTGTCACTCAGCTCGAGCTCGTAGCTTTGGCTAAGGTATAGACGCCATTTTACCGCCCAAGTCACGCACCGAGTGCGCGAGCCCGTCACGCGCTGGCACATTCAGGGCAACAATGGATGTCTTCACCCTGAGACAGACAGACATGTAGGCACCCTAGTGATTTCAACACACCAGCGCCGCGCGACTTTGAACGCCCTTGGCTTCACAGGCCCATTGGCTCCACCGCTGCTTTTTTTCCTACTTTTACTTCTAGTAATTCACTGTACTCCTGTAAACTAAAGTTATGGTGGCGTCACGTATGCGCCGAACGCAGTGTGAGCTCGGTCTATTCTGCTGGCCATTTTGATCACTTGTTTTTGAACCTACTTTCGCGGCTTCACCTTTAGGCCGCCAGGTGTTGTGAATATCTAACTCGCTCGAGAAGGCTGGCAAACGAAGCTGCTGCTTTGTTTTCCTTCCTAGCCGCTCTGTGTGTCAATTTTGCTGGAGTCGCAAGTAAAGAAGCTCGATCGCAAGACCGTTGAATTGCTCGCAAAAACAGGGATATGAGTTTATTGCTTAAATTTGAATAATTTCTTGAAAACTGTTTTATTTGTTCACTTGTTTTTATGTTTTCCCTTTTGTGTTGTTTTGTGTTTTTATTGACAATGTTCCTTCTTCTCCTTGGTGGATCTTAAACCTCATTTTCAACAAAATAAACGACTATATGAATGTTCTTGTTGTTTTCAGAACTGCTGTAATTGTTAATTAGATTTTGGCTTTTATTCGGAATAAAATAATAATTACAGAAAAAAAGTGGTTTCAATAAGATCTACGTGTGTGTTTTACTGGCACTGTTTTTCCAGGATGCTCGTCGATCATGACTCCCATTGACAAGCTCAGAAGCGTGAATTATTTGGCTTAAAAATTAAAAAAAATGATTAGGTGTGACGTAACAAAAAAAACAAAAAAAAACAGGGAGTTCATGAGTTGGTGTGCCTCCCGGGAGCAAAATATATATTACATATCATATATATATATATAATTAGTAGGACTGGACGACTGATCGAGTAACCTTCCGATTAATCGATTAATGCCTTAATCGCGATATATGTTTTATCGGTTAATCGGCTGAATTGGGATGAACCAAAACGAAACAAGAAAGAAACATTACACGCTTTCCTCAAATGGCAAACTTCGGAAAGAAAACGCAGATTTTAACCGTGTCCTGGAGTAGCCAAGCAATTTTGGTGATGGATTTCCTGCATGTATTGTCACCAGGGTGGTTAGCAGCGTCGTTCTCGTTCCAGCCAAAGTCGACGGGCGAGCCGCGCGTCGCGTCGTTCACTGGCGGCGGTCAGACAGAGAAGCCTGGCGCTTTAGCTGGACCATTGACTGGATATTAACGAGGCCAAGTTTGGACATATTTTGAGGTCGGGGCTCCATATAAAAGACTGTAAAATAACTGGCCCCTGCGTCCGCTCCCGCCTGAGGCACTGCAACTTAAAGCTAATTTAATAAAAATTAATTGAATTATACGATGAAGTGTGAATTTTCAGGAAAAAGCCAATTGGGGACTAACTATTGTAAAAATAAAGCTGGACTCCGCCAAGCGAACGACCCAGAAAGGACCCACCGGGAAGAGGACCCCGGCCCCCGTCCGACCCTATCCGGGACGAAGAGGGCATGAGTGTGTAGCTCAGTTGGTTCGACGAGACCGCAAGGCAACCATAACTGAACCAGGTGGTCCCGCCGCAGTGATCTTTTATGTCCCCACGGTGTTCTCGGGCTGTTCTCTATAACACATCAAAGATGAAGTTTGAAATACATTGTGGTGTTTGTCACATAGTAAGAAAAATCAGGAAAGGCAAGCAGCGTATATTTGTGCTCCTTAATACATTGTGCATGAAAATCAGCGAAACCGAATAATCGATTATTTCATCGACTAAAGGGTACCGATTAATTCGGTTGAAATTTTTAATCGACGCTCAGCCGCTGAGTTATCTAGCCACCGCGAACTACATCTTTATCTGACAAAGCCGAGAAGCCTAAGCATTGGTAACCTAGACTAGCGTTTAGAATACCCTCTAAGATCAAAATACAGGTCGCACTGGCCAGATCAATGCCGGCTGACTAGCGTTTACTACCCGCGCTCGTGTAAGTGTCCACACCGGATGCAGCTCCATCCCCCCCCCCCCCGCCCCCCCTGCTTCGCGATGGGGGTAAAATAGCGAAGCTTTGCTTTCACGTTTCACCTTTCACCCATAATGCCATAGTCATTGAGGTGGCTAGAGAGTTTCGGAAGGGCTCTTTTGGCAATGTGAGCAACCAAAAGCGGGGCCTTCCGCAATTGTCCTAACGCTCTCCATGACGTTTCAAAAGATCGCTCGTCTTACAAACACGAATTGGTAAGAGCTTGAAAGACGCACAAAGATCAAGCACAAAGTGTGTACATCTAGGTGAATATGCATGCATACGATTGTTTTACTAGGTTCGAACGTGGCCAATGCGTTGTGCTGCCCGACTTCAAGCCTTTGCTGGAGAGAAATCGGTAGCAATCTTTCCGACCTTCAGTCGACCGGCTGCATTGCTACGAACGAAGAGTTCCCCCAGTAGCTCAGTGGAAAGGTGTCCGCTTCAGACGCAGCGAATCCAGGGCCGGCTTGCTTGAAGCAGAGTCTCAGTTGAGACTGCTCAAAGAAAGCGCTGTCAAGGCTAGCGCTCGAGCTTAAGCCGAGTCTCAGACGCTCGCGCGACCGAGCCTTGGCAGCGCTTTCTTTGAGCAGTCTCAACTGAGACACTTCTTCTAGCAAGCCGGCCCTGGTTCAATCCAGAAATTGGGAGTAGTGTGTTTTTTTATGCCAAACATTTCGCAATATTCACACATTTTTTTTTTTTTTTTTTTTAGAGCGCAGCTTTTAGGGGCCAGCTTCCGGCTTGAGCGTCGTCGCCGTCGCCGTCGACATCGGCGTCGCCGTAGCCGTAACCGCGAGGTCACGTGACCCCCCGAGGTCACGTGACCCACCCAGGTCACGTGACACCTCTAGGTCACGTGACCCCCGAGGTCACGTGACCCCCCCCCCCGGTCACGTGACCCCCAGAAGTCACGTGACTTCAGGGAGCAACGTGACTTTAAAGGAGTCACGTGACCCACACAGGTCACGTGACACCCCAAGGTCACGTGACCCCCTGAGGTCATGTGACCCCCTCAGGTCATGTGACCCCCTGAAGTCACGTGACCTCAAGATGGTCACGTGACCCACCCAGGTCACGTGACCCCCTGAGGTCACGTGACCCCCAGAAGTCACGTGACCCCCAGAAGTCACGTGACCCATTGAAGTCACGTGACCCCTTGAGGTCACGTGACCCCCCTAAGGTCACGTGACCCCTCCAGGTCATGTAACCCCCAAGGTCACGTGACCTCAGGGGGTCACGTGACCTTTGGGTGACCTCACGTGACCCCCTGAGGTCACGTGACCCCCTGAGGTCACGTGACCTCAAGGAGTCACCTATCCCTCAGTACGCTTCCATCTTCCTCCTCAAGAGCTGCGCTCTAACTGGCGTTACAGGGAATTGTAAACGGCTTTCATTTTTTTTGCAATTTTCACTGAAAAAAAAAAAAAAACGTTGATAGACGGAACGTCGCTTAAATAAATAGCATGAGACTCCTTCTTTTACACCTGCAAACTCAATGTACTCACTTTCCACAAAATGAAAGGAGCATATGAATTGGGTAGCATCCGCTTTCCGAGGTGCCCGTGACTGTTGTGTTGAAATTGCAGCCAGCCATTGGTCCCTATCCCGTTGATCTTTCGGAAACTTGTGCACACACTGCCGCTCAGTGTCACTTTCGGATGCAGAACTTGTGAAGCAGCTCTTCACACAACACTTTTCAGAGTTGATCACGGACATTCGCCACGGGCACTCGCTACTCATTTCCAACTCCTCAATCTACGAAACGACTCATCTTGAAGTGCAGAACAGTGGCGGGGAACAAACATAACTGCAAAGCAATCGCACGGCGAACGACTCCCGCAACGCATGTCGTCTGCTGCGCGCGGCCAGGAAAAAAAATAAAAAAACACCGCACGGTTGGTTGTAGCCACGTGGCTTCCTGCATTCCCTCCTCTATATTTGTCCGAGCTTCGTGCGCAGGTTTCGGTTTCGGTTCCGAGCAGTTGCGTTTTTTGGCTCTATTAAGTATTCGCGTCTCCAGCTCGACGCTCGCCCTCCCGCGGCGGAAACGGGAAGCGCTCCAGTGAGGGTCCCCCGATTCTCCTGCTCAGCGGGCATGGCGGAACTGCTCGCGATCATGACTCGCGAAATGTCGTTTCCGAATGCAAACAACACTCTTCACTGTCCAAACGTAGTGCTACAGCCGGTATGGGATTGTATCTCACTGGAGAGTTTTAGTATTGCGCATAGAAGCAAACGCAAGCGGTGTGCGTTTGCGTTAGAGTTGCGTGCCACACGTTGTGCGTGCGCCTCATCGCCATGCACCATCCAAGACCGCAATTTAGGGCTCCGCGCACGCGCAGTGTGGAAAACGCAAAGCTAACGCAAACACACAGGGCTTGAGTTCGCAGGTATACGCAATATTAAAACTCACTACTCTTTCACCGGCTTCCAACGCCAACGAAACGTGCTGTAGTGAGCAGACGTGCAAGCAGGTAGGCGTTCCTCTGAACTGGAAAGGTTAAGATCAGCAAAACGACGGCCAGCAAATACAAAAGTAAATAAGTGTTATGAAAAAACTTATAATTAAAAAAAGTTTTTATCTTTTTTTTTTTTTTTTCGGGCATTTGGTTTGGAAGTATGTTGGCGGCGACTCTGGACGTTTCGCCGATTGTTAAAAGTCTCGACTTTGATAGCACAATACACTTTATCCCCAATTAATGTAATTTTACATGGATTTCTCACATTCGCTAAAATGTTTTCATTGATGTCAGACTATTTTCTTTATTTTATTGGTAATTAAAATGCAGCAATTGAAACCAGTGATGATAATTAGCGCAGCTTTCATTGTCATATTTCTTCGTGCGTTTAAAATTAGATCGTAAGCAACAAATTATATTAGAGCTTGAAGAATTACTTATTCAAATATTTGGATTTTAATATTATTGTTATTAATACAAATCGTGGCAATGTATGCCTCCAAGTAATGCCAAGATCACGAGAATACTCTATTTAACCATAATAGTCTTTCCAGAAAGGTATAATTCTGTTTTCTTTTTAGCATATGAAAAACTCTGACATAGTTATCAAGATCGACAAACAGTCAAACACTGGATGTAACATGAAGTCCTACGCGTCACACGGTGCTATAAAAACACACACACACTTCAGCTTTCTGACTCGGATTCCGTCTTGGGTTGTTGCAGTGAGAGCAGCGTTTATTAGTTTATGCGTTTCGTGGACATATTGTAAAAATTGGAATTATTCTCTTATTCTTATGCTGGGATAATTGTCATTATTTACCATGATAATTATCTGAGCGAGAAAAAGGCAGCGAGAACGCACAGATATCAGCACTGATTTTGTGAACAACTACAAATAGCAGCCTGGATCGAACAGTACGTCACAAAATAGAGTTTACGCGAACAACTTTTCCAAGTAAATAATTACAAAGTAAGACACATGTTGAGTCATGAAAGAATTCGAAATTAAGACCCATATCGAGAAATTAAATTCAAAATAGAGATAAGTTTCGGTTTCGCTCCAGAATTAAAACGCGCATCCTTCCGTAATTAATACGCTAAACACCGTTCTTGTTTTCAGGTTAAAGAGGTGACCTGCGCTCATTAAACATTAGCTTCCTCGTATTGCCAGAAATAATTTATGCCGCTCAGTGAAGCCAGCACACTGGACAGACTCAACAGCGGCACGCATCTCTGACCCTCACTAAACTCGCCATCTTGGAAAATGAGCGGCGCCACCTATAGTTAGTTGGAGTCGCGAATATACGTGACTCTCTAGCAAAATATTAATTAAGCAGTCTTCTGACACCATATTGAATCGCCTGGCAAAAAATAAAAAAATAAAAAAAATTTGAGGGTTTCAGTGTTCCTATAGGGGCGTCACCGGAACATCTTGGCGCTAAGTGTCCACAAAAAATGGCAGCTTTTACGAATATCAACGACGCTGCTGTGCCACAAGGAGAGAAATTATCGCGCTGACATTCTTCGATAATGATGAAGATGTTGATAATGCAATTAATTTACGGGTGCAAGCGAGCTTTACAAGAGTAGCGATAATAATCTCTGCAGTAGGGGAGCAACTGTATTTGGAGATTTGTGTTTGTCCCTTGTCCCCCTTGTTCCCCTTCCCCAGGGATTATTATTATCGTTATGGAAATGCTTTTCTTCACACGAAAAATGGATACTATCTTGTTCTCTTGACTAGCGTCATCCGAGCCCGAGGGAGATAAAAGAGGAGGGGAAGGTAAATGGGGCGGGGAAGGAAGGAGTGAAAAGATGGGTGTTTGGATATCGTGAGTTAGTTTGGCCTCTCACACGTGAGTAACATGCAATGAGGCTTACCCCGCACGACTAACGCGCGGCATCTGTGTACAGAATGAGATTTAGGAGATCCTCCTCCAAGGAAGCCAAGTCGTGACGCTGTACACAGTAGTTGCGCGTGAGGCGCAGGGAGTTAGCACCATTGCAATTTATTCACTTGCAGAAAACCGAACAATGAGCCAGCTGACGTCCCTGGCTCCCATCCCGAAGACGGCAGAACACTTGGCCACCCGCGGTGTATTAAATTTTAATATAAATTAACACGACAAACAAGTCCGCGTCTTTACCGCCTTCAAGAAGACGATACGGAATGTGAACGATTGACCAGTCGCATTTGCATCGTTCACCAAATCAAGGCACTCGCTAAGACCCTACAAGCCCATGCAAATCTGGTTCAGGGGATTCTGAACCGAAATTTTGATTTCGCAAAATAAATCCGCAGAAGCGTTGACCGGAACGCTACGAACTCCAAAACATCACTCTTGCATCGATATCTCAAACGAATGGCCGTACCTTTGGAAAAGAAGGGCGCGATCAAGCGAGGTCTATGACGTTATTGTCCTCCTGGAGAATTCGAGAATGAGGGGGAGCGACCTCACTTCTCTCCTCGCTTCGGTTCACCATCTTGACGCGACGCGGCAAGGAAGAGAGGGAATGAGAATCGTGACGTGCCTTGACTCTTCGGCCTCGTCGGTCGTGCTCAGTAGAGCACTTCTTTTCCAAAAATATGTCGATCAGTTAGAGATATCGCTGTATGAGTGATGTTTTGGGGTTTTGCAGCGTCCCGCCTAACGGTCCAGCCTTATTTTGTGAGCTCGAAACTTCGGTTCAGTATACCTTTAAACTCACATGGTTCCTCAGCCATATCGATATTTAGAAGTACGGAAAGGCTGACGCGGCCGCGAGGGATTTGCCATAAGCAGGACACCATCTCAAGGCCCCATTCATTGTTCGGTCCCATCTAACAATGGGCTTTTTTAGGTGTTTCCACAGCCCATGTGCACCAGCAGCAAACGGGAGTCCGCCATTTTGGTGACGTGGTGCGTCAGTCTCGTGACAGCGGGAAGCAGCGGTGGTCGCGCGTTTTGAAGTTCTCCGACATGCCCCAACGCTTTTCCGTCGTCGGCTCTGACAAAGGCTGCAAGCGCTGTTGCGGCTTAAGTTTCTTCTTATATCCCTTCTAGCCGGTACCCGAGACGAAGCGGGTGCTGTGGATTCGGACGATCCGGTGAAACAACATGGACGGCTCGTAAAGGCAGCCTTCGAAGCACTTCCGCCTTTGGGGGAACATAAATTCCGATGCTCGCTGTGAAATCGGCGGCTGCATGTAGAAACTTCCAATATTCATCGAATATGCACTTTAGTAGTAAGTTCGACCTTGCGAAATTTCAATGTGTAGCTCCCCTCCAATAATAAGCAAGCCCAAGAAACTTGCCATGAACAACGGCGTTCGCACGGACAACGCCGTTGACCCGGGTAAGTTTGTTGGTCTAATTTTTCACAGAAACTATGCTACGTCTTGAAATTTCACAAGCTAAACTCCACCACAAAAATGCATGTTTGCTTAAAATTTGAGATTGTCATGTGGGATCACCGCTTTTTTTTGGACGATTTCAAGGTTAGCCTTGACATTTATGAGAGCACTTCATGTCAATGAAAATTTACAAGCAGCTTCAACAAAAAACCGCCAATTAAAAAACAACTTGCCTTAACTGTAATTTGCTCTCGAGTATCTCCCAACTTTACTGGCGATACCGCATATAACATTAAGTCTAGTTTAATGACACATTTTGTTTTTTCTAATTCATCGAAGAAAGCTTCAATCGTGCCGTCGGTCATGACGGGCTCCATGACGAAGTCGTCCATAGTCAACGCATTCGATGAAAACAAATGTAATCATCGATCGCGTAGGATAGATGAAAAACAAAGACCAAATGCCTTTGTCGACCGCGTTCAGACAGCCAATATAGCTTGGAGTGGGCATACCCGGAAGCAAGGTAGGCCGCCAAAAACGTTTCTCCTGCTTCCCGATAGATGGCGCCCAACATTTGGGAAAAGGGCCCATTCTATCACACCGGACCCGGAAGAGATCTAACAAGAAGGTAATAAGGCTCGAAAGGCTCGCCCTCCCCGCTGGGAACTCTAAATGGCAATGGGTCTGTCAAGGCAGGTTACAAAAAAAAGTCAGCCTTCGGTTTCGGTAACTCAGCTCCACAAACCTACCTTCTCAGGGGACATGTGTTTTAATTCACTGTGTACACAATGTCGAGTGCCGGCCACATGCACCCACTTGATCTGGAACTGCTAAAAAAAATTATTCTTATTAGAGATGTCCACCCTTTTACCGTGCCTCCAGATTACCGTCCTCGAAGTTACACCGATTGGACGAGCCCCCACCCCAATACACCTGCCGACCACCGCAAACATGTCCTCGACTTTCTGCCTTCTTACGTGCGAAAGGCTAATCTAACTCACTGGATTTAGTCATCAATTCTTTGACCTATTTCATTTCCCTCCTCCTTCCCCTTTTCCTCCTCCGGCTCGGATGACTTTAGTCTAGACAACTGCAGGGCTATGTTCGACAAATGTTTCGTCTCCCCTAAAAAGAAACGGAGGTGATGGAAGGGACGATATCGCGTCTGATTGGCCAGGGGCTCAAATAGCGAAAAAGGGAACTTTCGTCATTTGAGCCTCTAACCAATCAGACGCGATATCGTCACTTCCGTCACTTCTGTTTCTTTTTAGGAGAAAAGAAACATTAGTCGCACATAGCCCCCCTGGTGTGTATCCATTTTTCATGTAAATAAAAAACGTTTTCATCATTCCCCAATAGTCCACAGGGGATGTCAAATGCAGAATTTCGTTTAATGTGTCACTTTAGGTTTGTTCGGATTCGGAAAGGATGCGGATTCCATAGGCGATTCCTTCCTCTTCACCACGGAAGTTTTGTGAAAGCACTGCCTCATTTCCGTGTTGAAAGCCTCGGTATCCATGACAAGAAATACTGAAGTGTGGGCATGCATGAATCGGCTTGCTTGTCAGGCGTCTCTTCAGCTAGCTAAGTGCAACTGGGCAATGCTGTCAGCAAGTAAACATAGGCACCTTCTTCATGAACTTGTGCAATGGGCTGGCAAGAGCTGCGAAGTTTTTGATGCTTGATGAACATCCACCCGATGGTACAGAGCGGGGCAATGAAAGAAACTGCAGGAGATCTTGTTGGCACAGTCCAATTTAGGATGTTATTAGTTTCAGTTTCGTTGATTGCGATTCCTCTATATCAAATATTCCGTGGCCGAGAAACAGCACTCAAGAATAAATATGGCATTTTTTTAACTTAGGTAGAAAAGATACACTGCCCAACCGGTAAAACAAATTGACGTAAATTACCAAAATGTTTGTTAAATGTTTAACTGAAAACAGTGACGTCGTCGAAATAACGAAGACGAAATGGGCAATGTCCCAGTGTTTTCTGCATCACTCGCTGGAAGGATGGTAGACCATTGCAGAGCCCGAAAGGAGGTGTACGGACGATAGTTCTTTTGGTTTACTTGACTGGGAATGGTTGTCGAGTCCACTCCTCACTTTACAATGGAGGGGGGGGGGGGGGGGGGGTTAGGCCATCAAAGGAGTGCTGACAGAGAGAAAGAGAGGACTCATAAAAGTGGTGTGATCCTCTGTTGTTTTTTGAGGCCGATGGCTACCGCTTCTCTCGCTCTCTATGCCCTCCCCATCCCTGGCCTCCACGAATACTGGTATGAAAGTGAAAACCGATGAACGATCGATAACCCGCAACCGCCATTTTTTCTCTCACTGGTTGATGTTTTCGGTCATGAAGTGTCCGTTGTCTCCATGGCCATCTCTTCATGAGATGTTCGAAATTCAGGGCATTAGGGAGAATGGAAATCTAGAGTTTCAGTGCTTGCTTTGCTTGCCAAACACACACACACACGCACACACAAACAGACACACACACACACACACGCACACACACATACACTGTCATTAGCATGAACTACAAACTTTAATCTACGGGAACACATCAAGGTAAGATGGGACAACTGCGTTCTGCTTTGGCTATACATTGTAACGTTAGAACCAAGTTTTTCTTTTCTTGTGAATAACGGGCGGAACACCCGAGTCTAAAAGGAGCTTTCGTAGATCGTTTTTTTAGCTCTGAATCTCGTAGCGGAGGCAGACGCTGCTACTGAGCATGCGCACCGCTAGCCTTGTACGCACAATTCCAGGGATCGTTTCCGGAGGCCGTAAGCTAGGGTGATGGCGGGTGCGGTGACAGCTTTCGGTGCCTTGTCAGCTTACAGGGGAACGGAGTACAGCTACACTCTTTGTCGTGAATACAATATTTTATTTTTATAATGACTACTGTAATACGGATGTATGAGAAATGAAAATCAGTGTTGCAGAACATTTTTGAAAATATCACATCTGTTTCTATTGTTTCCTGGAAAAAGTAACGTGAAAGTAATTTGCAACGTAACGAGTAAAGTAATCCGTTACTTCAAAGAGAAAGTTATATGTAACAGTAATTCATTACATTTGAGGCTCGGTAATTTGTAATTGTAATCAATTACATTCTTCAAGTAAGGAGCTCAAGTCTGGAGATAACTTTCCATCTTATTTGATCGTTTACATAGTTTTACTTCTAGCACTTGCCATTTCCACCAGATATAATGTCGCATATATCTGTCAAGTCACGACATGTTAAAAGAATACAATATATAACCTAGTTTGGCACACTTTGGCTTAAGTTGCATTTTGCGTCAAAAAACATTCAATTATAATACAATCAGTCAGCTTCCCCAGCACGGACCTGGCCCGCCACCGTCGCTTTCCATGGGCACGATCCGCTTTCTCGCAGATCGAATCTTACGGCTCCATGTTCAGAGCAGACTTCGTATTCACACAGGTCGCATTTCGTGCGAGACGAAAAGAGTGTTGTTGGAAGCGCAATATATCAAACCGGGTGCAGGAAGGCATTCCAACTATTTTCACGCGAGGCCTTGTTTATATTGAATGGCAGAGAAATTGGGAAACTGTGATGTACACCTGGGTCGGTCCAGGGGTAATTGGACGAGGGGAGTTTCTAATATACCCGTGCGCAGCCGGATTTGTTGACAAAAAGCAATCTATACTAGAACACGTTCATGGGACTCAGAGCTTCTTCCGCTCAAAGTCCGCGCTGCATGCCACCTACAAGGGATTCTCCTGATCAGATTTTTTTTATATTTCCACATTAGAAGCAAATGTATTCCAGGCCCCCCCTCAGCGTCCTTCCACTCTAGTTTTTATTTTTTTTTTTTTTTTCCGAATGCCTCAGGTCAGCCATCCGCAATGTAAAGCAAAAAACGTTTTGCATTTCCCCCCTTCCAGTGCCCGTACAAACCCACTCGCACCTTGAATGGCACCAGTGGCAGTCGTCCGCAAATTTCGCAAGGTGGCTTGGTGTTTTAAAAGGCCCCCTAACCCGTCACATGCCAACTTGCCGTTCCCTGTTGCCGAAAAGATCCACTTCGTCGTCTGGAGCTCACTGCGCTGCCATTCATGAAGTTGGTACCGGTTCTTAAAATGGGAGGCGACTCCATCGATAACGTAAGTGAGGCGAGAGTCGATTGGTGTGGTTTCCTCGAAATGTGTCTTAAATTTTGACAACGCCAAGCATGCATGCGCCGAAGCATGACTTCGATCTTCGCGAACGGCGGCATAGCTCCGCGTCTACTTCCTTGACGTTACAACGCACCTAAAGATGCTGATTTGATTCTTCTGCCAGTGGTGCGCCTGTACCTCGTCCGTTAGCACCACGGTTCGGGTTAATTCTCGGCAAAGTCAAAGTGGAAAACTATGGCACCCCTTTCACAAAACTGCTTCTAGTCATGTGTCGCTTTTGCTTGCACGCGTCGTTGGTAGTTTGGGGCGGAGGGGGGATCCACTTTATCAGTCTTTTGAAGCTCATTGATAACCTCTGCGGCCATCAGTGCCTTCTTAATTAACTCCCCCGGTACCCATGTAGCGAAGAATACCTCTTCATCATGTCCAATATCGAATTTTTCTAATGACAATTCTTCCGCTCTTGTGCACTGGTCGCACTTGCAAAGGAACCGAGAGGAAGTAGACTGCGGACATACAGAGAGAGCCTGCACATCTTTCGCAGAAAGTGAATTCCCTGTCGTATTTTTCAGCCCTACAAGTTATACCTGGGCGTTGGCGCAGTAGGTACAAACACACACCTCCAGGTGTGGCAAGCACTTGCCCCACTGAGGTCGCTAATACATGAAATTTGTGAGGCCAATCGCAGAGCTGGGGTGGGCAAGTTTTTAAACGCTGTATGCTTCGTGCCGGGACCGGGTCATGAAGCGTTTTGGAACCCATTGGATCTCTCCCTCCATTTTCACTCGCACAACTTCTTTCTTGTTGTGGCTTTGTCTTGAGCAATCCAGCTCGTCCGTTTCGTCGTATGCAACCACTACATTAACATCCTCTTTACCAACCTTCCACCTACCGTAGGGCTCCAGTGTGGAATTAGGAAAAGGACTCGTTGTTTTTTTAGTATAAGGCCTCATTCACACATCCGGCGCCTCTCCCATCCCGGCACCGTCACGGGAGCACGCCGGGGCGGGGACGCGACGACAGGGTGTCCGAACAGGCCGCGCAAGCAAAGTGACGGAGGCCGCGACGGCAGGATTGGATTGAACCGAATAGCTTATTTTTTCAACATAAATTACAAAATAAAGAGATAATTGTGCCTGAACATTAGTGCGCACGTTTCTTTTTTTGTTTTCTTTTTTCTTTTTTGTAAATTAAGAATTTGCGTCTGCTATTAGCACTTCCTACCAAAAAGGAACAAAAAAAGAAAAAAAGGAAACAACACAACAAGCGTTGGCTCACTGTTGGAAACCAAACAATGAAAAATCTTCCAGACTTAGCGAAACTTTTCTATTTTGTGATTGGTCGGTTTTTGATGGTGGCGGGACTCCGTCATCAGCCGGGACGCCGGGACTCCGGTGCCGTAGAGTAGAGTACGTCGCCGTAGAGTACGTCGCCCGGCACCCGGCGCGCCACAGGTTTCCGGCGAAAACCGGGCTGAAAAGTTTCTCCCCTGACGGGAACGCCCCTCGCGATAGTGACGGGATGGGAGAAACGCCGGCTGTGTGAATGAGGCGAGAGAGCTGGGGCCATCGGCTTGTGCTGTTTCGCGGCCTCCGCTAATTGGGAACCGCGGGAGAGGTCCCCTCTCGTGGAGGGTGCGGCGGAATGTTTTTTCCCCAACTCGGGCGATTTCATCTTTTTTTTTTTTTCTTGTTGTTGTTTTGACGAGGAAAGAAATGAGAAAGTGAGGACCTCGGCTTGGTTTCGATCCAAGTCAAGTCAGTGTATGCCGAAATTGTACCGGTGGACGCGACGGGAAAGTTGGGAGCGACAGCGGGTGCAGCGGAAGGCGGAACGCGCGAAGAGCTCGGAGCGGCTCTGCAAAGCCCCAATTGTGTGTGCTCGTGGATGAGTGTGGTGCCGAGGAGCATCGCACAGAGCATGCAAGCACACACCACGGCCACTCGATCCCCCCTGTTGGTGCGGCCTGCCGATGTCTTTCCGAAAACAAAAGAGCGCGCGTGAGAGGAGAACTTCTCCCATTTTCCGTGGGGGCGCTGCACATCGGTGAGTGGTCTTGTGAGCTGAAAGCTATACTGTTTCACCTTATGTTGTACCGCAGGAAAGGCTGTAAGCGCGAGCTACTTGCTCTGGGGCAGATCTCGGCGGCACAAGCTCTCGTGCAGTAAGGGCAGCTGTCAACGCTATGAGCTCGCGCTTCCAGCTGAGTCCTCCTTGACCAAGGAGGACTCAGCTATCCACGACCTGAAGCTGTCTGGCTGTGCAAGCTCGTCTGCGCCTTTGTCGAGAGGGCTCTACAGTCGGCAGAGATTCGTGGTTGTGGAAGGATTTGCAAGGTCCTCTTGAGCGCTGTGGTTCCACACCTTATGGACTCCCCGCTGATGTGGTGTGTTAACTTAGGAAAAAACACATAATATATAGGCTGTTAAAAATGCCTATTCATCCCATCAATCCAGAAGACCTCTTGATAAAATCAAACTCTTTCCCTGAGAGGGCAAGGGAAGGCTCGCTAACGCATTCATCTCCCTTTGCTCTAATCTTAAACGCCTCGTGCACTTCTCGGCATATTTTATCTTTGTATTTCGCCAGAACCTTCCCATCATGCAGAACTGGTGAGCACGGGCAGCGACTACAATGAACAGCTAGGTTACCAGACGGGCTTGCTCTCATAGCTGACGCATGTTCCCGTGCACGATCATTGACACATCTGCCAGTCTGGCCGATGTACACGGAGCCGCAAGTCAGCGGAATTTCGTAAACCACTCCGACGGCACACTCAGCATATTTGGTTTTGTGTTTTGTGCCGCACTGCCCCATGATTGATGGGATGAATAGGCATTTTTAACGGCCTATATATTATGTGTTTTTTCCTAAATAAACTTTAGTTGCGAGTGCGCCTCGTCCTGTTTACTCTCGTCTTTGTCCTGTCGTTTTTTGGCGCTGTAAATACTGATCATGAACCAACTAGCCCAAATTTCTACTTTGGTGTGTTAACTGCCGAGACCCCTACCCCAGCGAAGAGCTCTGCGAGCTCTTTCTCAGAAATCTCCTCAGACATTTTTGGCAAACTGGGCTGGTGACCTAAACAGCCCACTAGAGAATATATTGAGGCTTTCGCGAAAGCCTTTTCCCCGAAAGGTACTCCGCTTGTGAACTAAATGCCTCCCTTGGTCTGTTTTTTGTGAACAATGAAGCTTATAATGCAGAAGTTTTGCACGCGGGATCCAATTTTATAGACGCTTTGCAGCAGCTGTGGATGGACGCCGCCATAACTGACCTTCATTTTTTGTTCCCTCTTATTTCGTTTATTCCACTTCATCATTACCATAGCAGGCCAGGTTATTGCCATATTAGATTCAACTGTGTCCTTTTCTAAAGCATCGGCCTTTGTAGAGGATCGTCAACTACCGTTTCAGTTGCTCGGCATCTCGGTAAGACAAGAGAAGGTCAGCAATGGCGGCTGTAATTTGGCGCGTGTGTAAAGCGTCTATATTGTCCTTCACAGATGAATAAATGGCACAGCTCGCGCGTGCTCGAGCGTCAGTTAAAACCGGAAATCACACGGCCTAGCTATATCCAACTATGATTCCTATATTAGAGTGGTAATAGAAACGGGGCAACACTTACGGGAAGAAGAAAACGACAATTCGCTCATACTGCCATCAGAATGCAGCTTTAACGCGCAGCTTGCAGCTGAGTGAGCTTTTCGCAGAAAGAATCATGTGCTTTTATTCTACACAGATTTGTCACATCATTCATGTAATCTGGCACTCGTTTCAAATGAGACTTGCGGCTTCACGAAAAAAAAAATGTAAATAGCCACACTGGGCCGGGCCGGGCGTACTGCTCCTCTCTCATTATATTTCGTCTTACCTTAGCATGGACTAACCGCGAACGCTGTGCTAGCGCGAGCGGCTAGACTTTACTGCCTTGACTGGAGCACTCGCTGCACGAGCACTCATGCAGCCGCCGAGGCTTCCTTCGAAGCAACTATCTCGCACTTTTAGCACGCGCGGCTAACAAGTACATACTAACGTGAAACAACTCGATATGCTCCCCCGAAAGGAACTCTATCTTTCACCGTCTTTCACCGATAACGAGCGCCACGGCTGGCGCTGCGGGGTAAAGTAGAACTATCGCTCTCACCGGCGGAGTGAGGTATACGGCAGGCCGCTCCCAAGGGGAGTCCTAATCGAGTGGCCGTGCACACACAAACTTCCCCGTTTCAACCAGCGTCGCCACGGGCCCGCGTCACTCACACCCGCAACATGTCTGACTGAATTTCGCTCAGCTGCGATGTATCCTTCCATGACTATCGCGGCGATGAGAGGCGCCGATTCAGAAAATACGTCGGTGACATCAGCGCCATTAGCGCTGTAAAACCTACCGACACACCCCAGCTCGCCGCCGCTAACACTTCCATTCTCCTACTGCTGAGGGAACTTCCGGTTCATGTGCCAGAGTACGTCATGCCCGTGAAAATTAAGCCGCAGCTTGTTTGGCGATCAGTTGGAGTGAAAGAAAAAGTCGATATTTTTGTGGGCGCCGCCTTCTTTGTGCTTAGTACAAAGCAGATGCGATTGCCCATCGTCATGATTCAAAAGTGCCTTAGTACCGGCGTTGGGAACCTCATGTAATATATTCCTTTGCTTTGTCGCGAACTGTTTAAACATTTGTGGAGGACGGCAAAGCGTTTTTTGTTATTTCAGATACAGCTTCAGATATCTGACAACCATGAATTTAAGCACCAATATTCGTAAATGTCACTACCTTGAAGCTTAGCTTATTTATACCCGATTCACACGGCAACGTATCGGTACCTTTAGTACAGGTACCTGTAGTAAAGGGAGTTGGAGATTGTAATCACCCGGAGCGCTGCAGAAAAATTGGGCGGGTAACAATATGGCGGCTTATGGCGGTGATTCGAAACAGGTATAATGATAATGACGGCATACGTGACTTCTACCGCCCAATGATACCGCAGGAAATCAAGACAAACACGGCTAGAGTGAAGCTCGTTTGGGCAAAGGGTTAAAAAATAGGAATGCTGTACAAATATAGTTGTGCGTATGTTTATACAGCCTAGAACGCAGTCTGCCTCAACGGGCGGCGAATCTCCAAGCTGCAGATTATGATTTTAGCGAGTGCAGTGCATACTGCGTCATGCGACGTGCATCACGCAGCAGTGATACATGACCGCACGCCGGTACGATGCTCATCCAGATCGAAACGGGCAGGGGTGGGGATCGAGCCCAGGATTACTGGGTTCTGCAGCGCGAGCTTTCGCTCCACGTGGTCCGAGCTCGTGTGGGCTAGACCACTCGGCCACCGATCCCCCGAAAGGAATTCCGTAGACTGACACAGTATTCAGTGACATTAGTCCATACCAAGACTATTGAATTTACGCCGAGTAATATGTATTGGAACAACAATCACTAATAACCGATTTCATAGACGTGACTTGACTGTAACCAAACTTCCCTCCAATGTGAGACAGACCATAGCCTCCTCTATGCTCACAGTATAGAGGATGCTATGGAATATACAGGAGGCTATGTCAGCGTAGAGGAACCTATGGACAGACACTCATTTTTGCAATGTTGCTTCTTTTATAATTTAGATCAGTCACTATATACAAAATAAAATATTTAATAAAATATCACAGGCACGCGATAACTCGCATTTGGAACTCCTTGGAGCCTCGTCAATTATCTCAGTGGCCGGTACCCTTGGCATCGGTAAGGTTGCTTACCTTTCGATTCGCACGCCATAACTTTGCACATCGATTCATCGAGGGGTGAAGGAGCGTCCGGTTTGAGCGGCACCTCAGAACTCCAACATTGAGGCTTCAAGGAGGTGCACTTGACACTTCATTGCCTCCGTGTTACGCTAATGTTACATCAGTAAACTTGTCAAGGAAAACCCTTTCGCAACCTTTGCGAATTGAACGGTTCTCGATAATTTAGGGCACGAGAACATTCCTTACATGTACAAACTGCCCCCCAAAAAGTTATATCTTTACTCCACCGCAAAAGTGCATTACAGATTACTGAACGCTCATTTTCAGCCGAAAGGTAGCCCTAAAGGGCCGAATCAGATGCCGAAGTTTCAGCGAGAACCGATATCTTATTCAGACGTTATAAGTGATTCATTTTAAATTTAATTCGGAAAGATGGGGCCTATTTTCGCCTGTTTTCGTTTTATGGTGGAGTGGGCGCTGCTAAGGTGGTGGTGTTTTTTTTATTGCTCGGTGTATGAAAGATACACCAAGGTGATGTGGCGCTTTTCTTATTGCTCGCCAGAGGACACCATTATTTATTGAGCGCTTATATAAGGAGTGGAGCGTGGAAATAAAAGGGGATTTTTTGATTGTGGTCACGAGATGGGCTGTTGTCACTTGGCCGTCGTCTATTCGAAACGTTCCGAACTATAAAAGTATACATTTATCGAAGAGCCTAATGTGCCCACGTTTTCCCATGGAAAATTTCCTGAAATCATTTCTAACTCTTGAAAAAATATCGGCTTGTAGTGACACCTCGGTATCTGGTTCGGACCTCTAGGGCTACATTTCGCCGGAGGATAGCGCTCGGCGGTGCAAATTTCCTTTTGAAATAAAAAATAAAAAAAATTCTGTAAATTGTGTTGGGGACACCATGTGTACAGATAATGACAGCTTAAGATCATGCTTCTGGATTCGTGATTAATTCTTTTCGGCGCTTGTGGCGGCACTTTCATCCCCGGCACGAGGCGCCGCTGAAACTCGGCCCTCCGAGAGGTGCGTGCTGGAATGTTTCCAGATGGAGTGGTTGTAAGTATAGAGCAGGTCCTGATGGTACACCACAGCGGTATTCATATGGGTATTCAGTGAACGCCATATTTGAGTGCGCTGTTCACTGCAAATGCTTAGGACTAGCTCACGTATATAGGCTGCTAAGACCGGCAATCGTGTTGGTGCGACAGGCACGTTGCACAAAAATTGTGGAAGTTCGCCTTCACCGCACGAGCTCAACAGCCGCGGAATGAGTTAACGCAACAGGAATGAAAAGGGTAGCCCGGACATTGCTTTGGTAGCCCGGATTGTACGGTGAGGTTGAACGACTGGCTCGTGTTTGTTACAACTGTACACAGGCCGCCCCTATACCACCAGCAAGCACACCTGTTAACTGGCCAAAAACTTGAAATAAATGGACACGGTTGCATGTTGATCTTGGCGGGCCAATTGAAGACAAAATGCTTCTAGTGGTGGTAGATTCAAACAGCAAGTAAATCGACGTATATGTAATGCTCTCTGCCACCACTGAAGCCACCATAAGGAAGCTCGGAGAAATGTTCAGCAGATTCGGCTCCCCACGTGCGATTGTATCCGACAACGGGAAGCAGTTTGGCGATTTCCTGGAAAAAAAATCGTGTGGAGCATTTACGAACCGCTCTGTATCCCTATTGGAAAACCTCAGTATGAACAGCGTATTATGGATATTGGCAAACAATATCTTTTTATTGTATTACAATACGATATGAACAGTGTTTTGGAAAACATTACATTTATTGTATTGTATTACAATAAGGGTTTGTTATGGGATTCCAATATCCATAATGCGCTGAAAACATTGAATCCAATACCGTATAAACCCTTATTGGATCCCCATGTGTCTATGGGGATCCAATAAGGGTTTACGATTCCAGTGTACTTAGCGTATTATGGATATTGGAATCCAATATATTATATCGGCTACCAATAAAACTATATACGAGTTGGAATATCACGTTCAGCACGACATTTCTTTGCAATGCAGTCGCTTGTGTGTATTTCTGAGTGATAAAATAAAAAGTGTTGCTGTTGTCAAATTATGAATAAAAAAGTAAGACATTGGGCTTATCCATACCAGATATATTTAACATATTCCTGAACTGGAGGATCTGGCATTTACTGCAAAAGAGAGTTAATTGTTTAGAGCCCTCATTCAAAAACTTGCTGTTTGAAAACAGAATGTGAAATCCTCACAATTTAATGAAAACAGCACCTGCTAGATGTAGCCATATAGAAACTGAAAATAAAAATTTGTAATTAGTTCGCAACAAGTAGCAATCCTTGACTAAACCGGATAGATTCAAAATTATGTCTGCGTTTGATTGCGGAAAAATAAGCTTCCATTCCACTGCCACGGATCATTCTGAGCTCGGTCAATTAAATATACCTATCGGCTCGTCTGGCTTCACAGTTCCTGCTTTGCACCTAACTAAAGGATCTGGAATGCTCACCTTTGAGGAAAAACTGGTGCTTGCTTGCTTGTAGGCCGTGGAAACTGGAAGAGAGATTTGTGATTAGTTGCGTTCAAGTAGCAATTACATTGAGTAGCCACGTAAAGTACACTAAGTCGGAAAGATTAAAAAAATTACATGCGCGGGACATAGATAACCTCTTGCGACGTAACTAAGCATACGTCAATGTCGCTCGCGTGTATTACAGAAAAATAGCTTCAATGCAGGAGCCCCCACTTGTTCTGAGCTCCGTCAATTAAAAATGCTGTACCGGTCGTCTGGCTTCAGTATTCCTGCTTCGGGAATCTGGAGCAAACTGGGACCTGTTGGCTCTTAGGCCTTGGAAACTGCCAGAAAGATTTGCGATTAGTTGGGTCCAAGTACCAATTTCTTTGACCAGCCACCTACAGCACACTAAGCTGGATAAAATCAAAATTATATGTGCGTGACATGATATGCCTCTTGTGACAAATCTGGGCACATGTTTTGTCGCCTACAGCAACACTGAAGCCAGACAGACAAGCGATACGGCATATTTAATTGACGGAGCTCAGAACGACTGGGGACGCTTTCACTGAAGCTTGTTTTGCTGCAATACACTCGTGTACTGCAGCAAAACAAGCTTCAGTGAAAGCGTTCCCAGTCGTTCTGTCAATCAAATATGCCGTACCTTTGTTTGGCTTCAGTATTGGTGCTTCAGAGCAAACTAGAAAATCTGGAATCCTCACCTTTGAACGAGAGCGAACTGGCGCCTGCTGGCTTGTGGGCCGTGGAAACTGCAAGAGAGATTTGCGATTAGTTACATACAAGTAGAGAGAGAGAGAGAGAATAAACTAACAATTTTTTTTTGAGTAGCTGCCTACAGCACATTCAAAATTACATGCACGGGACATAGATGCCTCATGCGACAGAACCCCCTTCATCCTTGTTTTTCATTAGCTCTGCTCACCTTCACCACCCACCTCCAATTTCTGCGCTACTTCTTTAATCTCGATTCCCTTGTTGCCAAAGGCCATGCCATGGCTTGTGCCAGTCACGGGTCTGTCAGCTCTGCAACCGGCGCCATTGTGGCAAAGACGACACAGCACCTGGCGCTTAATGTGCTTTTTTAATATTTTGAGCATGGGGTGTCACGTGACTTCGGGGAGGGGGGTCACGTGACCTCGGGGGGTCACGTGACCTCAGAGGGGTCACGTGACCTCAGAGGGGTCACGTGACCTGGGGGTCACGTAGGGGTCTCCTTGGGGTCACGTGACCTTGAGATGACCTTGGGAGGGGTCACGTGACCTTGGGGGTCACGTGACCTTGGGGAGGAGACCACGTGACCTCGGGGGTCACGTGACCTCAGAGGGGTCACGTGACTTGGGGGTCACGTGACCTTCAAAGGGTCACGGGGGGTCTTGGGGTCACGTGACCTTGAGATGACCTTGGGAGGGGTCACGTGACCTCGAGGGGTCACGTGACCTTGGGAGTCACGTGGGGTCACGTGACCTTGAGATGACCTTGGGAGGGGTCACGTGACCTGGAGGGGTCACGTGACCTTGGGGGTCACGTGACCTTGGGATGACCTTGGTTACGCCGACGGCGACGCCGACGGCGACGCCGACGGCGACGGCGACGGCGACGGCGACGCCGCTCTAGCCGGGAACGGGCCCCTAAGAGCTGCGCTCTAAAAGGTGGATGGGTGTCTGGTATGCCCTTTGCTTATTTGCGGATCGTTTCGAATCAGAGGGTAGGCGCTTCTGCGATCTGAGCCCATGCCCGGTATTTAACAATAGTTGAAATTGAACTCTGCAGGAATCTTCAATCATAACAAACAGAATGTGCATGCCAAAAGGCATAGCAATTGAAACACTCGCCATCTATCTATTTTCGGTTCTTGTCCGCAAGAAGCTGTCGTATATGTAGCCTCCCTTGCTTAAGCCGCTCCTCCCTAGTGTCCCCGTTGGGTCTCGTCCTGATGAATCATCGGTGGAGACCTGAGGTGCGGTCAACATCAGATTAGACCTTTTGAGACAGAACCATATACTTTCTGGGAGAAAGTACACCCAAACAAATTTTAGGCATGTCATTTATAGGGAGTTTTAAAATGAAAGTCCTGATGTAAAATGAGACGTCAATACTGACGCACCCCTTTTGCGAACCTAAAATTTTGAAAACCTTGTCCCCCTCGCTAGGGGGACAAGGCACATGAATCCCGACATGTGGATGACATTTTTACCTTAAAATCCCGATTCAATGCCCATCCCCGAATATTCGACCACCACACTTTTAGAAAAAGATAACTTTTTAGAAAACACTGAGTCATCGACCACCCCTACAAAAGCCTGAACCAAGCCTACTCGTACTGTGGCTTGTTTGCTCCGTGCCACCCCCGAGTTAATTCGGGCTGACAATGTTTGTTTGTTTTTTTTTTCAAATGGAATCTACATTCTTAGTTTCGGTTTTACTTGTAGAGGTAGGTGGATACTTTTGTAAAGCTTCCTCCCTATGCGCTTCCGAGTCAACATTTTTGCAATGGCCAACCCCCGGGCTTTGATTTTTGCGCTCCTTGGCAAATGCTGAAACTCATATAGGAGTGATGTGATTGGCCTAAGCCATTTATGAGCAGAAAAAGTGGCCTTTGGAGCAGCCAAAACAGTGTTTTGGAGCAGCAAAAGTAGCTTTTAAAGCCAGATATTTTAATAAAAATAAAGATATTTGTTTTAAATGCTAGACACGCGAAGAGAATCTTTGCTGGACACGCGAAGAGAATCACGTTTCTTTTTGCTTTTCGAAACATTCTGCAAGGCTGGAGCAAGTTTTGCTTTAGCTTAGGGTAGTAATGAATGTCCAATTTCAATGCCTCCAAAGAGACATTGCGACATCCCACAAGTGTAAAGTGCTGTAGGCATTGCCAAGCAATTCCAAAAAACCGCTTGCCACCGTTTTACTGGTTGCCGAGGTGCCAGATTTTCGTCAAAAATAATTAAATGTAAAACAATGAATTGCAAGCGTCCCGGCTGGTGCCTCTGTCGTGCAATTATGTTCGCATCGTTGGTTCGCATGCACGTGAGGGCAACTCCGGCAGGCTTGCAGGTTCACGTGCTTCGTCTCGCGAGCGAAACGGCCGTTCGATCGAAAGCGAAACCACGCCTCTCCGCTCCGTCGCCAACTGGTTGCCAAAAGCCTATGCAAAATGTAACTGCCCAGCATGCGACAAAAAAAAAAAGAGTCCAGCGCCGCGTGCTTGCAAGGCCGGCAAGTGAGGTACGAGATAAACACAGAAAAAAAAACCTGCGCGCATTGATGCAAGACATCGCGAGCCAGGGTCGCTTTGTGCAACGACTGAACTCGAGACAAACAAGCGCGCTCTGCGGGTTCAGCGTGCGGACATTCCCTTCTTTGCTTTAGCTCACTTCAACTTTTCTTCACAACACATTTTTCACGTACCGGGGTCCCTCTCGAAAGAAAGCTCACCAAGAGAAACCTGGGTAATCAATACTTCGACACAGCAGTCTTTGAGCTAGAGAGGGATTTTTATAGCAGCGTATGTTTTAAACAAGAACATGAATGTTGATGAACATGCGGCGGTCCTTATGTTTCAGTTTAGGAAGCTCCATATCTCCAACGTCGTGTGGCCGTTGATTTCAGGAGCGAGAGCTTCAGCTCAAAAAGTAACTCCCGCCGCGCCGAAACATAGTTTCATTTCACAGCGTCACGTCATGGCTGGTACCCAGCAGGCTAGCGTCGCAGCACACACACACACGCCGGCATCTATCGTTAAAAAAAAAACGCGAGACGAGACTTACGCTTACGAGACGACGAGAGCGTGAAAGAAGACACGGAATGGCGGAAAAACCATGCAAAAAACCATGGACGATTGATGCAGGGTATTTTGTGTCGGGCGGCCGTTTGCGCCGCCTAGCTCATGCATGCTCAGTTACGGCACTTAGTTTAGTTTCGGTTTTGAAAGGCGACCAAAATTGGCCCTTTGGCGCAGGCTTGGCACAGATTACCCATATTTTGGCAAAATGTAGCAGGATGTAGCAGGGTTAGCCCCTTGGCGCAGTTTGGCGCAATTGGCGCAGCCATCACATCACTGATATAGGCGGGCAATAGCTCGCCTTGAAAATACTTGCTCTTGGTGGCCGAGAACTAACTCGTGTTCCTGATTGGCAGCCATTTGCTGCGAAGAATACCTGCACATATCCTAAAGAACCCACAATTATTCTAATACAGATGCTTTGGCCGGACAGAGACACAAAAGCCTGACACAAGACCACTATAAAGACAAGAAATAGAGTGTCTGTGAGGAATAAAACACACAACTCAGATAGGCATCAATCACTCACCTTGAAAACACTTGCGATGAGCGGCAAAGAGCAAACATCTGGCCTTGATTGGCTGGTGCTTGCTACCAAGACCTGCATGTATAAGGAAGAACCCGGTCTTAATTAAACTTCGGTGTTTTTGCAGAAGGGACACAACAAAATACTAATGTCAGGCCACTACACATAGGAAATGGCATCCAAGAGGAATGAAAAACTAAACGCAGTGTGTTAGTGTTGACTCTGTTTTTTTCCCGAGTCACTTGTTTTCTCGGGCGAGCCCCTGGGTTCGGTCCTTGGGCCACTTTTGTTTTTAATTTTATTAACGATTTAAAGGTACACCACCCCAATGTACAAAGCCGATTTTTTGCTGACGATTGTGTTTTATTTGCTAAGGTAAACAACCCGTCTGATCAGGAAGAATTAAATTATTGTCTATCTTTGGTTCATGCATGGTGCATAAAATGGAATATCGTTCTGAACTGTGGAAAGTGTGCTCAAATAGCCGTGACGCGGAAGAACAACCCTTTGTTTTTTACATGTTGTATCAAATGAGTACCACTCGATACTGTTAACCAATATCATTACCTCGGAGCTTTAATTACCTCTGATTTGTCATGGAGTGCACATATTGAGTTTATAGCTCGTAAAGCAACGCAAAAGCTCTGGTTTTTAAAACGAAATATTAACCTGTCTTCACCTGAAGCTAAACTGACTGCTTATAAAACCATGATAAGATCAATGCTAGAATATGCATGTATTGTATGGGACCCTCATAGAAAGCTGTCAATCGATATTTTAGAGACTGTGCAAAAAAACAAAAAGATTGCGGTTTGTGTACAACCGTTATGGTTTTATGTCATCCGTTTCAGATTTGTACCCAAGATCGGGATTGAGTGATTTAGCAACCCGGAGAAAAACAGAATGGCTGAAGTTTCTTTATAATATGATACAGGGTAATTTGCGACTGCGTCTCTGTGATTACACTTCATTTAACGAAACAGGGCCCACGAGAGGCAAACACCAATTAACACTTGTCGAACCATTGTGTCGAACCACTTTGTTCAAAGCATCCTTCCCTATTGAAAATTCCATCAAGGTACGTAATTTGACACACTGACTGCCAGTCAGCAGCCTTGGTGGAACGTGATGGACCATCAGACGTCATCTGATGGTCCATCAGACGTTGTCTGACTGCCACTGCCAAGGGAATTTCATCAACAAGGGCAGCATTTATATAAGAGTAAAGCTATACGCACTCATAAATATCGCCAAATGCCTCGATAAAACAAAATGTTCGAAAAAAAAAAAAAGCAGAACCACCGCGCATCGAACCCGCGACCACATGCATACGAATCGGACATCTTAACCCCTACGCTACGCCACCGTTTTTTTTTTTTTCTTTATTGCATGGAAGCACAGACGGGTGGGCACATGGGTCATAGTTGCAGTTATGAAACGAGAATGCACTGAGATTATACAAGCTTATTCAGATACATTTTCACCAACACTTTTACAATTTAGACAAATTTGCACAGCTCTTCGGGTGCGCAGGACTGAATCGGCTGTATCAGAAATCAGGAAACGAAAGGCACTTTTCGAGTCGCCAGTACCATCTTGGCTTTTCCCCGAGTTCATCAAGGACACTTATTACGTGATTGCATGTTTCGATAAAATTCGATTTGGTAGTCCTTGGTGGATCAGCGTTTCTGTCTATCATGCGAGTCTTCCAGAGACTATGCATACCAAGCAACATAAAAAAATTTGCGGGAAATGTGTCTGGATCTTCCACCGGAAGAAAACGAATAGAGTATGCGTTGATATACAAGTCCTTTTTGATAGTCCTTTGAAGCACATCCCAGAAAAGGTATGCATCTGTGCAAAAAATAAAGCAATGCTCAATAGTCTCTGGCGTGTTGCATAAACGACAGTTGACCGACCACGGTACAAAAATTCCTTTGTCACGTAGCCATGGTTTTACGGGTAGTGTGTTAGTATGAAGCTTAAAGAAAAATGATTTTGCAGTCGGGGGAACGCGCATCTTGCGAACTCGTTTTAAAACATCTTGATCTGTACTGTTTGGATAGTGGCTGCGATATAAAGGGTCTGGAAATAGCGAATCTATTAGGTTATGGTAGAGCTCTTTTCTGGAAACGGTGAATAAATAATCCAAAGAAAAACGCACTTTCAAAAACTCAAAAGCTTCGACGACTTCTTTGAGAAAGCCAAAAGGTCGCGGCATTGCCACATGGTCGGATGAAACAACGAGGTCAGGGATTAGATCCATCAAGTGAGTTTGGAGAAAGGTCCTAATGAACGGGTGGGAAGACGTTCTGAGGAACATGAAACGTGAAACAATTTTCCGTAGAAATAAGTGGGTTAAGCCTAGTCCTCCCGCTTCGATAGACCGAAACAGATTGTCGCGCCGCATTGGCTCCCATGAAGAGTCCCATATAAAGGTCGCAAATATCCTATGGAAACGCTGAAGGTGTCCTCGGGCACAGTGAATAACCTGAAGCACGTACCAGAGTTTTGCGACTAGGAAGATGTTACATGCAGTAGCGCGGCCAAACACCGAAAGATGGTTAGGCTTCAGCATGTCCGCTCTGCGCTTAAGATTTTTGACACTTTCTGTCCAGTAGCGTGAGCTATTTCGAACACATTCTAGTGGCGCGCCAAGGTAAGTAGTTGGCTCGCCAGACCACGCCATTCCTGCATAATCCGAGGGCGTTGTCCCCCAAGTCCCATACCAAAGTCCACAGCACTTGGAGGTGTTAACCAGCGCTCCAGCTGCCTTACAAAATTGCTGGGTTAATTGTAATGCAGCGTCGATACTTGGCTTATCAACACAGAAAAAAGCTACATCATCGGCATAAGCCAGAACTTTCACTTCACGAGATAACAATTTATAACCTTTTACGTCTGTACTTTTCAGTATACTTAAACACAGAGGCTCCAAATATAATGCAAACAGAAGGGGAGACAAGGGACATCCTTGCTTTACAGATGAATGAAGGTGAATTGGTTTGGAAAGAGCTCCGTTAACTATTATTCGAGTTGTTGCCTCGGAATAACATATTTTTATACCGTTAAGGAGGACCTTTCCTACGTTTATGTGTTCTAAAAGAGCAAACAAAAAGAAATGGCTTACGCGATCGAAAGCTTTCGCTAGGTCAATTTGAAGCATGGCTACTTGGTCTTGTAAACTGTCACAGCAATGAAGAACTGATCGCGCTACGTGAATGTTTGTCTGGATTGTGCGGCCTTTAATCCCGCATGTTTGATGAGCACCAACCACTCTTGAAATGGCACATTGTAAACGTTTAGTAAGAATTTTGGCAAATATTTTGTAATCGACATTGCAGAGCGCTATTGGGCGATACCCTTCAACAGTCCTTAACTTGTCGGAGTCGGAGCTTTTTGGTATTAACACGGTGTGACTTTGATAAAACGATGGAGGTAACCTGCCATACTGAAGTGAAGCTGTGAAAAGTTCAAGGAGGAATGGGCATATCATGTCTATGTGTTGCTTATAAAATTCTGCTGAGAGGCCATCTGGTCCAGGTGCCTTCGAGCTAGGAAGAGACCCCACGGCCTGGCATATCTCTTTGAGAAAAAACGGTCTAGTAAATAGTTCGGAGTCCTCGTCACTCAAGCTGGGCAGCAGTGAAACGAGAGGCGCATACTCTTCATTTGATGAGGGGGAGACCTGACCAAATAAGTTTTGATAGTGTTGTGTGAATGTGTTCATAATGTTTTCGGTATTTCTTGAGTAAGCGCCATTACATAGCAACTCCGGAATTTCTTTAGCTAAGGCGTGCCTGCGCTCGTCATCTAAAGTCTTTTTAGTAGGTTGTTCGGCCGACACAAGGCGTTGACATCTTGATCGCACAGCCGCTCCTCGGTAACGCTGAAGCTCGTGGCGTTGGAGCTCAGATTTGAGAAAGCAAATTTCCTCATGAAAACTACCTGGTTTTTCGCATTCCAGCTCATACAGTTCGTGAAGGCTATCTGTAAGTGCACGCCTGTCAGCTTTCTCATGATATGCCTGAATACACGCACACTCAATTGCGATGTTTTTAGCTTCTTGCTTAAAACTATCCCACTGTGCAAGAATGGAAAGATCGGTATTACTACGAATAGCCATAAAACAGGTAATTAGTCTCTCATTAAAGTCATTGTTTTTAAGGATATTGCTGTTTAACTTCCACAGCGCCCATTTTGGCCTAGATATTTGCGTTTCTCGCCTAGCCTCACGGTTACAACACAATGGTCGGAGAAGGATACCGGCGTTACCAAATATTCAAACGTGTGTTCCAAAAGACAACTAGACACGTATATTCTATCAAGGCGTGCGTGGCCAGAACTTTACAGGTGCGTGAAGCGATTGATGGACGTTCGAGAAGCACCGACGTCACTTAGGCAGTGTTGGCGCACAAGATTCTCGAGAGCGATACTGCTGTTGTCGCGTCTCAGACTGATCGTCGAGCGGTCGTGGGCTTCGCATACACAGTTAAAGTCGCCAAATAGGACAATACATTTGTCGGTGTCAAGAAAAGCATCTAAATTTTGGAAAAGTGAAAGTCGACTAGAAGAGTCATTATAGGCATAAACGCAAATCAGCCGCCAGTGAATTCCCTCTAAGTAAATGTCACAACAGATTAAACGACCTTCAGTGTCAACCGTGTACGAGAGCGAGGTGTAGTTCAAGTCTTTGCGGAGAAACAAGAAACAACCAGCCGATAGCCCCACAGCGTGACTCACACAAACTTCATACCTGTGTAGAAAAGGCTGGAGCGCACTTGTTGTGGCCTCCTACGACTCTATCTTTGTCTCCTGAATCGCAACAATGTCCAGCCGCTCACGTTGCAAGAGCCGACAAAGTTGCACCTGCCTCGCACGAGATCTTAGACCTCGGACGTTTAGTGTTGTGAAATTTAGGGGAATAGTCTTAGCTTCTATCCGTCCTCATAGAGGCCGCATTTCAGCGTTGAACGACACTCGCCACACTTTAGGTAGCTCCTGGCTTCGCGTTCGGCTTGCCACGGGACCCCGATGCCTTCTTTTTGGCGACGTCTCCGTCGCCAACACGGTTGAGTAGTGTTGAGGACCCGCTTGAACTCGAAGGTGCCTCTGTGTCAACCGGTGCCGGTCGCTTGAGTGGTTGGCTGCTGCTCGAGGAAGGGCCGTCCTCGCTAACTGTGTGCTGAGGTGTAGTCGGAGCCTTGGAGACAGTCGGTACGGGAGTCGCATCAGGTTCCATGTGCGCATTCTGTGTGGTGCTGGTGTTTGGGGATGCTGCAGGTTCCAACACTGGAAATTCTTCATTCTTGTCGATGTTTTGTGATGGCTGGGTGTCTGTACTGTCCCCGGGCCGTGCGTCTCGTGAAGGATGGGCCGATTCAACGGGTGGCAATTCCCCGGTGACGTCAGCTACCTCACTGAGGTCCATTAGGAGCTCCGCCGCTGTGTCATCTTCGTGTGTTTGACGTTGTCGTAACATGTCCGCATAGGTGGCGCCGTTGACACACTCCTCGGTTTGGTGACCATACCGCCGGCAGTTGGAGCACCTCGGTGTTCTACAGTAGCGTCGAATATGTCCCACTTTGTTGCAGCGCAAGCACAGCGGAGGTCGGCCAGGAATAAGGACGAGGCTCTGGCATCCGTAGACTTGAAGGAGATGTGGTATCTGACTGGCATTGACACCATCCCCTAATACCAGTACTACCTCTCGATTAAGAGTCTCCATGTGCTCAAGCTCGCTGCACCTCCATTTTTCTCTCTTGATCGATCGCACTTTGCCAAACGGGGCGAGAGCTTCGATAACTCGTCGATCCTCTAGATGCTGTGGAAGCCAAAGAAGCTTTAGGTTTACTTCTTGCTTGTCCGGGTCAATGATGAGGCACTTTCGGCCTTTCACGCGGAGCTCTCGTTGAGCGACGAGCTTTGCCTTGGTAACAGCGTTGACACACGTCTGCATCCAGACGTGAGACATCTGGAACTGTCCGAGGCTCACAACGTCCTTCAATTCGACGATGCCACGTAGGGCGTCTCGAAAATCAGGAGCTCGATACGGGCGCGCCGAGAGGTCCCCATGCAAGAAAACGGAATTCAGGCTCAGGTTACCTGATGTCAGACGTGGCAGGATTATCCGGTAGTCTTCTGTAACGTTATCAGACGTCATAACGTTTCCTCGGCCAGCGGCCGATAAATTTTCCCCGGAGAACATGGAAAACGTGGCCGTTCGAAACGGCGTCTTCTTCTTTCTCATGCTACGCCACCGTTAAACACGATTTGACTGTTGGTTTTATAGGAGATGCTTCGGCTGCAAATGCAGTTAAGCTGCCAGCATGTTATGCAAAGAACTCGTACATCACTCGCCGTACTTCAGTTCTGCTCACCTGCCATATAGAGTACTTTCGCGTCGTAGAACGATCCTTTTGTTCGCGCGTCACCGGCCCAGTAGACCAGGGGGGCTATGTTCGACAAATGTTTCGTTTCTCCTAAAAAGCAACGGAAGTGACGAAAGTGACGATATCACGTCTGATTGGTTAGAGGCTCAATTGACGAAAGTTCCGCCTTTCGTCATTTGAACCTCTAGTCAATCAGACGCGATCTCGTCATTTCCGTCACTTCCGTTTCTTTTTAGGAGAAACGAAACATTTCTCGAACATAGCCCCCCTGGTGCACCTCGTCGTCTTCAACTACACCGCTAAAGTCCCTTACATCGTCGGAACTCACAACAGGCTGGGTCTTGTCGAGTAGAAATTCTACTAAAACATAAGACATTGTAGAGCCCGGGCAGAATCGACAGGTTGGAGCAAGCGGGCAAACAAAACGAGTCGAGAGCGATCGTTCATGAAAGCTCGGCGAAGCCTCTATGGGCGAAGCGAAGTGCGAAGTGTCGTGTTCGGCGCTTTGGCGGGCTTCTGATCAAGGTTGTCGGTCGCTTGCGTGTCATATCTCTAACGTCAGCGGTTTTATGGGCTCACGTCCCGAAATCGTTTTCTCGTGCATAGATTACTTTTCGTATTCATAGAGTTGACCAAATAGTGGTATCCGAACGAACTTTACGTCCTTTGACCGTACACTCTTAAGAAAAAGTTAGTAACAAGTTAGTAACTACAGCAGTTACTACCTCCCTATGACCGTTACTAACTATTTAATACCTCAAAATCTCGGGGGTAGTAAATGCCGTCGTTACTAGCCAGAGTGGCAAAGCTGGTGTACTTTACTAGCTGAAATTATCTCGACACCGCTCGCGCCCAACCAGAATCAGCCTTTCGAGAAGTTAATTATTAAGCTTTATATTGAATGTTATTTTTATAGCTGAACGAAATGTATCTAAAAATGTGATTTGGTTCTTAAATTTATGTCGTTGTCAATACCTGTTTAATGGGCTAGGAGGAGACGAAGTGATGGCTTCTGTACCACAGTGACCACACCGTTATTTAGCTATAATGTGGTAATATAAGTAATATTACGTAATCACTATAAAGTGCAGACAGCTCTCAATGAAGATAAACACTTTTATTTAAACCTGTTCAATGACGCGTAGATGTCATGCATACTGAGTCATCACTAGTGAGTGCTGTCGATTCACTCAGCAATCATTATTTCAGGCCTTAGCACCAGCTCGGATTTAAAATAGAGGTCAATAACTTGGGGTGATGTGAGGTTTATGGGTCTTACAAGTTTCTGCTCTTCTGTCTTGCAGACAACATATGACCAACGGTGTCGGTTAAACGTCACAGTCCTTAACACATTTACAAGTAAAAGCAGGCTACCGCAATATACATACAGCCTTGCAATTTGTCCAAAACTGGGGAACTGAAGTTTCTCTAGGATGACAACGTTCATTGCTTTGTATGTTGAGTGTTCAACAGTGGCAGAAGCAACTTCCCACACAGGCACACCAACTGAAAAGACTCCATGCACACATGGGGCAAAGTCTTCTTGCTTTGCAGGCCTGGACTTTGTTGTCTGAATACCACCGTCCAACTCAAAGTTGGAGAGCTCAAAGCTCTGTAGCAACTGGTGTCGTTCTGCAGTTGACTTGCATATGTTCTTGAAGTTCTGATTGCGTGAAGCTATCGTCTTAACATACTGGTGCTTGCCCTCGTAGCGCATGCACCAATATTGCTTCAATGGGCCAAGTTCGTTAATTAGCCTTGGATAATGCACCAAAAAAATGGAGCTTTGGGATCATTTTACCTGGGTAAAGAGTGGCAAAGGCAGTCAAGAAATACCGAATTTCATCTTGCAGACACGCAAGGTGGTCACGTGGAATCTCGTCAGCAAATGCCATGTCTACAACCCTCCTCAGCAGCAGGTACACTTCCCAGTGCACATTCTTCACTGGAACAATGTCTCCGAACATGAGCGAAAAAAACCTGAAGAGACACCACCTCTGAGACGCAGTACCCTTGTAGGCACTTTGCCCATTTAGAAAGCTTTTGCTCATTACCTCAGGCTTATTCTTTTTATCCTGTGTACCGAAACTGAATGTTGTGATGCTATCGAGATCTGAGTACTTGATGATGTTACTGCTGATGAGGCCGCGCAACACCTCTGTGAGCACGTGAGGTATGGACCCTTCAAGTAAGTCATGCATCAGGTCGGGTGGAATCTGTAGTGTCACGTCAAAGTACCCAATACCTAAAAGTGGAGACTCACTTCTTACCCCATAAAGTGCTGTACTTAGAGGCTGATTCACCTTTGCACTTTCGACGTGGCTTCTGTGCAAAGTCTTATTTCGGACTTGCACGTTAATTTCATGGAAAATAGTGCTAAGCTTTGAATACGGTACAGTACAAAATCGGCAGGGATGTCCTCTGTTGAAACAACAGGTGAATCCGCCCAGCCTATTCCTAGAAAGGTTATCGCCACAGAAAGCAACAAGAATTGCTGTGACTTTTAGAGTAGCTGCACCCTTCTGCACAGTGAAACCAGTTGTACTCAAAGCTGACACGTCAGCAACAAGCGGTTTCAAAATTGCATCCATTCCATGCTTGTCAACAAGCTTGTATAGCACAACAAGTGCTACATGGATGGCTCAAAGCTGCGACCTGTATCGGGCGTGGATGTTTATCACACTGAAGTACACAACGAGGATTTTGTGAACTCCACGTTTCGACCCTAAAGGGTTAACAATCTCTACCTCATCACTATACAGCACAAGAAACAAAGTGTACTGTAACCCATTCTGCAAAAGTGCAGACAGTGTTTCCTTGTACACTAAGCCATCACGAAAGCTTCGGAGAATTGGTGATGACTGCCCAGCTGTCAAGTCGTGGTCAAGGTGGTTGCAGAAGCTCTCAGACAGCATTAGGTTCCGCAATACACCAGTTATGGGCACGTACTGGAATGTGTCACCGACATCAAGCACGTGTTCCTCGGGCTTTACGTACGGAAGGTGTTGCTTGGCGAACTGGTCTCTCTGGTACTTGCTCCCTGCAGCTTGAAAAATCTCATCCAGGAAGTCACAAGCAAGCAAGACGCGCAACTCGTTTCCTGCTGACTCAAGGGTGATGTTTTGTTGAATCTGGGCTGCGAACGCGCAAATCATGTCAAGAAAGGTCACCTTGAAGTCGTTGAAGATGCTTTCCGTTGTAGAGTGCGGCAACTTGTGCACCTCAGCTACACGAAAAAAAAGCAAACACAACTGTTTCTTCATTTTCGGGGTGAGGTCATGCACCGTACTAGCAACATGAACGCCAGGAATACAAGTCGCATCGTGTCCGTCGCCGGTAACGTTCAGACGGGGGCCCGAAGAAAACGATTCAGTGTCGTTCCAAGCACTCTCTTGCATCGCAGTGGCGCACGCCGTGACGCCCGCTGGTAGTTCCTCAAGGTCATCTTGTTCGATGTTGTGTGGCTCCTCAGGCATACCGAGATCCATATAGCTCCTGTGTGCTCGATAAATATGCCTCCGGTACGATTCGAACTTCTTATACGTCCTTGCACACCCTTCTACACCGCACATAATTGAGAAATTACTATCGTGGCGATGGTCCCTGAGGTGCCAAACGACCTTGCAAAACTTCGTGGACGAAAACGTACAGCGTGGGCACGTATGCACCATGTTTACTCACGCTACTTGCGGCAACCAGCTCCCGCCAAGACCATACATGCCAGACAATGAACTCAGCGTCGCCGTCGCAGCAACGTGGGGCGGGCTACGCTCTAGGGCGGGCAACGCAGCAGCCAACGTTGGCAGCAGCCTACATCTGTAGGCGAACAATAACAGTGTTGCCTTTGTGCTTATAGTACGATACGTACAACTGGACTAGCGACAAAAACTACAAAAAGTTGTTGAATCGCATCGAAATATAGTTTTCCTCCTGCTACTATTTTCAAGAAATTATGCAGTGCTTTTTTATTTTCTTGCAGAAAGCTGAAACAAAAATGCTCAGAACGCATCTTTAAATAGGTGGCGCACACTATCTTCTTTAAAAACGAAACCTCGCAGCTTTACCTTTAACCTTTGCTCTTTTTTATCTTTGTCCAATTTCAAAAGTTCCTCAAGGTGGTTACTCCACCTGCCCGGTGATAGCTCCAAGGATGTAGAGGCTGTTAACGAATTGTGTAGTCTTTTATCTTTATTAAAAAAGGACGACCAACCAATCCCTAAATCAGGGGCCCAATGTTTCGAAACCGGTTCGGCTTCTTCTTCAGGGCCGATCATGGAGGAAAGGAGCCGCGATCTTCTTTTTCCTCTGTGACGGAGGCGAATGTGCACGATCCCATCTTCTTCCTCTTTGATCGTTTTTTGAAGACACATGGTGGATCCCGTTCACATACACAGATGGCAGTGCGCCAAGAGAGCTATTATGTACCAATGTGCCAATGTCAATGAATGTGCCAATGCCAATGAATGTGCCAAGAGACCTTGGCACATTCAGGCCACGCCAACAAACATTAATATGTCTCTTGGCGCACTGCCATCTGTGTATGTGAACGGGCTCCACCATGTGTCTTCAAAAAACGATCAAAGAGGTAGAAGATGCGATCGTGCACATTCGCCTCCGTCATAGAGGAAAAAGAAGATTGCGGCTCCTAGAGTGCCTTCATACACACGCGCGCTTTTGCTTGAGTGGTGACATCTCAGCCATTTTTCCGCCCAATGTTTTTTTATGCATTTTGAAGTGCGCGCAATCCGGTGTCACTCAGCTCGAGCGCGTAGCTTTGGCTCATGCATACACGCCATTTTACCGCCCAAGGCACGCAACGAGTGCGCGAGAGCGTCACGCGCTCGCACATTCAGGGCAACAATGGATGTCTTCACCCTGAGACAGACAGACATGTAGGCACCCTAGCGGCTCCTTTCCTCCATAGTCGCCCCTGAAGAAGAAGCCGAACCGGTTTCGAAACGTTGGGACCCTGATTTAGGGATTGGTTGGTCGTCCTTTTAGAGCGCAGCTCTTAGGGGCCCGTTCCCGGCTTGAGCGGCGTCGCCGTCGGCGTCGGCGTCGGCGTCGGCGTCGGCGTAACCGCAACCCTCGTAACCCTCGTGAGGGTTACGAGGGTTACTTACCCTCGTAACCCTCACGAGGGTTACGAGGGTTTTTACCCTCAGAAGGGTTACCTTCACAAGGGTTACCCTCACGAGGGTTACTTACCCTTGTAACCCTCACGAGGGTTACGAGGGTTAGTAACCCTCGTGAGGGTAACCCTCGTGAAGGTAACCCTTTTGAGGGTTACGAGGGTTAGTAACCCTCGTGAGGGTAACCTTCACGAGGGTTACTAACCCTCGTAACCCTCAAAAGGGTTACGAGGGTTAGGTTACCCTCGTGAGGGTAACTCTCATAACCCTCGTGACCCTCACGAGGGTTACTTACCCTCGTAACCCTCACGCGGGTTACGAGGGTTAGTAACCCTCGTGAGGGTAACCTTCACGAGGGTTACCCTCACGAGGGTCACGAGGGTTATGAGAGTTAACCTCACGAGGGTCACGAGAGTTACCCTCACGAGGGTCATGAGAGTTACCCTCACGAGGGTCACGAGAGTTGCCCTCACAAGGGTTACTAGGGTTACCCTCACGAGGGTCACGATGGTTACCCAGGTCAAGTGACCCCCCCTGGGGTCACGTGACCTGGGGATACCCCCCGAGGTCACGTGACCCCCCGTTGACGTCATAGCCACTGATGACGTCATCAGTGACGTCACTGATGACGTCACCGGCATCCGCATCGTCATCGTCACTGATGACGTCATCAGTGACGTCACTAATGACGTCACCGGCATCCGCATCGTCATCATCATCACTGATGGCGTCATCAGTGACGCTACTGATGATGTCATCGGTATCGTCACGTGACCCCCCGACGTCACGTGACGCCCCAAGGTCACGTGACTCCCACAAGGTCACGTGACCCCCCGCCCCCCGAGGTCACTTGACCCCCCCCCCCCAGTACCCTTCCCTCCTCCTCCTCAAGAGCTGCGCTCTAATTCGGCGTTACAGGGAGTTGTAAACGGCTTTCATTTTTTTTAATAATCATTTCTCGAACCAGACAGACTTCTGTCTGATGTTTACTTTTAAGTCTTTTATCTTTTTTTTGTTTCCTTGCGGGGGAGGGGGGGGGAGTAATTCTAGGCAAGGTGGAGCAAAGTAACACCCGTTATAAAGGGTAGCGTCAGCATTTATCTATCCATCCATCCTTATTCTCTTATTCTTCAGGGCCGTGTTCAAAATGTACTTGATCCCACGCCGGAGTAAAAGTTTTGTACCTTGGCGTTCGAAAATATACTCGCGTCGAACGCTGCTATAGCTGCGCTGTCTCGTGACATGACCAGTCGGAGCTGGCCGGAGTAACTCGGATCCGCTTGCGCCGCGCGTAGCCCGTGGCGTCAGAAAGGGCCCCCCTGTCCTGCGTGCTGTGGAGCTCTTACACCGTTTGCTTTAGTTTTCTGCTGGCGCACGCGTTGGGCAGCCATGTCGTCGCCGCCAATCCAATGCTTAGTGACGTGGAAAGACAGCAAGAAGATTATTTATGTCAACGGTCAAAACAAAGCGGATGTGGTATTCGCTTTGATGGCGACAGATCTTTGCGATGCTGTGCTCTCCGGCCGGATGGAGGTGAGTTCTTTGCTCTTTTCCATATTAGCTTGAATAAACGAGTTTTTGTGTTAAACGTTCTGCGCACTGAGTACGGATAGCACGAAATTGAATGATGTTCACCATTGTGATCAAAAGTTTCGACGGCGCCGTTTTATGCTTCAAAAAGCGCCTGACGGGTTTTGTTCACCCACGGTCATGAAATACGCGAATTCAGCGTGTACACGAAGCTAGGGTGCCTTCATCTGCGCGTTGCTTGGGGTGATGACATCTGGCCATTTTGTATCGAACGCTTATTTTTATTTTTTGTTCTGAAGCGCGTGAAAGAGCGTGTCCCTGCTCGCGCTCGTGGCGCTGTCTTTGCTACGGTGACAATTTGCTTCCTGCGATTTCTTTGCGTTTTCCCTGTGAGCGTGTGGTGTCGGCATCGGGTGCTACTAAGGTCCATAAAACCTACGTTTTATGGACCTTGCAGTGGGTTACAGATACGAGCCCTTGGTTAAAATAGCTAGTCATATCCCGCGTAGTATATTGTTTAAGGGGCTATATTGCTAATCACGTTAAATACGCGAGGTCCTAAACATCTGCATTCCTTTCAGGTCTACAATGCTCGATTTGATGCATATGTGGACACGTCAGATGACCACATTTTTTGTGATGGGGACAGAATTAGGCTTGTTGGTGATGAGAGTACCGGCGACGAAGGAAACTTGCCACTCAAACGCAGGTAAGTGGGTGAGTTGCAAGCATGGGGCCCAGTCAAATCCGGTGTGGCACCGGCTTCTGCATCTATTCTGTTTTCAGCACAAATGAGGGAGAGATGGTGAGAATGGTTCCGGGCAGCAGCCTTCCTGACGGTCAGCAGCCTGCTTCCAATAAAAGTGATTACAGGCTGCCTCCTGTACCATTGGATGTCAAGGTTGCCATCGACAATGCTGAACTGGGAAAAGTGCCCAGTCGTACGAAATCTAAGATAGTTTCCTGGATAACAAGCCATTTGCTGACAATCAACTGGTAAGTGCGCGCCTGCATTCTCATGTCTCTCGTGTAATAGGGACTGCGTTTTTGGTGTGCCCACAGCTATCCAGGAGGACTTTACGAGACGGCTGCAAAGGCCCTCGTGCAGGAGTATCCCGTGCTAAGGGACACAATCGGCACAGGCTGGGTGAGCACGAGCACAGTTACAGTTACGCAGCAGGTACTGTAAGGAAACACATGTAAAGATGCCTGTTTTTGTCCTAGATTGTCTTTCTGTGCAGCGTGCACTTTAGCCATAGTAATAAACTTTGTGTTACCACACAATTTTAACAAGGAGAAAATATTTATTCACAGGACTCATGGAAAGTGTGTTTTCAATATAAGTTGGGAAATGTGAGAAAGACTCTGGACAGAGTGCCTGCTGTACAAGCAGCAAGGGAGAAATTTGGCAAGCGAAAAAACGTTCAGGACACTGCGGCTACTAAAAGACAGTGTCGTAAGGTGAGTCACAATCTCAGCATTTCAGAGCATTTGAAAATTTGTTATCTGCTTGGACCAGGCGCAGCCTTATTCGCTACAGGGCCCCAGAGACGTTTGTTTTGAAAGTAAAATTTCTAAGGGCTTAACATTGCGGGTATACAATAGGCTTATTATAAGAAAGCAAGTATTAATGGAGCTGGATGGCAATACTGCAGCATGCACTGGCCTCATTTTGATTGTATACTGCTGAAGGCATATTTTAATGACATTTTCTTAGAATCCGAACAAGCTATGTCATCGCCTGAAGTTTAGTGCGAAAATCAGTGCAAGCTAGTACGAGAGCTTCTTAATGTTATTGGTAGTGTTTCTTTCCTGTTAGACTGCAAATGTCCTACTAGACACAGATGTCGAGCTCGACGCATCCGTCATAAACGGACATGTTGACTTCATGACGAGGGAGATGAAACGACGTTCTCCTGACCTACGGAAGCTCGGAGATTCTATGAAAAAGACTCGCTCTTCGAGAAGAAAATGGATTATGGAGACGCAACCATCAACAGCTGATGTACTGAAAAAGTACCCAGCCTTAGCAGACGCTGAAATGGTAAGCACAGCATGAGGCTAGTACTTGTAATGCTTCCAGATACAATGTATGCGCACAAGATTTTATAACTTTCTTAATTAACTCTTTACTCGAATGCTATAAAGTCCGTTTCTATTTAAATTGTATTCCGATAACAGTATTATGTTTTCCTGGGCAATAATCCCATACAAATGCTATTCCCATTATTTTAGCTGCATCAGGAGTTCATTGCCATCACAGGCGTAGATTTGGTGTCAAAGTTGCTGGCATTTCTTAACAAGTACGGGGAGAGATGCCTCTACCTGGTGAAGTCTCGCCGCTGCGCGAAGGAGACGGTGCACGAGCTGGAAGGAGACCTCGAAAAACTGGAAGGAGATGCCAGGAAGTGTATGTGTTGAAGAACCTCCTCCTTGGATTCCTAGTATTGTCTTAACAATGTTGGAACCGTGCTGTTGCTCGTCGTAATTGAAATTTTCTTGCAACAGATTGCTTTGCAGTTGGCATGTTACAGTTATTACCCATGCTGGTAAAGGAACAACCGAGATTTCTAAAAGGACCGGTAAGGAATACCCTCTTCACTTTTTTGCGGTCTAGGTCGTCGCAACTGGGCTGATTTTCATAAATGCAAATGTTACAGGACATCTACCCTGCCCTTCGTTTTGAGGGCTCAAAGGCACACGAGGCCAAAGATAAATTTGCCGTGTTGGAAGGCCTGAATGTGGAGGTCGTCGACATTATTGCTGGTGCCACGACCGTCATGGAGATTTATTGGATCTTCAACATCAAGCACTCAAACCAGAACAAGAACACGTTGGCGCTCCTCGAGCACTTCTGCGGACTTCCAAGCGCACCGCAGGCACCATTGCTGATACGGGCAATTTCTGCCATCGAGAACGTTTGGAACAATGTTGAATGATGTCTAGTGCTGAATAAGTGTCCAGTTCTGAGTGCACACTGATTAAACGTTCAAGAACTAATTATGTTGTGCTGCTTTATTCTTGCTGATGGCTTGCTAAAGAAATTGAGCCATAGCTTTTAGAGTATATATACGTTAAGCTAGTAGTTCCTACTAGGTTTCGCGGATGAGGTCAGTTCCCGTTACTAGCTTATTTGGTTAGTAACTGTTACACTCCCGTTACTAACTGTAGTTACTAAGAGGTTAGTAACATATGTGACAAGCAGTTACTAACCCACGGTTAGTATGTATAACAACCTTTTTTTAAAGAGTGTACGTCTGTCTGCACGTCAAAGCTGTGGGCACCCTGGCGGCTCCCCAGCCAAGTTGCCCGACTGCGAGGCAAAGGTGCCGAAGTTTTCCCGCGTGGCGGCGACGCCACGCCAGCCACGCGCACATCGGATGCGCCGCCTTGATAAGGCAGATCAGAGGCGGCGCACGGAGAGTCGCTGCCTGGACTCCGGCAGCGCCGGTAGCAATGTTAATCGTCTTGTCCATGTCCCATTAAATGTAGTTTCTGGTTGTTGAAACCGTTGGCTCCGTGTTATTCCTCCGGGTCGGGTATGCAGCAAGGCAAACCGACCACAATGGCGCCCAACCGTGGTATGCTACCCACTCGCAGGAATTTCACGGGGCTTGGTTTCTTCTTTCGGTAAGCCTTTTTCATATTCCCCGTGTTTCCTATCGTTGTTTCGTACTTCCGTCACGTCCACGTTTGCTGTATTGGCGTGTTTGTGAATGTGTCTTTGTGACTGGCGGCAATTGTTTTGCGCGCTTGTGTTGGGTTTTTGGGGCGTTTCTTTTTTTTTTGTGCTTGCAGGAATGCTTACGCGACGCAGCACCCGGATGAAAGTCTGGCCCGGTACGTTCGGGTCATGCAGGAGCTCTTCAAGAGGGCGGACCCGAAGTCACCGGAATCGGACAGAGTAGCTCGGGTCAGAAGACAGTGTCACCCCAGGCACCACGTCTACCTGATCAACCGCACCTTTGAGACCCTTAAAGAGCTAGCCCGGGGCGCCCGCCTCATCGAGGAAGCTCTTCATGCCGAGCGGAACTACGTGCCGCCGCCACCAGCCAAGTACACGCTCGAGCCGGCATGCGCATGGCGGGGCCCCGAGGCCTCCACGCAAGTGGACTGTCCGAACGAGACCTCCCTTCCCCACCACGTCAACCAGGAGAGTCGGCGTGGCATGCATGGTGAACTCCCGTGCGGGATAAGCGTATGTTCGCCTAACTCTCCCCGAGAGGTCCCCGGAGGTCACAGCGAGGCCCGTGAGGGTTTCGGGCGGGGGTCGCCACGACAGGTGGGAGGTCGTTGGCCGTGCCCTATCGTAAGCTGGGGCCCAACGGAGATCACCACCCAAGCGAACCATCTTCATCAGTCTGCTCCTGCAAGTGCTGGCGAAAACTGGCACGGTGCGGTCGCAAACCCGCAGCCCAGCAGCATTGACCCCCGCCGCAACGGAACAAGCCCTCCTCACAACAGCCAGTCGCAAGCCTGGTGGAGGCCCTCCCATAGTGGTTCCTTATCCGATCACTGGAGGCAGTCCGACGGGCACCTCGGTGCGGGTGACCTAAGCAGGCAACTGTCGTCGGACTGCTGCTACCACTGCGAGCAGCCCGGCCATCACCGAAACCAGTGTCCAAGACTTCCGGACACTACAAACAAGAGGTGGCACGAGACGGCGGCAAAGGGCCGGAACCAGAACCAGGGAAACTACTACGGCCGGCAACGCTGAAACCAGACAGCCACTCGCCGACGGCCGTTGCAGTCCCTGGGAGCAGTGAGGCCGTGGCACAGATTCCATCGGTATGTCGAATCCAGCCCGAGCCTAATATCATTGAACCGCGCATGACGATTTCACTGCTCGATTTTTCCATTGCCGCACTTTTGGATTCCGGGGCCGCTATCTCGCTCATAGGGGATTTCGTTTTCGAACTCTGCAAAGCAAAAAAGATAAGCCTCAGGGAGTGCGAAACCCGTTTGCAGCTAGCTTCTGGTACAGCGATAACAGCTGGAGGAGCCGTGAGGCTGCAGATTCGGTTTAATGGAAAGAAGCGGCGTCAGCGATTTCTTTATATGCCAGGACTTGTGGTACCTGTGATCTTGGGCCGAGATTTCAGTACAGGCGAAAGCATGACACTCGACTTTTCTGGTGGTGGATACCGGCTGGGACAACAACCGGAGCTGACTCCATTTACCAAAAGGGAGGACTGCATCCCTAACTCGACCACTGCAGCCCACTTCACCACGGTGCCAGACGTCTTGCCTGCCGGCGTTCGAGAATCGTTGCGAAAGTGCCCCGCAAGCAGCCAGCAGAAGCAGGAGCTGCAAGCCGTCCTGGAGTCTTTCTCACCGATGTTCACGGAAACACCTGGAAAGACTGACATTCTGCTGCACCGCATTGAAACCGGTGACGCGCCGCCTCGGAGGTGCAACCCTCGACCGATCAGCGTCCACAAAAGGGCACTCCTTGATGCGGCGCTCGAGGAAATGATCGACACCGGTTCAGTACGTGAGTCGAAGAGCCCCTGGGCATTCCCCGTTGTTCTCGCCCCGAAAAAAGACGGAACAGCCAGACTCTGTGTGGATTACAGGCGGCTTAACGATGTGTCCGTACGAGACAGCTACCCTTTCCCCAGCATTTCCTCTGTGATGTACGCGCTTGGTAACGCGACCGTGTTTACAACGCTGGATTGCAGTCGCGGGTTCCTTCAGATCGAGATTCACCCATCAGACGTTCCAAAAACGGCTTTCATCTGCCACAGAGGGTTGTTCGAGTTCACCCGACTGCCGTTTGGCTTGTCTAACTCTCCAGCCAGTTTTCAACGCCTGATGGATGTTGTACTTGGGAACTCGAAGTACGAATTTGCCATGGCATACATGGATGACGTGGTTGTTTTCTCAAAAACTATCGAAGAGCATGTCGAGCACCTTCGCATTGTACTTGAGCGAATGCGTAATGCTGGGCTCACGATTCATCCCGGAAAGGTTCAGTTAGCCGCGCCCAAGATTAACCTCCTTGGATTCGTTGTGGATAACGGCACGCTCCGCCCCAACGAAGATAAGTTGCGCGCGCTAACGGAATACCCAAGCCCACATGACGTAAAGAGCCTACAAAGATACCTCGGAATGATTGCGTTCTACCGGGATTTCATTCCACACTGTTCCGAGATATCGCAACCGCTCAATCACCTTCTAAAAAAAGGCGTCAAGTGGTGTTGGTCCGAACAACAACAATGCGCATTCGCAGCCCTTTCAAAAGCCGTGACTGACAACGCTTGTTTACAGCTCCCAGACTTGAACAAGCCGTTCGTTCTGCAGACAGATGCAAGCGACTGTGGCCTGGGTGCCGTCTTGCTGCAGGAGTACGGCGGTGTGCTTCGGCCAGTTGCTTTCACGAGCCACACGCTAACTCCAGCCGAGCGCAACTACAGTGTCGCAGAACGTGAATGTCTCGCCATTATTCATGCTTTGAAGCGCTTCGATATGTACCTAGATGGCGCAACGTTCCAGATTCAATCTGATCACTTAGCGCTATCATGGCTAAGGGGGCTTAAGAATCCAGCTGGACGTCTTGCTCGTTGGGCGCTTACGCTACAACAGTACGACTACTCCATTGTGTACCGCCCGGGGTCAACTAACAAAGTTGCTGATGCGCTTTCTCGTGCTCCACTTCCCGAGGAACACTCGCAGGATACCCATGGCTTGGTGACCGTCGCGGCCACGACACGAGGATCCCCAGATTCACGGTGGGGTACATTGGTGAGCCGCGAGGAGCTTCGCAAGGCGCAGCTGGATGACGGACTCTGCCAACGCGTGTCCGCTTGGCTGGCAGCAAGAGGTCCAGTCGACCGCCCAAGTGACGAGGAGTTCGACTCCTACTTGATGAGCGACGACGGCCTCCTGCTACGCTACATCCCCCAGGCCGACGACGATCCGGGTGGCTCGGCGTTTCGGACCGTGATACCCCGCAAGCTACGTAAGCTTTTCATCCGATACATGCATGACTCTGCCTTGGCAGGACACAGCAGTGGGAGCAAGACTTACGAAAAGTTATCCCAAATTGCTACCTGGCCAGGCATGAGGCAGGATGTGCTCCGATACGCTCGTAGCTGCTCGGTGTGCCAGAAGGCAAAACCACGTGGTGGCCAGCCCCCCGGTCTCATGCAACCAATCGCGAGTCAGAGCCCTTGGCAGATTTGTTGCTGTGACGTCATGGGCCCCTTCCCACGTAGTACCCGGGGCAATCAGTACTTGTTCGTGGTAACCGACCACTTCACGAAGTGGGTTGAGTTATTTCCATTGCGGAAGCTAGATTCGCAAAAAATCTGGGAGTGTCTACTCGAAACATTCGCTAGGTTTGGCTTTCCTGCACAGCTTGTAAGCGATAATGCCTCCTATCTCACGAGTAAGGTGTTTGTGGACGCATGCGTGGTACTGGGAATCAAGCACAAAAGAACTTCCCCGTACCACCCGCAAGCAAACATCACGGAAAGGGTAAATCGAAACCTTAAGATGATGCTAGTGGCCTACACCGAGCGCCACAAGGACTGGGACGCGAAACTGCCCGAGCTGGCATTCGCAACCCGTACAACCACTAATCGGTCAACGGGTCTCACTCCTGCCCAATTAAATTTCGGCAAGGAGCTCGCATTCCCGCTTTCTAACAGCCTCCTTTCTACAGAGTCTGGAGGAAGGCCTCGCCCCTACGTGAAGTTCGCAGAGGACCTGCGAAAGCGCTTCTCCGATAACCTTCGAGAGGCCAGAGAAAATCTCGACGTCGCCCGGGTACAGCAGGCTGAACAGTACAACCGGGGGCGACGTGACTTGCAGTTCGAGGTGGGAGATTTTGTACTCCGGCGTACTCACCCACTGAGTGACGCCGCTCGAGGCTTCGCAGCCTCTCTCGCCAACAGGTGGGAAGGTCCGTTTCGCGTGCGTCAAAAGTGCTCGCCACTCACTTACAAACTAGTTAACTGTGAGTCTAGTGAGGAAACTGGACCTGTTCATGTCACCGACCTTAAACGATTTTTCCAAGCAGAAGACGAAGATTCCTCGCAGGACCGGAACGACAATGACGGCAGTCCCGTTCCGGAAACCCCCTTGTCTCCACCAAGGCGGCGGTATAACATGCGACGTCGGTGACACCAAAGAGAGGAACCTTTTTTTTTTGTCTCCTTGGCTTTGCCTCTCTCGCATTTTGGGGGTAGTTTTCTACTTCCACGGATCTGCCCCTTTTTCAAGAGAGGGGGGAGAAGATTGTGTGCCCACCTCAGATCCGTTATTTCAAACTTTCTGGAAGGGGTGCGAAGATGACGTTAGGCTCAACCCTCAACTGAGCTCCATGTCGTCTGCTTCCTTGTTTTTCTGTGGAGCTGGCTCATGGACACCACCGTCACCACAGCCGCCATCGGAATGACACGGCGGCCGGTCTCATGGTGGACCGGGCCACCAAGGACGTCGGCGCGCCAGGGGCAGCCCAGAGAACCATGGACCACGTGCAGAGCAGCCACCTGTTGGAGGCCTGGTCCAGAACAAGCTCAAGCGACAAGCTGGAGATGACCGAGCCGCCGCGCTCGTCAGCAGCCGCCGCGCTCGTCCAGCAGGCGCCGGCCGGACTTACAACGTCAGTCCGCCCAACAGCGCCATCCACCCCCTGACGCCCACAACGTCTCCCGTCATCGACATGCCGGACGAAGCTTGAGGGGGGGGAAGTGTGGGCACCCTGGCGGCTCCCCAGCCAAGTTGCCCGACTGCGAGGCAAAGGTGCCGAAGTTTTCCCGCGTGGCGGCGACGCCACGCCAGCCACGCGCACATCGGATGCGCCGCCTTGATAAGGCAGATCAGAGGCGGCGCACGGAGAGTCGCTGCCTGGACTCCGGCAGCGCCGGTAGCAATGTTAATCGTCTTGTCCATGTCCCATTAAATGTAGTTTCTGGTTGTTGAAACCGTTGGCTCCGTGTTATTCCTCCGGGTCGGGTATGCAGCAAGGCAAACCGACCACAAAGCTTTCTGACGTACAGTCAGAGACAGTCGATGTACAGTTAGAATCACCACCAAGACATCCTGATGGCATTTCGCGGCGGCCGACTGCCACCAGGAAACCATCAGAAAGCCGACAAGCGGGGTCTGACTGGAGTTTGACTGACGGTCAGAGTAACTTGTTGGCCAATCAGACATGCTTGACGTACAGTCAGGCACAGTCAGCGGTCCACTAGAAAACATTGACTGCCAAACAGGGTTACATTGATGGATTTTTCCTTCGGGTTCTTTCCTAGAATCACGTATGAGTGGAATAAGCTTCTTGAAAGTGTTTTAAATTTGAGATCATTAAATACTTTTAGTGAAGCACTACTCTCGCACTTTGTTGAGTAGTGGCTCTGTCTGTTTGTTTGTTTGTACTACTTCCACTTGTTTTTGAATGTTGTGTTTGTACACCTCCTGCCTGGGCGTTCCATAGAATGCTGGCAGTATCACCAAATAAATAAATAACTAATAAATAAAATATAGGCGGGCAATAGCTCACCTTGAAAATACTTGCTCTTGGTGGCCGAGAACAAACTCGTGTTCGTGATTGGCAGCCATTTGCTGCGAAGAATACCTGCACATATCCTAAAGAACCCAGTCTTAGTCTAACACAGATGCTTTGGCCGGACAGAGACACAAATGCCTGACACAACACCACTATAAAGACAGGAAATAGAGTGTTTGTGAGGAATGGAACACACAACTCAGATAGGCATCAATCACTCACCTTGAAAACATTTGCCATGAGCGGCAAAGAGCAAACTTCTGGCCTTGATTGACTGGTGCTTGCCACCAAAGCCTGCATGTATAAGAAAGAATCCGGTTTTAGTCAAACTTGGGTGTTTCTGCAGAAGGGACACAACAAAATACTAATGCAAGACCACTACACATAGGAAATGGCATCCAAGAGGAATGAAACACAAAACTCATATAGGCGGGTAATAGCTCACCTTGAAAATACTTCCTCTTGGTGGCCAAAAACAAACTCGCGTTCCTGATTGGCAGCCATTGGCTGCGAAGAATACCTGCAGATATCCTAAAGAAACCAGTCTGAGTCTAACAAGATGCTTTGGCCGGACAGAGACACAAAAGTCTGATACAAACCACAAAAAGCAGGAAATAGTGTCTGCGAGAAATGAAAACAGACCCAGGTGGAGAGGCTCGTTCTGTTTCACCTTAGCCAAATAGTGTAGCTAATTTTCCTAAAACAATGCATATTTGCTAAAAAATGTATAATATATATTTTGCCCCATTTAGCAGAGTTTACTGCAAAGGGTACCTGCACACCAGAATAAGTCAGACTTAGTCAGTTTTTTTTTCTTTTGATGAGCGACAACAGAATCCTAAACGGGTGATGAAACAAAATATAAGCCTCCCAAGCCAGGCTAGTTTGCCTTGATGCAAGTACAGTGCCTCGGCCGACAAATGAGGTTCTATTCTTGGTCACTTGTCTTATTTGGTGAGAATAGTAAAGTAAATGAAAATAAGGCTATCTTTCTTGCAGCCGACAGCTGCAAAAGAAATACATATACCTGGCTAAACGACCTAAAAATAAAATTGGGTGGTGGCCAAGTGGTTTATGGTGCCAAATTTCAAATTTACAGACTGTGTAGTTCTGTTTTAAGTCCTCCTGGTGTATATTTTTATCCTTATTGATTATATTTAAATTGTTTTTGTTTTCAGGCACTAGCACATAATTTATACGCTAATTCAACTTTAGAAGCGTTTTAAGAATACTCCACGGCTTCCTAGTGCTCGTTATAAATTCTCATGAAGAGCGGCTTTCAATTTTTTTCTTGCTCTCGCTGCTCCTTGCTTCCTCACCCTTAAATGCTGACAACTCGACACAAAAGTAATAAAAAATGTGCTTCAAATGTGATGAAGATGAGCATTTCCAAGTAGTACCCCTGCTTCATGCCCTGACCATGCCAACATACCATAGCTGAGTGCAGCGACGAATGGTCCCAGGTTCTGTGACCCGATTGTATATAGCCGTACGGTGTGGCGCGACTCATGCAGCCCCTATGCTTGATCATGAAGCCAGTGTGGGAGGTGCGACCTGCTTGAGCTGTGCAAGCCAGAGCTTTACATCCTGCAAAGGGTGGGAAGGTGCCCCTACGTTTGCAGAGCTTACAATAGCTCAGCAAGAAGCTATTGCAAGCACTAGGGAGCCACAGTGTGTGAATTAAAGCACTTCTGAATGTGAATTAGTGTGTAAATTATGCGTCTATACCAGGGGTGGCCAAATCGCGGCTCGCGAGCCGCATGCGGCTCTTTGCCGGTCCAAGTGCGGCTCGCGGTCCCTCGTAAGAGGACCCCCCCCCCCCTTTACGCATTTCCCCAGGAAAAAAAGAAAAGATTTCAGGCAGAATGAAGTACAGCTCGCGGTTTGGCAACCTTATACCCCCATACCTACTGTCGTACATCCTTGTGCACTCATACGTACAGTCAGACTCTGAACAAAATTTAAACTTGCCCCCTCCTCCCCCCCCCCCCCCTGGCTCTTAGAAGTTTCGCGGTTTCGTTTGCGACTCTTAGGCCTGGTCGGCCTGGCCACCCCTGGTCTATACGTTAAAACTTAAAAAAAGTATTATTTATAAATATAAATATATATATATATACTGTAAACGACTAAGTTTTCGCGAGGACCTAATTTTCGCGGATTTCGCGAATCGCCTACAAACGCAAAAAATACGTCCCGCGAACAACTCGGGCAATATGTGAACACTACAAAGCTACGCTCGATTCGCGAAAATTAGAACCCGCGAATAATTTCAAATTTTCAGCTTTGGCCCGATTCGCGAAAATTTGAGCCCGCGAAAATTAAGTCGTTAACAGTATACTAAAAAAAAGGCAAAAAGAAAAGAAACGTCTCCAGGTGGGTTTGAACCCAGAGCTCCACTGCCCTTGATTTCAGTTCCCTAAGGCCCGCTTCAGACGGGGCAACTTTTTTAGCAATTTTGAGGTTGCTGGCGGGTTGTTCCCTAGGTTTTCCCAGATCAGCACGAATTTCGGAAATCGGGTTCGGCTCAAAACAGACAAGCAACCCGAACAAACTGGATAAGTTTGAAGCGGCAGCAGCCAATCAGGGACGCAATATTTTCACGTGACACCCCTCTGGTGGTGAGGATGACAGCTCAAGACTTGATCCTGGTTGGAAATGGATCGTTTTTGAAAATAAACTTTTTCAGAAACATAAGTGAGTATTCTCAACGCCACTCAAAGATATAAAAACACGTTTTTAGAACGTAGTTGTGCGTCTATATAGTGCAAGAAAAATCAAAATTCATGATGATGATGGCAAGTCGTAGCAATTCGGTTGCAGCGTGTGAACGCAGGCGGCCCGTGTTGCTGGTGTTGCGACGTTAAGTTGCTGGGGGAAATTGCCCCGTTTGAAGTGGGCCTTAGGCTTGCTTCCACCGTTCACGCTCAGCGAGCAAGCCCGCTTCAACCGTTCACACCTCAAGGCAAGCTGGACAGCAACAAGCCACCTAAATGTCTATCGCCGCATCCCCGGCTAGGTCGTGACGCGACATAACTTATTAAAAGTCTTGCTGTCACTGCCACGACCGGCCAGAGTGAAGTCGAGAAAGAATCATATAAATCATTTCGTAGTTTTCTTGGATAGACCCCCCTCAAGGGAGAGTCGTCCCTCCGCCCTTCGCCGATTATTGGACTGACGCGAAGCAACTATGCCGTCTTGGCCCAGCAGTTACAAATCATAGTGCTCATTAACTCGCCTGCCAGCGTTCCAGGTGCCAACCGCAATTTCCGCCAGTTTACCCGACACCCACTGACAATCTCGTCTGCCAGTGTTCCTGGTGTCAACTGCCATTTCTGCAATCTTTCCAACACCCACTGACAAAAACCCACCTGCACTCCAGGCCTCGACAAGCGCTTACTTGCCTACCGCATCACCCCAAGCCTAAATTCTAAATCTGCAATGAGTCCTGGCTGTTTCCCCTCCTGCCACTCGTTATCCTGCCTTCCAGCGAACATGCCGTGACTCTCCTCTGCCTCTGAAAACGACTTTCTTACATCTTAACCGCGCTCCCCGTCTCTTGCCAACCACTATTCTGGGGTACCCGAGAAAGCTTGTCTGCAACCTCTTTCTTCGAGCCCTTTAGGTACTCGATTCGAGGAGACACCTGCTGATCTCTGCCGTGAGACAATTCGCTAAAATCCCAACATATTTGCCTCAACGGGCATCGTTAGCGTTGGTGAACAACCCGCTCAACCAATCCGTGAGATTCCCTGGGGACGACTAGAAGCAGAGTCATACCGAACGAGCCCCACGTTGGATGTGCCATTTTAATGTTGGTTTCTTTATGGAGTTCGCTTAGCTACTAATATGCACCGCCCAATCGGTATGCGCCCCGCCTGTTACCCAGGGAGTGACATCCCTATTGAAAAAGGCCAATATGAACTCGGCTTATTGGAAATATTGTATTCCAATGAAGTTAAAGGAAACCAATAAAAACCTATTGTTATCCGATTAACCCAATACGCACGATGGGAATTCATATCGGAACACAATATCCCGATATTGTATGCGGTTATTGGTATACAACAGGATATTGGAGCACAATGTCCCGATATAACTTGCGGTTATTGGTATACAACACGATATCGAAGCACAATATCCCGACAGAACTTACGGTTATTGGACTAGAATACGACACCGAGTGCATATTGGTGACCGACATGGACATACTGTGCGGCCACACGATATATAAATATCGGTCGTCGATCACGGGCCCAAGGGAGAATACAATATCGCGTGGATAAATCTCAGAACGAATTCCAAGTTACCAACATGAATTACGTCGGCATATACCGCGGACTAAGAGGAAACGTAACACAGTATTGATCGCCCGTGAAGCAACATGTGGATATCGGTACGCCCACATATACGACATCGCGTGAGTGATATCGTAGAACAGCAGGAGTTACCATACGGCAATACGAGAGAGAACGATATTGGAGGTGGATACACACAGAACACAAACGTTCCGCGTTGTAAACACATTCACATTGATCGAAAGCGCAAGTGTACGTACGGCACACAGTACACACAGCCTCGAGCGCTTGAAATGCTAGACAACCACCAAACCATTCAGAATAACTAGCTGGGACACCCGCGACCTACCTTTCAATGAGAAAGCCCAATAACGACGTGCTCATTGGAGTGATCGTTTTCAAACAAATGTTTATTGCAGTTTTAATGCAACAAAAGTTAGGTTACCGATGTTGGAACCTAAATCGAACGCGATACGTGACAATGTCAGTTCGCACGATAAAATAATGAGGATTAATGGGCTTGACAGGTCACGTGCTTCTTACCCGCACATTTATCGATATTGATCCACCTTTCTGGGCAATCCTACGTCGTACACAAAATCCACAACCACACGCGAGCACAATTCACCCACCACTCTTCGTCGCCTGTTTCGCAAGATTCACACACTGTAAAAAACGAAGGGAAAAATACGTGCATTTGCGCCATCAAACGATACGTTACAGACTCGTTTTATGAGAAAAGTTTCCATCGTCAACCCGCGCGCGCGAAAGCTCGAGCGCTCGAGCTTCGGAGGCAGTTCGAACTCCGAAGGGAGGCGAGCCCAGCGAGCCGGCGCGCCTGCGCGCATGCGCTGCCAGACAAGCGGCTGAGCGAGCCGCCGAGATTGCGCGGCCATTGCGCAACGACCGCGACCGCGCCAACCCGGCGGAACCGACGGATAACAGCTCGTCAAGTTCGTCGCGCACTTTGCTTGTGGGTTCCAAGTGAAACCAACGCACTTTCGATCGCTTCGAAAGGTACGCATGGACGACTTTATTACTTGCAGCATTGAGTGCTTTGGTATACACAGATCAAAGTGAACACTGAAGGACAGAAGGGAGACATGATGTTTTGAAATCGCAGCTCATTTGAACGCATGCGTCCCCTGCTGAAAGCGTCTGGCTGTGCTCTGTTGCAGACGTCATTTCGACTGCGTGTACTCTGATGTAACGTCAGTCAGTGTTTACACTCGGCTAGCTATCACTCGGCTTGTTATCTCATGTGCGAAATAGACGTAGAAACCAGCGCCTCGTCTCTTTCGGATATTCAACCTCCAGCCCCCTGGCTCCCAGCGTGCTTACCGGCGCAAACCGTTCGACGTGTTGGATTCGTGGGCTCGTTCGAAGAGGCGTTGTTTAACGCTCACGAGTCGCCGAAGTGTTACCGGAGCTTCTCTTTACGAAAGTCGCGATCGACGCTGGGCTCCGAGCTCGTACTTTTTTCTTCCCTGGTAGACTAAAGCCCGGTTCACACAGTTGCGTTTGACTGCGTTTGACTGCGTTGCGGCAGCGAGACACCAGGACATCCCTGCTGCATATATCGCGTGCCAAGAAGATTCCTTGAATTGGACTCCACGCTTCATACGAAGCACAGATGCGCCGGTGACTCGCTTTCGGTTCTCGCCGCAACGCAGTCAAACGCACTCAAACGCAAGTGTCTGAACCTGCCTTAGGAGTGCCGACCATTCATCTGTGGTGCCGACTGGCGCCGTACGAAGTTGAGAAAAGCTAGCGAGTCTGTCAGATTTTCGTGACGCCGCCCAACTGCTCTGCTACCGGCTGCGCTCAACAAATAAAGTAAAACAAAAAAAACGCGTTTTTTTTATTTTTAAATTTTTTTTTGCCATATTTCATTTTAGTCGCTGCAAAGTAAATCGCGGCCGTACGTCGGTTGACTCCCGATTACTGTCTCTACATCGTAGATTGTCTCACCACACTGGTGCCTCGTTGGTGTGATCTTATTCTGATATCGTTACATCTTGCTTTTTCATCTTGGCACACTTCTAGGCGACCTTCTACACGTTGCACTCCTTGTCGACATGTCGCTGGTGTTAGAGACAAATCTGAAGTCGCTGTTTGCTCACTCCTTGGTGCACATATTTCATGTTCAACATCAGGTATCTGAAGGAGGCGCCATGAAACCCTGGAGTTTGTTTAGAGGCACCTCAACATACTGTATACAAGTGTCGTTTTGTGTGTTATAGTTTCCTACAAAACCAAATTGCACTTTGTTCGTAATATACCCTATAACTGTTCACAACAATTAAAGTTGCTATGAAACATTGGCCACGAGAGGCGACTCGGCCAACGCAGCCTGAAAATTCCTCGCATAATTTTCTTCATGGGTCATTTTGGACATTGACAAATTTTTTTGTGAATAATGAGTGTTATGCACATGTGTTCTACATTAGAATGGCAATCTGGGCTAGTTGGTTTATGATAACTTTCAGGGCGCCGAAAATACACAAGGACAAGATACAAGAAAGGAGACGTGAACAAGGCGCACTCGCAACTAGCGTTTATGAAAAAACCACTCTCTTATATACTCATGGAAAACAACACAGTCATACTACACAGTCATACTACACAGTCATACTACACAGTCATACTACACAGTCATACTACGTCCGGTGTAGCCCCCTTCGTAGAAAAGTGTGCTCTTTTGCCGATAGAAAGCTGAAAGAAACTACAAACTCCACCTCCGGACAGCAGCCCAGTACACGGAGGTCTTCTGGCAGCAAACAAGAATGAGGCTGGCGAAGAATACCAGACGCAACGAAGGTGGGCAGCAGGAGGTAACTGTGCTTGGAGACGTAACACTGCCTAAGCAAATCAAGGACTGCTTGGATAAAGGGCCGAAGTACTGCCAGGAACCGTGCATGAATCCCGTTTTAAAGCTGTCGCTGATCAGATGGATGGGAGACAAAGCCAAACCCGAAGACAGAGAAAGGTGTGTAGCCGATGGCGTGGATGTCCTGCAACGCCTTGAGGGCAAAACGACTAGGAAGTTCAAGACCAACACCATCGTCGACCACTTTTTGGAGCACAACCTCAAGCTCCTCACTTCGGACAAAGAAGGAGGCTTCGTGTTCCTGCCTGAAGCCCTCTACAAAACCAAAGCAAGGGAAGCCATCCAGAAGAACTTCAAACGAGTGAGACCAGGCCCGCTAGCCAAGGTGAAATCCCGCGCCATTGAAATGTGTGGTGCATTGGAACTACCGGGACTGCTAAAGAGTGCCAAGTCCAGTAAGAACCTTCAACTTGACATTTTCTTCACCGCGAAAACACACAAGACAGATATCCCCTTCAGGGCTATTGTCACGGAGAGGGGGTCATGGCAGGCTCATGTTGCCAGCTACCTTAGCAAGTATCTGACCTTGCTGGAATTGCATGATCCGTTTTTTGCGCGAAATTCAGACTGCATTATCGAATACCTGAGTAATGAAGAACACGGCATGCGCAGCGCTTTTTCGATCGACGTTGTAGATCTGTTTTATTCGATTGAGCACAAGCCCCTGTTTGAGTCTGTCAGAGAGTGCATTGAACGAAACGGTGTTCTACCGTTCCAAGCCTCTTGTGGCATTTCCGTTGATCATTTTTTGGAACTTTTGGCATTTTACCTAGAGAGCATGTTTGTCCCTTTTGAGGGAGAGATGTATGTGCAGAAGAGGGGAATATGCATCGGGTCTTGTGTTGCGCCGATACTGTCCAATATTTTTTTAAGTGTGTGCGGAAGAAAGATTGCCGAGAGGTTGGGCGACGCGAACCGGTGTCGCATCTTCAGATATGTGGACGACTTTCTTGTCCTCGGCAGACCCGCTGACGCACCGAGCTGCGGGGTTGAAGAAGTGCTTGACATTTTTAGGTCATGCGGGGATGGGTTGTCGTTCACACATGAAGAGCCAGTGAACGGGCATATACAGTTCTTGGACCTTAGGCTAAGTCTTGAAGAAAATCACATATGCTGGACATATGAGCCACGCTCTAAGAAGGGTATCCTTCCGTTCAGCTCGGCCCATTCGAAAGTTGTAAAAAGAGGAATTGCATCTAGTTGTCTCGAGGCGTCACTAAGAAGATCATGTGCACACACCGCTCAAGCGAGCTTCACAAGACAGGCAGCGAGGTTGCAAAAAGCGGGCTACCCGCAGAGAGTTCTGGTGGATGTAGCGGACACCCTAATAAAAAAGTTCAAAGGCACACGGAGGCAGCCCCGTGAAAGAGCAGCAGTGAGGCCGGTGGTAATCCCCTATGTACACTCACTAACCCACAATCTTAAAAAGGTTGCTGATAGGTACGATGTGCCTATTGTGTTCTCCGCACCAAACAAACTATCGAGACTGTGTCGCAGAATCAAAAATCCCCGTGAGTCAGCAGATCCTTGCAATACGAAGCACCGCAACAGGTACACGGAATGTGCTACGGGCGTCATATACGAAATCCCCATGTCATGCGGAGCATCGTACATTGGCCAAACGGGCAGATGCTTTAATGATCGCGCCCGCGAACATGCTGCGGCTACACGGGCTACCCCGTCGGGGCACCTCGCCACGCACTGCAGCCGTTGCTCCTGCACACCGTCATTTAGTGACACGAGGTTTTTGGCCAGATACGCCGATCGGATATCGAGGGAGCTGCACGAGGCCTTCGAAATAAAAGAAAAGGGCAAGGACTGCATCAGTGACACGTCTGTGTCACTATCGGCAAAAGAGCACACTTTTCTACGAAGGGGGCTACACCGGACGTAGTATGACTGTGTAGTATGACTGTGTAGTATGACTGTGTAGTATGACTGTGTAGTATGACTGTGTTGTTTTCCATGAGTATATAAGAGAGTGGTTTTTTCATAAACGCTAGTTGCGAGTGCGCCTTGTTCACGTCTCCTTTCTTGTATCTTGTCCTTGTGTATTTTCGGCGCCCTGAAAGTTAACATGTGTTCTACTTTTCGTACAGGTACTTCAGTTAGATAAACCCCAGCAAAGGCAGCAAGACCGTCTCATGGGGTCACACCAAGGATGACTGCATTCCTGCTCGAGTCCCGAGTCTTGTCACCAAACTTCACTGAACATAATGGTACATTCCGTTTCCTTAACTTTTTCTTCTGAAATGTGTTATTTTTTTTGTTGTTGCTTTTTTCTATTGAAAAAAGGGTAGTACAACGTTTAAACACCCAATTTTTTTTTCTTTTTGTAAAATGTGTTGTACATCGTTTAAACACCCAAGCGTTCATAAATGGTCTCTGTACCAGACAATAGGGTGTCTTATACTCTGTTTCATACTTAGCGTGCAACGCTGTCAAAGGTACTAAAGTGGTGCGCATGAAAAAATAGAAAAAGTGTTACACCGCGCGTTTCGTGGACGAGTGGTAGAAGGCGCTGCTCTGGCGATATTGACGTCTTGGTGGCCGTGGTTAGAACCCATTTTACGCGCAAAGTTTTTTTTTTTTTTTTTTCCTTTTTTTGCGCATTGACGAAGTGCATATTTCAGTTCCTCCTTCTTGATTTTTATTTATAAGTCGCCGAGAGGCCAGATTTCTACCATCTGGTCTGCCGCTTTGCAAGTGTTATTTGCCTCCACCACCGAGTTATATTTTTCTTTCGTGCAGCGTGGAATGAGGAATCGCCCTGATAGCGGCCTTGTCCCAAAATTTATAATAAAACATTAACGACAATAGTTGTGGCCTGTACAGTTTATTTTGAAATAGCTGTCAATGGTAGAAATCTCCCTCTCGGAGCACTTGCAATGCACCTTCAGGCGAATGGCGTTCTATGTGAACTCGTCATGCTTGACGGTCCCCGTGCTCGAAACTTTCTTGTTGCGAGGTCTTTGCTTCGGGGACGCCACCTTGCCAGATAGGCACTGTGCCTTGCACTTCGCGACAGTACAGGGCACACTCCAGTGTTGTTACTGGCCGTCTCCAGGACTTCACGACCGAATTCTCCGGGGAATGTGTTCTTATACTCCCGTACACATTGGCGATCATCTGCTTGCACTCTTTCAAGATTTTCGCACAACGAATCTTCGAAAACATCCGAGCAGGAAAGGTACTTGTGCTTGGTGCGTAAGACGCCATCTTCTCAAAACCAGCGGCTGCCACACGGATGAACACGAAAACAATTTAAAGTGGTTTACATTATCTTTTCCTTTTTCTTGAAAAACATTTGTGCTCCGTTGAAATCATAACGCCAATATCAGTTACTAGCCCCGAGGAGGCACATTTTCCGACTTTTTAAAATTTTTCTGCAGGGGACGCACTATCTTATGGGGCGAACGTAGGCACGGTCAGCAATGCAAACCGGTGCGCTAGCTTTGACTGCGTTGCACTCTATGTATGAAACAGAGTATACGATCGTTTCAGACGGGGTAACCTTTCCAGCAATTTTGGGGCTGCTGGCGGGTTGTTCCCTAGTTTTCCCTAGATCGACACGAATTGCTGAGATTGGGTCCGGCTCGAAGCGGACGTGCAACTCTGACTACTCGGAGATGTTTGAAGCGGCAGCAGCCAATCAGGAATGCAACATTTTCACGTGACACCCCTGTGGTCGTGATGATGAGAACTGAGGACTTAGTTCTGGTTTGAAATGGATCATTTTTGAAAATAAACTGTTTCAAAAAGACGAGTAAGTATTCTCAGCCCAATTTAAAGATATAAAAACATGTTTTTAGGATATAACTGTGTGTCTAAATACTGTAAGAAAAATAAAATTTCATGATGATGATGGCAAGTCGTAGCAATTCGGTTGCTGCATGTGAACGCGGGCGGCCCGTGCTGCTGGTGTTGCGACATGAAGTTGCTGGGCGAAATTGTACCGTCTGAAGCGGGCTTTAGGGAACTGAATTCAAGGGCCGTGGAGCTCTGGGGGCAAGCCCACCTGGAAACATTTTTTTTTATTTTTTGCCTTTTTTAGTATTTAAATAGATATATATATATACATATATACTTTTTTTAAGTTTTAACATATAGATGCATAATTTACACACTAATTCATTTTCAGAAGCGCTTTTATTCACACTCTGTGGCTTTCTAGTGCTTGCAATAGCTTCTCGGTGAGCTAATGCCAGCTCTGCAAAGGGAGAGGAATCTTCCCACGCTTTGCAGGCTGTAAAGCTGTGGCTTGCTCAGCTCTAGTGTGTCACACCTCGCTCACTGGCTCCATCGCGAAGCATAGGTGCTTCATGAGTCGCGCCACACCGTAAGCCCAAAAAACGGTTGGGTGACAAACCTGGGACCATTTGTCACTGCACTCAGCTATGATATGGTGGCAAGGTCGGGGCATGAAGCAGGGGTACAGCTTGGAAATGCTGATCTTCATGACATTTTAAACACATTTTTCATTACTTTTGTGTCGAGTTCTCAGCATTCTAAAGGTGAGAAAGCAAGCAGCAGCGACAGCAAGAAAAGAAAAATTTAAGACCGCTTTCACCAAGAATCAATTACGAGCACTAGAAAGGCATGGAGTGTAATTAAAACGCTTCTAAAGGTGAATTAGCGTATAAATTAAGTACTTGTGCCTCAAAAATACAAAAAAAAACAATGTAAATATAGTTATAAGGATGAAAATATACACCAGGAGGACTTAAACCAAAACTACAGTCTGTAAGTTTGAAATTCGACACCTTAAACCACTTGGCCACCACCCAATTTTATTTCCAGGTCGTTCATTGAGGTATATGAATTTTGTTTGCAGCTGTCGGCTGCAAGAGAGATTGCCTTATTTTCATTTACTTTACTATTCCCACCAAATATGACAAGTGATAAAGAATAGAACCTCATTTGTTTGGCCGAGGCACTGTGCTTGCATGAAGGCAAACTAACCTGTCTTGCTGTGTTCATATTTTGTTTCATCATCTGTTTAGGATTCTGTTGTCGCTCATCAAAAGAAGAAAAAAAAAACTGACTAATTCTGACTTATTCTAGTGTGCAGGTACCCTTGGCAGTAAACTCTGCTAAATGGGGCAAAATATAGATACTTTTTTTAGCGAATATGCATCGTTTTAGCAAAATGAGCTACACTATTTGACTAACGTGAAACAGAACGAGCCTCTCCACTTGGGTCTTTTTCCATCTCTCGCAGACACTATTTCCTGCTTTTTGTGGTTTGTATCAGACTTTTGTATTCTGTCCGGCCAAAGCATCTGTGTTACACTAAGACTGGGTTCTTTAGGATATCTACAGGTATTCTTCGCAGCAAATGGCTTCCAATCAGGAACACGAGTTCGTTCTCGGCCACCGAGAGCAAGTATTGTCAAGGTGAGCTATTGCCCGCCTATGAGTTTTGTATTTCATTCCTCTTGAATGCCTTAACTTATGTGTAGTGGTCTTGCATTAGTATTTTGTTGTCTCTCTTCTGCAAAAACACCCATGTTTGACTAAGACCAGGTTCTTTCTTATACATGCAGGTCTTGGCGGCAAGCACCAGCCAATCAAGGCCAGAAGTTTGCTCTTTGCCGCGCATGGCAAGTGTTTTCAAGGTGAGTGATTCACGCCTATCTGAGTTCTGCGTTTCATTCCTCACAGACACTCTATTTCCTGTCTGTATAGTGACCTTGTTTCAGGCTTTTGTGTCTCTGTCCGGTCAAAGCATCTGTGTTAGACTAATCTTTAGGATATGTGCAGCAATTCTTGGCAACAAGTGGCTGCCAATCAGGAACACGAGTTTGTTCTCGGCCACCAAAAGCAAGTATTTTCAAGGCGAGCTATTGCCCGCCTATATGAGTTTCAGCATTCATCAAGGAGCGCAAAATCAAAGCCCGGGGGTTGGCCATTGCAAAAATGTTGACTCGGAAGCGCATAGGGAGGAAGCTTTATAAAAGTATCCACCTGCTTCTACAGGACAAACCAAAACTAAGAATGTGGGTTCCATTTGAAAAAAAACAAAACAACATTGTCAGCCCGAATTAACTCGGGGGCGGCACTGACCAAACAAGCCACGGTACGAGTATGCTTGGTTCAGGCGTTTGTAGGGGTGGTAGATTATTCAGTGTTTTCTAAAAAAAAATATTTTTTTTCTAAAAGTGTGGTGGTCGAATATTCAGGGATGGGCATTGAGTCGGGATGTTAAAATAAAAATTTCATCCACATGCCGGGATTCATGTGCCTTGTCCCCCTAGCGAGGGGGACTAGGCCTTCAAAATTTTGGGTTCGCAAAAGGGGTGCGTCAGTATTGACGTCTCATTTTACATCATTCGTCTCAATTTAAAACGCACTATAAATGACATGCCTGAGATTCGTTTGGGTGTACTTCCTCTCAGCAAGTTTATGGTTCTGTCTCAAAAAGGTCTAATCTGATGTTGACCGCTCCTCAGGTCTCCACCGACGATTCATCAGGACGAGACCCGACCGGGACACTAGGGAGGAACGGCTTAAGCAAGGGAGGCTACATATACGACAGCTTCTTGCGGACAAGAAACGAAAATAGATAGATGGTGAGTGTTTCATTTGCTATGCCTTTTGGCGTGCACATTATGTTTGTTATGTTTCAAGATTCCTGCAGAGTTCGGTTTCAACTATTGTAAAATACCGAGCATGCGCCCAGGTCGCAGAAGCGCCTACCCTCTGATTCGGAACGATCCGCAAATAAGCAAAGGGCATACCAGACACCCATCCACCTGTTTTGAGCCATGCTCAAAATATTGAAAAAGCACATCAAGCGTCAGGTGCTGTGGCGCCTTTGCCACAATAGCGCCAGTCACAGGGCTGACAGATCCGTGACTGGCGCAAGCCATGGCATGGCCTTTGGGAACCAGGGAATTGAGATTAAAGAAGTAGCGCAGAAATTGGAGGCGAGTGGTGAAGGTGAGCAGAGTTAACAGAAAACAAGGATGAAGGGAGTTCCGTCGCATGAGGCATCTGTGTCCCGTGCATGTAATTTTGAGTGTGCTGTAGGTGGCTACCCAAAAAAATTGTTACTTGGACGTAACTAATCGCAAACCTCTCTTGCAGTTTCCATGGCCCACAAGCCAGCCGGCGCCAGTTCGTTCTCGTTCAAAGGTGAGGATTCTAGAGTTTCTAGATTGCTCTGAAGCAGCAATACTGAAGCCAGAGAAGCGGTACGGCATATTTAATTGACAGAACGACTGGGGACGCTTTCACTGAAGCTTGTTTTGCTGCAATACAGGTGTGTATTGCAGAAAAACAAGCTTCAGTGAAAGCGTCCCTACTCGTTCTGAGCTCCGTCAATAAAGGTGCCGTACCTGTTGTCTGTCTGGCTTCAGTGTTGCTGTAGGCGCCAAAACGTGTGCCCAGTTTTGTCACAAGAGGCATATTATGTCACGCACATGTAATTTTGAATTTATCGGGCTTAGTGCGCTGTAGGTGGCTGGTCAAAGAAAGTGATACTTGGACGCAGCTAATCGCAAATCTTTCTGGCAGTTTCCACAACCTAAGAGCCAGCAGGTTTCAGTTTGCTTTTCTTCAAAGGTGAGAATCCCAGATTCCCGAAGGAGGAATACTGAAGCCATATGACCGGTACAGCATTTTTAATTGACGGAGCTCAGAACGACTGGGAGCTCCTGCATTGAAGCTTATTTTTCTGTAATACAAGCGGGCGACATTGACACGTGCCCAGTTACGTCGCAAGAGGATATCTATGTCCCGCGCATGTAATTTTGAATCTTTCAGACTTAATGTACTTCACGTGGCTACTCAACGTAACTGCTACTTGGACGCAACTAACCGCAAATCTCTCTTCCAGTTTCCACGGCCTACAAGCCAGCAAGCACCAGTTCGTTTTTCCTCAAAGGTGAGCATTCCAGATACTCTAGTTAGGTGCGAAGCAGGAATAGTGAAGCCAGACGAGCGGATACGTATATTTAATTGACCGAGCTCAGAATGACCTGTGGCAGTGGCATTGAAGCTTATTTTTCCACAATCAAACGCAGACATAATTTTGAATCTACCCGCTTGGTGAAGGATTGCTACTATTCGCGAACTAATCACAAATTTTTATTTTGCAGTTTATATATAACTACAGCTAGCAGGTGCTGTTTTCATTAAGGTGAGGATTTCACATTCTGTTTTTAAACATCAAGTTTTTGAATGAGAGTCCTAAACAATTAACTTTCTTTTGCAGTAAATGCCAGATCCTCCAGTTCAGGAATATGTTAAATATATTTGGTATGGATAAGTCCAGTGTTTTGCTTCTTTATTCACAATTTCACAACAGCAACATTTTTTTAATTTATCACTCAGAAATACACACAAAAAGAGACTGCGTTGCAGAGAAATGTTGCGCTGAACGTGATATTCCAACTCGTATATAGTTTTATTGGTAGCCGATATAATATATTGGATTCCAATATCCATAATACGCTGAGTATATTGTAATCGTAAACCCTTATTGGATCCCCATATGACACATGGGGATCCAATAAGGGTTTATACGGTATTGGATTCCAATATTTCAGCGTATTATGGATATTGGAATCCCATAACAAATCCTTATTGTAATACAATACAATAAATGTAATGTTTTCCAATACACTGTCTATATTGTATTGCAATACAATAAAAAGATATTGTTTACCAATATCCATAATAACTGTTTATATTGGGGTTTTCCAATAGGGATATAGCAAAGACAAGAGAGCGAATAAGTTGACTGTACCCAGGGCCGTACCCAGAAAAAAATTTCGGGGGGGGGGGGGGGAGGGGGGGGGGAGGGGACAACGGCGGTCATTTTGAAAATGTCTATTGTCTTATTTTCGCCTATGAATCATCTGCATCGGTAGCATATAATGGAGAGTTATAGCAAACCGAAGAACCGGTCCCGGTTTGGTACCCGGTAGCCGACCGGTGCCACTGCGCGCGCGTAGAGGTGGAGGTTAAAATCGGCTGGCTGCAAGTGCACCGACCAGGGCCGTACTCAGAAAAAAATTTCGGGGGAGGGTCAGAACCCCCTAGCACCCCCCCCCTCCCTGGTTACGGCCCTGACTGTACCTCACGGTTACCCATCGTTGAGAGCCGACAGTCCAGGCACGCCGACCCTTGCTCTCGCCCGTCGATCAGAGCTCACAGTCGGAGTCAGTGTCCAGTCCTGTGGATCGTCCTTGCCACGCCAGCGCTGCGTAGGCTGGTTGTCCCGGGCTATCACTGCCCGATTCTCGCTGTGGAACCACACCGGGATCGTCATGGCCTAGGCTAGATGGCCAGGATTCGCCGTTTCTACCGGTCCGGGCTTCCAACCTCGCTGATGGACCGCTCCGGGTTTCGGCATGGGCCAGACCAGGCAGCCCGGCTCCGATGTTTCTGCCCAGCTCTAGCCTCGCTCAGCACGCATTGTCTCGCGCCAGCTCGTGACTTCTCCGCCGGCCGCCTGTCACGTGCCCTCTGCCTCGTCTTTCACCCTTGGCTCCCACAAAGTTAAGGAAAGGGAATGTACCATTATGTTCAGTGAAGTGCGGTGAGAAGGCCCGGGACTCGAGCAGGAATGCCGTTATCCTTGGTATGACCCTATGAAACTCTCTTGCTGCCTTTGCTGGGGTTTATCTAACCGAAGTACCTGTCTGAAAAGTAGTTGAAACATATGTGCATAACACTCATTTTTCAGAATAAAATTTGTCAATATCGAAAATGACCCATGGAGAAAATTGTGCGAGGAATTTGTCAGCCACGTTGGCCGAGTTACCTCTCGTGTCCAATGTTTCATTGCAACTTTAATTGTAGTAAACAGTCATAGGGTGTATTACGAAGTGCAATTTGGTTCTGTACGAACCTACAACACACAAAACAGCACTCTAATACAGTATGTAGAGGTACCTCTAAACAAATTCCAGGGTTTCATGGAGCCTGCTTCAGATAACTGATGTTGAACATAAAATATGTGCACCAAGGAGTGAGCAAACAGTGACTTCCAATTAGTCTCAAGCACCAGCGACATGTCGACAAGGAGTGCAATGTGTAGAACGTCGTCTAGAAGTGTGCAGCGAGATGAAAATGCGAGATATAACGATATCAGAATAAGATCACACCAAAAAGGTTCCGTTACAATCTAGGCACAGTAATGAGTCAACCGACGTACAGCCGCGATTCACTTTGCGTTGAGGTGAAACATGGCAAACAAAATATAAAAAACGTTTTTTTTTTTTTTGTTCGATATTTGTTTTGCGCCGTTGATAGAAGGACAGTTGGGCGGCGTCACAAAGTCACTCGCTAGCGTTTTTCAAATTCGTTCATCGGCACTCATGGCCTACCCGGGATGAGAAAAGTACGAGCTCAGAGCCGAGCCGCCGAGCGTCGATTGCGACTTTCCTAAAGAGAAGCTCCGGTAACACTTCGGCGACTCGTCAGCTTCAAACAACGCCTCTTCGAACGAGCCTGACGCGCCCGTGAATCCAATGCGCGGCAGAAAGCACGCCGGAAGGAAGGGGGCTGGAGGCTGAGTATCCGAAAGAGACGCGGCGCTGGTTTCTACGTCTATTTCGCACACGAGATAAGAAGATAGTAAAGCTAGCCGAGTATGAACGGTGACTGACGTTACACGCAGTCGAAATGACGCCTGCAACAGAGCACAGCTAGAGGCTTTCAACAGGGGACATATGCGTTCAAAAAGGCCGCGATTTAAAACCTTCACGTCCCCTTTCTGTCCTTCGGTGTTTACTTTGATCCGCGTGCACGAAAGCACTCAATGCTGTAAGTAATAGAGTCGTGTATACGTACCTTTCGAAGCACTTGAAAGTGTGTAGGTTTCGCTCGATGCCCACGAGCATAGAGTGCGACGAACGCCAATCACACCGGCAGCGCGACGGCGCCGCCGGCTGGCCGGGTCGCCGGGTCGCGCAACCGACGCTCGCCCGCTGCGCACTGCGCATGCTCGGCTTGTCGGCTCTCTCAGCTCTCTCGGCCACTCTGCTGGCTCGGCAGCACGCCGGCTCGCGGGCATCCCGGGCTCGCTGGGCTCGCTCCCTTCGAAGGTCGAACAGTTCTAAGTTCAAACTACTTCCAAAGCGCGAGCTTGCGCGCGCGCGCGCGGGTTGGCGTTGGAAACTATTTTCTCGAAAAACGAGGCTGTAACGTATCCTTTGATGGCGCAAGTGCACGTATTTTTCACGTCGTTTTTTGTACAGTGTGTGAATCTCGCGAAACAGGCGACGAAAAGTGCAGGGTGAAATGTGCTCGCATGTCGTCGTGGATTTTGTGTACCACGTAGGATTACCCAGAAAGGTGGGTCAATATCAATAGAACAAAGCTATACGCACTCCGGAGTGCATTTCGGTCGAAATGGCTATACGCACTCCGCTAAACTCGTATAAAACGGATCGTCACTACGAGTTTTCTAAGCGGAGGACGCACGGAAATGGGCTCCCGCGGAACAGCGCATACGGCCGGTGTCGGCCGGGTTTTTTCCGCCTCAACCTTGTCTCCGGAGTATAAGGTCATCCTGCCGCAACTGCCGAAGGGTCCGAACGCTGTGAACACCGTCATCCTCCACGGAGACCCCTCGGCACGCCCTTACCAGATCGAGAACTTCGGCGACCCGCTGAGTGGCGCGGTTAACTTGGAGTCCGTCGCGGGCCTGGGGCCACTGCAATTCAACCACGTGTGGATGGTGACCCTCCACAACGCAGAGGCTCGGGACCTGCTGGCTGCGAAGGCGGAGCTCACCGTGAAGGGAAAGCGCTGTTTCATCATCGACTTAAGCGTCAGGGAGCTGACGGTCAAGGTGCACTGGGTCCCCATCCCGACACCGGAAGACGTTGTCCGGAAGCTGCTGCAGCCGGTTGGCCGCGTGAAAGCCGTGCAGCGAGAAATGTGGAGACGGGAATGCTTCGGCAACTTGGAGACTACGACGAGGAGCGTCACCCTGATCCTCGGAGACGGCGGCGCTCTCGACTCGCTGCTTCATCAGGGGAGCATCGACGGGACGCAAGTCCCGTCGATGCTCCCCTGCCGGGGAGGCCTCCCCTGTGCCTGCGCTGCAAGATGGTCGGGCACATGAGGCGCCAGTGCACGGCCCCGTGGTGCAGTGTGTGTCGTGGTTTTGGCCACGAAGCCGCGCAATGCCCAAGATCGAACGCCGTCAAGACCGGCGGTGCCAGGGCCTCCGAGCACGTGGAGGAGCAGCTCGACAACGCGGACATGGAGGAGATTGCTCGCCCGGCCGGGCGGCCTCAGAGCTCCGCGGAACGCAACCGAGACCGATCCCGCGAGCCGAGCAGTAATGGCGGTATGAGTGGCGAACCAGCACCGCCAGCAACAGCCGAAGAGGCGACAGCCTCCCCGACTCCCGACGCCATTGCGCCTGAGGCGACGGGCGGGGAACCGAACCTCTCCATTCCCGAAGCCGTCGAGAGCAAAAGCACGGAATCCGCTGCCAAGGGCGCGGAGAGAGAGGACACTACGCTGTGGCAAACGGTGAGTTTTTGCAAAAACGAAAAACAACAAAAAAGCGCTCCAGTCCTCGGACGAGGAGTCAAACGGCAGGAGCGCGATGAAGCTGAGGGGAAGGAAAAATGAAGACCCTCTCACCAACCGCGTCAACCGGATCTCCCAGCTGGCCCCGTCACAATCCCCAACACTGCGGAGAACCCGCTCCCCGAATCGCACTGACCTCCTTTCCGCCTCCATCATGCACTAAGCGATCACCGCGGGAAATTTAAAAGTTGGCACACTAAACACGGTCAGCCTTGTTGCTTGGAAGAGGAAGCAATGGCTTCTTGACCTGCTCAACGAAGAGAAGATCGACATTGCCTTCATTCAGGAAACTAAGTTATCCACACCAGAGATGGCCAAATCCTTTGTTGGGGTTTTTGGGCATGACTTTTTCTGTGTGCACACGCTCACCACAAGGTTCTCTGGCGGCAACGCGGTCCTCGTCCGAAAGCGCAAAGACGTCATAGTGGTGGCACGGGACTTGAGCGACGACGGGCGCGCCGCCACAGCGGACTGCCTGGTCGGCGATCGCCTGATCAGATTCGTCTCTGTGTACGCTCCCAACAACCCAAGAGAGCGCCGGGCCTTCTTTAAGACGCTGAGGGGCACACTGGACACTCCGGGAGACGTCGTGCTCGCGGGTGATTTTAACTGTGTTCTCGCCCCCGCAGACAGAACCAGCAATGCGAATAAGGACTCAGCGCCGCCACCCTTCGTGATGTCATTCGGGACAGCAATCTGATTGACGTTACAACGAGGTTTCCGGGCTTCGCGCCGAGGTACACCAGATGGCAGGGAGGCTCCCACGCAAGGCTCGACCGACTTTACGTCTCCGGCGATCTCATCCCACGTGTCGGCTTGTACCATGTCAAGATGGTCCCGTTCTCGGACCACGACCTCGTCACCACGGAGATCAAAGGTGGCGCACCCAGTGGACGACGCCCAAGGGGTCCCTGGAAAATGAATATGGCCATTCTGGACGATGAAGGCTTCTCTACGGAAGTGCGGCGGCGTCTCGAACATCTTGGTGACGCGGTGGATGCCTGCGCATGGGAGGAACTTAAGGGTGAGATTCGCAACCGCGCCGAGTGCTTCTCAAGGGCCAAGGCAGCGGCGGCTAGGCAAGAAGAGCGTGATCTCACCAACACACTCCGCGCTATCCTGGAGGAGGAGGAACGAAGACCCGGAATGTTCGCCGAGGACGTAAAGTTAGGGTGACCACCTTCCTGCTAGCGAAATGCGGTACACGCGGGGCGGGGTTGAGAGAGAGAGAAAGGGGGGGGGGGTAGCGGAAATTAATTAACACGCACACTACAAACCGAGGCTTTGTTAACACATTTAATATCTTGTGTTGTTTATACACCTGTTAATTGTTTTCACTCCCAGTGATGTATCTTTTATGCCAAATATGCTATTAAACGTGCAGAAAGTTGAACATAAAAATTGACTGTAGCAGAACTCTATGCATCAGATGAAATAGAAAACAGTAAATCTTTTTCGGGTTATTGTTTCCTGTCAACGCTTACTTCTAGAAACATGATCCTACCCAATTTTTTTAACATTATGTTATTTTTCGACCGTTATGACTTGAAGCTTCTTGCGTCACCTGGCGGATTTTGGTTTAATGAAGACAGTTACTGTCTTTGTTAGAAAAAGGTCCGCAGCAACCCTTTCGCATTTACAGAGCGATTTGAAAATAATTACAATATTTTATATCTAAAATTTTCGCGAGCATTGTTTTTTTACAATATTTTGCCCCCACTGGGGAGAGGCACAACGGCGTGTGCGCGTCGGGCACTCCTGCAAGAACGACGGTCGCTTCCCGCAATGCTTGGATAGAAAATGGCGTACCATTGCAGTTCACACGATTACCATCGACCTTCGCGCTTCCCCGTGCCGTGTTGTTCGGCAGCACCACGAGTTGCAGAGTGAATTTTACGACACTCTGAAACGCGGGACATTCTGAAGAGTTGGGAATTTCTCCCGGGACGCAAGACAGGAGTCCTCAATGTGGGACAGTCCCGCGAGTCGCGGGACGGGTGGTCACCCTACGTGAAGTACTGCAAGGAGCGCCTCCTGGAGCTCCTAAAGGAAAGGCTAAAGGGTGCGCAGGTGAGGAGCCGAGAGCGGAATCTCGAGGGCGAGACGCAGCCCACGAAGATTTTTCGCACTTTCGAGAGGAAACGGGCCGAAGCCAACCACATCTCCAGCGTCAGCATCGAGGGTCATCGCGCAAACGGGCAAGAGGAGGTCGCCGCGGCGTTCGAGCGGCACTACTCGGATCTCTTCCGGAGAGAGGAAGGCGCTTCCAGCTCTTGTCCAACACTCTTCCGGGGACTTCCCGTCATCTCAGAGGAATTGAGGGAAATCACTAGCGCACCCATCAGAGAGTCGGAAATCCGGCGAGCAATTAGGAAAATCTCCGGCAACAAAGCGCCAGGACCCGACGGCATTGGCGCCGAACTCTACAAAAAGTATGTGGATCTGCTCTGCCCCATCATGGTGGAGGTTTTTGGAGAATTCTTCGAGTGCAAGCTACTCCCTCCATCCATGAGAGAAAGTTTAACGGTGCTGATAGCTAAAAAGAACGCGAACAAATCAAACCCGACAGTGACCGACTACAGGCCCATAAGTCTTCTCTGCACAGATTATAAAATACTGGCCAAAATTTTAGCGAGAAGGCTGGACCTCGCTCTAGGCGGCGTGATTGGAGAACATCAAGCGTATGGACTCCACGAAACCTACACGCAAAGCGCATAGTCAGGGAGGCAACAGGTAAAGGGCACCACCCCTTGGCCGTCCTTCAGCTCGATTTCAGCCAAGCGTTCGACAGAGTGTCCCACTGCTTCCTCCAGGCTGTGTTGAGGGGATGCGGCGTGGGTGACACCATGTGTGACTGGGTGGCGCTGTGCTACAGGAACGGCGAAAGAGGGAGCTCCATAGAGATAGGCCGCTCCGTATGACAGGGCTGCCCGCTGTCGCCAATTTGGTTCGCCCTGCGCCCCTGTGCCAGGCCATCAACAGGGATGAAGCTATATGGGGGCTGCGACTTGGTGAGCAGCGGGCGAAGCTTCTCGCCTACGCCGACGACATCACCCTGATTTGTGCCTCCAAAGCACAGGTCGAAGTTGCTCTTGGGCACGTCGAGCTCTTCTGCCGGGTCTCGGGGGCGGGAATCAATCGACAAAGGTCCGTTGGAGCCTGGCTCGGACAATGGGCCACGAAACCTACAGAATTTGCGGGAATCGCATCGACCCTATTGGAAAACCCCAATATAAATAGCGTATTATGGATATTGGTAAACAATATCTTCTTATTGTATTGCAATACAATATAGACAGTGTATTGGAAAACATTACATGTATTGTATTGTATTACAATAAGGATTTGTTATGGGATTCCAATATCCATAATACGCTGAAAATATTGGAATCCAATACCGTATAAACCCTTATTGGATCCCCATGTGTCGTATGGGGATCCAATAAGGGTTTACGATTCCAATATACTCAGCGTATTATGGATATTGGAATCCAATATATTATATCGGCTACCGATAAAACTATATGCGAGTTGGAATATCACGTTCAGCACAACATTTCTTTGCAACGCAGTCTCTTCTTGTGTGTATTTCTGAGTGATAAAATAAAAAGTGTTGTTGTTGTCAAATTATGAATAAAGAAGCAAAACACTGGGCTTATCCATACCAAATATATTTAACATATTCCTGAACTGGAGGATCTGGCATTTACTGCAAAAGAAAGTTAATTGTTTAGGACCCTCATTCAAAAACTTGCTGTTTGGAAACAGAATGTGAAATCCTCACCTTTTAATGAAAGCAGCACCTGCTAGCTGTAGCCATGTAGAAACTGCAAAATAAAAATTTGTGATTAGTTCGCAACAAGTAGCAATCCTTCACTAAGCCGGATAGATTCAAAATTACGTCTGCGTTTGATTGTGGAAAAATAAGCTTCCATTCCACTGCCACAGATCATTCTGAGCTCCGTCAAATAAATAAACCTATCGGCTCGTCTGGCTTTACAGTTCCTGCTTTGCACCTAACCACGGTGAAAGATACTCTCTTTAGGTGAGGACACGCCGGGGCTGAACGCGCGGCGCGAGGAATCAAATAGTGTTCGTTCGACGGGCATCCGAAAGACTGCATCATTCGGCTGCCACCGTGCCCGCGACTGACAGTGTCACCGGCGGCCAAACGGCGGAACTGTGTGACAGCAAAAAAACATTATCTCGTTGTCATGACACCCGGGTACACCATGGTCTTTCTGCTTGTGTGAGAACCTCGCTGGAGCTCTGCGCGTGTGGTACATTAGGCGGCACGAGCCGTCTTGAACGTGCCCACGGGTCGACGAGTCACCTGCTGGCGTTGCTTGAAACCAAAGTGAGAGAGTGTGAAGAGCGAACTTCATCGGGTTGTGGCCAAGAGCGCGCTGTCCTCACCTGAAGAGTATTATCTTACACCGTGCACCTAATTAAAGTATCTGGAATGCTCACCTTTGAGGAAAAACGAACTGGTGCTTGCTTGCTTGTAGGCCGTCGAAATTGGGACAAACTGGGAGAGAGATTTGCGATTAGTTGCGTTCAAGTAGCAATTACATTGAGTAGCCCCGTAAAGTACACTAAGTCGATAGGATGGAAGCTTGGGCGAGTTGGTGAACCATACTTGGCGGTGACAGCGGAGCAAAATTAATCTCACACCAGACACTCAGGAAGACAAGCACACGCGCTGAACTTACAACTCTTGTGTATTCGACTGCTTCATTTTTCTCTTCAACGTCTGGGTTGACTTTTCAGAACGTGATAAGTAGAAGAAGTAGCACGAAATACAAAGGAAAATTCTAAAGAGAAGGCAAAAGAACAGTAAAAGAGAAGACAAATGAAGAAACGGAAAAAATATCTAAACGAAACACTTTTCCAAATTGTCCCTCTCCCTCATCGCTATCATTTAGATAGAAATTGGAGCTCTTTGGTCGACAGCGCTATAGAAGGACTACTTACAGACTTGTCCTTCAGCTGTGCTATCCTTTCCGCTTCCATTATTTCTCTAGCCAATGCGTCTCTACTCCTACCTATTACAGAACAATTTTCAAAATGTGCTATACAGCCACAATCGCGACAATGGATTCCCAAGTGTCCAGCTACGACTCGGTGGGTGTTATAAAAATGCTCTCTTAAACGATCATTCAAACACCTTCCAGTCTAGCGTACATACTCTCTACCACATGAGAGTGGGACAGAATATACGACTCCTTCAGTACAATTTACAAAGCTCTTTTGGTGCTTTTTCAAACAACCAACTTCCCGGTGTGCCGTCATTTACCTTCCTGCACAGGCTTAGAAGCTTATTTGGTGCTGAAAAAGCAACAATAATGTTAATGCAGTTACCTATCTTTTTTAGACCGTGCGAAACTTTATGTATATATGAAACAATGGCCATCCTTTTCTTTTCTGTATTGCGCTTAGGCCGTTCACCCCATCTTATTCTCTTTAATAAATCCTCTGCAACGACTGTAAGTAATGCACTAGGATATCCTGTTGACTTTAACCTAACGATTTGAGCATCAAAGCTAACCTTAAGTGAATGAATACAAGACTTATTAAGCACACTGGTGAGACATAATTTAACAATGCCTCGCTTAACAAGCTTGGAGTGTGCTGACTGAAAATTAAGAGGTTTCTTCCCTCTCGGTTTGTATGACCAACATACATGATGCTCCGAAAAAATTAATCTGAGGTCCAAGAACCGTAAGGAACCTTCTGTGGAGAGCTCATGAGTGATTTCTGGTGGATCTATACAGGATTTACAACAGGAAAGAACATTAGAGACTAATATTTGAAAGTCCTTAGCTGCACAATCTAGCACAATCAAAAAATCATCTACAAAGCGAAACACCTTCACAACAGAAGAAGCATCTAAGCTACGTGAAAGGATCCGGCCCCGATGCGCGAGGTAAAGGTTACTCAAAACTGGTACTATGCATGAACCAATGCATACCCCTGCTTTATGGAGAAAGGTGTTACCCTCCCAACATGCAAACATAGATTTAAAATATACGGTGAGCAGTTCAAGGAAACCACCTTGCAAAAATCCTGACACGGTATGAAAAGCACTAAGTCATGTATTCATTCAATTAAGGTTAGCTTTGATGCTCAAATCGCCAGGTTAAAGTCAACAGGATATCCTAGTGCATTACTTACAGCCGTGGCAGAGGATGTATTGAAGATAATAAGATGGGGTGAACGACCTAAACGCAATACAGAAAAGAAAAGGACGGCCGTTGTTCCATATATACATAAAGTTTCGCACGGTCCAAAAAAGATAGGTAACCGCATTAACATTAATGTTGCTTTTTCAGCACCAAATAAGCTTCTAAGCCTGTGCCAGAAGGTAAACGGATCGGCACACCGGGAAGTTGGTAGTTCGAAAAAGCACCAAAAGAGCTTTGTAAATTGTACTGAAGGAGTTGTATATTTTGTCCCACTCTCATGTGTTAGAGAGTATGTAGGCCAGACTGGAACGTGTTTGACTGATCGTTTAAGAGAGCATTTTTATAACACCCACCGAGTCGTAGCTGGACACTTGGGAATCCATTGTCGCGATTGTGGCTGTATAGCACATTTTGAAAATTGTTCTGTAATAGGTAGGAGTAGAGATGCATTGACTAGAGAAATAATGGAAGCGGAAAGGATAGCACAGCTGAAGGACAAGTGTGTAAGTAGTCCTTCTATAGCGCTGTCGACCAAAGAGCTGCAATTTCTATCTAAATGATAGCGATGAGGGAGAGGGACAATTTGTAAATGTGTTTCGTATAGATATTTTTTCCGTTTCTTTATTTGTCTTCTCTTTTACTGTTTTTTTGCCTTCTGTTTAGAATTTTCCTTTGTATTTCGTGCTACTTCTTCTACTTATCACGTTCTGAAAAGTCAACCCAGACGCTGAAGAGAAAAATGAAGCAGTCGAATACACAAGAGTTGTAAGTTCAGCGCGTGTGCTTGTCTTCCTGAGTGTCTGGTGTGAGTTCGATTTTTCCTGCGCTGTCACCTTCAAGTACACTAAGTCGGAAAGATTAAAAAAATTACATGCGCGGGACATAGATAACCTCTTGCGACGTAACTAGGCATACATCAATTGCGCTCGCGTGTATTACAGAAAAATAAGCTTCAATGAAGGAGCCCCCAGTCGTTCTGAGCTTCGTCAATTAAAAATGCTGTACCGGTCGTCTGGCTTCAGTATTCCTGCTTCGGGAATCTGGGATTCTCACCTCTGAGGAAAAGCAAACTGGGACCTGCTGGCTCTTAGGCCTTGGAAACTGCCAGAAAGATTTGCGATTAGTTGCATCCAAGTACCAATTTCTTTGACCAGCCACCTACAGCACACTAAGCCGGATAAAATCAAAATTACATGTGCGTGACATAATATGCCTCTTGTGACAAAACTTGGCACATGTTTTGTCGCCTACAGCAACACTGAAGCCAGACAGACAAGCGATACGGCATATTTAAATGACGGAGCTCAGAACGACTGGGGACGCTTTCACTGAAGCTTGTTTTGCTGCAATACAAGCATGTATTGCAGCAAAACAAGCTTCAGTGAAAGCGTCCCCAGTCGTTCTGGGCTCCGTCAATTAAATATGCCGTACCGCTTGTCTGGCTTCAGTATTGCTGCTTCAGAGCAATCTAGAAAATCTAGAATCCTCACCTTTGAACAAGAATGAACTGGCGCCTGCTGGCTTGTGGGCCGTGGAAACTGCAAGAGATTTGCGATTAGTTACGTTTAAGTAACAACTGTTCTGAGTAGCCAACTACAGCACACTCAAAATTATATGCACGGGACATAGATGCCTCATGCGACGAACTTCCTTCATCCTTGTTTTCTGTTAACTCTGCCCACCTTCACCACCCGCCTCCAATTTCTGTGCTACTTTTTAAATCTCGATTCCCTGGTTCCCAAAGGCCATGCCATGGCTTGTGCCAGTCACAGGTCTGTCAGCTCTGCAACCGGCGCCATTGTGGCAAAGACGCCAAAGCACCTGACGCTTATGTGCTCTTTTAATATTTTGAGCATGGCTCAAAACAGGTGTATGGGTGTCTGGTATGCCCTTTGCTTATTTGCGGATCGTTTCGAATCAGAGGGTAGGCGCTTCTGCGATCTGAGCGCATGCTCGGTTTTTTACAATAGTTGAAATTGAACTCTGCAGGAATTTTCAATCATAACAAACAGAATGTGCATGCCAAAAGGCATAGCAAATGAAACATCCACCGTCTATCTATTTTCGGTTCTTGTCCGCAAGAAGCTGTCGTATATGTAGCCTTAATTTGCTTAAGCCACTCATCCCTAATGTCCCGGTTGGGTCTCGTCCTGATGAATTGTCGGTGGAGACCTGAGGTGCAGTCAACATCAGATTAGACCTTTTGAGACAGAACCATATACTTGCTGGAAGGAAGTACACCCAAACGAATTTTAGACATGTCATTTATAGTGAGTTTTAAAATGAGAGGCCTGATGTAAAATGAGACGTCAATACTGACGCACCAATTTTGCGAACCTAAAATTTTGAAGGCCTTGTCCCCCTCGCTAGGGGGACAAGGCACATGAATACCGGCATGTGGATGAAATTTTTACCTTAAGATCCTGACTCAATGCCCATCCTCGAATATTTGACCACCACACTTTTAGAAAAAGATAACTTTTTAGAAAACACCGAGTCATCGATCACCCCTACAAAAGCCTGAACCAAGCCTACTCGTACCGTGGCTTGTTTGCTCCGTGCCGCCTTGAGTTAATTCGGGCTGACAATTTTTTTTTCAAATGGAACCCACATTCTTAGTTTCGGTTTCACTTGTAGAGGCAGGTGGATACTTTTGTAAAACTTCCTCCCTATGCGCTTCCGAGTCAACATTTTTGCAATGGCCAACCCCCGGGCTTTGATTTTTGCGCTCCTTGACAAATGCTGAAACTCATATAGCAGTGATGTGATTGGCCTAAGCCGTTTTGGAGCACCTTTCGGAGCAGCCAAAACAGTGTTTTGAGCAGCAAAAGTAGCTTTTAAAGCAGATATTCTAATAAAAATAAAAATATTTGTTTTAAATGCTGGACACGCGAAGGGAATCTTGCTCGCCGAAATAAACCAATTATGGTCAAGTTTGGCCACCTGGGAGTCTTTCAAGATGTAACTGAAATGCCAATGACATGACACATTTCTTTTTGGTTTTCGAAACATTCTGCAAAGCTGGAGCAAGCTTTGCTTTAGCTTAGGGTAGTATTGATTGTCCAATTTTAATGTCTCCAAAGAGACATTGCGACATCCCACAAGTGTACAGTGCTGTAGGCACTGCCAAGCAATTCCGAAAAACCGCTTGCCACCGTTTTACTGATTGCCGACGTGCCAGATTTTCGTCAAAAGTAATTAAATGTAAAACACTAAATTGCAAGCGTCCCGACTGGTGCCTCTGTCGTGCAATTATGTTCGCATCGTTGGTTCGCATGCACGTGAGGGCAACTCCGGCAGGCTTGCAGGTGCATGTGCTTTGTCGCGCTAGCGAAACGGCTGTTTAATCGAAACCGAAAGCATGCCTCTCCGCTCCGTCCCAACTGGTTGCCAAAAATCTATGCGAAATGTAACTGCCCAGCATGCGACAAAAAAGAGTTTAGCGCCGCGTGCTTGCAAGGCCGGCAGGCGAGGTACGAGCTAAACACAGAAAAAAAGAACCTGAGCGCATTGATGCAAGACATCGCGAGCCAGGGTCGCTTTGTGCAACGACTGAACTCGAGACAAACAAGCGCGCTCTGTGGGTTCAGCGTGCAGACATTCCCTTCTTTGCTTCAGCTCACTTCAACTTTTCTTCGCAACACATTTTGCACGTACCGGGGTCCCTCTCGAAAGAAAGCCCACCAAGAGAAACCTAGGTAATCAATACTTCGACACAGCAGTCTTTGAGTTAGAGAGGGATTTTTGTAGCAGCGTATGTTTTAAACAAGGACATGAATGTTGATGAACATGCGGCGGTCCTTATGTTTCAGTTTAGGCAGCTCCATATCTCCAACGTCGTGTGGCCGTTGATTTCAGGAGCGAGCTTCAGCTCAAAAAGCAACTCCCGCCGCGCCAAAACATAGTTTCGTTTCACAGCGCCACGTCATGGCTGGTACCCAGCACGCTAGCGTTGCAGCACACACACACGCCAACATCTATAGTTAAAAAAAAAATGGCGAGACGAGATTATTGCTTACGAGACGACGAGAGCGTGAAAGAAGAGACGGCATGGCGGGAAAAGACTATTAAAAAAAACCATGGACGATTGATGCAGGATATTTTGTGTCGGGCGGCCGTTTGTGCCGCCTAGCTCATGCATGCTCAGTTACGGTACTTAGTTTAGTTTCGGTTTTGAAAGGCGACCAAAATTGGCCCTTTGGCGCAGGCTCGGCGCAGATTACCCATATTTTGACAAAATGTAGCAGGTTTAGCCCCTTGGTGCAGTTTGGCGCAATTGGCGCAGCCATCACATCACTGATATAGGCGGGCAATAGCTCGCCTTGAAAATACTTGCTATTGGTGGCCGAGAACAAACTCCTGTTTCTGATTGGCAGCCGTTTGCTGCGAAGGATACCTGCACATATCCTAAAGAACCCAGTCTTAGTCTAATACAGATGCTTTGGCCAGACAGAGACACAAAAGCTTGACACAAGACCACTCTAAAGACCGGAAATAGAGTGTCTGTGAGGAATAAAACACACAACTCAGATAGGCATCAATCACTCACCTTGAAAACACTTGCGATGAGTGGCAAAGAGCAAACTTCTGGCCTTGATTGGCTGGTGCTTGCCACCAAGACCTGCATGTATAAGAAAGAACCCGGTCTTAATTAAACTTGGGTGTTTTTGCAGAAGGGAGACAAAAAATACTAATGCAAGACCACTACACATAGGAAATGGCATCCAAGGGGAATGAAACACTAAACGCAGTGTGTTAGTGTTGACTGTTTTTTCCCCCCCGAGTCACCCGTTTTCTCGGGCGAGCCCCTGGGCTCGGTCCTTGGGCCACTTTTGTTTTTAATTTTTATTAACGATTCAAAGATACACCACCCCAATGTACAAAGCCGATTTTTTGCTGACGATTGTGTTTTATTTGCTAAGGTAAACAACCCGTCTGATCAAGAAGAATTAAATTAATGTCTATCTTTGGTTCATGCATTGTGCATAAAATGGAATATGGTTCTAAACTGTAAAAAGCGTGTTCAAATGGCCTTGACGCGGAAGAACAACCCTTTGTTTTTTCACATATTCTATCAAATGAGAACCACTCGATACTGTTAACCAATATCAATACCTCGAAGCTTTAATTACCTCTGATTTGTCATGGAGTGCACACATTGAGTTTATAGCGCGTAAAGCAATGCGGAAGCTCTGGTTTTTAAGACGAAATATTAACCTGTGTTCACCTGAAACTAAACTGACTGCTTATAAAACCATCATAAGACCAATGCTAGAATATGCATGTATTGTATGGGACCCTCATACAAAGCTGTCAATCGATATGTTACAGACTGTGCAAAAAAAAAAAAAAACATTGCAGTTTGTGTACAACCATTATGGTTTTATGTCATCAGTTTCAGATTTGTACCCAAGATCGGGATTGAGTGATTTGGCAACCCAGAGAAAAACAGGACGGCTGAAGTTTATTTATAATATGATACAGGGTAATTTGCGACTGCGTCTCTGTGATTACACTTCATTTAACGAAACAAGGCCCATTAGAGGCAAACACCAATTAACACTTGTCGAACCATTGTGTGGAACCACTTTGTTCAAAGCATCCTTTTTTCCTAGAACCACGTGTGAGTGGAATAAGCTTCTTGAAAGTGTTTTGATTTGAGATCATTAGATGCTTTTATTGAAGCACTACTCTCGCACTTTGTTGAGTAGTGGCGCTGTCTGCTTGTTTGTACTACTTCCGCTTGTCTTTGAATATTGTTTTTGTACACCTCCTGCCTGGGCATTCCACAGAATGCTGGCAGTATCACCAAATAAATAAATAAATAAAATATAGGCAGCCAATAGCTCACCTTGAAAATACTTGCTCTTGGTGGCCGAGAACAAACTCGTGTTCATGATTGGCAGCCATTTGCTGCGAAGAATACCTGCACATATCCTAAAGAAACCAGTCTGAGTCTAACACAGATGCTTTGGCCGGTCAGAGACACAAAAGTCTGATACAAACCACAAAAACCAGGAAATAGTGTCTGCGAAAGATGGAAATAGACCCAGGTGGAAAGGCTCGTTCTGTTTCACCTTAGTCAAATAATGTAGCTCATTTTGCTAAAACAATGCATATTTGCTAAAAAATGTATAATATATATTTTGCCCCATTTAGCAGAGTTTACTACAAAGGGTACCTGCACACCAGAATAAGTCAGACTTAGTTTTTTTTTTTCTTTTGATGAGCGACAACAGAATCCTAAACGGGTGATGAAACAAAATATAAGCCTACCAAGCCAGGCTAGTTTGCCTTGATGCAAGCACAGTGCCTCGGCCGACAAATGACGTTCTATTCTTGGTCACTTGCCATATTTGGTGGGAATAGTAAAGTAAATGAAAATAAGGCTATCTCTCTTGCAGCCCACAGCTGCAAATGAAATTCATATACCTCGATAAACGACCTAAAAATAAAATTGGGTGGTGGCCAAGCGGTTTATGGAGTCAAATTTCAAATTTACAGACTGTGTTGTTCTGGTTGAACTCCTGGTGTATATGTTTATCCTTATTAATTATACTTAAATTTTTTTTTTTTTTTTTTTGAGGCACTAGCACATAATTTATACGCTAATTCAGCTTTAGAAGCGTTTTAAGAATACTCCACGGCTTCCTAGTGCTTGTAATAAATCATCAATAAGAGCGGCTTTCAATTTTTTTTCTTGCTCTCGCTGCTGCTTGCTTCCTCACCCTTAAAATGCTGACAACTCGACACAAAAGTAATAAAAAAATGTGCTTCAAATGTGATGAAGATGAGCATTTCCAAGTTGTACCCCTGCTTCATGGCCTGGCCATGCCACCATACCACAGCTGAATGCAGCGACGAATGGTCCCAGGTGCTGTGACCCGACCGTATATAGCCTTACGGTGTGGCGCGACTCATGCAGCCCCTATGCTTGATGATGGAGCCAGTGTGCGAGGTGCGACCTGCTAGAGCTGTGCAAGCCACAGCTTTACAGCCTGCAAAGGGTGGGAAGATGCCCCTCCCTTTGCAGAGCTTGCAATAGCTTAGCAAGAAGCTATTGCAAGCACTAGGGAGCCACAGTGTGTGAATAAAAGCACTTCTGAATGTGAATTAGTGTGTAAATTATGCGTCTATACGTTAAAACTTAAAAAAAAAGTATTATTTATAAATATAAATATATATATATATACTGTATACTAAAAAAAAGGCAAAAAGAAAAGAAACGTCTCCAGGTGGGTTTGAACCCAGAGCTCCACTGCCCTTGATTTCAGTTCCCTAAAACCTGCTTCAGATGGGGCAACTTTTCTAGCAATTTTGAGGTTGCTGGCGGGTAATTCCCTAGGTTTTCCCAGATCAGCACGAATTTCTGAGATCAGGTTCGGCTTAAAACAGACACGCAACTCGAACAAACTGGAAAAGTTTGAAGCGGCAGCAGCCAATCAGGGACGCAATATTTTCACGTGACACCCCTGTGGTGGTGAGGATGACAGCTGAAGACTTGGTCCTGGTTTCAAATGGATCGTTTTTGGAAATAAACTTTTTCAGAAACATGGGTGAGTATTAATGCCAGTCAAAGATATAAAAACATGTTTTTAGCACGTAGTTGCGCGTCTATATAGTGCAAGAAAAATCAAATTTCATGATGATGATGGCAAGTCGTAGCAATTTGGTTGCAGCGTCTGAACGCAGGCGGCCTGTGTTGCTGGTGTTGCGACGTTAAGTTGCTGGGGGAAATTGCCCTGTCTGAAGTGGGCCTTAGGCTTGCTTCCACCGTTCACGCTCAGCGAGCAAGCCCGCTTCAACCGTTCACACCTCAAGGCAAGCTGGACAGCTACAAGCCACCTAAAGGTCTACCGCCGCATCCCCGGCCAGGCCGTGACGTGACATAACTTATTAAAAGTCTTGCTGTCAGTGCCACGACCGGCCAGAGTGAAGTCGAGAAAGAATCATCTAAATCAATTCATAGCTTTCTTGGAACGACCCCCCTCAAGGGAGAGTCGTCCCTCCGCCTTTTGTCGACTGTTGGACTGACGCGAAGAAACTAGCCGTCTTGGCCCAGCAGTTACAAATCATAGTGCTCATTAACTCGCCTGCCAGCGTTCCAGGTGCCAACCGCGATTTCCGCCAGTTTACCCGACACCCGCTGACAATCTCGTCTGCCAGTGTTCCCGGTGTCAACTGCCATTTCCACAATCTTTCCAACACCCACTGTCAAAAACCCATCTGCACTCCAGGCCTCGACAAGCGCTTACTTGCCTACCGCATCACCCCAAGCCTAAATCCTAAATCTGCAATGAGTCCTGGCTGTTTCCCCTCCTGCCACCCGTTATCCTGCCTTCCAGCGAACATGCCGTGACTCTCCTCTGCCTCTCGAGACGACTTTCTTACATCTTAACCGCGCTCCCCGTCTCCTGCCAACCACTATTCTAGGGTACCCGAGAAAGCGTGTATTCAACCTCGTTCTTCGAGTCCTTTAGGTACTTGATTCGAGGAGACACCTGCTGAGGTCTGCCGTGAGACAAGTCGCCAAAATTCCAACATATTTGTCTCAACGGGCATTGTTAGCGTTAGTGAACAACCCGCTCAACGAATCCGTATGACTCCCTGGCGAAAACTAGAAGCAGAGGCATACCGAATGAGCCTCACGTTGGATGTGCCATTTTAATACTGGTTTCTTTATGGAGTTCGCTTAGCTACTAATAATCACCGCCCAATCGGTGTGCGCTCCGCCCGTCACCCAGGGAGTGACATACAGCACCGAGAAGACAGCGAATAAGTTTACTACCTCACGGTTGCCCGTCGTTCAGAGCCAGCAGTCCAGGCACGCCGACCCTTGTTGTCGTCCGTCGATCAGAGCTCACAGTCAGAGTCAGTGTCCAGGCCTGCGGATCGTCCTTCCCATGCCAGCGCTGCGTAGGCTGGCTGTCCCGGGCTATCACTGCCCGAGTCTCGCTGCGGAACCACCCCGGGATCGTCGTGGCCTAGGCTAGATGGCCAGGACTCACCGTTTCTACCGGTCCGGTTTGAACCTCGCTGGTGGACCGCTCCAAGCCAGGCAGCCCGGCTCCGATGTTCCTGCCCAGCTCCAGCCTCGCTCAGCACGCACTGTCTCGCGCCAGCTCGTGACTTCTTTCTCCGCCGACCGCCTGTCACGTGCCCTCTGCGTCGTCTTTCACCCTTGGCTCCCACAAAGTTAAGGAAAGGGAATGTACCATTATGCTCAGTGAAGTTCGGTGAGAAGACCCGGGACTCGAGCAGGAACGCCATTATCCTTGGTGTGACCCTACGAGACTCTCTTGCTGCTTTTGCTGGGGTTTATCTAACTGAAGTACCTGTCTGAAAAGTAGAAGAAACATATGTGCATAACACTCATTATTCACAAGAAAATTTGTCAACATCCAAAATGACCCATGGAGAAAACTATTTGAGGAATTTGTTGACCACTTTGGCCGAGTCACCTCTCGTGGCCAATGTTTCATTGCAACTTTAATTGTAGTAAACAGTCAAAGGGTATATTACAAGGTGCAATTTGGTTTTGTGCGAACCTACAACGCACAAAACAGCACTCTAACACAGTATGTAGAGGTACCTCTAAACAAATTCCAGCGTTTCATGGAGCCTCCTTCAGATAACTGATGTTGAACATAAAATGTGTGCACCAAGGAGTGAGTAAACAGTGACTTCCAATTAGTCTCAAGCACCAGCGACATGTCGACAAGGAGTGCAATGTGTAGAATGTCGTCTAGAGGTGTGCAGCCAAGATGAAAAGGCGAGATATAACGATATCAGAATAAGATCACACCAAAAAGGTTCCGTTACAATCTAGGCACAATAATGAGTCAACCGACGTACAGTCGCCGGCCATATGAGCTCCCTCGGCCGAACGCCGACCGGAGCAGCGAAAATCCCGCATGGGGCGCGTCGAGCGTTGCTGCGTTTTGGGTGCCGGGCTATTGGGACCAAACCATTCCGTTATCAAAGGGGTGGACGTAGGAAGTTTAAAAGCAATCCGCGTTTTGGAACGTGAATCTGAAGCACGGCCGATTACAATCCCTCTTCTGGTTGTAGGTAAACGCGGACGGCTTATCGAAATTCTTCACTACATAATATCTCTGACGTGTTATATGCGACTTTGTTATTTGCAAAACCGGTTTGTCATTTTAGATATTTCCTACCCGAAGAGTAGTCCTACGCACAAGCCCCCCTTTTTTACAATCTTTCTTAAACCTAGACTAGACAATGACAAGCGATTTTGAAATAATTTAGTTATTCTATAAGGATATGCTATAGATAACAAAAAGAAAATATTTGTGTCAAAGCAGAATAAAGATTTAGGCACTTTTCATGAACGCGGTTTATCGAAGAGACTCCATTGTTCTGCGCTCAGTAGCGTGTTGCTTCGCCAAGGGTAATTCTCTACACGATGACTTTGCAGATGGCTTTCTGGTTGTTCACTTCTTGCTTTACGAGGGATCATTGTTGTCATGCCTAATATCATATCAAACATAGGGTTCTTACATTTGTAAGCATCGATCGAACACTGCTGCTTTATCTACGCCTAAGGCAAGCTCCAGTTTATCAGCAGTTATAATACATCATCTCCAAACACTTGGGGCCAACACCCGAAAACGGCAATTCTAATCGCCCATGTTTTTGTGATTCACACTTCTAAAGGCTGGAATCCCGATAAAAGCTATGCGTCCACCCCTTTGATAAAGGAATGGTTTGGTTCCAATAGCCCAGCTCCCACACTCTAAGAAAAAACGGGTGTAGTCGGGTGTATCAGCAGCACATGCACCCCTTTCCTGAAAGATGCACCCTCAGTTGCCCAGCCAGTGTATTTGTGCACCGACAATGAGCATCCTCCTCTCCCTTAAAAACCTCTAGGTGTATCAGTGCACCGCCACGCTAGCCACGCGCCCCGACCAGCGTGTGCTTGGATGCCCTCTTGGGGGTCACTTTTGGGTTGGTCAGTTTCTTAGGAAGTATAGAACTGGTTTGTTCACTCGGTATTGACAGTAGAGTAGACGCTATGCTTGCTTTAGGCCAATCGGGTCTCCGGGTAGGATCACGTGACTACAGTCTCCAAGCTAGAGATAAGGCAGAGCACGGCACCTCCCTGAAGGCCAAGGCCACGGGTAGCATCCACTGCACTATTAACTTTGGGTCGAACTTTCAAGAGGATATAGGGGACAAATCCTCGAGCTGCGTTCATTGTTGGGATAACCCTGAAGATAAGCCTTCGCGAGGGCGACCACTTTTGGCCTTGAAGGAGCTGCTATTTTCGTATACTCCTCTCTTTTCTTTCTCTCCCTAAGCTGAAAGCGTGGAACAGGCTACGCAGTCGTCGGACCGATGAACCGGAGGCTTTTGTTATGCTTTGACTTTGAGTCCGCTGTCTGGGCGCGGGTAATGGCAGGAGCGTGACCATGTGGCAAAGGTTTCACGGGTGACGTAGTACTATAGTAGCTCTTTCCGATCCGGGAATGTCTGATTCCCGGCCTAGTTTCTTGTGTGCGGTGCTGCGACCAGCGGGGCTGCCAGAGATTTCGTCCGTGACAACGTATTCGAGTGTACCAAGGCTTCCAGTGTTTAAAAAGTGCAACGTACATCGGCAACAAGCGATTGCTTCAAGAAAGCCCAAGGAATTCATGTGATGCGTTTAGTGTTCGGTTTGGAAAATTACTTCTTTTGCCACATCGTGTTGAATCTTCACAGACCCCTTTCTTTCCGTGTTTGTGTTCGTGTGGTTCTGCAGTGCCCGTGTCAACATCTATCTCGGATTACATATTTCAAGTCCGATATTTTCATCATAAGTGCGCTGCAACCTACTCCTTTGCAGCAATTGACCGTTCCGTTCCTGATTACGTCTAAAATTAGGCAGTGCCTATTTCCTAGCAGCCGGGAGAATAATTTCCCCGAAATTCTATCGACAGTCGCCTGCCATTAGCTGTCTACAATCATGTGATAACTGCAGGTGACTTTCTTATTCTCCCGGCGTTTTGTGAACACGCGTTTCATAGACACCTTTTCGTTGATACACGTTTTCTAGACACGTTTCGTCGACACTAACGTTTCACCGTTACTCGTTACGCGAAATACACGCTGTAGGGACATTTCGTCGTGCTTGTGTCTGAGGCGCGTGCTCACCGACCCAGCCCACCCGTTCACGTCGCTTCGTGGCGACAGTATGCGGCGGCTCATTAAAAAAAATGTTCACCCTATCTCTGATACCCGAACATATCACCTCGCGCATATAGCCTGGGGCGGCTCATTACAAAAAAAAAGAAAAAGAAAAAAAAAGAGATATTTATAGAGAAAAGCTAACCTGAGCTGTCGATGACACGTCGTTCGAAGAAGTGATTATATCGCCAATGAGGGACAACTGCCGGCACGAATTCGGGTAAATAATTCTGCCGGCTGCTGAGACAATAGACACTACCTAAGAATCACCCCGGTTCTTGTTCGCTCAGTAATCTCCTCAGTTGTGTAAAAGCTTTGTTGTACTATCGGGGAAAAATGAAATGCGAACAGAGGAGTGCGTGGCTCGCGGTACAGGCTGCGCCGCCTGGAAGTGAGCCTAGGAGCGAGAGTGCGTGGCCTACTCCGACGTGTTCACGCCCCTCCCTCTACACTCTAAGCCCGGTCCCACTTAGTAAGAGGGACATTTCTTCGATTTTTTTCCCACTTAACTTTAAGGGGGGCGACAGACCTCTTAATATTACATGGGGATGCGCCCTCTTAATTAAGTGAGACACCACCCCTCTTAAAGTAAGCGATAAGGCGTCTCCCTTAAATTCGAGGTCAGTCCCACTTAGTAAGAGGGACATTTTTGAGATATTTTCCCCCTTAAATTTGGAGGGACGGTGGCCCGCTTAATATGCAGGGGTATATAGTCCCCCTTAACCGCTGATTCACCTTGGAAGCGGATCCGCGTTCGCAAAACGGTGGCGAACGCGGTTGTATGAAGTTCCAGTGCAATTGCACGCGCACAGGATGACATCAAGTGCGCGTGCAATTGTATTGGGTCTTTATACAACCGCGTTCGCAACCGCTTTGCTAACGCGGATCCGCTTCCAGTGTGAATGAGCGGTAAGGCGGGGTCGCATTGCTTTTATATCATACAAAATACCCTGCGCATACATGTTCCAAAACGAGTCACCCCGACATCCGTGCCTCATACGCCACGAGGCAACCAATTTACGAGGTAGCTTTGTTACATGACATTCGAAGCACGGATGTCGCGGTGACTCGTTTCGGAACCTGTCTGCACAGGGTATTTTGAATGATGTATAAGCAGTGTGACCCCGGCTTTAGGTTATCTCTTTTATTTTATCGTAGAATTTCTGCTCCTTCGTGTTTTGACTGTCAGCTGACATGCTGCAGTGCAGTGATGCGATTCGCGCACTTTCGCTGATATTGTTTAGCCAAAGTTATTCTATTCTGCGTAGCAGAAGTGAAAATGGATCGGTATATCATGTTTGATAAACGAAATCAATATGAAAAATAAAACAGTAGCAATCTTTAAAAGTAAACACATGTTTTATTTGCCATGACACAATACAATAGATATAAAAATAGTAATTTTATAACGATTTTCTGGTAGCTTATACAGATAAAAAAGACGTTAGAACGAAGCCAGAAATTGGCGTTTTTGGGGAATTATCACACAAAACATTTCGTGCTGCAAAGTGACTCTTTTTGGCTATCATAAGCATTAACAATGCGACCGTGCTGCAATTGCCTTTTTACAGCGGATATCGCAAAAAATAACACTTCACTCTAAAAAAAAGCCTGTGCGTCTACTTTCCCGTACAACACTTGGAAAGCCAATCACCATAACGCACGGAGGCAGCGCAGTGAATGTCAATGCCGAAACGTATGATTACACAACAACAACAAAAAAGTGCAGTCTGAGTTGTGATACTAAGCAATGCAAGCGTGACTTTTTTTATTGTTTAATGTCACAACTCAGACTGCGTTTTTTTGGTGTAATCATTTTTCGGCAAATTGATTCGCTGAGCTGCCTCCGTGAGTTACGGTTAATGGCTATTTAAATGTTGTTCGGGGAAGTAGATGCATGTTTTTTTTTAGAGTGTAGCTTTCTAGCATTAAAATAAATTACGCGGCGTTTCTTGCAATCAGCAGAAGCCCAGAATTTCTGTGGTTTTTGAACGGCCATTAGCAATTTTCTTAGCTTCTCCGACATGAATTGAATCAGAAACTCGTCATTTTCAAGGAGCAGACACTGGAGAAGCCCAAGGGTTTGTCCATATGCCGCAGGGTAGGAGAGTCACCTTATGTAATAAACGCATAAGCACATGACTAGTACCTCCTCTAGAGTCGTGCTAGAGGAGAGTTTCACTGATTGATTCCCAGAAACGATCTGCTTTTTCGAACCGAAGAAAATCTTGGGTCCTGGAACTCTTTCGTCTGGGGTACGCTTGTCCTGCAAGCAGCAATTGTTCAAAAATTGTGGCAGCGTCGAAATTACATTTCTATTTTTGCATCCGCTTTTTCACTTACCGTGGTGATGAGAGAACTTCTGGCCAATCGAGAACGGAGGTGGTCTTTAATGTTCAAAAATGTTGTTGGGTCGTCTCCGCAGAAGGCCCTCTTCACCTCCTCCAGTTTTCCCAGCATGGTGACCATTGTGCTTTAAAACCGAAGCCCTGCTTCCACCTTCAGCTAAATAAGAAATCGTAGTGTTTTTTTTTTTTTTTTGACACAAGGAAAGGGAATTACAATGAAGGTAATGAAGCGCTTTTACCTGTTTTCAAGGAGGCGGTAGGAAACAAGTGCGAAAATAAAATGCGAACCGTTAAGAGATTTGAAACCCAATCTGTAGTGACTGAATAGATCATCTAAAAAAGTATAACTATTAAATATTGTAGGTAATAAAGCAAGGATGTATGATTTTACTGAACTTTATGGCACCAAAAACGTGTGTTCGTTTTCATATAATAAATTTTCTAAATTAAAGTTCTAAAAAATTACATTAAGCCCAGGTCAAGATCAAACCTCGTAAAATTGTTTTTTGTGCGAGTACTGACTCGCACGAAAAACAATTTTACATGGCTTGATCTTGACCAGGGCTTAGTGTAATTTTGTAAAACTTTAATTAAAAAATATATATAATATAAAACAAACATATCTTGTTGGTGCCATAAAGTTCGAAGTTTGCGGAGAACGAGGTTTGCTCAAAATTCTGCCTTGGAAAACATGGATTTTATTTGCGGCTTGAAGCTGCAGAAAAGATCTGATGCATTTTTTTGTTTTCTAGAAAGCAACATTCGTTTATTCTTTTTTTTTTTTCAGAAACAACGCTTATGCTAACAGAACGTGAATGGAGCCTACGTACATACCAGAATATAAAAAGTTCATACTCACCGAGTTCGCTGTGAGCGGGTAACCGCAGTAAGCACATCATTCCGGGTGGTGCGTTCCACAGTGCACAGGGTCCCGGTAGAACTCTTTAAACGAGCCTTCCGAGCAGAACCCCCAACTTATTCCCCTCATGTCACCGTTCATAGTAATTTCCCCACTCTGAAAAGAAGATTTGTAACAGTCACTTAACAGCCGTTGTGAACCTAGCCCTAAAGCGCTCGGGAGTACAAAAAAAGAAACAAAAAAGCAATCTTTCGTCTATATTTTTCGCCACGTTTAGACACAGAAAAAAGAAATTCAACCGACCACAGAAAACAAAGCCGAAAACAAACAACATGCATAAAATCCCCAAAAAGAAAAGAATGCGGCCGCGACCGTCAAAATATAACGAACAAAAGAAAAAAAAGAAATACACTCCAGGGAAAAAAACAAGAAACATGCGCTCCCGGGCCACCGCTGCCCCCTTCCCCTCTTTCCGCAGACGGTCGCGTCGTTCTGGACTAGACGCTCATGGCAACGCAAAGCGAACTCGCGAAGAACTTGTTTTTGTTTTCATTTGAATCAGATGGTTCCATCCTCCTCACACACACACAAACACACACACACACCCACACACGCACGCACGCACGCACACGCACGCACGCACGCGCGCGCGCACGCACGCACGCACGCACATACACACACACGCGCACACACACACACACAAACTATGGCTTTTTGCTCGCCTCCCACTTGAAGCAAAAGTTGATACCGTCTTCAACGCTAACTATGTCTACCGTATACGGTTACGAACACTGACTGCATGACCGAGCGGGTAACTTTATCTCCCCTTCGTCTTCGGGAGGTTGATACCATCCTTTGTAGTACCCGATGCCGACAGTGCACACTCACGAATAAAGAGCAAAGAAATTGCTGGTTATAAAATGGCGGGGTAGCAGTCCAAAAACTTGCAGCTCGAGCTGGGAGAAGATCGAACGGGCGTTCGAAATTAAAAAGTAGACAAATGCGTGGGACACAAAATGGTCCGATATCGCCAGCCTAAGACAGAAGCATACACATTGGGACACCCTAGCCCGAACAATACCGTTATAAGTGTTTTGTGCGAAAGACAGCCCTGCGGCTCACGGCAGGGCCAACGACGGGCGACGCTTTGTCCTAGCTGAACGAGGAGATCCATGCAGGAGGCGACCGCGGACTGCTGCAGTCAAGCTGAAAACTCTCACTCTACGGGCAAATCTCGTGCATTTCACAGCCAGAGTGAAAATATTGATGGCTCGTTATTCCCACCCACAATGTACTCAAAACAAAGCGTCAATGTAACAGGATCACTCACCCGAAGGAAGTTAAACGACCATCATGATGCTTGCGACTCTCCGGCCATGACCGTTTCCAGCTCCGTGAATTGGCGCCAAACCTTAGCACCGTCTGAACTCTTTGTCGTGAATTAGTGCGCCGGCACCTTTCCTCTTGACCGAACTGCATTGGTCCAGTTAAGAGGGACCGATCCCCTCTTAATATAAAAAGAGAAGCATGCATTTTTCTGTCGGTCTTCCCTACTCAGAGGGACAAAGGAAACGGATTCCTTGGTCTCTCTTAATATGTTGGTGTCCCTCTGGATGTTGCTGATTTATTTTTCCACTTCCCTCTTAAAAAGAACTTTCCCCCTGAAAGTATCGTTGTCCCCTCTAAAATCAGAGGGACAGTGTTTTTTATGACAGACCGGTTTTAGAGTGTACGCTTCCCAAGCTTCAGCAGTGCTCCTCTTAGTGCGCTGAAAGCTATCACCGCTATCTTTGCTGGCTCAGCGCGTGCGGTGCAAAGAAGCTCGCCGCACTCCCCGAGCAGGCAAAGATAGCGGTGACAGCTTTCAGCGCGCTGAGAGGCCCGCTGCCGAAGCTGGGGGAGCGCCAATCGAAGGGCGTGAACACATCGAAGTAGGCCACGCACCCTCGCCCCTAGGTTCACTTCCAGGCGGCGCAGCCTGTACCGCGAGCCACGCACTCCTCTGTTCGCATTTCATTTTTCCCCGATAGTACATCTTCACATATCACAGATTGCTTGCACGTTTGTACTTGTTTACGGAATTGGCTGTCTAATAAACTTATAGGAGATTTGAAAACAATCCGTTGTGTCTGTTTACCTACATTTTTGCAACCACCTGGGCGCGTACATTTTTTACAGGTTTCCTTGAGGTGGGTGCACAAAGAGGTTAATGGTACTTCATTGAATGAGGTGTATATATGTTCCATATGAGCGGGGTGGGTGTAAAAACGGTGTAATAGTAAACCCTGTTGGCGGGTGTATCTCTGTTTCCTATGAGCGGGGTGGGTGTAAACAACGGTGTAATAGCAAACCCTGTTGGTGGGTGTAAAGAAAGGAATACTTGTACACCTTAAATTTGGGTGTACCTGCACACCGAAACGACAGTGAGGGTGTAGGAAAGGAGTAATGACACACCCCAGCATGGGGTGTATCTGTGCACCCCCGAATGCTGAAGGTGTATAGAAGGGTGCACATATGCATCCCTAGAGGGGGTGTACATACGCACCTCGTTTTGAGGTGTACATATACACCTTTATGGGTGTAGTATATGTGGCAGCACTTACACCCCCTGTGGGTGTACCCACTACACCCTTTTTTTTAGAGTGCAAAACGCGGCAACGCTCGGCGCGCCGCGTGCGGGATTTTCGCTGATCCGGTCAGCGTTCGGTCGGGGGAGCTCATATGGCCGGCGACTGTACAGCCGCGATTCAGTTTGTGTTGAGGTGAAACATGACCAACAAAATATAAAAACGCGTTTTTTTTTTGTTTTTTTTTTCTGTACATCATTTGCTCTGCGCCGTTGATAGAAGGACAGTTGGGCGGCGTCACAAAGTCACTCGCTAGCGCTTTTTCAAATTCGTTCATCGGCACTCATGGTATACCCGGGAGGAGAAAAGTACGAGCTCAGAGCCGAGCCGCCGAGCGTCGATTGCGGCTTTCCTAAAGAGAAGCTCCGGTACACTTCGGCGACTCGTCAGCTTCAGACGCCTCTTCGAACGAGCCTGACGCGCCCGCGAATCCAATGCGCCGAACGGGCGCGGCAGAAAGCACGCCGGAAGGAAGGGGGCTGGAGGCTGAGTATCCGAAAGAGACGCGGCGTTTCTATGTCTATTTCGCACATGAGATAACAAACTGTCAAAGCTAGCCGAGTGTGAACAGTGACTGACGTTACATTGGAGCACACGCAGTCGAAATGACGCCTGCAACAGAGCACAGCTACGTGCTTTCAACAGGGGACACAGGCGTTCAAAAAGGCCTCGATTTAAAAACTTCACGTCTCCTTTCTGTCCTTCGGTGTTTACTTTGATCCGCGTACGCCAAAGCACTCAATGCTGCAAGTAATAGAGTCGTGTATACGTACCTTTCGAAGCAATTGAAAATGTGTAGGTTTCGCTCGATGCCCACGAGTACAGAGTGCGACGAACGCCAATCACGCCGGCTGGCCAGGCTGGCCGGGTCGCGCAACACACAGTCGTTGACACAGACACAGTGGGCGCGTTAAGTTAAAGCGCTCGAGCGCGCTCCGGCGGTCAGAGTGCACTCGAGCTAAACTAAACGACATCGTCTCACTTCCGGTGCACGGTGGCGGAGCGCGCTCCGCGAGCTCCGTCGTCGGAGATGGTGCGCGAGAGCTCGAACAGGTTGGTTTCCGGTGAGATGACGGCGTTTCCGCTCTCGCGGCCAGTCTCGCGGTTACTCGCGGTGGTTTTGTACGGTGGTCGTGGCTTCAGCGGTTTCACACGGTGGTGCGGTGGTCTCGCACGAGACGGAAGAATCATCAAAACCCAAGCGTTTTGGGCTCCGGACACTTCGGACCGGGCCGCCGGGCCACTCTGGACCAGAGGCGTCGGGTGTGCGCAATCCCTGGCGAGCGAGTTCGCTTCCGAACGCTCCGAGGATGCCACCGCGCCCGCCTCGCCAAACTTCGCCGACCGCGACCGCAGCAACCGAACCCCGCGGCCGAAAGGCTCCGGCCTAGCCAGGAACGGCACCGAGGTAGGCCGATCGTGGGTAGGAGCTGCTCGTTCTGCGCTACGATGCAGTGCTCGGAGCTCTCGGCGTCGTTCGTACTTCTTCAGGGACTCCGTCGGAAGCGCAAGTCGCGCCTGTTTGGATGCGTGGATACTTCGACGGCGATCGCTTGGCAGCTCGTGTAGTCGTTCCGTCATCGTGGAAAATAAAAAAAAGCATGGTGCTGGTGTAGAAAGGTATGCATACATCCTTCAAATGCTTGTCGAAGTTCTTCATGTACCTTACCGCAATTTCAGAATCAAGCGAGCCAGTAAATTCGGCCATTCAGCCGTCATTCTTTAAGGCTTTTGGGAATTCAGAAGGCGTTCGGCGTACCTTTAATCGCCGCACCAACAGCGTGCAGCATAAATACAAGCTCTCGCTGTTGCCACCGTATCCGCGCACTTATTTCATCGAAGTCGTCGTCGACCGAACACTTTTTCGATGCTTCGACGGGACGGGAGCTATGTTCAAGCGCGCGCCGGAAAGCCGGAACCGGAAACGTTAAAAAAGCAGGCGTCAGATGGCGCCTCGGTACCAAAGTGCGCCGTTAAGCTACGCTCCGAACCCGCGCGCTCGAGCGCAGATGTCCGGAGTCTGGAGCTCACTAACTTAACGCGCTCAGTGGTGACAGCGGCGCAACCGACGCCCGCCCGCTGCGCGCTGCGCACTGCGCATGCTCGTCTTGGCGGCTCGCCAGCACGCCGGCGACGCCGGCATCGCGCCGGGCCAGCCGGGCTCGCTCCCTTCGAAGTTCGAACAGTTCGAAGTCCAAACTGCGGTCAAAATTGCCTGCGCGCGCGCGTGTTGGCGATGGAAATTGTCTTCTCGAGAAACGAGGCTGTAACGTATCGTTTGATGGCGCAAGTGCACGTATTTTTCACGTCGTTTTTTGGACAGTGTGTGAATCTCGCGAAACAGGCGACGAAAAGTGGTGGGTGAAATGTGCTCGCATGTCGTCGTGGATTTTGTGTACCACGTAGGATTACCCAGAAAGGTGGGTCAATATCGATAAATGTGCGCGTAAGAAGCAACTACATGCACGTGACTTGTCAAACCTATTCACCCTCATTATTTTATCGTGCGAACCGACATTGTCACGTATCGCGTTCGATTTCGGTCCCAACACTGGTAACTAGTATATCGTGTCATAATGTATTTCTCACCGTCGGTAACTTCGTATTGATATCGTATTCGATGTGGTGGTCGTGTCCCAACACCGATAGTTTCTTGTTGTATTGCGATGGTGTGTTGCAACATCGAATTGTATCCCGGTACGTTGGGTTTATCGTTTGGCGATCAACTTTTGTTGCATTACAACTGCAATAAACATTTGTTGGAAAACGATCACTCCAATGAGCACGTCGTTATTGGGCTTTCTCATTAAAAGGTAGGTCGCGGCGGGTGTTCCGGCTAGTTATTCTGAATGGTTTGGTGGTTGTCTAGTTTCAAGCGCGCGAGGCTGTGTGTACTGTGTGCCGTACTAACAGCTGTACTTGCACTGTCGATCAATGTTAATGTGTTCGCAACGCAGAACGTTTATGTTATGTGTGTATCCACACCCAATATATTTTTCGCGTATTGCCGTGTGGATATGCCAACGTAATGCATGTTGGTAACTTGGTACCCGCGTTCTGAGATATATGCACGCGATATCATATTGTATTCTCCTTTGGTCCCATGATCGACGACCAATATTTGTATATCGTGTGGCCGTACAGTATGTCCATGTCGGTCACCAATATGCACGCGATGTCGTATTCTATTCCAATAACCGTGTAGTATATAGGGGTATTGTGCTCCGATATCGTGTTGTATACCAATAACCGCAAGTTATATCGGGAAATTGTGCTCCAATATCCTGTTGTATACCAATAACCGCATACTATATCGGGATATTGTGCTCCGATATGAATTCCCATCGTGCGTATTGGGTTAATCGGATAACAATAAGTTTTTATTGGTTAAAATCATCTTCATTGGAATACAATATTTCCAATAAGCCGAGTTCATATTGGCCTTTTTCAATAGGGGAGGGAAACTCTGAAGTCGTACCTGGGAGCTCCAATCAGAGAACTTGGACCAAGCGCGGAGGTCTGGCGTCAGTAAACCAATGCCATCCAGCCCAAGCTGTCTCCTTGGCTTGGCCGGCGCCTTTCCTTTCTTAACAGGGCGTACGTTTGCAACGCCGTTTCGTACACCGTTAGCAAAAATAACGCGCCCAGACGTGTAAACCGTTGTCCCATAGCGGACACGTCGATACGTGTTCGTTTTACACGAAGCCATCTGTGTTTTTCGTTTACACATGAGGCGCTGTGTAAACTTAACACGATACACCGTGTTTTTCTTCCGCTAAGCACGGCTGAGCGTGTTGGCTGAGCGTGCTCATAAAACATGGCGGCCAGCAGCCGAGAACAGGCGAGAGACGAGCACATGAGCCGCGCGCCTTTCAGCTGAATTGAGAGCAAACAGGACTGTTGAGTCCTTGATACGTAAGAACGCAACTTTATTTGAGTATATATCCAGCCCGTGTGGCTGGTCGGGATTACATTGATTACATTGTGGAGAGTCGCTCCAACGCTCGGCGGGGACGTGCGCGGTCTCGCGGGGGCGCAGAGTCCGCAGGCGCGCGAGGCACGCGAAAACGAAACCTGACACGCGCCCGGTTCGGTGCCCTCCGGACGCGTGGTTCCATCTGGTGCATCGTAGGGGAACCTCAATATACGCGACTCCTCGGTGAGGACCGGGGCGCGAGAACTTAAATACACAACACCCCTCCCCCCTAAACGAATTCTTTCAAATGGGTGGGATGGCGCGTTGTCCGACTTGATCGGCGAAGTGCGATCGGTGAGGTGCTGTTGCTCTCAGATGAATCTGTGGATCGCGCAGCAGCGGGCGAGGGTGACCCAGGAGCAGCGGCCGGGGTCAATCTGGCTTCGGCAGGTGTTTCCTCAGATTCGGTCCTAGACGTTCCCGGCATGCTGCGCCTTGCAGCCAACACGGCGTCGTCACGAGTCTCTTGTGGATCAAGGTCCGTGCCACCAGAATCCGGAGCGCGATCACGCGTATCAGGAATGTCCGGCATGTCCGACGTTCGTGGGCGAATGTGGTCAACATGCCTTTTCCAAGACGTGCCGTCTTGCAGCTTCACCTGATATGATACCGGTCCACTGCGAGAGTAGACGACGGCGGGAACCCAGCGTGGACGTCCCAACGCAAAGCTGCGAGCGAACACGCTGTCGCCGGGGCAGAATTTACTCATTGTTCTGCTGCTCTGTGCGTGCTTTTCCTGGCGCTGCTCGACGTAGCGCTGATGGTCTGGGTGGACGCTGTCCAAAGCCGACCTGAGTTGGCGCGACATCATCAACTCTGCCGGGCTTCTTCATGTCGATGTGCTTGGCAGGATATGCTGCTCAAACAGGAAGCGTGTGAGGCACACATCGATGTCAGCGCCTCTCAAGCGTCTCAGCGCTTTCTTGGTGTCTTGGACGAACCTTTCCGCTTGACCATTCGAAGATGGATGGTAGGGAGACACCAATGCTTGTCGAAGGTTGTTTCGGGCGAGGAACGTGCGGAACTCCTCTGACGCAAAGGCAGGGCCGTTGTCCGAGACAACCACATCGGGCAGTCCGTGGGTGGCGAACATCCTTCTTAGTTCGCGGACGACAGTCGCTGCTGACGTGGACTTCGTAATTCGTACTTCTAACCACTTAGAATACGAGTCCACGACCAAAAAGAAGGTCTTTCCTTGGAAGGGGCCCGCAAAGTCCACGTGCAGTCGGGACCATGGCCTGGAGCTGCATTCCCAGGGATGCACTGGAGCTTGTGGAGGCGAGTCCCTTGTGACTTGGCAAGTCGCGCAGGTGCGGACCTGCTCTTCGATTCCCTTGTCTAGGCCTGGCCACCAGACGTAGCCTCTGGCGAGCCCCTTCATGCGCACCATGCCGGGGTGTGCAGAGTGGAGAATCTTAAGGATCTCGGGGCGGAGGCTAGGTGGCACAACTACGCGGCTGCCCCAAAGAATGCAGTCGCGGTATGCGGAGAGTTCGTCGCGGCGCACATAGTACGGTTGGAACTCTTCTGATGACTTCTCGTCAGGCCATCCATGCTTGATCCATCGGAGGACGCGGGACAGCTTTGGATCCTGTTTCGTTAGTCGAGCAATCCACTCTGCGTCGACTGGCCTCTCTGGAGCAGCCTCGAGCAGTAGAACGTCCTCCAGGGGTGGAGGCTGGAAGTCCTTTGTCGGCAGAGGCAACCGACTGAAGGAGTCGGCATTGCCCATCTGTCGACCTGGACGGTAGACCAGCTCGTAGTCGTACTGTTCCAGGAGCAGATTACATCGGAGCAGGCGTGGCGATAGAACCGCTAGGATGGGCTTGCTGTGGTGCAGGAGCCCAAGCAAGGGTTTGTGATCTGTGTAGATCTTGAAGTGTCTCCCATACAGGTACTGGTGAAACTTCTTGACGCCTGACACCACGGCCAACGCCTCTCGGTCTGTTTGAGAGTAGTTCCGCTCGGTCGGAGTCATCGTCCTGGATCCGTAGGCGACCGGAGCTTCCAGGCCAGGCTGATTTTCATGACTCAGCACAAAACCGAGCCCGTATGGCGATGCGTCACATGCGAGAACGAGGGTCTTGTGGACGTCGTAGTGTCTCAACACCGCTGACGATTCCAGAAGCTTTTTTGCGTTGATAAACGCCTGGTCTTCATCCGGTCCCCATCTCCATGGCGAGTCTTTGCCGAGGAGACGATGCAGGGGTTCGAGCGTGTGCGTTGCTCCGCGTAGGGAACGGTTGTAAAAGTTCAACAACCCGAGGAAGGACTGAAGCTGCTGCTTGTCCTTGGGTGCTGGAGCTTCCTTCAGAGCCTTGACCTTTTCTTCAGTCGGGTAAATGCCTTGGCTGTCGATGCGATAGCCCAAGAAGACGACTTCAGGCACTCCGAAGGCGCACTTGTCTTTGCTCAAGCGCACTCCATCTTCCTGGATTCTGTTCAAAACCGCTCGGACGTTGCGGTGGTGCTCTACTTCCGTTCGGCCTCCGACGATGATGTCGTCCAGGTAGACGTGCACCATTGGGAGTCCGGCTAGCAGTTCCTCCATATATCGCTGGAAGATGGCAACGGCTGTGGCGACACCGAATGGAAGGCGGGTGACTCGAAACAGTCCGCGATGCGTGTTGACCGTTAGCAAGTCGGCGGTCTCGTCGTCCACAGTCAGCTGCTGGTATGCTTGATCTAGGTCAAGGCGCGAGAACACCTTGCAACCTGCGAGGTTGGCGAAGAGCAGCTCTGTGGTAGGTAAGGGGTATGTCTCCCATTGGAGCGCTGGGTTTACGGTGCACTTGTAGTCGCCGCACAGGCGAATCTTGCCATTTTTCTTCACGACTGGGACGACCGGGGTTGACCAACGTGAATTACGCACTGGCTGGTAGACGCCTTGCTCGACGAGAATGTCGATGGCGGCTTCGACGCGAGGACGTAGAGCAACAGGTACCTGGCGCGCTTTGAGGAACCGGGGTGTAGCCGCAGGGGCGACCTCGATGCGAACAGGTAGTCCTTTGCTTTTTCCCAGTCCCTCTTGAAGACTTCAGGAAATTCGGCTACCACAACGCTGACTGGTTGCTGCCGAAGGGTTCGTTCTTCAGAGAGTTGCTTCACGCCACTGAGGCCGATTCCCAACGCAGGAAACCAGTCTCGACCGAGCAGACTGGTGCCGGTTCCTTTCACCACCAGAAGAGGAAGGCGTGCCTCTCGGGTCTTGTAAGTGACGTCAACCTCCAGTGTACCCATGATGTCGAGCCGCTCGTGGGTGTAGGATTGTAGCTGGAGTGGAGAGGGTTGAAGATTAGTGGTCGTGAGGTCCAGAACTCGGAAAGTCTCTGAGCTGATCACGGTGCAGGCGGAGCCTGAGTCCACCTCCATGGATAAAGCATGTCCGTTGATCGCAACGTCTGCGAATACAGCGGGGGTGACGGAGCTGACTGTCGACAGTGACTGAAGTACCGGAACCTCCTCCAGAGGTTGACCCGTGTGGCAAACGGGCGGCGTCACGTGGTAGACATCCTGATCTGGGGGATCGGTTGCTTCTGTCAGCTGGTGATTACGGCCTCTGGGCCGCCGTTCGGAGTCAGGTGTTCGCTCAGAAGCCTTGCCCGGATTCTTTTTTCCTTTTGCCGCTTTTTTACGGCAGGCCTTCTGCAGGTGTCCTTCGTTGCCGCAGAAGTGGCATACGACACTGGCGTAAGAACAGTTTGCGGCGTCGTGTGAGCCCGTGCATCTCCAGCACTGAACATGAGAAGATCGATCGTTGGTGGAAGCGCTACCACTGGGGGGCTTCCGTGACGCTTGTGCCACTTGGTTTTGCTCTTGGTGAGCTTCTGACCTGGCGCGACGAAGTTCTTGTGTCTTAACGGCTGCTTCCTCAGCAGCCCGAGCCATCTGAACAGCCTTGGTCAGTGTGAGCTCTGGTTCAGTCAACAGTCGGCGCTGAAGGGTCTCGTCGCGCAAGCCGCATACCATTCGGTCGCACAGTAGACGATCAAGCCAGTCCTCAAACTCGCAATGACGAGCGAGATGCCGAAGTGCAGCGAGGTAGGCCGGCACTATCTCTCCTTGGAGCTGATCCCGTTTGTTGAATCGAAAGCGTTCCAAGGTGACAGAGGGCTTTCTAACGAAGTGGGTATCCAGTTTAGCCACGATGTCAGCGTATGGTGTCTGCATCGGCGTCTTGGGGGCACACAGGGAGCGAAGGAGTGTGTAGGTGTCCACTCCGCAGGCACTGCAGAGGATGGCTTTCCGCTTGTCATCGGTTGCGATGTTCTGAGCTTGAAAGTAAAATTCAAGCCGTTCCCGGTACACGGGCCAAGCGGCTGACTGATCCGGCGAAAATTCAGCCAGGGCGAGGTATGGCGCCGAAGGAGCCATCACAGCAGTCGGGGTATTTTCGTCCGGGGAAGACATGTCGGGTCCAAGGAGGATGAACACAATGGAGAGTGGCCACACCCAAAAGTTCTGGTTTCGGAGCGCAACGCAGGGCTTCACGCGCAAAACGGGACGTAGTACGCTCTGACGCTGTACATACGTGGAAGGCGAGTCCGGGGATCACTTGCCTCGTCGCCAGTTGTTGAGTCCTTGACACGTAAGAACGCAACTTTATTTGAGTATATATCCAGCCCGTGTGGCTGGTCGGGATTACGTTGATTACGTTGTGGAGAGCCGCTCCAACGCTCGGCGGGGACGTGCGCGGTCTCGCGGGGGCGCAGAGTCCGCAGGCGCGCGAGAAACGCGAAAACGAAACCTGACACGCGCCCGGTTCGGTGCCCTATGGACGCGTGGTTCCATCTGGTGCAACGTAGGGGAACCTCAATATACGCGACTCCTCGGTGAGGACCGGGGCGCGAGAACTTGAATACACAACAAGGACGGCGCTTGTTCTCGTTCGATATCTTTTTATACACAGTAAACAGTCTCCAAGCGGCGGACGTAGCTACGTGCAAAGGTACGTACGTACGTCGTTGGCGGTCGGTGGCGTCGGTAGCTACGATCGAGCCGCTAGACAGAAAAGCGATCTTAAATGGACAAATAACTCGAGCAAACTATTTGAAATCGGGCGTTAACTTGCGCCACCTAGCGGGATTTCTAGCAGTCTATATTAAAAAAAAAACGAGTTCCTTAATTCGCAACGACAGATCACGAGTACACAGAACCCTACATACATCACCGACATAAACACAAACACAACATACTCCGACACTGCACCCGACACTTCCTACTCAACATGCTTTTCTCCTCGCGGCGTATATAAGCTTGACATGTGCGGGTGAGCTTTTTAGTCGCTGACCGTTACAGATTTATAGAAGAAGACACAAAACACGGCGCAATGGACAGCCGTATGTAAGAACTGTTTGCATTTAAAAAGTATGGAGTCAAAATCTATAATGTTAGTCCGCTGCGAAAAATAACGATGTATTAACAATAAATCCTAAACCGGTCATGAAGAAGTTCCAATTTTTGTTATTTTCATGCTAGACCAGTGTTATGAGCAGTCCGACTAGCTTGAATCAGATTTAAAAACAAAAAAATTATTGGTATTTTATTATTATGTAATTAATAATAAATGGAAATGATTCTTGTGCAAAGCATTTTTTATATATTCTTGTGAAGGACATGTGCTCAGCGCTTCACTTCCGCTTTGCAGTACGGGAGCGGACGCCTTCACTTTTGGGTTGTGTTGATGTAGTTTGTTGTCGTCTGTCGTGTCGGTGTTGAGTCGAGCGGTGGGGCTCGAAAGTTCGTGGCCGGTGTTATTCGTGATGACTGGCGTGGGGTGCTAATGCGTCTTTTTTTATACCGCCACCACCCCGAACTTTCAAGATACGCGGGCCCGTAGCACCGCATTATGTTGAATCGCGAGCTCCTTCTCTGTTGACGTTGCTTTTCTGGTACCACTCGTGGATACTGCAAGCGTTTAAACAGTGTGCACCATCTCGCCTACAACCCCGGTGACGTACTCGACCTGTTCAAACGTTTTGCTTCCGTCATTTTTGGAGTACGCAAGGCAGTTATCTCGTTGCTTTGGTTTCGGTTATAAAAGCAAGGCAAAACGCTCGTAGTTCCCACCCTTAGTACACGTTGGACATCTTCCACACTTTGACACCGGATAACTGAATGAACGAGGATCTACATTCACTTCAGAGGTCACTCTCGCCGCTTCCTCACCGTTGAGCAGCAGGATCAGCTGGCAACAAGCCACGGATGAAAGCATCCGTGGCTTGTGAGCATCAACAGCCCAAGCGCACTCGGTGCCGACGCGGGCGATGCGGGTTTCTGTCAACCGGGAGGCCAGCACAAACCGTGACCGTTCCAGCTCTTCGTCATGACACGGTGTTGCAGAGAGCATGCAGGGTAAAATACAACTGCACGGACCACCGCAGCAAACGCACTGCTATCGTAAATCTTGGCTTGTGATTGCACCTTCTTAATCATCTTATTCGTTTTGCTGGAGAGACACAGACGACGGGCATAGTAAAATCGCTTGCATATTCCGCATACCTCGCAAAAGCATTTCCCCGTCACCTTACGAAAAGCGCGAAACACGGAGTCCGCACCGTCCTAAACTTCCCCTGTTTTTTACCTGCTTTAGAGCAGTTTGTACCTGCTTGTAGATATGCCTACTGAAACTGAAACAGGGCAGTGCCAGAGAAAACAGACAAAGTTGGGAAAGCTTGCTCGCTCTCTCCAATTTCTCAACTTTCAAGTGATTGTACCATAGTAAATGCACCAACGCCTCTTTTCAAAATAAAGAAAAAGCACTACGTTCACCACGTAAAGAATGGTCTCAGTTCATGCATCTGTGGGCAGGTAGGAAATCTTGCCCCAATTTATTCACACCGCATGATGAGCGCCACAAACTCGCTCAAGATTTAAAGTAAAATATCAGTGGTGACTTAAGTTTCCCTGAAATTCTGTTGTCCGGTCGTTTGCAGGACCGAGTCATCTACTCGAGCTGTGTGCGTCGCTGTGCAAACGCAGTCCAACACGAAGCATAAAAACAGCAGATCTAGGACAACAATCCGGAGTCCATTGTTCAATTTAAACGACGTAAATTTATTGAAAACGCCCGCAGCTTTTTACTCACGGTATGCGTCGGGATACTTTCACATTTTGAAACGGAGCGAAGGAAGATTTACTTTTAAAAACGCTCGCTGCGTCCTCCCGGACCAGCTCAACCGGATCAGCTGACGACGACGGGACTGAACACGTAATTCGCGCTCCGTGTTAGTGTGGCTTTCTACCTCCAAGCACCGCACCACACACCACGAACACTTCAGCTCTTTGTCGCATCGCCGCGTTGCACCAAACAGAACGAGATCGCCGAAGTCAACGCAGCGCTGTCGTGAACCTTGGCTTGTGGTTGCGCACTCGTGGGCCCTGTGACTCGCTTCGCTTTCCAAGCACACACGACGATTACGAATGATGCTTTCCGTCGTCCGGGAACATCACAGGGGCACCGTCTCCGGTCACGTCTTCGCTATATGTGCTCGCAAACCGAGCAGCTTGCACCCTTCTTGTCCAACCAAAAGAATACCGGCGCCATGTTAAACGTTTGTTGCCAGATTTTCTCCGACCAAATAAAAACAACGAAAGCAAACCGGTTCTAGCTTCCAGCTTACATCGGCGTTACGCCGTGGCCAAATTTTCTCTCTCAGCGCTAACTTGAAGATGATCTACAGATGCAGCAACACTGGCCACCACGGAGCTCCGTAAATATTCTGAGGAGGATGCATGGGAAGCGGCGGCACCTTCGCTTGCAGTTGAAGGGTTGAAGCCAAAACGAAACCAACTGCAATGTCACGTGTTCAGATCGAGGGCACGCTTTTTATAACCATTGTAACTGTTTAGAACGAGTAATTAGACCACTAGCTTTATTTGTGGTGTGTAAGAAACAATTATCAAGACCCCTAAAATAAATACAAACAAACGCGACATAACGGAAGCCGCACTGCCATTGCCATCGACCACAATCAATGGCGGCAAGCATGGTAAGCGAGGGGTTCGCCACGTCCCGCGACATGGCGTAATTGCGTTCGGTGCATATCTGCCTCCGAGACATGTTCCTTTCCGCGGAATTTGTCTTTACGGTCCTTTCTAGGTGTGTCCCCAAGCATTCCGGTGCTTCGGTAGCCGGCAATGCTGCGGTCGTCGCCGGCGGTGGTGCGTGTTTTCGAGGTCGGCTACACGGTTATGCGTGTATGACCGAACGGAAACACGTTTTTTACAACCTCGCATGATTTTTGAACGAATTATCCGTTACTCAACGTGTAAATTTATGGTAATTTGTGTAAATAGCGTGTTTTTCACCCCAAATATTCACCAAGTACACGGGACTTGCTAACAGTGTACCCAGGCATCTTGTATTGGGCTCAGGCTGCCTGCTGTCCCGGGTCAACTGCCAACCAAATTCACCGGAGCTGGGCGAGTTTCATATGGAGGTCGTCCATGGAAATCACTCGGCGCAGCAACCTTTTTCTGAGCTTGGCAGCGGGAGGAATGGGCCTGGTGAACGTGACAGTCAAGCTACACGTGCAGCGCTTCCTGCGGTTTAGAGACAGGCGCGACCCTCTTTTTTTGAGCGCCCTTCACCACCTCGGGCTTCCGTACCTCGGAAAGTGGATGGCAAGCACCACGGGACGTACTACCAAGGGAGCAGGTCTGCGTTTCTACGCCGAAATTGCCAGTTCCATCGAGTTTTTTTTTCTGGTTCATTTCTCTTGGGAGTATCTGATTACGGCGAGTCGCAAGAAACTGTACTGGGATACGCTGGAGGTCCTCCTCCCAGCGCCCCTCTACAGGACGGTTCCAGCCCCTCAGTGTGCGTCCGGACTAATCAAGCAGGTCCGCAAGCTCCCAGTCCCGGCGACAAGCAAAGACTTCTTCGTCCGGCTTCACCTGCGAGGTACTGCCGGTCAAGGTGTGGATGGACGGCAGGGGGCTTTTTGTACCATGGTCAACCAACTGCGGCTTATGTGGCGCGAATGAGACGCTTCCACATGTGTTTGTGGAGTGCTCCAACGCCTATCTCTTCTGGGACGAGATGAGGAAGGATCTCGGCGTCGACTTTCCAATAGACTGGCATGTCTTTAGATACCTGGACGTCGACGGGACAAATACGGCTTCATCCATGGTGCTCCCGTCCATGGTGCTCCTGGGGCTCCACGCCATCTGGTTAGCCCGCTCGGCCATGGTGGAATGCCACACCGATGCCAGGCCGACGTGGGACTATTTTACCTCCCGGAGGAGATGGCTTCTATCCATCGCGGCCCGGGGCATGGACCAGGTATGCCAGGAGTGGTGAGCAATTGAGGAAAGGCTGGAGGCTCGGCGACTCCGACATCAACGCATTCGACTCGTCGAGGGCCGGAGCCGCGCCCACCGCTGCTAGCCACCGTCACACCATCTAGGGGATGACGCGCCGGCGGCCACTTCCAAGACCGTCACGCCACACATTGAAACCAGCACCCCCTCCCCTTCTCCCCTTTCCGTTCCAACCGCTAACTGATTTGCCGAACTCTGATGCTCATACGGCTCATACCCTGTAAATTATTGTAACTACATTGTTAAAAAAAAAGAGGTGGCATAGCATAGGGGTTAAGGTGTCCGCTTTGTACGCAAGTGGACGCGGGTTCGATCCGCGGTGGGCGTATTTCTTTTTGTTTTTTTTTTCTTTTTCTCAAAAATTTTGTTTTGTCGAGGCATTGGCGATATTGACGACATTTCTTTTTTGCGATGATGTTGTCGACGAAACTTCGCAGAACTAAATGGTATGGGTCTCCCTTCCCGGAGGTGTGATCGGACACAGCGGGGCTTGGGTTGCCGGCTGGACGCCGCGAAGCGGCGTGTACTGGTTAAGTTTTGTAATTAGCAGCAGATACTGTCGCCGCGAAGCGGCTTGAACGCAGGCGGGGGGCTGTGTTAACGAGCTCCCCAGTGATACCCGCGCCGTTCGAAAAGGGTGGCCCGAGCGGCATGAACTCTGCGCGGAGTGCGTATAGCCATTTCGTCCGAAATGCACTCCGGAGTGCGTTTAGCTTTACTCATATCGATAAATGTGCGCGTAAGAAGCAATTACATGCACGTGACCTGTCAAACCTATTCACCCTCATTATTCTATCGTGCGAACCGACATTATCACGTATCGCATTTGATTTCGGTCCCAACACCGGTAACTTCGAATAGTATATCGTGTTTGATGTTGTATTTCTCACCGTCGGTAACTTCGTATTGATATCGTATTCGATGTGGTGGTTGTGTCTCAACACCGATAGTTTCTTGTTGTATTGTGATGTTCTCTTGCAACATCGAATTGTATCCCGGTACGTTGGGTTTATCGTTTCGCGATCAACTTTTGTTGCATTACAACTGCAATAAACATTTGTTGGAAAACGATCACTCCAATGAGCACGTCGTTATTGGGCTTTCTCATTAAAAGGTAGGTCGCGGCGGGTGTTCCGGCTATAGTTATTCTGAATGGTTTGGTGGTTGTCTAGTTTCAAGCGCGCGAGGCTGTGTGGACTGTGTGCTGTACTAACAGCTGTACATACTGGCACTGTCGATCAATGTTAATGTGTTCGCAACGCACAACGTTTATGTTATGTGTGTATCCACACTCAATTTATTTCTCGCGTATTGCCGTGTGGATATGCCAGCGTAATTTATGTTGGTAACTTGGTATCCGCGTTCTGAGATATATGCACGCCATATCATATTGTATTCTCCTTTGGTCCCATGATCGACGACCGATATTTGTATATCGTGTGGCCGTACAGTATGTCCATGTCGGTCACCAATATGCACGCGATATCGTATTCTATTCCAATAACCGTGCATTATATCAGGGTATTGTGGTCCGATATCGTGTTGTATACCTATAACCGCAAGTTATATTTTGGGATATTGTGCTCCAATATCCTGTTGTATACCAATAACCGCATACTATATGGGGATATTGTGCTGCAATATGAATTACCATCGCGCGTTTGGGTTAATCGGATAACAATAAGTTTTTATTGGTTTCCATTATCTTCATTGGAATACAATATTTTCAATAAGCCGAGTTCATATTGGCCTTTTTCAATAGGGATCCCTCACAATCAAATGGATTGGCAAAGCGGACGGTGAAAACAGTAAAAGCACAGAACATTTAACATGGAACTTGGGAACGAAGTTGGCTAAAGGATTACTTTGTTTCCGTAGCACTCCCCTGTCGGGCGGGACATCACCGGGTGAACTCTTACTTTGTTTGCAAGTACGCTCACGCGTTGACACTGCTGTACCGTCAAGACGAGTGTACTCGCCTGACTTGCAAGTTCTAAGAATTCGCCCTCATGCTGCCGTGTGGTACAGGAACTTCTGGCAAGGTGAAGTGAAACCAGGGAGCTCGTATGACCGTGGTCACTACTCCCGGAGGCGACGTCCGCCGTCCTTTCGATTGACTACTGCTACGGGGTGTCGCTACTGAAATCAGCGAGGCACCCGAGGAGTTACCCGCCGCCAGCGGTCCAGCGGTATCCACACCCTCTCCCAGGAGCCCTGCGAATTAGTCGGACCGAGCATCGGTAGCGGCAGCCTCTGCCAGTAACCCTGCGACCGAGTTGGACAGCGCAGCAACGACCTCAAGGGAGCCAGGAAAGAGCGGTATGGCGTTCAGAGCTACGGCGATCCACCCGAACTCGGAAACACATATACTGCCTTCAATTATATGACGTTAAGTGTTATCGCTTCGGCAGTGTAACCAAGCGTGCGATAGTGCTATCAGCTGTTCTTTGTTTTGTTAACTTTGATATCATCGGCCCGTGGTAGCTATATATATTTCCACGTGTGCCCGATTCAACCGTGCTTACCCTGGTTATTGGCCTGCTTGATTTGTCTTCGCGGTTCGGCCCGACCGCTAAAGGGCCACGAAATGGCGAATCCTCAAACTACACTACAATCCTCAAACAGCACTTTAATTGATCGCTATCCTGTCTAGTTTTGGAAAGCCTATTTTTATATAAATTTTCGCACATTTTGAGCCACACTGCCAAGTCATCCATACTGAACGGCGAAACTGTTTCCACGTGTGCAGGCCAGTAAATTGGGCGAAGTACAATTTATTGGCCTCCGGGAGAATGTCATGCTGGTGGTTGTGATAGAATGCGAGACATTTGAGATCATCAAGTTAAGTGGATTTATATATAAAGGATTGCAGGTGGCTATCGAGTTCTGCGCGAATTGGTTATGCATGAAAGGTGCCCTGGCGAGGTTTCTGAGACCGCCTAAATATGACAATAACATACTTTGGGGGGTTTAACTATCATAGATATTCATAAATCCTATTGATACGCGGTCCTCTCCACGCTATTACAAAAGCAAATATCTCAACGCACGGAGGTCATCTCCGCCGGTGAAAGGAGCATGCTCCGAAACCAGGGCCACCGTCAGTCAATGGCAAGCGTAGGATCCTCGCGTCTCCAGCCGGTGGAGCTGCAGATTGACATCTTGAATGCGCGCGGCTCGTTGCCGATCCAGCCAGGACTGTGATTCAACCCAGCGAGAGCGTGCTCGAAAGCTGACGACCGAACACATCAATCCCGCGAAAGGCCAAAAAATAAAAATAATATTAAAATAACGCATTTCGTTGCTTTTGAGACAATAAATACAATATTATGTTTCCTCACCGCAAAAAAAAAAAAAAAAAAGAAATCGAATATTCTTATTTGTTTTTATCATCTACAAAACCATACACAGTTTGTGATAGCAGCGTTTGCAATCTTAACAAAATGTCGCGTTTTCATTGGTTACATGTCGACCTGTCTGCAGGACCAAGGGTCGTGCCATCGGCGGAGATGACCTCGGAGCGTTAGATCTTTGATTGCAAATTTAACAGGAAAATCGGATCATGGATTTCTAGGATCCTTAAAGCCCCCACAGTGAGTTATCGTCATTATTAGGTGATCTCAAAAACCACATCAGGGCACGTTTCAGACATGAAACCCGCGCTAATACGAACAAAGCGCCCTGTCTGTGCACTTCTCGTCCTACGTCCGCGTCCGCACTGTTTTTAGTTTCTTAATCAAAAGTTAATACAGATAAACGAACTTTATAAGACGACTTTCACTAGTCGAATATTTGTCCAATAGTATTATGGGCACCCGTTTATTTCAGCGATAAATATTTTCTAAGGAAAATAATATTTTCTTTCTTGGTGACGAGTGCTTTTTACTTATATGAATACTACAGACTCACTTAATGACAACTCTTGGTTTGGCGAATACCAGGACTAGGTGGACGTCGGCTCATGCGAGCGATTGATGTATCTCTTTTATCTTTCAATCCAGGTTTTCAAACTTTCGTATTCTATCAACATTGCTAGCGTCCCATTCTCTCAGATTCTCAGATCTTTCTTTCATTTTTTATGCATAGTCTGTTTATTTGAACCAGAAAACCATGGTTACATTTCTCTCATGGGCTCGGTGCTTAGTACATTGTGACTAAACCTCGACTTGCTATCTCGACGAAACTCATTGACATTATGCGTGTCATGACTATATTTAGTTTCGACGCAGCCACAAATATCCCTGCAAACTTTCGTTGCAGAAAATTCACACAATAAACTAAATTTCGTTTTTTTTCTGGTTTCATTGTAAAAAAAACTGATTTTTTAAGTCCTTGCATTCCTAAAACACAGCTTGCTGTTTGAGCTCCCTTGGTTGCTTCATAGTGCCGCTTGTGTGGCGGTCTTGGCAACGCACGGGGTTGCCACGCGGACGTCCGGGCTTCAAACCCCGCTCGGCGTGGCTTTTTTTTTTTATAAATCGATGTTTCTTGGGGACGTTTCAGCCCATTCCCGCCTCCCATTGTGTCTTCTGTTTCCAAAAAATCCCGAAACATCCGGCGTGCGTAACAGCAGCGGTTTCTCGCCGCTTCGCTGGAGTCGCCCATTCGTCGCCGACGTAAGACCCATCGTAGCCTACTTCTGCTTGTTGGTGCAAGTTTGCCTTATGAAAAGTTTATTTTCTGTTCTACATTTGTCCACCCTTTTCATTTGTGACAATTGCTAACAAAATAACTCACATCTTACATGCGACACGACATAAGCCGTTTAAAACCGGCAGCGAATTATGCATTGCAGCAATAAGAGACAATTTTGAAGTGAGCGTTGGTACTAAGCACGTTTATTTATTTTTGTACAAAGAAAGTTCTACTAACAAATTCGAGCCGTTGCACACGTGTGCCCGATAGACAAACACAATAACACATGTAGCTCACTCGCTCCTTGTAGCGCATTGTAAACCACGTTTTTCAGCTGCTGTAGCGAAACACTGCCCCGCGAAAAGCCGTTTCGCTGCTGAGTATTCCTATTGATGCTAGGGGTCTGTCGGCACAGGCTAGCAGAATCGCAAATCGGATGACCGCGCCGTCCTTTGTTCGCACAGGACCTTCGTGCGACACGCCGTGTTGCAGGGTTCCTCCAGGGGGTTCTGCTTACTGTAGTACCTGCAACACGAGGGAGAGAAAGAGTTAAGACTCGAGTTAAGAATTGAAGGTCAATGCATGTCCAGCACGTATGGTCACGTGATACCTGTTTTCACGCGACTCGGCCCTGACGACGTGGAACAATGGCGTCCCCATGGTGTTCGAGAGAGACATGTCGCCCGTTTCTTCGCACCTAAACGTAGCATTGACATTTGTTTACCTAATTTTTCTTGTGCCATCTTTGTGTCGTGCTCTGGATTTTGGATTATGACTGTGGAGTTCGATCATTTTAATCATGAGCATACACACTTGCAAGAGCTTTTCGGCGAGAAGGCGAGCGCGCTTCGGGTCGTTTCACCCGCTTTCGCTAAGACCTAAATTTTAGAGTTCACGACAAAATAATCACGTCTGCTTCCTTTTAACCGTCAGTAATACCGCTCGCTACGAGTAAATATAATGTAGTTTTTATCAGAGTCATTTTTGACTTCACGCAACAATTGTTTCGTACCTGTATCACGTTGTCATAAACTTTTTGTTGTGTTTGGATGTACTCTATTGTGACGTTATTTCTCTGGCTCCTCGCAGTGTATATAAAATAGATTTGGCTTTAAAGCTTTTGACGCGATGAAGGTATCTGAAATTGAATCTTTGAAGTTTTACGGGAATATTCTAGACTGTTGTCGCCAGACTCATGACATAAGAGAGTTTTTCTAGGTTTTTCGGCATCGTCGCCGCTGAGCTCCTTGCTTTAAAGTAAACATCTTAATATAACTTCGCATCGCTTTTATTTACTTGTTGGGAAGTTTATTGCTGCGCGAGAGACAAACAATCATAATAGCGAACCGTATGCTGTGCCAGTTACTGGCGCTGCGGCATTTATGAAGTGAAACTAGCTCAGGCATAGCTTCATCTGATCCCCCTTCAGAGTATAGGTGAACTATGCTCCGCTTCACACCTGGCGTGGAACGCTGTAAAGGCTACTGCCTCGAGCGCGTGCATATGAAACAATAAATGAAAAGACATTCCCGTCAGCAGCCTTTTCAGCGCCGCACTAAAACAAATTAAACGGTGGACGGTGGGTACCTGGGTGCCCGCAGCTTTGACCGCGTAACGACAGAAAGTTATATTCGTGTACCTCAGAGCTATGCTCCTTTACTTACTCCTCTATGGCTGCCGCAGAAACTCAAGGTCTTTTCGGAGTTGCTACTATAAGTGTTCTTGTGTATGCCGTACGCTGTTCTCACTTTCCAAAATAACAAATACACACGTGCTGAGCTCTGAAGGAGACACACACCGGCTGCTGATTTCTGAACATTTGATATCGGATGGACAGAGAAGAAGCGACCTAACTCAGAAGTGAGGTGAACGCGTTCTGCCTGTCTTTCATATCCCGCGCTCTGCGGCGTCTTGTTATCTGCAGCGCGAAGCAATCTGGCGGACTGCGAGACATGAAAGGGATGAAAAGTGTAGTTTTCCACATGCCCGCTAACCGCCGGCAGTTTTTTTTTTTTTTTTCAGATGTAAGAAATTAAAGTACAATTTCAGCGTAGTTAAGTACGCATAAAGTATATTTTTAGTATACATTCAAATTTCTGGTGCTCTCCAAAGAGGTGTCTGTAGGGCTGTAATAAATAACTGAACAAAGGAATAATAAAATTGTGCGTTTAGTATGTTTACATCTATTAAATGTGTGCTTTTGGTCCGTAGACAAATGTACTTGTAGTATACTTCTCGTGTACTATTAGTGTACGGAGTATGTCGTGTATTGATGGTGCAGCAGACAGGAAGACCTGAGGACCATAGACCGACGTTTATCCATTGTGCGTGGAATCAGACCGACTTGCACGCGCTAGGGAGCTATCACAGAACAAAGATATAAGAACAAAGAATAACACGAGTGCCGCCATTTTAGCAGCAGTAGCGAGTGCATGGCAGTCCCTATACAACACACCTTCCCTTTTAATTACATGGCCTCACTAAAAGTAGACTTTTCAAAAATTAGGAGCAAGCTTGACATCTATGAGGCGGATGTTGTAATCGCGACGGATAACGTTTTTCAGAGACGGATGGGCCTGGAGGAGACACGGACACCTGCTGCCGAACGGAGGAAGGGTGGAGTAATCTTGGTTCTTGTACCACATTCTGGACGTCTTGTTTGCTTGGCGGATAGATAAGGAATCTCTCAGCATCGTCCGTGTCCGAAGATACCGATTCTACCCTCGGCCGTGCTTAGCTTTGGAGAGGGTCGAGGTGTCCACGCCAGATGAACTTGCCCTGAGGAACACGCCCAGGTGTAGAAACCTGGGCTTGGTGAGAGACTGGACCCGTCTTCTTGAGGACGGTACCACGTAGTCACTTCGACGAACTCCTGTTTTTCGCACAATGAAATTGCCGCTAGGGTATAGATCTTCCGCGTGCTTTGCGTGAACTTCTTCTGTATCACTTTTCTCTCCACTGAAGGCTTCACTATGTCCAATTGGGTGCGCAATCTTTTCCCCATAAGAGGGAGTGCTGGGGTTTCTCCTCTTCTGGAATCTTGAGTATTGCGGTAGGACAACAAAAAGCGTTGCAATGCTTTGTCTAGAGACTCATCAACAGATGGCTTGCGTAATGCACTTTCGTGTCTGCACAAACCGTTCTGCCAGGCCGCTGGTGCTCCGGTGGTACAGGGTGCTCGCGACGAGTTGGACCCCGCCGTTCTTCGTGAGCACCTTGAATTACTCGGACACTAATTGTGGTTTGTTGTCTCAAACGACGGTTTCTGCAATTCTGAACCTGCAGAAACGTTCACTTAGGCAATTTGCAGCGTGCTCTGTCGTTGTTCTTTCTGTGATGAACACCTCTGGCCACTTCGAGTGTGTATCCATCACGACTAAGAACATGGCTCCGCGGAAAAGGCCCACAAGCTCCAAGTGTAGCGTCTCCACGGTATTGTTGGCCATGTCCAAGTGTGTAGACAGGCTTTGCATGGGACGTTTCGCTGTTCTTGGCATGCTTCATAGTTTCGCACATTTGTTTCAAGTTCTGCACCAACCAATGGCCATCAAACAGAGCGGCGAGTCAGCTCCTTACTTCGTACAACGCCGGGATGGCCTTGATGGAAGTCGTCGAGCACGGGCTCTTGCAGCTTAGGCGGAACGATGGCCCTCATGCCGTACGTTAGGCACCCTCGATGTACAATTATCTGTATGTGCCTGTCAAAGAACGGTCTAAATTGTTGTGTTTGCACGTGCATCGGCCAACCCGCACTGGTTATTTCAGTAGTTGACAAAGCAACGGGTCGCGAACCGTGGCCCGCGTTATGTCCTTGGAAGACACCGGCATCATCTCTAGGCGCAATGCATAGAATGCCTCTTCCCCTTCGAAAGTGTTGTCTTTCTCATTTTGGAGAGTAAACCTTGAGAAAAAATAGTCACTGGATCTCTTTTAAACGAAGGAGCATTTGTACGCAGACACGGTAACAGCTCAGCTCTGCAAACGTTCCGCAGCGAGATAGGCGGAATGTCAGTATTTTGGCCCAGTATCACCTGCAGTGAGAATGTAAACTAGGGAGCGTATTGGTCATTGGACAAAGATGGCAAAAAGAATAAAACACTTAAGTTATTAAGTGTGTTAACGAAGAAGTGTCCGCACGACGGACACTTTTTAACGAAGAAAGAAGTGTCCGGACGACGGACGCTTTTTGCAAAGTGTCCGTCATCTTTTTGTCTCAAGTGTGTTATTCTTTCTGTCGTCTTCGTCTACAGTTGTCTATAATCCGTGATGAGTGCGAAGTATCGGCCATAGATGTAGAAATAACGTGGTTCAGGTGAGGCAACCCCTGAAAAAACTTACTTTTTTTTTTCGTTCTTCACATGAATTTCGCGCTCAGACAACCGCTTCAGGACGTCTTCCAGGTTGGCTAAATGCTCTTCCGGCGGCCTACCGGTAATATGGACGTCATCTAAGTAGCAACTAAGGCTTTTCGGTTTTTCAGCATGGTGTCCATGATTCTCTGAAAAATGGCTGGTGCCGAGGAGCATACTTTGAGGTACACGAATATAACTTTCTGTCGTTGCAAAAGGCATACTTTGAGTGTATTGCTTTTCATTAAGGGTTCAGTGTTTCGATTGCACCTCAGAGGAAGCAATTTTATTGAAAATTAATATAATTAACCGGTGTTTCCACCGAGGGCAAATAAAAGTGAGGTAGTCAAGCAAAAGTGCAAGTTTACTAAGTAAAAAAAGAAAAGATAATATAATATTATAAACAAAACAAAATTATTAGTAAACGTGGTATTGAAGTGAATCGCATAAGCTAAACGATCAATATTAGCACGCATTATATTTTTTTCCTTCAATCTTTTAAAAGCCCCGTGAGGCACTCGAAACGAAGGTGAAATACAATCCACCTTTATCTTATAACTTGCGTGACGTTTGAAGAAAAGCAATGGCTCGTGTACGACGCCCACAGGTACCTTCAGCCAGGTTGCCGCCTGCTGACAGGTGAAACCCAGTGAAGCCCATTGCCTACACGCTCTCCCACATGCACGTGTTGCAGGTGCGTGAAAGTGTGTGTTCAACGCTACCAAGGAAACAAACAGAGCCTGTTGCATGGTCAAGCTGAGCCCTTTTTAACTGAGTACGTGTCATGTACATCGATATAGTAGGAGTGTCCTCTCTCGAGGCGAGGAAGCACGAGTGAGGCGTCCACCGACCAGCATTAGCTATACGGAAATCAGGAAAGAAGACACTTCAATGATCCTCTAGTCTTTCAGAGGACTCACAAGAGTTGTCGCACCATCACAATGTTAAAGTTTCTTGCTAACGCAAGATGTGTTTTGTCTGCCGAATTCTCTAAGAAAACGACGGTCGTGAAGAGATGTCGGAACGAACCGTGGTGTCGGGACGTCATGTGACACCATAATGATACATTTCGTCGCCTGGCACGCTCACGCCATGTGTCACCGTGACTTCGTGTGAAACCACTGACTTTGTGACGTCGCGGTGTCACGTGACGTCACGATGACACGTGGCACCATGTCATTGTGTGACATCGCGATACATAAAATGATTACGCTAGCCTTGTTATGCGGACGAGGATCGGGGAGTACAAAGTGTGTTGCGTCTGAGCCTGGCACAAGCTGTGAGGGTGTGTTACGTCACGGCGTTGTAAAATTGCACGACTGCGACATCACACAGCGTCATGATGTCAGGCGCCATCTCGGTGTCGCATGATATTGTGACGTCACAGAGTCGCGTTGTGTCATGTGGCGTAACATTGTACGTCATGATTTCAAAATATTTAGGAATCTTACGTCTCCAACCAACGAAGGGCATCTGGCACGCCCCAGCAGAAAATTGGAGAATTATTCCGGCAATCTGGGGATATTTTAACATCAGAAGGCTCGGTTACAAGGCGCCTTCTCCGGAAGAACCCTCCGTCAGATTGCGGGCACTTCGGTTGGGATTCGAACGCGCCACCAGGGGATCCGTAGGCGGTCTCTTTGCCTCGAAGCCACCGAGGCGGCTACGTAACAATCGCACGTGACACCACGGGGCCACGTTGCTTTACGGTGTCTAGGGTCGTCATGATATCATGTAACATAATGGCGTGACTTTTTTTTTTTTGCCAGGAAAGGTGTCTATTTGAGGCGAAAGGCACACTGTATCTCGAGTAGCAGCTGTGCGTATAAAGAAAAGCATGAGCTAATATTGCAGTTATTTGAAAATAGTTTTACCTCTTTATCAGCACAATGCTTGTTTGTGTATTTCTTTGCAACGCTTAAGAACAGCCAACATTGCGATTTACAAATGACACCCAGCAAATGACGAGGCACCGATAATGTCGGAGCCCAGAAATAGGTTTTTCTTTGTGTCTATCGATTTTTTCATTTCTAAACGTTTCCCTATATTACCGTTCAGTGGCTTCTTTCGTAAGTCTTATTGATTGGTGTCCTTGGGTCTGCGGGAAAATTGACATACAAGAATGTTCATGAAAAGTTCGACCCATCTTCATATAAATGCGGTAAACAGACGTGCTGAAGTGGAAAACAAATATATAGGTGTCGTGGCCAATCAGCAGTGGTGAATATTGCAAAATGCTTGCCATATCGAGGAATAACAGGATTAATGCGGCCTGGGGGGCTCAAGTGTTGAATGTAAGGGTCTCTTAAAAGGGTCACTGCAGGTCCCGCTTCCTTCAGAAACCGGTTGAAGCACCATTTCAATTTCTTGATTGTTTAAAGAATGAAAGTAATGATAAAAAAGTAATCCCGCAGAAGCATGCGCATAGTAACAGTTTTAGAAGATATAGATGTATGCAATCCAAAACCCTCTTTCTCCAGAATACATTCGTATATAACATTGTACTTCTTGACGTGAAAAAGGTTAGTCAGGCCAGAAACCCAAATATGAGTAAGGCAGACTGCTACAATGAGGTTACAGCATCAAGAACAAGTGTTCAGTTTGCGTGGTCGCTAAACTACACCGGGTAGTTTAATTTTAAATCAGACACGGGTGTCGGGGTGAGTATTTCTATTTCCCTAAAACAAATATATGGTATGGCCCCAATTTCGCGATCAACAAAACCATACCTTATGATTTCTTTTCCCACAAAAACTGTGAAGAGCAGCAAGGCAATATTCTACCTTTACGTTGCTTGATTTTCGTACTCAGTTCTGACGGTTTTTATTAATAGTTAAAAATAAAAACCCTCAAAGCATTTTTTTTAAACTGATGACGCATGGCCATTTTTTTCCTTTAAACTAAACAGCTTCGGCATATTGCATGCCAAACTTCGCATCTCTCACCTCTTCGTGACATATTTGGAGCCTCGTATATTAGGAATCTTTATATATAATTATATAATATTATTATATTATTATATAATATATGCCTGTAGGTCTGCATATGTGCTCTCGACTGATACCACTCTAGTATAATTCAATGTCTCGAAATAATTTATATTAAGTTTTAAATGTCATCAAAGACTAAATTTAGCCACACCTTGAGTTCTCGCTATTAAAAAGACAATTTCGTACTTCTTTCTTACTTTTTTATATTGTTGCCAATTATGTTAACTTTTGGTTCTCTGCGCATAATTAAAGTTCCTCCTTTTTTGTATTTTTAGTAGAAATGCTCAAACACAGATAGATGCTGACGAATCGCCAAAAGGGCCGTTTCGCAAGTTCGCTTTATTGCAAGCTTTTAAAGCATTCAAATGCCAAGGGCAAATGGGTCGGAAGCGTTTGAGCGGTGAAAGGACGACTTAAAGTGGCAGTTGAGAGGGGGAAGGGGAGAGAGTTGTGTAAAGGCCAGCGGCAATGCATGTTTCTTTCTTTCCTTTAAGGGGGAGAGGGATTTTAGTTAAGACACTCAAGTCGGGCTTCATATTTTTCTTTTTGTCAGTGAGAATATATAGTATTTTTTATATCTCATCTCGTCAGTATTTTTTTGTTGTTAAAAGTGTCAAAAGTGTCAGGTTTGGTTTTAATTGATATATACATGTATTTATATCTGAGCCTATCCAACGGCTTGGGTATGGTTCAGTTCAAAATAAAATTAACGTGGGCGAATACATAACGCTTTAACTTGCTACGACACCCGACAAAGGCACCCACTTAAGTAAACTTACCAGCCACGCATGTTTTTTTTTTTTGTTTTTTTTTTTTTTTTGTCTCGGTCTGTGATAGACTGGGATGGGCTATATTACGATATTTTTAACAAAGATTCTGCTAGTGCATTAGTTTCTACTTTTGTTTGTATTTTAATTTGGAACTATTTTGTATTTTTACATATTTTTCTTTTGTCTATATTTCCACTTTGCGACGATGCATCTGATGGAATTAGCAGTGTTACATCTTGTCGGTGCACAAGAAACCAACAGTTAAACCGGTTCAATCACTTCAGAGCCCGGCGTTCGTCTGCCCGCGCACCCCGAACCTCGAGTGCTCACTGCCCACGTTCCTCGAGTGACCACGAGCTGATGAGCGCCAGTCTGTCTGTCAGTACATAACAAGGAGCATTGGCAAATAGAGAAAAAAACAAATTAAAACGATATGACGAGTTCTGCAAACAAGTCTTTGCGTGTCCACTGCTCCAGTTTTTTTTTGTGTGTAGGTTGTTTGTGATGAGTTTTATTCATGGCTCTCGTTTAAAAAATTTGATTAAGTCTACTTACGGTGGTCGACATAAAAATAAGAGAAATTGAAATGAAGGTTTTCGCATTGTGTAAAAACACCTCGACCAACATCTGCTGAGGTTAGCCTTGCCCCCTCACAGCACAGCTGCGATGAGGCATGCTAACATGCTTTTGCCGGAATTGCTTCGCACGCCTGGCTGAAAACTGTTCGTGCTGTGTTAGTAGATTGAGCTCAAGTCTGTGACCAAGTGTAATATTTAAACATGATACGCTCAGGTACGTTAAGAATCTTCGGCGGCGGACTAAACACGGCTCGGTGGAGATTCCTGTCGGCTTATTTGCGTCAGAAAACCTTCCGTGTTTCTTTCCGAAAATGAGGTTCGGTTCCTGCAGTCAAGAATAAATAACGTTGCCTAGTGTGCTTTTACCCACAATGGCGTGGTGCTTGGATGGCAAATTTGTTCATATGTGCGTTGACAGATAGATTACCATACTTTGCTCGCATTTTTCGGGCACTTTTTTTCGAATGGACTTCAGTTGCTATACTTCGTTTCGCCTAGACGCAGCCGAACCCACGAGCTGACGGCACCAATCAGACATCGTCAAAATTGCACCATCGGGTTTTCATGTCCTTTGTTATAGCCTCCTCTATACTCACCAAGCCTGGCAGTTCGACGACGGAGCCATAGAGTGCCCGGTCGCAGATTTTGAGAGCGAGGATCTGGTAGCACAAAGCGTCAAAGAGCCATTTCTCGGGAGACCTGGACGTCAGCGCACAGCTTTTGTAGCGGCGAGGACCCGAAACACACTTGTTCACTCGAGAGAAGTGTGTTTCGGCGTCTCGCCACAGCGGGGCGCCAGTCACGTGGCTCTCTTTTTATCCGTTGTCTGCCACTCCACCTTTTCCATTTCGGCGTCCACTTCTCATGGCGATCTGCCAGGCTCTGTTAGTATATAGGAGGCTATGTATTTTTTCATCATCTTTTGTACGTTTTGTGTCATTGCTGAACCAATATTAAATAAAGCAGTTCCAGTGATTTGCGCTTTCGACGCCGGTTGATTGGACCAATTGGCTGGTAGCGTCGGCTGCGTCTGCACTTAAGCTGAAACGAAGTATAGTACCGCTTTTTCCACCCGTATTTATATGTTGTCTTCGTCCGCGTTTACTGAGCTGTTTATTCCCACCATGTGCAACGTTTACCGACTGTCCGAATTTTCGACCCTAGGAAAGTTACACAGAGACCTCAGAATCTGCGCTCTCTTTGAGTCGCAGAGCGAGGCTGAATGAAGTTCCGAAATCCGCACTGGCTCTGCATGTTTGCGTGTGCTAAGTTCGACTCGTGCCGACTTGGCAAGTTCTCTCGAATCACTGACCGGTAGAAGCGGTCGAAGAGGACGTCGTCGTCCTGCATCTTCCTGAGAGTCCTGTCCCACTCCTGCGGCTGCAACGAGGCCATGCCGTAGGCGCTCTTGGCCGAGTATTCCGCTTTCCAGACGGGCTGGGCTTCGGGGCTGGCGTTGGCCTCCGTCAGGTTCATGATGTACGTTTCGTGGTCTAGCACCATCTGCGGGAAAGTCTCGGATAAGTGCTGCCTTCCCGCTCAACGCTCACTCCCTCGGTGAACTGGCTGTTTATTGTTTTCTATATGTTCGCGCAATACGGATAGCTTAGAGTTTAGCGTTAAATGTACGCGAATACTATCTAACTTTAGAGACACGTTTGCATTATAAAACGTATTATTAAGCAGTAATTGCGTATCGCAGCCACGAGGAACCATGCATACACTCCGAGTTCAAAATACGCCAGTTGATCTATTAATTTCTGAAATTGTCTCATGGGACATTCTATGCACTCTATGGCTGTGAGATAGGCAGGTTATTCTGTTTTTAACATAAGCTGTTCTACAATAAAGTCTGCTAATATAGGCACTTTAGGTCTCACCCTCTCCCAGTTGCACGGAAAAACAAAAACAGCGACTGAAACCACCGATGCTGCTTGCTTTTGTGAACCGCAGTCTGATTCTACACGCAATACTACAGTCGCTTCAATGTAGAATGGGTTCATATAAACCGTGAGTTGATCGAGGTAGATAAACAGCTATTAGCTGTTTATCTACATAAATATAAACACCAAAACACAAATACTACGCAAAAGCCGTACTCGCAACGTAAATAGAACAGTTGCAAGTATCGCAAAAGACCTCGCGCACAAACCGCCCATTGAATTATGGTAGCATTATGTACGCTCGTCATTGCTCCCGCAACGTCTAGCACGTGGAATGTACGATGCTGCACGACCATGCAAGAGGTTTGTTCGACAACTAGTACTCACCCAGGTGCTGTTGGGATAGTTTCCATCGATAGTGTACACACGGAAGGCTGGATGCCCCGAATTGAAAGTGGTGACGCTGGGTGCCAGGTAGGCCACGCCCATGGCCCGCTTGGGGTCTGTCGGGTCGTAGAATAGCTCGAGTTCGTCCATGTGTGTGTGCCCAAAGAACTGGCCGCGGACGGTGTCCTCGAACCTGCGGTCCGAATAGCAACAAAGTTTATTCAAGATTTGCATGCACAAAAGTTTTTTCGGGCCAGCAAAAAAAACAACAACAAAAAAACAGTCGTGCTTGGGGGCGGAACACGGTATTCAGCAAAAGCAATGAGAAGTTGTCAGCTCGAAAACTAGGAGCAAGAAAAATATTAAAAATTGAACATAATACTTAAGCGATCTATGTCCTAGCTCCATGTTTTTAAATCTAGTTTTACCCTCAAGTATTGAATTTTAAACACCCGTTTGTCAATATATATTAATAATATGGCACAAGGTACGCGCGAACCTATCTCCCGTAATTTGTATATATTTCTAGCATAAAGACTCGCTCCTGTTTGTGTATTTTTTTAAAGGAAACAAAAGACTATTTAATAATGTTTTACTCAAATGTTTAACCAGCGTAGCCTTTCCAAATACAACATATTTAATGCTCTTATTTTATCCTTTCCTAAATCATTATCTCATTTCGTACCATACACCGCATATGGTAGGAAATAAGTTATTGTATAAAATATAGTACCTGCCCTTTACATTCTTTTTAGGACATGCCTTATTCCCAGTCATACCATGACGAAAGATGGACTCTTCCAGCGCCAGGTGCTCCCCGCGACGCATCGACACATAAGCTGCTGTACGTAAACGGTACAAGATGTCAGATGAAACTCGAAGAAGCTCAGTGGCATTCTCCTGTGGAAACTCCGAGATAGGTGCCCATGAAACCAATGCCCAGCCGTGGTGTTGTACGTATAGATTCTAGGAATATAAAGTATGCCACATTTTAAACTTCAGTGCCCTCTAGTGGCTTGAAAACCAGTTTCGCTTTCGACAAACTAATACCGGTCACGAAGATGTGTTTCGTCGGGCAGCGTCCCTTTGACACATCAATGGCATAAAAATTTTGTTCTTTGACTGTCACAAAATTGTTTCTTGATTTGTTTCACTTTTGAGTGAGGACATAACTGACGACAACAAAGCGGCAACTCAGAAGCTCCGCGAATAAATTGTCGCCATAAAAACGTTTTGGCGCCAAACTCGCGAACTTGTTAGAAGAGCTTGATTGAACCACAGTCCGGAGTTATAATAATAATATCTGTGTGGTGTGTATGTTTCGAGAGCAGGACGTTAGTCAGCCTCAAAAGCGCCTGGTGTCTCAGCTGCAGATGACAAATTTATACAGTTCACTTCAGCCGCTAGCCTCGGGTCTTTAACTTACACCGCGCAGTAGTGATGCATGACCAGTTGCAAGAAACATGCTCATACAGATCCACAGGCAGGGGCGGGGATTGAACTCAGGATCCCAGAGTCCTGCAATGCGAATTTTCGCTCCACGCGCTTCAAACACAGCCGCTGTATCCAATTTCTGTAGTCGCGATGTACTGACGCCTAGAACTCAAAGGCCATATTTATTTTTTAGAACTCCGAAAAAAGACGCTGCCATTCACGTTCGCACCAGGCGTTCGGGTGCGAGGCCAGTTGGCGCTGCTTTGTTGCTGTCTTGCCGACAACACTTTGACTTTACTTCTACGGGTTCACCTTCCAGCACAACCAAAAAAGCACATCAAATTCGAAATGCATGCCGATCAAACAGGGAATGAAAACAGCAACGTCCGCGCTGGAAAGAAAAGGTGCTATTTTTTTGCTGCCTTCATACTAGGCGGTAGTTTCTCTCTCCCACCGCAGCTCGGTGGGGTCGCTATAACCTACAGCGCTTGAACGCGTTCTCGAAAGACACCTTAATTTCACCGTGTAGGCCTCCACTCATCGGGCTCCGAGACTGAATGGGAGAAATTTCAATACTAGCTAGAGCTACAGGAGGCCGTCCGCCAGCAGAAACTTATGCAGAACTCTTATTCGTCTCCTCAAAAAACGAATTTCCATAAACAAGCCTCTGCTTATCGTAAGCATGGAGTATTTCAATCAGCACACTACCGTTTTCTCATAGGAGGACATTGGCACACATTTGCAATCACGGTGGTCGGAACAGTTTTTCAGGGTTGGCAGTACTTGGAGGAATGGCGCTGTCGCTACCCCAAGCGGTAGAAAATCTATATTGCTTCTAAATCTCAACCTAAGACCGTAAGGGATGCCGCTGTCTAGCCCCGCCGTGAAATAGCATGGAAAACTCGCAGATGCAACCGACGCGCAAAATTAACGCAACAAAAAGAACAGCCTTGCCAACGGCCGCGAACGCTTGACGCATTCTCAGTCAAGCTCAACGAGATTCAGCCATTCATTACTGCGCCAACGTCTGCAGAGCCGCGCGTACGGTCTCCACACGCGGCCTCGTGAGCTCCCATTCCCGAGCCGCGCCAGTCTCAACACTACCACGTATTCTAATACACTGTAGCAGCACTGAAATCAGCGGCCCTTAGAAGCAAAAGACATCGGGGAACTCGCTCTTGGTGCGTGTGCCGCACGTTCCACAGAAATGGTTGGCAGAACTTTAGAGAAACGGGAAGTGTAAATTTGATCAAGCGTCCTAGAACAGTTCACTGTAGTTTTCGGTAGGCGATGTCGAAGCGCCGCTCAGTGGTTTTTTGGCAATTCAGTCTAACACGAAGAAATCAAAGACCACGCTTACCTAGAAATTATCCTGTGGTAGTTTTCGCTCCAGACCTGAAGGCAGTCGCCAATTCCAGGTGGGATGTGACCGATAATGTGAACCTGCACATTGCACAAGAGGTTAGGGCACCCACAGATGACATAATACATTATTTTTGTTATCTTTCCGCATCATAGGGCTGAGCAAAACTATTCCTAGCCTACGGACAGTAAGTCTCTGAACATGCTATAAATTGTATATAACGTTTGCCTATAAACATCATTTCATAAGCGCATATTATAAGATCATTGCTACCCTCGAAAAGATAGATTTTATTGATGCCGATTGGGCAATATTATTGCATCCTAACTGATTGAGGGGCAACCATATATTAGAATCTAAGATTCGCAGTTGGTAAATCATAGTAGGTATTTGTTGCATTTAAGCTTGTTCGACTTTCTTTTATATCGTTTCTGGTGTGGCACCTTCAGCGTCTTTGGTTGAAAAACTACGAGTAACATTCATACACTAAATAAATTGAATAAACTCAAGTTCTTATGTTTTTGCAGGCAAATTTAGTCTTGTGAAATGTTTTGCATAAGTGATCGGAACGAAAGCCGGCGATATTTTATATTTAAAAAAAATATAACGCCCACTTGCCAGAAAAAAAGCTTCAGCAGATCGCTAACCTGTTGGGGTTTTATTGAACCGAACGGCATTCAGGACGCTAATTCTGAGGCATTCATTGAATTGAGTGATTGGAAACACCAACGAATGAGCCATAATCTGGTTCTGCATTTTGGGAGTTCGTTCTTAAGAAAATCTGAAGCGTATTTTTCGGGTTTTATTTTCTACCTCAAATTCGGAGTTTGTCGGAGCATTCCTTCGCAGGCCTACAAAATTCGGAGTTTCCTTGGGTATACAGGATGTTTCCTTTAATTCGAAGATATTTTTTAAAGTTAGTGGGAGGCAAGTTCCGCCTTTACAATGTATTTATCAGGCTCAGCGGACATTAGGGGACCAAAATAGTCATGCTAAGTTAACTAACTAACTAAAACTTGCGAATTATTTTGTAATTTTTGGTTTTAGGGTTTTTGTTGAAATATCCAGTCTTGACGGCCAACACTATTAGAGTTCAAACCAAATAAAAAACATATCGGTAATGCTTTTCTAGGTAAAATCGATCAAATTTCGCATTTTTTCGCTTCATTTAAAACTTTACAAAGAGAGCGCATCTAGCCTTACACACAATGACGCTTGGGAAAATGACGTAGTCATTTTGGTCACGTCGTCACTTGTGACGTCGGCGCACCTACTAAGGACACGCAGCAGCGATAGTGACGACATGATTTCGACGACGACGTCAGTCTTCCATGCTCCACTGTGGGCTCGCAACGCCCTTTTTGATTACAGTTTTTATGGCAGGCAAAAAAACTCGAATATGTATCGGCTAATATCTAAAAAATCATAAGATTTTCGCAAATATTTTTTTTTAAACTTCATTTGGGCTTTAATTATAATTTTTGTAAATATTGAAAATATAATATGGCCCCTAAGAGTACTAATTAAAAAGTTAATATAGTGGTTTAGTTAATATGACATGTCACCATGAGAATTATCCCCTCGTCAAATGTCCACCGAGCCTGATAAAGGAAACACTCTTTTGACTTAGGGTGCCTCAACACTCTAGGCCACCCTAGTCTGACTCTCAAATACACCATATTTTATTTTTAGTCTGTTCCAATTAAAATTAAACACCTTGTATAGTGTCATTCGTCTAGGTAGAGGAAAGTAGAAGGCAAATGTACTGAAGCAGTGTTTTTTTTTTATTGACGACTCAATAAAAGCCGTGTTTATTTTGTATCGTCTTAATTAATTTGTCAGAAATAGGGGCACAATTAAACACTTACTTCTCTGGAGACAAGTTTTCTAGCTGGTTGTACCAATTCGAATTCCGGTACTCAGCGAGGCGTATGGTGCTTCCTTTATTAGTCGGGCTTACTTGCAAGTGGCAAAACTTGCAGCCATAAACGATCATTCTTTAGAGATACGTGCAAAGCACCCTAGTAAAATGTATTCTCTGATCCAATCAGTCGAAAGTTTTCGCTTCCTGCCCATCGCGCGCTGGTACTGAAAATTAAGTTTTGACCAAATCAGGAATCCCTGTCGTCAACACAGGTGGGTCAAATGAGCGTGTATATAAGTTCAATCTTCAACAAAAGGAGGCCAGAGGAATGCCAGGCTCGGAAAGAAACTTGTTAAAAAACGGGGCTGAGCCCTCGTCAAAAAAAATGCGTATTAAAAAAAAAAACAAAAAAAAAACGACTGAATTGATTACCGATTTTGATTTACACAGAGAGGTCACCCTCTTTGTGTGATAAGGGTTCGTAGAGATTCGTTTCTGGTACTAACAAAAAAAGTGACAAAAAAAAAACAAAAAAAAGTGACAAAAAAATAGCTGTGAAAGTTGTTTAAGGATTCCAGAAAAATCTTAATAGTCGAGTTTTTGCAATAGGCAGTCCCCAAATTATTTTTTTCCTGAAAAATCCGAAACCGCAGTATTTATACCAGTGAGTATTTTTCGGGATTTATCAGATTTACCGAAAACCAGAACGACTTGAAAAAACAAATTAAAAAAGGGGTTATGAACTAGTCTTCTCAAAGAAAGAAATGCTGTCCTTGGCGAAATGGGAATTATCCTTGTTCGAGGTGTCACATCCGTCCGTGTCAATTAATTTGTCCAGAACATTAAACCTCTCTGTAGAGCCTCAAGCCACAGACTCGCCATCGAACCTTGTCTGTAATGTGTGGTTGGTCTTCGTCCCACGAATGTCGTCGTAAAAACAAAACGAACATTTTTTCTGCCTTCTTACCGGAAGTCCAAACTCGTTCGCGAAGAGCGGTGGTACGGCTTCCGGCTGGGGAAGCCGCAGCGTGTCAAAACAGGGAAGTTGCTTTCTGGTTAGATCGGGTCACTTCCTTTTGGTTACCATTTTCCGACAAGTGAGAACTCGCGATTTCGTTTACTTTCTGTTCCTCCGGGTCATTGAAGGAAATACGGCCACAAGCGCGAACACATAACTTTGGCAGCTTGTTCAATCTAGTGCAATATAATTTCCTTCCGGGATGTTCATTGGCAGCATGCGACACCAAAACAGTGCGCGCCGCACTCCGCATTGGCATCAAGTTGGTGACGCATGACAACGGCGGCTTGAGCGTCGCGTTGTGCTCGGACGCGGCGTCTGCTCTTTCACTTTCCAATGCGACCGCCACGTCCGTCTCTTACCACGTCCTTTTTTCTCAATCTCACGCCGAACTAAATATTTCGTTCTTAATATTGGTCAACCTACTAACGTCCAGCGTTGCAATGTTTGTGTCCTGAATTGATTCAACCCGCAGGACTTGCTCGAAGTTTAGATTTAATAGTGTCTTCGCAGTGTAACTCAACTCCAGCTTTTTTGTGTGTGTGTGTGTATTTGTACCTACAAAGTGTTTGTGCGTTCGATGACGCTATTGCGACTACTACAGGATGATATTCATCAGTTTTAGTAATTGATAAAAGATCTATAAGAATTAATTTTCGCTTTTCCTTTTATCAGGTTGCATTTCACTCGCTGGAGGATTGAACTCAGCTTCAAGAAAATGGAAGGATGGTGGCTGTTTTCTTCAGCGCATGAAAACACCGTGTTTTTAATTTTCATCTATAATGTAAAAGAAATTATCGCCGACCGTGCTCCCCAACATTTTTTGTAGCGGGATTTTCAAGTAAGCTGACGAAGATTAGAAACAACTGAGGCAATTCTTGCTGTCATTCCGCTGCCACACACAATACGCACGCGATATGACACTGCTAGGAGCCACATCATTGCGCCGCCCACCGTCTTTCCGCACGCATCTAACAACCCATGCTATAAAGAACAAGGCCTAGAATTCATAATTAACCTACTCATGCCGCGTGCGACGAGGACAGTATAAAATGTGGTTAAAGATGCACGACAAAATAATATTTGCAGAGGTGTCACTTGGTGCCCACTATAATTAGGAACATCTTTATCATCAAGGTCTTTCTTTCTTAGCATACTGTCCGTCACATCTAGTGTAATTGTGGATAGAGTCTCCCGATTCAAACTACAATCCCCTCGTATTTCATGGCATTTGAAACTTATGGGCCGGCACCTTCTCTCCTTGGATCTCTGACTCCTGGAGCTGTTCGACGAGCCACAAAAGTTCGTCGGCAGGATCTGTGGAATTCAGCAGCAGCCACCTGCAGGGAAGCATGTGCAATGAATTAGCTAGACAGGTCTTGTTGCTTCCTAATTCAAGCATCAAAGGTTCCCTCTGCGACATTTGCATGCGTCTCGAAGGTGAAAAGTAAACTTTTGACCAAGTGGATGACGCTATCACCTATACCCTCTTTCACCAAGGATTCTGATGACAAGTTAGGAAATGCATTTATAATAATATAGATAAATGTACATTTTCTTACAACAGCGTTTACACTAACGCGTCGAACCCACTCTAGACTGTAAGCTAAAATTCATTTCTTAACATATTGTGCTGCAATTTAGTACACAGGTCCGGTTAAATGGTGTAAATTTCAAGTGAAAATATCCACAAGTAAACCTAACTTGTTAAAAAAAAACATAAGCTACCGTTTTGAGCAATCTACGGCATTATTTGCAGACTACCATGGCGATGCGCAACCCAATATGAGATAGCACAAGATACCAAAGGATGCGTCGTCTTAACCGATCATCTCCCTACAAAATAATTGGTAGGACCGAGGTAGCTAGATACCTGTTTTCTTATGTAATTCATTCAAATGCAATTATGGCGCTTTTAAATTTTTAATCAGAACATTTTCAACATAAATATATCTGGGTGGAGGAAGTTAACTCTAAAAAGGAAGTATTTCAGCGAAAATTCCAAGAAAGGTTCAGACCAACGTTTCAAAACCTGCTTGGTTTCTTCATCGCGGGAGACTAAATCGCGTGGAGCAGCAGCAGCTTCTATATTCTTAGTTGATAATAACTAATAAGGTATTTATTTTCTATACAGACTGTTTCTTGGTAATTGCCATCGTGACGCGACGCAATCCATTAACATACACCAATGGCAACGGTTTGGGAGATCTGTTCATGTCCCGGCGTGTGCTGAACGGGCCATGATTTCACACATTCAGTAGACGCCCGGAAAAATAAACAGGTCCCTGCGGACTTTGTCATCGGTGTATGTCTATGAATTTCCCCACCTGACGACAGTAATTAAAAAGAAACCATCTGTATAGAAAAAGAAGAAATTTCGAGTTATAATGAACTAAGAAGAAGATAAAAGCAGCTGCTACTCAACACGGTTTAGTAATCCCTCATAAAGAAACAGAGCAGGTTTTAAAATGTTGAGCGGAACCCTTTAGGAATTTTGGTTGGAGTATATTTTTTTTTTTAAATCTAGCTTTGAAAAGTTTACATTAGAGAGACGTGCACCGCACTGAGGAAACTGTTATTGTATCATCATACCAACTATACCAGCTCACCACCCTTCTGTAGTTAAAACTTTCGGGAGGTCGCCTGCGAAACTCGGCGCTTGCGCACACTCGACTCTTCCTATATCTGTCGGCAGCATTTTACAGGCAACACGCACCGTCTACGAATGCCGCAGTAGATCGCCCAAAACAGGCCCTTCTTTTTCTCTTCTATTGAATGACGTAGGTTAAGCTCTTGATATTTTCAAAACAATCCTCCACAACCTTTCCCCACCTCTGTAGTAAATTACAGCGCGATACATCAAAAAGTCGATTTTTGCGAACGTCTCAAATGGGTTCGAACATTTAGTGTGCTCAAACTTACCTGTTGTGACCAAACTTAAACCAGATATGTACGGCTGCCGGCACGCTGATTTAGATGGGGAGCATGATGTTTGTGCTTTGCGCAAGAAAACAAACAAGACAGCACTTTTGGAATGTGGAATCACCTACCCGGAACAATAACCATGGTATTCGATATCCTACATTTTGGAAGTGTCATGCGTAATCTATTTTAACAGTTTTGCAAGATTACTTAATTGCAGTCGCACTTGCACATTTTGTTGTACTTCTATTTTTTCATGTAACTCGCTCCTAGCTGTAATGTTTCTGGCTCGGACAGTAAACAAAGAAACTAGCAAACAAACAAAATAACCAAGTAACGTATGATTACATAAATAAATAGAAAGAAATGTCTGAATTTTATGAGATTGGAGGTCTACTACTTTAAGGACATGTGCAGTTCCGCTTGTTTTCAAAGTGAATTACTGCCTTAAAAAGAAAGAGCGGTAGTATTAAAAGAATGTGCACCTTTTTTCATGACATAACTTGGTTGTACATGGCATATCGCGATCAAAAAAATTCATAATATACATGATAAAAATAAAGAAAATTTAGGTATTTTGTTTTTCTTCATAGCAGTTTTTGAAAAACAAGGGAACCAAAACGAGATACAAGTAGTGCACAAGGTGTCGTTCGTAGAAACTAAATCTACGAGCGGAAACCCCCGCAACATACCAGTTCAAACTGTTGCAGTAGTTCATGTTCAAAGAAACGATCTTGAGTCCAGGGAAAGCTTTCGTTGCGTAGAAACCTCCTCTGAAATAAGAACATGTTCATTAAAACTTGGACACCCGCACAAGACTAAGTTTGAACAATAACGTCTCTTTCAGCGTCGAAAAATTATTTGATCACTGAAATGTCTACATTTTGGTATTTTTATTGTGAAAAAATAGTTTCCCTCGAAAATTGAAAGAGGGCATAAGTAAACATAACTGTCAACCGAATGATGAAAGGGCCGTCAAGCGACTTCTTTTGTTTCACTAAATACTTCCCCGAATGAATCCTTCACGTTCACAAAATTAAAAAAAACACAGTAGTCAATCTCTCAAGCCACTAGCATTCGCAACACAGAAAAGGATTAAAAAAATACGGGTTGTGTTTATCCCCTCAACTCGCAGCCAGAACATGTGACACGCGACCTAGTAAATATGGCGTGCATTTCCGTTTTCTTTAATCATAGCAATGTTTTGTGGTTAGCAATGCGCGCGGCACATGCTGTGTTCCGGGCATGGCAAGAGTTGGGCTATTCCGGACATGGCAGTGCTTGTACACGAGTCTCAGCCCGAGTGCTCATGCAGAGCATGTAATTGTAGCCGAAACCAAGCCGAGGGCTCATACAGCGCGTGCTCCTAGGCAACTCGCGAGCGCTAGTCAACTGTGGACCTGAGGTTGTTCCCGATACTACACAACATAGTGATACCTACGACTATGTTATGCAATTTATTAAAAGAAGACATTCATGTTCAAAAGGGCCGTTTCGAAAGAAGTTCGCATTTCGAAGAAAGAGGCTGATTTCTTATGTGAAGCGAGCGACCTGGTAGCGTCTCCTCCGTTGCCCAAAGTTACGTCACGTGTTATTCTGAGTAAAAACGTTTTTTTTTTTTTTGGTCTAGGTTTTTGGTTACAAAATGTGTCGGTTCTTGTACCGTTCATTGCTTTAATCACAGCCGCCAAGATTTTGTTTTTATGACCCGGAAACAAAAAGAAGAAACGTAAAAAAATATAGTTTATGAAAGTAATGTCGACGCTTGCGGCATACCCCCGCCTTAGAAAGGCAAGAAGGCTTCTTTTGACGTCGACGGCAGCTCTATTTTCTAACTAAAAGCTGCGATCATACGCGTACGAGTTTATAAGTAATGGTGAGTGGCTTTGACCTTCTGGTATAAGCTCTTAACTAGCCGCTTCCCCTTAAAGTTATGATGCTGATCCTGCCGTGGTCAAGACCATAACACGACTATTTACAGCAGGAGAGAAATGTGTCTGTCTTTTGTTTTCTTTTCTAGACCATGAGCTGAATGAATTAAAACTCCGAATAAAGATTTCTTATAAAAGCTAATTGACCTACAAAAAATCAAGGTTTTTTTTTTTGTATCTCGGTAATATATATGTACTAACCGGACGATGAATGCTGGAATATGAGTACTTAGTTGAAAAAAACCCAAGACTACGGGAAAAAACCTCGAGACTGCGGGGAGAGGAAAACCCCGAGACTGCGGGTAAACGACACAACACTAAATCGCTGCTTTCAGGAACGGCATATCAATATGATTTAAATATAGTATTTGAAAAGAAACTAGTTTACCCTTCGCGGGTAGTCCTGTACGCTGAGTCGCTCGAAGTTATTTCGGCCTTGTTCCAACATTTAGTCAATTTCACTCTAGGGCAAAGATTCTGTACCTTGGAGTTCGAAAACCTACCAGCGCCCACCGTTAGTCTATCTGTGTTGTCCCGTGAAATACTCCGCCGGAGTAACTGAGGTCCATTCGAGTAAAATTTGGAGCGCAGCCTTCGTAACCTCCCGGCTCCCTCGAAGATGTTCAGATAACGAGATGGCTATATCATTGATAAAAGAGCTCGGTCGAGTATCGCGGTCGGCACGCACGGCTCGATCAACCGATATCGGGAGTTTCGCCTCGGGCATGCCATCTCATTTGTTGCGTTGACGTAAGATGAGGAGGAAATGCCATAAAGAACGTAGCTCATTCAAGCGGTCAATTTTTTTTTTAGAAAAGCACGGGTGCACTAAAGAAGACCTGGCGTGACAATTGAATTTTGTAAAAAAATTGAACGCATCTCTACAAGCTCGCTGACCCGAAAAATTTGCCAAATGTTCGTCAAAAACGGAACAAAATTAGCTAAAACATGGAAGATCTAAATTTTCTCGGCGCTCCGACGTACGCGCTACGCACGAGCGGGATCTTGTCGCCGCGCGTACGGAGAAGAAAACTGACAAGGTGACCGCGAACTAACTCGTAGTTCCTGAATATACACGAGACAGCATAAATACTGCTAGCGCCTGATCTAAAACAAAATACGGCGTGCAAGTTTGTCTGCTGCTGGTGCACAACGTGCTCTTACTTATCCCTCGGAGGCGCCCAGGTGAGTTTGTTTCACTCCGACTTGACTGAATGATGGCACGAGCCTGGCTGCCTCGTCGCGCATTTTCTATAATGGCCTCCAGTGACGTACTTTCGGTTTTATTTTTATTTTAATTTATTACAACGATCTTTTGTTCCACTTTTTTTTTCTTTTTCTTTTTTTTTGTATCTTTCTCTTGTTGCCTTTCTTGCTTCGATCTTACGATTTTCATATCCGTTCATTTCGCAATGTAGCAAACAGGATTTAGGCGCCGGTCAACCTCATTGTTTAATAAACGCCTACTTGTATCTCTCCTTTGATTGTGATGCCCCTCTTTGCGTTTCCGTGAGCCAAAGGCGCATTTTAGAACACTCGCTATTCGTACAACACAGTCATACGTTAAAGGAAACTTAGACCCAAGCGCGGCAAGTATAGGTCCACGACGTCAGTTGGGTTCGAAGACGCCGAACGGGGGCGTGGCCATGGCCTTCGCGTGACATAGTTGACGAGCTGCCAAGCGGGCCACGCCCGTTGGTCAAACCTTTCGTCTATCTGTAGCTCTGCCATCGCCCATTGCTCGGCGTCACCCGACTGTAGTCGGTGCAGAATTGCCGTGACTCCCCGGCGGAGAGCTACACTACGGAGGACGGGGGGGTTCTCATTACGACAGAATTGAATGCAGCTAACAGCCTGGAAAGGCATGTGTAGTGGCACGCTTTTGTCAAAGGAAAATGTGTCCTATGAATGGGAACACAAGTATGGTGTGAGACAATATTTTTCCTTTGCTTTTTTTGTCTGACAAAATGTAGATGCAACGGAGCAGTCTGATCCGCGGACTACACTCGGTGTGCCTAGGTGGATAAATCATGTCAAATGTCCCGTAACCAGAAAAATATACTTTCTATAACCTTCGAATGAGCGATGCTGATATCAGATATATTTGTTTGTGCACTAAATAACATTGACAAAGAGAGCACGACTTTGTTTTGCCAAACATGTAGTAAAGTTCAAATACATATGCGATGAGAAGTTGGCTGTAGGCTCACGTTCGCGTCGTTTCACATCGCGACTGCATTCATCGTCGATCACCGGCTCACTTCCCGTATCTATAGAAATTAGTTTTGCGGGAAGTTCGGAAAGGCGTAGAAGATATGTGTTGCGGTAAAACGTTATCCCGACCATTTGCATGAATTCCCAACAGTCGGCGTGAGCTCATCGGCACAGTTTCGCAGTTTGCTCTGACTGTCATTTATTATCAACAGTATTAAATTTTATCAGCTACAAATGAGCCCAAGATGAGTGTATTCCACTATGCTGGTTGTTTTGATTTTAAGCCTTTTCGCTGACTGAAACAAAGGGAAATACCGGCGATCGCTCGTTAGTGCGAGATTTGTCGCGCCTTGTGTCGTACAGTCACCGCTTTACGTACACCACATATGCGGATAATCAACTTTATAGGTCATCGTTATCGCAGATCTTGCACTCGTGCGTAAAAAGATTTCATTCTTCCGAAAACCGGCTTTGATGTCTACATTCACTAGCCTGTTCCAAAAACGATCAAGTATAGAGAGTTATCGTGTTTGGCGTTCTCTGGTTTTGTTGTATTCAAAGGTCCACAATTGCATAGGGCAAAAAACACTGGATTCAAGAGCCACGCTTGATTTCCATTGAAGTTGGAACCCAAATCGCGCTGTTTTGATGACGTTGATGAATCTGCTACGGAACACGCGCATGTCCACAATATTGTATCTGAACCTTTTAGAATTTATCCTAGGTGTCTACTGCCTTACATCGTCTTTAGCAAAGGGTCACATATATGTCACCCGCAGTTTAAAGCACATGTAACACGAACTGCATAGTGAAAATCGCAACTCGCAACTACGCACACGTCGCACCCAAGTCGAGCAGCACTGTCTATACCTCGTTTCAGCTTGAATCCATACGTAGCGGTCGCTACGTGGTTAAGGGACAAGAAAGCGCAAGTCACTAGGCCTTTTGCGTTTCTGATTGGTTCAGCTGTGATAGAGCACGTAAAGACACATGCTGAACACCATGATGGTGCGTTTTCGACGCCGTCTGATTGGTCCCCTCAGACGGTAGCGTCGGCTGCGTCTAGACTTATGGTGAAACGAAGTGTAATAAGATAATAGATGGTAGTCCTAACAGACTACCATCTATTAGGACTAACTACGGAAAACAAATGATCAATTTTCAGGTTTCCCAGCTTCTAAATGCTGTTGGTAATAATTTCATAATTACTACAAATCGAACTACATTTAAAAAAAGTCTACGCTCCTTTTTGATTGCCACTGAGTTGATAATTCTATAGATATGTTGAAATACATTTTTTTTTTTAATTTTAACCCGCATTTTTTGTGCATCCGCTTTTATTAAAAATCTTGTATACCTTGTGATCACGTTTATATTTTAATTTTATTGTGTGGACAATGCCAGATTGCTATTTTTATATGTGCCGGGAATTTAGGAATGTATTCTAGCTTCTTCACTTTTATGGTTTATACCGAAGTGCTTTTCTTACTTTTATTTATTTCGTTTTTGCTTGATGTATTGTATTACTTTTTAATCTTTGTTTTTATGACAATGTTAAACAACATCAATGTGTGCTAGTATTCATTCTTTACAATTTTATGTATGCATCCATTTTCTCTTGAGTGTATGTATGTGTGTATCCGTTATATCTTGTATAAGTATTTTTTTCTCTTGTCGAAGTTTTACCTTAATTGCTGTTGCTGCTGGATTTTGCCCCCCCCCCCCCCCCCCCCCATTGGACCTTGGTGCCCAGTCAGGCGACACGATCGCCTTTTGCACCAAGGTACCATTTCAAGGAGTGTGTACCCCTTGAAAGAAAAAATAAACTGATTGATTGATTGATTGAAGGTTTCAGTAAAAACCTGCAGAACTTCACAGATGGTGAGTTTTTATTTTTATTACGAAATAAAACTACGCAGTATATATTTTAATTGATGTAGAAAGGCGTATAAATTGCATGAATTCGCGATATCTAGCTCGCTCCGGCGCATTTTCAATGCTGTGGCAAGTACCCGAGTCACGACAAAACCAATCTGTTTACCACTAGAGGCACCCTGTTCGGCGCTCGAGTTACGTCCTCTCGTTTCTACTGCCAAAGCGAATATTTAAGGAAATTAAGAACGTTCTGTATAATTAGAGCCCCTCGCTTTCAGGTTCTTGCACTTTTCGAAAATAAGGGGTAAAAATCGGGCGGTATTTTTCAAGCTCGTAAAAGAGTAGAAATCGGGTGTTTCTAGAAAAAAATTCGGAATTCCTTTCTTTTCGGGTTATATCCAAAACTTTATAATTATAGTTGACAATGGTATTGGTCGGTTTTAGTACATTGAAAGTTTCATTTCCGCAAACGAGCGATTGATGTAGTTAAATTAATTATGCTGCGCGTACTGTTATACTGCCGGAAGCTCGTCAGCTCCAATGGGTGCCCGGTCTATTACTGTAGATTACAATTTAGTCAGTGCAGTAAAACCGCTAGCCTGTGGGTCTTTAGCGTTCACCACGCAGTAGTGATAAAAGACCTCACGCCGCTACGATGCTTATTCACATCGAAACGGGGAGGGGTTGGGATTAAACCCAGAATCTCTGGGTTCTGCAGCGCGAGCGTTCGCTCCAGGTGCTCCGCTCTAGAGTGTGCTAGACTGGAGTGTGCGCTAGCCACTCGGGCACATATCCCCCTAATTGATGTCCAGAGAATCGGTTCTGGACATTTATCTTTTTCCACATTTCTGTTGACATACATAATCATATGCATGCGCAGAATTTCTGTCCCGATAGTAGACATGTCCAGTTTTCAGACATATCTTACCTGAGGTAATGTTTTCGCAACATCAAAGGTCAATTTGCAACGCACAAAACGTCAGCGCGACATTCGGTAGTCTGGGAAAGCGCTTTCTCATTGAAATTGTCTTCGCGACCATGTTTTTACAAGTTATTGCTTGGAGAGTGGTGGGCACTAAAGTCCCTTGATACTTCTTTTACAAGTAACGACAAGCAATACCAATGACAAGGCACATTCCAGTGAACCAAAATGCCGGCATTCACTTCAAACCTCTGCTGTGCGCCGCCATTCGCTTCCTGAAACCTGCACCGTCAGGCAGTCGGTGCTTCAAAGGATGTCGCTACTTGTAGCACGCTGTTATCTAGGGACTTTAGTGGCCACGGTAAGCTTCGCAACACGATGCCTAACCCACTTGTCTTCGCCTGCTTGCCGGTACTGCTCTTTCGAGCGATGGGCGGCTGCGTGCATGACGTGGCTCATGCGCCTTTCAAGCTTCCCGCGTCCGAAGCATGCATTCTGGGACATGCGTTGTCATCAGCACAAGATGTTGGTATCTACACGACATCAGCTTCGGTGCACCCATGGCTCTCAACTTCGTCACTTCAGGCCGATCAGCACCAACGAGAGCAAAACCCCCGTGTGCTATAAAAGACATGAAGTGACTGCCCTGTGCCAGCAATGGGCACGGCACGCTTCGCGACACGATGCCTAACCCACTGAGAGAACGAGGTTTCTTTCAATTTAATCCACGCATTGGGTTTCCGACGACCTTGAATTGCGTTTCGACGCAAACCTAATTCGGATGGTGCGATTTCCCTCGCTAATTCGCAGCTGCGACGTCAGTCAGCGAAGCTTCCCCCTGGTTTTGGTTGCCACACAAGCGACGTCGCAATCGCGAAATCCTACATCAAATCGTACCATTTGAATCAGGTTGGAGCCTGCAACGAAGCAGCAGAAAAAAAAAAAATGAAAGACGTTTACAATTCCCTGTAACGTCGAATTAGCGCACAGCTCCAATTCGGAGAGTTTGTCCCACTAACATTAACGGGGAAATTTTCCGCCAAATTTAGCAGGGAAATTGTCCCGCTAAATTTAGCGTGGAATTTTTTCCCCTAAATTTAACTGGGAAATTTTTCCGGAAAATATAGCGTGGAAATTTTTCCGCTAAAACTAGCAGGGAAATTTTTTCGCCAAATTTAGCGGGGAAATTTTTCCGCTAAATTCGACGGGGAAACGTTTCGGCGGGAAAATTTAACCATAAGGCATCGCACGGTTACGCCGACGGCGACGCCGACGCCGCTCAAGCAGGAAACGGGCGAATAAGAGCTGCGCTCTAAAAATGCAGCTCCGTTTCTTATTGATGTCATTCTGGTCCTTGCAGGCGCGTTCGTGCAGGTGTTTGGCAACGCAATGTGTTCGCGCTTAAAGCCCATTTTAGGGCCTCCTTAACCTGAAACAAGGTGCCCGTTAGGAGGAGGCTCTCTTCGACAAATCATGTTTTTCCAAAAGCACGCCTGGCGTATGTTGCCGGTGGGACTGACCGCTTGAGCGTGATGGCCGTAGATTCCGGCAGCCAGTGGCTCCACTGCTCGACCAGGGCGTCGTACAGCCAGGAGATGGACATGTTCCCCTTCACTTCCGGCAGCGGAAAGCTGAGGGAAGGACACAACACCGCTTCGGTGAGGACGCTCTCGATGACCTTCTCGGATGGGTGCAAACTAAATGTATCTTAGAAAGAAGGGTTAGCTTCAAAGCACGAAAACACTCGGTGTTTTCAGCACGAAATGTGTGTATGGGATGGATTTCATATAAAATACGTCACTCCCGAGTGTGGCCAAAAAGCTTCACACGGAGGCGAAAGAATCTTAAAGAATACTCATCTTGTAGCAAGCAGTGCATAAGCACCCAAACATAAGTAATCCTTAGTCATAATTCGCAACTTCCGCTACCTATACCGGGAGCACCGGTGCCGATCGAAAGGGCTGTCATCTGGATAAGCGTCGTAGAACCGCAGTACGAGGCTGGGTCTGCGACGGGTAAGGAATTCTGGCTTCGCTAATGCGAGCACTATTAAAATATCTTACTTTATTTCAGGGATGGGCAGTATTTCAAATACAAGTATTTGAAATACGTATTTCAAATACTTTGTGTATTTTGCATTTGTATTTAATTACAAATTGGGTAATGTATTTGACGTGTGTATTCAAATACTAAAACGGGGGTATTTCAAATACAATTGTAATTAAATACAAATCTGTGGGCGAAAATACATCCCTCAAATTTATTGTCACGACAATTCTTGTTTTTATGTATGTGGTTGTAAGATAGAGTCGCCATCCTTTATTCGGCCATGGTGATTTTTTTCTTTTTCGCCTCCGGCTTTATTTTAAAGGCACTCTCCAGAGCAGGAAGAAAACTACGTTCTGCGCCGAACGCGGTGTCTCTCAATCAAGCACAAGCGTTTAGTGACTTTGTGATTACGGTGCTAGTCCAGGGCAAGTATAGTGACGAAATCGACGTTCACAGAAAGACTGCCTAAATAAGTGCCTGTGACAACTTGTGATGCTTTCGAGCCTGATTTCCATTCATATTTTTGCCCGGAACATTCTAAATGCGCGGGTCGTCCAGATTTTCGTAACTGGTGCGAGGTGCTACAATAAAAAGTTATCTAGCTAGTGCTGCGCGTCTTGGTCGTCTCGGTTCTTTGTTGGTCTATACCAAAACGTAATCGACAAAAAAAAAAGCTGCTTGAATGTCTACTTTTCTCACCTATTACGTCCAAGCTGATTACATTTTTTTGTGATTATATTTCTATTACGTTACTAGAGCCTCCCGCACGAACTCACGAGTGTGCGATGCAAAATTAAAATGAGATACCCAGAAACTCCTTGCAGGTGCTCTGAAGTCGCTGACGCAAATTCTTGGGAATGTATTTGGAAAAGTATTTGGAGGACGCGAAATACATTTCCTTGTATTTGTATCTTGTACTGAAATGTTTTTTTGGGAAATGTAATTAGATTTGTAATTAAATACATTTTTGACGAAGTATTTTGTATCTGTATATCGATATATACTTGCATGTATTTTGCCCATCCCTGCTTTATTTTTTTTTTTTTTCACATCAGGAAGGCGTAGGCAAGAACCTTTATCGTGAAGCCGATCCTCCTAGAGTTTGGAAGCGCGATTCTCACACCGCGGTACAACCATCGCTGAAAGTTGCGAATTGAACATACATAATCATAGTTTGGCTTAAATATTTGTAACAAGCGAGATTTACCACGCCGCTCAACGGGAATGAAACCCCGGACCGCGTGAGATGTAACCTAATGCCTCTGGTGAGCATCACAAGGAGGAAATGAAAGGGAGTGCAAAGAGCGGGACATGTACGACCCGAAGGTAACCTGCTAAGCAGGTGGCAGGTTACCGTCGGAGCACGCAAGTGGTCTTCGAATGGCAAAGCTTAGCTCGTCACGTAATGTTGCTCCTACGTCACGATCACGAATAATTAACGCAGGTTCGTAGGACATCTCTGGTTAACACACACTCTCGCACAACAGCTACGCTTTTTGTTTTCTTTTCCTTTTTTCTGTCTGCTCATGGCAACCCGCAGGTTATATTGAAAGTTTTACTGCAATGAAGATGTCAATATTCACGAAGTTTCCGTTTTTTTTTGTACCAGACTGTTTATTGTACCAGACTGGCGCATGCGACATCCCGTTTGAAAGTGTGATTTTCCCCTTATTGCGCGGTTACTATATTCGTATTTCACGAAATGTTGATCGCAGCGAGCGAGTCCCGTTGAGCACGCTTCTTACCAAGCACATGTGCACTGCGGAGATGCATCCGTGCTTTTTCCCGAGCACGGATGCAACCACTCCGTGGTGCATCCGTGCTCTGGAAAAAGCGCACTCAACGGGGCCATCCCGCCGAAGTCAACAAATATCGAATAGCGTATTATTTGAAACCATTATTCAAAAATTCAAACATTGGAACACTCGTCAATTAAAACATACTCCTCACACACTCCACTCCTGAATTAATTTAAATTCTGATGAATGCGCGTGAGTGCGTCGACCCAAAGCTTCCCGTAACTAAGCAGATGAGATAACCCGCGCGTAATGCACGCACGACGCATTCTACTCTCCACGGGTTCATCAAAATCATCGAGACTAAAGTTTAAACTCGTCTTTTTATTGTTGCTCGCTGATTTTCAAGAGAGCGCTATAACATCATCATCATACTATTTTTACAAGTTTCTTTAGGTTTCAGCGAGGCAAAAAGAAAACAGAATAATTGGGTAGTTTTAACTGTGGAATCTAGAAGTATAAATATAACGTAGAATTCAAATGTATTGCGCCTTTGTTACCGATGAATAAATTGTGTATCTGATATATAGGTCCCACTCGTTGACTGCAAGCGTTATTTCCGAGAAATCGCCATTTATAAATTCCAAAAAAAAATTAAATTGACGATTGTCGGCAGGGACATGTTACACTGGCATTGACACTCATGAAGCAGGTGCGAGGCCAATGCTCGATAGGGTGAGGAAGTGAAAAAAATGAATAACAAGGTAACCTCCGAAACATCGGACTGCTGACACGAATTACGGGCTGCAGAAAATACCGGACGAGGCGATGTCACAAGCGCTTGGTCATTTCTAGTGATTCTTAGACTGGAAGAAAAGGGCACACGCCGACGCCCCCGCCCACCTGTCCACAGGTTCTCCCTCGTGATTTCCGAGGGCTGGAAAAACGGGCACGCCGCTGGGGTCCAAATACTTGGCCAGCGTCTTCGTGGTGTAATCTATGACGGCCAGATTGCTTGCCCGGGAAGTGTTCCAGATGTCATGGGCCACAATGTCCCCCGTCCAGATTACGAAGTCGATCTGGGTGTGGGTCAAACTCATAAGATCGGCACGCCTCATCAGTACGGGTATTACACACCGGTCTGATATTTAGAGCACAAATGACTCCTCGAGATCACCACTCATCGTCGAAAAAAAAAAATATGACTCCAGATAGACAAACAAAGCTTTCTGGCGTTCTAAAAGTGAAGCGCGGGAACACGACATAAGATCGTTGATAGTCACTAACGGAATGAGAGGGCCCTTCTTTCAAATGGTAGGTTTCCAGCAGGCGCTCGTTGCCTTCCGCTGTGCTGCGCGTGTATGCTCGGAGCTCAGCCGAAGCATCATCGAAAATCTCGCGCTCGAGGCAAGACCAGTGAATACCTCCTGCCGCTCTCATGCTGTCAGTGACCAAAGTTGCAATTTCGAAGATTTTAGAATGTCGACCTTAACATTGTGCCATGATGTATCAATCCAAGGACTGGGAAAGAGGACAAAGTAGAAGGGATAGAAAAATTTTGACAGATGGCGTCTCAAGAAACCCTGTCTGTTCACTTGTTTACCTTCTACTTTGTATTTCCTTCCCAGTCTGGGCGTTTACACATCTTGATTAATACGCACCAACTCGCCTGCGCTTTCAGTTTTTTTTTTTTTTTTTTCACTAATGTAAATGTAAAAGACAACATTTTTTAATGAAGTTTTGTAACTTAGGACATTGCCTTTTTGAACCGCAGAATATGAATTCCGTAGCCTCGAGGAAAGCCAGCATGATCACTTTAACGTTTTAAAAGGCGCGTTTCAGCAATGTAACGCAGGGGCACCTCGAACGAATGAAAGAATGAAAGAATGCTATCAGCGAAATTCTTTAAACCGGGCGGCGACTTGCTCTACCTAGACGGTATTTTTTAACATCGACGGTAAACCTCAACCCAACATGCAAAGCATTAACGGTAATATCCTTAAAAATTTAATGCTGCCGCCTGGGTATGCCAGCGTTGCTCGCCTTTTGGCTGTCCCGGATGTGCTTGAGCATGCTCTCGAAGGTCCTGGGTGGGATGTCGCAGTTCTTGAAGTAGCCCCAGTGTCCGGCGGCCACATGTTCCGGCCCCTTGGGCCTGCCGTCGTTGGCGTGGCAACACAAGGGCTCCTCGCAGTTGGCCAAAGAGCCCTCCTCGTAGCCCATGTCCACGTGCGTGTCGCTCAGGTGCAGCACCCGCAACGTTGGCGCGCCGCTCTATGGAGGCAAATGGGAGGAAGGGCGGGTTCAGGTGGCGACCTGTGTGTGGGCACTGACAGGCTGGTTCGCACATTTGCATTTGCCTGTGACCATCTGGGTTGTGATCACTCGTGATCGCTTCCAACGAGAGAACACACCACAGGAGACTGGAGCACATCGGCACACTGGTGCCACCTACCGGTAACTCTGCAACACCGTAGACCTAAACCACAGTGTAAGATATATATATATAGCGCGCGGTGGCCACAGCTATATATATATATAGCTGTGGCCACCATGGGCGCGTCCGAGCTGCCGGATAAAGTCCTCTCTTCTCCTTGGTTCCAAGCGGCTGCACCAGATGGCTCTTCGATATGCGGTAAATGGCAGCCTGTCATGTGCCCGATTTCCCATGTCTCTATGTGGGAAACGTGCTTGTTTTTTAAGTAGTTCTTCGGGTGCTCCACGTCATATAGAAATTGGCACAAGAGCTAGGCCTTTCGCTTAGGCACTTCTTCGTTATAAACTCTAGATTCACGCCTCAACGGCGGCAATAATAGTTTTAGAAACAAGTTAACGCTGAAAGATCTATGGCGTGGTGTTCAATCCAGTGTCCGTTAAGGCTAGGGCAGACGCTCCGAGCGGGAAAAGGGCGCGACAGGGTGCCACAAAAATATACACTTTTTTTTTCAATTTCGTCATTTGGATAGCAGAAATATTGTCGGCTAAGGCAGAGTCCTATATATGTAGAGAGTTTGGTAATTAATTGGGAAGAATAGGGGGAAAATGAGGGCATGCTATTGGTCGAAATTATTTCAATGACCATGGGTGATTTGATTGACAGCTCTTGTGACCAATTACTTGCCACGAATGTTCCCCTAACGGAGGCAACGAGCTTAACAAATACGCTATAATGGAATTTGTAGATAAGAATATATTAAAATATTTTATTTCAGCACGCTAGAGTAAAGTTTGCGACTCACCGTAACTGAATGGGCAACGTACGTTACGTTGACGTCATAGCCACATTCAGAATGCACTCTGCCATTTTTTTTTTATTGCAGTCGCAACCGCGGCTTAAACATCTGGTAAAACAACGGCTTAAACCGTGGACACGACTCCGTGAAAATTGTACCCTAACCCAGAACGCGCACCCCATGTTCGCAGCGTCGCCTCATGTTTGGGAAAATGTTTCTGTTCAATGTCACCTTTTCTGGCTCAGTAAACGCACTCAGGACCTAGATGACCCCTATTTCCACACCATATCTTACAATTACCCATTTATGTAATTACAGCCTCATGCAGAAGCAAAAAATACCTGCGCCGCGATGCGCGGCCCCTTCAAGGTCATCTAGGATTCATTTTACTTCACAGGATCATCACAGGGGGAATATGCGGCGCTGGCGGCGGCGACGCTTTCGTGGCTCCACCCCTGCTCTCGCCGGCTCGTCCCATTGACCAAACTCTCCCAATATACGGCTCTGGGCGGAGGTTAGTTTGGCGCGTGCCAATAGGACTTTACCTGGCTTATCGCGTCGTGGCGCCCGCCGTGCTTATGTCATCTCCTATATATAGGGTGTCTCAGGCAAACATTTCGCTCTAAAACGAGAGTAAAAATTGGCGCCTGCACATAGGAAGCTTAATGTTTCAGCGAATGTGCGTTGAGCCGGTCAGTCTTACCGCGTAAAATCTCAAGGTGTGGTACTCTTTCTGTAAGAAATAGGAAAAAACAAATTTCCAAAGTTCACGTTTGGCCCCTGTGCAGACAACCGAATTGCCAACGCTATTTTCTTTTGGCGCCATCTCCCGACAGGCGCAGCGAGCAGATGTTTACAGGAAGTGAACAGGAAGTCGTCATCAGCACGTGACCACCATCCGTGCTAGAAAAGCGCACCATCCACGAACTGTACTTCCAGTCGGCAGTGGCACAGCGAACAGAAACACTGACTGTTCTACTGTTTTGCTTCACATTCATAGGACTACGCAACGACGTCTTATCGAGCCCAGCCTTCGTCGACGCAAGAGAAGTGTGCCACATCATCACCGTCTGTGGAGCGGCTGCCTGGGACGTCATCAGCACGTGACCACCATCCGTGCTAGAAAAGCGCACCATCCACGAACTGTACTTCCAGTCGGCAGTGGCACAGCGAACAGAAACACTGACTGTTCTACTGTTTTGCTTCACATTCATAGGTGAGTGCGGCTGCACCTACATAAAGCCTTTCCTTTCTCTTTGCCACTGCCGACTGATTTGACTGCTTTGAGTGTTTTGTGCTTCTTGCGCGGTTCGCCTATCATGAGCTCTGATTGTGCTGAGGTTATGAAAGCCATTCAGGATTTGAAGCGCGAGATGCGTGCAGAACTACGATCAGTACATCAGAGCCTTGAATACAGCTCGAATGCTGCTGACGAATTCAAGAAAGCCTTAACGGAGCTACGCGCTCTTACATCTGAAGTGAAGAAGGCCAAGGAAGACTATGCTGAGCTAAAGAAAGAAAATAACACCCTAACAGAAAAGTTGATGAAAGCTGAAGCACGGATTTCTGAGTTGGAACAATACAGCCGGTTGAATAACGTTGAGATTAAGGGCCTGCCTGCCACTGTCAGAGAAAGAGCACACGACATGGCTATAAAAATCGCAGAGGCTATCGAAGTCCCACTTGACCTTGCTGAAATCGACATCGCCCACAGCGTTCCAACCAAAAAAGAAAACGAAGTAAACATAATTGTCAGGTTCATGTCTAGGTCAAAGCGCAACGTGTTCCTGGCCGCTGCCAAGAAGCTGAAACTGTCTACTTCTAAAATCGGGTTCGAAGGACCAGACCAGCGTGTCTATGTTAATGAGCATCTAACGCCAGAAAACAAACGGCTACTTGGTGCTACGATTTCTAGAAAGAAACAAGTATCTTGGAAGCACGTGTGGACAAGGAATGGCGCTGTTTTCGCACGGAAGACAGACGACTCTAATGTCCTCCGGATCTATTCTCTGATTGACTTGTCCAAAATGACGTAAATGGCGCCATTGTTTCATAGATTTATTACCTGATTCTTTATACCCTCATGAATGACACCCCTCTTTTCACACCTTCTGAGTTTAATGCGTCTATAGCACTAGATGCGAATAAATATATTCAAGTTATACATCTTAACATGCAATCTGCCGTGAATAAAGCTGATGAGCTAACTGTCCTCTTAGACGATCTAACGCGTTCCTCGTGTTCTTTCGATGTCATTTTCTTGTCTGAAACTTGGTATCGGGCTGATAGTGATGTTGTACGTATTCCGGGGTATAATTCTTTTTATATCAATCGCACAAAAAAGCGTGGCGGGGGCGTAGCTATGCTGATAAAAAGTAGCTATGCCTGTGATATGTTATCTGATCACTCTTTTTCCAACTCTGATATTGAAATGCTTACCGTGAAATCTGGACGTAATATATTGTCGGTTGTCTATCGACCACCTCATGGAAACTTTGGCGAATTTTGGGAGATATTTGAACGTGAAACGTTTTTATTTAGTTCTGAAAATTATTTGTCCATCATAGCTGGCGATTTTAATATTGATATGGGTACGAATAGCCCAATGCAACAGCAAATGTTACTCACACTTCATTCAACAGGTTTTCAAAATGTTATTAACAGTCCAACGCGCATTACAGCTTCTTCTGCTTCCACTTTAGACTTAATTATTACTAATAATGACAACGCATTCTTTTCCGGTCGCATCGCTGCCGATATTAGCGATCACTTACCTGTTTTCTTGCGTATAGAAAAAGCAACTTGTTCGAACGATGTCGCTAAATTGAGACGCCAGCTAATATCTCAAGAAAGGCTCGACCTATTTAAGTACCGTATTTCCTTGGTGGATTGGAGCCCTATTTATAATGAGCCAGCTGCAGATGATGCTTTTAACAGGTTTCTAGAGCTCTTCACATCAGTATATAATGAATGTTTTCCCACTGTAGAAATAAAACCATGCAAAAGTGCGCGTAAACCATGGATGACTAGACGTTTAATTAGACTCGTTAAAAAGAAATACAAATTATTTGCAATATTTATTAAAAACAAAAATCCTACCGTGCTCGCAGAATATAAGTCCTTACGCAACCGACTAAACAGGGAAATTAAATTGGCGAGAAACATGTATTATAATAATTTCTTTGGTCGCCAGACTTCTAGCAATCTTAAGGAAAAATGGAGGCGTCTAAATTTGCTCCTGAATAGACATACTAATACCCAAGCGATCACAAGCTTAACGGTTAATGGAACTGAGCTATCGGGTTCAGATCTCGCTGCATCATTCAATTACTTTTTTTCGACTGTAGGTGACAGTCACTATAATTCCGGCATTTTTGATTTTCTAAGTGATAGGTTAACAGAATCAATATTTTTTGAACCGACTGACGAGCTTGAGGTTTTTTCAATTTTCAAAAGTCTGAAAGATACGAATAGCCTCGACTCTCATAATATACAAAGTCGCCCAGTAAAATATGTTTTACAAATAATTACACCATGTCTAACACATATTTATAATGTAGCGCTTATGACGGGACACTTTCCAACAGCTATGCAGCTAGCCAGAGTAGCCGTAATTTATAAAAAAGGAAATAAGAACGACTTCGGTAACTATAGACCAATATCTATACTTCCGTTTTTTTCTAAAGGGTTAGAACGAATAATTCATCGCCGCCTCAATCATTTCTTCTTAAAGCATTCTGTAATATCCGATTGCCAATATGGGTTTACTAAAAATAGATCAACGGAACACGCCTTGCTTGCCCAAAAAGAATATATTTTGAACAATTTTGAATCACAACGTCTTACTCTTGGCATTTTTATTGACTTTAGTAAGGCATTCGATACTGTAAATCATAAAATACTTATCGCTAAGCTCGAGCATTACGGCGTACGAGGACACGCCCTCAACCTTATAAAATCATATTTAAGCTCACGATTACAATATGTTGTAATAAACCACTCTCGCTCCGATTCCCTTCAAATTTTTAATGGTGTCCCTCAGGGTAGCATCCTTGGACCACTCTTGTTTAATATATATATAAATGACATTTCCAATATTAGTACCCTTGCAAAGTACGTTATTTACGCTGATGATACGAGCCTTTTCTTTTCCTCCTCTGACGTTGAACAACTAACTGGCACTGCTAACCGAGTATTGGCATTATTATCACGGTGGTCATTAGTCAACTCATTGAAAATCAACAAAGAAAAAACTAAAGCTGTAATATTTCGTCCTAAAGGAAAGCTTGTAATGCACCCACCGCCTTTAGTTTTGAGTGACACCATTATCGAGTATGTAGAAACGTTTAGATCCCTCGGTGTAAGTTTTACCGCAACGATGACATGGGACGCCCACATAAACGAGGTTTGTCTTGCCCTTTCTAAGGTTGTAGGAATAACCTCGCGTAATAAGTACGTTCTACCTGAAAAAACTAAACTTACTTTGTATTACGCTTTCTTTTATTCATATTTAAGCTATTGTTTTCTTGTCTGGGGTAATACCACAACATCCAATATTCAGAAGCTTCTGATCTTGCAAAAGAAAATGCTACGTGCTATTACAAAAGCTCCATATAATTCCCCAACCGGGCAGGCTTACTCGCAGTTTAAAATTGTGCCTGTATATAATTTATTTGAATATAGATTCGCGTGTTTTTACAAAAATAGTATAGCTAAAAACGATAATTTTCTTTCACGTATTGTTTCTACTGTGCCCCACAATACGCCTTATGCAACCAGGGAAAAAGACAGCTTTGTTTTACCTAGATGTAGAACGAACTATGGCTTTACAATGTTGCGATATATCTTGCCTAAGTTTTTGAATACTCCTCTATGTGATCACTTGAATGGTATGTCTTCTTCTGTCCTTAGGAACGCTTTTCTATAATTTGTCTGTACTTCTCATTTTTGTCTGTATTGTTCATTTTGTATATATATATTATTTTTTACCGCGTTTACACTGCTGACTTGTAAGGGTGGCGAGGCCCGTCAAGCAGTAGACGACACTGCTTTTTTCTTGCCACCCTCAGTTTGTATTTCAAGCTGAAATAAACGCTGATTGATTGATACTCATTGATATTTCACTGGATAAGACTTTTGTGCCGCTCAGTACATATTCGGTGAAAGTTTGTGCTTTCTATTTGCAGGCGCCGATTTTGTTGGCTTGTTTTACACGGAGGGTTTGGTTGGGACATCCTATATATCTTACACCGTGAACTAACCTGAAGGTTTCCCAGTTAATCCAAGATCAAATCTACTCACTGTTTATCTGACACGGTCGCTTCCAACATTTTGGAAATGTATTTCGCGCCTCAAGTAAAAAATGGTGAGTAAAATATTAGGAAAGAAATTCAGAGAAAAATAATTAAAATGGCTTCTTGGTAGATGGCACCAGTGTGGTTTCTTTTCGTAGGCCGTCAAGAGAGGTCCCAACGGTCACAGTGAAGCACCCAGTGTGCGAAGCATCCCTTCAAAAACGCAAAGGCGTATCGAACGTTGTAATACCACTCCGAATTACATTGCGGCATCAGCCTCGAAGCACGCTCAAGAACAAATCGCACTTGAAAATAAGAAGCGACGCCCTGTGGTGCTTGAGTTATCAGAAACTAGAGTTGGAGGATTCGCTACATAATCACAATAAATGAAGCAAAATAAAATATACGGATAGGTAGAAAACACACAAGAACAAAGAGATGAGTCTTCCTTTCTGTCTTGTGTTGTTTTTACTCGTTCTTGTCTTTTTTTTTTCGCTGTATTTTTTTTTTAATTCTTCTTGCAGTGGGATTAAACGTAATGTGCACTGCGTGTTTGGGATCTATACCTGAGGACACCTGCCATGGCTGTTACGACTGATCGCGCGCAAAATTAAAAAAAAAAAAGACGAGGACGAAAAGAAAAACAACAAATAACTAGGTAGGTGCTAACTCATGCCTTACATAAACCTTCGATCAAATACAAAACATCATCGCCCCGTATAGCATGCCATTACCACCACAGAATATACAAGAGAAAGTCCGGAAGTTGAAAAAAAGTCAATTAAAGCGAAACTATCCATCGTATGGAACTTAAAACCCTTTTTATTTCTCGACATATTATCCCCCAACGTTAAAATATATATCCCATCTCTTTACTAAAATACTTTGGGATGCTGTCTCAGCCATGTGCATACATCATTTTCTACATCTTCATCTTTCGGGAAGCGTTTGACGCCAACGTTAATTTTTGAGCCGACCAATCAAGTGATAGTCGCTTGGAGAAAAGCCAGTGCTGTAGGGCGGATATTCAAGATGTTGTCACCCAAATTTATCAATTGCCTCCCGCGTTAATCAAGCTGCATGAGGCCTGGCTTTTGTGGTGATAGAACAAGAATTCTGCAGTCAATACGCCTGGATGCTTTCTGCAAATAGCTGCGCGGAACTTCAACAAAACTGTGTGACGCAAAAGCTTCAACAAAGCTAGCATCACACCGTCGGTATCCTAACGCACTAACCACAACCTGGCAAGCTGAGGGAGTTACGTTGAATACCTCGGTTGAAGGGAAGGAATGATGTTTCATTGAATTGAAGCGAGGTTAGTTTCGAGTGCGCAGTGACACACCCAATATTCATCGCCAGTAGCAATAATGTTAAGCATGTCTTTTTTTGGCAAACCATAAAAGATGCTACATGAACAGGTCCATTCGATTTTTTGTGGTCCTCGGTGAGCTCTCTTGGCACCCACCGTGAGCGCACCTTTGACAATTTCAGGCGATGATGTATTATGGTGTAGGCTAAACCCCGAAAACTGCCTAATTCAGTTTCTACGCTGTCTATTGTGACTCTCCTGTCGACTCAAATGATTTACACCTGCCGCACTGCTGCTTCTTGCGCATTCTCAGCGGGACGACCAGTTCGCATCCCTTCAAGGACATTTCGGCGCCCCATTTCTCAACCCATCTGTGCACCGATTTACGCAATAAACACTTCTCGCCGAAAGCAGGAAGAATTTCCTGCGAATATATTTTGCGGGAAGCCCTTTTGTCGACACAAAACGCACAGCAGCATGCTGCTCTTCAGCCTACACTTCCAGAGCACAGTCGGCATTATTAAACTGAGCTGCGCATCTGTGCGACTGCTATCTACTTACCGCGCAGTAAATATAATGAAACTGAATTGTGTTGCCGCCTATTACCATATTGGGAAACCAATCACTACTTATACCAGATATTTTATATCCGTTCTTGAATTGCTGAGTTTCCCTTGTACTTGACATGTTAAAACCCACCAAATAATTCTTATCCGAACGTATATTTCCACACAAAGCCAACGTAATCAGTGCCACTTCTTTCGATAAATATAATAATAGCTAGTTTGTATTTTCGTGTCTGCTAAGGAGCCGAGGACTGAACAGCAGTGCGCTGCGTTTTTGAAATGCAAACACAAGTATACCCATGAAAGAGTGCAATAAAACCAAAAAGAAATATTCTTTTCCGTATAAAAGGACATCCAAAAAGGAACTGACCGATGACAAATGGAAATAAATTATGATCAAATAGTAGCAATGACCATAACTCGAAGAAATAACCCCCTGATATTTAATTAAACTGTGAACGAAAAAAAATGAAATCTGTAGTCCACAACAAATACCTCCGCATTCCATTTAATAAAAATAATTTACTTGGAATCAACATGTTGATCAAATAGTGAACAAGGCTGGATGTAAACTTTGACGCTTAGGCGTACTTTTAAATTTGCAGGTACCGAGAAAAGGACAACAACATATAAAACACTAATCAGACCAATGCTGAAATACGCTCACTCTCATTGGTTTGCCCACACAGCAAACGAAATAAGCAGACTTGAATGCGTTTCAAAGCAAGCTAGTCGGTTCATATATAATGCATTTAGCAACGGGACTTCTCGGACACACTTCTTTAAAGGGCAACTCCGCTCAATTCCGGAGATTTCGGGATAATGAGTGATTTCGAATTAAAAAGCCCTAGTAAAAGACACTTCGTCGTTTGCTTCGCGAAAAATGGGATATATATTTTTAAATCTAATTTTAAACACGAGCGGAAATCCAAACCGAAACTTCGGCTCCGTCCGGCAACATTGGCCTCGGGCCGCCAAGTACATGGCCATCACGTGATACGAGATGTCACGTGATCCTCGGCCCAACGACGGGCGGGATGGGGGCGGGCGTGCGGCAGGCGCGAGTGTTGTCTGCACCGCACTCTTCGCCACGTTTTGGTGTCTACGGCATTCGACGACGTCTGCACAACTGCGGCATAAGAATGAGACTCTGCGCACGTGGTGTCCATAGTGTGGACGAAACTCCGAGAGGCGATAATCACAAACGGTGAGACGACGACGGTGGCTGTGACGCGGAAGACGGCGGTAACGGCGGGACCACGGCGGGTGGTTGGTCTGCTCCCAAGAAGCGCGCTGCGCAGGCGCGTACGCCAATCACGTGGACACTGCTGAGTGCCGAGAGGAAACGTTGCTGACGTCATGCGCTACGCTCGATTGGAGAAGTAAAAACAAGCAAAAGGTGGCCATGATGACGTTTAGCTCAATGTTGGCTCCACCCATGCCGTAGCCTTGACTGCGCTGTTGCTTGCGCCTCAATTCGCCCGCTCGAGCCAGCCGATTTCGGCAACTTGGCGAGTTGCAAAGTTTGCCGAACCGTTTAAGAAACAATTAGACAGAACTGCATCGTAATATTTGACGTGTGGTCTTCCTAGGCGATACCCTAGGGGACTGCATTGTTTCTTCAAAACCAAAAATGAAGCGGAGTTGCCCATTAAAGGCGCCAAAATGAAGATTTTTGGAACTAGGGCAAAAATTAATACATTAAAACTTATGTATTACTTTACCGAGAGCAAGTTTAATATAGGTATTAAACAATATATCGCATTTGCATTGACCGGATCGGCAAACATACCACACCAGATCAATTCAGCTATGCAGTTTAAACAAAATTGGAATTCACTGTCAAATTAAATCACCACGCTTTCATCGCCTCACCGGTTTCGTTAACACATGCACCTAATCAGATATATGTTTGATCGCATTTCGAGTGTGTATTCATTATGTATATATTATTATGAAAACTTCAACTCCTGCTAAGGCTTTCAGCAGATAGCCGCAGTATCGATTAAATATATAAAATAAATAAAAAGCCCTTGTACGGCTGTTGGAGGCGTGTTTTTAGGCAGGTATCCCGCTCATCATGATAAAATGTATACGGGCGTTTTGAAGCACGTTCACATGGTACCAGAGCCTCACTGCCATCAACAACTCTGGCAGCCAGCAAATACACGTAGCACTTGGTTCAGGAAATGCGTGTCTCTCGATTCTTGTATCATACAATAACAACAGACTGAAGTGAGCCTCGGGCTGCTATCTTCGATTGGAATTCTACTGATTGGTGGTGATAAATACAAATGGTTTCAAGTTACCCCAGCGAAGAGTAAAGAGTAATTATGGCAACGAGATCGCCATAATTAATATCCTAGAATGAGGGATTCAGGAACACGAAGGAAGAGACACTAAGAGACACAGGATACCGTTTCCAAACATACCTCCGGAAATATTCGGTAGGTCGTGTTTTCTATCACAGTCTTAATATCAGGAGCTCGCACTCCCACTTCCAAGCATGCTCTGAGCCCGGCCGGGAACGGTATATTGATCCTTTGAAAGAAATTTGCCTAAAGTAGGCTATCTATATTAGCTCACTTTACTGACTAACATTATTTATAAGGCTAATAATATTCATTACTATGTGACTGCGTATGCATTTCACCTCAACAAGTTTTATACTGCTCCCAATTGTATATGTCCTTTACTTCAAGAGGTGATTGCGAATGTACTGATGCTGCCACTGAAATAAAATCGGGAATATCCTATTTCTTTCCTAAACTTAATCTCGTGTCCTTTTTTCTGCTCGTCATAGTTTACTGGAACCTAGCCACTAGAGCCACTAAATGAGCTGCGCTTAGAGTATCGGCACTCCGTTCCCCGAACTTGTTGGGGGCGCCGCCATTTTGGTGCTTTTGCAGAGCACACGCAACAGCCGATCGTGATGATTCAAAAGTGCGATTTTCTCAGCATTCGATTCGGTGTTAGGAAGCTCATGTAATATTGCTTTGCTTTGTCGCGCACTGTTTAAACATTTGTGAAGGACGGAAAAGCATTTCCTGTAATTTCAAACAAAGCTTCAGATACCTGGAAATCATCATTTTAAGCCACAATATCGCCAAGTGTCGTTACTCTGAGGCGTAGATTATTTAGTGGCACTAATAACCACGAAATAATGTCTTAAACTGGAAAAGGAACAACTTTAAAAATGTGTTTTAATCTGAGTTCATATTGTCTTTTTCCTTTTCTTGTCTCCTTTTCGTGCCGCTTCGCAAATGGTAATTTTTCATTTGATGTTAATTTTCTTTTTTATATAATTTTCTTTTTCTTTTTTGTGCTCATTCTCCTCAAGCGAATTTCACCTCAAGCTATAGCTTCTCCTGAGCGTCCGGTTTCTTCCGCACCCCTGTTACACGGGCACACTTAACCGCGGTTAACTAGTGGTTAACCCGGCTCTAACTACTGTTACGCGGCACCACAGTTACACCACTATACGCTCAGACAACTTTTTCAGAAGAAGTGTAGAGCGCGCGTGCACAGTTTTGATGGGTGCTCAAGATGCACAAGCGCACGTGCACCCATAGCTTTGACTGCATAGCCGCAGAATGTTATCCGCAAGTATTGCGCGCTAACTCCGACTTAGCGTGATTGCAGTTAAGTGTACCCGTGTAACGAGGGTATTACAGTCGCGTGACATGGGTTTTGCGGACCATTCGTTCGATAATCACTCATTGCGCAGCACAGCGTTAGCCCATTATACTCCGCTCACCCCAAGGTTAAACTTTAGCCAATGCTACAAGCACGAGATTGCTGCTTTGAAACTTCCTTCTGAAGAACGAGCTTTCGCGCTACAAAAGGCACGTCCCAAAACCAGGAGCGCGAGCGAGCGAGCGCTTGTAGCTTTGGCTACAGTCTCAACGTAAAGACTCATTCACACTGCCCCATTTTCTTACGTTAAGTTACGTTACGAAATATTACGTTGAAGTCACCGGGACCTCTATGCTTCATATTAAGCGAGGCTACCAGTTCAAAGAGAAAGCAAGACACGCGACATTCGAGGCACGAATGTTTTGGTGACTTATACGTAACGTAACTTAACGTGAGAAAATAGGGCAGCGTGAATGAGCCTCAAGGGTGAATGGAGTATACACGCTGCACAGAGTGAGATTTCTCTATCATTCAAGCTGACTTCAGTGCTGGAAAGGGCGTTGCCACGAGCTCGTGATTTTCTGAAGCGCTTTCTGTACGCCAAAGCGTTTTCGCGCACAAAACATTTTGCAGAGCTACTCAACACTGAAACCAACTTGTGAGATGGAGTCACTGGCTGTGCTACCACGGTCGGCACTCCGTTCCCCGATTATTTTGTGAGCGCCGCCTATACTGGGGGTAAGTGCAGAGGTCGCAAATGTGGCGATAGTTGGGCAAATGCAACATCCCGAGCATTAGATGCGGAATGAGGAAGATCATGCGATATCGTTTTTCTCTGTCGCGTACTCTTCCCAAATTTCTGGAGAGCTGAAAAGCGCTTCCCGCGATTTCAGCTAAAGCTCCGGTAACCTTGAGTTTGAGCCCCAAGGGGACAAACGTGTGCTCACTCTTGCAGTTGCTGTTTTCGTCGTCAATTGAAAACAAGTTCTCGCGTCTCAAGCGAACCTATTCCATCGCAGTGACATTTTTGAAGACCCTGCGTCTAAAACGATGAGCGCAAGGACTGGCTGGAAGATAAGCTGCTGGCAGCCATGCCAGCAATCCGCAGTGGAACTTACACTCGGGGCCGGCACAGGGTCCGGCCGGGGTGTCCGTTGCGGAGGCAGCGGCACGGTCCAGTTGACGGCGGCGTGGCCCTCGCACTCGTCCGGGAACACAGTGCCGCAGATCTGAGTCGAGTCCATCTTGGTGTGCTTTAGCACGAAGAAGAACTCCTCCTGCGGCGTACAGGAAGTCAAAATTGAGGAAGCCAATTGTCAAAGCAACAAATGGCAGCTGGCATGCATGCCCCAGCGTAGGACTGAGTATTAATTTCGACCACCTGGAGATCTTTTGGCGTGCATCGAACATCTCAGGTAGATGGCACCTTCTCCGAAATAATGCTTCGTCAGATTGCGGCAGCCTAGAACTTGGATGGGCGCCCAGCATTAGCCAAGTGCCACCGTCACCCTTTGCATGACAGACCGTCTCCCGCTGGGTTGCGTAAAAAATGTCCGCGGTAAGAAAGGCCCGGGATGAAATGGCCCCAGAAAAAAGTAGTTCCAAGTGTCAAGTAGAAACAAATTTGTTAGAGGAGGAATGAAATAATCTATTTCCCGCGGAACCCATTTTGAAATAAAAGATATTAACCTGGGGTGTTAATAAACACACAATAATTGCATTTTAGTTTGAAGTGCTGTAATTGTTTTGTCTTTTTTTTTTTTTGCTTTGTTTGGTGACAAACAAAGAGGGGCATGCATTTGGACACACTGACATACAACAGGAGGTTTGGAAGCATTGCCGGTCGCAGCCATGAGCCATACAACGGTGTGGAAGGCCATCCCGCCTACGCCCGGGTAAATCGACCGTAAATCTTTTAAAACACGTTAATCTTCATTTGCCAATAAACTTACCAAACGTTATTTCGGTGAACCTGTTATAAACCTCACAGAATAACGCTTTCAGAAAAATGTATCTAGCATGATATATATTGGTAGTCCAAAATACAATAATTCTTGATGGCTTCTTGGATGTAAAAGTAAAAGTAAAATGTAAAAGTCATAAGTTATGAAATCTCCATAAATTATACGTGCCAGTAGTTACATCAATATGTGCAAGCTATTTATTGAAGTATATTATCCCTTCAATGTTCCCGTTATGTTGAGACCTCCGTCTTTTTGTTCTACAGCGGGGGAGCACCCTAAATAAAAGTCAAATTTCCAGCCACCCCGGCGAGTTGAGGCAAATCACCGGCCTACATTTCCCCATTTGGCGAGTTCAAATCCCGGCTGAGGCCTCCGCCGACAGATAGAGGTTCATAGCGTAGAATGCGCCGCCGCCGGGTAACCGAGATTTTGGTTGCACGTTAAAAGATCCCTAGGTGACGAAAATAATTTCTTCGATATCCCGCTGAGGCTTGCCAGATGCCCTTCATTGATTTGGCACGCAAGACTGCCACATTAGACTTTTCAGTCAAAGTCGATTTTCTGAAGAGAAGATGCGCCTGCAAAGGCGGATGAACGCGCCCCAAAGCCTTAGCGTGGCGCCTCCACGCATTTTCGAAAACGCTTTGTAACATTAAAGGTCCCCACGACGCGCGATCAGAGATTCCCCAGGAGCCTCAGGTCTGAAAGCCGAATTAAAATCATCTGGTGGGTTAGTTGGTTATATATGTTTTTCAAATTAGCACTCTATATTCTGTCTCTACGTTCTCTCACATGTCGTCGCGCGAATTTCACCAAGACTGATAGCTGAGCGCAGCTCTTAAAACAGATATTATAACACTCGAATACTCAGGCTCCTAGCCTGCCTTAATGCATATCGCATTCTCGATGTCGACTATATTGTGCTATGCCACCGAGCTCGCGTTGCTTCCAGAGTTCTCCAACTTTGTTACAGTTAGTTTCGCGAGCGCTTGCGAACGAGACGCAAGATAGAGCCAAGTACTTGCACGGCGCAGTGGTGTTGCAGCGCTGTGTACGTTAAGCTAACCTCGGAAATCTAGCACGAAATAGTTGACGCCGAGAATAGAGCGCATAGAAACTAATACACATAGAATAAAAGGGCAATGTCCAGGCGCTTTATCTGCACCCATACTTCTTTTTCCTTTTTGTCCGGAGGCAGCCGGCGCTTTGAGCTGATGGAACCAATTAGTGAGCGTCAAAAACGCACCATCATGGTGTTCACCATGTTCCCGTACATGTTCTCTCATCGCTCAACCAACCATAAACAGAAAAGACCCATGGACTTGCGCTTTTGTAGGTTCTCGATTGGTCCCATTCGCTCGTAGCGTCGACTGCGTCACGATTTAAAGGAAAGCTGGGGTGAGTATTTTTATCTCATGAATCTGAGTATTGCGCTAGTTTTTGCCTAGTACGTAACTAAACAGGAGAAAACAGGGAAAACCTGGGACCAGTCGTTATGGCCTAAAATGTTATTTCGGCCGCCAAGCGCGTGTCGATCGTGTGGCCAGTGTGTCTAATTGCAAGTCTGACAAGTATAGACGTTTCTAGAGCCGCTTAACGAGCTACGCGTAGAGTATCGGCACTCTGTTACCCGGTATTCTTGTGGTCGCCTCCATCTTGGTGCTTAGTGCAGAGCAGACGCAACTGTCGCTAACCACAAATCAAAAATGCGACTTCCCTTAGCTTTAGACGCGGTGTTAGTTAGCTTTCGTGATATCGTTTTGCTCCGTCGCGAACTGTTTTTAAATGTCTGGAAGACAGAAAAACGTTTCCTGCGATCCCAGAGAAACCTTCAGATGACATTCCACCATAATTTTAAGTCACATGACGGATAAGTGTCGTTACCCTGAAGCGTATATTTAACTAGAGGCTCTAAATCATTCTAAAGAAGGGCTCCTTGCCGGGTCCATTTTCATTGTCCGTGCGTATGGCGCGTTATTTGCTCGCTTTCCGAAGCGACGAACATGAGCGTGCTGTCCTGAGGAGATCCCACGCTGGGCTGAACACTCGTTAATGTTGGAATGGTGTATTCCCCCGCACATACACCAGTCGTGACGTCTTGTAACGTGATGGCGTCAAGGAGCTAGTGTCGCAGAAAAGCCGGCGTCGGCGTCGGTGCCAGAGTCGGTGGGACTGGAATATCCTGGTTGGTCGATAAGGTCATGACGTCAACGCCACACGATCTCGTGAAGGAATTCAAAAACAACCCACAATGCTCACATGAAACGTGACGTCACGCGTGGAATGAAAGTGATTAAAACATGACATGGTAATGCGAATTGAAGGTCGCCCCCTGTCCCAGATGAGCTCACTTTATAAAGTAGCGCAGACACGCTTTCTCCGCTCGGGAACGAGCGGGCTTTATATAATTAGCCATCGCGTTCCACTCTTAAAGACAAAGCTTATCTGTCCTCCCGTATTTTTTTTTTTTTTTTTTTTTTACATTTTTTTAAATAAGCGAGAACGCGTGTGCACAGCTTCGATAGGCGCTGAAGATGCGCGAGAGCGGAGATTCCGAAAACTCCTTTTATGACGTAACGCTCCGGGAAGGAGTGGCTTCACCGGTACTTTGAAAATGATTTTATGCAGCCTCCGTGCACCAAATTGAAAAAATAATCTCGATATTCGTGATCCTGGGGGCCACAGGAAGAAGACGATTTAAGTTTTCTTTTTTTTTTTTTTTTTTTAATGCAAGAACCGCCTCAGTTAAAAAGATACCGAAACGAAATGACGTGAGCGCGAGATCTCTGCCCTCGCTTCAAAGTCGGCCATCGAGAAGCGCATGCGTATCGCGCTCGTGACGTCAACAGTTCAAGAACGGTCAAGGGTCCTGTAGTTGCGCGCCTCGCTGCTTGGTGGCGTCATCGCGCGGCAATCTCGCCTGTAGACCTTTTCCACAAGGGCGCCGCCATCTTGAATTGTCGTCACTTCCAGTATGGGCGAAAACATTACTTTGCTGTTGCCACGCCATTTAGGATATAAGACTAACCGTCACACATTCTCGTTTTGGCTCCCCTCTATTTTTTTACTGGTTACAGGTTGAAACGTTTTACTATTTTGTCGTCGCCCATACTGGAAGTGACGACAATTCAAGATGGCAGCGCCCCTGTGGAAAGTGCCTATACTCCGCGACAACTTTTCTTGGCAATGCAGTGGAAGGTACAGGCCAGCGTCCCCTCTCCCATTTTGAGTGTACGCAGGCTCTCCTCCTCCCCCATTTTCGGGGAGAGGAGGAGAGCCCGCGCACACTCAAAATGGGAGAGGGCACGCGGGCCTGTACCTTCCACTGCATTGCCAAGAAAAGTTGTCGCAGAGTATAGTAGTAATATCCCAAGGGCGAGAGCTCGAGGTCGCTGCTTCGAAGCGTTCTTCCGCAGAACGACCACTCGCGCTAGATATGCGTGTCTCCAAGCCAGGAGCGCGGGCTAGCTCGCGCTCGTAGCTTTGGCTGCAGGTTCAGCTCATGGGTGAACGGAGTATAGGAAACGCGTTAGCGTTTTCTGCCAAGTCACATTCAAGAGCAAGTAACTCCACGGGCGAGCCATACTGCGAAGAACTGACGCTGCTTCTTAGAAACTCGTGAAGTCGAGGCATTTGGACGGTGCTTCACAAGCAGCCACCAGACGCAATTTTGGAATCGGTTCGTTCGTTTTAAAATTAGTTTCCTCGACCTTTCTTCCTGCAGCCCAGAAACGCTAGTCTAGGATAGTGTATCTCGGCTGCCGGCACAACCTACACCGCATCCAAACGAAGAAATAAGTGCAAAACATTTCGTTTCCGCACCGCTTTAAGACGAAACAAAGTATAGTGTCTATATTTACCTGAAAAATTCTTCCACGTGCTTTTGCTTTTCCCCGACCTCAACAAACGACAGCGTGTGCTTCGCTGCCTCGTCATCGAGCGCTCCCTGAGAGTTTGATACGGTGCTCTTTGAACGGTGTCCCCTTCCCTATTTTGTCACTCCGATCCGCCAAAGACGCATTTTGGAACATTTGTTCGCCGTATTGCATGCGCCGGCGAATGACACTTCATCAAAAGGCGGCGAAGACTGCGATGTTGCACGCACTGCTTGGTGTGCCACTCGGCTTGTAGTGTTGACTACACCTTGGCGTAAGCTGAAGCAAAGTATAATGCGCGTTCTATTGCGCGTTTACACTGGCGGATAGGCGGGCGGATACGCACAGGCGGAAAGGGGATTTTGGAGCCGTGCGGCGGAATCGACTTCGTCGCTGGCGGAAAATCTGTATACGAGTCCCGTACTTATCCAGACGTTTCCGCCAGCGATGAGTCGATTTCGCCAAATGGCACCAAAAATCCGCTTTCCGCCAGCGCGGATCCGCCCGCGAATCCGCAAGTGTAAACGCGCCATTTGAGCTCACTTAAAAGAGATGTTCTAGACTTATTTGCTTTAGCACTACTAAGAGTGAGAGTGTTATATAAATTGTTGTCACCCGAGTCATCTCCGCTGATCGCGGTCGTCACACTGCAGTGCATTCCAAATTGTCACGTCGACGTACCTTGCACCGAGTTACACGCACTCGGCTGCAGCAATTATTTAATCGGTGTTCGTTTGTTCTCTCTTAATCCATCGATCGAGCTGCTTTCAAAGATGCCGCCTCTTTCCGACATCCGAGGTTGTGTTTGCAGGGAGCAAAGTTCAGCTTCCGACCAGTGCATTTAATGAGAACTACCATACGCTTCGATAGTTTTGGACCGTGTTTCTCCGGTGCAGCACCGAGTCGCGCTATCTGACAGCGTTCCGAGTAAGGTCATCTCGCTTCTAGTATACTTAATGGAATGATTTAGAAATTTCAGACGAGGTAAAATTATGCCACAAAGTTCAGGCGTATCACTCGAAACGGTATTCTTAGTTCCTTTAATATTACAAGTAGCTTCAGAGGAGCGACGCCACGGAGTGGAAAGGACGTCAAGAAAGAATCAGGGCGCCGATTAAATTGCGCAGTGAAAACTGGCCGCGGCCTGGCGTTCTAAATAGAGACACCGTCGGAGTTGTAAATGCTAACTTGAAAGGCTGAATCTGGCACCTACCTTGAAGTGGGAAATGATGCCGTCGCAGACCCGGGGCGTCGTGATGCTGAACATCTTGCAGGCGGTCCTGAGAAAGGAGACCATCTCTTCCTCCGACTTGTCCTGCTTTATGTACTGCTGTACCACTGACGTGGCCAGCTTGCACGCTCCGCAGTATGGCAGGAAGTGGTTGGTCGCCGCAATCATCGTCGCCTCCTGCGAGGCGCCGAGTAAGGCCCTCGTTCCCCAAACTCATCGCTCTGGCAGAGCGTAAAAGAATAACCTGACTTGGTCTAAGTTTGGCATTCCAGGGGGCAGAACTTGGGCTAATAGGGTTTGGCTCAAAGGCGCTAGTAAAGGCCTATGTAATTTGCCTTTACCTTAACCATACACGGTAAGGCAACACAAAGTTGGGCTTTTTTCTGGTTTGCCTACGAGTGCCATATAAGTTCCACACACGAAGCAAAGATACCAGTTAATAACCGAATAACCAAGCAGCAAAGCCTCACTTCGCACTTGTATGGAGGACCAAAATACACAGCCTCTGTTCAAATAGGTTTAATTTTATTTTGAATTTTTTTTAGAGGTACTTCTATTTCTTAGAAATAATATTATTGGAGTGGCATAATATAAATGCACCCTAATCAAAACAAGGAAAACAAATTAGATTACCCATCAACATTCAATACTCTGCTATAAACACAACTGCGCTTTATATGTGTGTAGTCAAATTCAAAAGTTTCAAAGAACAGACCGTAACATTTCTCAAAGCCAAACAAGCAGAAAAAAATGTCGGAAAGCTACATATTAGCAACAAAACAAAAACAAAAAAGCACTAAGATATTTTCACAATAGCTGAGAGCTGGTCCAGCTTTTCGGACTTTCAAGATCGTAGACTCCCAGTCTAGAATAAAATGTTTGTCCAGTGAACTGTGTCACTTGTGTAGGCATCCTTGATCCTCTCAGCAGTGCGTATTGTATTACCGCGTCTTAATAATGTCCCTATAACTTTTTACTCATACCTTGATCAGCGCCCAACATGTAGCCGGCTTTAGGATGCACCGAATAGGGCTCATTCAGTGAAATTGGACTTCGAACATTTGCCATCAGCCTCATTCGCTTCTGGGGTGGCGAAAATTCGTTGTACTTGTACACCTTTGTATGATCAGAATACAGGGTAAGGCAAGTCAAGTGCGTCATATTAAAATAATGAAGTAGTAAAGTAAATTAATGTACAGTTAAGAGAAGCAGCGAGCCGCCCATATGGTGTCGAAAAGAGATAGTAAAATGACAGATAATTTAATAGGTTTAATTTTATTTCGAAACAGACAAGACGTTTAAGATAATATGCATTATATTTGACTACTTCAACGGGAAGCCTCAAACTAACAAAATCTTGTCATATATTTTGTGATACAAAATATCTAGTTTACACTACAGACACATGCAACATTACTTGGCACATCTCACATTCTCGCTTTGGTGCCACTTCCGGACGCTTAAGGAAACCATGGTAACGCGGCGTTCAATGATCTTTAGGTATTTAAGACTGCATTACAGAGCATTCCAGAATCTCACACTGCCCAGCCTGCGAAAGAAGGTCGCGATGACGTGCAGCTTCTGCCTCCAGAACTCGCGGTGGACGTTGGGTCCCCGGGGGTGCCTCGCCGGAAGCAGCAGTACCGCCGGCAGACACAGCGCCAGCAGAAAGACGGACACACGCATCGCGTCCGGGTGTCGCTTCTCTGGAAAAAAGGCCGACAATACGGACACGCTCAGACACAGTTTGAGAAGGCGGGTGTCACTGCAGGGTATGTGCAGGACAAACTCGTAAGAAGGAATCTAGCTCCAGAGAATGGTCAAAATGTGCCAACTGCAGCGGCAACCACTAATCGCAATATTGCCACGCGCGTGGGCGAGCAAGCGCGCGCGTGGGCCAGTGGTTACCGCGCTTGACTTTCACGCAGAAGGTATAGGTTCGATTCCAGTCAGCGGACTGTCCTTTTATTTATTCTTTCAACTTGGGCTTCTCGTAAGTTCGAGAACATTCTCGCCTGATCGTGTTCGGATTGCTCTACGCACCGAAAGTTCTACGCCCAATAATCCAGAAACCAACGAGGGTACATAAGGGGCTCCGCAAGGAGAGCGGAGTCAGTCTCGCCCAGGTTGTAAGATAGACAGGTGGGGAAACGAGAGCCAAATGAGCGACCGGATTGTGTCCCCCTCGGTTTTCTCTTTTTCTGTGGCGCCATCTATGTGGAGCACCGCGAACTCTCACTCCGGGTGGGCGACCGGTAGCGACCGGCTAAACTGATGGAGATGGTTTCTCGTCGATTTTCAATGGAGGACTGTCGTGCTTTCGGTTTATTTTGCGCACTCTCCCATAGAGTTCCACGCAAACCCGATTCCGACTTTATTTCCTCTCGCCGCAGCGCCATCTGTCGCAAATCAGGGGTACCCGCAAGCAGACGAGTACACAATCCGGTCACGGCGCTGCGGTAGGCTTCTATGGGCCGTTTCCCCACCTGTCTATCTTACACCCTGGTCTCGCCCCAGCGTTCGACTCTGCTGCCACGCCCACTTCGACGCCCGCGACGCTCTATTATTATCTTTTGTACTCTTTTAATTTTGGCAGAAGTTCGCCACATTAAACGTTTATTTGTTCCTGTTTATTTGTTATTTTTGGTTATCACCCGTGACAATATTCTTACTGACCGCAAAAAAATGCTATTGTTGCACAAAAAATATTATCGTTAACAAAACACATTGATGGCACAACGTTTCCAAATCTAGCCATTGTTTGCCGTCCACAACAATCGGATGAATCTCTGGAAGCACCCACAAAGACAACTTAGACTGAGATGTTGAAACCTTCTTCCACGAGCCAAAAGGAGAAGAGAACCACGATACCAGAAGATTTCCCTTCCTTGGAGGAGCATCCAGTAGAATCAACGATGTTAACACCTGTGCCGGCCCCACGTAGCATACTAAATATTCTAACGCTTCCCACCAAGAGGCCAGCAACACCGCCCCCCTTCGAATCTTTCATAGCACCCAGGACAGCTAGTAGTTGTTGCTCAGGAGCTCCTAGCAATGTTATTCGTAGCGTTAAAAGCCATCATACGAAAATTCACTAGTGCAAGCAACCCTCCACAAATAGTGCCACCGCAAACTGTGGAGTAATTATTAACGTCCTTGAGTGAACGTCACCATCGCAAAGACCGTACGTCAGAACTATGGACGAACATTATAAGAAAAGCCTCCGTCCTACAATGAAATGCAAAACGTTCGCATTCACGACTTTCTGACTTGAGACAGTCGGTTTTTAAATATAGATTCTCCATTATTGTATCACGTGAATCAAACTCGTCAAAATATATTTGGTTATCGTGGTATAAAGTACTCAGTATGCGCTCATAGTACGAGTCGAGTGATAATGTTTATTAGAAGGGGCCTTACATATATTGTGCACAAGTCGTTCCAGCACACGCAACAAAGGATACGTTTGTGCTACGATTTCAAGTGAAATTAATCAAAAAGTTCCATACATACCACCAAAGTTTATATTCGACAAACAGTATTTGGAATCTGTCCTATACAACGTCGTTGCCACATATTCGTACGGGGGATCTTAATGCCCATCAGACCATACCAGGAAGCATGAGAAGGAACTCTCAAGGAAGAGGCTTGGTGGAGCTCGCCGACCATTATACCCTATTTATCCCCAATCGCGAATCCCCGACTTATTTATACGCAACGGAAGGCAGCAGCTGCCTCGACAAAACATTCGTTGGAACAGCACACAAATCGCAAGTCACACGGTTGGCAGACATTGAAACTCATGAGAGTGAACACGTGCTCACGTACAATATCATGAATGGCTTCATCAGTGCTTAAAAATGCTTCCTAATGCGAACCAATTGGCATACGTCTGGAGAAGCAGAGTATGAGCGCCTCCGCGCAATGTGTCGGAGGGAAGATACAACCCAGGAGAACTAAAGATATTAAAAATCTTCGCGAATCACGCAGGGTGCAAAAGAAAATTTGTCATCATATTAAGACGCTTGCTCGACATCGCTCGATGACAATTTAGGAAACTAGAGATCACAGAAAGCCATTATGTAAGCATATGAAGACCTTTTGATGTCTCAAATCTTCTCAGACACAGCTCCGTCTATTTCGCTCGTCGGCTTTAACAAGAAACTGTTCAGGGAAAGAAGTTGAAAACCAGTTCTACGTTTCGTTGACAACATACGCGACCCAATCCAGCAAGCCCCTATCCCGGATCAGAGCCGTGCCTTCATATTGTGAAGAAGCCATGGACGTCATTTCACGATTGGTGAACTGGATTCTGCACTGAGTTCCGTCCGACCTCACATTTCTTCGAGAAGCGACGGCGTGCCGTATATTTATTTGAAATTGATACATATGGCGGAGGACGCACTGAACTTTCTCTTGAATATATGAGCGATTTGATTTCAGATTGTACAAGAAAAATGAGACATTTTAAAAATAGGTTTGAAAAAGTATACATGCTGGGCAAATTCTTTCCTAGGACGAAAATGAAAACCGTTTTTGCGTCCTATTTTAGTTCTCGAGTTTATTACTTTTAAATCACCTAAGGCAATTCTTTTTTTTTATTTCAGCTCTTGTCTCGCGAGATTGTAATTGCTTCCGCACAACAAATATACTTTTTACGTGGCTCTTTTTGAACTACATTAAAAGTGGAAGATGTTGACACAAAATTTCTCTTTTCTAGATATGTTTGTAAACTATTTATAGCCTTCCCCTTTGAGGATAATTTGTCAGGTTGGGATGATGGGAATTTTTGTAACATTTAATTTGATGACATAAATTATATACCAAATCAAAGCTCGAACCTGTTCAACAAGTACAGCATCGTTATAGATAAAAATATTATATGAGCAAGAAACGCCTTTAAATGCAAGAGGGAACTCTAAAAAGTAAAATTTCAATATCAATCGTCTTAAAAAAATAATTTGTAGCTGTTTTAGTTTTTTTAAGGGCTTTCGGAACATTCCAAACATTCAGTTACAATCATATGCAATGTATTGTTTGAACTTATTAATCCACACTTTCGAAAAGATGATACATGTTATATTTTAAGATGCAAATCTAGATCGTTGCCATTTGTTTCTACCAGATTGTTAATTATTTGCTGATACTAACTCGTAGTGTATGTTGCTTTCAATGCAACAAATATTTAATCATGTTATTATTTATTTATTTATTTCACCTACTGTCAGTCCCGAGTCGGGACTCCTACAGGAGTGGAAAAAAGAACAATTCAACAATGGTACACATGGTACAAAAGCACACCCGTTCATTCACATACAGACCATGCCAATACACCTAAATATCTAGAAACACGCTTAATGAAGAAAATAACTTTTCTGCATCTTCACATGCCATTATACTTTCCGGCAGGGAATTCCACTCGCGTTTTGTGCGTGGAAAAAAATAATTTTTAAAACATTCCTTGTTATCTCTGTATTCTTGTATTTGTCGACTATGTTTGTTTCTTGAAATTCTAGATTGGTGAGGCGTAATATAAGAAACATTGTCAATAAAAACAAGGTCATTAAGTATCATAAAGAGAAGCTTTAAACGCTTGGTTTTTCTCCTACTGCTAAGCGATGGAAGGCCGGCTTGCGAACAAAGCTGGGTAGGGGATTCAAGATATGTACAATATATGATGCTTTTCATACAGACGTCTAACTTCTTTACTTAACAAATCGAAGAAATCGCAACTGAACAAACTTTTCACTGAATTGAGCAAAACAAATAAGGTATACAAATTTTATCCTCTGAACGTTTTATCCAATATACTGTGGCAGTAGGGACAAAAAAAAAAAAAGATTACTGATCCGCCGAGTGGCCTAGCACGAAATTTCGTTTTTTTCCAAGTGCCGTTTCGCCACGCACGCTAAGCCTAATGAGAAGCTTAGTGGAGAGATTTTTTCGAAAGTTATGTTGAGAATCAACAAAGATCATATTCTTTTCACAAAGATTGGTAAGGGCTAACATAATAACTTTTTCCAGGCCCTTAGAAACAAACGGGGGTAAGAGTCAAATCGGTCTGTAGTAAGACATGTCATTTTTATCTCCGGACTTATACAAACCAGTTTCCTTTGCAGTCTGCATACCTTTAGGGAAAATGCCAGTCGAAAATGACAAATTAAAAAAAAATATATGTGAGACAGGGTATACTAGTGGCAATGGCGCATTATATCGGCTACACTTACAGTTGTTAAAGTGGATACATTTGCTGTCTTTTGAGGTTTCAAAACACCGAACCTACTTTATTCTTGTCAGTGGGAAATATAAAACACTTGAGAAATCTCTTGAGTTAGGCACAGAGAACTCCGCAAAGAACCACGCCGATCTGTGTCCGGGGGCGAGAGTGGGCCGTGACATCACCCTAAATTGCGTCTGGCGTCGGAAATATTAAGCTAAATTTATTTTATTTGGTGCAACTTTCATTTCGTGACGTACGTGTCTCATCTAGGTAGTTTCATTAATGTGATCTGCACAGGGGAAAATAAATTTGTGAAATAGTCAACAAATTGGTTCGCTAACTCCACTCTGGTCAATCACTTCCCCTATTAGTTCTTGGGAAATGTTTTTCTGGTGATTTCGGTTTAAAATATCAATGTTTTCCATATAACGTCACTTCTATTTTTATGACGCCAACTTTTTGCATTAATATAAACCATTCGGGTTTTTTAACATAATGTTTATCACATTTTGGTATTTTTGATATACATTTTAAGCACATCTGTCTTTTGTACGCAAAAGCCGCGGATAAAGATTGTTTTTCTTCGTTATAAATTTTAGCACATCCTTCGTAGCCCACGGTTTTCTAGACTTTTTGAATGGAGTTTTTTCAGAGGTTTAAAACACTGTTTATATATATACGAAAACTGATAAATAAAACAATTGCCCGATTCATCAGCCTAGTCGTTTTATTCAGTATCACGTCTAAGTTTTCAGATTCCGCACAATGCGTGAATTATTTCTAATATGTTTACGTGAACAACTGGAGAATAGTATGTGGTATAATGACAAGAGGCTGTCGTGAACTCGCTGCTGGACGTTGTCACTCCGGCCGAGCAATGGGACTCAATCTAATTGCGGAAGTTACCATTACACCCTTCACCCTTAAGCGCCGTTCACATTTATGCGACCGAGTAAGACCGAGAGAGACCAGACCGCTTTTTAAGCCTCTTGCGACGTCTTAGGACCGGATCCGCTGCGGCGCATCCGGTCCTAAGACGTCTCAAGAGGCTTAAAAACCGGTCTGGTCTCTCTCGGTCTTACTCGGTCGCAAGAGTGTTAACGGGGCTTTACCCTTTTCGACCCATCCCCCCTTTCTTACCTTCTCTCCGATCTCAGCAGTCAAGGGATGAGAGAATCTTTTTTTTTATAAAAATATGTATAATCATAAAAATTTAAATCATTACGCGAGGGCAAGGTAACAGCCGAACGGTGCAGGCACTGCTCAATTTCTTCGATTTTTTCGTCTAGGTTCTTTCCGCGTGCATCAACCCGTTTTTGTTCGGAGATATTGGCGGTGCGGGCGATTCCTGTTGTGTCAAGTGCCACCAACGAGTACCGGTGATAACCTTCGACGATGCTGGCACAGCGGTACACAACGGAAACATCGCTTGGTTTCTCGAACTGTATCCTCTTCGAGGGAACACCCAAGCGACATCGACATCAACAGGACCAGCGAGCAACGCCCCTCAGATTTGTTTCGTCAGAGAGCAAGTCAGCAGCCGAACGATGCAGACACGACTCAATTGCTCCGCTTTTTTCGTCCTTGTTAGCAGAAAGCTTCCTATTAAAGAATTGAAAAGTGATTGTTTCTGTTTGATTGTGCTTCCTTGCCCAGGCCCGTAATGTGATTCTATAGCGGGTTGTCTTGAGTCGTTTTGTTTTCTTAATATTCTTCTGAGCGAAGATGTTAAAATGAACCCTGGTCGAACTATCGACGAGCAGCTGGTACAAATTATTGGAAGTCCGAAGGAAAACTCAAAACGACTAAAGTCAATTCAAGGAAAAATAGACTCGCCCATATCGGAAACAGATAAAGGATTGGCTTCAATAAAAGGAAAGCTAGAGTCGTTTTCGTGTGTAGTAGAAAGATTGGATGGCTGTGAGCGTTCTGTGACCGATTTAAATCATCAGGTTGCAACGCTAATGAGAAAAATAGATGATCTTGAAAACCGCAGTCGATGGAATAATTTGATTCTTTATGGAGTCAATGAACGTGAAACGGAAACGCCAAACTGCCCGGGAGTTTACCTTGAAATAGATATTTGAGGAGAAGCTGGGCATTAAGGACAATCGTCTTAAACGTATCCATCGTTTGGGAGACACGAAACAAAACACGACCTGTAGTTTTGCGTTTGTTCGACTTCGATAAAAAATTAAACAACGAGGAAACGAAAGAAAGATAAAAGGAACGTAAATTTCAATATCAGAACACTTTCCGCTCAGAATTCAGAGCACCCGGAGACACTTATGGGCAACTGCTAAAGATAAAAGAAAACCCCGAAGCCAAAATATACCTTAAGTATGATGAGTTGGTTATTAATCAAGAAGCGTATGTGAGGGATGACGTAAACTGTCGAAGGTGTAATCTTACAAGCTCTGTGTTTGAGGAAGACGTGAACTAGGCAGAAAATTAACTTGCTAGCACTTTCCGGTTCGGTAGAGGCTGGGCCGGTGACAAGCTACGAGAACAAACTCACGAAGGACAGCCTCTTGCCAAAACTATTTTGGGTGACCATGATTAAGATAGTGCACACGGGCAAGCCTATCTCACCCGTGCTCGTGAAAATTAGGCAACAATGTCTTTTAACCCGAAGACACTGTCAAAAGCGTCATAGCTACGGGCAAGAAGCAGTGACGGAGATGTTCTTTGTTTTTTTTCATTTTTTTTTCGGTTACTTTTACTAACACAAGAAGCGTTATGAATAGACGATATCAGCTTAAGACTGTTGTAAGCTCAACGAACGCAGACTCGTTTTTTCTTCCGGAAACATGGCTCAGTAAAAATGTCTAAAGCTCTTCAATTTTCGAAGGTTGATGAAATATATAATGCTTATCCTCTTGATAGAGACTGTAGACTTGGGGGTGGCACACTCGTACCCGTATCACAGAACTACCTTCCTTTTGTGCAGATGTTGTTTCGCGATCTAGAAATGGTGTAGGCTTGTATCACTTTAAATAACACAAGCATTTTATTATGTGTCTGCTACCGCCCCCCAAACAGCGCACTGACATTTAATGATGACTTCCATGACGTTAATAATTATATTGTTTGTCAAGAGAAAAACTTTCTTTAAGTTTTTCTTTTAGAACATTTTAATTTCCCTGATATTAGGTCCTCTGACCCACCTTTTTTTTTTTTTTCAACCTGTTTCAACCAGGGACTCAAACCGAAAAGTAGAACGTTTCGGTTACGGTTATATTTACTGATTCCTGTTGATATAGGTTTCGCTTCGGCTGTTTTTACGGTTTTAATTTTTACGGTTCTGGTTACCGGTTACACGTTCCTAAAAACCGCTTTGTTTTCGGTTTCCCCAGTGATTTGATTTATTCAAATGCTAGATAGCCGTTTAATAATAAACGGTTTAAAGTAGTCCCAGATATCTAAGAACCGAAAATCACCAATACCAAGAACTCAAAAACGTCTTAGTACTTCTAATTGGTCAAAAGTTGCCCATGTTTCTAGTTCCAACACTTGTTCACTACATCTAATTCCATTACTTAGTTTGATACCAAAGCACATTTGTTACTTCCACATCTCGAGGATCATCGCATTCTATATAACAAAAATTAAAATATCGTTATTTTATTATTCGGTAACGTTTGTAAACAACCCTTAGAAAGTTCCCACTTGGTGCTAAAGAACTCGCACCTTCTCGTCGCTATAGTTTGTTGCAACCTAAGATATCCAGAAAAGGCTTCGCTCACACTGGAGGAAAGAGCAGAACTATAGCCCTCCTCTAGTAAAATACTGCTAAGCCGAATAAAGGAAACGAATTGTGAGCTGGGCTATTTGGTGAATGTCAAATATAATGTAAATGCCGTAGCGCAAAACAAGGAAGGCCCAGAAGAGGAACCAACAACACATAAAGCTGTAAAAATATGTCCTCTGTTGTTCGTTCCTTCCCCTAGTCTCCGTTGTTGTGCGCTGTTATACCTACGTCATGTTTGCTATTTCCAAGCAAATACATGTGGTTGTAGAAGCGCACGTTTCACGTTTCTCGCTGTCCGATTCTGTGACGCTAGAAAAATTGTGCATCTATACAGTAGCGCCATTTTTCTCCGGGGTTTGGAGGCGGAGCTTTTCCTACAGATATGCTGCAACAAGGAAAGTCACGAACTTTCTTCGAACCAGATTTTCACATCGAACCTTAAGGGTCGACTGGTTCGACGAACCTTCGACCTTTTAACCAGGCTCTACAAGGTTCGAATTTGTGGACAGCGTGGTTAGACTCTGACACAAACTTGTATAGGTTTGCAAAAAATGTTTTGACGGAATAATTTTTTTTATTTCAGAAATAGTTACAATCAACGTAACATTTTCTGATAACCTAAAACTTAAAAACATAATTTATTCTTGCTCTATTATCAAAACAACACAATGCTCTGCCCTTACAAAAAGTAGAATGTTTGACTTGATCCTTTGGTCATCACCATCCAATACAAGGTCAACTGAGCCAGCCGTCCACGCACGGGAATAGCAGTCGAACCCTAGTAGAATTTTTTCGACTTTTCCAATAAAAGTTTATAAAAGTCTAACCTGGTCTAACTCCAACCTCAACCGGTTCGCAGCATCCCTAGTTGCAGCGCACATGTGGCATTAAATGGGAACTCTGCCGAATTTTTATTGGTAGTGTTCGATTTCGCTGGAAATTGGCATACCGCATCAATAACCCTTTCGCAACTGATAACCAAAATATTTTATAAAAATCAAAGTTTCCTTTAAAGTTATTGAAATTTTTACGCCGGCCACGAGGGTCACATGGGGCGACTCTCTACTCTCAGCAATGAAAAATCTCTATTTTTCCCTACCCTTGCACGTCTCCGGCTGGAAGGCGGACGACCAACCCGGGCTGTCGAGAAGTGGCTTTCTGGGCGCCAGCGATCGAGATTATTTTTTCCCGGCTTCAAGGTTGGAAGGGCATTCGCAATGGGTGGGAATCTGTGCTCCGCGGTAGATTGCAGGAACAGTGCAGGGAAAAGCTTATTTTATACCTTTGTTTTCGTGGGAGAGAAAAAAAAGAGCTCCCCGGCAGCAATGAAGGCCAGCCACGTCAAGGTGCTTTTGCGCAAACTATGTGCCGAGAGAACTAGCGTCACTTAAAACATACTCACTTATGCTCGGAATAGTTTATAACCGCGTGCTGCGAGTTGAGTATTCTTCAGCAGCTGGAACCGCTTTAAGAGCGGCAAGCGCTGACTCAAGCCGGCTGTGACTACTACGACATCTGTCCAGAGAGGAGCCCTAGTAATATCAAGAAAAATAGTGCACACGCGTTCCAGTACTATTGTCGAAATTTGGCGCTATCACATTTCTTGCTCGCAATTCCTTCAGTGTTTTCGTTTTATTTTTCATAAACATCGTTTTGGGGACCGAAAGTAGCTCGGGCTTCCCTCGGAGTTACGCTCACGCAGCCGATTTGTTGAAGACGAGAGGTGAAACGTCTAAACAAAGTTGAAGTCCGAGTTTATACATGACTTTTGACACGTTGCTACTCATGTCTGGTATTACAAGTGTTTAGGGAACAAGTGTCGAGCTCCATTATTACACAATAGAGCAGTTGCCTCGTTTGTCAAATGATTGGCGTGCAATATTCTCTCGCAGAAGGAGGTGAAATTGCCATTATTTTATTCTATTACAGAGAAATGTTATATGGGGCTGCTCCATAGCACCATCTATTTTGTTCTTCTATATGGGGCTGAAAACGTTTTTAAAACCATGAACATATTAATGTTATCGAGGGGAAGCATGTAAAGTTACAGCTGAGAGAAACCATGCAAAATCAAAATTTAATTTGAAAAAAAAAACTAATATAGAATTACGCACTCATGGGTGAGTTCTTGAACGCGTTGCAATCTACTCCGGCAGTCAAAAAAAGAGGTGAGCACAAACTTTTATTTGACCAACTTTTGTTAACTTATTTTGAAAGAAAAATTGTAGGATGTATTTGAATAATTGTAGCATACATTTTTGTACTTTACGCAGTATTGTACCTTCGAGCAAATATAATTTATTTAAAGATAAATTGTGTATTTGTGTATTTTATGCGACAGTTATTCCACCTTGATATTTGGCTCGGTGGTTGGGGGTTCTTTTAATTGTCATTTTAGCACAATCTTCAGAAAGAGTAATCTGTCACCTGGCCTACACAAATGCAGTTCATTTCATTCTATCCATGTGTTTGTTTCCGAGAATTACAGTCTACATCTGTTAGGTCACAGCTTAGCACGCGCATGTTCGCCGCTTCGGAAGGCGAGCAAAGTACGCGACGCAGGCACGAACGCTGATTGGGGAACTGACTAGAAGCGCTTTTCTAGAATGGTCTGTAGATATTTTGCTCAATAACTTAAATACCAAGGAGCATATGCATGCTACGAAGGTAGTTACACATGCTGGCATCTGCAGCAATAACTTTTATGAGGGAATTAAAGAAAAGGCCCATTCCTTCAAAAAACACGAGCGCCTGTGGCACCTGTAATCATATTCCGAGAATTATCCGTGGTGCTTGGATAATATGTCATAACATGTATTGCGTGACCCTTCGACCTTTTTTTTTTTGCCAGCGTTTCTGCCATTTTTTGATAGAAGGAGAACTGGTTTGCTAGCAATTTCTCGATACTAGCGAGCTGCGGCTTGCGTGTACCGAGTTGAAAAAACGGTTTTCTCGAAATCCCAATTGCTTTCGTTTTTTTACCCTTTTTCATAGTTCAGCACGTAGGCCGAGGTCATACTTTACACAGCTAGAGTTTATTATCAACTTGAGATAGCACGATCACCCCTGTTTTTTCGCTGTTTGACGAGAGAAAGGCGGGTGCGAGCGTACCCGATTGCCGGCGGTGCGCCTCGCTGCCCGACAGTGACGTCACGTTTGTATGGCGGTGAAAGGAGAAAAAAAAGCCTCACGAGAACAATGTATTCGTTTTGGCAGCGAGCAATATATAACATTTTTTAAATTTATGATAGTAAATTTAGAGGAACGAGATAGGGTTTCGAAATCAGGAAGTCATGCGCATTCACGTGATGTCTTTGGATTAAGTGGCTAAAAATGAAAGCCGTTTACAACTCCCTGTAACGCCGAATTTGAGCGGAGCTCTTGAGGAGGAGGAGGGAAGGGTACTGGGGGGATTAGTTGACCTCGGAAGGGGGGGGGGGGGTCACGTGACCTGGGAGATCACGTGACATCGGGGGGAGGGGTCACGTGACCTGGGGGGTAACGTGACGATGACGATGCGGATGCCGATTACGTCATTGGCATCCGCATCGCCATCGTCATCATGACTGATGACGTCATCAGTGACGTCACTGATGACGTCATCGGCATCGGCATCATCCCTGATGACGTCATCGTCACGTGACCCCCCAGGTCACGTGACCCCCCCCTAGGTCCTCCCGAAGGAACCCGAGGTCCTCCCGAGGTCCTCCCGAAGGAGCCCGAGGTCCTCCCGAGGTCCTCCCGAAGGAACCCGAGGTCCTTCCGAGGTCCTCCCGAAGGAACCCGAGGTCCTTCCGAGGTCTTCCCGAAGAAACCCGAGGTGCTTCCGAGGTCCTCCCGAAGGAACCCGAGGTCCTGGCGGGGTCACGTGACGATGACGTCATCAGTGATGATGACGATGACGATGCGGATGCCGATAAAGTCATTGGCATCCGCATCGCCATCGTCATCGTCACTGATGACGTCATCGGCATCCGCATCGTCATCGTCACTGATGACGTCATCGGTATCCGCATCGTCATCGTCACTGATGACGTCATCGGCATCCGCATCGTCATCGTCACTGATGACGTCATCGTCACGTGACCCCCCCCCCCCCTAGGTCCTCCCGAGGTCCTCCCGAAGGAGCCCAAGGTCCTCCCGAGGCCCTCCCGAAGGAGCCCGAGGTCCTCCCGAGGCCCTCCAGAAGGAACCCGAGGTCCTTCCGAGGTCCCCCCGAAGGAACCCGAGGTCCTCCCGAAGGACCTCGGGAGGACCTCAGGCTCCTTCGGGAAAATTTACCCATAATGCACCGCGCGGTTACGCCGACGGCGACGGCGACGGCGACGGCGACGCCGACGCCGCTCAAGCCGGAAACGGGCGCCTAAGAGCTGCGCTCTAAAATATCGGCGGATCGTAGTACACCACTTCGCACTCTCACTTTTTGCTCAGTAAATCCTCTTCCATACCCTCTTCACCTTTCACTGACTTGGTCGTATTATCCCTCCTCGCCGTTTATGAGGCGATTGAACTATTGGGGGGTGGGGGGGGGGGGTGTGCTTGGATGACTATCTTTCCTGTAGAAAACCGAGGTCATACGTCGGTGGTGAAGTTTAGAGCTACAAACCGACAAATACTAAAAAGACGAACGGCAAAGTCACAGACGAAATGAATAGCAGCTTCTGTTTTCCGCCAGCTCTACATGATAGTGAATTTACCTCGTTTCTTCATGCTGGCGACTGCAGGTCAATAACATCGGTGGTTTTAAAAGAACCGAGTTGGACGGACATCTCAAAATTGTAAATTCTTAGTTAATACCCTAAAGGGCACACTTGCTTAATACATGAAGCGAGTTGAAAAGTGTGGCAGATTTAGAAATATAATTTTTATTATAAGGTTGACCATTCGTTCCGACTAAGTATTCTTAATCTTAAATTTAGATTGAACGGTAATTTATGAAAAGATGCTCCGTTCGCTGACGGTAACTCTTTCAAATGACCACGACATTTCAAAATCTCTCCTCGAGCTCATTCTTGAAAAAAAATAATATGTTGATTTTTCGATTAATATCGGTTAATATTGGTTACCGGTAAATAATTTACGGTGACGGTGACGGTTACGGTTATAGCGAATTTCAAATAACGGTTTCGTTGCGGTTCCGGTTACTGAAAAACTAACAATCTTTTTATCTGTGTGCGTGTCTTAAATTTACGCAGCTGGTAACCAAACCAACAAAGTATGCCACTGATACAGTAAACACACTTGATTTAATTCTGTCGACAGACCCTAAACTGCTATTTTCATTGACGTATCTCCCAGGTTTAAGCGATCACTCGTTGTTAAATTTTGATCTCAAAGTTGCTCCCCCAATCAATATTGAAAGAAGTAAAGCTTATTTTTGACTAAAATACTGCCAAGTTTGATTTAATAACAAAGACTCTACAGCTATTTGTACATATATCTGCCAAAATTTGAAGAGCGAAGCGTGAAGGAAAATTTTATATTGTTGTTTAAAACTGAACGAACTGATTGATGCGTATGTACCCGTTAGGCCTATTCAATCTGATGCTAAATGACCTCGGTATATAACACTACAAAACGTCTTTCTAATAAAAAACAGCTAATTTTTCGTTTACCTAAATTACGTAACACGACTGATTGGTGGGAGGCGTACTTTTCGGCCGAGATCGAATATTTCCAAGCTGTATGCGACGTCAAGGAGAATTTTTTAAAGACACTTTACCAAGTTTATTGTTAAATGACCCCAAAAAGTTCTGGAAGACTGCGAACGACAATGAAGACGCCTTAATTTCTCTAAACGATGGGTCTGGTGCGCTACTCCTGCTGCCAGAATATCCATCAGTGTTTAGTAATGTTCCTTTCAAACGGTATTCCTGTAGGTGATGAAAATGTATTTTTTAACGTTCCACATTGTGCGTTCAGCCCGATGTTTTTCATTGTTATGGTGCATACTCGAAATGTAAAGTTAAGATATTTGATTCTTTGAAAGTATCATCGTCACGTGGAAGTGATAATATTACCTCAAAATTTCTTAAGACAAACTAAAATATACTAATTCTTTTTTGGCCAAACTTTTCGAGCAATCTCTTGAGTGCGGCACGCTCCCAATAGAACGGAAAACTGCGAAGGTGGTTCCACTGCATAAGCACGGTAACAGACATTCTCCATTAAATGACCGACCCATTTAGCTACCATATATTCAATGTAAAATCATGCCGCACACTGCACTCTCATATTTTTAATTACATAAAATCTAATTCTTTTCTAGCTCCTGCTCAACATAATTTCCGTCGCTAACATTTTTTTTTTTGTGAAACTCATTTGTTTCATTTCACCCATTCTTTGCAAGCTCTACTGAAGAAATAAGAAAACTATCAAGCTTACTGTATTTTTCTATTTTTCTAAAGCATTTGACAAGGTTAATCATATATTACTAATGCTTAAACTTTCTCGCATAAACCTAGATTTTAATTTATTAACCTGACTGGAATGTTTTTCCACCGCTCTCAATATTTAACTCTAAATCGCAGTAATTCTTGCCTGACCAAGGTTCGGTTGTACAGCTGCATCTTTTCCTAATCTTCATTTGTGATTTACAAGGTTGTTTTTAGGGGCGAAGCTCCTTAGGGGCTAGCCATGTCCGTATGTCCGTCCGCCGTCCGGCGTGCCCCTGCTCGCGAGCTCACGAGCAGGAGCTCACGAGCTCCCGCTCGCGAGTTCAGCAGCGAGAGCAAGAAAAAAAAAATGAAAACAATGTCCGGCGTGCTCCTGCTCGTGAGCTCACGAGCAGGAGCTCACGAGCTCCTGCTCGTGAGTTCAGCAGCGAGAGCAAGAAAAGAAATGAAAAAAAAAGAGATAAAAATAAAAGAAAAAAAAGAAAAAAAATAGGGGGCTTTGAGATGCCATTTCATCTGTCTTCTTAAAAAAAAGAAAATTAAGAAAACCACACATTCTTCTACTGACATTAATGAAAACTGCACCATCAGCACTACCTATGATCAAAATCAGTATCAAGAAAAAGAAGAAAAAAAAAGTGTAGGGTGTTCTGAGTTGCCATCCCATCTGTCTTCTTACAAAAAGAAAAAGAAGAAAACCACACATTCTTCTACTGACATGAATGAAAACGGCACCATAAGCACTACCTATGACCAAAATCAGTATCAAGAAAAAGAACAAAAAAAAAAGAGTAGGGGGTTCTGAGTTGCCATCCTATGTCTTCTTAAAAAAAGAAAAAGAAGAAAACCACACATTCTCCTACTGACATTAATGAAAACGGCACCATCAGCACTACGTATGACCAAAATCAATATCATCAGCACCACCCCAGCTTCGCCCCAATCAACATCATTCACCACGTGGAGATGCGGTAATTTTTTTTCGCCCTACATTTATACGCGTATGACTGTGTAATTTATCGGGAATTTCATGATGATAACGATGAACGTGTTTTGCAATCTCATTTAAATAATGTTACTCTTTGCTGCAAAAATGGCATATGGAACTAATCCCTAACATATGCAAACTAATGCGTGTTTTCCGGCAAGGCGCGCGCCCTTGAACATAGACACTGACGGTCATTCAATATATAATATGTTATAATCGCCAACGCTAACCGCATGTTCGGATACCTACGACGGAATATCGAAACGGCCTCCCACTTAACTTAAGGCTCCTTCTTTAGAAAACTCTTGTACGGTAAAAATAGAATACACAGCCTCCATTTTGGGATCATAACCACGCCGTTCTACGTAAAGCTCTCGAACTAGTTCAAAATAGCGCCGTTCGTTTCATTCTGTCTAAAGATAATCAATCAGCCAGCATATAATCAATGTAGTGCAGTTTGTGGTTACCCTGTTTGTCATTGCAGAGTAAGTTTTTTTCAATTTCGCCGGTTCCATCAAGTGTATCATCATCAATCGCTGCGAGACCAATTCTTTACATTGCCTAACTATTACTGAAAAGACGGTGAGAGTGCAGGCGAGCTGGTGGTAGCTAATCATGTCGTATTACACCTGAGACCCACGGAACTTGTACCAAGTTCCGTGGGTACTGAAAGGCTGTTTGAGAAATAAACCAGTTAGCTGAGTTTGAGACGTTCTCTGTGTCTGTTCCTTCTACTGAAAGTTCTTCCGATTTCTTCCACCGCAGTCTCAGGTGTAATACGACATGATTAACTATTACTCTTCCCGTCTGAACCATCAGAGTAAAGTTGGATTAACATCTTGCCATTCAAACACTTCTTTTTGTTCATTTATCCCGCATACATCAAGCGACTGGATCCAACTTCTTGCAGATATCGAAACTATACCCGAATCTTTTCTTTTTCGCCAATCTCTGTTTACGTTTCTGTTTCATGAGCCAAAAAGAGTCCTTTGCTCTTATTAATTTTTATCGTAGCAAATGTTGCTTTCATATTTTGCCACTCTGTGTGTATTTTTGGTGTTTGTATTTCTCCCTGCACTTTTTGTTTTGTGGCTTATTTTTGTTTACTTTACCCCTCTTCTCTAGAATGCTTCGGCCGCTGAGCGCATTTGCAATAAATAAATAAATAGGTTGGAAGATTTTCGCTGATATCGGAACACACTACAATCGCAGAAATCCGAGTTTGTACAGGCATGTTCCCATCAATTTGCTCCGGAAGGCCTGTAGCTTTAAAGATTGGAGCAGCACGCATGGCTTGCCGAAGCGATTCGTTTTAGGTCACGTTTTATTAGCGTGTCAGGCGCTCAACCGCCTTGCTTCTGGGCGCTATTCACGAAAACAGCAGAAACAGAAAAGGTGAAATGACTGCATAATTAATTTATTTATTTTGTTTAGTAGTTTCGGTTTTCTAGCGCATATCGGCAGACGTTAACAGACACTTGTCTTGAACCTTGGCATGTGCGTGATGGAACGCTAGAGCGCCGCTTTCGTTTTGTGGCCGTTGCAGACGGTGATAAGAGGCTAACATTTATTTTGCCTGCGCCGGCATGACCTGTGCAGAAAGGTGTAGCGGGTGCAGAAACATGCAGGACAAGATACTTCAGGGTGTGCTTTGAGGTAGTCTGCACTGGTTAATATAATGCGGTACTTTTGTACCAAGTTTAGATGGTGCAGGAGGTGCGGGTAAATTGAACACAGCAAGTGTGCCCTGATGGCAGACGATGCTGTACGCTGCTACGCTTCTGCTTGCACACTAGCAGGCAGTGTCGGACGGCCGACCAGAGGCACTAGCGGTCGCGACAGGGCGACAATAATCTTGCGTACATATTCAGCAGAGCCGTCAAGCCAGTAGTACACACAATCAGCGCGACAGGGGACGAACACAGGAAAGAAAGAGAAGACAGGACAGAGCGCTAATTGTGTGTACTACGTTCAACCAACTACGCCATCAAATTATTTTGCTACAGTCAAGCCAATCCGGTGGAAATGAACGAGGCCACCGTTCTGTGATGGCCTCGTCCATTAAAAATAATTTAGTGCACTATTTGCGCCGCGAGACGTAATTTAGGTTGAAGTCCCGGCCCGCTCTAGGGCCCTTAAAGGGGGTCACGACCTCAACCGAAATTACGTCTCGGGGCTTAAATAATGCGGTAGGTATTTATTTGTGTATCGTTTATTTTGTGACATTCGTGTCCCATCGAGGCATTGTAAGAAACGCGGCTTTGTGTGTTGTCCACTTTTTGTTCCTAGTCTCAGGTTTTTAAGATGTCCAAGGTTCACCAGCTGGCCTGCATCTTCGTTGTTTCTATCATTCTCCGTAATTTCAAAATGTGAATTTTTTTGCCTTATTTCAGCGTTGCTTTAATCTGTCAGAGAATGAAACAAAGAAACGCGATCGAAAGATCGGGGCTTCAGGTGTCCCGAGACAACAACTAAAAATCAACTGCCACAGAAGCTCACGACACACAGTGTAGAATGCATGTTTCCAACAGCGCAAACGTACGCTAACTTCCTGCAGCTCGTATAGTCCTATCAGTTAAGCCAGAATCCTCACATGAGCGTCCCTCGGTCAGCAAAATGAAATTTACGCAACCACAGCTCTTTAGTCGCTCCAACGCTCCTTTAGGGTGAAAAGGGAAAAGAAGGAATGTTTTCGATATTTTTAGAGTCTTAATGGCAACTCACGTTTTCTTCAGGAAATGTGATGGGGCGAAGGACGGGCTGCTGGACACCCACCGCTTCTCCTAGCCAAGGCGAAAGCTAAAACGATGAATGCTCTTCTGTTATCAACCCGTTTTGTTTCTGACTTTACACCTGTTTGCTAGGGTGGAGCAGCGAAACGTCACAACATTAATTTATGCATTATACTTTCTCCCCTGACAAGTACATGTGGCACAGTTGGCTGAAGTCTACGTGTCGAGTAAGCATAATAATAAATACGAACCCGCAAACGTGTTCGCTTTTTTTTCCAGCAAACAATAAAAGATCAAAAACATTTTTTTTGTTAATAATATTGGGCAATATGTTTACCTTTCCCTGACGAATGTAAATATTTTGTGGTGAACTTCATCTCCAGTATCTTTTAGTGCGTGGAATACAGTAAATAAAAAGTGATCGTTTACATTTCTTTTGAAACTATTGGACAGCTAGACATGTCCTAGAGTGGAAACAATATTGTTTATTATATCCATCCCAAGTTTAGCTGGGAAAAGCGGGGACAGGCATACGAACACATTCCTGGGAGTAGGGGGTTCCGCTAAAAAGCATTTCATGCCTTAAAATTTTACAATATGTAAAAAAAAAAATGAAATGAATAACTACAACATCCATCGAATATCTTGTCCGGCTACTTTACGAGCGAAAGGAACAAATTAGTTATCAAGTGAATAGCAGCTATGTGCGGGCAGCGTGGTTAATATACGAGGCTCAAGACACGAAACAGTCATCTGGCAGCTACCGTTCCTGCAACTGTTTTTTTAAGCGTTTGTGAACGTGCAGCCAATCAAAAGAGGGACGAGTTTTCAAAACAGTAAACGTAGAAAAAATATTTTTCAGCAGACCTTATGCTCGAGAACGGTACAAGGTACAGGGGCGACACCGTTTATCCCTCTCCACAACCGGAATTGGACGGCCTCAATTGGAGCGCGTTATTATACTGCGCCGGTTCTTCTTTTTATTTTTTACAACTCTTGAAACTACAAGCCTGAAGACACGGTGAGGATAGGGGGTCTCATTGTGCATGCGCCTGTATGAGGGTGGTGACATCACCTCATATTGCACCACGATAATACTGTTTTTTCTTTGCTCTAGGGCACGTAGAAGATCGTTTTTCGAAAAGTGCTTTCAATAGGCGATCTTGGTCCACCCTATTTCTTTGCATCTTCCCTACGATATTATGATGCTACAGCGAGGGTCCGATGAATCCAGTCTTTTTCACCTTTAAATCAGTCGTTTCAATGACCGCCAGCAACTTTTTTTCTTCCAATGGTACTCGTCAGAAGACGATAAAATCGACTTACCCTTGACAAAACGTACGCTACGGGTTCGGCAGTTCTCATTCGGGCGTCATGGTCTCTGACTTCCTTCTCTTCACGGCGGTTATCCAAGCTTTTTTCTTCATGGGACTGAGTTCGTCCGACTAAAATCTTAAATACTAGGCGCTTTCTTTGTCGTAACATGAATTCTTGCGACTTTGGCGATACCGTTCGTCGGCATTATGAGAATCAACGCGACCACACACGCAGATGTTGTTTTCGCAGCGGCCTAGTACAATGTCGGCCTAAGAGCGGCCGTACACCTGTTTGCTTTCAACCTGGATGGGGTATATCTTTTTGCGCATGCCGAGCAGCTTTTTTTTTATTTTTTTTGTTAAAGGTAAGTTGGTTAACGGAACCAGCGACACACTTCTGGGCCCGATCTGAGGCATGACGCTGAGTGTATGCACATGACGACACGGCATCATCGCAACTATCTCCCGAAGATGCCGGGAAATTACCCTGGTTTATTGCTTCTTATGCCAAGAACGCAGCGGTACCTTTCAAAGGTGAACCTTCACCATTTACGGTAATTTCAAACCGGCTGACCAATTCGTAGTCTCTCAACTCACAAAAATGTATCGGCAATAACATGCGACCACATTCACTCTAATGGTACGAAGCTCTGCGTGCAAAACCGTACAAACGTCGTTATAACCAACGTGAAAATCACTCATGACGCAGAAGACCTCAGGTAGACCACCCAAAATGAGTAAAGTGCCAATGCGGCCCTACACGTCTCCCAGAGTCAATCTGCGGCGTCGTACAAGTTTCAGTGGACTTCACCAACAATGAAATCTCATCCAACATAGTGTGCCACGAAGCAACAATTCCAACCAGAAAAAAAACTTAGGCCAATGAAACCTCTGGTATTCGTAATATTCAATGGCATGCAACTACAACGTGTTGTGCAGTCGGCCTTAAAAAAAACCCAGCAAAAGTGATTTATGGCCGGTGCGGTGAAACCACCCCACGCGGAGCTGTATTTCGCCATAACAAGGGGGTCGAGCGTTGCGAGTACGCTCCCACCTTTGAATTGCAGGGGCACTTCGAGATATATTGTCATCGATTCTATTATTATGTTTTTCTTGCGGCCGGCATTTATTTTAGATTGACGGGTCACGCGTGAGACGACACTTTCTTCCGTTGTTATCTTGTTACGTTACGAGTCATCAGTTGTGCGTCTACGTCACTTGAGATAGCACTAACCTGATAGAATGCGCACATTGAGTGTGTGCTTTTCGAGTGGAAGCACTACTTTGACGAAAAACCCTGAAAATGTAGTCAAAAATAAGGGAAGAGCCAATAGTGGATGCCCAGGGATTGAGTTAGCATGACTCTCGGGAAACGCCACACACGTCCCTGTTTGGAAAACGCTGACACTGACGCCTTTCACTCTTTTGTTTTCGCTCTCCCTTTTGCTTCCTCTACTTTCGCTTCCTCTCTTTGGCTCGTTGCGGAGTCAGTGTTTGCGTTTCCCAAAATGGGGCGTGTGTGGCATTTTTGAAGGGTCATGCTGACGCATTTCCTAAGGATCGACCAATGGTTCTTCCTTTAAATTTTGAAGCACCAACCAGCGCATACGCGCTTCGCACACCTGGAAGTTTAGGCTCGTTCCAACATCCGAGCGCGCATTGGCTTCCTCCCCTTGACGTCGCGTACCTCTCGTCTTTGTTCTTCACTACTCTCCTCTCTAAGCGACACTGTTCCTTTCCTACTGTTTTGTTCACAGACGGACGCCGCAAGCTATTCCCTGTCATGTCGGTATTAATGCTAACGCATTAATAAAATAACTGCCTTAAAAACAGCGATTTCTAACTCGAATATGGGCGAGCTTCATCAGCGTTTTTCGACGGAAAGTTATCCTGACTCGTGGAATTTAATCGCCACTCACCCAACCGTACCAGCTTAGTTTCTAAAGCCTGCTCCTCAGCACTGCGTGACAATGTTTGCATTAATATCATCAGGCAGTTCTAATATTCTTTCACCATAGCTACTGTTACTCTAATCTACCCGCCTTCCAAATTTAGCGTCGAGAAATCGTAAATGACGATAGAACACTCATTAAAAAGGAGAGTGCTGTTCTCAACAGAGCGACCAAACCGGAACAGATTTGCGCAGTCAAGCTCTGTCATTCCAAAAGCACGCGTTCTGTGAACGGCTTCGGTGTGCCGACGTCCCCTGTGCATCCAAGAGTGTACTAACGCGGCAATGATGGCGCCAGCGTGCTTACGCTATAAAGCGCCCCGTATCGCCTTATAACCGGCCGAGCAATTGTTCCCGTGTGTCAATCTTTTTTACGGCCGAATGCACATTTTGGATCATTTTGCGCCACTGCGGTGCCTTACAGACCAAAACCGGTTGCCTGCGCCAACTACCTCAGGTTTTGCCACAAAATAACATGATTGCCCCAACCAAACCCGCTGCTGTCGATACGGTGAACAGCGCATGGCCGAAACGGGTTGCTCGGCGGAACGTCCACGCTTCTGCAACTGGGGTGGCGAGCACACGCAAAGTCATCAAAATTGAAATCCGCGCCATTAAGAACGACAACGCAAGAAAGATAGAAGCCAGCCCTCATATGTCACGGGCCGCCGCGCGCCGCCAAGCTACGACCGGGCGAGTTCCTGTATGTGACGCAAGGCTTCGCGCCAAAGGGACAGATCAGCGAACAATGATCGCGGATCCCTAAGGGAAACGCAGACAATGAGGGCAGCGAATTCTCGCCATGCAATTTCCAGGCTTAAGGTGCAGCTGCTGCATCAGCACCAGACTCAACCGGAAAAGAACGACTACGTAAGCATCGTCGTTATCTGGAAAGGACGCGGAACACGTGCACCGAAAAAACACCTGGGTAACAACGCTGACACGGGAGATCGTGGAGGCAGATGTTCACAACGACGCTATTGTAACCGCTAACTCAGGATTTACATTTTGGCAGGTACTGTGAGAGCATCACGACCACATGTGTATCCCGGTGTTCCCCTCAGCAAGGTAACATAGAACCCATGCTCTCCGCACAACCCCTCATGTCACCAAGCGCACGGAACACAGATGCCACATCGTCGTACAATGCGTCCGTGATATCAATGCAACGGCTCGCCAAAAAAGTTGAGGCTCTCAAGCGTCACCGAGAGAAACTTGCACGCCGTACCTAACAACAAAAATAGTAAACAGATGGGCGCTTTGAGCGACTGGGAATAATTCTCCAGCAAATACTGAATAAAATTCCTCCGTCCCCTGTTAAACTAAATAACGTCAAGATAAACAAAACACCTAAGAACTCTTCTACCCTCCAACACATGGTATATGGTAAGGATAATTCGAAACCAGTCCTTCAACAAAGTAGGTGCCAATCTAAAAATGTAAAGTCGGGAGTAGTAAAAGCATTAGTCAAGAATGTTCTACACAGGTCGTGCGTACATTACATAGCGAAAGCAGTGAAGGGGCAGTGGGAAAGATTGGGGAGTTCGGGTTACGGAAAAGGTTTTATGAAGAGGCATCTGACCGTAAAGGGGTATTCACACCAGGGAAAAATCCCGGGGATTTCTCCCCCGGCACGCTTATCCCACGACGAAAACGTCAGGCTTTGCGATGTGCAAAAGCCTCGCGTTTTCATCTCGTCTCGTAATGCGCGCGTGCCGGGGAGAAATCGCCGGGATTTCTTCCTCGTGTTAATGACCGAAGCAAAGAAAAAGAGAGGAGAGAAATCGGAGCAAAAATATACTAATATGCCGTACTACCATGCAGTTGCGCACAATGTGAAAAAGTTCTGCGAAAAAGTTTGCAATCAATGTAGTATTTAGCTCAGACTTCAAGTTGAGTAGTCTCACTTCCTTCTAAAGATAAAGAAAGTGGTGCAGGAAAGCCCATCAGGAAAATCGGTGCCGTGTGAGAACGGAATAGTGTACGAGATACCGTTAGCGTGTGGATTCAAATACGTTAAGAAAAATTCCAGATGTGTGAATGACACAATAGCAGAGCATAAAGAGAAACGTAAAGATCAAAGAGGCCAATTCACAAGTAGCAAAACATGTACAAGTGTGCAACAACTGAACGTCACAGTGGTCGGGAACAGATGTCGTGTGCAGAGAGGTGAACGATGTCAAAAGGGTAGTGAAAGTGACGGTAAGGATTGATTCTATAGGCAACTGAATAAGTCAGGCATTGCTGGTTCTCGGTCCCACTTCCAATTCTTTTTTACGTGCGTAATGGCGTTGGTTGATCTGTGTGGGTTTTTCTCGCTTTGAAAGTGAACTCTCTATATTTTATTTCTTATTTTTATTTTCTGCAAGCAAGGGTGTTTATCGGTCGTCTGATCAGCACGTTCGGTCAAGGTTTCGAAAATGGTAGGGGGTTATTTGTGTATGTAGAAGCTTGGACTGCCGGCAAATAAGGCAACAGTGTCTGCGTGCACTTGGGCGGTAACAAATCCAGGAAATAGGTAATGTCTCTTGTTGCGCTTTGGAAGTAAAGTTTGGGTGTTTTGGGAATGTAGTGACTGATTAGCCACGTTTGAAGTTTTGGTATATATGAAAGTGCCACTAAATAAACTGTTCAGCTCAGTTGGAGACGATGCCGTCTGTATTTCTGTTCCTGTCCCTTCAACGTTTGGTTCTTCTAGTTCTCCACCCAGTCTCATGTGGTTCGAGAAAATGATACATCCTCCAGTGGATGTATCATTTACCATGTACCACAGCCTCAATGCAGCTTCAGGAGAGCTTGACCTCTAGCTGTAAAGGACCCCCTACAGTACTTCTACAAGAACCAGATCTTGTTCCCGAAAGTCAACTTCAGAACAACAAAGCATACCCATCGCCTACCATCGAAACGAGGCCCGGACACTCTAAGTGATCCGGATGCTCCAAAAGCAGGGGGTCAAAAAACTATTTACGAGAAATTGTCGATACCATAGTTGCAAGTTGCCACAGACAACCGTTGTACGCACCACAAGGAACTAGTAGTGGCGGTAGCTGAATTCCTATTTTAACGTACTCATCTGTTTTCCGTTCAAACACGCCGACCAGAAATATGCAGTAACAGCAGCACCAGGGTCGATAGTGGCTGCCTCCGGCTCCGCCGCAGTCCCCGCTCCTCTGGTTCTTCGTTCGTCCACGAGAGGGCGAGCGACGAGCTGGGGTTGCGAATAGACAAAACCGATCGCTTCTGCCCCTGAATCAACAAACAGTACCCACACGAGCGGCGATTACGGTCAATACTTCCTGTCTGTTGTGCGCTGCGAAGTATTGGCGATTACGGAACACAGCACGATATCATTCCGGAACTCACGTGTGTGTCACTGCAACTCAAAGCATTGTGACATACTCTTCAGACGACAAGGATAGCGACCACTCTCCAGTAATTCTTCCCGTACAGAATCTCCCACTCCATGACAGGCCAACGAATGCCTTCCGTGCGCTCTTCATGCAGGCATCCAGGAACTTCGATAAAATGAAGGGTACCTGACCGGCCAGAAACACCGTAGCATCGCACGTATTTAATATTGGTTGCTCACTCAAACAGCTCTCAGAACTTATCGGCCCAGAGTTCTCTCCTACAAGCACAGCTGCTACCACGAAATCCGCGGAGAAACGATACCCAGTCACAGCCAGAGTCCACGTAGACAAAACCATTAGGCTTTTCGAGATGCATTTTTCACTGGGGAAGCCAAAGATAAAAAGCGCGCAGGGGCCGGACGGCATTGCATACTCAGCACTGAAGAACGTACCGGAGAAAGTGCTGGAAGATCACAAAGGACTGGAAGGACCCCTGGCATTGTACAACGATGTCCGAGCAACCAAAGATACATACCGGAATGGAACACCTCGAAGATCAGGCCTACTCCAAGGCGGGGGGTCTGGTGAACTCGCGGAACAACCTGGGGTTCATCTGCCTAACCTTCACCATAGCGAAGGTCTTCGAGCAGAGCGTGGCCGTGCGGCTACTTTGGTTTCTTGAACGTAATCAAAAGCTGGTACACAAGAAAACCGGCTTTATGTAACACTCGTGGGCGCAAGAGAGCCTTGCCATGATCCACCTAGACACGGAAGCCGCCCGAGGAAATCCACGGAAGACTGCTATTTTGGTACAAATAAACACACAACAGCAGGGGTGTCTGACGTTGCACAGCAGACGACTGTTCCAGTGACTCCAGAGATTTTAAAGACAAGGAACCTTGTGCTTTCTGCTTTTTGCAAGCTCACCGTTTTCTTGTTTTTAGCTTTAATTTGCATACATGACTACTTTGGGTAATCATGTGAAGTTATACGATTTGAAACCCCAGCACACCGACGTACAGGCAGTTTTCAATAGAACGAGAGCAGGCATACCTTCTTTGCCACGTCGCACAATTGACTAGGCTCGACGGGCTTAAAAGAATATCTCTTCATACGGAATCTTTTTTTTCTTTCCTGACGATTTTCGTAGCAGTATATTATGAGGAAATACTTTCATCTTAAAGGTATTGTCTGACAGCTAGAAGCAGGAGCTCCTAGCTTTACCTTTGGCAGTAGCTCCTGCTGAGCGAGAATAGGTGCAGCCGAGGTGCCTTCATAAGCAAAGAGCACGCGTTTGAAGCCTAGTAATGCTATTAAAAGAAAAAACTAAGACTCAAAGGGAAACGTAATACAGTCCTGTAACAAATGGCCCGGAAAAATATGGTCCCGGAAAAAAATTATTATGGAAAATGTCTCCGAAAACATTATCCCAACTGCAAAATGGGAACAAATGGTCTCAAAGTTGCGAATGACAGCGTCGTTTAGTATGGTTTTTATATAAAAAAACTATCAATGTTCATCTATAAAAATAATGTGGAACTTTTCTTTCAGATTTCGATGTTTGTGCGTTTTTATACTGATTTTTTGCTCGTGTTCAAGCTTTAGAACATGTTTGCGAAAAAACATCCTAAAGTCGGACGAAAGTCGGAGCATGTAAAAATCCTTTCGCGCTATTTTGGAAAAATCGGAGCATATTTGTTGCACAAAGCAAATATGGTCTCGTTAAACATATACGTCTGATATTTGCTTTGCAGATGCCTCTCGTGTGGTTCGTTCTCCCATTGTCTGGAATATAATATAAAGGTTGCATTTACATGCACTTTTTGGTGGTCTTGTTTTGCGCATGTGCTGCAACCTTCGACACCCGATTCAGGTGATGCGATTCTGCTTCCCAATTTTCGGTCCCGTGCAACAGAGAGCCCGGTCGTGGACACGGTACGAGCTTCAGCTGTCGTCTACGGAACTGTTTCTAATTTTGCCCTACGAGCAACGCTGTGACCGAAACCGGCAAAATCGCAGAGCAGCAGTGCACCAACCGTATCATGTAAAACGGGCATAACACGAATGGAGATGCTTATTCTTGACTGCAAATGATCCAATACGCGTAATAAATCTCTTGCCAAATATTCCTAACCTGATACATTTAAAAATAATATTTCTCTAGCTTTTTCTCTCTCCCCTGCAATTGCAAAAAAAGTAATCAAACAAAAATATTTTTTCTTGGAAGTATTTGGTTCCATACTATGGGAACAATTTATTTATTTTTTTTTCTATTAGGTATTAGAGGACGTTGTGATTATATTTCATGTCGGCTCTTTCTACGATTTTTTTTTTACTCTGCACTGCGGGCAATTCTTTCGGGGGCCATTTTTTTCGGCAGCCAGTACTTCCAGGGTTATATCTTCGGGATCATTTTTTCCGAGACCATTTCCTCCTACACACAGACTGAAATGGACAAGTTAAAGGATCTCCAGCGACGGAGGGCAAAGACGGTCCTGGGCCTCAGGTGAACACTACGACGGAAGATCTCTACGGAAAGGACTGTCTCAACACTTAAGCGACTTGGCACACCGTGTTCGCACTGGCAAAGTGCAGCGCTTGTGGCTCACGAGGCCGGACCGAGCCATTCGTGAACGTGGGAGTGAAGGGCATCGAGCGGACCAAACGGCTTGCATGGGTGGCAAGGTACATTGAAAGCCGCCCACCACGTTGCTCTCCACCTGCGCGCGGACACGACAGAGGCCCTCCCCACGCAGCAACGGGCGCACACTCCAACCTCAGTGAGGTACGCACGGCATGTAAAATGTCCCGTAGAGAAGTATTTCTGGGCCTTCTGACTTTCGGTGAGAGTTCTTACTTGATGAGGCACTTCCTGGCCTCACCAGGGGGGAAATCGGGACTCTTCATAGAATACGCACAGATACGGCAGCTAAGGCGAGTTCGCACCTTCGAGTCATAGCGGTCGTACGGCAGCTTTATGCCGCAAAAGCAACGGTCGCAGCCGCAAAACCAACCGGTTCGGGGCAGTGAATTCCACACCTGTCGCCGGTCTGAGAAATTGCCCTACCCCAAATTGCCGATTCCCGCCGATGTCAGAACACCCCCTCTTTCCACCTCCCCCCTCCCCTCCTCCCCCACTACCAAAAAAGAAAAAGGCGTGTGGCACCTTACGCTTGTTTACAATCGTCATCTTTACGGGAGATCGAATCAATTAGGTGTCCGCCCGACGCCTCTATTTGCGGTAGCGACCATGGATACAGCCATGAAGGTCACTGTGGCAGCTTTGATCAACGCTGTTAATGAATTCCGATAATTTTTTATAACAAGCAGCATCTTTATTTGAATGAACACCCGCGAAAGAACCCGGCGTGGTAGCAACTCCGTGGCTTTTGGCGTGACAGGTACGTACTGTACCGTGGAAGTTCAAGTGAGAAAATGCCGATGTGGCGATGTTTTTATTCTACGGTTCCGAAGGACCCACACCAATTTCACTAATCTTCCTCTTGTGGCGAAAACTACAGATGTTTATCTGTACGACAACGAAAATAGAAAAGCAGCGAAACACGAACCCAAGCTGCGGCGGAAAGGGCCGAGTCAACTACAGCTTCCGAGAGCGTCCGAGATGTGACTCGCCGATCGCCCGCAGCGTGAACACCGGTGGTCGCATGTCGCGTGTCAGTAGTCGGTCGAGCGGCTGCTCCGGGTCACATCTGTGAAAGCGCCTTCACTCTTATCTACCGGTACTTTTATTGACCAGATCACCCTATTCACAATCCATTTCTTGTGTCCGCAAGATTATCTAAAGGTTTTGACGTACCTTGAATAAAACATTTGAGAGGTTTCAGGTGTCCATCGAAGTATTCTAAGAGGAATGATGTACCCTTCAAAATTTTCTGAAGAGTGTGAGAGGTCTCTTATAGTTTTTTTTTTAGACCTGCGGGATCTGTGACAATCTTTTCCGCGAGAGCACGTAACCGATAAAAATAGTTTTAACAGGCCTTTAGGGGAGATAACGTGAGCCATCAGGATATATGCTTCGGGGAAGCTGCGTCAGCCGCTTGGCTATTTTGTATTGGCGGCCCCAACGAACGGTCGCTGAGTGTCGCCTTCCCGTCCCATGCGTGAAACTATCTCAGAATGAGCCAGACTTGTACGTAACTTAAATACTCTACTCAAGTTACTGCATCTTAAATGCTCTTGTTAGTAACTTGGTATCTTTCAAATACTTTCAAACGTCAGTATTTAGTACTCTAACTTAAATACTTTTTTCAAGTAACTTGTACTCATTTTAAAGTTTCCTTTAAGTTACTTTCTATTTTGTATTTTCTTTAGAGGCGTGCAGCTTGGAAAATATTGAACTCCAATTATTTTGGCTAGGCGCCCTGCCATTGCAGATACATTTCGTACCAGGTAAAAGTGCACTTCCGTGCTTCTGCTGAAAGAGGTGACACGGAGAAGCAGGTGTCGCAGCCTCAAGCCAAGCGGACATGTGTCGTGTCTTCTAACTGGGCAAAACGTCAAAGCTTCTTTCTTACAATTTGCTTGTAGCCAGAGGTTCCAAAGCAGAAGGGCATGGGGGTGAAAGCGTAAGATGCGTACAAGGCTACAAGCCAGAGAAAGGGCACTTGAGTCGGAGAGAGGGTGGGTTCTACAAGTGTCTGCTAAAAGTCGACCGTAAACCGGAGTTTATTTTTGTATATTATAGAGTGAAAGCATATAAAAGAAAGCCTTCCAGCTTCAGAAATGCCTTTGCATCCGCACGCAGTCGCACACACCGCTCTTTCGTTTCACTAGGCTCTCTTCGCACACAGGACTCGTAGGCAGAAGTCGGCATTTTAGGTCGCCCTCACTCACCCTCACCCTCACAGCCACACTCACCTAAGCCCCTCACTCACCCTCACCCTCACAGCTACACTCACCTTCAGCCCCTCACTCACCCTCACCCTCACAGTCACGCTCACCTTCAGCCCTTCACTCACCCTCACTGAACCTCACGGCCCTCACGCACTCACCGCCCTCACGGCCCTCACGCCCCTCACTCACTCATGGCCCTCACGCCACTCACCGCCCTCACGGCCCTCACCGCCCTCACGGCCCTCACCGCCCTCACCGCCCTCACGGCCCTCACCGCCCTCACGGCCCTCACGCACTCATAGCCCTCACGCCACTCACCGCCCTCACCGCCCTCACGGCCCTCACCGCCCTCACGGCCCTCACCGCCCTCATGGCCCTTACGTACTTATAGCCCTCACGCCACTCACCGCCCTCACCGCCCTCACGGCCCTCATCGCCCTCACGGCCCTCACCGCCCTCACGGCCCTCACGCCACTCACCGCCCTCACGCCACTCACCGCCCTCACGCCACTCACGCACTGATGGCCCTCACGCCGCTCAGGCCAGCTTCAGATGGGGAAATTTCGCCCAGAAACTTTACGTCGCAACACCAGCAACACGGGCCGCCCGCGATCACACGCAGCAACCAATTGCTGCAATTTGCCATCGTCATCATAATATTTTATTTTTCTTGCACTAATTAGACACAATTACGCGTTATAAACGTGTTTTTATGCATTTAAATCTCGTTAACAATAGTAATGCACCTTTCTGAAACAGTTTATTTCCAAAAAAACGATCGATTTCAAACCAGAACCAAGTCTTTCGGTGTCATCATCGCCGGCACGAGGTATCACGTGAAAATTTTGCGTCCCTGATTGGATGCAGCCGCTTCAAACGCATTCGAATTGCCCCGAGTTGCTTGCTTATTTCGAGCCGGACCCGATCTCAGCAATTCGTGTCGATCTAGGGAAAGCTAGAGAACAACCCGCCATTACCACCAAAATTGCTGAGAAAGATGCTCGATCTGAAGGGGGCCTCACGCACTCACCGCCCTCACGCACTCATGGCCCTCACACCACCTCATGTACTCACCGCCCTCACGGCCCTCACGGCCCTCATCCTCTCATGCCACTCACTGCCCTCACGCACTCATGGCCCTCGCACCCCTCACGCACTCACCGCCCTCACACGACTCACGCACTCATGGCCCTCACGCCACTCACCGCCCTCACGCCCCTCACGCACTCATACCCCTCACCGCCCTCACCGCCCTCATGGCCCTCATGGCCCTCACGGCCCTCACCACCCTCACGGCCCTCATGGCCCTCACCGCCCTCACGGCCCTCACCGCCCTCACACCCCTCACACCCCTCACGGCCCTCACCGCCCTCACAGCCCTCACGTCCCTCACTCACCCTCACACTCATGAATTTTCCTGGTTCAGAAACTCACACACCCTCACCTCACCTGTGAAGATGAGGGTGAGTGAGGGTGAGTGAGGGCCCTCATGAGTGAGGTTTGCCGAGGTATGCTCGTAGGACGCGACTACATGGCTCCAATCCGACGGCACATCGCTCGCGGCGTACGCAGCATTGGCAAGTTTTAGTAGACCGTGTTTCTCCCTCCGCTACGAAGAAACCGCCACCGCGCCTGCGTGCCGTTGGCCTGGGCTGTAGAGTTCGGGTAGCGGAGGGGGCTTAGCGGAGGGGGAAACACGGTCTACTAAAACTCGCTATAGTCTTTGGCAGCACAAATGACCGCCGGCGCCCACCACGATTGCGTCCGCTCTCCCTTGGCCTGGACTCCCCGACCCCCGACTGCATGGCACCGCCAGTGCACTGACGCGGGAAGCGGAAATGAACACCTGACACAAGGAGAGCGTCGGAGGCGAGCCACTGCGTAGAAACTCCATCCGTAGGCGAACGGCCCTAGCGTTGCCCTCGCCTATGTCCTCGTCGTAGCAAGGGTATAAAAGAAAACATTTTTTATTTTTGTTTCATTCGTAGTTACTTAGGACCTCCTAGAAGCCTGAGTGGCAGCCAAAATCTAGCTAAGAGATTTCCAGGAGATTTTAAAGTAGCAGGGAGGAAGAAGTTTGTCTGACTTCGGTTGTGCTTGACAGTGAATTGTAGAGAAAAATGTAACTTGAGAGTATCTTGAAAGTAACGAGTTACTTTGTTGGAGTATTTTGTACCTTACGCAATTACTTTACAAATTTGAGTATTTAGTACTCTACTCAGTTACTATTGTTCGTGGTACTCAGTAACTTAACTTAAATACTTTTAGTGAGTATCTTGTACAAGCCTGTAATTAGCTCAGTGTGCGGATAAAAGAGGTTTCAGTGTTCTGTTTATTGTGCCTATTGGTCCGTCCGGCTTTACAAGCTCGTTTAATGTGTAAACAAAATGATGGTGCAGGCAAATTTGTAGAAACCACAGGGTGATTATCAATGAATGCGATAGCATTTGTCGTTGAACACACAGCCAGGTGTCCGGTTCCCCGCTAAATATAGCGGGGAACCTGAATTGGTGCATAGGTCACGTGATGTAACTTTTCCGCTGAATTTAGCGGACCACTTGGTTCTGCAAGAATCAGCGGGAAACCTGACTTGGTACATAGATCTCGCAGTCAGTTTTACGCAAAATTTAGCGAAAAATTGACTGCATTAGAGGTGACATATATACGTAAGCAGAAATCTGGGACGAGTACATAAATTTGAAAGAATAAAACACGGAGGACAAGCACAGGACAACCTGGGCTTGTCCTCCGTGTTTTATTCTTTCAATTTTATGTATTCATGTTCAACCCGCTGATGTAGTGTCTAATGTGTTCAGTCATGAGGCTTGTAGTCTGCGCTTTCCGCACTATAGATGAGTCTTCTCTGTTTAGTAGGTAAGAGGGGCTGTTTAGTAATGTTTTGTTTTCTCGGAGCTTAAGTGTCCTCTTTCTCTGTTTATGCAAAGATGCCCTATGAATGTAGGGGTCATAGGAATCGGTCCAGGGAATGGGGACGCCCGGATTGAGGTTTCCGCGGGCCAGCTCATGGGCAAGCTCGTTCCCCTTTATGCCCTGATGCCCCGGTACCCACTCTATGGTCACCGTGGTATGAGGATGGTTGATCATGGTGTCTGTTAGCATAGTTGTAATGTGTGGGGGAAGGGCGTTGTCCCTGAAGTTGCGTATGGCCCCTTGGCTGTCGGTTCTGATTGTGATATCTCGGTCGCGTGGTCCCTGATGGCCTCCGCTACGGCTAAGGTTTCCAAACTGGTGGGAGAGGGAGCGTCTTTGTGTGTGTATGTGGTTTGCGTTTCTTGGCCCACTATAGCAGTCGTGCCCGTCTTGCTTTGGGGGTCATAGCTGGCGTCCGTGTAATAGTACGTTATGTCATCTTGTTCAATGAGAATGCGCTGTGCGATTCGGGCTCTTCGTTCGTTGTCTTTTTCGGGGTTCATTTTTTGGGGTATGGGCTTGGTGTTAATTCGGGGTATCCGATCCCATGGTGGGGCCAGATCTGGTATAGCTGGAAGGTCACGAGTTTCGTGTCCTATTTCTTGGAGGAGTTTCCTGCCTTGTTTAGACGTCTGGAGTCTTTGATATTGCGCTGTATTGTGTAGATCTGTTAGCTCCCCTAAGGTGTTAAAAATGCTTGTCTCTTCTATCTTGATCAAAGGGGTGAATCTTGGTACCCCCAGTGCAAGGCGGGTGGCCTTTCTGAGATGCGTTTCAATTTTTGTTTTTTTTGGGGTTTTTTTCGTAATACTCATGTATGGGAGCCCGTACATGAGTCGTGAGTTGATAAGTGCATTGATTATCTTTCTTAACTCGTGTTCTTTAACTCCTGCTCTTTTCCGCGTCACCCGATCTATCATGTGGGTGATCTGATCTATTTGTGCTATTATTTTTTGGGTCCATTTGTCCGCTTTCCCGCTTTGTTCCAGGTAGAACCCCAAAGACCCGTAGGGATTGCTGTCTGAGTATCACGTGATTGTCTAGCTCAAGGGTAATTAGGTTGCGGGTCTGCTCAGCATGTTTGGTGTTACTGTCTATCACAACGATGTACTCGGATTTGTCTGGTGCATACCGTAGTCCGATAGACGTTACATATTCCTGTATGACGTCGAGTCCCTTCTCCGTTGTTTCTTCTTGTTGTGCTAGGGAGCCCCTGTTGCACCAAAGAGTAATATCATCCGCATATAATGCAGACTTTAGATCCGATATCTTTTGGAGTTGACCCGGAAGGTCTTTGAGGGCAAGATTGAAGAGAGTTGGTGAAAGAATGGCTCCTTGGGGAACCCCGGCCTGTAGTGCGTATTTTGGGCTCATGTAGTCACCTACCTTGATTGTAGTTGTCCGGTTTGAGAGGAAGTCTTTCACGTAATTGAACATTCGTTGCCCCGGTTTTGTTTCTGCTAGCTTTGTTAGTATGGCAGAATGGGCCACATTATCGAATGCTTTGTGGATGTCCACAGCAGCCAGTAACCTGGTTTGCGCCGTGCTTTTGTGGTCAAAAAGGTCGTTTTTGAGTCTCAGCATGGTGTCCTGCGTGGACACGTGTCTTCTGAAGCCTATCATTGTGTGGTGTAGTACTTCTTTGGTTTCGAGATGCCATTCAAGCCTCTGCAGTACTATTTTTTCAGCCAGTTTCCCCACGCATGACGTTAAGGAGATTGGCCTTAGGTTGGTTATTTTGTCAGACGGTTTACCCGGTTTGGGTATGGATACGATTACAGCTTCTTTCCATTCCATTGGTAGGGGACCTGTTTCCCAGGCTGTGTTGATTTGCTTGAGTAGGGCCTCCAGATAGTTGTTCGGAAGGTTTCTTAAGAGCTTGTAGGTGATACCATCTATTCCTGGAGTTGTGCTTCTTTTGATGTTCTGTAGAGCCGAGAGCATTTCGTTTAAGCTAAAAGGGCTATTAATGCCGTCTTCTTTGTTCTCTTCTTCGTCTGGGGGGTAGTCGGGAAGGGTGTCAGTTACCGGTTGTGGCGGATAAAAATGTCTTCTAATGTCTTCTGCCAGGTCATGTGGGTTTTTGTCCAGTTTGAGCTGTAACTTTTGTAGGCTGTGCTTGGGTTTGGATTCTCCCAGCAGGGATCGGAGGATTTGCCATACTCTAGGTGTATGTAGGAGTCCGTTCAAACCGTCGCACAGTTGTAGCCAGTTTTCGTTTGCTAGCTTGCTGGCGTAGCCCTCTGCTTCTTCTGTAATGCTTCTTAATATTTTCTTTAAGTGCTTGTTTATCTTGTGTCTTTTTTAACCTTTTGCCCACTTTCCTTCTTTTGTCCCATAGCTCGAGGAGGTGCCGGTCGATAAGCGGTGCTTCTTCGGTTTTCGTAATGTGCTTTGTGTGCTTCTGGTATGCCGTTTTGATTTCTTCAGCCCAGGTGGAGGGGTCTTCCGAGGCGTCTTCCCTTTCTAAGTTTTCTCAAAGTTTTTACCATTTGGTAATTCCTGTTCGCGATCCTGATCCTCGTACTTTCTTCCTTTTGCTTTGGCTTGTGAGTTGTGTTATTAGAATGTAGTGATCGCTGCCCAGGTTTTCTAATGTGTTTTCCCACCGAGTTAGGTTGGGGGCCGATCTGCCACGTAAGATCTGGATTTGTGTCTTTCTCTACGCTATTCCCAGTTCGCGTTGGGGTATGGATGTCGTTTAGTAGAGACAAATTGTTGTTGCCCGTGGTTGCTTCTAAACTTCTGCCATTTGGAGTGGTGTTAGAGTAGCCCCATGTCGTGTGATGGCTGTTGAAGTCGCCCCCTATTATCAGGTCCTTTCCCTTGTGCTTGTCTTTGAAGTCTTTGATCCAGTTTGTTTTGCTATGATGATATCCCGGGATCCAGTATGCGTTGATCACTACCAGTTTGGTGTCGCTGCCTTGGAGCTGGCATTCTATTGCTACCATTTCTTGTTTGTCTGAGTTGTACTGTTCCGTTTCTAGCTGTATTGTGGGGATACTATTTGCCACGTATGTTATAGCCATGGTTGGTGTTTGAGGTCCATTTGAGTTTTGGTTCATACTCGACTGTTTTTGCAGGCGTGCAATACTTGGTTCTGTGAATTTTTGATAACCAGAGAGACGGAAGTTTCCATTTGTTTCTTGTAATATTATATCTGGTTTACGTGCCGCGTGTTGGATGTAGAAAAGAAGTTGAGCCTTTTTTCTTCTAAAGCCTCTACAATTCCATTGCCATATTACTGTGTCTGCTGCTTGCTTTTCTTTGCTCTTTTTATTCATGTTGGGGCTCAGGAATTTCTGAGCTTGTTACTTTAGTGGTGCCGGTTGGTTCTGCAAGGATACTTCTTTTTCTGTTCAATAGCATGTTGATCTTGGCGTCCAAACCTTTTATGTGTTCCTCTAGGAGAGTCATCTGGTTTTGCATGATTTCCGTCTGTCACACAAGTTGCATTATGATTGCGCTGGCTTGGGGGTTCAAGCCAGGTATGATTTCTCTACTCGAGCAGGTTATTGTACTCGAGGGAGGTAGAGAGGGCGTTGACGGCGCGACACTCTCGTTCTCCTCCATGTCCATAATTGTGGCCTGCAAAGTTTTAGCTTAAAGGTTGTCAACCCTTGCTTTGTCTGAATTCTCTGTCAATTGGCGGCGTCTAGCTTGCGTTAACGCTTCTTTATACGTTTGTGATATGCGTGTTGTGCGTGCTGGTGTGTTATTTGGAGCTGTGAGGTAGTGTAAAGGCCTACTCACGCTTCTGGCTGGGTCCACGCTAACCGCTCATTCACACTGGAAGCGGATCCGCGTTCGCAAAGCGGTTGCGAACGCGGTTGTATAAAGATCCAGTACAATTGCACGCGCACTTGATGTCATCGAGTGCGCGTGCAATTGCACTGGATCTTTATACAACCACGTTCGCAACCGCTTTGCGAACGCGGATCCGCTTCCAGTGTGAATGAGCGGTAAGACTTCTAGCACGTGGCCTCGGTTTGGCTGCAGCTATCTTGCTTTTTTTAGTGTTGCTGGATGTCCTCGATTCTCGTGGCGCACGTGAAGTCAGATGCATTTCCGCGTCTTTCCTTTGGTTGGATTAGGTTGGATTTGTCAGGCAGGAGTGGAAACTCATTGTCTTGAAGCAGTTGGTACGGATTGGAGGTGTTTGGGCCGCAGGATGGGGTACTTTTTGGCGTGGTTCTTTGTGGTGGTCCGTTGTTCTTCCTTAGCGTAAATTGCATCTGTCTTCTCATCTCCATGTTGTGATTCAGGTCTATGTCTGCCTTGAGCCTGGCCGGGCATTGAGGGTCTGCAGGAGAATGTTCGTCTCCACAGTTGTGGCAGTAAGGGATGCATTGATGATCCTCTGCGAGCTCAGAGCCCAGGGGAAATTCCTGGCTGCATTGTTGGCAAGTGATGCTGGTTTTTTTCTTAGGGCAAACTTCTCCTTTGTGCCCGATTTTCTGGCAGCATAGGCAAAGAATGCTTCTTGGTCGGTAGGGGTAGATTTTGGTGACCACTCTATCTACCGTTATATACCTTGGAAGGTGAAGACCTGCGAAGGTGATGAGCACGGTGTTGCTCCTTCCCATCCTGTGTGCTGATAGTATGGTGCGATCATGACTTTGGATACTGTTTTGCAGGCTGCCATCGTCTAGATTGTCCAGACCGTGAACAACCCCTCTGACCTGGTCTCTGCCCATGGCGAGGTAGGTCGATGTGGGTCTGCTGACGCCGTCGATGTTAATCGAGGTTAGTCGTAGCAGTTTACTTTTCGCCGAGGGGCGGTAGGTGTCGGCTGCTATCAGGTTAGGGCCTTCTCGTACTTTAAAAAAGGTCTCGAGCCTTTCACCCGGTGTGAATTGGGCGGCAAGCGTGATCGCTTGTCCGATCTTCTGATGAGATGTTTCCTTGAGGTTGAGGCCGTCCGTGATTTTGATGATTACGGTGTCGTAGCTTCGGTTCTTGAAGTGGCGCGGTAGCACGGTGATCCAGGGGTTTGGATTGCCGTCGTCGTCATTCGAGTATTGCTTCGCTGGCTCTGCCAGGGTGAGGTCTACTTTGCCGAGATGTAGGGTTGCTTCACATTCCATGTTGTTGAACTTCTGGGTGTTTTCGGGGCTCGAGCATCCCCTACACATCTTTGCAGAGTCGCAAATACTTCGGAATCAATTCGTTAGCGATAAAATCTGAGAGCCACAGAGGACAGCGACTCGGCTGTTCGGTAACTCACTTTCAAGCGAGAGGTATTGAGCTCCTGCTCACGTCATTTCGTTTGCGTACCATTTTAAGCTGAGACTGCAACCAAAGCTACAAGCACGAGCTAGCTAGAGCTCCTGGCTCTGAGACGTGCATTTCTAGCGCGAGCGCACGTTCTGCGGAAGAACGCTTCAGAGCAGGGACTTCGAGCTCTTGTGCCATTGGCTGCCACCTCAGCTTAAGGATGAACGGAGTACATGCTACGTTTGCTGAGACTAGAAGCTCCGCCCTCAGCGGAAGCTTTCTGCCTTTGCTAACAACTGTGTGAACGTGTAGGCACGCGCAACCAAATGACTGCCGAAGCCAGCGAGCTCGCGCTGAGAGCGGAACTTCTAGTCTCAGATCAAAGGGTTACGGAAGCAAAATGTTTTGCACTTATTTCTTCTTTTAGATGTGGTCTATGTTGTCCCAGAAACAGTAGCCTAGACTAGTGTCTCTGGACTGGAGGCAAATAAGCCAAGAAAACTAGTCTAAAAACGAACGAACAGATTTCAAAACTATTCTTGGAATGCCGCGACATCATGAGTTCTTAAAGGCGCTGTCACACTGAGGCAACAGTTTCAAAACTCTATCCGGCAACACAAGGAAATTGTGTTGCCGGCGACCCTGTCACATCGTGGCAACAACAATAGTCGGGCAACATGTTGCTGCCGCTCGGAAATTGTTTTGGCCGATTTGTTGTCCGACAACCCTGTCACACCGCGCTGACGGCGGGGACAACAAAGGGGACACCCCGCCATCTTGACTGTTTACCTTCGTTCATGTGCGGCGCGGAGTCGCTGGAAATTGACCCCACAAAGTGCCAGTCTGTTCGAAGCGCCCGCAATTACCACGCAGGGCACCAGACAATCACTGTGACTAGAAATCTCGACACGGGGAGTATTTTCGAGCCTTTATTTTATCCTAATGTTCTTCATTCGCTTACAAAGCAGATGGCCGTAACCGATGAAAGTGAGATCACTGATATATGTTTGGGATTTACGCCACCTTATGTATTGTTTCTCTCCGGTTCTTTATTTCACGTAATTCCTGTATCTACCGTAAAACTGAGTTATGGCCGGCAGTGCCTCAAACCGTCTTCTGTAGCGTGGTGTTGAGCTAACTGACAGTGCTTAAGGCCACGGTCCCACTGAATGTGGCAGTTTAGGTACTTTTTGGCAGGTCATTACTCATCTCCTTTTGAATACTGTTTTATGGGATTGATGTCATTCGAAAGGCAATGCAATCCTCTTTCATTTGATGTTATGTCTGTGTTGGTTTTTACTGTTCATGCGCATTTGTAGCGTTGCGAATAGGATGGCCTGGACCCTCACTTGCTCCGCTAGTTCATGTTTTATGAACGATCCATTAAAGATAACACGGTTCCAATATAGCAGTTTTGTTAAGATGATGTCGGAGCAGAATGTAACGATACACTTTTTTGGTATTTGCACTAGTTTGTTTTTTTCATCCCTCCAAATATTGCCCTAAAATTTACATTTTACAGCACAAATATGTTTTTAATGACAAGCGCCAGGACAATGAAATTTGCTACAGATGTAGTGCTTATAATTGCTAATATGCAAAAAAAAAGTTTATTGTTGTGTAAAATTTTTTGTTTATATATTTTATATCAAACGTAGCACTTTTTTGTGCTTCGAGTCACGGTACTTCAAATGCCGCTGAGAAAATAATTAAACTATGATAAAATCTTTTATAACATTTAGATCTACAATGGTTGCCCAAGAGGTGGACGATGGCTTTTTTTCATTTTCAAAGTCATAACGCTCCAGGAGCCCTTTAAACTTACCTGTTTTTGACGCATATCTTTTATGGACATCAAACAGATTTATTGGCATCTAATAACATTTATTGTTTGGAATAGATATACATTCCGATGCATTAGATTCTCACAATGATCTTGCTTTGGTTTTTTAATAGGTGTAGAGCTTAGATAATTTTAAAAACAATTAAAAACTGTTTGGGTGTTTTGCTGCGCTACCTGGCGGATGGCAGACAAACTGCCGATTTCTAATGTTCAAAAAATTTCCGAGGGCGGCGTTGGCGTCTGTATCATCATCAATCTCCGTGTCTTTTTACCTTCACATTTAAAAAATATATTGGAAGATTTACTATCGATAAATGAATGGTTTAAGTGCTGGGTCAGGTTAATAAATCTAAGACAAATAATTACGCAAGCGTAGCGTGATATAATGTGTTCACTATTCGATATGATTGAAATCAATAAACAATAAAGACGAAGAGGAAAAGAATACACCCGAGTTCACTTCATGCCTAGAGTCACTAAATGAGCTTTAAAGTATCGGCACTCCGATCCCCAAAATTGTTTTGGGCGCCGCCATTTCGGGTCTCGTTCAGAGCGAACGCAACTGCCGATCGTCATGATTCAAAAGTACGACTTCCTCAGCATTAGGTGCGGTGCAAGGAAGCTGATGCAATATTGCAATGCTCTGTCGCGGGTTGTTTAAACGTTTGTGGGGGACGGAAAAGCGTTTCCTGTGATTTTAGATAAAGCTTTAGATAACTGGCAACCATGATTTTAAGCCACAATATGGCCAAGTGTCGTTACTCTGAACCGTAGCTAATTTACTGGCACAAGCGGGAACAATGAGGAAGAGGCAGGTGTCGAAAGGTAGTGGCTTGTGGAATTCACGGGGCTTACGTCATGGCCCCTCCAGGTATTACAAGCCTCTTGAAAAAGAGCATGAATAGTGTCATTAAATAAGCTACGCTTCAGAGTAGCGTTGGCCATATTGTGGCTTAAAATCATGGTTGCCAGTTATTTGAAGCTTTATCTGAAATCATAAGAAACGCTTTTCCGTCTTCCACTTTAAACAGTTTGCAACAAAGCAAAGCAACATTACATGAGCTTCCTAACGCCGAATCTAATGTTGAGGATGTCGCACTTTTGAATCATGACGATCGGCAGTTGCGCCTGCTCTGCACAAGCACGATAATGGCGGCGTTCACAACACTGTTGGGGAAGAGTGTGCCGATGCTCTAAGCGCAGCTCATTTATTGGCTCTACTTCCCTCAAATCTCCTTTCCCCTGACTGAAACTGAAACTAAATATGAATAATACACTATTATTATAACTTATTTAGTTCTACCCAACTACACATAGTGAGAGGAGGAAGCGGCCGGATAGGAAAAACGCGGATTTTATGTGCAACCGTTCTTACCGTCTCAAAAGAGAGAACGCGCGAGCTTGCGCTGGCTTAAAAAAATACGATCCAAAGAAAAGAGGCGGCACGCTGTGTTTTTGTGATTGTGCATCTAATAGACCGATCTCACCAGCCAGTTTGACTACGCCACCGCTGCCGCAAAGCATCGAGGGAACTTTAGTCTTTCTGCGCGTGCCACAACCTCGCTGGGGCTCTGCGCGTGCAGGCCACGAACAGTCTCGTGCACTGCCGATTGCCTCCTGTGGACTAAAGTTATGGCTGCCTCGCGCATGCGTGGAACGCTTGGTGAGATCGGTCTATTGCAAATTGTTGTGGGTATGTTTATACAGCCGGAAGTTAGTCTGCCTTAGTGGGCGTCTGGTGTCTCGGCTGTAGATGAACAATTTAGCCAGTGCGGTACGACCGCAAACCTGGTGCCTTTAACGTGCACCATGCAGTAGTGATACACGACCGCACGCCGGTACGATGCTCTTCCAGATCAAAACGGGCAGAGGCGGGGTGGGTTCTGCAGCGCGAGCTTTCGCTCCACGTGCTCCGAGCTGGCGTGCGCTGTACTCCGTTTCACCGTATGTTGTACCCAGAGAAGGCTAGAAGCGCGAGCTCGTAGCGTTGGTAGCTGCTCTAAACATACGAGAACTTCTGCCGCCGAGATGTGCCCTAGAGCAAGGAGCTTGCGCTTGTACCTTTTACTGCGGTACATCATAAGGTGAAACAGAGTATAGACCATGCACTCGGCCACCAATCCCTCCCCCCCCCCCCCCCCCCCCCCCCTTTGTGCGTCTAATTTATATACAGGTATAAGTATTTGAAGATCGACGATAGACGTCGATCGTCTCGAGGTAATGTAACGTAATAACATTGTATAAACGATAAACATATTGAAAGACTGAAAGACTCAATTTTTCAATTCTTGGATTGTAATAAGGCGGTAGCCTATTGTACTTACTGTTGATGAAGAGCAATATGAGGTGACGATGTAATGATTAAATGATGAGGCTCTATAAGGTCGACGACATTAGTGAGTGTCAAACCACAACGTACATTGCCAGACTTGTTTCAAGTATCGTGTACCCAAAGACCTTTCTTCACCCACAATAGAATATGGTAGAATCAATGAGGATGCTGCTTTATAACTAACTGTATGTGGAACAGGAAAACTGCACTGTACAGAAGTGCGGCTTATTCGTTAATATGAGGGACGGATTTCTAGCAGCACTCCCTGATTGACTGCTTGGAACAAATGGCTTCGTTCACGTAAAGTGCCCCCGTTCCAAAAGATTCTTGAAGCCTGCTGAAACCGCAAAGGAGTATGAGGCGAAAAATAAGAAAAAGGAGCCTGGGTGTGAAAGGTCCAAATCACCACTATAGCTTCTACTACCAAATACAACGGCAGTTACACAACACACAAAGAGAGTTTTCTGATTTCTTTATATTTACACTAAAGGGCATTGATATCCTACGTATTCAGAGGGATGACACCTTCTGGTCAACCAACAGAGAGCCTTTTCTACTCAAGTTTTACATGGAAGGCCCGACTTCCGCTGAAATTCCTCACGTAGACGAGTTGTCCGACCGAATAAACTGCCATTACTCCCGATCTGGGAATCTCTCGATCTTCGTTTGTAAGCCATAGTATCATGAGATCGAGGGGTGTGGCTCTTCGTCCGCCGAATATTGCTTCGGCGGGTGTTTTTACCGTGTAAGATGAGACTGTCGCGTGCTGCTGGAACAACAACCTGGCGATTGTTCACTGAACTGCTTCTTCCGTAAGCTTCATGAGGGCTTTTTTTTTTTTTTTCGCACACCATTTCTTCTGCATGCCCGTTAGTTGCAGGATGGTATGGTGCACTAATGTGATGCCTGATGCCGGTTTTTATTTTCTTCAAAAACTTGTTTATTTTGTTTGAAGCAAGATTTGGCGCGTTATCAGAGAAAAGTATTTTCGGTAGGGCAAAAATAGGTAAAAGAGACCGTAGAACGTCAATGACGTGTTTGGACGTCGTGGCAGGCATCGTGTAAACTTCCAGCCACCTAGAGTACGCATCGCCCATGACTTCGCTGATGCGGATACGTTTAGCCACCCACCGACTGAATAATGGATCGTTTTCAATTACTGTTCATGATGGCGCTGGACTCGAGGAAGACTTCGAGTTTTTCCACAAAGTTAGCCCAGGTGCCAGCACTTTGTCGAAAGCGGTAAGTGTTCGAAAGGTCGACAACGTCGGCTGCCACGTGCTGTGCTTGATACTGGACGCTTACCATTCGCTGAGAAGAAACTTGCTTGTTCGTCTGCCACGAGTCGTCCGATATCAGGTCATCACCGCTACTCCATCTCCCGACAAAACAGGAATTCATTGTCCGCATGTCCATAGTTAGCAATCACGTGAACTTATATATTTCCGAACGCTCATAACAATTGCCGTCGCTAAACGCCGTTCATTGATAGCCTCTTAATTGCAAATAAACGTCTTCCTATTTATTCTGATGGTTTTCATCATATTCCTCCTAAGCTGTACTTACAACATTATGTGTGTCGGTACTTCCGAAAATATTGGAAGGGCGTTTGTTTTCTGGGAACTATAATGTAACAAACAACCTTTACAACATCTTCCGGATCCCGTGAAACGCAATATTTCGTGACGTCACTTTTCAGTCGTCATTATAATGGTGAGGTAAGTACCGTAAATCGCGAAGCAGTTTACTTTACGTCCGCTTCCACTGGTGTCCTGGAAGATTGAGTCTACTGAGCGTGCATTCCTGCAGAAGGTTTTCATTGAAAGAATATTGACACGTCAATCAACAAGTGATTCCTTCTTTGTAAGATTTATTGCGAAATTCCGTGACAACCGCCGAACCACATTTATACCCAGCCTGACATTCTCGCATACAGGAGTTTGCTGGGCCGCGCTATTGGAACCTGCTGAGCACAGCTGGCAGCGGCGCGAGCAAGGCCACGAGAAGAACGTGATGGTGCTCGAGCCATCCCACCGTGAACCGATGTTTCGGCCACCCCACGGGTGCGTGTCGCCATCTATTGGTTGAACTAACGCTTTGTTCAAGATGGCTGCCGTGGGACCGCAGCCTTAAAGACTGCAACACCGACACGATCGGCCTTTATAACAATTGGTGGAATAAATATTTTTCAACACTGTCTATTTGTCAACCACCTGGGCCCGGACATTTTGTCGAACGCGTTTTATCGAACGCCGTTTCATCGAACACCGTTTCATCGAATGCCGTTTCATCGAACGCCTTTTCATCGAACGCCGTTACAGCCTGTCATATTTGTGTCATTTATTTTAATGTTTGTACAGAACGTCATCTAATTCTTTCTTCTTTTTTTTTAATCACCGGGTGCAGTGACGAGAAAAGTTCCATCGTGAACATAACCTGCTTCGAAAATAAAGCCTCCATGAAACAATGACCCCTCTCTATGTCACATGAAACAATTAACACTGAGACAAAAAACAGAAAGCATGATGTCCTTTCTGGGAAGCGGGTAGTGTTTTATTGTCTGACAGCGTGTTCGTGTAACCTTGGGTTATGTGAGAATCCGGAAGGGTTCAGGCTTCTTGGGTGACAAAGTACACCCAGGGCTTCACTATTGTCTGGTGCGGGTTGGCCTTCCTAAAAAAGCGGCCTGAATATCGTTCATAGACAAATGGGTCGGTGATAAAGATGACAGTGAAGGGGAGGTGGTTCCAGTCCGTGTAGAGCCCGAAACAATGTTGGCAGACACTTTCTGCAGCTTTTGTCTCTATAAACATTAAAGAAAAAAATAAAGGGGATAAGTTTAATCTGAGCATGAAGTTGATAATCGGAAAATCGTTATCTTTTATTTCACGTGCTCTTCTGGCAGAGTATCCCCGAAGGAAAAATCTATCAATGTAACCCTGTTTGGCAGTCAGTGTTTTCTAGTGGACCGCTGACTGTGCCTGACTGTACGTCAAGCATGTCTGATTGGCCGACAAGTTACTCTGACCGACAGTCAAACTCCAGTCAGACTCCGCTTGTCGGCTTTCTGATGGTTTCCTGGTGGCAGTCGGCCGCCGCGAAATGCCATCGAGATGTCTTGGTGGCGATTCTGATTGTACATCGATTGTCTCTGACTGTACGTCAAAAAGCTTTGACGTGCAGACAGACGTACGGTCAAAGGACGTAAAGTTCGTTCGGATACCACTATTTCGTCAAATCTGTGAATACGAAAAATAATCTATGCAAGAGAAAACGATTTCGGGACGTGAGCCCATAAAACCGCTGATGTTAGAGATATGACACGCAACCGACCGACGAAACGTCGAACAAGCCACTTTCGCTTCGCCCATAGAGGCTTCGCCGAGCTTCCATGAACGATCGCTCTCGACTCGTTTTGTTTGCCCGCTTGCTCCAACCTGTCGATCCTGCCCGGGCTTTACAATGTCTTGTTTTAGTAGAATTTCTACTCGACAAGACCCAGCCTGTTGAAAGTTCCGACGGTGTAAGGGACTTTAGCGGTGTAGTCGAAGACGATAAGGTGTACCAGGTCTACTGGGCCGGAGACGCGCGAACAAAAGGATCGTTCTACGACGCGAGAGTACTCTACATGCCAGGTGAGTAGAACTGAATTACGACGAGTGATGTACGAGTGTTTTGCATAACATGCTGAAGGTTTAACTGCATATGCAGCCGAAGCATTCTTTAGAGCGATGCGCTCATTGTCGGAATCTCGCGCTGCAATACTATAATGCTCCTGACTCGGTCCGAGAGGTTTGGGTAGAAAGTTCATAACTTTCTATCTGTGTCGCACCTCATTATTATTGTTTCATGAAGAGTGCAGAAAAAAGCATCCGCGAGCGTAGTTCAGATATGTCGGCTGCTCGCGTTCGTCCGTGGAAGCAAGGGCTGTCTGTCGTAGCATGCATGCTTGCTCTCTAGCTTCAACGGAGTCGCATAGGTTTTGTGAATTAAAGTGTATACGGTCGTCCCGAAAGGTTCAGATATCGAGGGCGTTTCTTTGAAACATGCTTACGGTGCATGTGGTCCCGTTTGTAACCGATTGTCCCTTTTGCCCGAAAAACGCAAATTTCAAAAGGGGGAAAGAAACAAAGGACGGGTACACAATTTTCCTGATTTTTTACGTCATGAATTAAATTCATTTTAAGGATTTGTGACCCGTTTCACAGCCATGCAAGATGGCCACCTCGGCTTGTGACCCGTTTCATAGCCATCCAAGATTGCCACCTCGAAATTCGAGCTTTATATAAAGAGTAAAGCTATACGCACTCCGAAGTGCACTTCGGACGGAAATGGCTATACACACTCCGCTAAACTCGTATAAAACGAATGGTCAAATCGACTTTTCCAAAGCGATCGCATGGCATAGGGGTTAAGGTGTCCGCTTTGTACGCGAGTGGAAGCGGGCTCGACCCGCGGTGAGCGTGCTTTTTTTTTTTTTTTCTTTAACATTTTGTTTTGTCGGAACATTTGGCGATATTTGTGAGTGCGTATAGCTTTACTTTTATATACATGCTGCCCTTGTTGATGAAATTCCCTTGGCAGTGGCAGTCAGACGTCATCTGATGGACCATCAGGGCACGTTCCACCAAAGCTGCTGCGTGGCAGTCAGTGTCCCAAACTACGTATCTTGATGGAATTTTCAGTAGGGTCGTTATATTATAAGCATGCTGTCCTGGCAGTTAAATGCTTTCTTTCCGTGAATAAACCTTGAACTAAGCATAAGGAGTGCAAACGAGCTGGTGTGAATTGCACATTACTGAAACCGCGAGACAGCAGGTGAAAAACGACACGGACACGTAAAAGTGCTTAAAGTGTCGGTTCTTTACCTGCAATGTCGTGGTTTCAGTCATCTACATGAGTAAAGCTTTTCAGTAAGTCACATACCCGATCGTTTTTATTTATTTTTATACAAATTGTTTTTATTTCTAGTAATTTGACACCACCTTCAAAACAATTTCGCAAGTGACTACCTTAGTCTTAATAAATGCAAGGTAAAACATCTATGAAGCTCTGTTATGTCCCAAACCCGCTACAGAGAAATTCGATAAAACGGCCCTTAGTGATTCGATGAAACGGCGTTCAATGAAATATCCATTCATTAGATAAAACAGCGTTCGATGAAATGTCCGCTACCTCCTACCTCCTGCTATGGGATCGTTTCATTCCCCAAAACGTCCTGGGTATTTTCGAGACAAAGTAGGTGTCTGGTACCGCCTGTTTCCAAGCTCCAAGCATCGACAATTATGATCAAATTGGTCGGTTTAATGTTTCGATTGTTTAATCCTTGCTTTCCTGGATTAGTTTTAGTATACTTCATCAGCGAGTGAGTAGGCATGCCGAAAGTTCTAATTTCAACACCAGCCTGTGCGTTCACGACCGTAGCTGTGACCATTTCGACAATCCCTTTCCGTTATCACGCAGCAAAGACACTCATCAAATTATTTAAGCTGCGCGCCAGCCTTAATTATTGTTAAATAACGTTTTCCAAGCCTTTATTTGACTAAGACGTTATTGATAGAGATCTAGATCTGTCATCGAAGCTGTGTATGTTGTCGTGTTGCCGGCCTAAAATTAGGTTAGCCAGCGATCAGTGCAACACACGGTTTCAAACACAAGTTGCTGCTGTTTTTGTTGCCGAAAGCTGTCATACCGAGGTAACATTTTCGTTGTCGTCAATGTTGTGCTGCTGTTTCTGCGATGTGGCAGTTATGTCGGACAACACGGGGAGCGAGCAACAAGTTGCCCGACTGTTGGGCAACCTGTTATATTGTTGTTGTCATTATGATGCCTCAGTGTTACATGGCCTTAAGAAGCAGCGCCACGTCTTCGCAGTATGGCTCGCTCGTGGAGTTACTTAGTCCTGAACGTGACTTGGCAGAGAACACAAACGCGTTAGCTATACTCCGTTCACTCATAAGCTGAGATTGCAGCCAAAGCTACAAGCGCGAGCTAGCCCGCGCTTCAGACACGCATATCTAGCGCGAATGCTCGGTCTGCGGAAGAACGCTTCGAAGCAGCGACCTCGAGCTCTCGCCCTCGGATATTACTACTAGGCGAGATTGCCGCGCGTTGACGCCACCAAGCAGCAAGCCGCGCATCTACAGTACCCTTAACCGTTCTTGAACTCTTGACGTCACGAGCGCGATACGCATTGCGCTTCTCGATGGCCGACTTCGGTGCGAGGCGCAGAGATCTCGCGCTCTCGTCATTTCGTTTCCGTACCCCTTTAGGCTGAACGGAATATAGGACAGCGGCTCTTGAATACAATCTACTAAAGCTCTCTATTCTTTCCTAGGTATTACTCTTCTATGTTCTCCTTTCTGCTCTGACACCTAGGAAGGAAATGCCTCCACCCCCCCCCCCCCCTTTCTTACGAAATAGTCAGTAGGTATTAGGTAAACTGCGAGTAACGTTGCATAACATACGTTATTGAGTGACGTCCTCCGTGCAGACAATAAGGAGGAGTTGAGAGGATACATATAAATAATTAATAAGTTTTCCTTCAACAAATTATTTACCTCTCCTAGTTTTGTGTGGTGGGAGGGGGTTCGTTTGACTGTGTGCTTTTTAACACTCTACAGTCAATAGTAGATGCAACCGCAAAGAAAGAATCCGAGTCGGGATGTGTAAAGCCTCCGGGTGAGACGAGACAGAAAATGCGGCTTTCTTATTTACGACAGGGGAAAGAAATTAAAACGAACTAGAAGCAAAACAACGCAAGGTTGAATTTGTACAACTAGATTAGAATACGCACCACCAAAACATCTAATTTCTGCATTTATTTTTGCCTATGCGACTCTCGCGTTCTTTCGTCACAGGGAGGTGCAAAAGCTGAACTCCACGGGACGAAGAAGTTATGAACTTTGCTCAGCGGCGCGCTCTGCTCGTGACTTCAGAATAGTACTTGTTACGTTGCGCACAAAGCGAACGGGTCGCCGGATGACGTTCGCCGCTTGTTTACCTCGTATTCGATGAAGGTCAGCCTTGAAACGAACAAGGGAGGTCACCACAAGCTGTAGCTACTGTATATTGCAATATGTTAAAGCGGCTGACCGAAGTTTTTTTCGTAGCACGTTTGCAGTCGAGTCTTCACTGGACCGCCCATAACACAAAGGAGCCTTCGCACATAGAAAAACATACACAAATTAAATTCCCCTGGCATTTATTTTTAGGAACTAGAACACGGAGGCCAGAGAGGAGCATCTTATAGTCGAGTTCTGCGCTCGGGCGCTCCCTACGACCTTTCCCGTGCACAGTGGCCCAGCTCATGCCGAACTTCTGAGGGAACCCGTTTAAAGAGACTCGCCGTTCAATTAGCTCCGTTCTCGTGGAGCATTGCGCCATATGTTGTAAGTTTGAACTCTGACTCGGAGCTCGGGAGCGCAAGAAACAGAAAAACCGAGAACGAGATGGCGATAAATCACACGTGGTACGGCGCAGCATAAAAAAAAAAGTAAAAAAAACAGGACGAAAATAAGTACACACAAAGAAGAAAGAGAGACGAGCACGAGAATTCTCAGGTAACATCAACGGACTCCTGACAGACTGAGCTTTGCCCGCGGCCTCACGTGATGTTTACACCAGCTCAGGCGAACTTGAGCAAGACGAGATGTCTCCCGCCGCCATCAACCATCTGGGAGTGCGAAAAGCGGACCGGGAAAGAAGCGGAATCTGAAACGTCGGTCAGAGGAGGAGAAGGAAAATGATCACGGGACGACGGGTTCTTAGAGAGATCGAAAAGAAACGCCACGAAAGACGCCACGCAAAAGAACTCCCCTCTGTTTAACGTTGTAGATTTAGAGTAATAAACAGTTCGTATTGGGTTAAACATTGCGGTTGTCATTTAACAACACCATATTCGCATATTTCGCCCAAACAACGCAGTGCGCTGACTTGTTCAGCGATGTTCTTGTTCTTCTGTTCCCGCTTGTAAAATAGGTCGTCAGTAATAATTCGTCATCATCTGGAGGAGAATCTCGCAGTAGCAAATGGCAATGCAGGTGAGCAGAGGTCAAGCATAACACATTCTTCAGCAGGTCCACATTTGCAGATCAACATGGCAGGCCCTGTGTCTGCGTCATCTACACCGTGCACGATGAAAAGACTGTTCAAATTTTCGGTGTACTCAATCCACGCGTTTGGACCCGTACACTCTAACCTCTTGATACTCACGTTGGGAGCCATGGAAAGGCCTTAGTTCGTCAAGCTCATCGCCACTAGATTGTACTCGTAATAGATCAAAACTTATTGTAATCAAGGGACGTGGTTGTCCAGAGCTTGCACTCAGTTTCATAATCTTCTCATATCGCAGCGCAGTGACAGGTGAGCACAGCATTTCAGAACATCGCAATTACAGTCCACAAATAAACTTCGGAATACAATATGTCATCTAACCGATATCACTGCAATAAGCCTTCTTTTTTGCTCGACCTGTTTATCATGGCACATGAAAGCTCTGACTTTAGTGCCGGGGTGATGTGTTCCAGTTTAAGTGACCACGTGCACTTACGAGAAGAAGCGTGCTGTGTTATGCACGGTCTGCGGGGTGGCGACGTACGCCATCATTCGTTCTCTCTGTTCGCCGGCTCTTCCGTCTGAGAGAAGTTACAAGGATGTCGTCTCGAAGCTGACGGCTCACTTCAACCCTAGGCCGTCCGTTATCGCGCAGCGGTTTCAGTTCGGGAAACGCAACCAGCGGCCGGGTGAGAGCATCGCTGACTACATCGCCCAGCTTCGTCGCCTGCTACTTTGGGTCGACGCCGGACGATAAGGTCGAGACAGCTTGGTCTACGGTTTCCAGGAAGAACCACTTCAAAGGATTCCACGTGGTTCACGGTAACTGCCTAACTAACTGCCGAAACAGTCTTTGTTTATTTGGCAGGGTTGCACCTCTCAGAGGAGCAAGGAGAAGAACTCTGTCAGCATGCTACGCGTCGCAGGGGGCACGCGGAGCGAAATCTGGCGATGTTCCACGCTGAACGCCGAATAAGGTCCAGAGTTCAATCTCTGCCGCTCCCTGCTTCAATTTGGACAGGCCTGCTGCTATGTGTTGCTGTCTGGGGCAGGGGGGGGGGGGGGGGGGGGGGGGTGGTAGAGCACGTTTGCAAAGATGCTAGATTAAAGTGCTGCTAAAGAGTCCGCCAGACTCGACCATGTGAGGTGCGGCTGAAACAAAGCGTAGTTTTCCATCATGCAGGAGGAAGGGTGCTTCAGAAGTCTCTGTCCCTGCGCGCTAACCAAACGTTTAAAGTAACTCAAGAACGACATGAAATTAACAAAGAAGAACTGCAACTCGCGCTTTTAGCATTCTGTCCGAAAGCTAAAGATACTTGCCATTTTTTTATCTTGTTTTCTTTCAGGAACCAGACCGCGACTTAAAAGCATTTGATTTTATTTTCTAGGGGCTCTACTCAAACCTTTAGTACTACGGGCCCATGAGCGTATTATCAACGCGGCTTTGTGTAATCATCTCTGCGTGACGTTCGTTAAAGGACCAAGGCTAGCAGCCGTACAGCGCTAACCAAATTCCTCATCAACAACCAAGAGGCCAGTCGCCTCATTCGGGAGGCCGACTGACTCCACACACCAAAGGTTTTTGAGATCTACTAGTCGGAAATCGCAAACACTACGTTAAGCGGTACCGTACCAGGCGATGTCCAAAATTAAAAAAAAAAAAAGATTATCACCGGTTTTCACCAGGCGTGACTAAGGCTTCTTTAACCACCGACTAGCGACGCCGTCGACTAAAATGATCACGTGGCGAGCGATTGTCGCCGCTAAGTGAGCGCTTGATATTCACTAGTCGTGTTTAGGGCCTAGTCCCCGCACGACTAAGAGGTTGACTAGCAAATCTTAGACATGGGGTAGGGCTACTTTAGTCGGTGTTTAGCGGGTGACTAGCGGCTCAGCGCCATGGCCGACTCGTATCACCACTGACCGCCAGCGCTAACAAACCACTTACTGCCTCGGAACGCTGGGGGACACATGAAAAAAGAATAGACCGATCTCACCAAGCGTTCGGCGCATGCGTGACGCCGCCATAACTTTAGTTCGCAGGAGGCAGGCGGCAGTGCACAAGACTGCTCGTGCCGCCTCATGTTCCACATGTGCAGAGCTCTAGCGAGGTTGTCCCACGTGCAGAAAGACTAAAGCTCCCTCGATGCATTGCGGCAGCGGTGGCGTAGTCAAACTGGCTGGTGAGTTCGGTCTATTGGAGGAGCAAATATTGTGTAAATAGCCATGTTCAACGGCCAGAGATACCACTAAAGCGGTCTCAGCAGGGCGCTGGACGGCGAGAAAAAACGCATTTACGTGCGCTTCCATACTTGTTTACGTCGCTGGCAATGCGGCTTCCGTATTTCTTCCGTGCGTTTCTTTTAATTTTTCTTTGTAAACTCTGTCTCGGGCAATTAGTCTCTCATTCTGACTTTTTCTTCCTGATAAACATTTAAATATTAGTTTTTATACGATAAAATACCCATTTGCTCGGCTTTGTTTAAGTGCGCGTGCGCGTGACCTCTCTTTTTATGTCACTTCCGTTTGTTATTTCTGACCAGATAGTCACCCGCTCGCTTCGCGCTCGTGAATTCCGCAGAAATAGTCGATCCTTAGTCGCTGATTTTTTCTCTTAGTTCGCGCCTACTTAGTCGCGATACTAATTAGTCACGACTGGTGAATACGGCTCTATGTTTTTAGGTCGAACACAAAATGAAGTGTAATTGACGACTCCTGCACATTATATGTCGGATAATTTATTAAAAAATGTTTCTCGAGAAAATGGCTCTGTCTGTTCTGATTTTCTGAAGGACAGGTGTGAAAAGGTCACAGCGCCTCACCGGTATTTCCTGATGTTGAAAGCATATCACGTGCCCGGTAAATTGTTCGGAAATCTATTTGTACACTCAGAGGCTGCTTTTGATTTTAACGAACAGCTACGGTTTCACATCCTTGCCATTGTAGAGAGTGTAGCACATGTTCCAAATGTGTGTGTTGTTTTGTTTGCAATAGATTCGGTTCTTTCCGTTTCTGTTCCGAGGAGTGTCAGAAACGATTATTAAAGATGTTTTGCCGACTGCGTCTCTGTTGGCGTGTCCGTTTCGTTAACGGGAACCCAAATAAAGTACGTTTCCAGTCTGCTGTTTCTGGGGAGACAATTAGACAAATTTAAAAAATTAGGAGTTTTCTTTTTTTTTTATCAGCGCAGTTTCGGTCGCTATAAATCTCCATGAACCTAGTTTAATCTCCATTGTATGATTTGGTGTTGTCTGTTTTAACCAAAAACAAAATATTAAAGTATGCCGAATTCATGTATCAAAACTGATGTGGAAACTGAGTCTTATGACCCCATGGTACACTTGGCTAGGTGGTGGCTTCTGGGAGTTTGAGAGGGAAGATTTTTTTACCCCGTGACCTGTGACTTTGTTATACTTTCTTATCGGGATGTGTGTTGTTTGAGCTTCGTAAATTATCATGCCACATGTTATTGGTTGGCAAATAATCATGACGTATATTTTCCGGATATCTTTGTCTCAATCAGTATGTTACAAAAGATTCATTATGTTAATAATAATTTTCTGTTGTAACTATGAATCGCAATATTAGGAAACATGTTACGCCAGAACTGATTCATCTGTACATAATTGAGCTAAAACTAAATTATTTGAATCACTACCTGTTTTACTTATAATATTACATAAGTCAAGATTCTTCTTGGTTAATTTTAACAAATATTTTACCGCAAGAAAATATACTTTTTGTTGTGTGATGTCGGCTACCTTCTACTTCACAGAGTCTGCAATTAGAAATGCAGTTATAGGCAGTAAATACATGTAAATACAGTAAATATGTCTGCCGAAATCGCGACTAAAATGTCAAGAGGCCGTATTTGCGGCAGTCGAGGCACCATTACAGAACAGCACAGGACATAACAGCACGCGACAAAACAGCACAGCGTCAAAACAGCACCGCAACAAAACAGCACGCGTCAAAATATCACGCGACAAAACAGCACACCGTCAAAACGGCACAGCGACAGAAGAGCACGTGCCAAAACAGCACGACGTCAAACACCACGACGTCAAAACAGCACAGCGACAAAACGGCACAGCGTCAAAACATGCCATTGACAATGTAGCTAGTGTTCGGCGTTTTCGGTTTCTATTATTTGAAATTCCGCGCACTTTTTTCAGTTTTTATTCCAAACAAAAGTTTTCGCTTTATTGCGGTGAATATTTATAGACTCATAAACTTCTCAGTTATATTAGGTTTATTGATGAAAACCAGTATACTAACGAAAATGCAATAATTAAAAGCGTTTGTGTAAAATGTATATTGAGTACCAGGTACTGGTCTTCTTATTTGTTGCCGTCTTTGGAAGCCGGCGCGACCTGTTTTGTAAGACGCACTGGGGCCTTACCGTGATCTGGCATTATCTTCGTGTGCTCGTATTTGTACACAGGACGAGCATGAGCTTCAGTACCCCTTCGGTCGGACAGGCAAATGTCAAACTTGAGAAATTAGCAAGCATTGTACTCGGTGCGTTTTCCCCCATTTTCACGATTGCGAGAGATGATAAATTCGCGTCGACGGCAGAAATGACAATAAAACACTCGTATTTATGCCCTCCTCTAGTAGACGGAAGCTAGGGTGTTAAACAATGCGCGGCATTTACGGACGCTCTTGATTTCTGTTGTCTGAGTTCACAATTAAACACTCTTCTTTTAACAAAGAATTTGGCAGAAATCCCTATCAGGTGAAAAACCCGGATCTCGTCGTGAAGAACCCCTGCGCCCCGGGAGCTTTTGTTGAAAGTTGAACGGATCTCGCAGACAAGCTGAAAACTGGGAAAGGAAGTGGTCATATTCTCAGTAATGAGTAGCGTTCCGTGTTTTCAAAGTTTAGTTTTCGTGAAGTTTGGAGGGTGTTTTTCTGAGTTTTTTTTTTTTTTTTTTTTTGCCGAATATTCTAAGTTTATCGGAGTTTATTTTTGTTTTATTCCGAATACTCCGAAATTCGAAGCTCAATTTCGCAGTGTTTCTTATTGTAAATAAACAAATAATATCCAAAGGTAAACGTATGCTGTACAAAAAAAAAAACGCGATTGTATTAATTAATATTTTCTTCAGTTGGATTTGGCGTTGGTGCCAATACTGCTGGCAATACTAATTTGTCCTAGAACGAAAGTGGCACACAAGTGTTATTTCGATAAATGGCAATACCTTAAAATCAATTATTTACTGGAGGTAGTCGTTGGGAAGCCTGTATTCATTCCATGCTATTCCATCAACCTACCGCCCGGCCGCAAGAGGTAGAGTGGAAAAGGATGAAATAGAGAAGTATCAACTGTCCTCTTCCCCACTTTATGTAATTTCTATCGTCCATAGCTCTCACGGTTACAAAAACACAACCTCCCCTTCCTCTCAGGCACACCCAAACCGGAAATATAAACAGTGACTTTTGTCTTGACCCGATAGTACAATGACCTGTTGTCCTGAACGAAATTTGAAAGATATGTGTGGTGACATTTTCCCAGGACCATTTACTCTACGCGCTGATTAAGCCATTAATTGTAGAATATATTTGTGTGTGTGTGTGTGGGGGGGGGGGGGGGGGGGATCGGCACATCGAAATTTAGAGTTTATCAGATAAATACGAATAGACGAAACTTTTATGGGCCGGTGTTTTGCGAATTTATCTGAAAACACGAAACAGTTATAAATCGCATCCCCCCCCCCATACACACACACACACCACTCCAAACGCCCTCGAAAATACTGAACTTTTTCAGTTAAGACCGAATTTGGAAAAATGAATTCGGCGCACTTTTACCGGTTATATTCGGTTTAACCCGAAAACGCTGAACCCTAAATATAGCGTTTGAAGTTATTAAATGCACGTCTCAAATAAGGCACCGTAAAGGAATTGAGGTTCTAGGCCAAATTGTGGAAAGCCAACTTGTCGACGGCCAATTTTTCGAATCTGTTCTTTTGGAGGCAAGTTCGGAGTGGGGAGTACACTCGATGCGCGCATGACGGTTTTCTGGGCAGTACCGAAACACCGCTTGTGCGTGTTCTGGCTATTTTGTAGCGTGACCTAGACTGGCCGAGGTTGAGCAGTTTCGCGTGGCTCGCATAATGAACCGTGCTCCGTGCTGCACATGCGCGAGGAGCAGTGACGTCACACGGCGCACAGCTGGCGCGCCGGAGCCGCCGCCGCGCCCGCCTCGCCGGTCTGCGCATTCAAGAGGAGTGACGTCATAGCCACGGCAGCCGCACTCGCGCCGCCGCGTGCCCAGCTGTGCGCCTCCGTTGCGCAGTAGCCAAGTCTGACGCTGCACCGGAGCCGCTTGATAGTGCCTCTCATTTTGTGCGCATAAGCTCACGCTACTTATATCCTGGCATAGCCAAGCTAAGCCACCGCAATTTTTTCGAGCAGTTTTGCTCATTTTGACGCGCAAGTTTGCTGGTGATATCGACTACAACAAATAATTCAATCGCACGGCAATGTGCTGTCGTTAGTTGTTAAAAGAAAAAAAAAACAGAAAGCTTGTGCGACAGCGGTGTTTCAGCCCATGCTGCAGCGTAAGGCCACAGCATGAGGCTGCGGCATGTTACTGCTTCACCGGTTTCCATTCGATCAAGGCCCTTCGTCAGCAATAATATGTGAATTTAACTCAAAACGTACAACTTCTCGCCTGCAAGCTCCAGCCGCGTGTTTCCAGGAGATTTTATTCACGGCGAATGAACCCCGCAGAATCGGTGCCCATGGTACACCTTAAATTCGCTCCACATTAAAGTGACCTTATCTTACCGGTTCTATCAATGCATCTGAAATCGGCGCATCTCCCGCTTTTTTTTTTTTGGAGGGGGGGGGGGGGGTGGGGGGAATTCTACGCTCAGGTGGTTATTACGAAACGATGAGTACTACGGAGCCTCACCAGACCGCCACAAACCAGGTAGTTCATAACTTGAACTTATGGGTATCTTTTCCCCAATAACTTTTCCTCTTTCCCTGATACTTCAAAAAAGACCAGACAACGCAGCCAACATCGACGCGAAGGTATCCCCTCTAACGACCCAATCTTTTCAGAAATTAGTGTAGTTAAGTAGTAGTAACTACTGCTAACTTTATTTGTGTTTAGCAATCAAACAGCAGCAGCACTCGGGACACTGACTTGAGCGCGATCCCGTCCCCGCCAGCGTACATTTTTTTTTTGTTTCTCCACTAGCTGTTAAATAATGCCATGCAATATCCAACCCTTTTTCTTTAAGTTTTGTTTTGTTTTCATAAAACGCTTCATATTACAGCCTTTTTAACATGCGTGCTGTTTTGTAGTTGTGCTATTTTGACGCGTGCTGTTTTGTCGCGTGCTGTTTTGTCGTGTGCTGTTCTTTCGCGTTCCCCGTATTTGCCTGCCCGCGAGCAAAACCGCTGAATTCGAAACAAAAACTACATATACCGTAACCGGAAAACTTCCATATGAACTTTTAATCCCGCCCGCTAAGTGCGCTGCGTTTTACCTGGGCCGCTGGGGCCTACGGCAGTTGGTGCTATTTAATTTGTGTATATTACTCTATGGCGATGCAACGATTTTTGTACTTCACACAAAAACCGCTTAGAACCGATCCCTGACGTTAATGACCCGTGAAACACTAGTTCGCTTTTCACCACATGCACTCGAAGTCGCAGAAAAAATTAAAGAAAAACGAGCAGCGTTCACCCCCTCAGCTCGCAGCCAGCAGAAGCGGCCACGTGATCTGGAACCGATTATATGCTGCCAATGTAATCATAGCCACACGCTGGGGTTGGCAAGGCACAGGACACGCGCTGAGTTCCACACATTCTAATGGTTAAGCTATTGTCGTCATTACAGTGATTTAACACGGGCCACAACTCGATTGCTCCTCGAGCTATCAATTATCAGGAGCCCAAGTCGAGTGCCAACGCAATGCCCGGGTCCAATCTCTGAGCCGCATTCAAACATCGCCACTGCGCGGTACTGCGACCGCCCAGCTACGTCATCAAGTTTTGCGAAGGAGAGATTAAATCAAAGCACTCGCTTTTGCCTTAAACATGAAATAAAACAGTGAAAAAAGGTGCAAAAGGAAGCGACAAACCGGACAGGACAGTGCGCTGAATCGCAACTACGTATTTTTACTGATAGACAAGGAGAACTATCAGGAAAACGGCATAGTTGCGAGTCAGCGCTCTGTCGTGTTCGGTTCGTCGCTTCCTTTTGTAGCTTTTTGCGCTGTTTTATCTCATTATGTTTAACGACTACCGACTAGCCCAGACTTAACCTTATTATTCGCCCTTGAAATTGCGCCGCAACAAAAACGTTTCTTGGCCAGTGGCGTTTAGTGCGAGCATCCTTGAGTCCCTCTAGTGCCAGTAGGCTTGTATAAAGTTAAAAACATTCCAATCGAATATTGTTGCACCGCCCCTTTAAGATCCACCTCACTTTTATTTGTAATGCACCTTTGGTTTAGTAATAAATGTGGGCAATAAGAACAAACATTGACGTAAAACAATATAAAAACACGGTTGCATAACGACGGCGCTCTAGCTGCCTACAGATTTCGTCTGCGTGTCGTCTGCTTTCTTCCGCTGGTCGGCTACGCCTTCAGACGCTGCTCCCTACGCCATTTATTGATAGGGGCCCCAAACGCGCCCACCACCCGACTTGGTCGTCTACGTTGCCATCCGCCAGTGACCCAGGGAAGTTTTCTGGCATCCTTTTTTTGCAGAAAGGGATCTACACTTTGTTTACAAGATAAAACCGAACTATGAAAGACATTTTTTCTGAAACCTTTAGACCGCCACGTGCAGGCGGCGATTTTTACAGCCTATTTTTGATCGAGACTGATGACTTTTAGAAGCCCTATATATTAAACCTGGGAAACTTATTACCGTCCCCATTGTACCTTGTTTAACTCTTATTTACACCCTCGCTCTCACGTCGGGCATGTTTCTCATAAGTATGCAAATCGCAAAAGTGTCAGTATTGTAGGAGGCATAAGAAAAGAAATATTGAAGGGAACTGTAGCCCTATATCCATTTTTCAAAACTTTTAAATCTGTTTCGAACAACATTGTACACGCGCGAACGACAAATGTTTCTCATGAACGTAACCGAATCTCATTTTGGATTTTAGAAATTGAAGTCAGTCGAATTTTCACTGTTGCACCCAAATGTGATTATACTTCATAATTCAGAAAAATTAGTATTACAAATTGGTATCTTTCTCGACGTCAGAAAATCTTTAAACTGCCTCAATCATAATATCCCTCAAGGTAAATTATTTTCATGCGCTTTTTCAATTGTTTCCTTTTCCCTGTTGAAGCCCTATTTTCAAAATCTTCATCAATATGGTTATATAATCGGACACAAGCTCGACGTCAATTCCGGTGTTTTTCAGAGGGCTTTTTGGACCACCTTTTATTTCTTTTTTAGGTATACGAAATTGTAATTATTGGTTCTAGTGTCGAATCTATTGTTTATGCCTTCGATACCCGTATGATTATTTTTTTAAACGAACGGCGAACAACCTATCTGAACAAACAATTGTGTCCATTCAAAATAAAAAAAAAAAATTGGTGTGAAAAAAAAAATTATATGAATGCTGGCAAAATCATGAGTGTGTTATTATAATTCCCTGCCAGAGCTGAACTTAACCTATCCAATTTCTTAAATTATCGTTCTCGTGTTAGTAAATATTTTGATGATGTAAACATTTTTGGTCTGAAGTTTTATTTTTCTTATAACATGACTTTGAATTGGCATATTGCAGATACTTATAGTAAGTTTTCGAAAATAGTGTGCATAATAAGTACAGATAGAAACATTTTACCGAGAAGTATAAAACTCCAAATTTAGAAATCACTTTTTAATCCGAGCTTATGCCACGCGCGTGTAATGTGAGGATCAACTGGTTTAACTAATTTAAAAGTACTCAGTGTTACAGAAGAAAGCTCTTCAAACAGTTGGTACTGCTCCTTCGATATCCCCATTATTACATCTAATTCATAAGGATTCTATTACCAACGTATCAGAGAAGTACTCCCAACGATTATTCTCAACATACGTGTCTGCCATAAAAGGCTAATGCGAAAATTTTCTAAAGTTCGCTCATTTTTGTTTTCTCAATTTACTTAATCCAATTGTTCAGACGACCTCATGGCTTATTCCCCAATCACGTACTAACGAAAAATAGGTAAATATAAACTGCTTGAACTACTAAACTATCCTTCATCTCTAGAAATTAATGCCACCTAACTAATAAAAACTGCCATGCTTAACATTTTATAAAAGCGTGCATCGTTTTTATAATTGACGTGTTTTTGTTTAATTATTATTTTTTTAGTGCGATGTTGTCATTGCTTAAGCAATGACAACATGGCACTTCTGTATTACTGCATGACAATTGCCATGCAGTGGTACAGAGGGATCGTCAACCCACATACAAGCGGCTTTATGGTGAGTACCCGCATTGTTCATGATGTCAAAGAAACAGTGTTTTAATTCTTCAACTGGCGCAAGCACTTTGACATATCACCATGAAAGGAGGTAATTTTCCTTCTCGTTTCATTTCAAGTACATAACGTGGAAGAAATTGGCGTTTTTTTTAGCTTCCTAAATGTATTGCGTCGGATAGCCGTTGCCACTACATGTCCATTTGTAAGTGCTCGTGCCACACGCAAATTAAAAAAAAATAATAATTGTAATACAATTAATCGTCAGCAAAGCAATAATTGAACTGTTTTATTCATTTTTGTATCACATATTATCGACTTGATTCCTATACCAGCGTGTGTAATCTTGATTTAAACAAATTTATTCTTAAAAAGTCCATAAGAGGTAAAATAATACGGAATGTGCGCGTGAGTTATACGGTCAGGGGAAGGTAATATAGGGAGCTAACCCTTCCAATAAGTGAAATAAATAACCTCTAATTTGTTAAGCAACCTTCGCATTAGTTAATATAAGCTCCTAATTACAATTATAACTTTCTGAGCGTCATCTAAAGCCACTACATTAAACGAGTTTAGCAAGTACTGAAGCACGTGCTAAGCGCCGGGGTGCGTTAAAGTTGCCACTCATGCAACAGGCATGAGGCTGGCGATCTGCAAACGCGAATGATACTAGGGAGCTTTAGGAAACCGTTCTTGCGTATCCCATACGGTTAGGATGGGCGCCTCCAGTACGAACTGCGGATGCGTGAGTCTTTTGCGGTAGCGCATGCGCACTTCGTACCGGAGAGCCCACCGCACCTTATCGGATGTGCAAGAACGGTTCCCTAAAACTCTCATATTTTCATCTATGTTCTCCGGCCGCCCGTGTTGCATTTGTTGCGTCAGTGGAAGATGTGCTGCACACCCGCTCCTTCTTTATTTATTTTGTTTATTTATTAATACTGTCACCCCGTTTTTCAGGACGGTTACAGGGGTGGAAAGAAAATGACATACCAATACATTTCACAATGTATAAGAAAGCGTACAGTACAACCACGCGCATACAAGCACATAAGTTTGGACACGCTTTCTGAAGAATGTTTTGAAAGGTAACTACGAGACACACTCAGAGCACAAAACAGCTTCGCTTGTCCAGCGTTAGCTCGAAGACAACAATAGTATCTATATTTACTGTGTCGTCCGGTAGATCGTTGCATCGCTTAACAGTTCTAACAAAAAAACGAATACTCGAAAGTGTCATTATTTTCCCGTTGTATTTCAAGTGCCTTTTTATGCACACCCAGCAATAGCCGAGCCGAGCGTGGTAGGAAGTAACGGAGGGTGTAAAATGCTCAGCTCATTTCGAGATAGCTTAAAAGGGAGTTTAAGTCTGGCAGTTTCTGTGCGATTTGACAATAAAGGGACGTTTAGTTTTATGTGTATTGAAGCCACCGAGTCAGTTCGACCATACCTCGAAAGGATAAAACGGCGGGCTGCCATTCTTTGTATTTCTTTTCTAGCTTATCAATTCGGTTCTTCCTCTACGGATCCCACACAGCACAAGCGTTTTTTAGGGTTGGCCTTACCAGGGTTGGGTACGCGGATAATTTTACGTTATGCGGAGCGTGCCTTCGATTGCGCTTCAAGGAACACAACTTTATCATAGCCTTACGATGCAAAGGTGCTTCATTATTTTTAATTGATTAATTTAGAGGTTTTAAATGACCCTCAGCAAGTTTCTGATTGAAACAATATGCTTATTTTCACTAATTAAAAAAAATATAGGAATAAATCTTAGCTTTCATGTTTGTTTTACTTATCGTGACGATTGGCCTTCTATATTATGTCACCCTGGACGCTTAACTCACCGGCACAAAGCGGATTATTTTACCTTTTAAAAGCTCTTTTAAAATAAGAATGTTGAAATTAAAAATATACATACTCTATTTAGACAAACAGCTATCTAGAAAGCGTGTTACTTATTTGATACCGTTACTTTAAAAAGTGGGCTCGCAATATGCAAAGCGTACAATTCTTATATGTAGCTCTTAAGGGCCATGTTGGTGAAAATGTAATGAGCAACATTTAAGAGTTTTCTACGGGTATTATTTAAAACGAAGATACTATAATTACAAATTTAAGTAAGGACGCAAAAACTTTGAAATGTGTTAGTAACATGTTTCTTTTTTGGAGCATTGGCAAGGTAATGGTTAATTCAGTTTCATGCGCTCTAATGCTAAACTTACCTCGGTTTCAGTTTCAACGAACCCGGCGGCAAACTTGTACACGGACGGGCGTGGATCAGCTAAACTTTATCTTCTAGCGCAACGCTCGAGGGCCAATATCTTTCAAGCGCAGCAAACCTTTCAAAAGAACCGTCGTCGAACAGCTCGAACAAAAATGCGCGCGTTATTTTTTTTCTTTCCCCGCGAGTCAGGCGGCACCCGGGAAGCAGAGCGCACGGCGTCGAAACAGAGCGAAGAGGCGCGCCGCGATGCCGCAACCGAGAGATCACTTGCCTTCGAAGAAGAACGGGCCGCTTGGCTCGGTGCCCCGGGGGTTGCCTGGACTGCGAGAGAGTGAGAGGCGGCCTCGGAGCTGGAATGCCTCGGGTGACGACGTGCGGGGGCCTGCCGCCCGGGGCCCTTTTATTGGGCGAGTCCCGCGTGGCGTGAGGACGCCCCCACAGACCACGGCGGGTATCGCTCGCTCTGACGCAGAGCCACGGGGGTAAACAGTGGCCGAGAGGGCGCCGATAGACGAATCTCGCGGCCCATCGCTTCCAATGACAAACAAAACAAGGTCGATTCAGCGGTTTCGCCTATCTGCCCGATCGCGTCGCCGCGACCGAACCTAGTTCAGAGACGTTGCGGGCAGTACTCGAATTAAAGCCACCCCGTTGCCACCCCGCTTCAAGTCGAGCTGGGATGGACACAAAAACAATAACCGACACACGTCAAGGTGTACCACACACCATTGACACAATTGCGGAGATATGCGGACAATATCGCCAGTTATCGTCAATGGCAGTTATTTGGGGCAGGAACGCTATGTTGAGTGATGGACAGTAGCGGTCTAGATCCTTCTATACAATGGGACAGCGGTCATACATCCAGTAATAACATAGAAGTACAAAATCACTCATCTACATATTCTATCTCGGACAGTCAGATTTATTTACGGCGACATCAAAGCCGAGCAAGGGCTATATGATGACACCCTAAATAACAAAAATGTCGCCACAATTGAATTAAATTCCGAACTGGACTAGGACCTCAGCAGCACTAAAAATACAAAATGCATAAAGAAATGAGGCACTAGTTGAAAACAAAGTGTTAAGAGACGAACTAATTCTTTAATTTCTTCAAAAAGGTACAGTGCGCCTCAAACGTAACGCCCCCACGGCTTTCGCCGTCTCTGACAGTGCGTGCGGCGGCCGATTGAACTCTCTGAAGAATGTTTGGGTTTCCGATTTCTATCCCATCCTGAGAGGGCATCCCGAACATTTTGGTGACAAATTCAAAAGTAATTCGCCGACATCAGCTCAATGTTTTGGAACCTAGTGGCGGCGCTGAGTTTGAGGAGCACTGTACGTACTTTGTAGGCACAGTTATGCAGTGCATTCACTGAGAACAGGACGTAGCGACTCTAACTAATAGTTTATCCGACAACCTGGCACTACTAAACATCGGGTGCGATTCAACTTGCCGGATGAATGAATCAGCGTTCAGACATCACTAGAAAAAAAGATCGCCTCTTTCCTCCGCTATTGCGGCAAACGCGATGGTAACACGGAATGTGATGCAGTGTCACGCTATATGCGATCGCAGCGCCGCTTCTTCTGGCGCCGCGGTAACACCGGCACTACTCTGGGAGCGAGGCCTAACGGAACGGAGCAGCGTTTCCACGTGCTCGACCGGAGTCACGTGGCTTTAGGGACGCGTCTGCAATAGAAGCTGCGAAGAGGAGGAGAAAGCGTGGATCGTCTGCGGTTCAAGCTTTGTCCAGGCTCTCCGCCCCATGTCCCCCTTCACCACGCAACAACGCGACACATGCGCACTTTTGACCAGACTGCGCCCGTTGCCTCCGCCATTCAATTAGAATATCAAACATGGCGTAGAGGCGGTGGCAAATTTCGCGCGCCGCCAAGACGGCGTTTAGTTTTAGCTCATCGGTATGTTGCGCTGAGCCTCGGTCATTCGTTTTGCTTTAGCGCTTGCATGTGTCTTACTTTGTTCCGTCTACTACGAACGGGGTTGTATATCCCCCACGGGGGGTCGCTGTCCGCGGGCCTTGCCTCTTACCCGGGGCTCCAGACACACAAATCTACGCGGGCGTTCGGGGCAGGCACCGGAGTGCGGCTATCATCGGCTTGCGCGCCATTTCGTAAACTGGGCCGCGTCTCAAGCTCGAACGACTTCCTCGAAGACTTCGGGTCATGTTCCAGTGTTTCGTGACTTCGACTCGAGAGGCACCGGGTGCAACTGGTGTATACACGCCGGCGTGGACCCGGCATCGTGGGAATATCCACGAGACGGCTTCCCAGGCGCGCTTTCCGTTTACGCTGAGGCTCCTGCCCGCGCTCCGGGGTAAAGGACGTTTGCTGGCGGGGCAGGTTTCGACGATTCTCGCCTAAACCGAGAACCAGTAGATCTTCCTCGGAACATAAACATACCGGTGTTTAGACTCTCAACCGCAGGGCCCGATCGTAATGACCACCTCGGCAACAGCAACGAACTCTCTTGCGATAGGTCGAGAGTGCGTCGGGGCCTCGACCCAATGGGATGCAGACGAAGCCCTCATTGGACAGAGCGGTTTCCGGCGCACTGTCTTAAGCCCTGACCGAGCGTGTGAGCCTCGAGTTGGAACGGGCTTGCGAGCCCCTGGCTGTTCTCCTCCCGCGGTCCGCCGCGTTACCTGCCGCACGCGGCAGCCGTTGTTCGCCGGCTACTTAGCCATCGCCCTATTGTGCGCGGTAGGACACTTGACTTCGTGTCTCGCGATCGTAAGCCTGTGAGGCCAGTTATTCCCAGTTGTTTGATTGTATCGTGCACTCCGGAAAAGTTCAAGTAAAGTATTGTGTTTTAATCGAATACTAAGCGGTCTTGGTTGTCCCTGTCCCGAGTCCTCGCCGCCTACAGCCAGCTCTCCAGCAACCAGCATCGATCCACGGTCCCCCGGCCCTCGACGGTAGACACCTCCAGGGTTCCCACCGAGGTCCGGGACAACAACCTTACAACTACTCATGGTTTGAGTTGCTTCCTTCCCAGGGTTGGGCAGGAATACTCAAAAATGTATTTGGAAATACAAATACTGGGATACATTAAAATGGTAGCTAAAATACTGATACTAAGATACATCTGTAGAAAGGTATCGCGATACGTATCGGAAATACATAAAAAAAAAGCAAAAAGTATTTGGAAATCCAAATACAGGAATACATTTTAGGGAGGGCAGAAATACAAATACAGAAATACTGATAGTGCAATACATTTTCCAAATTTTGTTGAGACGCGAACTGAGATGAAGCTTGAAGTTTGAAGTGGATGTTTTCGATCCCGACATTACTTTCCTGTAGGCTTGGCACTTTGCCTTGTAGGTAGTGGTTTCGGACGAGAAGGAGTCTTCAATGGGCCAAAAAAACATTCCATCAAGGGCTGACCGCGGTCCCTTCCATGACATCCTGTCTGTCTGACGAGGGAATCCTGTCAACATTGATCACATGATGTCACGGTGGAATAAACTAGTATATTTTATCTGTAGGTGTGGCTTTGAACATGAAACCTTACCACGCTGCTGTATGAAAGGACAATACGTACTTTCGTTGTAGCTTACCTCACTGAAGATCGTGCATGCAGTGCCATTAGGAATTTTTGAGAATAGTGGACCACCTGAAGCATCTTGGAATACATGTCTTATCTTCTCTTACGGTTGAAAAAACGACACAGTAGTATCCCTGTTCTGAAGTTCCTTACTACCGACCCTCCGCCACCGACACACGGATTGCAGTCCTCAAGTTTTCCTAGCATTATCCAAACAGAGACCTCGTGGATTGCGAGCTGATATTGCCGGCACAGGTGCGAGCTGTCCGAGAAACCGCAGTCTCGAGACGAGTCGCGGGAGTACGTAGTATGGGATGGCACAGCGAGGCCACCTCTGGCCTCTTTCTGGGTTTCGGATCACCAGAGCAGCGGGTCACGTTCACGTCGGCTGATGACGTGCCCTTGAGCCATGCAATGTTACGGGCGCAGCCGCAGATGCATTCGAATATGTGTTGAACTTCACAGCGTGAGTCTTCCTACTATTTCAAGTCGACCCCCGCCAAACTGGTGCTGCAATGGAATGTGACTCAGCTTTGCCGGCTGGGTGTACTCTGTAAGCTAAGGCAAGAGAGACGGTTAACAGCGGGCATAAGATGCCAGCAAACAATGACTCAAGAAATCCCTACCTAAGGACCTGCGGCAGAAGATGCTCTGACTCCACACCTGGCACGCCACCTGGTTCGAGTCCCCGACTACGCAACACTTCTCAAAAGAGAGAAAAGGACGCATAGAAAAATAGTTTTGCAGAATCAGAAGGAACCAGAGCTGGCAGTAATGTAATTACTGTAATGAAATTACAGTAATTTAATTACTTGTTCCAGTAATTAGTAATGTAATTCATTACTTTTTGTAGCAGGTAATGTAGTAATGTAATGAATTACTCCAGCGACGGTAATTGTAATTAAATTACCTAATTACTTTTTCTCACCAGGCATATTTTTTGTGTCCACAATACACAAGAGCGCTTTTCTTTTTATTTTACTTTTTATTTTTCCTCTACACCTTTCCAAAAAACGCTCTTTGGCCGCCGCTATGTTGCTGATGTTAATGCGGCTGGTCCGACTCTCGCGCCCGCTATCAGCTAGACATTTTCTGCCACTCTCTTGAACTGTGAAAACCTGCTCAGCGCGATTTTCTACCTATGTTTTGCGGTTTTGCATTCGACGTTTTCTGGCCCCTCTTGAAAGTTGCCGCTTACTTTTTCTAATACATACTGCGTACCCTCTCTGTGTTATCGTCCACTGTGAGAAATAGGGCTGGTAAGTGCCTTCCATTCGAGCTTTTCTGCTCGACATTCTCGGGAAACGAAGGAGGGGAAGTAGGTCGAACCAAGGCCCCTGGTGGAACGGCCCTCGACGCGATTTTCCGAACAATGACAAGTGTTCTCCCCCTCCCAGAGATAATCCGCGTAGGGTCCTCAGTCATTTCCAAAAATAGTTGTCCGGGTTGGAGTGGGAAACGGATCAGTCGCGTGCGTTCCTCTGTCCATCGGGAAACATGCAACAGAGAGTTCTAGCTGTGTGCCATGAACTGTGTAAATAATGTAAATAAAGTTATCTGTAAAAGGAAGTTATCAATAGCTCCTTTATATTTAAAAGTATTGAAAAGTAATGCAAAAGTAATATCATTACTTTTAAAAGTAATTTGTAATGGTAATTAATTACTTTCTGGCTGTGGTAATTTGTAATGTAATTTAATTACATTTCAGCAATTTTCAGCAAAGTAATTAGTAATGTAATTTAATTACAAAATATGAGTAATTTGGCCAGCTCTGGAAGGAACCTTGGTCAGCATAGTAACAATGCCCAAGCATCTCCTTGACCCTGGTGCCCTCAAAAGTAAAAAAAAAAAAAAAAAAAAAGATGCGTTCGGATTTGTTTATTTTTTTTTCCTCGGGGGGGGGGGGGGGGGGGGGGGGGAGTATTTCTCAAGAAATGTAACGAAATAGATTTCATCCTGATTGTATCGCGATACAAAGAAACATTCCAATTGTATTTCGATACAGGAATACAGATACTGGTGAAAAAAATGTATCGCGATACAGAAATACAGATACGAAATGTATTTCTGAAATACTATCGCGATACATTTGTATCGCGATACTGCCCAACCCTGTTCCTTCCTTACATTTCTAATGAGAACATGAAACGCTCGTACCGTCAGGCGGCTTCCTCGTGAACGACCACCGAGATAAAGTGAAAGCAGTCACACCGTAATCTAAACCCGTAGAGACGGAGAAATAAAATAGCGGAAAAGAAGATTTTGTGTCGGTACGTTCTTCTTTTTTCTCTGGGTTTAGATAACGATGTTTCCTAACCAGCTTGTCCGCCTACATCTTCCGCTCACACACGCGGTAGGATTGCGCAGGCATGGCGGAAAGCGTTTGTTGCGGCGCGCTTACGAAACTCCCTATGAGCTTCGCATACATAGCTGGACGCGGTTTCGCTGGACCCCGCGAGCTGCCTCGTGTCTGCGATATTTCCATCCGTGCAGAGTGGCACATGTCTGGCTGACGCCTGAGCCCGATTGTTGGCGGTCTGTTGGTGGTTTAAGGCGTGGTGAGAAGAGCCGGCAGAAGTTGCGAGGACTAGCGTGTGCACCGTGGCACGCTGCACTTGGCGAGAAATGCGGTGTCGCCATGAGATTGCAGCGCTTCCCAAGAGTGTCACGCGCACGGTTTAGAACACGCGATCATGCCTCGAAGGCTGCGTGCTCAAGGCTGACCTCGCAGCGATGTGTCGTGCACGCTAAAGGCCCAGTCAGACCGAGGCGACACGATGGCAACAGCAACAAAACACGTTGTCCGGCAGTCGGTAAACTTGTATCCCACTCCCCGTGTCGTTCGACAAGCCTGTCACATCCTGGCAACGGCGGCACAACATGGACGACAACGAAAAGGACACCTGGGCATGACAGCTTTCGACAACAAAAAAAGCAGCCACTTGTGTTGGACAACATGTGTTGCTCCGATCGCTGGCTGAGCGAATTTCGGGCCGGAAACACAACACAGATTGCTTCGATGGCAGAGCTACTTTAGTCTCAGAAATAGTTCTATATTTAAAGAAGTTTTTCAACTCAACTCAAGGCTGGCTTGCTGCTAAAATGATGTAATGCATGTTTAACCACGCAACTACGGAAACTATTGTCGAAATAGTCACACCTACGGTAGTCAACGTTCAGAGTGGTGTTGAAATTAGGACTGCTGAAAGTCCAGCTTAGATTACTGCTAGTGAAATAAATTGACAGGCCTACTCACCCGCTGATAAAGTATAATAAAAATAATCCAGGAAAGCAAAGATGAAAACATTGAGGTATTAAAAGGACCACTCTGATCAGCATTGTTGATGATTGGATCTTGGAAAGAGTCACTGCCAGACACCCAGATTGATTTAAAAATCTCAGTACGTTTTGGAGAACTAAGCGATCAAGTAGCAGGCAGAAGGCAAATAGACATCGTTGAAAAATATTTGTCGCAGCTTTTAAGCAGTTAGTTTAGCTCATCCCCATTCTACAAAAGACGCTTTGGGGTACTGCCGGTGCTAACTCAATTTTACAGTAGAAATAAGAACTGCATAAAAGAAAACCGGACAGGGGAAACACTTCATACTGTCGCGCAAGTTTTGAACATATATTGGCAATCTCACTTTCCTCGGTTAGGGCTATCTGTTTTGTTAACGAATGAAGAACATTTGGAGAAAATAAATGAAAAATACTCCACGTGTCAGGTTCTTTTAATCCCAGTCACTGGTTGATGTCGTCCTGCGGTAATCTCGGGCCCTTCGAACGCGCTAGCACTTTCTAGAGTCAGAAATTCAGCTACGCCACACCCCACAGGAACAAAGATAAACAGTCAAGGTGGCGGAGTGTTCCACGTGTTTCCTCGCCGTCAGCGCGATGTAATAGGGTGGTCGGACAACAAATCGGCCAATACCGTTACCCGGCGTGATCAACATGTTTCCCGAATGTTGTTGTTGCCGCGATGTGACAGGATCGCTGGCAATACGATTTCCTCGTGTTGCCGGATATAGTTGTTCAACTGTGGCCTCATTATGACAGGGCCTTAAGGCGGATTCAACCGCGATTTATTTGTAGCATTTTCCTCATAAAAGACGCAGATTTTTTCCCGAAGAAACGAGTTGTATGCTCGCAGCTGCGCTTGCAGGTCGGGCGCTCGGGGTGGGCTCGAGCCAATGGCTGTTCATTCCTGATCTAGGCGGGCTAGACTTTGTTCGTGCGGCTATGGTGGCTATTAGCGATGTGCGCGGCCAAAAGCGTCGCTGTGGTCAGCTTTCCACGATTGGCCAAACCACTGACATATGAGCACTGTCAGATTGTCAACTTTGAAGGTGTTAGTTTCGAATTGCGATGGCTCCTAGCTTCTACTTTGCTTTTTAAACACACCATCAAATTCGTCGTCGCAACCGATGGTAAGTATCCAGAATAACTACTGGTGACGTCACGGCGAGGCAAATCCTAATCGTGGCGTCACGGAGGGAAACCGCAAGAGGGAGCCACCGAAACATCTCGGCGCTAATAAAGGCCGGTTCTCACATGCAGCGAAGCGCTGATGTAGCGCTCCTCACGTGCCGTCAGCTACTTATCGTCTGCCATGAGCAACAGTTTTGACGGTGCGATACAAAGCTGGTGAACGCTCCCGTCAGCACGGGCTTAGCGCGAGGTAAGCGCTATGCTTGTAGCGCTCCGCTGCATGTGGGAACAGGCCTTAAGGGGAGGGGTGCCGAACAGCAAATCGATAGCATGCCACTTGTTCATGACGCCGGTGGCACCGGTACCCTGCGCCTGGTGCCATCGCGCGGCGCACAATAGCACCAAGTCTAGAAATGTGCCCTGCAAGCGCACGCGGACTACGAGACGCTCTCGTGCCCCGTGACGCTTCACGCCACGCCCCTTTCAACAGAAATGCACCGGTATCCTGGCTACAGCGCCACTTTTTCGTCATGAAGCGGCTGCGCGTAGAACTACCCATAAACGCGGAGTGCTCGGTACACCCACCTCTATAGCCACCGTAGCGCGGCGTCCGCAACTACCGGCAGGGGCCAACCCGCCACAGCCGGCAGGGGCCAACCCGCCACAACCGGCAGGGGCCAACCCGCCACAACCGGCAGGGGCCAACGGCCGGCGCGGGGCACGAGCAATATAGTAAAAAAATGGCTCCGATTTTCGACTTGCTCTAAAGTTGCTACCACGTTCGAACCATTCGAACGTATTTTGTGAACAATCTATTTGCTGATGTTGCTGGGCGTTGGTTTTGCACTCAGGTTTTCAAAGTTTGCAAGTGCGTCCTTTGTGTGCATATGAAGTCGCTCACGCAACTGGCGCATTGGTATCATGTATTGGCTTTGGCGGCGTTCATCGCTCGTTTGTCTTATAGAATTTGGTTTCCAACGAATACTCAGCAGCGTGTGACTATAGACTTTTGCAGCGCGAATTGTGTTCTTACTTTTTGCTCCACTGAGTTCAGCCATTAGATGCGAGCATGCCATGACTAGCGTCAGACTATTTACGAGTCGCGGTCGTAGATAGAAAATAGCTTCTGACAGTGGTTCTATTTTCAACGCTTAAACATACGGCGCGTGCTTTGCTTGCTTTCGGAATCAACGAACACGTGCGTGGTGAGCTGTGAAGATCGCATGCTGAGCAGTGTGATCTTCATAGCTCAGCCTTTTGTGAACAAAAGGCCTATGGCCGTTGCAACCCTCAGCGTTCGTGTGTATGGCGGGTGCTTTGCTCATTTTTCGAAACGACGAGAATTCATAGCAGTCTGGGCTGTTTTTTTGTTGTTTTTTTTTGTGAACATGCAAACGGTTTATAAGCATCCTTCAGCATCTGCCCATCAGCGCCAATAAAGCGTAAAAAAGAAACACTGCACAACATTTAGCGTTTTATCTCAACGCTAACAATGGTTTATTGCTCGCCTCAGCGAGTGTGCTGAGGAGCGGGGATTCCTGAAGAAGCTTTGAGCGACGCTCAAAGTTCCGCGATTGCACGGGCTCCTGTACCATTTGCAGAGAATAATATACCATAGCCTCCTGTGTACAGACAAAGCCTGGCAGAAAGTTACATGACGCGGCCGCCGAAAGTGAAAAAAGTAGAGCGGAAAGCAACGGATAAGGGGAGAGTCATGTAACTGACGCACCGCTGCGGTGAGATGCCGAAACTCACTATACTTTTTTATCCTGTTGTCGAGGGTAAATGGTGGAATGGTGTGTTTCCATTTCCCGTGGAACGCCACTCCTTCTCCGTTCCTCCGTTTCGGTTTCGTCTGTTTTGTTTGAGTTAGGCTAGTTGGTTATTATACATTGCGGGTGGAACGAGCTGAACAATGAGACTCAATAACCCTGCAACCTTAAGAAAAGATTTTTTTTTTTTTGCAGGGCGCCCTCACGGCACAGTATAAAGAGAAGGAAGGGTGCAACGCAATTCTGGATTAAAAAAAAAATTGGTACGCATAAGAACTAGTAGAAGAAAAGGACGATTTATTAAAATATTTGGTAGTCCAGCGGTAGGTTTTCTTTTCTGTTTCTCCTTCCCTCATTGTTCAGCTGGTTCAACCCGCAACGCTCAAAATTGTGGGGCAAACTGCCGAGACTAATTGATTACAGATTACAAATACAGGGTGTCACAAAAGAAAATTTACACAATCTTTTTTGCCGCAAAAATAAACTAGGCATCGCCGAACGCTCATTCTCCGCCCAAAGGTAGAGCTAGAGGTCTCAACCAGATGCCAAAGTTTCAGCCCGATCCGATAACTTAATCAAAAGTTATAAGTGATTTTCTGAAAATTTCAATGGGAAAATGGCGGCCGACGGAGTTTTCAAAAACATGGGGCTCTATGGCACCAGAAACCGAAAACGGGCAAAAATGGGCTCCATTTTCCCATTGAACTTTTCAGAAAATCGCTTATAACTTTTGATTAAGTTATCGGATCGGGCTGAAACTTTGGAATCTGGTTGTGACCTCTAGCTCTACCTTTGGGGGGAGAATGAGCGTTCGGCGATGCCTAGTTTATTTTTGCAATAAAAAAGAGCGTGTAAATTTTCTTTTGTGACACCCTGTATTATACACGGTAACAGCGTCGAAAGGTAAGTATCCCATGCTGGGAGGTTTCGCCGGTCCATGCGCCATAGGGCACACAACTGCCCACACAACGCAGATAGTCCTGAGGACGTCGTCAGCTGATCTGTGGCTGTGGAAGTGCGGTAGTGAGTGCCGAGGGCTGTGGCGTGGCCTCCGCCACAGCCTAGACATCAGCAGCCATTTACATCGGGTTTCCCGAGCCACAGCGAACAGTGTGTTTCGGGTCCTCGCCGCTCAAAAGCTGTGCGCTCACCACCTCACTCCCCGAAAAATTATCTGTGCTACCAGATCATCGCGCTCTTAATCTGCCACCAGGCGTTCTATGGCTACGTCATCGAACTCCCAGGTTTTGTGAGCATAGAGGAGGCTTTGAACATACCTATCAACGTTACTGGACCAAGCTCAGTTTCACAGCTCCGCCTCCGACGTGGGCTCAGTGCGGTCACGAGAACTAGCAGCGCTGCACTCGAGTCTTACTTCCGGGTTGTCTATCCCGCGATGATTCAATAGCAATACTTGAGCTTGGTGCTTGTGCGTCTGTTTCCTTGCGCTTCACAGCGCAAGGAAACAGGCGCACACAAAAATTAATTTCAAACGCCCAAAGAAAGAACACTCACAATGTGCTGACTCTGATCTCTGTGGTGTACAACGAGGTAGAGGGGCTTAGGGTGATAAACCGGAAGTTCGGAAATGGCATCCCCCCGGTTGCCGCCATGTTTTACGCAAATCTGACCACTCGTCACGTGACCTCACAAGAGCCGTGACGTCGCAGGTAAGATGGCAGCGCCCAGAGCTGGCGAATGCGAGTTTGTTCGGTGCGGGGCAGCCGTGATGTGCAGCGGCTTTCCGACGATTTCGGGCTTTTGCGTGCTCGCTGACGCAGGCATAATGTGAAAATATGAAGGAATGAGACTTTATACCCTTTTTGCGCGAGATCGCTCTGGATCATATGGATATTAACACCTGTGAGACAGCATCAGCCGTATCGCCGTACCGGTGCTCGGATTCCCGGAAGTGTTCGAAGATCGATAGAACTTTGAGTGGTTTCAGCATAAAATTTTCGCATTCTCTTAGCTTTGTTTGAACGTTGGAATGTCTGAGAATCGACGTGAAAGGTACGCGTCGCGTTAGGGCCTAGGAGAAGCTGTTTCAGGCCTGCGTCACCGGATAACCATAGCAACTTTTAGCGAAGAAGCTCCTGCGATCTTGTGCAAATCGACGATTCTACATTCGATCGCTTTTCTTCCTTTTATGGTGAGTGCGAAATGCTCACTTATTTTCAGCTACGAGGATGACGTTTTATCCAGTGTGGGGATGAATAAATCGTTGCAGGCACCTGCTTCAAAGTTATTCGACTTGCAATAAGAACAACTGTTATGGTGTATGCATTGATTAACTGCACCTTTTTCTCTTTCGTAGGATTTATTGCAGCAATACTTTTTTTTCATCAAGAGTGCAGTGTATTAGTCGGTCAATTATTTACTTGTTCTAATTTCGTGGAGAAGATGATTCATATTTGTGTTCACTCCTTGCCTGAAGAGCAGTCTTGTTGAAAAATGTTTACCATTCCTTTCGGTCTCTTCAATAGCCTTTTTTGAAAAGTGTGGGTTGCCTGTACTTCGTATCATTGTAACCTGGAAAAGGGCAACCGCCACAGCCCCCTCGAGCCAATCAGAGAGACAGAGCGAAGGTGTGTGACAAATCTGTGCAGACGAGCACTCTGAATGACATGTTGTCATGTGCCTCTCTCCAATGTGCATATTGGCTCACCGAGACTGTAGCCTTTGCTGTTTGCCAAATTGTGATGAAACGAATTAGAGTAGCTACTACTCTAATTACCCCAGGCTTTCATACTTTGGTCATTTGTTCGACAAGAGTGTTATGTCCGCCATCACTGTGAACTCGGCTCAGCGCCTATTGGACTCGAATGCTGCATTAGCATTCGACGTGAACTGGGGCCCATTTGTGTGCTTTACGCCGAAAAAAATGGTAACAGTTGTGTTGCTTGATGGGGTTCTGCAAAGGGTCTATTGTCCTGCTATATAACAATGCATCAACACATACGATTAAAGTATATGCTCAGAGGTGTGTTCAGGAGAGGTGGAATGAGTGCAGCCTAATGCAACAAGTCTGCCAGTCTGATATGTCCCATTAATTAATATTGAAGGGTCAGAGATGGTGATTGTCCTCAAAAGGTCCAGCGTGTGGAGTAAAAACTCTTCTTGGTGTCTAGACTCTGAAGGCGTAGAGGGAAGCGTAAATATGTTTTTTGGTTAGTGTATCAAATGTGTTTATTTCCACTGGATTACTTAATTATTGATTCTTAGTTAATGGTTCCAGAACGAGTTATTTCTGCGACAGTCTCCTGTCAGGCGTTCAGTCGTGATACCTGTGCTCCTTGTTGTCGGATGACGCTCCTGGCACGTCGGTGTTCAGTTTGGTCGAGTAGCAACTTTGACCGAGTGATACCGTCTTGTAACCATACGTCATGTGCGCCCACTGACATCTGACGCACTGAAGCTGCAGGGCTGGCTTCTAATCAGCAAAATTTTCCTGGTAGTTTTCTGCATCAATGCAGCAAGCTCGGGCATGTATTGGTTATGTGGCTGTGCCTTTTGCTGTACCGTTGACTTAATAGCTGGCAACAATGTTTGTTTGATATCCAGCCATTTCACTTCCATTTCGTAATGGAGATTTATTCTGCATCCCACGACCACTGCAACTTGTGCAAGTCTTGTGTGGCAAAGTGAAGTCTCGTGATGCTTGCAGTCCACTTTTGAGAGCAACCAACCATTCAATTTCTTAAGGTCACTGAGCGGCATTCTCCCTCAAAGTTGGAAATTGTGTGCTTCGTGGCGTGGACACAGATAATTAGTGTCAGCAAATTATTAGGTATTGTCCTTGGACGACATCTGGACGGGTAAGCACTTTGTCGTGCTTACCCGTCCAGATGAAGTAGATCACGAGCTTCGGGGTAATGTCGGCACCAGGGACAAAGACCGCCGAAGATAATCCTCAATCATCCCCGGACGCTCGTCGAGACGTGGTCGAGGGTCGTTCGGCACGAACCCTTGCAGGCCAATTCATTGGTACGGGCACCTCCAGTAGACATGGTCGGCCTCATGCAGTGGTGGCAGAGTGGTTTTCGGTCGGCCATTCGCAGTACCTCCGTTTTTCTCGGTGTACTTTGTTCAGCGCGAACCTACACTGGTTCTTCCTGATGTCGGGAATGCTTTGGCGTTGGGGTGTCTCGTTGAATTGACATTGAATAGTAACAGGTAGCCGGTGGTGATCGTTGTGACTTTGTGGCATAAGTCGCCCTCGTTTCGTCAGATGTCACTTCGCTCGAAGAAGTCTCCAGTTGAAATGCCTGTCTAACTTCTTCTGAAACAATCTCGGCGATCAAAATAAAAGCCGGACAACTGATGGCAGGAACTAGCTTCCTTATCTCCTCCCGGACACCGTTGTGAATGATGTCACGGATGCCTGGGGGACTGGCGTCGAAGTTGCAGCTGGACGACTCGAGTGTCGCAACGCTGGGGAGTTGTTGATAGTGACATGCTCGGGCCTGCAGTGTACATTCAATGTTGGAAGCTTCATTGATATGAACCCTTCGACTGTTGTCGTGGGGTTGCGGACAAGGCTGCTGAAGCTGTTGTCTCTCACATAAGGAACGTGGGATTCTTAGCTTCTTGTCTACTGTAGCATCAGGGTTGGCGTGGGTGCTCGATCAGAAGCAAAACATTCTCCACGAAGGTGGTGACGCTTTTGTTGGGGCCGTGTCTTGGACAGAATCAGGAATTCGGCTCTCTCTCGTCAATGTTGACTGATAAACATGCACTTCAGCTCGATCTTGCAAACTTCCCACGATGTTAAGGAGGATTCGTGGTTCTCAAACCAGTGCCTTGCAGTTTCTTCTACGAGAAGTATAGGTTCTGCAGGAGCTGGTTGTCCATCTACGCGCTGTGGCGGGCGACACGGTCATATTGTTCAATCCAGCCCTCGACGTCTTATGCACCCTGCGTGAAAGGGCATCGGAGTGCGAGGTGTGACGGGCATGCAAACGATGGTGGGAGCGGACGTGGTTTGCTGCTACAGGTTTGTCAGTGTTGGCTTAGTCAGCTTCGTTTTTTTCTTGCAAAAGACCTAATTCCGGTGGTTTTTGCTGGTAGCAGCGACTGGCTTGGATTTCAAGTTCTTCGTGGTGTATTTCCGAGTTTTGTCCTTGTGGTACTTGCTCGTCTTGCGGTTTTTCTGCCGGGCTCGGGGTAGGACTTGGTTCACGGCTCGCCGGGGGTTTAAGACTCGGAATAATGTGCCACCCGTGTCTTGTTATCGGGCAACTCGGCTGAGGAGCCGCCAGGGTAAACACAGAGTGAAGGGTTATGGGTAAAGTGCCCAGCACCTCCACCAGAACATACAATGACAGCTGAGCATGGCCTGGAACTTTCCAGAATAGTAAATATTGATAGAAAATAGGACTGGAGCAAGCATCCGTGACAATATAGTAAAACAGACTGATAAGAGTCTATCCTGACCACTAAAGAAGCTGCAGTGCTTTAGTGGCATTCTGTCCGAATAAATCCTCTCCTTTGCGGTCTGGCAACTGCCGTGGACGAGCTGAACTGAAATCGATGTGAGACCACTTTTCTGGTAATGAGCCTCTGCAGACTGTCGTCGCAAAGCGGCATGAATTGGTGGACTGGGTAGGTAACACGCGCGATGAAATGTCCATACAGCTTGCAATTCGCGTAACGAGTGTTGATGAAACTTTGGTGTCGACGAAACGTGCGACATACCAGCGGAATCAATACCAACTGCAATACCTGTACTCCGTGAAGGTGCACGTCTACGCCAGAACAATTTAGTAGGCAGCACAGCATCACCTAAAGCACGGCACAGGAACTACCAGCTTGAAGGCAGCTCTTCGGCGCGCGCCGCACACCTGTGCTCCGTGAAAGTGCACGTCTACGCCAAAACAATTTGGGAAGCAGCACAGTATCATTTAGCACGGCACTGGAACTGCAAGCGGCAAGGCAGCTCTCCGGTGCACCGCACAACCAAAGTGAGCCTTCGGGCATTTGAACGAAGCGGCACCACGATTGCACACTGCCAAGCACGACTCACGCAATTTCCGTCGCTAAACTGTTTCCAAATATATTGCACACGCTTTACTGCAGATCTCGAAGGTTCCGATGGTCAACGAGAGCGCAAAAACGTCGCCTTAAAATTTATGCTAACGGTGTCCGAGTCAGTCCGAGGTCCGAGCAACGTAGGGCCGATTGTCTCCTTCGTGGCAATAGAGAGTTTTAGCTTACCGCGTACCGGGCGACCGCCGGGGTTACCGCGACCGCGACCATCGAGCCGGTACCGGACCGAGAGCGTAGCGGGTAAAGAACGTTTTAGCATACCGTAACCGCGCCTGACCGCGCCTATGGAAGTTTCTTCTTTCTCCAACGGCTGGAAAAAGTCATGATGATGATAGTGAATAATTGCAATGTAATGTTGGATCCTCTACTTTTCTTTCATATATTTGTTTGTTGCCTGTGATAAAAAAAAACAAAAAAAAACATGCGGTTACTTGAAGAGATTTGTGGCAACTGGTAATTTATTGGAGCGCGCAAATGAATAGAAAGCTTATTGGAACGAATGCAAGCCAAAAGAAAAAGTGAAATTGGTCGTTGTGTGAATATTTACACAGCGCGAGGTTAGTCTGCCTGAATTTGGCGATACTGTTTCTTCGCTGTAGATGGGCAGTGTGGCCAGTGCGGTACGACCGAAAACCTGGAGTCTTTAACGTGCACCACCAGTCATGGTTATACGAACGCAGCCGGTGCGATGCTCGTCCAGATTGAACCGGGCAGGGACGGGGATTTGAACCCAGTGCTCTGAGTTCTGCAGCGCGAGCTTTCGCTACACGTGCTCCGAGCTGTGGTGCGTTAGCCCACTCGGCCACCGTTCTCCCACGAATGCAAGCAAACAGCATCATCCTGTACGCTGCTTGTTTGCATTCGCAGCTCCATTGCCATCAGCACCAGTCTCTAATGTCGGCTAGGTGGCTCAGGTTGCCGCCCGAAACAAGGGGCATAGCAGTTACCATCCATCTATTCAACCGGCCTGTCCGGCGGCCATGGAAGCCCGGATTTTTGCTATGGACCTCGGGTAGGCGAAAGCCTTTATAGGCCAACCAGAGCCGCTTCACTTGCCCTTTCCCATGTTATGTGGTGCGACGATTGTTTCTAGACGCCTCCCCCGCCATTCCAAAACAGTAAGTGATTAGTCTACGCCGGCCGTCGGAGCCGATGCCCGGCAGTCGCCATTGACGGTAAACGCGGTAAACCGAGTAGCGTGGCATAATTGGCGCATGCGCAGTTCTGCAGTGACGGTCGCGGTAACCCCCCGGTCGCCCGGTAGGCGGTAAGCTAATACTCTCTAATATCCTCGTAGGTCACTAGCGAAATGCTCACCGTTCCCACCGTTCCTCCGTATTTTCACGTTATACCTACGTCAGACACCACGCTGAACTCTGAAGCCGCTTTCGACCATCCTAATACATCCTCATATGACGGCTTCCGCGTCTAAAATCAACTCGCCGAGACGATCGACAACGAACAAAGCATCCAACAAGCTCCGGCCAATGCTCCGGCCCAGCTGGGGCCAGCCGCTGCATGGGCGCTGCCATCTTTCCTGTGACGTCACGTCTTTGGTTTGGTCATGTGACGAGTGGTCACATTTGCGTACAATGGCAGCCGCCTTATGGGGGTCACTTTCGAGTGCAGACCGGAACCCCGGTTTATCGCTCTAAGCCCCTCTACCTCGTTGGTGGTGTATTACACTTCATCTTCACCATCTTTTTTCTTTTTTTTTTTGCTCTTATACACATGTAAGTAAAAGAAAGGAAGAAAAGAAAAAGAAAATGATGCTCTCAATGCGGTTAGAGTGTACTAGAAGGACCTAGTGGGGCGACCGGAGTGCTATTTAGGTACCTCCGCATGTGAAAAAAGACCGGCTAATCCAAGCCACTTCGCTCGTAGCGCCCTCTCGGGCACTACGAGCGAAGCGGTGCGGTTTAGCCGTTTTTTATGAAAAACACGTTGCGTTCCAACGCCAAGAACGTTCCGCAAGCGGCGGCGCCGAAAAAACGCTTCGTTCGTCTCACTCAGTCCTTTCTAGTACACTCTACGAAGGTGACGCTGCGATCAAAGTGGCTTGGGTCCACCTGATCGCTTTCCACATTTTGAGGTGCAACTAAAGTATAGTGTATTAGAATACTTGGGTAGTGTTGGGACCGAAGGGGCTCGCCTGAAGCGCGTGGTATTGATCGCGACAGGTGTCGCGTCCGGCGTCTTATCCGGAAGGTGTGCGCATGCGCGGCTGCACGCGCGAAAATATGAATCTTTGGTGCCGCTTTGGAGGGTTCACATAGGATTTCTCAGGGGGGGGGAAGGAGGGAAAGAGAACGCGGCGCAAAGCGGAGGCTGCCATATTAAAACCGCTAACGTTGCCACCATAGGTTTTGCAGCGGAGAAGTTGCTGCCATATACGGCGGACTGAGTTTTACTTTCTTTTTCGTTTTGGAAAAAGAATGTATTGTTGTGTTACATACGTCCTCCTGCATACAGACAACGAAGTTTAATTATATTTGTCTTGTTTACTTGGTTTGAAACCCTAAAAACGGGTTTTTGACGAGTTATTGCTTCCATCGTTTTGGAGTACGCAAGGCAATTAGCTCGCTGTTCTGGTTTCGGTTACAAGAGCAAGGCAAAACGCTCGTAGTTCCCGCCCTCAGTACACGTTGGACACCTTCCACACTTTGAAACCAGATAACTGGACGAACAACAAGGATTTAGATTCACTTCAGAGGTTACTTTCGCCGCTTCCTCACCGTGGAGCAGCCGGACCAGCTGGCGGCAAGCCGTGGATGAAAGGCTTGAGCATCAACAGCCTAGGGCAGGGGTCTCAAACACTCGGTCCGCGGGCCGCATGTGGCCCGCGATTCGCTGGGACGCGGCCCGCAAGCAATCGGCTACGAGTCGCGGTTCCCATGTCTCGAGCGCTATAAAAAGCTGCGGCTTCGTGATTTCTTCTCGCCGATTCATTTTCGCTCGAAAAGTAGCTCTGCTCTTTTAACGCATTCGCATATTTTATACTTATCTGTGTTTATTTGCCCTATGTTTCGCTTTATTTTTTGCTTCCCAGCTTTTTTGTAATGTACAACTGTTCCACTACCAGGCCGCAAGCGCGAGCTTTTCGTTGAAGGGTGCATCTCGGCTGCGCGAACTTTCGATCAGCCAGCCAAAAATAAAGCAACGAGCTCGGGATCCTCGCCTTCAAAAAATGTCACAATTAAAAGACAAATATTTGCTCAGTGTTGTAATAAAAATCGTAAGGAAAGCAAGAACTGCCAAATTAACCGATTTTTTTTTTTTTTTTTAGAATAATGTTTAGAGTTTTGGAACGACAGTGTACATCTTCCCTTGTTTTATTAAAAATGGCAGCACGTTGGTGGGGCGGGGCGGTGTCATTTTAATTCTAGTTATCACATCACGGCAGGGCCCACAGTAGTCACAAAACACGTGAAAGCGAAAGACCTCACTAGCAAAACTCTGATTTTACAAAAAGCATAGAGAGCGAGGTCTCTTCTCTATAAAATTTTAGCCCCCCCCCCCCCCCCCCCCCCGTCTTACGTTGGCTCACGACCTTTCCGGTGTGGGCTATTTGGCCCCCACACTTGAATGAGTTTGAGACCACTGGCCTAGAGCCACTACAACAGCCCATGTGCACCGAGTGTCGATGCGGGCTTCCGTAAAATACAACTACACGGACCACCGAATCAAACGCACTGTTATTGTAAATTTTGGCTTGTGATTGCGCCTTTGTAGATCATTTTATTCGTTTTGCTGGAGAGACGCAAACGACGGGCATAAGAAAATCGTTCGCATGTTCCGCATACCTCGCAAAAGCACTTACCCAGTCACCTTGCCAGTCACATTGCGAAAAGTGCGAAACACGGAGTCCGCACCGTCCTGACTTACCAGTCTTCTACCTGCTTTAGAGCAGTTTGAACCCGCTAGTAGCTATGTCTACTGAAACTGCAACTTGAAACTAGGGACAGTGCCAGAGAGAAAAGAGGCAAAGTTGGGACAGCTTGTTCGCTCTCTCCAACTTCTAAACTCTCAAGTGATTTTACCATAATAAATTCACCAACACTTCTTCTTAAAATAAAGAATCACTGTTCAATACGTAAAAATTGGTCTCAGTACATGCATCTGTTCTGTAGGCAGGTGGGAAATGTTGCCCTAATTTATTCACACCGCATGATGAGCGCGAGAAACTCACACGAGATTTACAGGAGAATATCGTTGGTGAATTAAGTTTCCTTGAAATTATGTATAACCGGTCCTTTGCAGGACCGAATCCTCTACTCGAGCGGTGTGCGTTGCAGTGCAAACGCAGTAAAACACGAAGCATAAAAACGGCAGATTTAGAACAAGAATCCGGAGTCAATTGTTCAATTAAAACGACGTAATTTTGTTGAAAACGCCCGCAGCTTTTTACTCACGGTATGCGTCGAGAATCTTCCACATTTTGAAACGGAACGAAGGAAGATTTACTTTTAAAACGCTCGCTGTGTCCTCCCGGACCAGCTGGACCGGATCAGCTGACGACGACGGGACTAACCCGTTGAACCTCCACCCCGCAATAACCAATTTGCGCTTCGTCTCCAAGCACCGCAACCACAGACCACGAACGTTTCAACTCCTCGTCGCATCGCCGTGTTGCACCAAACAGAACGAGATCGCCGAAGTCAACGCAGCGCTGTCGTGAACCTTGGCTTGTGGTTGCGCACTCGAGGACTCTGTGGCTCTCTTCGCTTTCAAAGCACACACGACGATTACGAATGATACTTTCCGTAGTCCGGGAACATCACAGGGGCACTTCTCCGGTCACGTCTTCGCTACATGTGCTCGCAAACCGCGGAGCTTCACGCGTCCCGTAAAACCAAAACAATACCGGCGCCATGTTGAACGTGCGTTGTTGCTAGATTTTCTCCGACCAAACAAAAACAACGAAAGCAAACCGGCTCTAGCTTCCAGCGTACATCGGCGTTGCGCCGTAGCCAGATTTTCTCCGTCAGCTCTAGCTTAAAGATGACCTACAGTTGCAGCAACACTGGTATCAAGTTTTAATATGGCGGCGCCCACGAAGCGCCGTAAATTCTGAGGAGGTTGCATGGGAAGCGGCGGCATCTTCCCCCCCCCTGGGATTTCTGATACAGCTACTATCTGCCAGCGGTCGTACCGCGGCATCAATTACGCTGCGGCACGATCGTTAGCAACATGATGCTTCAATGTATTGGACGGTACAAGCTACATTACCCTTCCTTTACATAAAAACAATTGCGACTTTAAAAAAGCGGTTTCGGTTTGTCGGATGGTGAGCATTTTAAATGAAATGCCCATTTCCTTGGTCGCAAATGCCGAACATTAGATATTTGAAAGGAATATCTAAAACTCGGAAGCAGTTTTTTTTTTTTTTTTTTTTCTATCTTATTTTATAACGGAACGAAACGGCACATACTAAAGTTCGAGATTGTTTTAGTATGTTTTTAATACCCCAGGTTAACTTCTCTGTCTTCTTTTCTGCCCGTCTTCTTTTTCTTGAGCTTAATCAGCTCGCTTCACTTGTCACTCATTCTTGTGTCCATTTATGCGACGAACCACCCAAGCGACGGTCGCAAAGGGGTGAAAATCTTCCATTTCTTCGTGGCTGCCACGACCATCCGAGAATCACCCGACGTTCACTTGTAAGAAATGGCTTATAAGCCGTGACAATTTTTATCACGCGTTTTAACATTTAACTTAAGTCCAAAAACTGAGACAATGTGGGCTGAACAAGTAATGCTTTATAAGATTCAAAGAAAACAAGAAACTATTTCACATCATTTTGAGCAGAAAACCTGAGCACACGTAGATCAGGCAAGGAAAAAGTTGTAATAGTTTACAGCACGGCATTGAAATAATGGCTACAATGTGCAGCGCATACATGGTTACAATATGCAGCGCATTATCCTCTTGAGGGTAAACCATCTGAAACCTACACGCTCACAACAATACATTCAACGGACAGCTGCTTTCTGACAACCAGGTAAGTCTCGCCTGAGTTGGGTATTCGAAGAGAAACACCCATGGTTCCACAGGGGGCGTATCTGGTTCACGCAGACATTCAGGGTGTTTTTGTTTTATTCTTTACAGAACTTTATATATTTTACAAAAAAAGGATGTGGCAGATATGTGGATGCCGTCTTTCGTTATATCTGTAAGGCTCGGTGGACCAGGGTTGGGCAGTACAGTATCGCGATACAAATGTATCGCAATAGTATTTTAGAAATACATTTCGTACCTGTATTTTTGTATCGCGATACATTTTTTTCACCAGTATCTGTATTCTTGTAGCGAAATACATTTTGAATGTTCCTTTGTATCGCAATACAATCAGGGTGAAATGTATTTCGTTACATTTCTTGAGAAATACTCTCCCCCCCCCCCCCCCCCCCCCCCCCCAAAAAAAAAAATCCGAACGCATTTTTTTTTTTTTACTTCTGAGGGCACCAGGGTCAAGGAGATGCTGCTGAACAAGCTTCGATCATTCCGATTCTCCAAACTTTTTCTATGCGTGCTCTTTTCTCTTCTGAGAACTGTTCTGCGGTCGGGGACTCGAACCAGGTGGCATGCCAGGAGTGGAGTCGGAGGATCTTGTGCCGCAGGTCCTTAGGTAGAGGTTTCTTGAGTCATTGTTTGCTGGCATCCAAAGCTCGCTGCTAACCGTCTCTCTTGCCTTAGCGTACACAGTACACCCAGCCGGCAAAGCTGAGTCAGAGTCCGTTGCAGCCCGAGCCTGGTGGGGATTGAATTAAAATAGTAGGATGACACACGCAGTGAAGTTCAACGCATATTCGAATGCGTCTGCGGCTGCGCCCGTAATATTGCACGGCTCAAGGGTATGTCATCAGCCTACGTGAAAGTGACCCGCCGCTCTCGCGATCCGAAACCCAGGACGGAGGTCAGAAGTGGCATCGCTGTGACGACCCAGACTACGTACTCCCGCGACTCGTCTCGGGCGTGCTGTTTCTTGGAGAGTTCACACTTGTGCCGGCAATATCAGGTCGCAATCCACGAGGTCTTTGTTTGGATAATGCTAGGCGAAACTTGAGGACTGTAATCCATGCGTCGGTGGCGGAGGGTCGGCAAGAAGGACCTTCACAACAGGGATGCCACCGTACCGTTTTTTTCAATCGTAACAGAAGATAAGACTTGTGTTTCAGGTTGCTTCAGGTGGTCCACTATTCTCGAAAATTCCAAATGACACTGCCTGCAAGATATTCGACGAGGTAACCTACAACGAAAGTATGTATTGTCCTTTCATACAGCAGCGTGCTAAAGTTTCAAGTTGAAGGCCACACCTATAGATAAAGAATACCAGTTCATTTCACCGTGCCGTCATGTGATCAATGTTGACAGGGGCGTCCTTTTTGGACAGGGGCGTGGTGACGTTTTGGTGGGATTTAGGATGACAAAGAACTTATTTAGAGGTCGAAGTATTCTCGCATCCTTCGTCAGACAGACAGGATGTCAGGGAAGGGACCGCGGTCAGTCCTTGATGGAATTTTTTTTTTTTTTTTTTTTGGAGCCCATTGCAGACTTTTTGTCGTCCGAAATCACTACCTTCAAGGCAAAGTGCCAAGCCTACGGGAAAGTAAATTCAGGATAAAAAAACTTCCACTTACAACTGTAAACTTCATCTCATTTGGCGTCTCTAACAAATTTGAAAATGTATTGCAGTATCAGTATTTCTGTATTTGTATTTCTGCCCTCCCTAAAATGTATTCCTGTATTTGTATTTCCAAATACTTTTTGTCTCTATTTAAAATGTATTTCCGATACCGTATCGCGATACACTTTTACAGATATATTTCAGTATCAGTATTTTAGCTAGTATTTTAATGTATCCCAGTATTTGTATTTCAAAATACATTTTTGGGTATTTCTGCCAAACCCTGCGGTGGACAATGAATGGGTGAATAACCGTTGCAATGTTTAATAATGAACCAAGATCTGTTAGTTAACTTGTTTATTAACGGCTTAATTGGCCATGGTGCAATTGCTGTTTTGAAAGGAGTCATTATTAAAGGCAAACACAATTTCGACAATTCGCGAAAAGTCAACGAGGTTCGCAAAATTAATCGTAAAAGTTTGCCTTTCTTCGCTTGATTCAGAAACCGCGTTATGAAAATAATACGTAGAATAGTAACTTAGTCGTCTTGATGTGTGGCGCCGGCGAGTCCACCGAAGGAACGCTGTCGAGTTAGTGACGAGCGGACAGAAACAACCTGCGTCATTCTTCTACGCATCAATATCAGCACAACCTCATTCGCGCTTTCAGCGCGAATTTTTTTTTAATTAAGTGAAGAAAAGCAAAATTTTAGCAATGAATATCTCAGGACAGAACGAGCGGGTTGGTAGAGATAATTAAGCTTGAGGAAAAAACGAAAATAGACGGACAAACACAGCAAAAACGAACGCCTTGTTACTTTCGCTCAAAGCTCGTTGTTTGTTCGCGAACTTTTTAAATTAGGTTGGCCTTTAAAGATGGCTCCCTTTAAAGCTGCAATAGCAACATGGCCCATCTAACATTTCATTAACCCTTTAAACACCGCAAAAATTAAAAAAAAAAAAAAAAAAAAGATTTGAAAATACCGATTTTTTTTACGTGCCCTATACTCTGTTTCACCTTGTGTTGTACCGCAGGAAAGGCCACAAGCGCGAGCTCCTTGCTCTAGGGCACATCTCGGCGGCACGAGCTCCCGTGCATCAAGGGCAGCTGCCAACGCTATGAGCTCGCGCTCCTAGCTTTCGCTACATGCACCGCTCAAAAAGAAAAAAGAAAAAAAGAAAAAAAAAAGGCGGGCTGCGCGAGCCGGATAACTCAACTACAGCGCCGCCACGAACTGTCAATACACGCGCCCTCACGAGCTCCCGTTGCCGAACCGCTCCGGTCCCAACACTACGTACTAGAATACTTGGGCAGTGTTGAAACCGGAGCGGCTCGGCAACGGGAGCTGGCGAGGACGCGTGTGTTGACAGTTCGTGGCGGCGCTGTAGTCGAGTTATCCGGCTCGCGCAGCCCGCCTTTTTCTTTCTTTTTTTCTCTTTGAGCCGTGCATGTAGCGAAAGCTAGGAGCGCGAGCTCATAGCGTTGGCAGCTGCCCTTGGTGCACGGGAGCTCGTGCCGCCGAGATGTGCCCTAGAGGAACGAGCTCGCGCTTGTAGCCTTTCCTGCGGTACAACACAAGGTGAAACAGAGTTATAGGGCACGTAAAAAAAAAATCGGTATTTTCAAATCTTTTTTTTTTTTTTAATTTTTGCGGTAGGCAAAGGGTTAATTAAATGTTTGATGGACCATGTTGCAATTGCAGCTTTAAAGGGAGCCATCATTAAAGGCCAACCTAATTAAAAAAGTTCGCGAATAAACGACAAGCTTTGAGCGAAAGTAACGAGGCGTTCGTTTTTGTTGTGTTTGTCCGTCCGTTTTCGTTTCTTCCTCAAGCTTAATTATCTCTACCAACCCGCTCGTTCTGTCCTGAGATATTCATCGCTAAAATTTTGCCTTTCTTTACTTAATTAAAAAAACTGCGCGCTGAAAGCGCGAATGAGGTTGTGCTGATATTGATGCGTAGAAGAATGACGCTGGTTGTTTCTGTCCCCTCGTCACTAACTCGACAGTGTTTCTTCGGTGGACTCGCCGGCGCCACACATCAAGGCGACTAAGTTACTATTCTACGTATTATTTTCATAACGCGGTTTGTGAATCAAGCGAAGAAAGGCAAACTTTTACGATTAGTTTTGCGAACCTCGTTGCCTTTTCGCGAATTGTCGAAATTGTATTTGTCTTTAATAATGACTCCTTTTAAAACTGCAATTGCACCATGGCCAATTAAGCCGTTAATAAACAAGTTAACTAACAGATCTTGGTTCATTATTAAACATTGCAACGGTTGTTCACCCATTCATTGTCCACCGGACCTTACAGATATAACGAAAGACAGCATCCACATATCTGCCACATCCTTTTTTTGTAAAATATGTAAAGTTCTGTAAACAATAAAACAAAAACACCCTGAATGTCTGCGTGAACCAGATACGCCCCCTGTGGAACCATGGGTGTTTTTCTTCGAATACCCAACTCAGGCGAGACTTACCTGGTTGTCAGGAAGCAGCTGTCGGTTAAATGTATTGTTGTGAGCGTGTAGGTTTCAGATGGTTTACCATCAAGAGGATAATGCGCTGCATATTGTAACCATGTATGCGCTGCACATTGCAGCCATTATTTCAATGCCGTGCTGTAAACTATTACAACTTTTTCCTTGCCTGATCTACGTGTGCTCATGTTTTCTGCTCAAAATGATGTGAAATAGTTTCTTGTTTTCTTTGAATCTTATAAAGCATTACTTGTTCAGCCCACATTGTCTCAGTTTTTGGACTTAAGTTAAATGTTAAAACGCGTGATAAAAATTGTCACGGCTTATAAGCCATTTCTTACAAGTGAACGTCGGGTGATTCTCGGATGGTCGTGGCAGCCACGAAGAAATAGAAGATTTTCACCCCTTTGCGACCGTCGCTTGGGTGGTTCGTCGCATAAATGGACACAAGAATGAGTGACAAGTGAAGCGAGCTGATTAAGCTCAAGAAAAAGAAGACGGGCAGAAAAGAAGACAGAGAAGTTAACCTGGGGTATTAAAAACATACTAAAACAATCTCGAACTTTAGTATGTGCCGTTTCGCTCCGTTATAAAATAAGATAGAAAAAAAAAAAAAAAAAAAAAAAACTGCTTCCGAGTTTTAGATATTCCTTTCAAATATCTAATGTTCGGCATTTGCGACCAAGGAAATGGGCATTTCATTTAAAATGCTCACCATCCGACAAACCGAAACCGCTTCTTTAAAGTCGCAATTGTTTTTATGTAAAGGAAGGGTAATGTAGCTTGTACCGTCCAATACATTGAAGCATTATGTTGCTAACGATCGTGCCGCAGAGTAATTGATGCCGCGGTACGACCGCTGGCAGGTCGTAACTGTATCAGGAATCCTACGTGCACTCCACCAAAGCGGCACCAAAGATTCATATTTTCGCGCGTGCAGCCGCGCATGCGCACACCTTCCGGATAAGGCGCCGGACGCGACACCTGTAGCGATCAATACCACGCGCTTCAGGCGAGCCCCTTCGGTCCCAACACTACCCAAGTATTCTAGTACACTGTACTGTAACTAAAGCATGATCAGAGCCTGTAGCTCGTCCCACTCGTTCCTTCCAGTACACTCCAACGCGGTGGTATACTCTGTTTCACCTTGTGTTGTACCGCAAGAAAGGCTACAAGCGCGAGCTCCTTGCTCTAGGGCACATCTTGGCGGCACAAGCTCTCGTGCACCAAGGGCAGCTGCCAACGCTATGAGCTCGCGCGTCTAACCTTCGCTGCGGTACAACATAAGATGAAACGGAGTATAGTAGATGACGCGCGAGACAGGGAAGCAAGATCCGACTGCAGCGCCGCTAGTTCTCGTGACCGCCACCTGGGCCACTCGCCTCTCCAGGCGTGAGCTGCGAAACTGAGCTTGCTCCAGTAAAGTTGCATAGATATGGTTAAGAGCGATAACTGCCTTAGGCCCCAGCGGCCCAAATAACACGTAGCGCACCAAGCATGGCGGGAGTAAAAGTCCATATGGCAATTTCCCGGTTCCGGCTTTGGTTTCGAATTCAGCGGTTTAGCTCACGGGCATGTAAACACGGCCTCTTGATATTTCAGTCGCGCTTTTCAAGGAAAAATTTACTGTATCTACATGTATTTACCACCTATAACTTCAGTTCTAAACTTAATAATCGCAGACTCTGTGAAGTAGACGTTAGCCGACATCACACAACAAAAAGTATATTTCGTTGCGGATAAATATTTCTTAAAATTAGTCAAGAACAATCTTGGCTTACGGAATATTATAAGTAAAACATAAAGTGTTTCAAACGATTTATATTTATCTCAATTATGTACAGATGAATCAGTTCTGGCGTAACATGTTTCCTAAGTTAGTGATTCATATTTACGATAGGGAAATAATATTAACATAGAGAATCGTTTACAACATACTAAATGAGATAATGATATCCGGGAAAATATGTGTCATGATTAATTGCCAGCCATGATAATTTATGAAGCTCGAACAACACACATCTTGATCAGAAAGTGTCACAAAGTCACAGGTTATATGATGAAAAAACCTTCTCTCACGGGGGGGGGGGGGGGGGGGGCCGTGGGCCTTCCCCCCCCCCTGAAATCTTCCATTTTGCTGGGGCCTCCTCTCCCCCCTCCCCCTCATACAGCATTTCATCATGGGCGCCCCCCCCCCCCCCCCCCCCCCCCCCGCCCCTCCGAAACAAAACTCTGGCTACGTGCCTGGCCATGGCAACGGGCGATGTCTTGTTAGCGCTGCCGCGCGCCTGACTTTCACTTTCAAGAGTATATGACCGTGACCGATGCCACGAACTATTCGAGAGTAGCAATACAGCCAATTCAGCACCACGTGGCCTGGAGCCTTGGGAATCGCAAAGCAAACCCGGACAGTCCCATCCCCTTAGTACTGGATTGACTTTGATGGCTTGCAGCGTCCTCATGATACATCTCGGCTATTCAGAGGCCCCTTTTTAGGTGTTTGTTGATTAAACGGACTTTTGCATCCCTCGGCAAGTGTGCATGACATCCGCGATAATATATGCCTTGCGTTCTTATTTCCTTTTATCCCCATCACTTCACTTCATCATTACCATAGCAGGTCAGGTTATTTTCATTTTAGATTATACTGTGTATTTCCCAGCACTGGCCTTTGGGAAAAGGCTCGTCAACGCCCGTTTCAGTGCATGGCTTCGTATGTCGGTAAGACAAGAAAAAATCAGCAATGACGGCTTTATTCTGTCGCGTGCCTAAAGCGTTTATGTACTCAAGGCACTATTTCACCGTAAGTGCCAGCCAACGTTACTAAAACCAAGGTGTCGAACCGGAACCGAACCGTTATTTTTAGCCGAACCAGAACTGAACCGGACCAACATCTTCGCCGCCATCTTAGAACTGAACTGGAACCGAACCGAAAAAAAAAACAATGGTAACTGGTTCAAAACGGTTCACTGTCTTTTTTTTGTTAGTATCACAAAATGAATAATATATGGGAATAAAAATAGGCAGCTGTATTTATATTAATTGATCAAATCGTCATATAAAGAATTGCAATGCATAATAAATTGCGGGTTTTCGTGGCGCTTTTGTAATGGCACTATGATTAACCATGTGTCACGTGACGTCATGGTGTCAATACATGTTGTCAAGTAATGTCACGTGACCCCATGACGTCACGTGACTCACTGCGTCAATCGATCAAATTCGAGAAAGTCACTAGATGTATTAACCTTGTTGACAGCGTGACGTAAGCGATTTTCATAACCCCGAGTCGAGTGCTCGGGTTCATGACAACCAGCATCGCGAAACATTCGGTTAACGGATCGTGTTCAATTAAATATAATAGTCCAGTTCTAACAATGCCCAAAGCTCAGCCCAAGCTTTTGCTTTCGAAACCCTAGCGCATGACTATGATGAACACTGACGGTATATAAATAGCGTCCGATCACGTGGCCTCTTGTTCAAGTAGGGGATCGACAGCTGTCTCTTTTCTTTTTTTTCTTTTTTTCTGCATCGTCCATTGCGCGGAGGGGAAAACTAAGGGATGTTTTCGCAAGCTATCAACGTCAAGGGTTACTTCTTAACAGTATTTACTGAAAATAGAAAAACACAATGTTGCAGGACAATTTTTACATTATTGAGGCACCCAAACATTTTTACGTTGTTGCTGAACTGCACCCGAAAAATGTCTCCGAGAGTAGAAATATTAAAATGACTAAATGCGACTTATTAATATAACGTTACATAGAACTACATGTGTGTACGAAACGGATACTTGAAGAAAAAAAAGGATCCTATTGGCCTGAGCGGGACAGCCGAACGTTGGCAGTCGCTCCAAGTCTCCGACAAGCGTCGTTCTCAATTTTTTGCCCAAGTTTTGACCGCCTCTGTATTTTGCTTAAAGGAACCATAAAAATATTTTTATACATTCACTAAATGCTAATTAGAATCACTCCCTGACGTTAAAAACTGAATAAGCTTGGCTTTGCTCTCCTTTCTGGGCAATGGCAGTCGCCAAACAATTCGAGAAATATAAGCATCGTTCATCCCCCCTAGAGCCACTAAATGAGCTGCGCTTAGAGCATTGGCACTTCGTTACCCGACATTGTTGTGGGCGCCGCCATTTTGGGGCTTGTGCAGAGCAGACGCAACTGCCGATCGTCATAATTCAAAAGTGCGACTTCCTCAGCATTACATTGGAAGTTCGGAAGCTCAGGTAATATTGCTTTGCTTCATCGCGAACTGTTTAAGCATTTGTGGAAGGCGGAAAAACGTTTTCTGCGATTTCAGATAAACCTTCCGATAACTGGCAACCATGATTTTAAGCCACAATATGGCCAAGTGTCGTTACTCTGAAGCGTAACTTATTTAGTGGCACTAATCCCCCCTACTCGGAGCCAGAAGCGGCCACGTGGCCTGGTGCCTATCTTATTCTGCCAACGTTAATCATGCCCCCGTGCTGGGGTTGGAAAAGAAGAAAACGCGAGCTGGGGAGCTCCAGTCATTAGAGAGTTTTAGTAGACCGTTTTCATTTTCCGCTCCGCTCTGGGGGTGCCAAACTGCGCATGCGCGGCCTGCTTCGCCGGAATGGGAAGCGGAGGTCAAAAAGCGCGTTTTAGTGGAGCGTTTTTCTTCAGCGTAAGAGCGTTTTGAGCGAGTTCGAAAAATTTGCTTGCGGAGCCCCACAAGTGGACGTTTATAGTACTAGTAAGACAAAAAACCTAAACGTTAACACCAATTGAGAGTGAAAGGGAGCGTGTTTGTAGAGGTAGTAAAAACGAAGGTGACAATAATAAACACGAAAGAGTATGCACACGCCTGAAAAAAAAGTAAGCTATAAAATGTAAATATAATCGTTCCACCTTTTGTGCGAGTGAAGCCGAAGGTATAAGCATGAGCATGTTGCTCTAAACGGTACTTGCACTGCACGAGCGCGCGTGCTGGTCAAGGACGCTGAATGGCCGGCACTCGCTTTTGTATAGTCGGTTTCAAGCTAAGAAAAAACCGGAAATGCCTCTCAGAGGAAAATGTAATCCTACGCCGAGAAACGCCAGCCAATCGTTTTCATGACGTCACAATTCCGTGGACCAATCGCGATCCTTTTGAAAAAAAAAAACTCAACATGGCTGCTGGCCTTAGCAACGCGACGCTAGTTTCTCGTGACAATTATTGTTTTTTTGCACCGTGTTTTACGTGCCCGAAGTTACGCCACGAAATCTTAATGGTATCGGCTTGTGTTTGCAGCAGTTTTTGCGCGACAACGTGAGAATCCAGCGACGCTATCGCCAACGGAAATTTCAAAGCGGGCGCGAGGCTTAGCGCTGGAAGACAGTATGTTAGACAATATATCTTGGACAGAAAATGAATTGGGAAGACGGCACATTGGACATGACTTTCTTTCTTTACTAAACAGCTATTTCGTTGACAAAAACGTATCCTAACTTATTTAAATGTCCTGAATGAATTAAATAAATATTGCAGTAGTTTAAGACACGTTTTCTGGAGGAAGAAAAAGCAACGTTGCTAGCGAACTACTTTCTCGACGGCGGAGGCACTTCAGATGGCGCAATGCGCTTGTGGGTGGAGCTAAAAGATTGTTCTCAGGTTGCATCCGACGGCAGTTTGATACTTTAGACCCATGTTACGGATAGAAAAAACAGGACGCGGGATGGCCAAAAAAACATGCTTTTCGTGCAAGGCTCGTCAAATCATGAGGCGCTGGAGAAATGCAGCCTTCTGCGTTAAGTCCTTATTTCGAACTCTTTTTGTTCGCCTTCCGCCCATTGAAAAGCATGCGGGAAGGGCCTTAGAACGCACCTGGTATCGCTGCGCCGCAGCGTTCTTCCGCATCAAAAAGTTCGTCTGCTTTCCTCGCCGTCACCATGGCAACGAACACCGAATGAATAGAAGCACGCACGGTACCGCCGCGTGAAGCCAGCAACAGCTGACGCCATTTTACGAACGCCGTCTGCTAGCCACAGTCGAACGCGGTGTGTCAGATCAACCGCCTCCGCCGGTGCGCCGCAAGCAAAGACGACGAAGCTGAGACACGCCGACGGCGATCGAGCAAGCAACAGGGACGACTGCAACGGCGGCATTTATTCGGATCAAAGGCCGGCTTCGCCGGTGCGCCGCTAGCAAAGACGACGAAGCTGAGGCACGCCGACGGCGAATGGGCGAGCAACAGCACCACGGGACGACTGCAACTGCGGCATTTATTCGGATCACGGGCGCGAAATAAGCAAGAACAATTTTTATTTGAATCATAACACCCGATATCCAAGTTGGGGACCACATACCTTTGCTGGGTCTTTCCTGTGAACTTTTTACAGAGACACGGGGTGCCACATTGAAAACACGGCTCCGTTTGCAAAATATGGGGGCCCTGAGAAGGGCCTTTTAGACCGCTACCAGAACCTATAACTGACATAACGAGCACTTGACGAGCGGTTGGCGCATAAGTCGTCTTTATGCACGCAGGCGGGCGACGGGCTCAGCGCAGCGGATCACTCGAAGTCACCGGGGCCGTCAGAATCCTCGTCCTCCGCACTATAGGGAAGATTCCCGTCTGCGTCGGGGCTATAGATTTTGGCGGCCGCGGCGACGAACGACTGGAATCTGTCAGTGTTTCCGCGCGCCCTCTCTCTCCTCCAAAACATGAACTTTGCAAGGTGACCAGTGAAATGGTGGCTCTCGCGCCGTCCAGATGGAAGAGAGTTTTTGACGTGGGCCCAGGTGCCCTCCACCGTATTGGTGTGCGCACCAGTGTTCGGGTCGACAAAGTGTAGCTTGTGGTTAACGGTGAGGTGCGTGAAGCGAGCGTCATCTGCAAGCTTGCGATAGCCAGCCCAACAATCTGTGATTATTCTTGTTCCAGGGCGGACCCACTTGGCTATTAGCCCTAGCAGGGTATTACCGTCACGGGTCTCCACGGGAACAAGAAAGCAGCACCCGCTGCCACGCTCCACACCGCCGAAAACCCACTGGCCAGGCCTAAAATACCCGCGATGGTACTTTCGCCGCCCGAACATACTCTCGTCTAGTTCTACAGTCACGCCTTCGCCGCCAATCATCTCTGAATGCGTAAAGACGGCATTTACCACAACCTCCCGACAAAGGCTCGTCCAATCAGTTATTGTCTTACTTGCGACATCAGTCTCCCGCTGAATGACGGCGCACGGTAGGTTCTGGCACCAGAGGTAGATGATCTTCATGAGTTGGGAAAGCGTCAGGTGCGATCCCTCGAAAAAGGAACCGCTCCGTACCGAGACCTCGCCCCGGCACTGAACCTTGACCGGCTTCCTCTTGGGCACCTCACGAGTCATCCACAAACCGCATCTCCACGAATACCCATCCGCAGATCTAGCGCGGACTTGCAGCGTCATCGCAGCTTCGCACTCTGGGCAAGCACGAGAAGCCAGGAGCAGGCCCATGCCCTGAAGCAAATCAATTGCTTCAAGAGGGTCTTTCATGGCGTCATGAAGACGGCACAAGTTAAACGCCATGGCACTGCGACGCTTGCCTCTGGAAGAATAAAGCGCCAAGGGGGCTAAACGAGCAGAAATGCGCGCTTCTTTGCATTTATTTTTTTTATTTGATCCGCCATTTTATACCTCGTGACACCCTTCTAACGAACTGATGGCTAATTGGTCGGGCCATGTCATCGCGTGACAAAAGAAACGCCAATCGTATGACCAGAACGGTTGCCACGGTCGGCATCGTTATAAAGAAGAGAACAGTCGGACCCAACAACAAAATAAAGTAACAAAAAGAATAAAAAAAAAGAAAAAAAAAAAGAAGGGAGCCGTTTTCGGGCGGCGTGTTCTTTGATGAAAGGTGTTGCTCGCAATGGTTACTTGTTTTTCTTTTTTGTTTCTTTACCCTAGAGAATGCCACGTCCCAAACAAACCGTTGAAACGAAGGAGGGAGGGAGTCGTGGCGTCAGAATTCTTGAAAAGAGCCTCATGACGCCGCCAACGCCGCCGACGACCGTTAGGCTATTTATTTTGTTTCTTTAGACTTTTAACGCGACCACTACTCCACCGTGCCTCAGATTTTCCAGCGAAGGTTCGGCAGTTTTTAATAATTATTAGTATTGTCGTTTGAAGGGCACTCTTTTTATGCTGCTTCGTTTTCGTTCCTGACGCCATAAAAATATGGGCGGAAAAAGTTTGCCCTACGTAAAACAAAAAAAAACAAAAAAAAAGTTTAGTTCAAGGTGGGATTGGTTTGTGGATGCAATTAGTCCAATAATTAATTAGCCCAATTATTTATTTTTGTTATTAGCATCTTTTGTGTGCATGCGTGAAATGCAGCACCCAACGATATGACATGAGAAGAACGCTGCAAGTGCTGGACCGTAGACCATTTAATGTCACCAAAATCCTGGGCCGGAGAACACTTGGAGGTATTAGTGTATCGTTTTGAAAGCGCTACAAAAACACGTCGGGGACACTGAACTTCTGGACCAACTTTGAGTGTAGGCGCGAAAAATCCACACGGACTAGGGTCTGAGTAATGCAGAGTCTAGGCCAACATCTAGGTGCTGTTACTCATTCCCTAGTCAGTGTGGATTTTTCGCGCCTATAGGACCGAAGCGCTCAAGTTTCGCCGCCGACTACAGCGCCATTCCAGCCCCTGGTGGGACGCCCGAGTCCGAGTGGCTCGTTGTTTTTCGCCTCGCTTCTCCGTCGTAGGCGGTCGGATATAACATTCATTGCGATAGAGACGATATAAAAGCCCGGCTAGCACGAATATTTCGTTGTTGATCGCAGCAACAATCTCCGATGTTGTTGTAGTCGATCCTTAAAATTCTACCGCTTCCCTGAAAAGCCGTGCGAGACTCGAACGGCGCCAAGCATGGACCACGTCGGTGCTCCGACAAAAGTAAGTTTCTCGTTCGTTGGAAGATCAGTTTTGCTAAATACGCGGGAAAAACTAAATAGAATTGGTGTCAGAATAGAAACAGAATCACTACCGAACGCGGGAAAGTCAGTTGGCAGTGCCTGCGTGACGGAATATCTGATTTTTGTGCGCGTCTGTCGCTTCCCTTGAGGTGTTTGACGGGGCTTCGGTCGCGATGTTGGATCCCTTTGGCACGAATATTTCAACTACAATCACTGGCAGGGTGAGAACGGCAGGGAGAAGCTTCAGTTCCTCCAGCACTAGCTTCGAACCGTCGACAGGGTTTCTATCTCGCGACCGTCGAGCGTTCACGTGCAGCCACATCGCAACGAAGGGCAACGAAGACGTGCTGGAGATCGGCCGTTCACAAGAGACGCCCTGCCTGCCGTTCTGACTTTGTCAGAACACTTCTAGCTAGGGGAGGGGCTTTTGGGGGTTGCGATTGCAGCTTTCTTCTGCCGTGTGTGGTTCTTAATCGCTGTTCCCGTTTTTTTTTTAGCTGTTTATAGCCATCATGTACGACGCTATAATATACACATGCATCCCCCCCCCCCCCCCCCCTCCCAAACAACACACACAAGGAATGCACTTCCGAACAGCCTCAACCAGCCAGCCCCCCCCCCCCCCCCCCTTCCTTTTTAATATAAAAAGAAAGCCTGATTATGTTTTTACTTGCTAGGGACAATAACAGTTTCTATTATTTCGTGTCGATTTTCTGCTGATCACACCAGAGATCTTATATTATTGACTTATTTTTCAGTGGGGGCGGTTCAGTTTTGATTCCGCCAACGTCAGCGAGGATCTGCAGCGTGCACTTCGTGAACACCTGCAAGGACAACGCTGAGGCTCATCCTGCAACAAGTCACTAGACGAGATGCCAGCTGAGGTGTTTAATAAAGACTAATTGCAGGAAACCTACCAACCCTGTAATTGCTCGTGAAAGATTCTTAGTTAATTTAAATTAATTTTCACTCCCTCGCTCGAAGATGCAGGTGACCTTTCCTCATCTATGTTGCATTCTCTATGTGTGCCCGGTTCTTAGCCAGTTAAAAGTATCGTTAGTTCATTGGCAACTTCTGTAGTCTCTTTCGTCTTTGAGTTGCACGTTTTGGTTTAGTCTGTACCCCAAGATTCAATATAGCTTGGCTAAAGATGGATAAGCTTAGGTGACGACTGCTTTCTCACGAACTGGGAGACATCTTTCGTGAGATCTGGAATATCATGAACAGCTGATCTGCTGTGCAAGATCTCTGAAATAGTCGGGGTTCTCGGCCCTTCAATTTCTTGGACAGTCCTTGCTTCTCGAGATGTGTACATCATCTGCAAGTGTTCTGCCAGCCATACTTCGAGTCTGCGCCAATGTCACCGTGTTAAGAGCACGAGAAGAATTTTTATATTGTCACAAGGTTGTGTGTTTACCTACTCGTGGTTGTGACAAAACTCAATAAAAATTGTTTTCACTGTCAACAAAACATTTCTGAAAGCAATGCATTATGCTGCTGTACCATATTTTCCAGACTATAGTCCACAGGGGCAAATTTGGGGTAAAAAATAGATTTTGCTTACATTGTACACATACAGTGCATCGTCTGCACCTGGTGCTTAGTTGTCACGAATATCCTCTCATAGACAGCACACCTTGAGAAATGTCTGCTTTCTTAGCGCAAAAAGAAGCTGGTATTATACATAAATTATCATTAACATACCCTTTCATTCACAAAATCCGTCTCGTCATAATCAACGATATTGAAAAACAAAAATCCCTCATAGTCCGCACAGCCTAAAATTTTCATTTTTAAAAGCATAGCCCGGAAAATACGGTACATTCCTGGAAACGCTTGAAAACATGCCAACATGCCACGAAAGAAACTTTATTCAGTGAAGCAGCAATGAAACACTGACAGGCATGGATTATTTTTCCAGAAAATAAAAATTGTTCTACTAATGACAACCTATCATGTGTCACTGGTGTTTTCTTTGCTACACAACATTTTCCTCCTAAAATGTCCCACACAGTAAAGTATGAATCAAGCCCCCACCCAATATTTGAAAATCTTGCATGTGGACTGGACAACTTGAACCTGAAAGAGAAATTAAGTTTTTTTTATAAATCCATCCAACTGAACATTGTCATGAAAATTCGACCAAAATTATGTGCAGTCATATGCATAGCAGACATTTATGCTGAAGATTTAGTCTAGGCTAGCCTCTCTTCGTTTTCAACTGTTCTGCCCCTCTTTCTGACAAAATCTCGCGGCACATTATTGTTCAAACTCGCAGAAAAAGTACCATTAATCAGCAGGAGCAGGTCCCCAGTAACTGCAGCCTACTGCCTCAGTGAAGTGGGACAAAAAAACCTGGTAATAAATCTACGAGGCCTTTGTTCAGGTCGTGCCCTGGCGTTTTAGTTCCCTACTGCTGAGGCAGGCTGATGAGGACGCGTGTTCAACAATACTAATAAAATTACGAGCGTCGGCACAATGCTCGCACCGGTCCGCGACTCCAGCTCAGCGAGGACCTGCAGTCTCAACTGTACGCGGGGGACTTATCTCTTCCCGGAATTATCACCCTATGCCCGCACGATCCCCGACACGTTAATATTTCTTCGACGTGGGCGAGCCCGAAAAGCTATCCCACTCGTAGCCTCTAGTGCGAGAACGTAGTCTGCCGGTGGTTCAGCGACCGAAAAATAGTATCCCGACGTCGTCTAACAGGACTCACGAGAACAGTGGTTCATTGTGATCAGTAATCTTTAAGGCACAATGTTATTTCAGCGCAAAATTTAAACAAGTGCCGCTCACCTGTAAAGTTATCTCGTAGACGCCGCACGGCCGGCACGGCCGTACTTGCGAGGCGGACCCGACTCGTTGGCGGGGAAATCAACCGCTTTCTCGGTGGAAGATGCGTGTTATTGAAGCTTTTCTATCGTTTCTTGACTCACCATGAGAAATATTTCTTGCACGCTTTCTATCCCTCTCCAAATCTTCACCGTACGCTCGAAATACCTGCGACGCCAATGCAACGCTACGAGCACGACCGGCGCGACACGACCATGTGTTGTACTGCGGTGGCGCTACCATCGCAATTTCGAAGCGCCCCCTGGTTGGGCGAATCGATTCTATAATCTAAAAGAGAAAGAATATTTTTATGGCGTCAGGAACGAAAACGAAGCAGCATAAAAAGAGTGCCCTTCAAACGACAATACTAATAATTATTAAAAACTGCCGGACCTTCGCTGGAAAGTCTGAGGCACGGTGGAGTAGTGGTCGCGATAAAAGTCTAAAGAAACAAAATAAATAGCCTAACGGTCGTCGGCGGCGTTGGCGGCGTCATGAGGCTCTTTTCAAGAATTCTGACGCCAAGACTCCCTCCCTCCTTCGTTTCAACGGTTTGTTTGGGACGTGGCATTCTCTAGGGTAAAGAAACAAAAAAGAAAAACAAGTAACCATTGCGAGCAACACCTTTCATCAAAGAACACGCCGCCCGAAAACGGCTCCCTTCTTTTTTTTTTCTTTTTTTTTATTCTTTTTGTTACTTTATTTTGTTGTTGGGTCCGACTGTTCTCTTCTTTGTAACGATGCCGACCGTGGCAACCGTTCTGGTCATACGATTGGCGTTTCTTTTGTCACGCGATGACATGGCCCGACCGATTAGCCAATCAGTTCGTTAGAAGGGTGTCACGAGGTATAAAATGGCGGATCAAATAAAAATAATAAATGCAAAGAAGCGCGCATTTCTGCTCGTTTAGCCCCCTTGGCGCTTTATTCTTCCAGAGGCGAGCGTCGCAGTGCCATGGCGTTTAACTTGTGCCGTCTTCATGACGCCATGAAAGACCCTCTTGAAGCAATTAATTTGCTTCAGGGCATGGGCCTGCTCCTGGCTTCTCGTGCTTGCCCAGAGTGCGAAGCTGCGATGACGCTGCAAGTCCGCGCTAGATCTGCGGATGGGTATTCGTGGAGATGCGGTTTGTGGATGACTCGTGAGGTGCCCAAGAGGAAGCCGGTCAAGGTTCAGTGCCGGGGCGAGGTCTCGGTACGGAGCGGTTCCTTTTTCGAGGGATCGCACCTGACGCTTCCCCAACTCATGAAGATCATCTACCTCTGGTGCCAGAACCTACCGTGCGCCGTCATTCAGCGGGAGACTGATGTCGCAAGTAAGACAATAACTGATTGGACGAGCCTTTGTCGGGAGGTTGTGGTAAATGCCGTCTTTACGCATTCAGAGATGATTGGCGGCGAAGGCGTGACTGTAGAACTAGACGAGAGTATGTTCGGGCGGCGAAAGTACCATCGCGGGTATTTAAGGCCTGGCCAGTGGGTTTTCGGCGGTGTGGAGCGTGGCAGCGGGTGCTGCTTTCTTGTTCCCGTGGAGACCCGTGACGCTAATACCCTGCTAGGGCTAATAGCCAAGTGGGTCCGCCCTGGAACAAGAATAATCACAGATTGTTGGGCTGGCTATCGCAAGCTTGCAGATGACGCTCGCTTCACGCACCTCACCGTTAACCACAAGCTGCACTTTGTCGACCCGAACACTGGTGCGCACACCAATTCGGTGGAGGGCACCTGGGCCCACGTCAAAAACTCTCTTCCATCTGGACGGCGCGAGAGCCACCGTTTCACTGGTCACCTTGCAAAGTTCATGTTTTGGAGGAGAGAGAAGGCGCGCGGAAACACTGATAGATTCCAGTCGTTCGTCGCCGCGGCCGCCAAAATCTATAGCCCCGACGCAGACAGGAATCTTCCCTATAGTGCGGAGGACGAGGATTCTGACGGCCCCGGTGACTTCGAGTGATCCGCTGCGCTGAGCCCGTCGCCCGCCTGCGTGCATAAAGACAACTTATGCGCCAACCGCTCGTCAAGTGCTCGTTACGTCAGTTATAGGTTCTGGTAGCGGTCTAAAAGGCCCTTCTCAGGGCCCCCATATTTTGCAAACGGAGCCGTGTTTTGAATGTGGCACCCCGTGTCTCTGTAAAAAGTTCACAGGAAAGACCCAGCAAAGGTATGTGGTCCCCAACTTGGATATCGCGTGTGATGATTCAAATAAAAATTGTTCTTGCTTATTTCGCGCCTTTGATCCCAATAAATGCCGCCGTTGCAGTCGTCCCGCGGTGCTGTTGCTCGCCCATTCGCCGTCGGCGTGCCTCAGCTTCGTCGTCTTTGCTAGCGGCGCACCGGCGAAGCCGGCCTTTGATCCGAATAAATGCCGCCGTTGCAGTCGTCCCGCGGTGTTGTTGCTTGCTCGATCGCCGTCGGCGTGTCTCAGCTTCGTCGTCTTTGCTTGCGGCGCACCGGCGGAGGCGGTTGATCTGACACACCGCGTTCGACTGTGGCTAGCAGACGGCGTTCGTAAAATGGCGTCAGCTGTTGCTGGCTTCACGCGGCGGTACCGTGCGTGCTTCTATTCATTCGGTGTTCGTTGCCATGATGACGACGAGGAAAGCAGACGAACTTTTTGATGCGGAAGAACGCTGCGGCGCAGCGATACCAGGTGCGTTCTAAGGCCCTTCCCGCATGCTTTTCAATGGGCGGAAGGCGAACAAAAAGAGTTCGAAATAAGGACTTAACGCAGAAGGCTGCATTTCTCCAGCGCCTCATAATTTGACGATCCTTGCACGAAAAGCATGTTTTTAGACCAGAGTTTGGAGATAGTTTTTTTTACAACAACATGGGTCTAAAGTATCAATGTGCCCATCCGGCAATAGCTTCTGCTCCACTCGAATTAAAAATGAAACAGATTTACTTATTCGAAGTAGAAAAATAAAAGAAAAGGACGAAGTTTGAACATTGCGAGTACATCCTTTTGCGTAGTACGAGTACAGTGCTGCTCAATGCTAGCAAGGCATCTGCGCGATGAATCCCCGCTGTTCTCAAGGAAGGAGACTTCTACTAACGAGATTAAGCTGGCGAGACATCGAATCTATGATTCGTATCCCTCGTGCCATCAAGCACCGAAGCTTTCTTTCCGAACGCGGTTTGCTGGATATTTCCAACGTAGAAGAGAAACCCTTTAGGAGGCTATCCCGCTTAAAGAAGGACCTGGCTGCTCTGCATGCGGGCCTCCAAATACCAGCACCCGACAGATCGGCGCAGGGTGTTGCCAATCTGGCGAGACGCTTTCCATGGTTCTTAATCGACTGGCCTATCCCAACCGTCTGTTCGTACTTGGATGAGCGTTTGGACGGAACTTCTCGGTGCTCTTCAGTTCTGTGAACCTCGTCGTGGGTCACATCAACGAGAGGTTCGGCCACCTGCTCGCTGACATGAACAAACATAGGTGGTTCACCCTGGCGAAACTGGAGCTGTGCTCACAGGTGAGACCCTGCATAGTTTGTGTAAATTTCGAGTGTCCATTGTTTCTAGCACAGCTGCTCTGTCTGGTGAAAAGTTACTTTTTCCTATACGCCAAAGGTGTACATGGGCAGTCTCAGGATAAGTCACGACGAGCGCGTTCGTAATCTGTGAGTATTAGTAGGCCACTTTTATGAGCCCTCTTTGCTCTACTTTACGCTCTGCGAGAAGCATCGTCCCCACCGCGCATGCGTGGCCCGCTCTGAGTTGGAGCGTATAGTTAGCGGATTGAGCGTGCGCTCCGCTTCACAAGTTGTAGAGCGGACTGCCCTCAGCGTCCTTAGCGTGATCGCTTAGATTTCAAGATGGCTGCACTTACTCAATACGCGTTGATGTTTTTCACCGTAACCTCAGCTTGAAAGAGGTCGAATCAAGAAGTAAAGCATACGCCCCGCGCGTGAAAAGTAAACCATTCGATTTGAGTTCTATGTAACACAAAACAGCATAATCAAACGAAGTGAACGAGTATCACTTTGCAACCAGCACGGCGTCGGTAAAGTCGTCGCGTTTTTGTGGAGGTTCTATGCCTATGCAGTCAGATGTACGGGTGCGCGTGCTTGAACGCCTATCATACCTGTGCACGAGCCCTCCTGTCGAAAATGCCACTGAAAGCTGACCACGAGCACGGCCACTCGATCCCCCTAGAGCCACTAAATGAGCTGCGCTTATAGTATCGGCACTCCGTTCCCCGACATTGTTGTGGGCGCCGCCATTTTGGGGCTTGTGCAGAGCAGACGCAACTGCCGATCGTCATGATTCAAAGGTGTGATTTCCTCAGCATTAGATTCGGTGTTAGGAAGCTCATGCAATATTGCTTTGCTCTGTCGCGAAACGTTTAAACATTTGGGGAGGACGAAAAAGCGTTTCCTGTGATTTCAGATAAAGCTTCAGATAACTGGCAACCATGATTTTAAGCCACAATATGGCCGAGTGTCGTTACTCTGAAGCGTAGCTTATTTAGTGGCACTAGATCCCCCCTGTTGGTGCGGCCTGCCGATGTCTTTCCGAAAACAAAAGAGCGCTCGTGAGGGGAGAACTTCTCCCATTTTCCGTGAGGGCGCTGCACATCGGTGAGCGGCAGAGCCGTTTATACTGAGAGAGTTTGGCCGATGGGCGGAGCTTGTTGGCCGCTAGAACCAGCGGATTTCGCGATAACACAATATGGCGTTACTTCTTTGTCTTGTTCATTCCTGTGAAATCGCGTAGAGTTCCTATGAGTCAGATCCACAATATGGCGGACGGAAGTAGTCATCCCCCGGTTGTCAGACTACGCTGCTGTGGTTGTCAGACTGCCAAAATCTCCTTAAGAAGGCCAAACTCTCTCAGTATAAACGGCTCTGGTGAGCGGTAGGGTGCCTGCATGTCTGTCTGTCTCAGGGTGAAGACATCCATTGTTGCCCTGAATGTGCCAGTGCGTGACGCTCTCGCGCACTCGGTGCGTAACTTGGGCGGTAAAATGGCGTCTATGCATTAGCCAAAGCTACGCGCTCGAGCTGAGTGACACCGGATTTCGCGCACTTCAAAATGCATAAAAAAAAGATTGGGCGGAAAAATGGCTGAGATGTCACCACTCAAGCAAAGCGCGCGTGTGTATGAAGGCACTCTAGTGAGCGGTAAAGCCCCTTGATAAAGTCGTTTTTTACAAGTACCGCCAACCATTGTTGTGGAAACGCGCGAGACACGTGCCACGAGCGGGCTCTCCGACGCCATTCGCTTCCAAGGGCCGCTCATTTCAGTGCTGGGCCGCCATTTGCTTCCAAGGGCCGCTCGAGACACGGGCCACGTGCGCTCGCGCATTTGACGCTACTTGCAAGACAAACGGAAACATATCGAGGGGCTTTAGTGAGCGGTAGAGTGCCTTCATGCACACGCGCTCTTTTGCGAGAGTGGTGACATCTCAGCCATTTTTCCCTCCGATCGCTTTTTATGCATTTTGAAGTGCGCGCGATCCGTTGTCACTCAGCTCGTGCGCGTAGCTTTGGCTAATGCATAGACGCCATTTTACCGCCCAAGTCACGCACCGAGTGCGCGAGAGCGTCACGCGCTGGCACATTCAGGGCAGCAATGGATGTCTTCACCCTGAGACAGACAGACATGTAGGCAGCCTAGTGAGCGGTCTTGTGAGCTGAAAGCTATACTGTTTCACCTTATCTTGTACCGCAGGAAAGGCTGTAAGCGCGAGCTACTTGCTCTGAGGCAGATTTAGGCGGCACAAGCTCTCGTGCAGTGAGGGCAGCTGTCAACGCTATGAGCTCGCGCTTCCAGCCTTCGCTGCGGTACAACATAAGCTGAAACGGAGTATTGGCGACGTGCGCGACCGAAAGCGTCGCTGTGGTCGGCCTTCCACGATTGGTCCAAAAGCTGACTATGACGTCGGAAAGGGTATACCATCGACGGAAATAAGAGGAATGAAAGAACTTTAGTTTCGACGGTGTTGGCAGTGTTGCTTTGAGAGCGCAATGATTTCAGGCTTCCACCATGCTATTTACAAACACCATCGAACTTGTTGTTCCCAAGGTAATGACGTCACAAGGGGAAACCATAGGAGGGCGCCACCAAAACATCTCGCCGCTAATAGAGAAGGCGCCCAAGCTCTTGCTCCGCTACCCAGATAAAATAGGGGGTTTTCGTAGATCGTTCTCGCCGTCCCGCAAGGCCCTCCGCAACCCGCTACGATAACGAGAACTCCACAGTGAAGGCTATCGGCGCGCAGGCGCAGTAGCAACTTCTTCGTTGTGGAACGCTTAGCGGAGGGGCAGCGCGGTCTAATATCTGCCTGTCATTGGCTTCGCCGATACTGAGGCGCTGCCGCGGTTGCAGAAGGCAGCAAAACTCGCTTTCCTCCCACCTATGCACCGCTGTGCTCGGCGAAAATATCGTAGTGTCACTCTGCGCTTGCGTGTGTGGTTTCTGTTGGCATTTTGGAAGCTGCCGCAAATGTAAATTCGCGTTCTAGTTCTGAGTGCCAGACGGCGATTAAATGTGCCAACTCCACTCGCGAAACAGGAAATCCTGCAGTTGATGAAGTACAATAAAGTCTCTTCCGAACTTGAATTCGCACCGCTTACTTACATGGCTGGCTTCTTGGCCTTCGTTTGCGAACAAAAGGTGACCATTTTTATTTGTAGAAATTGTCGTAAATTCAAAGTAATTAGCTGAAACACTCAATCTAGCAAAGCAATAAGAATTTCTCAGTGAAAGCAAGGAAGGCTAATGTGTAGAACCCGCTAAACTTTGCAGGTGACGTGTCCTGAATGCAAGCGCAACTTAAGGGAAATGCATCACATGACGGAGCATATTAGTCCATGTTTAGCCTTGACCAAGGAGGACTCAGCTATCCACGACCTGAAGCTGTCTGGCTGTGCAAGCTTGTCTGCACTTTTGTCGAGAGGGCTCTACAGTCGGCAGAGATTCGTGGTTGTGGAAGGATTTGCAAGGTCCTCTCGAGCGCTGTGCTTCCACACCTTATGGACTCCCCGCTGATGTGGTGTGTTAACTGCCGAGACCCCTACCACAGCGAAGAGCTGTGCAAGCTCTTTCTCAGAAAACTCCTCAGATGTTTTTGGCAAACTGGGCTGGTGACCTAAACAGCCCACTTTCGCGAAAGCCTTTTTCCCGAAAGGTACTCCGCTTGTGAACTAAATGACTCCCTTGGTCTGTTTTTTTGTGAGCAATGAAGTTCATAATGCTGAAGTTATGCACGCGGAATGCGATTTTTTATTGTCCTTCACAGATGAATAAATGGCAAAGCTCGCGCGAGCTTGAGCGTCGGTTAAAACCGGAAATCACACGGCCTAGCTATATCCAACTATAACTCCTTTATTAAAGTGGTAATAGGAACGGGGCAACACTTACGGGAACAAGAAAACGACAATTCGCTCATACTGCCAGCAGAATGCAGCTTTAACGCGCAGCGTGCAGCTGAGTGACCTTTTCGTAGAAAGAATCATGTGCTTTTATTCTACACAGATTTGTCACATCATTCATGCAATCTGGCACTCGTTTCAATTGAGACTTGCGGCTTCAAGAAAAAAAAAAATCTAAATAGCCACACCGGGCCGGGCCGGGCGTACTGCTCCTCTCTCACTATATTTTGTCTTACCTTAGCATGGACTAACCGCGAACGCTGTGCTAGCGCGAGCGGCTAGCCTTTACTGCCTTCACTGGAGCACTCGCTGCACGAGCACTCATGCAGCCGCCGAGGCTTCCTTCGAAGCAACTATCTCGCGCTTTTAGCACGCGCGGCTAACAAGTACATACTAACGTGAAACGAAGTATAGAGTTCCTCGATATGCTCCCCCGAAAGGAACTCTATCTTTCACTAAAGCCCCTTGATAAAGGTGTTTTCACAAGTACCGCCAACCATTGTTGTGGAAATGCGCAAGACACGTGCCACGAGCGGGTGCTCCGCCGCCATTCGCTTCCAAGGGCCGCTCATTTCAGTGCTGCGCCGCCATTTGCTTCCAAGGGCCGCTCGAGACCTGGGCCACGTGCGCTCGCGCATTTGGCGCTACTTGCAAAGACAAACGAAAACATATCGAGGGGCTTTATCTTTCACCGATAACGAGCGCCACGGCTGGCGCTGCGGGGTAAAGTAGAACTATCGCTCTCACCGGCGGAGTGAGGCATACGGCAGGCCGCTCCCAAGGGGAGTCCTAATCATGCCACGAGCATAGCGCTCGCAAGCTGCACCAAGGAAACCATTCCCCTCTCAGCTTTATTTATTCACACTCGCTCGCAACTTTTGAACTGTTTAACTTTCCTCAGAAAATGTTCGCCTTGGATTTCCTTGGTAGATTTAGAAAACAATAGAAACTTGAATGCAGCCTTTTTAAAAGTGCAACCCATGGTGCCGCTAGTCTTCGAGGCCGCCTTATTTTGGCCAAGTGTCTAGGGAGCAAGAAAGCTACGTCATTGTTTGTCGCGGATGCGAGTCTAAATGTATTAGACACGAATGCTGCGTCAATACCGAATATGAAATCGGTTCTAGTCAGAAGTGGTCGCACTAAAAGCGATGCCCAAAATATGGCGGCCGAATATGTTACCCGGTGGTGTTTTGAAAAGAGTTACCAATAACGGGTCGAAAGAATATTCCACGTCAATTTTTTGTCTGGTGAAAACCAGACAGGCATAAACTATGCAAAATTTAGCAAACACAACCCTGGACTTCTAAGCAATAGTGGTAGATTAGAACAGTTTTCAGAAGTTTCGTTTTAAATTCCGGCGTAGCGGGCCTCGCATGCACAGTTTGACGGCCTCAAAGCTTAGCAGAATTTAGGAACAACTATATATATATATATATATATATATATATATATATATATATATATATATATATATATATATATATATATTAATTTACGATACCCAGTTTTTTACAACTCTACAATGGAAATACGCTTTATCTTAGAGGGGTAACAAGTCCCATATCACATGTTTCAGTAGTGTTTAAATACTGCCGTGTTGTAAGAGTGTCTTTTTGTCTTGTTTATTAGGCCGTCAAGGACGAGGGAACACAACTGGACAACTGTTGGGGTTTTGTTGACCGCACAGCATGCCCATATGCCGTCCATCAAAAAATCAGAAGAGGACCACAAGAGGGTGCTCGTCGTGAAGCACCAGGCAGTGATGTGCGCAGACTTCATAATTTGACGGCTGGACGAAACCTACAAAGACCATGGGCATTTTTTGTTTGTTTATATTAGAATGCATAAAATTATAACAGTAAATCATATTCAAGCTTTTGTACTGAGCGAAATACCTGTCCAAATAGGTTCAAAGGCATCTAGAAATATTTTAATAAAAAAACGTTTACTAACGACTCCCATTTTACTTCTCAGATGTGCGTGTGAATATTGTATCTAACCAAATTACAGTGTTACTGTTGAATTCATCATTGTAAAAGTAGCCTATGTTGTGTGGCCTTCTATTGCAAGAAAAGACCGTATAGCACAAGTGAGGCTGAAACTAGGCAGGAGCTTAAGCTGAAAAACTCACTTTCAAAAACACACAAAAGAAATAAAAAGAAGTGTAGTCAAGCAAAATGGTTTCATGTCACCCCACAAGGCAGATACATACACTGCGCTCCACTGTTAATACGAAAACGAAAAAATCGCTTTTATTTGCAGTTTATTTCATTGACAGCTATTGAAAGAGCTGAAAATTTGTCGCTCAGATTAGTGCCCCAAACGAGCGCTTTATTCCACACCAATAGGCTGATGTCAGCCCCTCGAATTTCAGGTGAAAAATAAAAACAGGATATTGATTGTGCCCGCTAACAGTGTCGCGTATTGTATGTAAACACCAAGGTACCCTATCACAAACCGAAGCATACGAAGAAGAAAAATCTCATTTCATTGGGGGGAAAGAAAAGTAGAGATATAAATGGAGCACTCACTTTCGCTAATTTTCACTGTCTTGATGCCTAAAGTAAGCAAACAAAATATCTGTCCGTTTGCCGACTGCTTTAGTCTTTGTTCTTTAGCCTTTAATTTTTGTCTCTGAAGAGCCGCGGCACCGCGGAAAGGAAGCAGCCCGTACCACCGAGGCCCGCGGTGCCGCGTCTATGGAACATGGTAATGTGATGAGTATATGCGTGCAAGATGACGACGACATGGGTGGTTGGTATTGGGGAGGATAGCAGTCCGATTCGCAGAAGTCCAGACTTCGTGGAGGCGGGTTGGGCGGGTGAGCAGCGAGCCATGAGGATCTTGCACGCCGTTCGATCAGAGCATAAAGGAGCACCAGGGGTGCTATGTTGCGCATTTTGCACTCCCAGGAGACTTGGAAGAAGGAAGTGACGTCAACGGCTAGACCAAACGCAGATTGGATGTTGACAGAAGAAAACAAAATCAACATCCAATCTGCATTTGCTGCGTTGCTGACGTCACTTCCTTCTCCATAGTCTCCTGGGAGTGCAAAAAGCGCAACATAGCCCCCCAGGAACATGATGGTGGTGTTGCTCACTGGGGCTCACTGGGGTCAAAGCATCATGCTCCAAGCAGGTAGCCCAGCCAAAGTAGAAGCTGCCGCCTCCGAGGAACCGAGGCCCAGGGCTCAGATTGAGACACCGCCGTCGCCCGGTGTGTCATCCTCTCAACGTCGTTGTCATCATCTCGCATAAAAAAAAAAAAAAAAAAAAAAAACGAGACCTCCCCATCCGTTCAGGGGCCGTGAAAGGATTGCGGCCAGTGATTTCTCGAAGCAGCCAGAGGTTCTTGACCACCGTGAAACGTTTTCTGGACGACGCCGTTTCAAACAAAGTCTGCGCAGCCATCTTAGTGCAGCGAGGTTCATAACGGTCAAGCGCGCTCCCAAGCATGAGTTCAAATGACGAGCACTCATTTGGAATTCCTTTCCAGAAAAACACCATCTAGTGAACCTTTACTAAGAGTGGAACGTGATTCTCAAAATGGCGACGAAAGCGGAGCTGACGCGTCACGCTCAAATCCCAGAACGGGTCGCGCATGCTCGATGGCGACTCCGCTTTCCATAGAGCGGAGCGAGAAAGCGAAAACGGTCTACTAAAACTCTCTATTGCTAGATTTCGGCTCTTCTCATAACCGCAGTGGTTGGACACGAGCCACTACCCAAGTGTCCGCCGAGGCATTGATTGTTACGAGCCGAAGTCCAGTGTTCACGCAGTTCTCGTGTCCAATCCATGAGCCACGCTCGACTGTCGTCAGGCCGGTGGTTTTGATCCGACAATTAAGACATCAATCTTTGCGAAGGCAAGACTAAAAGGAATAGTCTAATTTTATCTTCGCAATAGACCCTTTTCAAAAGTGCATCGAGCCACATCGTTCGGTCACCATTGCTTGCTCACGAAGCGCGTGATTGGCTCAGAGTCCTCGCCGAACGGTGACGTCAGCGCTCGTTATCAACACGAGCTCAGCCGAGTTGATGCCGAACGCTGACGTCACCCTCGTGTCCAATACATGCTCCGAGTATGTGAGCAAGCAATGGCAAACAGTGACTCGTCGCAACTTTAAAATGGCTGACCAACGACTCGCTGTATAAATATCCACAGAACCCCAATTACGTTTCGTTGGCGGGGACTTATGAAAAGGGTCTATATTTCACCGCGACAAAGAAGCTTCTGAATCAGTACTGGCCTGTGCGAGTATATTTGGGTATACTCCTCTAAAAAATCATGAACATTCCAACCCGATATCGTTTGATGACCCCTTTTAAACTTCACGGGGTGCAAAATAAAAGCAATGGCGGGTTGTTGTTAACAAGTGACAAATAAAATTGACGAATTAGCACACCCAAACGGCGGAAGAAATTCCTCAGGAATAAAAAATATTCTCTAAAGGAGCAACAAAAAAAAAAAAAATAAATAAATAAATAAAAGACGTGTTTGTGTGTGCGTGGGGGGGGGGGGGGGGGAGGGGGGTAGTTTTAAAAACGAACTGTGTTGTAACAATTCCTCTTCCTCGTATCTTCGGTGCTGACCAAAAACCGTGTCCCGTATACTTTGTTTGCAAAGACACTCTTGCCAAAAAACACGTTTTTCTCCTGCCATACGATCGCGCCGTTCCTCACGACGATGACCTACGAATAATATTACCTGCCTTTCAAATACTTGGCTTTCACTGAGCTTGAACCTCCTGCAGCGTGCATTTTGCACCTTTGAATTTGATTTTCTCAGCAAGAAGAAATCACAATGACCACCAGCATATAATGTGACGACGTCACGGGCATATTATGTTAAACCGTTCAGCTTTCTGGTGAAATCCGATGTTTGCAACACTAACAATAGATGTGCAAACTGTAAAGTTGTCCAGTATTTATACCAGTTTGGGATAATATACGACAGCCTAGAGAAATGTTAGAGCGCATGTCTATTGAAGCATAGTGTTCTAAAATGAGGGTCCAAAACAAGGGGAGGTGAAACCGAATATAACATTAGCCTCCCAAGGCAGTATTTCGCGAAGTTTCGAGCTCAAGCAAGCTGATAAAATGTGATTTATATTAAGATTAAAAAAAAAAAAATCTTTGTCCACCGCGTCATTTATGCAAAGTTAGGAATTTCATTGCATGCATCTTTATGCATCTCTTTTTGCAGTAAGGCGATCTGTAAGGAATTGTTTAGAAAAATACCTATAATTATCTCTCACTTTTTGCACATTTCGTGTATTTGCCTTCCGATCTATCATGTGAGCACAGAGTCTTTTTTGAAATGCCCTGCAACCCGATGTTTCACACTGCCAATCAGCAAACAAAAACACGTTTACGCAGACTCAACAGCTCGCGTAGGTTTGAGCATCGTCCTTCCGTGTCGGTCTCAAGCGTTTATGTGAACTTTATAAAGTAAAATTTATTGATCAATATAAAAATATGTTTAACTACTAACTGAATATTTTAAAACAAAAATAAAGGGCCGATCACCCTGAAGCAATGTCCACCCCCCCCCCCCCCCAAAAAAAAAAAAAAAAAATATATATATATATATATATATATCCACCGCCAGGGCCTACACGGGTCGCAGACGCAGAACCGTCGCTGGCTTCAGATAACTCTGCCGCTCTAGACACGATTGGCTGCCGGCCGCAAGTTGCAGCGCGTTCCGGGAGACACTGCGAAAAAACAGTGGACAAAGGCAACATAGTAAATTTATCGGACGCAGTGTTAACGCGGGAAGAGACGAACATCCTTTCTAAAGGATTAACTTTCTGCCCAACAACTGGCCACTACAACGAGTTTCAATTGTATCAAGATTTGAACAAGTTTGCCCGAAACATGAGGCTCCGAGAGTACTTTCACGACCGCCAACCGAATCCTAACCAAACGATTCTGACCAACCCAGAAAAGCAATGGACGCCTAATCCGCGAAGAGATAAGTACCTCGATATGTACATTGATATCACGCAACGCGAAATCATTTCCGCCGTGAAGAGGCAAAGACCAACAAAATATAACCATTCTCGGCCAGAGAATCAGTGCCTGAAAAGACTCAGTGCCAGGGCAGATTTAATTATTAAACCTGCAGATAAGGGCGGCTCCATAGTTGTTATGAACAGACAAGATTATCTTGATGAGGGCTTTCGGCAATTGAATGACGCATCATTTTACCACGAACTACCGACAGACCCCACACAAAGGCTTGAAACGGCCATCATAAAGGAATTAGTAGTTCTAAAGAAAAGTGGCAAAATAACCAAGGAGGTTTTTAACGCCATAAAACCATCCCACTCCAAACCCGGTCGCTTTTATCTCCTTCCTAAAATACACAAGATCAACAACCCCGGGCGACCCATAGTGTCAGGAATAGGCACAGTCACCGAACGTATCTCGAGTCTTGTCGATACACTGATCAAGGACATTCCTCCAACCTTCCCTTCGTTTGTTAAGGACACCAGCCACTTCCTGCAGAAAATTTCCCCACTAGACATTCCGGATAACGCTTTCCTCGTAACCCTTGATGTGGCTTCCCTATATACAAGTATACCCCACAGAGACGGAATTGCGGCAGTGATCGAAGCGTATGAACACGCTCAGCACACAGTTGACATCGAGGGAGACGTCCTTTCAATTCTGATGAAACTGGTTTTGGAGAACAATCACTTTGATTTTGAGAATAGGCACTTCCTGCAGACCAATGGAACCGCTATGGGAACTAAGATGGCGCCAAATTACGCTAACATATTTATGTCACAACTGGAAACCACCTTTCTCGCTGAGCGCCCCACTCAACCACTGTTTTACACAAGATACATCGACGACATATTCATGATCTGGGCCGGTGCTGAAGACGAACTCATGAAATTTATCGCCGCCTTCAATTTAGCTCACTCGTCGATAAAATTTACTCACTCCGTATCACAAAAGTGCATAAACTTCCTGGATGTAACTGTGGAAATTGCCAATAACAAATTAAGTACGAAACTTTACAGAAAACCTACCGATAGACAACAATACCTCCATTTTAACAGCTGCCATCCTCGACACTGTAAGACTAGTCTGCCGTACTCTCAGGCGCACAGATTTAAGCGCATATGCTCAGACAACAACGACTTTGAACTAAACGCTCAGGAACTGAAACGCGTACTAACCCAGCAGAGGTATCCAGCAAATGTAATCGATGACGCTATAAACAAGGCAAGAAACCTCGACCGCTCAGATATCATTGGCAACCGAATAGAGCGTCCTCAAGAGAGCAGACAGTCTAACCTTATTTTAACGTATACAGGCCATCTTCCAAACATCAACAACATATTGAGCAAAAATTACAATCTTCTGTCACAGAGCGACCGCCTCAAAGAAATCTTTTCCGCCGCTCCTCGGGTCGTCTATCGACGCGGCAGGAATCTCCGGGACGTCTTAGTAAAATCAAAAACCACCACTCCCGCAAACCTAGGTTGCCGACCATGCCGAAAGCCCAGGTGTAAAGTATGCAAGCACATGTTAGAAACAAAGACCGCCACGAGCACAAATTCAGAGTTCACGTGGAACATAAGGGGTAGCTACGATTGCGGCACGTCAAACGTGATTTATCTCCTGCACTGCAATGTCTGTAATAAACAGTACGTCGGACAGACTAATTTGGCTTTCAGACTACGCTTTAACAACCACAAATGTCACGCACAAACACTCCCCGTCCTTCCGCTCTCAAAGCACCTGTCTCTTTTTAATCACTCAATCAAGCACATTTCTGTTGTAATTTTGGAATCAGGCTTCAGCACAAAATTGAAAAAGAGCAAAAAGAATCATATTTTATTTATAAGTTTAATACGTTCAACCAGGGCATTAATGAAAGTCCGGGAAGGCTGTTTAGTTTGCAGCTGGCTCGTTGGAGAGCTGATGCTCTCCGCCCTTGAGCTTCTCGAGATGCACACGCTGAAGACACTAGGAGATCTTTAAACTTAACAATCGATAGTTAAACCACATCCTAATGCGTTTAAGTCCGAAGAGAACCTCCAAAACGGATAAATGCGGCTCAAGCGGTTAATCTCAGGCAGGCATAGACTGTCACATCCCTACCACTCCTTATCCAAGGAAAAATCCCCCAAAGTGTTTAACTTCGACCTCTAGCACAAAGGAATGCCACGGGATTTGGGGGCGTCGGTGGTCACATGTATCCTATTTCTGGTTTGAAGACGAGCCACCCCTAGGGTGCCTACATGTTCCCGCCGCTCCGCTGTTTAGGGTGGCGACAACGTTTGTGATACCTGTTGCCGACAAACCAGTGTTGCCTACCTCGTTACCATGGCAGCCTCCGCTGTTTCGTCGACCATTTTGTCACACTCACCAGTCGTGCGCTCGCGCTACTCCGCTAATCCTCGTTAGGGCTAGGGAGCGCCCACCGCTCTCGTTCCGACGGCGAGGTTTCGGCGTGCGATGCCGGTCTGTTGCGTTCCATTTTGTCGAGGGGACTCACGTTTCGATAAACGCAACGCATACTTCCTGCTCGCAACTTCAAAGTATGAAACACCCGAATAAAGAGAGCGACAGCCACGACGACCGCCATCCCGCTGAGCCTCCGACTCGTCCGACTCCTCTTATGAACGGAAACGGAAGTGGCATCACAGTGTTGCCGGTGTGTCGAAACTACGAAAACTCAACGTTGTGTACGTTTAGCCAAATAAGAAGTGGGTCAAAATGGCGGTGGGAGAGGATCTGGGAAAGGGTAACAAGAAGTTGGCGCCACCCTAAAGCGGAGCGGAAACATGTAGGCACCCTAGCCACCCCTTCCCAACCCAAGACTTTCAAACACTTTTTATTTTTATTTTTTTATTTTTTTGTGTGAGAGGAAATGATCTCTCCACCAACAACTATTTTTTTTTTTTTTTTGCGCGCGAGCGTAAATAATTTTTTTTTGCAAACCGACTTTTGTTTTTTATAATTTGCAAGTTTTGGTGCCCTCTCCTTTCTGTGTAAACTATCTGTTTTGTCAACGCTGTTTCTATTTCCTACTGCACTTTACTCCCTCTAATTTCTCCTTAGGGGTATATAAACATTCGCGGACTGTACACTCGCTACCTGATGAAGAGCGGTCCCCGCTCGAAACGTCGTAATAAGCTTCAAATTAGTAACTCCGACAGTACGCATCTTTGACTTATTAACTTTTCCCGGTCCATTGTTTTTATATTTACCTTACTTTACCTGTATATATATATATATAACGGGCATGGTGGCGGGAGGCCGAAGGCGTGGCTTCTCAGTTTTATATATATATATGGGTGGTTTCATCTCAAATCGTGCAGGCAAAAAGGGTCGAATTTTTAATTTCGATGAAAAAAATATATGTTATGGCGCCGTTTCTAAAACCGCAGTCGACACAAACCGAAAGTTCGTCGGATTCTTTGTTCTCGACTTATGAATTTTTAAAGAGGCCGCGGCGAAAAGCAGTGTTTTTCACACCCGTCGTGGGTCGGATGTTTCGCTTGATCTCCCGCCATGGATTTTCAGTCCACATTATATTATCTTTTTTGAAACACTCTGTGGACACATTTAAAAGGCTCCAATACCATGAAATAATTTGAGGCCTTTTGCTTTTTTTCTGTAAAAATGTCAAAAACGCCTCCTCGGTCAATTGTTGACGAACTTTGACAATTAATTACTGGCGATCTACTTGGGTTACACCGATATTTTTTATGTCCACGGAGAGCCCAAAACACGCTCTTTATATTTATTATAAAATGCCTTGGTTGTATAATATATGCTTTGCGGTACGTTTACGTTAATATTATGCAAAAAACAAAAAGTACAATTTTTGAAATTGATTTTCTCAAAAAACCCATTTTTTATTTTTTTTATTTTTCGTTCAAATGTAGATGTGATAGTTGTCTACACGAAAATCAAGCCTAGAAAGTGTATATTTTGTTTGTATGTTCTACATTTAAGCATCAATATCGTACAAAAACGTGTTTTTGCGGCTCGAAATGGACTTGCGAATTGCGCGTCTTCACAAGCTTGGAAATAGTTTTTTCTTCTTTTCAACGTTCCCACATAAAAATGAAATACAGTATTTCCACCCTGATATATTTATTGATTATTTAAATTTTATTATAGGCGGCAAGCTACATCGGAGGAGTTCCAAAAAGAGAAAGCAACACTTCTTAACAGACCACCAGGTGTCGTAAATTTTTAACGTGTACGAGTCGGCAGACGTCTTATTGATTCGGGGCCCTCATTGGCCTGCATGAACGTCCCGCCCTTTCGGAGCCAGCAGATGACTACGACCTTTCGCGCTCGTTGTGTTAGATGGGACGGCCCGTGACAGTAAAGCGAGCAGCGCACCCTGTGTCACGAGGAGTGAAATGGTACGATTCTGTCGTTGACGCGGCGAACAGTGACAGCCACCCAGGAGGAGTCTGTCAGAGTATTGCACAAGGGAAAGCAAAGGAATCGTTGCCTGAAAGGATGAGGACACCACGGCCTTACAATGTCGACGGTCAACAACTGTTCTGCCAGCCAAAACAACGCTGCGTGCGCGCTAAAACCGGCGGCGCGGGACAGAAATCCCGCAGACGCACACACGAAGATGGGCCGGTTTCATTAGGGATGTGGGGAAATTTGAAACCAGCCATCCGTGCATGCGTGAAACGATACCGCCTGTTTGCCCTAGCTTCGAGCGCCCTATCCTTACCTTGAAACGGCCGTGCTCTCTCTCTCTCTCCGGGGAGATCCGATAGCACCGAAGGGTTATCTATTAAACTTGAGGAAGAAAACGAGAAGGGAGTGTTTAAGCTTAATTATCCCCACCAACCCGCTCGTTCTGTCCTTATAAAGGGTTATCTCTTTTGGAAACAGCAAAGCCCGGAGACTGACATTAAAACGAGCGTGTTGGTGAATATACTTGTGTTTGTATTCTGCCCGGAGACTAGTTGGGTCGAAGTCAGCCTCCTTGTCAACTATAACCGTTTGTGAAGAGTGGGCTTTTCCTGAGATGAAACGTTAGCGCCGGCTGACGTGTTCTTTTGAAAAAGAAAAAGGGAAAGAGAAAGTTTGAGTAACTGCAGAAACTACCTCGAAAGCTCCTCTCCCGATATGAAGCTTGAAGCATAGTCTCGGTTACCTTCTCGCGCATCGCCTGCTCGAATCTATTCTTCACTTTCTTTCGTACAGCCACTATTCCGCACAGCCGTCGTGGATGTGCGTAATAGAGGGAGGAACAGATTCGAGCATCATCTGGACGCCGTCATCCTGCCAGACTTCAGTGTCGTGGGACCGACTCGTGTGTGTTTCTTCGCCCCGCTGAACTTTGTTTCTCGGGTGCGGTTTTTTCTGAACGTTTTTTTTTATGTTTTCTTACTAACTGTTTGTTAGCACTGTTCAGTTGTTGGGTTTATTTCGTCATGGCGTAGCGGCCTGGCGGTGATGTAGAGAGCGTGTTCGCACGCATTTGGTTGCGTCCCGTTGAGTGAATGCCTGGGAGAGTTGGTTTTTGTTCTTGCCATGTGCGGCTGAGTTTTCTCGTCTTTATTAAATTATTGATTTTTTGTTTTTTTTGTTTTACCTTTACGTGCCGTCGACTTCTTTGTCTGACTCTCCACCAGGCGTGGACCTATCGCCTTGCCACCGCTCGAACCTAAATACTTTATTTTTTAACGCAATTTTCGTTAAGATCGGATTTGGGCAATTTATTTCCTATTTATTTATTTTTATTTCCTACCCCTCTTCATGACACACTCTCTGTGTGTTTCGGACCGTTTCTGTGTCACCACTTTTGTGTATTACGGAAGTGAAAGGACATTCCCTGGTGACCTGTGCGATGTGCGATGAACAAGCCCCAGTGTTTGGTTTCGTAAAGAATTGTATATAATATATCGACGATGTGGTGACTTTCTTTGTCTTGGTAAAATGACAGCTAATAGCTAGTCGTGCTAGTTTACTTTGAAAGGTTTATAAATCGAAACAATACGACGTCTGTGCCTTTTGGTTATTGAAAGTCTACTAGGCCTGCTGATTTGGTTAGATATGTATCTCATGGTTGCCGCTCTTATCAAAACATACATAAATATTCAATACCACAAAATCTGTTTATAATTGATTACAAAATGCAGAAGAAAATTCAAGAAAACTTTTTCACAATTCATAGGGACGCATGGGTCGCTATGTCTGACTTAGGTCTTACAAAACAAAGACGTCTTTTTCCGATATTGAGGCCTAAATATAAAACATGCAAACAAAATATACACTTTCTAGGCTTGATTTTCATGTAGACAACTATCATATCTACATTTGAACAAAAAATAAAAGAAATAAAAAATGGGTTTTTTGAGAAAATCAATTTCAAAAATGGTACTTTTTGTTTTTTGCATAACATTAACGTAAACGTACCGCAAAGGATATATTATACAACCAAGGCATTTTATAATAAATATAAAGAGCGTGTTTTGGGCTCTCCGTGGACATCAAAAATATCGGTGTAACCCAAGTAGATCGCCAGTAATTAATTGTCAAAGTTCGTCAACAATTGACCGAGGAGGCGTTTTTGACATTTTTACAGAAAAAAAGCAAAAGGCCTAAAATTATTTCATGGTATTGGAGCCTTTTAAATGTGTCCACAGAGTGCTTCAAAAAAGATAATATAATGTGGACTGAAAATCCATGGCGGGAGATCAAGCGAAACATCCGACCCACGACGGGTGTGAAAAACACTGCTTTTCGCCGCGGCCTCTTTAAAAATTCATAAGTCGAGAACAAAAAATCCGACGAACTTTCGGTTTGTGTCGACTGCGGTTTTAGAAACGGCGCCATAACATATATTTTTTCATCGAAATTAAAAATTCGACCCTTTTTGCCTGCACGATTTGAGATGAAACCACCCATATATATATATATATATATATATATATATATATATATATATATATATATATATATATATATATATATATATATATATATATATATATATATATATGTATCTGAAAGGTGTATTGCCAATCTTTTACGGCGTTTTTATCCCCGAAAGGCACGTTGTGATTTGGGACAGCCTTACACACATTCCTGACTTTGAAGCAAGTTTAAATAACTATGTATTTCTCACACATATCAGTTGTCAAACATAGAGAAGTCTGTTATTGCCTATTTTATGTGGTGAAGATTGCTTTTATGTGTCTTAGGGCTGGACGAAAACAAAGTAAACAGGGGCGAGCGGCGGAACTATGGTGCTTACGCACGCAAACCGTCAGAAAGTGTCCAATAAAGTAGCTGCCATGTCATGTCGAGTAAAACATGAAATACTACTCCGTTTTAATTTAACAAAAAAAAACAATCTTGGAGGACGCATAAGCTTCGCCTTTAAAAGTGGAACGCGATAGCGTTAACGGGTCTCGTTTTCATCGCCTTCTGATTTGCCGTGCAATCGTGCCTCGCTTGGTCTAGTCAGGAGCGTGTCTGACTCGCAACCAAAGTGGAATCATTTGAGACATACTGCGACCTTTAATTCGCATTAGATGTCATGTTTTAATTACTTTCATTTTACGCGTGATGTCACGTTTCACGTGAGCATCGTGGGTCGTTTGAAATTCTTGCGCGAGGGCATCTAGCTGTGACGTCATGAGCACAGGCACGTAGCCAGGATTTTGTCTCGGGGGGGGGGGGGGGGGGGGGGGGGGGGGGCGCCTATGGCAAAATGCTGTATGACTGGAGGGGGGAGAGGAGGTCTTGGCAAAATGGAAGATTTTTTTTTTGGGGGGGGGGGGGGGGGGGCTACGTGCCTGCATGACCCTATCGATTAATCAGTATTTTCCAGTCACGCCACCGACATCACTTTTTTGCAACATCAGCTCCTTAAAGCTATCGCGTTAAAATAATCACTTAGCAAGGGTGATGCTCACTTGCAAATTAAATTGACCGTCATCTTGTCAAGAACAAACCTCAACAGGCGCGCTACTTATCGAGTATAAAAAAATGTTCACTTGGCCAAGCGCTATCATTGGGCCAGATTCTAACTACATAAAACTCTAAATAAAGAATAAATAACTGAAGACATTTATCATGGACTGCTTTAATTAAACTCGTGTTAATCTTGTATACATGTTGTCACGAATGACGAGGTGACAAACAAGGAATAACTGAGGGAACTGAAACGTTTAATGGGGGCGAACTTATGCCCAAAACAAAAAAAAAGAAAACAGAAGATAACAACACTCCGTCGAGGGCGTCGAAGTCGGCGGGCAGCAGAGTCGAACGCTGGGGCGAGACTGCCTCCGCTCGCCTTGCGGAGTCCCTTATGTACCCTCGCAGGTTTCTGGATCATTCGGTGTGGAACTTTCAGTGCGTAGAACATTCGAACTTGATCAGACGAGAATATTCTCGACCTTACGAGAAGGCCAATTTGAAAGAACAAATAACAGGACAGTCCGCTGACTGCGAATCGAACCGACACCTTCCGAGCGACAGTCAGGCGCGGTAACCACTCGGCCACACTCGAGCTTGCTCGCTGACGCGCATGGCATTACTCCCCCCTTTAAAAGCGCATCGTCTCGATGCGACGTGCCGGGAAACAAAACAGCAAAACAAACAAAAATAATGGCAAACTACGTGGACTTGTGCAACACAATCGTATCGAGCGTATTACAAGACACAATTCGCAGTCCCATCGATCGTAGTACGGCTTGAGGCGCACGACGTGGACAACTTACGGTCGTGGAGGGCGGCGTGAGGAAGTCCGTGCTCCGTCGGGCATCACCTCTTAGTTCAGATCCCCGAGTCGACGAAGCACTTTGTAGGGCCCAAAGTAGCGCTTCCGTAGTTTTTCGCTGAGACCACGGCGGCGGATCGGTGTCCATACCCACACCCTGTCTCCGGGCTGGAAGGGGACGTCCCGACGACGAAGGTTGTAGCGCCCAGTGTCGAAACGCTGTTGGGCTTGAATCCGGAGTCTTGCGAGCTGACAGACTTCTTCTGCCCGTTGGGTAACCAACTGGGCGTCGTCGCTTCTGTCGAAAGCCGGTTCGGGGGGTAACATCGCGTCCAGCATTGTCGTCACTTTGCGACCATGAACCAGTTGAAAGGGTGTAACCCCGGTGGTCTCTTGCACGGCCGTGTTGTAGGCAAAGGTGGCGTACGGCAACACCTCGTTCCATGTCTTGTGCTCCACGTCGACGTACATGGAAGCCATATCGGCGATGGTCTTGTTGAGTCTTTCCGTCAGCCCGTTGGTCTGCGGGTGGTACGCCGTGGTGCGACGATCGCTGGTGTGGCTGAAACGAAGGACTTCTTGTGTCAGCTGGTCCATGAACGAGGATCTACGGTCTGAGATCAGGACTTCAGGAGCGCCGTGCCGGAGGACGATGAATTCAATAAAAAACTTGGCAACTATTACAGTAGTTCCGGAAGGAAGGGCAGGGCTTTCGTTTCGACGTACCGCGTGAGATAATCTGTGGCGACGATGATCCAGCGATTTCCCGACGTCGACGGCGGAAAAGGGCCAAGTAGATCCATTCCGATCTGCTGGAAGGGTGCTGTTGGCGGAGGTATTGCTGCAAGAGTCCAGCCGGCCTCGTCGGAGGTTTCTTTCCTCGCTGGCATTCATGGCATGATCGTGTGTATAGGTGGACGGTTTTGGCGAGCTTGGGCCAGTAATACTTTTCACGAATACGGGCCAGTGTCCGGCTGTAACCAAGGTATCCGGGCGTCGGGTCGTCGTGGCAGGCTTGAAAGATCTTCTCCCGAAGGTTCGTCGAGATTAACAGCAGCCACGGCGAGTTGTTGTGCCCGAAGTTCTCTTTGTAGAGTACACCTTGTCTAATGGCGAAGGTTTGAAGGGCTTGTGAAAAAACACGTGGCATGGCACTCCCGCGCCCTTCCAGGTGCTCTCTTAGTGCGCGCAGCTCAGGATCGTCTCGTTGACGTCGGGCCATGTCGTCGGTGTTCACTGCGCCCAAGAAACACTCGTCGTCATCGTCGTTGCTGTTGCCGGAAGGTGTTTCGACGGGAGCTCTGGACAGGCAGTCGGCGTCGCTGTGCTTGCGGCCTGACTTGTAGACCACGGTCATGTTGAACTCTTGTAGTCGGATTGTTGTTGTTGTTGTTTGCGGGTTTTATGGCGCAAGAGCTCCGACGGCCATACTGCGCTAAACTACGTAAGTTAAAAAAAAAAGTCGAAGCCGTTTACACCTCCCTGTAACACCGAATTAGAGCGCAGCTCTTGAGGAGGAGGAGGGAAGGGTGCTGGGGGGGGTGAAGTGACCTGGGAGGGTCACGTGACCCCCCGATGCCGATTATGTCATTAGTGACGTCACTGATGACGTCATCAGTGACGATGACGATGCGAACTCCAATGGTGTCATCAGCAATGATGACGATGACGATGCGATGTCGGTGACGCCATCAGTGACGTCACTGATGACTTCATCCGTGATGATGACGATGACGATGCGGATGCCGGCGACGTCATCGGTGACGTCACTGATGACGTCATCAGTGACGTCACTGATGACGTCATCAGTGATGATGACGATGACGATGCGGATGCCGGTGAGGTCATCAGTGACATCACTGATGACGTCATCAGTGATGATGACAATGACGATGCGGATGCCGGTGACGTCATCAGTGACGATGACGTAATCGGGGAGGTCACGTGACCTCGGCGGGTGGGTCACGTGACCTCGGGGAGTGTCACGTGATCTCGGAGGGGTGGGGGGTCACGTGACCTCCGGGGGTCACGTGACCTCTGGGGGTCACGTGACCTTGGGGTGACCTTGCGGGTCACGTGACCTTAAGATGACCTTGGGGGGCCGCGTGACCTTGGGGTGACCTTGGCTACGCCGACACCGCTCAAGCCGGGAACGGGCCCCTAAGAGCTTCGCTCTAAAAAACATTGGTAAAAGTACTCTGACTAGACTAGAACTTGACTATAGTTTGTGTAAGATACCTGTAGTTTTGAGAAAAGCTAAAAGACATTCGAATGGTATGAGATGCTGCTCCCCTAGAACCAAGAAGGGTGAAATGGGATTGTGTACTTGAAAAACTCAGGGAAATAGGTCTTGTATTGTTGTAGAAGGCCACGGCAAAGAAACAGAAAGTGCAGAACAGATGAAGTTTCTCCACAGTGCTCGCATATTGGCGGTTCCTCACCTATAAGCAGATATTGATGGGTCAGGAACGAGTGGCCGATTCTCAACCGGCACAGGAGCACTTCGTGAAAACGATTTTTATTATATGAGGTTTCCCTTGCACCAAGTTCTGGTTTGATGGCATGAAGCTTGTTATTATTGGTTAACTTCCATTCAGGCTGCCATAGCTGCGAGAGTGGAAATTTTACGGCCGTTTTAAGGTCTTGGTAAGGTACGCGGACATTCGATGGTAAAAGGTTCTGTGAAGAGGCGGCTAGTCTGTCTGCAGCCTCGTTGCCTGCGACACCCGCATGGATCGAGATCCAGCAAAACTTGATGTCCCTCTCACCAGCGAGTCCCTGTTGAGCTCTGGCCTGAACGAGTTGAGTCAACTTATTTGTAGTTGGTGTAGCAGAACATACTTTACTAAGTACACTTTGAGAGTCCACGAATATAATGGCGTTCATCACTTTGCCCCTGATTATGTAGTCAAGTGCTGCCAGAACACCATATAGTTCAGCAGTAAAAATGCTGGCGACATTGTGAAGTCGAGTAACATTGGTAAACGAATTTGAATAAACAGCGGAGCCGACATACATTGAGGTCTTGGCACCGTCAGTGTAAAACTGGCTGTAACGTCTGTATTTTTCTTGCAGAGCTAAAAATTCCTGTTGTAGAATGAGTGGAGAAACATTATGCTCATTAAATTTTATAAAATACCAATTGCAAGCTATAGGTTTTGATATTCCATGGGTCAGTATGATATGCACTTTCTAGGAAATGAACACCCTCGCGTGGCAGGTTAAGAGAGAGACGGAGACTTCCAAAACGAAGGCTCAGGGGTCGAACAACATTTGGTTTATGCTCGAAAGTACTACTATGGGCTGGATGGCTGGGTTCTGATAACACCTTGTAGGCATAAACCAGACTTAGATACTGCCGCCTTTTTTCGAGTGACACTTCATTGGAGTCAGCATACAAGCTTAAAACAGGAGACGTTCTAAAAGCACCAGTTGCAAGACGCAAACCAAGGTGATGCATAGGGTCAAGCATTTTTATGCTGGACGGCCGAGCAGACGCGAACACAACAGACCCATAATCAAGGCGCGACCGTACTAGAAAGAAATACAAACGAAGTAAACACCTCCTATCAGAACCCCAAGACTTGTGTGAGAAAACTTTAGGAATGTTCAATGCCTGCACACATTTCTGCTTTAGCCATTTGAGGTGGGGAACAAAGCTAAGCTTACTGTCAAATATCACCCCCAGAAACTTATGCTCATTTCTAACTTCGATGGATTTTCCATTTAACATGAGAGTGGGATCCAACCAGAGCCCCCGCCGCAAAGAAAAGAGGACACAAATGTTTTTTTCTGGAGTGAACTTAAAACCCTTCTCGTTAGCCCATTTAGTAATTTCATTTCTGGCTATTTGTGGCTGCCTTTCGCAACGAGACATATTACATGATGCTACAGAGATTTGAATGTCATCAACGTATAATGAATATGATACTGAGGAAGGTATGACACGACAGAGCGAGTTAATTTTTATTGCGAAGAGGGTGACACTAAGTACTCCGCCCTGAGGAACACCATTCTCCGGGACAAAGCAATTGGATACTGTTGAGCCTAACCGCACACGGAAGAAACGTCCACTAAGATAGTTTTTTATACAATGAAGCATTCTGCCACGTACTCCATACATGAACAAGTCACGCAGGATGCCATGTCTCCAAGTGGTATCGTAAGCCTTTTCTAAATCAAAAAAAGACAGATACTCAATGCTGCCTATTCACAGACGCCTCACGTACAACAGTCTCCAGCCGGACTAGATGGTCTGTGGTGGAACTTCCTGATCGGCGCCCACATTGATTTACATCCAAAATATTGTGTTGCTCCAGGAAATAAACAAGACGCTTATTAATCATCCTTTCAAACGTTTTCCCTAAGCAACTAATCAGTGCAATCGGCCTGTTACTTGTAGGAAGTGAAGGATCTTTTCCAGGCTTCAGCAGCGGAATCACTTCTGCCTGCTTCCACTCAGCGGGGAAGTGTGCATCGTTCCATAGTTTATTGAAATATGTCAGGAGGGCTGTGAGTGACTCCTCCGATAAATGCCGGATCATCTCATAATGTATCCGATCCGGACCGGGGGATGAACGCTTCCGGATTTCGAGAGCCATTTGAAGATCAACCATTTTAAACGGCTGATTATATGGTGCAGAGGCTCCACCTTCCAAGCTGACTTTCATTCTTTCTGCATCTGCTTTAAACTTCAGAAACGCTGGAGAGTAGTAATAGGAGTTTGAAACGGCTGCAAAATATGCGCCCAACACGTTTGCCTGGTCATGTAGCGAGCTTACAGAGGGAAATAGAGGGACTGCAAAGCAGCGGTATTTGCCTTCGACTTTGTGCAGTCGCTCCCACACTTCCTTTGCTGGGACGTAGCAGCTGATAGAGGACAGATAGCCTCTCCAGGACTTCCTCTTGGCCTGCTTCCTGGTCCAACGAGCTTGGGCCCTATTTCGCTGAAACTCTAGTAAATTCATGAACGTCGGATATCTGTGAAGTATACCCCATACTTTGTCCTGTTTTTTCTTAGTATTAGAACAATCATCATTCCACCACAGTTTACACTTTGGGGGATGTTAGAAGAGGTCTGAGGGATAGAGCGAAAAGCGGCATTAGTGATCTGTTCTGTAATGTATGTGGTGGCTTCATCGTGTGTTAAGGACAAGAACATGCGTGGCTTAAGCTCTGCATTTAGGTTGAATAGACCCCAGTCTGCCTTGTCAAGTTTCCAACGAGGGGTACGTTTCATTAGGCTTGAAACAGAAACCAGACTCTCCTGAATGACTGGAAAGTGGTCACTTCCAAGTGGATTATCCAATACTTTCCATGCGATGGCAAGATCGATAGATGTAAATGAATTGTGAGCTGCACTGAAAAAGGTTGTGTCTCTCTTATTCATAAGGCACAGCCCAGATGTTAATAAAAACCGCTCAAGGACCCCACCACGTGAGCCTTGACGGGCACTACCCCACAAGGGGTGGTGAGCGTTAAAATCTCCTAAAAGTAAAAAAAGGTGAGGAAGCTGTGCGACAAGTGTTTGGAGATCATGAAGGTGCAGAGGAGTGTTTGGTGGAATATAAATGGAGACAACAGTGATGAGGCGGTCCAAAAGAAGGCGCACAGCCACTGCTTCAAGAGGTGTGGAAAGAGAAACCTGCGAGCATGCGACTCCACTTTGAACAGCCAGAGCTACTCCACCTGATGCATTTGATGCAGGGCGATCCTTTCTAAGAAACTGATGGCGACGTAACACTGAATACGGTGATCATTAAGATGCGTCTCTTGTAAAGAGAGAGCTATAGGACGTAACTCGTCCATAAAAAAATTAACGTCATCAATATTTAGTAAAAGACCGCGGCAGTTCCAAAGTTAAAAAAATTAGTAAATCAGTAAAAGTAGTAAAGACCAAGTAAAAGTAAAACCTCGACTATGCCGCGCAGGGGAAAAAGAATGTACAATGTCTCTTTGAAGGGGCTACTGATTTTTTTCCTTTATGCTTAGACTTACCTACCTGCCAGTCCATGTCGTCCTGATCAGACGCAGGCGCAGACACCTCACTGCAATCATCCATTGCCTCCAAATCTTGGGACGGGGCTTTGGGTTGACTTGGGGCACGGGGTTGCAGACCCCGGCCGCGGCCTGACCCAGCAGAAGAGGCAGCGGGTGAGTTTGGCAGGGCACTGCCCGAATCCACCCGTTACTGCCCCTTTGTCACTGTAGGAGTGACACAAGAGCCATGCCGCTCCTTGGAAGACGACGCTCTCTCCGACGAGTGCGGGCGAGAGCGCCGACTCCTTTCCCTGGAAAGGGACCGCGGAGTGCGAACGGGTACGACAGCTGCAGCTGCCGGCCCATCCTGAGAATGGGGAGCGGCTTGTGCACACTCTCCACCAGAACGTTGAGGCTGCTGTCCTGAAGGTGCAGGGCAGCTAGCACTCTGGCTCGAGTGGCCGGATGACCGACCTGCTTAGAGTGCATGCCCAGGGAGCTGAATCTTCAGCTTGGGCGTGGGGGACTGCAGTGGCTTCCCATTGTCTAGAAAAGACGTCTGGGTTGCCACTGCCACTTTCAGTGGTGCAGGCCCCCGCTGCACCACCTCCGCGAAGCGGCCTTTTTGCAAGAACGAAAAGCGACGGCGTGCCTCTGGATGCGAAAGGTTTTCCTTCGCTTTCAAGGTAATAATGGCTTTTTCATCTTTCCGTGTCTTACAAGAGCGGGAATATGCGGGATGGGGATTGCTGCAGTTGATACAGTTGGGGTCGTTAGAGCATGTACCTGTTTGATGGTCGGCCTGACCGCACTTTGCACACTTGGCTTTGCCTCGGCAGTTCTGGGATCAATGACCAAATCTCTGACAGTTAAAACACCTGCGAGGATTTGGCACATAGGGCCGCACTCTACAGTGAGGGTACCCAGCCTTTACGGCCTCTGGCAATGTAGTAGATTCAAATGTAAGAACGATGTGCTTCGTTTTCCGCTCTTGGCCATCGCGGCGCAAGGAGATACGCCTTGCAGCTACAACGTCTTCGTCGGACAGTCCCTCAACTATTTCACTGTCTGAGGTGTCAAGGAGGTCATCCTCAGAAATAACCCCCTGGATGGTATTTAGGGTGCGGCGAAGCGTAATTGTGATTTTCTGGTCAGATATGACATTTAAAGCAAGAAGTGCAGCACTCTGCTGGCTTGACTCGATTTCAACAAGCAGGACGCTAGAAGGCATTTTCTTGGCCTTGAATTTCTTTCCAACGGTAGACTCAATTACCTTAGCTATGAGAAAGGGAGAAAACTTTGATAGTTGTTTTTCAGTTTCAGAATGCAGGACCAAAAACTTTTGGAACCTAGCAGGGATAGATGGCGTGTTGACTGTGGTTGAAACTTCGGTGCGAACCCTTTACGGGGGCCGATCGAGAAAGGTTTTAGCACGGGAACCCATAATATCGGAAGGAAAGTTCAGTGCTCGGGTGCACCGCCCACCACGGAGCCCAAAAAGGCTTAACTGACACAATTACTCTACCAGTGCTGCCCGGGCACTATACCCTAGTGTGGTTGCAGGGATAGGACCTGTTTCCACTCAAGGTTGGCCCTTGCCGCCTAGGGAGGTGAAAAAGGAAGGAAGAGAGTCTAGAAGAAAAGAGAAAGAGGAGGGAGGAAAAGTGAAAGAAGGAAGAAGAGGGTAGAAGAGGAGACTGACTGAATCATCCTGGTTGGGCCAAGCCAGGACACCCGTCTACGAGAAGCAGGGGTCGAAGCGGTGTATTGCCTCGCCCGGGGGGCCCCGAAGGGTCCAAACATACCCCCGGCAAAGCTCAACCCCCAGGGTCCCCCTTTCCCCGGACACGGGTACGCCACGCACAGCCAGACGTAGGTGGGCGAACCCACATGGCTCGGGGTTCGTAGTGACGCCACTCACCGAGCACCTACTAAATTAGGTGCCCCCTGCGTGCGGGTATGGTGGCCCACGTGGCTGGGGTCCGTGGTGACGCTGCTCACCAAGCACCTAGCACCTAAGTGCAGACGCCCCGTGCGGGGCTCGGGGTCTGTGGAGACACCACTCTCCAAACACTTGCTTTCACAGGTGCCCCCTGCGGGGAACGGTCTACAGGAATCTGTCATTGACACGTTACTCCCAAAATGTAACAGTCTCACAGTTACTCAGGGAAAAACGTACCCTTGCTACAGTTACAAAGTTGAAAGAGTAAATTGTTAAGTCAGAGTTACTTCGCAATAATGACGCCGACACTTCGTCGTTACTTTGCAAAAAATATTAGAAATCTTTCAAAACGAATCTTGCCTAATAGGCCTTGAAATTAGTGTGGATATTTCACAAGACATTGTGTGGGTCACTGTAGTGAATTTGACTTTTTAAGAAAATAATATTTTTTTCAACAATCAATATAACCTGCTTGGTTTTTTGTATTTTAATTTTTACCATGAATAGCTCCCAGAGTAATATCATAATTAAAGACACGTTTGGGGTAATCGACTATATGATAGAGCATTTATCAATTCTTTTCTTAGCAAACTGTCACGCGACTTAAGTTTTTCAAAATATTAAGCTCGCAGATACGTACTGATGTTCTATGAAAAACTTTAAACTAAGCGTGACCATTATACGATATGCACGAATACAACAGCAGGCGTTTAGATCTCGGGTATATTCAATCATGGGGCGAGTTTACGATCGGTCAATTGTAATTTCAGATTTCTTTGCTGAGGCGAAATAGAACGGAAGCAATAAAATCGCGCTAGTGGGAAGTCAGTAATAATATAAGTCATACCTTGCCACCAGCTTTGTAGATGTTTTCTTATGTCACTCGAATCCACTTGTAGGTCGAATCATTTCCTACTGCATGCGCACAGTCTTCCTCAAAACCGGAAGCTTCTCTTGAAAATTTAGAGAGCAGTTTTGCGGCAACATTCTATTGTCAAACCCGCTGAAGAAGGCAGCGGTGTTAAAGAAGCACTGATTCAGATACAAACGACCAGTGGGTGTAGAATTTCAAATGGCTGTTGCGATCTTTTCTACGCCACTTCCTAACCAGATCGGACACATTTACGCTCCTCCATCTCACCACCTTAACTAGAAGAGACCACCGGAAAAGCCCACGATGTGAATATCCATAAATCAACTGATGCCAAGTGCCCCGGTCCCGGCTAAGGGCGGTCTTTTAATTTTGGGAAAACACACAAATAAGCAGAACGACACAGCCGTTTCGAGCAAATACTCTTTCTCAAATGACAGGGCCCGAGGCGCAGAGCTAGGGGGTAAGGGGAGGGGGGGGGGGGGGTACAAGTGGTTCACTGGAGGCAAGGTCGGTATTTGGGTTGCAAAAAAAGAGGGACAACAAATGGGCCTGAAATCGAGAGGCCGCAAGAGTGCATCTCGGAGTTTGACGTTTCAAATTAGAAGGGAAGGAAACGTATGCTTGGCGGCAAAAAGACAAGGTCCGGAAAATCAGTTTTGCAGTAAGCCTGCGGAAGAGCCGTGTATTGGGAAAATTTGCCCATACATCGGTTTGAATAGGCGAGCAACTCGGGGCGAACCACAAGCTGCGATATAGCCCCCAGCGGTGATCATGAGCTATAAAAACGCGACTCGACTAGTTTTAGCCGTTTTAGCGTCGCTCGAGTAAAACGGTATAACTCTTGGTGACTGCAAACTTGGAGCTTGTACGCTTTTTGTCACGCCCATATTCAAGGATAGAATAAACGAACGTGCGCTCCAAACCAAGGCTGACTTGCTAGAAACAGCGTCTCAGCTGAGACGTGAAAGAAAGCACTGCCAAAGTCAGCGCACGAGCCGAGCGGGACTCCGCGTCTCGAGACGCTCGCGCGCCCCACCTTTCCACTGCTTTCTTTCAGCCAATCTTAGCTGAAACGCTGTTCTAGCAAGCCGGCCCGGAGCAAATTTTCACAAAGCGGACGAGATTGAAGGCTTCTATTTCACGCTTTGAATGACGTGTTCAATATTGTGACGTTGCGGTCTGCTGATTGGTCGACGCTGTGTTGCATCTTTAGTTTACGCTCTTACCGCGGGGGGAGTATTCGGCGCTGGCGGCGGCCTTTGCTCCGCCCATTGGCCAAACTCTCGTAATATACGGCTCTGGCCTGCGGGCGTTTTTGGCGACAATCACCAAAAAAAATGTCCTCCGCGAAACGCACTCACTCCCCCCGCCAGACGAAGAAAAGAGAGACGTTTTAGAGATGCCGCGCTTTATTACATCGGCGTGCGCTGTGGGCGATGTGCCATACACGGCGGGTACGGACACAAACGTTCCCATCTCCCCAATTGGCGGGACCAGCTTGGTGAAGCAAGGTCACCCAAAATTTAGTTTATTTTTATTTATGTTGTCATTCGTGCTCTACACGGTTCCTGCAGCGGTTTTTGCTCTGCCCGTGCTGTGGAGCGGTAGGTCTCGAACGCTAGGCCCAAGTACCGAAGCCTCGGGTGAGCCCGGGAGATGAGAGAGAGAAGTCCGTTCCAAACGAGAGAAGAAGCTTTTAATAACAAACACCTCCAGTAGCGCGGTGACGCTGCGGGCTCGGAACGCTAGGGAACGCGCATGCACAAACAATTCGGCATGCGCGGGCAATGATGCGACATCGCCCCTTCGAAGCAGAGGAGCACTAAACCAAACCACAAACGAGTTAGTCTGCATCGCAGCAATACCTTCTAGGTGCAAAAACTTGACGTCCGGAACGAGTCACAGTCTGAGCTGGTTGGAACTCATGCAGTGGACTGCGCCTCGGGTGTACCCGATACCACGGGGCTTGGCCGTGAAGAAAGTCAAACTGGTGAACTCTGAAGCTGTGTAGTCGTCTGGCCCTGTTCCTGGACACTAACTGGAAAAGAGAGTTCCGTAGCGTCTTCAGGTAGTTGGGACGAAGGTGACGCATGAACAAAGGCTCTTTTGTTGCGTTTCAGTTCACCTGAGTCAGTCTGTACCAAGTATGACCTGGGGGTCTCCGTGCGACGATTCACAACCCCGTAACGTTTAAGATTCTTAATCTTGTAGTCGGAGACTCCATCGCGTGAGGCGTCCTGACGGCTGCTTGAGGTTCGCAAGCCAGAAGCGAGTGGTGGTCCGTGACTACGGGGAACCGGCTCGCGTGTAAGTATGGACGAAACTTCGTGATCGCCCAGACGACCGCAAGGCATTCTTTCTCAGTTGTGGAGAAATTTCTCTCCGCCCTGGACAATGTCCGACTTGCGTAGGCGATGACTCGCTCGGTGCCTTCTTCTACTTGAAGCAGTAACGCGCCAAGTCCTGCGTTGCTTGCGTCCGTGTGAATATCGGTTTCCGCATCCTGGTCGAAAATTCCAAGAACAGGAGGGGTTTGCAGTCGTCGCTTTAGCTCGTCGAATGCCTGCTGCTGCTCCTCGGCCCATTCGAACTCCTCGGCGTCCTTCGTGAGGTTTGGGAACGGTGCGGAAATCCTTGCGAAATCTCGAACCAAGCGCCGATATTGGGCACATAGCCCAAGGAACCTTCGCACGGCCTTCTTGTCTCTTGGCGCTGGAAGTGCTGCGACGGCGCGAGTCTTCCCTGGGTTTGGGCGAATGCCATCGTTACTAACCACGTGAGCTAGGAACTTCAGTTCGTCATAGGCGAACCGACACTTTGACGGTTTAAGGGTGAGTCCGGCGGTCCGTATGGCTTGGAGAACAGCTCGGAGTCGTCGCAAGTGCTCGTCGAAATCGCCGGGAAACACTACAACGTCGTTGAGGTAGACGAGACAGCTCTGCCACTTCAGTCTTGCCAGTACGGTGTCCATGACACGCTGGAAAGTTGCTGGCGCCGTGCATAGTCCGAAGGGCATCACCTTAAACGCGCACAGCCCATCCGGTGTGACGAAGGCTGTCTTCTCTCGGTCTCGTTCCTCGACTTCGATCTGCCAGTAGCCGCTCTTCAGGTCCATCGATTAAAAGTATCGAGAATGGAGCAGCCGGTCTAACGTGTAGTCGATGCGGGGAGTGGATAGACGTCTTTCTTCGTCACTGCGTTCAGCTGCCGGTAGTCCCCGCAGAACCTAAGCGTCCCGTCTTTCTTCTTAACCAGTACGACTGGAGAGGCCCAAGGACTGCTTGAAAGTTGAATTATGTCGTCGTTCAGCATCTCTTGAACTTGCTCCTGGATCACCTGCCTTTCTTTAACGGAGACTCGGTATGGCGATCGGTGCGCAGGGCGCGCGTCGCCCTCGGTAACGATACGGTGCTTCGCAATGGTGGTTTGGCACACCTTCGACGACATCGGGAAGCAGTCGCGGTATTCGGCGAGGAGGTTAATCAACTGACATCGTTTCGGGCCCGGAAGCTTAGGGTCAATGTCGAACTGCGCTGGCGACGTACTGTCTTGCTGAGGTGGCGAGGATTCATCAGTAATGGCGGCGATTTCGGCGGAGTTTCGGAGTTCCTCGACGTGGCCAACGGCTGCATCTTTCGTGAGGTGTTGCGCTTCGTTTCGGAAGTTCGTCATGAGGACTACAGTGCGGCCATCCTGAAGTTCAGCTACCCGTCTTGTGACGCCGATTCCTCTTGAAGCAACTGGAGGCTCCCCTCGAGCAGAACTTCGCCGCAGAAACCTTCGGCGATCCCCACAGGATCGAAGACACTCGACCGCGGCACCAAGTTCACTTGACTTGAGAGGACTCAGACCGCGGATGACGTCGTTTTGGTTTCCTCCGGTGGTGAAACAGGTTTTCGTAGAGTTAGCCAGGTCGATGACGCCGCCATACTCGCAGAGAAAGTTCATTCTGAGAATAACGTCCTTCAAACAGTCTTGCAGAACGACAAACTTTACAGGGCACGTGTCACCATGGATCTCGACGTGAGCAGTGCTTTTCCCAACTGGTGTAATGAGGCGTCCTCCGGCGTTTCTTCTTTGTGGTACACCCCACGGCGTCATGACTTTTCGAAGCCGGCGGGAGAGCCTCCCACTCAAGACTGAGTAGTCTGCTCCGGTGTCCACGAGTGCCGATGCGTCGAGGCCGTCGATAACAACGTTTAGGTTGTTGGACACCGATGCAGGAGCGTCGTTGTGATGCGTAGCTTCGGGAGAGTGGGAGCGCTCCGTTGTTCTTGGAGGCTCTTTACATTGGTCGTCTTCGGCAACTCCACCTCCAGGGGTTGCCGCGCCTAGTTTCCCCGGCGAGGAGCGAGGGAAACAGGCCTTCACGTCGGGGTCGGTGCATCGGCGAAGCTGGACGTTGCGGCGACGGCGACCGGAACTCCTTCGGCTGGACGCAGGCTCGGGGGACTGGGGTCGTCGCAGGTACTCGTTGATCTCCTGAGGGCGTTCACCATACCGTGGGCACGGGTCGTTTGGGTGGAATCCGCGCAGCCCGAGTCGTCAGTATGGGCATCGGCGGCACACATGGTCAGGTTCCCTGCAGTGGTAACACAGCGGGCGTCGGTCGGCCGTCCTCCAGACATGTCTTCCTCGGCGCCGGTTGCTCTGGGCGAACGTGCGCCTGATCTTCCTGTCGTCGGGGGTACTGCGGCGCTGGGGCGTCACTTTGGAGTGGCGCCGTGACTTGGCGGGGAGCTTGCGGCGGGTATCGGGCCATGGCGGCGTACCTCAACATCGGTTTGTCCGGTGCCACCATGGTGACGGGAACCTCTGGTTGGAGCACCCGATGAACTTCTCGGACAGCCTCGGCGATGGGAAGGGTTGGCGGATGACTGGCGGTTGGCAGCAGCCGTCGCAGTTCGTCCCGGACGACCTCCCAGATAATTTTCCGGACGTCCGGCGTACCCGAAGTGTTTTTGCCGTTCAGCAGTGTGGGTGCAGCGACGCCTGGATGCCGCAGGTAGTGGGAAGCGCGCGCTCGATGTTGGTCGCCTCCGTGACGAAGGCTTCGACGTTGGTCGGCGGGTTGCAGACGAGGCCTCCAAAGATGTCATCTCTTACACCTCGCATCAGGATCCGCAACTTGTTTTCGTCGGTGGCTTGAGGGTTGGCGCGAGTGGCCAGTTGCAGGACATCCTCGGCGAAACTGGTGATGGTCTGGTTTTCGCCCTGGGTCCTCATTCGAAGAAGGTCCGCGGCCCTCTCCCGTCAATACTGGTCGGTGAAAGTTCGCCTCAGCTCATTCTTGCAGGCAGTCCACGAGATCAACGAAGTCTCTCGATTCTCTAACCAGTGCCTGGCCGTTCCTTCGAGCGTGAAGTAAAGATTCTGCAGGCGCGGGTCGTCCGACCATCGGTTGTGCTGAGCCAGCCGCTCGTACTGTTGAAGCCAGTCCTCGATGTCTTCATAAGGCTCACTATGGAAGGACGCGGGCGTGCGAGGAGCGACGGGTAGGACAACGACGGGTGGAGTGGTCATCGTCGCGGTCTTCTTCTGTTTCTACGGCAGGGGTCCGAGTCCCGGAGGTTGGTCTTTGGTACGGCGGTTTGCTCGGAGGTTGGCGTCTTTTGCGAAGGGTAGCCTTCCGGGACTGAGCACTTCACTTGGCCGGGATGTTTTCGTAGGCGTACGCTTCACGGGCATAGAAAGCGATACCCCGCACCTCCACCGAAATGTCACGAAAGACAAGTGGCGAATAACTGAAGAAACTAAACGTTTACTGGGGCGAACTTGTGCCCAAAACAAAAGAAGACAGAAGATAACAGAAGAGCGTCGCGGGCGTTGAAGTCGGCGTAACAGCTTAGTCGAACGCTGGGGCGAGACTGGCTCCGGCATGCCACGGAGCCCCTTTTGTACACGCGTGGGCTTCTGAAACCTTCGGCCTAGAACGTTCGGCTCATAGAACATTCGTAACTGGATCGGACGAGTATGTTCTCGAACTTACGAGAACGCCATGTAGAGAGAATGAATAAGTGAAGATTCCGCTCCCTTGAATCGAACCCAGATCCTTCGCGCGACAGTCAACCACGCTAATCACTCGGCCACGCACGCGCTCGCTCGGCATCGCGCGTGGCAATATCACGTGAACGGCTTGGAGGGACCGAGTGTTCCGCTAGGCGCCGTCCCAGCTCAACACCAAAAGCGCGGCGGCCGCTACGGAAGGCAATGGGAGCGTGTGGAAATAACGTTGGTTTCGTATGAGTTTTTGTCGCATTTCATAGGCAGGCGATAACGCTCGCACATACTGCGTAGAGAGGAGGTTGAAATGAGTCACTGTATAATAGTTTTCTCTAGCAGAATAGTTAATGCTGTGAGCTAAGCATGGGTAGTGTGCACGAGTGTACGGGATGGTGCATCCAGTCCGCCTGCTGGAGCCCACTAACCCGTGATCGGAATGACAAATCGAGTTAGATGCTCCGCTGGTGGGCCGTGGCGCTCTTGCGGAATGTTCGAAGTGAGACACTGTCGATTGGTGGTGAACTGTTGACGGGGGGGGGGGGGGTGCTTCAAAGTTGCACTGCAAGGGGTGCGAAGGAGTTCTAGTGACGAAGCGTACGGGTTAAAAGGGGCTGCAGTCCACCAGTGCGAGTACGCCGCTGGAAGGAGGCAAAAGGAAGCGAAAATTCCGGAAGCAGAAAAGTGGCTAGGACTCGCGTGGTCGCTACTTGACATCGATGTTGAAGCGGGTCCCTTTCGACTGAACGGAGGAGTTGCAGTGCTCGATAGGATGGTGTTCGGAAGCCAAGTTGGCGCCTCATAATAAGGCGGGAAGCACGAGGTTGCACCGACTCAAGGGAGGCAACAATTGGTTGCCGAATCCCACACCAAGCAGTAAAACTCCAGGATGGGCAACACCGGTGCTGGGAACAGCAATCTGGGCACATCGCGACTGGCTCTTCTTGCGGACCAAATGACGAAGCCAAGGAGTCACCTTTCCTTGAACACTAAGTTTTGAACATAGCGATGGAATTCGAAATGCTGGTCGATGATGACACCTAGGAGGTGAATATGCGTTGTTTTTTTGGATCTCCACTCAGTTCAGGAGAAGTGTTAGAGGGGTCAAAGGTTGGCGCGAGGCAGTGATGGACATGCGCATTTGGTTTAAATTTAGGGGAAGTTTGTTATCGTTTGAGCAGGGAAGAATGCAATCTAGATCAGCTTGTAGCCCTTTACCGAACGTAAAATCGCAATAACGATGAGAAAAGTCCTGAAAATACAGCCGATTATCCTCAGAACGTCGCCGGTCGTGGAGCGGGCACGCACAGATACACACGCAAAAGCGTCTGCAAGTGTGTGAAGCTACCGCGCCAGAAAACGCGGTGGCGGTTCAGCGAACTAGAGAAAGTACGAAATAAGCAAAAGCAAACGCGGCACGCTCGCGCTGTCTCGGGTGACCTGGTCGCCCCTATAAATCCGGTCGTGGTCTGGCCTGTCGTCCGGAAGGGAAGTGACCGAGTGGGCTAATGCGTCTCAGCACGGAGCGTGGAGCGAAAGCTCGCGCTTGAAACCTCCCGGGTTCGATCCCCGCCACCCCCGCCCGTTTCGATCTGGATGAGTTTCGTACCGGCACGCGTTCGTGAAATCACTACTGCGTGATGCACGTTAAAAAACTCAGGTTAGCGGTTGTACTGCACTGGCTAAATTTCTCATTTACACCTAAGAGACCGATTACCCGTTGAGGCGTATCTCCATCAAGGGTGTATAAGCATACAGAGCAAACCAATTTCACGTCGTCCGGACGGTGGCGCTGAACGAAGAAGGGAGATGCAGGCGCAGATGTTTCGCTCTTCCCGAAACGGGTTCTTGCGCACGAACGATTGGCAGTGCCTTGAACGATTCGAAAAAAAGGTTCTGCAAAAGCGCCACGCTGCAGAAACACTGCACTGCTCCGTGCAAAGGCAGACTCGATGCGGTCAATGAGACTGTACGGCGCGTTTAAGTGCAATACCTTGCAATGAATTAATTGTTTTAACGTGAAATGAGGTTTGGTGACACACATTAATTTGTTTTAACTGAATCCCGCAACGTAAGTTTGGATTCCGTACCTTACACTAACGACGTGTAGCCGGGGAAATTGTAAAGCTTACATCTCGAGGTAGTTTTTGCGTGGTCGTTCACGCGCATGCTAAATTGAGGGGGCGGCGAACCAAGCTTCTATTTTAGCTCACCCCGCTTTAGCAAACACTTTGGTGCTTCACATGTTACAAACTGAAATTTGTTATCTGAGGTTCGGTGCGCAGTGTTGAATTCCAGAAAAATAGTTGAGTTATAATTTCTTCAAAGTTACGCTTATACATCATACAAAAGAGCGTGTGCAGATTTGGACGCGAGTCACCGGGAGCTTCGAAGGCCGCAGGGCAAAGAGTTCAAGGAGAAACTTGCCACGCGGCATTCGAACCGGGGTGACTGACGCCTGCAGACTGCCTTTTGTTTGGTGAATTCTGAAATGGAGTACGTGATATATCGGCGAGGTCTTGAAGTAGTGAATCGGTGTCACGCCCAGCTTCAGAACCTTACCGAAATGGGACTCGCGGGCAAAGTTTTTTCTTTTTTTTAATTGTGCCTGTCAAGTACTAGGTCACGCGGAAAATGAAAATAGGCATGCAGTTTTCTACACAATCGCGCCACCATTATGAACTGGACTTTTCATGGCGCTTTTTAGATCACTAGAATTAAGTTCCCGATTGATAATTTAATTTAATGTGTATTGCAGCATACTCTTGAGAATGTTCGAAGTTACACCCCTGATAGCTGAAAGATTTTTTTTATCAGAGTGCCTTACTTGGCATGAGGCTAAATAAACCGAATAACGTATAGGTAATTTGTGTGTGCTGTAAAAATGAGGAGGTTAGGATAAATCATTCCGAAGTAGTGTCAATTATATTGTTTCTTGTAATACGCTCGAAACCAACACAAAAAAACAATTTATTGCCATGAAACCATTTTTTTACTTTCGCTGAATACTGCTTAGAATTCCTCCCTAACGTTAACAACTGAATAAACTTGCCTTAGTTTTTCTTTCTAGGCAATGGAAGTCGCCAAAAACACTCGAAAAATATGAGCACCGTTCATCCCCTCAACTCGGAGCTAGAACAGGTGGCCACGTTGCATGGTGCCTATCCTATGCCGCCAACATGAATCATGGCCATGCGCTGGGGTTTGGAAGGTAGGAAACGCGTGCTGTACTACAGGCATTGTTAGAGTTCGAATATTCTCATCACCGCAGTGGTTGGACAGGAGCAACCACCCGAGTGTCCGCCGAGGCATTGATTTTTACGAGCCGAAGTCGAGTGCACACGCAGTTTTCATGGCCAATTTATGAGCCGCGCTCGGCTGTTGTCAGGTGGGTGGTTTCGGTCCCACAATTATGTCATCAAGCTTTGCGAAGGCAAGACTGAAAGAACTAGACCCCGTTTATCCTCACAATTTCAGCCCGACGAGGAAGCCTCTGATTCAGTAGTGGTCTGTGCAAGTACACTTATGTCAGACTAGGACTAGTACGTCTCTGTAAAGTCGTAAACATTCCCGCCCAATATCGTTTTATGACCCCTTTAAGACTCCTTGGTTTTGTATAAAAAGCGATGTCTTGCCCATAAAGCAACCTTTTTATCTCAAAGAGAACATCTGTTGGTAGCCAAGGTTGTTTCTGCCTGAGATTTTGATTGAAACGGCTGTTGCGTTCACAATTCTGAGATATACTGGAATAAAAAAAAACAGTATCTTCAAGCGTGGTACTCAGAACTCAACAATAAAACCTCTTGCAGCTGAAGCATCTCGTATAAAAGAAATGGTCAAATCGAGTTTCCAAAGCGATGGCATAGCATAGGGGTTAAGGTGTCCGATTTTAACGCAAGTAGTCGCGGGTTCAATCCGCAATGGTCCTCCTTTTTTTTTTTTTTCTCGATAATTTTGTTTTATCGAGGCATTTGGCGTATTTATGAGTGCGTATAGCTTTACTCTTATATAAATTCTGCCCTTGTTGATGAAATTTCCTTGGCAGTGGCAGTCAGACGTCATCTGATGGACCATAAGATGACGTCTGCTGGTCCATCACGTTCCACCAAGGCTGCTGACTGGCAGTCAGTGTCCCAAATTACGTATCTTAATGGAATTTTCAATAGAAATACAATAGATGGTGTCAGTGTGTTATCTTTTCGTAAAAAATATCAAGTGATTGCTGCGCAGCAAATATGTGAACCAGCCTTGATGATGGTGGTGGCTTTGAAGAAAGCAGAAACGGTCGTCCATTATGAGTCTGTGAGGCGTCGTGCCACCGTTTGAACCAGCCTTTTCTTGCATGCACTGATGGCTTTGAAAGAGAGAGAGAGAGAGAAAGTTGAAGGTGAATCGCCCAGAGGTCTCAGAGTGTAAAATTTTTCTCTGAGACTAAGCTAAGCCCCTCCGGAGCTGACACCTAAGCCCAACTATACTACAACGAAATATTTAATGCCACTCTGACGCTGCCAGAAAGTTCCCATTTGAGCTTTTTGTATACCATCAGCTTAAACTGGACCCATTGTTTTACTCCGGTAATGGAGGTGATCAACTCTTGCTCGAAACACCGAAATTGCAAACGTTCGCCTTCAGAGCAGGCAGCTCCAGCCTCGCGTTTAGGTACGCAACTTGCATAAAAATACTTGCCACTAACGGCCGGGGGCATAACTTCGGTCATACGGCAGAACACCTTACGATTTCTGCGTTTATGGCAGTACGACTTTTAGCGTTTTGTCAACCCCATGAGCACAAGGGCCTCCGTTCATGACTCCGGAGAACACAATCAGATGGTGATGACATGACCGCGGAAGCAACATTTTGTGCATTTGCCCAAACTAAGAGCTACTCAAAACGTACAATTCACTAAGTGGCACCTTGATTGAACACATCGTTCAATATGAAACACCGAATGTGCAAAATGAGGCAATTAGCCAAAACTAACTGTTCGTAATCAACGGCGGAAATAGAAATGAAACGTAAAAAGTAAAACACCGACTATTCCTGCCAGTTCTCACCTTTCTAAACTTACAAGGTTAGAAGTCCGCTGAAGGCAGGACACCGACTGCGCAAAGAATGTGATGGGAGCTACTTTAAAGAAGTATGCCGGAATGAGGTTTCGTCCCGTCGTCTGACCGTCTGTTGACGAAACCTACGTCACTTCCTAGCGTGCTCAGAGACCGACAAGCTCAGGGGCCAATAGGGCTGTGCGGCTGAAGTTTCGCCGCGCATATGCAGCGCCACTGCTCCCCCTGGCCAGGCGCGCTCATGCTTGATAGCAGTACCAGGAGCACACGACGCTGGACGCTGGTGCGCTTGTCGTGCTGGCTACGCGTTTCGTAGAGCAATCTACCGAATGGAAAAGGGCAGGACACCAGGTATTGTTATGTACTCGAATGTCGCAGCGTCGTACTAAACAGAAAGCTGAATATGGGTCTCCCAACAATGTTTTATTCGGTTCTTGGGACATGATTTAAGAAAGAACGCCAGAAACATGAATAGCCAGCTGTGCGGAGGACAGGGTTAATTATTATTTTTCTGTGCTGTCGCATACTTCAGTAGTGCAGCTAGGCTTACTTGTCATGTTAACAGGGACTTTCCGTAGATCACACACAAGAACATGCAAGAGTTTTGCGCTGCTTGGTGGAGCCGTCCCTTTGAGGCGGACTGTGCGCGCGCCAGCAGGGCCTGGAGTCCCAAAATGACGTTCATCGATAAGTCCCTAATGTAGCAGCTGCGATGGTTCCCCGTGGGTGTCGACAAAAGAAACCCGAGTATGTATTTGTCCCTTTTAAACAACTTTAAACTTGAAAACCAAGCTATCTTTGCTTATCCGCCCACTTTGTTCTCCGATGCGTACAATAGAGAGCGAGTAAGCGGCAAAAGACCGGGTAAAATCAGGCAGATAATCCTAGCAACATTGCGTACTGACCTTAACGCATGATTGAAAAAAAAAACCATTGCCAGCTCAAGTTTAGTATTTTTCATACTGTGTTAAAATGATGTAGTTAGCCCCCAACAGGTGTAAATACTTTCTAAACAATTCTAAAAATTATACACTAGAACATTCTTGGGTTGAGGAATTAGAGCGTGTTGGCAAGGTTAGATGTGCAAAATGAAACTAACATAAAGGGAACCAGGACCGAACACCTCAGAAAGGTAGATATCTAAAAATGTATGTCTGAAATTCAAAATGAATTACATTTTTCGCAGAGGGAAGAAATTAATGTTGACGATCCTTTTCTGGCGCAGGATGTTCTACATATATTAAGTACAACTGCGCCTAAACAGCAAACAAAAATGTGAAAGCCGTTTACAACTCCCTGTAACGCCGAATTAGAGCGTAGCTCTTGAGGAGGAGGAGGCAAGGGTACTGGGGGCGGGTCAACTGACCGAGGGGGGGGGGGGTCACGTGACGATGACAATGCCGATGATGTCATCAGTGATGTCACTGATGACGTCATCAGTGACGATGACGATGCGGATACCGATGACGTCATTAGTGACGTCACTGATGACGTCACCAGTGATGATGACGATGCGGATGCCAGTGACATCAGTGACGTCACTGATGACGTCATCAGTGATGACGACGATGACGATGCGGATGCCGGTGACGTCATCAATGATGATGACGATGATGATGCGGATGCCGGTGACGTCATCAGTGACGTCACTGTTGACGTCATCAGTGATGATGACGATGACGATGCGGATGCCGGTGACGTCAACAGTGGGGGGTCACGTGACCTCGGCGGGAGCAGTCACGTGACCTCGGGGGTCACGTGACCTCGAAGAGGGAGTCACGTGACCTCAGGGGAGTCACGTGACTTCGGGGGGTCACGGGGCCTTGGGGGAGTCACGTGACCTCGGAGGGGTCACGTGCCCCCCCCCCCCTTGAGGTCACGTGACCCCAGGGGGGGCTCGCGCGGTGCATTATGGGACATTTCCCATAATGCACCGCGCGGTTACGCCGACGGCGACGCCGACGCCGCTCAAGCCGGAAACGGGCGCCTAAGAGCTGCGCTCTAAAAAATATCATGCAAAAGACTTAATTGTAGTCATCCGCATCTGTGTTCAAATTATTATTTTGACGTCCCATAAGAAAGGTAAAAAAAGAAGAAAACAATTGTGGTGCCTATGCGACCATGATGGAACTTAACCCGAGACTGAGGTAGAAACAGAAACTTAAAAGTAGAAGGGACAGAGACAAGTGAAGAAGAGAACGTCTCAAACGCAGCTAAAAGATTTATTTAGTCGCACATCCTTATATACTCACAACCACAAGGTCACCCAAACACTCAACACGCCCCTTTCAAAAACACAACACACCAGAAAAAAAAAAAATCCAAAGACAACATTGCAAAGGGACGCCCCCTCAAGCAATACTACGAACAGGGGCAAACCATCCACTTGTCCGGAAGGAAAAACTTTTCATTTTTCCTTTCCTTCTCTTTTCTCTCTGTGTGTCACTGACACTACACCCACGAACCAACAAGACCCAAAACTTGAGTACAAAGACCAACGATGTCCGCGAACACAAAGAAAACTGGGAAGAATATCTCCAAACCGGAACGACAACCACAACAGACAGATACAGAAGGACTCACTCTAAAAAGCGCAAAACCACTTCACCCTTAAAAAAAAAAAAAAAAAGAAACTTGCTTACAGTCCTAAAAATGCTTTAGCATTGTTTCCCAACTGCAATGAAGCCTGACTTATACAATTACCGATTGATTTAATCCGAATGGTTTTCCTTACCAGTCTCTTACTATCATTCACTTTTTTATGTATTATTTCCGTCTCTGACCACAAAGCAGTGCAATTGTTACATTCATTTATGTGCTTAGCTATTTCAGAATTAGTAGCGTTAATCCTTACATTTCTCTTATGTTCTGTTAGTCTGTCATTAACACACCTCGAAGTTTGCCCTACATAAGCAAAGCCACACGCCATCGGAATTTCATACACTACACTGTTTCTGCACGAGATCGATTTTTCACGGTGACCTTTCCTGCACTCTTGCATTTCAGTTTCAAAAGGAGTTAATCTATCTAACCTGAAATCAGAACTACTCCAAACTGCTTAGCACACGCCTTCAGGTAATGTGAAATTCCATGAAAGTACGGGATCACAGCCATCCGTCTTTTCGACGTGTCTTCTCTTTCCTTTTTCTCCTTGGTGTGTACATCTAAATTCCTTCTGATGAACTCTTCTTCATACCCTGCCCCTCTTAGTCTCTTCCATTGACCTTCCACCGAATTTGGGATAAAATGTATGCATGATCGGTCTAGAGCATTTCTTATCAAAGACTTTACCACTCCCGCTTTCACCGTTTTCGAATGGCAGCTACTTTTTGACAGAACAGGTTTCGGGTTTTCTTTGCCGTACTCCCAGCAGAGACCTTTATCAGTGTGAATCCGCAGATCCAGGAATTGTAATATTCCATTCTCCGGTTTCTCTACGGTGAAGCGTAGTTCAGGGGCTGCTGATCTTATCAAATGCTCGAGACCGTTCAACAGGTCATCCCGGAAGGTGCACACAAAAATATCATCCACATAACGCCTCACAAAACACATGTCCTCTCCAAAACCTTGAATTCGATCAAACAAAACAGAGTCCAACGAGTTCAGATACACCTCCGATAAAGCCGGTGCAACCGAGGTCCCAATGCACACGCCTTCCTTCTGTACAAACCTTTTTCCTTCATACTCCACAACCGTAGACTGAAGATAATAATCAAGAATGACAAGAAAACTGTCTAGCGAAATGCCTGTTTGGGATTGAAACTGAACGAGATTCGATTCTAGCGCATCCTTCACCCTTGTCATCAATCTATTTTTTCTCCAGAGAATAATAGAGGTCCTTAATGTCCATCGATAAAACTGAACATTCTCTCCCGTGGCCTATGCGAGTCGATGGCCGATCACTCTTTTTACTCATAAAAGTATGAGTGGGTTTCTGACGCACTTGCGTGAATTGCAATTTTACCGCTTTGACTGGAGCCTACATATGCGCAAACACAACAAGGTGTCGCGGCATGTAGTAAAAGATTTAAAATTTGTTCGACCCGCTCAAATACCTGGTAAGAGACAGAAGATATGAGCTGGGGCCGTATTTGCGTCCCCTTTCGGCTTTTCTATACAGCGTGACCTAGTGTTGTAATCTGGCAGTGCATGCCTCGTCATAGACTCTATTCGCATGAATTATAACAGCCGTGTCATGCTTCGAGCAGTCGGTAACTCCGATTTTCTAAGAGCACTTGCCCGAGTCCAAGCAGTGTGTGCGACAGCGCAGCTCTGCGCGAAAAGACAATTTCTATATTATAGCATTTTCATCTTTGTCCGAATAGCTCTGACTTTCAAGAGCGAGTGAAACCATGAAGACAAAGAGCATTTGTTTGATGCGGTTGTCATAGGCGACGCTCTCCTGAATTTGCGAGACGCACTTCGCTGTCGCCGAATATTCTTATGGCAGGATTATGTCCACCACCCGGATACGTTTGCAAACAGGGCACCTTTCTTTACGGAGGTTTGCCCCCTAAAAAATAATCACCGTTTTTCAACGGACAGAAAGCCAAAATAATGCAGCAACGCGGCCGCAGTAGAATCTTAAGGTATCCGTCGCCATTGCGCAGCGTCCGCCGCGTCCGGACGTGAAATCCCGAGACAAACTTCGTCACGTTTGCGGCGGATGTGACATGCTCTCCGCTGGCTGCTCTCCGAGCGTTTGCCAGAGTGGGCCGTTTATAACGAAAAATACAGCCATCAGGCATAAAAAATTCAAACGTGCGATTGTCACTTATGGATATGGTAGATCATATCCAGCCTATTTGTGAACATTACGGGTATATTTCAAATTTCGTTGAAGTATCCCTTTAAGGTTCCGTTCGGCGTGGCTTCAAAGCTGATGACGTCGGCTTGCTCCACATGAGACCAATTAAAGCTTTCGCATTAATAAGTAAAAGTAATCGAAATAGTAATCATAATGACAACTAGGCCTATAATAAATAAATTAGTTGAATATTAGCTCAAAGTAATCAAAACTGTCATCACAATGTCAATCAGGCCGACTTAAAGTTAAGTGGGTCGCAAGTCACTCGAAGTAATCAAGAGCAATAATATTAATATGGATTGAGCTTGTAATAGATGAACTGGTGGTATAGTAACTCGAATTAATTAAGAGTCCCAAAATGTCAATTAGACCAAATTAAAGTTAATTGGGTCATTAGAAACTCAAAGTAATAAACAGAGTAATCAAAATGTCAATTGAGCTCGTTATAAATGTTTTGGCTGAACATTACTTCAAAGTATTGAAAAGAGTCATCATAATGTCAATTAGGCCATACTAAAATCTATGGGTCGAAAGAAACTCGAACCAGTCAAAACAGTAATAATATTGTGAACTGAGCTAATAATGGGTCAACTATTTGCATATTAACATTATAATTACACTTGCTGCTTTTGTGCAAATCACACCTCTGTGGTGTCTGTCCAGAATTGTGCAGCTGGTTTAAGGGCTGTCTGTCTTTTTGATCAAATACTGTTCGGGCTGCTGACAGTTATTCTAAAGAGCTGATTGCTAGGCGAGTTGGTGTTGTACGTGAGAATATATGATTGCGCTCTGTCTTTTTCTCATGTATTCTAAAGAGTTTTTCTCAGTATCAGGCGTACCCCAGGGATCAATTTTTGGTCCCCTACTGTTTTCAATTTTTATAAATGATATAGAGTCATGTGTAAAAAAAACGTTGAACTGCTTAAATTCGCTGACGACATCAAGTTGTTCAAGAGTGTACATTGCCCTTTAGATTGTGATTTGATACAACCTGATGTGTCTAATGTAGCACAGTGGAGTAAACAAAATAATTTATTCATGAATCCCTTAAAAAGAAAATTGATATCTTTGTGCAGACGCCATGCAATCATTAATAACACTATAACACTTACCATCTTGAGGAAAAACCATTTGAACGAGTGTCAATTGCGAGGGATCTTGGTGTGTTTATTGACTGCAAATTAACTTTTAAAAATCATGTCTCGTTTGTTGTCGGCTCTGCAAGAAAAGTTCTAGGAGTTATATCACGTTTGACCAAGCATTTTGAAAAGTCCCATTGTTCAATACATCTTTTTAATCCCTTAGCGGTTTCAAGGCTTCAGATTTGGAATTCAATATCTATAACTCAGGCTTTGATCATAGAACGTGTGCAAAAAAAAACTTTGTACGAAGTGTTTATGATAGACGAACTGGATGACGTGTGTATTATGACTATGAATGCTTACTAACTAAATTTTCACTGAAGCTTTTATCCCACAGGAGAACTGCCCTTGACTTGGTATTCCTGCATGAGATGATTAATGGTGCCACTGATAAGTAAAAACAATTTTCATGTGCCTTACCGCGCTATGACAGTTTACCTGTTGATATTTGTTTACCATGCCGTGTGTCGCCTCTTTCTCGTTTGCAGACATTATACAACAGCATTGTGCCACCTCAAGTTGACATCACCACACCCCTGTCTACATATCGCTGCCTGTTGGACGAACCTTTGGCCACTTCATAGCGCGTCAGTGTATATGCATATTTCTTTTTTATTGAGTAGGATTATTTTTAAGAGTTTCTTTTCTACGAGTGGGTGTACCTAAGAGACGGCCGCTTGGTCGTTTTAGGGCACCCGAAAAATAAGAATTATTAACTCAAAGTAGTGACAAAGACACCACAAGGTTAATCAGCTGACATAAAGTCTATTGAGACAATAGTAACTCTAAGTAATAAAACTACTAATCATCACATCAATTAAGCTTATAACAAATCAATTGGTTGAATATTAGCTCTAAGTAATTAAGTTATCAAGATGTCAATTAAAGAGAATTAAAGTTCATTGGTACAATAGTAACTCGAAGTAATGAAAAGAGTAATTATAATGTGACTCGTGGGCATAATAATTCGTGAGTCTATAATTTGGTCACAGTAAAGCCAGAGTAATTATGATGTCAATTAGGCCGAATCGAACTCCATTGAGTCAATAGTAAGTCGATGTAATCAAGAGTAATAAAATGGTAACTGAGTGGAGAATAAATCACTCGGTTGCATAAAAGCTCAAAGTAATAATGGGAGTGAAGTTTATGACAATTGGACCAATACAAAGAAAAAAGGGTTATTAGTTACTCAAACTAATCAAGATATCAATATTGCTGAAATAAGCTCAGTTGTGTGAGTAATATATCGGGGAAAGATTAAGAGGCAACCACTAAGTTATTGAGTTAATTTGAAGTCAATTGGGGGACTAGTAACACGGAGTAATCAAAGGGGTAATCTAAATCTTAACTGGACTTTTATGTAATGCATTTGTCAATTATATTTCCAAGTAATCGACTCAGTAATGAAAATTGTGGTTCTATAAAGTTAGCTTTGTCAATGATACCTGTATAACCAAAAAGTTATCACAAGGTCGAATGAGCTTCTACCAAGTGATATCTTTCAATAATTGCTCGAAGTAATCAAGGGAGTAATCAAAAATGTTTTCGGAATTTTTGACTTTTAACTCGTGTTATTGATAGGTCGAAGTAGTCAGAAGTGCCAATGACGGCGCGAAGTAAACAAAAGACTAATCTCAAACTGCAATTGCACTTCCATCATCTAAATCGTATCAATAATAAGTCGAACTAATAAGAAAGATTAAACAAAACGTCAGTTCAGAAAAATAAAAGGCGAGTGCGCCACCAAGAACTCGAGGTCACCAAAAGAGTAAACACTACGTCAGTTAAGACGTCAATCATGCGACAAATAACTCCAAGTAATCCAAAAAGTGAGCAAAATATCAGTTGTCCCAAAACAAAATCCAGTTCCACAAACAATTACTCCAGCAATCAAGAGTGTAAGCGAAACGTGACCATGCACTGAAGAAAAATAGGCACATGTATATATCGTTGATTAAATTCACTGCCGCAGGGACTAAAGCATTGGGATTAAATTGGATGGAACGCGGATTAAAATGATTGTCGTTTGGATTAAAATGAGCGGGAAATACCTTAAATCACTTTACAGTCGTCAAACTCCGGCGTGGCGTGTGTACCCTTTCCGTGGCGCGCCGTGAGGTTTTTCACTGGGTTTGCCCAGTTTGCTCCTGCCCGCCCGATCGTCCAGCCCGACTCGCCGCTTTCTGTTTTGCACGTTTCGGTCAGATGTGACCAAGTTGAATGTGCTAATGTGCATTTCCACTGATGTTATAAAAAAAATATCGCGTTCCTTTGTGCCAGGATGCAAAAGCGGTTACGATTCCGCGGGATCTGCTTCTGCGGTTAAAAAGAGGCATTTCTCTAGACCACCTAACGGCCCTGAATGCCTTCGGACTTGGCAGCGTGCTAATCCAAGAGAGGACAAGGAAGTTTCAAGCTCTTGTTCAGTTTGTGATCTGGAATTTCGTAAGATGACATCAGGAAGAACTTTGTGCACAGCGTGCGTGGTAAAGTTGTAGTGACCCCAAGCGACAAGTGCGCCCTGGAAGACGACGTCTTGCCTCGTTTGTTTCCAAATTGCCCGAAGTACTTATGGAAACCGACGCGGAAACGTAAGCCACCTATCCAGTAACCACCGCCATAAGCAAAGCGTCGGAAGGGACAATGCAAAGGTAACCAAGCAGGCACAGACCCCAACCTCGGAGATTTTGACGAGGGAAGCTGTTCCGCTGACGGCAGCGTGTTACCCGACGGCGCCCCACCGGTGTAGGGCGAGCGAGTTTTCCCATGGCTCAAGCGGGCCAACGGATACAAGGTTGATCTGTGGAAGTTATTGATGCCACAATCGTCCTGTACAGACTGGAAATGAAAAATACTGTTCCTCGAGTCAAGAAGGCTGTGGCAGTCTCAGGCAGCCTTAATATGTCTATCGGTGCTAGGGGTTGGGTTGTGTCGTCGAGCGTGTACGCCAGGGACTTGGGGGTTTTGCTCTTGGGGACGTGTCCCACCTTGCCAGTCACAATTTATCATTGTCGGGAAAACACCTGCCACTCTGTGAGGCTTCATGCAAGGTTAAGCACCAGCGCCACTTAACTAGAGTGTCATACGCTGGGGATTGATACCCTATATCATCAGACCGGCATAAATGTCCTTTGTAATGTTCCCCTTGAAATGACAAAGAAAGAAAAATCTAATAACCACACAATGTTTTTCTTTCTGCACGAGCTGTGCCATTTTAGATTGGGTGCTCTAGCAATCTACGCAGAGCAACGCGTGCCGAGACTGCAGAGACGCACCCTTCTTCCGCTACTTTGATTCGCTAGCAAATTTTCTCATTATTCTACTTTTTGACACCAATTTAGGAGCCTTAGGACCGCCCCCCCCCCCCCCCCCCACCCCCCGTATATGAACAATTTCCGTTGGTGCGAGAGTTTTCAATGAGGATATGCGTGCAGCCATGTTTTTTTTTTTTTTTTTTTTTTTTAATGCGTCGCTTAAAATGATCGCCCTCACGTGAGCACCATGAACACCAGCTGTCGGCGCGGAGGTGCGTTACGTACGGCAGGGGCCAAAAGGAAGGGAGAGAACAGGAAACAAACAAAAAAACGCATGTGGGGTGTGAAATTCTTTCATCAAGGATTCCCTACGGCTGCGCACATTTCTACCCAACGCTGTCAGGTGAGCGCATCGGAAATCGTTCCTCAATGTTGAGACATGTATACATAAAGGAGTATTTACCGATCACACCGCTGAACTTGCCCTGCGCGAAAAAATTCTTCTTTGTGTCTTCCTTTTCTGCGCTCGTCAGCGCGAAGCTCACCCAGCTCGGGCCAAGGCGATCATACCTCGTGCAGAACGCGGATTACAGTGATGCACCACAATATTTTCGTCACTGTCCACTGTGCCCTGGAACCCGCTGGCGGCATAGAAGCATAGAGCAGGGAGCACTTGGTGCTCTACAGTCAAAACATGAGGCCCCTCAGAACGCCGCTGGAGCTTCCCACGAAGCTCATCGCATAGCCACCGAGCGGCACTCTTCACGGGGCGGTATTCCCCGACGAATCTTGCCTCGAGAAGCGAGAGAATAAAACTTTATTGTCCGAGCACTGTCAGTGGGATGACGGGTGCAGCCGTCACATCCACCGCCGTCCTAGAAGACTGCCGAGATCCCCTGGACCTCGGCGGCTTCTTCGGCTAGCCGGGTGGCCCAGACCTGATCTTGTGGGTCTCAGTTGAGCAGTGGGCCTCCCAATGCTCGCGGTCTTGGATTTTGCGGCCATCAATGGTCGGAGCCGCCCATGAACATGCCCATAAGATATGTGGCAAATCCGCCTTCTCTTACAGAATTTACACGAATTTTCAAATTGTCCCGGATAAACCAGGCGACCGCGTGCTTCTTGCTGAGTTCAGGGTGAGCCGGTGGGTATCGGGCCCGTCCCAGTCGATAGTGATTCGTAATCTCTTGATAGGTGAACATGCGGTCTCCTCGCGTTCCCGGTTGGGTGGGCTCACTGGCTTGGCGTGTAAGACCTCGAACTACTGTGTGAGCCGCCTTGTTGCCTGGGAGCGAGGAGTGCGCGGGTGCCCAAATAATTTGGATCGTCCCGCGTTGCCGCTGTTGGTGATGGTCACTGTACGTTCTTAAAATTTTGAGTGCTTCTGATGAGATAAGCCCCTTTGCGAAATTTTGGATGGCGATCTTCGAGTCGCTTTGGTGGAAGCCACCGCTAGAGCGATGGCCGCCTCCTTCGTTGTCTCGGGGTTGTCCGTCGCCACGGACCCGCTTACGAGGGGCTCCCCATCCGCGCCCACCGCTATGACGGACATGCCCTTGCAATTTCGATATTCCGCGGCTTCTAGATAAACCACGTCCTCGACGTTTTGGTATATTCGTTCCATGTTGCGAGTTCTTGCCTCCCGTCTCTTTTTATGGTATTCCGGGTGCATGTTCTTGGGCAGTAGAGGGATTTTGAGAAACTTCCTGATACTCTTTGACATGTCTCCATAAGCTCCGTTTTGTGATTCGTAGTGGATGTTAAGTTTCTTTAGATTGTGCCGCCCCGTGGGGCTCTGCGTTAGTCTGTCGTATTCTGCAATGGTGTGCTCTTCTACGAGTTCATCTGAAGTGTTACGTAGTCCTAACTCTAAGAGCTTGTTGTTGGGTCTTGTGATAGGGACGCCGATTGCTTGCTTGTTAGCCCTTCGTATCAGTCCTTCCATTTTGCGCTTTTCGGTGACACCAAATACTAGATACGGCGCCATATAGACGACTCGGCTAATGATGAATGCCTGCACTAAGCGAATTAGGCCGGCCTCTGTTATGCCGTAACGCCTATTGGCAATTATTTTGATCAGCCTAATTCTTTGTTGTGTGCTATTTTCCAGCGCCTTTAGTGTGTCGTTCTTCCTGCCCTCCGCATGCACCCGCAGTCCTAGCCCCTTTATTTGATCCACGATGGGGATCGGACCCCCGTTCGCTTTTATAGTAATGCTTGGTGCCCCTTCGTACTGTTTTCTAGTGGTGCGATACACCAACAGCAGCTCTGATTTCTACGGCGAGCAACTAAGCCCCCTCTCCATCGCGTAGCGATCGACTGCCTCCGCCGCTCGCTGTAGCGTTTCTTCTATTAGAGCCTCACTGCCGCTGCCACTTGTCACCCATAGGGTAACATTGTCGGCGTAGAGACTGTGGTTGAGGCCCTTGATTTTATCTAAGATTTTCGGCAAGCCGATCATCGCTACGTTGAACAGAAAGTTGAATAGCACCGAACCCTGCGGTGTACCCCTGCTGCCTAGCTCTATCTCTTCGGATTTTTTGTCTCCTATCGTGAGTTTGGCCGTGCGGTTCGAGAGAAAGTACTGAACATAGGCGTAGGCTTTTCGGCCTACTCCCAGGTCCCGGAGGTACTCCAGAACAGCCTTGTGTGTGACGTTGTCGAAGGCCTTGGTGAGGTCCAAGCCCAAAATGGCTTTCAGCCCTGCTGCCCTGCACAGGACGTCGAGTATTTGGTGTTTGATTTGGAGCATTACATCCTGCGTCGAGAGATGCGGTCTGAACCCAATCATTGTGTGTGGATACAGTCCCCGGTCCTCCATGTGGTTGTTTAGTCTCGTGAGAACGACGTGCTCCAGCAGTTTCCCCACGCAGGAAGTCAGGGAGATGGGCCAGAGGTTCTCGATCTGTAGTTTCTTGCCAGGTTTGGGGATCATTACCACTTGCGCAGTCTTCCACTGCTGCGGTATTTCGCCCCGCTCCCAGCACTTGTTCATGTATCTCGTAATTGCTTCAATCGACTCGTCGTTCAGGTTTCTGAGTGTCTTGTTGGTGATGCCATCTGTTCCCGGCGCTGACTATGTGCGTAGTCGGAGTATCTCAGCCCTCACCTCGGCCTCCGTGATCTTCTCGTCTAGCATGGGGTCGCCCTACCCGTGTAGTCTTCTTGAGTTTCCCTCGTTGTAGTGCCTATGTACCTGTTCTGCAACTCGTGTAAGATTTCCTTCTCTGTAACGTTGTACGTGTGCGTGATCTTGTTGAGATTCTGCCTCTGTAACGTCTTGCTACTGTCGGGGTAAAGAGACAGCGAAGTAGGTTCCACATCTTGCGCAGCCCGAGTTGGCCCTCCATGCTGCTGCATATGGACTCCCATTGTTGCCAGGTTAGGCGGTTGGCGTGGTCCTCGATGTCTCTGTCGAGCCTTGCTATTTTCCTCCGCAGGTTTCGATACAGCCTCTGGCGCCTCCACTTTTCCTGTAGGCTGTTATGAGCCTCCCACAGATGGAGGAGTTTGCTGTCGGCTGTTTCTAGTCCAGCTTCCTCAGGGATCTCTTTCGTGGCCTGTTTGACAGCTCTCTTTAACTGCGCTGTCCATTGCTCTAAGTCTGTAATTGTAGTAGCGTCTGTGGTACGGTTGCGTGCTTCTTCGTGTTCGTCTTCGTGCTCGCTTTCGCGCTCGCTCCATTGTATCTGTCTGAAAGTGTCCCATTCTACCATTGTGAGTTTCCTACCCCGTTTCTTTGTGGGTCCCGTATGGAGTGTCGTGGCAATAATAAAGTGATCGCTACCCAGGTCCTTCTGCGTGTTGACCCACTTAGGGTCCGATGCGTCCTTCGTGAAAGTGAGGCCCGGCGTCCTGTCTACGCTCACACTGTTACCGGTGCGTGTGGGCTGTTGGGGATCGGTGACAAGGGCAAGTCCAACGTGCTGCGCGTCGGCCCAAAGGCTCCGTCCTTTGACGGAGCCCCTTCGGTAGCCCCATGCGGGGCGCGGCGCGTTAAAGTCCCCAACGACAAACACCGTGTTTCCCTCGGCAATATCGAGTGTTTTGCAAAGCAGGGGCCCGAACAGCTGTAGCTGTTTTGGAGGCTGCCTTCCTTTTTGCTTGATGAAATAATATATAAGAGGACGTGCTCAAGGTTTGCTACCGTGGTTTCGTGCTGTATCACCGCTAAGTTTCTCCTTACAAGGGTTACAACTAGCGTTTCGCTTTTGCCTCCGTCAGAGGCTACGGCATATGATTTGTACCCCGTTAATTTTGCAATGCCCATCGTGTCCTACAAGGCGATGACCCATCTGGTACCTCCTCCTTTTTATCGTCACTGTAAACATTTTGGAGGAACTGCTGAAGGCTTGCCCGTTTCCGGCGAAACCCGCGGCAGTTCCATTGTCAAATTGTGTACCCTGTATTTTTGCTGTTCGGGGCCATATCTAGTTGCAATGTGCTGGTCCCCCTGTGGCCTTGCTGCTGTCACTGCTACTCTCCGCAGCGGCGGGCCTTTGGTAAGGTTTTATGCTCTTAATTGGCCCCGCCGCTGCGGGACGGCTCTCCATGAGTGTACTTTCAATGGCTGTAGATCTAAGTTCAATTCTGTCCATGCGCTGTCCGAGAGTTCTATCTTTGAGTTAAGTACATTGAATTACGCTTTTACGAGCTCCATTAAACTTTCGAGTAGTTCGTCTCTTGGTTGCGGGTTTTCCTCGGCTTTCCGCTTTTGCGGCGGTGCCGTCACCGCCGGGCCTTCCGCAGCAACCGAGGCTATTTACGCATGTGGGGTGGCGGTGTTGGTGTCCTCCCGCCGGCAATTGACGGTGTGCGGCTCCTGAATTTTACTTTCTCTGTTTTTAATGAAGCGATTTCTGCTTTAAGATTCCTGTTCTCTTGTAACACTTGATTCAACACGGACTGAATTTGGGCTAGCTGTAGTTCTAGGGCAGATCTGCCACTGTCCTTATATTGAGGCTCAGTGCGCAGGGAGACCCTATCTGCCCAGCTCACCTGTTGTTGTTGGTCTGGCTGCGGGCCTGGTCCCAGCTGCTGTTGGTGGTGGTACTGCCGTGGCTGTGGTGGCGGAGGCGGCGGCTCCTTTGAAGCGGACCGGGGAATGGATCCGGACCGGAGTCGAGAGCGGGATTGGGATCGCCCGCCTGCACCTCTGCCTTCACACGGGGGCAGCATCGGAAAGGAGCGGTAACGGGAGCGGCCCCCTCTTCTGCCGTTGTTGTCGTTGGCGGCGTCAGTCCGCTCCCTCGAGCGACTCGGCCGGTCGTGGGCGGGGGGGGGGGGGGGGGGGGGGGGCATTGTCGCTCTGCGTGGAACCTCTCCCTTTGCCGTTTCCTGATTATATATGGAATCCGGAACAACTCTCCGCATTTCTTGTCTCCAGTTTGATTATCTCTGCCACAAACCTGGCAACAGGGTGAAAATTTGTGGTCGGCGCTCGGGTTTGCCACCCCGCAACCCCGGCATTTTACGTCCTTGGGGTTCGGGCACACGTCTCCTCTGTGCCCGACGCGCCCGCACTGCTGGCAAACTTCATGTTTTTTCTTACAAAACAGGCATCGGTATTCGGCACCTCGGTAGGATACGTATACAGTGTTCCCCTTCGAAAGCAATGATTATTGTACTTGTTTTGCCCATCCTTCGCCGATGGAGGATGCCGGTGTTGCGCACGTATACTAGGCTTCGCTCTATGTCTTCTGGTGTTTCTTCCTCGGGTACACCATGGATGACTCCCTTGCCGGTGTCTTCCAGAGAAGTCACGGATTAAGGCGACGAGAAGGCGAACAGTGAACTTAAAATAAAGGTTTAATGGGCGAATTTGTGCCAACCAAAAACAAAGTAACGAAAGAGCGTCGAGGCAGCAGAAAAGCAGGCGGCGATTAGGCGGCACTACAGAGCGCTAGCGAGACTGACTCGACAAGGTCGCGGGCAGCTGCTTATCTACCGTGCATAACTATCTCGAAAGTTCGGCGATGAAAGTTCGAGCGTCGCGCGCTCGGGGCGAGGATAAACTGGCACTTTCGAGAACAAGAAAGCAGGAGGAAAGTTACGTCTGGTGCGAGAATGAACGCGAATCTTTTAGAAGTCCGGGACCGAGCGTTTCTTGGGCGGCAATATTAAAAAAACCGAGAGAAATAAAAGGAACGGCAGGGACGCTTTTCAAAAAATTCTGCTTAATGGGCGGAAATATTAACGATATCAGACATGCAACTTCGACGGTGTTGATTTTAGAACGCTATTACCCCAAGCACACGAAGGTCTTTCTGAAGACCATCAAACGTGTTGGTCGCAGCCACGGTGGAAGAAATACATTTAGGTGGTGACTCTGACCGCTCTTCCCGCGGGGAGCGAGCGACCAGATCGTGTTCGGAACTAGCTTCGAACAAGGAGTAAACTCTGTTTCACCTCATGATGTACCGCAGGAAAGGCTACAAGCGCGAGCTCCTTGCTCTGGGTCACATCCCGGCGGTACAAGCTCTCGTTACTTAAGAGCAGCTGCCAACGCTATGAGCTCGCACTTCTAGCCTTCGCCGCGGTACAACATAGGGTGAAACGAAGTGCAGTTGTCCGTGACGCCGCGGAGGGCGCTGAGGTGTGAGCACCGTGGGTATGAGGTCTCTCCTCGGCGGCCACGGAGTCGGGGGCGTAGTTTGCTCGCCTCTTTCGCGGTGTGGTGGTGGTGTGCGGTCAGTGGTTGGCCTCATGTTTTGCTTTGGTGCTGTGTCAATCACCGGTGTCACCATCGTGCACGAAGATGAGCATTAACCCGAAAAAGAAGTTATGCTATAAGGATGGGAAAGACGTGCTTCATTCCCAACTGCAATTCAGAGTACCGGAACCGCGCAGAGCGATTGTCCTTGTTTAAACCTCCATCGAATGACGCTCGCCTGGAGCAGTGGTGTCGTGCAATCCCGAGGGCCGATCGCAGTTACTACCTAGCCTCCTCATTTCGTTGACCAAGTGAAGACTGAGCTCGACAGTCTAATTTCTGTCGACGACTGGGAATGCGAAGATGTCTGGACAGAAAAGGCTCATAAAACCAAGGCTGTGGACTGCATGCTACATTATGTAACTAGGTTTTTGAGCGTGAAAATAAAAACAAAAGCTACACGCTGCCCTGCATGCCAATCCGCTTTCAGCAGCGACAAGAACACTTCTACTAAAGCAGCACTGACAAAGGTGAGGAACAGAGGAGGCCTTACGAACAAGAACCTTTTTCAGCTACTGAAGAAAGCGGAACATTTCTTCGTGCAAAATAAAAGCCACAAGACTGTCTACTGGGACTCAATCGACAGTGTTCCTGAAACATGCACAATAACGTTTCCATGCTCTAAACACAAAGAAGAAACAATCGCCCAGTTGCTCCACTACTACTTCAGCATACGAATGCGCCAACAGTGTAAGTATATTACGATGAGTAGGAACAAACAAGCTCAAGAGATAAAGAAATCGGCAACGCAGCGCTCGTCTTAGTGGGGCGAGAAAACACAGGATGTAGGAGATGGGGCGTTCTTTGGTAGTATGCAGTGAATTCAGCTTTTATGCACATTTTAAAGCCAAAATATTTGTCAGGTATGTTTTTACCTGTAAGACGGGGTGACACCATATTGTGCGAGTATAGATGAAAAGTGATTTATGTCTTATCACCACTACTATTGTTTGACTTTCAGTCACTGTGTCATCATGTCAGTCAGTATGTCATCATCCTGTGTCATCGTTTCAGTCACTATGTCATCATAAATAGAAATTTTTTCAGCTGACAAGGTTTGTATGTTCCACAGTACAAGTTGACATTGTATGTATAAACCATTTGTAATACTAAAACCTTTATGCGCATGTAAAGAATTATTTAGGCCCCACTATGTAACATTATTGGAATTTTTTTTCAATAAGGCAGGAGCAGGGTGGAAAAAATCAGCCGACCTCATATAAATCCACGCAATGTGTGTAAACAATTTATGGAATTGTTACCAAACATGTTGTTTGACAAAACATTCGAGCATGACCCAGGTGTTTACTCTAAATTACTCTAAATTATTGAAGGCCCATTAGATTATGCCGGGAAGTTTTATATTTATACGAGTATTTTTGTCACGTTGAGTCATCATCGAAATGTTCTCGTTTGGAAAAAAAAAATACAGGAACCGCAGGGGGAAAAGGCAATCACTGCCAGTGCGCCAACATAAATCCATCTTTTCGCTACACAGTACACAGGGACCGAGTAAAGAATGCATAATTTCCTTCACAAGCCCCTTTATGTGGAGGGAAAGTTTGTCTGCTTCTTGCGCAGGGGGTAGCGGTGACGTCAGAACTCCGAGCCCTGATTGGCTGTTTGCGACCCCCTATCTGAGCCTCGTCTGCTCCTTTGCAACGTCGTCTGCGTCTGTCTTACCTTTCCTGCGACTTTCGGAAGTGCAGAGGCCAGATTCACGACATGATCTTACGCCAAAAATATGCGTAAGTCAAAACTTGAGAACAAATTCGTATTCAACGAAACGAAATTTTCGTAAGTTTTGCGCAGGTTACGACGAAATCCTACGACAGCTCCGAAGCTGTCTTAGTTAAATCAGCATGGCCGACAGCGCGCGGTAGCGACGACCAACGGACGTTTATTTTTCTACGTGCGGTTCTCACGCGTCCCGACTTCAAGCAGCAAGAAAAAAGTGAAAGTACTTGAAACAGACCACGAGGAACAAGAACGCTGGATCCACAAACACCCTTGAAAAGCTCCAACGGCCACGATTCCACCGACAACGACCAAGCGAGCACGGCAGATAGGCCTAGGAGGCACTCCGACTCGGCGACCGTCTGCCCACGACCGGCTGGCGTGCTGAATGGAATATGCCCACGCGACCCTTGTGAACGCTTCCCGTCTTATACTTTGATCGCTGACCTCAAGTTTAGATTAAGAGGTCAATCTCTTCATCTTGTCCTCTCCTTGTTTTCCAAGGCAACGGTGACTCTCGCCGGTAAAAAAGCGGTGAATCTCCGACAGACGCAGGAAAGGTAAAGCAGCCATCGCTTTGACTAGCAGACGTAAAGCAGACGACGTTCACTGCGCCAACCCGCCGGCGCCATTAAAGAGTGAGGAGTCTCGCCGCACACGAAAGGAGGGAAAAAGTATTTGGGAGGGAACTTGCGGACACTAACCACCCTCACTCTCGGTTCTTAGCAAACAAACCTCGGTGCCTCAGGACACCTCGCCAGTGAGTCCTTTGACTTCCCTCCTTGATGCGCGTCGGCTAGTTGTTAGACAAAAACAACGTACCGCTCGAGTTATTTCGTCTGCCCTCTCTGAAAGGCGAAGTCCAGCTCGCTCGATTTCCGAAAGTCGCAGGAAAGGTAAGACAGACGTTGACGACGTTGCAAAGGAGCAGATGACGCTCAGATAGGGGGTCGCAATAAGCCAATCAGGGCTCGGCGTTCTGACGTCACCGCTGCTTCCTTTTTCATGCGCAGAAGACGAAAATGAGCCCACTTGCGAGGCGTATACAAGCCTTCACAAACCCCTCCTGAGCCCCTCTATACGTGGGCGCCATCTATCCCCGTGCGAGTGAAGCGCGCTCGGTGCGCCGAACACAATGTGGTCGCCGCGCGAGACAGAAAGTCATCACTTAAATGTATTACTTGCACCGTGGTTGCAGCTGATAATCGTCGTCGTGACGTCACATCATATGAAACACAGTTGTCTCCATGCGCCCTCTCGTGCTGCTCTTGTTCGGCGCCTAGGGAGTGGTAGAGATTTTTCACCCCTTCAATGAAAAACGTCTCGAAGATAAACGGACCTGTGGTTTTGTGAGAAAGGAAAACTTTTCGGCGTTCATACAGCCAATCTTCCCCCCCCCCCCCCCCTCTTTAGCGCTGCGTCATAAGAATATTTCTGTTCGACGAGTTTAGGGACCCAGCGGTGTTCAGTGTGTTTGTTCTTTCTCCCTCTCTCTCTTCGTGTATCTTCCTCCCTACGTTGAGCCTGCAACTTTCAGAAGCGAGGTAAGATGTTTTAGTTCCAAAGCAAGAAGCCTAACGCACTGGCAGTTCTGTTCGACGTCAACACAAAGTAAAGTTGTATATACAGATTTTCTTCCGTAAAGCGTGGTCTTTATTGACCTTTTTTCCCCCCTCCCCCCACCCCCACCTCCCCAAATTTGATTACTGACAATAACAAACAAGGGGGTTAATTTTCGGGGTTTATAGATATTCACCAAAACCACGAAAACCTAAATATTTATTGGTATTTCTTATTTTATTTTTTACTCCAAAATAGGATTCTCACGGGCAAAGCCTGGTAAAGACGTAGAGAAAAAAGGCATCTTTACCTTACTGAGGTCTCTACACCGTAGAATACAGCAGGCACACACAATTATAGACAGAAAAAACACTTGGCACACTTATACGTAATAAATATACACACTTCTCTAAGGAATGTTTTAAATATGCTCAACAAAAATTCATATTAACCTTTCTTTAATCTTTAAAACAAACGCAGGACACAAAATATTAATTCCACAATCACTAAAAGCTATGCCATGTGAAGAAATATTTTCATAAATTACAATATATTCTTGACTCGTCCTCGTAGGGGCACAAAAAAACAGCAGTGGTATCTGTCTTGAAACACACAAAAAAAAAGTGTTTAGACGCGCTTACACAGAGAAGCGACAAAATTAATACTTCAAAGTAATAATGTAAAAAAATAATCTAGATGCAAGCATTACAGCATTTGGCATATATTCATTGTAAAACATTAGACATTCCTAAAGTTTAAAATTTTAGTTCTTAAAACCTATTCTGTGTTCAATAAGCGTGTTTTTATTTGAGTCTTATACTGATGAAATGATAACAAAAGGTCGGCATGTTTGTTTAAAATATTTAGCAGTGAAAGAAATTTATAATTTGAATTTTTGTTTTCCGTATTTGGTTCTTACCTTCGACGATTTTTTTTTGCATTTTTTAATTGATAGTGTTGTACAGAGACTTCATATACTCGATAAAGCTTCTGCTTGTAAATCACTTCCACCAGTTTTAAGTAATAAATCTGAATTGCTCTAAGTACTTAGCGCCTCTTAAGATATGGACTACTATGATAATCGCCATAGTTTTTCAAAAATACGCAGGACCTTTCGCTGAATTGTATACTGTTCATTCTAAATTTTTATTCTTGTTCCTCACAGAAGAATTTAATAACAAAGTCTTGAGTAAAACATTAAATAATTTAGGTTTTTCTTATGCCAGCTGGATATTAAAATTGATCTTCCCCACACACAACCGATGACCTAGATCATTCAACTTTTAGTTTAGTTAAACGAGTTGTCTAGTAAACTGCTCTTGTACTTGAGATAAGGGTATTTTAATAAATTACAGTTGTAATGAGGTTTTAACTTGAGTATTGAAGGCGCTGCATATAATGTATTTCGGTTAGTCCACGTTAAGGGGGATTCACCCGAGATTAATGTGCAGCCTTTGCCTCCTAGATGGTGAAAAGTGTTCCGGAACAAACAAGTTGCTCCCAGCTGCAGATGCATCTCGGGCGCTCGGGATTGGCTGGGACCACGGGCTGTTCGCCGCCGATCTAGGCGATCCAGATTTTGTTCACTCGGCGTCCGCCGCTACTGGCCCGGGCCAACGGCCGGCGCGGGGCACGATGGAGCCATTAAAGAGAAGTGTCTTAGATTTACGAATGCCTCCAAAGTTGCCACGTTCAAACTAGTACCACTATATAAGCTACGCTTCAGCGTAAAGACCAACTTTACTAGAGGGGGTAAGTTTGAAAACTCGCTTCCTAGTGTGGCGCGATTTCGTAGAGCGTGCGAGAGGTATCGTTCTGGTCGCCTTAGAATCGGCCCTCGGCGCTGTCTCTTTATCGCCGTTTTTCCTCGTGTTTCCGGTCGTCTCACCTGTCGTTCGTCGTAGGATCGTTAGCGTTCTTTTCTTGATCCGGGAACGTTGAGCCTTTCTTCAATCAATGAGAAAGCGTCCCCACCTGCTGGGCTGCCCGCTGTCGCAGCGGGTCCGCCTCAAAGGCGTCAAGAAATTATTAAAAGCGCAATTTCTTTACCGCTGCGAAGGATGCTGTGCGCCTGAAGGTATGGCAGAACCCGCTAGCTGGAGTTATGTTTTCGCACACACACAAAAAAAAGAACTATGTGAGCTGTTTGCATTTTCATCTCGACGACATTAATCGTCAATACACGCACGTCATCAATAGGGAGACGGTTTTGATGGCCAGGGGCCAATGGTCTTTATAAAAGATGCTGTGTCATGTCTTTTTTGGGGGGCATTGAATATTCTTTTTGGGAATGCAAGCCACTTCTTAAAGATTTTACAGTGAAAGTTGGTAGACAATGTGTTTGTATTTTTTTCTAAGTGGGTTCAGTGTATAATTGAGCGTCTTTGTCTAGCTTTGAAAACGTTTTTGTGTCACTCTTCGTTTCTCACTTTTCATTTACCTTATGAACGTATCCTTGCTTGAACCAGAACTATTTTCCAGACAGACATCCAGTTTATCAGAGTTATCGGTACTTCATCTGAACATCAGACGTTTACGCAGTCATTATGACAATCTTATTTGCTTATTATCTACCCTAAAACATGATTTTCACTTTATCGCTCTCTCTGAAACATGGTTCAGCAATAACACGAATTACAACCTCAATATCTCTGGCTATCAGGCAATATATAGTCATCGCCAACCACAAAAAAATAACGTTTCTGTCTGAATCGCACGGAGGAGTTGCTCGTTACATAAAAAATGCACCTTTTTCAGACTTCAAAATGACATTCATATATCATCTAACCATTGTGAATCACTATTTATAGCAATTCCGCCATATCCCAAATCAACTAGTGTAGTTTCCGATAAAACACAAAATACACTCACTGGCGTCATTTACCGTTCACGAAATAATGCAGTACAGAACTTCTTAGGCACCTTAAATGAAACCGTCAAAAACATTTCTGAAATTAATTCGAATGTTATCATTATGGGCGATATAAACATTGACACTTCAGCTGATTCATCGGTCACTTTTAGACACCTAGATGCACTAGCCGTCTACGGACTACAACAATGCTTAACGACAACTACGCGCTTTAGTGACACAAAACACAGCACTTGAAATCACATAATAACGTCTTATCATTCAACTGACTTCACAATTGGCACTATTACAAGCGACATAACGGACTATACACTCATTTTCGCTGTTTCTAATACAGATAAGGCGTCACAATCAATAACACAAACTATTCAAATATACGATTACAACGAAATAATAAATACATTAAACATGAAGACATGGGAGACCGTATACCAAGCGCCCACGGCAGACTTAACACTAGACAACTTTTTAGCAACACTAAAATCTTCAATTCGAATAGGTACGAAAACCAAAACCCTATCCGCACATCAGTCAGCAAAAGCCCCTGTTTCGTATACGGACTACAGCGATCTATCAATAATAAAAAAAAAAAATATGTATAATAGCTGAAACGCAATACATTCAATCTAAGTCTTCAATCTAAGTACAAATTGTATAATCTGTGTTTAAAAAAAAAATTAGTTAACGTAGCTAAACAGCAGTATTTTTAGTAAACTTTCTAGCGCCAGTAACAAACTCAAAGAAACCTGGAAAATAATTGCCTCTGCACTAAATAAGAGTACTACGGAACAAACTTATCCGCCTTAAGCGCCGGTCAAGGCATAATTACGGGCAAACAAGAAATTGCTAACACGCTCAATGATTACTTTTCAATTATCACTACAAACTAACAGTATCTTTCATGCACAAATCTATCCACTAGCACACCAAACATAGCTCGTAATGACACGACTTTATTTTTTACCCTGTCGATCCAGAAGAAGTTCATACCATTAACCCTCTAGAAAATACTTCGTCGTCGGGGTGCGACAGAATACAGACGATAATACTAAAAAAAGGTTCTATCATCGCACAGCCTTTGGCTGATATTATCAACAGAATTTTCACGACTAGCTCTTACCCTGACTCACGCAAAGGTGATTCCAATATTTAAAAAAGGAGACAAACTAAAACCAGAGAACTATCGACCAATCGCCTTACTTCCTGTTATCAGGAAAGTGATGAAAAAACTACAACTAAAGCGACTGAACCTGTTCATCTCTGAAAATCATTTCATCACTCCATCACAATATGGATTTCCTAAAGGGAAATCAACAGAACTCACGTTGTTAAATATGGTACAGAAAAGAAAGCTAAACATTGAAATGAAGTTATTAACTTGTAGACCTAGCAAAAGCGTTTGACCTTATTAACCATGAACTTTTGCTACAGAAATTAAGTGCCCACGGGGTTTGTGGTGTTGCTCTGAATCGAATCGAAAGTTATCCTTCTAACAGATGACAATTTGTCACTTAGCTGACACTATTTCAACAACTAAACCTTCGACCATCGGTATTCCGCAAGGCTCAATAATAGGTCCCTTTCTTTTTTATTATATATTAATGACCTGGCAGCCTTTTTAAAAAAGGATTCTGTTCTCTATGCCGACGATACAACTATTTTTATATCTAATGCAAGCGTGACAGAACTATACATGGGAGCTAATAACACTTTCGAAAAGCTAGCTAAATGGCTAACCTATAACAAATTATTTCCCAATATAGCAAAAAAAAAAACTACATAATTTTTGCCCCGAAAATAAACTAATTTTAAACACACCTCAGCTTTCGTTTACAAGTATGAATCTAACTCGAGTGCACCATACTAAATTTTTAGGACTAACACTTGGCCATCTATTAACATGGCATCAACACGTAAAGAACACCACTAAAAAGACATATCGAAATATACCAATTCTATATAAACTACGGCACAATTTTTCCTTACGAACCCTCTAAATGCTTTATCACAGCTTTATTCGTACTCCCATTTTGCACGGTTTTTCATTAATAGATTAACATCTAAAAAAACACTAAAACCCATAGAAATTGCCCAAAACACAGCACTACGAGCAATGCCATTTGTTAATAGGCGCGAAAGTGCTTAATTTGCATACCGCTTCCTCAACATTTTAACAATTCATCAATGCCTCGATTATCGTATAGCACTATTAACATTTAGGTTAATCACCAATCAGATAACATGGTCTTGAATTAGTTTTACTCATCAAGATGTCATGTATCCTCTGCGTTCACATTCCCATGCGTCACTGTCTGTACCATACACACGAACTGATTATGGCGCGTTCACCCTCATTTACATTGCTACTAACGTGGAACTCCCTACCACTCAGCCTAATTGACATGTCATCATTCTATATCTTTAAAAAAGCCAGACGTGCACACATGCATGATTGCATCTGCATGATTCCTCAACAATCTCTATGCCCCCCCCCCCCCCCCCCCCCCGATTCATTCTTCTCTCCTAAGCACACCTTTCACACAATCCAAGAATCACACACACAAACACGCACTGATATTGTCTTTCTTTTTTCCTTGACTTTCTAGTTTTTCTTCTCTCTATTTTTAGTTGGATTTATATTTTATGTACATACCGCAATCATGTTTCGTTTTTTTTCTCCGATTTTTTTATATACTTGATCGCTGACTAACCCTTTACTACCAAGGGGTCCCTTCAACAGTTTTGTATGAAACCTTTGGGGCCCGCGTCTGAATAAGTTTGATTACCTAACATCTTGTTTACAAATAAAACACATTTTGACTTGACTAGACTTAAATTCACGTTTTATGCAGCTCTTCAAATAATTGTTTGATAGAATTTGAAACTTCACGTTCTATCCTCTTTCGCGGCTACAAATATTTGAGCTGTATGCAAGACAAATGGCGAAGAGGGTGGCCTTTTATAATAACGTCTTTACTCGAGGGGTTTCCTGTCTGATCTCATAGGTCTACTATTGGAAAGAGTTTCTAAATGATTTCATATGTGAATGAATTAAAATTTTACAGCGAAGCTGGTATACACTAGGGTCTGGGAAAAAATGCGTCCTCACGTGTCGACAGAAAACTCCTTATTGGTCGTGGCAAGTATGAATAAATAAAAATGAAAGACGTTTACAACTCCGCATAAGGCCGAATTAGAGTACAGCTCTTGAGGAAAAGGAGGAGAGAGTACGGAGACCAGGGTATGCCCCTCCTCTTCCTGCCCCTCCCCTCTTCCTCTCCTCCTCCCTCCTCCTCTCCTTCTCTTCCTCCTGCCCCTCCTCCTCCTCCCTCTCCCCCTCATCAATCCTCCTCCCCCTCCTTCTCCTCCTCCCCTCCTCCTCTCACTCCCTCAGTGCCCCCTCGTGATGTAACTCGTGAAGGCCTCATTTAGGTCGTGACCATCATGAGTGAAGGTCACGTGACCTCATGCGGATTTAGATAAATGCGGATTTAGATAAATTAATAAAAATTGGTTTATGTACATACATCTTACTATGCCGGCATATATTGCCAGACAATAGCAAAGCGTAGTTTAAATAAAATCAAAATTCTTTTTTTTTTTCCATTTCGAGAGGGAAAGCGGAGAAAAAAGTAACAGAACAGTTGCCCTTGACAGGTCTCAGTCTCCCCTCAGTTGGAGCAGAGAGGAAGCACTCAAAACAGTTAACACACGAAAAGAAATCATGTATGTAATTATTCGTTTGAAAAAAAAAAAAGAAGAAAAGCAATGAAAATGACCACGCATCATGCACCTACATTAACATTGGGGGCATTACAAAAAATATTAATCAAATATTTGTTTATTGAAGACACGATTTCTATATTTAATATCCTCAAACGATTCAAGATGCGGGGAAGAGTACTTAGCAACATCTGATTTCTAAACTTTTTTCGGAGATAACCACATATCTGTGCTGCGTGTATGATAAGTCGTTTCTGTAATTGTAAACTAGGAAATAAACAGAAATACGTTTTCTTTGCAATGAAACGACTCTTTATAGGTGATGCAAAGTTTATACTTATAATAATTTGGAAATCGTACAGTTTGAAGATTTGAAAAGAATGGTTTCAAATGCGTATCGTATGAGGTAAGGACATATAATACGCACACATTTTTTTTTTTCAGAATTTATGTATCTGCTTGATTTTTTTGGACGTGGTATTCCTCCAAACCAAAAAGCAGTAATTATAAACAAAAAGATAGGGCGCAGACAATCTGGTGAATGTTTAACCTTTTCAACGAAACCCCGAGACTGGGGGGAAAGGAACGAGGTAAAAAATAGAAGGATGTATAAGAAGCATTGCTGACGTTGCGAGTATATGACGATATTTGTACAAAACTCCTACGACCTTTGAAAGTATCTGACATGTACTCGTATAATCTGCCATTCCAGCCCACAGCATGTATGGAATAAATATTGCACTCAACACTAGCATTTTCGAATATATCTAGCTTATGGGTGCCACTGGAGGTAGTAGACGGATGAAAGCAGTTTGTATTTCTTGCTCTAAAAAGAACGGCTTTAGTATTACCACAATTAATTTATAATGATTTAGACGCTGTCCAGTTATTTAATTTATTTAAAAATGCATTCGCGGCACTTATAATCTGTTCAGTATCCGGACCTCCAAAAATGCACACGTATCATCAGCGCAGATATTTAAACGTATAGTGTCATCATTACTTACTATGTCATTGACATCACCTTAAAAAGAAGTGGCCCTGAAATACTGCATTGTGGACCCAGCTCTTAATGGCTGCAATTGAGATCGATTTTTATTTATTTCAATACACTAGTAACAATACTGAAGATAGGTTTTCACTATACTTAGGGGTCTACCATGCACACCGTACGCTTTTGGAGCAAAGTATTATGACTGAGGCGGTCAAAAGCCTTTGAAAAGTCTATAAATACTCCAAGTGTTAACAGCTTATTTTCTATATTCCTGAAGACTAACTGCTTTTGCTTTAATGATTCAAGTCCTGTAGATATTCCTTTTACAAACCCATATTGGCAGTCGGTAAGTATAAAATATTGCTGTCAAAATCTAGACAACCTGTTATGTATAATCTTTTCTAGTCCTTTAGAAAATACTGGTCGAACGAACGCAGGCCTCAGATTTATAATGTTGTTTCTTCCCTACATTTGTACAGTACCGTAACCTTTGCCACTTGCATGTCTCTTTTTAAAAAAAAAAAAACAACTTTATTTTCTAGTGCCAAATTAAAAATATACGTCAGACAGGGAGTAATGAAGCGTAATACATATTTTCTAGGTTTAATTTGAAGATCATATATATAAGTGCTCTTGCCAGTCTTTAAAGTTGGGAAAACTGAGTAAATTTCATCTTCGTCAGTTGGGAACAAAAGGAGATCAGGAGAAATACTCTACGCGTACCTAGAAGCATCCGCGTAGTGTACACTTTGAACAAGGTTAACAAAACACCCATTGAACGTTTCCGCTAAAGTCAATTTCGTTAAGTTGACAACTCTGATTTCCATTTCTGTAATCCCACGTCCAAACGATCCTTGCTTAATTAAGCCATTCAACTTCTTCCAGATAACATCTCATCACTTAGTATCTAGAAATAAATGGTGAAAATAAGCCCCTTTAACTTGCCTCAAATTCTTTGTAAGTTGATTTCGTTCCTTTTTAAATTTAGAAAATATACTTGAGTCTTTAGGGCGTACGAAGTGGTGGTAAAGATAATTTTGCTTTTTATCGGTCTTGGTATTTCTGACGTAACCCAGGGTTTACGAGATTTTCGGGAAACATTTTGAAATTTGTAAGGAAAACAGCTGTGGCACACGATTCTAAACTGTTCAAGAAAACAGTCAAACGCCTCATCTGCCGACACGATGGACAGTACTGCACTCGAGATTACAGAATTTATATCGTGTTAAACAATTTTAAGGTTTTTAGCGTTTGTATTTCTGAAGTATACTTCAGGACCACGAGTTTCTTTTAAGTTACAGCTGACATTAGAAAGTAGATATAACGGAATATATCTGAAGGTGTTCAATAATTATTTCTGCAACGACTCCGGCAATTACTTTCGATGTAGAAAGATGTGTTAAAAATAAACCTAGTAATGTCTCATGCACATGTGTTACACGAGCAGGTTGAAGAAAAACGTTGGACAGCACATAGGATTGATTTAAAGACGTCAGTTCTTGTTTCTGATGGGAGGGAGCATGCATGTGTATGTTGAAGTTGCCGCCAGAGTATAAAGTAAAGTCGTTTGCACCAATAAAGCAAAAGAACACTTCACTAATTAAAAAAAAAAAAATATTCCCACAAGGAGGACGATAAGCTACTGAATTCACAGTTTTTTCGAGTCGCCGAGTTAGGATTCCGTAGTCATTTGAAATTGTTGTGAAATCAGTAACAACAGAACATTTTAAGCGTTTTTGTACACCCCCTCCTACCGTATCATTAAGATTTAAATTGAATATATTGTAACTTTCCCATTTATCTGCTTCATCAGTATTTTTGTACCACTTGTCTGTAAGCATGATGACATCAAATCGGAAACTGAAACTGTCCAAAAATATGTTTAGTTCATCAAATTTATTCCTAACTGATTGTACATTTAATCGAAATAAAGAAAAATACACTTTTTTTTGCTCCCTAAAGATGAGCCCAACTTCCATAGGTAACAAATAATGGTTGTCACTCATGGTATAAAACGAAATAACTATTGTTTAAATAATAAGGAAAACACTATTCAAACTTTTCTAAATTATCCTTCGACTTCACCACATGCACCACATGCACATGCACATGTACTTTCTTTCTTATTCCATGTTTGTACCAGACCAACTGGAATCTTCTCTTTTGCTCCTTCCTTCACTCTCCAGAGTACCGTCTTATCTTGCTGCGTCAGGCTTTCCGAGATGCAGATTCAGTTCCGAGCATGCCTTAGATTAGAGCGTTTATCAAGCCATTGGTCTCCGGTCGCCTGATGGGCAAAACGAACAATGATCCCCGGTATCTTACCGCGATAGGAGGCAAGTCTATGCGGTACAATGATCTGGTCTGCTGTCAAAACAGGGATGAATAATTTGATTGCTTTTACTTTTTGGTTAAGCCTCCTGATTTCAAAATCGGCTTCCGTCGTTTTCAAGATAGTAAAGATAGTCTTTTTAAAGTTTTTTTTTTTATTCCCTAATCATGTTTACACATCACTCTAGCACCTGGGCATAGTTCGCAAACATGTACTGGGAGACTCCTCCATTGCATGAACAGTTTCTTTTAGGTTGAGAACGGTGTTCAGCTTAGCAATAATTGAGACGAGCATTTAGTTACGTCAAGTTTTTTGTTGTGCTCTGAGCTCTGGTTTCCCCGTCATTTAGCAGTTTTACGAGTCTGACAGCGCCATGTCTTTCGTGAGGCCACACGCGAGTCTTCAGAAACACCACAGCATATTAATTCCTATCTGGTAAGGGTAGTCACATTCAGCGCACTAAATCAGGGAATCATTTTCTTCTATTTCCTGGGTACATGCGACACATTTATCCTCCTTTGCCCTTGCCATATTAGGTTTCAAAAAGGTAGAACAACAATAAAGTAGCCCAGCAGCAGCAACAGCAGTAGCAACAGTTAGAAAAGAGAAACGGTTATACACAGCAAAACGTTACAACCGGTATTAGCGAAAGAAAGTTGCCTAGTTGCCAGCTACCCATGCCACCGCTGTAGCTGCGGCTGTGTCGCTGAACAGAAGGAGCGCTTGCTTCTATAAAACCGAAGATGATGGCGCGATTTTCAGGCCCCAGATTGTCGCTGTAGGCTCTGGACACGTGCTGGTGCCAGCTGATTTCAAGAAGTCACCCTCCCACGCTTCCTCACACAATAGCAGCTGGCAGTCGATAGCACACGCCGATGATGCTCGATGAAGCTTCCGCTTCATGTTGATGCCTGGTGGTCCGCATTAGCGCAAGAATGTTTTTAGTTGTCAGCAAGGGACGCCGCCGCTGCCACTGTTGCTGTGCCACTGGTTTCAAAAAAATTATAATTAAATAAAAAAATTAAGCTTTTAATCAATATTCTTCTTCCTTTAGTTTTATGCTTGTTGAGCCTCAGTTGAGACGTTGCTGAACAGACCCCTTTAGAAATACTGCCTTCTATTGGCAGCTGCGAAATCCCAGCACAAAGGCGGAGTAACACCTCAACGTCACCGCACACTGGAAAAAAGAAACCCTTTAGAAAAAGGTGATGCGCGCAGTGACGTTGCACTTTCGACCATGCTTGACAGGCTCTTTGGCTCGTAGTGGTACCCGCGCTCCGACGTTCGCAATCTTTTCAAATGACTTGCACGTTCCAGAATGTCAGTGGATCCGCCATTGTGCAGGGATTCCGCCATTGTGCAGTGGTTTCAACCTTCTAATAACCAATACGTGACATTCCAAAGGGGTCTATAAGAAAACACTTTCAATATATAAATATAGGTAATAAAACGGAAACAAAACCAGGACATTCATAACAACAGTTAATTAAAACGTCGGTTACACAAAAAAAAAATGGTAACGCACGTTTGCCGTGTTTGATGACGTTCAAAAACGCACGGAGCATGGACCGACTGCAATTTACTCCGATGTTCTCCAGATAGACGTCCGCTGATGCCACGGGCAGCGCAACGGCAGACAAACTAACCGCCGAATTCAGAAACCTCACTCAAACTACACTAAAACTGAAGGGCCCCTCCACTTCCTCGAGGAAGGCGCGAGGGCCGGTGCTGGCCAATCGGGAGGACGGATCCGCCGTCGCGATTGGCCAGCGCCGGCCCTCGCGCCTTCCTCGTGTAAGTGGAGGGGCCCTTCAGTTTGAGTGCAGTTTGAGTGAGGTTTCTGAATTCGGCGGTAAGCCGTACTAAGGCAGCACTCACGATATTCACTCACTCCTCAAGACCAGAATCTCAAGTCTACGTCAACCACTATTTTGTTTTATCTGTAAAAATCACTGATTAAGATGAGATGCGTCCTGCAGAGGGAAAAACAGAAAAAAGGAAGACAATTACCATTTTCGAAGTGCTCGCAAAAAGCTGACGCACAAAAAGGATGACTGAGATGGAATTCACATAAAAAGTTGGCCAACCCTAGACGCTGATGAGGAGGGGAGGGTACGGAGGGAAGGGTATGCCCCTCCTCCTTCTTACCCTCTCCTGCTCCTCCCCTGGTCTTCCTCCTATCCTCTTTTTATCCTCCTGCTCCTGCTCTTCTCATCATTCTTCTTTTCTACTCATCTCCCCCCTTCCTCTAAACATCCTCCTCCACCTCCTCCTGCGTGCCCTCCTCTCCTCCCACATTTTCCCTTCTAAATTTAGCTTGAAATCGAAGCCACGTGACCTCAACTGCAGTTCAGTTTCCGCAAAATTTAGAGGGGAAAATGACGTCACAGGATTTCGTGTCACGTCACCTAAGAACAAATTCTCCGCCAGATTTGGCTGGGAAACTGACGTCACGTGACCTCAAACCTATTCCGTTGTCCACTAAATTTAGAGGGGAAACTTAATCGGCGTAGAGGTCATGTAACGTCAGTTTTACCAAGAAATTTAGCGGGGAAACTGAATGCGCAGCGTTACCTTATATGGGACGTCCACAGACCTACACTTCAATTCTATTTCTTCGCTAAATGTAGCGGGAAATCGCATTGGTGTAAAGGTATGTGACGTCCCATAGTGCAACCCGCGCAGTTACGGCGACGCCGACGGCGACACCGATGCCGTTATACGTGGAAACAGGCGCCTAAGAGCTGCACTCTAAAGATACAACAAGTTTTCTAAGAGAAGATGGGAAGTGTGCAGCAGCAACGAACCAGGATAATTATTGCAATAACACGCTCACATATCACACCTCTGTTTGTGGATTTTAGGGTAGACGGAGCGTTCCCTCCTGTCGTGACATCGTGACACTGGTCATAGTCACTAGAACCGAGAAGGTCATTGTTAATTCTTGTCTGTGCACTTACCGCCTCGAGCTTCTCCAAGAAGCACACAATCACTTGGTGACCTCTTCTCCAACTCTTCGATCACAAGGAAAAACAAGGTGCAAAGAAAAGCGGATATAGCTTGCCCCCCCCCCCCCCCCTCCCTTTTCTTTCTTTTTTGTTTGTAGAAGTACCCTTTTTGATGTTTTTGCATTGCAATTAGGGTCTAAAAAATCTAGTAGGTTCAGGAGCTTGGTGTTGTAAAGAAAGGCTTTGGGGAACTGAAGAGTGCCACGCCTCTTGCGCTGGTCAATGAGCGTGACAGTGACTGTGCTCGACTTTACCAAAAAAAGAAAACTTTTTTTTCTTTCTTTTGAGGGGGGGTTGTGAAAAATTTGTAAGGGATTACAACGACTCCGTTACGTAAACATCTAAGAAAGTACTTTACAATTACTTTAGCAAATATGTAATTATTCCGTTACAAAATTACTGATAAATGTAAGAGACTACAAGTAATTTCGTTACTTGTAACGGATTACGTAGAAGTCTGGTACAAGTGGATCTTCGCAGATTCGTATGTGGCCAACCAGAAGCCGCGAATAATGCCCTAGCGGTAGTCGGGCGAAACAAAATTAATAAGTGTGTCACAGTAACTCTCGGTGACTGAAAATATGGCGCACATGATTTTTCTATCATGGTTATGCAAAATCAAATTCTAGGAGTGCGATCGACGTGATCCGTTAGCCAGGCACAGAGAGCCGGGAAAATGCCGTCCGAGCTGACAGACTCTGTCACAAACTCCGGCTTTTTTTTCTTTATTTTTTAATGATTTTCGTTTTGGACCACTTTAAGCGTCAGTACGGTCAGAAAGGAGGGAGTGCAGTGCCGCTTCAAATATCAGTTCGTCCCGTCTGGTCCTCAACGGGGTTGCTTGTTCGCAGGGTGGGGTTTCGTTGGAGGGCGACGCGGATTATATTCCATCCTGGGGCACAGTTTGTGGCTTTGAGTTTGACCACGCAGACGGAGGGGTGCCTGTGCTGACTCGCCTATGGGGCCGATTTGGCACGCGAGGGTGCCGCCGGGATACAAAGATGTTTTCGCTAGGTAGCGCACCTCTTGGAGGCGGCGACTTTACCCATTCTTCCACCTGTCGCGGTTGTCGTGTTCTCTGTATCGGCGATAATTGATGTTTTCGGACTCGTACGGGGGAATGGATGGGCACGTATGTTTGCCTGTCGGAAAAATGTAATAGGTTTGGCTATTTGGGTTGATGCCGGGCAGCTTGTTTTTCTGGGGAGGAGGCTGACCCGAAAGGTGGGGTCACCAGGTTGGTCGGTTGAAGAGGCTATAAAAGGGGATTTGGGAACAAAGGAGGTAGTGGGAGCCCCGGAGCTGGCCGGGTCGCTGCTCGACGCGGTTACTCCCTGCACGTGAGTCTTAGAACTTTTCATTTTTGGCTTCTGCCCTGCCTGTAGGTCAAGTGTTGAGCGCTGTTCACACATATGCAACCGAGTAAAACCGAGCGAGACCAGACCGGTTTTTAAGCCTCTTGCGACTTCTTAGGACCAGCTCCGCTGCAGCTCATCCGGTCCTAACACGTCGCAAGATACTTAAAAACCGGTCTGGTCTCTCTCGGTTTTACTCGATTGCATATGTGTGAACGGCGCTTTAGAGTTTGTTCTGCTGAAGCTTGGGTGGCCGTATGGTGCGCGGTGTCGGCCTCATCGAGCTTCTGACCGTACCGCCAGACTCCGAGACGTCGTTCTTTGGCCGACAACTCCAGGCTACGGACTGTTCTGAATTCAGCACCGACCTAAAAGCAAAGCCTGGTTTTCTGTGACTTGTCTACTGCATCCTCTGGCTCTGAAGTACGAAGTGTTGAACGTTGGGACGATTTATACGCAGTGCTACTTTCTGTCGCGACTGTTTTTGGGGCGTGATTCCATGTGGGTAGCGGTAACGTTCGAGTTTAATCTTTGTTTTCTCTCGCTGTTGTTTAGTGTCGGGTTTTCGTCACTGTTTTGATGGCCTGGTCCTGTTTTATGAGCGTCGAGCCTTTTTAGTATTAGTTTCTGGCTCGCAGGGCTCCGTAGCGTTTGGTTGAAGTGTGGGTTGTGCAGAGTGCTTTATTGCCGTGCGCGGCCATGTTTTTCACTTCATTAAATCTGATGTTTTGTTTGCTTATCCTCCCTGTGTCATCGTGTCTCTTTATTTATTGATTTTACACCGGGCGTGGACCAAGCGCTAGTCACCGGTCGAACGTAGCTCTTTTGTTCTTTTCACGTAATTTCTCGTTTCTCCTCAGAGTGGATCATTGATTTATTTTTATTAATTTCACCCCCACTCCGTGACAGACTCCGACCGAGCAAAAAAGAGTTTGAGCGGCACATTTTATTCTTACATCTGTTTGCACCATCATAAATGAAACATCACGTGCACAATACTGTAGGGTTCGGTGCCACTGCTCACCCGCAAGATGGACCAACGAGGCAGATCTCATAAAACACACCTTTATTTGATAATGTGGTGATTGCGCAGGCGAGCTGGTGGATGTTAACCATTTTGTTCTCAGCCCGAGACTGAGGCAGGAAAAGAGGAAAGTTTCAAAGTAGAAGAAAAATGAACAGTCGAAGACAGGTCTCTATTTTCTAGTTAGAGACGTGCCTTCGACTGTTCATTTTTCTTCTACTTTGAAACATTCCTCTTTTCCTGCCTCAGTCTCGGGCTAAGAACAAAATGGTTAACACCTTTATTTGTTCGTGGCAGCGAACGGACTGCCGAGCCCCGAGCCTCGAGCGTGGCTCGCGCGCACGTTGCGCGCCGGGCGCGGAGCACAGGTTCTTTTGCCCGATGATGGGCCGCAAAGCCCACAAACTCCCCCCCCCCCCTCCCCCCTTCTCTCTCCTCTGGCTCCGTGGCTGTCCTCTCTGGTTGTTGGTGGTAGAGGAGGAGGGGGTTGTGACAATGCAGGCGGCCGGATGCGGTTCGTGGAGGCCGCCTCCAGATTGGTGATGCGGTTGTTGCAGTTGCTAATGAAGTCCCGATCTGCATCTTGATGTCGGAGAACTGTGCGTTGTTTTGGTGACGCATTGCTCTCTGCTTGGCCAGGTGGTCCTCCATCTGCACCATGACACAGCCGTTCCTGTTCTTCCGGAACGTGATCTTGACGACGTTGCCGTACAGGCAAAGCAGGTTGAACAGCTTCTCGGCGTTCAACTTGTTAGAGTTGAAACCACACACAATCAGCAGCAGGGACCCCTGATGCGGGTCCACCGCCTGAGGACGAGGGGGCACCCCCGCGGCCGTGGCTGGCAACGTAACGCTCAGGTGGACCTTCGTATCGGCCCTGTTCTTCATTGGTGTGCCCGTAGCCGTCGTTGTAGCCGCTGCCCGGGGCTGCTGGTCTGGCTGCGTAACTGGGGCCGGTAGAGGGTCCTCGGCCGCCCACTGCGTTGCCGTAGTCCCCGAAACCACGTGGCTCATCGAAGGGGTTGAGAGAACCTCCGGCAACTGTTGAGGCGGTAGCGAGACATGTCGAAGGTTCGAAAAGAACGAAAGAAAAAAAAAGAATCAACAGTTGTCTTCTGGAGAGGCTTCTACGAGAAAGCGTCGGTACGTTGGGCACGGCAATAGACTCGCTAAATTTGCGAGCACACTGTCGGTGTATATCGCACAAAACTATGCGCACAATCTGTATGGTGCGGAAACTAGTTCTCGTCAAAGCCTAATGCAACGCGCATTTTCTAAGTCTTCGTCTTCGTCTTCGTCACCAACATCAAAAAGAGTCATCGCAGAATTAAGTTTATTTTTAATTATAACCCGGATCGGCATCACTCTCCACCTGCGAGAGAAGTTCGTCATCCGATTCATAATACCGTTTGAGGTTGGTGACATGAACGGGTCCAGCGAGTCGTCCAGACTCACAATGAAAGAGCGTGTACGTGAGGCGTGAGACCTTGTCTCGCACTCGATACGGACCATCCCACCTGTAGGCCAGGGAAATTGTGAAACCTCTGGAGGCGCCACTAAGTGGCTGTGTCCGCCGGAGTACAAGGTCTCCAACTTCGAATTGCACGTCCCGGTCGCCACGATTGTACTGCTCAGCCTGCTGAAGCCGTGCGGCGTCCAAGCTTTCCCGGGCATCACGAACGATGTCCCTGAGTCTGCGTCGTAGGCTTCCTGGAAACTGACCGTATGAGCGAGCAGCGCCACGGTTGTTTGTCATGCAAGTGTTTTCCAGCGGGAGAGTCAGCTCTTTTCCGAAATTAAGGCAAGCTGGCGTAAAACCTGTAGACCGGTTAACGGTTGCGCGTGTTGCGAACGCGAGCTCTGGGAGCTCTGAGCCCCAGTCAGGGTGACGTTCGGTGTGAGCTATTAACATCCATTTCAGGTTTCGGTTCACCCGCTCTGTGACGTTTGCCTGTGGGTTATAGGGAGAGGTCCGCTTGTGTTGTATGCCCAATGCGGCACATGAGTCTCGGAACACTTTGCTGGCAAAGTAAGTAGCGTTGTCGCTAATCAATTTCGCCGGAAATCCGAAGCGTGTGAACGTCTCCATCAGACACGACCAGATTTTCTTGGACGTCAGCGATCGCAATGCAAATAGCTCCACCCACTTGCTAAAGTGATCCGTGACAACCAACAAGTACTGGTTGCCACGCGGACTGCGTGGAAAAGGGCCCATGACGTCGACAGCAACGCATTCCCATGGAGATCGACTCACGACTGGCTGCATGAGACCTGGATAGCTAGGTTCGACATTGTACATGTACCTTTTTTTAGTACACGGAAGTGACGTCATCAGTTCTGATTGGTTGGAAAAAAAAGTGACGTAATTTCCCTAGAAAAATGTGGGCGGAGTCGGCAAAACTGGGCGGAGTCGGCTACCGGACGTGACAACAAAATGACGTTTCGTTTTGTACCGAGTACGTTTCAAAAGGTACTTGCTCGGAACTAGGTGTCATTGGCAGCATGTGTTCGGCGGCGAGGCGTCGCCGTCTCGTCAATTCGTCTTTTTCTTTAATAGAGCTTTTTTTTCGCCAGAAAGGCTGTATTGGGAACACCGCGATGCATTCGAGCTCGCGGAGGAGATCTTTTGGAAGCAATACCGCCTGCCCAAGATCGTGGTGCGGTGGTTGTGCGACGAACTTCGCGAGGAACCGGAGGTGAGGAGAGTGCGTACCTCAAGGACGGTCATGACTGTGGAGCTTCACGTGTTGTGTGCACTGCACTTCTACGGCACGGGGAGCTTCCAAGGCATGGTGGCGAGCGACGAACACGTAGCGCGGGACCAAAAGACAGTCAGCGTTGCGGTCCGCGCCGTGTCCGTCGCTATCGTGCGTCGTCTCGGGGTCCAGCGTGGCTGGATCCACTTCCCCGAGACGCCGAGCGAGAGGTTCGACGCGGAGAAGGGTTTCAGGCTGCTCGGCAGGATACCCGGCGTCATCGGTTGCGTGGACGGGACCATGGTCTCCATCGTCGGCCCGTCCAAGAACGACCCCACCGTCACGAAGGCGGCGTACTGGTGCCGCAAGTACTTCTACGCCCTCAACGCGATGGTGGTAAGTACACTCATGTTACGTTGTCAAAACGCGCCCCAAATCTGTAGAAAAAAAAAAAAAACGTTTTGCCGATACCGTTTAAGTATGCCGTTTTATGACTGCGGGCTGCGGGGTCTCACGACTGCGCGAGCGTGTGCTCTACGTAGCATGTGAGCCGTAAGACTCTTCTCCCAAAAATAATATTTCTCTGTTAAAACGTGCAAGCTTCCGTAAAAAAAAAAAACACATTATTTTTGTTTCAAGGTAGTTAGTTGTACCTTGCATCCAGGAAGGTGTGTTGACATGCATGTGTCAGACAAAATAACTTAAAATCTTCTGAAATTGCGACTGCTTTGTGAACCATAAGTACAATCTACTACTTGTGGATTCAGGTAATTACATGTCAATATCTCTCTCACTTTCAGGTGTGTGGCGCCGACTGCCGGATAATGTGCATCGACCCACGGTATCCCGGGTCGGTGCACGACTCCTTCGTGTGGCAATTTTCTTGGCTCCGAAACCAACTCGAGCAAGGGCAGGTGCCACGCGACGGTCGGTTCCTGCTTGGTGAGCATATTAATTCATTCCTTACGCACACGGTGGCTCCAACTGCTTGAAAGCCATAGTACCACACGTGCTGTGCTTGTTGTGAGGCACACAGACGCAGTTGCTGGAACTCCTTGAAGTGAGACAACACCCAAAGTTTGGCCATTAATCTCTGTTTATGTCCACATAACTCTCACACTCTGCAGGCTACGAAAGCCACACTACACCAATCTCACGACAGTGATAGACTATGCAAGGAATGCGACCGCAGTGCGAGTCGCTGTCCGGTTCGGCCCACTCACTGTTACTGTCTGCCTGTACCCTCTTGCTGGTTGGTTTTTGCATGAAGTTGGAGCTTTTTCGCTGATCCCTGGGGGCTCGCGTGGTCGCTTTGGCGGTCGTCAGTTTGTACGGAATGGGATCAATTCCTCCTTGGCCACTTGGGGCTCGCCAAATCTGTCGTCGGGTCGTCTCTGTCCCACACACTGGATTCTTTTCCTTGACCCTTCTTCTTCGGTCTGCCTATATAGCTCCTCCTATTAGACCCTCCGTGTCCCAACAGGACCTGACTCCTTTCCAATCTAACCACCCCCTTTTTTTTCCCCATCTCCAACTCCACTGAGGATTAGGAAAGAGGTTCGTCGAACTGGCGCCTTATCCCCTTGCTTGCCAAAGACAAGGCCAAAGTGTTCTGCTCTGCCCGTGCCTAAGATCACGGCCACACTACCAAAAGCAACAGAGCTTTTATCTGTCGGATGCAAGGGCCTAATAATGCACTTGCATACAACACAGCTGCCCTAAGGAATCGTGCACACATCCCATACAACCCACCAGGAAAACACATAGTTACATGAAATAACAGGAAGTTTGCAGGCAAGCTGGTGCTAACTAATCATAATGTAAACTGATACTGTAGTGCAGAAATATTAACACACTTAAGTTACATTATAATTGACATAGTTGCACACAGCTGTTCTCTTGCCTTTTATTTTAAAAAGTAAAGAATGTAATATGTTCCATCCTCTACATGTGCAGGTGACAGCGGCTACCCCTTGGAGCCTTGGCTCATCACCCCTGTCCCCGGGAACCACGCGACCTCCACCGCTTGCGGCCGGTTTAATAAGGCGCATTTTTCGATCAGGTCTGTTGTGGAGCGCTGCATCGGGCTGTTGAAAAACAGATTCCGGTGTCTGCAAAGGCACCGGGCTCTGTATTACCACCCTTCAACAGCCACCGCCATTATTTCGGCATGTGCAGTGCTCCACTACATCTGCCTTGCATCGAGCGAGCCAGAACCGGAGTCAGACTCCGACCCTGAAGAGTCAGAGTTGGAGTCTGAGCCGAGCTCGGACGGTTCTGAGCCGAGCTCGGAGAGGTCAGTGTCGGCTCCCGAGAGGCTGGCTCCTGCCGGCCCTCCGGTCGGCCTTCCGGTCGGCCTCTCGGACAGGCGGATGGCTCTGAGGCAGCGCCTTGTCGCCCGGTTCGGAACCCGCCGCAGACGTGCCCGTGCGGAGCGCCACACGCAAGGGGTCCGCCGCCACGACGGTAGTCCCGACCACCAGGGACTCCGTCGGGAAGCCCCTCAGCGCCCTCGCTGCGGTGGTGCCCAGCACGGACGCCGCCAGCGACAGGGAACCTCTCGCCACCACGACTGAGGTCCTGACCACCAAGGACCCCGTCACATTCTTGCCCTCAGTGAAGCCCTCCCCGTGGAAGCCGTAAAGTGCACACTTCGCTTCCTGCTCCACAGTCATGGCCGTCCACAAGCTACATACTCTCTTCAGCTCCTACACCTTGTGAAGTTCGTCGCACAGCCAGCGTGCTGCCTCCGGATACGTGTCGAGTGCATCGCGGTGAAATCGATACAGCCTTTTTTTTATTTTTATGAGCAGAAGGCACGAGACGCAGTCGACAGTGACAGAAAAGGTTCGGAGGTTTAGTTGCCAGACCAACAGGTCATCTGAATTGCCCCTGCAAAGAACTCAGAAGAAATTTAGACTACCTCTAGAAAGAAATGCTTGCTTTTGCAGAGATTGCTTTCTTAGTTGCTGATTGAACCAGGGATATTGTTGTCATGGACATTGTTTCATTTTACAAATGCTTCAAAGCGTCTTGCCTTCTGCTCCATTTTATTATCTCTTTTATGGTACTTCATCAAAGTTAGGTGATTGTGTTATCTCAAGACAGTGCACATGTAGTTTGTTTTGAAAATTGCTTTATTTCTTAAAGAAAAACCTGTGACTTCATGAATAAAAGTGTGATAACATGGAATGTAATATTTCATTCTTGGAAGTAAAACTGAGCATCGACTGGAACCATGTAAGCAATTGGGCAATCTTAAGTATATATCACATATATCTTGTTGAACACTCTGGTCTTATTTGAGCACAATAGTTAAATTTCGAAAGGAAAAAGTATATATATATTCTCTGACTAGCATACCACCATATAAACACTGGACCACTTTGAAAGAATTATCACAGATGTTGCGCCAAACATTCTTATTTGAGCACAGCAATAGCAAGTTCTCGAAAGATAAAAAAAATTGTTTCTGACTCAAGCAGCCGTCACTCGCGCGCTCCTCGTTGGTTCCGCCGACCCCTCCGCTGCCCCCGGCACACCCGGCTCCTCGTGGTTCGACATTTTGGTTTGAAGAAGGCGCGTAGCGCACATCCCGCATAATATTGGAACAACCTTCTCTCCAATTAATTCAATTTATTGCAAAAGGGTACAAAAAAGCGGTTTGTTTTAACAACGCCCAAAAGGTTTTGATTGTTTTTCAATACTTTTACCTGTACTAGAACAGATGCGACGGCCAGCGACGCACAGGATTGGTTGCCGTTCCTTCGCTAAACGCAGGAACTGCTCCCCGCGTCGTAGTAAATCCTACCCCGTATCCCGCGCGTAGGGACGCCTCAGGGAATGCGTAGCTACTTCCGCTCGTCGGTGGTTGGCTCCGGACGTCGCTGAAACGGGTGACGGGTGTCAAGTTTGCGATGACGTAGCGGCGTCAAAGTGGGCAGAGCCGCCACGTGAGTGTTGCTAGGATACGCTCCTCCTTTGCGTTACGTCACTTCCATGTACCTTTTCTCAAATGTCCAACCTAGCGATCCTGGGGTGCTATGTTGCGCTTTTTGCACTCCCAGGGGGAGAAGAAGAAGACGTCATCTCTTCCTACCGGTCTCGATTCAGCTCCTTCAATTTTTGGCATTTTTCGCTCTCCTTACGCCTGAGCTTCGGCTCACACATCCGTAAGGACATCATGACGACCCTCGGCACCGTCGGAACCCCTCAGGACCTCCCTCTACCTGATGATATGGATTCTCAGCCCATTGAGGCGCCTACGCCGGCTGCAACCGCCTCGCTAACCCTAAACCCGAACGCATCACCTACCGCCGTTGCTGCCGCTAACGCAGGCATCTCACTGCCTGACGCATCACTCAGTGCCGCGTCGAGGCAAACTGCCATCACTACTCGGAATCCCTTCTCTATCCTTAGTGATGATGATCCCACGGGTGAGTTCCCCCCTCTTGGCAGCCCGTACCACATCCGCTACGCCGCCGATGGAACTAAACGTGCTCGCAACACGCACCTCGGCTCCTCCACCGTCAAGTTCACCGCCACACCCGCGTGCCGTCCATTTCACTCCAATGATGCCTCGTCCGCTCTAGAGGATGGTTGGCATACCGTGTCTCGCCGCCGTAAGACGGCCCAGTCTGGGATGCCTCAAGCCGTTTCGCCCCAAAGCGAGTTTCTCCACACCGTCATATTACGACCAACCCAACCATGTCGGATCATGGACGCACCTTTCCTCACCATTGACTCCGCCATCGCTACACAAACGGGCCTCCAATCTCACCCGTCATTACAACCCCGTTACCAAGTACGGTACCTCGACCGCAGTAACCAACTCGCGGTCGATGCCACCTCTTCTCAAGTGCGTGACGCTTTACTCAAGATAACATACATATCGATCGACAAGAAACAAGTCCCCGTCCAAGCCTGCGAGGCTATTCGACGCGGCCAGACTCGCGGCTTTATCAAAAACGCTGGTGGTATGGATTCCGCGCAGCGCCTGCAGCATCTTCATTGTCGGAAATGTACCATCCTCCAGGCACGACCTCTCGGCACCTCTGGGTCGGCGTTAATCACGTTCGAGGGCACCAGCCTCCCGTTCCGCGTGGGCCTGGGCTCATTCACGGTGCGTGTATATCCTTTCCATCGACAAACTCATGTATGTGACACCTGCCATTGCATCGGGCACCGCAGTACGCAATGCCCTAACAGTGACAAAGCCCGCTGTGCCACGTGCAGCGCACCAAAGCACGGCACAGACCAGTGCTCGTCTGCCCAACCCAAGTGCCGGAACTGCGGCGGGACCCATCTCGCCACGGCCCGCTCCTGCCCAAAAAGAAAAGAATTTCAACGCATGATGGCTCAACGAGACTTCGGGGCTCCACAGCGTCGTCCGCCACCCGGAGGATTCCCGAAGGAGCAGCCTCCTCCACCACCACCAGCACCCCCACCACCACCACCACCACCATCACCACCACCACCACCACCACCACCACCACCACCACCACCACCATCGGTGCCCCCGACTCCAACCCTCACACTTCCAGCTATGCCGCCAGTTGCGCTAACGAGCCCAATAGCCTCATCGACAACTACTACGCCCAAGACGGACTCCCGCCCGATTCTCGCCGCTAAATCCCATGTGCCGGCCCTCAGCGCTTCTGTCACCCACACGCAGCTCCCTACATCGGAACCGCCTCGCACATCCTTTGCAGAAGCCGTGAAGGCTGTCAACACCACTCGCGAGACGCCCGCCCCAATTCCGGCAGTAGACGACTTAACGGCCATGACCCAACAAATGGCCCTTCTCACAAAACAAACGCAAGCTGCCTTGCAACAGCTTGCTGCCATGCAGCAGTCAATCTCTACTTTGGTGGATACCTGCACCCGTGCAGTCATTGAGCGTCTCGTGATGCAGGGCATCATTCCATTCGGCCCTCCCGCGCAATTCACGCCTAAGCATGACTAGCGCACCCACAATTGTTCAATGGAACTGTCGATCGCTCCGACGCAAAAAAGCAGACCTTATCGAAAAATTTCATCTTCATTCTCCATCTGACACACCCGCTGCCTTCGCTATACAAGAACTCAACGGCCCACTTCCGGCTTTGCCACAGTACGACGGACTTGCTCCGGACGCCGAGACTAGTGCCTCCTTGCCTCGTATCCGCGCCGCACTGTATGTCCATCGCTCAGTCCCATTCACTCCCCTCGACACATCACAGTGGTGCTCCATCATCACCAGCGTCACGGGTTGCCGACTGCTCCTCCTTCCTCGCCGACCTGTTCTTCTTTTCTCTGTGTGCGTGACCCCCGACACGTCGCTAAATCGTCGCACCAGGCAGCCGCTAAATGTCGCCTTCATCAAACACTTTTCTCGTCTTTACCCCAAGGACGACATTATAGTATGCGGTGATTTCAACGCAAAACATACGGCCTGGGGTTACGATGTTGACCTTCCTCGCGGTACACGGCTCCTTGCGGACCTCACCGAACTCAAACTTTCCCTCCTGAATACCCCAGACACACCTACACGTATCGGCCAAACCTCCCGGCAACAAGATACTTGCCCCGACCTGACCTGGGCTCGCTTCCCTCAACGCTGAAAGTGGCAGGTCACCAGCGATCACCTCGGCAGCGATCACCTTCCCATCACTTTACATTATCACTTCCCATCTCCAACTTCATCTCACCACAGCACCCGTAGGGACACCTTTATCACCAAGTGGGACAAGTTTCGGGCAGCCCTGGTTTCTGTCATGGACGTCACCGGTTTCTCAGACATTATACAAGCCATCCAGTGTGCCCACAAGGCCGCCACCAAACGCCTAACCGTTCCCGGGGACGCTCCGGCACCTGATGCACATTTACTCACCCTTCGGAACCGCCGCATACGCCTGTTGGCTCGCTACCGCCGATCTGGTAGACCACGTCGGCTCCTCAGGGTTTTGCGCCAGGTGCAAGACACCATCTCGAGATACACATCGGAACTGGCTTCTGACCGCTGGACCTCCATGTGCAGCTCCGTTTCCGGTAATACCAATCTCTCCAAAGTATGGAGGCTTCTGCGTTTTCTCCTTGGAGACCGCAAACCTAGACAACCTGCCGCTGCCGTTGCCCTCCGCGAAGGCGTTTCTTTCGAGGAGCTTGCGGAAAGAGCGTCTGATGTCTTTTTTCCACAACCATCTCGGCATGACCCTGGGTGCTACACTCGTATTCACCCTGTTCCCGAGCCCATCGGCTTGGATTCCCCGTTCACCCTCCACGAACTCGAGGCCGCCCTGGATAGGGCAAACACACACAGTGCACCAGGCCCTGACAACATCACCGTCCGGCAACTTCGCAACCTTCCCACCGCCCTAAAAGAGACCTTACTGACGGAGATCAACCTGGTGTGGGATTCTGGGTGCGTCCCTTCCAAGTGGCGTCACTCGACGGTATGTCCTATTCCGAAGCCCGGCAAACCACCTACGTCTCTCACAAATCTACGCCCAGTATCCCTCACATCATGTCTCTGCAAAACAGTTGAGAGCATGCTGAACGCCCGTCTGCAGTGGTGGCTTGAGTCCAACCAGCTGCTCAGCCCATCGCAATACGGGTTCCGCCCTGGACTCTCCACTCAGGACGTCATGAGCCGCCTCCAGCACGATACGCTATCTACATCATCACCGCATCTTCGTATTGTGGCAGGGGTCGACGTGCGCAAGGCGTTTGACAGCGTCCCGCACTCCTCCGTCCTCTCAATGGCACAACAGCTAGGCATCACCGGTCGGGCATACAACTTCATCGCGGCGTTCCTCGAAGATCGCACTTTCACTCTTCACGTCGGCTCATCCCACGGAATCACCCATACAAACCGAGTGGGCGTTCCACAAGGGTCCGTTCTTTCTCCAGTACTTTTCAATATCGTCCTTGCTGGCCTTCCTCCCCGCCTTAGTGAGGTGCCTAACCTCGAACATGCAATCTACGCCGACGATATTACGTTGTGGACCCACTCTGGCTCACCCGGTTACCAACAGGATGCCATTCAAGCTGGGCTCGACATCATTCACGACTACATCCAGTCTGTTGGCCTCGCTCCCGCTCCCGACAAGACGGAGTTCGTCGTTATTCATGGCGGTCGTCGCACACCAGCAAAAGAAGCAGAAAAACAGTGCATTCAGCTCACGCTCGCAGGTACTCCCATCTCACGCCGCACGAGCATCCGGATTCTTGGTTTTCACCTCGACCAAGACAGCCGGGCGTCGACTTGGTTTCAGCGTACCATCAGCACCTCGAAACAGCTGAACCACCTGTTAAACAGGGTAGCCCACCGCTCCCGCGGGGTGCACGAACATGATCTCCGTATCTTTGCTAGGGCCTTCGTGGTGTCCCGCATTATGTACGGCTACCCGTACTACCACCTTACCCGCACCCAAAAACTCAGGCTCGAAATAATTAATCGGGAATTCAACGAATTGTCACCGGCCTTCCGAGATACACACGAATCGATGCGCTCACCAGCTGCAGCCAGATGAACAGCCTTGACGACCTGGCCTCCACCCAGATCGCAACTCAAGAAACTCGACTCCGAGCCACTCTAGCGGGGCGCTTCACACTGCGTAAGCTAGGTTACAACATCGACCACCTCCTACCTTTACCCACCCCACCCCCGCCATGGGAGCTCTGCCCTCTCACAGCACCCCGTCCCCTCCCTCGGAACATGGGTGAAAAAGCGCAAGCCCGCCGCAGCGACTTTGCTCGCCGACATCTCCACTCTCTCCTTGTTCGCTCTTCATCGGCTCTAGTTTTCTACGCGGACGCGGCTGTGGACAATAACTCCACGCCAATCTTCAGCACGGCATGGTGCGATGTCGACGGTCATCGACGTGGTACACAAGTTTTCATGACCCCCTGCTCCTCTAGTCACGCTGAACTTTGTGCTATACTGCACTGCTTAACCTCCATTAGCACTTTAACCCTGGTACCCTCCTCCAGAATCGTAATATATACAGATTCTCAAGAAGCCATCCGTGCTCTCCGCCACTCATCTCCATCATCTGCCATCGCTATTCAGATTCATCAGGCAGCCATTTCTATCCGGACAGCCGGCCACCATCCCCTCATCGACTGGGTGCCCGCCCACAGCGGCATTCCCGGCAATGAAAGGGCTCACCGACTTGCGCGCGCTAAACTTCTCTCCGCGCGAGCCGGGGCCCCTACTTTTCCTACGCCACCGGAGCTCACACCTGGCTCCTTTCACGATTCACACGAAGCCCGGCAGGAGCACGCCAGCCGATGGCGTCATTACCTGACTACTCAGGCTAACCCCCTTGACTTCCCCTCTCTTTCCCACCTTCCTCTCACTCGCCACGAGACCTCGCTTCTACAGCAAGCCAGGTCAGGAGCGCTCCTCGCTCCCTCCCTGCTTGCAAAGATGTATCCCCAGGTCCACATCAACCCTCAGTGTACCCACTGCCACATTCCTGCTAGTCTCCCCCATCTTTTGTGGGACTGCCCGCTCCACTCAACAGCCCGCGTTCGCGCGCTCTCAACCCTCTCACCTCCCCCCTCCACTCTTACTGAGTGGCTCAACCCCCCATCCGCTCCTGACCCTGGTCGTGTCCTGGCGGCATTCCAGGCGATCCTCCGATATTTAGAGGACCCGCTGGCGCCCCCACTCGGCTCCAGGCTGCTCAAGCAATACGAGCCAATCATCGCCGCCGCCCGACGTCTCTCTGCCCCTGGTAACATCAGGGCCACATAAGACGACGAGATAAAAGACCATACAGCAGAGCGCATAGGGCGCTCATTCATTTGGTCTGTAAATAAAGACGTTTGAAAGAAGCACTGCCAGGAGACTTGGAAGAGGGAAGTGACGTCAACGACACAGCAAATGCAGATTGAATGTTGACAGAAGAAAACGAAATCAACACCCAATCTGCGTTTGCTGTGTCGTTGACGTCACTTCCCTCTCCCTAGTCTCCTGGGAGTGCAAAAAGCGCAACATAGCACCCAGGGGGCAGACCACCGCGCGGTTTGGCTTTCTGACAAACCGGGCATGAACGAGCGTACCTCAGCACGTCCTGACAAATTCCTGGCCAAGTTGCAGTACGGCTTAACTTTTCGAAAGTCTTGCAGCCATTACTGTGACCAGCCAAAGCAGAGTCATGGTAGTATCTAATGAAGGACGTGCGAAGTCGGCGAGGTATCACGGCTCGAAATGGAGTGTCTGTGGAGCCACCGTCCTCGTCGTCGATCTGAGGTATGTACCGGAGGAGCAGACAGTCTTCGGCCAGCAAGTACGAGTCAAAACCCATGTCAGCGTCTCTGTTGCCACGTCGGTAACGTGAAGATAACCACTCAGAGACCCTGCGACAAAGTCTATCGTTCTGCTGTGCAGCACGAAGCTCATCTCGGCTAATCAAAGTGCCCCAGCGCGAGCCAGCATCTATCGCAGCCAAAACATTGGCATCCTCGGGCACGTGCTCTTCGCCGAGCGGAGCGCGCGACAAAGCGTCTGCAACTTTGTTTTCTGAGCCTGGCTTGTGCACATATTTCTGAAGCGTAAGTGTCCAGAGTGCTTATCGTCCTCCCGGATTTTCCAGCCGCTAAAGCCAAGACAAGGCGGCATTATCCGACTGGGTCACAAAGCGCGTGCCATCGAGATACATGTTGAATTTCTGCAGGGCGAATATGATGGCTAGGCACTCAAGCTCGCAAATATTGTAATTCCGCTGAGCTGCTGTCAACGTATGGCTAGCAAACGCAACGAGTCGTAAGACACCATCAAAGTCTTGAAGCAGCACAGCACCTAAACCGTAGCCGCTCGCATCGGTTTGCAGCACAAACGGACGGTTGAGGTCTGGGAGCTTCAAAGCAATAGCTCTGGACAGTTGAAGGAAAGCATTTTGCTGTGCCTCCGTCCAACGCCACTTGACGCCTTTGCGCAGCAGTTCGTTCAGAGGCCGCGTTATCTCGGCATAGTGGGGGATAAACTGGCGGTAAAATCCAACCATGCCAAGAAATCGCTGCAAACTGTTTGCATCATGGAAGGGAGGAAACTCAGTTATGGCCCTCAGCTTGTCCTCGTTGGGGCGAAGCGCTCCATCGTCGATGACAAAACCGAGCAGGTTAATCTTAGATGTTGCCAGTTGGATTTTTCCCGGGTGAACTGTCAAACCAGCCTTCCGCATGCGCTCGAGAATAGTCCGAAGGTGCACAAGATGCTCTTCGAACGAGCGTGAGAAGACTACTAGTACTACGTCATCCATATATGCCATGGCGTAGTTGTGCCGTGCGTCTCCAAGCACAATGTCCGTAAGACGCAGGAGTGTGGCAGGAGAGCTGCTCAAGCCGAAAGGCATGCGCACAAACTCGTACAACCCTCTGTAGCATGTGAATGCTGTTTTCTCAATGTCAGCGGATTCGACCTCTATCTGGAGGAAACCGCGACTGCAGTCAAGAGTCGTGAAAAAACTCGCGTTTCCCAAGTTGTACATGATCGACTCAATCGAGGGGTATGGGTACGCGTCAAGAACGGTTACCGCATTCAGGCATCGATAGTCGACGCAAAGCCGAGCCGTTCCATCCTTCTTGGGGGCAAGGACGATCGGGAAGGCCCAAGGGCTCTGTGACTCACGTACTGCACTCGTGTCGATCATCTCTTTGAGCGCCTTGTCCAGCAGGGCTCGCTTGTGTACGCTGATAGGTCGAGGGTTGCAGCGTAAAGGCCGTGTATGCCCGGTGTCATTTGAATGCTTTAGGACATTGGTTCTGCCGGGGTTCTCCGTGAACATCGGCGAAAAGTCCTCCAGCAGTCTTTGGAGACGCCGCTTCTGCTGGTCCGTAGCAGGACACTTATGCAAAGAATCGCTTACCGCACGTGGGAGTCGCAAAGCAGGCATTCTAACGCCAACGTTATCGACTGTGACGATACAGTCCTCTCGTCTGGTAAATGGGATCAGTTTCAAGTCACTACCTAACCGGTAGCCTTTGTTTGGAAAGTCCAGAACCAGGTTCTCCCCGAAAATGAAATCTCGCCCCAAAATAATCGGTACCGTGAGGCCAGGTAAGCGAACGAAGCGCTGACTGCGTTTTTTCTCGTTGAACCCGATCTCTAACCTCACGGCTTGACTCGCGAGCATTTCTGGTCCTGACGCTAGCTGTAAAGCGCACGTTTGTCTCGCGCAAGTTAGCTTCCTGCTTTCTGCAGCGTTCAATCAGGTAGTCCCCAATAAGCGACAGACTCGCACCGGTATCAATCAGCGCTGCCACAGCTACTCCGAGCACTGTAACTGTCATACGGGGCTCAATTGGCTCAAGGTCAGGCTGAATTCGACATACCGATGGAAGTATTGCCGAGTTGTCCATGGTCATCGCGGCCGGCAGGCGTTCAGGAGTAAACCACCGGCCGTACTCGTTTCCCGAGGCTGCAGGGCTGTTGCGCAGTAGGTCGGGGCAGTCACGCCGGAAGTGGCCATGGCGACCGCAGCCGAAGCACCGCAACGAGTTGCGCCTGTCAAGGCCGTGCGTCGGGCTTGCCTGCGCTTGTCGTTGCGGACCTTCTTGGTGTCCCTCGTTGGACCAGCGATCGGCGCCCCGGTTGGCATTGCGGGGGAAGGACCTTAAACGGCTTTCACCCTGCCGTAGTCTCGATCCAGCCGGCCGGGCACGTAGCCGGGGGTCCGAACCATCGAGTGGTCTCCCGCGCTCCCATTGCCCGAAGGCGTAGGAGTCCAGCGCACGGGGGGGACAGACCGCGCCATCCAGGGTTTGGCGCTGAGTCGGACCTCTTCTGGGCCTGGGAGCTCGCCAGGCACAGGACGGCTCAAGAGCTTCTTCAGGCGGTGGCGGGGGCCGATACTGCAGCTCGGCCAGGAGCGTCTCTTGTATGCCGTGAGCGTCCCGGGCCAGTTGCTCCATGGTGGAATACGTGCGGCCATGCAGGTAGGGCCGGAATCTTGGGTGGCTCTGCTGCATCACCCGAGCAACCTTGTCCGACTCCGACGTCGTTGGGCAGGCTCTTTCATAGAGCTCCTGCATCACCTGTACATGTTCGACGAGGGTCTCGTCCGGGTGCGGGGTCCGGCGCTCCAGTTCTCGCTGGACTTGAGACTGGTACCCAGGTGGAAGAAATTCATCTTGAAACTTCCGCCGAAAGTCTTCCCAGGTGAGGAAGGGGGCCACGATGCGCCACCAGCGCGCGGCACTCGCTTGGAACGCCACGGGCAGAACCCGCGCAAGGACGTACTCGTCCGAGGCTCCCGTGGCGAGCTTATAGGCTGCCAGCTCGGCCAGGAAGTCGGCCACGGACTTCCGGTCGTCGTAGCCCGTGTACAACGGAACCGGCACCTGGGGCCGTGGACCTTGCCCTTGGGGTCCGTGGTCAGCCAGGACCAGGCGTTGCGCGACCGTGTCGCAGAGGTTGGCCACCCGAGCCATCAGGTCTTGGGACGTCGGGTCAGGCCCTTCTCCGGTCTCGCCTTGGTCTGCGGCGGCTCTTTGGCGGGTCTGCATCGCAGTAGCAACCGCAGAAAAACAGGCAAGCAGAAAAAACAGAACAAAACGAAACACAGAAGAACGGAAAAACACGCAATATACTACAATATGCACACTATTCACAACGGCCAAGCCCCGATGGCAAAGATGGCGTCCGGTGGTCGAAGCCTAGTCGAACGACCACGTAGGCCTATCGGAGATGACAACGCGAGAAAAACCAGGCTAACACGCCTAAAACGGGCTAAAAGCCTGCGGTCCAAGCCGCGGGAGAGCAGTAGGCCCCGCGTGGAGCGCCAAATACTGTAGGGTTCGGTGCCACTGCTCACCCGCAAGAAGGACCAACGAGGCAGATCTCATAAAACACACCTTTACTTGTTCGTGGCAGCGAACGGACTGCCGAGCCCCGAGCCTCGAGCGTGGCTCGCGCGCACCTTGCGCGCCGGGCGCGGAGCACAGGTTCTTTTGCCCGATGATGGGCCGCAAAGCCCACAATACTTACAACCATGACGAGTTACTCCATTTAACTATTACGGGCTTATTAAAATTGTTTCTCGCTACCACCGCTAGGGGATTATTTTTGGCTTCTGGTTGGCCAAGAGAGCACGTCACGCCTTCTATCTGCGTCTCGTGCACACCCTGGCTCTGCCAACACCTCCTAGACAGCTTTCGAACCTACGCGTCACGTGACATGACGTCATGTCCCGGAAACCTGCACGGGCGCTCATTGGATTCAAGTGCGGCGTCCGCCTTTGCGTGGGACTATGATAGGAAACGAGTCCAACGGGAACTCTGACGTGACACTCACATTCAATCAGCGCCCGTGCAGGATTCCGGGACGTGACGTCATGTCACGTGACGCGCAGGCTTTGAAAGCTCCCTCGAAGGTGTTGGCTCTGCCCGCTCTTCCCATTGACTAAACTCTTTTTTTATATACGACACTGCTTGGGGCACTTGGGGCTGGTATCGCCATCTCGTTGAACTTTTTTGAAAATAAATCTGCCCTGTGAAATATATTTGCACAAACACGCAAAATGCTACATTATTTAGTCTTTTCGACATTGTCTTAAAATTAATATTGATGGAACCCTTTGTACGTGCTACTTTTAGTCTCGAGTTTTTGTTTTTTCTTTTTTTTTTTCGAAGTGACGTTACTTTGAAAGTTTTCTGATAATACGCTCAAAACAGTCAACGTGGTCTTCTTTTTGTTTTTGATTAAAAGTCTACAGCGCTTTTAAGGGAAGATCTAAGGGCTTTATGATATTCATTACGTCTTTATAATAAACCTCCAGAAGAATCAACACTCTCGTGCATTCCCGAAACTGAGATTGGAGTGCAGAACCCAGGGGTCCTGGGTTTAATCCCCACACCGGCACGTTTCGCTCTGGATGAGCGTAGTACCGGCGTGCGGTCTTGTGTTAAGACTGCGTGGTCCACAATAAAAACCCCAGGGTAGGGGTTGTACTGCACTGGCTATATTTCTCATCTACAGCTGGAAGACGAGGGCAGGCTAAGTTCAAGACTGTATAAACATACACATACCCATTTTTTTCAATCTCAGGTTTGTATTGCGAAATTTGGCCATTCAGTAACAAGCGGGGTAAATCCCCGCTAAAGAAACACTAAAATGATAAAAAAAATGTAAAACGTATATTTGGGACATTATTTTTTTAATATTTCTATGACATAAAAATATTTGGCAGTATTACGCCGTCACACGCACTATCTGAAGGTCACGACACGCTTTAAGCCCGACCACAGGTCAGTGGCGTATCCACTACTACTGGATTGGCTTGGCTGCTCGGCTGACCACGGTAAGGAGCAAAGTGACTCCCTTTCGCGCCATCCGATGCGTCTAGTCTGGCGTCTGACACCGTCTGCTAGTCGTGCAAGCAGAAGCAAGGCGGCCACTCGCATCGTCTGCTACTTCACCACCGTCTATCGTCGTCTGCAATGCCCGTGAGAAGCGGACCTGAAAGCTGCGCGTCGGCGTTTGTTTTTTCCTCCGTGATTCTTCTATTCGGCCTCATCTAAAAACTACTGCAACGCTTAGATGACGCGAGCATGAAAGCGTCATTTTAGCGCTCCATCACACACAAGCCGCGGTCCATTACAAGTGTCAACAGTTTGATACTTTAAACCAATATTACAGAATAAAAAAGAACGGCGCGGGATGGCATAAAAAAAAACGAATTTTTCGTGGAAGCTTGCACGTCGTCAAATTATGAGGAGCTGCAGAAAACCAGCCGTCTGCGTTAAGTCCTCATTTCGAACTTTTTTGTTCGCCTTCCACCCATTGACAAGCATGCGGGAAGGGCCTCAGCAAGCACCTCGTATCGCTGCGCCGCAGCGTTCTTCCGAAACATAAAGTCCGTCTGCCTCCATCGCCTTCACCCTGGCAACAAACTCCGAATGAATGGAAGCACGCCTGGCACAGCCGCGTGAAGACAGCAAGAGCTCACGCTATTTTACGAACGCCGTCTGCTAGCCAAAGCCGAATACGGTGTGTCGGATCGGCCGCGTAAGCCGGTGCGCCGCTGGCAAAGACGACGAAGCTAAGACACGCCAACGGCAATTGAGCAAGCAAGAGCACAACGAGACGACTGCAACGGGGGCATTTATTGGGCTCAAAGGCTTGAAATAAGCAAGAGAAATTTTCATTTGAATCATAACGCGCGAAATCCTAGGGGAACCACATACCTTTACTGGGTCTTTCCTGTGAACTTTTACAGAGACACGGGGTGCCGCACTCAAAAAGTAGCTCCATTTACAAAATATAGGTCCCTAAAATAGGCCGTTTAAATCGCTAGCAGAACCGAACTGACGTTACGAGCACTTAACAAGTGGTACATTAACTTTGCAAGGTGACAAGTGAAATGGTGGCTCTCGCGCCGTCCAGATGAAAGAAAGTTTTTGACGTGGGCCCAGGTGCCCTCCACCCTAATGGTGTGCGCACCGATGTTCCGGTCGACAAAGTGCAACTTGTGGTTGACGGTAAGGTGCGTGAAGCGAGCGTCATCTGCAAGCTTGCGAAAGTCAGCCCACCAGTCAGTGATTATTCTTGTTCCAGGCTGGACCCAATCGACTATTAGCCCTTGCAGTTTTCTAGCGTCACGGGTCTCCACGGGTACAAGAGAGCAGCACCCGCTGCCACGCTCCACACCACCGAAAACCCACTGGCCAGGCCTTAAATACCCGCGACGGTACTTTCGCAGCTCAAACATACTCTCGTCTAGTTCTACAGTCATGCCTCCGCCGCCGATCATGTCTGAATGCGTAAAGACGGCATTTACCAGAATTTCCCGACAAAGGTTCGTCCAATCAGTTATTGTCATACTTGCGACATCAGTCTCTCCGCTGAATGACGGCGCAAGGTAGGTTCTGGCACCAGAGGTAAAATATTTTCATGAGTTGGGGAGCGTCAGGCGCGGTCCCTCGGCACTGAACGTTGACCGGCTTCCTCTTGAGCACCTCACGAGTCGTCCACACACCGAATCTCCGCGAGTAGCCATCCGCAGATTTAGAGCGGACTTGCAGCTTTTCGTCGCAGCCTCGCACTCTGGACACGCATGAGAACCCAGGAGCAGGCCCATGCCCTGAACCAAATTAATTGCTTCAAGAGGGTCTTTCATGGCGTCATGAAGACGGCACAGGTTAAATGCCATGGCAGTACCATGCTCGCCTCTATAAGAATGAAGGGCAGAAAGGGCTGAACGAGCAGTGCTGCGCACTTCTTTTTATTTTTTATTTTTATTTGATCCGCCATTTTATACCTCGTGACACCATTCTGATTGCTTGGACCCCACCATCGCGTGACAACAGTAAAACAGCTTCACCAGTATTTTCTGATGTTAAAAGCGTATCATGTGCCTTGTAAATTGTTTGGAAATTTATTAAAAAAACAGTGAAAGAGCAGGCAAGCTGGTGTAAGTTATAACTTATACATGATGATTGAAAACCTGACAGTGTGGTTTGAAAAACGTAAAATCGTGAAGTAGAAAGAAAAAGGGACAGACAACGTCTCAAACTCAGCTAAAAACTTTATTGCCTTATATATACCTTCCCCGGATGTCGAACGTCGCCACCACCACAACGGTTGATCACTGAACTACAAACAATACACCGGAATGACAATACACCGAACCGCAACGAATAAGCGAACAGAAACAGAAGGTTGTCACCACCCCACCCGGAAGGACGTCGACGCGGACAATGTAACACCAGCACTCGGAAACACAAAAGTGCCGTCTCTAACTTACCCCCTTTCCCCTGAACTGAACCATGAATCATACACAGTCGCCAACAATGCCCCCCATTACGATCCCGAAGCCAACAATGCAAACAACTGCGAAGCAACCCCCTCCCCTTTTTCGTTTACCCCACACTAGGTTTTTACTGTCGAAGAAACTTTTTAGAGGCGAAGCTCCTTAGGGTCTAGTCTTGTCCGTCCGGCGTCCGTGCTCACATCGACTGCCATCCCATCTGTCTTCTTAAAAAAAAATGTTTGCGCAGTCGACAGGATTCGAACCTATGCGGGGAGACCGCAATGAATTTCTAGTCCATCGCCTTAACCACTCGGCCACGGCTGCGGGACGAGTAGGGGGCTCTGAGATGTAGTAGTAACTCATGAGTTGGGGTTTCTGTCATGAATCAAACGGTGCATGTATCCGCTCAACGTCTATACAGGAGAGGGCGCTGCGGTCAAATGCGGATATAATCGCGTTAAACTTTGCGTGCATTGGCTCAACGTTTACAGACGAGAGGGCGCTGCGGTCAAATGCTCAAATGCGTATATAACCACGATCCATACCACACATTCTCTTTCTGACGTGGACCGTTGACTTACGCGGTGAAGATGCGTTCCCACGGCTTCTAGCGGATCCAAGCTGATCCGCTAGAAGAACCACTGGCTCTGCATTTCACCGACTATAAAGCAGTAATAATGAAGTCGAAACGCAACCGGGAACTCAGCACTACCTATGAGCAATAAAACAAAATCAGATCCATCAGCGCTACCTATGAACAATAAAATCAGTATCATCAGCACCACCAGAGCTTCTCCCCAATCAACATAATTCACCACGTGGAGATGGGGTAATTTTTTTTTACTCACTTCCGATTTGCAGTGAAGCTTGGCTAATGCAATTTCCCGATGTTTTTATGCGAACAGCTTCTCGCACAACACGTGTCATCTCCTCACGCTTATTGTGAACGATTTCTGTCTCTGACCAGTTCGCTGTACATGCATTACACTCCTGGAAATGCCTGGCTAGTTCAGAGTTTGAAGCGTTAATCCGCACATTCTGTTTATGTTCTGTCAACCTATCGTTAATGCATCTTGCAGTCTGACCAACATATTTAAAGCCGCATTCCAAAGGAATTTCATACACTACTCCACTGACACGTGGAACATACCGTGCAACGGTCCAGACCGTTGCACGGTATGTGAATCACGATGAAAGTGTTTCATTTGTCGATCAAACTGTAGGGAGATTAGGAAAGGTTATGGGGAACGCATACCCGTCGGAGAGGAGGAATTTCAGAGATGTAAACATTTTGAAGAAGGAGCTGGAATCAAAGTCTTTGAAACTCCTTCAAACGGATAAGTCCGGACGGTTTGCTGTCATCCCGGAGCAGGTATTCCGGAGAAAGACAGACGATGCTTTGGGGTCGTTGTTCAGGGAATGGAAAGGAAACTTAGGAAAGTTAAAGAGAGACATTTGTAACGTACTAAAAGATGATAAAAAAAGTATAGTGAAGAGCATCATGTCTTAATCTAAGACGACTCTATGTTTGAAAATCTTTTTCTAAAGGCCACAAGATTGGCATGCCTCTCCGACTTGTTATAAATGAAATTGGCACTTGGCAGAAGATTGTCTCTTCTTTTCTCCAACCTGGGTTAAAGTTAATTTCCTTGGGGCATTCTCTATCCTTAAGAAATTCAGGAGAGCTTATTGATGTCATGAATAGCAATCACGGTAGGAAGTGTTCAGCTTTCTCAATGGACATAAAGGATCTATATTATTCTCTTGAAAAGAAAAGACTGATGTCGGCGGTGAAGGAACTGTTAGAGCTAAATCTAGTAAAATTTCAGAGTCGGGAGTGTCGGTAGATGGTTTTCTCATAGTTCTGGACTGATACCTGCAGTCAACAATTATTGAGTGTGATGAACGGATGTACGTACAGCAGGAGGGCGTCTGTATAGGCTCGTCGGTCGTGCCGCTTTTGGTCGAGTTTTATCTCAACACCCTAGACAGAGTTGTGGCTGAGAAGATGAGAGAGTTGCCCCCAGATGTAGGTTTTGTTCGAAGATATCTAGACAATATAATTGTGTGCACTTTTCAAGATAACCTTTCGGATTCTCTACAAGAGGTAATAAGTTGAGCGGCCCCGGAGCTGCGTTTCACTGCGGAAAAGCCGGAGGAGAATGTCATTGAATTTTTTTATTTGCGCATTCATGTGGGCAGTGGGCTGTTTTGGGAATACGGAAAGCAGGCACCAAAATCAGTCCTATCGAACCAGAGTTGTCATTCTGAAATTGTAAAGGCATGGGTAGTGAAGTCTCTGGCCCAGAACGCTATACAGAGGTCATGCATTCATTACATGGAGCAGTCTTTAAAAAGACAATAGGGAAGACTGAAGAGTGCCGGCTACCAAGAATCCTTCATAAAACGGCAGCTTGCTCTACAGATCGAAGATAAGCAAGATAAGCGAAGTGTCAAGAACCGACGGGCCCCCCTGCCCCATTCCATGTTTTCACGCCATTTCGCGTAACTTGAAGGCATGTGCAGAGAGATTTGGGGTTAACACCGTTTTCACATGTGGTTTCGAATTAGCTAAACTGACTCCTTTTGAGGTAGGACGAAAATAATGTAAACAAATGCATCGCGACAGAACTGTTCCATGTGTCAGTGGAGTAGTGTATAAAACTCCTTTGGAATGCGGCTTTAAATATGTTGGTCAGACTTCAAGATGCATTAACGATAGGTTGACAGAACATAAACGGAATGTGCGGATTAACGCTTCAAACTCTGAACTAGCGAGGCATCTCCATTAGTGTAATACATGTACAGCGAGCCGGTCAGAGACAGAAATCGTACACAAAGAGCGTGAGGAGATGAGACGTGTTGTGCGAGAAGCTGTTCGCATAAAAACATCGGGAAATTGCATTAGCCAAGCGTCACTGTAAATTGGAAGAGAGTAAAAAAGTTTCTTTGACTGTAAAGACCTAGTGTGGGGTAAACAAAAAAGGGGAGGAGGATGCTTTGCATTTGTTTGCATTGTTGGGTTCGGGATCGTAATGGGGGCATTGTTGGCGACTGTGTGTGATTCATGGTTCAGTTCGGGGAAAAGGGTGTAAGTTAGAGACGGTCTTCTTGTGTTTCCAAGTGCTGGTGTTTACACTGTCCGCGTCGAAGTCCTTCTGGGTGCGGTGGTGACGACCCTGGGTTTCTGTTTGTATAACGCATTCTTTATGCATTGGTTGCGGTGTGGTGTATTGTCATTCGGGTGTATTTTTTGTAGTTCAGTGATCAACCGTTGTGGTGGTGGCGACGTTCGACGTCCAGGGGAGGTGTATATAAGACGTAGATGCAATAAAGCTTTTAGCTGAGTTTGAGACGTTGTCTGCCCCTTTTTCTTTCTACTTCACGATTTTCCGCTTTTCAAACCACAGTCTCAGGTTTTCAATCATCATTGGAAATCTAGTTATAGCCTCAAGGGCTGATTTTGATTTCTTCAAGCAACTAGAATCTCTCTTCCTTGCCAATGTAAAGAGTGTAGCACATGTTCGAAATGTGTGTGCTGTTTTGTATGCAACACTGTGGGGTTCGGTTCTTTCCTTCTCTGTTTCTAGGAATGCTAGAAAAGGTTTTTAAAGATGTTTTGCCGAGTGTGTCTCAGTTGGCATGTTCGTTTCGTTAACAGGAACCTAGATAAAGCACGTTTCCAGTCTTCTGTTCCTGGGAGACAAATTCAAAGAGTAATAGTGTATTTTTTAATGTGAAATTATGTAAACATTGCTAGGAGGTATATTATTTAAAAGTGCAGTTTTGGTCTTTGGTGTTTTCTGTATTAACAAAGAGCAATGTTAAGAGTTGCCGAATTCATGCACCAAACCTTATGTGGAAACTGTGTCTTGTGACGCTATGGTACACGTCGCTAACTGGTGGCTTTTGGGACGTTAAGAGGAAAGTTTTTTTTTATCCTGTGATCCGTGACTTTGTGACACTTTTTCATCAAGGTGTGTATTGTTTGAGCTTTGTAACTTATCACGCCACATGTTCTTGGTTGGCAAACAATCATGACGCGTATTTTCCCGGATATCTTTCTCTTATTATGTATGTTGTAGATGATTCATTCTGTTAATAACAATTTTCTTTTGTAAATATAATCGCTATCTTAAGAAACATGTTACGCCAGAACTGATTCATCTATACATAGTTTGGCTAAAAGTAAATTTGTTTTAATCACTCCTTTTTTTACTTATAATATTCCATAAGCCAAGGTTCTTCTTGGCTAATTTTAACAAATATTTAACCGCAGCAAAATAATCTTTTTTTTGTGTGTGATGTCGGCTAATTTTTACTTGACGGAGTATGCAACTTGTAAGTTTAGAACTCCAGTTATAGGTGGTAAATACATGTAAATACAGTGAATATTCCCACCAAAATTGCGACTAAATATCAAGAGGCCGCGTTTGCACTCCCGTGAGCAAAACCGCTGAATTCGAAGCCAAAACTTCCCATACCGGAACCGGAAAACTGCCATATGAACCTTTGACCCCGCCCTATAGGTGCTATGCGTGTTATCTGGCCCGCCTGGGATTTATGGCAGTTCTTCCTCTTTACCTTGTGAATATTACTATATGAAAGTATCTCGAATGAAGTGTAAAAAGAAACATGCCCAAACCGAAACCGAAAGTTTGTGACCGGTACATCGCAGGTACTATACAGCATTCCCTTAACCTATAGTAGAACATACGTGGGACAGACAAGAATATGTATTAATGATAGGCTAAGTGAACAAACCCTGTCCATAGAGTAACATACAGAAGGTAAAGTGCGGACACCGCCATAGGCCCCAGCCGCCCAGATAGACCAGTTACAGTTAGCGCTCCTAGCGGGCGGCATTAGGCGTAATGTGGTTCCGGTTCCGGCCAAGTTAGTTTCGGTTTCGGTTCGAGCATTTCTGCTCCGGTTCTCTGATACTCTTCTCCTTCTCTTTCCTTCTCGCCTCCCTCCTCGTTAGGTTCCCGGAAGCTCCTCGGCTCCTAAAGGCGCTGTTGCTGTTGTTATTGTTTTTTAACGTTGACGAAGCTTTATTTTAATAGCAAGCCCTAGCAGCACACACGGTCCTCCTTACCTCCTCAGGGTGTCCTAAAGTTTGTGGGTCGCTCAATAGATTCATTCCGCCCGATTAGGCTGCGCTCCGTTCGCTCCCCAAGGGAAATCACACAACGGGAAGTTTGGAAGTAATCGTAACTTGCTCTAATCTTTTTTGCCGGTTGCCGGGTGCCTCCCTTGTTGTTCTCGTGCCCGGGAGACTGCCTGGCTGTGCTCGCTGGCCACCGGCCGCCGGTCCCGAAGCAGCGGAGTGACGGGGAAACACGACGGCCGTCACTGGGCGGCCCGCTTCAGCTCTCGGTTTTTCGGGTTCTCCTCGTGCCTCACGTTCTTTCCCTTTTCTCGCGCTTGCCCCCCCCCCCCCCCCCCCCTCGCCCTCTCTCGCGCCTCTCTCGGCCGTCTTTTTCTTCTCACGACGCCCCCACAAGTTTCATGAATGTCCTGGATGTCCCGTGGACGTCCAATATATATATATCCCGGCTTGGGAACTTTATTATATATCTAAATTCGACACTGCGTCTCGCAGAGTTTTTTCCGAAATTTTGTGCATGCGTTTGTCGTCTTCAACTGCATCTTTGTCGTCTTCAACTTCAACCAGGCGCCATTTATCACGTGGTTTTCTGACGCATTAGATTAGAACTATTTAGTCGCTTCAAGTACTTCAAATAATTATAAAGCATAACAATTTAACGAATACATACTCCTCACGGAAAGGGTTCTAATTAATTTCAACCAAATTACAGAAAAGCGCCACATAGCGGAGGGCATTAAACGCACTCTCTGCACCGCGATTCGGCTTTAGTGTCCTCCCTTTACGTATACTAAATTTACTTTACGACCTGTCTATGAGGTCGACGGCGGGGTGTCGCTTGCCTCTGTACTGTCAAGCCTGTACATGTACACCAAATCTGGCCAGTACCGCTATCATAGGGTTAAATACATCGAGATCTTTACTGGTACGGAACGGACAGGACTGGCATGGTGCTTAGGTCAGTCCCCGATGCTCGCGCCGCCACGTGCATGCATTCGCTCGAGATCATCGCTAGCGCTCTCCGGTTGTTCTGGGCGGCAGCTTGGTTGCTTGATACATAACACTTCTTCCCTCTTATGGTATGTTCGGCTGGTCGCTTTTGAACGCTCCAATCATCCGAGTCGGAGCTACCAGATCCCGGAGCGCCTCTGGATTGGAGCGAGAGAATCGGCGTGCCCAGCTGAACGTTCCACAACTTTTCAGAGCGGCAAGCCGAGCGCCTGCGCCACTGCGCCTGCGCCAAAACTTCCGCTAGAGGGCGGCGTTTTGCTGCTCGGATTCAAAGGGTTCAGCAATATCCAGTCATCCATCCATCCGTCAATCCCTGGAAAATGGCAGCCGTCAACACGGACGCTGATCTTCGCTGGGAAAGCTCTTCGTCAAGCTCGTCAAGCGCCGAGCGCCTCCTGTACTCGCTGATTAGGAGTGAGTGTCATCCCCCGTAAAGCACCGAGCGGTATTCAGTCTGTTATCATAGCTGTCAGCGAATATTTACAGCAATTGGCAAATTTGCACGGCTGCCTCTTCAGCCGCACACTAGTGACTGTCGTTGTTTTCGCGCGCTATTTGTTCAGTGGTTGCTTTTCGCATCGTCTGACAAGTACATGAATTTGTTGGACGCCGAACAGCGCGCTAGGAAGCAAAGGGCAACGGTTTCTGCCTGTTAGTGCCAGACCGAGACCGCGCGTGCGGCATGTTCGATTGAGCAGCATCAGCCTCCTATTTTGTCACAGAAAAAAAAAAGGTAAATCTGGCCTTTAGATTAGGTTAATGTGGTCCTGCCCACTTTCGCCCGCGCCGTACGATATTTTAAGTCCGCATACATGCATATTTCAGCGTTTTCCGGCAGATTTAAGGTTAAATATGACGCCCAGGTTTGTGGTCCGTTTACACTGCAAAATTGCAAGTAAAATAGCGCCATGTGAGTTAGGTATTAGTTTGCGACAGCGATACTCAGTTTGCCGCAAGTGTGTTTATGTACATAGAACTATAGAACTCAAGGAAATAAATGATGAAAATGATGATATGTTAGATTTTTAGCACCGGGGTCTGCGCTTTCTGCAGAATCGGTACCGCAATCAACAGGGAGCCAAGCAAGCAGCGTAACAGGGAGCCAAACAAGTCCCGATGTTCCAAACGTGCCAGCAGAAAACGGGAACTTGCCTTCAAATGGTTATCACATGTTTTAAACAAAAATAAAATTATTTGATTGTTAGACTAGAGCAAGCCAGCTTACCTGTTTTTGTTTCCTTTCTTTTTTTCTCAACAGCACAATGAAAAGAGGCAGAAACAAAACAGCTGTTAAACTACTAGGCCCAGTATGCAAGACAAGTTGGTCCGATGAAAAAATTTAGGAACAAGCGCGCAATGTTTAAGCAAATTGCCAAAGGCATATTTGATGTGCTAAAGATATTTCGACCGCTGCTGACGAGAGTAGGCCTTTAGCAGCCGTAAAGGAGTTGTGGGAACTCAGGTTCACGAAAAGGACCTTTAAGCTATATATGCTATTTGAGTTGCCGTGTGGCACTGCCTAAATAACATTTACACTAAAGGTCCTTTGGCGTAAAGGTCCTCTTAGGTGCCCGTCTGACAGGGATATTACACACAAGGTCTCAACGCTAAACTCTCCGAAAGCCGGGTCATCGTGTGCTACGCAGGACGACGAGCTGGATAGCTTCGAGGAAATTGCAAGCCCTGCTGGTTCTGATGATGCCTCAACTGAACGAAGTGCTTCAGGAGGCGATAGAGGGTCTTAAAAAAGAAAAACGGACAGAGGGTTGCGTCCAAGCAATGCTCCCACGCAACAGATGCTCTTTTTCTTTGAACAAGTGAAAACGCTATATGATGAGGAAGAAGACAAAAAAGAGGAGCGGGAGAAACGAAGAGAGCAGCGACACCAAGAGCTACTGCAAGCTCACAGGGAGAAAATGGAAGCATTGAAGGAGGTCGCCAGCAGACAATAAGCACAACGAGACTGCGTTAGTTGTAAGAGATCATTACAGTTTACAATAAATCCTAATTAATGCAAAAACACTGTGATGAACTTGTCTGGTACCGCGGCTGTTGGGCAGCGTCTCCGACACTGAGTGCCCGTGTGCGGTGCCTTAGAACAGCTGCGCCAAGGCATCCCTCTTCGCTTGACCAATCAGACGGAGTGCAGTGTCACGTGCTGCTTGTGGCTATCGCCATTCCTCCAGCTAGGGTGACCACCCGTCCCGCGACTCGCGGGACTGTCCCACATTAAGGGTTCGTGTACCGCGTCCCGCGAGAAATTTCAAAATCTTCAAAATGTCCCGCATTTCACACTGCCGTATAATAAATTCCGCGATTCATTGTGCTGCCGAACAACGGGGCGGGAACGGGGAAGCGCTGAGGGCGCTCGTAATCGTGTGAATTGAAGTGGTACGCCATGGTTCTATCCAAGCATTGCGGGAAGTGACCTTTGTTCTTGCAGGGAAACCCACGCGCATGCGCCGTTGTGCCTCTCCCTTTGCTGGCTAAATATTGTAAAAAGAATTGCTCGCCAAAAGTTTCAATATAAAACATTGTAATTATTTTCGAATTGCTGTGTCAATGCAAAAGGGTTGTTGTGGATTTTTTTAGTGAAGACAGCGACACTCGCAACGGTCGAAAAAAAAAAACATCATGTTAAAAATTTGTGTAGAACCATGTTGATAAAAATAAGCCTTGACAGGAGACAATGATCCAAAAATATTTGCAGTTTCTTTTTTCTATTTGATGCATTGAGTTCTGATACAGTTGAATTTTGTTTTCAACTTCGACACATTTAATAACATGCGTGGCATTAAAAACATATATCACTGAGAGTGGAAATTATTTGACCTTAATTGGTGCAATACAACTAGCATGCGTATAAACAGTACAGGATAATAAATGTGTTAAAAGAGCCTCGGTTCGTTGTGTGCGTGTAAATAAATTTACCCGCCCCCCTCTTTGTTCTTTGATTACACGCACACAACGAGCCTCGGTTCGTTGTGTGCGTGTAATAAATCCCATCCCCCCCCCTCCTCTTTGCTTGCGTGTATGGCACGCAAGCAAAGGGGAATTTGAGGCCGCAAGTACTTAAGTAATCAGTGAGCACACATTTTACTTCCCGTTTTAGGTAAAAATTCACTTATTATTGGAGGGTACAATAATTATGTGGACTAAATGATAACGAGGATCATTTGAAATGCGACCCTTGTATAAATCTGCTTTTTTGTGTGCGTCGTCGGCTGCTTCAGACTCGACGCAGCGCTGTCAAGTGCTATCGCATGTTATTTGAAGTGACTCACCAAAGGAACGAGAGAATGTGCTCCTCTGCTGTCTCAGGGGGCGAACCGCTGTGGTGAGAATTTTACGGGGACAAGCTCGACCTCTCAAACTGGTCGATAAGGTCATGGCACGCCAGCCGTGCCAAGCGGAAGTTCTTGCGAAACTATAAAAAAAAGTGAACATTAGAGAAAAGACGGTGAGAGTGCAGGCGAGCTGGTGGTAGCTAATCATGTCGTATTACACCTGAGACTGCGGTGGAAGAAATCGGAAGAACTTTCAGTAGAAGGAACAGACACAGAGAACGTCTCAAACTCAGCAAACTGGTTTATTTCTCAAACAGCCTTTAAGTACCCACGGAACTTTTTCCCAACCACACTCTACAGATAAACTCCTTTGTTGCAGACATTTCAAACCGGATGGATACAAAAGATACAAAACAACCCACACATGGGACGAGGACTTAACAATGGGACACTGCGGATCATCGCAGTGACGTTGACAGAGATATGTCCCGAATTATCCTAACAGTCGCGTCAAAGCGCACAAAAAAAAAAAAAAAAAAAAAAAAAAAAAAAAAACCACACACAGGTGGTCTCTAAACCGTGGCAACGCACCCAGACAAAAAAAAAAAAAAAATAAAAAAAAAACCACAACTAACACTTTTTTTTTTTTTTCCCCTTTCCTTTCTTTGGGAAAACACACCCAAGTGATCTCGAAATCGCGATCACAAGCACATTTAAAAAAAAAATTTTAGATGTATATACACATATACATTGTCTCTCCCCCACCTTCTTCTCGTAAACCGAATGCGTTCGTTCAAAGTCTGAGAAACTTTTTGGAGTTGCGTCCAAGTTGCATCGATGCTTGGCTTATGCAGTTTCCGATAGAACTTATTCTTATTGTTTCTTTAACGACCCTCTTAATGTCATTTCGCTCTTTATGCAGAACTTCTGTCTCTGACCAATGCGCATTACAATTATTGCATTCCTCTATGTGCTTTGCTATTTCGGAGTTCGGCGCATGCGTGCGTACATTTCTCTGGTGTTCTAGTAACCTGTCATTAAGGCATCTTGAAGTTTGTCCCACGTACTTAAATCCACATGTCAACGGAATCTCATACACTACACTCTCTTTGCAAGGAACTGAAGGTTCCCGATGGGCCTTCTGACAACCCTTGTGGTCCGACAGAAAGGGCGTCAACCTGCTCAATTTTAAATCTGAAGAAAAAACTACGTCCACGCCGAACTTTTTTGCGAGAGCCTTTAGGTTGTGGGAAATCCCGTGGAAATACGGGATTACTGCTATCTTCTTTCTTGCTTCCTTTTCCCGTGGTTCGTTGTTAAATTTCAGTTCTAATTGTCTTTTAATGAATTCTTCTTCATAACCGGCAGATTCTAGCCTCCTCCACTGTTCTTTCACAGCACTACTCATAAAATGAGCGCATGATTTACCCAACGCGTTTGTTACTAAGGACTTAACTACCCCTGCTTTAACCGACTTGGCGTGACAACTCTTTCTACTTAACACAGGTTTTCCGGCTTTTTTCCCGTATTCCCAACAAAGACCTTCTTCGACATGTACGCGTAAATCTAGAAACTGCAGGATCCCATTTTCAGGTTTTTCAGTTGTAAACCTAAGCTCCGGAGCTGCTGTTTTTATAATCGATTCCAAAACCTGAGCCTCATTCTCTCGAAAAGCGCAAATAAAAATATCATCCACGTACCTTTTAACAATGCACCCATTCAAGTTATTTTCTTTAAGTGTTTCACTTACGCTACTATCTAAGGTGTTAAGATAGATTTCTGCTAACATCGAAGCCACCGAAGATCCAATGCATACACCATCTTTTTGAACATATTTCTGCCCATTATATTCAACAACTGTTGCTTGAAGGTACAAATCAAGAAGTGAAAGGAAACTGTCGACGGCGATGCCCGTCCTGGACTGAAAGTTTACCAGGTTTAACTCTAACACTTGCCGAACTCTTTGCATCAAGCGCACTTTCTCAAGCGAATAGTATAGGTCCTTAATGTCCATTGACATTACAGTGCATTGTCTTCCATGAAAGCCCTCTAGAACATCAATTAGTGCCTCTGAATTTCTCAGTGAAAGACTCCCCTCCAGTTGAATTACATTCAACCCTCTTTGCAAAAATTTCGAGACGCTACACTGCCACGTTCCGAATTCGTTGATTACTGTGCGAAAAGGCATATCCGGTTTGTGATCTTTCAAAAAAAATTTTAGACTTAACGAAGACCTTGTTTGGTTAACTACTTGTTTTGCCAAATTATCCATCTCATCTTCCTTGAAGATTTCAACAATATTCTTCTTAATTTTCTTAATGTTCCCTTTCCATTCAATAAAGAGTGCGCCGAGGGCTTCGTCTGCCTTTCTTCTGAACACTGTCTCGGGAAGGACACCGAACATACCACTTTTGTCTTCATTGAATGGAAAGGGAACATTAAGAAAATTAAGAAGAATATTGTTGAAATCTTCAAGGAAGATGAGATGGATAATTTGGCAAAACAAGTAGTTAACCAAACAAGGTCTTCGTTAAGTCTAAAATTTTTTTTGAAAGATCACAAACCGGATATGCCTTTTCGCACAGTAATCAACGAATTCGGAACGTGGCAGTGTAGCGTCTCGAAATTTTTGCAAAGAGGGTTGAATGTAATTCAACTGGAGGGGAGTCTTTCACTGAGAAATTCAGAGGCACTAATTGATGTTCTAGAGGGCTTTCATGGAAGACAATGCACTGTAATGTCAATGGACATTAAGGACCTATACTATTCGCTTGAGAAAGTGCGCTTGATGCAAAGAGTTCGGCAAGTGTTAGAGTTAAACCTGGTAAACTTTCAGTCCAGGACGGGCATCGCCGTCGACAGTTTCCTTTCACTTCTTGATTTGTACCTTCAAGCAACAGTTGTTGAATATAATGGGCAGAAATATGTTCAAAAAGATGGTGTATGCATTGGATCTTCGGTGGCTTCGATGTTAGCAGAAATCTATCTTAACACCTTAGATAGTAGCGTAAGTGAAACACTTAAAGAAAATAACTTGAATGGGTGCATTGTTAAAAGGTACGTGGATGATATTTTTATTTGCGCTTTTCGAGAGAATGAGGCTCAGGTTTTGGAATCGATTATAAAAACAGCAGCTCCGGAGCTTAGGTTTACAACTGAAAAACCTGAAAATGGGATCCTGCAGTTTCTAGATTTACGCGTACATGTCGAAGAAGGTCTTTGTTGGGAATACGGGAAAAAAGCCGGAAAACCTGTGTTAAGTAGAAAGAGTTGTCACGCCAAGTCGGTTAAAGCAGGGGTAGTTAAGTCCTTAGTAACAAACGCGTTGGGTAAATCATGCGCTCATTTTATGAGTAGTGCTGTGAAAGAACAGTGGAGGAGGCTAGAATCTGCCGGTTATGAAGAAGAATTCATTAAAAGACAATTAGAACTGAAATTTAACAACGAACCACGGGAAAAGGAAGCAAGAAAGAAGATAGCAGTAATCCCGTATTTCCACGGGATTTCCCACAACCTAAAGGCTCTCGCAAAAAAGTTCGGCGTGGACGTAGTTTTTTCTTCAGATTTAAAATTGAGCAGGTTGACGCCCTTTCTGTCGGACCACAAGGGTTGTCAGAAGGCCCATCGGGAACCTTCAGTTCCTTGCAAAGAGAGTGTAGTGTATGAGATTCCGTTGACATGTGGATTTAAGTACGTGGGACAAACTTCAAGATGCCTTAATGACAGGTTACTAGAACACCAGAGAAATGTACGCACGCATGCGCCGAACTCCGAAATAGCAAAGCACATAGAGGAATGCAATAATTGTAATGCGCATTGGTCAGAGACAGAAGTTCTGCATAAAGAGCGAAATGACATTAAGAGGGTCGTTAAAGAAACAATAAGAATAAGTTCTATCGGAAACTGCATAAGCCAAGCATCGATGCAACTTGGACGCAACTCCAAAAAGTTTCTCAGACTTTGAACGAACGCATTCGGTTTACGAGAAGAAGGTGGGGGAGAGACAATGTATATGTGTATATACATCTAAAATTTTTTTTTTTTAAATGTGCTTGTGATCGCGATTTCGAGATCACTTGGGTGTGTTTTCCCAAAGAAAGGAAAGGGGAAAAAAAAAAAAAAAAAAGTGTTAGTTGTGGTTTTTTTTTATTTTTTTTTTTTTTTGTCTGGGTGCGTTGCCACGGTTTAGAGACCACCTGTGTGTGGTTTTTTTTTTTTTTTTTTTTTTTTTTGTGCGCTTTGACGCGACTGTTAGGATAATTCGGGACATATCTCTGTCAACGTCACTGCGATGATCCGCAGTGTCCCATTGTTAAGTCCTCGTCCCATGTGTGGGTTGTTTTGTATCTTTTGTATCCATCCGGTTTGAAATGTCTGCAACAAAGGAGTTTATCTGTAGAGTGTGGTTGGGAAAAAGTTCCGTGGGTACTTAAAGGCTGTTTGAGAAATAAACCAGTTTGCTGAGTTTGAGACGTTCTCTGTGTCTGTTCCTTCTACTGAAAGTTCTTCCGATTTCTTCCACCGCAGTCTCAGGTGTAATACGACATGATGAACATTAGAGCTTGAAATTTTTATCGTACTTTTGTTCTTACCTCTTTCTCCGAGTAGTTTCGCACTATAAAAACATAGGCCTTGACCTTGGGCACCGTACAAGGGCCTCAAAGACCTCGGCAAACTTCGCTTCGTAAACACGGCCCTCGTCGTCGTCGTCCGAGGTGCTGCTGTTGTCGCTGTCTGCTAGCTACGCCAGCAGCAATGACGGTGCCGCCCCTAACATTAAACGTCTTCGTTTCAACGACATTTGACCTCAAACTGGAGAGTACAACACAACGGTGACGGCGTCGAGACTGACGGCTCTTTTTTGCAGCCCTCTTTCTGCGGAGTAGCTGCGTTCCCGCCGGCCGCTTCCGACCCAAAAGCAGAATGGCGAAATGGCTGGAATCCCGCGACCAATCGGCAGCCAGATCTCTCGCGCGCTCCCACTTCCAAGCCAGAGCGTCTCAAACCGCTCCGATTCGGAGGGCGGCGAGAATCGGAGCTTCGAGAGCGCTCCGAAAGAACCTGCCGAATATACTTGGAGCGCCTGGCATCGACCTGCTGAATGCACACCGGCTATTCAGAGCGCTCCAAGAGGCTGAAAAGCGACCAGCCGAATGTACCATTAGATTGACTGTCCATATCTTGAAGGTGGATGCCTAGCCTGGGGAGGGTTGGTGCGCCGATACACTTGAGCCGGGTCCACTGGTACCTCTCCTTCCAACTTGGACGGGGTCTACTGGTGTCGTTTCTTCCGGATGCTGAAACGGTAGACTTGGAGGCAGCTTCTCTGTAGCAAGAGTTTGAGTGACGGTTTCAACCTCCGCTGCTGTGAACCACGCTGCTGGCGCCGATGACTCGCACGAGCGGCCTGTGAGGGACTCAGGGGAACCAGATGCGTGTAACGTAGAACCCAACGATCGCCTCCGGATGTGGTCCACGTGCCTGCGAATTTCTCCAAGCGTCGTTTGAAGGAGCGAAGACCGAAGACCAAGCTGCTTGAGAAGCATTCCCTCCATCCTCCTTGGCTTCCCGCGAAAAGTCAGGGCAAACACTGGTTGCCCTTCAACAAAGTGGCGTGAAGAGGTTGTCTCTTCCTTTCCTTCCTCGCCTTTTCTCTGGTTGCTTGTTTCTGGCTCTGGTGTTAGCCGGTTAATGTTTGACGCAAGTTCGCGACCGAACATAAGCAGTGCAGGCGTTTTTCCTGTCGAAGTTGTAACGGTGGTATGCTGCCTGTAGAGGCATCTTGCCAGTCTCACCAACAAGCTACCAACTTTATCCTACTGAAGCGCTTGTTTCAGTTCATAGACCATGCGCTCAGCCTGGCCGTTGGTGGCGAGATGGTAGGGTGCGCTTGTCACCGCTTTTATTCAATTTCGGTTGTAAAAGTCGAGCCCCTCTCTTGATACAAAAACGGTCCCATTGTCTGACACAATTTTCTGTGGAAGGCCAAAAGTCGCGGAAATAGCACGCAGTTCACGAATAACAGCTGTGGAGGTTGCCGAAGTCACTGCTCTCACCTCCAGCCATTTGGTGCACGCATCCACAACAACGAGGAACATGTGTCCTTCCATCGGTCTTGCGAAATCAAGGTGTATCGTATGCCATGGCTGAGATGCGTGCTCCAAGATAGGAACTATTGCCTTCACCGGTGTACGCCTGGATTCATTCATTCTCTGACGACACACTCAATGTCCTTGTCGATCGCAGGCCACCATAAATAGCTCCTGTCTGTTCCTTTCATTGACACTACGCCTTTGTGCCCAGCGCGTAGTAAATCCATGGCTTCCGAACAAACGTAGACATAAAGAAAAACTCTCTAGAGAAATTTACGAGGCGTATATTATAGAAGGTCTGGGGGAACAATGCGTGAGCCATCATTCTGTTACTCTATCTAAGAACAAAGTTTCGTTTTTAAACGCTTCGCTGCGCTAAAGCGATTGCCCCGCACCCTAGTGTTCTTGTGCCATGAGCACGTGACTGTTTGTTGTATGTCCTCTCTTTCTTCTCTTCTGGATAGACTATTAAACTATTCAGTTGTGAGTTCAGCGTCTATCCTGTCGCCTGTATTCTTCGACAGTTTCCTCACGTTGTTCGTGGACTTTAAACATGTATTTTCATTCGATCTTAACGTTCTTCCTTTGGCATTTTCCACTTTATGTTTTTTTGTTGAAAAAATGTTTTATAATAATATCATACCTCATCTGATCTCTAAAACGGAACATTCCTAGATCTTTATTCATATAATTTTGCAGATCAGATTCTTCACTTAGGTAACCCACATTTCTTATGATCCTTTTTTGGACCGGTTCTATTTATAGTTATAGCTATATGGCACACTGTCCGTAGACTGTTATTTCATATATTGATGCCCAGTGAATTGTATATCATTCTTAGTATCGACCAAGGGACCAAATCTTGTATGTAATACACCCGCGCCATTAATATCCTTACTTTTTTTACAAATTTGCTCTACATGGATGTCCTATTTAATATGTTTGTCTATGTGCATCCCTGGGTATTTGGCAATTTCAGGGTATTTGAACGGAACGCATGAGCAATTATTGGAATTGTGTTCATGTATTTCTATTGGTAATTCAGTAATGGCTTGTTTTCTCTGGTCCCTGAAGCATAATAGTTGTGCTTTAGGAACGTTTACAACAATTTTAGGGGGAACATTCTGGTAATTTATCAATGTATTTTTATACCGTCTCTACAGCTACTCTGTAATCTTTGTGGGCATATAAAATTACTGTATCGCCTTCCAATTCAAAGAGCCTATTTTTTATATTTGACCTGGGCTATCGTTAACGTATAAATAAAAAAAAATGAAAGACGTTTACAGTCCCCTGTAACGCCGAATTAGAGCGCAGCTCTTGAGGAGGAGGAGGGGAAGGTACGGAGAGGGGGCTATGCCCCTCCTTCTCATTCGTACTCTCCCCTCGTTCTCTCTGGCTCCCCTCCCATTTAGCGGGAAAAGTTTACTCAATCTCTCTCTAAATTTAGCGCAAACAATTTCTCGCTAAGCTTAGCGGGGAACTTTTTCCGCTAAATCAAGTGGGGAAACTTTTCCTCAAAAGGGAATGTTTTTTTCTTTTGAATATAGCGGGGAAATTTTTCTGCAAAAAATAGCCTGAAAACGTTTCCGCCAGATTTAGCGGGTACGTTTTCCCGCTAAATTTAGCGAGGAATTAAATTTCGCGTAATTTAGTGGAAAATGTTTTCCGCTAAATTTAGCGGGGAACTCTTTCCGCTAAAATTAGCGGGGAAATTTTTTCGCAAAATTTAGCGGAAAATATCTTCCGCAAAACTTAGAGAGAAACTTTTTGCGCGAAATTTAGCAGGGAAGTTTTCCTGCTAAATTGAGCGGGGAAACTTTCTCGCTAAGTGTAGTGGAACATTTTTTCGCTATATTCAGCGGGGAATTTTTTCCACTAAATTTAGCGTGAAATTTTTTCCGCTAAATTTATCGGGGAAATATTTTCGCTAAATTTAGCGAGAAAGTTTGCTGCTAAATTTAGCGGGCCAATTTTCCCACTAAAATTAGCGGGGATTTTTTTTCGTTTAATTTAGCAGGAAAATTTATTCATAATGCAACGCTCGGTGACGTCACGAGTGACCTTCATAACGTCACACGTGACGTCACGTGTGACGACATTATGGCAAGCGCCCCATTATGCAACCCGCGGTTACGCCGACGCCGACGGCGACGCCGCTCAAGCCGGAAACGGGACGCTTAAAGGTACGTTTACCCTAGCGGGTCCGCCAGCGAATCCGCCCAGCTTTTGCTGTTGGGGCGAAACGCTGGGCGGAAAACGCGGCGGCGAGGCGAACGAGGCGTTTCGCTGACCGGAAGTGGCATTCTTGCGCACCGCGACGCTGCCTGCGTCATGAGTAGGCGTTCTTCCGGGAGCTGCAACGCCCGGGATTGCCCGGGAGACACAGTCGGGGTGGGAACTCTCGCGCCTCCTCGTCATATTTGACGGGATGTTACGAGAACAGCTGCCGCAGCCGGCGCTGCCGCAGCCGCTCGAAAGAAATAGATGTAAGCGCAACGCGATCGTCGCCGCCACCGCCGGGAGCGGATCCGCTCCCGCGGCAGCGGATTTCTTCTCAGGTGTGAACGTACCATTAGAGCTGCGCTCAAAAAGTAGGCGACCGAGTACTGCACTTTTGCGGTACTTCCATATTGACTTTTATTTATCTGTTATATTTTGAGCCTATATAGTCGCACACTCTGCTACCTGTCATAAAGATAATTATAGAATAGGTCATCCATTTTTTTTTTCGAATACCAATGATGTGTATTCTATCTTGCAATATATTCTGGTTTATTGTTTCAAAGGTCCTACTGAAGTTTCTGAATAAAGCTAAAACGTACTACTGTCCTTATTTTTATTTACACAGTCATAAACGTCTTCTAACAGGTAACTGGTTCCTATATGCACCCTGAATTCATATTGTGTACGAGTTAATGGATCATAATGTGTAATTTAGCTTCGATGCAATTTATCAATATATTATTTTTATTTTAATATTGATTACAGACAGTAAGCATACTGACCTATAATTACTTTTTCTTATTTTTTGCATATTGCCGAACAGTGAAAGTCTTAAGTTTCATGGGAATATCGCCACTAGTAAATATACAATCGTATAATTGTAGTACTGCAGGCTTTACCACATTGACATGGCTTCTAATATTTCTACACCTTATTTGGTTTGGCGCTTTGCTTTTTTATTATTAAGATGTTTAACAATTTCAATCAGACCACCGTCACTCATTTCGGGGTAAAAAAGTTAATTACTATTTCTTATTTAATTGCTTCGTTTCTCTATTTCCATGCAGCAAATCATTTTGATTCATTGTACATATTCCGTATTCAAGCCATATGCTAGCACTTCTAAGTCTGGTTTTGGTTCAAAGTTATTTTGGATTGCGTCCTGAATAATTTTCCTTTTTCTTTTTTTTTTTTTTTTGTCCTAACAGTTTGTCCAGCACGGTCCACTATCTCTGGCCTCAGGAAATTTGGTCCAATAAAAGTTCCTTTTTGTGGATCTTATCAGCACTGCCACTTGGTTCCTACTTTTTTTTTATTTCCTTTATATCTGTAATTATATGAAAACGCTTAAGTAATTGCAATGCTTTTGTTCTTACTTTAATCAAGTCATCAGTTCCTTTCGTCACCCACTGTTTGTCTTGTTTACGTTTTTGTGCCGTATCTTTCAGTTGATTTTGCATAAAAATATTTTTAACAAAAAAAAAATGTTCTCGATTTCTTTTTCTTTAGCAACTTCGTTTCAGTCCATGTATATCGCTCAACATCGATCAACATCAACATTGATCGATGATCAACTTTCCTATTGTTAATATATGAGCAATAAGTATTTTTTTATCTTCGTATCTTTATAAAAACCGCAGTAGTTGCTGCTACGATGTAATTATCAGCTAGTTATTTTCGAAAATGACCAGCACTTTGGACTGACCATCTCTAGTTCGCATGTGCATATGGTATACACACGATTGCGTTAGTTTCCCTCGTGATATTTTTTTTTTCTATTGTAAACTCATATATTATGGATTCCAATCTTGCCTGTGACAAGTCATCTATGTATTTATTAGTCGGCAAACTCGTTTTTCTGGTGTTTATGTTAATTTCCCCTAGAACTATCATGCAAGTATCTTTTCTGTCATTTAACTAGTTATTAGACTATGTCATTTAAGTAGACTGGGTCTGAGCCCCCTCTGCATATGCAGAGGGGGCTCAAACTCAGTCAAGCCGCACCCTTGCGGCTTTTTGTCAGAGCTCCTTGCATCATTTGTTTAGTACTTTGTACTTGGTGATGTCAAATAAACTTTGATTTGATTTGATTTGATCTAGATATTCATTTACATTACCAGGAGGTGCTCTGTATATGCCTAGTATGGAAGTCTTCAAATTGTTATATTCAATTTCAATATAAAGAGCCTCATTTGAACAAAAGATAAATGTATTGCTTTTGGTTATCCTCCATGTATTTACCATAATAATGAATCATTTTCCCTTCCTCTCATCTCTACTATGTGAAAACACCTAGAAATTAATCTGAAAAAACAAGATTTCTTTTCCAGTTTAATATTGGTTTTCGAAAATACAATTACGTCTTTATTATACAAGTACGGTTTAACCAAACTGTTTATTTTATTGAAATTATTTCTGAGACTGTGAACAGTGGTGTGCAGGAGATCAAAGCAAAACTCGTCTACAGTATCGTTTATACTTTCCACCATTCCTCACAAGAGGATTACGTTTGTTTTCGGTCCGTGACAAATCAAATAGGAAGCGCAACTAGCAGATGTATTTTTATTGTTTTTCCAGTGTCACATTCCTCTTCGATTGAATAAATCAATCAATAAATCAATATTTTATTTCACATCAAGAGTTGATACAGGCTGCAGGAGCAAGAAGTAAAAAATATTTGACTTCACAAGGCCCTTTGCAGCATTGCAATTTGGCGCACGGCGAGAGCTAAAAATAGAAAAAAAAAAATAGAAAAAAAAAAGAAAAAAACGAAACAAAAACAAATAAATAAATAAATATATACTTTCTTTATTTTTAAATGATGCGTTCGCCAGGAAAGAGGACAGGGCAGGTGATGAGAGCAGATAGAATGACTTATGGAGGCCGAGCCGGCCAGTGGGGCCTGGCGCGAGGTGGTCGTGCGCGTCACTGTCCCGTCGTCGTCTTCGTCTTCCTAACAGTAGCACCAGTGAATAAGAAGACAGAGCACACTCACATTGACGCACAGACGAACAAAGGATCCGGATGTATATATATGTAATGGATGTATGTATATACATATATACAGGGTGCTTTTTTTTTTGTTCTTATACGTTCGTTAAAAAAACGTGAAAACTACACTAATGCGGTTTGTGCAGGTGAGTTATACGGCGAGGCGGACATTATGTGAGTGACTCATCTTTGGGACAATCCGGCTAATTAATTAAATTCGTTAATTAACTTTCTAATTAGTGAAAATAGACATGTGGTTCCAATTAGAAACTTGCTGAGCGTCATCCAAAACCCCTAAATCAGTCATTTTCAGACAAACTTTCAGCGCGTAAGAAGCGTAGTAGCGCACTAAAGTTACTACTCGTTACTAATTACAAAGTTAATTAACGAAGTTTGATTAATTAGCCGACTTGTCCCAATGATTAGCCACCCACATAATGTCCGCCTGGCCGTATAATCCACCTGCACAAACCGCATTAGTGAAGCTTTCATGTTTTTTTTTTTTTTTTCTTTTTTTAACAATCTACTGAACCGAAATTTCGAGCTCACTAAACAAGGCCGGGCGGATAGGCGGGAAGCTGCAAAACCAAAAAATTTCACTCATAAGGCGATATATCCAACGGATCGCCGTATTTTTCGGGAAAGAAGTGCGCGATTGAGCCCGGCCGACGAGGCCGACGAGACAAGCACGTCACGAATCCCATTCCCTCTCCTCCTCGCTACGTCCCGTAGAGCATGTGAACCGAAGCGAGGAGGAGAGAAGCGAGGCCTCTTCTCCTCATTCTCAAATTCTCCCGGAGGACATTTACGTCAAGGAACTCGCTTGATCGCGCCCTTCTTTTCCAAAAGTACGGCCATCCGTTTGAGATACTGATGCACGAGTGATGTTTTGGAGTTTGTAGCGTCCGGTTCAATAGTTTTGCAGCCCCATTTTGCGAAATCTAAATTTCGGTTCAGTATCCCTTTGAGAACAAAAACAAACACCCTGTATCCTTACACATATACATACATACACACATATAAAAACAAATATATACAAATTTACACATACTATATTTCAAGTGCCGGTATATTACAGTTAACAGGCTAGTAAATATTACAAAATGCAATCGATACACGAAAGCCGCTGTAAAAATAATACACGTTTTACAACAGAAAATAATACTCGGAACACTCAATCTCACAATACCTGCAAAATTTTAATGTAGAAAAATATGTCTAATTGTACCAAAATTCAGTCTTTCAAGCTCGAGAAGACTTGAGCGCAATTTAATGTTTTTGTATAAATGCGTTCATGGTCGCGTTGATTGTTCAACCCTCACTTCAGCTATTAATATATTACCGCGAGTACCTTTGAGAGTAAATCGCACTTTCCCAGTTAAAAACAAATCAACCTTTACAGTCTCATGAACTGCATCCAAAAATTTTATAACATGTTCACTACAACCAGCATCGACATTTTCAACTCAAGTGTTCAAGCGTTTAGGCGTTCACTAATATACATTATTTGTTGCAAGTGCCGTATATTTCTTGCGTGCTCGCCTTTTGACTATGTGCATAATTACTTAGGCTACACGCCGTTCATGCGCACGGAAAATAAAAAAAAAATAAATAAATAATTATCAAATTAGTATTCTGAGGTATATTTAGGGACAAGTGGAAGATTATGCCTGAGCATGTGAGACCCGTAATTTGTACGATTTAAGGACATTTTCCGACGCTCCCCTTCACGTATGTCGTATATCCTAAAATTATGAGTCTGGTTTGAAATTTGTTCGAGGAAAGGCTCACTAGAACGAAGGGTACATCTGAATCGCGTCGGTAGAGCACACTCATATATGTTGGAGGCAGGTGTTAGACGTAACTCTTTAAATAGTGGAGGAGTATGTGTTTCAAAGGGAACGTTGAGTATTACGCAGACGGCCTTTTCTTTCAAGAACATGAAATTGGTTGATATTTGCCATAGTTGTGGGACCCCACACTAAGTTACAGTAATCAAGATGCGGTTGAAAAGGCATCTTTCTTATATAATCATTTTTCTGCGACAAGGTGAAAAATGTTCAAATTGGCATAGTTTTCCAAGCACTCCTGATAACTTTTTAAGAAGCTATATCAACGTGGTAATCCCAGGACATATGTTCATTAAAATAGACACCACTTCTTTCAACATTTTGAACAATTTCGATAATTGAGGGGTCAAAGATAATATTCACAGGAAATAAACATGCCTATTCTTAGGTTTAAAAAGGACAGCCGTACTTTCCTTGCGTTTATGGCTAATGAGTGAGCTTCACTCCAGTTGTACAGCTTCTTTAGTGAAATATTTGTTTTAGATGCGGAGCATCTCTTGCTCGGGTCAATGTCCCGCGGCGTCGTAGTCCGCACACACACTACGCATGCGCAACTCTCCTCCTTCCCTCTCTCCAACAGCTGCGCGTTACTCTCTCCGCTCTCCCTCTCTCTACCAGCTGCGTGCACTTCGCGTGCGTTCGCTTGTACTCACACCGCGCGCGCATGCGCAACTCTCCTCCTCTAGTCTCCTCTCTTTCAAGTGTGAATATAAGCAGCGGTAGCGCGCTGCGCGCGTTTAGTTCACCGCTGTTGACTCCACTTCACTCCGTTCTTCCGATGAAGCGTGATGGAAGCAACAGTCCCGTCAGTTAGTGGGTTGGCGCAAGCAAGCGTCAGCACCACCCCACAAACTAACAGCAACGCTACGTCCACTGAAGACAAAGCTGCGCAGCGAAGGGCACGCGACGCTGAGCGCAAACGCTTGAAGCGAGCGGCAGACCCTGTACTACGGCAACGAGAAGCGGCGTCCATTGGTCAACGTCGAGCGGCGGATGCTGAACTACGACAACGTGAAGCAGCGGCGGTTCGAGAACGTCGAGCAGCAGAACCTGAGGTTCGGGACCTTGAAGTTCAACGTAAACGTACGAAGCGAGCGGCGGAACCCGACCTTCGAGAACGGGAAGCCACGTTGTTGGAAACTCCGCGATGCTCCGGATCACCCCATGGTTCCCCTCGGGAAGATGGTGTAATTTTATTCACAAGGTGCTCCACTTCGATGTCTGAAAAAAAAAATAAACTGGTATCGTCGGCACAAATGAGGGAGGAGGGGTTTGCTTATATTGACAATGCAAATGTATATAGATCAAATAACAAAAGGCTTCAAAGGCTACCTTGTGGTACTCCAGCTCTAAATGGCCTGAACAGAAGAACTGTGTACATTTATTAGAAACTTTTGCCGACAAAATTTAAGATACGATTCTAGAAGAAATAATGCTACGCCACGAATTCTATACACCAACTCATGTTTACAAACAAACCGGAGCGCCCCTAGCGGACGCCACCGGCGCCGCGCATGCGCGGTGGATGGTAGTAAAGAAGCCCGCCGTCGCCCATAGACAAACCATTGCATTGCGTTGTTTTCGGCGTCGGTGGGAGTCCCCGTGCTCTTTTTCGCGTTAGAATTGTTGATTTTACGTCCTCCTAACAATGTCTGACTACTTGAGCGGCTTCAGCAAAATTAAGGAGGCAAACCTTTGCGTGAATAATGTGACTTGCGGCGATTCATTTCACGTGGACGCCGCAGAATGGGCGCTAAAGCCTGACTCCCACGATGAGATTCTGCTCGCTATTTTCAGTCGCGACGTCGCTCGGGCTGCAAAAGCGTGGACCATAGCTGAGATAGCGGACGTCGATACTGAAAACCGCAAGTAGAATCGGGCATTACAAATCGGTGATGGCCACTGGTAACAATGATGAACATCTTCTTGTATCTATTGTTTAAACTTAGCCTACTTACCCCAACCAACCTTCAAAAGTGTTTTGAGGCCTGCACTTAGTTCATACCGCAATTTCCGGGTCAACGTTTGGTTTACGGGCCGCTGTCGTTTGAACGCGCTGACGACAAAAAGCAGACAAGTTTGAAAGAGCAGACGACAGTTCGAACGCATGCGAAATGGAGTGCGGGCAAGAAGCACCGCGTCCCGCGCCCACAAACCATTAGAATGTCACATTGTCGGCGTCTGTGTGAGTCTGCATACTCTTTTTCGCGTTCGAATTATCGATTCTACGTTCTCATAGCAATGTCCTACCACTTTAATCACCTGAGCGAAACTATCAAGGCTCATTACACCGCTAAACTTTGTGTAAATAATTTGACGTGCGGCGACTCATTCGCGTGAACCCACAGAATGGACACCAAAACCACGATGAGAATCTTCTAGATATTTTCAGTCGCGACGTCGCTCGTGCTGCAAAAGTGTAGAAGGTACCAGCGATGATCGACGTCGATACGGAAATTCGGAGGCGGAAACAGACCAAGCGTAACAAGTCGGTGATGGCCACTGGTACCAATGATCAACATCTTGTATGTACTGTTTACACCGAGCCTACTTAAGCCGTTTGAGGCTTGCAATTACTTCTTATTGCAATCACCGGGTCAAAGCTTGGTCTACGGGCCGCTTTTGTTTGAACGAGCAGACGACAAAAAGCAGACAAGTTCGAAAGAGCAGACGAAAGTTCGAACGATCAGGCGGCCGTGTGAATTTGAAGACGCACTGAACCCGCGGGTGGCCCAGACAACTTGGCGGTTTTTTCTCGTTCATATTGGAACAAAACAAATACATCTGGCGACCACAAAGTGTTGCCCGCACAAGCAATCGTAGTTCGACAGCGTATGGTTTACCCTTTTCACGGCTACTATCCACGTACTCGGACGAACGGAGCGGGCAGAAACACATGAAAACTGATCTTCAAACCTTTCCAGACTCTTTTGGTACAGTCCCCGTCACTGCCTCTTGAGGAGAACGCAGGTTTTTTTGTCTGGTTTCTCCGAAAAGAACACAAGAATGCATGTCTCGCACGGCGACTTCTGCCAACCGCTCCGGACCGGAAGTCCGTCCGACGCGCCACCACCGCGGCGTGACGTAGGAGAGTTGAGTTCGCGTATAGTACTCCACCTCTTCTATTAGTGTAGTCTGGTTAATACGGTCGAACGCCTTTGAAAATTTGATGAAGACGCCTATAATTCACTTTTTTTCTTCAAAAGACCTTAAAATTATTTTCTTGTGCTCTAGCAAGGTCAGCTCTGTTGATCAACATTTACGAAAACCATACGGGAAGTTTGTGATTAAAGCGAATGTTGTGCAGAAACTTGTTACTCTATTGTGATTTTTTTTTTTAAGGCATTTCGAAAACACAGGTAGTATCGATGTAAGTCTATGATTCGAATATTCGTTTTTGTCCCCTCCATCAAACGAAATAATGGCTTTTGCGGTCTGAATTTTTTAGGACAAATACAGCTGGACAATTAATAAGTCGTTATGTGTGTTAATACAGATGACAGAAAGTCTAAAACGCGCTTAATTGGTTTGATCTTCAAATCGTTGAGGTCACAGCAGTTCCTACTTTTAAGAGATGACATAATATAAAATAACCTATTTTGATCCGTTGGGAAAAAAACAACAGGGCTATTCTCGTTCCTAGGCTTCATATATGTTATTCGTAAAGGCACATGTACGCTCTTAAAGGGCTACTCCACCGATTTTTTCATTGTCTCCGATTTGCTTGAAATTTTGCTAAACTAACCAACAAACATCGCGAAAATAGTATCCCAAATATAAGGTCAAAATATTGTTTTTTTGCGAAGTTATTGAATTTACAGTTTTGGTCCTCACCGTGTTTTTCAAGCTCGAAGTCTCTACTGGCAACAATGAAAAAGTGACGTCAGTGGAAGGCAGGGGTTCACTCTTTGGGCTGTAGATTTCGTTTTAAACTGATTCGAAGCAGTTGCATGGTGTCAAATGGATGCTTGGGAAGCTCGCTGCAGTACTCGCGCTCCAGCACGGAACAAATGATTGGCATATTCTATTTTTTGGCTGCTTGCTCGACTGGCAAGCCTGCCTGCCACTGACGTCACGGCCCTGAAAAGCGCGCGTATATTTAAATGTTGGTTTTTGCATCATTTTCATTTGCCGATTTCGCAATAACTATTATGAATTTCGCGATTCTAAATAGCATACCGGAGAGAGTAAAGGCCGGGGAGTCAGAAAATATAGTTAGTTGAGGTAGCTCAAAAAATCGGTGGAGTACCCCTTTAAAGGGTAACTACAAAGAAAAAAAAATGTTTTTTTAAACAGCCTAATTGGGACAAGCATGTCACAAAACAAATCTTCCGCGAAAAAACAAATTTTTTCTAGCAATATTTACGCCACAGGACGTAATTTAGTCGGAGTCACAACTTCTCCACATTTGAAACTCCCGCTCTCTTCGACGCGCGCGGAATGGCTGTTATACGCCACTCCGTGACCTATAGCAGCCACTACGTGACGTATAATACCAACTTTGTGGCGCGCGATTTAAAACGGACGAAATAGCCGCAAACGTAAATCAGTCTCGCGCAATAAATATTGCTGTAAAAAAATTTGCTTTTGGCGGGAAAATGGTTTTGTGACATGCTTGTCCCAATTAAGCTTTTTAAAAATGCACTTTTTTTGTCTTTGCAGTTACCCTTTAACAAGGCTAGTCACGTAACTATTGAAAGCTTCAGCGAGGACGTTTCCTTGCAATGTTATACGAATTTTTTTTTTCTTCTGTTTCGTGTATAGCTGGTTTAGAGGGACCCCTGTTTTATACTTGGTTTAACCGTTTTTATGCCAGAGCTGTCCTATTCATGCAAGACTCATTAAATAAATGATAAAGGTATGTTTACTTTTCTTTACGCATTGTATTATTCAATGTATTTCTATATTTATTTATTTTCAATGTAGTAAGGTGTCCTGGAGACTTTGTTTTGAGGAACATAATATTTAGTTTATTCTTTTTTAATATTTTACAAAACTTTCGATTTACCTACGCTTACTACTTCTGTAATTTTTTTTAAAATTTGTTTATACGAAAAGCACTTGTTGTAAATATTTTTTTTTTTTTCAAATATTAAAAAAAATTGTACGCCTCATTGCCAGATGTAGCAAATAATACAGAGTGCCAATTAGTGCAAGGTATATTGAGCGAAAGTTTTCTAATGCAGTAGGACTTATACATCGGATAATGATAGTGTGTTCCTAAGTTTCATTGACAAACTCAGTTAAATTGGCCGCTATTTTGTTTATAAACATAATGATCGGTAAGTGGTGACTTAGGCAATAACCTAGAACGCACACTCTAATGCGACTTTGGTCGCGATTTGTCGCAAACGCATCGATTAGTGTTGCAGACGAGGGCGTGACAAGAGTGGGATGGACGTGATTCCTCAAGTAGGTTGATATTCACATCACCACCAAGAAAAAGCTCACATTCTTTCACATTTGCAAAACAAAATAACGTTTTTAAACGATAAAAACAAAATATGACGTTACCACCTCGCGGACGATACAAATTAGAAAATATTTCCCGTTTTCTTCGAACAGAAAGAAAGTATTTCCTAGTCCCGTGTTACAAAAGTGTAAACACCAAGAATTTCGAGGTCCGAAAGGTTCGCATGCAATGAGCCGCCACCACCACGTTCATAATCACGATTTAAATAGGAAAGTTATATCTAGGATATATAAAAAAAAAAAGGTTGTCATCATTATACCGTGTCTTTGTTAACATTATGATAATAAATAAAGTTCGAACTGAATTAAAAAGCATAATCAAATCATTTCCTTTTGTCCTGGCAGATTGCGCATTTAAATGAAAGAAACCATATGCCCACATTTTTATTTAAAAAAAAGTTCAATTGCTTCGGCGTTAATAAATCAAGGTTTTCTGCCATAACGTTCTATCACATAGCCAAAAACTAAATGACAACAATATTCAACAAATCTGACTCAGATCATCTTCCTGTACAATCGTGAGAGCAGGTGTGCCTACAGCTTTTCCTGCGTGTGTCTTTCCTTTACCAACCCACATATATCACCAAAGATGCCCATGTTTCTTGGATACCGTCATCCCGAGCAGTCTCTTTTCTTTCTTTTTTTTCAAATACGGGCACAAATGCTCGTTCACGTAAAGTGGACCCTCGGTCAAGAGGCAGAGGTCGCGACAAGAAATACTTTTTTTCTGTGCCTATTCGAAGACAGAGTTTCACGAGTTACGGTCGTAGAAGCGCACGATGATATTTCTCCCTTCACTATCTATAGTTGGCACGCGGTGTCATACAGCCACATCCGCCTTGGTTATCGGCTCGCGGACCACGTGGCCGAGTGTACAGAGTATCACGAAAGAAAATTTACACGGTCTTTTTTGCCGCAAAAATAAACTAGGCATTGCCGAACGCTCATTCTCCGCCCAAAGGTAGCGCTGGAGGTCACAACAAGATGCGAAAGTTTCAGCCCGATCCGATAACGCAGTCAAAAGTTATAAGGGATTTTCTGAAAATTTCAATGGGAAAATTTCGGCCGACGGAGTTTTCAAACACATGCCCTCTATGGCACCAGAAAACGAAAACGGGCAAAAATGGGCTCCATTTTCCCATTGAAATTTTCAGAAAATCCCTTATAACTTTTGATTGAGCTATCGAATCGGGCTGCAACTTTGGCATCTGGTTGTGACCTCTAGCTCTACCTTTGGGCGGAGAATGAGCGTTCGGCAATGCCTAATTTATTTTTGCGGTAAAAAAGACCGCGTAAATTTTCTTTTGTGACACCCTGTACTTATCGGCTTGTCGGCATCCTCTGCTTCGCCCCCTGGGGATTCCCTTCACCTCAAGATTGTTATTATGAAAGTATTATTCGCCAACTGACTATCCTGTTTTGAACTTCGTTCGGTGTCCTGGTCATCTGGACATAATTTTCGTTCAATTCAAAATTTCTTTGCTTTAAACCCGAGTTCTCATTTTTGGTTGAAGCCAATGACTGTTCCATAGACTCATGGTCGCTGTTAATGAAGCTCATTCCCTCTTTTATTTTAGTTTCCTCTTTTAAGCCAGCCCGTATCTCACGTAATTCGGTCCCGATTTTCCTCTCAAATGACTCTCTGAGTACCTTAAACTCCTGTTTGAGGTCATCTTTGAAATCATTCAAATCTTTTAATCCTTCTTTAGTCATAGAAATAAAAGAGAAATAACACGCACACACAAGATAGGCTTGGCAGCAGCAACAGAAAAAGTAAAAACACGTTACGGGTTGTTAAAGGGACACTGTCACCCCCCCCCCCCCCCCCAAACTTCTTTTTTTAATTTTTTGTCAGGCGAATTATTATGATGTCAGAAGACTACCCAATCAATAGTTTTCTAGAGCGTCACGCATATTTTTTAATAAAGTAAAAAAAAAACGCAAATGCTTGAAATCGAAACCAGAACTTGATTGGGGAGGAAGAAAAAATATAAAGTTACCGAAAGTGGGGTAGCTGTTTAGCATTTTTTTTAAACAACGTATTTGAATATGAAGGCACAAAAAATGGGTATTATTTTTTTGTCTTTTTAGTATTAAGTGCGTGCCCTCGCTGACCCACGACTTTGATGATCGTTAATGAGTGCGTCTAAACCATAGAAAACGGCATGTGACCACGGAGATGAGAGTGAGCGCGATTCGTACCATCCACTTCTCGATCGGCGGTTTTTGGGCTGGAAGAAAACGAATTTCGAGCAGCGAATTGTGTTCTGGGTAGCTGGCTCTCACATGTCATGTATAAACAAAAAGCTTGGTGAGCATAGATACCCTGTTGTGTGCCTTCAAGCAAAGTTCAAACGTGTGCCACTAAATACGCTACGCTTCAAAGTAACGACACTTAGCCATATTGTGTGTTAAAATCATGGTTGCCAGTTATCTGAAGTTTTATCTGAAATCACAGGAAACGCTTTTCCACCCTCCACAAATTATGATACAGTTCGCTACCGAGAGAATCAACATTACATGAGCTTCCTAACACGGAATCTTATTCTGAGGAAGTCGCACATTTGAATCATGACGATCGGCAGTTGCGTCTGCTCTGCACAAGCCCCAAAATGGCGGCGCCCACAAGAATGTCCGGGAACAGAGTGCTGATACTCTAATCGCAGCTCATTTAGTGACTCTAGTTCAAACAAACCTGCAAGGTTTCTTAGATTTAGAACGTGTTGCTTCCGCCGCTGCTGCCAAATAATGGTCTCCGTGATGTGCGTCTTTTTTAGACGAGCTGCACACGGGGTGTTGTGTAGTTGGCCAATCACCGCGCAGTTCATAGCAGCAATCGCAGATGATTGGTGAAGCCAGGCTTCCTTGTACCCTAATAATCTGTGACGCTTTCCGCCGAATCAGCGTGCAAGGTTTTCTTTATTTATAACGTGTTGTTGTGGTCACCATCGCTGAAAAAAAAAATCAGTTCGAATAGTTAATTCGCCTTCTTGTTTTCGCACATATGAGCGCTTTTCCTTATGCCACACAAAATTGTAGCCGAAGTGTTTTGCTTTTGTTCTCGCGTCATAAAATATATAGTATTTCTGTTTGACCCCTTCAAGTTGTCTTGCAGATAGAAGTTATGCATCTGGGTCATTCCATGCCAAAGGTCTCAGGCGTAAGGCTCAACCATCGCCGATTCTTTCCAAAAAAAAATCACAGGGGTTCCGTATGTGTTGAATAGTCGCTCGCTTAAATATTTTCGTCCACAAAAAATATTTTGGCCGCGCTAGGGCTGTTTGAAATTCCAGAAGAGGCGCGAAACTAGGCACAAGTAAAAAAAATTGCCAAAACTACAAATCTTTAGTTAGCAGCGCACAATTTCTTCTCTACTATTTTACTCGCATTGTTGCTTCCTATGCGGCCTATTTTAAACAACATAGTGTGTTTTGTTTGTTTTTTAATTGAAAAGAAAATGCTGAAATTGTGCCGTTTTCGAGATCTTTTTTTTTTTTTTTAATTTGAAAGTCTCTATATTCGTGCTAGGAATGTCTTCCGCATCTATTGTAGAAACACTTTTTGTATGAAATAGCTTCTTACCGCTAAAAAAAAGTGTTTTTGTTATATTAAAGTGTAAACTAGTAAAACGGAATTTTTGTTTAAATTGAAGTGCGAATTTTGCGGTGAGTTGGTCCAAGTAAAAATATGCCATACCATTCAAGCGATAGAGCGCCATACCAACTTGTAACTTATAAAAATTTAACGCAGTAATATCTTTTTTAAGCGAGAAAACATTTTTTTTTTAAGTTGAGCTCCCGCGACACCGCGCGGAGTGGTTCCATGCGGCAGCTTCCCGGCACAGCACTGCGGCGATGGAGCTTATTTGAGCCGTACGTGGCGCAAGCTCTGGTGCTAGCTGTCACCTAGAGCCATCTATGTGCTTTTAATTAAACTATTCGTCCTTGTTTAGATCACACCCTATTTTCTATTTGCAGAAAAGTACATCTTGTAGCCTAAAATGAATTGTTTACTGTTTTTTTTTCTGGGGTGACGGGAAAGGGTGGACAAAATGGTGCCTCCATTTTGTCCACCCTTTCCCGTCACCCCAGAAATAAACAAACAATAAACAATCCATTTTAGGCTACAAGATGTTCTTTTCTGCAAATAGAACTTGTGTACTTAGTAACGTTGTAGTTACGTTCCCGTCCAGTGCGAAAACGCCTAAAATAGCAACCTGCAGACTCTGGTTAAAATTTTTTCACAGATGGCACCGAGAGCTCCCAGCTTTGGACGATAACAATCACCAGGCACAAGCCACTGCCTGGAAGAAATAGGAATAAAAAACTGTGTTTTCTTGCTCCCTACTTTGTGGAAACTTATTGCTGCGCGAACTAAGCTGCATGCCCCATTTAGAGCTTCAGAATACCTGCCTGGGCTCAGATAAGGTCTAATGTCGTCGTGCTGGTGAAGAAGCTGCCGCATGGAACCACTTCGCGCAGTGTCCCGGGAGCTGAACTTCAAGAAATATTTACTCACTTTAAAAAAGATATTACTTCGTTTAAGTGTTATAAATCACAAGTTCACATGGCGCTCTGTCACTTGAGTGGTCTGGCATGTTTTTACTTGGACCCCCTCACTTCGAAATTTTCAGTTTAATTTAAACCAAAACGCCCTTTTACGCAAATTTACCCTTTAATATAACAAAAACATTTTGTTTTAATGGTAGGAAGCTATCTTATACAAAAAGAGTATCTACAATAGATACGGAAAACACTCCTAGCACGGGTATACAGACTCCCAAGTTTAAACAGAAAAATCTCGAAAAGGGCACAATTGCAGCGTTTTGTCTTCAATTAAAAACAAACAAAAAATACTATATTATTTAAAATAGGCCCCATATGAAGCAATAATGCAAGTACAATTCAACAGAAACAATTGTGCGTTGATAACTAAAGATCTGTACTTTTGGCAATTTTTTTACTTGTGCCTAGTTTTATACTTCATACAATTTTATACAGCGCTAGCGCGGCCAAAAACTTTTTGTGGACAAAAATATTTAGGAAAGTAACTATTCAACTCATGAGGAACCCGGTGATTTTTTTTCGAAAGAATGAGCGATGGTCGAGCGTCACGCCTGGGACGTTTGGCATGGAATGACTTTCCTTAGCGAAAAGTCGTTCAACATCAGTAGACTCGAAGTGTACTGAAGTATACTAGAAGTATACTTTCAGTGCAGTCTTTGTACTGATTGTATACTTTAAGTGTACTTAAAGTATACTTCCAGTAAAAATGGCGGTGGACTGAAAGTATACTCGTCCGTACAAAACTAGTACATGTAGTAGAATCGTAGTGCCCACGGTAAAAAGTAGTTCAAAATCAGTATACAAGAAGTACACTCAAGTGTACTAAAAGCCTACTTTCAGTGCTTGCAGTCGGCGTACTCAAATTATAGTAACGGGTATATATATATATATATATATATATATATATATATATATATATATATATATATATATATATATATATATATATATATATATATATATATATATATATATATATATATAATTTCTGGAGGATTTCTGGAGCACAAACGAGCACGTAAATTATAAGGATTTCTGGAGCACAAACGAGCACGTACCACGTGACAGTAAGCGTCGTACCGCGTTCCACGCGGCGGCGTGTGTTTCCAGAACACCTCTGATTGGATACATTTCGTTTCTTGTGCATTAATAAGCCAGGTAGGAAACGCCAGGAAGCCAAGTTGGAGTGGTGTAGTGGTTAGCACACCCGACCGGACATTGGGAGGCCCAGAGTTCAAATCCTGGCTCCGCCAATTTTTGGCTTTCGGCGGGTTTCTGGAAACTTTGATTCTTTAATTCATTGGATTAAGTACGGTTCATTCATCTGCACAATTTCGTTTATATCCTCCTCGGAGACCACGTACGATGGTGTGAAGTGCCCGTGTTGTATATATATATATATATATATATATATATATAGTGCGATTGTTAATATAAACACATTAAAAACGCGATAGATAGGCCGATGCCGTTTCCACAGAATATTTGCGGAGCTCGGCGAACATTAGATGAGTAAATAAACGTCACAGTACGTTGTCTAATTAACTGTTTTAATTTACAGTGTAATTTACCATGTTGAACTTTCAATTTTGAAAGGGCTATGAATAAACCTAGCCCAACTGAAACAATTTGCGAAATGGCGACGAGTTTTGGGCTATTCATAGCGAAAAGTCTGCCTTTCGTCGCCTGATTAAAATACAGCGCGCTGGAGAGAGTGCAGGATGTAATGCTTACGAGGTCGCTTCGGTCGCACCGTTGGAGGTGTGATGCTGGAGCATCCACCAAAGGCACGCTGTCAAAAGTGTGCAAGTTTGTTCATGCTGAATGCGACAGCACTTTATGAGGGTTGTAACTTCACTAGGAAATTAAATAATGCATAGAACTCCAGTATGATAAGTTCTCGCTAACACAAACAAACATGCCATCACCGATATGCCATGTCAAAACCGCTAAGTCAGTCCCCACTTGGCACGCCCCTGCCGCGCGTGGTTCTTGAATCGGGGGAAGAAAGTGCAAAATTTGATAAATAAGTATCTCAAAGCACCTTGCTGTTTCGTGAACAGTTTTGAATGGGTTTGCCTCTAATAATGACTGCCTCTAAAACAGCAATAGTAAAAAAGGTAATTTACGGATTTTAGTTAATTAATAAAAATGTTGCCACGGTTATTCACCCATGTAATGTCCGCCGAGTCGCACGACACAGTGAAGACTGAATCAACGTGGCAGTGAGCCCCCTTTTTCTAAAAATTTGGTGATTAAAAAATAGCACCGGGTATAGCTGACATATTGTGACAAAGGGATGCTTCATTTCTCATTTCAGTGCAGACCACGTGGTCCAAAAGTTTCCCGGGGGAACGACCGGCACTGTCATAGCATACTTACGTCGCAAATGCTACATGAACTATACGCCTTAAAAAAACACAAATAGAAAAATTAGCTACATTGTACGCCACGGAAAGTAGCGTTACCTAACTTGTGAAAAATTATTTTAGCTAGTCATCTCTACTATATTTATCAATTGAAAAGTCTACTTTTAGTGCAAAAATAGCTTTTATTTTCAATGAACTGTATTTGTTACCTTTATTGAAGAATAAAAGTTTACTGTAAAAAACTTTTAGCGTTATTCGGAAGCTATAGACGATCGAGGGCAATCGCACCAAGTGTTTGATGCTGCTGATGCAAAAGCATGCACATGTCTTTGTTTTCAAAGTGCACCGCCACTTGCGTGCTGCCTCATAGGCTAGTAGACAAATTACGTTTGCAGGATTATTCAGTGTTTTTGTGATGTAGGTCTCAGCGTACTATACGCTGCTTCAGATAACTGCATCCACAGCAAGCAAAAGTTCACGAGGCAAAGGAAACAATGGCTAATAATTGGGACATAAGATTCTCCACCTTGCATAGTCACATGCAGCGCAAATCAACTTCTGAACCGCGTAAGCGAAGTCGTGTTATGAATGGAAGCTCGCTCTGAAATTGGCTGGAGAGATCGGCGCCTTCATGTAACAACCTCAAGCTTTCACCGAAAGGGTTTCATGGTGTAGATTTAACTTGCAAAACTCTAAGACATCTCAATTTACGTGAAAAGAACTTGACAATAGCAACAACGAACACGCCAACACAGTTGATTGAGAGTTCCACCCTGTAAAAAATCGACGTAAATTTTACGTGTCTTTCCCTCGCCAAATAAAGACGGGCATGCTCATTGTTTCAAAATACGAGGTTGCCCTCATTATTTATTTGCCGCGAGATCCGCGCCTTCCAGAAAAGCCGAAATCCCAGGAGTGCAAGCATGCGCACATGAACCCCAATAGCCTTGGCGACGAAGGAGAAATTGCTTGAGATAGTTTCGGTTTTGTACTGAAATAGAAACCCTAAAGTTTAAATAAAACATTAGATTGACTAAATATTTGTTACATTTTTACAAAATTAATATAGTGACATTATTATTAATAATATATATATTGATTTGCTTAGTTTCGTCTTAAAAAAAAGTACAAAAGAATAGACTTTTGAAAACTGCGCAAGACCATCGCCACCATCGCTATTGCAATCAGCTTCAGCTTCCATAGGGGAATGGGAGAAAGCAGAAGGAAGGGTTCCGGCTGGAACTGCGACAGGTCCAGACGGCATACCAATGACACTGATAAACGTTCTAGGCCAAACAAGCAAGTTGAAACTAAGGCAGGTAATTGACCAGATACTTATGGGAGGGGAGGTACCCAGTGACTGGAAACTGAGCAGGATGAGATTATTATATAAGGGCAGGGGAAACAAAGACAGTATCAAATCATACCGACCAATCACAGTAACTTCAGTAATATACAGACTAGCTATGCAAATCGTAAAAAGAAGAATGGAAGAATGGGCAGAGGGAAAGCAGATTCTAGGGGAGCTCCAAAACGGTTTCAGGATGGGTAGACGATTGGATGATAACTTATTCATAATCACTCAATGCAAAGAGATAGCAATGACAAGCCAAAGGCCATTATGGGTATCATTTTTGGACATCAAAGGGGCATATGACAATGTGAATCAGGAAAAACTTTGGGACCTACTAAGAGGGTATGGCCTAGGGGGAACCACGGTTAAGTTCCTAGAACGGGTTTATACGGAGAATAGGGTGATTATAAAATGAGAAGCCGAAACTACAAAACCAGCAGCAATAAAAAGAGGACTTAGACAGGGTTGGCCATTGTCTCCCCTGCTCTTTATGGTATACCTCAGTGAGATGAAAAAAAGATTAGAGCAGTGCAACCTAGGTTTTGACCTGAATTACATGGAGGAAGGACGTAAAGTAAGTCAACTATTGCCAGGGTTAATGTATGCAGATGACATTGTACTCAAATCAGAAAGCCGTGAGACAATACAGGAACTGATTAGGATTTGCAGAAGGGAAGGGGACAGTTTAGGACTAAAATTCAGTAGGGACAAGTCGGGTATAATAGTTTTCACCGATGAGAAGGGGGAACCCCTGGAGATACAGGACACAGTGATAGAACACGCAGAAAAGTACAAATATCTAGGGGTCTGGCTCAATGAGGGAAGGAAATATCTAGAGAAACACGAGGAGAATACAATTAGGAAAGGGAAAAGAAATTCATCTATTATGAAGCTCAAGGCACTATGGAACTATAACAGATATGAAGTGGTCAGAGGTATATGGAAGGGAGTGATGGTAGCAGGACTGTCTTTTGGCAATGCAGTACTGTGCATGAAATCTGAGGTTCAATCAGGGTTAGAAATTCGACAAAGAAGCGTTGGCAGGTTGGCACTGGGAGCACATGGAAAAACACTAAATGAGGGTGTACAGGGGGGCATGGGATGGTCATCTTTTGAGAGCAGGGGGGCAACTAGTAAGTTGAAATTTGAACAAAGGTTGACTGAAATGGCTGATACGCGGTGGGCACGGAAGGTATTCAAGTATTTATACATGAAAAGTTTAAACACAAAATGAACAAACCGAACCCGAAAGCTTACATTTATATATCTACACACTGGTGATTGGGCTGAACAGGCTACGTCAGAGAAAAAGAAGGTGAAAGAGGCAGAGAGGAGAATGTGGGAGGGGAGAATGCAGGAGAAATCAGCTTTAACAGTGTACAGGTCACGAAAGCAGGAAATAAGAAAGGAAAATCTATTTGACAATTCACTGGGAAGTGCTTTGCTGTTCGAGGCAAGAACGGAAGTTTTGAGGACGAGGACGTATCGGGCTAAATTTCAGGAGACCGACACATTAGGTGCCGCCTGCCATAATGATAGCGAGACACTGGAGCACTTGGTTTTGAAGTGCACGGGGTTTCCTCCTGCCATCCCTGAAAGGGTAACGGATTTGGCCGGGGCCCTGGGTTTCACTGACGACGATGGAAGGACGGTAGAGAAAAGGATTACAGTGACAAAGAGAAGATTAGAGGATTGGTGGAAATTATCTAGGGAAAATTAAATGATGGACAACTAACTAGCACAGCTGGGAACCGGCGGGACAGAGGAAAATTTGGACTCCCTCCCGCGTGGCTTTGGGCCAAAGTCTCAACCCTGTTTCCCAGTGGGTCCGGTGCTGGGGTAATGCCGAAAAGGTCTGACCAGAGGAAAATTGGCGACTCCCTGGCCGGGAGGAAGAGGCAGGGGGGTGATGTTTTTTAGTTTTTTTGCCCGATCCCCCGAAGGTCAGCCTGGTGATATCCCACACTGCCTGGTGAAAGTTAGGGGGAGAAAAATTGGTCTTAAAAGGGGGCGGGAGGAATCACGTCTTTGTCGTTTTAGACTTAGGCTAGGTGGCGGGAATAGCCATTAACATCCATCCATCCATCCAGCCGCCGCTGGAGCTCCGGAGGCTTCGAGCATCGCTTCCTTTTTACGTTTTAGCCCTTTTAGCGGATATTTTAGATATCTTACTTACGAATACCGTGTTCAAGAATAGCAAGCGATTACTAAAAGCTGGGAGACGCTGCGTCTTACCTACGCAAGTAAGTGGCGGACAGTCATGGCCGACTGTTGCAAGCGCCGGTAAGGAAGTTTCTTTTGTTTCTGCGAGGTGCGCCGCTGTTTCCACTTTATCGTGTACCGTGTGTTTGCTAAGCTATGCTTGATTCTAACTATTATCTACGCGGTATTTCGTTATTCTAAAAGTTCGTATCTTCAAAATTTATGGCTCTCTTCGCAGAATGAGAAAGATTCGCGTGCGGCGGAACCAAGGGCCAGCCGAGGGCCTGTTCTGGGCGCCGTCCTACGACGCTCGCCCGACGACGCTTTTGCGGAGCGTTCAAGTGCAATCTGACGGCAGTTCAAGCAATCGCAGGTTATGCTAGTTCTGACGTGTGGCCCCAACCTCTCGCCAACAATTTTGTTCATAAAGCGGGAGCGAGAAAAACGTTACAAGAGGGAGCAGCATGATCTCTTGCCTGTGCTGATGCCTGTGCCGTAGAGACGCGCGGTTTCTTTGCGTATGCCGAAGCGGCACGCTTTCCAAGTTTACGATTGTATGACGTAAATAAAGTGAGTTTGAATGTCACGTTTTTTATTGGCGGCGAAAGCCGCTACTAAAAAGCAAAAGCAAGAAAAAAAAATGCGAAAAGGACGTGAATATTTGATGGGGTTGAAAGACAACCAACGTGCCAACTCGCCCAGTTATTCTTTGTCAAACAATAATACCCAATAATAATAAATTAAATAAATGCCAACTTTTAATTGGATACAAATTTGTAATTGATGCAGTACAGCCCTACCCTGCTCTAGTGCTTTGATGATATCAGGTAATGTGTAAATGCATAGGATAGTTCATGGCAACCGTTTGTGTCCGACCTATTATATTGAATATTTTCTCGAAAAGCCCGAAGTTGTATAAAAAAAAGTGCTCATGATAAATTAAGCCGCACCACTGAATGTGTTATAGCGTGTGACTTGTATGTATGTTTTCAGCAAAAGAAAAGGATGCATTCAAAAAGGGCCAATCATTTTGTTTCCTCTGTGTTAGAGCTTCTTTCAGGCAGACGCAAGATGTGGGTGTCTATACGTCTAAAAGAGTGTAATTGACATTTCCCGCGGGGCTGCAGGCCTGACTCAGCTTGGCTAGCAGGTTGCAACCTATGGAAACCTGCACGGAACTGCATCACAGGAGTAAAAGTGACGTCCGCCCACTGATCTCTATTATGGGTGGCTGGATGGTGCCTTGAGCAGACAGGTATGAAGCCACCGGAAGTAAGCGGCCTGTCCCGATAGCGAGCGCTTGACAGGCTTTTCAACTCTCCCGAATGCTGGTTCGAACAGCGTTCAGGGCACTAGGTTTTCTCTTGTCATCCCAAGAGAGCCTGCTTTTTGTTGAGTAACAATGCATGCGGACCCGAGAAGTCTCCTGGGAAGCCATTCGACGCGAACATTTTGAGATTCTATTTTATCAAAAAGTGTGTATGTCCCACGTTCAAATGTCTTATTTTTAGGATTGCATCCAGAACTAATCTCTGCAGCGCAGTGGCACATGCGGAGAAGCGCACTGAACAAAGTAAATCTATCGCAATGGGGACTTTGCGAGCGCTTTGAAAGGTTTGAATTTCATAAACAACTTTGTTTTCGCGAGATCAATATTTCATACGTTTTATGAAGTGTTAGTGTTGGGGATACTTTGCAGGTACAAAGTTCTGCAATCAGAAATAATGTTCAATACATTTGTATTCCTGGGGTTACTTTTCTGCGTGACCAATTTTAAGCAATTTCGATAAACTCGCAAAAACTAAGCCTTCACAGAAATTAAGTCGTTTACAGTAGTACAATTTATCTTGAAACCAATATCGAATATGGTATTATACTAAACTTCTGAAATTAAATTTTAATATCACAGTCTTGAAAAGGGCCATTCTCAAATGTTTTCGTTGTGGCCTTCATCAACCCATAAGTGCTTAGAATGTAGCAGCTGCAACCTTGAATCTGGAAAAGCCTATTGTTTGTCACACATTTTCTTTATGGTGCCTAAGATTTGAGGTAATAATTGTTGTGCCCTGTAATGAACATTATTGCCTGTAGCATAGCCCTGGGCACGTGAAGAAGGCACACCACAAATGTCTGACATATCAGGCTTTCAGAAATGCTATTGTTCAATTCTCCTCACTCTTGTGTCAGGATGAATTGTTGCTACTGTTGTGGTCACGTGCGCACGCACCGACCCAGCGGCTCCCGAGAGAACTTTTCTCCGCTCGATGGAGCGGCCGCGGAGAGCGTCAGGTTACTTTACCCGGCTCAAGTGTTGCGTCGTCGACGGATGTTGCCGCTCGCTTACAGAAGTCCGCGCAACATCCATTGCACCACATTAGACAACCTCTTGGCAATCACACCATAGCACTGCCAATACTGCTGTCTCATCTGGCTGACGTATTGCCTCGCGATTGCACCAGTTCACGCCATCGCGAGGTAACCCTCAGCACGAGGGTTCAAAAAGATGTCGGACAGAGGACTGATGGGAGACGAGACGGAGTGAGCAGCGAGACGTCATGGGACAAGCGGCCTGAACACACGCCGACAACGCTCTTTCATCATTATTATAAATTTGGACAAGAAATAATCAGTTAACGAAATAAAATGTTAGTGTTCTCACCAACCGTTCCAGATCATTTTAACTTCCGAGTCAAGTCTAGAACAACCTCAGACGCTACACTATCTTGCCTTCCTCACATAGTGGTCCTTTGATCGAGTTATGTTATGTTATATCATAGGGTGGCATTGGGTAGTTTTCTCTTCTCTTTTTACGCAGGATGTAATGGCAGACCATCATCACAAAGAAGAGTGTACAGTGAGGCATGCTCGGAAACTTGAATAAAGTGATAAGTAGGATTTCAATTTGTCTCATCAATTACGTGAAGAACACTGATCCTAATGTTTGTATTCTACACATACATACTTTCAGTTGAAAAATGCAACGCACCTTTTTTCTATGGCTTTTCTCACTCAGTGTCAAAAGACTCTGGTACGTTATTTCGAAGAGAAATGTTTGGAAATACAGCTGCCAAGACTTTCCTCGTAAAATTCCTGACTCATTTTTAGGAGTGCATCTCCCGATGGTGGCACCTCTGCATTATCATGAACTAAATTGTCAACGGTGTTTCTTAACATTCCACGAGAATGGAGCTATATGTCATGAAACTTCACAAGTTGGAATCCAGCCGTTCAAAGAAACACCTTTGAAAATTCAGCTTTTTAAGTGCAGGCGCCGATTTTTCTGGCCAATTTTAGACCGTTCTTTCCATTCAGAACGCCCGACATACACGGCGTCCCAGATAACTTGCGCCATAGTTAAAAGACACCGGAGCGCACTGCAGGAGTGAAATCAACTGTCGTTAGCAAGCGTCTTGCGAAAGCGCACAGATTTTTTTTTAATGCACCTGGTTATCTAAATAACTAAGATTAATCAGCTAACCTTTCAAATATTCTTTTAACGGACATGATGTCAATTGTAAAGTTGCAGGGCGCATTGAGAAATACTCAATTAAGGTGTTTTAAACATAATACGCTTTCGTGATTTTGCCGGCCTCCAAAGAACGCGCATTCACGGTGCCCCGCGAGCCGTGATTGAAAAGCAAGTTGTCACGCTTTTTTTTTTTTTTTTTGTATTTCGCGGACGTTTTTTGAAGGCTAGGAAAAAGGAGCATGCAAAGTGCACCTTGTTGAAAATAGTTTAATTGGGTGTTTCTTAATGGAGCTCTACAACTTTCCAATTGCCACCTCGGCTTTTAAACGAAGATTTCAAAAGTTAGGTTGTTAGTCTTAATTAAATAACTAGGCTCACTAAAACAAATTCGTGCACTCTCGCAAAAGACTTGCTAAAAGCGCACAGTTGGTTTTACTCCCGCGGAACGCTCCGTTTTTTTTTTTTTAAGTTTGGTGCAATTTATCTGGGACACCTCTGTATATGTACCGGTAGTGTACATATAGTGCACTAAAAGCATACATGTAGTGTACTAAATGTACACTTATGCTATGCTAGCTGTACACTCAAGGTGCACTTATGGTATACTACATATGTGCTTGGTGTGTACTAAAAGTATACTATTTTGTTTCATAAAAGTGTGAGACGAGTACGATTTCAGTACATACCATAAGTTCACTATTAGAATACTTTCAGTATACTAATTTTGAACAACTTTTCACTAAGGGTTATCTGTGCCGCTTCTAAGTTTTTGCTTGTTTTTAAGGCACGCGCTGCAATCGTGGCGATTGATAATACGCACAATCACCACGGGCGTTTTCTTTGCTTTTGTGGGGATGCGATAAACTGTCCCCGAGCTATCAGTCGTTAACCTTGGTGCATGTATCTGGTCAGTAATTTCGTTCAGTTTTCCCGAGAGATCTTCGTTCAAGGCTTCGGCAAGGCCGTGCACTTCAAGGTTATTTTTGCGCCCGTATAGCTGCCGATCGTTTATTTCTTTCTTTAGTTCAACCGTTTCGTCAGTTTTCCTCTTCTTTTCCACGTCTTTAAAGAGACACTGACAGGGTATTTATGCTCGCCGAGGTTTTTAGTTGTACGTGACATATGCGAGCCCAACTACCCAGAACAGAATTTGCGGCTCGAAATTCGGTTTCTTTCCGCCCGAAAACCGGCGATCGAGAACTGGCCGGTTTGAGTCGCGCTCACTCTCTTTCCCGTGGTCACGGGTCGTTTTCTAAGGTTTCTACGCGACCACCAAATCTAATCAAAGTCATGGCTCATTGAAGGCACACAGTCAATATTAAAAAATGGAAAAAAACATGAAACCCATTTTTTGTGGCTTCCAAAACACTGCAAATAGGTTGATTGCAAAAAAAAAAAACGGTAGTGCAGACAACCGGAAGCATTCTGTGCGTTCACTGCATAATTCTCAACATGGCGTCGTTCCGTGTGTCCTGGGACTAGCGAATGGCAGCGAACGACGGGTGTTGGACCTCTACTTCAGAACTGTCGTTCACGGTACCGGCGAGTTCTGTCTTCCTTCGAAAGTGAAATATAGGCCGATCAAAAGAATTGATATTCATCCCGTACGACACGCCCGACCAGCAAGCCGACTGCACGAAGACGTCGCCGAGCCGTCGTCCCTTCTCGTGGCTGGAGACATCGCTCGCTCAAACGTCAAGCACGAAGGGCGTACATCGAGTTGAATACGCACGCGTACGGTTTCTTTACGAGGTGCGAATGTAGCCTATGCGTGGTGCTGCCCGACTTCAAGCTGGGAGTGCGTGTACTGGAGGGAAATCGGCAACAAACTTCCAACATACAGTCTACCGGCTCTATTCCAACGAATGAAAGAGTTCTTTCAGTAGCTCAGCAATAAAGAAAAAAAAAAAGTTCTTTCAGTAGCTTAGTGGAAACACGTCCTATTCACACGCAGCGGGCACGGGTTCGATCCCCGGTGTGGGCGTACCCTTTGTTTTTTTTGTTTTTTTTTTTTTTTTTGGTCAAGCATTTTGCGATGTTTACATTCCTGTTTTTACAATTATCACTGAAAAAAAATTGTTGTGGAATATACGTCGCTGAACTAAATGGTATGGGATTCCATTTTTGACACTTGCGAACTCAATGTAGGCACTTTCCACAAAATGCAATGATCATATGAATCGGGTAGCGTCCGCTTTCCGTGCTTCCCGTAACGGTTCTACAGGAATAGCAGCCAGCCATTGATCCCGACCCGTTGACCTTTCGGAAAGTTGTGCAGACTCTGCCGCACAATGCCATTTTTTTTCGGACGACGGACATGTGAGGCAGCTTTTCACGCAACATCTTGGGAGTATTCAAGGGGCACTCACTGCTCATTTCCAACACTTAAATGTACAAAGCTACTCATCCTGAAGTACAGAACCGCGAGCGGAACAAACCTAACTGCAAAGGAATCGCACGGCGAACGAACGCATTTCGTCTGCTACATGCGGAGAAAAAAAAAAACAAAAAAACGCACGGTCGGGTCTAGCCACGTGATTTCCGCCACTCACTCGCTCCTCTCCACTTCTCCGTTTGGTGCGGGAGTTTCGGTTTCGGTTTCAAGCAGTTACGTTTTTTGGCTTAATTAAAAAAATGCGTGACTCTGTAGCAAAATATTAATTGGGTAGTATTCCGACAGGGCTGGGCAGAGATAGTCCAAAAAGTATTCGGGAATAAAAATACTGAGATACATGTGTTTTAAGGCCAAAATACAGATACTGAGATACATTTGTCTTTTATGCAACGGGATATCCCTGAGATACTTCCGCAATAACGGCGGAAAAGTATTCCTGAATACAGATACAGATACTCATAGAAATACATTTGTTCTCGAACGGTGCTACGGGAGAGGGTGCAGTTCGTGGCAAATGTGAAAGATATTTTATGCTTGTGCTCCTTTTAGAGCGCAGCTCTTAGGGGCCCGTTTCCGGCTTGAGCGGCGTCGGCGTCGGCGTAACCGCGCGGTGCATTATGGGTAAATTTCCCCGCTAAATCTAGCGGAAAAATTTCCCCACTAGATTTAGCGGAAAAATTTTCCCCGCTAGATTCAGCGGCAAAAATTCCCCGCTAAATGTAGCGGAAAAATTACCCCGCTAAATCGTGGAAAAATTTCTCCGCTAAATCTAGCGGAAAAATCTAGCGGGAACAATTCCCCGCTAAATCTAGCGGAAAAATTTCCCCGCTAAATCTAGCGGAAAAATTCCCCCCCCCCCGCTAAATCTGGCGGAAACATTTCCCCGCTAGATTAAGCGGAAAAATTTACCCGCTAAATCTAGCTGAAAAATTTTCCCCGCTAGATTTAGCGGAAAAAATTCTCCGCTAAATCTAGCGTAAAAATTTTCCCCGCTAGATTGAGCGGAAAAAATTCCCCGCTAAATGTAGCGGAAAAATTTCCCCGCTAAATCCAGCGGAAAAATTTCTCCGCTAAATCTAGCGGAAAAATCTAGCGGGAAAAATTCCCCGCTAAATCTAGCGGAAAAATTTCCCCGCTAAACCTCGCGGAAAAATTTCCCCGCTAGATTTAGCGGAAAAATTTCCCCGCTGAATCTAGCGTAAAAATTTTCCCCGCTAGATTTAGCGGAAAAAATTCCCCGCTAAATCTAGTGGGAAAAGTTTCCCGCTAAATCTAGCGGAAAAATTTCTCCGCTAAATCTAGCGGAAAAAATTCTCCGCTAAATTTAGCGGAAAAATTTCTCCTAAATAGCGGGAAAATGCCCCACTAAATCTAGCGGAAAAATTAACTCGCTAAATATAGCGGAAAAATTTTCCCCGCTAGATTTAGCGGAAAAAATTCCCCGCTAAATCTAGTGGGAAATTTTTCCCGCTAAATCTAGCGGAAAAATTTCTCCGCTACATCTAGCGGAAAAAATTCTCCGCTAAATTGAGCGGAAAAATTTCTCCTAAATAGCGGGAAAAATGCCCCACTAAATCTAGCGGAAAAATTAACCTGCTAAATATAGCGGAAAAATTTCCCCGCTAAATCTAGCGGGAAAAATTCCGCGCTAAATGTAGCGGAAAAATTTCCCCGCTAAATTTAGCGGAAAAAATTTCCCGCTAAGTCTAGCGGAAAAATTTTCCCGTTAAACCTAGCGGAAAAATTTCCTCGCTAAATCTAGCAGAAAAAATTCCCCGCTAAATCTCGGGGAAAAATTTTTCTGGAGGGTCCCGTGACCCCCCAAGGTCCCATGACCCCCCCCCCCCCCCCCCCACCCCCCCCCCGTCCCGGGAACAGGTAAGCCTCAGTACCCTTCCCTCCTCCTCCTCAAGAGCTGCGCTCCAATTGGTGTTACAGGGAGTTGTAAACGGCTTTCATTTTTTTGTGTCATTTTATGCACTGCCTATCACCTCGTACTCTTTATCTTTTATTAAATTCCGCTAAAAAACATGTCACCCCCGTTGAACCACGTAGTTACAGAACGGTAAAGACTGCGTACCGTGCCTGACGAAACGCGTCTGCCCGAAATGAACCCCGTTTTGCCTTGAGGGCGCATCTCAAACTGTCACATTGTAAGCTTCTGAGTCACCCATAGTTTAGGTAGACTGGAAAGAGTGGGAGGGCTTCGTAAGAGGAGCTGATTTTGTTATTCTTGCAAGTAACCTTTTTTAAACCACTTTTTTTAATTATTATTGTTGGCGACTGAGATGGATTATGTTATAGGCCAGGTTCATAACAGGAATTTTGAAGCAAATTGCACCAAACAGATGTTTTTATTTTTTTTTTAATTTATCTTAAAAAGGGCAACAAATGTAACGAGATACCTAAGTCGGGCAAAGTATCGCGATACAAGCTATGCATTGTAAATGCATTTCACTACTAAGATACAAATACATTTTATAAATGTATCTCGATACAGAGATACAGATACTCGAAAGTTTCTCTAAGATACTATCGCGCTACATTTGTATCGCGATTCTGCCCAGCCCTGTATTCCGACACCATAATGAATCGTCTGACAAAAAAGGAAAAATAATTTTTTGAGTTGTCAGTGTCCCTTTAAAGGGGTGGGGAAACGAAATTCCAGCGCTCATTTCTACCTTGAATGTGTTTCATGTTGCACCCTAACCTCAAAAACACCAGTCTTCCGTTGAAAGGCACAAGAAAACTAATTTTAAAGCTAAATAAAGGATCTTTCAATGTGCACCTGGTGGATGCATGCGGAGTCTATTTGGGAGGTAGTGTAGCAACGTTGCGGAATCTGCTACGTAGTCGTGACGTAGCAGATTCCTTCGGAGCAGCGCCGCTCTTTGGCATTTGAACATTTTCCCTCTTAGCTTTCCTCCTGAACTCACAAGTCGCGCATTGTACCAAACGGTCCAAGAAGACGGAAAGGAAGGACTCCCCCCTTTCTCGGACCCTCGTTCGTGCAACCGGGCACAGCCACTCTTTCCCTAGAAGATCAGCCCGTCGCTTAAAATTTAGACAAAAGTTGCTTTTCCCACCGGGTGTATCTCAAAACAACCCATTCTTATTTGAACCCTTCTCGTTTGAACCCATTCGCAAAACGCCCTTCTCGTTTTAACCTTTCGCGTTTCTACCCTTTCTTATTTATACCCGTCTCATTTGAACCCATTCTCATTTGAACCCTTCTCGTCCGAACCCATTCGCAAAACGCCCTTCGCGTTTTAACCTTTCGCGTTTCGACCCTTTCTCATTTGAACCCGTTGTCATTTGAACACCGTAGTGAGGTATAGAGAAAGGAAAAACAGTTGAGGATGAAGGTTGAAGATGAAGCGAAGCGGCACCATCTCTTGCATAGCACATGAAACAATTTTCCTTACGCCTGCGTTCCACCCCGAGTCTGTTGACGTAGCTACGTGGTCACATGGTGACGTGGTTTCAAAAGTGCTAGCCCAGATTCGGTACTTCATTTCTCTTCTGTCGCTGTATATCGTAAGATGTAGTCGTGTGGAGCGGATGGATCATTGTGCTAGTCGTGTGTTATTGCTTGTAATCAGACTTGTACGTAATCCGTTACAAGTAACGAAATTACTTGTAATTCCTTACATTTATCGGTAATTTAGTAACGGATTAATTACATCTTTTCTACAGTAATTTTAAAGTAATTCCCTTACAATTTTTACGTAGCGGATTCCTTGTAATTCGTTACATTTTTTTCAGTACCAGACCCCCCCCCCCCCCCCTTCTAAAGAAAAGGTCGTTTTTATTTTGGTAAAGTTGAGGGCAGTGACACTGTCACGCCCATTGGCCAGCGCAAAGGGAGGATTGGCACTCTTCAGTTCTGTAAATCCTTTTTTTTTTTTTTTTTTTTTTGCAGCACCGAGCCCCTGAATCTATGTTTTTTTACACCCTAACAACAATGTCAAAAAATCCAAATAAATATTTCTAGAAAATAAAAAGGGGGGGGGGGGGGCAGGTTATATCCGCTTTTTTTAGTCCTTTTTTTTTGTGATCGAAGGGGCGGAGAGGAGGCCACCAAGTAATTGTATGCCTCTTCGAGAAGCTCGAGGCGGTAAGTGCACAGACAAGAATTAACAATGTCCCTCTCGGTTACAGTGACTACGACCATTTTCATAATGTCACAACACGAGACAACGCTCCGTCTGTCCTAAAATCCACTAAAAGGGATGTGATAATATGTGAAGGCGTTATTGCCACAAGCATCCTCGTTCGTTGCTGCACACTTATCATCTTGTCTTAGAAAACAGGATGTATTTTTTTCTGCGTCTTTCACATTATTTGAACCTGTTTTGGAAGCTACTTACTTTTTTGTGGTCCATTTTCTATGGTTGGCCCATTTTATTTGTGAATTTCAGCCAAGTTATCTGCATCTCAGTCACCCTTTTTGTGAGTCAGCTTTTCGCGATCACTCAGAAAATAATAATTGCCTTCCTTTTTTCTTTTTTCGCTGTTTGTATTTTTGCACGGCGCATCTTATCTCAAGCAGAGATTTTTAAAAATAAAACATAATGGGTGACTGACGTAGACTTGAGATTCTGGGCTTGAGGAGAGAGCAAAACTCATGAATGTCGGTGTGGCTTAGTTCTCTGCCCTTCGCTGCCCGTGGCATCAGCGGACGCCTATTTGGAGTACACCGGACTAAACTGCAATCGGTCCGTGCTCCGTGCGTTTCTGAACGGCTCCAAGAAAGGTACACTCGACAAACCTGCGTTTACATTTCCTTGTTTTAACTGAAGTTCTGATTATTTTTTTCTATTACTTATATTTGTACCTTAAAAACGTTTTCTTATTCACCAATGCGCCTCAACCGAGGATCGACTTGTTCAGAACCAAAGAAAGAAGAATATCGAGCCAAACCTTATTTATTATTTAATTATCACCTTACTGTTACCAACTCTACTAAGACTCGAATATTAGGAGACGGCTACAACGATGAAGCTTTGCCCTATCTTCGAGCTAAATAGTACTTCCATTGCTTCGCTGAAAAAGCTCAATGCAGAGAATTAAATATTCGTCAGGCACAACACAGCAATCCCATCCAGTGCCTAAGTTCAAATGGCGCTCAGCGTAGCAGTCAACATCTTCAGTAAGAAATGACGCAATATATGTCTGACAAGACTTTCGAGAGCCAGCTGTTACTCAAAATACTGATGGTCAATAAATGGGACAGGTACTTGAATAACCTTCTTCCTTTTGTTTCTTAATTGAGGAAAATATTGTTGAATGTAACGCCACGAAAGTAACGGATTACTTTTCAGGGTAACGGTCACTTACTTTTATGAGAGAGCAATTGTAATTGTAAAAAATTACAATTTAGCCTTGAGTAATTGTAATTGTAAAAAATTACAAATTAGCCTTGAGTAATTGTAAATGTAATTCCTTACATTTTTTCAGTAACGTGTACAAGTCTGCTTGTAATGGCCAATTCGGGTGTTCATTTTCCCTGAAAAAAAGTTTTCCCTGAAAAAAAGTTTTCCCGTATCTTCGGCAAGGGCGTTCGCGTGGTCAAAGGCTGGCGGGTGCAAGCTTTTCGGGTTGCGCTTCTCAGGCGTGTACCGGCAATTTACTAGCAGAAGTTTTCCCGAGCTCCAAGAGGTCGGGCAGCTTGTGTGCCAGTCTGTATCCAGTATCGTCACATCCGAATCGTGATAGGGAACCAAACGAAACAATGCTCGCTGAGGCGCCAAATAGCGGGTTCGAGAGGCAAACGAAGCCATCGAGACAGGCACCCCTTTGTGCTCTGAGACAAGATAGCAAAAACAACGAAGAGAAATATAATTTATGATTCAAAGAAAGTTAACATTTTTGGAAGAATTTATCCAGCCTGAGCAAGGTATGTTTGCTCTGAGACACGGGCTGCATCATACATCACTTTATTTTACAAGTCTGTAATAACAAGTTATTACACCGCTGAAAAAAAAGTATGCATAGTGATGCAGTTTGAAACTTGAACACTCATTACAATTTCAAGGAGGGTGGGTGCAATGAGAAGACCAAGGATTCCAAAAAAGGCACTAGAGAGTTTTACTAGATCGTCCCGATACCCCCGATAGCCCCGATAACGATACAATGCATGCGCAAGGGAGGCGGTGGCGGAGTATCGGGTACCGTTATCGGAGTCATGGGAACGATTTACTAAAACTCTCTACTAACAGTAAACAGAATATGGAAAGCGACGCTGGCAAGCCTCCGTGGCAACAGTTAATCGAAAATCCAAACGAAGTTTATTGAAATTTGACGCGGGTGCGGGCAGCACCACACTGATTTATACATCTTCCCTTTCACTGATTTTATATTTTAATATTCTGTCAGCTGTACGGACTGTGGTAATGCCAATGTTTTGAAAAGTTTAGTGTAGCCGCTTCTGTTTACACACATCTCAAAGAGTCGTAGTTTATGTTGGCGTATGCAGCGTGCTCATGGTACCATACAATCATCGAAGAAGAAGTTAACAGAGCTCACTCGTGACCCAGTCAAATAAAAACGCCAGTCCATTGTGCTTTGCATTCGGGTGGAGAGGGTCACGTGATGCGCCGCTGGCGCGTTTTTGGTCACCGGTGCCACAGGCAAGGGCTCGAAGGCAATTAATTACCAGAATTCGCCATAAATACCGCAGAAGATTGCGAGATCATGATGTTGGGTTAATTTTGGTTCGAAATAAGAGAGGTTCAAATGAGAAAAGTCTTTCTGACAATGGTCAAAACCAGAAAGTATGTTTTGAGAAAATTTGAAATGAGAAAGGTTAAAATGAGAGAAGTCGTTTTGAGAAGGGTCCAAACCCGAAAGTTTGTTTTGAGAACGGTTTAAATGAGAAAGGGAGAAACGCGAAAGTTGTTTTGCGCTGGGTTGAAATGAGAAGGTACAAACGAGAAGGTAGAAATGCGAACGGGTTCAAATGAGAACCACCCTTCCCACCCCGTTCAGCCTTAAGCTGACAGTGTTGTGGAAGCTACGTGGTCCTTGGGCCAGCCACACGGTCGTCACCCCACGGGTACTTTGAACGGCTCGGTTGTAACGCGCTGACGCTATTGACACCACCACAACGCTGACAACGCCACCAAGGGCAAAGCTCGTAACCACGCCTGCCTTGCTACTCAACGAACGCTGGAAATCTTTTCTTTCTGTTTTTGTTTGCGCCGAATATCTCATGACACATCGCGCTCTCCGTTCGCTTCTCTTCAAGCGCTTGCTCGAGCGTACCGTTTGGAACGAAAAATACATCAAGTCGCTCAAAATACAAACGTGCGATTATCATTTACGGTTATTATCCGTCCTGCTTGACTCATTTCCGAACGAAATTCGAATATTTCAATTTTTGTTTCCGTACCCCTTTAAAGGGCAGCTCCGATTCATTTTTGTTTTTGGACAAACAGTGCACTCCTCTTCGGTATCAACTACGAAGAGTATACGTCCAACATTACGACGTAGATCTGTCTAAATGTTTCTTAAACGGTACGGCGAACTTCGTAACTCGCCAAGCTGCCGGCTGACTCGAGCGGCCGAATTGAGGCGCTACTAACGGCGCAGTCAAGGCTACGGTGTGGGCGTAGCCAAAATTGAGCTAAGCGCCATCACCATTGCCCCCTTTCGCTTGTTTTTACTTCTCCGGGCAAGCGTAATACGTGACGTCAGCAGCGTTTCCTCTCGGCGCTCAGCGGTGTCCACGTGAATGGCGTAACGCGCCTGCGCAGGGCACTTCTTCGGAGCCGTCCGGCCGCCCCGCCGTCGTCCAGCCGTTACCGCCGTCTCCCGCGTCACAGCCGCAATGGTCGTCTCACCGTTTGTGATTAGTGTCTCTCGGAGTTTCGGCCGCACTACGGTCACTTCGTGCGCAGACTTACGTCGCAGTTGTGCAGACGTCGCCGAATGTCGTACACACCAAAACGGGGTGAAGAGTGCGGTGTAGACGACACTTGCGCCTGGAACACGCCCGCCCCAATCGAACACCGCCTAGAAAGCTTTAAGGCCCGCTTCAGACGGGGCAACTTTTCCAGCAATTTTGAGGTTGCTGGCGGGTTGTTCCCTAACTTTCCCTAGATCGACGCGAATTGCTGACATCGGGTCCGGCACGAACAAGCGAGCAACTCGGAGCAATTCGAAGATGGTTGAAGCGGCTGCAGCCAATCAGAGACGCGATATTTTCACGTGACACCCCTGTGGTGGTGATGATGACAGCTAAAGACGTAGTTCTGGTTTGGAATTAATCGTTTTCGGAAATAAACAGTTTCAGAAAAATGAGCTAGTATTCTCAACGCCGTTCAAAGATATAAGAACGCTTTTTTAACGCGTAGCTGGGCGTCTAAATAGTGAAAGAAGAATCAAATTTAATGATGATGATGGCAGGTCGGAGCAATTCGGTTGCTGCGTGTGAACGCGGGCGGCCGGTGTTGCTGGTGTTGCGACGTCAAGTTGCTGGGTGAAATTGCTCCGTCTGAAGCGGGCCTAAAGCCTGCGCGTTACGTTCCGTGGGTCCCGCACGGGCGCTGACTGGATGCGAGTGCGCGTCAGCGTTCGCGTGGGACTATAGGATAGGAAACGACGAGCCCCACGGGAACGCTGACGCGGCACTCGCATCCAATCAGCGCCCATGCCGGACCGCCGGACGTGACGTCATGTGACGTAACGTGCAGGCTTCGCTCTGACGAAAATAATCCCTGGAGAAGGGGAAGAAGAGGGACAAAGGACAAACACAAATATCCAAACACAGCCAGGTGACTGGTGCGCGACCTGTCTAGGAGGTATTGCCCAATCCCACCCGTCATTGCGTAAAGGATCACGTGACATCTCGTACCACGTGATAGCCATGTTCTTGGCGGCCCGCCGGACGGAGCCGAAGTTTCGGTCTCGATTTATGCTCGTGTTTAAAATTATATTTAAAAATGTATATCCAATTTGTTCCGAAGCGTATAAAGTAGAGTCTTTTACTAGGGCATTTTAATGCGAAATCACCAATCATCCCGAAATCTTCGGAAATGAGCAGAGTTGCCCTTAAACTCTCTTTCTTCGATCTTTAATATCGCTGTCGTGCTCCTTCCTTTCTTTTTTAGCACCTCGTCGTAGTGGTCCGACATTGATTTCCCTCACATTTCAATTTTCATGGCGGTTTGTTTCATTGTTACTAGCTCATCTACTCGCTGCTTTTGTGGTGCTAGTACTTTCAACATGCCCATTATTTGGGTTAACTCTTGCTGTATCTGGGCTTTCGTCTTTGGTTGGTTGATCTTCCGGGGTGTTTTGAGTTCTTGCTTTTGCACCCTTGCATGTTTGATAATTCCTTGTTTTTTAAAACTCTTTTTTTCCGAAGAGCGTCTTCGGTGACGCCTGCAGAAGTTACAAAGGGATATTTAAAGTGGCATTCGTTTCATTTCAGAACACCGTCGTCTTCAATTAGTGATTTTTAATGCGAGCAAAGATGAGTGAGGACTTAGCTCTTCAAACTGACCTCAATAAAATCAGCAAATGAAAATGACTCAACTAAATGTCATTTATTAACAGTTACAAAAAAGAAAATAACATCCTCGTTCCAATAATAAATTTTAAGCCATGACATTTAAAGTGCCGCTCGTAAAAATTTAGAAGTACATTTCACCAATATTTTTTCCAAGAAAATGCGTATACAGCTCAGAATAATTTTGTATCTAGGAAAGTGGGATGCGGTAAAGGAAACGTTTATTCCCCTCATCAGACAACAAGGCTTCTTACCTGAAAACATTTATCCTTCCTAAACTAGAATGTGCTTACCACTCTAAAAAAAGGGGGAAAGTAAATGTAGGAAAAGACGATTTTCCTCCAAGTCGCCAACGGAAGGGGAAGAAATCGCTCCCGTTCCTCAAGGTGTAATGCGCCAAAATAACATGGACGAAAACGAAGGGAGAACAGGACAGGACGCGGCGTAACTTTCAACTGAATGGTTTACTTGGATGACACAATTTAAAAAAAAAAATATTTATATATAAAAGCAGGCACACTTGGCAGAACGCAAAGATATGGTTTAAAAACGTACACCCCTCAAATGCCAGCGTCATTGGTTCTTAAATAGTAGAATTCTTTATCAGACAAGGACAAAGAGGGTGCGCTCACACAAAAGCTGTCCAGTTCTCCCTTCGTTTCCGTCCATGTTGTTTTGGCGTATTACACCATGATGCAAAACCAACTAGTCCAACTAGCCATCCTTATCCCGCTCCTCAAATTCACCAATTCACATGCAGCGCCATCGGGTGGCGCTTGAAAAAGGGACTAAAAGTTCCTCGTCCATGCTAGCAACCGCAGCGGCTGTCGAACCCCCGCTGCCGCCGCGAACATTTTTATTGGCGGTGAGGGCAGGGACGGCAACTTGAGTGCTTGGTTGCTTCTTACATACTCACAACTCTTAGAATGGTGCGTAGAATTTAGGTCGCATTAATAATAATTGTGTTCATTACTGTTGTACTATGCACGGTCTATCATGTGAATTACAACAATTTTTTAGTATATCATTCTTGTTCTCCCGCTATGCTAAACACTAAACATCGTTACACAGTTAAGGATGTAAATGGCTCTTCCTATAACTAACACCCTTATTAATGTGACGAAACGCCCTAAGAAAAGGGCATTTTTCCTAACACCCCTAAACGAAGGCGTAAATTATAATACCCTTAAATTAAGATGTGATTAACAATGCTTGGATTGGGGCTAGTGTAGACACCACCAACATCATGTGTCTACAAATGACAGAAAAGACATTAATCGTTCCAGTCCTTTCCACGATTTCTCAGGTGCACACGCGTCATTTAAACTTCAGTCCCGCCCTGTCTACAATTTCCCGTAAAGACATTAATTTTCAATTCAGTGAATTATCAGGCAATCTTCATCCTTCAAAAGCAAGGTACAAAGAAGGAAGAAGAAGAAACGAAAAATAAACAGTTGTTAGTCTGCGCTACAGTGGTCTGCGCTTTCACAAGTACGTCAAGTTCTTAACTGTCTTTACATCATCTCGTAGCCTGCGTCTTTATATGTTAAGTGTAACTTCGCAGCGCGGTATACATCAGAAGATGTGATTCCACTGTACCGGACACCTTTTCATTGCGGTGTTATTACTGCAGTACTCCCTCTAAACTCGGTGTACCACCGCCAGAAAGGATAGTAAGAAAAGGCGAAATGAACACCCATAAAATAGGGTGTCACACAGCCTTACATGTCGGTGGGCGCACGGAGGCTCCCGTACCTTTGACTGCGATGCCACAAAGCTAAAATTCGGCAGAGATACATTAGACTGCTTACGTGTAAGAATGCCCAAGCATTCCTACATGCAGCACATTCCTACAAGCAGCGCGCCACCTCTTCATATCGCACAGGGCGCTCCGGTGGTGACATCACGCTCCCCTACTGCGCAGGCGCAGCGAGCCCTGCCGGCTTCACGACGGCTTCCGTGACGAAGCATTGCGTTGCGCTGCTTTTTTTTTCTGTTTTCTTTCTGAAGCGCGTCCGCTTTAAATTGAGCGCACCCACCGGCTTCCGTGACGAGGCATCTGCGTTGCTGTGATTTTCTTTGTGTTTTATTCGGAATTGGAATTTAGGCTACAGGCGGCTACAGACAACGCCGGATTTGTTCCACGGGACAGTTATTGGCTTTGGAATAATCACCGAGAAATAGTGCACGAAGAAATGACTGCAAATGAGTCAAAACATGCCTGGTTCACTTTTTATTTTTCGATCAAGGTTCTACCAGGGTCTACTAAATTCTCTCTAGACGATTGCGGTCGTCTAGCCGCCGCCATGACTCCGCTCGCGCGGGCAAGTGCGTACAATTACAAGCTTGCCAAAAGCCGGAGCTACGTTCACGCGCACGCTGCACATGCTTTCACGCATGGGGCACCAGTGAGGCGCCATGCTTGCAAGCGTCCGTAGACCCTTTTCATGACAAACGACAACAGGCGGAGCTCCAGTGTTTGACGTCCCGGAGAACTTGCGATTCATAAAAAAGAAAGAACAAACCCCACCTTAACAAGCAACACTGCTGTTTGAAATGTCATTGAAATATTTAATCCCTGACTGTCCAGGTGAACGCTAAAAGCAAAAAAAAAGTGCGATATCTCTTCAAATTGTTTTAATATTCTTGTAAACCAACTTGCCTCCTCTTAGAATTTAAAGGGATCTGAACTGAAATATCGAGCTTACAAAACAAGGCGGGACGGATAGGCGGGACGCTGCAAAACCCCAAGACATCACTACTACAACGATGTCTCTAACGGATCGCCGTATTTTTGAAAAAGAAGTGCGCGTCTGAACACGGCCGACGAGGCCGACGAGAGAAGGCACGTCACGATTCCTATTCTCTCTCCTCCTCGCTATGTTCCGTCGAGCTGGTGAACCGAAACGAGGAGGAGAGAAGCGAGGCCACTTTCCCTCATTCTCAAATTCTACCGGAGGACAATGACGTCATGGACCTCGCTTGATCGCGCCCTTCTTTCCAAAAGTACAGCCATCCGTTTGAGATATCAACGCATTAGTGATGTTTTGGAACTTGTAGCGCCCCGTTCAACGCCTCTGCGGCCTTATTTTGCAAAATCCAAATTTTGGTTCAGTGTCTCTTCAAACGGGCATAAAACGATATTACAGCGCACCTCTTATAGGCGCCAGTTTCCGGGTTGAGCGGTGCCGCCTCCGGCGTCGGCTTCGGCGTAACCGCGCGCGTTATATTATGAAAATGTTTCCCGCTAAATTTAGCAGGGAACGTTTCTTCCTAAATTTTTCCGCTATATTTATCGGGGAAATTGACGTCAGATAACCTGAACACCAATTCAGTTTCCTCGTTAAGTAGAGCGGGAAAATTTAGCAAAACGTTTCCCGCTAAATTTTGCGGGGAAATTGAAGTCACGCGGTTTTAACACCAATTCAGTTTCCCCGCTAAATTTAGTGGGAACATCTCCCCGCTAAATTTAGCGGGAAATTTAGCAAATTCCCCGCTAAATGGGAGGGCATGCAGTAGTCGAGGAGGTGGGGACGGTACGGAGGGGCATACCTTCTCCTCCGTACCCTCCCCTCCTCCTCCTCCTCAAGAGCTGCGCTCTAATTCGGCATTACAGAGAACTGTACGCGTCTAATTTTTTCTACTTTCGCTAATGCTACTCAGAATCACTCCTTAGCGTTAATAACCGAATAAACTTGCCTCAATTTTTCTGTCTCAGCAATGGCAGTCTGCAAATAAATTCGAGAAATATGAGCATCGTTCATCCCTTCAACTCGGAGCCAGAACAAGCGGCGAGGTGGACTGGCGCCTATCCTATTCTGCCGACGTTAATCACATTGCCACGCCTTGGGGTTGGCAAAGTAGAAAACCCGTGCTGAGCTCCAGGCATTGCAAGAGTTCGGTTATTCTCATCACCGCAGTGGTTGGACACGAGCCACTACCCGAGTCCTCGCCGAGGCATGGATTGTTACGAGCCAAACTCGAGTGCTTACGCAGTTTTCGTATTCGATCCATGAGCCGCGCTCGACTGTCGTCAGGCGAGCGATTTGGATCCACAATTGCGTCATCAAGCTTGCGAAGGTAAGACTGAAAGAAATAGTTCCCTTTTATCTTCGCAATTTCACTAAGACCAAGACGCTTCTGAATCATTGACGGTCCGTGCGAGCATTCTTGGGCCAGACTAGGACTATACTTCGTTTCAGCTTCAGTCCAGACGCAGCCAAAGCTACAAGCGCGAGCTCCGGGCTTTCAGCATCCCTGCCAAGCACGCGCGCTCGTGCCGTGCAAGCACTGTTCTGGGCCACATGCTCGCGCTTGTAGCATCGGCTGCGTCTGGACCGAAGCTGAAACGAAGTATAGTACGCCTTAGTAAGGTCATGAGCATTCCAACCCGATATCGTTTCGTGACCCTTTTACATTGTACAACCGAAACCTTAGCTAAATCTCCAACTTTGCCTTCCGTACAGCATTTATGCTTTCTGGCATTGCTGACGTCAGCTAACTCGACAGGCCTGCAAAGACGGAGCGGCCGGGAGTCGTTTGGGACGCAAGCGGCAGTTCATGTTCGTAAACAGTCTAATTTATTGAGACGGAAGCAGGCTACTATCAGAAGCATGCTTGCAGAGTACTTTCAAATAAAACTACAAGATCATGTAATTAGTGATAGATGCATAATCTGACTCGGGTAGCACAGAACGCGACGCAAACACAATGTGGAGAATGAAGGTGGTCGCTCACATTCAAGGGAAGTCTCGCGGTCGCCGATGAGCTATTCGTTGTCGAAGCGCGTTCAACAGAGCACAATAATTCGATGGACTCCGACGAAGAAAATTGCCGTCACTAAAAAGTTGGCATGGATGTACTACTCCGGTTATTCATGACCAAAAACTACGGCCGCGACTGCAACGCTCTCGCTGTCCTATTCCATTTGATCACTCCCTGAAGGAGTCAAGTCGACCCCGAAACGTCTGGAACTTGATTGTTTCTGAGCTTTTGGTTTTGACATTTTTTTGTTTCTTATTGATCTGTTCTTTATTTATTAGTCAGTAGAGTCCTCCAAAAATATGACACCCACGCTGCGTCTGCAGGCAACATTAGAGCTTGGGCTGCTGAGACTATGTGCAGAGCCAACGTGACACTGGCCGAATTTCGCGGGTTTTTCGCCGCACAAACATTAATCCCGGCTGATGCTCCTCAGAGCTAAATTGTGTGCAACTCCGGGATGTAATTTTTTAATGCCTCATGCAGATCCGAGGAAACCGCGTTTGCTCCTTGCGAGCATGTGTGCTCGAGATGACGGAGCATCTAGCGTCACATCGGTGTTCAAGGTCCCAACAACAGAAGGTAGGCACATAAACCTACCACACAACAACCCAAAAATGTCGGTCTCATTGTTTTGTATACAATTCCGTGAAATAGTATTTTGCCGTGAATAGGGAGGCTTGTTTATTACATCTAAGATATGATATGGACATCGCTGTGTGGCTGCCATAAGGTATTAATGACGAGTAATTATTTTCAATTGATAACAACACATGATAGCTCCAAGCCAGTATAGCCATGATAGCTCCACCAAGTCTGGTTTTTTTTTTTTTTTTTTTTTTTTTTTTTTTCTGACTGACATTTTTAGAATACAGAAACAGTCTGGGTTTTCGTGAATTTTTTGGCGGCAGTAACATTTTGAGACTAAACCAACTAGGCAGGTTACAAAAATGTCGCGGCACACAACGTTCATGCCTGCGAATAATTGTTTGTTGAGTGCATGATTTCTGTAAGGTAACGAACACCCAAATTTTGAGCAGTGACAAAATGCTTGTTTTTTGTATGGTGTGAATATAATCCTGTAAGGTTTACGGCACATGGCCTGACAGGCGGAATAACAGCTTAAATTCTGGCTTCCAAAACTATGCTGCTACTAGCAGTGATAGTGGGACATTGCGAGTTAAAAAACGTCCGCGAAAATCAGGCACTCGACGTATCAAGCACAAACTTACCGGGAATAGGACTTTTACTGGTCGAATTTTAGGTCTAAATTCTAAGTACAAAAATATAAAAATAATAAAATACAAAAATGCCCTAAATGGATCAGTTTTAATTTATTGTTTTATCTTTTTTCATATTTAAAGTAGAGACTTAAATTTTAAACGTCTAAATGGGACTAGTAAGATATGTATTCTAGGTAGGTTTCAATTTGATACTTTTAGTTGCTGATTTTTGACAGGCCAATAATTGTACCTTGTAGCTATTTTGAGATACTCAATAATGAAAGGCTCGACTTATCAGGTTGAAATATAAAATGCGTATTTCACTAATCCCATTTACACAACTTACCTTCTATACCTATTTTACTAGCATTTACACATTAACACTTCAAGTCTCTACTTAAAGTACATAAAAAAACTGACACATTAAAAAGCCTTGGGCATTTTCTGTTAATATTTTTACACTTGGAGTTGATATATTATATTTTAATGCGTAAATCTCACCAGTAAAAGACGTATTCCAGATAAGTTTCTTCTTGGTACGTCGAGTCCCTCATTTTTGCGGATGATTTTAGAGTCGAAACTTTATTTTGAAACACCCCGTAGTTATTCGAGGAGGCTTAATGTGAAATTGTAAATATTGTCACGAATGAAGGTGACCAGAGGACGAACAGTGAACTGAAAAGAAAGGTTTAATCGGCGAACTTGTGTCAAACAAAATAAAGAACGAGCGTCCAGGCAGCAAAAAAGCGGGCGGAAATTTAGCGGCCTAACAACAAGCAAGAGCGAGACTCACTCAAAAAGGTCGCGGGCCGCTCCTTATCTGGAGTGTGTCAGCATCTGGAATGTTCGGCAAAGAAGCTTCGAGCGTCGCGGGCTCGGGGCGAGAATGAACAGGCACTTTTGAGGGCAAGAAACAAAAACAAAATGATAAAAGTTACGCCCCGAGTGAGCATAAATGGGAATCTCCTAGAATTGCGTGAGCGAGCATTGTTTGCTCGACCTTGAGCGTGGCATTATCCCCCCCCCCCCCCTCCTCTTTAAAAGCACATCGAGTCATCGACCCGATGCAACGCGAAAGCAAAAGAAAAACGGCTAAAAAAACACGGTGAGACGACATAAACATGCAGCGCCACAATTCTAACGCGCGTTTATAACGGCTTGAGACGAACCACGTGGACCACTTCGGTTCGTGTCTGGCGGCGTCCTGATGGTCAGGTTCCGTCGGGGAGCACCTCGTAGTTGAAGTCCCCAAGGCGGCGAATGCCCTTGTAGGGTCCAAAGTAGCATTTTAACAGTTTCTCGCTGAGGCCGTGGCGGCGAATAGGCGTCCACACCCACATCCTCTCTCCGGGCTGGAACTCCACGTCGCGGGGACGAAAGTTGAATCGGCCAGCGTCGGCACGTTGCTGGTTTATTATGCGAAGAATGGCTAACTGGCGTACAGTGCGCCCCAGACTTAACGCCGTCACTCGAACGCCCAACTTTCGCGGAGCCGCGCTATACTAGCGGCAGCCATTTCAACTAGTTGGTCACGTGAAGGCCATTCCCAATCTCCGGACCGGGGGAAGGGGAGGAGCAGGGCCGCCGCTAAGGGCGCCTGACTCTGCGAATCACAAACTCATATCGTCAGATTCGCTTTTTTTTTGTTTGCATTTTTGTTTGCACCTTTTTTGATAATACAGCGTAGAGGAGAAAGCTTGAAGGCGCCCCTGAAATGCAAACAAAGCGCACAAAAAAAACAAAAAACGAAACGCGATTCTGATGTTATGAGTCTGTGATTCCCAGAGTCAAGGGCCTTTAGCGGCGACCCTGCTACCTCCCCTTCTTCCAGTCCGGGGATTGGGAATGGTTTTCACGTGACCGACTAGTTGAAACGGCTGCCGCCAGGATAGTGCCGCTCCACAGAGTAATATATTAAACCTAAAGAGCGGACACGCCCATAGGGCCCAGCGGCCCACTTAGCCCGCCTGACAGCTACCGCCCGTAGCGGATGTTAGGAGACGTTACTCCGTTTCGCGTCGGCTTCCGGCATAGAAAGTTTCGGTTTCGGATTGGGCGTGCCTAGGTGATCCCGGTGTAGGTAGTTTCGGTTTTGAATTGGGCGCGCGTAGGCATCGTCGTCCCCCTCCCTCCCCCCCCCCCCCTCCCCATTCCATTGCCCTCTAGATGCCCAGTCTCGGGTTGATTATATTTAGCAGCTCGCCTACTCTATATTTTTATTAACTGTCTTTACAATATTATATTTTCTTTCTACTGTAAAACCTTTTTTTTAGTTTTACAGCACCCACGGTGTCCATGGCGTCTGCCCTATTTGGAAACAACAAGATCATTTGGTTCAAAATCTTTTTATTTCGACCACATTCATGAACACACATGAACAAGAAAATAAGATATGAAGCACATTATGTTCTGCAAAAAACTAACTCTCATTGTTACAATCAAATACAAGAGGAATATAAGGTATTCTTGCAAATAGAAACATTTGCATAATGATTTCTAACCGAACCGTGCCAAACAGTTTCGGAAGTGAACAGAGTGAGCAACTACTTTTCGTATCACGACGGCTTACGCATGAAAAGCAAGTGCATCAATAAATAGAATGTGTTTATCATTACCAATAAGAACAGAATGCCACGCACACTACATACAGCAAGAAACAATTTGTACGCAATTCAAAACACCAATTCACATAGCCTAAAACTTGCATCGGGCGAGACATGGCCGAACAATGAGCACGTCTTTCGGAATGTGAGAAGAATGAAAACTGACATACTGCAAAATGGATATCAGGATCTAGAAAAAAAATGTTGCCTTTTAAAGTGAAACATCTACGACCAGGCACAACAAAAACCGAAAGACAGGATAACATTGCTTAACACAATAACCTTGATCATGAAAATCAAAACAAACACAAAATCACAGGAAGTCATAAGCTGCATGTGCCATGCTTTTTCATATAAGGCACACGTCCAGATATCTGACTGGAGCTGTGCAAAATGTCCCAGATATGTGAATAAAGATTTCAATAAATATTTGACACAAAGTTCAAACACACAAATGTAAAAGGCTGCTTGACACGTCAAGATCTTGATCTTATACCGGAGGTTTCAGCGAAGACTGACGAAAATTTCTAAAGATTTACTGTTCGAGATAACGAAAAAAAATTTTGCGGGAACAAACTCCCACCTTCGGCGGACGACTGGGATTGCAGAAAAAAATACTAATTACCCATCTATTAACTTTTTAAATACTGTTTTTTTACCCATGTTGTACTACAAATTTTGAAGACACCCACCCACCGGAAAGAGAGAAATCAGTTTACAGAATTTAAAAAGGTGCAACCGGCTTGGAGATTTTCATCGATACATTTTGGCCTTTCTTGACACAAATTCCAAACGTGGGCCCTGTTTGCGTAGAATTTCGATATCCTTGTAGAGATAGGCCAAAATTTGTCTATGAATATCTGCAAGCCGGATGGATCTTTTTCAGCTCTGTAAATTAATCTTGCTTTTCCTGTGGGTGTCTTGAAACTTGCAAGTGCATCATGGGAAATAAAACCAGTAATTCAAAAGAATAAGTAAATTTGTGCTACTTATAGCTAATTAGTATGTTTTATGCAATCCCCGACGTCCGCCGAGGCTGCTAGTTTGTGTCCGAAAATAGTTTCTTTTATCTCGAAAAATATATGACTAGGGATTTTTGAGCACCTTCACTGAAACACAATACGCACTAAGTGCGACAAACATTTGAAGAGCAAGCTTTGCTACCCAAATAATAAGCACTACTTGCAGTTAATTGGAAAACCACTTCTATCCAGAAAATATTTAGAATTAGCCATTAAACTTGTCCAGTTGCCTACCCGCCACCGAAGAGTGCAACCGAACTTTGTCCAATTTGCGGTTATCAAAACGGACGTGCCAAGACAAACGTATCCTACAAAACATATTCAGAAACCTGTTGCGGCATTCCTCGGAGCAAAGCCGAAAAGAACCCACACCTGAAAGTGTGTGAAACAAGGCAGCACATACTCCCCGAACATGAGCCATGCACTCTATTATGGCCAGAAAGTGATGCTCTAGCTGCTGAATGAAATTAAAGGCAGCCTCTGATGGTACAACTAGGTTTCCAAGGAGTTTACCAGGTACATGATATGCTTTAAGCAGCAGAAAATACTGGTGGGACCTGGTCAGGTTACCAGACTCGTCTTTGAGTACCCGATAACAAACACAACTCTGTGTCGTCTTTTCAAGGAGCCTCCAACGGTAGTAAGCGGCAGAATCGTCACTAATGTTTGACTTTATATTTGGTGCCACCTCAGAAATGTCTTCTAGTGGAGGGAAGTTCTCAAATTGACGACACTCTACGTGGTCGGCAATTGAACTTTCATTGAGTGAAAATATCGAAATTTCGTGGAGGAGACCAGCCTTGTCATCCCCAACGTTTCCACTGTTCGAGAGTTTAAAGAGTTTTTTTGTCCCTATATGCTTCAGACCTGAGGTGAACTGGTATACATTGGGATTCGTGTTGCATCCCTGTTTTTGTCTGATTGTTCCGAACATGTTCTCGAGCGCATCTTGCTGCAGTCGTCGTGTAAGCAAAAACTGAAAGTCGTGGTTGGTTGAAAGGTCCTCCCAAAGAATTTTATTTATTTAACAATACTATCATTCCTTGGAAGGAATACAATAAAAGTGGCACAATTCAACACATAATGAACAATGATAACACAACGTGGTCACGTTCCAATACAACTACACGATAGGAAATACAGATTGGAATCGACATCAGACAAGGCATAAGTCAAAGCAAGTTGAAAAAAAAGAAAACTCTGACACTACATGCACAAATACAAATTCAAGGTCCCGCAGCACCAATAAAGCAGAAGGTTAATTTCAATGAAGTAGTTATAGTTAAAGTGCTGTTCCAGCTACAAAACAATCTATTTAAACATAAGGTGCTAGTTGGCCTAAAAACAAAGAAACATTATCACTGTCAACGACATGCCTGGGTAGCTTGTTCCACTCCGATATTGTGAGTGGGAAAAAAGAATATTTAAAGGAATCAATTCGGGACCGGTATTCAATAATCGTTTTGGAATGCGTAAATCTGGTATCAGTTCTAGTCGTGAAAGTTATTATTTGTCCTGTGGAATTTTAATGGAGTGATTGATGATTTGGAAGAGGGTTTTAAGGCGGGCTATTTTTCTCCTAGTTTGCAAGTGCATTAAATCAGTTTGACAGATTAGCTTTGAAGGGGAATGGTTACGTCCTAATTTGTTGAACACAAACCTAAAGGCTCTTCTCTGAACCATTTCTAAATTGTCTACGTTTTTTTGTGTAAACGGGTCCCATACAACGCTCGCATATTCAAGAAGGGGACGTATCAAAACTTTATAAACGAGCAGTTTAGTGGTAGACGGAGCATCTTTCAAGATTCGTTTTAAATACCATAATTTGTTGTTGGCTCTGTTTACTATGTAATCAATATGGTTGTCCCATTTTAGTTCCGAAGAGAAAATAAGTCCTAGGTATCCATATTTAGTTACACTGCTAAACTTATATCCGGACAACTCCTAGTCAAACACCAGTGGTTTTTTTTTTACGTGAGATCGTCATGCTGACAGATTTCTCTTTATTTAATGCCATTTTCCAATCATTGCACCAGTTATATATTTTTTTTCAAGTTATTATTTAAGTTTATTTGATCATTACGTGTTTTTACTTCAGAGTTTTGTACGCAATCATCTGCGAACATTTTTATGCGAACATCAATATTTTTACGATATCATTAATAAATATTAAAAACAACACACCCGCCAGAACCGTTTCCTGGGCCGGTTTGCTCATCCTGCGGCCGCGGACGCGGCTGCGGCCAAGAGGGATTTTTCTGTCACGTGACCAGCTCCACGGGGACAAGGAAGTACCTAGCGTCCCTGCCTAATGGCGGAGAAATCCGTATCGCTTCAAGCACAAAAACCTAATTTTGCTCGTAGACACTGACTGCAGGGACTTTCAACTGGAGTCCAATTAACCGCCCCCTTAAACTGTAGGAGCGGCAGGTAAAGTTACGGCCAGGAAGGGTAAATATCAGCCGAAAGAAAGAAAATAAAACACGCGAGATAAAAGCGGTGGCAGTATATTTATATACCTCCGCCAGCGCCGCCGGCTCGCTCTTCATTCTGTGGTCGAGAGGTTAGAGCGCCGGTACTTGTCGACGCGGCGTGAAAGTTCCGGGTTCAAATCGCTTCAGTTCTTTTTTTTTTCTTTCGTATTTTGCGCGTGTCTAATTTTTTAACTGTGATCCTTTTCACGAATCATCCACTTGCACTACTTCGCCTTACACTATTTTTACTGTTAGTCAAACCTGTTCAATCGAAACACTGGGAAGAAAAAAAAAAAGATCAAGGCAAGTTAACGCGCTAATACAATCGTTTCATCATGTTCAATAAAAGGAAACCAAGGTAACCGCATCGATATGGCTTTCACACAAACGGAGCCGAAACAAGCATCCTTTCCCCAGCAACTATAATTTTATGTGTTTTTTTAATATAAAACGCTCTTGCTACGACTCCTTTCAATAACAGGAGACGCCCGTTTAGTAGTAAAAAGAAACTGCAATTGTGGCAATTAACAAAAAAAAAACTTACACAAAATAAGCAAAAAGTAATAAAAACTAGCAGCTGTGGATGCACTGATTGGTCAAAATCGTACAGGCAAGGCAGTACGTCAAACGTCTGAGAAAGTCATAAAACCGAAATAAAAGAGATCATACCTTTACTTGCATGGAATGTAATAAGAGGTATATTTTTACTCTTTACATTTTGCTGTGTCAATCGTTTTGTAATATTAACACATTACTTGTTGAATTTTAGTTAGAATAGAAGACGATCACAACCGAATGCAAAAATAAAGCAGGCGTCGACATCGCAAACCATACCTCTAGCCCAAACACCTAAAATGAGTTTGGATCAACAAATGGAATGAATTAGAGCAGTTGGAAAACGAAAACAACAAATTCTAGAAAAATTCAGCAGCAAAGTTACCTGGCGAACGAAGAGACGGGCAAGGGAAGATATTGTCAACTTTCCGCGGACTGTACGGCAGATGCAGTAGGCGTGGGGGATGTTGGTAAAGAAAGCCAGAGACATGTATGCGCTCTTCCGTGGTCATGAACAACGAACCGGTGAGTCAGAACTACCCGCCCAATGATTTTATAGAGCTCATAGGGCCTTGTCTACATTCTTAGTGTGAGTGCAGTCAAATACAAGAAAAAAAAAAAGAGAGTTTTTGGCGCGATTTGAACCCGTGACTTCCGCGCCGCGACGTCCAAGCGCCGGCGCTCTAACCTCTCGACCACAGCAGAAGGCGCGGGCCGCCAGCGTTGGCGGCAGAATATCAATATACTGCCGCCGCTTTTATCTCGTGCTTTTTTTTTCTTTTTTTTGGCTCCTATTTACCCTCCCTGGCTGTAACTTTACCTGCCGCTCCTACAGTATAAGGGGGCGGTCAATTGTACTCCAGTTGAAAGTCCCTGCAGTCAGGGTCTACGAGCGAAATTAGGTTTCTGTGCTTGAAGCGATACGGATTTCTCCGCCATTAGGCAGGGACGCTAGGTACTTCCTTGTCCCTGTGGAGCTGGTCACGTGGCAGAAAAATCCCTCTTGGCCGCAGCCGCGTCCGCAAGATGAGCAAACCGGCCCTGGGGCACTCCTGAGGTTACTGGTGATACGCTGGATACGTTATTGTTAAATGTAACATACTGACTTCTAGCTTTAAGATAATTCTCGAACCATCTCAATAAGGAGTCCGATTTAAGAGTTACTTGTAATTTAGCTAAAGGTTTGTCGTGGGACACCTTATCGAAAGCTTTTGCCAGGTCTAGAAGGATGGCATCTGTCTGAGAACGTTTATTTAAGCATTCGCTAAATTCATGGGTTGTTTCCAGAAGCTGAGTTACAGTTGAAAGTCGCCTCCTAAAACCATGCTGTTCTTTAGTTATTATAGAGTGGACTTTTAGATGGTTTGTGAGATGCGAGCATATGATATGTTCTACTATCTTGCAGCATTGGGAAGTCATTGATATTGGTCGATAGTTTGTGACTTTTGTTTGTTTTCCGGATTTTAAGATGGGAACTATTTTCGAAACTTCCCAATCATCGGGAAGGGAACGGAGAGACAAGGATTTTTGGAAAATTATATGCAGGTATTTAGAAATTTATTCAGCATATCGCTTCAAAAAAGCCGTGGGAATTAAATCTGGGCCGAGACTTTTTTATCGTCAAGGTTAAGCAGTAAGGACAAGATACCTTCTTCATATATGTGCAGTTCATCGATCACTGGTATATCATCTAAATTTTCAACAGGAAGTACATAATGGTTATCAGTGGTGAACATAGAAACAAAATTAGTATTTAGACCTTCAGCGATTACGGATGCTTCTTGTGTTAAAGTACCATTTATTAGGAAAGTGTGTCATCTTTCACTTCGATCGAAAGTGTCTCCAGAATTTTTTTGGCGAGGATACCAAAAAGTTCGGAAGTGTATAGTTGAAGTACCGTGCCTTAGCTGAGGATATCGTTTGTTTATGGATTTGGTTCAGTTCAAGAAGGCAATATTTGTCTGTTGATGTGGCTGTTTTCTTTTTTTTTCTTTTTTCGCAGTCTTGAAATTCTACGGCCAGTTTGGATTATCTCACGTGTAATCCAAGGATTCTTCTTGTTTATTTTTTTATTTTTTGTTGGAACATATTTAGTAATGCATTCGACAACAATTTTCTTGAATAAGTCCCACAAGTCATTCATACACACATTTTCTGTTTTTGAAAGCAAGCAAAGTAAATCGAGGGAGAGTTCGACATGATCCAAGATGGAAACATCATCTGCACTCGTGAAGTCGTACAGAGAAGTAGTAGTTGACAAGTCACGATTGTGCATTCTTAGGGGAAAAGAGGCGACAATCATATTATGATCGCTGATACCATCGCAAACGTCTACATCACTGCTGTCGGATAGCTCGTTGCTAATCAGGACAAGATCAAGTCGAGATTGCGAAGAACCTGAACTCTTGTGGGTTTGCATACAAGTTGGTCGAGATTAAACGTAAAGGCGATATCAAGTAATGCTTCTGCACTTTCCCTTTCATCCAATCCTGGATGCAACATTTTTCAGTTGATGTGAGGTAGGTTTAAATCGCCAGCAAGGGAACGATCTTATTGTGATTTTTCACATGCAGTAAAAGGTACTCTTTTATATCTTCCAAAACAGACGCGTCAGCGTTTGGGGGTCGATAAATTCCGCCGACTATTACGCGTGTGCTATTAATCTGAATAGTGCACCAAACTGATTCCTGCTTTTTGATATCGTCTAAGCGAGCGTATTGAAGTCCAGATTTTATCAAAAGTGCAACGCCTCCCCCTCTGGTTGGTCGATCATTTCTGAGTATTGTGTAGTTAGGCGGAATTATTTCAGAGTCGTTTATCGATGGGTTAAGCCATGTCTCAGTAATAATGACTATGTCTGGCTCTCGTGTAAGAAAAATTTGTTCTAACTCGGTCGTTTTGTTCACAATGCTTCTAGCGCTTATATTAATTAGGTGCAGCTGTGATCTTTTGTTAGTTAAATGTCATGGTCTTGAAGGTCCTGATAGCCTGTATCTCTCCCCTCGTACTTCATCCCAAGCGTATGTAACGTTGTTTATTATAATCTTGTCGAACCTCAGTTTAATTCGTTCACCTCTTGCTCGTTCGGTCTCTGAACTTTCCCATAAACGTTGTCGGATGTTCTGAACACGTTTTGAGAAGTCTTCACTTATTTTGGTGGTAGTATTCTTGAGTTTGAATGTATTTTTAAGTATAAGTATTTTCTCTCTGGAGTCTACAAGTTTAAGTATTACGGGCAGGTTCCTTCCCTCTTGTTTTTTGCCCAGTCTGTGCAAGCGCTCAATTCCATTAACGGTGATGCCAAGTTTGTCGTTTAATATCGTTTCTTGGACGATGTCGGTAAGGCTGGTTTCATTTTCATCCTCGGCTTCACTAATACCGCGTATAATGATGTTGTTTCGGCGACTTCTATTTTCTAGGTCATCCAATTTTGTTGTCAGGCTGTGTATAGTTCTCTCCATTGTTGCTACCGCGGTTTCACATGCAAGCGCTTTTGTTTTTATTAGGTTTATTTTTACGAATTTTTCTTCCCCTTCTTTTAGTCTAGTGTTGAGAGCGGTGATTGAGCCTTCGGTTTTCTTTATATTTTCTTTGATTTCAGTAATGTCACCTTCAATATTCTTTTGCGATTTCATTATTTCGTCGGACATTTCTTCTACAGTGGGACCTGAATTTAGCTCAACATCACCACACTGCAATAACAAATTGTACAGCACACACATACTTTCAGAAAAGGCAGTACACAACGTCTGTTGGCTCGGGAACAGCAGCAGACGAAGATCTTTGCTCCTATAGGGGTGACAGTGGTTAATTGGACTAACCTGCATCAAGAAGAAGAAAAGTGCTCTAGAAGACATGTTCGGGCTGCTGTCTCCTGGCCAACTGAGGCGCACAGGCGCTGGGACCTCTTTTATATCCCCCGAAGACGGTAGCGTTGATGACGTCGATGCCGTTGACGAGATTTGTCGGCCAATGGTGGTGCCATGCAGGTCAGCAGCAGATGGCTGTGCTTCGTCACTAAGCGGCCAAGTGTGGGTCGATGCCGGGGGGTGACGCGGGTAGAACTTGTCGGCAGCAGTGATCGTGCCCTTCTGCTGATATGGAACGGAGACCAACTGCATCAAGAAGAAGAAAAGTGCTCTAGAAGACATGTTCGGGCTGCTGTCTCCTGGCCAACTGAGGCGCACAGGCGCTGGGATCTCTTTTATATCCCCCGAATACGATAGCGTTGATGACGTCGATGCCGTTGACGAGCTTTATCGGCCAATGGTGATGCCTTGCAGGTCAGCAGCAGATGGCTGTGCTTCGTCACTTAGCGGCCAAGTGTAGGTCGATGCCGGGGGGTGACGCGGGTAGAACTTGTCGGCAGCAGTAATCGTGCCCTTCTGCTGATATGGAACGGAGACCAACTGCATCAAGAAGAAGAAAAGCGCTCCAGAAGACATGTTCGGGCTGCTGTCTCCTGGCCAACTGAGAATACTCTTTATAGTAATTTGCCACCCTGTCACGGTTTGGGGTTGCCTCCTACCCTGAAACTTCCATGTTGCAATCCACGAAAGCTGCTGGTGAAGGAAATCAACCAGCTCAGATTCTCCTTTCAGAATGCCATAGCGCAACTTCTGTCCCGTCTTTTTGAGTTTTGTGCTATTTAGGCAATCAAACAGTTTGTCCATACGATCGCAGAAGTATGCTGTAGCCATGGCTGCGGCAGGAAGCTCCCTAGAATAGACACGGGATAGAATCGCTAAACACACTGAGGCGCTTAGGACTTGTGTGGCACGCTTAACTTTCATATTGCTGAAAGGTTTCTGGAATATATGTCACTCAGTCAGTTTTGGAGCCAAACGCTGTCGCATCTCGTGATTTGAACGATAAAGCTGAACAATATACGTCCAGTCAATGACCACACTTACAATGCAAAGCTTGTGCGCTTGAAGGTTAATCCTAGTTGTCTTGATGAGGTGTGGAACGTCGAAGATAAAATAAACGTGTTCATTTTCAACCTCAAAAAATGGCTATTGAACAGACACATAGTTGGTTGACCAAGCATACGTTGGACGCTCCCCTTTACTGTGATTCCAACAGTTTTAAGTTCCTGAATCAATGAAATGAGGAGATTGCGGATGACAGAGGACGGTGTTGATGTGTGCCCAATAGTGTATGCAAGAGGCTGCACCCACTTTTTAGAAATTCCAGAGAGAAGAACAACCAGGGCTCTGTGTGCAATGGTGGAAGTTCGTTCTGCACCGTCATCGGTAACTCCATGAACAATGTCGTGTGTGACATTATAAGATAAGTTCTTTTTTAGCACTATCTCGTCAAAAATCAAAGTACACACACGATCCCCAGCGCTCCAAGACCGCGTTTGGGATTTCATGGAGGCCATGACACCAGGTATGATACCTGGAGTAATTTTTACGTTTGACAGCCACCTTCGCAAAGCACGCTGTGTGGGAAGCGTTATATGTGACGACAAGAAACGGTAAGCCTGGGGACCATGAAAATTTAGGTGCAAGGCAAACTTCTTGAGTCACAGTGGGAACCGTTTTTGCCGTCCTTCGCACCTTAATTTTGCCTGTGACGAGATCAGTTCAAACACCTGTTCACTCACAAAAGGACGCACCATTACGAGAGCTTCTAAAACAGACCGAGGCTTCTGCTTCTGTTCCTTCCGCAGCCTTGCGATTGTCTTCCTCTAACTGGAAACCTTGGCTTGAAGGCGTTTTATGACGTCCATGGGTCGTCTTGTGCACTTGGTGGAACTAGGTGTTGAACGGCCAGAGCCTGTCGAAGACAATACCGAGTGCAAAAATAAATCAGGCTACACGAAATTCATACTGAGTACAACGCGCCATATATGGCATTACTGTAAAATACCGAGCTTGCAGCTACATGGCAAAACAAGCCTCGCCCGCCACTTTTGAAGCGACTAAAAAAATGCAAATGACGTACCATCTAAGACTTCTAATCCCGGACATCAGTGCAGTGATTAATGATATGGAGAGGCCAAGCCATAGACTCACAGGCCCCAAGTAACTCAGAACGGCTACCAGACGAAGATGGAGCGCTGTGGTCAAAGAGCTGATCATGAGAGCTGGACACCGGCATTTGTTCTGAAAAGTGTTTCATTGTAAAACGCGAATGTTTGCAAAAAGAGAATTCGTGTTGGACATTTATTTACCGGGAACGCGACAGAACAGCACACAACAAAACAGCACGCGACAAAACAGCCCGGTCAAAACAGCACGCGTCAAAACAGCACAGCGTCAAAATCGGATGGCGACAAAACAGCAGGCGTCAAAATAGCACGCGACAAAACAGCACAGCGTCAAAACGACACAGCGACAGAAGAGCACGTGCCAAAACAGCACGGCGTCAAAACAGCACAGCGACAAAACAGCACTCATGTAGCAACTTCGAGCGCGCTCTTCACCTCTCTCTGCGCGAATATTTTAGAACTTCCTTAACCCTTTCATTTATTGTCGCTAGATTATAAAGGAGTTTATTGCCTATTTCAATGCTAAGTCAGTGTCCGGACTGGTGCTGCTGTGTTATTGCTAAAAACAAACGAAGTTTGCAGTAGTCACTACTACTTAACTACGATGATCTCTGAAGAGATTGGGTAGTTAGAGGTGATATCTTCCCGTCGATGTTGGGCGCGTTGTCTGTTTTTTTTTTTTTTTGTTGTTATTTTTTTACTTTTTTTTAGAACCAACGAAAGACGAAAAGTTATTGCAAAAAAGGAATTTATAAGTTAAAAAAGCGGGAGATGCGCCGATTACAGATGCATTGATAGAACCGGAAGGATAAGGTAACTTTAATGTCGAGCGAATTCAAGGTGTATCATGGGCAACGATTCTGCGGGGTTCATTTGCCGTAAATAAAATGTCCCGGAAACACGCGGCTTCAGCTTGCAGGCGAGAAGTTGTTTTGAGATAAATTTACAAATTATTACCGACGAAGGCCTCGATCGAGTGGAAACCGGTGAAGCAGAAACATATGCCACAGTCTCAATGCTGTTGCCGTACAGCATGCGCTAAGCACGCCGTTGCCGCACACACTTTCTGTTTTGTTTTTAACAACTAAGAGCAATACATTGCGTGCCATTGAATCATTTATTGTAGACGACATCACCAGCAAACTGGAGCTTCATTATTAGCAGAACTGCTCGAGAAATAGCCAGAATACGCAACAGCGGGGGCTTCGGTACTGCCCAGGGAGCCTTCATGTGCGCATCGAGTATACTCCCCACTCTTAACTTGCTCCGATGAGAACGGATTCGACAAATTGGCCGTCGACGAGATGACCTTCGACGAATTGGCCTAGACCCTCCATTCCTTTACAGTGCCTACTTTGAGACATGCATTTCTTAACTCCATCGCTGTATTTATGGTTCAGCGTTTTCGGCTTAACCCGATAAGACCGGTAAAAGTACGACGAAATCTTTTTAAAAATTCGGTTTTAACTGAAAAAGGTCAGTATTTTCGAGGGCGTCTGGAGGGGTGGGTGGGGGAATGTGCTTCATTACTGACCGTATGACCACTTCCTTCCGCAGATTTTAGCCAGTCTTTGAGATCGGTTCAACTTTCAACAAAAGTTGAACCGAAGCAATAGTTTTCAGGACGAAATCTGGGTTTTTCACCTAATAGGAATTTGTGTGCCCAATTCTTTTTTCAAAGAAGAGAGTTTAATCGTGAACCGAACAATAAAATTAAGGGGCATCCGTAAATGCCGCACATTTTTTTAACACCCCTTAGCTTCCGTCTACTAGAGGAAGGCATAAATACGATTGATTTATTGTCGTTTCTTGGACTGCGCGAATGAACCACCTCTCGCAGTCGTGAAAATGAGGGAAAGGCGCACCGAGTACAATGCTTGCGAATTTTGGGATTTTAATATATGCCTCTCCGACCGAAGTGGTAGTAAAGCTCATGTTCGTCCTGTGTACAAATACGAGCCCACGACGATAATGCCAGATCACGATAGGGCCCCAGTGCTTCTTGCAGAACAGTTCGCGTCGGCTGCCACAGACAGCAACAATTAAAAATCCAGTACCTGGTTCACTCACTATTCATTTTAAACAAACGCCTTCAAATATTGCATTTTCGTCAGTATACTGGTTTACGTCAATAAACCGAAAATAATTGAAAAGTTTATGAGTCTACAAATATACTCAGGAATAAACCGAAAACTTCTGCCTGCAATAAAAACCGAAAAATATACGCCGAATTTCTAAATAATTAAGACCAAAAACGCCAAACCCTACCTCTATTGTCAATGTCCTGTTTTGACGCTGTGCTGTTCTGACACTGTGCGGTTTTGACGCCGTGCTGTTTTGGCACGTGCTCTTCTGTCGCTGTGCCGTTTTGACGATATGCTGTTTTGTCGCGAGCTATTTTGACGCGTGCTGTTTGGTTCTCGTGCTGTATTGACGCTGTGCTGTTTTGACGTGTGCTGTTTTGACCGTGCTGTTTTGCCGCGTGCTGTTTTGTCGTGTGCTGTTCTGTCATGGTGCCTTATTTACCATGAGCAGCAGTGGAAGGCGAAGTGATGCTGCCCTCTGCGTCGCAAAACCTTCTTGTGGCTACTGGTGCTGTTGAACGAGGTTTGCATCTTAGATATGAACAGCAGTTTTACACCAATTGATCTCACCACTAGCAGCAGTGGAAGGCGACGTGATGCTGCCCTCCGCGTCGCAAAGGCTTGTTGTGGCTACCGGTACTGTTGAAAGAGGTTTACATCTTAGATATGAACAGCAGTTTTACACGAACTGATCTCACCATGAGCAGCAGTGGAAGGCGACGTGACAGCGGGAGAGGTCCAGGCAGGTTCATTCCAATCTGCTGGAACGGTGCAGTCGAGGGCGCGATCGGCTGCAGGAGGCCACCGGCTTCTTCGGTGGTTTTTTCCGTCGCTGGCACTCGTGGCACTATTGTGTGTAGAGGTGAAAAATCTTCGAGAGCCTGGGCAAGTAGTACCTATCTCAGATCCTTGCAAAAGTCCGGCTATAACCAAGGTGACCTGATGCCGGGTCGCCGTGGCACGCTTGGAAGATCTCTTCTCGAAGACTTGTAGGGATTACCGGGAGCCACGTAGAGTTGCTGTTCTCGTAGTTCTCTTTGTAGAGAATCTCTTGCCGGACGGCGAATGTTGGTAGGGCACGTGAAAAGGCTCGGGGAATCGTACCCCCTCGTCCCTCCAAGTGGTCCATCAGTGCGCGCAGCTCAGGATCGTCCCGCTGGAGAGCTGCCATACCGTGAACGCTCACTGCGCCAAGAAAGTGATCGTCGTCGTCTTCGCCACAGCCAGTAGCTGACTCGAGGAGGGCTCTGTACATGCAGTCGGCGTTGCTGTGTGTTTGGCCTGACATTTAGATCACGGTCACGTCTTACTCTTGCAGTCGTAGGCCCCACCGAGCGAGGCGTCCCGATGGGTTCTTCAGGCTCGCTAACCAACGCAGCGAGTGGTGGTCGGTGACCACTCGAAAAGGACTCCCGTACAAGTCCGGGCAGAATTTTGTGATGGCTCAAACGACGGCCAGACATTTCTTCTCTGTCATCAAGTAATTGCATTTCACATTCGACAGCGTCCGACTAGCGTATGCGATCACGCACTCTGCACACTCTTGTCATTGGACGAGTAGCGCTCCAAGTCCTGTATTTATTGCTGGCGTCCGTGTGAACTACAGTTTCGGCTGATTGGTCGAAGGCGTCGAGATTCGGTGGTGACTGGAGCCGTCACTTTAGCTCGTCGAATGCCTGTCATTGTTTTCCACCCCATTCGAAGTTCACGGCGTCTTTTTTTCGGTGGGCGGTGGAAATGCCGCTACGGCGCGAGGCTTCTCTTGGGTGATGCGGCCTTTTGAAGGCTTCGAGCTTGGGTGACGCGGCCTTTTGATGGCTTCGAGCTTTTGACAGTTTTTGCCCAGGTCTGTTTTACCGTGATGCCGGAGACTGAGTGGCTGGTGCCGGGAGTGGCGTCGGTTTCTTGGCAGGCAGGGCTGACACCGCCGGTGCATGAGTGCCGATCGGAGAAGGACGCGCGTCTGGGGGAACATTCTTGTCTGAGGGGGTGCTACCCTGCGCACTGCGTGACTTCTCGTCTGGCTTGGCTGAGGAGGAGTTGCGGAGTGCTTCGCGAGCATCCTGGAATGTTGCGTTGTTTCCTGAGCGGTAACGCGAGATGGCGACCTCTCGACATTGGGTTGGGCAGGACGGGGACGTCTCTGACGACAGTTGACGCATTTTGGCTCGGATGATTCGCACCCGCCGTCGTGTGAGGCGCCGTATTGTGGGCATGCCTGGGGACGATTGCAGACTGCAGATGTTCAAAGCACAGTGAAGGTGTTCGGATATCTCGTTTGTGCCTGATATGAAGGTTACTTGGGACATGCGGCTTTTGTGTGTGGTAAGAGGTCAGAGGGCTGGAGGGGGGTAAGAGAAGCAGAAAGACAAATGTCTTAACCTAACCAGGACGTATAAAGCCGGTCGCGGTTCTATCCAGACCCCTCTGGACTCTGGATGAAAATTGGGAAGTGTGAAAAATATCACGGAAAGTACAAGAAGGGATGGGAGCGGGACCCAGCTTTGAAAGGCAAGAGCTTAATATGTCACCCGGTATGTTCTATCACATAAGTGCGTTTTGTATTCCGAAGTATGGTAGCTTGCGTTAAGCTCGGAAGTGTTTTATAAGAGGCTAGATTACATCCTCCTGTGAAGAGTCGAACAGCGAGACGACGGACATAGCGTTCTGCAAGATTTGCAAGTGCAAGTTAAGGCCTCATATGCAAGACCTTAACCTGCACATTACCAGGCAGAAGCAAATTGATAATTTGAGAGCCATGAAGACGACTGCGGCGACAAGACCAATTGACTCGCTTTCTAAGCCTGGGCCATCAGAGCCGACAGTAACCAAGTTGAAGCTGGCGGAGCTAAGCCTGACTGCATATGTGGTTGCTCACAGTTCGCTCAGTTCAGCCGACCATCTGACTCCAGTCCTGACAAGAACGTTTCAAGACTCAAGCATCGCAACTGGGACGACCTTGCGGCGCACACAGTGTACCGCGTTGGTTACTAAGGTATTTGGCCCCACTTTCCACGAAATGTTCATAAAAGTTGTTTGTCAACAGCCGTACTCGCTGATTCTCGACGAGAGTTCGGACAGATCGTGCACGAAGGAGCTTGGTGTTGCTGTACGATACTTTTCCAAAAGAACGAGCGACTTTGTGTCTCAGTTTTCGGGACTGATTCGCATTTTTGATGGCTCAGCCCATGATATTTTTTTAGACATCAAGTCTTTACTTGAGCTTTGACACTTAAACGTACCTAATTGCGTTGGTATCGGTAGAGACGCAGCAAGCGTTATGTGTGGGAATGACTAATCAGTGTACACTATGATGAAGGAAGAGAACCCGAAGCTGATCCTCGCCAAGTTCATCTGCCACTCATTGCACTTGGTGTGTAGTGAGGCCACGTGTTCTCGTCCTGCAAACATATAGTTACTTGTACGCGAGAGTTATAACTGGTTTTCGTGTTCACCCAAAAGACAGGAGCAGTGTCGATCAATCTACTTCGCAATGAATGAGGAAAATCAACTTAGGCTGGTCGGTATGTCGAATACCAGGTAGCTTAGTGTTGCTGCAGCCATGAGTCAAGTTCTAGAACAGTGGAATGAACTGAAGCTGCACTTTGAGATAGCACGATCCACGGAGTGGTGCTACAGAGCACGTCTCTTGCATGACATGTTTCAGGAGGAAAATAACTACTTATACATGCTTTTTGTTAAGCCTATTGTGATAGAATTTGACAGGGTGAACAAGCTTTTCCAGTCAGAAAACCCCAATCTCGCAAAGCTGTTCGAAGACCTGGACATGTATGTGAAATCAATGCTATGTAAAATAGTTTTCAGCGAGCATACATTCCCTACTGCAGAGTGGGAGAAGCATTTGCTTCAAGTGCGTGCTTGTGCTTTTGGCACTGTTTTCTTAGGCGCTTTTCACAAGAGCTCCCTTTTGGGCGACGAGAATGATGAAATGCTGGACCGTTGTCGCATGTACCCAGTCGCATGCCTCAGGTCACCGCTGAAGAGACTGCCCAAGAACCTGGAGTTGTTACGAAATTTTAAGTGCCTAACCCCCAACTGTGTTCACGCCGTTCGGCAGCTTTCTAAAAGTTCTGTCGTCAGTAAAAGCAACATGCGGCACATTAACCCTTGAAATGGAATATGGCGTTTTGTAGGCGCAGCTTCCATCTCTCATTGTGAGCAAAAACCTGAGCGAATTCTGGCGTACTGTGGCAAAACCACGAACAGAGCTGATGAGCCTCTTTTTTCTAATTTGTCAGGGATGGTTCTTGCACTGTTGTGCTTGCCTGTGTCGAACACCGCCACGGAGAGGTCTTTAGCCTGGTTTCCGTAACGAAGACAAACCACCGAAACAAAATGGAAACGATCACTTTAGAAATGATCCTGCATGTGCGATGTGGAATGAAAGAGTGCTATGTGTGTTGTGATAATTTTAAACCCGATGAACACTTTTCTACGTGTGACGCACGGGTGAAGTCGTGATGAAAAGGCTCGTGGAAATGTTCGTTCCCGTAGTGCCTTTTTGAGACGTTTGCATTGTGGTGTTATGTCAGTGAAAAGTCATATATAGCTTCTGAAGAAGGTATTTGTCAATAAATCTTGTTTCCTAGTACATGAGTCATTTTATGAATTACGAAGAGGGGCTACATTTTTGCTACAACTACTTTCACCTCGATTTTGTATTTGGCGGTTCTTGGGCTATACTATTTTCCCCTTTGGGCTACGTCGGACTGGGCCATCTGTCCACACTGGTGAAAAAACTGAATCAAGTTTTGTGTCCCGAACGGGGAATGTTGCGGCAACTTGAAAACGACCATTGCCGAACTAACATTTCATTCCCAAATAATATAGAGGTGATTGCGACGGAGAAAGGTAGAGCGATGCTGACTCACGATGTGTTTTCGTTTAAATACATATGACGGTGGAAAACAACGCACTGTTTTGTACGAGTTGCCGCAAACTACATTGATAGAAAGCAGAACTTACAACTGATTCGTTTGCGAGTTGTATTCTTACACTTTCAAGCAACCGTACCCCTGCGGGGGATCCAACCGAGATCTGCATAGAGTCGTCTAACCAGCAGGTGTGTGCCAAAGTCTTTTCTACGTTTAGCATTGATATATTTGCTTCTTTAGTGACTTGTTTATGTTACAATGGAAAATCGTAAAACTCCACATAACATCTTATCGTGCACTCCTTTGGTCGTTAGTGATGTCACCCAGTTTGAAATGCCCGCTTCGTCGCCACTTAGACTTCGATGAAATGAAGATTTCCCAGGTTGAAGGTGGCAAAACCATTTAAGGCCAATTCACATACTTGCAACAAAGCAGGACCGACGGAGACAAGACCGGCTTTTAAGCCTTTTGTGCCATCGTAGGACTGGATGCGCTGCTGCGGGGCTGGTTCTGCACCGTCGTAAGTCTTAAAAACCGGTCTTGTTTTGATCGGTTCTACTCAGTTGCAGGTGTATGAAGGGGCCTTTACAGGCAGGTTTAAAAATAAAAGAGACACGCCGACTGCAACAAGCGAACACACTTCATTGCTGGACAGTACGACAGCACCCGCCGTATTGACAGCCTAGTACAGCGGCTCTAAACACTGTGTTTTGAACTCTTGGATTTCTTATATCACAATGATAAAGATTTGTTTCCTAAGTATTTCCTATTCAGAGTATATTTGCACTTATAGATTATATTTAGCAACCTGGAAGAAATATTACGGCATATTTATGCATGCTCGAAAGATTATGCACAGCCTCCGGCATTCCATGCATTTATATGTATATTAGGTTTTATTAAAACATCCCGTTCTAATTTTCTAACATCACAGTCGTCAGGGAACATATATAGTTACTGTGAATTGCGATTTGTAGATTATTATATCCGTCTCTGCGCTGTCAATGTGACCAACTGCCCAATGTTCCTACGTGACGAATCATCCAGTTACCAGTCGGCCTGCGACAAGTCCGCATGGTACGAATCGCCCTCATTCATCTTGCAAGAATGCTTACGTTAGCGAGAGCTGGACTACACTCACAAGTACCGCAGTGGACTGAAAGGGGCCGCGCTGACGTGCTCTTTACTGCCGCTGCGGGCGCTCGAGTTCTATTGTTGATACATCAGCCTGTGTGCCCGATATAGCACTTGCCACAAGAATGAGGAATTCAATAGACCACTCTAGTTTCGCACTGAGTATATATCGTGTCCTACGAGCAGTGTTGCATTTCTTGCCCTGGCGGGTTCTCTTCTTTACTCGGCGGCACATGGAGTAGGTCTTGCTTGGGGCAGAACACACCACCTGCACGTTCTGTCTTCCAGCGATAACTTTTAATCAGAGAGTGATTCCATGATGATTTAGCACCACTGTGATATGCGTTCGGGTTTCTTTTGACTTTGTTTTATTCTACTCGGTGATGTGCGTTTGAGTTTCTTGCATAGGTTTTCGCACAAACCTGCCTGGAAATCATCAGGATATCCGAACTCTCGTAATGAAAACATTTGTCTTGCGAAACTAGGTTCAGTCTAATGGTGACATAATTTTTTCACGACATACATAAGTGACGTGGTGTCAAACACTTCGTTTAATAGTCTTCGAGTGCCCCGATTCATATGGATGAAAGCCTTTGCATGAGTGCGGCTCGTATCTCCAGAGTATGTTGTTGTTTTTGATTCCAAGGCAAGGCCCAGGAACCCAATGAAGTTATCCTCTGGTAGTTTATGCGTGAAAACCAGGTCTAAACAACTCTCCTGGAAGCCTTTCAGTACCCTGTTCACACAACTATTAATGTCTTCTCCAACCTCTGGGGTGCACAATACTAAAAAATACTAACATACCTCTTTAGGTATGTTAGTATTTTTGACATTCTTGTCATTTATGTTGTTCTGTGTTTCGTCCGCATGCTGCCAAAAACAGATCACATAATTGAGGAGCCACCCTAAAGCCAATGCACACACCACTTATTTGCACATATTGTTGCTCTTTGTGGTAAAATACTCTCGTTTTTAAGAAGGCCTAGCAGATCTATGAAGGTATCCAGGTCATCGGAGATGTTACCCTCTCAGAAAAGGCGAAGAGCTTACTGGAGAAAGTGCCAAAGCATACTCCTCAACCCGATTGGAACCTATCGATAAGGCCGCTCTAGTCAGGACTATCGCACCCAAGTCAGGCGATGAAGTGGCATCACATATAATCAGAGAAGTCATTTAATGCCCCATTACTCAGACGAGTGTAGCATCTCCAGGTGTCAGTTGTGAGTTGAGATTGTCGGGTATCAATCTCTAGGCCCTCTTCGAAGAGTTTCTGAATGCATTCCTTCAATGCTTTAGTGTTACTGTGTACGTTTCAGAAGTAAAAAACGCTTATTTTCAGTTCGTTTCTTGCTGCGATTCCTCCCTGCGGGAGCAGGTAGATCATGCAGTGCGCGGTGGTTTGGACTGTGCATTTCATTGCAGGGTACCTCTTGTGTACCAAGGTGCAGACGTATTGGTTTCCTTCGAATGTTACGTAGCTCTGGACTTTCACGGATTTAATGCCTGGTTCTTGCAGCATGACGACTGCTGGTTGCTTGTCCACCACAAACAAGCTGAGGCCCGACTGCTTGCTGTGGATGCTCCTGCAGTTCCGTTGCCAAAGCTTTAACATGGTAGGTATGTTTCACGAGGACGAAGAAGTAATAATAGCTTTATTTCCAACAATAAGGTACAGTGTTGGTGGGGGCTTGGGAAAAAAGCTGTTAAAACAGCTTGACTGGTCCCGAGCCCCCAGAGGTCAGCAGCGTAAAAGAAAAAAAATTAAGAGAAAAATCATATGATACATCAACAAGATGTTTAAAACAGAAAAGTCACAGTACAATAGTATAGATATAACAAAAATGAACATATAAACATGCCACTCACATTTGATCACTTTGGCTAAGAATAATTATGTTCCTAAGGTTATCTGCGGATATATTTTCAGGTTCGATGTGTGGCGCACAAAAATAGTTGAGGGTAGTTGACAGAGGAAACGCCGTGTTTTGAAGGCCGTAATTAGTTCTAAAAAGCGGTAGTCAAGTCCGTAGAGCTCGACTCCATCTCGTTATTCTCGTTGGCGGTCTTCTTTCCCTTTGGGGTCTTGGACCTGGAAATTGTTCTCAAAATTCGAGTCCAAGTTGTCCAGTCGTTCTTCGGCGGTTTCGAGGCGCTTGGGGATGATGAGGAATTTCCGGTCGATGTCTTCGAAACTTACTATCGATATCTTTGAACTTAGTGGCGACTTCTTTCTTGAAGTCCGGCAGAGTCGTCTTGTAGCTCTTACTTTCCAGGAGGCGGTTGCTTTTTCTTTCTGCCTTGAACTCTTAAAATTTCTTCCTAAGTTGGCTCACTGCTTCCCCCAGGTTTTGGCGGCTCCCCTCGCAAGGAAAGGGAAGTCGTCGTTGGAGTTGTGGTTCCTGATGTTGGCTTTGTTACCGCCCTTCTTATTAATCTTCTTCTTCTTGTGTTTTTTTTTTTTTTTTTAGGCCTGAAGGTTACTTTTTAAGCCTCTTTTTTTCGGAATCGCAAGTACTCTGCGTCAATCTGGAAGTACTCTGCAGTCTATGTACTAACTTGGTCCAGGCATTCAGCGACTCCTTTTTCTTCGAAGGGGTGCGCCTTCTTCTGCTCGTGGAACGATTCCTCGACTTGAAGCGAGAATGATTCTTTGCCGGACGTCTCCGCTCAGAGCTACTTCCCCTTTCCGCTCCTCCGCAGTGCAGGGGTTGTAGTAGTTGTTGTTGTTGTTGTTGTTGTTGTTGTTGTTGTTGTTGTTTTTTGCATGACCTGTCGTACGTGTGGTGGGGTCCTCCACAGAGGGCACATTTGGGAGTGCACTTGTGCGTTCCTCTGGTATCTGTACTCTCGTATATAAAGCCAGCGTAGTCCCTAAGTTTGGGGCACGATCCCGCCCTCTGACCGACCTTCCCGCCGTTGAGACAGGCCGCCTCGGTTTTCTTGTAGATGAGGCAGGGGATCCGGTTCCAATCAAATTCGATAGACCTGGGAATCTCGGTCCTCTTGAATGTGATCACCACTGTCTTAGATTTCCCCATCCTTCTTGCGTAGAGGACTTCGTAGCCCGGCGGTGCACTCATAAATCTCGTAATTCATTCATGGGTCATGTAGTTCTTGACACCAAGGATGACTCCTCCGCGTGTATTCTCTTGGGGTACGACGTGGTGAGCTTCAACTTGGAGGAAATAGTCTTGAATATTCAACGCGGCGTCGTCTCAATCGTTGTTCGCTGCCATGATGAGATTCTAAGGTTTGAGTAACCTGACTATCACTCTCGACTCGCGCTTCTTGTGTTTAGTGCTTCTTGCCCTGTAACTCCGATGAGCATGAGATACTGCTTTAGGCCTGTCGGCGTCTTGCGCTTCAGGACTGCCTTGTGCGAGAATTCCTGCAGGCTCGGCTGTCGTTTTCAAGGCTTGGCCGGTGCCTTCGGGCGCACCTATTGTCGCGATTGTTATCGAGGGATCGAGGTGAATGAGGGCGATGACGTATTCTTCTCGCTCGTAGTCGTTTTCTTCATGGTGCCGCCGATCTTGACGACTTAGATCCACTCGTTTTTCGAAGCTCCCGCTGGGCTACGATGTGGTTTCGGAATTGCGTTGGTCGAATTTCCTTCGTCCATCCTTTCGTGCTCGAGATCGAGCTCGTTCGGATGAGTCGGCTCGGGAAGCGCCGCGTTGGCTGGTATAATGATGGACGTCACTTCCCCTTCGTTGGGATCATAGCCCTTTAGCGTTGCACATGCCATTGCACATCTAAAACTGAGTAAGTTCCTCCATAACCTCATCTGTAACAGCATTGACCCCAAGCATCAGATATAAATAAACAATAATATTTTCCCTTCCAGTCTAGGTGAGGGGTGCAGCCACATTGCAGCATTCTTGTTTAGTACTGAGTACACTTCAAGAATGTCTCTAGAGGCCTCATCATGCACCTCCCAGCCTTGTGAATGAACCCAAAGTGCGGCGAAGAAAGTATGCTCTATCGCTCATATGTTTTATATCTAACTACTATCATACAATATTTTCAGAACTCATAAAAATGATTTTCATTATCTTTTTTTTTTGCTATCATGTGCAGGGGCTGAAATGCACTATGATTTGCATAGTACCGTCAAAATAATTGAATCAAGATATTCATTTTTTATTAGTACGAAAGTATCGGTTGGCTGTCACGACGTCAAATATCCCCCTTCTTATGTGCAAGCTTAGGAGATCACAATCAGTACGCACCAGAACTACGCCGCATGTGCACCTGACCCCTATCCACACATTTTGTGGATAGTGGTCGGACACCTGCATATTTAGCCTCACACAGCCGCTACCTTTTTTGTTTTTTTTAATAAATTATTAATCATGAGTGGATATCCAAGCATAAACCGTGCCTATTCATAAATTGTGATGCTCTATCTGCAAAAAAAAAAAAAATGTTTGGGATTGCACAAGAAATTTAAAGGCAGCCATATGCAAGACATCACTTTGCAATCTTAGCATTGTTTTGTCAGACCAAACCTCTTACTTCACTTGCGGGGCCTTTAAAAGCAAGTGCGGTGTAAATGTAACTCTCTCCGTTGCAGGAAGGCATTGTCCCCGTGCACAAACTGGACCTAAGTAAGCCCGGAATGCCAAGGAGGCGTCTTCTTGATGAGCCCAATTACGTGGCCCACGACTACAACTCTGACGACAGAGCCCTCTTCCGGGAGATCCTGAGACTTAACCTACACGCGGTCGTTCTCAGGTCTATACCGAAGATGAGCGACAAGGACACAGACTCGGCATCTCAAGACGAGCAGTCTTACACGTTCTTAAGGCAAGTTAAATACTTGTTTCCGTTCTTAAATATCTCCAACAAAACTAGCTTACAATAGCGATGTTTCCTGAGGCATAAGACAACATGGGCTATGATGAGCAATTTTACAGTTTATAACAAACTTGGGTAGTTTGAACATCCGTATACTATCGGGCCGAGCATTCATGTCTTCGGCCAGTGTGCTTTCCCTTGTGCTAGCTTCAACATTTATATAACAATCAACGGTACTTTATAAGCGCAAAAGTGATCTAACAAAATATCACTGTGGCAACGCTTGTGCCTCATTGTGAACGACATTGCCCATGAGGGGACGGAAGCTGACGTTCTACATATTCATATATGTGGGACGCACCCATTTTCGAGAGTTCTTTTTCTAATGTTTCTAAATAATTTTTCTGAAGGAAGGTGAGACGGACGGGAGCAAGGAGAGTTTCACTGCCATACGACATGTTTGTGCCCATCAACGAAAGAGATCAAGCGGATCGAGGAGAGCACACGACGCCAGGCAGTAGCCATATTCTGGCGGCAAGTTCGGTACGAAAGAATAACCGCCTCGGTATTGAACAAGGTGTGTGCATTGTTGACATTTGCCCGCCTTTTGCAGGTAGGTCTTAGTATGGCGTCATATTTTTCCTCCTACAGGTGCAGACGTCGCTGAAGGCCACCCTGGACCTGATCCTGTGGAGGAGCCCTCCTGTCGACACTGAGGCCGCCCGCAGGGGGATTGAGAAAGAGACAGTGGCAAAGAAAGTGTACCAGGAGTACGTGTGCACAAAGCACAATGACTTTTGGTTCTGCGACATTGAATTGGTGGTCGGTGTCAAGGATCTACCTAAAACATTTATCGCAAGTTTGAATGTGCAAAAGCATATTTGGTGCAAATGTCTTGATTTATATCGCAATGGCTACGGCTTTAACTCTGCTGCAACAAGCTATATGGTGTTGGTGGTTGACTTGACCGACCTGATCTAATGCAGCAATTCGCGTGTCTTGCGTTCTGGAGGATCTATTTGTCGAGAACGATTGTAAACTCACTTTTATCGGCTCAAACAGCCTGTGGCTTAGCATGATTTGCCATTGTCAACATGGCTGTTTCTGCATTACACATCGTGGGCTCCTGTGGCTGCAGTTTCTTCTTCCTATCGCTTCTTTCAAAGAAGGTACCATATACAAAGCAGACAACAGTTTTTGAAACTACACTCTTCCATATCCCCAGAAAGGTGCATCACCGTAACTATCTATTTTATTATCACATCAATTCTTGTACATGATATAATATGAGTAACAGGCACCTAATGCTTTATTCCAATTTCAAGCCACTACATATGTCGCTCTTGAGTGGAGCTGTAGATATAGCTGAAATATGCATTAAAGGTCGCATCCAGAACTTATTTCATGCTTCATATGTAAAAAAGGTCAGGGCGCCCTGTTATTATCACCCTTCTTTTTCTTTTTACTGGATGTGTTCAAAATAACTTCCTTGGGTCCTCTCCAGATAGAATCTGGACCTGCAGCTGTCACGGTGTGGGCACATTGTAGGTCAAGTGCCCATGGTCACTGCGGCATGAGGCGTTTAGTGCCACACAGTATGAGTGCTTTAGAGGTGACTTGCAACGAAGGGACTCACACAAGCACTACACACAGTTGCAGACACAACTTCATGTCTGCCGAAAGAAAGTGGCGCACTTCCTTGTATGGACGCCAAACGATTGGGTTTTGACGGTTGTGCCTGTTGATAAATGCTTCTTGCTTCTGTACTGGAGAACGCACAAGTATTCTGGGTTTGCTATGTCGTACAAGAGCTACTCTGAGTTTGTGGTGCCCACGAATGAGAATAGAAGAGCAGTCCAGAGGGTAGATGGAGACTATGTGGTACCGGAGCCTAGTGAAAATAGTCTTTGCTTGGCCACTGTCATCACTTTTGTTAATGGTTAATGAACCGTAACTTGTATTGACAAAACCAGGCAGCAGATCCGTGCAATAGTATGCTACAATCCCCGAAGCACCACTAATAAAGTAACATCTCGAATGGAGAACCGAATTTTCGAAATGAAAGGGCGGGGTTGAGCAATTTTTTCTACTCAACTCTCGTAAAAGATAGGAGAAAGCACGCGCTTTGCTCTATTGTACCCTTTTTTTAAGAAATAGGGCTATCCGTCCATGCTATTGCTGTATAGATGATGTCTTGGGGTTTGTAGCGTCCCGTCATATGCTTTTTATCCATTGCTTTCCGAATTCCAGGTTCATCAACCCCTTTAAGTTTTGTCGATTGTCCTGGCTCCTGTGCGTAAGTTTCATTATCTATTGCTGTTTACTTATATTTTTTTTTCGAATCCTGCTAACATATCTAATACGGTTATCATCTTCGAGCAGTGTATCTGCTGTGCATGTAATAAATGGTTCGCATATTTGAGGTTCCTACCCGGTGTCCGTGCTAGTGACTAGCATAGACAATGACTCAAGACAGCACTGAATATTTTCAAGCAGTGTTGCTTGGTGGCATTTTCCATTTCAGCCACGATGGTTACAATAAACCAGTGATCTAGTGATTTTGGACGTGGTCATCCTCCTTCGAGATAGACAGGCTGCGACGAAAAGAAAAACAAACTTTATTGCGATCTTTAGCTTCCTGCGATATGACAAAAAAGATTTTATCACGTTAGGTAGAAAAAAGACAAAATAATTAGGGAGATTAAAGAGTGTAAAAAAGCATGTCATTTCTGGACAGGCAAAAGGAGAACCGGAAACAAATCTTTGCAGTATATTTCCATAGGAAATACAAAAAGTAGTCAAAATAAACTGAAATGGCAGTCGTAGCGCGCATGCGACTCATTAGGTGAAAGAATGTGCAACCTGGTATTTCTACAACACTGTTCCCACAAACCCTCGAGGTTCTCCGACATGTAAAGCGTCCTTCATTGTCCTTGCCGCCCAATAAAGCCTTTCCCCCACTTGGGCACTATTTTGGCAGATTTGAAGATCTCTAAGCTTTTGGACAGCCTTATCACCACAATCTTGAGATGGAGGGGCTCCTTGGCGGAAGAAGAAGAGGTGTTGAGGAAGAAGAAGAGGTGTTGAAGTGATCGAATGGAAGCTACATTGGCTCTGCGAACAAGGACCAATACCTGCGGAAATTTTTACTTAGAGACACTGAGTAACGTTTGCATCGCGTGCCCAAAGCCACCAGGAGCACGCGGATACCGATTTCTTGGTCGTAAGCGCACAATTTGTATTTTCTGGTCACTTCCAGTTTTGAAGCGGGGGTGCCCCGCTAACCCTAAGCCATAGGCGAGGGCCCTGACTACGGCGGCCACATCGCTCGTGATGGAGTCCGCAGCGGCCTGCTCAAGCGTTGATCGAAACCACCAGCCGCATACCGCCAACGCTGAAGAGGAAGAAAATGACATGCGCATGTTGCAAGACCCTCCAAGTACCACCGGCGACGACGAACACGACATGGCACCCTGGATTAAAGCCACCAGCCGGGCTGTTCGCCGCAAGACGCGAGCCAGCCTTGCCACGCAAACTCTCAACCTATCGCCGCCAAAGCCGGCTCTTCGACCCAGCCGCCCGGTGCTCAAGCCAAAACCTCCACCCCTTCCTGCTGACGACTTTAAATTGGCGATCCGGCCTCGCAATGGTCTCGTGCTGAGCAAGGTGAGCCCGATGGTACTTTCAAACAGCATTATGCGAGAAGCTAAGCTACGTCCTCAAGAGGCAGACATCAAAATACGCGTCAATGAACAACAGAACATTCTAGTTGCAAGCACACCCTACCAATCAACAGCCTCGGCGCTGAGTAAGATCCAAAAACTAACTATTGGTGAAACTACTTACGCAATTGCGTCATATGGTATCTCCCCTGACAACTCGTGTAGAGGGGTGATACACTCGAGAGAAAAGGAAGCCACCAACGAAGAACTATTGGAGGCCATCTCAGCCCCTGGATACGAACCACTCACGTGCCGCCGATTCGGGGACTCAGACACCATCCTCATCACTTTCATAGGAAAGAAAGTCCCTTTCCTTATATACGTAGGCGGAGTGGAAACGAGGTGCTTCCTCTACAAACGCACCGTCGCCTACTGCTACGTCTGCCATCAAACTGGCCACCGCGCGGACGTCTGTCCTTACCCGCCAGATGTGCCGACGTGCAAGGACTGCGAAGCCCTACTTACCGCGGAGCCACACGAGTGCAAACCGAAATGCTCTCTGTGCGAACTGCGAACTGCGAACACCGCACAGCGAGCAAGGCCTGCCCTGGGCGCTTTTTGCCGCCCGTCAACCGGCGAAAAGAACAGACGTCGATCGGCAGGCGGAGACCGAGAACTCCTTCTGGCCAGCGAGGGGACCCCTCATCAAGATCTTCCGCTGCCCGGTCCCGATCTCGTAGCTACCCACGTTTGACCCAGGACAGGAGACGCCGCAGTTCGAGGTCCCGGTCCCGCTCCAAGACCCGAGGAAGGACACCGAGCACCCAGGAACGAATAGAAACTCAGAAATCTACGCAGGTGAGCTGGGCGCAGACGCTCTCTCGCAAAGCTCGTTCCCCTCCCCTACCCAATGATATGCTTAAACAAGTTCAAACGCAGAATTTACGTCTACAAGAGGAGAATACAACACTTAAAGCCGAACTTGCCGCACTGAGAGAAGAATTATGCGCCCTTCGTAATGAAATCAGACAAGCGACACAATCACCATCCGCTCCCGAGAAACGCAAAAAGATAGAACGCCCCACTTCGAAACCGTTAGAACCCCCTTCCCAGTCCCCGACTGCACTAAGCCCACAACTCACAGAAATCACTCAGCAACTCGCAACCCTTATGCAACTTATGCAACAAACTAACGTGCGCTTGGATAACCTCGAAGCTCAGAACCCATCTCTTCCCGGTCGTCTCTCACGGCGTGACTTGAAGCCTTACAGCCGACCCACTCCTCATCAAGAGGAGCTCACCTGCCACGATGGCAGCAAAACGGAATAATAATCAAGCTCTTCATCACAAAACCACCATATGGCAGTGGAATTGCCGCGGATTCAAAAACAAGTTCGGTTCACTCTCTCAATTCATTGCAGCATCTACCTCTCCTCCGGATGTCATATCACTCCAGGAGACCAATTCTCCCGCTCGTCTTCCCGGCTACGTGACGTACGGAGAAGACACCGGAAAAAACCTTCATACTCTGGTTAGCAAACGAATTACTGCTATTCAACACGCTCTTCAACAAACAGAACAGCTGGGAATCCTGCTCGAGCTCATCCCGCGTGCCAAGAAACACGCCCACAGTCTTTTCATCTTAAATATGTGTTGCAGACCCAAATGTAAAGATCCTAGTGTCCAAAACGTACTCCTGCAGGCTATCCACAAAGCGGGAGGTCAGCCTCTCCTCATAATGGGAGATTTCAACGCGGCCCACCAGCTCTGGGGCTATGCGTACTCCAATAAACGCGGTAATGCCTTGCGCGCACTCATCGCAAACAATGACCTTACCCTCCTAACTAACCCTGCCTCCCACACCCGCATGGGCAATAGCGTCACCAATGATACCTCGCCAGACTTAACTATCACTAGCCACATCCCTCACGCGGACTGGGAGCACCTCGGAGAATATTTGGGAAGCGACCATGCCATTCTAGCCACTACTATATACGGCGCAGAGTACAAAGTCAAACTCGGCAAGGCACGCCTGACCGACTGGACCAAACTCCGAGATGAACGAGAAAAGAGACTGAAAACGACAGATCACCCCCCGCTTACTCTGCAAGAGTGGGTATCTCGTCTCGTCCAAGATGTCCAAACCCACACTAAAAATATTGAAACGTCCACCACCACTCCATGTGTGGACACTAGGCTTCTCCACCTATGGGAGGCTCGCCGCAGTCTAATTAAACGATGGAAGAAACAGAAGCTCAACCGCAAGCTAAAAAAACGTATTGCGAGGCTCACAGAAGACGCGGCACAGTACGCCTCCGAATTGTGCAAGGAAAACTGGCTTTCCCTCTGTGACGGAATGTGCGACACCCTTAGTACCTACAAAACCTGGAAACTGCTCCGCTATCTTATTGATCCGGCCAAGAGCAAGACGACGTCCCAACACACTATGGACAAAGTCATCCATCAACACGTAGGAGACACACGCCATCTCCTCGCGACTCTCAAGACCCGTTACCTCCCTACTCATCCCACGGAACCCCTTCCTCCATACTCGGGAAGCCCAAATCCGCTCCTAGACGAGGACATCCATCTGCATGAAGTTACGGGTGCTCTTGCCAAGATTCGCCGCAACACAGCGCCCGGATTAGACCAAGTTACTAACAAGGCCTTGGCCAACCTGGACAACCCTTCCCTTCTAGAACTGACTGATCATCTAAATGACATCTGGCAGACGGGAATCCTCCCCGAGGATTGGAAAACTGCGGAAGTTAAACTGATACCTAAGCCGAACAAACCACCCAGCACTGACAACCTTCGACCCATTTCCCTTACGTCGTGTGCAGGGAAACTGTTGGAACATATCGTCTTAAACAGACTGCAATCATATCTCGAAGATCACGATAAGCTCCCAGTGACAATGTTTGGCTTCCGCTCGCATTTGTCGACGCAAGACGTTCTACTCCAGCTTAAGGAAGAGGTAATGCTGCCTGCTACGCGCAACTCACCCACGGCCATTCTTGCTCTAGACCTCAAGGGGGCATTTGACAATGTTAAACACACTGCCATCCTCTCACAACTTAATACCCTCGACTGCGGCCATAGAACCTACCAGTACATTAAGGATTTTCTCTCCGGGCGCAGAGCGATACTAAAGGTGGGAGACCTCGCCACAGACCCAGTCCTGCTTGGCAGCCGAGGTACCCCTCAAGAAGCCGTACTCTCACCTTTGATATTCACAATTGCGCTCATCGGTCTCCCTGCCCTCTTGGACTCCATTCCCGGCGTACATCATGGCATATATGCCGATGACATTACGATCTGGTCCGGCACGGGATCCTTCGGGGAAATTGAGGAGCGTCTGCAAACGGCGGCCAATGCGGTCAGTGATTATGCCAAGTCATGCGGCCTCGAATGTGCGCCACAAAAATCAGAACTACTACTCGTTTCTCCAAGAAAGAAAGGTTCTCTGGACCCACCCAATGTCACCATCTGTATGGAGGGCCACATCATCGTTCCATCTCCGCATATCAAGATCCTCGGTATGACCTTTCAGGCCGACCGCGCGAACACCATCCTGATAAATAAGCTCAAACGCACCACAGACCAAGTCACCCACATGATCCGACGTATAACCACCAAAACGAGGGGTATGCGCGAGGTCGATACGGTTCGCCTAGTCCAGGCATTCATAATCTCCCGCATTACGTATGCCATACCTTATGCAGTCCTAACCAAGACAGAACTCTCGAAGGTGGATGTAATGATCAGGAAAGCCTACAAACAGGCCCTCGGACTTCCCGTCAGCACGGCCACCGACAAATTGTTAAAACTCGGCCTACACAATACAGCTGACGAGCTCATAGAAGCCCATCTTTCCAGCCAAAGAATGAGACTGGGAGCCACGGGCACAGGAAGACTTCTTCTCTCTCGACTGCGACTCACAACCCCTCTGGAGCATCCTCCTTCTGAAACCACGACTCTCTCTCACGAGGTCCGGAGACACCTCTCCATTTCACCGCTCCCCCGGAACATGCACCCCGTGCATCATGCGGGACGAAGGGAGGCGAGAGCCCAAGCCATATACAAACGCTATGGCCACGAACCAACCACCGCATACACGGACGCGGCCTCTTATCCCGGCATAAGAGCCATGACAGCCGTCGTCGTCCAACAAAATCACCATGTCAGCAGCATCACACTACCAAGATACGAACCCTTACAAGCGGAAGAGGCGGCCATTGCTCTTGCCATCGCGCAAACTACAGCCGAAGTCATCATTACAGACTCGCAGCACGCGTGCCGTAATTTCTCCAGAGGAAGAATTCACCGTACAACAGAACGGATTATCTCCCAACACCCGCCGGATAGACTCATCACTATCATATGGACACCCGCCCACTCCTCTGTACCAGGCAATGCAACCGCCCACCTCTTGGCCCGAGAGTTATCCCGCCGGGCCCTGGGAGACGAGCAGGAGCGGCCGGTCCCATTGGTAACATATCAAGAGATCACGCAGCACTATAGGTTGGAGCGACGTACCTACCCACCCCCACATAAACAACTATAGAAAGAGCAGGAACGACATCACCGTGCCCTACAAACTAACACCTTCCCTCATCCCACTAAATGCCATATCTTTTTCCCTACCCTCTATTCCCCATTATGCCGCTTTTGCGGAGCTCCTGGGACCCTCTTTCATATGGTAGGAGGATGCGACCAAAATCCCACCCAATCGTCTAACCCCTTCCAGTCGTCATACGAGCTTTGGGAGAGAGCACTGACCAGCTCCAACCTCGATGACCAGCTCATGCTCGTGTCGAGGGCTGTGGAAGCAGGGAAGGCTCAAGGCGTCTTGGACTAAGGACTCCTCCCCATCGCTTTCTCATAATAAAGATGTTTATTCTCTCTCTCTCCTTGGCTATCAGTTTGGAGAGTATACGTTGAGAGATGTAACCAGTGATTTCAAAAGACTGTTGCATTGAAGTGATACTGCGCCTCATTAAGTAGAGCATGATTTTGCTTTCCGGATCAATATGTCGGAAAAGGGGGGGGGGGGTAGAGAGAGAGAGAGAGAGATAAAGAATCGCTTCGAAAAAATAATTCCCTAATTCTTCGCATGCGATCCAATTTGTGAAGCAAAATATTGGAGACTGGTTGCAGTGTGCACGCGGGACGCAGCTCGAAGCGTGTGGAGCGAAGCCTCGTTGCAAAACCCTGCAGGCACTAGGTTCAGTTCCCACCCATTTCGGTCTGGATGAACATTGTGCCAGCACGCGTTCGTGTAATCACTGCTTGCATGGTGCACTTTAAAGGGATACAACAATTAAATTTCGGCGCTTATATTTTTTTGTTTATACGCGTTCAAAAGAGCGGTATTACATCGAACACACCAATATCTTGTTTAAAAAAAACACGAAAAGGAATTTTAAAACGAATTAAACGATTGGCAAAAAGCACCTGATGGATGTCGCTAAAGCCTCGTTTGTAATGTCCGTCTAGGAACCTTGACAGACAGTGACGATAACTCTCTCTCCTATAGTCCGTTTCAACTCAAAGGTAGGTCGAGGGTAAGACGGGCCGGGGGAGGACGAAGCCGACAGAAAGCTAAAGAGAGGAGGAGGTTTCCCCCTCTCTTCTCCAGTGTTCCTTCTGGTTCCTCCTCCCAGGCCCATCTTACCCTTGTTCTACCTTCTTGAGTTGTAACGCACTATAGAACTATACATGCTTTAAACCTGACGTCATCCCGACAGCTTTATGGCCAGCAAAAGAGAAGAGTGGAGGGAGGAACTCCCCACTCAATCGGACTTTCTTTTGTGTATCCCAGAGGTCGCCATTTTCCCTCTACAAGATTATAGAAAATTAACCCGTCACTCGAAATTCACACAAAAGCAGCTTTGCGGTTAGTTGTTGTGTACCGATCGCTTGCGTGCTTCGACCGCTTCGGTGGCTGGAACAGCTAGGGCATCCTGACCACGTCAGCCTCGCAGCAGCCTTGCTCGTCCCAAGAGAAACTACGTCACGATTGCGCCGAATGTGACGTGCTCTCCGCTGGCTCCTCCCCGAGCGCTTGCCAAAGTGGGCCGCTTATAACGATAAATGCAGCCATCAAGCTCATAATACAAACCTGCGATCGCCATTTACGAATATTGTGGATCATATTCAGCCTATTTCTGAACACGACGGGTGTATTTCAAATTTTGTTGAAGTATCCCTTTAAAGACCATAGCTTAGCGGTTGTACTGGACATTGGCCAAACTACGGATCTACAAAGGAAAGCCAAGTGCCTACATTTTGCTAGCTGCCTAACTTAATGCTGTTAAGCATCTACACAACCCAGTTTTTTTTTTTTTTTTTTTTTTTTTTTTTTTACAGAATACGAATTCAAAATTGACAGTGGAGGAAGAAAGGAGTAGAACGTAATGAAAGAGTTGCAGATAATTGCAGGGCCGAGAACGCAACGCTCGGTCATAGACTTCTAGAACATCCGCGTTTATTCTGGTTGCAGTTGTAACTTTCGTCCAGCTTTCTTGTTCTCGAAAGTGCCAGTTCATCCTCGCCCCGAGCGCGACGCTCGAACCTTCCTTGCCGAACGAACTTTCGAGATAGTGACGCACTCTAGATAAGCCGCTGCCCGCGACCTTGTCGACTGAGTCTCGCTTTCGCTCCCTGTCATGCTGCCGAATCGCCGCTTGCTTTTTTGCTGCCTCGACAGACGCAGTTATTTTACTTTTTTTTCTTTTTGTTTGGCACAAGCTCGCCAATTAAACCTTTACTTTTTAGCTCACTCTTCATCCTCTCGACACCTTCATTCAGGACAATATTCATTTAACAAAGAAACCCCGTTCATGTCATTGTTGGTGACAAGAATATTCACTCGCATTTCACCTAAGGACAACAGTGGACAACGCTGGCAGAAAGAACTGCAAAGGAAAGCCTTGACAGAGTTTTTGCGGACTCTAACCAAAGTTTTATTTAAAAAACACATAAACCCGACGTTTCGGGACCCGCTCGGTCCCTTGGTCACGGGTGACTGTAGGTGGGGTCGCGGTGGGGAAGGTTGCCCAGGTGGTTGGCCTTGCTGAGGCTTAACCCAGAGGGCGCGGGAGAGGGGGCGCGGTGTGAGAGGTTGCCCGGGCGTTTGACCTTGCTAAGGCTTACCCCACAGGGCGCGAAGTCCAGACACGTACGCGCTCGGGAGAGTGCCCTTGGACCGGTTCACGTTCTTACTCGTTGTTTGAATAAACCTGAACTCCAGATGAAGGCGTTTCCTCCAATGTCCCTCGGTGGCCACGATCTGAGTCTCGTCGAGGGAGAAAGAGTGCCCCGTTTTTTGCTCGTGCTCTGCCAGGGCGCCGGCCTCAATATCTTTCTTTCTCACGTCGTATTTGTGTCGTCGAATACGATCCGGGAAGTTTTCCGTTTCCCCCACATAAGCGACCGGGCAATCCGCGCACGGCACGCGGTACACGAGGCCTTGAGCCCTTTCCCTTCCTGGTCTGTCTTTGGGGAGAGGAACCCGCCGACGGATGGTAGACACGGGCTTGTGGGAGACGGCGATGCCGTGTTTCCGAAGGACGCGTCCGACGGTCTCACTCACATTTTTCCCATAAGGGAGACAGATCCGATTAGACGGTCTCGAGGTCGGAGTCACAGGGGGGCGGCGTAGGCGTTTGTAGATGTCGTTAATGAACCGCTTTGGGTAACCACTGTTAACTAGATCAGCTTTGATCTTCTTAACTTCTTCTCGTAGGGCCTCCTCCGTAGAACACACGGACAGCGCCCGTCGGAAAAGGGCGCTGACCACTGAGGCCTTGTGCGATGTGGGGTGATACGACTCGAAGTCCAGGTATCTACCGGTGTGCGTAGGTTCTCGGTATACCACGAAGTTGAGCGCGTCAGAAGCTCTCCTGACGCTCACATCCAGAAACGGGAGCACGCCGTCCGTCTCTCGCTCCACCGTGAACTGAATCGACGGTTCAGCGGAGTTCAAACACTGGCACAGGCGCTCAACCTCACTGGCTTCGACGATGCAGAAACAATCATCCACATACCGGAGGAAGGTCTTGGGCTTTGGATTAAAGCAAGAAAGAGCTTTTTGTTCGATGTACTCCATCGTGAGATTGGCCATGGTAACGGAGATGGCAGCTCCCATGGCAGTTCCACTCGTTTGCTTGTAGAAGCGTCCATTGAACGAGAAGTATGTGCTCGAGAGACACAGCTCCAGAAGGCGGCAGATTTCGTCCACGGACAGACAGGTTCGTTCTGCTAACCCGGAATCGGCGGAAAGGGCCGTCCTGGCCACAGAAAGTGCCAGGGGCACCGGCACACTCGTGAAGAGTGACACGAGGTCAAAGGAAACCAGAGATTCGTCGGCGTTCACCTTTAGTCCTTTGACGAGATCGATGAAGTGACTCGAATCTCGCAAGTATGTGTCCGTGGTGCCAGTAAGGGGGGAGATCAGCTGGTGCAGGTACGCCGAAACTGCACGTAGTGGGGAAGTAGTGAAGTCCACAATGGGGCGGAGGGGGACCTCGGGCTTGTGGATTTTTGGTAGACCGTACAAAGCGGGAGCGGACCCGTTGCGACAAATTAACCTAAGATAAAGGCTGCGTGAATCCAAGTGCTCTTTGAAAATGATAGACAGGGCCCTGTTTATAGTATTCTGGATCTTGCCGGTGGGGTCTTTTTGCAGGGGCGCGTACGCCGACGTGGAGAGCATATCCGTCACCTTGCGGATTTAGGAGCTCTTGTCCAGGACCACCGTTGCGTTGCCTTTGTCTGCGGGCAGAACCATGATGGCGTCGTCTTCCTTCAGGCTACGAAGGGCGTGGTGTTCGGCGGACGAAATGTTATTCTGGCAACGGCGCACCTGTGCGATAGCCCCGATAGCCTTGAGCCGAACCTCTTCTTGCAGAGATGGGTCCAGTTTACGAATGCCGTCTTCAATGGCGGCCGCCATAGCGGGAATTGGAGGCTTACTTGGGACGTTGAACCCGTGTCCTTTTGCCAGCACGGATGTTTCTGTCGGCGAGAGCACCCTTGAAGACAAGTTCCTTACGAAATTGCTGTTACTCCGGCAGACGCTAGGTGACGATTTCTGCCGGAGAGCCGCGATCTTCTTCTGATGTTCGTGAGTTCTTTCCTGCGTAGCGGTGATAGCCGTGGACCGGGCGAAATCGTCAAGGGCGTGGAAGGCCTCCGGTATCTTGAATTTCAGCTGTCTTCGCAAGAAGAAAAGATCAAGTTCCCTTCTTTTGACGTTCTCTCGGCACTCATGGATGCGGGCGTCGAGAAGACGGCGTTCCGCTTGATCGATGACCCTGTGCCCCTCGGATGAGCTCACCAGGCGCTTCAGCCGCAGGCTCTTGGGAATCAGGTTGAGCTCCTTGCAGGTCTTGTTAAAAGTGAGGTGGGTCTTGAAATTGGCGTTCGTGCGATTGGCGTGCACAAACCTCTTTGCAAGCTTCACCGCGTCCGGACCGTAGTCATCGCATAGAGATTTAAACGTAAACATTTTTGACAGAGGTCTGTCTGGTTAGGGAGAAATTGACAGAGTTTTTGCGGACTCTAACCAAAGTTTTATTTAAAAAAACACATAAACCCGACGTTTCGGGACCCGCTCGGTCCCTTGGTCACGGGTGACTGTAGGTGGGGGTCACGGGTGACTGTAGGTTAAGCCTCAGCAAGGCCAACCACCTGGGCAACCTTCCCCACCGCACCCCCCCCCCCCCCCCTACAGTCACCCGTGACCAAGGGACCGAGCGGGTCCCGAAACGTCGGGTTTATGTGTTTTTTAAATAAAACTTTGGTTAGAGTCCGCAAAAACTCTGTCAATTTCTCCCTAACCAGACAGACCTCTGTCAAAAATGTTTACGTTTAAAGGAAAGCCTTGGAAAGCTGGTGTGACAGCCATAACTAAAAAATGCAGGTCCCTTGGTGGTAGCTGGCTTCGAAAACTTCCAAAAGAAATGTCTCCGGCCACCGAGCTTTTCAGGATGTTCCTTTCATAAAGAAACGCACTCTTGTTAGGCAGGTTTCCCTGTCTTAATCAGTGCACAGTACCTGCCTCACGAAAAGCCCCTACATCAACTTTCGCTTCAGGTTCGTGATGCCAGAGCATATGAGTAGGATGTTTCTGGCATGTCGCAGTAGCGTTATGGGCAATCTGTCCTGGAGAATTCTGAAAACCTTGATGCTACCAGTGGTACGCTCTACATGAACTCTTCTCTTTGACATTCTTCGGACTGTCTCCACTTCCTCAGCAGGGAGCTGTCGTTTGTCCTTTGTGTACGCTGGCGCAACCAGCCTCGCTCCGATCACACCAATGTCCTCGCGAATAAGGAACCCCCGGCCAGCTAAAAGTGTCCCCATTCTCGAGCTTGTCCAGCAGCCTACTTCTCTGCGTAAGCTTCTTGTCCGACACTCTTCCTCCACATGCCTTTGAGATGAAGCTGACTAGACCGCATGGCGTGACACCCAAAAGAAACTTTATAGTGTTACATGACTTATAGTGCGAATACTTTTGCGAACGGGCAGTGAATACAGGTGGCCGCTGAATGCGGCATTCTGAGCAGTCTATAATCACACTACGACGCGAATAGTACCGATGCACAAGGGTCGGCATTTCCATGCAATGTCTGGTCGTGTAGACCATATGATAAACTTCGAAAAAGTCTCTGCCAGTAAAGGAATTACCTTTACCATTATGTTTGCAACTGTCCCCTCCGACACATTGAACCGGAAAGCAAGATCGCCGTTCAGCAGAGCGAGACACAGCTTAGCAAGCACCATGAACAGAGCATCTCCAAGGGACACAGCTCTTTGCAGGTGCTTCGTGCCTTCTTTCCCTAGCTGTACAATCAGCGAGAACATGACCATACTCGGCAAGCCGGTATAACACTGCTCTGAAGATTCAGTAAGCTGCTCGACAGAAAACGTTGTGACTTCTCGACTGTTTTTCACATCTCGACGTAGAGTTAGGTTGTCTGCCAACAGTTTTGCATCATTATATTGAAGAAGACGTATCTCCATCTGGGCAGGGTTTCAAACTTGGAAGCTGAAAAGCAGGCCACATTTCGTACAAATATTAGTAGCACTGTAGAATTGAGATATATCTTAAACGGCGTAACACCGACTTACAGCAGATGAAACAAGAAACTGCCACCACCACATCTGTTTGAGTTGAAGTCTCGGCGATGAGTCTGTTCGAGCATGAGATTGCCAGAATAAGCTTGTAACAAAGAACAGACAAGAATGGTGCAAGAATAAATTTTCATTCAAAATTCGTAGTAGGCGCCACGGGGTCGAGAAATGTCGCCTTGGTATACGGCATGAAACCGAGACTAAGCGGGGAAGATCGCAGGTAGCGTGTTTGTTCTAAAATAAGTGACAGGGTTCATAAATCAGAGGTTTATCGTATCGCTCTTAGGAGCGGTGCCTTATCAACCATGTATGACGCGTACCTAGATGCTTCAACGCATTTCCCATGTGGGCTGCCTAATGCCTATAATTGTGAAGCTTCCTGATGAACACAAACCCAATCTAAGCATTAAAAAAGCATACAAACATGAAGATGCTTTTTTTCTGTTATTGCCGTACAATGTATCACTCGTCACTTCAAAAGGGGGAGTGTAACAAAAAAACAAGAAAACAAAACAGCCCCGTGAGTGGCCTGGCTGCGCTGGCAGATGATGCATGCAGTCTCACCAGCCGTTGCAAAAGCAAATTGTTTATAAAGCCGGAAGTTAGTCTGCCTCAGTGGGCGTCTGTCTCAGCTGCAAATGAGCAATTTAGCCAGTGCGGCCCAACCGCTAACCTGGGGTCTTTAACGTGCACCACGCAGTAGTGACACAAAGGGTGCCTTAATGTCCTTCTGTGAAAGGGTGATGTCACCCTTTGTAGTACTCGATGCCGACAGCACGCCCTCACGGGTAAAATACAAAGAAATCGACGAAAACAAAATGTCGCCATAGCACATTGAGCGCAACAAACACGTGCAGGGACACACTCTTTCACCCGCTTCTCAACAACAAAAAAAAAGAAAAATAAAGATGTGGGACAAAATGGCCAGATGCCTCCACCTTAAAGGGAAGATGGGGCACTTCTACATTTGAGAAAAAACGTTTGAATTGCGTTCATTTGGCTTTTAGAATAACAGATATCAAATTATATTTCAATGCGACGCGCCCGATAGCCACAAGAGCAATTTCAAAATAGGGATGAAGCCCCGCCCCCCTAGCCTTGGGCAGCCAAAAGATCCGTCGATGACGTCACGGACAGCGACTGTCTTTCGCGTTTTTTTCGCGTTTAACAATACTTACGCAACAAATGGTTTGGGTATTCGGGTTCACGGGGTGAAAATACACTAGAATTCACTTCTAACTCATTTTTTCCAAGAAGCTCCGTAGCTTCCCTTTAAGCAAAGCTCACATGAAGGCACCCTTGTGATACACGACCGCACGCCGGTATGCTCATCCAGATCGAAACGAGTAGGGCCGCGGATTGAACCCAGGATCCTGGATTCTGCAGCGCGAGCTTTCGCTCCACGTGCTCTGAGCTGGTGTGCGCTAAACCACTCGGCTTTTTTTTTTTTTTTCGCTAAATCATTCGGTCATTGATCCTTTTTTTTTTATTAGTGCAAGATTTTCACAGTGAACAAAGATTCATAATGCACGATACATTTCAATTGAGCATGTACAATATTATATTGACGACGTTAGTGAAGATAACGATAAAACGCCGCCTGCAAGGTTTTGAGAGGCAGTGAGAATTGTTAAAATTCTCTGATCATCAACAGCTTCAAAAGTGCCGGCAACCACTCCAGTTCCAGACATCCTTTCTGGTACACAGCTGCTATCAAGTTTACATTTTCAATGAAATAATATCGTACGGGACGGCATCCAGATCCGCGTGACGAACTGTCATCCTACATCTCCAAATAGCATGCAGACCCAGTAAAAATACGAGGTCATATGGGAAAGGCGTCCCCTACACAGACAAGAAACGTACTACACGAGCCGTGAGCGGTAAGTCTTTTTTGAGAGCTCGTTGGAGCACATCCCAGGACAGGATAGCATCCCAGCAGTCCAGGAACACGTGTTACACGGTCTCCGGTTCCTTGCACAAAAAACAATCCTGGCCCCCATGGTATCAAAATGCCCTTTTTCGCTAACCATCTCTTTACTGGCAGCGTGTTGGTATGTAGTTTAAAATAAAAGATTTTCACAGATCCGTGAAGTACCATTTTTTTTTCACGTGGGAAAGCACATCACGGTCAGTTTTGTCGGAGAACAAAGAGCGATACACTGGAACGAGAAAAAGGCATTCAACAAGATCTAGCTTCAGACGCTTTCGTGTGACAGAGTTTAAGTACTCTCTTGAAAATCCCACACTAAGAAATTGGTACGCACAAACAACCTCTCTAAGGAAGCCCGTTATTTTGTCTTCACATATGTCAGACGTCAAAACAATGAACTCTGGTTGCTCTCTGAACAACCGTACTTGGGTGACAGTTGTCAAAAACGGGTCAGCCTGGTCTCGCAAAAAGAAAAGTCGCAAAACCATCTGTCGTATGAACAAATGCGACAAACTAAGTCCACCCGACTTCATGCGGCAAAAACGTTATATCATCTAGTTCTTTCCCACGTAGACTTCCATATGTACACGGCCATTGCAGTGCATGCGTTGCAAAAGCACACAAGAGCAGTGCAGAACCTGTAACAGGTGCCAAATCTTTGCAACAAAGAATAAATTACACACCTTTGCCCGTGCGAAGATAGAAAAAGCCTTGCCACCCCACTTCACGGCCTTAAGACTCATCCCCTCTGTTTTGCTACGCCAGAGCTCGTTACTTTCAATTTATTTGTTCAGATGTCACTCCCAAATATGCATTGGGCTCTTTGGACCACTGAATAGATTCAAACAGACGCGGAGTCACGTTCCAGTGACCGTGCGAGACCCCCAAGCATTTCGGCCAGTTCACAGCACAGGCTATTTGCACGCAGTATGATCAAGTGAGTTGATCAGCCGCTGAGACGCTCTCTATCGCTGCAAAAAATCGCAATATTATCGAATGCTAATATTTTAACATCACATACATAATAAAAGGAAAATCACGTATGTTCTCCCTCTTTATAATGCTTAGGCAATAGAGCTCAAGAATATAGCGAACAACAATGGGGAAAGTGGGGACCTTTGACAAACAAAGGATAACTCAGAATTGCGTTTAGTTACTAGTTTGTTAATTAGAAGGCTGGTCATGCAATTACTATAGGCCATCTTTACTCCATCAAAAATAATTTTACCCACTCCTCGATCCCCCTTCCAGTCGCTGCTTGCACGTTATATTTAACAGTTGAGCACACTGTACCTAGTCCCACCTGCTCCTGTGTTGGAGGTGGCTCAGCTATGTCACGTTTGGGGGCACGGTCCATTTTGGGACTGCTTGCGCCGTCTAAAGTAAGCAACAATAGGAGTTGTGAGACGAGATGGAATATCCACACCTGTGTTTGAGATTTAATAACATACTACCATGTTATTAAAGAATGTTCATGGAAATGAAGCATTGTGAGCAGATACAGCAAACAACTAATATACCGATCTCACCAGCTGTTCTGTGCATGCTTGGCAGCACCATAAATGTAGTTCACAGGGGTCAGACGGCAGTGCACCAGAGTGCTCGTGCCGTTCCAAGCTCTGCTCGCGCAAGCCCACAGCAGGGTTCTTGTGAATCATGGCAGCGATGGTGTGGACACCTGACCAGTGAGAACAGTCTTTTAAAGGATAGGTAGAGCAGTTTTTTATTTAATCAGGAACAAACTTGCGTTTATTTCGCCTTCAAATCAATAAATATAACAATTATGTTTCAATTCAAGGTGACGGAGGGCCATAAAAGCGATTTCAAAACAGAGGTGGAGCCAAGCCCTTCTGGCATTCGGCAGCCAAACGCTCCGTCGATGAGGCCACATACAGTGACTGTTTTTCGTGTTGTCTCACGTTTAACAATGCTTGCGAAGCAAATGGTTTAAATATTCAGGTTCACAGGGTAAAAATTGCTAAAATTTCAATTTAGGTTCTTTTTCTGAAGAACCTTCATAGAAAAAAATAATTTGGTTGTGTGTATCTTTATACAGACTAAAACTTGGTCTGCCTCAACGGACGACGAGTCTCCCAGCTGTAGATGAGAAATTTATCCAGCATAGTTAAACCACTAGCCTCGGGTCGTTAACGTGCACCACGCAGTAGGCATGCACGACCGCAAGCCGGTACGATGCTCATCCAGATCGAAACGGGAAGGGCTGGGGATTGAGACTAGGATCCTGGGTTCTGCAGTGCGAGCTTTCGTTCCACATGCTCCGAGCTGGTGTGCGCTAGCACACTCGGCCACCGACTACCTAATCTCCGCAGCTTCCCATTAAAATTGCTGTGCGCTGTCAGTTTTGAGGTTATGTTAAGTACCTGGCGCTGTGTGGCCCTGTGTTAGGGGTATGTCCCCTTTGGAGCCTTGGTCTGTCTCTGTACTGCTTGCAGCTATGTTTTACATTTCTTAATCTAGTACTATGTAATTAAGAGATGTTCTCACAAATACGGCACCAATAGCAGACACAGCAAACAACCCAATTAATATGTCCACTGTAAGTTCAGAGCTTATGTTGTGCCCAGGACCCCAGGACCCACCAGCAGGGACTGAACCGCGTCTCTTTGCCACCTGCTGGTGACTCACCTGGTTTCGAGACCAGAGAAGAGCGCATGCAAATCCTATTGTGCCTAGAGTCATGTGTGCTTATCCGCTATTCTACGATGTAGTGCTTGCCACAGTATCTGGAGCGAGGCATCACTTCGGCGGTCGCAGGTGATGGATGCCTGCCTCGGATGCAGCGACTAGAGAGAGTGCTGGCGGCTCTGCGACTCATATCGCTGGCCGATAGCGAGTCTATCTTTCGAATCTGTTGATTCAATGTTTCTCTTCGTACTGTGATTATAAGGGCACACTGGATGACATGGCATCAATAAAGCGACAAGTTACGCCAGTCAATTGAGCAATAAGCTCATTTTGTTTGAAAGCCGAGTTGGTTGATTGAGTGATTTCCACGGCAAAGCTAAACGCGCTAGCTTCAATCATGGCACCTCGCGCCAAATTCTGCGGCAAGCATTGAGATGCAAACAGCGGGAAAACACATGCCTGCAAGCACAGTAGGACGTGCAAGCACTCTTCTGCGGTCTCAAACCAGACGAGTCATTGGCAAATGGCAAAGCGGTGTTCTTTAGTCCGCCACGCACATGTCCTGGGTCGCTAAACTCGTCAACAAAAATATTCTTTGTGTTATGACATAGTGGGGGGAGGAGCCGAAAGATTGCTGCGAAGTTTTCTTTTCTCACAAACCCGCAGATCCGTCTGTCTTCGTGACGTTTTTTGTTGAGGGGCCTACACCTCCCTAGGCACCGAACAAGAGCAGCACTAGAGAGCGTGCGGAGACGACCGTGGCTCATACGTGTGACGTCACAACAAAGATTGTCAGCTGCGACCGTCATGTTTGATGGTCTCTAAAAAGCACGATGGATGCTTGGGAATTGCATTTTAAAATCAACACCGTCGAAGTTGATAGTCTGGTATCGTTCTTATTTCCGCCGATAAAGCAGAATTTACTAAGAAGCGTCCCTGCCGTTCTTTTGATTTATCTCATCTGGCCAAAGTGTAGCCCGACGTGGCTAGGTCGCAACCAGCCGACTACCGTTGTCCACTTTCAGGCAAATTTCGCCTCCGGGCAGCTGTCCCTTCATCGGCGGGCTAAAATCATTTTATGGTAGACATTCGAAGATCAGTCAGTTTGACATTAAGTATGTTTATCTATGGAAATAAGGAAATAAAAGTAATTTCAGGTTGTCAATATTGGCGGTGATACTTCAAGAACGCAAGGACACTAAACTTGACATCGTTGATTTTAACACGCACCATCAAATTTGTCGTTCACAACTGATAATCCTGACTCCATCGTCAAAGGTATCAACTATAAAATGACGTCACTGAACGCGCCCGCACACTATATACGTGCCCTGGCACGAGTCTTTCGCTTGAAAGTCTGTCATGGCCACTTTTGAGTTCATGGAACGCAAGCCGTTCTAATTCCAGAATCTCTTGAACCGTTATTTCGAAAATTGCAGGCTGTGCTGTTCCTCGTCCATTGCTCATTGGAACACCTCTAAGCAGGATGGGGGGGGGGGGGGGGGGGAAGGGGGGGAATTTGCCCCCCTCCCCCAGTTGCGTCGAAAGAGGGAGCAAGGGGCATAAGGGTGGAAGGGGGGGGGGGGGGGGGTATCGCCCCAGCCCCGAACCACCATAGCATTTCAGAGAGTTATAATAAAATATTAGGGGAAAGGAATATCCCCCTTCTTCAACACCATCACCTCCTCTCCCTCTCTCCCGAATAATTTCTACGGCCTTTCTTGAGACTCCTATTTGTTTGTGCATGTGTGTGTGTGTGTGTGTGTGTGTGTGTGTGGGTGTGGGTGTGTGTGTGTGTGTGTGTGTGTGTGTGTGTGCGTGTGTGTGTGTGTGTGTGTGTGTGTGTGTGTGTGTGTGTGTGTGTGTGTGTGTGTGTGTGTGTGTGTGTGTGTGTGTGTGTGTGTGTGTGTGTGTGTGTGTGTGTGTGTGTGTGTTGGTCGTACCTTAATTATTAATTTAGAGCGCAGCTCTTCGGCGCCGTTTCCGGGTTTTGCGGCGTGGGCGTCGCCGTCGGCCCGCTAAATTTAGCGCGAAATTGACGTCACATGACCTCCAACACCAATTCAATTCCCAGCTACGTGACTTCAACGCCAATTCACTTCTCCGCTAGATTGTCATGTGATGTCCTTTTCCCTGCTAAATTTAGCGGAGAAGATGAATAAGAGGAGGAGGGGAGGAGAGGAAGAGGGGAGGAGGAGGGGCATACCCTCCTCTCCTTACCCTCGCTTATTACTCCTCAAGAGTTGAGCTCTAATTTCGCATTACAAAAATTTGGAAACGTCTTTAATTTTTTTTTATTTCCCTTTCCTTTTCTTTTTTTCTTATCCCCCGTTTTTCCTCATCTCTCAGACATTACCGACGTCTATACACAAACCGCCTGTGGGTGACCCCGGTGGCGTTGTTGACAGTGGCGGAAGATAAGCTCTATAAAGCACAGACCGCATGGCGCGTTTTTGCTCGCGATTCAGGCTCGTCGGCGTCAAACTGACGTCATTTCCTGCGCGCGGGCGAGCGTTTTCGCGGGAGCGTTGGTTTCTAGCCGACCCAGAACAAGACGCGCGCGCCGAGGCGTCGAAGCGGCTCTCGTCCAATGAGGGCTGGTCAAACTATCACGTGATCCTGCACAGTAGGCTGTTTCGTATTCAGCACATTTCAAAGTGTTCAAAAGCATTTTGATTTTCCATAGAAAAATTGAAAAAGTGTTTCTTTTGACACACAAACCCGTTTTATTTACTTGTTTGTTCACTTGCTTCTCATTTTGTAGTATTTGCGTCAACATTTACATCACGTCTTGAGAATTCTGTTATCTGGCACCGCTGATAACGCGCGGCCGGCGGTGCTTGGCTTTGTCTGCATGCGGGTGCCCTCGCGTCAGCTTCCGCGCGAGCTTCGTAGCGCGTCGCGTTTTCGCGTGCAGAAAAACGCGCCATGCGGTTTGCGCTTAAAGCCGCCCGCGTACACCGCGCACGGCTCCACAGCATCACAAAGTTCAATCTTCGCTTCGATTCCGAAGCGAAGATTTTGGCCTGAAATAACTCCTTCCCAAAGTTGTGAAACGTCACTTTGTCGTCACCAATAACTTCCACAAACGACGACCTTGCGACGAGAAAGTTCAGAGTATTTACCGGCCGCCTAGGTACAATCTCCGCATGATTGACTCAAACGCGGCGTAGGGATGTAGGGACACTCGGGCGAGACGTCATCAGTGCAGCCGTTCAATCGGCTGGCACCACGGTGTTGCTCGCACGCAATTCGATGGAGCTCGCTACGACTTTGTGTTTTATATTCTCGCTGGAATTTGAGCACCGAGAGAGCTTGGATGATTGACACCTCGCTCGGCTTGACGTCAGCGTCGCGACAGTCCAATTAGCGCGTTCCGCAACTTTCGGACACAAAGTTGTGCTCGACGAGTTTAGCTACCCTGGAAAGTTTGGTCCGCGATAGTACATGATGCTGTATGCTCTTGTGTTGGGGGTATGGCAGTCTGAGTTTCGTGCTCTCCCGGCAGTGCTTGCACCGCTAAAGTAAGCGACAAGAAGGGTTGTGGAATAAGTTAGAACAGTGGCTCTTAACCCTCGATGTTTCGCGGACCCTTTGTGGATCCGCGGATATGATAGAGGACCTCGTTCGTGGTGAGAGTAGATGAAAGGTATAGGTTGAGTTTAATAATGATTTAATAAATGAATATAACTAAGGGCTACTGTAAAGTAGACCACTCTTATTCACATACACACGAGAAAACTCGCCCAAAAACTGAAATATTTCTTGACCTGAAAAAGAAAGCTCTTATTGCCGGGCTTGACTGATGAGGCAGGGCTTCGCGGACCCCCATTTGAGAACCACTGAGTTAGAAGATGCACACCTGTGTTCAAGATTTCATAACCTATTACCATGTAATTAGAGATGTTCACACAAATAAGGCACAAAAGCAGGCACAGCAAACAGCCAATTGACGTGTGCACTGTAATTCCCGAGGTCATGTTATTACCTGGTGCTGTGTGGTCCTGTGTTAGGGTTATGACACCTTCGGAGCCTCGTTCTGTCTCGGAAGTGCTTGCAGCTCCTAAAGTAAGCAACAAGAAGAGTTGTGAGATAATGCACCCCTGCGTTCGAGGTTTCATAACCTACTATCATGTAATTAGAGATGTTCACAGAAATAGGGCACTAAAAGCAAGCACAGCAAACAACCAATTGACTTGTGTACTGCGATTCCTGAGCTTATGATATGCACCTGGTGCTGTGTGCTCCTGTGTTAGGGGTATGGTGCCTCTTATGTCTCGGTCTGTTCTGGGACTACTTTCAGTGTCTAAAGGAATTAATAGGAGGGGTGGTGAGACAATATAAAGGTTGCACACCTTTGGTAGACGTTTCCTAATCCACTACCATAAAATTCAGAGATGTTCAAACAAATTGGGCACCCAAAGCGATTAGCTACAAAAAGTAGCCGATTAAAGGGAGCCTTACGTTCCGCAGTTGCCGCTGGTTGCTGCGACGTCGCCTGTGCCTGGGGACCAGGTGGGTGACCTGCTGCTGCGAAACCAGCAGCATCTGAAGTTGCCAAAAGTCGACTTATCGGATGTTTTAGTTCCGTCCGAGAGCATCCATGCGACATGTCACACCACTAGCATAAACGCTTGCGAAATGGTCATAAATGGTCCCCGCCGCCACTGATGACAGACGGGCTCTAGTGGATTATTTTACTCACTGCTTAGAATCGCTGCTGGCACCGCTTGCAAGACAAAAACATGGCGAACCGAGCTACTTCGGCGACGTTTCGCCCGCTCATATCTGTCAACACGGCCGGGTTGCTCTCGCTTGAAAGCGAAGACATTCGGAACAAAGTCCGCGTGTTCGGGGTCGCTTGACGGTGCTCCTGCGTTCATGATATAATATGAAATATTATTCCTACGAACGTGTCCGTGAACCCACCTGTAAGAAAGTGCTTTCGCCACAAGCGCTCATGGTCCGACGGCGTCCACTTGTTTCTTTTTACCGCACCTAATCAGCTTCTCCGGCGGATTGGGCAGGCAGTGAACACGTGGAAACTTACGCTCGACCTTTCCCCCACCTTTCCGCACAGCTCCAAGCAACACAGCTCTGCGGAATGTCTACGTGCACGCAAATAAACTTGATTAACTACCGAAACGCCTTTGCAATGCATGTCGCGCATGGCGACTTCCGCCCACAGCCCCAGATCGGAAGTGCGCCCGACGCGCCACCACCGCGCCGTGATGTAACAGGCGTGAGTTCGTGAAGAGGGGGCTGGATGGCGCTTAGCCGCGCTCTCGGAAGTCGAGTGTCTGCTGGGTTTTATAGTGAATTTAGTTAATCTTTTGGCTAACGCGTTTGTTGCATTTTTACGTGGGTTTTAATAATCCCTTTTAATAATCAATCTTGAGAATGAGGCATCTGAACGTGGGGCGTGTACACTTAATCCGCTAGGATCTCGAAATCCTCACGCATCAAATGGCTTCCAAAAAGACTTCCAGGGCCTGCGTGAACTGGTATTGCGCAACAAGCCGGCTCTCTTGATATAACAGAAGCGAATCAAATGCATTCGACACTGTCTGGACCACCGCTCGTAAGAGTGGGAAAGCCTGTTAACGCTGACTCCCGGGACAAGCCGCTAACTTCCAGTGGCTTCATACATGTTTGCTCTTTTCCGCCCCGCCTGATGCTCACGCGACCTCCTAAGGGCGAAAGTGGGCACTGCGGTCGCAACTGCTCTTTTCACATTTTTTTGTAAGTTAGAAGCTGAAAGGAAGAAACCCTTTACAGGATCTTGCCTGATATCCCCAGCACACATGTCATTTTCTAAACTTAAGGTGAGATTTAGGAATTGTATGCAGTTGTTCACGGGAAGTTCATGAGTGAAGGCAAGATCAACGCAGCTTTGACCGAAACACGTTATAATTGCTTCGTTACATCCGCTGATTGCTTTATTTACCTCAGTGTTGCACAAGGTTAGAAATTCGTCCACATACCTAAAAATGGCATCTACTCGGGGTTCTTTTAAATTGTCTCGGATAGCAGAGCCGCAGGCTGCGAGGTAGAGATGACAGAGATACGGAGCTACCCGGGATTCTATGCGGATATGCTTCGTTGTACGTACTGCTTATTTTGATGTGCTACTGCCGTCGCCTTCAGGTAGTTACTTAGCAGCTCTAAGAAGATATTTAAACAAAATTAACTGCTGGGCTAGTTGGCTATACATTGTTAAAAATCAAAAGCGCAAACACCAAGGAAAAGAAGAGGGGACAGGACAGAGCACTTACTCCAACTGCGCGTTTAATGCATGCCCCGAGGAAGTCACAAAAAAAAAAACTGGACATGTGAAGGTAGAAAGACGAGGAACATTATTGTTATATGTTATAGATGCATTAAAGAAATTAAAATTAAATGTGACTTTTCTTTTTATCGCGCTCTTTCTCTTTTTTCTTTGCTGGTGTAAGGGGGTGAAGTCATATTTAATTTTTTTTTAATGCACTTCTAATTTTTAACATTAATTTTCCTCCTCTTTCTACCTTCAAGTGTCCAGTTTCTTCTTCTATGTCTTCCTCGGAGAATGAATTAAACACTCAGCTGGAGTAAGCCCTCTGTCCTTCCCCTTTTCTTTTGCTTGGTGTTTGCACTTCTGATTTTTAACGAAGATATCTAAGTTGATGGCGGCCGCGTTTTTAAATGATAGGGTGCCCTGCTCCTCGATGGTGTTTTTAAGGATCTTCAGGAGGCTTGTATGTGGGATTGAACAATACATATCTTCACTGTCGATTGAAAGCCCAGAAGTAACGTCACAGCCTTTTTCTTGTCAAAAAGCAATTACACTTCCAGAGTTGAGAATCTTGAATGGGTCATGTGGCTGAACATTGGAGGGATTCACGATAAGGAAAGAAAGACATTTAAGACAAACAGACAAGACAGGCTTTCGAAAGCCTGTCTTGTCTGTTTGTCTTAAATGTCCCTCTTTCCTTATCGTGAATTAATAACCAACACGCTCAACCATCTACATTGGAGGGATGCTTAGCCGAAAACGTCGACACATGGGCTTGCCAGGTGTTCCTTTCTGATGCAACGGCGCGAAAAGGAACACCTTTCTTTTGCGTTCTGCCTGAAAAAAACGCAAATAGCTGGCTTCCTTTTACCCATTTTGTCTTTGTGGCGAGAATCGTAAGAAGGTTCGTGTCCAGTATCTTCAAGATTGCCTCTTTGGCCGTCTGGAACCGACAACTCGGCTGCTAAACCGAGTTGTTGATTTAACAGCCGCTGCATTACCGCTTCCCACAGTCGAACAGCAGGTCGGCGATAGGTCGCGTGCACCACTGTGAAATCACATAGGCGAATAAGTCACGTGCATGTCAGCTGCATCAGCGCCATTTTACAGTACCAATTCGCCGCTGCGCTGTATGTGTGATTCGGCCTTAAAGCATACTCCTCAAACTCTCCTGAACAAATTTAAACGTTTCTCGATCATTCGAATAACAACGTTGAGCACATGAGTGTGTCGTGAGTGCAACGCATTGAAATACAGCCAGAGCTTTCTGCAAGCAAGCATGAATAACAATAACGCACGTATAATGTACGCACGACACATTCTGCGCAACCTGGGCTTATCAAGGTGACGACGAAAAATTTAGATTTCCAATTTAAAAAAAACGTTTGGATGTCAAATCCTTAAATAAGGCAAGTGTTTCCTTTTTTTTTCAGAGGCACTGTTTTGTAGTGTTCGATACAAGTTGCAATGTCCTAGCACGTGAGGCTAATTTGACCAAATTCTTAAAGTGGATAGCTTCCTTTCGCCTGCGACGTATTTGCTGAGACCATATCTCTAAGATTTAGCATTTCCGTTTAAAGGACTGATATTTGGACAAGCAGAATAGTTCACGCAAAAACACGACGGCCCTACACATCACTTAAGAGGCAGAGTGATAGCCAGCTGAACGTTCCTCGGCGTCTTGTAAGCCGTTGTACTGATTTTATTCGGTGCCACTGTATTCCGGCAGCAAACATTCCTGGAGCGATGACCAGTCGACGATGATGCCTCCCTCGTGTCTCAAACGGGTCTGGAAGGAAGGCCACAAGTGCTTTGTTGGTGTGCGTGGACATAGCACTGGACTAGACTGCACGCCTACTTTAACGGAAATTCATCAATATGTGGCGAACAACATATTGCTGTGTGTAGGTTTATAGAGTCGGAAGTTAGTCTGCCTTAGTGGGCGTCTGATGTACCATTTGTAGATAATCAATTTAGCCGGTGCTGTACAACCACTAACCTGGGGTCTTTAACATGCACCATGCAGTAGTGATACCTGTACGATGTACGATGCCTGTACGATGCTCATCCAGATCGAAACGGGCAGGGGTGGGGATTGAACCAATGATTCCTGGGTTCTCCATCGCGAAATGTTCGGCAATGGTCGATAAACTTACCTATGGTCATATGGGAATTCATTCCAAGTTGTCTCTTACAATTTATAAACGGTGGCATAATCTTAGACGTAAAGCTATGTATGCTTGGGCGGAGATGAGTTTGTTTTTCCTTGTGATTTTATTTTTTTTAGCGCGCGGCACATTCGTTTTTTACATCTTTTTGCATGATCATAATCAAAACATCACGTGCACCATAGTTTCAACCATTAAGAGTTGCATACACTAATCCCTTACGCTTATTAAAACGTTTTCTCACTACCAATGCTATGGGGGTTCTTTTCGGCTTCCGGTTAGCCAAGAGAGCATGCCAAACCTTCTATCTCCGTCTGGTGCACGCCCTGACTCTGCCCGCGCTCCTCCAATTGACCAAACTCTCTCTATACACGATTCTGCGCTTGGTCGACTACGTTAGGCTTAGGCTACGTCTGCTCCTTGCCTGCGGTCTGCCTCGTCTGCATGGTGTCGCGGCTGGCTTTCGATATGATCGGCGCACCAAAAGAAGTTTCGATGCGAGCCAGCATTCTCATCACGGCGGAGGAAAACGAGCACCTATTGAAAGCAGGACTTGCACGGTTTTCTCAACCCGGGGCGCAATTCTCAGTGTTTGTGCGCACGACGACTGACACGCTCGCTTTCCAAAGCCGCGCATCCCGGCGCCGTGTTGGCAGCATCCGTTATGCGTCGACTTCCTACTGGTAAGGGAAGAGTCGAGCTCCGAATCTCACCTGTACGACTGCGATTCGGTGAACGCCGCCACTAAAAGATGGGGCAAACAACCCCGTTGCCACGGAAATGCCATAGCAACATGGATGTTTGCCTAAAATTTTCATGGCGGCGTCCGTTAACAGAGTTTTTTAATCACGATAAAAATCACCCTAGATTATGGCAAAAGATGGCGAACTTAATATCTATAAAAAGACACAGAAAAAGGATCGTCTCAATAGTCGTTAGACTGAGGGTCGACTTCCGTTACACTTCCGCGAGATCACAAGAAATACAAGTCTTCCCCTTTGGAGAAACGGCACTCCGTATTTAAGGAACATTGCTCTAATGTGAAGATGTTGCTCAAGAGGGATAAACAGATATCGCACGACTCTACTGAGTCCGACTTAAAAGCGCCGCCCTGAGCGACTTTTGGAGTGTGTTACATACAGCAGACCATCTAGTAGATCTGAGGCCATCATAGTGGAGACCATATCAGGTTACACTTTCGATCATGTGAGTGTTTGCAATCTGTTTGATTTTTTTTTTTTTTGCGCCTCCCCGATAGTGAAGTGAGACCCATATTTCTTTTTAAACTTGAGACACTGGTCACGTGACCGGGCTGTTAGTTTGGAAAAGACTCTAACATAAAAGATAGATCATTTTGATGTGGATGCCATATGATACTTGCGTATTCTAGGTGAGGAAGAATTGTTTTATATGTTGGCTATTGTTGATATGGGGGCGAAATGTAGGTTACGCCTTAAGGAACCTAGCGCTTTTAATGAGCTGGTGACTAAGCTGTCGACATGTTGATTCCATGACAAGGTTCCAGAAATATGAACACCCAAATATTTGTATTATGGAACGCATTTTAGTTGCTGCATTAGTAATAAATATTGGATGAAGGATTTGTTTGAGCTCGTAGTACTGGTCATGTGTTTACAATTGTTGGGGTTGACGGTCATCTTCCATTCTGAGCACCATGAAGTTATAGCATCGAGGTCATTTTGAAGGATGTCATAGTCTGTCGGATCTAATTTTCTTTAATATCACAGTCATCTGCGAATAGTCGAATAGTTGAGTAAATCAAAGATGGAAGTTAGTTAAAACATAAAAAAAGAGGGTCGCGAACACTGCCCTGGGGGACACCTGAAGTTACCGGGCCTGAGTAAGATGAAGAACCATTCAAAAAGACTGTCTGCTGTCGGCCTGTTAGAAACGAGGCACTCCATTCTAACACTAAGAGGTTCATCTGGAGAAGAGAAAGCTTAAAAAGTAGTCGTTGCATTTGGACGGTATCGAATGCTTTCGCAAAGCATTTAAATATAACGTTTGTTTGCAGTGAGGAATTACTATTAAAATGAAGATCCGTGAAGAAATCAAATAGTTCACCGGTGCATGAGTGACGCTTTAAAAAACCGGGCTGTTTGGGGGGAAAATTTCATTCATCCAAGTATGAGATTATATATAAAAAAGGTAACATGTTCTGTAAGCTCATGATTATAATGCAATTAATGCAATGGTGCAAGCAAGCTGGACAAGAATAAAATGATAATCCCTGGAGAAGGGAAACAAAGGGGACAAAGAACAAGCACAAATCTCAAAACACAGCTAGGTGACTGGTGCTTGACCGTTGAAATCCTCCTGGTCCTGGTATCGAACAAAGGACCTCTCCATTTTGGGTGGAGCGCCCTATCAACTGAGCTAACCAGGAGTTAGACGTCAGAAAAGCAAACGGGTTTTATCAGCTGCTACCTATCTCACACCAACAAAGATGAACGGCCTGCATTTTAAGCTTATGATTATAATGCAATTAATGAAAAGGTGCAAGTGAGCTGGACAAGAATGAAATAATAATCACTGGAGAAGGGGAACAAAGGGGACAAAGGACAAAACAAATATCCAAACACAGCTAGGTGAGAGGTGCGTGACCGAGAAAATCTACCTGGTATTGGTATCAAACCAGGAATCTCTCCATTTTCGGTGAATCGCTCTATCAGCTGAGCTAACCAGGAGTTATTTGTCAGTAGAGCGAACGGGTTTTATCAGCTGCTACCTATCTTATATCAACAGGGATGAACTACTTGAATTTTAAGCTGATGATTATAATGCAATTAATTCAAAGGTGCAAGTGAGCTGGACAAGAATGAAATAATAATCGCTGGAGAAGGGGAACAAAGGGGCCAAAGGGCAAACACAGCTAGGTGACAGGTGCGTGACCGAGAAAATCCACCTGGTACTGGTATCAAACCAGGAATCTCTCCATTTCCTGTGAATCGCGACATCAACTGAGCTAACCAGGAGTTATTCGTCAGTAGAGCGAACGTGTTTTATCAGCTGCCACCTATCTTACATCAATGAGGATGAACGGCCTGTATTTTAAGCTTATGATTATAATGCAATTAATGCAAAGGCGCAAGTGAGCTGGACAAGAATGAAATAATATTCACTGCAGAAGGGGAACAAAGCGGGCAAAGGACAAACACAAATATCCAAACACAGCTAGGTGACAGGTGCGTGACCGAGAAAATCCACCTGGTACTGGTATAAAACCAGGAATCTCTCCATTTCCTGTGAATCGCGACATCAACTGAGCTAACCAGGAGTTATTCGTCAGTAGAGCGAACGTGTTTTATCAGCTGCCACCTATCTTACATCAATGAGGATGAACGGCCTGTATTTTAAGCTTATGATTATAATGCAATTAATGCAAAGGCGCACGTGAGCTGGACAAGAATGAAATAATATTCACTGCAGAAGGGGAACAAAGGGGCCAAAGGACAAACACAGCTAGGTGACAGGTGCGTGACCGAGAAAATCCACCTGGTACTGGTATCAAACCAGGAATCTCTCCATTTCCTGTGAATCGCGACATCAACTGAGCTAACCAGGAGTTATTCGTCAGTAGAGCGAACGTGTTTTATCAGCTGCCACCTATCTTACATCAACAAGGATGAACGGCCTGTATTTTAAGCTTATGATTATAATGCAATTAATGCAAAGGCGCACGTGAGCTGGACAAGAATGAAATAATATTCACTGCAGAAGGGGAACAAAGGGGCCAAAGGACAAACACAGCTAGGTGACAGGTGCGTGACCGAGAAAATCCTCCTGGTACTGGTATCAAACCAGGAATCTCTCCATTTCCTGCGAATCGCGACATCAACTGAGCTAACCAGGGGTTATTCGTCAGTAGAGCGAACGTGTTTTATCAGCTGCCACCTATCTTACATCAATGAGGATGAACGGCCTGTATTTTAAGCTTATGATTATAATGCAATTAATGCAAAGGCGCACGTGAGCTGGACAAGAATGAAATAATATTCACTGCAGAAGGGGAACAAAGGGGCCAAAGGACAAACACAGCTGGGTGACAGGTGCGTGACCGAGAAAATCCACCTGGTACTGGTATCAAACCAGGAATCTCTCCATTTCCTGCGAATCGCGACATCAACTGAGCTAACCAGGAGTTATTCGTCAGTAGAGCGAACGTGTTTTCTCAGCTGCCACCTATCTTACATCAATGAGGATGAACGGCCTGTATTTTAAGCTTATGATTATAATGCAATTAATGCAAAGCCGCACGTGAGCTGGACAAGAATGAAATAATATTCACTGCAGAAGGGGAACAAAGGGGCCAAAGGACAAACACAGCTGGGTGACAGGTGCGTGACCGAGAAAATCCTCCTGGTACTGGTATCAAACCAGGAATCTCTCCATTTCCTGCGAATCGCGACATCAACTGAGCTAACCAGGGGTTATTCGTCAGTAGAGCGAACGTGTTTTATCAGCTGCCACCTATCTTACATCAATGAGGATGAACGGCCTGTATTTTAAGCTTATGATTATAATGCAATTAATGCAAAGGCGCACGTGAGCTGGACAAGAATGAAATAATATTCACTGCAGAAGGGGAACAAAGGGGCCAAAGGACAAACACAGCTAGGTGACAGGTGCGTGACCGAGAAAATCCACCTGGTACTGGTATCAAACCAGGAATCTCTCCATTTCCTGTGAATCGCGACATCAACTGAGCTAACCAGGAGTTATTCGTCAGTAGAGCGAACGTGTTTTCTCAGCTGCCACCTATCTTACATCAATGAGGATGAACGGCCTGTATTTTAAGCTTATGATTATAATGCAATTAATGCAAAGCCGCACGTGAGCTGGACAAGAATGAAATAATATTCACTGCAGAAGGGGAACAAAGGGGCCAAAGGACAAACACAGCTAGGTGACAGGTGCGTGACCGAGAAAATCCTCCTGGTACTGGTATCAAACCAGGAATCTCTCCATTTCCTGCGAATCGCGACATCAACTGAGCTAACCAGGGGTTATTCGTCAGTAGAGCGAACGTGTTTTATCAGCTGCCACCTATCTTACATCAATGAGGATGAACGGCCTGTATTTTAAGCTTATGATTATAATGCAATTAATGCAAAGGCGCACGTGAGCTGGAAAAGAATGAAATAATATTCACTGCAGAAGGGGAACAAAGGGGCCAAAGGACAAACACAGCTGGGTGACAGGTGCGTGACCGAGAAAATCCACCTGGTACTGGTATCAAACCAGGAATCTCTCCATTTCCTGCGAATCGCGACATCAACTGAGCTAACCAGGAGTTATTCGTCAGTAGAGCGAACGTGTTTTATCAGCTGCCACCTATCTTACATCAATGAGGATGAACGGCCTGTATTTTAAGCTTATGATTATAATGCAATTAATGCAAAGGCGCACGTGAGCTGGACAAGAATTAAATAATATTCACTGCAGAAGGGGAACAAAGGGGCCAAAGGACAAACACAGCTAGGTGACAGGTGCGTGACCGAGAAAATCCTCCTGGTACTGGTATCAAACCAGGAATCTCTCCATTTCCTGCGAATCGCGACATCAACTGAGCTAACCAGGGGTTATTCGTCAGTAGAGCGAACGTGTTTTATCAGCTGCCACCTATCTTACATCAATGAGGATGAACGGCCTGTATTTTAAGCTTATGATTATAATGCAATTAATGCAAAGGCGCACGTGAGCTGGACAAGAATTAAATAATATTCACTGCAGAAGGGGAACAAAGGGGCCAAAGGACAAACACAGCTAGGTGACAGGTGCGTGACCGAGAAAATCCACCTGGTACTGGTATCAAACCAGGAATCTCTCCATTTCCTGTGAATCGCGACATCAACTGAGCTAACCAGGAGTTATTCGTCAGTAGAGCGAACGTGTTTTCTCAGCTGCCACCTATCTTACATCAATGAGGATGAACGGCCTGTATTTTAAGCTTATGATTATAATGCAATTAATGCAAAGCCGCACGTGAGCTGGACAAGAATGAAATAATATTCACTGCAGAAGGGGAACAAAGGGGCCAAAGGACAAACACAGCTAGGTGACAGGAGCGTGACCGAGAAAATCCACCTGGTACTGGTATCAAACCAGGAATCTCTCCATTTCCTGCGAATCGCGACATCAACTGAGCTAACCAGGAGTTATTCGTCAGTAGAGCGAACGTGTTTTCTCAGCTGCCACCTATCTTACATCAATGAGGATGAACGGCCTGTATTTTAAGCTTATGATTATAATGCAATTAATGCAAAGCCGCACGTGAGCTGGACAAGAATTAAATAATATTCACTGCAGAAGGGGAACAAAGGGGCCAAAGGACAAACACAGCTAGGTGACAGGTGCGTGACCGAGAAAATCCACCTGGTACTGGTATCAAACCAGGAATCTCTCCATTTCCTGTGAATCGCGACATCAACTGAGCTAACCAGGAGTTATTCGTCAGTAGAGCGAACGTGTTTTCTCAGCTGCCACCTATCTTACATCAATGAGGATGAACGGCCTGTATTTTAAGCTTATGATTATAATGCAATTAATGCAAAGCCGCACGTGAGCTGGACAAGAATTAAATAATATTCACTGCAGAAGGGGAACAAAGGGGCCAAAGGACAAACACAGCTAGGTGACAGGTGCGTGACCGAGAAAATCCACCTGGTACTGGTATCAAACCAGGAATCTCTCCATTTCCTGCGAATCGCGACATCAACTGAGCTAACCAGGAGTTATTCGTCAGTAGAGCGAACGTGTTTTATCAGCTGCCACCTATCTTACATCAATGAGGATGAACGGCCTGTATTTTAAGCTTATGATTATAATGCAATTAATGCAAAGGCGCACGTGAGCTGAACAAGAATTAAATAATATTCACTGCAGAAGGGGAACAAAGGGGCCAAAGGACAAACACAGCTAGGTGACAGGTGCGTGACCGAGAAAATCCACCTGGTACTGGTATCAAACCAGGAATCTCTCCATTTCCTGTGAATCGCGACATCAACTGAGCTAACCAGGAGTTATTCGTCAGTAGAGCGAACGTGTTTTCTCAGCTGCCACCTATCTTACATCAATGAGGATGAACGGCCTGTATTTTAAGCTTATGATTATAATGCAATTAATGCAAAGCCGCACGTGAGCTGGACAAGAATGAAATAATATTCACTGCAGAAGGGGAACAAAGGGGCCAAAGGACAAACACAGCTAGGTGACAGGTGCGTGACCGAGAAAATCCTCCTGGTACTGGTATCAAACCAGGAATCTCTCCATTTCCTGCGAATCGCGACATCAACTGAGCTAACCAGGGGTTATTCGTCAGTAGAGCGAACGTGTTTTATCAGCTGCCACCTATCTTACATCAATGAGGATGAACGGCCTGTATTTTAAGCTTATGATTATAATGCAATTAATGCAAAGGCGCACGTGAGCTGGACAAGAATGAAATAATATTCACTGCAGAAGGGGAACAAAGGGGCCAAAGGACAAACACAGCTGGGTGACAGGTGCGTGACCGAGAAAATCCACCTGGTACTGGTATCAAACCAGGAATCTCTCCATTTCCTGCGAATCGCGACATCAACTGAGCTAACCAGGAGTTATTCGTCAGTAGAGCGAACGTGTTTTATCAGCTGCCACCTATCTTACATCAATGAGGATGAACGGCCTGTATTTTAAGCTTATGATTATAATGCAATTAATGCAAAGGCGCACGTGAGCTGGACAAGAATTAAATAATATTCACTGCAGAAGGGGAACAAAGGGGCCAAAGGACAAACACAGCTGGGTGACAGGTGCGTGACCGAGAAAATCCACCTGGTACTGGTATCAAACCAGGAATCTCTCCATTTCCTGTGAATCGCGACATCAACTGAGCTAACCAGGAGTTATTCGTCAGTAGAGCGAACGTGTTTTATCAGCTGCCACCTATCTTACATCAACAAGGATGAACGGCCTGTATTTTAAGCTTATGATTATAATGCAATTAATGCAAAGGCGCACGTGAGCTGGACAAGAATGAAATAATATTCACTGCAGAAGGGGAACAAAGGGGCCAAAGGACAAACACAGCTAGGTGACAGGTGCGTGACCGAGAAAATCCACCTGGTACTGGTATCAAACCAGGAATCTCTCCATTTCCTGTGAATCGCGACATCAACTGAGCTAACCAGGAGTTATTCGTCAGTAGAGCGAACGTGTTTTATCAGCTGCCACCTATCTTACATCAATGAGGATGAACGGCCTGTATTTTAAGCTTATGATTATAATGCAATTAATGCAAAGCCGCACGTGAGCTGGACAAGAATTAAATAATATTCACTGCAGAAGGGGAACAAAGGGGCCAAAGGACAAACACAGCTAGGTGACAGGTGCGTGACCGAGAAAATCCACCTGGTACTGGTATCAAACCAGGAATCTCTCCATTTCCTGCGAATCGCGACATCAACTGAGCTAACCAGGAGTTATTCGTCAGTAGAGCGAACGTGTTTTATCAGCTGCCACCTATCTTACATCAATGAGGATGAACGGCCTGTATTTTAAGCTTATGATTATAATGCAATTAATGCAAAGGCGCACGTGAGCTGGACAAGAATGAAATAATATTCACTGCAGAAGGCGAACAAAGGGGCCAAAGGACAAACACAGCTAGGTGACAGGTGCGTGACCGAGAAAATCCACCTGGTACTGGTATCAAACCAGGAATCTCTCCATTTCCTGTGAATCGCGACATCAACTGAGCTAACCAGGAGTTATTCGTCAGTAGAGCGAACGTGTTTTATCAGCTGCCACCTATCTTACATCAATGAGGATGAACGGCCTGTATTTTAAGCTTATGATTATCATGCAATTAATGCAAAGCCGCACGTGAGCTGGACAAGAATTAAATAATATTCACTGCAGAAGGGGAACAAAGGGGCCAAAGGACAAACACAGCTAGGTGACAGGTGCGTGACCGAGAAAATCCACCTGGTACTGGTATCAAACCAGGAATCTCTCCATTTCCTGCGAATCGCGACATCAACTGAGCTAACCAGGAGTTATTCGTCAGTAGAGCGAACGTGTTTTATCAGCTGCCACCTATCTTACATCAATGAGGATGAACGGCCTGTATTTTAGGCTTATGATTATAATGCAATTAATGCAAAGGCGCACGTGAGCTGGACAAGAATGAAATAATATTCACTGCAGAAGGGGAACAAAGGGGCCAAAGGACAAACACAGCTAGGTGACAGGTGCGTGACCGAGAAAATCCACCTGGTACTGGTATCAAACCAGGGATCTCTCCATTTCCTGCGAATCGCGACATCAACTGAGCTAACCAGGAGTTATTCGTCAGTAGAGCGAACGTGTTTTATCAGCTGCCACCTATCTTACATCAATGAGGATGAACGGCCTGTATCTTAAGCTTATGATTATAATGCAATTAATGCAAAGCCGCACGTGAGCTGGACAAGAATTAAATAATATTTACTGCAGAAGGGGAACAAAGGGGCCAAAGGACAAACACAGCTAGGTGACAGGTGCGTGACCGAGAAAATCCACCTGGTACTGGTATCAAACCAGGAATCTCTCCATTTCCTGCGAATCGCGACATCAACTGAGCTAACCAGGAGTTATTCGTCAGTAGAGCGAACGTGTTTTATCAGCTGCCACCTATCTTACATCAATGAGGATGAACGGCCTGTATTTTAAGCTTATGATTATAATGCAATTAATGCAAAGGCGCACGTGAGCTGGACAAGAATTAAATAATATTCACTGCAGAAGGGGAACAAAGGGGCCAAAGGACAAACACAGCTAGGTGACAGGTGCGTGACCGAGAAAATCCACCTGGTACTGGTATCAAACCAGGAATCTCTCCATTTCCTGTGAATCGCGACATCAACTGAGCTAACCAGGAGTTATTCGTCAGTAGAGCGAACGTGTTTTCTCAGCTGCCACCTATCTTACATCAATGAGGATGAACGGCCTGTATTTTAAGCTTATGATTATAATGCAATTAATGCAAAGCCGCACGTGAGCTGGACAAGAATGAAATAATATTCACTGCAGAAGGGGAACAAAGGGGCCAAAGGACAAACACAGCTAGGTGACAGGTGCGTGACCGAGAAAATCCTCCTGGTACTGGTATCAAACCAGGAATCTCTCCATTTCCTGCGAATCGCGACATCAACTGAGCTAACCAGGGGTTATTCGTCAGTAGAGCGAACGTGTTTTATCAGCTGCCACCTATCTTACATCAATGAGGATGAACGGCCTGTATTTTAAGCTTATGATTATAATGCAATTAATGCAAAGGCGCACGTGAGCTGGACAAGAATGAAATAATATTCACTGCAGAAGGGGAACAAAGGGGCCAAAGGACAAACACAGCTGGGTGACAGGTGCGTGACCGAGAAAATCCACCTGGTACTGGTATCAAACCAGGAATCTCTCCATTTCCTGCGAATCGCGACATCAACTGAGCTAACCAGGAGTTATTCGTCAGTAGAGCGAACGTGTTTTATCAGCTGCCACCTATCTTACATCAATGAGGATGAACGGCCTGTATTTTAAGCTTATGATTATAATGCAATTAATGCAAAGGCGCACGTGAGCTGGACAAGAATTAAATAATATTCACTGCAGAAGGGGAACAAAGGGGCCAAAGGACAAACACAGCTGGGTGACAGGTGCGTGACCGAGAAAATCCACCTGGTACTGGTATCAAACCAGGAATCTCTCCATTTCCTGTGAATCGCGACATCAACTGAGCTAACCAGGAGTTATTCGTCAGTAGAGCGAACGTGTTTTATCAGCTGCCACCTATCTTACATCAACAAGGATGAACGGCCTGTATTTTAAGCTTATGATTATAATGCAATTAATGCAAAGGCGCACGTGAGCTGGACAAGAATGAAATAATATTCACTGCAGAAGGGGAACAAAGGGGCCAAAGGACAAACACAGCTAGGTGACAGGTGCGTGACCGAGAAAATCCACCTGGTACTGGTATCAAACCAGGAATCTCTCCATTTCCTGTGAATCGCGACATCAACTGAGCTAACCAGGAGTTATTCGTCAGTAGAGCGAACGTGTTTTATCAGCTGCCACCTATCTTACATCAATGAGGATGAACGGCCTGTATTTTAAGCTTATGATTATAATGCAATTAATGCAAAGCCGCACGTGAGCTGGACAAGAATTAAATAATATTCACTGCAGAAGGGGAACAAAGGGGCCAAAGGACAAACACAGCTAGGTGACAGGTGCGTGACCGAGAAAATCCACCTGGTACTGGTATCAAACCAGGAATCTCTCCATTTCCTGCGAATCGCGACATCAACTGAGCTAACCAGGAGTTATTCGTCAGTAGAGCGAACGTGTTTTATCAGCTGCCACCTATCTTACATCAATGAGGATGAACGGCCTGTATTTTAAGCTTATGATTATAATGCAATTAATGCAAAGGCGCACGTGAGCTGGACAAGAATGAAATAATATTCACTGCAGAAGGCGAACAAAGGGGCCAAAGGACAAACACAGCTAGGTGACAGGTGCGTGACCGAGAAAATCCACCTGGTACTGGTATCAAACCAGGAATCTCTCCATTTCCTGTGAATCGCGACATCAACTGAGCTAACCAGGAGTTATTCGTCAGTAGAGCGAACGTGTTTTATCAGCTGCCACCTATCTTACATCAATGAGGATGAACGGCCTGTATTTTAAGCTTATGATTATAATGCAATTAATGCAAAGCCGCACGTGAGCTGGACAAGAATTAAATAATATTCACTGCAGAAGGGGAACAAAGGGGCCAAAGGACAAACACAGCTAGGTGACAGGTGCGTGACCGAGAAAATCCACCTGGTACTGGTATCAAACCAGGAATCTCTCCATTTCCTGCGAATCGCGACATCAACTGAGCTAACCAGGAGTTATTCGTCAGTAGAGCGAACGTGTTTTATCAGCTGCCACCTATCTTACATCAATGAGGATGAACGGCCTGTATTTTAGGCTTATGATTATAATGCAATTAATGCAAAGGCGCACGTGAGCTGGACAAGAATGAAATAATATTCACTGCAGAAGGGGAACAAAGGGGCCAAAGGACAAACACAGCTAGGTGACAGGTGCGTGACCGAGAAAATCCACCTGGTACTGGTATCAAACCAGGGATCTCTCCATTTCCTGCGAATCGCGACATCAACTGAGCTAACCAGGAGTTATTCGTCAGTAGAGCGAACGTGTTTTATCAGCTGCCACCTATCTTACATCAATGAGGATGAACGGCCTGTATCTTAAGCTTATGATTATAATGCAATTAATGCAAAGCCGCACGTGAGCTGGACAAGAATTAAATAATATTTACTGCAGAAGGGGAACAAAGGGGCCAAAGGACAAACACAGCTAGGTGACAGGTGCGTGACCGAGAAAATCCACCTGGTACTGGTATCAAACCAGGAATCTCTCCATTTCCTGCGAATCGCGACATCAACTGAGCTAACCAGGAGTTATTCGTCAGTAGAGCGAACGTGTTTTATCAGCTGCCACCTATCTTACATCAATGAGGATGAACGGCCTGTATTTTAAGCTTATGATTATAATGCAATTAATGCAAAGGCGCACGTGAGCTGGACAAGAATTAAATAATATTTACTGCAGAAGGGGAACAAAGGGGCCAAAGGACAAACACAGCTAGGTGACAGGTGCGTGACCGAGAAAATCCACCTGGTACTGGTATCAAACCAGGAATCTCTCCATTTCCTGCGAATCGCGACATCAACTGAGCTAACCAGGAGTTATTCGTCAGTACAGCGAACGTGTTTTATCAGCTGCCACCTATCTTACATCAATGAGGATGAACGGCCTGTATCTTAAGCTTATGATTATAATGCAATTAATGCAAAGCCGCACGTGAGCTGGACAAGAATTAAATAATATTTACTGCAGAAGGGGAACAAAGGGGCCAAAGGACAAACACAGCTAGGTGACAGGTGCGTGACCGAGAAAATCCACCTGGTACTGGTATCAAACCAGGAATCTCTCCATTTCCTGCGAATCGCGACATCAACTGAGCTAACCAGGAGTTATTCGTCAGTAGAGCGAACGTGTTTTATCAGCTGCCACCTATCTTACATCAATGAGGATGAACGGCCTGTATTTTAGGCTTATGATTATAATGCAATTAATGCAAAGGCGCACGTGAGCTGGACAAGAATGAAATAATATTCACTGCAGAAGGGGAACAAAGGGGCCAAAGGACAAACACAGCTAGGTGACAGGTGCGTGACCGAGAAAATCCACCTGGTACTGGTATCAAACCAGGGATCTCTCCATTTCCTGCGAATCGCGACATCAACTGAGCTAACCAGGAGTTATTCGTCAGTAGAGCGAACGTGTTTTATCAGCTGCCACCTATCTTACATCAATGAGGATGAACGGCCTGTATCTTAAGCTTATGATTATAATGCAATTAATGCAAAGCCGCACGTGAGCTGGACAAGAATTAAATAATATTTACTGCAGAAGGGGAACAAAGGGGCCAAAGGACAAACACAGCTAGGTGACAGGTGCGTGACCGAGAAAATCCACCTGGTACTGGTATCAAACCAGGAATCTCTCCATTTCCTGCGAATCGCGACATCAACTGAGCTAACCAGGAGTTATTCGTCAGTAGAGCGAACGTGTTTTATCAGCTGCCACCTATCTTACATCAATGAGGATGAACGGCCTGTATTTTAAGCTTATGATTATAATGCAATTAATGCAAAGGCGCACGTGAGCTGGACAAGAATGAAATAATATTCACTGCAGAAGGGGAACAAAGGGGCCAAAGGACAAACACAGCTAGGTGACAGGTGCGTGACCGAGAAAATCCACCTGGTACTGGTATCAAACCAGGAATCTCTCCATTTCCTGTGAATCGCGACATCAACTGAGCTAACCAGGAGTTATTCGTCAGTAGAGCGAACGTGTTTTATCAGCTGCCACCTATCTTACATCAATGAGGATGAACGGCCTGTATTTTAAGCTTATGATTATAATGCAATTAATGCAAAGCCGCACGTGAGCTGGACAAGAATTAAATAATATTCACTGCAGAAGGGGAACAAAGGGGCCAAAGGACAAACACAGCTAGGTGACAGGTGCGTGACCGAGAAAATCCACCTGGTACTGGTATCAAACCAGGAATCTCTCCATTTCCTGCGAATCGCGACATCAACTGAGCTAACCAGGAGTTATTCGTCAGTAGAGCGAACGTGTTTTATCAGCTGCCACCTATCTTACATCAATGAGGATGAACGGCCTGTATTTTAAGCTTATGATTATAATGCAATTAATGCAAAGGCGCACGTGAGCTGGACAAGAATGAAATAATATTCACTGCAGAAGGCGAACAAAGGGGCCAAAGGACAAACACAGCTAGGTGACAGGTGCGTGACCGAGAAAATCCACCTGGTACTGGTATCAAACCAGGAATCTCTCCATTTCCTGTGAATCGCGACATCAACTGAGCTAACCAGGAGTTATTCGTCAGTAGAGCGAACGTGTTTTATCAGCTGCCACCTATCTTACATCAATGAGGATGAACGGCCTGTATTTTAAGCTTATGATTATAATGCAATTAATGCAAAGGCGCACGTGAGCTGGACAAGAATGAAATAATATTCACTGCAGAAGGGGAACAAAGGGGCCAAAGGACAAACACAGCTAGGTGACAGGTGCGTGACCGAGAAAATCCACCTGGTACTGGTATCAAACCAGGAATCTCTCCATTTCCTGTGAATCGCGACATCAACTGAGCTAACCAGGAGTTATTCGTCAGTAGAGCGAACGTGTTTTATCAGCTGCCACCTATCTTACATCAATGAGGATGAACGGCCTGTATTTTAAGCTTATGATTATAATGCAATTAATGCAAAGCCGCACGTGAGCTGGACAAGAATGAAATAATATTCACTGCAGAAGGGGAACAAAAGGGCCAAAGGACAAACACAGCTAGGTGACAGGTGCGTGACCGAGAAAATCCACCTGGTACTGGTATCAAACCAGGAATCTCTCCATTTCCTGTGAATCGCGACATCAACTGAGCTAACCAGGAGTTATTCGTCAGTAGAGCGAACGTGTTTTATCAGCTGCCACCTATCTTACATCAATGAGGATGAACGGCCTGTATTTTAAGCTTATGATTATAATGCAATTAATGCAAAGCCGCACGTGAGCTGGACAAGAATGAAATAATATTCACTGCAGAAGGGGAACAAAGGGGCCAAAGGACAAACACAGCTAGGTGACAGGTGCGTGACCGAGAAAATCCACCTGGTACTGGTATCAAACCAGGAATCTCTCCATTTCCTGTGAATCGCGACATCAACTGAGCTAACCAGGAGTTATTCGTCAGTAGAGCGAACGTGTTTTATCAGCTGCCACCTATCTTACATCAATGAGGATGAACGGCCTGTATTTTAAGCTTATGATTATAATGCAATTAATGCAAAGCCGCACGTGAGCTGGACAAGAATTAAATAATATTCACTGCAGAAGGGGAGCAAAGGGGCCAAAGGACAAACACAGCTAGGTGACAGGTGCGTGACCGAGAAAATCCACCTGGTACTGGTATCAAACCAGGAATCTCTCCATTTCCTGCGAATCGCGACATCAACTGAGCTAACCAGGAGTTATTCGTCAGTAGAGCGAACGTGTTTTATCAGCTGCCACCTATCTTACATCAATGAGGATGAACGGCCTGTATTTTAAGCTTATGATTATAATGCAATTAATGCAAAGGCGCACGTGAGCTGGACAAGAATGAAATAATATTCACGTCAGAAGCTGAACAAAGGGGCCAAAGGACAAACACAGCTAGGTGACAGGTGCGTGACCGAGAAAATCCACCTGGTACTGGTATCAAACCAGGAATCTCTCCATTTCCTGTGAATCGCGACATCAACTGAGCTAACCAGGAGTTATTCGTCAGTAGAGCGAACGTGTTTTATCAGCTGCCACCTATCTTACATCAATGAGGATGAACGGCCTGTATTTTAAGCTTATGATTATAATGCAATTAATGCAAAGGCGCACGTGAGCTGGACAAGAATTAAATAATATTCACTGCAGAAGGGGAACAAAGGGGCCAAAGGACAAACACAGCTAGGTGACAGGTGCGTGACCGAGAAAATCCACCTGGTACTGGTATCAAACCAGGAATCTCTCCATTTCCTGTGAATCGCGACATCAACTGAGCTAACCAGGAGTTATTCGTCAGTAGAGCGAACGTGTTTTATCAGCTGCCACCTATCTTACGTCAATGAGGATGAACGGCCTGTATTTTAAGCTTATGATTATAATGCAATTATGCAAAGGCGCACGTGAGCTGGACAAGAATGAAATAATATTCACTGCAGAAGGGGAACAAAGGGGCCAAAGGACAAACACAGCTAGGTGACAGGTGCGTAACCGAGAAAATCCACCTGGTACTGGTATCAAACCAGGAATCTCTCCATTTCCTGTGAATCGCGACATCAACTGAGCTAACCAGGAGTTATTCGTCAGTAGAGCGAACGTGTTTTATCAGCTGCCACCTATCTTACATCAATGAGGATGAACGGCCTGTATTTTAAGCTTATGATTATAATGCAATTAATGCAAAGGCGCACGTGAGCTGGACAAGAATGAAATAATATTCACTGCAGAAGGCGAACAAAGGGGCCAAAGGACAAACACAGCTAGGTGACAGGTGCGTGACCGAGAAAATCCACCTGGTACTGGTATCAAACCAGGAATCTCTCCATTTCCTGTGAATCGCGACATCAACTGAGCTAACCAGGAGTTATTCGTCAGTAGAGCGAACGTGTTTTATCAGCTGCCACCTATCTTACATCAATGAGGATGAACGGCCTGTATTTTAAGCTTATGATTATAATGCAATTAATGCAAAGGCGCACGTGAGCTGGACAAGAATGAAATAATATTCACTGCAGAAGGGGAACAAAGGGGCCAAAGGACAAACACAGCTAGGTGACAGGTGCGTGACCGAGAAAATCCACCTGGTACTGGTATCAAACCAGGAATCTCTCCATTTCCTGTGAATCGCGACATCAACTGAGCTAACCAGGAGTTATTCGTCAGTAGAGCGAACGTGTTTTATCAGCTGCCACCTATCTTACATCAATGAGGATGAACGGCCTGTATTTTAAGCTTATGATTATAATGCAATTAATGCAAAGCCGCACGTGAGCTGGACAAGAATGAAATAATATTCACTGCAGAAGGGGAACAAAAGGGCCAAAGGACAAACACAGCTAGGTGACAGGTGCGTGACCGAGAAAATCCACCTGGTACTGGTATCAAACCAGGAATCTCTCCATTTCCTGTGAATCGCGACATCAACTGAGCTAACCAGGAGTTATTCGTCAGTAGAGCGAACGTGTTTTATCAGCTGCCACCTATCTTACATCAATGAGGATGAACGGCCTGTATTTTAAGCTTATGATTATAATGAAATTAATGCAAAGCCGCACGTGAGCTGGACAAGAATGAAATAATATTCACTGCAGAAGGGGAACAAAGGGGCCAAAGGACAAACACAGCTAGGTGACAGGTGCGTGACCGAGAAAATCCACCTGGTACTGGTATCAAACCAGGAATCTCTCCATTTCCTGTGAATCGCGACATCAACTGAGCTAACCAGGAGTTATTCGTCAGTAGAGCGAACGTGTTTTATCAGCTGCCACCTATCTTACATCAATGAGGATGAACGGCCTGTATTTTAAGCTTATGATTATAATGCAATTAATGCAAAGCCGCACGTGAGCTGGACAAGAATTAAATAATATTCACTGCAGAAGGGGAACAAAGGGGCCAAAGGACAAACACAGCTAGGTGACAGGTGCGTGACCGAGAAAATCCACCTGGTACTGGTATCAAACCAGGAATCTCTCCATTTCCTGCGAATCGCGACATCAACTGAGCTAACCAGGAGTTATTCGTCAGTAGAGCGAACGTGTTTTATCAGCTGCCACCTATCTTACATCAATGAGGATGAACGGCCTGTATTTTAAGCTGATGATTATAATGCAATTAATGCAAAGCCGCACGTGAGCTGGACAAGAATGAAATAATATTCACGTCAGAAGCTGAACAAAGGGGCCAAAGGACAAACACAGCTAGGTGACAGGTGCGTGACCGAGAAAATCCACCTGGTACTGGTATCAAACCAGGAATCTCTCCATTTCCTGTGAATCGCGACATCAACTGAGCTAACCAGGAGTTATTCGTCAGTAGAGCGAACGTGTTTTATCAGCTGCCACCTATCTTACATCAATGAGGATGAACGGCCTGTATTTTAAGCTTATGATTATAATGCAATTAATGCAAAGGCGCACGTGAGCTGGACAAGAATTAAATAATATTCACTGCAGAAGGGGAACAAAGGGGCCAAAGGACAAACACAGCTAGGTGACAGGTGCGTGACCGAGAAAATCCACCTGGTACTGGTATCAAACCAGGAATCTCTCCATTTCCTGTGAATCGCGACATCAACTGAGCTAACCAGGAGTTATTCGTCAGTAGAGCGAACGTGTTTTATCAGCTGCCACCTATCTTACGTCAATGAGGATGAACGGCCTGTATTTTAAGCTTATGATTATAATGCAATTATGCAAAGGCGCACGTGAGCTGGACAAGAATGAAATAATATTCACTGCAGAAGGGGAACAAAGGGGCCAAAGGACAAACACAGCTAGGTGACAGGTGCGTAACCGAGAAAATCCACCTGGTACTGGTATCAAACCAGGAATCTCTCCATTTCCTGTGAATCGCGACATCAACTGAGCTAACCAGGAGTTATTCGTCAGTAGAGCGAACGTGTTTTATCAGCTGCCACCTATCTTACATCAATGAGGATGAACGGCCTGTATTTTAAGCTTATGATTATAATGCAATTAATGCAAAGGCGCACGTGAGCTGGACAAGAATGAAATAATATTCACGTCAGAAGCTGAACAAAGGGGCCAAAGGACAAACACAGCTAGGTGACAGGTGCGTGACCGAGAAAATCCACCTGGTACTGGTATCAAACCAGGAATCTCTCCATTTCCTGTGAATCGCGACATCAACTGAGCTAACCAGGAGTTATTCGTCAGTAGAGCGAACGTGTTTTATCAGCTGCCACCTATCTTACATCAATGAGGATGAACGGCCTGTATTTTAAGCTTATGATTATAATGCAATTAATGCAAAGGCGCACGTGAGCTGGACAAGAATTAAATAATATTCACTGCAGAAGGGGAACAAAGGGGCCAAAGGACAAACACAGCTAGGTGACAGGTGCGTGACCGAGAAAATCCACCTGGTACTGGTATCAAACCAGGAATCTCTCCATTTCCTGTGAATCGCGACATCAACTGAGCTAACCAGGAGTTATTCGTCAGTAGAGCGAACGTGTTTTATCAGCTGCCACCTATCTTACATCAATGAGGATGAACGGCCTGTATTTTAAGCTTATGATTATAATGCAATTAATGCAAAGGCGCACGTGAGCTGGACAAGAATGAAATAATATTCACTGCAGAAGGGGAACAAAGGGGCCAAAGGACAAACACAGCTAGGTGACAGGTGCGTGACCGAGAAAATCTACCTGGTACTGGTATCAAACCAGGAATCTCTCCATTTCCTGTGAATCGCGACATCAACTGAGCTAACCAGGAGTTATTCGTCAGTAGAGCGAACGTGTTTTATCAGCTGCCACCTATCTTACGTCAATGAGGATGAACGGCCTGTATTTTAAGCTTATGATTATAATGCAATTATGCAAAGGCGCACGTGAGCTGGACAAGAATGAAATAATATTCACTGCAGAAGGGGAACAAAGGGGCCAAAGGACAAACACAGCTAGGTGACAGGTGCGTAACCGAGAAAATCCACCTGGTACTGGTATCAAACCAGGAATCTCTCCATTTCCTGTGAATCGCGACATCAACTGAGCTAACCAGGAGTTATTCGTCAGTAGAGCGAACGTGTTTTATCAGCTGCCACCTATCTTACATCAATGAGGATGAACGGCCTGTATTTTAAGCTTATGATTATAATGCAATTAATGCAAAGGCGCACGTGAGCTGGACAAGAATGAAATAATATTCACTGCAGAAGGCGAACAAAGGGGCCAAAGGACAAACACAGCTAGGTGACAGGTGCGTGACCGAGAAAATCCACCTGGTACTGGTATCAAACCAGGAATCTCTCCATTTCCTGTGAATCGCGACATCAACTGAGCTAACCAGGAGTTATTCGTCAGTAGAGCGAACGTGTTTTATCAGCTGCCACCTATCTTACATCAATGAGGATGAACGGCCTGTATTTTAAGCTTATGATTATAATGCAATTAATGCAAAGGCGCACGTGAGCTGGACAAGAATGAAATAATATTCACTGCAGAAGGGGAACAAAGGGGCCAAAGGACAAACACAGCTAGGTGACAGGTGCGTGACCGAGAAAATCCACCTGGTACTGGTATCAAACCAGGAATCTCTCCATTTCCTGTGAATCGCGACATCAACTGAGCTAACCAGGAGTTATTCGTCAGTAGAGCGAACGTGTTTTATCAGCTGCCACCTATCTTACATCAATGAGGATGAACGGCCTGTATTTTAAGCTTATGATTATAATGCAATTAATGCAAAGGCGCACGTGAGCTGGACAAGAATGAAATAATATTCACTGCAGAAGGGGAACAAAGGGGCCAAAGGACAAACACAGCTAGGTGACAGGTGCGTGACCGAGAAAATCCACCTGGTACTGGTATCAAACCAGGAATCTCTCCATTTCCTGTGAATCGCGACATCAACTGAGCTAACCAGGAGTTATTCGTCAGTAGAGCGAACGTGTTTTATCAGCTGCCACCTATCTTACATCAATGAGGATGAACGGCCTGTATTTTAAGCTTATGATTATAATGCAATTAATGCAAAGCCGCACGTGAGCTGGACAAGAATGAAATAATATTCACTGCAGAAGGGGAACAAAAGGGCCAAAGGACAAACACAGCTAGGTGACAGGTGCGTGACCGAGAAAATCCACCTGGTACTGGTATCAAACCAGGAATCTCTCCATTTCCTGTGAATCGCGACATCAACTGAGCTAACCAGGAGTTATTCGTCAGTAGAGCGAACGTGTTTTATCAGCTGCCACCTATCTTACATCAATGAGGATGAACGGCCTGTATTTTAAGCTTATGATTATAATGAAATTAATGCAAAGCCGCACGTGAGCTGGACAAGAATGAAATAATATTCACTGCAGAAGGGGAACAAAGGGGCCAAAGGACAAACACAGCTAGGTGACAGGTGCGTGACCGAGAAAATCCACCTGGTACTGGTATCAAACCAGGAATCTCTCCATTTCCTGTGAATCGCGACATCAACTGAGCTAACCAGGAGTTATTCGTCAGTAGAGCGAACGTGTTTTATCAGCTGCCACCTATCTTACATCAATGAGGATGAACGGCCTGTATTTTAAGCTTATGATTATAATGAAATTAATGCAAAGCCGCACGTGAGCTGGACAAGAATGAAATAATATTCACTGCAGAAGGGGAACAAAGGGGCCAAAGGACAAACACAGCTAGGTGACAGGTGCGTGACCGAGAAAATCCACCTGGTACTGGTATCAAACCAGGAATCTCTCCATTTCCTGCGAATCGCGACATCAACTGAGCTAACCAGGAGTTATTCGTCAGTAGAGCGAACGTGTTTTATCAGCTGCCACCTATCTTACATCAATGAGGATGAACGGCCTGTATTTTAAGCTTATGATTATAATGCAATTAATGCAAAGGCGCACGTGAGCTGGACAAGAATGAAATAATATTCACGTCAGAAGCTGAACAAAGGGGCCAAAGGACAAACACAGCTAGGTGACAGGTGCGTGACCGAGAAAATCCACCTGGTACTGGTATCAAACCAGGAATCTCTCCATTTCCTGTGAATCGCGACATCAACTGAGCTAACCAGGAGTTATTCGTCAGTAGAGCGAACGTGTTTTATCAGCTGCCACCTATCTTACATCAATGAGGATGAACGGCCTGTATTTTAAGCTTATGATTATAATGCAATTAATGCAAAGGCGCACGTGAGCTGGACAAGAATTAAATAATATTCACTGCAGAAGGGGAACAAAGGGGCCAAAGGACAAACACAGCTAGGTGACAGGTGCGTGACCGAGAAAATCCACCTGGTACTGGTATCAAACCAGGAATCTCTCCATTTCCTGTGAATCGCGACATCAACTGAGCTAACCAGGAGTTATTCGTCAGTAGAGCGAACGTGTTTTATCAGCTGCCACCTATCTTACGTCAATGAGGATGAACGGCCTGTATTTTAAGCTTATGATTATAATGCAATTATGCAAAGGCGCACGTGAGCTGGACAAGAATGAAATAATATTCACTGCAGAAGGGGAACAAAGGGGCCAAAGGACAAACACAGCTAGGTGACAGGTGCGTAACCGAGAAAATCCACCTGGTACTGGTATCAAACCAGGAATCTCTCCATTTCCTGTGAATCGCGACATCAACTGAGCTAACCAGGAGTTATTCGTCAGTAGAGCGAACGTGTTTTATCAGCTGCCACCTATCTTACATCAATGAGGATGAACGGCCTGTATTTTAAGCTTATGATTATAATGCAATTAATGCAAAGGCGCACGTGAGCTGGACAAGAATGAAATAATATTCACGTCAGAAGCTGAACAAAGGGGCCAAAGGACAAACACAGCTAGGTGACAGGTGCGTGACCGAGAAAATCCACCTGGTACTGGTATCAAACCAGGAATCTCTCCATTTCCTGTGAATCGCGACATCAACTGAGCTAACCAGGAGTTATTCGTCAGTAGAGCGAACGTGTTTTATCAGCTGCCACCTATCTTACATCAATGAGGATGAACGGCCTGTATTTTAAGCTTATGATTATAATGCAATTAATGCAAAGGCGCACGTGAGCTGGACAAGAATTAAATAATATTCACTGCAGAAGGGGAACAAAGGGGCCAAAGGACAAACACAGCTAGGTGACAGGTGCGTGACCGAGAAAATCCACCTGGTACTGGTATCAAACCAGGAATCTCTCCATTTCCTGTGAATCGCGACATCAACTGAGCTAACCAGGAGTTATTCGTCAGTAGAGCGAACGTGTTTTATCAGCTGCCACCTATCTTACGTCAATGAGGATGAACGGCCTGTATTTTAAGCTTATGATTATAATGCAATTATGCAAAGGCGCACGTGAGCTGGACAAGAATGAAATAATATTCACTGCAGAAGGGGAACAAAGGGGCCAAAGGACAAACACAGCTAGGTGACAGGTGCGTAACCGAGAAAATCCACCTGGTACTGGTATCAAACCAGGAATCTCTCCATTTCCTGTGAATCGCGACATCAACTGAGCTAACCAGGAGTTATTCGTCAGTAGAGCGAACGTGTTTTATCAGCTGCCACCTATCTTACATCAATGAGGATGAACGGCCTGTATTTTAAGCTTATGATTATAATGCAATTAATGCAAAGGCGCACGTGAGCTGGACAAGAATGAAATAATATTCACGTCAGAAGCTGAACAAAGGGGCCAAAGGACAAACACAGCTAGGTGACAGGTGCGTGACCGAGAAAATCCACCTGGTACTGGTATCAAACCAGGAATCTCTCCATTTCCTGTGAATCGCGACATCAACTGAGCTAACCAGGAGTTATTCGTCAGTAGAGCGAACGTGTTTTATCAGCTGCCACCTATCTTACATCAATGAGGATGAACGGCCTGTATTTTAAGCTTATGATTATAATGCAATTAATGCAAAGGCGCACGTGAGCTGGACAAGAATGAAATAATATTCACTGCAGAAGGGGAACAAAGGGGCCAAAGGACAAACACAGCTAGGTGACAGGTGCGTGACCGAGAAAATCCACCTGGTACTGGTATCAAACCAGGAATCTCTCCATTTCCTGTGAATCGCGACATCAACTGAGCTAACCAGGAGTTATTCGTCAGTAGAGCGAACGTGTTTTATCAGCTGCCACCTATCTTACGTCAATGAGGATGAACGGCCTGTATTTTAAGCTTATGATTATAATGCAATTATGCAAAGGCGCACGTGAGCTGGACAAGAATGAAATAATATTCACTGCAGAAGGGGAACAAAGGGGCCAAAGGACAAACACAGCTAGGTGACAGGTGCGTAACCGAGAAAATCCACCTGGTACTGGTATCAAACCAGGAATCTCTCCATTTCCTGTGAATCGCGACATCAACTGAGCTAACCAGGAGTTATTCGTCAGTAGAGCGAACGTGTTTTATCAGCTGCCACCTATCTTACATCAATGAGGATGAACGGCCTGTATTTTAAGCTTATGATTATAATGCAATTAATGCAAAGGCGCACGTGAGCTGGACAAGAATGAAATAATATTCACTGCAGAAGGGGAACAAAGGGGCCAAAGGACAAACACAGCTAGGTGACAGGTGCGTGACCGAGAAAATCCACCTGGTACTGGTATCAAACCAGGAATCTCTCCATTTCCTGTGAATCGCGACATCAACTGAGCTAACCAGGAGTTATTCGTCAGTAGAGCGAACGTGTTTTATCAGCTGCCACCTATCTTACATCAATGAGGATGAACGGCCTGTATTTTAAGCTTATGATTATAATGCAATTATGCAAAGGCGCACGTGAGCTGGACAAGAATGAAATAATATTCACTGCAGAAGGGGAACAAAGGGGCCAAAGGACAAACACAGCTAGGTGACAGGTGCGTGACCGAGAAAATCCACCTGGTACTGGTATCAAACCAGGAATCTCTCCATTTCCTGTGAATCGCGACATCAACTGAGCTAACCAGGAGTTATTCGTCAGTAGAGCGAACGTGTTTTATCAGCTGCCACCTATCTTACATCAATGAGGATGAACGGCCTGTATTTTAAGCTTATGATTATAATGCAATTATGCAAAGGCGCACGTGAGCTGGACAAGAATGAAATAATATTCACTGCAGAAGGGGAACAAAGGGGCCAAAGGACAAACACAGCTAGGTGACAGGTGCGTAACCGAGAAAATCCACCTGGTACTGGTATCAAACCAGGAATCTCTCCATTTCCTGTGAATCGCGACATCAACTGAGCTAACCAGGAGTTATTCGTCAGTAGAGCGAACGTGTTTTATCAGCTGACACCTATCTTACATCAATGAGGATGAACGGCCTGTATTTTAAGCTTCTGATTATAATGCAATTAATGCAAAGCCGCACGTGAGCTGGACAAGAATTAAATAATATTCACTGCAGAAGGGGAACAAAGGGGCCAAAGGACAAACACAGCTAGGTGACAGGTGCGTGACCGAGAAAATCCACCTGGTACTGGTATCAAACCAGGAATCTCTCCATTTCCTGCGAATCGCGACATCAACTGAGCTAACCAGGAGTTATTCGTCAGTAGAGCGAACGTGTTTTATCAGCTGCCACCTATCTTACATCAATGAGGATGAACGGCCTGTATTTTAAGCTTATGATTATAATGCAATTAATGCAAAGGCGCACGTGAGCTGGACAAGAATGAAATAATATTCACGTCAGAAGCTGAACAAAGGGGCCAAAGGACAAACACAGCTAGGTGACAGGTGCGTGACCGAGAAAATCCACCTGGTACTGGTATCAAACCAGGAATCTCTCCATTTCCTGTGAATCGCGACATCAACTGAGCTAACCAGGAGTTATTCGTCAGTAGAGCGAACGTGTTTTATCAGCTGCCACCTATCTTACATCAATGAGGATGAACGGCCTGTATTTTAAGCTTATGATTATAATGCAATTAATGCAAAGGCGCACGTGAGCTGGACAAGAATTAAATAATATTCACTGCAGAAGGGGAACAAAGGGGCCAAAGGACAAACACAGCTAGGTGACAGGTGCGTGACCGAGAAAATCCACCTGGTACTGGTATCAAACCAGGAATCTCTCCATTTCCTGTGAATCGCGACATCAACTGAGCTAACCAGGAGTTATTCGTCAGTAGAGCGAACGTGTTTTATCAGCTGCCACCTATCTTACGTCAATGAGGATGAACGGCCTGTATTTTAAGCTTATGATTATAATGCAATTATGCAAAGGCGCACGTGAGCTGGACAAGAATGAAATAATATTCACTGCAGAAGGGGAACAAAGGGGCCAAAGGACAAACACAGCTAGGTGACAGGTGCGTAACCGAGAAAATCCACCTGGTACTGGTATCAAACCAGGAATCTCTCCATTTCCTGTGAATCGCGACATCAACTGAGCTAACCAGGAGTTATTCGTCAGTAGAGCGAACGTGTTTTATCAGCTGCCACCTATCTTACATCAATGAGGATGAACGGCCTGTATTTTAAGCTTATGATTATAATGCAATTAATGCAAAGGCGCACGTGAGCTGGACAAGAATGAAATAATATTCACTGCAGAAGGGGAACAAAGGGGCCAAAAGACAAACACAGCTAGGTGACAGGTGCGTGACCGAGAAAATCCACCTGGTACTGGTATCAAACCAGGAATCTCTCCATTTCCTGTGAATCGCGACATCAACTGAGCTAACCAGGAGTTATTCGTCAGTAGAGCGAACGTGTTTTATCAGCTGCCACCTATCTTACGTCAATGAGGATGAACGACCTGTATTTTAAGCTTATGATTATAATGCAATTAATGCAAAGGCGCACGTGAGCTGGACAAGAATGAAATAATATTCACTGCAGAAGGGGAACAAAGGGGCCAAAGGACAAACACAGCTAGGTGACAGGTGCGTGACCGAGAAAATCCACCTGGTACTGGTATCAAACCAGGAATCTCTCCATTTCCTGTGAATCGCGACATCAACTGAGCTAACCAGGAGTTATTCGTCAGTAGAGCGAACGTGTTTTATCAGCTGCCACCTATCTTACATCAATGAGGATGAACGGCCTGTATTTTAAGCTTATGATTATAATGCAATTAATGCAAAGGCGCACGTGAGCTGGACAAGAATTAAATAATATTCACTGCAGAAGGGGAACAAAGGGGCCAAAGGACAAACACAGCTAGGTGACAGGTGCGTGACCGAGAAAATCCACCTGGTACTGGTATCAAACCAGGAATCTCTCCATTTCCTGTGAATCGCGACATCAACTGAGCTAACCAGGAGTTATTCGTCAGTAGAGCGAACGTGTTTTATCAGCTGCCACCTATCTTACGTCAATGAGGATGAACGGCCTGTATTTTAAGCTTATGATTATAATGCAATTATGCAAAGGCGCACGTGAGCTGGACAAGAATGAAATAATATTCACTGCAGAAGGGGAACAAAGGGGCCAAAGGACAAACACAGCTAGGTGACAGGTGCGTAACCGAGAAAATCCACCTGGTACTGGTATCAAACCAGGAATCTCTCCATTTCCTGTGAATCGCGACATCAACTGAGCTAACCAGGAGTTATTCGTCAGTAGAGCGAACGTGTTTTATCAGCTGCCACCTATCTTACGTCAATGAGGATGAACGGCCTGTATTTTAAGCTTATGATTATAATGCAATTAATGCAAAGGCGCACGTGAGCTGGACAAGAATTAAATAATATTCACTGCAGAAGGGGAACAAAGGGGCCAAAGGACAAACACAGCTAGGTGACAGGTGCGTGACCGAGAAAATCCACCTGGTACTGGTATCAAACCAGGAATCTCTCCATTTCCTGTGAATCGCGACATCAACTGAGCTAACCAGGAGTTATTCGTCAGTAGAGCGAACGTGTTTTATCAGCTGCCACCTATCTTACGTCAATGAGGATGAACGACCTGTATTTTAAGCTTATGATTATAATGCAATTAATGCAAAGGCGCACGTGAGCTGGACAAGAATGAAATAATATTCACTGCAGAAGGGGAACAAAGGGGCCAAAAGACAAACACAGCTAGGTGACAGGTGCGTGACCGAGAAAATCCACCTGGTACTGGTATCAAACCAGGAATCTCTCCATTTCCTGTGAATCGCGACATCAACTGAGCTAACCAGGAGTTATTCGTCAGTAGAGCGAACGTGTTTTATCAGCTGCCACCTATCTTACGTCAATGAGGATCAACGGCCTGTATTTTAAGCTTATGATTATAATGCAATTAATGCAAAGCCGCACGTGAGCTGGACAAGAATGAAATAATATTCACTGCAGAAGGGGAACAAAGGGGCCAAAAGACAAACACAGCTAGGTGACAGGTGCGTGACCGAGAAAATCCACCTGGTACTGGTATCAAACCAGGAATCTCTCCATTTCCTGTGAATCGCGACATCAACTGAGCTAACCAGGAGTTATTCGTCAGTAGAGCGAACGTGTTTTATCAGCTGCCACCTATCTTACGTCAATGAGGATGAACGACCTGTATTTTAAGCTTATGATTATAATGCAATTAATGCAAAGCCGCACGTGAGCTGGACAAGAATGAAATAATATTCACTGCAGAAGGGGAACAAAGGGGCCAAAAGACAAACACAGCTAGGTGACAGGTGCGTGACCGAGAAAATCCACCTGGTACTGGTATCAAACCAGGAATCTCTCCATTTCCTGTGAATCGCGACATCAACTGAGCTAACCAGGAGTTATTCGTCAGTAGAGCGAACGTGTTTTATCAGCTGCCACCTATCTTACGTCAATGAGGATGAACGGCCTGTATTTTAAGCTTATGATTATAATGCAATTAATGCAAAGCCGCACGTGAGCTGGACAAGAATGAAATAATATTCACTGCAGAAGGGGAACAAAGGGGCCAAAAGACAAACACAGCTAGGTGACAGGTGCGTGACCGAGAAAATCCACCTGGTACTGGTATCAAACCAGGAATCTCTCCATTTCCTGTGAATCGCGACATCAACTGAGCTAACCAGGAGTTATTCGTCAGTAGAGCGAACGTGTTTTATCAGCTGCCACCTATCTTACGTCAATGAGGATGAACGACCTGTATTTTAAGCTTATGATTATAATGCAATTAATGCAAAGGCGCACGTGAGCTGGACAAGAATGAAATAATATTCACTGCAGAAGGGGAACAAAGGGGCCAAAGGACAAACACAGCTAGGTGACAGGTGCGTGACCGAGAAAATCCACCTGGTACTGGTATCAAACCAGGAATCTCTCCATTTCCTGTGAATCGCGACATCAACTGAGCTAACCAGGAGTTATTCGTCAGTAGAGCGAACGTGTTTTATCAGCTGCCACCTATCTTACGTCAATGAGGATGAACGGCCTGTATTTTAAGCTTATGATTATAATGCAATTAATGCAAAGGCGCACGTGAGCTGGACAAGAATGAAATAATATTCACTGCAGAAGGGGAACAAAGGGGCCAAAGGACAAACACAGCTAGGTGACAGGTGCGTGACCGAGAAAATCCACCTGGTACTGGTATCAAACCAGGAATCTCTCCATTTCCTGTGAATCGCGACATCAACTGAGCTAACCAGGAGTTATTCGTCAGTAGAGCGAACGTGTTTTATCAGCTGCCACCTATCTTACATCAATGAGGATGAACGGCCTGTATTTTAAGCTTATGATTATAATGCAATTAATGCAAAGCCGCACGTGAGCTGGACAAGAATGAAATAATATTCACTGCAGAAGGAGAACAAAGGGGCCAAAGGCCAAACACAGCTAGGTGACAGGTGCGTGACCGAGAAAATCCACCTGGTACTGGTATCAAACCAGGAATCTCTCCATTTCCTGTGAATCGCGACATCAACTGAGCTAACCAGGAGTTATTCGCCAGTAGAGCGAACGTGTTTTATCAGCTGCCACCTATCTTACGTCAATGAGGATGAACGGCCTGTATTTTAAGCTTATGATTATAATGCAATTAATGCAAAGCCGCACGTGAGCTGGACACGAATGAAATAATATTCACTGCAGAAGGGGAACAAAGGGGCCAAAGGACAAACACAGCTAGGTGACAGGTGCGTGACCGAGAAAATCCACCTGGTACTGGTATCAAACCAGGAATCTCTCCATTTCCTGTGAATCGCGACATCAACTGAGCTAACCAGGAGTTATTCGTCAGTTGAGCGAACGTGTTTTATCAGCTGCCACCTATCTTACGTCAATGAGGATGAACGGCCTGTATTTTAAGCTTATGATTATAATGCAATTAATGCAAAGGCGCACGTGAGCTGGACAAGAATGAAATAATATTCACTGCAGAAGGGGAACAAAGGGGCCAAAGGACAAACACAGCTAGGTGACAGGTGCGTGACCGAGAAAATCCACCTGGTAGTGGTATCAAACCAGGAATCTCTCCATTTCCTGTGAATCGCGACATCAACTGAGCTAACCAGGAGTTATTCGTCAGTAGAGCGAACGTGTTTTATCAGCTGCCACCTATCTTACGTCAATGAGGATGAACGGCCTGTATTTTAAGCTTATGATTATAATGCAATTAATGCAAAGGCGCACGTGAGCTGGACAAGAATGAAATAATATTCACTGCAGAAGGGGAACAAAGGGGCCAAAGGACAAACACAGCTAGGTGACAGGTGCGTGACCGAGAAAATCCACCTGGTACTGGTATCAAACCAGGAATCTCTCCATTTCCTGTGAATCGCGACATCAACTGAGCTAACCAGGAGTTATTCGTCAGTAGAGCGAACGTGTTTTATCAGCTGCCACCTATCTTACATCAATGAGGATGAACGGCCTGTATTTTAAGCTTATGATTATAATGCAATTAATGCAAAGCCGCACGTGAGCTGGACAAGAATGAAATAATATTCACTGCAGAAGGAGAACAAAGGGGCCAAAGGCCAAACACAGCTAGGTGACAGGTGCGTGACCGAGAAAATCCACCTGGTACTGGTATCAAACCAGGAATCTCTCCATTTCCTGTGAATCGCGACATCAACTGAGCTAACCAGGAGTTATTCGTCAGTAGAGCGAACGTGTTTTATCAGCTGCCACCTATCTTACGTCATTGAGGATGAACGGCCTGTATTTTAAGCTTATGATTATAATGCAATTAATGCAAAGCCGCACGTGAGCTGGACACGAATGAAATAATATTCACTGCAGAAGGGGAACAAAGGGGCCAAAGGACAAACACAGCTAGGTGACAGGTGCGTGACCGAGAAAATCCACCTGGTACTGGTATCAAACCAGGAATCTCTCCATTTCCTGTGAATCGCGACATCAACTGAGCTAACCAGGAGTTATTCGTCAGTTGAGCGAACGTGTTTTATCAGCTGCCACCTATCTTACGTCAATGAGGATGAACGGCCTGTATTTTAAGCTTATGATTATAATGCAATTAATGCAAAGGCGCACGTGAACTGGACAAGAATGAAATAATATTCACTGCAGAAGGGGAACAAAGGGGCCAAAGGACAAACACAGCTAGGTGACAGGTGCGTGACCGAGAAAATCCACCTGGTACTGGTATCAAACCAGGAATCTCTCCATTTCCTGTGAATCGCGACATCAACTGAGCTAACCAGGAGTTATTCGTCAGTAGAGCGAACGTGTTTTATCAGCTGCCACCTATCTTACGTCAATGAGGATGAACGGCCTGTATTTTAAGCTTATGATTATAATGCAATTAATGCAAAGCCGCACGTGAGCTGGACAAGAATGAAATAATATTCACTGCAGAAGGGGAACAAAGGGGCCAAAGGACAAACACAGCTAGGTGACAGGTGCGTGACCGAGAAAATCCACCTGGTACTGGTATCAAACCAGGAATCTCTCCATTTCCTGTGAATCGCGACATCAACTGAGCTAACCAGGAGTTATTCGTCAGTAGAGCGAACGTGTTTTATCAGCTGCCACCTATCTTACGTCAATGAGGATGAACGGCCTGTATTTTAAGCTTATGATTATAATGCAATTAATGCAAAGCCGCACGTGAGCTGGACAAGAATGAAATAATATTCACTGCAGAAGGGGAACAAAGGGGCCAAAGGACAAACACAGCTAGGTGACAGGTGCGTGACCGAGAAAATCCACCTGGTACTGGTATCAAACCAGGAATCTCTCTATTTCCTGTGAATCGCGACATCAACTGAGCTAACCAGGAGTTATTCGTCAGTAGAGCGAACGTGTTTTATCAGCTGCCACCTATCTTACGTCAATGAGGATGAACGGCGTGTATTTTAAGCTTATGATTATAATGCAATTAATGCAAAGGCGCACGTGAGCTGGACAAGAATGAAGTAATATTCACTGCAGAAGGGGAACAAAGGGGCCAAAGGACAAACACAGCTAGGTGACAGGTGCGTGACCGAGAAAATCCACCTGGTACTGGTATCAAACCAGGAATCTCTCCATTTCCTGTGAATCGCGACATCAACTGAGCTAACCAGGAGTTATTCGTCAGTAGAGCGAACGTGTTTTATCAGCTGCCACCTATCTTACGTCAATGAGGATGAACGGCCTGTATTTTAAGCTTATGATTATAATGCAATTAATGCAAAGCCGCACGTGAGCTGGACAAGAATCAAATAATATTCACTGCAGAAGGGGAACAAAGGGGCCAAAGGACAAACACAGCTAGGTGACAGGTGCGTGACCGAGAAAATCCACCTGGTACTGGTATCAAACCAGGAATCTCTCCATTTCCTGTGAATCGCGACATCAACTGAGCTAACCAGGAGTTATTCGTCAGTAGAGCGAACGTGTTTTATCAGCTTCCACCTATCTTACGTCAATGAGGATGAACGGCCTGTATTTTAAGCTTATGATTATAATGCAATTAATGCAAAGCCGCACGTGAGCTGGACAAGAATGAAATAATATTCACTGCAGAAGGGGAACAAAGGGGCCAAAGGACAAACACAGCTAGGTGACAGGTGCGTGACCGAGAAAATCCACCTGGTACTGGTATCAAACCAGGAATCTCTCCATTTCCTGTGAATCGCGACATCAACTGAGCTAACCAGGAGTTATTCGTCAGTAGAGCGAACGTGTTTTATCAGCTGCCACCTATCTTTCGTCAATGAGGATGAACGGCCTGTATTTTAAGCTTATGATTATAATGCAATTAATGCAAAGGCGCACGTGAGCTGGACAAGAATGAAATAATATTCACTGCAGAAGGGGAACAAAGGGGCCAAAGGACAAACACAGCTAGGTGACAGGTGCGTGACCGAGAAAATCCACCTGGTACTGGTATCAAACCAGGAATCTCTCCATTTCCTGTGAATCGCGACATCAACTGAGCTAACCAGGAGTTATTCGTCAGTAGAGCGAACGTGTTTTATCAGCTGCCACCTATCTTACGTCAATGAGGATGAACGGCCTGTATTTTAAGCTTATGATTATAATGCAATTAATGCAAAGCCGCACGTGAGCTGGACAAGAATGAAATAATATTCACTGCAGAAGGGGAACAAAGGGGCCAAAGGACAAACACAGCTAGGTGACAGTTGCGTGACCGAGAAAATCCACCTGGTACTGGTATCAAACCAGGAATCTCTCCATTTCCTGTGAATCGCGACATCAACTGAGCTAACCAGGAGTTATTCGTCAGTAGAGCGAACGTGTTTTATCAGCTGCCACCTATCTTACATCAATGAGGATGAACGGCCTGTATTTTAAGCTTATGATTATAATGCAATTAATGCAAAGCCGCACGTGAGCTGGACAAGAATGAAATAATATTCACTGCAGAAGGAGAACAAAGGGGCCAAAGGCCAAACACAGCTAGGTGACAGGTGCGTGACCGAGAAAATCCACCTGGCACTGGTATCAAACCAGGAATCTCTCCATTTCCTGTGAATCGCGACATCAACTGAGCTAACCAGGAGTTATTCGTCAGTAGAGCGAACGTGTTTTATCAGCTGCCACCTATCTTACGTCAATGAGGATGAACGGCCTGTATTTTAAGCTTATGATTATAATGCAATTAATGCAAAGCCGCACGTGAGCTGGACACGAATGAAATAATATTCACTGCAGAAGGGGAACAAAGGGGCCAAAGGACAAACACAGCTAGGTGACAGGTGCGTGACCGAGAAAATCCACCTGGTACTGGTATCAAACCAGGAATCTCTCCATTTCCTGTGAATCGCGACATCAACTGAGCTAACCAGGAGTTATTCGTCAGTAGAGCGAACGTGTTTTATCAGCTGCCACCTATCTTACGTCAATGAGGATGAACGGCCTGTATTTTAAGCTTATGATTATAATGCAATTAATGCAAAGCCGCACGTGAGCTGGACAAGAATGAAATAATATTCACTGCAGAAGGAGAACAAAGGGGCCAAAGGACAAACACAGCTAGGTGACAGGTGCGTGACCGAGAAAATCCACCTGGTACTGGTATCAAACCAGGAATCTCTCCATTTCCTGTGAATCGCGACATCAACTGAGCTAACCAGGAGTTATTCGTCAGTAGAGCGAACGTGTTTTATCAGCTGCCACCTATCTTACGTCAATGAGGATGAACGGCCTGTATTTTAAGCTTATGATTATAATGCAATTAATGCAAAGGCGCACGTGAGCTGGACAAGAATGAAATAATATTCACTGCAGAAGGGGAACAAAGGGGCCAAAGGACAAACACAGCTAGGTGACAGGTGCGTGACCGAGAAAATCCACCTGGTACTGGTATCAAACCAGGAATCTCTCCATTTCCTGTGAATCGCGACATCAACTGAGCTAACCAGGAGTTATTCGTCAGTAGAGCGAACGTGTTTTATCAGCTGCCACCTATCTTACGTCAATGAGGATGAACGGCCTGTATTTTAAGCTTATGATTATAATGCAATTAATGCAAAGCCGCACGTGAGCTGGACAAGAATGAAATAATATTCACTGCAGAAGGGGAACAAAGGGGCCAAAGGACAAACACAGCTAGGTGACAGGTGCGTGACCGAGAAAATCCACCTGGTACTGGTATCAAACCAGGAATCTCTCTATTTCCTGTGAATCGCGACATCAACTGAGCTAACCAGGAGTTATTCGTCAGTAGAGCGAACGTGTTTTATCAGCTGCCACCTATCTTACGTCAATGAGGATGAACGGCGTGTATTTTAAGCTTATGATTATAATGCAATTAATGCAAAGGCGCACGTGAGCTGGACAAGAATGAAATAATATTCACTGCAGAAGGGGAACAAAGGGGCCAAAGGACAAACACAGCTAGGTGACAGGTGCGTGACCGAGAAAATCCACCTGGTACTGGTATCAAACCAGGAATCTCTCTATTTCCTGTGAATCGCGACATCAACTGAGCTAACCAGGAGTTATTCGTCAGTAGAGCGAACGTGTTTTATCAGCTGACACCTATCTTACGTCAATGAGGATGAACGGCGTGTATTTTAAGCTTATGATTATAATGCAATTAATGCAAAGGCGCACGTGAGCTGGACAAGAATGAAGTAATATTCACTGCAGAAGGGGAACAAAGGGGCCAAAGGACAAACACAGCTAGGTGACAGGTGCGTGACCGAGAAAATCCACCTGGTACTGGTATCAAACCAGGAATCTCTCAATTTCCTGTGAATCGCGACATCAACTGAGCTAACCAGGAGTTATTCGTCAGTAGAGCGAACGTGTTTTATCAGCTGCCACCTATCTTACGTCAATGAGGATGAACGGCCTGTATTTTAAGCTTATGATTATAATGCAATTAATGCAAAGGCGCACGTGAGCTGGACAAGAATGAAATAATATTCACTGCAGAAGGGGAACAAAGGGGCCAAAGGACAAACACAGCTAGGTGACAGGTGCGTGACCGAGAAAATCCACCTGGTACTGGTATCAAACCAGGAATCTCTCCATTTCCTGTGAATCGCGACATCAACTGAGCTAACCAGGAGTTATTCGTCAGTAGAGCGAACGTGTTTTATCAGCTGCCACCTATCTTACGTCAATGAGGATGAACGGCCTGTATTTTAAGCTTATGATTATAATGCAATTAATGCAAAGCCGCACGTGAGCTGGACAAGAATGAAATAATATTCACTGCAGAAGGGGAACAAAGGGGCCAAAGGACAAACACAGCTAGGTGACAGGTGCGTGACCGAGAAAATCCACCTGGTACTGGTATCAAACCAGGAATCTCTCTATTTCCTGTGAATCGCGACATCAACTGAGCTAACCAGGAGTTATTCGTCAGTAGAGCGAACGTGTTTTATCAGCTGCCACCTATCTTACGTCAATGAGGATGAACGGCGTGTATTTTAAGCTTATGATTATAATGCAATTAATGCAAAGCCGCACGTGAGCTGGACACGAATGAAATAATATTCACTGCAGAAGGGGAACAAAGGGGCCAAAGGACAAACACAGCTAGGTGACAGGTGCGTGACCGAGAAAATCCACCTGGTACTGGTATCAAACCAGGAATCTCTCCATTTCCTGTGAATCGCGACATCAACTGAGCTAACCAGGAGTTATTCGTCAGTAGAGCGAACGTGTTTTATCAGCTGCCACCTATCTTACGTCAATGAGGATGAACGGCCTGTATTTTAAGCTTATGATTATAATGCAATTAATGCAAAGCCGCACGTGAGCTGGACAAGAATGAAATAATATTCACTGCAGAAGGGGAACAAAGGGGCCAAAGGACAAACACAGCTAGGTGACAGGTGCGTGACCGAGAAAATCCACCTGGTACTGGTATCAAACCAGGAATCTCTCCATTTCCTGTGAATCGCGACATCAACTGAGCTAACCAGGAGTTATTCGTCAGTAGAGCGAACGTGTTTTATCAGCTGCCACCTATCTTACGTCAATGAGGATGAACGGCCTGTATTTTAAGCTTATGATTATAATGCAATTAATGCAAAGCCGCACGTGAGCTGGACAAGAATGAAATAATATTCACTGCAGAAGGGGAACAAAGGGGCCAAAGGACAAACACAGCTAGGTGACAGGTGCGTGACCGAGAAAATCCACCTGGTACTGGTATCAAACCAGGAATCTCTCTATTTCCTGTGAATCGCGACATCAACTGAGCTAACCAGGAGTTATTCGTCAGTAGAGCGAACGTGTTTTATCAGCTGCCACCTATCTTACGTCAATGAGGATGAACGGCGTGTATTTTAAGCTTATGATTATAATGCAATTAATGCAAAGGCGCACGTGAGCTGGACAAGAATGAAGTAATATTCACTGCAGAAGGGGAACAAAGGGGCCAAAGGACAAACACAGCTAGGTGACAGGTGCGTGACCGAGAAAATCCACCTGGTACTGGTATCAAACCAGGAATCTCTCCATTTCCTGTGAATCGCGACATCAACTGAGCTAACCAGGAGTTATTCGTCAGTAGAGCGAACGTGTTTTATCAGCTGCCACCTATCTTACGTCAATGAGGATGAACGGCCTGTATTTTAAGCTTATGATTATAATGCAATTAATGCAAAGCCGCACGTGAGCTGGACAAGAATCAAATAATATTCACTGCAGAAGGGGAACAAAGGGGCCGAAGGACAAACACAGCTAGGTGACAGGTGCGTGACCGAGAAAATCCACCTGGTACTGGTATCAAACCAGGAATCTCTCCATTTCCTGTGAATCGCGACATCAACTGAGCTAACCAGGAGTTATTCGTCAGTAGAGCGAACGTGTTTTATCAGCTTCCACCTATCTTACGTCAATGAGGATGAACGGCCTGTATTTTAAGCTTATGATTATAATGCAATTAATGCAAAGCCGCACGTGAGCTGGACAAGAATGAAATAATATTCACTGCAGAAGGGGAACAAAGGGGCCAAAGGACAAACACAGCTAGGTGACAGGTGCGTGACCGAGAAAATCCACCTGGTACTGGTATCAAACCAGGAATCTCTCCATTTCCTGTGAATCGCGACATCAACTGAGCTAACTAGGAGTTATTCGTCAGTAGAGCGAACGTGTTTTATCAGCTTCCACCTATCTTACGTCAATGAGGATGAACGGCCTGTATTTTAAGCTTATGATTATAATGCAATTAATGCAAAGCCGCACGTGAGCTGGACAAGAATGAAATAATATTCACTGCAGAAGGGGAACAAAGGGGCCAAAGGACAAACACAGCTAGGTGACAGGTGCGTGACCGAGAAAATCCACCTGGTACTGGTATCAAACCAGGAATCTCTCCATTTCCTGTGAATCGCGACATCAACTGAGCTAACCAGGAGTTATTCGTCAGTAGAGCGAACGTGTTTTATCAGCTGCCACCTATCTTACGTCAATGAGGATGAACGGCCTGTATTTTAAGCTTCTGATTATAATGCAATTAATGCAAAGCCGCACGTGAGCTGGACAAGAATGAAATAATATTCACTGCAGAAGGGGAACAAAGGGGCCAAAGGACAAACACAGCTAGGTGACAGGTGCGTGACCGAGAAAATCCACCTGGTACTGGTATCAAACCAGGAATCTCTCCATTTCCTGTGAATCGCGACATCAACTGAGCTAACCAGGAGTTATTCGTCAGTAGAGCGAACGTGTTTTATCAGCTGCCACCTATCTTACGTCAATGAGGATGAACGGCCTGTATTTTAAGCTTAGGATTATAATGCAATTAATGCAAAGGCGCACGTGAGCTGGACAAGAATGAAATAATATTCACTGCAGAAGGGGAACAAAGGGGCCAAAGGACAAACACAGCTAGGTGACAGGTGCGTGACCGAGAAAATCCACCTGGTACTGGTATCAAACCAGGAATCTCTCCATTTCCTGTGAATCGCGACATCAACTGAGCTAACCAGGAGTTATTCGTCAGTAGAGCGAACGTGTTTTATCAGCTGCCACCTATCTTACGTCAATGAGGATGAACGGCCTGTATTTTAAGCTTAGGATTATAATGCAATTAATGCAAAGGCGCACGTGAGCTGGACAAGAATGAAATAATATTCACTGCAGAAGGGGAACAAAGGGGCCAAAGGACAAACACAGCTAGGTGACAGGTGCGTGACCGAGAAAATCCACCTGGTACTGGTATCAAACCAGGAATCTCTCCATTTCCTGTGAATCGCGACATCAACTGAGCTAACCAGGAGTTATTCGTCAGTAGAGCGAACGTGTTTTATCAGCTGCCACCTATCTTACGTCAATGAGGATGAACGGCCTGTATTTTAAGCTTATGATTATAATGCAATTAATGCAAAGCCGCACGTGAGCTGGACAAGAATGAAATAATATTCACTGCAGAAGGGGAACAAAGGGGCCAAAGGACAAACACAGCTAGGTGACAGGTGCGTGACCGAGAAAATCCACCTGGTACTGGTATCAAACCAGGAATCTCTCCATTTCCTGTGAATCGCGACATCAACTGAGCTAACCAGGAGTTATTCGTCAGTAGAGCGAACGTGTTTTATCAGCTGCCACCTATCTTACGTCAATGAGGATGAACGGCCTGTATTTTAAGCTTAGGATTATAATGCAATTAATGCAAAGCCGCACGTGAGCTGGACAAGATTGAAATAATATTCACTGCAGAAGGGGAACAAAGGGGCCAAAGGACAAACACAGCTAGGTGACAGGTGCGTGACCGAGAAAATCCACCTGGTACTGGTATCAAACCAGGAATCTCTCCATTTCCTGTGAATCGCGACATCAACTGAGCTAACCAGGAGTTATTCGTCAGTAGAGCGAACGTGTTTTATCAGCTGCCACCTATCTTACGTCAATGAGGATGAACGGCCTGTATTTTAAGCTTCTGATTATAATGCAATTAATGCAAAGCCGCACGTGAGCTGGACAAGAATGAAATAATATTCACTGCAGAAGGGGAACAAAGGGGCCAAAGGACAAACACAGCTAGGTGACAGGTGCGTGACCAAGAAAATCCACCTGGTACTGGTATCAAACCAGGAATCTCTCCATTTCCTGTGAATCGCGACATCAACTGAGCTAAACAGGAGTTATTCGTCAGTAGAGCGAACGTGTTTTATCAGCTGCCACCTATCTTACGTCAATGAGGATGAACGGCCTGTATTTTAAGCTTCTGATTATAATGCAATTAATGCAAAGCCGCACGTGAGCTGGACAAGAATGAAATAATATTCACTGCAGAAGGGGAACAAAGGGGCCAAAGGACAAACACAGCTAGGTGACAGGTGCGTGACCGAGAAAATCCACCTGGTACTGGTATCAAACCAGGAATCTCTCCATTTCCTGTGAATCGCGACATCAACTGAGCTAACCAGGAGTTATTCGTCAGTAGAGCGAACGTGTTTTATCAGCTGCCACCTATCTTACGTCAATGAGGATGAACGGCCTGTATTTTAAGCTTAGGATTATAATGCAATTAATGCAAAGCCGCACGTGAGCTGGACAAGAATGAAATAATATTCACTGCAGAAGGGGAACAAAGGGGCCAAAGGACAAACACAGCTAGGTGACAGGTGCGTGACCGAGAAAATCCACCTGGTACTGGTATCAAACCAGGAATCTCTCCATTTCCTGTGAATCGCGACATCAACTGAGCTAACCAGGAGTTATTCGTCAGTAGAGCGAACGTGTTTTATCAGCTGCCACCTATCTTACGTCAATGAGGATGAACGGCCTGTATTTTAAGCTTCTGATTATAATGCAATTAATGCAAAGCCGCACGTGAGCTGGACAAGAATGAAATAATATTCACTGCAGAAGGGGAACAAAGGGGCCAAAGGACAAACACAGCTAGGTGACAGGTGCGTGACCGAGAAAATCCACCTGGTACTGGTATCAAACCAGGAATCTCTCAATTTCCTGTGAATCGCGACATCAACTGAGCTAACCAGGAGTTATTCGTCAGTAGAGCGAACGTGTTTTATCAGCTGCCACCTATCTTACGTCAATGAGGATGAACGGCCTGTATTTTAAGCTTCTGATTATAATGCAATTAATGCAAAGCCGCACGTGAGCTGGACAAGAATGAAATAATATTCACTGCAGAAGGGGAACAAAGGGGCCAAAGGACAAACACAGCTAGGTGACAGGTGCGTGACCGAGAAAATCCACCTGGTACTGGTATCAAACCAGGAATCTCTCCATTTCCTGTGAATCGCGACATCAACTGAGCTAACCAGGAGTTATTCGTCAGTAGAGCGAACGTGTTTTATCAGCTTCCACCTATCTTACGTCAATGAGGATGAACGGCCTGTATTTTAAGCTTATGATTATAATGCAATTAATGCAAAGCCGCACGTGAGCTGGACAAGAATGAAATAATATTCACTGCAGAAGGGGAACAAAGGGGCCAAAGGACAAACACAGCTAGGTGACAGGTGCGTGACCGAGAAAATCCACCTGGTACTGGTATCAAACCAGGAATCTCTCCATTTCCTGTGAATCGCGACATCAACTGAGCTAACCAGGAGTTATTCGTCAGTAGAGCGAACGTGTTTTATCAGCTTCCACCTATCTTACGTCAATGAGGATGAACGGCCTGTATTTTAAGCTTATGATTATAATGCAATTAATGCAAAGCCGCACGTGAGCTGGACAAGAATGAAATAATATTCACTACAGAAGGGGAACAAAGGGGCCAAAGGACAAACACAGCTAGGTGACAGGTGCGTGACCGAGAAAATCCACCTGGTACTGGTATCAAACCAGGAATCTCTCCATTTCCTGTGAGTCGCGACATCAACTGAGCTAACCAGGAGTTATTCGTCAGTAGAGCGAACGTGTTTTATCAGCTGCCACCTATCTTACGTCAATGAGGATGAACGGCCTGTATTTTAAGCTTATGATTATAATGCAATTAATGCAAAGCCGCACGTGAGCTGGACAAGAATGAAATAATATTCACTGCAGAAGGGGAACAAAGGGGCCAAAGGACAAACACAGCTAGGTGACAGGTGCGTGACCGAGAAAATCCACCTGGTACTGGTATCAAACCAGGAATCTCTCCATTTCCTGTGAATCGCGACATCAACTGAGCTAACCAGGAGTTATTCGTCAGTAGAGCGAACGTGTTTTATCAGCTGCCACCTATCTTACGTCAATGAGGATGAACGGCCTGTATTTTAAGCTTAGGATTATAATGCAATTAATGCAAAGGCGCACGTGAGCTGGACAAGAATGAAATAATATTCACTGCAGAAGGGGAACAAAGGGGCCAAAGGCCAAACACAGCTAGGTGACAGGTGCGTGACCGAGAAAATCCACCTGGTACTGGTATCAAACCAGGAATCTCTCCATTTCCTGTGAATCGCGACATCAACTGAGCTAACCAGGAGTTATTCGTCAGTAGAGCGAACGTGTTTTATCAGCTGCCACCTATCTTACGTCAATGAGGATGAACGGCCTGTATTTTAAGCTTCTGATTATAATGCAATTAATGCAAAGCCGCACGTGAGCTGGACAAGAATGAAATAATATTCACTGCAGAAGGGGAACAAAGGGGGCAAAGGACAAACACAGCTAGGTGACAGGTGCGTGACCGAGAAAATCCACCTGGTACTGGTATCAAACCAGGAATCTCACCATTTCCTGTGAATCGCGACATCAACTGAGCTAACCAGGAGTTATTCGTCAGTAGAGCGAACGTGTTTTATCAGCTTCCACCTATCTTACGTCAATGAGGATGAACGGCCTGTATTTTAAGCTTATGATTATAATGCAATTTATGCAAAGCCGCACGTGAGCTGGACAAGAATGAAATAATATTCACTGCAGAAGGGGAACAAAGGGGCCAAAGGACAAACACAGCTAGGTGACAGGTGCGTGACCGAGAAAATCCACCTGGTACTGGTATCAAACCAGGAATCTCTCCATTTCCTGTGAATCGCGACATCAACTGAGCTAACCAGGAGTTATTCGTCAGTAGAGCGAACGTGTTTTATCAGCTGCCACCTATCTTACGTCAATGAGGATGAACGGCCTGTATTTTAAGCTTCTGATTATAATGCAATTAATGCAAAGCCGCACGTGAGCTGGACAAGAATGAAATAATATTCACTGCAGAAGGGGAACAAAGGGGCCAAAGGACAAACACAGCGAGGTGACAGGTGCGTGACCGAGAAAATCCACCTGGTACTGGTATCAAACCAGGAATCTCTCCATTTCCTGTGAATCGCGACATCAACTGAGCTAACCAGGAGTTATTCGTCAGTAGAGCGAACGTGTTTTATCAGCTGCCACCTATCTTACGTCAATGAGGATGAACGGCCTGTATTTTAAGCTTCTGATTATAATGCAATTAATGCAAAGCCGCACGTGAGCTGGACAAGAATGAAATAATATTCACTGCAGAAGGGGAACAAAGGGGCCAAAGGACAAACACAGCTAGGTGACAGGTGCGTGACCGAGAAAATCCACCTGGTACTGGTATCAAACCATGAATCTCTCCATTTCCTGTGAATCGCGACATCAACTGAGCTAACCAGGAGTTATTCGTCAGTAGAGCGAACGTGTTTTATCAGCTGCCACCTATCTTACGTCAATGAGGATGAACGGCCTGTATTTTAAGCTTAGGATTATAATGCAATTAATGCAAAGGCGCACGTGAGCTGGACAAGAATGAAATAATATTCACTGCAGAAGGGGAACAAAGGGGCCAAAGGACAAACACAGCTAGGTGACAGGTGCGTGACCGAGAAAATCCACCTGGTACTGGTATCAAACCAGGAATCTCTCCATTTCCTGTGAATCGCGACATCAACTGAGCTAACCAGGAGTTATTCGTCAGTAGAGCGAACGTGTTTTATCAGCTGCCACCTATCTTACGTCAATGAGGATGAACGGCCTGTATTTTAAGCTTAGGATTATAATGCAATTAATGCAAAGGCGCACGTGAGCTGGACAAGAATGAAATAATATTCACTGCAGAAGGGGAACAAAGGGGCCAAAGGACAAACACAGCTAGGTGACAGGTGCGTGACCGAGAAAATCCACCTGGTACTGGTATCAAACCAGGAATCTCTCCATTTCCTGTGAATCGCGACATCAACTGAGCTAACCAGGAGTTATTCGTCAGTAGAGCGAACGTGTTTTATCAGCTGCCACCTATCTTACGTCAATGAGGATGAACGGCCTGTATTTTAAGCTTATGATTATAATGCAATTAATGCAAAGCCGCACGTGAGCTGGACAAGAATGAAATAATATTCACTGCAGAAGGGGAACAAAGGGGCCAAAGGACAAACACAGCTAGGTGACAGGTGCGTGACCGAGAAAATCCACCTGGTACTGGTATCAAACCAGGAATCTCTCCATTTCCTGTGAATCGCGACATCAACTGAGCTAACCAGGAGTTATTCGTCAGTAGAGCGAACGTGTTTTATCAGCTGCCACCTATCTTACGTCAATGAGGATGAACGGCCTGTATTTTAAGCTTCTGATTATAATGCAATTAATGCAAAGCCGCACGTGAGCTGGACAAGAATGAAATAATATTCACTGCAGAAGGGGAACAAAGGGGCCAAAGGACAAACACAGCTAGGTGACAGGTGCGTGACCGAGAAAATCCACCTGGTACTGGTATCAAACCAGGAATCTCTCCATTTCCTGTGAATCGCGACATCAACTGAGCTAACCAGGAGTTATTCGTCAGTAGAGCGAACGTGTTTTATCAGCTGCCACCTATCTTACGTCAATGAGGATGAACGGCCTGTATTTTAAGCTTAGGATTATAATGCAATTAATGCAAAGGCGCACGTGAGCTGGACAAGAACGAAATAATATTCACTGCAGAAGGGGAACAAAGGGGCCAAAGGACAAACACAGCTAGGTGACAGGTGCGTGACCGAGAAAATCCACCTGGTACTGGTATCAAACCAGGAATCTCTCCATTTCCTGTGAATCGCGACATCAACTGAGCTAACCAGGAGTTATTCGTCAGTAGAGCGAACGTGTTTTATCAGCTTCCACCTATCTTACGTCAATGAGGATGAACGGCCTGTATTTTAAGCTTATGATTATAATGCAATTAATGCAAAGCCGCACGTGAGCTGGACAAGAATGAAATAATATTCACTGCAGAAGGGGAACAAAGGGGCCAAAGGACAAACACAGCTAGGTGACAGGTGCGTGACCGAGAAAATCCACCTGGTACTGGTATCAAACCAGGAATCTCTCCATTTCCTGTGAATCGCGACATCAACTGAGCTAACCAGGAGTTATTCGTCAGTAGAGCGAACGTGTTTTATCAGCTGCCACCTATCTTACGTCAATGAGGATGAACGGCCTGTATTTTAAGCTTCTGATTATAATGCAATTAATGCAAAGCCGCACGTGAGCTGGACAAGAATGAAATAATATTCACTGCAGAAGGGGAACAAAGGGGCCAAAGGACAAACACAGCTAGGTGACAGGTGCGTGACCGAGAAAATCCACCTGGTACTGGTATCAAACCAGGAATCTCTCCATTTCCTGTGAATCGCGACATCAACTGAGCTAACCAGGAGTTATTCGTCAGTAGAGCGAACGTGTTTTATCAGCTGCCACCTATCTTACGTCAATGAGGATGAACGGCCTGTATTTTAAGCTTAGGATTATAATGCAATTAATGCAAAGGCGCACGTGAGCTGGACAAGAATGAAATAATATTCACTGCAGAAGGGGAACAAAGGGGCCAAAGGACAAACACAGCTAGGTGACAGGTGCGTGACCGAGAAAATCCACCTGGTACTGGTATCAAACCAGGAATCTCTCCATTTCCTGTGAATCGCGACATCAACTGAGCTAACCAGGAGTTATTCGTCAGTAGAGCGAACGTGTTTTATCAGCTGCCACCTATCTTACGTCAATGAGGATGAACGGCCTGTATTTTAAGCTTCTGATTATAATGCAATTAATGCAAAGCCGCACGTGAGCTGGACAAGAATGAAATAATATTCACTGCAGAAGGGGAACAAAGGGGCCAATGGACAAACACAGCTAGGTGACAGGTGCGTGACCGAGAAAATCCACCTGGTACTGGTATCAAACCAGGAATCTCTCCATTTCCTGTGAATCGCGACATCAACTGAGCTAACCAGGAGTTATTCGTCAGTAGAGCGAACGTGTTTTATCAGCTGCCACCTATCTTACGTCAATGAGGATGAACGGCCTGTATTTTAAGCTTAGGATTATAATGCAATTAATGCAAAGGCGCACGTGAGCTGGACAAGAATGAAATAATATTCACTGCAGAAGGGGAACAAAGGGGCCAAAGGACAAACACAGCTAGGTGACAGGTGCGTGACCGAGAAAATCCACCTGGTACTGGTATCAAACCAGGAATCTCTCCATTTCCTGTGAATCGCGACATCAACTGAGCTAACCAGGAGTTATTCGTCAGTAGAGCGAACGTGTTTTATCAGCTGCCACCTATCTTACGTCAATGAGGATGAACGGCCTGTATTTTAAGCTTCTGATTATAATGCAATTAATGCAAAGCCGCACGTGAGCTGGACAAGAATGAAATAATATTCACTGCAGAAGGGGAACAAAGGGGCCAAAGGACAAACACAGCTAGGTGACAGGTGCGTGACCGAGAAAATCCACCTGGTACTGGTATCAAACCAGGAATCTCTCCATTTCCTGTGAATCGCGACATCAACTGAGCTAACCAGGAGTTATTCGTCAGTAGAGCGAACGTGTTTTATCAGCTGCCACCTATCTTACGTCAATGAGGATGAACGGCCTGTATTTTAAGCTTAGGATTATAATGCAATTAATGCAAAGGCGCACGTGAGCTGGACAAGAATGAAATAATATTCACTGCAGAAGGGGAACAAAGGGGCCAAAGGACAAACACAGCTAGGTGACAGGTGCGTGACCGAGAAAATCCACCTGGTACTGGTATCAAACCAGGAATCTCTCCATTTCCTGTGAATCGCGACATCAACTGAGCTAACCAGGAGTTATTCGTCAGTAGAGCGAACGTGTTTTATCAGCTGCCACCTATCTTACGTCAATGAGGATGAACGGCCTGTATTTTAAGCTTCTGATTATAATGCAATTAATGCAAAGCCGCACGTGAGCTGGACAAGAATGAAATAATATTCACTGCAGAAGGGGAACAAAGGGGCCAAAGGACAAACACAGCTAGGTGACAGGTGCGTGACCGAGAAAATCCACCTGGTACTGGTATCAAACCAGGAATCTCTCCATTTCCTGTGAATCGCGACATCAACTGAGCTAACCAGGAGTTATTCGTCAGTAGAGCGAACGTGTTTTATCAGCTGCCACCTATCTTACGTCAATGAGGATGAACGGCCTGTATTTTAAGCTTAGGATTATAATGCAATTAATGCAAAGGCGCACGTGAGCTGGACAAGAATGAAATAATATTCACTGCAGAAGGGGAACAAAGGGGCCAAAGGACAAACACAGCTAGGTGACAGGTGCGTGACCGAGAAAATCCACCTGGTACTGGTATCAAACCAGGAATCTCTCCATTTCCTGTGAATCGCGACATCAACTGAGCTAACCAGGAGTTATTCGTCAGTAGAGCGAACGTGTTTTATCAGCTGCCACCTATCTTACGTCAATGAGGATGAACGGCCTGTATTTTAAGCTTCTGATTATAATGCAATTAATGCAAAGCCGCACGTGAGCTGGACAAGAATGAAATAATATTCACTGCAGAAGGGGAACAAAGGGGCCAAAGGACAAACACAGCTAGGTGACAGGTGCGTGACCGAGAAAATCCACCTGGTACTGGTATCAAACCAGGAATCTCTCCATTTCCTGTGAATCGCGACATCAACTGAGCTAACCAGGAGTTATTCGTCAGTAGAGCGAACGTGTTTTATCAGCTGCCACCTATCTTACGTCAATGAGGATGAACGGCCTGTATTTTAAGCTTAGGATTATAATGCAATTAATGCAAAGGCGCACGTGAGCTGGACAAGAATGAAATAATATTCACTGCAGAAGGGGAACAAAGGGGCCAAAGGACAAACACAGCTAGGTGACAGGTGCGTGACCGAGAAAATCCACCTGGTACTGGTATCAAACCAGGAATCTCTCCATTTCCTGTGAATCGCGACATCAACTGAGCTAACCAGGAGTTATTCGTCAGTAGAGCGAACGTGTTTTATCAGCTGCCACCTATCTTACGTCAATGAGGATGAACGGCCTGTATTTTAAGCTTATGATTATAATGCAATTAATGCAAAGGCGCACGTGAGCTGGACAAGAATGAAATAATATTCACTGCAGAAGGGGAACAAAGGGGCCAAAGGACAAACACAGCTAGGTGACAGGTGCGTGACCGAGAAAATCCACCTGGTACTGGTATCAAACCAGGAATCTCTCCATCTCCTGTGAATCGCGACATCAACTGAGCTAACCAGGAGTTATTCGTCAGTAGAGCGAACGTGTTTTATCAGCTGCCACCTATCTTACGTCAATGAGGATGAACGGCCTGTATTTTAAGCTTATGATTATAATGCAATTAATGCAAAGCCGCACGTGAGCTGGACAAGAATGAAATAATATTCACTGCAGAAGGGGAACAAAGGGGCCAAAGGACAAACACAGCTAGGTGACAGGTGCGTGACCGAGAAAATCCACCTGGTACTGGTATCAAACCAGGAATCTCTCCATTTCCTGTGAATCGCGACATCAACTGAGCTAACCAGGAGTTATTCGTCAGTAGAGCGAACGTGTTTTATCAGCTGCCACCTATCTTACGTCAATGAGGATGAACGGCCTGTATTTTAAGCTTCTGATTATAATGCAATTAATGCAAAGCCGCACGTGAGCTGGACAAGAATGAAATAATATTCACTGCAGAAGGGGAACAAAGGGGCCAAAGGACAAACACAGCTAGGTGACAGGTGCGTGACCGAGAAAATCCACCTGGTACTGGTATCAAACCAGGAATCTCTCCATTTCCTGTGAATCGCGACATCAACTGAGCTAACCAGGAGTTATTCGTCAGTAGAGCGAACGTGTTTTATCAGCTGCCACCTATCTTACGTCAATGAGGATGAACGGCCTGTATTTTAAGCTTAGGATTATAATGCAATTAATGCAAAGGCGCACGTGAGCTGGACAAGAATGAAATAATATTCACTGCAGAAGGGGAACAAAGGGGCCAAAGGACAAACACAGCTAGGTGACAGGTGCGTGACCGAGAAAATCCACCTGGTACTGGTATCAAACCAGGAATCTCTCCATTTCCTGGGAATCGCGACATCAACTGAGCTAACCAGGAGTTATTCGTCAGTAGAGCGAACGTGTTTTATCAGCTGCCACCTATCTTACGTCAATGAGGATGAACGGCCTGTATTTTAAGCTTAGGATTATAATGCAATTAATGCAAAGGCGCACGTGAGCTGGACAAGAATGAAATAATATTCACTGCAGAAGGGGAACAAAGGGGCCAAAGGACAAACACAGCTAGGTGACAGGTGCGTGACCGAGAAAATCCACCTGGTACTGGTATCAAACCAGGAATCTCTCCATTTCCTGTGAATCGCGACATCAACTGAGCTAACCAGGAGTTATTCGTCAGTAGAGCGAACGTGTTTTATCAGCTGCCACCTATCTTACGTCAATGAGGATGAACGGCCTGTATTTTAAGCTTATGATTATAATGCAATTAATGCAAAGCCGCACGTGAGCTGGACAAGAATGAAATAATATTCACTGCAGAAGGGGAACAAAGGGGCCAAAGGACAAACACAGCTAGGTGACAGGTGCGTGACCGAGAAAATCCACCTGGTACTGGTATCAAACCAGGAATCTCTCCATTTCCTGTGAATCGCGACATCAACTGAGCTAACCAGGAGTTATTCGTCAGTAGAGCGAACGTGTTTTATCAGCTGCCACCTATCTTACGTCAATGAGGATGAACGGCCTGTATTTTAAGCTTATGATTATAATGCAATTAATGCAAAGGCGCACGTGAGCTGGACAAGAATGAAATAATATTCACTGCAGAAGGGGAACAAAGGGGCCAAAGGACAAACACAGCTAGGTGACAGGTGCGTGACCGAGAAAATCCACCTGGTACTGGTATCAAACCAGGAATCTCTCCATTTCCTGTGAATCGCGACATCAACTGAGCTAACCAGGAGTTATTCGTCAGTAGAGCGAACGTGTTTTATCAGCTGCCACCTATCTTACATCAATGAGGATGAACGGCCTGTATTTTAAGCTTATGATTATAATGCAATTAATGCAAAGGCGCACGTGAGCTGGACAAGAATGAAATAATATTCACTGCAGAAGGGGAACAAAGGGGCCAAAGGACAAACACAGCTAGGTGACAGGTGCGTGACCGAGAAAATCTACCTGGTACTGGTATCAAACCAGGAATCTCTCCATTTCCTGTGAATCGCGACATTAACTGAGCTAACCAGGAGTTATTCGTCAGTAGAGCGAACGTGTTTTATCAGCTGCCACCTATCTTACATCAATGAGGATGAACGGCCTGTATTTTAAGCTTATGATTATAATGCAATTAATGCAAAGGCGCACGTGAGCTGGACAAGAATGAAATAATATTCACTGCAGAAGGGGAACAAAGGGGCCAAAGGACAAACACAGCTAGGTGACAGGTGCGTGACCGAGAAAATCTACCTGGTACTGGTATCAAACCAGGAATCTCTCCATTTCCTGTGAATCGCGACATCAACTGAGCTAACCAGGAGTTATTCGTCAGTAGAGCGAACGTGTTTTATCAGCTGCCACCTATCTTACATCAATGAGGATGAACGGCCTGTATTTTAAGCTTATGATTATAATGCAATTAATGCAAAGGCGCACGTGAGCTGGACAAGAATGAAATAATATTCACTGCAGAAGGGGAACAAAGGGGCCAAAGGACAAACACAGCTAGGTGACAGGTGCGTGACCGAGAAAATCCACCTGGTACTGGTATCAAACCAGGAATCTCTCCATTTCCTGTGAATCGCGACATCAACTGAGCTAACCAGGAGTTATTCGTCAGTAGAGCGAACGTGTTTTATCAGCTGCCACCTATCTTACGTCAATGAGGATGAACGGCCTGTATTTTAAGCTTATGATTATAATGCAATTAATGCAAAGGCGCACGTGAGCTGGACAAGAATGAAATAATATTCACTGCCGGAGGGAAAAAAAGGGGCCAAAGGACAAACACAGCTAGGTGACAGGTGCGTGACCGAGAAAATCTACCTGGTACTGGTATCAAACCAGGAATCTCTCCATTTCCTATGAATCGCGACATCAACTGAGCTAACCAGGAGTTATTCGTCAGTTGAGCGAACGTGTTTTATCAGCTGCCACCTATCTTACATCAATGAGGATGAACGGCCTGTATTTTAAGCTTATGATTATAATGCAATTAATGCAAAGGCGCACGTGAGCTGGACAAGAATGAAATAATATTCACTGCAGAAGGGGAACAAAGGGGCCAAAGGACAAACACAGCTAGGTGACAGGTGCGTGACCGAGAAAATCCACCTGGTACTGGTATCAAACCAGGAATCTCTCCATTTCCTGTGAATCGCGACATCAACTGAGCTAACCAGGAGTTATTCGTCAGTAGAGCGAACGTGTTTTATCAGCTGCCACCTATCTTACATCAATGAGGATGAACGGGCTGTATTTTAAGCTTATGATTATAATGCAATTAATGCAAAGGCGCACGTGAGCTGGACAAGAATGAAATAATATTCACTGCAGAAGGGGAACAAAGGGGCCAAAGGACAAACACAGCTAGGTGACAGGTGCGTGACCGAGAAAATCTACCTGGTACTGGTATCAAACCAGGAATCTCTCCATTTCCTGTGAATCGCGACATTAACTGAGCTAACCAGGAGTTATTCGTCAGTAGAGCGAACGTGTTTTATCAGCTGCCACCTATCTTACATCAATGAGGATGAACGGCCTGTATTTTAAGCTTATGATTATAATGCAATTAATGCAAAGGCGCACGTGAGCTGGACAAGAATGAAATAATATTCACTGCAGAAGGGGAACAAAGGGGCCAAAGGACAAACACAGCTAGGTGACAGGTGCGTGACCGAGAAAATCTACCTGGTACTGGTATCAAACCAGGAATCTCTCCATTTCCTGTGAATCGCGACATCAACTGAGCTAACCAGGAGTTATTCGTCAGTAGAGCGAACGTGTTTTATCAGCTGCCACCTATCTTACATCAATGAGGATGAACGGCCTGTATTTTAAGCTTATGATTATAATGCAATTAATGCAAAGGCGCACGTGAGCTGGACAAGAATGAAATAATATTCACTGCAGAAGGGGAACAAAGGGGCCAAAGGACAAACACAGCTAGGTGACAGGTGCGTGACCGAGAAAATCTACCTGGTACTGGTATCAAACCAGGAATCTCTCCATTTCCTGTGAATCGCGACATTAACTGAGCTAACCAGGAGTTATTCGTCAGTAGAGCGAACGTGTTTTATCAGCTGCCACCTATCTTACATCAATGAGGATGAACGGCCTGTATTTTAAGCTTATGATTATAATGCAATTAATGCAAAGGCGCACGTGAGCTGGACAAGAATGAAATAATATTCACTGCAGAAGGGGAACAAAGGGGCCAAAGGACAAACACAGCTAGGTGACAGGTGCGTGACCGAGAAAATCTACCTGGTACTGGTATCAAACCAGGAATCTCTCCATTTCCTGTGAATCGCGACATCAACTGAGCTAACCAGGAGTTATTCGTCAGTAGAGCGAACGTGTTTTATCAGCTGCCACCTATCTTACATCAATGAGGATGAACGGGCTGTATTTTAAGCTTATGATTATAATGCAATTAATGCAAAGGCGCACGTGAGCTGGACAAGAATGAAATAATATTCACTGCAGAAGGGGAACAAAGGGGCCAAAGGACAAACACAGCTAGGTGACAGGTGCGTGACCGAGAAAATCTACCTGGTACTGGTATCAAACCAGGAATCTCTCCATTTCCTGTGAATCGCGACATCAACTGAGCTAACCAGGAGTTATTCGTCAGTAGAGCGAACGTGTTTTATCAGCTGCCACCTATCTTACATCAATGAGGATGAACGGCCTGTATTTTAAGCTGATGATTATAATGCAATTAATGCAAAGGCGCACGTGAGCTGGACAAGAATGAAATAATATTCACTGCAGAAGGGGAACAAAGGGGCCAAAGGACAAACACAGCTAGGTGACAGGTGCGTGACCGAGAAAATCTACCTGGTACTGGTATCAAACCAGGAATCTCTCCATTTCCTGTGAATCGCGACATTAACTGAGCTAACCAGGAGTTATTCGTCAGTAGAGCGAACGTGTTTTATCAGCTGCCACCTATCTTACATCAATGAGGATGAACGGCCTGTATTTTAAGCTTATGATTATAATGCAATTAATGCAAAGGCGCACGTGAGCTGGACAAGAATGAAATAATATTCACTGCAGAAGGGGAACAAAGGGGCCAAAGGACAAACACAGCTAGGTGACAGGTGCGTGACCGAGAAAATCTACCTGGTACTGGTATCAAACCAGGAATCTCTCCATTTCCTGTGAATCGCGACATCAACTGAGCTAACCAGGAGTTATTCGTCAGTAGAGCGAACGTGTTTTATCAGCTGCCACCTATCTTACATCAATGAGGATGAACGGGCTGTATTTTAAGCTTATGATTATAATGCAATTAATGCAAAGGCGCACGTGAGCTGGACAAGAATGAAATAATATTCACTGCAGAAGGGGAACAAAGGGGCCAAAGGACAAACACAGCTAGGTGACAGGTGCGTGACCGAGAAAATCTACCTGGTACTGGTATCAAACCAGGAATCTCTCCATTTCCTGTGAATCGCGACATCAACTGAGCTAACCAGGAGTTATTCGTCAGTAGAGCGAACGTGTTTTATCAGCTGCCACCTATCTTACATCAATGAGGATGAACGGCCTGTATTTTAAGCTTATGATTATAATGCAATTAATGCAAAGGCGCACGTGAGCTGGACAAGAATGAAATAATATTCACTGCAGAAGGGGAACAAAGGGGCCAAAGGACAAACACAGCTAGGTGACAGGTGCGTGACCGAGAAAATCTACCTGGTACTGGTATCAAACCAGGAATCTCTCCATTTCCTGTGAATCGCGACATTAACTGAGCTAACCAGGAGTTATTCGTCAGTAGAGCGAACGTGTTTTATCAGCTGCCACCTATCTTACATCAATGAGGATGAACGGCCTGTATTTTAAGCTTATGATTATAATGCAATTAATGCAAAGGCGCACGTGAGCTGGACAAGAATGAAATAATATTCACTGCAGAAGGGGAACAAAGGGGCCAAAGGACAAACACAGCTAGGTGACAGGTGCGTGACCGAGAAAATCTACCTGGTACTGGTATCAAACCAGGAATCTCTCCATTTCCTGTGAATCGCGACATCAACTGAGCTAACCAGGAGTTATTCGTCAGTAGAGCGAACGTGTTTTATCAGCTGCCACCTATCTTACATCAATGAGGATGAACGGCCTGTATTTTAAGCTTATGATTATAATGCAATTAATGCAAAGGCGCACGTGAGCTGGACAAGAATGAAATAATATTCACTGCAGAAGGGGAACAAAGGGGTCAAAGGACAAACACAGCTAGGTGACAGGTGCGTGACCGAGAAAATCCACCTGGTACTGGTATCAAACCAGGAATCTCTCCATTTCCTGTGAATCGCGACATCAACTGAGCTAACCAGGAGTTATTCGTCAGTAGAGCGAACGTGTTTTATCAGCTGCCACCTATCTTACGTCAATGAGGATGAACGGCCTGTATTTTAAGCTTATGATTATAATGCAATTAATGCAAAGGCGCACGTGAGCTGGACAAGAATGAAATAATATTCACTGCCGGAGGGAAAAAAAGGGGCCAAAGGACAAACACAGCTAGGTGACAGGTGCGTGACCGAGAAAATCTACCTGGTACTGGTATCAAACCAGGAATCTCTCCATTTCCTATGAATCGCGACATCAACTGAGCTAACCAGGAGTTATTCGTCAGTAGAGCGAACGTGTTTTATCAGCTGCCACCTATCTTACATCAATGAGGATGAACGGCCTGTATTTTAAGCTTATGATTATAATGCAATTAATGCAAAGGCGCACGTGAGCTGGACAAGAATGAAATAATATTCACTGCAGAAGGGGAACAAAGGGGCCAAAGGACAAACACAGCTAGGTGACAGGTGCGTGACCGAGAAAATCCACCTGGTACTGGTATCAAACCAGGAATCTCTCCATTTCCTGTGAATCGCGACATCAACTGAGCTAACCAGGAGTTATTCGTCAGTAGAGCGAACGTGTTTTATCAGCTGCCACCTATCTTACATCAATGAGGATGAACGGGCTGTATTTTAAGCTTATGATTATAATGCAATTAATGCAAAGGCGCACGTGAGCTGGACAAGAATGAAATAATATTCACTGCAGAAGGGGAACAAAGGGGCCAAAGGACAAACACAGCTAGGTGACAGGTGCGTGACCGAGAAAATCCACCTGGTACTGGTATCAAACCAGGAATCTCTCCATTTCCTGTGAATCGCGACATCAACTGAGCTAACCAGGAGTTATTCGTCAGTAGAGCGAACGTGTTTTATCAGCTGCCACCTATCTTACATCAATGAGGATGAACGGGCTGTATTTTAAGCTTATGATTATAATGCAATTAATGCAAAGCCGCACGTGAGCTGGACAAGAATGAAATAATATTCACTGCAGAAGGGGAACAAAGGGGCCAAAGGACAAACACAGCTAGGTGACAGGTGCGTGACCGAGAAAATCTACCTGGTACTGGTATCAAACCAGGAATCTCTCCATTTCCTGTGAATCGCGACATCAACTGAGCTAACCAGGAGTTATTCGTCAGTAGAGCGAACGTGTTTTATCAGCTGCCACCTATCTTACATCAATGAGGATGAACGGGCTGTATTTTAAGCTTATGATTATAATGCAATTAATGCAAAGGCGCACCTGAGCTGGACAAGAATGAAATAATATTCACTGCAGAAGGGGAACAAAGGGGCCAAAGGACAAACACAGCTAGGTGACAGGTGCGTGACCGAGAAAATCCACCTGGTACTGGTATCAAACCAGGAATCTCTCCATTTCCTGTGAATCGCGACATCAACTGAGCTAACCAGGAGTTATTCGTCAGTAGAGCGAACGTGTTTTATCAGCTGCCACCTATCTTACATCAATGAGGATGAACGGCCTGTATTTTAAGCTTATGATTATAATGCAATTAATGCAAAGGCGCAAGTGAGCTGGACAAGAATGAAATAATGATCACTGGAGAATGGGAACAAAGCGGGCAAAGGACAAACACAAATATCCAAACACAGCTAGGTGACACGTGCGTGACCGAGAAAATCCACCTGGTACTGGTATCAAACCAGGAATCTCTCCATTTCCTGTGAATCGCGACATCAACTGAGCTAACCAGGAGTTATTCGTCAGTAGAGCGAACGTGTTTTATCAGCTGCCACCTATCTTACATCAATGAGGATGAACGGGCTGTATTTTAAGCTTATGATTATAATGCAATTAATGCAAAGCCGCACGTGAGCTGGACAAGAATGAAATAATATTCACTGCAGAAGGGGAACAAAGGGGCCAAAGGACAAACACAGCTAGGTGACAGGTGCGTGACCGAGAAAATCTACCTGGTACTGGTATCAAACCAGGAATCTCTCCATTTCCTGTGAATCGCGACATCAACTGAGCTAACCAGGAGTTATTCGTCAGTAGAGCGAACGTGTTTTATCAGCTGCCACCTATCTTACATCAATGAGGATGAACGGGCTGTATTTTAAGCTTATGATTATAATTCAATTAATGCAAAGCCGCACGTGAGCTGGACAAGAATGAAATAATATTCACTGCAGAAGGGGAACAAAGGGGCCAAAGGACAAACACAGCTAGGTGACAGGTGCGTGACCGAGAAAATCTACCTGGTACTGGTATCAAACCAGGAATCTCTCCATTTCCTGTGAATCGCGACATCAACTGAGCTAACCAGGAGTTATTCGTCAGTAGAGCGAACGTGTTTTATCAGCTGCCACCTATCTTACATCAATGAGGATGAACGGGCTGTATTTTAAGCTTATGATTATAATGCAATTAATGCAAAGGCGCACCTGAGCTGGACAAGAATGAAATAATATTCACTGCAGAAGGGGAACAAAGGGGCCAAAGGACAAACACAGCTAGGTGACAGGTGCGTGACCGAGAAAATCCACCTGGTACTGGTATCAAACCAGGAATCTCTCCATTTCCTGTGAATCGCGACATCAACTGAGCTAACCAGGAGTTATTCGTCAGTAGAGCGAACGTGTTTTATCAGCTGCCACCTATCTTACATCAATGAGGATGAACGGCCTGTATTTTAAGCTTATGATTATAATGCAATTAATGCAAAGGCGCAAGTGAGCTGGACAAGAATGAAATAATGATCACTGGAGAATGGGAACAAAGCGGGCAAAGGACAAACACAAATATCCAAACACAGCTAGGTGACACGTGCGTGACCGAGAAAATCCACCTGGTACTGGTATCAAACCAGGAATCTCTCCATTTCCTGTGAATCGCGATATCAGCTGAGCTAACCAGGAGTTATTCGTCAGTAGAGCGAACGTGTTTTATCAGCTGCCACCTATCTTACATCAATGAGGATGAACGGCCTGTATTTTAAGCTTATGATTATAATGCAATTAATGCAAAGCCGCACGTGAGCTGGACAAGAATGAAATAATATTCACTGCAGAAGGGGAACAAAGGGGCCAAAGGACAAACACAGCTAGGTGACAGGTGCGTGACCGAGAAAATCCACCTGGTACTGGTATCAAACCAGGAATCTCTCCATTTCCTGTGAATCGCGACATCAACTGAGCTAACCAGGAGTTATTCGTCAGCAGAGCGAACGGGTTTTATCAGCTGCCACCTATCTTACATCAACAAGGATGAAGGGCCTGCATTTTAAGCTTATGATTATAATGCAATTAATGCAAAGGTGAAAGAGAGCCGGACAAGAATGAAATAATAATCACTGGAGAAGGGGAACAAAGGGGACAAAGGACAAAACAAATATCCAAACACAGTTAGGTGAGAGGTGCGTGACCGAGAAAATCTACCTGGTATTGGTATCAAACCAGGAATCTCTCCATTTTCGGTGAATCGCTCTATCAGCTGAGCTAACCAGGAGTTATTCGTCAGTAGAGCGAACGGGTTTTATCAGCTGCTACCTATCTTATATCAACAGGGATGAACTACTTGATTTTTAAGCTTATGATTATAATGCAATTAATTCAAAGGTGCAAGTGAGCTGGACAAGAATGAAATAATAATCGCTGGAGAAGGGGAACAAAGGGGCCAAAGGGCAAACACAGTTAGGTGACAGGTGCGTGACCGAGAAAATCCACCTGGTACTGGTATCAAACCAGGAATTTCTCCATTTCCTGTGAATCGCGACATCAACTGAGCTAACCAGGAGTTATTCGTCAGTAGAGCGAACGTGTTTTATCAGCTGCCACCTATCTTACATCAATGAGGAAGAACGGCCTGTATTTTAAGCTTATGATTATAATGCAATTAATGCAAAAGCGCAAGTGAGCTGGACAAGAATGAAATAATGATCACTGGAGAATGGGAACAAAGCGGGCAAAGGACAAACACAAATATCCAAACACAGCTAGGTGACACGTGCGTGACCGAGAAAATCCACCTGGTACTGGTATCAAACCAGGGATCTCTCCATTTCCTGTAAATCGCTCTATCAGCTGAGCTAACCAGGAGTTATTCGTCAGTAGAGCGAACGGGTTTTATCATCTGCCACCTATCTTACATCAATAAGGATGAACGGCCTGCATTTTAAGCTTATGATTATAATGCAATTAATGCAAAGCCGCACGTGAGCTGGACAAGAATGAAATAATGATCACTGGAGAATGGGAACAAAGCGGGCAAAGGACAAACACAAATATCCAAACACAGCTAGGTGACACGTGCGTGACCGAGAAAATCCACCTGGTACTGGTATCAAACCAGGGATCTCTCCATTTCCTGTAAATCGCTCTATCAGCTGAGCTAACCAGGAGTTATTCGTCAGTAGAGCGAACGTGTTTTATCAGCTGCCACCTATCTTACATCAATAAGGATGAACGGCCTGCATTTTAAGCTTATGATTATAATGCAATTAATGCAAAGCCGCACGTGAGCTGGACAAGAATGAAATAATGATCACTGGAGAATGGGAACAAAGCGGGCAAAGGACAAACACAAATATCCAAACACAGCTAGGTGACACGTGCGTGACCGAGAAAATCCACCTGGTACTGGTATCAAACCAGGGATCTCTCCATTTCCTGTAAATCGCTCTATCAGCTGAGCTAACCAGGAGTTATTCGTCAGTAGAGCGAACGGGTTTTATCAGCTGCCACCTATCTTACATCAATAAGGATGAACGGCCTGCATTTTAATCTTATGATTATAATGCAATTAATGCAAAGCCGCACGTGAGCTGGACAAGAATGAAATAATGATCACTGGAGAATGGGAACAAAGCGGGCAAAGGACAAACACAAATATCCAAACACAGCTAGGTGACACGTGCGTGACCGAGAAAATCCACCTGGTACTGGTATCAAACCAGGGATCTCTCCATTTCCTGTGAATCGCGATATCAGCTGAGCTAACCAGGAGTCATTCGTCAGCAGAGCGAACGGGTTTTATCAGCTGCCACCTATCTTACATCAACAAGGATGAAGGGCCTGCATTTTAAGCTTATGATTATAATGCAATTAATGCAAAGGTGCAAGAGAGCCGGACAAGAATGAAATAATAATCACTGGAGAAGGGGAACAAAGGGGACAAAGGACAAAACAAATATCCAAACACAGTTAGGCGATAGGTGCGTGACCGAGAACATCTACCTGGTATTGGTATCAAACCAGGAATCTCTCCATTTTCGGTGAATCGCTCTATCAGCTGAGCTAACCAGGAGCTATTCGTCAGCAGAGCGAACGGGTTTTATCAGCTGCCACCTATCTTACATCAACAAGGATGAAGGGCCTGTATTTTAAGCTTATGATTATAATGCAATTAATGCAAAGGTGCAAGAGAGCCGGACAAGAATGAAATAATAATCACTGGAGAAGGGGAACAAAGGGGACAAAGGACAAAACAAATATCCAAACACAGTTAGGTGAGAGGTGCGTGACCGAGAAAATCTACCTGGTATTGGTATCAAACCAGGAATCTCTCCATTTTCGGTGAATCGCTCTATCAGCTGAGCTAACCAGGAGTTATTCGTCAGTAGAGCGAACGGGTTTTATCAGCTGCTACCTATCTTATATCAACAGGGATGAACTACTTGATTTTTAAGCTTATGATTATAATGCAATTAATTCAAAGGTGCAAGTGAGCTGGACAAGAATGAAATAATAATCGCTGGAGAAGGGGAACAAAGGGGCCAAAGGGCAAACACAGTTAGGTGACAGGTGCGTGACCGAGAAAATCCACCTGGTACTGGTATCAAACCAGGAATCTCTCCATTTCCTGTGAATCGCGACATCAACTGAGCTAACCAGGAGTTATTCGTCAGTAGAGCGAACGTGTTTTATCAGCTGCCACCTATCTTACGTCAATGAGGATGAACGGCCTGTATTTTAAGCTTATGATTATAATGCAATTAATGCAAAGGCGCACGTGAGCTGGACAAGAATGAAATAATATTCACTGCAGAAGGGGAACAAAGGGGCCAAAGGACAAACACAGCTAGGTGACAGGTGCGTGACCGAGAAAATCCACCTGGTACTGGTATCAAACCAGGAATCTCTCCATTTCCTGTGAATCGCGACATCAACTGAGCTAACCAGGAGTTATTCGTCAGTAGAGCGAACGTGTTTTATCAGCTGCCACCTATCTTACATCAATGAGGATGAACGGCCTGTATTTTAAGCTTATGATTATAATGCAATTAATGCAAAGGCGCACGTGAGCTGGACAAGAATGAAATAATATTCACTGCAGAAGGGGAACAAAGGGGCCAAAGGACAAACACAGCTAGGTGACAGGTGCGTGACCGAGAAAATCTACCTGGTACTGGTATCAAACCAGGAATCTCTCCATTTCCTGTGAATCGCGACATCAACTGAGCTAACCAGGAGTTATTCGTCAGTAGAGCGAACGTGTTTTATCAGCTGCCACCTATCTTACATCAATGAGGATGAACGGCCTGTATTTTAAGCTTATGATTATAATGCAATTAATGCAAAGGCGCACGTGAGCTGGACAAGAATGAAATAATATTCACTGCAGAAGGGGAACAAAGGGGCCAAAGGACAAACACAGCTAGGTGACAGGTGCGTGACCGAGAAAATCCACCTGGTACTGGTATCAAACCAGGAATCTCTCCATTTCCTGTGAATCGCGACATCAACTGAGCTAACCAGGAGTTATTCGTCAGTAGAGCGAACGTGTTTTATCAGCTGCCACCTATCTTACATCAATGAGGATGAACGGCCTGTATTTTAAGCTTATGATTATAATGCAATTAATGCAAAGCCGCACGTGAGCTGGACAAGAATGAAATAATATTCACTGCAGAAGGGGAACAAAGGGGCCAAAGGACAAACACAGCTAGGTGACAGGTGCGTGACCGAGAAAATCCACCTGGTACTGGTATCAAACCAGGAATCTCTCCATTTCCTGTGAATCGCGACATCAACTGAGCTAACCAGGAGTTATTCGTCAGTAGAGCGAACGTGTTTTATCAGCTGCCACCTATCTTACATCAATGAGGATGAACGGGCTGTATTTTAAGCTTATGATTATAATGCAATTAATGCAAAGCCGCACGTGAGCTGGACAAGAATGAAATAATATTCACTGCAGAAGGGGAACAAAGGGGCCAAAGGACAAACACAGCTAGGTGACAGGTGCGTGACCGAGAAAATCTACCTGGTACTGGTATCAAACCAGGAATCTCTCCATTTCCTGTGAATCGCGACATCAACTGAGCTAACCAGGAGTTATTCGTCAGTAGAGTGAACGTGTTTTATCAGCTGCCACCTATCTTACATCAATGAGGATGAACGGGCTGTATTTTAAGCTTATGATTATAATGCAATTAATGCAAAGCCGCACGTGAGCTGGACAAGAATGAAATAATATTCACTGCAGAAGGGGAACAAAGGGGCCAAAGGACAAACACAGCTAGGTGACAGGTGCGTGACCGAGAAAATCTACCTGGTACTGGTATCAAACCAGGAATCTCTCCATTTCCTGTGAATCGCGACATCAACTGAGCTAACCAGGAGTAATTCGTCAGTAGAGCGAACGTGTTTTATCAGCTGCCACCTATCTTACATCAATGAGGATGAACGGGCTGTATTTTAAGCTTATTATTATAATGCAATTAATGCACAGCCGCACGTGAGCTGGACAAGAATGAAATAATATTCACTGCAGAAGGGGAACAAAGGGGCCAAAGGACAAACACAGCTAGGTGACAGGTGCGTGACCGAGAAAATCCACCTGGTACTGGTATCAAACCAGGAATCTCTCCATTTCCTGTGAATCGCGACATCAACTGAGCTAACCAGGAGTTATTCGTCAGTAGAGCGAACGTGTTTTATCAGCTGCCACCTATCTTACATCAATGAGGATGAACGGCCTGTATTTTAAGCTTATGATTATAATGCAATTAATGCAAAGGCGCAAGTGAGCTGGACAAGAATGAAATAATGATCACTGGAGAATGGGAACAAAGCGGGCAAAGGACAAACACAAATATCCAAACACAGCTAGGTGACACGTGCGTGACCGAGAAAATCCACCTGGTACTGGTATCAAACCAGGAATCTCTCCATTTCCTGTGAATCGCGATATCAGCTGAGCTAACCAGGAGTTATTCGTCAGTAGAGCGAACGTGTTTTATCAGCTGCCACCTATCTTACATCAATGAGGATGAACGGCCTGTATTTTAAGCTTATGATTATAATGCAATTAATGCAAAGCCGCACGTGAGCTGGACAAGAATGAAATAATATTCACTGCAGAAGGGGAACAAAGGGGCCAAAGGACAAACACAGCTAGGTGACAGGTGCGTGACCGAGAAAATCCACCTGGTACTGGTATCAAACCAGGAATCTCTCCATTTCCTGTGAATCGCGACATCAACTGAGCTAACCAGGAGTTATTCGTCAGCAGAGCGAACGGGTTTTATCAGCTGCCACCTATCTTACATCAACAAGGATGAAGGGCCTGCATTTTAAGCTTATGATTATAATGCAATTAATGCAAAGGTGCAAGAGAGCCGGACAAGAATGAAATAATAATCACTGGAGAAGGGGAACAAAGGGGACAAAGGACAAAACAAATATCCAAACACAGTTAGGTGAGAGGTGCGTGACCGAGAAAATCTACCTGGTATTGGTATCAAACCAGGAATCTCTCCATTTTCGGTGAATCGCTCTATCAGCTGAGCTAACCAGGAGTTATTCGTCAGTAGAGCGAACGGGTTTTATCAGCTGCTACCTATCTTATATCAACAGGGATGAACTACTTGATTTTTAAGCTTATGATTATAATGCAATTAATTCAAAGGTGCAAGTGAGCTGGACAAGAATGAAATAATAATCGCTGGAGAAGGGGAACAAAGGGGCCAAAGGGCAAACACAGTTAGGTGACAGGTGCGTGACCGAGAAAATCCACCTGGTACTGGTATCAAACCAGGAATTTCTCCATTTCCTGTGAATCGCGACATCAACTGAGCTAACCAGGAGTTATTCGTCAGTAGAGCGAACGTGTTTTATCAGCTGCCACCTATCTTACATCAATGAGGAAGAACGGCCTGTATTTTAAGCTTATGATTATAATGCAATTAATGCAAAAGCGCAAGTGAGCTGGACAAGAATGAAATAATGATCACTGGAGAATGGGAACAAAGCGGGCAAAGGACAAACACAAATATCCAAACACAGCTAGGTGACACGTGCGTGACCGAGAAAATCCACCTGGTACTGGTATCAAACCAGGGATCTCTCCATTTCCTGTAAATCGCTCTATCAGCTGAGCTAACCAGGAGTTATTCGTCAGTAGAGCGAACGGGTTTTATCATCTGCCACCTATCTTACATCAATAAGGATGAACGGCCTGCATTTTAAGCTTATGATTATAATGCAATTAATGCAAAGCCGCACGGGAGCTGGACAAGAATGAAATAATGATCACTGGAGAATGGGAACAAAGCGGGCAAAGGACAAACACAAATATCCAAACACAGCTAGGTGACACGTGCGTGACCGAGAAAATCCACCTGGTACTGGTATCAAACCAGGGATCTCTCCATTTCCTGTAAATCGCTCTATCAGCTGAGCTAACCAGGAGTTATTCGTCAGTAGAGCGAACGTGTTTTATCAGCTGCCACCTATCTTACATCAATAAGGATGAACGGGCTGTATTTTAAGCTTATGATTATAATTCAATTAATGCAAAGCCGCACGTGAGCTGGACAAGAATGAAATAATATTCACTGCAGAAGGGGAACAAAGGGGCCAAAGGACAAACACAGCTAGGTGACAGGTGCGTGACCGAGAAAATCTACCTGGTACTGGTATCAAACCAGGAATCTCTCCATTTCCTGTGAATCGCGACATCAACTGAGCTAACCAGGAGTTATTCGTCAGTAGAGCGAACGTGTTTTATCAGCTGCCACCTATCTTACATCAATGAGGATGAACGGGCTGTATTTTAAGCTTATGATTATAATGCAATTAATGCAAAGGCGCACCTGAGCTGGACAAGAATGAAATAATATTCACTGCAGAAGGGGAACAAAGGGGCCAAAGGACAAACACAGCTAGGTGACAGGTGCGTGACCGAGAAAATCCACCTGGTACTGGTATCAAACCAGGAATCTCTCCATTTCCTGTGAATCGCGACATCAACTGAGCTAACCAGGAGTTATTCGTCAGTAGAGCGAACGTGTTTTATCAGCTGCCACCTATCTTACATCAATGAGGATGAACGGCCTGTATTTTAAGCTTATGATTATAATGCAATTAATGCAAAGGCGCAAGTGAGCTGGACAAGAATGAAATAATGATCACTGGAGAATGGGAACAAAGCGGGCAAAGGACAAACACAAATATCCAAACACAGCTAGGTGACACGTGCGTGACCGAGAAAATCCACCTGGTACTGGTATCAAACCAGGAATCTCTCCATTTCCTGTGAATCGCGATATCAGCTGAGCTAACCAGGAGTTATTCGTCAGTAGAGCGAACGTGTTTTATCAGCTGCCACCTATCTTACATCAATGAGGATGAACGGCCTGTATTTTAAGCTTATGATTATAATGCAATTAATGCAAAGCCGCACGTGAGCTGGACAAGAATGAAATAATATTCACTGCAGAAGGGGAACAAAGGGGCCAAAGGACAAACACAGCTAGGTGACAGGTGCGTGACCGAGAAAATCCACCTGGTACTGGTATCAAACCAGGAATCTCTCCATTTCCTGTGAATCGCGACATCAACTGAGCTAACCAGGAGTTATTCGTCAGCAGAGCGAACGGGTTTTATCAGCTGCCACCTATCTTACATCAACAAGGATGAAGGGCCTGCATTTTAAGCTTATGATTATAATGCAATTAATGCAAAGGTGAAAGAGAGCCGGACAAGAATGAAATAATAATCACTGGAGAAGGGGAACAAAGGGGACAAAGGACAAAACAAATATCCAAACACAGTTAGGTGAGAGGTGCGTGACCGAGAAAATCTACCTGGTATTGGTATCAAACCAGGAATCTCTCCATTTTCGGTGAATCGCTCTATCAGCTGAGCTAACCAGGAGTTATTCGTCAGTAGAGCGAACGGGTTTTATCAGCTGCTACCTATCTTATATCAACAGGGATGAACTACTTGATTTTTAAGCTTATGATTATAATGCAATTAATTCAAAGGTGCAAGTGAGCTGGACAAGAATGAAATAATAATCGCTGGAGAAGGGGAACAAAGGGGCCAAAGGGCAAACACAGTTAGGTGACAGGTGCGTGACCGAGAAAATCCACCTGGTACTGGTATCAAACCAGGAATTTCTCCATTTCCTGTGAATCGCGACATCAACTGAGCTAACCAGGAGTTATTCGTCAGTAGAGCGAACGTGTTTTATCAGCTGCCACCTATCTTACATCAATGAGGAAGAACGGCCTGTATTTTAAGCTTATGATTATAATGCAATTAATGCAAAAGCGCAAGTGAGCTGGACAAGAATGAAATAATGATCACTGGAGAATGGGAACAAAGCGGGCAAAGGACAAACACAAATATCCAAACACAGCTAGGTGACACGTGCGTGACCGAGAAAATCCACCTGGTACTGGTATCAAACCAGGGATCTCTCCATTTCCTGTAAATCGCTCTATCAGCTGAGCTAACCAGGAGTTATTCGTCAGTAGAGCGAACGGGTTTTATCATCTGCCACCTATCTTACATCAATAAGGATGAACGGCCTGCATTTTAAGCTTATGATTATAATGCAATTAATGCAAAGCCGCACGTGAGCTGGACAAGAATGAAATAATGATCACTGGAGAATGGGAACAAAGCGGGCAAAGGACAAACACAAATATCCAAACACAGCTAGGTGACACGTGCGTGACCGAGAAAATCCACCTGGTACTGGTATCAAACCAGGGATCTCTCCATTTCCTGTAAATCGCTCTATCAGCTGAGCTAACCAGGAGTTATTCGTCAGTAGAGCGAACGTGTTTTATCAGCTGCCACCTATCTTACATCAATAAGGATGAACGGCCTGCATTTTAAGCTTATGATTATAATGCAATTAATGCAAAGCCGCACGTGAGCTGGACAAGAATGAAATAATGATCACTGGAGAATGGGAACAAAGCGGGCAAAGGACAAACACAAATATCCAAACACAGCTAGGTGACACGTGCGTGACCGAGAAAATCCACCTGGTACTGGTATCAAACCAGGGATCTCTCCATTTCCTGTAAATCGCTCTATCAGCTGAGCTAACCAGGAGTTATTCGTCAGTAGAGCGAACGGGTTTTATCAGCTGCCACCTATCTTACATCAATAAGGATGAACGGCCTGCATTTTAATCTTATGATTATAATGCAATTAATGCAAAGCCGCACGTGAGCTGGACAAGAATGAAATAATGATCACTGGAGAATGGGAACAAAGCGGGCAAAGGACAAACACAAATATCCAAACACAGCTAGGTGACACGTGCGTGACCGAGAAAATCCACCTGGTACTGGTATCAAACCAGGGATCTCTCCATTTCCTGTGAATCGCGATATCAGCTGAGCTAACCAGGAGTCATTCGTCAGCAGAGCGAACGGGTTTTATCAGCTGCCACCTATCTTACATCAACAAGGATGAAGGGCCTGCATTTTAAGCTTATGATTATAATGCAATTAATGCAAAGGTGCAAGAGAGCCGGACAAGAATGAAATAATAATCACTGGAGAAGGGGAACAAAGGGGACAAAGGACAAAACAAATATCCAAACACAGTTAGGCGATAGGTGCGTGACCGAGAACATCTACCTGGTATTGGTATCAAACCAGGAATCTCTCCATTTTCGGTGAATCGCTCTATCAGCTGAGCTAACCAGGAGCTATTCGTCAGCAGAGCGAACGGGTTTTATCAGCTGCCACCTATCTTACATCAACAAGGATGAAGGGCCTGTATTTTAAGCTTATGATTATAATGCAATTAATGCAAAGGTGCAAGAGAGCCGGACAAGAATGAAATAATAATCACTGGAGAAGGGGAACAAAGGGGACAAAGGACAAAACAAATATCCAAACACAGTTAGGTGAGAGGTGCGTGACCGAGAAAATCTACCTGGTATTGGTATCAAACCAGGAATCTCTCCATTTTCGGTGAATCGCTCTATCAGCTGAGCTAACCAGGAGTTATTCGTCAGTAGAGCGAACGGGTTTTATCAGCTGCTACCTATCTTATATCAACAGGGATGAACTACTTGATTTTTAAGCTTATGATTATAATGCAATTAATTCAAAGGTGCAAGTGAGCTGGACAAGAATGAAATAATAATCGCTGGAGAAGGGGAACAAAGGGGCCAAAGGGCAAACACAGTTAGGTGACAGGTGCGTGACCGAGAAAATCCACCTGGTACTGGTATCAAACCAGGAATCTCTCCATTTCCTGTGAATCGCGACATCAACTGAGCTAACCAGGAGTTATTCGTCAGTAGAGCGAACGTGTTTTATCAGCTGCCACCTATCTTACGTCAATGAGGATGAACGGCCTGTATTTTAAGCTTATGATTATAATGCAATTAATGCAAAGGCGCACGTGAGCTGGACAAGAATGAAATAATATTCACTGCAGAAGGGGAACAAAGGGGCCAAAGGACAAACACAGCTAGGTGACAGGTGCGTGACCGAGAAAATCCACCTGGTACTGGTATCAAACCAGGAATCTCTCCATTTCCTGTGAATCGCGACATCAACTGAGCTAACCAGGAGTTATTCGTCAGTAGAGCGAACGTGTTTTATCAGCTGCCACCTATCTTACATCAATGAGGATGAACGGCCTGTATTTTAAGCTTATGATTATAATGCAATTAATGCAAAGGCGCACGTGAGCTGGACAAGAATGAAATAATATTCACTGCAGAAGGGGAACAAAGGGGCCAAAGGACAAACACAGCTAGGTGACAGGTGCGTGACCGAGAAAATCTACCTGGTACTGGTATCAAACCAGGAATCTCTCCATTTCCTGTGAATCGCGACATCAACTGAGCTAACCAGGAGTTATTCGTCAGTAGAGCGAACGTGTTTTATCAGCTGCCACCTATCTTACATCAATGAGGATGAACGGCCTGTATTTTAAGCTTATGATTATAATGCAATTAATGCAAAGGCGCACGTGAGCTGGACAAGAATGAAATAATATTCACTGCAGAAGGGGAACAAAGGGGCCAAAGGACAAACACAGCTAGGTGACAGGTGCGTGACCGAGAAAATCCACCTGGTACTGGTATCAAACCAGGAATCTCTCCATTTCCTGTGAATCGCGACATCAACTGAGCTAACCAGGAGTTATTCGTCAGTAGAGCGAACGTGTTTTATCAGCTGCCACCTATCTTACATCAATGAGGATGAACGGCCTGTATTTTAAGCTTATGATTATAATGCAATTAATGCAAAGCCGCACGTGAGCTGGACAAGAATGAAATAATATTCACTGCAGAAGGGGAACAAAGGGGCCAAAGGACAAACACAGCTAGGTGACAGGTGCGTGACCGAGAAAATCCACCTGGTACTGGTATCAAACCAGGAATCTCTCCATTTCCTGTGAATCGCGACATCAACTGAGCTAACCAGGAGTTATTCGTCAGTAGAGCGAACGTGTTTTATCAGCTGCCACCTATCTTACATCAATGAGGATGAACGGGCTGTATTTTAAGCTTATGATTATAATGCAATTAATGCAAAGCCGCACGTGAGCTGGACAAGAATGAAATAATATTCACTGCAGAAGGGGAACAAAGGGGCCAAAGGACAAACACAGCTAGGTGACAGGTGCGTGACCGAGAAAATCTACCTGGTACTGGTATCAAACCAGGAATCTCTCCATTTCCTGTGAATCGCGACATCAACTGAGCTAACCAGGAGTTATTCGTCAGTAGAGTGAACGTGTTTTATCAGCTGCCACCTATCTTACATCAATGAGGATGAACGGGCTGTATTTTAAGCTTATGATTATAATGCAATTAATGCAAAGCCGCACGTGAGCTGGACAAGAATGAAATAATATTCACTGCAGAAGGGGAACAAAGGGGCCAAAGGACAAACACAGCTAGGTGACAGGTGCGTGACCGAGAAAATCTACCTGGTACTGGTATCAAACCAGGAATCTCTCCATTTCCTGTGAATCGCGACATCAACTGAGCTAACCAGGAGTAATTCGTCAGTAGAGCGAACGTGTTTTATCAGCTGCCACCTATCTTACATCAATGAGGATGAACGGGCTGTATTTTAAGCTTATTATTATAATGCAATTAATGCACAGCCGCACGTGAGCTGGACAAGAATGAAATAATATTCACTGCAGAAGGGGAACAAAGGGGCCAAAGGACAAACACAGCTAGGTGACAGGTGCGTGACCGAGAAAATCCACCTGGTACTGGTATCAAACCAGGAATCTCTCCATTTCCTGTGAATCGCGACATCAACTGAGCTAACCAGGAGTTATTCGTCAGTAGAGCGAACGTGTTTTATCAGCTGCCACCTATCTTACATCAATGAGGATGAACGGCCTGTATTTTAAGCTTATGATTATAATGCAATTAATGCAAAGGCGCAAGTGAGCTGGACAAGAATGAAATAATGATCACTGGAGAATGGGAACAAAGCGGGCAAAGGACAAACACAAATATCCAAACACAGCTAGGTGACACGTGCGTGACCGAGAAAATCCACCTGGTACTGGTATCAAACCAGGAATCTCTCCATTTCCTGTGAATCGCGATATCAGCTGAGCTAACCAGGAGTTATTCGTCAGTAGAGCGAACGTGTTTTATCAGCTGCCACCTATCTTACATCAATGAGGATGAACGGCCTGTATTTTAAGCTTATGATTATAATGCAATTAATGCAAAGCCGCACGTGAGCTGGACAAGAATGAAATAATATTCACTGCAGAAGGGGAACAAAGGGGCCAAAGGACAAACACAGCTAGGTGACAGGTGCGTGACCGAGAAAATCCACCTGGTACTGGTATCAAACCAGGAATCTCTCCATTTCCTGTGAATCGCGACATCAACTGAGCTAACCAGGAGTTATTCGTCAGCAGAGCGAACGGGTTTTATCAGCTGCCACCTATCTTACATCAACAAGGATGAAGGGCCTGCATTTTAAGCTTATGATTATAATGCAATTAATGCAAAGGTGCAAGAGAGCCGGACAAGAATGAAATAATAATCACTGGAGAAGGGGAACAAAGGGGACAAAGGACAAAACAAATATCCAAACACAGTTAGGTGAGAGGTGCGTGACCGAGAAAATCTACCTGGTATTGGTATCAAACCAGGAATCTCTCCATTTTCGGTGAATCGCTCTATCAGCTGAGCTAACCAGGAGTTATTCGTCAGTAGAGCGAACGGGTTTTATCAGCTGCTACCTATCTTATATCAACAGGGATGAACTACTTGATTTTTAAGCTTATGATTATAATGCAATTAATTCAAAGGTGCAAGTGAGCTGGACAAGAATGAAATAATAATCGCTGGAGAAGGGGAACAAAGGGGCCAAAGGGCAAACACAGTTAGGTGACAGGTGCGTGACCGAGAAAATCCACCTGGTACTGGTATCAAACCAGGAATTTCTCCATTTCCTGTGAATCGCGACATCAACTGAGCTAACCAGGAGTTATTCGTCAGTAGAGCGAACGTGTTTTATCAGCTGCCACCTATCTTACATCAATGAGGAAGAACGGCCTGTATTTTAAGCTTATGATTATAATGCAATTAATGCAAAAGCGCAAGTGAGCTGGACAAGAATGAAATAATGATCACTGGAGAATGGGAACAAAGCGGGCAAAGGACAAACACAAATATCCAAACACAGCTAGGTGACACGTGCGTGACCGAGAAAATCCACCTGGTACTGGTATCAAACCAGGGATCTCTCCATTTCCTGTAAATCGCTCTATCAGCTGAGCTAACCAGGAGTTATTCGTCAGTAGAGCGAACGGGTTTTATCATCTGCCACCTATCTTACATCAATAAGGATGAACGGCCTGCATTTTAAGCTTATGATTATAATGCAATTAATGCAAAGCCGCACGGGAGCTGGACAAGAATGAAATAATGATCACTGGAGAATGGGAACAAAGCGGGCAAAGGACAAACACAAATATCCAAACACAGCTAGGTGACACGTGCGTGACCGAGAAAATCCACCTGGTACTGGTATCAAACCAGGGATCTCTCCATTTCCTGTAAATCGCTCTATCAGCTGAGCTAACCAGGAGTTATTCGTCAGTAGAGCGAACGTGTTTTATCAGCTGCCACCTATCTTACATCAATAAGGATGAACGGCCTGCATTTTAAGCTTATGATTATAATGCAATTAATGCAAAGCCGCACGTGAGCTGGACAAGAATGAAATAATGATCACTGGAGAATGGGAACAAAGCGGGCAAAGGACAAACACAAATATCCAAACACAGCTAGGTGACACGTGCGTGACCGAGAAAATCCACCCGGTACTGGTATCAAACCAGGGATCTCTCCATTTCCTGTAAATCGCTCTATCAGCTGAGCTAACCAGGAGTTATTCGTCAGTAGAGCGAACGGGTTTTATCATCTGCCACCTATCTTACATCAACAAGGATGAACGGCCTGCATGTTAAACTTATGATTATAATGCAATTAATGCAAAGGTGCAAGTGAGTTCGACAAGAAGGAAATAATAATCACTGGAGAAGGGGAACAAAGGGGCCAAAGGAGAAACAAAGGTAGGTGACAGGTGCGTGACCGAGAAAATCCACCTGGTACTGGTATCAAACCAGGGATCTCTCCATTTCCTGTGAATCGCGATATCAGCTGAGCTAACCAGGAGTCATTCGTCAGCAGAGCGAACGGGTTTTATCAGCTGCCACCTATCTTACATCAACAAGGATGAAGGGCCTGCATTTTAAGCTTATGATTATAATGCAATTAATGCAAAGGTGCAAGAGAGCCGGACAAGAATGAAATAATAATCACTGGAGAAGGGGAACAAAGGGGACAAAGGACAAAACAAATATCCAAACACAGTTAGGCGATAGGTGCGTGACCGAGAACATCTACCTGGTATTGGTATCAAACCAGGAATCTCTCCATTTTCGGTGAATCGCTCTATCAGCTGAGCTAACCAGGAGCTATTCGTCAGCAGAGCGAACGGGTTTTATCAGCTGCCACCTATCTTACATCAACAAGGATGAAGGGCCTGTATTTTAAGCTTATGATTATAATGCAATTAATGCAAAGGTGCAAGAGAGCCGGACAAGAATGAAATAATAATCACTGGAGAAGGGGAACAAAGGGGACAAAGGACAAAACAAATATCCAAACACAGTTAGGTGAGAGGTGCGTGACCGAGAAAATCTACCTGGTATTGGTATCAAACCAGGAATCTCTCCATTTTCGGTGAATCGCTCTATCAGCTGAGCTAACCAGGAGTTATTCGTCAGTAGAGCGAACGGGTTTTATCAGCTGCTACCTATCTTATATCAACAGGGATGAACTACTTGATTTTTAAGCTTATGATTATAATGCAATTAATTCAAAGGTGCAAGTGAGCTGGACAAGAATGAAATAATAATCGCTGGAGAAGGGGAACAAAGGGGCCAAAGGGCAAACACAGTTAGGTGACAGGTGCGTGACCGAGAAAATCCACCTGGTACTGGTATCAAACCAGGAATTTCTCCATTTCCTGTGAATCGCGACATCAACTGAGCTAACCAGGAGTTATTCGTCAGTAGAGCGAACGTGTTTTATCAGCTGCCACCTATCTTACATCAATGAGGATGAACGGCCTGTATTTTAAGCTTATGATTATAATGCAATTAATGCAAAGGCGCAAGTGAGCTGGACAAGAATGAAATAATGATCACTGGAGAATGGGAACAAAGCGGGCAAAGGACAAACACAAATATCCAAACACAGCTAGGTGACACGTGCGTGACCGAGAAAACCCACCTGGTACTGGTATCAAACCAGGAATCTCTCCATTTCCTGTGAATCGCGACATCAACTGAGCTAACCAGGAGTTATTCGTCAGTAGAGCGAACGGGTTTTTTTAGCTGCCACCTATCTTACATCAATGAGGATGAACGGCCTGTATTTTAAGCTTATGATTATAATGCAATTAATGCAAAGCCGCACGTGAGCTGGACAAGAATGAAATAATATTCACTGCAGAAGGGGAACAAAGGGGCCAAAGGACAAACACAGCTAGGTGACAGGTGCGTGACCGAGAAAATCCACCTGGTACTGGTATCAAACCAGGAATTTCTCCATTTCCTGTGAATCACGATATCAGCTGAGCTAACCAGGAGTCATTCGTCAGCAGAGCGAACGGGTTTTATCAGCTGCTACCTATCTTACATCAACAAGGATGAAGGGCCTGCATTTTAAGCTTATGATTATAATGCAATTAAGGCAAAGGTGCAAGAGAGCCGGACAAGAATGAAATAATAATCACTGGAGAAGGGGAACAAAGGGGACAAAGGACAAACACAGCTAGGTGACAGGTGCGTGACCGAGAAAATCCACCTGGTACTGGTATCAAACCAGGAATTTCTCCATTTCCTGTGAATCGCGACATCAACTGAGCTAACCAGGAGTTATTCGTCAGTAGAGCGAACGTGTTTTATCAGCTGCCACCTATCTTACATCAATGAGGATGAACGGCCTGTATTTTAAGCTTATGATTATAATGCAATTAATGCAAAGGCGCAAGTGAGCTGGACAAGAATGAAATAATGATCACTGGAGAATGGGAACAAAGCGGGCAAAGGACAAACACAAATATCCAAACACAGCTAGGTGACACGTGCGTGACCGAGAAAATCCACCTGGTACTGGTATCAAACCAGGAATCTCTCCATTTCCTGTGAATCGCGACATCAACTGAGCTAACCAGGAGTTATTCGTCAGTAGAGCGAACGGGTTTTATCAGCTGCCACCTATCTTACATCAATGAGGATGAACGGCCTGTATTTTAAGCTTATGATTATAATGCAATTAATGCAAAGCCGCACGTGAGCTGGACAAGAATGAAATAATATTCACTGCAGATGGGGAACAAAGGGGCCAAAGGACAAACACAGCTAGGTGACAGGTGCGTGACCGAGAAAATCCACCTGGTACTGGTATCAAACCAGGAATCTCTCCATTTCCTGTGAATCGCGATATCAGCTGAGCTAACCAGGAGTCATTCGTCAGCAGAGCGAACGGGTTTTATCAGCTGCCACCTATCTTACATCAACAAGGATGAAGGGCCTGCATTTTAAGCTTATGATTATAATGCAATTAAGGCAAAGGTGCAAGAGAGCCGGACAAGAATGAAATAATAATCACTGGAGAAGGGGAACAAAGGGGACAAAGGACAAACACAGCTAGGTGACAGGTGCGTGACCGAGAAAATCCACCTGGTACTGGTATCAAACCAGGAATCTCTCCATTTCCTGTGAATCGCGATATCAGCTGAGCTAACCAGGAGTCATTCGTCAGCAGAGCGAACAGGTTTTATCAGCTGCCACCTATCTTACATCAACAAGGATGAAGGGCCTGCATTTTAAGCTTATGATTATAATGCAATTAAGGCAAAGGTGCAAGAGAGCTGGACAAGAATGAAATAATATTCACTGGAGAAGGGGAACAAAGGGGCCAAAGGACAAACACAGCTAGGTGACAGGTGCGTGACCGAGAAAATCCACCTGGTACTGGTATCAAACCAGGAATCTCTCCATTTCCTGTGAATCGCGACATCAACTGAGCTAACCAGGAGTTATTCGTCAGTAGAGCAAACGGGTTTTATCAGCTGCCACCTATCTTACATCAATGAGGATGAACGGCCTGTATTTTAAGCTTATGATTATAATGCAATTAATGCAAAGCCGCACGTGAGCTGGACAAGAATGAAATAATATTCACTGCAGAAGGGGAACAAAGGGGCCAAAGGACAAACACAGCTAGGTGACAGGTGCGTGACCGAGAAAATCCACCTGGTACTGGTATCAAACCAGGGATCTCTCCATTTCCTGTGAATCGCGATATCAGCTGAGCTAACCAGGAGTCATTCGTCAGCAGAGCGAACGGGTTTTATCAGCTGCCACCTATCTTACATCAACAAGGATGAAGGGCCTGCATTTTAAGCTTATGATTATAATGCAATTAAGGCAAAGGTGCAAGAGAGCCGGACAAGAATGAAATAATAATCACTGGAGAAGGGGAACAAAGGGGCCAAAGGACAAACACAGCTAGGTGACAGGTGCGTGACCGAGAAAATCCACCTGGTACTGGTATCAAACCAGGAATCTCTCCATTTCCTGTGAATCGCGATATCAGCTGAGCTAACCAGGAGTCATTCGTCAGCAGAGCGAACAGGTTTTATCAGCTGCCACCTATCTTACATCAACAAGGATGAAGGGCCTGCATTTTAAGCTTATGATTATAATGCAATTAAGGCAAAGGTGCAAGAGAGCTGGACAAGAATGAAATAATATTCACTGGAGAAGGGGAACAAAGGGGCCAAAGGACAAACACAGCTAGGTGACAGGTGCGTGACCGAGAAAATCCACCTGGTACTGGTATCAAACCAGGAATCTCTCCATTTCCTGTGAATCGCGACATCAACTGAGCTAACCAGGAGTTATTCGTCAGTAGAGCAAACGGGTTTTATCAGCTGCCACCTATCTTACATCAATGAGGATGAACGGCCTGTATTTTAAGCTTATGATTATAATGCAATTAATGCAAAGCCGCACGTGAGCTGGACAAGAATGAAATAATATTCACTGGAGAAGGGGAACAAAGGGGCCAAAGGACAAACACAGCTAGGTGACAGGTGCGTGACCGAGAAAATCCACCTGGTACTGGTATCAAACCAGGGATCTCTCCATTTCCTGTGAATCGCGATATCAGCTGAGCTAACCAGGAGTCATTCGTCAGCAGAGCGAACGGGTTTTATCAGCTGCCACCTATCTTACATCAACAAGGATGAAGGGCCTGCATTTTAAGCTTATGATTATAATGCAATTAAGGCAAAGGTGCAAGAGAGCCGGACAAGAATGAAATAATAATCACTGGAGAAGGGGAACAAAGGGGACAAAGGACAAAACAAATATCCAAACACAGTTAGGCGATAGGTGCGTGACCGAGAAAATCTACCTGGTATTGGTATCAAACCAGGAATCTCTCCATTTTCGGTGAATCGCTCTATCAGCTGAGCTAACCAGGAGTTATTCGTCAGTAGAGCGAACGGGTTTTATCAGCTGCTACCTATCTTATATCAACAGGGATGAACTACTTGATTTTTAAGCTTATGATTATAATGCAATTAATGCAAAGCCGCACGTGAGCTGGACAAGAATGAAATAATAATCACTGGAGAAGGGGAACAAAGGGGCCAAAAGACAAACACGGCTAGATGACAGGCGCGTGACCGAGAAAATCCACCTGGTACTGGTATCAAACCAGGGATCTCTCCATTTCCTGTGAATCGCTCTATCAACTGAGCTAACCAGGAGTTATTCGTCAGTAGAGCGAACGGGTTTTATCATCTGCCACCTATCTTACATCAACAAGGATGAACGGCCTGCATGTTAAACTTATGATTATAATGCAATTAATGCAAAGGTGCAAGTGAGTTCGACAAGAATGAAATAATAATCGCTGGAGAAGGGGAACAAAGGGGCCAAAGGGCAAACACAGCTAGGTGACAGGTGCGTGACCGAGAAAATCCACCTGGTACTGGTATCAAACCAGGAATCTCTCCATTTCCTGTGAATCGCTCCATCAACTGAGCTAACCAGGAGTTATTCGTCAGTAGAGCGAACGGGTTTTATCATCTGCCACCTATCTTACATCAACAAGGATGAACGGCCTTCATGTTAAACTTATGATTATAATGCAATTAATTCAAAGGTGCAAGTGAGCTGGACAAGAATGAAATAATAATCACTGGAGAAGGGGAACAAAGGGGCCAAAAGACAAACACAGCTAGATGACAGGCGCGTGACCGAGAAAATCCACCTGGTACTGGTATCAAACCAGGGATCTCTCCATTTCCTGTGAATCGCTCTATCAACTGAGCTAACCAGGAGTTATTCGTCAGTAGAGCGAACGGGTTTTATCATCTGCCACCTATCTTACATCAACAAGGATGAACGGCCTGCATGTTAAACTTATGATTATAATGCAATTAATGCAAAGGTGCAAGTGAGTTCGACAAGAAGGAAATAATAATCACTGGAGAAGGGGAACAAAGGGGCCAAAGGAGAAACAAAGGTAGGTGACAGGTGCGTGACCGAGAAAATCCACCTGGTACTGGTATCAAACCAGGAATCTCTCCATTTCCTGTGAATCGCTCTATCAACTGAGCTAACCAGGAGTTATTCGTCAGTAGAGCCAACGGGTTTTATCATCTGCCACCTATCTTACATCAACAAGGATTAACGGCCTGCATTTTAAGCTTATGATTATAATGTAATTAATGCAAAGGTGCAAGTGAGTTGGACAAGAATGAAATTATAATCACTGGAGAAGGGGAACAAAGGGGCCAAAAGACAAACAAAGCTAGGTGACAGGTGCGTGACCGAGAAAATCCTCCTGGTACTGGTATCAAACCAGGAATCTCTCCATTTCCTGTGAATCGCTCTATCAACTGAGCTAACCAGGAGTTATTCGTCAGTAGAGCGAAAGGGTCTTATCAGCTGCCACCTATCTTACATCAACAAGGATGAACGGCCTGCATTTTAAGCTTATGATTATAATGTAATTAATGCAAAGGTGCAAGTGAGTTGGACAAGAATGAAATTATAATCACTGGAGAAGGGGAACAAAGGCGCCAAAAGACAAACACAGCTAGATGACAGGTGCGTGACCGAGAAAATCCACCTGGTACTGGTATCAAACCAGGAATCTCTCCATTTCCTGTGAATCGCTCTATCAACTGAGCTAACCAGGAGTTATTCGTCAGTAGAGCGAAAGGGTCTTATCAGCTGCCACCTATCTTACATCAACAAGGATGAACGGCCTGCATTTTAAGCTTATGATTATAATGTAATTAATGCAAAGGTGCAAGTGAGTTGGACAAGAATGAAATTATAATCACTGGAGAGGGGGAACAAAGGGGCCAAAAGACAAACACAGCTAGATGACAGGCGCGTGACCGAGAAAATCCACCTGGTACTGGTATCAAACCAGGAATCTCTCCATTTCCTGTGAATCGCTCTATCAACTGAGCTAACCAGGAGTTATTCGTCAGTAGAGCGAAAGGGTCTTATCAGCTGCCACCTATCTTACATCAACAAGGATGAACGGCCTGCATTTTAAGCTTATGATTATAATGTAATTAATGCAAAGGTGCAAGTGAGTTGGACAAGAATGAAATTATAATCACTGGAGAAGGGGAACAAAGGGGCCAAAAGACAAACAAAGCTAGGTGACAGGTGCGTGACCGAGAAAATCCACCTGGTACTGGTATCAAACCAGGAATCTCTCTATTTCCTGTGAATCGCTCTATCAACTGAGCTAACCAGGAGTTATTCGTCAGTAGAGCGAAAGGGTCTTATCAGCTGCCACCTATCTTACATCAACAAGGATGGACGGCCTGCATTTTAAGCTTATGATTATAATGTAATTAATGCAAAGGTGCAAGTGAGTTGGACAAGAATGAAATTATAATCACTGGAGAAGGGGAACAAAGGGGCCAAAAGACAAACAAAGCTAGGTGACAGGTGCGTGACCGAGAAAATCCACCTGGTACTGGTATCAAACCAGGAATCTCTCCATTTCCTGTGAATCGCTCTATCAACTGAGCTAACCAGGAGTTATTCGTCAGTAGAGCGAAAGGGTCTTATCAGCTGCCACCTATCTTACATCAACAAGGATGAACGGCCTGCATTTTAAGCTTATGATTATAATGTAATTAATGCAAAGGTGCAAGTGAGTTGGACAAGAATGAAATTATAATCACTGGAGAAGGGGAACAAAGGGGCCAAAAGACAAACACAGCTAGATGACAGGCGCGTGACCGAGAAAATCCACCTGGTACTGGTATCAAACCAGGGATCTCTCCATTTCCTGTAAATCGCTCTATCAACTGAGCTAACCAGGAGTTATTCGTCAGTAGAGCGAACGGGTTTTATCATCTGCCACCTATCTTACATCAACAAGGATGAACGGCCTGCATGTTAAACTTATGATTATAATGCAATTAATGCAAAGGTGCAAGTGAGTTCGACAAGAAGGAAATAATAATCACTGGAGAAGGGGAACAAAGGGGCCAAAGGAGAAACAAAGGTAGGTGACAGGTGCGCGACCGAGAAAATCCACCTGGTACTGGTATCAAACCAGGAATCTCTCCATTTCCTGTGAATCGCTCTATCAACTGAGCTAACCAGGAGTTATTCGTCAGTAGAGCGAACGGGTTTTATCATCTGCCACCTATCTTACATCAACAAGGATGAACGGCCTGCATTTTAAGCTTATGATTATAATGTAATTAATGCAAAGGTGCAAGTGAGTTGGACAAGAATGAAATTATAATCACTGGAGAAGGGGAACAAAGGGGCCAAAAGACAAACAAAGCTAGGTGACAGGTGCGTGACCGAGAAAATCCACCTGGTACTGGTATCAAACCAGGAATCTCTCCATTTCCTGTGAATCGCTCTATCAACTGAGCTAACCAGGAGTTATTCGTCAGTAGAGCAAAAGGGTCTTATCAGCTGCCACCTATCTTACATCAACAAGGATGAACGGCCTGCATTTTAAGCTTATGATTATAATGTAATTAATGCAAAGGTGCAAGTGAGTTGGACAAGAATGAAATTATAATCTCTGGAGAAGGGGAACAAAGGGGCCAAAAGACAAACACAGCTAGATGACAGGCGCGTGACCGAGAAAATCCACCTGGTACTGGTATCAAACCAGGGATCTCTCCATTTCCTGTAAATCGCTCTATCAACTGAGCTAACCAGGAGTTATTCGTCAGTAGAGCGAACGGGTTTTATCATCTGCCACCTATCTTACATCAACAAGGATGAACGGCCTGCATGTTAAACTTATGATTATAATGCAATTAATGCAAAGGTGCAAGTGAGTTCGACAAGAAGGAAATAATAATCACTGGAGAAGGGGAACAAAGGGGCCAAAGGAGAAACAAAGGTAGGTGACAGGTGCGTGACCGAGAAAATCCACCTGGTACTGGTATCAAACCAGGAATCTCTCCATTTCCTGTGAATCGCTCTATCAACTGAGCTAACCAGGAGTTATTTGTCAGTAGAGCGAACGGGTTTTATCATCTGCCACCTATCTTACATCAACAGGGATGAACGGCCTGCATTTTAAGCTTATGATTATAATGTAATTAATGCAAAGGTGCAAGTGAGTTGGACAAGAATGAAATTATAATCACTGGAGAAGGGGAACAAAGGGGCCAAAAGACAAACAAAGCTAGGTGACAGGTGCGTGACCGAGAAAATCCTCCTGGTACTGGTATCAAACCAGGAATCTCTCCATTTCCTGTGAATCGCTCTATCAACTGAGCTAACCAGGAGTTATTCGTCAGTAGAGCGAAAGGGTCTTATCAGCTGCCACCTATCTTACATCAACAAGGATGAACGGCCTGCATTTTAAGCTTATGATTATAATGTAATTAATGCAAAGGTGCCAGTGAGCTGGACAAGAATGAAATAATGACCACTGGAGAAGGGGAACAAAGGAGCCAAAGGACAAACACAGCTAGGTGACAGGTGCGTGACCGAGAAAATCCACCTGGTACTGGTATCAAACCAAGGATCTCTCCATTTCCGGTGAATTGCTCTATCAACTGAGCTAACCAGGAGTTATTCGTCAGTAGAGAGAACGGGTTTTATCAACTGCTACCTACCTTACACCAACAAGGATGAACGGCCTGCATTTTAAGCTTATGATTATAATGCAATTAATCCCCGCAGGGGGCACCTGTGAAAGCACGTGTTTGGTGAGTGGCGTCACCATGAACCCCGAGCCATGCGGGTTCGCCCGCCCACGTCTGGCTGTGTGTGGTTTTCCCGTGTCCGGGGAAAAGGGCATCCTGGTGGTTTGGACCCTTCGGGGCCCCCCGGGTGAGGCAATAGACCACTTCGGCTCCCGCTTCCCGTAGACGGCTGTCCTGGCTTGGTTTGACCAGGATGATTCAGTCAGTCGCCACTTCTACTATCCCCTCCTTTCTTTCAGCCTTGTCTTCTCCTTCTTTTAGAGCGCAGCTCTTAGGCGCCCGTTTCCGGCTTGAGCGGCGTCGCCGTCGGCGTAACCAAGGTCACCCCAAGGTCACGTGACCCCTCCCAAGGGCACGAGACCCCCAGGTGACGTGACCCCTTCCAAGGTCACCTCAAGGTCACGTGGCCCCCCTCCCCGAGGTCACGTGACCCCCCTCCCCCTCGAAGTCACGCGACACCCCCCTCCCCGAGGTCACGTGACCCCCTCCCCTCGAGGTCAGGTGACCTCCCGGAGCATATTAAAGAATGAGGGGAGGAGGAGGGGTCTACCCTCCCTTCAGTACCCTTCCCTCCTCCTCCTCAAGAGCTGCGCTCCAATTCGGCGTTCAGGGAGTTGTAAACGGCTTTCACTTTTTAGTCTTCTCATTTCTCTTCCTTCCTTTTCACCTCCTTTGGCGGCAAGGGCTAACCTTGGATGGCAATAGATTCTCTTGTCTTGAACCACACTTGGTTATAGCGTCTTGGTAGTACTGGCAGAGCAACATACTCAGACAAGCCCTGACTGATATGAGGTGCTGCCTGTCCCCTTGTTGGGCTCCGTGGTGGGCGGTACACCACGGATGCTGAATTTTCTCTGCCTTCTATGGCGTCCTCTACCAAAGCCTCTTCAGGACAATCGTCCAGGCTGCCTTATCCTGAACTAACCAAAGTAAAAGATGTTGAACCTGCAACCTTCACAAGATTCTTTGTTATTCATACTGAAAATGAACAGCGCCCCGTGAGAAAAATGTCTCCTTTCGTTGTGGCAAAAGTTCTTGAGAACTTGATTGGATATAATTACAAAGCAGAGAAGATGCTCTCCAGTGATCTCCTTGTCGAAGTAAACACTAAGGATCAAAGCATTGCGCTCCAGAAATTGTCCCGCATCGTAGATGTCCGAGTAACAGCTGCCCCACACCGCACACTGAATACCATTCGAGGGGTGCTCTCCGAGAACGACCTCCTACACTCTACTGAAGAGGAAATTCTCGAAGGCCTCCGATCATCGGGTGTCGCTGCTGTAAAGCGGATCATTTTCAAGCGAGATGGTGTGGAAACTCCAAGCAAGCATGTTATTCTCACGTTTGAAAGACACACTCTCCCAGCATTCGTGAAGGCGGGATACCTCCACTGCCGTGTCCGACCGTACGTAACGAATCCGCTGCGGTGTTTTCGGTGCCAGTGGTTCGGTCATGGCGCTCGGAGCTGTCGAGGCAAGAACATCTGCGCAAAGTGTGGAAGCACTGATCACGTTGCTGACATCTACGAGAGTGAAGTGAAGTGTGCTAACTGCGATGGTGCACATCCCGCTTACGCGCGCATGCCCCATATGGAAACAGGAGAAAGAGATCCTTTCGTTGTGAGCCAAGAACAATACCCCGAGGCCCAGAAGCACTACGCCTTCTTGGCAAAGGGGGGCTTCCTCGAGGTGGTGCGTAACGAGCTTGCGCCACCTTCCGCGCCCCGACCCTTCCAGGTTCCGTCTGGGAACCGGGAGGCCGTCGCTCAGGCCCCACATACCACGAAACCAGAGGTGGCGGCGTGTCCTCCACCTCAGGGAGGTGGCACTAGTGTCCCTCCCACTCAGAGGGACAGGCTGTCGAACGACATGCCTGCCCTGATTACTCGGTCTCCTCCTAGGAGGAAGGAGCGAGCCCCTCGCCCCAAGCCTCTCGAGGAGTCATCCACATCTAAAGATCAGCAGGGCCCCCCTGCTGCCTCCACCGTCTCACCTGTAGAGGAGCGGATGGATGTGAGTGAATCTCCTCCCATCCGTTTGGCTCCTCCTGATGACTCAAAACTAAAGAAGTCATCTCAAAAGAAACCGATACCACGGGTAACCCCGCGCGAGCCGCCTGAGGGCGTCTAGGCAGGAAACCCTTTTAACATTTCCACCATAAATAGTTACAGTTTCATGCAATGGAACTGCCGAGGACTGCTTCACAACATTGACGATGTGCACTTTTTTCTTGATGAGCTGCGAGCTCTAGCAGTTGCTCTGCAAGAGACTCATCTCAATAGCACTCATATGAACATGTTTCGTCGCCACCATGTTTTTCGAAAAGACCGTACATCATCTCATTCTTCGGGTGGAGTTGCTGTTGTGGTACGAGGCGATATTGCATGCACGGCAGCTCCTCTTCGGTCACCCCTGGAGGCTGTCGCAGTGCGTATTCTTGCAGATCGTCTCATAACTCTTGTCTCCCTTTACCTTCCACCAGATGTTCCGATTGACTTTTACGATTTGCAGGACCTGCTGAACCAGCTGCCGAAGCCTTTTTTAATTTTAGGGGGTTTTAATGCACACAACCCCTTATGGGGAAGTGCTCGGTTGGACAATCGTGGAAAAGTCATTGAACATTTTTTTACTTTCATCTATACTATGCCTTTTAAACAGTAAACAACCAACGTTTTATAGTGCGAACTATAACACTTTCACATGTATAGACTTGCCTATATCATCAGCTAAATTATTCCGTTGTTTTTCATGTAAGGTTTTAGATGATCCTCTTGGCAGTAATCACTTTCTCATCATTTTAGAAAGTCATACTCCATTGCCCACTATTTCAAAGAGAATTCCCCGGTGGGACTAACAATATTTTGGATAAGAATCAGTGGGGTTTCCGACAGGGTCGGTCCACCTTGGACCGCCGGTACGCCTTGATACCTTAATTAGGGAAGCATTTGTAAACAGGCAGCACTGCGTTTCTGTATTTTTTTATTTAGAGAAAGCGTACGACACTACTTAAAGGCATGGCATTCTTAAAGATCTCCTTGCCTATGAAGCACGAGGTCGCATGCTCCGTTGCATTAAAGCTTACTTGACGGGTCGAACTTTTCAGGTTCGGTTAGGCACCAGTCTATCCGTTATCATTGTACAAGAAAATGGGGTCCCACGGGGAGGCGTCCTTAGTGTCACATTGTTTGCCGTCAAGATCAATACGATTGCTAAAGTAATACCACGTTCCATTGCATATTCGCTCAATGTCGACGACCTGCAGATCTCTTCTTCCTCTTGTAATCCTTCTAGTTGCGAGCGCCAGCTGCAGCTAGCACTAAATACAATCAGCAAATGGGCAGATGAAAATGGATTCCGGTTTTCAGCTGAGAAAACTGTGTGCGTACCCTTCTCTCTCCGGCGTGAGATATCGCTAGATCCCGGCTTAGAAATAAACCGAACTCCTAAACCCGTTAAAGCTTGTGGGCAACCTGGCGATTCCAAGCGGTTGGCCCATGCTGCCCCTCCGACAATCATGAGTGGTCATCTTGACCACGAGGGGGCCAAGGGCAACTGGCCACGCGAGCGGCGCTCCGCCGCTGATAAAAGGCCGTCGCAGCGGATGCGCGGGGGCTGTTGGGATTGCGGCGCAGGCGATAGCGGTCATTAAATGTTTACGTGTTGTTGAACCGGTGTGCTGTGTCATTCTCCGAGACGGGTAGCAGTAAGGGAAATCCCACACTGGCGCCCAGACGTGATATGCTGCTCGTCTGGTAGGATGGCAGCAAACTGGGTTCGTTCTTACGTTTTACATAGTCAATTTTGCGTTCCTGAGTTTGCCCACAGTTGAGGGGGCGTTTCTTCGGAAGCCTAAGTTCATCGACCTGCGGAAGTCTCCACTACAACACGATGCCGTCGACAGAGGACGCCGACAGGAACGTGAGTGAGGACGACCTTTTGACGCTCGGTGCACTCGCGGATAACGCCGCCAGCGACATAAAACCAGACGCTAAGCCTGCAGTCTCAGTCCCGGCAGGCGCATCACTAGAGGGTGGTCTAGCAGAACTAAGAGTGGCCATGACCATGCTTCTTAACATACAACGAGAGCAGATGATGCGCTCAAGACCCACTCCTGCTGGAAGTACGCCCCCCAGGGACTTCCTGAGGCTCTCGCTTAGCGTTCCGGTTTTTTCGGGGTACGCAGATAGAAAGTCAGTTGCGATGTTCGTCTCGGAACTGCGGGACTACCAAGCTGCGTCGGGAATTGACGACGAAACCATCCTCACCCGCCTTTTGCCGGTTGCACTGACCGACAGTGGAGCACTGTGGAGGCAAAGACAAACTAAATTCACAAGTATGTCAGATTTTGAGGCACGATTTAGGACGGAGTTCCTACCTCCGGATTACAGCGTGCGGATTAAGGACGAGCTGCGCGCGCGTACACAGCACCCGGAAGAGTCACTTATTGAGTTTGTGAGGGCTCTCCAGGGCCTGTACGATATCGCCGACGCCGCGGCACCGGACGCGGAGAAAGTACAACGCGCCATCCGCCAAAGCCACCCGCGTTTCCATCCCCATCTCAGGGGACGTACCTTTACGAATTTAGACGAGATGGCACGGGAGGCGATCACCATCCAGGCCGACATCCTCGCGGAACTGAGATACCGACCCCCTCCACCGCAGAACATGACTCTGGAACCATCATTTGCGTGGTCTGGAAACGCACGTGCACATAGAGTCGAGAGAGAACAAGACGATTCCAATCAGGCGCCCGTCCCCCGAACCCCAGATCCTTGTGCATACGAATCACGAACCCTGGATTCTCGTGCATACGAATCACGGAGGTGCAGCGGTTACGAAGGCACGCATTCACAACGCTACAGCCCCTCCATTGGTCAAGATGAGTTCTTGTCCTCTGGACCGGTAACGCGGAGCTTGGGAGAGGCAAAAGAAAGCGGGACACCGCACGAAGCCGACGGGCGGGTCACGCCCCGTTGTTTTCGATGCGACCAGCCAGGACACATACACCGGGACTGCAGCGAACGGCAGCGGCCGCCTCAGACACAGGGAAACGGCTACGGCCGGCGGTGGTAAGAAATTTCTACTCTCCGCCGGCCGCGTCAAAAACACAATCCACGAGATCGAGTCGCCGCAGCCGCCTCCGGGCCTCCCGGAGGCTCACACGGGCTCCGGGGACGGACTCTTTTCTATCGACCCTCGGTGGCCCTCCAACACTTTTTCTTCCTGATAACACTCTCCGTTGTGAGACTCCCGGTGTGTCCGATTTTGCATGGACACCCGGGCGCCCAGCTCACACCGTTTGCGGTGTTGAGACTCCCGGCGTGTCTGCTCTCGCATCGACAACCGGGCGGCCAGCTCACAACACTTTCCGTCATGAGACTCCCGGCGTGTCGGCTTTCACACCCACACCCGGGCGCCCAGCTCACACCGTTCGCGGTCTTGAGACTCCCGGCGTGCCTGCTGTTGCAGTGACACCTGGGTGGCCAGCTCACAACACTCCCCGTCATGAGACTCTGGCGTGTCGGTTTTCACACCGACACCCGGGCGCCCAGCTCACACCGTTCGCGGTCTTGAGACTCCCGGCGTGCCTGCTGTTGCAGTGACACCCGGGCGGCCAGCTCACAACACTCCCCGTCATGAGACTCCCGGCGTGTCGGCTTTCACACCCACACCCGGGCGCCCAGCTCACACCGTTCGCGGTCTTGAGACTCCCGGCGTGCCTGCTGTTGCAGTGACACCTGGGTGGCCAGCTCACAACACTCCCCGTCATGAGACTCCCGGCGTGTCGGCTTTCACACCCACACCCGGGCGCCCAGCTCACACCGTTCGCGGTCTTGAGACTCCCGGCGTGCCTGCTGTTGCAGTGACACCTGGGTGGCCAGCTCACAACACTCCCCGTCATGAGACTCCCGGCGTGTCGGCTTTCACACCCACACCCGGGCGCCCAGCTCACACCGTTCGCGGTCTTGAGATTCCCGGCGTGCCTGCTGTTGCAGTGACACCCGGGCGGCCAGCTCACAACACTCCCCGTCATGAGACTCCCGGCGTGTCGGCTTTCACACCGACACCCGGGCGCCCAGCTCACACCGTTCGCGGTCTTGAGACTCCCGGCGTGCCTGCTGTTGCAGTGACACCCGGGCGGCCAGCTCACAACACTCCTCGTCATGAGACTCCCGGCGTGTCGGCTTTCACACCGACACCCGGGCGCCCAGCTCACTGTTCGCGGTCTTGAGACTCCCGGCGTGCCTGCTGTTGCAGTGACACCCGGGCGGCCAGCTCACAACACTCCCCGTCATGAGACTCCCGGCGTGTCGGCTTTCACACCCACACCCGGGCGCCCAGCTCACACCGTTCGCGGTCTTGAGACTCCCGGCGTGCCTGCTGTTGCAGTGACACCTGGGTGGCCAGCTAACAACATTCTCGGTCATGAGACTCCCGGCGCGTCTGCCTTTGCACTGATCCCCAGGCGAACAGCTTCCACTGTTCCCGGTCCTACGCTACCCGAAACAACTGCATTTGATTTGGACCCTAATGCGATTCCCTTTCAGCCAAAGGCCGGCCCGATCCCCAGCGTCAGAGCCGCTTTGAAGTTCTCAACACCAAGGATGGTCGCTCTGGATGGCCGGCCGCTAATGGACTTGCACCAGCCGACGGGGGTAGGAACAACCTCACTAAACGAGGAACCGACAGTGCTCATCCCAGCTGTGAGTAGAATCGAATCTACACCCAAGTCTCTTGAACCTCGTATGACTGTGAATGTACTAGGTATACCAGTAGCCGCTCTTTTAGATACTGGAGCAAACATATCGCTTATTGGGGATGCTGTATTCGCGGAATGTAACAAGAGAAAGATACATCTTCGGTCAGCAAACGTGAAATTGCAAGCAGCATCGGGGTCCGTACTGCCTGCTGCCGGCGCAGTCAGGTTACGAATTTCCTTTCATGGTAGAAAACGAAGACAACGGTTCGTATACCTCCCGGAACTGCCGGTGCCCATGATCCTGGGTAGAGATTTTATTGCAGCGGAGCGGGTTTTGCTCGACTTCGCCCAAGCTGGATATTGGTTGGGTGGCGAAACGAAATTAACGCCGTTTACCAGACGGCAGGATTGTATTCGCGGCCAAGCGTTCCCGTTAAACTTTGCCGGGCAGATTCCTTTACTCCCAGACAGCGTGCTCGAAGCCGTGCAAAAGTGTTCCGGTGAAGACAAACAGAAGCAGCGTCAGCAACTGCTGGAACCCTTCTCGCCGATGTTCACGGAAAGACCTGGGAAAACCGATCTCCTACAGCACCGCATCGAAACCAAGGATGCACCTCCCCGGAGGTGCAATCCGAGACTCATAATTGCTCACAAGCGCGAACTTCTTGATGCGGCGCTATTGGAAAGGATCGACACAGGCGCAGTACGTCAGTCAAAAAGCCCGTGGGTTTCCCCGGTGGTCCTTGCTCCAAAGAAGGACGGCACAGCAAGGCTTTGTGTTGATTACAGGCGCCTAAATGAAGTGTCAGTCAGAGACAGTTACCCGTTTCCTAGTATTTCCTCAGTAATGTATGCCCTTGGAAACGCGACTGTTTTCACAACCCTCGAATGCAGCCGCGGATTTCTTCAAATCGAAGTTCATCCGGCTGATGTAAAGAAGACCGCATTCATTTGCCATAGGGGGTTGTTTGAATTCACTCGCTTTCCCTTGGGTTTGTCCAACTCTCCCGCCAGCTTTCAACGCCTAATGGACGTTGTCCTCGGTGACGCGAAATACGAGTTTGCGATGGCGTACATGGATGACGTAGTGGTCTTTTCACGAACATTCGAGGAGCATCTCGTGCACCTTCAGATCATACTCGAACGAATGCGTCAAGCCGGCCTTACGATTCATCCAGATAAAGTCCAGTTGGCATCGCCTGTAATCAACCTTCTCGGATTTGTTGTGGATAACGGAACGCTGCGGCCGAATGAAGATAAGCTGCGCGCAATAACGGAGTACCCACCCCCTTATGACGTCAAACGGTTACAGAGATATCTCGGGATGATTGCGTTTTAGAGATTTTATTCCGCAATGCGCTGAGATAACTGAACCTCTGAACCGATTGCTCCGCCAAAAAAACGAAATGGTGCTGGGGGCAAGAGCAGCAAACCGCATTCGCGTGTCTTTCAAGGGCTGTGACTGAAAACGCGCGTTTAAACCTGCCCGACTTGAATCATCCGTTCGTCTTGCAGACCGACGCAAGCGATTACGGATTAGGAGCAGTCCTTCTGCAGGGACATGACAGCGTTCTTCGTCCCGTAGCTTTCGCCAGTCATACGTTAACCGGAGCGGAGCGAAACTACTCAACAACCGAAAAAGAGTGCCTGGTAATTATTTTTGCGCTTAAGAAGTTTGACATGTACCTTGACGGCGCTTCGTTTAGCATTCAAACTGACCACATGGCTCTCTCGTGGCTCAAAGGGCTTCAAAACCCTGCAGGACGACTCGCTCGATGGGCCCTTTCGCTCCAGCGCTATAAATACACAATCGAGTACAAGGGTGGAGTGGCTAACCACGTTGCAGATGCGTTGTCCCGTGCACCACTTCTCGGGCAGGAAATGCAGGTGAATCCCGACTTGGTGGCACTGGCCAATGCGGCGCCCATCACACCAGAGTCGCGGTGGGGAACCCTGGTGAGCAGAGAGGAGCTCCGAGCGGCCCAGCTGTCCGATGGACTTTGTCAGAAGGTGATGCACCAGCTGGCAGAAGAAAACTCAGCCGACGCTGGGAATCCCAGAGACTTGGACTCATACCTGCTCAGCAGCGACGGCATCCTGCTGCGATACATCCCCCAGGCGGACGATGGGTACAGCGGCCCGCCATTCCGGTCTGTAATACCACGTAAACTGCGTAAGTCATTTATAAGATATATGCATGATCCAGCCTTGGCAGGCCACAGCAGTGGGAGCAAAACTTACGAAAAGTTGTCCCAAATTGCAACGTGGCCAGGTATGAGGCAGGATGTGATGAGGTACGCACGTAGCTGCCCGGTTTGTCAGAAGGTAAAACCCCGAGGTGGCCAACCACCAGGTTTAATGCAGTCGGTCGAAAGCAAGTACTCCTGGGAGTGTGTTGCCTGCGACGTTGTCGGTCCCTTTCCCCGTAGTCCACGCGTCAATCAGTATTTGCTAGTAGTGACCGACCATTTCACAAAATGGGTCGAAATGTTTCCTTTGCGTAAACTAGACTCTAAGTAAATCTGGGACTGTCTTCTTGAGACGTTCGCGCGTTTTGGCTTTGCCGCAACGCCTATTACAGACAACGCTTCTTATTTTGTTAGCAAGGTGTTCGTGGATGCGAGTAAGGCGCTAGGCATACGGCACAAACGGACTTCGCCATACCATCCACAGGCGAATATCACGGAAAGAGTGAACCGTAACCTGAAGCAGATGCTTGTATCGCATACAGAGCGACACAAAGACTCGGACGCGAAATTAGCAGAAATGGCATTCGCTACCCGCACAACAATCAACCGGTCCACGGGTTTTACTCCGGCCCAACTTAACTTTGGGAAAGAGCTCGTGTTTCCCCTGGGAAACGGCCTCCTTTGCACAGATCCTGCAAGCATGCAGCGCACAACCACGCAGTTCGCAGAAGATCTCCGGAAGCGTTTCACGGAGAACCTGCGTGAAGCTCGAGAGAGCCTCGACGTCTCGAGACTGCAGCAGGCAAACCAGTACAACAAGGGGAGGCGAAATCTGCAGTTCAAGGTAGGAGATCTGGTACTGAGGCGAACTCATCCGCTGAGCGATTCTGCTAGAGGCTTCACGGCCTCTTTAGCAAAGAGGTGGGATGGCCCCTACCGTGTTAGTAGCAAGCTCTCCAACCTGTCTTATGAGCTGGTGCATTGTGAATCTGGTGAAGTGTGCGGGTCTGTCCATGTCGCCGACCTAAAAGCTTTCTATGAACCCGAGGAGGTAGATGTGTCGCAGGTTCCAGATGACGACTATCCGGACCACCTCTCGGAAGATTCCACACCGTCTCTACCGCGGTACAACTTGAGACGGCGGTGAAGACGACCGGGAGTAGCACGAGTTCTAAGTGCATTGTGTTCATGCCCTCTTCGGTGTGTTTTTTTTTTTTTTTTTTTTTGGGGGGGGGGGGGGGATAAGAGAAAGGGTCCGCTCTCCCGCATGCACAGTGGGGCAGGCATCTTTAGTGTGCACGGCTACTTTTTCCTACCGCGCCATGGCCTCATGTTGTTTTTAATTTCTAGTTCCTCGTGCCAGACAGCGGCGACGCAGCTCCCATCATCAGACCACCCCCCACGGCTGCATCGGTACTGTCCGGAAGTACTGACGTCGGACCCGTGCTCGCTCATCTGAGAAGACCCTTGCTGACCCAGAAGGAAGGCCCCCCCAAGACCATCAAAGACGTCCTCTGTTTTCGTTTTTGGAAGGGGGGAGATGTGTGGGCAACCTGGCGATTCCAAGCGGTTGGCCCAGGCTGCCCCTCCGATAATCATGAGTGGTAATCTTGACCCCGAGGGGGCCAAGGGCAACTGGTTACGCGAGCGGCGCTCCGCCGCTGATAAAAGGCCGTCGCAGCGGATGCGCGGGAGCTGTTGGGATCGCGGCGCAGGCGATAGCGGTCATTAAATGTTTACGTGTTGTTGAACCGGTGTGCTGTGTCATTCTCCGAGACGGGTAGCAGCAAGGGAAATCCCACAAGCTGAACATAGGTTCTTGGGTATTATTTTCGACAAAAATTTTAATTTTAACTCCCATTTACAGCAACTAAAACAGAAATGCTTAGAATCCCTTAACATTATCAAAGTTATGTCTCACAAACCATGAGCTTCAGACAGAAAGGTTTTATTACGCTTGTATAACTCTCTAATGCGATCCCGTCTTGACTACGGTGCTCTAGTCTATAACTCAGCGCGACCGTCCTCGCTGAAAATGCTGGACCCCGTGCACCACCTTGGCTTGCGCCTCGCCACGGGCGCCTTCCGTACGTCTCCTGTGCTTGGCTTGTATTTGGAATCTCACCACGTGGAACCGGCGTCATGTTGGTGCCGCGATTGACAAGCACTCTTCTGCTGACGCAGGCTTTTTGCATCGCTGCGCCGGACTGGGCCTGCTACCACGTGTCGTCCTCGGACGAATTCTACGACGACAACAACTACGAGAATGAAGTGTGCCCAGCATTCGGTTTTGGCGAAAACGACATCGTCCGCTACGAACAATGGAGTGCTCCGAGTGCTGCTCTTGGGGACTACCGTCTACATAAGTCAGCAGGCACCATTTCGGCGCTGGGGCGTGGAACCGGCGTCATGTTGGTGCCGCGATTGACAAGCACTCTTCTGCTGACGCAGGTTGGTTTCTGTCCTGCACGTTTTTATGTCTATGTCTTGCCGGTTCCACCCCATGAGCTGCATGCATCAATGAGTGCTTGTCGAACGACGACCAACTGTGTCAGGCGGCGTTTTCTGTTACTCAGAAATTACGCGTTTTACTTTTTGCTTTTACTTCTTTGCGGCGATGTTGAATTGAACCCTGGCCCTCAGGTGCAGCTAAAGGGACTGCTGGATGGGCAACAGCGTCTAATGGCCAAATTAAATCAAATCGAAGCAAACCAGGCATCGGCCGATTCCAGACTGAATGACGTGTGCAACCGTATAGGATCAGTGGAAGCGAAAATTGATAAACTTGACAATATACAGACTGTTCTTCAAGAGTATAAAGAAAAATGTGACGCACAACTTACGCAGATACAAGCTCTGTCATCCCGGGTAGAAACTCTCGAAAATCGTAGCCGCCGCAGTAATCTGATTTTTTACGGATTCCCTGAATCAAATGCGAAAGAAACCGCCGCTGCTTGTGAAGAACTTGTAACGAACCTGTGCCACACTCGTTTAGGCGTAGATCATATTCTTATCGAAAAGGCATACCGGCTAGGCAAGCAGTCTACTGATCGTAACCGAGCAATCTTTGCAAGTTTTCGTTTTCTAAAAGATAAGGAAAGAATCATGTTTAATGCTCGCAAACTAAAAGGTACAAATTTAAGCATCTCAGAAGACCTCTCCGAATCTGTTCGTGTTGTAAGAAAGCATTTATGGGAATACGCGAAGGCTCACCGTCGACCGGATAGCAAAGTTGTGCTAAAACATGACTGCTTGCTCCTAGACGGGGTCAAATTCACTTGGGATGATGAGGCAAAGCTGGTGATTCAGCATTGACTACCTAATAACCGCAAAGAATGTCCAATAAACATAACCCTTGTCAACTGTAGAAGTGTGAAAAATAAAGTAGATGAGCTACGGCAGCTTGTAAACATGACTCAGTCACAGGTTGTAATCGGGACGGAGTCGTGGCTGGACGAAAACGTTCTCGATCGAGAGGTTTTCCCTGACAATTACTTGTGTTATAGAAAAGATAGAAATTCCCACGGAGGGGGTGTTTTTATTCTTGTTCATGAAAGTATTGTTTCCAAAGAAATGCCGATTGAAACTGAAAACGTTGAAAACGTTTGGTGCGAACTTTCCTTGGGTAATGGTGAACGGCTGGCCGTTGGTGCCTTTTACAGGCCACCAGGTACACAGCCGAGCGTTTTAAGTTCACTGTCTGAAATTGTTTCTACTATTAGATGCGCTAAAATTATAATTGGAGGTGACTTTAATCTACCTGCAATTAACTGGAAGGCGAATAATCACAGGACTGGTGCAGGAGGAGAATTATATAACGAGTTTTTCAGTCTTATGGACCTGTGTTCACTTGAACAGCACGTTCTTGAGCCAACGCGAGACGATAAAACGGGCCACATTCTAGATTTACTTTTATCCAATACGCCAGACATGATCTCAAATACGCAAGTCATCACTGGCATCAGCGATCATAAAGTAGTTGTGGCAGATGTTAACCTTGCAAATACCAATGTCGGTCGGTCAAAACCGCGGAAGGTGTTTTTATACAACAAAGCAGATTATGATAGCATGTCAGCTGCACTTGATTCGTATTTTCCAACCTTTGAAACGTTGGCTGAGGAACTGAGTATCGAGGATCTCTGGCGTGTTTTTAAGAACAAAATAACTGAATTAACGAACTGCTTTGTTCCTTCTGCTATGCTTACTTCGAAGCGTGCACGTGACAAACCTTGGGTATCTCGCCAGCTCCGTAGCCTTATTCAAAAGAAGCGAATTCAAAAGAAGCGAAGGGCGTTCCTCAAGTACCGTAGCACTCAACTTGCAGCCCATCTTGCCAAGCTGAGCGAACTAACTGCACATGTAAAAACCAGCATTCATACAGCCAAACAACAATATTTCCAGGCATTTGAAGAGAGGGTGAAGAATAATCCAAAGGAGTTCTGGAGATACGTGCGCAGCAATGCCAAAAGTGATATCTCCGTTCCGCCGCTTAATCACGATGACAGTGTTGTACAAAGTGATACCGATAAGGCCCAGCTTTTGAATTCATTTTTTTATTCCGTGTTTAACCCGCCTGCACAGCGGGATGTTTCTTTCGATGCGCCCTTTGTGACTAATGAGATGCCTCCGATCACACTCCAAGTGGAAGGGATTAGAAAGCTTTTAAATGAACTTGATGTTAGCAAGGCTACAGGCCCCGACAACATTTCTCCTTGTATTCTGAGGTCATGCTCTGGTGTAGTCTGCCTGTATTTTTATGTTCTTTTTGAAAAATCTTTAGATACATCATCATTACCGTCAGATTGGAAGCTTGGTCGGGTGGTCCCGATACACAAGGGTGGCCCAAGGAACGTGGTCACAAATTACCGTCCGATTTCACTAACTAGCATCGCTTGTAAGGTAATTCAGCACGTTTTATATACAGGCATAATCCATCATGTAAATGCCTCGGGAATACTACATTCCTCCCAGCACGGCTTTCGTCAAGGCTACTCGTGTGTGACACAGCTAACAGAGTTTGTACATGAATTGGCAGGTGCTCTTGATGGCCGTGATAGCGTTGACTGCATTTTTCTTGATTTCAGCAAGGCGTTTGATGTTGTCTCCCATGACTTGTTAATTGCGAAACTTCACGGTTATAAAATTGATAAGAAAGTGGTATATTGGATACGCGAATATTTGTCTCTCCGTAAGCAATATGTTGTGCTAAATGGTTGCCAGTCCGAATTTGCTGACGTGACATCAGGAGTCCCGCAAGGGTCCGTCCTTGGGCCGCTGTTGTTTATGCTGTACTTGAATGATATCGTGGGTGTTGTGTCATCACCAATGCGTCTCTTTGCAGACGATTGTGTTGTTTATCGAAAAATACGAGCGAGTGATGACGTCGACATTCTACAGGCAGACATAAATGCAATTACCGATTGGTGCAAACTGTGGGAAATGAATATTAATTTTAAGAAAACTGTCCACATCCCATTTACGAGACGGCGTGTTCCGTCCCTCAGTACTTATACCATTAATGACGAGCCACTCACTGTTGCCTACGAATACAAATATCTTGGTGTATTCCTAACCTCGACCCTAAGTTGGAGTAAGCACATTGACTATACTGTCTCTAAAGCCTCGAGAATGCTTGGCTTTCTCGCTCGTAACTTTAAGCCTGTACCACGTTCCTTGAAAGAGAGACTTTATTTTTCGCATGTCCGCTCAATTTTAGAATATGCCTGCACTATATGGGATCCTCACACTGCTGTCCAGATAATCAAACTTGAAAAAGTACAAAACCGGGCTGCCCGTTTTGTTTTAAACAATTACGACAGGCGACTTAGTATGACTCGTGCGAAACAGAGCCTAGGATGGAAGGAGTTAAGCTTTAGAAGGAAGAACCTTCGACTGAAATTTTTTAATAACATATTTCACTGTAGGACTGGGATAGATAGAAACGCCTACCTTCACCCGCCAGATTACATATCGCAACGAAAGGATCATGTGTATAAGGTCAAGGAATTCCGCTGTAAAAGTGACGTCTATATGAACTCTTTTTTTCCTAAAACAATACGGGATTGGAACGGTTTGCCAGCCTCGGTGGTCAACATTGTTCCTAACGATATGTTTTATTCAACACTAACCTCGTAGTGTCTAGTTAGTAGTTGAGTAACGTTCGGAGTGTTTAGTAGACCGCATTTTTATTTTTTATGTAGCCTGCACTTTGTTGTGATACTGAAAGATTTATGGCTTGTGAATATTGCTCTTTTAACTTTTGTATAACTATTCGTGTTCTTCATTTCCAACTTCTCCCCCCCTACTGTAATGCCCCATGGCGCTGTAGGTATCTGAATAAATAAAAAATAAACATGTCCCTTGCGAAGCGACGGCAGTATTTAGGCCTGTGGCATGCTTCCCGGGTTATGTCTGACCTCGACCATCCAACCTTTACTACTTTGCAGCGATCTCGGTACGTCCGTCTTTTCGAGAACAAGCTGAGGACGGTTAGACCTTTAAGTTTTCGTGTGGGAAGTGATCAGGAATCTCTTCAACTCTACCTTAATGGGATAGAACTCCTTAAGAAGCCTCTACGCATTGCACCTTGGGAGCTGCTTCCAGTTTTCTGTGACTGGACGTTTACACGGTTCAGTAAACATAGCGTTTCTCCACTTATTATTCAACAAGAATTTGTTGAGCCACAAAAGGAATACAGCAACTATGTTCACTTTTATACTGATGGATCCAAGAACTCCTCCTCCATAGGAACTGCCGTTTACTCTGAAGATTTTTCAAAGGCCCAACGACTCGAAAGCATGGCTAGTTTTTTCACCGCAGAGCTCTATGGCGTATTGATGGCTATTTAATACATTATGGCAAGCAAAACTATGAAAGCTGTTCTCTTCGTGGACTCACAGAATGTTGTTTCAGCTCTCGACTCAGTAAAAGATACCAAAAATAAGCTAGCCCAATTAGTGCGATTTAAAATAAATAGTTCCTTAGTTCGTGGCCATGATATAAAGTTTTGCTGGATCCCCAGTCATAATTATAATGCAATTGAATGCAAAGGTGCAAGCGAGCTGGACCAGAATGATGAAAATAATCCCTAGAGAAGGGGAACAAGAGGGACAAAGACAACGCTTTATGTTGTCCTTTGTCCCTCTTGTTCCCCTTCTCCAGGGATTATTTTCATCATCCCCAGTCATGGTTAGACTCTTGGGCAATGAAAAAGCAGACCAGTTAGCTACCTCCACAAAAAATCTCACGGTGACCTCTACTGGCCTACCCTACCAAGATATGAAGCCCCTCATTAAAAAAGCACTCCTCCGAAAGTGGCAGTCTGAATGGGACCAAGAAAGTGAAAATAAGCTCCATGTGTTAAAACCAGGTTTAGGACTGTGGGAGAGTGCATCTCAAGAGAATCGCTTTATCGAATTTCTCCACTGCCGTCCTATCGTTCCATCAGCTTAGCGAACGTCGACTATAAGATGTTTATGAAGGTCTTGGCAAGGAGACTGCAAAACGTAATAAACGTAATTGTTGGGCCGCTTTAAACTTGCGGCATTAGGGGCCGAACTATCACCACCAATATTCACGTGGCAAGGAGCATTTTAGAGCGCTGTGACGCAACAGGGGACCGGGATGCAATGTTGCAGCTTTATTAAGAAAAAGCTTGTGATCGCGTTGTGCACAAAGTTCTTTTTAGCATTTTAGAACATATCAACGTTGGCGTTGTACTACTTGATGGGGTTCAAATGGCTAATAAAGAGACGTCGTCCTGTGTATTTTATGTCTCTTCTACATTTTGATGTTTCTTCTCTTCCCCAGTTTTAAGTTAATTCAACATGGTTAATATTCACTAGCTTGCCTGCACCCTTAGCATATTTTCTTTGCTCTGGTAGTTCCTTTGTGTGTCTTGGTGTATTGTGTCCTAGCAAAGGGCAAGTTCTTTCGTTAGTGACCTTGTGGCTGTGTGTTTATACGAAGGTGGGACTGAATAAATCTTTTAGCTGCGTTTAAGACGTCTCTTCTTCTTTTGTTTCTGCCCTTCTAAGTTTAAGTTCCTATTTCATAACCTAGTCTCAGGTTAATTTGCAACATGGTAAACATCAACCAGCTCGCCTGTACTTTAGCTGTTCTTTTTTTTTAGTTAAAAGTGCAGGGTTTTTTGGAGTCCAAACCAACAGTGCTAGCTGATTCCTTTTGGCCAGTCTAATCCCTGCAATCTTCTCTTTTTGCAAGAAACTAATTTTTTTTCTGTTCATGACGTGTCGTAATTCAAGGCCCGCTTTATTCATTACTTGTTATTTTTCTTCCAAAACGTCTGGAGCGCGTAATTTTAGAGTTTTATTTTTTCGCATTTTGTTCCTGCGAGGTGCTTTCTTACTGTGCGACCTGGACGGTCGCATCCTTGATTACATTCTCTAATTCCAGGCCATAAGCGTCTACGCCCCAGTTCGCAACTGTTACAGGCCTGCACGGGATTTTTCTAGAAGCTTTCTGCAAGAGCCAGCCGGCAACAGCCAGGCGGCGCCAGCAGAGTGAGAGCCCACGGTTATACCCTGTCTCGTTGTAACTTGGCAAAGGGTGAACGATAAGCCCCACATTGCGTGCCGATGGCTTCTATATGCGCTACGTATACGAGCGCAACGCACAGATATTAGACCATGACGCAGCGAAAAGTCTGATACTTATTTATTTACAATAAAAGCGCACTCCGGTGATACGTAGTCACGTTCCGATTGGCCCGCCAGGCCGTAGCTTCCATCGTACTGCCATGTTATACGATCACGGCTTCCTGGCCTACCCAGTATTTCTTACTTCAGACACTGGGCTAAGTGGCGCCACGAGAGTAATACCTCACGTTTGAACAATGCAGCCGCCACTCCCAAGCATTAAATGTTATTGAAAGCAAACAAACGGAGATTCACAATAAACTAGAAAATTTAATTGCAAAAAACGAGCAATTTGAACAACGGATCTCAGATGTTGAAGTAAATAGAAGAAAGCTGGAAGCAAGGCTAGACGACCTTGAAAATCGGTGCCGCAGGACAAACTTGGTTTTTTTTGGCATACCTGATGACACAGTGCGAGAGTCATGGGAGGAGTCAGAAACTCTTGTTAGACGCATCTGTAAAGGTGACCTAGATATTGATGTCACCTCAATACAAAGGGCCCACCGTTTAGGTACTTTCAAGGAACGTAGCTGTCGGCCGATTATAGCAAGTTTTCGAAATTGGAAAGAACGTGACAACATCATGCGCAACGCCTTTAAATTCAAAAACTCTGCTTACAGCGTTTCCGAGGATTTCAGTGCTCTTGTCAGAGAAAAAAGGCGCAAGCTATGGGACTATTTCAAAGATAAACGACAAGATAAGAACAACAAAGTATATCTTACCTACGACAAGCTCGTTATCAACGGAGACGCGTACGCCTGGGATTTCGAACAAAGCATGCCTGTACTCGTTCGTTAAAAGGCTCCACCGATTCAGCAGGATTGACGCAGTGCGAGAGATATCTGTCAAAATGCCGCTTTATCAGATGTAGATGCCTCGGTATTACTTGTGAACTTCCGTAGCATAAAAAATAAAGTGGACGATTTCTTATCTCCAGTCGAGACAATCAGACCCAAAGTTATTATGGGAACAGAGACAAGGCTGCATGACTCGGTTTCTAATTGCGAAGTTTTTCCCCCTGGTTTTTCCGTATACCGCAAAGATAGAAATAGACACGGAGGTGGTGTGTGTTTGCTAATTTCATCAGACTGGAGTAGTAGTGAACTAGTTTTTTTCCGAAAACGACACAGAGTCTGTATGGTGTCGTGTAGTTTTACCTAAGGGGACCACTTTAGTTTTTGGTACATTTTATCGCCCCCCATATAGTGATGCATACTCGATAGACAAACTGGGTGACTTGTTGACGACAACTCCAGATAGTGTATTCTTGGGAGGAGACTTTAATCTACCAGGGTTCAATTGGTCTGATGAAGTTCTTGCTACAGATGGACTCCGCGCTTACTCGATGTTTTCTGACATAATCGGTGTATTTGAATTCGAACAATATGTTAAAAAACCGACGCGAGGGAATTCTGTCTTGGATTTAATTTTATGCAACTTTCCTGGCGTTGTATCCGAGGTCACTGTACTTCCCGGCATAACTGATCACTGCGCGGGTTGCTAAGCTCTCGGAGCCCGAAACGCGAAAGCAAGCGGAATGTCCACGGAAAGTATTTTTGTACGACAAAGGTAATTACGAAGCGATCGATGCAGAGCTTGAATCCTATTTTTATACATTTATTCGTCTGTCCGAGAATAGTGACGTCTAAACTCTATGGCATGCTTTTAGAAATAAAATATTAGAGCTTGCGGAGGTGTATATTCCATCGAAACAAATGAGGAAGCGTAAAAAAAATAAGCCTTGGTTTAATGTAGAAATTCGCAGACTTATAGGTAAAGCGAGACGTGCTTACAAAACGCTGACCAAAAGTTGGTCAGTCCAAACTGAGCAGAAGTACAAAGAGATTAACAGGCTTCTCAAATTGCAAATAAAATTAAGCAAAAAAGTGTTCTTTGACAAGTTTAACGAAAATCTAAAAAGAAACCCTAAAGAATTCTGGAAGTTCGTCAACGCGAACAGAAAGGAAGACACTTCTATTCCTGCATTGAAAGTTGATGGTAGTACTGTGGTGTCTGATAACGCGAAGGTTGAATGCTTTAACTCGTATTTTAAGTCGGTATTTTTGGAAGACTCCAGTGGCTTACCAAACGCAGCAAAGCGTAATGCCCAGCATTACAATTGACATGAACGGTATAGTGAAGTTGCTGCGCGGAATTGATGCAACCAAGGCTGTCGGACCTGATGGCATTTCCCTTGTTATTTTTCTTAAAGGCCGACGACCAGTTCGCACTTTCCACTTTTCCCTCGCTTCCTCCTCTCCCTCCTTCTACCCTGTCCACCATTGCCTATTTCCTCCTCCTCTATGGTGAGGAGGATGTTCTGCCTTGCAGAATCTCGAGTCTGGTAGTCGAAGGCCGCTGTACAAACGGGACGTTCTGCAGGGAAGAACTTTCTCTCCCGAAGCTGGGGGACGGGGAGGGAAAGGGCCAGTGTTGGATGGAAAGAGCGTCTAGAGAATGGGATTAGCCTCGGGGCGAGCCATCCTCTCGAGAGGGAGTGGGGACGGAACAAAGCTGCCGTGGGGGTTCCGGCTACCAGGTGGAAGAAACTTAAGCTTGTCAAACGGCAACATCGGATGCGAGGACGGGCACGTCAGAGAATTTGAAAATAGCTGCTTGATTAGCTGGACGACCCAGTGCGGTCTGCTGGCTCTGGAAGGTGACTCGGTTGAAGAAAACTCGTTTTGCTCCAAAACTCTAAAGGCATTCTGGAATGTGAACTCTTGCCACAAATAAAAATAACACGTGCATGGAAAACTACGAAGGCACCTAAGCTTTCCCCCATGATGTGAGAATGCGTGAGCATTATAGGCAGAGTTATGTTGGCGCAACTTGCAAAAAAGAAAGAAAAAAAATGTAATGTTGGCGCCACGGATAGCGCGATAGTTTCACGATCAAGAGGGCCTAGCTTCAAAATCGGGCAGGGGATGGTTTTTTTTTTTTTTTTCTTGTGTTCTTTTTTTATTTCGTTTATTTTTTTTGTTCGGTCACGTGATAAGAAAAATCACATGAACAGAATTTTTTTTCGCCACGTCACCAGAGATTTTTTTTCTTATTTCTCCTTTTCTTCAGCCTTTTTTTTTCCTTTTTTTTCGCTTTACGGTCCCTTTGGCGAAACTCTTTGCACCTATTTCACGTTACTTTGGCGCGAGCCAAATCATTTTATTTATGGCAGGGAATTCCGCCGTACGTATCTTATGTTACTATTACCAATCCTGGCTTGCAATTCGCATAGAGAATTTCGTCCGGCAACCAGTTTGGAAATGACGAGGCCAAATTTGTGTTATAATTTTTTTGAGGTCTAAGCCTAATTTCGGCCTCGTTATCCGTCGGTCTCTATGATTGGCTTTTCAAGTATCTTCTGGGAAAGTAGACGACAGGCATTTTTAGAGAGCACGTGTGTCAACCAGAGTGAACATTGCTGAAGCGCCTCTAGTGTGATTTTGGCCGTAATTAACTTGAGGCCCCGAGCAAATCCGCCCAATGTAGAAAAGTATCTACCTTTCTGGTTTCATAGACAGCTATGAAAGCCAGAAGGGACGAATCCCAGCCGAGTCAAACTACCGGCTTGCAAACGCAATCGTGTTGATAATAGCGCAAAGGAGTTTGTATGACTCTCTGGCGGTGTGCAGATGGTAAAGGCACGGAGGTAATATGTGCTCTTGTCTAGTCACCTCGCGAACGGCTGGGTATTGGCTGCAGAGATCCATTTCGCTTTGTTTTATTACTGGGATTATAACTTGATTTCTGTGTTCCTAATTTCACAGACAGAACGAAATCGCTTTTCTCGTGTGGCGCGTCCCGGCGGGGAGACAGAAATCAATCAGTGTACCGAAATTCGACGCTTGTGCTCGTTTTATAGGGCTTCTAAAAACCGTGCGACCACGGCTGCGTAACGTCAACATTGCATAAACTGCCGTTACTTGTACTCGTATTGCATCGTGAGGGAACGACTATGACTGGCTAAACAGGAATAGGGAGAATGGGTGCGTGTAATTTGTTGAAGTTCGAATCAACAAATCAAGCTTCAACGAATGCGATAGTATTGCATTCATTCAACCAGTACTATTGCGTTAAGTATTATTGCATTCATTCAACCAGTATTATTGTATTAAGTATTATTGCAGCTATATGAGTTATCGCGTCTCCAGCTCGACGCTCGCCCTCCCACGGCGGAAACGGGAAGAGCTCTAGTGAGGGTCCCCTCGATTCTCCTACTCAGCGGGCATGGTGGAACTGCTCGCGATCATGGCTTGCGAATTTTCATTTCTGAATGCGAACAACACTGTTCACTGTCCCAATGTAGTAACGTAGTGCTATGGTGCCTGGAATGCGTCTCCGACTGGTGCGTTTACCGCGGCCAAAAAAGTGGTCCCTCGATTTCCGCTTATGACGTCATACAAGTGTCATGTTGTCGCCGGTTGCGATCCTGGCGGCGTCCTAACAGTTGTGGTGTATATGGCAGACGCCTGTTCTGCTGCAGGTCACTCTCCAATGTGACAGTCCACGGAAGCTACAGCAGCTGGAAGTTGGGACGCCTGGGACGCTGTGACGACAGCGACACTCACTTTCGCTCGTGCTTTTCGCCAGCATTTCTACGACCAAACGCCAGGATCGCGACAGTCAACAACAAGACACTCCGGCTTCTGTGACGTCATTTGTTGCCACTTCGGGACCACTTTTGATGTATGGGCGGGATAGGACGCTAAACACGCCAGTCAAAGACGCGATCCAGGCACAATAGTAGTGCTGCAGCCGCTATGGGATTGTACCTTACTGGAGAGTTTTAGTATTGCGCGTAGAAGCAAACGCAAACGGTGTGTGGTTGCGTTAGAGTTGCGTGCCCCACATTGGGTGCATGCGCCTCATCTCCATGCGCCATGCATCCAAGACCGCAGTTTTGAGCTCCGCGCACGCGCAGTGTGGAACACGCAAAGCTAACGCAAACACAGTGCTTGCGTTCGCTCGTATACTGTTTGACCGGCTTCCGACGCCAACGAAACACGTGGTGCTGCAGTGAACAGAGGTGCAAGCGGGTAGGCGTTCGTTCGAATTGGAAATGCTGAGATTGTCAATAGTGTTGACGATTGGGCTAGTTGGTCATTCATATTAGCGGAAAGACGACGGAGCGTAAAATTGACAGTACCTAAATGTTATGAAAAAAATTGGTAATTAAAAAAAATATTCATTTATTTTGGGAGGCATTTTGTCTGGATGAATATTTGCGGCGATTTAGGACTTTTGTCTATTGTCTTTGACAATAGGCAAAAGTCCAAAATCGCGACTTTGATAGCAAAATATACTTTACCCACAATTAATGTAATTTTACATGGATTTCTCACATTAGCTAAAATGTTTTCATTGATTTTAGACTATTTTTATTTTATTACTTAATAATTAAAAAAGCTGCAATTGACACAGGTGACGATTATTAGCACACTTTTGATTGTTATATGTGTTCGCGCGTTTGAAATTAGATCATAAGCAACAATTATATGGGAGCTTGAAAATTTACGTATTAAAATATCTTACTTTTAATATTATTAGTAATACAAATCGCGGCAATATATGCCAAGGTCACGGAAATACGCCATTTAATCACAACAGTCTTTCCAGAAATGTTTTCTTTTTTTTAGCATATGAAAAACTTTGACGTCTTTATCAAGGATCTTGATAAAGACGTCATCAGGCGGAAATTTGTCTATCTTGATTCAAGATAGACAAACAGTCGAACACTGGATGTAATATAAAGTCATATGCGTCCCGCGTTGCTATAAAAACACACACACACACATTTCAGCTGTCTGACATGGATTCCATATTTTGGTTGTTGCAGTGAGGACAGCGTTTGTTACTTTATACGTTTTGTGGACATATTGTAAAAATTGAAATTATTCTCTTATTCTTGTGCTGGGAATAATGTTAAACCAATTAATCATCTACATATCCAAAAACATATTAAAAGGCCCGCAGTTCATAATTTCCCATGACAATTATCTGAGCGAGAAAAGGCAGCGAGAACGCACAAATATAAGCACTGATGTTTCCAACAACTGCAACAACTCCAACAACTGCAAATATCAGCCTGGATCGAACATGCACGTCCCAAAATGAAGTTTTCGCAGACAACGTCTCTAACTAAGTAACTACGATGTGAGACACATCTTGAGCTATGAAAGAATCTGAAATGAAGACCTATATCGAGAAATTAAATCCGAAATAGAGGTTAGGTTCGGTTTAGCTCCAGAAATATCAAATTCGCATCCTTGCGTAAATATTACACTAAACACCGTTCTTGTTTTTCAGTGTAAAAAGCTGACCTGCGTTCATAACACCCTAGCTTCCTCGTATTGCCAGAAATAATTTGTGTCGCTCAGTGAAGCCAGCACACTAGACAGGCTCAACAGCCCCAGCCACGCATCTCCGACCCTCACTATAACCGCCAATTTGGAAAATGATTGGCGCCACCTATAGCTAGTTGGAGTCGCGAATAGAACGCTATATACCTTCCAAGTATGCGATTCGTGTTCTGCCAGTGGTGCCTTAGCTAGATTAAAAAGCAGAATCGACGTTAAAAAAAAAAAAAAAGTTAACAGTGATTTGAGCCGCTCCCGCGCCGAATCATGTTTCACGTAAGCGTAATCTTGGGTTCGATGCACGACGAGGGGTCTTCAACCATAAACATATTTTTATTACGATTATTTGCAGCGCTAAAAATTTGAAAGCCAAGCAGTGAAGACAACGGTGTTCTTATAAATATTATATAGATTTTATTTTACACTGTCTGAATACGCTGCCGTCGTTATGTCCTTGAATTATTGGCTAGCTTGTGGCGGACAGGGAGGTTTGCAGGACCATATTATAGGACCTACACTAAACCTGCCACGCTTCGAAAAATGTTAGACCAATGCATACAAGCTTGTTCAAGGTAGACGGAGCGTTGCACATCCGGCAAAGCGCATTCGGTCGCTGCCCGCGGCGTTATTTTTTTCTTTCTTCTTTTTCGAGCAGCGAAATAATTTTTAGTCAAGCAGCAGGCCCCCTCTTCGGCGGGTTAAGCCGGATTAACGGAGGCGTCTCCCAGTCTTGTACACGTTATTAAAAACAAGTAATCGATTACAATTACTATTACTCTTGGGTAAAAAGTATTCGATTAGATTACTTGATTACTCGACGGCAAATGTAATTGGACATTACTTAAAAAAGTAATCGTTACTTTTCTGAATACTTGATTGTGTGAAGACACATCTTTAGCGCTCATAACAATGAACTACTTCCAACCTATGTTTCACATTTGTACAAGTATTGAAGAAGAAAAACTGGCTCCCTCTTCGTAGTCGTTGCACCTTCACAATGCGGACACAAGCATAGAATTCGTTTGAAGACGTTTAATGATTTGGGCGTTTTCCGGTGTGTGTGTGTGGGAAAGGGGGGGGGGGGGGGGAGGGGGAGCGGAGAGGGGTTCTAGATCTTGTTAGGCTTAAGCAAGGGTTGTCGCTCAAAGTTTGCGTCGCTCATTTTATTATTCACATGGGGATGAGCTCGCATGTTATACAAAAGAGCAGCAGCTCCAGGATTTGAAACGGATCATGTGTAGTATCCATTACCAGAAGAAATCGCCCCGACCACTTCTCAATTCGAAACATTGGTTGTCACAAAGACCACGTAGGGGAAATGGGGAAATATTTCAACTGCCTTTCTTATATTTTGCATCCGCTTTAGGCATTCTTCGGTTCTGGTTCTCCTACGGGCTGCGAGTAGGTACCCTAAGCAGGATTTTTTTTTATTTTTTTATTTCGGTGTGTGTGTGCGTGAGGGGGCTAGTTTGAACGAAGGACTCACAAAGCTACATTCTGCTTCCTCAAACTTCATACCCTTTTAGCGGAAATATTAGGCTTTTGAAGCGTTTCTGCATGCCTAAACATCAAGATTTTTTAAACTTAACCTTAAATCGAGCTTACAAATGCCTAACACTATCACTTACAAAAACCACTCCGAATGACGTCACACCACAGGTTCCATTTGCGGCCACCATGTGGCCGCAGGTTGGGAAAAAAAGTGTTTTTTATTTTACGATTACGCAGAGAAAAGGAGGTATTTTGGGGTATGGTGGCACTTTTTCTCTTACTTATGCCGAAGTAAACAATATAAAAAATACAAGCTGCACATTCGTTCAGTGTTAAAATCATTGCGTCGCCCCTTTAAAGAAACACTCTATTTTTCTTTGGTAAGAACGATCCTCGATTACGCGTGCGTTGTGTACGACCCTTATCACGACTTCCTTATCAATAAACTAGAAAAAATTCAAAATCAGGCCGCGCATTTTGTACTGAACAACTATGACCCTTATGCTAGTGTTAGAGATATGAAAGCCATGCTGGGATGGGAAACACTCGAATGTAGACGAAAAAAACTAAGACTAAACTTTTTCCACCGTGTCTTTCACAACAAAACAGGAATTTATAATGCCGCTTACCTTATGGAGCCATCCTACGCAGACTTGTACGTAATCCGTTACAAGTAACGAAATTACTTGTAATCCCTTACATTTATCAGTAATTTTGTAACGGAATAATTACATATTTTCTAGAGTAATTTTAAAGTAATTCCCTTACATTTTTGACGTAACGGATTCCTTGTAATTCGTTACATTTTTTTTTGTCAGGACACGCCCCCCCCCCCCCTTTTTTTTTCATTCTTGTAAAGTCGAGCGCAGTGACACTGTCACGCGAATTGACCAGCGCAAAGTGAGGCTTGACATTCTTCAGTTCCGCAAAGCCTTTTCTTGCAACACCAAGCCCTGAACTATTTTTTTTAGACCCTAACAACAATGTAAAAAAATCCAAATGAACATTTCTGCAAGAAAAAAAAAAGGGGGGGGGGGGCGCAAGTTATTTCCGGTTCGTTTTAGTCCCTTTGTTTTTTTCTTTGCGGTTGAAGACGGGGAGAGGAGGACACCAAGTGATTGTGCGCCTCTTCGAGAAGCTCGAGGCGCTAAGTGCACTGAAAAGAATTAACAATGTCCTTCTCGGTTATAGTGACTACGACCATTTTCATAATGTCACAACACGAGACAACGCTCCGTCTACCCTACCCTTTTTGTGAGTCAGCTTTTTGCGAGCACTTAGAAAATGGTAATAGTCTTCCTTTCTTCTTCGTCCTGCTTTGCCCCAGCAGGACGCATCTTATCTCAAGCAGATATTTTTACAAATAAAACATATTGGTGACTGACGTAGACTTGATATTCTGGGCTTGAGGAGAGAGTGAAATTCGTGAGGCGCCGCTTACTTAGTACTCTACCCTTTGCTGCCCGTGGCATCAGCGGACGTCTATCTGGACTCCTGGAGAACACCGAAGTAAACTGCAGTCGGTTCGTGCTCCGTGCTTTTTTGAACGGCACCAAGAAAGGTACACATGGCAAACGCACATTTACATTTCCTTGTTTTAACCGACGTTCTAATTAATTGTTATTATGAGTGTCCTCCGTTTTCTTTTATTACTTATATTTGTATACTGGAAACTTCTTCTTATTCACCAACGTCTCAAGTGAGGCTCGAACTGTTCAGAACCAAAGGAAGAAGAATATCGAACCAAACCTTATTTCTTATTTAATTATCACCTTACTGTTACAACTATGTTTTGCTATTGATGACTTCCACAGCTTCGCGATTTAGACAATGGAGAATTTTAGTAGATCGGTCCGATGACTCCGATAACGATATCCGATACTTCGCCGCCGTCTTTGCGTATGCATCATATCGTTATCGGGTACCGTTATCGCAAGTATCCGAGGTATCAGAAGGATCTACTAAATGTCTCGAATAGCAGGCAACGGCTGCAACGACGAAGCTTTGCTCTACATTCGAGGTAAATAGTACTTCCCTTGCTTCGCTGAAAAAGCTCAGTGCAGAGCATGAAGCATTCGTGAGGAACAATATGGCACTCCCATCCAGTGCCTCAGCTCAAATGGTGTTCAGCGTAGCAGTCGGCATATTGTCACGGGTGGTGACCAAAAGAAACAATAAATACACAGAAAGAAATAGACGTTTAATGTGGCGAACTTGTGCCAAAAATAAAAGGAAATAGAAAAATAACAACAGAACGTCGCGGGCGTCGAAGGCGGCGAAGCAGCAAGGTCGAACGCTGAGGCGAAACTGACTCGACAAGGTCGCGGGCGGCCTCTTATCTAGAGTGCGTCGCTATCTCGAAGATTCGGCGAAAGCGGCTCGAGCGTCGCGTGATCGGGCGAGAATGAACACGCACTTTCTAGAAAACAAAAGCAGGAATAAATGATAGAAGTTACATGCGGTACATGAATAAACGAGAACTTTCTGGAGGTCCGTGACTGAGCGTTGCTTTCTCAGCCCTGGGCGCGGCATTATCCCCCCCTTTAAAAGTGCATCGTCCCGATGCAGCACAAAAACGGAAAACAAAAAAACAAAAGGACAGCAGAATTGCTAGCCGGAGTTCACAGTCCACAGTTCACTCGTCGACGAGAGTGGAGAGTCCTATCGTTCGTAATACGGCTTCAGCCGGACGACGTGCACTACCTCGGGTCGCGGCTGACGTCTTGCAGATGGGCGGGTTCCGTCGGGAAGGACTTCGTAGTTTAAGTCCCCGAGACGGCGAAGCACCTTGTAGGGTCCAAAGTAGCGCTTGAGAAGCTTCTCGCTGAGACCGCGGCGCCGTATTGGTGTCCACACCCATACCCGGTCTCCGGGTTGATAGTGGGCGTCACGCCGGCGAAGATTGTATCGGCCGCGTCGACATGTTGCTGGTCTTGAATTCGTAGTCTTGCCAGTTGGCGGACCTCTTCTGCCCGTTGAGCAACCACCTGGGCGTCATCGCTTCCGTCGTCGACTGGATCGTGCGGCAACATAGAGTCTAGCATAGTCGTCACCTTCCGGCCATACACCAGCTGGAAGGGCGTCACTCTTGTGGTCTCTTGTACGGCCGTATTGTAGGCAAATGTGACGTATGGCAATACCTCGTCCCATGTCTTGTGCTCCACGTCGACGTACATGGAGATCATGTCGGCGATGGTCTTGTTGAGCCGCTCCGTCAACCCGTTTGTCTGCGGATGGTATGCAGTTGTCCGACGGTGGTCCGTCTGGCTTAGACGAAGGATCTCCTGGGTTAACTGCGCCATGAACGATGACCCTCGGTCTGTGATCAGGACTTCGGGGGCGCCATGCCGGAGGACGATGGACTCGATGAAGAACTTCGCGACTTCGACAGCAGTCCCCGAAGGAAGGGCTTTCGCCTCGGCGTAACGCGTAAGATAATCTGTGGCGACGATTATCCAGCGGTTTCCCAGGGTCGACGGTGGAAAAGGGCCCAGCAAATCCATTCCAATTTGCTGGAACGGTTTGGTTGGAGGGGGAATCGGCTGAAGGCGACCTGCTGGCTTTGACGGCGGTTTCTTGCGTCGCTGGCACTCATGGCACGATCGCGTGTAGAGATGGACGGTTTTCGGCAGCTTGGGCCAGTAGTATTTTTCACGTATTCGGGCTAGTGTTCGGCTGTAACCGAGGTGTCCTGAAGTTGGGTCGTCGTGGCAGGCTTGAAGAATCTCTTCTCGAAGGCTGGTGGGGACTACCAGAAGCCACGACGAATTACTGGTTCCAAAATTTTTCTTATAAAGTACACCTCTTCGAATAGCGAAGGTCGGCAGGACTCGTGAAAAGACACGAGAAACGGTACTTCCTCGTCCTTCTAGATGCTCAATCAGGGCGCGGAGCTCCGGATCGTCTCGTTGAAGTCCTGCCATGTCGTTGGTGTCCACGGCACCTAGGAAACACTCGTCATCATCCACGTCGGTACAGTCTGGCGTTTCGACGGGGGCTCTGGACAAGCAGTCGGCGTCGCTATGTTTCCGTCCTGACTTGTAGACTACGGTCATGTCAAATTCTTGCAGTCGAAGACTCCATCGAGCCAGGCGTCCTGAAGGGTCTTTGAGGTTTGCAAGCCAACAGAGCGAGGGGTGGTCTGTGACCACCCTGAACGGGTTCCCGTATATGTACGGACGAAACTTTGTGATCGCCCATACAACCGCGAGACATTCTTTTTCCGTCGTGGAGTAATTTTTCTCCGCTTTTCACAGTGTCCGACTTGCGTAGGCAATAACTCGCTCCGTGCCTTCCTGTAGCTGTACCAATACCGCACCAAGGCCGGAGTTACTTGCGTCCGTGTGAATTTCGGTTTCGGCGTGCTGGTCGAAATGTCCGAGGATCGGAGGTGTCTGAAGTCTTTGTTTCAGTTCGTCGAACGCCCGTTCTTGCTCTTCTGCCCAGTGAAACTTCACGGCGTCTTTCGTAAGATGTGTGAGGGGCGCCGAAATTTTTGCGAAATCTTGAACGAAGCGCCTGTAGTACGCGCACAGCCCCAGGAATCTGCGGATGGCCTTCTTGTCCGATGGTCGAGGGAATTCGGCTACGGCGGATGTCTTCGCGGGGTCAGGGCGTACTCCTTCGCTACTAACGACATGACCAAGGAACTTAAGTTCGGCGTAGGCGAAGCGGCACTTCGTTGGCTTGAGTGTGAGCCCTGCGGTCTTGATGGCTTGGAGCACGGCCCTAAGCCGTTTCAAGTGCTCGTCGAAGTCGTGCGAAAAAACGACGACGTCATCCAGGTAAACGAGGCAGCTCTGCCACTTCAGTCCCGTTAGTACAGTATCCATGACCCGCTGGAAAGTCGCCGGCGCCGTACAGAGTCCGAAGGGCATCACCTTGAACTCGTAAAGTCCATCGGGCGTGACAAAGGCAGTCTTCTCGCGGTCTCGTTCATCGACCTCAATCTGCCAGTAGCCACTCTTCAAGTCCATCGACGAAAAGTACCGGGTGTGGCGTAAACGGTCGAGGGTGTCATCTATGCGGGGAAGCGGATAGACATCTTTCTTTGTAACAGCGTTCAGCCGCCTGTAGTCCACGCAGAACCTAAGGGTTCCGTCTTTCTTCTTCACCAGCACGACTGGAGAGGCCCACGGACTGCTTGAAGGCTGAATAATATCGTCGTCAAGCATTTCTTGAACTTGTTTCTGGATGGTTTCCCTCTCCTTCACCGAAACTCGGTACGGCGACTGATGAATAGGGGGCACGTCATCGTCAGTAACAATTCGATGCTTCGCAACCGCTGTTTGGCGTAGCCTTGACGATGTGGCGAAGCACTCACTGAACTCAGCGAGAACGTCAGTCAGCTGTCGTCGTTGTGGGCCTGGGAGGGATGGGTCGATGTCGAGCTTTGACGGCGTGGTTCCCTTGTGGTGCGTCGGAGAGGCGTCTTCTGAGATCACGGCGATGGCGGCCGAGTCCTGAATTTCCTCGACGTAGCCCACAGCTGTACCCTTTGTAAGGTGCTGCGACTCTTGCCGGAAGTTGGTGACAAGGGCTACGGTACGCCCGTCCTGAAGCTCGGTTACGCCTCTTGCAATACCAATCCCTCGTCCAAGGAGAAGTTGGACGCTTCCTTCCAACAGTGCTATCCCGCAGGTGGCTTCGTCGGTCCCGACGGGGACAAAGACACTGGACAGCGGCGGCAAGTTTACGTGGCTGGTAAGGACTCGCACTGCAGCTAACGTCGCTTTGGGATCTTCCGCCGAGGGAACAGGTTTCCGAAGCGTCAGCTTGTTCTCCCCAAGGTCGATGATGGCGCCGTATTCACACAAAAAGTCCATTCCGAGAATGACGTCTCTCGAACAGTCTTGCAGAACGACGAACTTGACATGGCAGGTTTCACCGTGGATCTCAACGCGAGCAGTGCACCTGCCGACAGGCGTGATGAGGTGTCCGCCGGCGGTTCGTATCTGTGGTCCATCCCACGACGTCGTAACTTTCCGAAGGCGACGAGAGAGTCTCCCACTCAAAACGGAGTAATCCACTCCGGTGTCGACGAGTGCTGTCGCGTCGTGGCCGTCGATGATAACGTTGAGGTTATTCGACACTGTTACAGAAACGTCGTTTCGGGGCGTTGCGGCGTTAGAGTGGGAGAGCTCCGACGATCTTGGAGGATCTTGGCATCGTTCGTCTTCGGCAACACCACCTCCCGGCATTGCCGCGCCTAGTTTTCCCGACGGGACGCAATGGGTGACAGGCTGTCTCGGCGAGACCGGCGGAAGGGCGATGGCGAGCGTCGGGGAGATGGCGAACGGAATACTCGGCGGGGAGACGACTCAGGAGTTGAAGAGCGGCGGAGGTAGTCCTCGATGTCCCGAGGTCGCTCTCCAAGACGTGGTCGAGGGTCGTTGGGCGCGAACCCTCGTAGGCCGAGCTGGCGGTAGGGGCATCGTCGGTAGATATGGTCGGCTTCCCCGCAGTGGTAGCACAACGGGCGTCGATCAGCCGTCCTCCACACGTCGGTCTTCCTTGGCGCAACTTGTTCTGGACGAACGTGTGCCCGATCTTCCTGGCGTCGGGAATGCTGCGGCTCTGGAAGCACACGTCGGGGAGGCGCCATGTACGGACGCGGTGCTGATGGTGCTCGGCGGAGCATTTCGGCGTAGCTTACGGCTGGCTCCTGCTGTGCTGCTGCGGTGACGGCAACCTCGGGATGGAAAGCTCGGTGAACTTCCTCTCGGACGACGTCGGCGAGTGAGAGTGAGGCTGGGCGATCTGCAGCAGGTAGAATCTTCCGGAGCTCTTCCCGGACGATATCCCGGACGATATCCCGAAGGCTGTCGACACCGGTGGTGCTCAGGTCTGGAAGTGTAGCTGCGACGGTTTGAGAAGTAGGCGCGCCGGCGAGTCGGTGGTAGTGGCTTGCTCGGGCCGTCAGTGCGCGCTCGATGTTCGTGGCTTCACTCACAAATGCATCGACGGTCGTCGGGGGATTGCGAACCAGGCCTCCAAAAATTTCTGCCTTGACGCCACGCATGAGGATTCGAAGTTTCTTTTCCTCAGCGGCCTGCGGGTCTGCTCGGGCACTTAGACGCAGAACGTCCTCTACAAAGCTGGTCAGGCTTTCATTGGGGCCCTGCACCCTTGTTTGAAGCAGGTCCTCTGCTCGCTGGCGACGATGGTGGTTAATGAATGTTCGTTTGAGTTCGGCGACGCAGGACTCCCATGTGGGGAAGGAGGCTTCGTGGTTTTCAAACCAGTGCCTCGCAGTGCCTTCAAGCGAGAAGTAAAGGTTGTGGAGGCACTGCTCGGTCGTCCATCCGTTGTGGCGGGCTACACGTTCGTAGTGTCGCAGCCAGTCTTCGATGTCTTCGTGGATCTCCCCGTGGAAAGGCGTCGGAGTCCGGGGTGCGACGGGCAGGACGACGACGCTGGCGGTGGACGGGTTCTGCGACGACTGGCTGTCCATCGTTGGTCTCGTTGGCTGCTTCGTCTTGGGCGGCAGAGGTCCGAATTCCGGGTGTAGGCCTTGGGTGCGACGGCTGAACCGGATCTCGGAAGTGCTTTCGTTGGTTCTTCGTGGGCTAGGCGTCGGACTTGGACTGCGGGCCCTCGGAGGGGTACGCGGCAGGGGCATGCGGTACCCAGCACCTCCACCAAAATGTCACGGGTGGTGACCAAAAGAAACAATAAATACACAGAAAGAAATAGACGTTTAATGTGGCGAACTTGTGCCAAAAATAAAAGGAAATAGAAAAATAACAACAGAGCGTCGCGGGCGTCGAAGGCGGCGAAGCAGCAAGGTCGAACGCTGAGGCGAAACTGACTCGACAAGGTCGCGGGCGGCCTCTTATCTAGAGTGCGTCGCTATCTCGAAGATTCGGCGAAAGCGGCTCGAGCGTCGCGTGATCGGGCGAGAATGAACACGCACTTTCTAGAAAACAAAAGCAGGAATAAATGATAGAAGTTACATGCGGTACATGAATAAACGAGAACTTTCTGGGGGTCCGTGACTGAGCGTTGCTTTCTCAGCCCTGGGCGCGGCAATATTGAGTAAGAGATAGTGCAAAATGTCTGACGAGACTTTCAAGAGCCAGCAGTTGCTCAAAATACTCAAGGTCATTAAATGGAACACGTTGCAACAATAAGAACTTGAATAACCCTCTTCCCTTTGTTTCTTACTTGAGGACAATAATGTCAAAAGTAACGCCACGAAAGTAACGGATTACTTTTTGGAGTAACGGTTAGTTACTTTTATGAGAGGGTAATTGTAATTGTAATAAATTACAATTTAGCCTTGAGTAATTGTAAATGTAATTCCTTACTATTTTTCAGTAACGTGTACAAGTCTGATCCTACGTTTCTTCCCGTTGCGATCATTCTAAAAAGGTTGCTGTTCCCACTTACAGGACTGACAGTTTTGCGAATTCATTTTTTGTCAAAACCGCGAGAGAGTGGAACGACCTCCCGGAAGATATTGTGTCCATTGATGATAATGACATTTTCTTTTTCCACTTGTTATAATGTTTTCTAAAACCCCCCTACAATAATTCCCGCAGGGCGATGTGGGTACAATGTAAATAAAATAATAAAATAATACCCAATGTTTCTTGCTGCAGTCGCTAGATAGTGCCAAACCAAACAGCATTGTAGGTACCTATATGCGCCCGAGGACGTTTTCAACGTGAAACGTTCTTTGACTGGGTGTTCTGTACTTCGTGAAGCCCGAATAAATGTGAAGCCTAGTAAAAGCGTGGCTATTTGAGGGGAGAGGAGGGAAGGGTGGAGAGGTCATCGTAGTAAAACAGCGTTTGCACCAAGCGAACCCCCTGGACCAGCTTGTGAACGACTTTCTGGAAAAAGGCGAAGTTCCGCCATCTATCAGACGAGGTCGTGTCATCTTCCTCCCAATGGAGGGTGGCTCTCCATCGGATTCTGCGGCTCGCCGACTTGTCAATTTGGTAAACACACACTATAAGATGGTAGCATCTCTGCTCGTATCACGCCTCCGTACTGCTTGCCCCATGTGGTGAGCTCAGTTCAGACGCAATCGGTGACAGGGAGGATCTTTTTTCTGTCCCTGTCACTCACACGCGACCTCTTTTCCTATGCGAATTTCACCCATCTGTCGAAGGCCTGTGTCTCCCTCGATCAAGCGGAAACGTTCGATAGGGTTGAGCACCGCTAGCTGTTTAAGGTCTTGAGAGCCTTTCGTTTTCCTGAGAATCTTTTTTTTTTCTGCTTCAGTCCTTGCACAGTGGACTGACTAGCCATTTGTAGGTCAATGGGCGTCCCCTTCCGCCTTTTTCAGTCAACAGGGGAGTACGACAGGGCTGCCTTCTGTATTCCTCTTATCTACGTTCTTGGACTCGATCCGCTTCTCCGACGTCTTGCGTCCAGCTCCCGTATTTGGGGCTTTCCGCTGCCCGGCCTGTAGATTGTCATGTTTGCCGCCTATGCAGGTGATGTCAGTTTGTTTGTCCGCAACTCTCAAAGTTTTGAGGCTGCTGGACAGCTGTTCTCGGAATAAGGTGCTCTCTCTGGAGCGTGTTTAAACACTACCGAGAGCCAGGCTGAGCCAGGCCGCTCTACCTGACTCAGCCTGGCTCAGCGGCTACCTGGCCGCTCTACCGAGAGCCAGGCTGAGCCAGGCCGCTCTCGGTAGAGCGACCACCGCGAGCTCGGCGTACTTTCCGGCTCTCGTGGATTTGTACCCCGCACGTCGGGGGGGGGGGGGGGGGGGGGGGGGGGGGGCTGCGGCTTTCGAGCTTGAAAGTCAGGTTGCTCCGCGACGTTGTCCATCCGCGACAGAGCTTACCTTGTGAGGGATGATTTTTATGCGCAACTTTTATATGTTGCTCGCGTTGCACTTCACCCTCCTAGGTTCACCCGTCGCGTGACCTCATGACTCTTTCGGTTTTAACGAAGCAGGGGCACTGAGCTAGGGACAAGTTCGGTGCTCCGTCTTCCCAGGCGGCACGGGCATGGCCTGCGTCGACACGGTGTGACAACTGCTCTCACTTGGCACTACTCTCGTGTGTTAGATGACCCGGGTTATCCTGCACGGTCATTGGCCCTTTATTTTGTAGGGCCCTCGCACCGAGTGCTTGTTCATCGCGCATTGGGCAACCTTTAACCGAGCGCACATGCAACATCATCTTTTTACCAAGTGGTGGTGGCTTCCCATGAGGAGTTGAGACAGGCGTTACCCGACCTCAAAGTGCGCGAAGTGCCACCAGCTCGCGTCGTCGAGAAACTCTGCGTGACCCGGATCACTCTCCTTTCCTATTCTACGGAAACTCCTTTCCGTAGACCTCGTTGATTTCTCGTCGCCTTCCCGGACCCGTGGAGGATCTCGGGTGGCGTTGGGTGTGGGGCGTTGTTTCAACAAGAAAACGACTCCACCGCTCGGGTATTGTTCCCGACATTAAGTGTCCCGACTGTAAGCACGTAAAAACAAACGCATGTTTTTTTTTGTTTTGTTTTTTATTGTTTTGTCGCGCGCTTATTTTGGGCGCTTGGTGCACCATGGCTTCGGGGTTTGCGCATCTAGAATTTTGTACCGGGCGGCCGGTGCCCGGCGGGGCCTTCTCCCTGTTCCTGTTGGCAGCCGGTCAACTACAGGTTCTCTGGCAGAATTGATGTGCGGCAGTTGGCCAGACACGGCGATTTTGTGCAGTGTGGCCCATGCTTTCTCGACCGCGGGGTACCCTGCTCCGCCAACTGAACTCCGAGCTCTTTTGGTTGGGCGAGGAAGAGTTCCTTAGGCGGTGCTCTTGCCGCTACGGCCAGCTGGTCGGTGGTCGCATTCACTTGTTTTTCCCGACACCCGCACACGTGTGAGGGTCGAGGAGAACGGGGATTCGGCCGTTGGTCGGCCGAAGGCTACGTGTGGATAGCATTGCCTTTTATTAAATAAAGGGAGAGTCCTCCTGTAGGGATCGCTTGAGGATTGGATCGTTTCCTGGAAGGTGAGGTGTTTGACCTTCAACCGTTCGGATGGGAGCACCCCGACGGCTCGCCCCGAGGATAGGGGGATGAGCGGCTTGAGCCCTTTTTAATCTTTGGCCCGGGAAGGAGACAGACATTCTTTCCTGTCGCCGCGAGGTAGTGGCACCCTCCCCGGCTTTGTCGTCACGGCGCGTTCCCAGTGACGGCTTGTCCAGTCAGGAGACTGCTACAATGAGGTTGTAGCGACGAGGGGCACCGGGCTGGGTCCACTTGGACTCCATTACGCTTTACTTGCTAACTTCGAAGGACACGGCGCCAATTTGTTTTGACGCGGCGAAGTGGAGGGTGTTTTCCCCGTTAAGTAGTAAAGTATCGCCCTGATTGTAAAGTATCACCCCGATTGGAGAGTTGCCTAAGGGGTTTACCATTATTTATCTTCTTAGAAAAGGAAAAGAACGAGTTCCGTGGCCTCTTTGTGATTGGTGGAGGACCCGCTGGCACTGGGGCCAATAGAATTGTATGATCGTCCTGATTCGACAGGCCCTGTGTCAGCGGGGAGTTTTTTCGTCCTTGCTGGCGAGAAAGCATTGAGTTTGAACAAGCCCGTGTTCGGAGCAAGTTATCTCCCGCGGTCCGCCCGTCCGCGTAGCTTTGTCGCGAGCGATGAGCAGTTTCGTTGAGCCTCACCGTGCACGGTGGGCACTTGGCACCGAGGCGCGTTTTTCTCGCCTTTCTACTGCCGTGAGCGGACAGAAGAGTCCTGTAACCAAATTTGCCGTTGTCGTTTTAATATATTTAATTTTATCAATCGTGGCTCTCGACTTTGAGCGTCTTTCCTCGAGGCTCCGCCACCACTGACAAAAGCTTGGTCTGCTGGGCAAGTTGGTAGTGGACATTCATATTAAAAATAGCGCAAAAGAGACGGAACAAAAAGACGAATAAGTCCTGTGTGCTTCTTCGTCTTTTTGTTCCGTCTCTTTTTCGCTATTTTTAATATGAATGACCACTAACAAGCACCGAAGCGACCATATAGCGCGGCAGTCCAAGATCGCTCGGCCCTGACCTACGACTTCTAGGAAGGACCGGACAAAACAACCTGACCCTCAGGGAGGGGCATTCTTTACTCCTCCTTTTGTGGCTTAATAGATGTAGGGTGGGACTACACTCTAAAAGAAATCTGGTCATAAAAGAGCGTATAAGAGTTCTTCCGCTTGTCCATCTTTTTCACCCTAAAAGTTATTTTAGAACTCCCTGAAAAGGTTCGTCGTGAAAAGTATTTAAGGGTGCTTTTAAGCTCCATATTTCCATGCAAAAGAGTTCTTAATACCCCACTTGCCTTTCTAGTGCGACAGGGGGCAATAGTGCTTGAAGCAAAACCGTTCTTTACGAGTTCAAAATGTTCTGGGGGCGTCAATTAACCTTTCAAGAATTAATTTTTGTAGAGTGCATGTTTGGTTCACTGTTACGTTTGTTTCTTACCTCCGTCTCTGCATTTATTTTCTGCAAGAAACATGCTTTTATTGCCTACCCATTTCCCGGTGTGTTCTATGTCTTATAGTGCTCAGTGTCAATGAAGTTTTATTTATCAGCCAATCGCCTTGCGGCGTTTCGGTCGTCTGTATGTTAGTATGTGTTGGTGTAGGGCTGGCAGACAAGGAGAGCAATTATGCTACTTTTCCAGGATCCAGTAACTTTAGTCGCGCCAAGATCACCTGGAGTGTTACCGTACTGGGAGTGTTCCTCGTCAGTATAACCGTCTTCGTCACTGTGCATGGAATCAACTTATCAATAATGCGTATCTACACAAACCACATCAAATCATGTTTTCTTGCGTATTTCAAACATGGAAGCTATTTTTCCATGCCGCTCAGCAAAGACGCTGCTATTTGGTGTAGGTGCGAAAATGTTCGCTTGTCTTGCCGGTCTGTGGATAACAAACTATTGGCATACAAGAAGCGTTTTTATAAAGCAGCCTGTCGCCGAAAATTCGGATCGGCTCACCAATAATGGCAAGGTAAATAAAATTAAAAACGCTTACAATTCCCTGTAATCCCAAATTAAAGCGCAGCTCTTAAGGAGGAGGAGGGGAGTGCATTGTATGCCCGAGTGACGTCACGAGGGCGACTTCCCTCGTGACCCTTGTAAAGTCACTGATGATCTTCGTGACGTCACTCGTGACGCTCGTGACGTCACATGTGACCTTCGTGGCCTCACTGGCGACCCTCGTGACGTCACTCGTTGCCCTCGTGACATCACTGGTGACCTTTGTGATGTCACACATGACCGTCGTGACATCACTAGTGACCCTCGTGACGACATTCGTGGCCCTCGTGACGACATTCGTTTCCCTCGTGACGTAACTCGTCACCCGCGTGACGTCACTGGTGACCTTTGTGACGTCTCACGTGACCTTCGTGGAGTCACTGGTAACCCTCGTGACGTCACTCGCGGCCCTCGTGATGTCACTGGTGACCCTCGTGACGTCAATCGTGACCCTCGTGATGTCACCGGTGACCCTCGTGACGTCCTTCGTGGCCCTCGTGACGTCACTGGTGACCCTCGCGACGTCATTCGTGACCGTTGTGACGTCACTCGTCACCCTCATGACGTCACTCATAGCCCTCGTGATGTCACGCGGTTACGCCGACGTCGACGCCGCTCAACCCGGAAACGGGCGCCTAAGAGTTGCGCTCTAAAAAGGTTATTTCATGAACCAAAAAGGCGACCACAAGGGAAGCTTAGCGCTACTTTCCTAGATCTGACTTTAAGTGGGACTAGGAAATAAGCCGGGGGGGGGGGGGGGAGTTACGTATGTGACCACTTTTGGAAAATGTCTAAAAGTGCCTCATCTCCAAGGTGGCAGCTTTAAACAATAAGCGGCTGCAGCTCAATGTATATGATGTAATGTACAGATTCGTGCAAAGACACATGAGAACAATTAAAGTGAGTTCCCCCAAAAATGTATAATGTATTTTTTTTTTCCGCCAAAATAAACTATGCTTCACCGAACGCTCATTCTCCGCCTGAAGGTAGGAACAGTGGTCCTAACCAGATGAAGAAGATTCAGTACAAACCGTTGCCTCATTCAAAAGTTGGAAGTGATTTCTTGAAATGTTCAATGGGAGAATGGGGCTCGTTTTCAGTAACTGGCACCATAGAGGTTCATGTGTTCAAGAGCCCTGTCGGAAAATTTTTAAAAAATCACATAACTTTTTATTAAGGTAACGGTTCGTGCTAAAACCTTTGGCATCTGGTTCGGACCTCTAGCCCTACATTTGACCGTACGTTCGGCGATGATAGTTTATTTTGGCGGTTAAATAGCCCCGTAAACTTTTTGTGAGACACCCTGTATAGCTCAGGTACATAAAAACAAGTAATATTTCACTAAAACAAGATGTAACGAATAACTTAGTTAACTAAATACGCATACAGAAAATACGGTTGATTAGTGGATGTTACGCACTTAGTGTGCTACCAATCACTTCACACTCGTGCCCTGACATTCGCCGTGGCCCGCAACGGTATATCTAAGGAGTCCTTAGATTATTTCAAGCCTGTTGTTTACTTTTCTCTTCTTGAAGTGCAAACACCGGGGTCCCGCGTAGGTGTACATAAGACAGGTATACAGTATAGCCTATGTTCCTAAAAGCTGGTTCGCACATTTTCGTTTGAGTGGGAACGAGTGCGTTATATCGCTTGTTACTGCGAAAGAACTCACTCAAACACTGGCACCATCTGAGTCTGCACATCCGACTTGCATAGACGCTCTGCACACGCGCCAGATTACGGCCGCCATTGCGGACCTTCTCCTTCTCTCGTGTTACGGAGAAGCCGAGCAACTGAAGCGGGCGTTGAAGAGCCTCCACAAAGACCAATGCGCGGAAGAAGTACATAGTATAATCTGAAATGGCGGTAACTTGTCCTGCTGCAGCAATGATGAAGGGAATTGAACGAAATAAGAGGAACCAAAAGCTGATGGTCCATTATGGTGGCGCTTCTTTGTACTGCTGCTGCAAAGCGCCTATACAAGGAGCATACGCATGAAGTCAGGACTCCCTGACTTCATGCGTATGCTCCTTGTATAGGCGCTTTTCTCCCTGCCGTTCTGGGCGTGTCACGCGGTGTTCTTGCAGCTCCCTTTCTTGTTCTCGTGTTTCTGTGTTGGTGTGCAAAAGGCCGCACTGCGCGTGTTCGAACGTCCATGCGCTCGACGAGAGCCTCCTCTATACTGACAAAGCTTGGCAGATCGCCACGAGACGCGGCCGCCAAAAAGGAGAAGGTAGAGCGGCAGACAACGGATTAGAGGAGGGGCATGTAACGGGAATTCCGCTGAGGTGAGACGCCGAAACACACCTCTCCCGAGCGAAAAAGCGTGTTTCGAGTCCTCGCCGCTGCAAAAGTTGTGCGCTGACGTCAAGGTTCCCCGGTTTCAGAGGGTAGACTAGAGAAGAGTGGGCTTGGATTCTACCTTCCGTACAGTAACCTAGTCCAAACAATTTAGCCATCCTTACCGCGAATCTATCCTGGTTAACAACAGGATAGATTTCCAGGAATTAATGAGCATCTGTGGTAGGGAAGGAGAGGAATTAGGTTTAGAATTCAGTAGCGAAAAATCAGGAGTCATGATTTCTAACGATGATGAAGTTGAGAGGCTGAAGACACAGAATATTACAGTTGAGAGAGCTAGTAAATACAAGTATCTAGGAGTATGGATCATATGTGATAGTGCAAAATATCTCAGTGAGAATGAAAAGTATATAACAGGTAAGGGCAACAGAAATGCAGGTGTAATGAAAAATAGAGCACTTTGGAATTACAATAGGTATGAGGTGGTGAGAGAGATTTGGAAAGGGGTCATTGTGCCTGGCTTGACTTTTGGAAGCGCAGTGCTATGCATGAAATCCGAAGTGCATGCAAGACTACAAATAAAACAGCGCGGAGTAGGTAGACTGGCTTTGGGGGCACATTGCAAAACGCCAAACCAGGGAGTACAAGGAGACATGGGATGGGCATCATTTGAGAGCAGGGAAGCGGTGAGCAAGATAGAATTTGAAGATAGGTTGAGGCAAATGGATGGGGAGCAATGGGCGCGACAGGTTTTCAGCTATTTATACATGGGGAGTATAGATACAAAGTGGAGACAGCGCACTAGGAAATTAAGAGGAAAGTTCTCAGGATATAGTGGAATTACGGAAGGGCAGGTCTCAGTTAAGAAGAAAGTTAAGGCCACAGAAAGAGCTCGGTGGCTAGAGGGAATGCAGACAAAGACGGCTCTGGAAAGCTATAGACTGAACAAAACAGTTATTGTCAAAGAAAGCATTTATGACAATTCTAGGGGAAGCTGATTGTTGTTTGAAGCAAGGACAGGTGTTTTCCGAACCAGAACGTGCCAAGCGAAGTACCAGGAAATGGATACAGTGTGAGCTGCTCGTGGAGAGGAGGATGCGCCGGCTGAACACTTGATACTCTACTGTAAAGGGCTTTACCCTATGCCTACCAAAGACAACATAGATTTAATAATGTCATTGAGTTTTAGAAACAGCGAAGGAAAAGTGGATGCCAAGACAGTAAAGATTACCGAGCAAAGATTAAATGAATGGCGGCAGAAAGCCAGAGAAAACTAGGTATTCTCTTATTAACTAATGGCAAGGGGGTTTTATAGCCTCACTTTCTTTTCAGTGCGGAGTGAATATAGTCTTCACATTTAAGTATTCTAAGCTTAAAAGGTAAAACAAAATGGCTAGGTGGCGTAAGCTACCGCCCGATCCAAAGGGCTCAGCCGGATTCATCCATATCCATCCATCCATCCCGAGAAATGGCTCTTTGATGCTCTGTGCTACCAGATCCTCGCGCTCCAAATGTGCGACCGGGCCAACGAGGTAGAGGGGCTTAGAGCGATAAACCGGGGTTCCGGTCTGCACTAAAAAGTGACCCCCATAAAACGGCTGCCATTGTACGCAAATTTGACCACTCGTCACATGACCGAACCAAATTCGTGACGTCACAGGAAAGATGGCAGCGCCCATGCAGCGGCTGGCCCCAGCTGGGCCGGAGCTTGTCGGATGCTTTGTTGGTTGTCGTTCGTCTCGGCGAGTTGATTTCAGGCGCAGAAGCCGTCATATGAGGCCGGTCGACAGCGACTTCAGAGTTCAGCGTGGTGTCTGACGTAGGTACAAGGTGAAAATACGGAAGAACGGTGTGCATTTCGCTGGTGACCGACGGCGATATTGCCACCCCTATTGAAAATTCCATCAAGCTACGTAATTTGGGACACTGACTGCCAGTCAGCAGCGTTGGTGGAACGTGATGGACCATCAGACGTCATCTGATGACGTCTGACTGCCACTGCCAAGGGAATTTCATCAACAAGGACAGCATTTATATAAGAGTAAAGCTATACGCACTCATAAATATCGCCAAATGCCTCAATAAAACAAAATGTTCGAGAAAAAAAAAAAAAAGCAGCACCACCGCGCATCGAACCCGCGACCACATGCGTACAAATCAGACACTTTAACCACTATGCTACGCCACCATTAGAGAAACTCGATTTGACTATTCGTTTTATAGGAAATGCTTTGGCTGCAAATGCAGTTAAGCCGTCAGCATGTTATGCAAAGCACTCGTACATCACTCGCCGTACTTCAGTTCTACTCACCTGCCATGTAGAGTACTTTCGCGTCGTAGAACGATCCTTTTGTTCGCGCATCACCGGCCCAGTAGACCTGGTACACCCTGTCGTCTTCAACTACACCGCTAAAGTCCCTTACATCGTCGGAACTCACAACAGGCTGGGTCTTGTAGAAATTCTACTAAAACATAAGACATTGTAGAGCCCGGGCAGGATCGACAGGTTGGAGCGAGCAGGCAAACAAAACGAGTCGAGAGCGATCGTTCATGAAAGCTCGGCGAAGCCTCTATGGGCGAAGCGAAGTGCGAAGTGTCGTGTTCGGCGCTTCGGCGGGCTTCTGATCAAGGTTGTCGGTCGGTTGCGTGTCATATCTCTAACGTCAGCGGTTTTATGGGCTCACGTCCCAAAATCGTTTTCTCGTACATAGATTACTTTTCGTATTCATAGATTTGACGAAATAGTGGTATCCGAACGAACTTTACGTCCTTTGACCGTACGTCTGTCTGCACGTCGAAGCTTTCTGACGTACAGTCAGAGACAATCGATGTACAGTCAGAATCACCACCAAGACATCCTGATGGCATTTCGCGGCGGCCGACTGCCACCAGGAAACCATCAGAAAGCCGACAAGAGGGGTCTGACTGGGGTTTGACTGTCGGTCAGAGTGACTTGTTGGCCAATCAGACATGCTTGACGTACAGTCAGGCACAGTCAGCGGTCCACTAGAAAACATTGACTGCCAAACAGGGTTACATTGATGGATTTTTCCTTCGGGACGGAAGACACAATCTGCCCTACGTTGCTCGCACCTCGGATTGATCCAGATACCGCTAGGATAAAATTTAGGCGACGTTTCTGTGCTCTCGTTGACCGTCGGAACCTTCGAGATCTGCAGTAAAGCGTGTGTAATGTATGGATACACTACAGCTTAGCGACGGAAATTGTGTGAGTCGAGCTTGGCAGTGTGCAATCGTGGTGTCGCTTCGTTCAAATGCCCGAAGGCTCACTTTGGTTGTGCGGTGCACCGCAGAGCTGCCTTGCCGCTTGTAGTTCCCGTGCCGTGCTAAGTGATACTGTGCTGCTTCCCAAATTGTTTCGGCGTAGACGTGCTCTTTTACGGAGCACAGGTGTGCGGCGCGCCAAAGAGCTGCCTTCAAGCTGGTAGTTTCTGTGCCGTGCTTTAGGTGATGCTGTGCTGCCTACTAAATTGTTCTGGCGTAGACGTGCACCTTCACAGAGCACAGGTGTTGCAGTTGGTATTGAGTCCGCTGGACTGTCGCACGTTTCGTCGACACCAAAGTTTCAACACTCGTTACGCGAATTGCAAGCTGTGTGGACATTTCATCGCGCGCGTTACCTACCCAGTCCACCCATTCACGCCGCTTTGCGACGGCAGTCTGCAGCGGCTCATTACCAGAAAAGTGGTCTCACATCGATTTCAGTTCAGCTCCTCCACGGCAGTCGCCAGACCCCGAAGGAGAGGATTTATTCGGACAGAATGCCACTAAAGCAGTGTAGCTTCTTTAGTGGTCAGGATAGACTCTTTTCTGTCTGTTTTGTTATATTGTCTCGGATGCTTGCTCCAGTCCTATTTTCTATCAATATTTACTATTCTGGAAAGTTCCAGGCCATGCTCGGCTGTCATTGTATGTTCTGGTGGAGGTGCTGCGCACTTTACCTATAGCCCTTCACTCTGTGTCTACCCTGGCGGCTCCTCAGCCGAGTTGCCCGATAACAAGACACGGGTGGCACATTATCCCGAGTCTTAAACCCCCGGCGAGCCGTGAACCAAGTCCTATCCCGAGCCCGGCAGCAAAATTGCAAGACGAGCGAGTACCACAAGGGCGAAACTCGGAAATACACCACGAAGAACTTGAAATCTAAGCCAGGCGCTGCTACCAGCATGAACCAACGGAATTAGGTCTTTTGCCAGAAAAACCGAAACTGACTAAGCCAACAATGACAACCGTGTCGCAGCAAACCACGTTCGCTCCCACCATCGTTTGCATGCCCGTCGCACCTCGCACTCCGATGCCCTTTCACGCAAGGTGCACAAGACGTCGAGGGCTGGATTGAACATTATGACCGTGTCGCCCGCCACAGTGGGCAGATGGACAACCAGCTCCTGCAGAACCTATACTTCTCGTTGAAGAAACTTTGAGGCACTGGTTTGAGAACTACGAATCCTCCTTAACGTCGTGGGAAGTTTGCAAGACCGAGCTGAAGTGCATGTTCATCAGGCAACATTGACAAGAGAGAGCCGAATTCCCAATTCTGTCCAGGACACGGCCCCAACGAGAGCGTCACCACCTTCGTGGAGGATGTTTTGCTTCTGATCGAGCACCCACGCCAACCCTGATGCTACAGAAGACAAGAGGCTAAGAATCCCATGTTCCTCATGTGAGGGACACCTTCAGCAGCCTTGTCCGCAACCCCACGACAACAGTCGAAGGGTTCATATCAATGCAGCTTCCAACATTGAATGCACACTGCAGGCCCGAGCACGTCACTATTAAAAACTCCCCAGCGTCGCGACACTCAAGTCGTCCAACTGCAACTTCGACGCCAGCCCCCCAGGCATCCGTGACATCATTCACAACGGTGCCCGGAAGGAGATAAGGAAGCTAGTTCCTGCCATCAGTTGCCCGGCTTTAATTTTGATCGCCGAGGTTTTTTTCAGAAGTTTGACGGGCATTTCAACTGGAGACATCTTCGAGCGAAGCGGCATCTGACGAAACGAGGGCGACTTATGCCACAAAGTCACAACGACCACCACCGGCCACCTGTTACTATTCAAAGCCAATTCAACGAAATACCCCAATGCCGAAGCATTCCCGATATCGAGAAGAACCAGTGTAGGTCCGCGCTGAACAAAGTACACCGAGGAAGACGGAGGTACTGCGAATGGCCAACCGAAAACCACTCTGCTGCCACTGCGTGAGGCCGACCTTGTCTACTGGAGGTGCCCGTACCAATGAATTGGCTTGCAAGGGTTCGTGCCGAACGACCCTCGACAACGTCTTGACGAGCGTCCGGGGAAGATTGAGGATTATCTTCGGCGGTCTTTGTCCCTGGTGCCGACATTACCCCGAAGCTCGTGATCTACTTCATCTGGGCGGGAGGTAAGCACGACAAAGCAGGTGAGCGGCAATGCAAGGAGAGTTGATCTGGTGTCGGTTGTCGCCCAAGGACAATACCTAATAATTTGTTGACACTAATTATCTGTGTCCACGCCATGAAGCACACAATTTCCAACTTTGAGGGAGAATGCCGCTCAGTAACCTTAAGAAATAGAATGGTTGGTTTCTCTCAAAAGTGGACTGCAAGCATCACGAGACTTCACTTTGCCACACAAGACTGGCACAAGTTGCAGTGGTCGTGGGATGCACAATAAATCTCCATTACGAAATGGAAGTGAAATGGCTTGGATAGCAAACATTGTTGCCAGCTATCAAGTCAACGATACAGAAAAAGGCACAGCCATATAACCAATACATGCCCGAGCTTGCTCCATTGATGCAGAAAACTACCAGGAAAATTTTCCGAATTAGAAGCCAGCCCTGCAGCTTCAGTGCATCAGATGTCAGTAGGCGCACATGACGTATGATTACAAGACGGCATCAGTCGGTTAAAGTTGCTACTCGACCAAACTGAACACCGACGGGCCAGGAGCGTCATCCCACAACAAGGTCCACAGGTATTACGATTGAACGCCTGACAGGAGACTGTCGCAGAAAGAACTCGTTCTAGAACCATTAACTAAGAATCAATAATTATGTAATGCAGTGGAAATAAACATTTGATACACTAACCAAATAAACCTATTTCCGCTTGCCTTTATGCCTTGAGAGTTTATACACCAAGAATTGTGTTCACCACACGCGCAGGTCCTTTTGAGGACACTCGCATCTCTGACCCTTCAATATTAATTGATGAGATATACCAGACTGGCAGACTTGTTGCATTGGGCTGCACTCATTCCACTTTTCCTGAACACACCTCTGAGCATATACTTTAATCGTATGTGTTGATGCATTGTTATATAGCAGGACACTTCCTATACGTAGACCCTTTGCAGAAACCCATCAAGCAACACAACTGTTACCATTTTGTTTCGGCGTAAAGCACACAAATGGGCCCCCAGTTCACGTCAGATGCTAATGCAGCATTCGAGTCCAATGGGCGCTCAGCCGAGTTCACAGTGATGGCGGACGTAACATTCTTGTCGAACAAATGACCAAAGTATGAAAGCCTGGGGTAATTAGAGTAGTAGCTACTGTAAATTGTTTCATCACAATTTGGCAAACAGCAAAGGCTACAGTCTCGGTGAGCCAATATGCACGTTAGAGAGAGGCACATGACAACATGTCATTCAGAGTGCTCGTCTGCACAGATTTGTCACACACCTTCGCTCTGTCTCTCTGATTGGCGCGAAGGGGCTGTGGCGGTTGTCTTTTTCCAGGTTACAATGATACGAAGTATAGACAACCCACACTTTTCAAAAAAAGGCTATTGAAGAGACCGAAAGGAATGGTCAACATTTTTCAACAAGACTGCTCTTCAGGCAAGGGATGAACACAAATATGAATCATCTTATCCAGGTAATTAGACCAAGTAAATAATTGACTGACTAATAGAATGCAGTTTTGATGAAAAAAAGTATTGCTGCAATAAATCCTACGAAAGAGAAAAAGGTGCAGTTAATCTATGCATACACCAAAACAGTTGTTGTTATTGCAAGTTGAATAGCTTTGAAGCAGGTGCCTGCAACGATTTATTCATCCCCACACTCAATAAAACGTCATCCTCGTAGCTGAAAATAAGTGTGCACTTCGCACTCACCAAAAAAGGAAGAAAGGCGATCGAATGTAGAATCGCCGATTAGCACAAAGGGCGCAGGAGCTTCCTCGCTAAAAGTTGCTATGGTTATTCGGTGACGCAGGCCTGAGACAACTTCTCCTAGGCCCTAACGCGGCGTATACCTTTCGCGTCGATTCATAGCCATTTCAATGTTCAAATAAAGCTAAGAGAACGCGAAAATTTCATGCTAAAAGCACTCAAAGTTCTATCGATCCTCGAACACATCCCGGAATCCGAGCACCGGTACGGCGATACGGCTGATGCTGTCTCACAGGTGTTAATATCCATATGATCCAGAGCGATCTTGCGCAACCAGGGTATAAAGTCTCATTCCTTCATATTTTCACATTATGCCTGCGTCAGCGAGCACGAAAAAGCCCGAAATCGTCGGAAAGCCGCTGCACATCACGGCTGCCGCGCACCGAACAAACTCGCATCCGCCAGCTCTGGGCGCTGCCATCTTACCTGCGACGTCACGGCTCTTGTGAGGTCACGTGACGAGTGGTCACATTTGCGTAAAACATGGCGGCAACCGGGGGGGGGGTGCCACTTCGGAACTTCCGGTTTATCACTCTAAGCCCCTCTACCTCGTTGGACCGGGCAGTCTATGGCTCCGTCACCGAGCTGCCAGGCTTTGTGAGTATGGGGCGGCTATGGGTCGACTCAACGGACGTTCGCGAGGACGCTCGCAGTGGCAACGGGCCGGACACGCTTGCACGCAGTGTCGGCCAACTGAACATGCAGCTCAATGACGTTGGAAATCTAGAGTAAATAGAAATGAACGACTATCTCATGCGCGAATCAAGTAGCCTTTTCTAAGCCTTACGCACTGACAACAGCGCTCTTTGCAATTATAAAATTCGTTTCCATTACGTACACCGCAGGCGATATGAAGGTGAACGCCGGACCGTCGACCGGTCCGTGCTATCGGCGCCATGACGCGGCTTCCGTGGCGGCTCGCTTTCTGATCGCGCGCTTAGCCGAGATTAAGCGCTTGGATCGAGCGCTGTTTTCAGATCTGCTGCTACTCCCTGCAGAAAGCGTGGAAGTGGATTTCGATTTCGGCATCTCTTTTTGTGGGCGTGGATAATGTAACAACGTCATCGTCGCAAGTGCGACGCGGTTGCTGACACATCACTCAAATGAAACAATATTGTGTTCTTTTTGAGAATCGGAAAGTATAAGTTACTTTTTGATTTGTTCCGCAGCCTTCCGGTTTAACACATTTAACAAAAAGAACTACTAAATCACACTGTCTACCGATAGCGTCTGAAAGCCTACTTCCCCAATCCTCGCGCTTTCTGCGGGGAGTAGCAGCAGAGATGAGAACAGCGCTCGGTCCAAGCGCTTAATCTCGGCGAAGCGCGCGATAAGAAAGCAAGTCGCCACAGCAGCCGTGCCAAGGCGCTGTCAGCAAGGAAGGGTTTACGGTCCGGTGTTCACCTTCATATCGCCTGCGAGTGTACACACGCCGTACGCAGTGTTGCCGGATGGTCCCACCGAAAACCGCCAAGCGACTGGGAAGTATAGCATAAATATAGCCAAAGTCGTAAAAAAGCTATAGCCCAAAATAGCCAAGATTAAAAACAATGATTTTTAAGCCTTATATTCACAATTTCTCACACTCATACAATACACTTTACAAACTCTGTTTCAACCCTTAGATGCGTCAACTTTTGTGTACAATTAGTTACATGTGAATTTAAAAAAAAAAAAAAAAGAAGCTTTGGAAGGATGAAAATCCGTACAAAACTGACCCTTCCTTCGGTTTTCAGAAGTACAAAACACACGAAGACAGCTTCACTGTAAAGATCGGGAGATATGATCATACAGAAAAGAACGAAAATACAGAAGCAGATCGGTCAGAACACTGGGTGTTTCAAACCAGAACCCCAATATCTCAGGATCTTACCAATGCAATATCCCACTCGTCTCTTTTTCTTTGTGAAGAATATTAGTGTCACCCAATAATATTCACGTTATTTCTGATTGTGTTGTCCTTTCTTGCGGTGGGCAACGACTGGAAGGTAGTCATGTGTTTAGCGGTGAAACTGCAGACTTCTGATTTTTACAAACTTGGGTGCCTAAGGATTCTCACAATGGGCACCAAAGCAGCATTTGGACAGTTCAGTCTACGTCTGGGCAGAGCCATATGCGTCCGGGTTGAAGGCGCGCTACCGTGCCTGTGCTGACAGTGCAATTCGTTTGGTTTGCTACACTGCGCTGTATGGAGGCCGCTTGAACTCTGCAAGCATTGCTTCACTGCGCATCGTGAAAACCCCGAAGTTTGTAAAAGTTTGAAGCCTTTCTCCCTCCTCTCTCTCTTCTCGACTAGCCAAAAAAGAAACAATTTCTTTCGAAACTGATTAAAAGTTCGAAAATTAACTAACCGAACCTTAAAGTTCGACGTCGAACCTCGAACCGAAAAGTTCGCCGCATTTTTAGAAATAGCCAAAAATAGCCACATAGCCAAGCAGGAAATTTTGACGCCAGCTAGAAAAACGTGTAGCCCAATTTGGCTATATATAGCCCAATCTGGCAACACTGGGGCCCGAACGCAGTGCAACCTATTTTACTATGCGGAGCGCAAGCTTGTTTGCTTCTTGCACAGGGGTTGCGATGATGTCGGAACGCGGAGCTTATTGGCTGATTGAAAAGTAATAGTGGGTAGACCTCAAAGTGTCTATCATTAGGGTCTACCCACTAACATTCCAATCAAAGCCAATCAGAGCTCCGCGTCGTTCTGACGTCAACGCAACTCCTGCGCAAGAAGACGACAACTTGCTCTCCGCATTTAACCGAATTTGGATGCGTGGACCCATAAAAGATAGGAGCGGTAAGCGTTGAAAAAGAAATTTAACGTTGTTATGTTAGAATTTTTTTTTTTTTTTGCGCTTCAATTTTAAGTTTATGTACGTTGCGAAATTTATGCGCCGTCCTCTGGCTTCGATGAAAAGTTTGTGAGTTAATGAGTACGATGTAAAAGGCTAGCCACAGGAATAATGCACGGCCACCTGCCAGAAGCTGGTCTCTTGTGAGCAACGAATTTAACGAAGTGCTTCGCTCTCGTTGAGGTCGCTCGGCGCCTTAGCCAAAGCTATGGGCACGACAACCGGACAATATTTTTGCAATCCTTCTTTCCCTGACCAGGTGTGACATTAGGTACAAAATAAATGTTTATTTAAGAACGTTATACCCATGATACACTTGATGTTGAACCACCACGGCGTAGCTATTCAACACAACACTTGCCGCGAATCGCGGCCTTGGCCATGCAAATGGTGGTTGGAAGGCGATTTATCTTCCCGTGATGCATCGCATCAATCTGAGTAAATACCTCCTACAAATAGACTAAACGTTTTTGCAGCATTTCCTGGAACAAATATAACATTATCCATGTGAAATGGAAGCTGATAACATTGTCGCACTTATTTCCAGCGCATGGTGAAAGAATAATGAGTAAATAATTTGGAAATATACGCAAATTGTTCCAAGGCTACCCGGTGAATGGCGCCAGTGTGCTCTTTCGACATAAGTAGTCCCAAGGCGTCACTACGCACTCTGTCGCACTCAAAAAGCAAACGCGTAAACCAGCCGTCATTTCAAGTAACCGTGAGCACTATAAGAATATGGGAAATGTTTCTAGTCGCAAAAAAACGCCGTTTGGGCGTAGAATGACAGTTGAGCTCACCTCGAGGCACAAGAAGGAGGTCTCGTTGTCAAAGTCGGCGACCCCACACCTGTCTCTTTCCCTAACCGGTATCTTTTCCTGGTGGATGGTGACCTCCTTGCGTGGTTCTCGCACGGTCGCCCTCAAAGATGTCTTGGGTCCAAGCCGTTTGGCTTTCGGACGGTCCGTTCCTTGACCGTCGCTTTCCGACGGCCTCTCCAGATTCCCAAGGACCGTTCGGGTGGAACTGTCGGCATCCTTCGACGAGACTTTCTCGGGCTCAGCTGCTCCACCGGTTGTTGCCTTGCTGTCGGGCAGCTTATCTTGAGCAGCTCCAGCGTCCAGTGATTTGGCAGGTTCCAGCTGTTGAGGCAGGTTCGCCGGCGGTTCCATCTGCTTCGGTGCAGCCTCCTTCTTATCGGCGTCTGTCATGTCCTTAGATTCTTCGGTCAACAAGGTACTCGGCATGGTCAAAGACGCGGGCTGTTTCGTATCACTAGACTTCTCAATGTTAGACTGCGACGTCTCGGATGTGAACGTGGCATCCACGTTTTTAGGAACATCCACATTATTGCGGGTTGCCAACTCACTCGTTTGGCTCTCCGTCGGCTTGGGGACGTCTTTTTTTCTCCGTTTCTTGATAAGTGGCGCTGCCTGCTTAGTATCCTTGCTAAGATCGGCTCTTATGGCTTCGGCAGCGACCGCGTTAACCTCCTGCTTGTCTTTGGTAGTTTTTGAGACTTCATCACCCGACTTGGAACTTTTCGATTTCTTCTCTTTTGACTTCGGTCTTCTGATTTTTCTGTAGATCTTCGTAAAGACGTTACGTTTCTTCCCACTCGGTGACTTGGTGCTGGGTTTGCTTCTCCTGGTCGACGCGACTTCTTTTTGCGATTTTCTTAACACCGACGCCTCCTGACCTGGAGTGGGATCTTTCTTCTTCTTCACACTGGGCTTGGAGGACGTCGCGGAAGTGGACGCGTCGCTGGCCACTGAGGCATTTTGGCTCGTTGGTTTTTTGGCCTTCTTTTTTGTTTTTTTCTTCGCGCCTTTGTTTTCTTCTCGAGCGCTCTTGGAGGTTTCGGTGCTTTTTCTTTGGGGTTCTTTAAGGGATGCTTTTTTCGGCCTGGATTTCTTACCCTTTTTCTTTTTTTTCTTTTCCCCACTGGTGCCTGATTTGCTACTCTTGGGTTCGCTTTTATGCTCCTTTTCTTTTTTCTTCTGGTTCTTTTTTTCTTTCGTGTTTTTGTCGAGCTCTGTGAGTACTTTGGCTGTTTCTTCGTCCTTGAAGAAAACACAAAATACAATACCGTTAGCGCCCCTTTCCCCTTTTGTTTTAATTATTAGTAACCAAGAAAAAAAGACGTCTTCAGAATCTGTACCAGCTTACTTACAAGGCATTTATTTCAGCGGTTATAAATAAACAGTCGTGTCTTTGAGGGCGGCACAGAACTTGGGGCCCACGTTTGAGCTCCACATGGGACAGTTGGAAGGGATATTTCTCCGCTTCTGTTGGACAGACAATGTTGAGCTGGCAATAGCCGTAATTTAGTCCTGCTTGGGTCCATCCGTGTTAGGTGTTTTCATTTCACTCCTTTCATTAGCTACCCCGTCTGGGCTCCAAACTTTAGACTCTGGAAAAGTCTTCTATAATAACGCAAAAAAGTATGTTTAAAAAATCTCAGGCTGTTGTTGTTGTTTTTTTACTTAATTATTTGACTTTTGTTTAGATAGTCTATCCTAGGCATTAAAAAACCCAGACTAGCGGTTGTACTGCACTGGTTAAATGTATCATGTACAGCCGAGAGACAAGATGCTTGTTCAAGGCAAACTAACTTCAAGGCTGTATAAGCATGCCCAGAACCAGTTTTGTTTATGACTCTCTAAAATATTTATGAACCTGTCGAGCGTCAATATCTGCGTTACAAACAGCCATTTAAGACGTGGCCTAAAAGCATAGCCATGTCATACGGTACATTATCCCGACTCTCTACAGCCGAACACCTAATATGTGTAAATCCAGTGGCAAGGCTTTCTTCGATGTTTGTTGGAGAACACCCCAAAATAATACCCCGTCCCCACAATCTAGAAATACATTCTCAACTGTCTCCGGTTTTTGGCACAAGAATAGTTTACACTTTGCACTACAAACAATCCTTTCTTCTCATTTTATGTCTTTGCCGGTAAAACTCCGATATGCAGTTCAAACAAAAAAGCTTTAACATATTGCAGCACCATTATTCTCTTAACGCGCTAAAGGACATTCTGGCCAGAGTCCGCAACTTGCGGCTCGATACAATGGCACAGGAAGAGCAACGTCAACAAGTGCTCTGTACGATTGCTTTTTTTTTTAAACGCCGCCTAAAAACTCAAAAGAAAACGTGCGTGCAAAACGAAAATTGTAGCTTGGACGACTTCGCGCAAAAAGCCGTGAATCCCTTCCGCGGGAAAACTAACGGAAGAAACCACCAACTCCGGCAAGGCCTTGCCTAGTAGCACCTGACATACAGTGCGGAGAAACGCATAATTCATATCACGTAGAAAAATTAAGCAAATCGCCACCTATCGCAGAAATGAGTGAGCCGGCACCCCAGAACGGATGCGGCGAAAAGGTTCGTTCGGCTCGTCGAACACAGCCAAGACACGGTGTGGAGTCTCTGGACATTCACACGCGAACAGTGCAGTACTTGCAGAATGTACCACCATTTGCTCACGAAAAAGAAATTGCACACATTCGCACGCGCGAACATGTATAAACCCTCGCCCCTACATCTTTCCGCATTTTCCTGCAGTTCGACAGTCGGCCTCTGCCAGTAGGGGTTACTGTCAAGATAGTTTCCTAGTGGGAACCCTAAACATTTTGTAGGCATTGTTACACTCCTGATAATTTTGAATACGCTAAGCGTGGACTTCTACTCTTCATGTCCAAACCCGGGACACTTTTTTGCGAATTAACCGCACTTTCACTATATTTGCAAAAAAGGTCAACGGTCTTGGCTGTCTCAATTATACTGTTTTATCAACGCAAAAACAAAAAACCCTATGTCATCCGCGTACGACAGCAATCGTAGATCACATACTTGTAACTCAAATCCGCGAATAACTTTGTTCTAAAGTATGCTCAAACAAAAGATTCAATACACATAAATGAGTTGCGACAAAGGAAAGCCCTTGCGCACAACATGAAAAACTGAAATACGTACACAAACAAATTTGTTGATAATGATATTAGTGGCGCACCCTCTGTACGTCATGTGTACCTCCTGAAGAAGAACAAAGCCTACATTTATATGCTCCAAAATGGTAAACAAAATCTCGTGTGACACCTGATCAAATTCCTTTTTATGTCAATCTGGAGCATAGCAACACGGCAGTGCATTCAATCACAGTACACAAGCACACCCCTAGCGATATGAATATTTGTAACTATAGAGCACCCTTTTATTCCACACGTCAGGTGGGGTCCGACGCAGACTTGTGCTTATCTTAAATACTCCCCTCAAAATACTGTATTCCAAATACCTTTGGTAGTATTTCGGTATCTTCCAAATATATTTCGTCTAGAGTATTTGCTACTCTATCTTAATTACATCTCTCACTGCCTTGTACCCAGTATCCCAAATACGTTTTTGAACCTTCGAAAATATCAGTCTATGGAACTATGGATCGTCTGACTCCAGGGTAAAGCTGAACCGATTGCAGACTTGGCGGCGAGCGACCAAACACAGGAGAGAAAACAAGACACGAGCAAAATGCCGTCTCCGAATGCCAACAAATGACCAACCAAATGGATAGCCCCCAAGTGCGCCCGCCTTTGTAAGTCTTCCAGCTCGCCTTCTTTTTTCCCTTTTTCAGGTTATCTTTAAACTGCTCGTTACGCTTGGAGCTAACAAAGTGCTGGTGACGTCATCGGGATTTTACACCTTTTGTCTGAATCTAGAGTGGTTCCGCCAGTAGAAGGTTGTGGCACTAGCGCTTGGTGCGGTCACAATGAACCGTATTAAGAAATCGCCGGCTCAGGGGGTTCTGTATGAAAATGCGCGAGCAAGTTTTTAATTCAGCGTGAATACTCCCTTGACCAAGGGAGCTGAATCCTGCTGTCTTTTTTTTTTTTTTTTTTTTTAGCTGTAGTGACTTAGATTGAGCTTCACCAAAGCCCCTTGTGTGCCCATTGTGGCTCCCAAGCTTGTTCATAAGCGATTTTTTTTTTATCTCCTTTCCGAGTGCGAATATTGTTTCATTCTCAGAATCCTCCAAACGAGCTTTCCGCAGGTGGAGACAGGGATTGAAAGCGGTTATATGGACACTGTATTACGTTACTTGTGTTTCCCTCTTGACCTTTCTAATATTTTTGGACAGTTTGAAGGTATAGGCGCTCCTCCTCGCCCTTGACTAGGAAGACAAGATACTCGCTCTTTGTTGTTGATCCGCAACAGATGTTACTGTTCTCGAGGCGATGTTTCTCATGAGCGTGCATGTTTGTCGTCCACCCGCATCAACATGTCTGGCTGGCTGATCGGCATTCGGACGTTTCGGTGTAGGACGTTTCGGTGTAGGGCGTTTCAGTGCAATCTTTTCGGTGCACTGACTTTCGGTGCACGGGCTTTCGGTTAACGGACATCTCGGTTTACAGACTTTTCAGTGTAGCACATTTCAATGTACAGATGTTTTGGTGCATGGACTGTTCGGTGCACGGAGTTTTCGGTGTCATAAAAGTTTCGATTTGTTTTCACAAATCTCAAGAAACATGACGTAAAATGGTTAAATACCAACGTGCAGCATAAGGGGAGCGAGACGAGAGGTCCGAAATCTGTCGGCTCGCGATGCACCCAACACTTGTCATACTTCTCATATCGTCATATTCCCACTCTCGTCGCCGAACGAGCGCGTGCGTGGCCGAGTGGTTACCGTGCTTGGCTTTCGTACGGAGGCCCCGGCTTCGATCCCTGGGAGCGGCGCGTCTTTTATTTATTCTTTGAATTCGGCGTTGTCGTATGTTCCAGATCCTTGTCGTCTGATTGAGGTACGAATGTTCTACGTGCTTAACGTTCCACGCTAAATATTTCAGAAACCCACGCGGTTTCTGAAATAGTGAGCTGGAATCAGTCTCGCTCTTGCGCTCGATCGTGCTGCTCCGCCGACCTTCGACGCCTACGACGCTACCTCATTGCATTTTTGTTTTCGGCAGAAGCTTGCCAAATGAAACGTTTAGTTTCTGTACATTCGTCGCCTCATCACCTGCCATTCGTGACATTCTTGATGGAGGTGCGGGGTACAGAATTCTATGACAATGAAACGTACGCCTCAGAACATCTGTCGGGCTCGATTATTTTCAGTTCCAAGAGAGCTGATCCCCGTCGATGAGCCCGAAACTTGAGTCAGCCGCCGCACCCAAGGACAGCCCTTTGAGTTTGAACTTTTACCCGAGAAGTCGAAGACCAAGATGTCCCAGCAGGATCCGCTCGTTCCTTCCATCGTCAACCTGCTCGTCGCTCCTCGTACGCCAACACCCTTCCACGGTGACATCCACGAAGACTTCGAGAACGGGATCCAACATTACGAGCGGAATGCGCGTTACAGCGAATGGACTGCGGAGCAGCGCCTGCAGAACCTGTACTTTTCCTTGCAGGGTATTACGAGGCACTGGTTTGAGGACCGCGAGGCTTCGTTTACGTCGCAGCACATCTGTGTGACCAAGTTACAGCGGACGCTCGTCACCCAACACCGACGGGAGAGGGCAGAGGATCTCCGGATTCGAACAGAAGGCCCCAACAAAAGCATCACAAGCTTCATGGAAGATGTCCTGCGCCTGAGCGCCCTTGCCGACCCACAGGCCACACGATAAGAAGCTGCCTATTTGATGCACGGGGTAAGGAACGACATCTTTGGAGGCATCGTCCGCAGTCTGCCGGCAACCGTCGAAGTCTTCGTCACTGAGGCAACTAGCATCGAGGGCGCCCTCCAAGCGCGCGCTTCCCCACTACCAGCGGCATCTAGGCGTCTCTGCATCGACACTGCTTAGCGGCGAAAACGCTCCTAGTACGCCGGACATCCACGAAATTATCCGGGAGGTCGTCCGAATCCGGACGATCCCCCGGATTCAAAATCCGGGAGGCCGTCCTTGAATCCCGCTCACCATCCCCACGGCGTTCAGCGTCTCCAGCGCCACGACCCCGCCAAGAAAGCCTGTCTCCCCTGCGTCGCCGGGAAAAATAAGTGCGGAAACGCCTGGAAGTGGCGTTGCCGAAGACGACCGAAGAGCCTCCAAGAACAGCGGAGCCAGGGCCGTACCCAGAAAAAAATTTCAAGGGGGGGGGGGGGGGGGGGGGGGGGTTCCGGGGACAACGGCGGCCATTTTGAAAGTGTCTGTTGTCTTATTTTCGCCTATGAATCACGTGCATCGGTGGCATATAATGGAGAGTTACAGCAAACCGGAGAACCGGTCCCGGTTTGGTACCCGGTAGCCGACCGGCGCCACTGCGCGTGCGCAGAGGTGGAGATTAAAATCGGCTGGCTGCCAGTGCACCGACCAGGGCCGTACCCAGAAAAAAATTTCGGGGAGGGTCAGAACCCCCTAACTCCCCCCCCCCCCCCCCCCCCCCCCCCTGGTTACGGCCCTGAGCGGAGCGCTTCCACTCTCCCGACGCCAAGTATCGCAACGACGCTCCTGTAACGGTGCCCAACAACCTAAAAGTTGCTATCGACGGCCACGACGCATCGGCCCTCGTGGACACCGGAGCAGACTACTGTGTCTTGAGTGGGAGGCTCCCTCGCCACCTGCGGAAAGTTACGACGCCCTGGGGTGGACCCCAAATTCGAACCGGCGGAGGATATCTGATTACGCTATTCGGAAGGTGCACTGCCCGGGTCGAGATTCACGGCGATACGTGCCCTGTGAAATTCGTCGTTTTACAAAACTGTGCCAGAGACGTTATTCTCGGCATGGAGAGAACAGATTGACGCTGCAGACACCTGTTCCGCCTCCAGAGGAGCCGTAAACAACGTCAGTCGCCGACTGAGTGGCTTCCGACCCAGTGGCTTCCGACCACGTGAACTTGCCGCCGCGATCAAGTGTTGTTGTACCTGTCATTGACCGATGCAGCTTTATATACCTGCGACGAACTGGCTCCTGAGAAGAGGAATAGGTGTAGCAAGGAGGTAACTGAACTTCATTATGGTCGCGCTCTGGTCCTCGTGAAGAACTTCCGACAAGAAACTAAACACCTCACGAAAGGTGCAGCTGTGGGCCACGTCAAAGAACTCCGGAAGTCCGCCGAAATCGCCGCGATTGCTGTAGAAGCAATCGCGGCAAGACATTACGCCGCCAGCGCAGCTCAACTTTGTCCTCAAGCTTCCAGGCCCGAAACGACGGCAGCTGAGTGACCTCCGTACCGAATACATCGATTGCTTCGCGAAGTCGTCGAAGGTGTGCAAAACCACCGTTGCGAAGCATCGCATCCTTACCGAGGACGACGCGCTCGCTGTGCATCGATCGCCATACCGAGTCTCCGTCAAAGAAAGGGAGGTCATGCAGGAACAAGTGCAAGAAATCCTCACCAACTCATGTTTACAAACAAACCGGAGCGCCCCTAGCGGACGCCACCGGCGCCGCGCATGCGCGATGGGAGTGTGGGCAAAAAGCTCGCCGTCGCCCATAAACAAACCATTGAAATGCGATGTTGTCGGCGTCGGTGTGAGTCCCCCTGCTCTTTTTCGCGTTCGAATTGTTGATTCTACGTCTTCCTGGCGATCTCTGACTACTTGAGCGGTGTTAGCGAAATTACCGAGGCTCGTTACACCGCGAAACTTCGCGTGAATAATGTGACATGTGGCGATTGATTCCGCGTGGACGCCGCAGTTTGTACGATAAAACCTGATTCGCATGATGAGATTTCGCTCACAATTTTCAGTCGCGACGCCGCTCGGGCTGCAAAAGCTTGTACCGTAGCTGAGATAGTCGACGTCGATACTGAAAATCGCAAGTAGAATCGGACTAAGTCAATTAGGCATAGCAAGTCAGTGATGGTCACTTGTTACAATGATCATCTCCTTGTATTTACTGTTTACATCGAGCCTACTTACCAACCTTCAAACTTAAGTCTTTTGAGGCCAGCACTTACTTCGTATAGCAAGTACCGGGCCAACATTTAATCTACGGCCGGCGTCGTCTAAGAGAGCAGACGACAAGCAGAAACGTTTGAAAGAGCAGACGACAGTTCGAACGATCAGGCGGCCGTTTGAGCTTGAAGACGCACTGAACGTAGTCCACAGGTTGTCCGCACAACTTGACAGTTTTCTGGCGTTCATGTTGGAACAAAACAAATAAATCTGATGACCACAGGTGTCCGTGAATTCAACCCAAAGTGCTTCCCGCCCAAGCAATCGTTGTCCGGCGGCGTCTGCTTTTCCCTTTTCACGGCACATATCCAGATTCTTGGACGAACCGAGCACGTGAAAACTGACCTTCAAACCTTTCTCGACACTTTTGGTACGGCCCCAGTCGCGGCGTTTTGACGAGAAGGCAGGTTTTTGTCTGGTTCCTTTCAAAACAACGCAGGAATACACGTCTGGCATGGGGACTTCTGCCCACAGCCCCAGACCGGAAGTGCGACCGACGCGCCACCACCGCGCCGTGACGTCACAGAGGTGAGTTGGTGTATAATCAAGCCTTCAAGCAATCTGAGGGCCTCTCTAGCCGTACTGGTTAAGAAGAAGGGCGAAACGGTTAGGTTCTACGTGGACTACCGGCAGCTGAACGCGGTCACGAAGAAGGACGACACGCTAGACCGGCTACGCCACTCGCGATATTTTTCATCGATGGACCTGAAGAGCGGCTACTGACAGTCTAGCAGCGAGACCTGGGACATTTGATACGCCCCTAATCTGCCTACTTCCCCGATGACCCCTGCCTCGCTGAGCGGCTGCTGAAAATCTTCGACGCAGTGCAGTCGTCCCGCGATGTCGCCACGCAATACGACCACACGCTTCATCACATCACCGGAATTACAAGGAAGGTAGAATCACCCCATAATTCTTAGGCGCGGAACATATCGAATCACCACAGTCAGCGCCGGCCGTTATCGCAGCTCGCACTGAGCCCATTCTGCATACGCCCCTATCGGCAACCGGAAACACAATGCCATGTCACGACACATCACCGTGAGTTGAGGTGCCATTTGGCGGGAAAGTTCTGTGGGGCATCCGCTCTGCAACCGGCAGATAGCAACATGACACCTTGCCACACGTTTTAACATGAAACGTCCTTTGACTAGGTATTCGAAATTTTGTGACGCCCAGATAAAAGTGAATGCTTGATAAAAGCGTGGTCGCGAGCCTCGACAATGATCATCATTGTTATCGAATGGGAGAATACGAGTGAGGTGCTCGATGCTGATTGGTTAATGGGGAGGTCATGTGACCAGAGGGGTAAGCGAGGAGGAGCTCGACCACCTGTGCGCACTGAGGGAGAGGAGCTCGAGGGTATGGAAGGCTCTGGAAAATCCCCAGGCAGCCCGATAAGCGGTATTATCACTTCATTCTAAAAACAGCTATCAAGTGCACACATGCCGCATGTTATATTATCGGATGTAGAACGCCGTGTACGGAGACGTGCGAAGTCTGGAAACTCAGAGTATTGCTAAACGTTTGTCATGCAATAACGCTTCACGTATCCAACAGGATTGCCTAGATATTTGCCATATATTGTTTTGCCGTCCTTTTATAATCAATAATGTCAACAACCATGCGTGTCATACAGTGTTGAGATCATAGGCCAACTCTTTCGTTCTCGTATAAAACAGGGTTAGACTAATTATTTGCATGCATGGTTGTATGGTATCAAAGGGGAGGAAGGTAAGAAACGAACGAGTCATAAAACCTATAATGTAGCCTGAATGTTTTGTGGAATAACGTTTTCCACGGGCACTCGAAAGCGTACATTTGAACGCTACAATACGCTATCTCAAAAGCTGTTTGCTGCGCTATCGAGCCCGCAGGCGTCAGAGCGCCGTAAAAAGATAACTTATTTTCAGTAGTTAGCAGAGGAAAACTAATTCTAAAGCCACGCCTTCGCGCCCATACCTCTCACAAACCTGAATACGTATAACGTCCCTCGTACAAAGAATATCCGCTAAGTCTTTTTTTGTATGTGCTTTCGTCTACCCGGCTGTCGCTTTGTGCTCCAAGCCACTCACTCCATATTGTATTCATCGAGCTCACACAGCCTCACAGCAAGATTGTGAACTCCAGTGGGGATGTAAAATCCATCTTTCTCCAGGTAAGTGCTGCCACACATCACGACACCTAGATTCGAGACAGGGTGACTAGAAAGCTAGGCTTGCTCGACCCGTTCGACCACGGTATTTGACACATTCATCCCATTCGCAGGTTTCTGGCTTGCGGTTCTTCTGGAGGAGGAAACTCCGTTCATTGAGACGTATCACTGAGCGTCACTTTCCGGGCAGTGCGAGCCTTTCCCAGGACCGCGGTTCTGACACTACTTGTAGCGTGCGGGCCGCCGGCGTCGCCTCTGTCGCCCATGGTTCGCCGACACATAGCGGTAGTCGGCACAAAATTGCGGCAACGCAATGTCGGCGATTTACGCTGCGGCTAATGTAACGCTGTGATTATGACGAACTTAATGCAGTCGAAAGCCCCGAAAGCTTCTGTCGTTCCAGAAATTTGTCAGATTGAAAACTGCTTTACACCACACAAATATGGTGTAAAGAGATTTTCTTATGGATAAGTGTAAGTGCAGTCCAATTAGTTCACTATGGATGACAAGTATAGCTGCGGCAATATTAACGCAGCAACACGTCAAATTACGCGTAAGCATAAAAATAATTTTTGGTAACCCTCGAGTGATCAACGTTACTTTATATGAGGACGTTTTTGTGAACTTAAAACTTTAGAAGCGAGAGGACGATTCTTCAGTGCCAAATATGGAACTAAATCAAAAGGCACGCGAGGAGATGCCGCCAGTCGGCTGATGTTCACGTTTTTGCACTTTTTTTAATGTTTCTCGTAGAGAAACGTTAAAGGGCCCATGAAACGATTTTAACGTCGAGAGAACGTGCACCTTATTACCCTTTTTTACCCTTTTTTTTTTTTATTTTAGCACAAGGACCATAAAACACGACCACTTCTCTCGAAATGTCGCGAATGCCCTGCGTAACCGCAAAAACAAAAAGGAACTATTTCTTGACTTGACTTCACGTACGGCGGCCATAGGAACTAACTTTGTGAAGTCACGGCGGGTGCGGTTATCGAGATCGCTTTTGAACAAGTATATTCTCCGTTTAATGGTAACGTTTAGAAATGATTTCGTTCTAGCATCAACGAATGAATCGAAAGTTTTATATTCTTGTTCAGTACACGAAGTTTTCACAGCGCCATCTATCCGGAGTAAGTCAAAGCATCCCCTCCCCGCTGCTCCGCTGCCTAGCAACGTAGGCTCGCAGCTACCGGACGAGTGGTGGGATCAACGCGATATAAAAACAACGTTTCGGCAGCTTCGTGCCTCGTGGTTCGTTTTCTTTCTCATGCGCCTGGTTCGCCTGCCTGCAGCTATACTCCATTTCACCTTATGTTGTACCGCAGCGAAGGATAGAAGCGCGAGCTCATAGCGTTGGCAGCTAGCTGCCCTTAGTGCACGAGAGCTTGTGCCGCCGAGGTGTGCCATAGAGCAAGGAGCTCGCGCTTGTAGCCTTTCCTGCGGTACATCATAAGGTGAAACAGAGTATAGACGCTTTACACACGCGCCAAATTACAGCCGCCATTGCTGACCTTCTCTTGTCTTACCGAGATGCCGAGCAACTGAAACGGCAGTTGACGATCCTCTACAAAGGCCGATGCTTTAGAAAAGGACACAGTTGAATCTAATATGGCAATAACCTGGCCTGCTATGGTAATGATGAAGTGAAAGAAACGGAATAAGCGGAAACAAAAACTGAAGGTCAGTTATGGCGGCGTCCATGCACAGCTGCTGCAAAGCGTCTATAGGAAGTAGGGTGCCTTCATATGCGCTTTGCTTAGGGTGGAGACATCTGGCCATTTTGTCCCACACGTTTATTTTTCTTTTTTTGTTCAGAAGCGCGTGAAAGAGCGTGTTCCTGCACGCGTTTGTGGCGCTGACTGTGTTATGGCGACATTTTGTTTTCGTAGATTTCTTTGTATTTTCCCCATGAGCGTGTGCTGTCGGCATCGGGTACTACAAAGGGTGGCATCACCCTAAACAGAAGGAGGAAGTATTCACTGGCGGCCATAGCTGAGTGCGCGACTGCTGAGCGCGTGCTGATGGCTAGCTTCCAGGGTTTGTTTGCAACATGCATTCCACACCGTCAAAATGGCCGGTCTTATCAGCCTATTAGTGGGGAGAGAGGGGAGTCTGCTCTCGCTGTAGCAACGTCCACAGTGCTAAGGAGAGGACAAGACCGGAAGCCGCGTACCTCGCGGCGCGTCATGCGCACGTGACCCGGAAAACCTTAGGTCTGCTCGATTCGGCCAGAAAGTTCTGAACTAGTTCTGTCCGAGTTCAGAGGAGTGCAGGAGTCGTGCAGCGGCGGCACAGAACCAGTGCAGCCGCCGCGCTGGGACTGGCGCTGTGATCGGCTTTCCGAGCGGAAGCGCAGGCTGTCGTCCGCATCTGTTGGCTCTTGTTTCTCCCCGCCTCGTTGTATGCGACTCTTAATCAGTCGCGATTTGATGAGACCATTCGTGTTTCCTTAGTTTTAAAGTAAATAACAGAATCTTTTCTGTGAATATTTTTCATTCGAGTGTACTAAAAACATCTGCACGAAATGTGCTTTCTGTCTGCATTTTAACGGCCGTTCGGTTCCTGTCGTTTGCATAAGCGTTCGTGTCCTTCACTTTCATTTAGCAATAGTAGATTCATTCCAAGTCTGTCGAGTTTCGCATTTTGACAATAGGTTCGCGGCATCAGGATGACTTTGCGTCGGGAGTCACTGGCGGCAGCGCGCGGTCGGTAGCGGTCACCTCGAAGACGAAGGCCTGACGGAAGCGTTTTGGCCAATACAGTTATCGACCGAAACTTTCGCTTTAATCTCAAGCGTTTATTCCGATTCTCAAGAAATACCTGCGTGGAACTACCAAGCAAATGCCGATTCTCTGCGTTTTTCTCAGGCCCGTTAGTGGGCGTCCACAGATACCAGCGGACAAACCATGCAGTATGCAAACCATGCAGGGCCAAGTACTAAATAATAGACCTCTGCAATGTATCGGAGTCGTCACTATTCATCCAAGTGCAACTGCAGGCGGGAAATATCAAGAGTGCAATACCTTCCCGTGTCTGTAAGAAAGAATACCAGCACTGTGGATCCTCACATAGAATTTACGTGAGCCAATATTTCAAAACTTAGCACAGGGAGCCAAACCTACTCGAGTTGATGCCTAAAACGCTTTCCGAATATCATAATCAATCAAATTCCTACCCTCGGTTATGATCTCAACTTCGCGTCCACCGCGGGTACGTCATTATCATAAATGAGAGCAAATGCAACCTCCGTATCGGCGTTATTGTTAAACATCTCAGACATTTTAGCAAGAGCTGCGAAAAATGGCACCGCGAGCAGAGACAGACGAGGAGTGTCGTCTGCTAACGCCGTTTGCTTTTGTCGTCTGCTTCTGCACGGACGCTGAACGTACTTTGGAGCCGGTGCAACATTTGGAGGAACTGGGTCTGAACGCGTTCAGAACTGGGATGAATCGAACGCGCCAATGCAGCGGCCGTGCAACTTCCGGTTGAATCGAATGCCCCAGTTCCTGCACTGCTGAAATAGTTCAGCCAGTTCAGCCGAATCCAACAGACCTATTGTATGAGTAGAGGGGCATCCGAAAAGTCCGAAAATCGTTTCATGGGCCCTTTAACATCGGGACAGTCGGGGGTCAGCAACAACACAAAACACAATATGAGCTGTGAATAGCGATCGCTGCACAACGCGCAGACCTAGCAGAGCTTCACGAGCACTCCTTACAGTCCCGTACCTGCGTGTTTGTTGCCCAGCAAAGGGACTAAAGCCCACTCCATACGCTCGATATACCGTATTTATTTGAGTAATAGTCGCACTATTTATGAACAAGGCCCTTGCGTCTACTTTCCCACATAACACATATAGAGTCAGTCATTGCGTTGCGCATAAATAACATAGCGAATAACCAGATCGCGAACACGATTCTCCATGCAAATGCAATCTTCATAGATGGTATCTTGGCACGAAGACGTTAACCTTGTCCTGTAAACAGCTGGAATCATGCTGTCGATCGCGGCGATTGGCAATCTGCGTGCTCCGCGGAAAAGCGAACGCTCAAGTTTTTTTCATAAACAGTGCGGCTATTACTCGAGTAAATACGATACAGGTTGAACATGCTTAAAATTCGCGCACAAAGAGGCGAGGACAAACAAGGAAGGAACACAGCACACAGAATTCCTTCCTCGTTTGTCCTCGTCTCTTCGTGCGCGAATTTTAACCATGTTCAACGTTTACCAACTCGCCCAGCTGACTACTCTTCTAATATACAGGCGTGTGTTTTTAGAGGTAAACTAATATTATAAATTTAAAAAAAAGCACGTGAAATAAATTATATCTTCGGGATAGGGTTATTCACCACCGCGGGCGTTAGGTAGAAAATGTAGCCATAATTAGCAAATTATTTACCTAAGCCCAATTAATTTTAGAAATATTCGCTTCAGCTGGCACGTTCCAATCGGGAATTTGCTTCCCGTTGTCAAGATATTCCGTGGCAGTTGTTAGAATTTCGACTGCAAGCGGGATGTTTGCTCGCCGCCATGCCTCAACTTGTGCGGGAAGCGCGTAAGATTATAGGCCTGCAAACACTACGTTCTTGCGCACGCTGCACATGCTTACACGCATGGGGCGTCACTCGGGGCACAATGAAAAGAGCGTGCAAATCCGCAAAACACTTTTTGGAAAAGGTTGCTTCGCCGCTGCTGTGAGTGGGAGCTGCCATAACCAAATTTCACTTTTAAAATATGTAATTATTTTTTACGGAGCCCCCAATCTCAAACTTTTAACCGTTCGTTCGTCTGTGCCTTTGGGTTTCCACCAATTTCGTGCACTTCACTTCATAACCAGACCAGGATAGGTTATAACCCTGTTATATTCTGCTAAAGACTCCTCCCCAACGCGGACTTTTGTGCTCGCTTGTCAACGCCCGCTTCGGTGGCTTGGCAGCGAGAGAAGGTCAGTAATAGCGGCTATAATCGGGCGCGTGTGCAAAACGCCTTTGAGTCGAGTCTAAAACCTCGATAACCGTGGTCGGGCTCCGACGAGCCAGTCCGCGGACCAATTTTATTGTCTCCACCACTGTAATACACAAGATTCCTCACGTCCGGGGGGGAGGGGGGGGGGGGGGGGGGGGCGCTCCTGTGGTCTACGGACGTGTTCTTGAGTTTTTCCTGCCACTTTAGCCAGGAAGACGGAGGAGTTATTACACGAGAAACGGTGCTGTTACATTCGCCGTTTCTCGTTAGAGGAGCATCAAAGAACGGTCCGTCTCGTGAATGTATCTCAAAACATCAGTATACGCCCTAACCTCGCACAACGGATGACACACGGCAGTACCCGAAAAACGAAAAGCCAACCGTAAAAATGAATGTTTAGTTACTTATGTTGGAATGCTAAGCAGCTATTGAGAACGTCATATTGTCTTGAAACAACCGATCTTAACAAAGCAGTAAAAGAAAGGCCCATAATAAAAAAGGCTCGAGGTAGACCTAAGCTGCTCTTATGAGTTGTGAACGCGAAAACAAGCAAGCCACCCGTCCGCTCCCTTATTTCGTTCGCTGCGTACTTTTCGTCGCCGGTCAGTGTGCACGCTCTCTTCGGCGCGCTGACCTTCGACGCTCCGTGTTAACGGCGCGCTAACGGACACGCAGCGCCATGGGGTGAGCGGCCGTTAAAACTGACACGCAGCGGCCAATGGGAGTCTCGTCGACGAGCGCCAGCCAACGGGACTGAAGCCAAAAAGTCTTTTAAGCTGCTCGCTTAAGAGACTTTTTTTTAATCAATTGAGTCCTGGGACGACGTGCATAGAAACTCCGGTAGAAAAAAAAGGAAGTTTTACGAATAAAATATTTACAGATGCTAAGGATCGCTAAAGATCGCGACTTAAAAAATAAAAAAAAAACCTAATAAGGCTCACGAAAGTGAAAAAACCCGACGTATTGAAGACAGTGTCGACGTGCTTTTCCGATCTGTGCCAGATGGCAGTCAAAGGAAGATGAACATGTCTCGTTTAGTTGAATACTTCATCACAAACGACTTAAACATGTTGGTGTCTGATAAGGAAGGGGGCTTTGTGGTTATATCGAGGACAAACAACCTGGAAGAGGCAGGAGTGGCCATAGTCAAGAACTTTAACCATCTAGAAGACAAAACCAAAAAGGTGAAGGCCATGGCGCTCCAACTGTGCACCAGGCTTGAGTTGATCCAAATGAAGAAGCTGATATTGACTACCGAAAAAGATAATTTAGACATGTTTTTCACAGTCAAAACCCACAAGTACGGTTGTCCTTTTCGGGTCGTTGTAACTGAAAAGGGATCATGGCAATGGTTGATGTCACGCTTCTTACTCCGTCATCTTTCTATCCTTGTACTGAATTATCTATTTCTGATACAAACTCCGAGGAGGTTATACAGTACCTTCAGCAGGATACATCGACAGTCAAATACAGATTTTCGCTTGATCTGGAAGACCTTTTTTCTTCGATCCCACATTCAAAATTATTTTCAGCCGTCAAAGAGTCTATTGAGGCAACGGGAACCGCGTCCTTTTAAAACGAATGTGGAATTTCTGAAGAATCATTTCTAGAACTTTTGCAATTCTACCTTTCTGCCACGGTCTTTGCGTTTGAGGGCAAGACTTACTTGCAAAAGAAAGGAATTTGTATAGGGTCGTGCGTGGCTCCAGTCCTCTGCGATATTTTTCTATCGTAGTGTGATCGGGCAATAGCTAATGCCCTTCCCACCGGCGAAGGTTCCTGTATCTTTAGGTACGTGGACGGCTACCTGGTTCTTCTCACACAACGCCCGGCAGACAATGAATTACAAATATTCGACACTATACAATCCACCTTCTTAGAAAAAGGACAAGGGCTCAAGTTCACGCATGAGTTACCGGTGAACACCGTCCTTCAATTCTTGGATCTATGACTGTCGTTCTTTGAACATCATACTTGTTGGAAGTACACCTCAAGATCCAAGAAAGGCCTCCTGCAATACGACTAGGCACATTCGAAGATTATTAAGAGAGGAATTGTAAAAAAAACTCCCTAAATGCGGCGCTAAAAAAAAATCCTGTATACGTTCAGTGGGGGACAGCTTTCATGATCAAATTCAGCGTCTTCAAGATTCTGGTTATCCGAGTTCCATCTTGTATGACGTCGCCGAGTCTATTATCACCTCACGCAGACGACAGAAGATAAAAAGGGACACAAATATCCGACCGGCTGTGTTTCCATACATTCACCGCATTTCCCACAACCTTAAGAAGATTGCATCGAAGTTTAACGTCAAAGTCGTGTTATCTGCACCGGACAAACGAAAGAAGTTGTGTCCAAAAATTAACAACAAGCAGCAGCAACAGGGCGTGTGCGGAGTTCAACATCAACAAAAATACGTCGAATGCCAATGTGCAGTCGTATACGAAATACCGTTTACTTCTGGGAAAGTGTACGTGGGTTAGACAGGAAGGTCCGTCAACGATCGTCTAAGAAAACATGCCGTGTCACTAAAATCGTCGCCAGCAGGCCACTTTGCCATACTTGTCAGGGACTGCCAGTGCTCCGCCTTATTCAGGAAAACAAAAATGCTGAAGCGTTACGGGGAACGGCAAACTCGAGAGCTCTACGAGGCAAAGGTTATTCTGTCCAGTGGGGATGCCTGCGAAAGTGCGCCGTCCCTGGCCTTGTCACCAAAAGAACTTTATTTTTTAAGTCGCGATCTTTAACGATCCTTAGCATCTGTGAATATTTTAGTCGTAAACTTCCTCTTTCTTTTTTCTACCGGAGTTTCTATGAACGTCGTCCCAGGACTCAATTGTTTTCAAAAAGTATTTTAAGCGAGGAGCTTAAAGCTTAGTATCCTTAATTTATTTTCAGGCAGCGTATGGGAGTACTCTAGCTATAGCATGTTTTTGCGGGTTTTCATTATGCATCTTTTAAAAGCATGCTTAGTTTCTTTTACCTCTTTCTTTTTTCGTTAAACGTCAGTTGTTAGTTCAGCGCTCTATCCTGTGTCCCTTGTCTATCTTTGCTTGTCGTATTTGCGCTGTTAATTCCACATAATGATCAACCAACTAGCCCACCAGATGATCGTGATGTGGATTCGGTTAATCGTAACATCTTCATTAGTAACTGTATAAGCCTCTGTAAACCTAGATTTGTAAACCCTGCTCTCGTAAGCGTTCTGCCCAATATTACAGAAGCTATTTGTGCCGAGTGTATGTATCGTAATTAGCTTTCCTTGTGCTTTTGTCATACGTCTCAGTTTCTCTTCATTGCTCAGACTCTCTACCAGGGCGTGGACGTATCGCTCGGTCAGTGGTCCACGCTTTAACAACGTCATTCCCAGAGAACTCTCTCTCGATTTTTTTGGGGGGTTGTGACAAAAACCAAAATGTTTGGAGAGCCTTGCTCCAAATCATCGCCCTTATCTGATAGCAACCTTGTGTTGTGACCCGCCGCGGAGTTCTTGACTCGTTGGATCACTCTGTTTCATTCCTTGACTCATTGAACTTTTTCACCAACACTGGACCTCTTGAGTCATGTACCTCTTGATAAAAACACATTTCGACATGCCCCCTCCCCCTCTTTCTCCGAAAAAAAATCTTCGATGCGTGCCTGGTATACGTATTGCTTCAATTAGTACTATATGTCTTGTGAAAAAAACCGGAGTACAGCACGTGCCGTGAATTTAGAAATTAGAAAACACGCTATCTGCAGTGTTCTGTTTGGACAGCCCTTTAGCCGTAGGGAACTGTGAGTCGTGTTGCGACGCTCGGGCATAATACCTGCTTAGTCGCAGGAGGCTGCCAGTCCTGTTACGTTTTATTCGTGCCGCGACTGTTAGTCCTGGTGGGATGTTAACACAGTGGTTCGGGTGGTGTTGCCATCTTTATTGATGAAAGGATAAAGTACTCCACGATACAGAATCCGTCTGACAAAAACCGCGTGGTGCCAGATATACCTAGGGAACCGAGAATTGGTTGTGCGTGCTGTCTACCACCCGCCAGGGACGAATCCTGCTCCAGTTAACAAATGAAGATGTTCTGCGTCAGTTCCGCGTGCGGTGGGGAATTTTAAGTGAAGGGCGTAATGTGGGGTAAAATGTTACCTGAAACGCGGTAACCTGAAACTGCCATTGGCGCTTTTTTTACCACTAACTTAAGCTAATCGTTATAGTCAGTTCTCAATCCTTCTTTTTAAGGGAAGGGATTGCGTCATGGCCTCGTGAAGTTGAACTGTTGCCCGGTTTTTCAGATCACCTTATAGCTAACATAAGCATGGCTTTGACGCCGTTTAAAAAAGCATCCAGTCCATCCTGCTGAGACTTCGGCATGCCTGACGGCTATACTATAGACGAGTTAGACTACCACTATGGACCGTTTGAGGAGCTTAGTCATGATGAGTCAGTAAGTTTTAATGACCTCTGGTTGGAATTTCAAGCTCATAAATGTATAAATAAGTATATGCCCTTAAAATCAAAACGTAAACCAGTGAAAAATTCCTGAGTAATGAGAGAATGCCATTCACCTAAAGGGAAAAGCGCAGGTCAAACTATCCTCGTGTACCAAGTTCGGCATTATTGAATGATATCTAGGCTTTTAGCACAGAATTGAATTGTTTGTTAAGGAAATCAAAGTACAGGTTTTATAACGTCACAATGCAAAAATGTATTCGTGAATCGCCGCAAACGTTTTGGAAAAGTTTTAGAGCATCCAGGAAAACATTTAAAGAGATAAATACAGCACAGGGTGCTACAAACGACAAACTAGGGATTGCAAGCAACTCTAACCAGTACTTTGCAAAAGTTTTCACTAAAGATGGTGAACAGTCATTAGAGTTTATGATATCCCCTGAAATTTTAGTGGATGATGACTGCCACATCGGTAAAGGTCAGAATTCTGGTTTCAGCTAACTGTTTACATATAGGAAGGAAAAAACCAGCAGCCATGTCAGCCGGTTGTCGATTCCAAAGCACGACACGCGCCACGGTCATGAAAAGAAAAAAAAAAATTGGGTTGTGTGTATGTTTATACAGCCTAGAACTTGGTCTGCCTCACAGGGGCGACGAGTCTCCCAGCTGTAGATGAGCAATTTAGCCAGTGCAGTACAACCGCTAGCCTGGGGTATTTAACGTGCACCACGCAGTAGTGATGCACGACCGCACGCCGGTACGATGCTCATCCAGATCGAAACGGGCAGGGGTGGGGATTGAACCCAGCATCCCTGGGTTCTGCAGCGCGAGCTTTCGCTCCACGTGCTCCGAGCTGGTGTGCGCTAGCCCAGCCACGGTCATGACAGCGGGCTCACCAAGAGTCCTCTTCTTCTACAATAGCACATCATAACACGCCACTCTTTTTCTTTTTCTTGAAGAGAGAGTAGTGCTACGGTTCATGAATACAGCTAATGGCTGGTTCATACCGCCCCGTTTTCTTAAGTTATGGCGAATTCGGGTGGTCTATCGCCGGCGAGCTCACGCCGGCGGCAGAGGCAACGAAAACCGCGCCAGCGGCGCACCACGTGACCCTCTCCACCCGAACACAAAGCGCCTGCAACTGGCGTTTTCGTCTGCCTGGGTCGCTCGTGAACTTCGTTAACTTCTTCCACGATTATTTTATGATACAATAGGCACGCTCTAGGCATCAGCAACATATATTTGGACTCTGAGATGTGGGTAAACAAATTGTAATATATTTTGTTTAGATTCTCGAGGAACTGTTGCCATCTTACAAGGATCCTAGAAGGCTCACCAGCGTCGCCATTTTATATTCCATTTTCTTGCTATTACCTTTTTGCTGGAATCCTCAGCATTTTGATTTGACCCAGCCCTCTAAAATAGTAATGCGCGTTCAAGTGTCGAGCTGCAGCACTATCAATGCATTTTTTACAGCGGTGTAATAACACGCTGTGTCCCATAGGAAACTGATCTTGCGGAAGCTTCCTTTAAAATATTTTATCTTTATCTCCGTTGTTTTTGCTGTCTTTCTCGGACCACAGAGGGGTGTCTGTCTCAGTGGCTTCGTTTTCTACTAGAACACGCTCTCGGCGACCACTGTTTCGTTTGGTTCCCTTTCCCGATTCGGATATGACGATACCGGATACAGTCTGGCAGACAAGCTGCCCGACCTCTTGGAGCTCGGGCAAAAATTGTGCCGGTAAATTGCCAGCACACGCCTGAGAACTGCCACCCGAACGGCGCGCACTCGCCAGCCTTTGACCACGCGAACGCCCTTGGCGGAGATATGGCAAAATATTTTGCCGGGAAATGACCACGCGAATTCGACATTAAGTTACATTAAGAAATATTACGTAGAGGTCACAATGCAGGACATCTCTGCTTCATATTAAGCGAGGCTACAAGTTCAAGGAGAAAGCATGACACGAGACATTCGAGACACGAATGTTTTGGTGACTTATACGTAACGTAACTTAACGTAAGAAAATGGGGCAGTGTGAATGAGCCTTTAGTGCTCGTGACGGAACTGTCAGTCTTTGTATCCTAATGGCTGCTCCACAACACGTCCACTTCTTGTTGTCACTTGACGGCCCTAACGATGCAGGCTCTGGCGGTCCGTTCACACACTTGCGCTTGACTCCGACCGACCGAAATGAGACCGGTTTTTAAGCCTTTTGTGACAGCTTACGGCAAGCTGCATCGCTACGCATCTGATTCGCTTCGTGGTTGCAATATTCCTAATGCTATATTACCCAAGCATCAAGGAGAATGCGGGGATTGGTGTTCCACGCGTCGCACGTGCTGGCCTCAGCAGTAGTAAATTTTCTAAAGAAAAAACCCATGGAACGAATTATGTGACGAATAACTGACGGACGCCACCCGACGGCATGCCCGCTTTGCGCTCGACGTAGCCACTGTGTTCATTCCACGCGCAGAGCAAAAGCCGCCGGGCAAAATTCGTCGGTTATTCGCAGCATATTCGTCCCATGGAGTTCAGCCTTTAAACAAATTGTATCTTGCACGCGAGTTCGTCAACGCTTTATTTTGGTTATTTACTTCGAATATTTTATACGGGGAAGGCGTGCTCGTGTGGCGCGTGGAACACCAATCGCTGCGTTCTACTTGATGCTTGGGTAAAATAGCAAATGGTGTATTCGAACGCCAGTGTCAATGCAGCTGTAAACGGTCCGTCACTATATTTGGCGCATCCTTGTGTGTTTATACGCCTAAGCAAATTTTGCCTAAGTGCGCGTATAACGAACACTAATAATAAAGTGTACCAATGTTTTGCTCGTTTTCTTTTTGCTTCGTGAAAGGACATCTAATATAGAAATACACACCGATCCAGAATCGGTGGCATCACCTACCTTCATTTCCTCGTTGACGTCTTCATCTAAACTCTGCGTACAATCAATGCGTTTATCGAAAATAACGCCTCAGCAATGTTGAAAGACTGAAAACTCTACATCTGTACAGTGTCATTGCATCATCATTATTAGAAGTGGCGCCGCAGGCCTCCAAGAAATGGGCGACTTGCATTTCTGCAACGCCGCGGCTATCCTGACATCAAATCAATATCAATATCAATATGAAAAACTACTGCAAAGAAAAAACAATTTCCCAAAGTTCGGCGATGGTGTGGTTTGAGCTGTCGTTGTGTGAACTTTTACGTGCGAGAGAGAGAGACTAAAAGTTTATTAATATTACATTTTCAAGGTTTATATTCTACTTTATTTCAAACTATGACCGACATTTGTAAATGAAATATTAAAGCATACTTACCTACATATAAAATACACTAGAAATTTTCTTTGTTCTCTAAGAAGAAAAAAAAAAAGAGGAAAAAAAAATAAGATCATACAAAGGCCCAGAAAGGTCACAAGAGCTATGCCAAACAACACAGGAACACAGGACTACGGTGGCTTAAATGGAAAGTGCCAGCCTCGGCGCGCGAGAGAAGGAGCAGCCGGTCAGGATCCAAAGCCGGCGCTGCTTTCGACACTTAGATGCGTCGTCCGCTTGCGTCCGCCGCGATTCTGGTGCTTTCTTGCTCTACGAGTAACTATCACGTGCGATATGCGCTCCTTAAAGTACTTTTAAAAGTTAAACTGTGCTGATTTTGGAAAAGTAGTATAAAGGAATATACACAAGGTTAAGAGCGTAACAGCTTGACAGTAGTATAAGTAGTATAAAGTAGTATAAAGTATTGTAAAAGTAGTATAAAGGAATATACACAAGGTTAAGAGCGTAACAGCTTGACAGTAGTATAAGTAGTATAAAGTAGTATAAAGTATAGTAAAAGTAGTATAAAGGAATATACACAAGGTTAAGAGCGTAACAGCTTGACAGTGGTCAAGCTGTTACAGAAGAAGAAGAGAAAGCGACACTCTTTAATAATTACTTTCAATCGGTATTTTCGCCCGCAGTTTCTAATGAGTATCCGCTCTCTTATGATATCTCTCTAAACAGAATGGATGAAATTGAAATTTCTTACACCGGTATCTTAAAAATGGTAAATGGACTAAAAACAGACAAAGCAGGCGGTCCCGATGGTATACCCAATCGTGTTCTAACTGAATGTTCCGGCATCATCTCATAATATTTAGAAATCCTTTTCAAAAAGTCACTTTCCAGTGGAAAACTCCCGAGCGAGTGGAAAACGGCAAACGTTGTTCCGATCCATAAGGATGGACCAAAAAATGTTGTTCAAAATTACAGACCCATTTCTCTTCTGTGCACCTGTTCTGAACTAATGGAACATATAATCTACAGCAGTGTTTACAGTCATCTAAGTAAAAATAGCTATCTCACTTCCTCGCAACACGGCTTTAGAAAGAGATTTTGTTGTGAAACGCAGCTGATTGAGTTTTATCACGATCTTGCATATTCATTTGACAACAGACTTCAAGTAGATTGCATATTTCTTGATTTTCAGAAAGCGTTTGATACAGTGCCTCATGCCCTTATCATCCATAAACTTTTAACATTAAACTTACCGACTAACATTATCACATGGCTGACCGACTATCTACACCAGAGAAAACAATCAGTTTTAATCAAAGGCAAGCACTCAGCCCAGGTACCAGTCACATCCGGAGTCCCACAAGGGTCGGTATTGGGACCGCTTTTATTTTTGATTTTTATCAATGATATTACCCAGTCACTGAAATCAAAGATAAGGCTCTATGCCAGGGGTGGCCAGGCTGGCCTGGCCTAAGAGCCGCAAACGAAACCATGGAACTTCTAAGAGCCGCGGGGGGCGGGGGGGGGGGGAGGACAAATTTAACTTTTGTTCACAGTCTGACGCTACGTAGGGGGGCACAAGGCTGTACGACTGTACGTATGGGATTACAAGGCTGTCAAAGTGCAAGCGGCAGTGTGCTTTATTCTGAAATCCTTTCTTTATTTTTTCCTGGGGAAACGCGAAAAAGGGGGGGGGGGGGGGGGGGGGGGGGGGGAGGCTCCCCTACGAGGAACCCGCGAGCCGCACTTGGACCAGCAAAGAGCCGCATGCGGCTCGCGAGCCGCGGTTTGGCCACCCCTGCTCTATGCGGATGACTGTGTAGTCTATTCTGAAGTTCGGAAAATTGCCGACTGTTGGGCACTACAAGATGATATCCGCCGTATCTCAGCCTGGTGCGACACATGGGGCATGAAGTTAAACATAAATAAATGTAATCACGTACGTTTTACGCGCAAGCGCAAGCCTATCTTATTTACATATGACATCAGCGGAAACTCTTTGGCGACAGTATCAGGTGTAAAATACCTTGGTGTATATTTTTCAGCAAACCTTACCTGGATAAAACAAGTGGACTACATAACCGCAAAAGCAACTCGGATGCTTAACTTTATTAAAAGAAACTTCAGAGACTGCCCAATGAACATTAAAAGCACATTATATCTTACATATATCAGACCTATCTTAGAATACGCAAGTGTTTCTTGGGACCCCAGCCAGGCATACCTTGTGAACCAACTGGAGAAGGTACAAAATAGAGCAGCTAGGTTTATAGCAAGTAATTACAATTTTAGATCGAGTATTAGTCAGCTAAAAAGAGAAGTGCATTTAGTCTCATTGGCCCACAGAAGGAAGTGTATGCGCTTAAAGTTGTATCATAGCATTATTCATAATTACCTCGGCATAAATAAAGCTAACTACATGCTGCCTCCCCACTTCACATCAGAAAGAGATCACTCAAAAAAAGTGAGAGAGTACAACTGTAGGACGGATGTATTTAAAACTTCTTTCTTTCCCTCTACAACAACCGACTGGAACTCTCTACCGGAAGATACAATCAACATCACATCTACGGCTTTGTTCTTCGATAATATTGTAAATGCTGACTTCCTCAACTGATTTGTGCGTTCTCATGCCCATGCCACTGTTCAACTGAGTATACCATGTAAATACTACAAATCTGTTTTGCGCGCTCATGTTATCGTGCCCTGTGATTTTGTACATTTGCTCATGTATGTGCATCCCTCCCTCGCAATAATGCCTTAGTTAGGCGCTGCGAGGTAACCTGAATAAATAAATAAATAAATAAATAAATAGGCTTCAGCGGCTTAGATAACACGCAGCGCACCTACCGGGCGGGATTAAAACTTCATACTGTCACAAATGACAATTGATGAGGCGACGAAAACTGAAACAAACTAAACGTTTAATGGTGCGAGCTCGTGCCCAAAACAAAAAGGAAACAGAAGATAGCAATAGAGCGTCGCGGGCGTCGATGGGCCTCCTGCGTTGCCCAGGGGCAACGAGCATACATGGGTAAATTACTTTCAAAATGTAATTTAATTACAATTACAATTACTTAGCCCCCAAAGTAGTTTAACTACAATTACAATTACTACTACGCGAAAGTAGTTCATTGCAATTACAAATTACTTTTTAAAAGTAATGCAATTACTTTACAATTACTTATTTCTGAGAGTTACCCACCTTGGGCCATATAACTGTAAACGAGTTATATGGCCGCTGTATAAATGTCACGCATTGTACTTTTCTTTTATGAAATTTGTTAAATGGATTATAGAACTTAATAGTTTGGAGTAATGAACTTCTGATTTCTTATATTCTCAAAAAATAAAAATAAATGGCGACAAAATTCACAGGTGCGAGGTGAATCTCTTTAGAGCTTGTGCAAATGGTATCCAAGTCAAACCAACAAAAAATAAACTTAAAAATAATACAAGGAGACAAATATGCGACAGTACTGGTATCATAAAACTCGGTGATTCGCTGCCTCTCCCTGTCTGTGGACTTGTAACATGTCGGATGTGGGTAACCGTAGCACGCGAACTGCGGTCGCTTCCACAAAACTAGTGTCACAATAGCAGCAACTCTCTTGCCAGGGATTCTGGGTTAATTCAGTGCACGGTAACACCAAAAAAAAGAAAAAGCTCCTGAGATATATAATAAATTTAGGATCGTCATGTCAGGCGAAGAAGCAAAGAAGCAGCAGGTCTAATTAACACGACTCACCCTGCCTTACTTCCAACTGTTGTTGCTAAACTGCGCTTCTTCGCCTCGATATTAGAGTAGCACGACCCTCTGTTAGTGGTACCAACATACGAGATAGAGGAGAAAGACGTGAAAACTCATAAAGAAAAGAGAATAATTACATGAACAAAAGAGTCCCCAAACTTGACTGAAATATGTAAGCGAATATGCTAGCGGCGAAGACGCGTAAGGAAAACTTCGAACCTCCCCGCCTCGACCGGATGATGTGATCGGAGCCAACCAGCTCGACTTCGACCCCCATACCCCCGTGTGGGAATGAGAAATAAGAAAGACCCCTAGAAACAGGAGCAACAGGAAGCGAACGAGACGAAGAGTCAGATTCAACTACGACAGGAACGAAAACGGACGCGAATGAAGCCCTCATTTATCAAATTATTTCTGAAATTCTTCATTAAATCGTTTTGCAGTCTACAAAATCCTTCATTCCGTTCTATCCCAGCCTCCCTTTTCCCTTTTTTTGAGCAGGTTGGGAGACTCTCTCTTTTATTGCTTCGGTTGTGCTCTCGTCGCCGTGGCCAGGGGGGAAAAGCGCCACCGCCGCAAAATCTTGCAAAAGTAATTGTAATTGTGCCTGAAATTTAGCAATTACTGATGCTAGAAAGTAATTAAATTACAATTACAATTCCTTTCAGCCAAAAGTAATTATTACAATTACAAATTACTAGGAAAAGTAATTAAATTACAGTAATTTAATTACTGTAATTGAATTACTACCCAAGTATGGCAACGAGTAAACCAGCAGCCGAAAATGGCACCCCCCCCCCCCCCCCCCGATTGCCGCCATCTTGCCTGTTTGCCACATTAGTGATCACGTGACTTAAAGATGGCTGCGCCCAGAGGTCGGTCAGGTCAGATTGGCCAGATCACAGCCAGCAGATGGGCTCTCTGGGGATGTGTTCCAATCTTACTCAAATGGATCCGAGATATTCCGGCGAATCAAGTCACGTGACAAGACAGGTGGACGCGGGTAGGTTTTTGAACGCAACGGGTACAAAACCTTTTCCCGAGAGTTAGAGTAAATTTTGGAGCACGGCGACACGGCCGCCTGAATGCGAGCGCCTATCCAGAGATCTGCCCGTGCCTAGATCTGGGGACAACGCCAGCGTAGGGAAAACCGCCCGTAGGGAATCCGTTCGGGTGGTGGTGATGATGATGATAGCGTCACGTATGACTCGCACGCTGGCGCCGCCCTGGCCTCGCTGTTTTCAACGGTTCTCAGTTTGAACTTCGGATGTGGTTGCTCTGTTGCTTTTGTGAATGCTAGCGGCATAACTGGCATAACGCCGACCCAGATAAGTACAAGTGCATGATTTGTGACAGGTGCTTCAAGAAAATCTACAACTTAAAGAGGAACCTAAAGGAGGTTGACGGCATTGACGGGACGCTGACACGAGCTGGATCACACTGTCCGCTGCCGCCTTGCATGCGATCTGTGTCCAACGGCTTTTGCGTTCCATTGGGGACTTGCTGCGCTACTTTAAAGCGAAACACGGGTTCGTCGCGAGGCGTGAGGAGTTAAAGTTCAATTTGTTGAAAGGTAAGTGCACTCGCTTACTTTTGTACAAAAGAAAAATCGATCATAATGTCTACCACTGTTACAAAACACGGTGTGGGCCTATAGCAGAAAAGATATAATTCAAGCTCTTGTTTAAAGACTAAAAAAATCTGAAAAGAGACGACAATTCATTACAACAAATTTGCATCCGCACCAATGGTGACGATTGCACAGAGGGATAAAATACACTCGTTCCTCTATTAGCACGAGCTGGCACATGAAATCCCAGCATATGTTAAATTAATCAAAAGTATTGTTGGGCTAGTTTGATCATCTCGAAAACATTGCAAAATAAGAGGATAAGAACAGAAACGCAACGAGCGTTACCATCTAGTATCGGCTGACTGTTAAATGCGTGTTTAGAGAAGTACGAGAAGAAAGTTGGTCTGTTAATTTTCTTTCTTTCCTTTTTTTTCTTTTAGGGGGCTCGTTCATCTTTCTGGAGCATCAAAATGCTACATTGCCTTTCTTTGAATCTCAAAATGTTGCACTCTTTTCGATAGTAGCACTTGTCCTGTCCCTCTCTCGTCTTTTGTGCAAATTGTTTTCGAGATGCCTAAAACTTGCTGTGCGGTACGAGTTTATTCTTTCGTTCCCTTCTGAAAAGTGCTTTCAAAGTGGTAGTTTGTGACGTCGTATACAGAGCTCTTTTGTTCTGCAGGTGCACGGTCCTCAAAAAGTTTGCACACCAACTGCACTAATCAAGGCTATGCACGCTCAGCGTGCTCCCGGAGAGTTGGCAATCAGTTCATTGCATGACATTTCAGCGACACACAATGTTTCATCGACAGCTCAGATTAGCTTTTTTTCTGTAATAAGCTGCATGAGACTGTCGCCGCGACAGTCTCGTGCAGTGTCGGTAAGGTGGGTTAACATTTTTGTAATGAGCCGCTGCGAAGCTGCGTGAACGCAGTCAGGCAGGTGGGTGGGTGGGTTAATGCGTACCCCAGTGATACATGCAAGATGAAATGTCCCTACAGCGTGCAATTCGCATAACAAGCATCAATGAAACGATTGTGTCTACGAAACGCGTGTTCATGAAAAGTTGTCCACGAAACATACTTTTACGAAGCGAGTTTCAATAAAATGAAAGGGACCCCTTATGGAGTGGCATGCGCTGTGCAGAGCCGTATATTGAGAGAGTTTGGCCAGTGGGTGTGGCAACGAAGGCGCCGAAAAGGAGAAAATTAAATGAAAGGAAGAGAGTGCCAAAGGAGCGAGAGAGAAAGAAGGGAGCAGAGAGGAGACCGCCATTTTTCCGCAACGCTGTCGGAGACTGCTCAGAGAAGAGCACTGCTGAGGCTATGCGTCGTCTGCTACGGGCCAACTTCTTCTTCGCCTGAATAAACGTTTGTGGCCTTACGGTGAGAAAACTTCATTTATTAGCTTTTTAACCCACTGAGGAATAACAGTATATCATTTTCTTGCCAGAGACAGCGATATAAAAGGAAATAATCGTGATATAGATGCCGATCCCATGCATTCCGCTGGGAGAATGAACGAAAATGGCGGCCCTCCCCGCTCAGCTGGGAGCAGCCGGGAGTTCACATGCATGCGCTCATGCCTCTCGCTCTGCGCCGTGTGCTGATTGGCTCACTTGGGAGGAGGGCGTTACGGCGGCGAGATCATAGACTGACCAAACTCTCCCCATAAACGGCTCTGACGCAGTGTAGCCGAAAACCTATATTTGACGTCGTAATTGGTGAATGGGAAACATGGATATCTTGCATTTGCCAATAATTTTTCACCAAATAATTGTCATATTTGAATTCATGGGGTAAAACCAGGCAAGAATTCACCTCCAACTATATTTTTAGGAACCACTTCAGCTTTCTTTAAGCCATGTTAAGCCATGTTACTTTACAAACACGACTTTCACATCAGGACATCAACAGGATCGCCTCCTAAAGCACACCTGTGTATGGGAATAGCCATACTTCCAGCATATATACCTACCTTATAACGTCCTGGAGGAGGATTTTACCACATGCAATTGATTTAGCACTGAATTGTTTGTGCGGTAACATACTTCCTCGTTATGTTACGGTATGGTAGGTCAAGAAAGAGTTGAATGAACGTCTGAGCCCTTTCTAATACAAAATCTAATGTAAATTTTTATTCCTTCAGCTAGTGCATGTTCTCGTGCACCGACGCTAAAGCTTGTGGATAGGACATAAGCTTCAGCACAAACCTGGCCCACCTGATTGTAGCGGCTTTGGCTGTTGCCACAGATATGTATGATGGGAATATGGCTACCTGGGGAGTGGAGCAGAGGGGTCATAGTGTTACCCTAATATCCCGAGAGATAGCCCACCTAAAATCAATAAAAAATTGGCTCAAAATAAGGAGTGTGCTCACTTGCAGTGTGAAGCAATAATGGCTCTATTTGCCAGTCGGCAACGGTTCATTATGTCCCGCCATAGCTAACTCGACACTATAACTAGACACATTATATCCCGCCATAGCTAACTAAAAGAAAAAAAGCAAATGAAGCCAAAAACTGGGGTGGCTTACCTTTCGGGGCCGGGGCATCTCAGAATTTTACGGTAAGCATATATCTCGCGTCTACAGTTTACATGGTACCAACATACTGGGGTTTTTCAGCTGCTCTTGTGACTGCCACTATGATGGGACTTGACTCTTTTCTAGGGGTGTATGAATACTTTAATATTTGAATACAAATTGAATAGTAAGCTCTAGGATAATTCGATTCGCGAATAAAATTCGTAGTGTTTGGTTAACCGAAGATTTAATATGTTCTGTGAAAGATGCGCGGTCGACACGGAGCCAATGAAACTTGTGCTCCCTCTCCGTTGTAGTGCGCACTTGCATTGAACTTATGAATGTGCAAAACATTTTTTGTTTTGTTTTCCCGTCACTTGCATAGCAGGTGCACTTGCAAACACCCCACATGTGGAGTGCAGTGAACTTGTTCTTGGAGACCGTAGTGTTTTGGAGTGCACCTACTATGTGGGCATTAAGAGCACGAAAAAACCATGGACCGCATGCTACAGCTAAAAGTCTGATCGGGATGTACATTTAGTGAAACAAACATGAAGATGTTTTAAAGCAGGGGAATATATGATGTGACTGACATACCACTCTTAATTCAGGCCATTTCATTTTAAGCTTTCTTTCTTCTCTGCCTGCCAGAATTCAGTGACTGGAGGGAGGCTGAGGAAGGCAGAGAGCACGTTCACTTCGTTCTTCACGACGGGCCCAAGGGACGAGATGAGGGTGTCCTGAAAATGTATTGCTGCTGCCACCGCTCTGGATCATTTCAGAGCAAGAGGTAAACGACAACTGAGAGCCCAGGGCACTTGTAAGACTAATGTGCAATGCTTAGCCACAATTCAAGCAACAGAGAAAGATGGCAAGGTGACAGTAGAGTACCAGGCAGAACACTACGGCCACCTGAAGGAACTGAAGCACCAGCGCCTCTTTACGACTGAGAAGGAGGCTTTAGCTGATAAACTAAAGCAAGGCATCCCCGCCCGTAAAGTTCTGGTAGACGCACATTCTTCCCCTGGCAGTGAGGTGAGCAGGCTACATTTGCTCTCAATGAAAGACATTGGCAACATCTCCGTCGAGCATGAAATTCTGACGAAAGAGCTACGGCACAAGAATCAGTGGAGGAACTGAACAAAGTCAGATTCCCCAGTCCTGTACTGACATGGAAGAAGGAAAACAAAGAGAGCTTTGAGCTTGCCCTGATGACTGTCCCTCAGAAAGAACTCCTCACAAAGCTTGGCTTGGCCCCAAGTTCCTGTGCATTGACTCTACTCATAATACAAATGGCCACAATCTGCAAATGAAGACTCATGACAGTTGCAGAAGATCAGTCAGGCATGCCATGCACATATTTGATCTCAATGTAACTAGGCACCAAGACTATGAAACGCTCCTCAAGGCCATAAAGGTAATGCATGGGAGGAAGTGATGGGCTGTGCCCAACATTGGATGCTCTGCTCCTGGCATGTAAGCCACAACTGGGCTCTGAAGTTGCAGTCGGTCCAAGATATAAGCAAACCCGTGACTGTCTTTGCAACGAGTTGTGGGCGCTGAGAAATTGCAAAGATGAGGGTCAATTCCAACGAGCTTTGACGGGCTTCCTCTGTCAGAAACTACTGTAAGTGGAGAGGCTGACCCAAAACTAATTCAACAAGTACAGGAGTTTGTTCAGTACTTTGGGCAATACCATGGTGGCAGAGCAGAACAGTGGGCGCTCTGCTTCAGAAAGGGCATTCCTTTTAATACTACCAACCACTTGGAGGCAACGTACAAGGACCTGAAGTCACATTACCTGCATGGAACTCACAATCAGAGGCTCGACAAGCTGTTGATGACCCTCTTCGAACTGACCCAGTACCGCCTCTACAAGCGTCTCGAGTCGCTCGTAAAAGGAAAAACTGATTGGCATGATGCAGCCCTTTTTCGGAGGCACCAGGAGAGGATGAAAATTCCAGCATCAGATGTAGAGCAGCTGCAAAATGGCAATGGCTGGCTTGTAAAGTCTCAGTCCCAGGCAGAGAGAAGCTACCATGTTGTGAAGGGCGACCCCTGCCAGAGTTGCATGCTCCGTTGCAAGGACTGTGACATCTTTATCGACAGTTACAAGTGCACTTGCAATGACAGCCTGATTTCAACATCAATGTGCAAGCATATTCATGCTGTAGCTTACCTGGGGCTTCATGTGACGACAGTGAAGGAGGTTGACATTAAGCCAGGTGTAAAAATGCCAGTAACATCATGTGAAGCAACAGGCTTTACGTAAGATGATGAGCCACAGTCCCTCTTGGATGACATTCGGCAGGGTATTGAGGTAGGGATGAAGAAGACTCAACCAAATTCAGAGGACAACATATGTTTGGCAATGAGTGGACTGAACAAGTCCCTCTCCAGGAAGAAATTGACAAGCTCTTCAAGCTCCCTGGTGTTGAAATACCGTACCAAGGCCCAAGTACTTGACTCTGCTCCCGATGAGACTTCTCCAAAACCTAGGGTTGTCCCCCACAACAAAAAGATGGAAGAACAACCACGGTGCTTTCCCACCAAAAAGAAACGCCCTGGTTCTGGTCCCATGCATGGCAAACCTCCCACCAGCTTGGAGCAGCAGCACATCATGGAGGGCCTTGTAGCCAGGTGAGTTCCTACAGAAGGAGCAGCATCCGCTCAGCCCCCTGTGGATGTTCCGAGCATGTCTGCTCGCCCTCAAAGAGCATGGCTACTTTGCAAATCAGTAGTTTTGACAATTGGACTACAAAAAGGGGGCAGTGTCCCTCTTGCAAAAAGGAATGGCGTGTTAGACAGCTTGGATTTCTTTCCACTTTGGAGAATGTCAAGAGATGCTCGAGCTAAAGGCAAGAGGGGCATCTCTTGCCATCCTCCAACAGGCTACGTTAGGCGAGACATTATATGCTGACCTTAATCATAATGCTTTTTTAACAACCAGGTATTGGGAATTTTATTTTAGTTGATGCAGAACGGTTGTCTCTAAATTAACGGGGAACCATAGCGCCTCGAAATGCTCGTTTATGAGCGTGCCCCTCGCTGAAACTGGCGCTTTTTTTAGATATTACTGTACGAGAATATGCAGCTTTTTCCACTTTGGATAATGTCAAGAGGTGCTCGAGCTCGCCATTCTCCAACAGGTGGCTTATGTTATCAGCTGGTCTTAATTGGAAAAGTGTTTTAATGGCCAGAGCTTGCCAATTTAATTTCAATTATACAGGTTATTTCTAAGTTAATGTGTAACCATTTTACCTCAAGTTGCCTGTTACATGCTTATTTCTTATTTTGCATACTGCTGCACAAGAATGTAAAAGTTGCAGTTCCCACGACATACCAAATTATTTTAGTATATGACTTATATGCTTTAGGATATAATGGTTTTCTTGCTAATAAGTGCCTATAATCACTGTTTCATTGTTTTGTGAGCCAAGAGGGAGTGACCACTGGCGACCACAAGCATGAGGATCTGCTACAGGAAGCATAATCATGTAAGTCATCCCTGTGTGCATGGGATAGTTTGTAACGGGCTAGGTGAGATTCAATTGCCAGCTTTTTAAAAAGCGATAACTCAGAGGAGAGTAAAAGTACAAGCAAGCTGGTGAATTGCAGACGAAAACCTGAAACACCGGAAGGAAAAAGGATACTAAAAAGAGGATGACACACACACACCGTCTTGAACACAGCTGAAGGTTTATTCCAAGTCACACACCCAGACTGTCAGCAAGGGCGAACAAAAGAAGAAATGCACTCGACGCTTCCACACATACCAAGGTCAACCAACTGACAACAAAAAAAATTGCATTGGTCAAAAAGTTTGTACTTGCTTGTGAATCACCATCAACAAGACACTTACACAATTTCCAGCAGAACCAATACTAAGAGTTTCTTTTACCACACGTTTGAACTGATATCGCTTGGCTTATCACCGTGGTGGCCATCCAATTCGAATGACAACTGTTGCAAACTTGTAAATGTACTAGTTTCTGAATTTGGGGACAGCAGGAGAACACACCTTTTATGTTCCATGATGCACTCATTAACATAACATCCACTTTAAACTATGTATGAAAACCCAGATGCCAAAGGAATATTATAAACACTACCTTCTTGACATTCAGTGGCAGGATTCCTATGCGTTTCCCTGCAACCTGTTCTACCTCTTGTAAAAGGAGTCGACCTACTTTATCTGAAGTCTTCAGAAGCACGTTATCATGGTCACTCTCGTCGTTCTGAGGCCGTCTTGTCTTCACAGGCAATGTGAGACTCACTCTGAAGACAAATTCGGGGTCTTCAGCATCGCTGCGTGTCCGAACTGCTGCAAGAAACGGCTCTTTTTCTGGGGACCATCACCGCCATTAGCATTCCTCATGCGTGTCGCCATTTTTAAATCCATGTTGCCAGGCCAACAACTGCTGTCAGGCTAAACACATTGCAAAAGCTCAAAATACTTTTTTTTTTCTGGCGACTTTTTAGGATGAAAACAAACCGAAACCAATTTTTGACCGTAACTTGTCTTTGACGAATGTGACTCGTCATTGGTGATATTTGTACAAAGTAATAACGTGCACAGCTCGGACCAATGTAATTTAGCACACAGGTGGAATATAATTGAGACATTGCCTGCCCGTTTTTTTTATCTCTTCTAGTTTTTTTTTTTTCTTTTTTTTGACCATAGTTTCAGGTGTCAACCGTCAGCTTGCCTGCACGTGATCCATTTCTTTTTTTTTTAAATAAAATTGGCCATTTTTAGCTATATTATTGAACAGAGCTCACCTTAGTGAACAAAAAAAAAAGAAAAAAAAAAACTACTTTTTTTTTGTAGTTTACGCATGAAAACCAAATTACATTTTAGGCCACTGTCTATTTTGGCAAAGGGAGGCAGAAAATACATAAGCCAAGTTTACTTCCTTCCCATTCCCTCAGTTTTTCAGTCGTAATAAACGGCACGGTGGCCCAAAAGGCTGTTTGATGATATTGCACAGAAAGGAGTAGGCATTCACCCATAAAAAGTGTTGTTTCCTTAAGTGTGGGGGGCTCAAACTTTTATATAATTAATGCACCATCTAGATCACTTCTGTAGTAAATCATACCACGATAGGTCAAGATAGCAATTTATGTTGTTCCTTCAAAGGGTTATGCCGCATTCATACTCCTGCAAGAGTTTTACAAATCAAGAGACTTGTATGACTGAATCATGCCAGTTGTGGACTAGCTTGTTAAAGGCGCCATATAAATGACGACATGAGCCATCGATTTTAGTGGCACCAACTTTTTGTCGAAGCGCCCATTAGAATTGTCAAAGGTAACGTTATCAACGCAGTTTGTCTGTGCAACGCCATCAATGCAGTTTGTCTGTATCACTGCCGTTCAAGGTCCGGTAGCTAGCCCAAATAGTCTAGCATCACATACGAGGTTCGTTGGCACAAAATGCCACAACAAATGAAGTTCAGGCACCTTGTGCAGCCTAACCAACAAACGTACACCCCATACTGCAACGGCAAAAGCACAGAGCTCGGCCGCTTCTGTCCACATACCTTCTGCGCATGCGCAGGTTTCCTGCCGTGTTGGTAAACAGAACACGCCGCACGTCGGTGTATACACCTTGCCAATTTGTAATTTATGTGATGAAGATTTCTACAGAACTGAAACATATCGGCTGTTGCTGAATTGTGCCAAAAACATTAAGGGTGATTTCAAATAAGATCAACCAAGGGGTGGCTGGTCGACATTTCAGTTCAATTGATATTTTTATGTCATTGCCTAATATCCGGTATTTGCAACTCCAACGCCCTATACGTGGTGCGGTGGTAGTTCCAAGATGGCGGAAGAGACGAAGATAGATTCTTCAGGATTTCACATGCACCTGCTTGTTCACGCTTGTCAGTGCGCTAAAAATGATTCATTTGTCTACAAATGCGAAGCAGTTAGGGCAGGATTTAATTACAGGTGACGGAGATATTGATGCGTGGTAGAAAAACGAGCATACTGATATTTAAAAGTTGCAGAAACCCCAGCTTGCGAAGCTTTGTGGTTTGCGAGCGCATTTTAGGCACCAACCACGTCACTGTTTGTGGCAACATATTTTTGAGGGCGATGAAGATAATGGTGGCCATTAGTGCTCTAAAAAGTGAGCCGTGCGCGGTGACCATCAAGCTCCGGAAGAGCAGCGTTCACAGTATTGATCTCTTCGTGTCACAGGCTCGCAACTCGCTGCTCACCTTCTAGGTTTTAGTGCATTGCAACACGTGGATCAAACGGCTGTATGGTTATTGATAGGAAGTTTGTCACCGCAAGCTACCGTGCGGTGTAGCATTGCAACCGGAAGCTCGCATTGCGTCTTTCAAGAACAATTTTCAGCTCACGCCTGGAGCGTTGCCGTGCTCACGGTAGCCTGCGGTAACGCTATGCTGAAACTGCCTATTAACATAATTGGCATGTTTAGGGGTTTTATTTATTGCTCTTTAAAAAATATATATTTTAATATATCATAAATTTTTTGTTGTGTGTTGCAACATTGCTGTCCCTCGGCAAAACTGCCCGTCCTAAGCTCTTGTCAACGTTACTAGATTACCTCACTTGTGGAACGCTCGTAGAAGGGGGTACCTCCCCTCACTCGCTTCAGTCCGCCTCCCGTCGTTCGAAGCGCCATCTAGATTTTCGTTTACGAACTGTGTGCTCCATAGAGGGCTGTGGAACACCATCTAGACGCTGAGCTTCAAAACACATGTATTCCATAAAATACACTGCAGTTACCATAGCAGCCGTGTGGCGCGTTGATCGACGAGAGGCGAGTCGTAGTGAGTGAGGGGAGGTACGGCTCGTTCATACTGCGTCTATGAGCAGTTCCTTAACTGAGCTAATCTAATATCATTGGCTCTTGTCACAAACGGCTGGCTAACAGAGACACACTTAAAATTCTTTGAGCATTTCTTTATTTCCTTTGTAATTACTTGAAACCAAGTATGCATATCCTGTCTTTCAAGAGAGGCTTGAAACAAATTGTCATGTTCCTTATAACGGACTTGAAACGCAAACCCATTCTTGATGTGTATTGCTTGACATACTGTTGCGTGACCAGATTTTTCCTACTTAGGGCAAAGAATAGACTTTTTGTAGACTGTATGCTGAAGCTCTGCACTAGTAGCGGGAGCGTTTGCAATCAGCTTGAGCATAGATTGAGCTGGCGGCCATGCACAAGACTAGAAATCCGCAGCGGATGCGATGTACGAAAAGTCCCTAACGAAATTAGACATTGCGGTTTTTTGTGCATTGTTGTTGCAAAGTGGAACACAAGAATTCCTATTTTAACATGCTCACTTTTTTCGTTACAAGTGCTTCACACACGAAGGCCGACAGTCCCTGCCACCGTTTTTCCCGCCGCCGCCGCTGCTCCCGCTCCTCTGGTTCTCTGTTCATACGCAAGAGGGCGAGTGGCGGGCTGGCATTGCAAATAAATGAACCCACATTTATGTTTCTTCAGAAAAAAAAAAAGCTGGGGTCACAAAAAAAAACAATATTCATGTTGAGGTGGACAGTCGCATTCATGCATTCTATCGGAGCAGGCACCTTTGAAATAAAAGAACAATCTATGGGTACATGTTACTGGAAAGTTTAATAATATCAATTCATGACAATACACTTTTTCTTCCAAAAAATGCTAAACAGGCCTGCTCGATCGATTGCCTGCGAAATATGGGAGCCTGTACCTTAAAGGAACACACAAGTGGATTTTTAGATTGTCTATTTATTGTTGTAACTCAATCTATAGGCTCTAAGCATCCTAAAAAACCTGAAATCACATTCAAGAGCGGCCAATTTCCCTATTAAAAGTACAATCAAAAATTTTTCCGCGCCTCTCTTTCTGCATTGTGGCACAGAACACTAGGGGGTGCCACGAGACGGGAAGGCAGCAGGGGAGGGCACGTGACAGTAAATCACGAGTGACGGTTTCCCGGCGGACTGACTTTTCGAAGGCGCGCATATTCGAAAAATTTAGTTCGGCGGGAAGCCGTCACTTGTGACTGGCTGTCGCATGCCCTCCCCTGCTGCCTTCCAGTCTGGTGGCACCCCCTGGTGTTCTGCGCCATGGCGCAGAAAGAGGGGCGTCGCACAATCTTTGATTGGACTTTCGATAGGGAAATCAGCCATCCTTGAATTCATTTCGGGTTTTTTAGGATGCTTAGAGCCCATAGATTAGGTTACGACAATAAATAGACGGTATCAGAATCCACTTGAGTGTCCCTTTAACAAAATAATTTGTAATGGTTACACCAACAATGTCAAAATAATTTTCTTTGTTTCTGATTGATTGTTTCTAAACAGTACTAGTCTTCTCTTAATGTTATTGTTTTAGTTATTTAGTTTCAAAGATCTCTGCTCCAATAGTGCGCGTGAATGCGACCGTCTACCTTTATGTGATCTAAAATTTCTTGCGCGCCCAGATTCTTTTTCTGATGAAAAATAAACATGTTTATTTACTTTGGACATTAGGCAATGACATATAAAAATATCAATTGACTTGCAAATGTTGACCAGCCATCCTTCGGCCAATCTTACCCAAAATCACCCTTAAATTGCCCAAAACTGCACCAAAATACCTCCATAACTTTTTTTTTTTTTTTTTTTACAAATTTTTTTTTATATAATAAGTTTTTGCTGCGACATGTTTTACTTTGAATTTCGTAGCTCCAAATTATTATTATTTATTTATTTATTTATTTTGTTTCTACGTTGCCTTAAAATGTGGACTTTTGTGCTCCTAAGCTGCTCCAAAATGTACATGTTCTGCTCCTGAACTGCTCCAAAAAATTTGTACAGAATTTGTTTTAACTGTCTTACCCAGTCATGGGCAGTACCTATACTCTCTTTTACTTTAAAGGCACACTGACAACCTCCCCCCCCCCCCATTTTTTTTTTTTTACAATTTTTTGTTAGGCGTTTGAATACTATTTAATTAATATTGTGCTACAGAGTTACATATTTTTATTAATAAAGCCAAAAAACGCAACTGCTCGAAACCAAAACCCCCGCATTACATGGAGAGGTCGAGAGGAGAAAGTGAGTGGCGGAAGTCACGTGGCTGCACCTGACCGTGCAATTTTTTTTTCTTTCTTCCACGCCCAGCAGACGAAATGCATTGCGGGATTTGTTTGCCGTGCGATTCCTTTGCAGTTATGTTTGTTCCGCTCGCTGTTCTGTACTTCAAGATGAGTTGTTTTGTACATTTAAGTGTTGGCAATTAGTAGTGAGTGCCCGTGGTGTAGCATCCGCTGGTGGATTCTGTCACCTTTTGCTACAGCAATTATTGATTATGTGCAGGTGCCTGGACCTCGAGACCGGTGACCTTGGAGATGTCAGCAAGGCTACAGGGTGATTTGTTCACCGCAGGGCTGTGCAATTTAGTGGCATGGAACTAGTGTCTCACCTCGGAGATCTCCATGGCGAGTGAACAGTGTAAGGCTGGTGGGGCAAGAAGTTTATTGGAAGGTTTTCTCATGCCATGGGGATGAACATTCGTGACAGGTTCATCTCCCAAACCAGCTACGCAATAGACGCAAGCCTGCTAAGTCACTGGGACATGGATGCATTACAGTAATTAGTGTGTGGTACAGAGGACTTCTAGGGACAAGGCAGGAGACGAACATGCAATATTTATATTCTGCCCATATTCAGTGAACAACCCCCCCCCCCCTCCCCCCGAGGTCACGTGACTCCCCCGGAGCATATTAAAGAATGAGGGGAGGAGGAGGGGTCTACCCTCCCCTCAGTACCCTCCTCCTCCTCAAGAGCTGCGCTCCGATTTGGCGTTACAGGGAGTTGTAAATGGCTTTCACTTTTTAGAGCGCAGCTCTTAGGCGCCCGTTCCCGGCTCGAGCGGCGTCGGCGTAACCGCGAGTAACCCTCGTAACCCTCCTGAGGGTTACGAGGGTTACTCTCACGAGGGTTGCCTTCACGAGGGCTACGAGGGTTACTAACCTTCGTAACCCTCACGAGAGTTAGTTACCCTCAAAAGGGTGACCCTCATGAGGGTCATGATAGTTACTCTCACAAGGGTCACGATGCCCTCAGAAAGGTTACTAGGGTTACCTCGCGAGGGTCACGATGGTTATCCAGGTCACGTGACCCCCTCGGGGTCACGTGACCTGCCGATACCCCGTTGATGTCACCGGCATCCCCATTGTCATCATCATCAGCGATGACGTCATCAGTGACGTCACTGATGACACCATCGCTGATGATGACGATGCGGATGCCGGTGACCTCATCAGTAACGTCATTGATGACGTCATCAGTGGCGATGACGTCAACGGGGGGTCACGTAACCTCGGGGGGGGGGTATCCGCAGGTCACGTGACCCCGGGGGGCTACGTGACCTGGATAACCATCGTGAACCTTGTGAGGGCAACTCTCGTGACCCTCGTGAGGGTAACAAAGGTAACTCATGAAGGTAATAGTGAAGGTCACTGATGACGTCATCAGCATTGTCGCGTGACCTCCCCCGACGTCAGGTGACACCCCAAGGTCACGTGACCCCCCGCCACCCGAGGTCACTTGACCCCCCCCCCCCCAGTACCCTTCCTTCCTCCTCCTCCTCAAGAGCTGCGCTCTAATTCGGCGTTACAGGGAGTTGTAAACAGCTTTAATTTTTCTTGTAAAATTAAAAAGCGTAGTTCTCTTTGTACAAAAAATAAGGCCAAGAAACTTGCCAGGGTCTACGGCGGGCAGCGACCCAGACGACCAAGTCCACTAGCGGGTTGTGCTTGGCGTTCGTATTGATAGATGGCGTCTGGAGCAGCGTTCGAAAGTGCAGCCGACCAGTGAAAGAAAGCAGATGACACGTAGACAATATCCGTTGACAGCAAAAGCACAGTCGTTATGCAGACGCATTTTTTTCCCTTTTACTTTAAGTTTTGCTTTTATTATCGGCATTAATTTTTTAACCGAAAGTACATTTTAAAAAGGTTTTTAATTTTAATAAACCGTGGTGGTCGCGAGCCGTCGCTATGAGGAAGTAGCGCCATCTGTCAACACGAACACCAAACACCCCCTACTGGACCCCTGTCGTCTGTGCCACTGCCTGCCGTAGACCCTAGCAAATTTCTTGGCTATGCTTTGTAATTTTCCAAGAAAAAACTGACCTGTGGAATACACCTTTGACGAAAAGTTTAGATTGCTACGTGCAGGCGTCGATTTTTACAGTCCATTTTAGATCGAGCCTGGCGACCTGGATTACCTTATATTTGTAAGAGGTTCATAAAATTGTTCACTGCAAACACATATCAGCAATCTTAATAATTAGTGAGTCATGTTTTATTTTCACTTCATTTGGGTATGTTTACGATAAATATTGAGCGAATAAAGTACAATTAAAAAATTGGGTTTGTAGAACAAGTAATAAATAATGGACGCCAGCAATTGACTCCGTAACTGTGACGTCATGAGTCCAAACAAACCATTGCTAGGGTTGATGTTGCGGACAAATACATGTGGCTAGGTTTTGCTACGGAAACCCGACTGTTCAAAAATCAGGAGTAGGATTTAAACTTCTAGAATTCACAGATACAGAAAGCTTGAATGTCTTATATGTTTAGACAGAAGTGTGCCAATAATTGCTTGTTTCTGAAATATTTACAACTGCAACTTCCAGTCCTCAAGATGCCTGCAGCGGACTACGAACACAAGAAGTATGCCGTCTGCCACAAGCTGGCACCATCGTTGGAATCGTGTGAATAAAGACTATATTCTGAAGTTGTATTTGTTTGAAATATAATGACCTTCAGACACTTATAAGAATTCATAGTGGGGTGCAATGCAAAATATAGTTCATTGAAAGTCCAGTCGTCGATCGAGGTGATTGTCTGCTAAAAGGTTGCATTGCACCTGTGAGAAAAGCACTTCAGGCGATCGGTTGAGATCCCAAATTTTTTTTGCGGACTCGCCCTATGTGAGAGTGCTTCATACCTGGTTGTAACAATCGCGTGAAGAGAGGTTCTTGCAATTTCTTCAGATTCCCGCAAGACCCCAAAGCGTGAGAGAACTGGATAAAAAAACAAGGTGAGTACATGTAGCACTGGCGGTTAGTTGCCTTGATGTAAAAAAAGGGCCAAACACAACCAAGAGCACGTAAAACCCATATTCTGTTCGGTCATATTGTTTGAAAATCTGGCGGTATATTTATATCTTATTACTATAATATTGATAAAGTAGTTGCATGCAAGTAGTAGTGAGAGTAAAATCCAGATCAAACTTTTGGTAGTCTTAAAGGCCCGTTCACACTCTTGCGGCCCCAAGAGAGACCAGACCGGTTTTTAAGCCTCTTGCGATCTCTTGGGACCAGCTCCGCTGTAGCGCATCCGATCCTAAGAGATCGCAAGAGGCTCAAAAGCCGGTCTAGTCTTACTCGGCCACAAGACTGTGAATGGCGCTTAAGGCCCGTTCACTCTTGCAACCGAGTACGACTGAGAAAGACGAGACTTGTTAAAGCCTCTCAAAATTTCTTGGGACGAGAGAACACGCTGGCGCCATCTATGCAGTGGCCCTGGAACTGCATTTAACAAGAGCGAAGGTTTTGCGGTATTTCCGAGGTCAAATGTGCGTAATACCTGCGGTGCCGTCCGCAGCTGCGGTGGCGCTGTGGACGGCACTGCGCGTGCGCAGACGCTTCAAGTCACGCGAATTCAGTTTCTGCGCACGCGCAGTGCCCACACCTGGTGTGGGCAAATGCGGGCTTGTTTGTAAACAGCGTGTCGGTCTATCAGAAAGGCTTGTTTATAACGTTGACAAAACTTTTCGAGCCAAGAAAGAAAGGATAATGCGCGACAAATAGAAAATATGCCGGACTGTCAAGTTTACACTGCTACCCAATAGATGGCGCGAATGTGTCCTCTCGTGAGAGGTTTCAAGAAACCCAGTTTTAAGAGGTCGCAAAAGTGTGAATGCGCCTTAATATTTTTATGGTAAAACGGCGTTCAGAAGTATGCCTGTGTCCATACGCTATCCGGTTATTTTGTTTATTCATCTTTAATGATTTCTTTTCATTGTGCTCTTCATATGTTCTCCTGTTTGGACTAGCTTTTTAATTTAGTATTTAGTACAAGCCTCAATAATAATAATAAAAACGACTTACCTCGAAGGCGTAAAATTTGTTTCTCATGGTGGCCTGCACTACGCCGGTAATGCACCTCGGGTCGTCGTCGTAACTGATTTGCATGAGGTAGGTTGATTTTACGGCATTTTCGCCCCTCCGAACAAAGCTATATTCTTCACAAGGAAAAAAAAAAAAAGGCACATTGCGGAGGTTTTTACGGTCATGATGATGCACTTGTTTTTGTTACTGGTTTACAGAAGCAATTCAATGAAGACGCCCGCTGCAACAGAGTTAGGGCAGCAAATGTATTGTGTCGTCTGCTATCAAAGCAAAGCGGAGTGTCATACTTTAGAAATGGTTTTCCTCGTTGCAATACGACACAGAGACGACAAGAACATCATAATTAGATATCAAGAAGTTAGATTGCTTACAAAAAATTATTGACTTGTAAGCAAAAATCTAGCCTCATGTGGAGCCTCCATGCATTAGCCCATAGCAACGCCCTTAGCAACGATTTGTTTGAAGAGTATTTGTTTGAACCCAGACGACATGTTGTGACACTTTCCCCGCAGACGCTGGAGGCCTTTCAAACGAAACAAACAAAAAAAAAAATACGGTCGTTTTCACAGACTTTCAGCTCGCTGAGGTGTCGTCCAACGTGGAGCTGTTGCACTGGAGCTTTCTGATCGCCTTGGAAATTGATTAAAAGTATTGCTACGTCTCACGCGTCAATCAGGTTGAAAACACGGTAGGCACCGGGAATAACGTGTCGGAACGCTTAAACGTCTGTCTCCCGTCGTACCTAAGTAACTGAAAAAGAACAGTGATCATGTTCAACTCGTCTGCGTCCTAATAGGCGCCCAACTCGGTCAGTCTCAGCGCACCTCCCGCACTCGACCAACGTGATAAGCGAAGCACTTTCACGTAGCCGTATCGAGGTAACAGAGATCTTCGCTATCTTCAGTTTCAATTGAACGTTTCGAATAACCATGTTCCTTGCACACGACGCAGATGCTATCTCGAGCTCCGAGGCCTGTACGCGCGGAATGCCCAACCATTCGGCTTCTTGAGACTGTAGTTCCATACCACGGAGTAGATGTTATTTTACAACGCCTACACACATGTAGATGTTACATGCTCACTGCATTCGCGGTACACGGATCTACTTACCCATCTCTGAGGGCTGTAGGTGCGACGACGAAGATAACAGCGGGGAAAGGCGTCATCAAAACTTAGAACGCAAGGAAAAAATCGACGGAGAACCGTTACAACATGGCGCCGGAATGTTTGTAAACATACTCTCGTTACCGTGCTTTGGTTCCCCGATTTCGAAACAAAATTGCGTTTAGCATATTTAAAATTATTTTCGCAACGTAGATAGCTTGATCAATTGAGTATATATATTCCCATTTTTTCTTTAAGTTAAATTGAGAGCTTAATGACTTCGCAATGAAGCACACTCTCATACTCTCGCAGATCAGCATAGGTTTGCTTCACCGAAAGACACCGCTGTATTGCAGGGAAAGGTGCTCGCTGGCATTGGCACAGGTGAAAATGTCCTGTCCAAATTCCCCTTCCGACAATACAGTACATATGCACTGTTAAGGTATTGGTTGTTGGGGGTGGCTTGTCTGTGGCCAGGAAGGCACACAGAGTCAGTTAAAAATGATTATTATGGAATAAAAATACTGGAAAGCAGCCTCAGACACAAGGATGAAGTAAAGGCACTAACACAACAAAACAATGGATGACCTTCAAGTGTAGTTTATTTTATGAAAAGGAAGCATTTTAGTCTTATTACATTAACACATACACCCATGCCAACCAGGCAGCTGGCAATCAGAGGGATAGAGCCTTACAATGAGGCAGTGCTAAACTCCAATTTATGAATAAAGATTTTTTTTTTTCACTTTGTTTTGTAAGAGATGTTGTTTTCCATCATGATTAGTTTCGCTCTCACCAACTATCCCAATCTACCACCCTACTTCAGCTCATTATGGGGGGCTAGTTACACTTGAAAAATCTGCAATGGCAAGAGGAATACTAGTGAGTTCATTTCATTGCCAGAAAATTGATGGCGTTGTCTCACATGGTAAGAACAATGCACGCTCATGAATGGACTGTGTGAGACCATCAAAGTGCAGGCAGTGACTCTACTTGATATTCTGGGGACTGAACACAACTGCCTCAGGCTACTCTTAGAGAGAACCATAACGGTGGTCAAGGAACCGGTACAGCAACACAAGCCCAGTTTACCTATGATATGTAGGTCTTCCATTCCCTTTGTAACAATATACAGGACACCAGATTGTGGGTTAGTACTTGAATTTCAGCATCGAAATACACGTGAAAATATATTCCTGGTCTCACAACATTCAAGGGAATAATGTATCTCGTTACATTTTCAACTGGGCTTGCCATGTCATCGTCCCAACTACCGAAATAGTTATCTTCTCCAAATGCTTCATCAGCTTGCACAAGCAGCTGACACCAGTTGAGAACAAGCTAAAAGATCATGAGGAGATACTTTGTAAAATGGCAAGACGGCGGCTTCTGTGATACTACAAAGCCAGTTTCCTTTAGACAATTTAACATAAGATTATCATATCAACCAAGTATCCCTCCACGGCGTAGCCCTCGAGCTCGGTCGGGGATGCCAAGCTTCTTTGCTTTGCACTGCGCGCTCGCACAAAGCTCCACCGGTTCACCAGACATGCTTGCATGAAGCTTCACACTTTACACGACAGCACTATGGCAAAGCATCTTAATTTTTGCGGGAGGTGGGGGGGGAGGCTCAATATTTTGCAGACCTATTTTCAGACTTCGAAAATATTCAAAATTACCGAATAGTCCTATTCGATTCAAAGTATGAGTCGATTACGGCATTATTCGCTTCAATATTTAAAAGTTATGAATATTTGCACAACCGTTGTCTTCAGCATTATTTACAATTTACAAGGAAGCTGCTATCATGTCTACCTTTCACGGGATCTTCTGAATCTTTCGTTCAAATCGTGATTATAAACTTTTGGACTTCGACCCAACGGAAACTATCCATCTGCACACTCCGCAAGGACAATTCACTGAGGCGGTCATTGGCCATCATTGATCGAAGTTTGTGTTATGTCAATCTGGGCCTACAAAGAGATTGTTCACCCCTGCAGTTTGTAAACATAAAAAAATAAAAATCTAGAATGGGTACATGAACACCTAGAAATGAGCCTTGAAGCTTTTCTCAGACTACAGTTTTGGAATGTTTCTCACAGAAGCCTTCCTTTTCGGAAAATAAAAGGAACTGTTCTAGTTCATCGGGGAAATCGTCCGACAGACCAGATTTATCCATTGCCTGGAATCACCACTGTTTCAACGAAAGTGTGCCGCAGTCGGCAATAAAAAGTAAACTGTAGGCAGACTTTGCTGTGAGCAGTGAAACGAGTTTTAAGTGAATGCGGAAGGTTGTCAATCATGCCAATATTGGTATGACAGTGCAAGTTCAGTGAGGCATCTTGAGGGTGAAGGTTGCCATTTGTGCCGATCGGTTTGCTTTCTTATGATTGTTGCTTTGTACGTAGTTACCGATGTTTCCTTCGCTGCCTGTTTCATTTCACTGAATCTTTTCCTTAGACCGGATACATAATCACTCAATGATTTCGTCAGGTTTACAGCTTCATTCAATGTGAGCGTCTGATTATGTTGCGTTCTGATGGCATTGAAGCATTGCAACACTCTATCCCTGAATTAAGCTACGACTGTTGCAGTCATACCCATAGTCTTCAACCATAACCCATGTCTCTGCTAGTTCTTCCTAACCTTCAGACCCTCAAGGCAACCCTAATTTCTTGAGCGAACAGAGCTTCATAGCATCCGCTCGGGCTGACCACCACGAGTCTTGGAGTCGCATGGGCATGAATACCATATCACTGTTTCAAATCAAGCCTGCAGAGTATTCCGGCGAAGGGTAGACGCAGAAAAAAAATTTATGTACGCTGTACGCAACGGTTAACACAGACCACTGTGCGTGTTCTGTGTCGAGTGCTCTCGTGCCAACGCCAGCTGCCATTGATTCAGCAATGGTCAGCGGTTGTGATCAACCTGGTCGTGTTCCGAAATTTACCCAATCTCACTCTAGAGTAACAGTTTCATACCTTGGTGTTCGAAAACCTTTTTGCGTCTGGCGTTGCTCAGCTTGAAATGTCACGTGATATGACCCGCAGGAGTAGCTGGGATCCAGTCAAGTAAGGTTTGGAACACGCCCCCTGTCAGGGGGGGATACCCTCACAGAGGGCCCTATTCATTTGAGCAGTTAAATATGGGTAATGTGGCCCTGCCCCTGGGCGACAAGAGCAACATGGTGAAATGCTGGCCTGTTACATGGAGGCCCCAATTGTATTGCCGGATAATGCATTATCCGACACCTTGACTCAACCTTTACAAACAAGTGTTCTCGAATCTTCTGGTGACAAGGAATCCTAGCAACCTTCAAAAGGTGCTATGGAACCAACCTTTCCCTTGCGCCCCTTCCACACTCCTTGATACTGCAGCATTCATGCTGCACCAGGCACGTCATGCTTTACCGCTTTGCACCATCGTGATCACAAAAGTTTCAGTGCTTTGCTCCGCCACGCATGCATCACGCTTCACCGCTATACACCGGTGCGTTGCGGCAGTGTATAGCAGTGAAGAAATACTTTGAAAATATTTGAAGTTGCCGAATACTCCTCACCAATTCAAAGTGCGAGTAGAATACGGCGTCATTCGCTTCAATATTCTGAATTTTAGAATATTTGTACAACCCTAAAATATGTCGTAAAGTAACGCTCAGGCACCTCTACAAATCCGGAGATCATTGCAAAAAAGTGGGAGATGGGCACTTGATATGCTATCAATGTTATCTATATTACTGAACCATCTAGAATGGCCCAAGCTGAAAAAGGCTTCCAAATATTCTGTTTGTAGCATTCATAATTAGGCACTGAACTTTTTGCTTGATGCTTTGATTGATTTTGTTTCTTTTTATGGGAAAAAGTGCACATCAACAATGGAAATCAGCGACATGGTTTGCAAGCCACCCAACCAATGGTGTGTGAGCCCCCCTATGGCTGAAAAAGATGAAGAGAACACAGGCACAGCGCTCACTTACGACTGAAAATTTTACTTCTGCATGGTACAGTAAGTAAACATAAAAAGAAGCAGACAGATACCATTTCAAAATGACCAACCAACTAGCCCAACTACACAATTTGTTGCAGTTCTTCTATGGCCCTGAATTCGTTCCTTACCACGAGAAAAGTGACGATTTTTCAAGCATCTCTGCAGATCCCTTCATTTTTAAAGCTATTTGGCACATACCATAAAATCCCGAGATATGCACTTCCCAATCAGCAACATTCACTTGTATCCCACCACAGCTAACTAGCCGCATTGGTGTCGAGGCCATCACTGATCCCAACACTACTATTACTAGAAGTAGTCTATCTTTCGGTGTTTAAAAAGTAAAGCAAATCAAGCCAAAAATAGGGGTGGAGTACCTTTTGAGATCTTAGAGTAGAGTATTATGACACATCAAAATGCAGGCACTGAGATGCTCTTTAGAAATAAACAAACTTTGAAATAACGGATTAGAAAGTTCTTGTAGGAAAGCTCTTCATTCTAGCTCATAATGGCTGGGATTGCACATAGGGGAAAAGAGACACTAACTGCCGAATTCACAAACCTTTATTCCAATTGAGGCACCCCCCCAATTCCTCAATTAAGGCACGAGGGACGGCACTGGCCAATCGCGAGGACGGCTAAGCAGCCTAGGCCGCCTATTTGTCGTCGCGACTGGCCCCCCCCCCCCCCCCCCCCCCCCCAGCACCGGCCCTCACACCTTCCTTGAGGAAGTGGAGGGGCGCCTCAATTGAAATGAGGTTTGTGAATTCGGCGGTAACTTAGCTACTGCTAGGGTCTGGCAAATTGGAGACATACACCTCCCCACTGGCCACAGGCTCCACATCTTAAACACCTGTGGACTTCGAAAGGTTAGAATGGGGCACAGCACCCACCAAAGATAGAATTACCATAAAGTTTTGCGAGTGCCTTGCCGAGCGCAAATGCAAGACGCTGGATGCCGCGGACACGGCACACGTGGTACTGGTCAGTAGCCAGCTTGTCGAGGTTGACCATGTTGCCTCGGTTGAGAAGAGGTACTGAAACATCAGCGAATGAATTAATTCATAGCATAAAACAAAGCTGGGTTGTGACCACTCCTTGGAACCACAGAGGACACACATGTCTAACTTGGAAGCAGCCAATGAACATTATAGGTTTAGGTAGGGGTCAGTATTTTAGATCTAATTGTGCAGCTATATTTTTTTGTGTGTGGGTGTGTACGTGCAGGGAGTGGGGGTTGTTAACTCATTGCAAATGTTTTATGGGGCTGGTTGCTTATTATTGGGGTCCACTTGCGTTTAGTCAGGGGAGGATCTAACTGTAAACACAGACATCAAGGTGCAGTACTCGGGCTCGCCTTCTGAGTTAAATTTCTGTTCTCCTTGGGGACCGGTCCTCGTGTGCCAAGTTCACTGCGATTTTAAGAAGTGATTTGAATAGTTTCTTATCAAAAATGTTTCAGAACTTCCCAATGCATAGAGGCAGTTTCAAACTCTGTCAGAGTTTAAAACTGCCTTCTATACATAAAAAGGGTAAAAGCACAGGCCAGCTGGTGAAGAACTTCCATCGTAAACCGGAAACACGGAAAAATAAAAAAACGGACAAAACAACAACAAGTCTCAAACACAGCTTCTAGTTTATTTGAACACCTCCGCTCTTATATATACACAACAACCCTCCTCTCCAAAGGTCGGCACACTTCCTCTCCACTCCATCAACGACATCTCAAACTGAACCAATGACACATGCTACCTCCCTTCCTTTCATACCAACCAAAAACTGACCCCTTCTATACATGTTACTTTCACAAATGGTATACTCTTTTTTTAATCTATCTTGTTATATTCCTGACATAATTACCTATTTTTTGGATTTTCGAACTTTCAAGGAACTTACTGACCTAAACACATGCTTTTTTGACCTGTCTACAACTGTATCCATCGCTGAGTGCTTATAAAAGAACAAGTGTAATAGAATACATTTCACTGAAAAAGAAAAAAGATAAATTTTATGGCGTATATTAACTGATAAAAACCAAATATTGGATTTCGAAATAAAAACCAATAAATGTATGCCGAATTCAAAAAAAAAAATAATAAAAACCGAAAACGCTGATCTTGTTCAGTGTTTTCGGAGTTAACTTTTTTTGCTCGAATTCGGGGGTATTTCTTTTTCGATGTTTAATTTTTTCCAAAGATTCTGTGTTTTTGTGTAAATTGGTTGAAGTCATAACCAATTTACACAAAAAACACCGAATCTGCACAAAAAATTACCACCCCCCCCAAAAAAAAAAACAAGTACCCTCAAATTCGAGAAAAAAAATACTCAGAAAAATCAGAACCCAAGTTATCGGTAGGTTGTGACTTTCCAGTTTTAACCTAAAAATACTGAGAAACATCAGCCGATGACGAAAATGCAAAATCGGTTATAACAGAAAAACACCGTTTTTGGGGACGATTTGGCGCTGGGCGATTACTATTTTGGTTGAAACCCCTAATTCTAGGCATTTGCTGAGCCTGTTTTGCTACCAAGAATTAAGCAAACTGGGGTCTCCAATCAGTGGGATCGCTGACCTTGGAGCACAAGGGCCCGAGAGGTGGGTTAGACGGTTACTACCAACAGTCACAACGCCCTTGTTGGTTCATGTCAGAGGACGGCAGATAAAAAAGCAACTTGTCCCAAACCAATTTTTTTTTTCACCGATAATCGCTGTTTTTAGCGTCTACATCATACAACAAGTCGAAAGCAGGGTTGTGCAGTATCGCAATACAAATGTATTGCAATAGTATTTCAGAAATACATTTAGTGTCTGTAGTTCTGTATTGCAACACTTTTTTTTTCACCACTATCTGTACTTCTGTATCGAAATGCATTTGGGATGTTTCTCAGTACCGCAATACAATCAAGATGGGATGTATTTCGTTACATTTCTTGAGAAATAACCCCCACCTCTGGATAAAGAAGATGACAACTTTTTTTGTTTTGCTAGAGAAGGCCAGAGGGCGTTATGAGGGGTATGCTGTGCATTTGCTATCATGCGAACCTAGGTTTGTTCGGAACTATTTGCGTCGGATCTTAGCAACCCCCTTCTTTATTCTGCAAAACTGAAGAATGTTTTCCACCGTGCTTCTGCCACCCCCCCCCCCCTCCCAAAAAAAAATCTTGACTTTTTTTTTTTTTAAGGGGACGCTGGGGCATTGTTACTACGCTGACCAACGTTCATTCCAATTCCCAGAAATATTTGTCTATGCGACCTCTTTCTATTCTGCGAAGATAAGAAATGTGCTGTGAGCGGCGCATTTTTTAGTGAAGAAATGTGGTTCCCAGCTGTGAAAGTAATGTTTCTTTGATTTAATATAAACCAACTGTTGAGCAGCTATTTTTTTTTTTTGCCAACATGACGTTGCGTTTGAATGGGCAATGGCTCACAGGTGGGCTATTTGAGAAGCTCCTGCTCCTCAAGTGTAACCGAGTTTGGCACTTGCATGTCTTTCTTTTGTATCGCTTCAGTGTAAAACAACAGACAAAGCAAGAATGATTTTCATTGTACCTCCTGACTAATTTGTTGCCTATGATATGACAGTTGGCACCTCAAGCAAATTGGAAAAATGTATTTCAGTATCTGTATTTCTGCCATCTCTAAGAGGTATTCCTGCATTTGTATTTCCAAATACATTTTGCTCCTTGTTAAAATGTATTTCCGATGCATATCACAATACATTTTTACAGATATATACAAGTATCACTATTTTAGCTATTTTGATGTATCCCAGCATTTGTATTCCCAAGTACATTAAGTACTTTGGCCCAACTCTGGTCAAAAGACACCAATGTTTGAAAAATAAATAAACAATGAAAAACATCCGCCGATTTTTCTCATAAATAAACACCGGAGGATATACGGCCTAGTTATAGGTTATTTATATTTACTAAGTAAAATTCATTTTGGGTGCGTTTGTGGTATAAAAGTACAATCAAAACTCAATGTAGCTCCTTAATGTTTTCAATTAATCAATAAACTGGAAACTAAAAATAAAGCCTTTTTTTTGCTTTAGATGAGTGGAGACTGTTGTGAAGAGGCCACCGAGGCTTTGTTACCTTGCAGACCAGGATCTGATCAGAACAGTCTGTCTTTGTACATGAGGACCCTCAGGGTATAATTAATTGATTACGCAAAATCTTAACGGCTTATGATAAGCGCAGCTTGCCATGAGTTATCTGCCATTTTGTGGTTTATGACGAGTGCACCTCATCGCATACTGTTTTGTTCCTTTTGCAAGGTTTGCAACAAGGTCAGTGAATAAAAACAGTGTGAATTATCTTTATGATAGAATAATAAATATAAGAAACTGTTTCATATAAGGTCTGCTTAAAAAATATAAAGCATTATAAGGTTAATCAACAGGAGATGCTCGTGCTGTGGGAGTTTGGTCAATTTCCATGCGTGCTATGTTTGGCTAGGCAGACGATGAACAAATAGAAGATGTCGAACAAATAGAGCCGGGTATGCACGTATCGCACAATATCTAACCAGGTATGGGCACCGATGCGAATCGGTCGTACATGTCAAACATCGCGTGGATATCTCGCATGAAAGTTTTGCATTCTCTTTGCACTCGACCTGCGGAATGTTCATTGCTCTTAAGGACAGGTACGCAGGCCGTATGGAGTGTCTGCGAGTGGAAGCCGAGAAGGAATGCGTGAGAGGTTTTGGTGGTTTCGCGTGACTGGCGCAAGGCTCGAGGATACGGTTGATCACGTCAGACGTACCAGGCCGATTTTCTTTTACGTCCGACCCATATTAGGTTGCTATACGCCTCGCAAGTGGGCTCATTTTCGTCTTCTGCGCATGAGAAAGGAAGTAGCGGTGACGTCAGAACGCCGGCCGAGCCCTGATTGGCTGATCGCGACCCCCTATCTCAGCGTCGTCTGCTCCTTTGCAGCGTCGTCTGCTCGCAACGTCGTCTGCGTCTGTCTTGCCTTTCCTGCGACTTTCGGAAGCCGAGCGAGCTCGACTTCGCATTTCAGAGAGGGCAGACGAAATAACTCGAGCGGTACGTTGTTTTTGTCTAACAACTAGCAGACGCGCATCAAGGAGGGAAGCCAAAGGACTCACTGGCGAGGTGTCCTACGGCGCCGATGTTTGTTTGCCCAGAACCGAGAGTGAGCGTGTTAGTGTCCGCAAGTTCCCTCCCAAATACTTTTTCCCTCCTTTCGTGTGCGGCGAGACCCCTCATTCTATAACGGCGTCGGCGGGTTGGCGCAGTTAACGTCGTCTGCTTTACGTCTGCTAGTCAAAGCGATGGCTGCTTTACCTTTCCTGCGTCCGTCGGAGTTTCGCCGCTTTTTCACCGGCGAGAGTCACCGCTGCCTCGGGAAACAAGGAGGTAACAAGAGGAAGAAATTGACCTCTTAATCTAAAACTGAGGTCAGCGATCAAAGTATAATACGGGAAGGGTTCACAAGGGTCGCGTGGGCATATTCCATTCAGCACGCCAGCCGGTCGTGGGCAGACGGTCGCCGAGTCGCGGAGTGCCTGCTAGGCCTAACTGCCGTGCTCGCTTAGTCGCGTTCGGTGGAATCGTGGCCGCTGAAGCTTTTCCCGGGTGTTTGTGGATCTAGCGTTCTTGTTCGTCGTGGTCTGTTTCAAGTACTTTTTACTTTTTTCTTGCTGCTTGAAGTCGGGACGCGTGAAAAGCGCACGTAGAAAAATAAACGTCCGTGGGTCGTCGCGACCGCGACGCTGTCGGCCATGCTGATTTGATCGTAAGAAGTGCGTAAGACAGCTTCAGAGCTGTCCTAGGATTCCGTCGTAACCTGCGCAAAACTTACGGAAATTTCGTTTCGTGAATACGAATTTGTTCTTAAGATTTGTCTTACGCACATTTTTGGCATAAGGTCGTTTCGTGAATCTGGCCTCTGCACTTCCGAAAGTCGCAGGAAAGGTACAGCAGACGCAGACGACGCTGCGAGCAGACGACGTTGCAGAGGAGCAGACGACGCTCAGATAGGGGGTCGCGATCAGCCAATCAGGGCTCGGCGTTCTGACGTCACCGCTACCCCCTGCGCAAGAAGCAGACGAACTTGCCCTCCGCATAGGTTGCCGTGCCCGTGGGAAACGGCACTGCTACCGTAAGTTCGCGCTGTGATTTGTAAGCATGGTCTTCGGAGCCCTGAGCCCTCGGCGCACACCAGGCGCCGTCTTCCGACGTACCTTCGAAAAAATCGGCCGAGTATGTCCAACGTATCTAAGAAATGCTTCCGGGTACGTCCAAACTACATTTAGACACAGCGTAAATTCTCTGCTTGCAAGGCGTCGGTAGACATCTGTAGGTGTCAACACGGCTGAGAATAAATAGTTGATGGAAACCAATTTCGCTGGTCAAAGTTCTCAAGACAGTGCTTACTCGCTCGCGTCGAAGCTTGTGAGTGGTTACACCTGAAACCACTTTATGACTCTTTTTTTCGGACACAGCTTTTTCCGGGATACCAGCAAGCGTTACAGCTGTTGCGCCGTCTTGTTATGGAAGGACTGGGCATCCGCAGACACAAGTGCAGTCCTTCAACCACTGCCGGTGTCAAGTGCAGGAAAATAACAAGGAGCTCACAGTTTTTTGTTCTCTGGTACAGAGCAGCCGAGACAGCATAATGCTGGATTGTAACTCTGTTGTTACAGTGTCTTTCACCAAGCACAGCTGTTCCGTGCTGTCTTTTTGCCCGTCTGCTACGGTCGACAAGGTGGAGGCAGGTCGTGACATTGCACGGACGGCTAGACTCCGAAGCGACGCAGGCTGACCATCAACCTTCGGGCGCTCAAAATTTTCTTCAGCGTGGCAGAAGAGTCCTGAGCCCTCGGCGCACACCAGGCGCCGTCTTCCGACGTACCTTCGAAAAAATCGGCCGAGTATGTCCAACGTATCTAAGAAATGCTTCCGGGTACGCGAAACCACCAAAACCTCTCACGCATTCCTTCTCGGCTTCCACTCGCAGACACTCCATATGCCCTGCGTACCTATCCTCTTTTCATTTTTCCCTCCTCCCCTTTCCTCCTCCACTTTCCTCCTCGCTTTTTACGGCCTTCTCGCACGAGTGCTAATGGGCTTACCAGCCCCCCGACAAAATCAATGTAACCCTTCAAGGTTCTCTGCTTCAGTCCCAAACATCAGGGATTAGTTAGGCCGGCTGGATATGAGCTCAAAAAAGTTCAAGCTGGCTCGCTTTTTTTTTTCTTTTTTTTTGCTCTTTTTCTGCAGCTTTAAGACACACTCAGATAGTGAACACCAACTAGCCCAACAACAAATCTTTTACATACAGATACTTCCGCAAGCGGTCACATAAGCTACAACACCGCATATATATCTCGAGTAAACGGAACTTGAACATCACAGCAGAAGGAAAAGAGATGGGTATTTTTATCTGAACTTTGAGCTCTACCCAGAGTTGAAAATTGGTCGTTCTAACAACGGCACACTGAAGAGTGATTGTATCACTATTGTGTTTTTTTGTTTGTTTTTTTTGTACAAAGTAATAATCATGAGTAATTACATGTCAAAGATATTGCAGTCAGAGGGACACAGTCGGACCATTTCTGGGGCATAATATATAGGTTCGTACTACAGGTGTTTTCTAGAGTGACGGCCGCCTCATTGAGGCTACTAAGAAGAGTAAAAACAAACTTCCATAAAAAGTGAAACGGTTTAATGGTATATTTGAAAAAAAAATTGAAAAAAAAAATTGCTTCGTGGCCAAACGTGCATTTAGTTTCTGTCAACAAATGTAACTGAAAACTCTACAGCCGACAAATATCTTGCGTATCAGCAAAGAGAACGGGAAACACAGAGATTGAACCGCAAAACCACAATTTTCTTCAAGTAAAATAGTGCAACTAGCAATAGTAGCCCCCATATTATGCCACTTATTAAAAGACAGCAGGTACTACAAAGTTTTCATTCTCTTCTGTTCCCATTTGTTCGCTGATTAAGAAATGGAATGCCCAGATAGCCTCTGCAGCCCTTGCATCATAATTGTTCGGGGCTCTGTCAAGGTGGGCGAAGGCCAGCGACCATCTACAAAAAACCCAGGAGTTCGGAAGGTATACTACCCCAAGTTTTGGGGCTGCTTGGCTAATTTAGGTGTCTGGCGTTCCCCGCCTACTTAGAAAAGAAACGGAACAGCGGCCAGCTCAACGTCGTCACCAAGCGGGAAATCATGCCGAAATGTGTCCTTGAACACGTGCGAGATCTTTACCCGAACACAGCCAGGATTCGCAACAATTCATCTATGAAAAAAAACTATAAAAAGGGGTAGGCTTAAACGATTTGGCAATTCTTGAATATATATATGTCATGCGTACTAACTGTCCACCAGTACAGAAAGAAATGCACTAGAAATGCAGAGCTCTATTGTGTTCTTTATGTCCATACTTGTCTTTTGCGCTGTACTCCAATTAAAATAAATTCTGCAATATCTGTAGATTATGCCTGGTTATGTTGTCCCTAAAAGAAAAGTAATCAAGCAAGTTCGGTATCGTGCCACCAATTTGTGCAAATACAATTTTATGTTGATTTCAACATCAAAACAGTACTTCCGCGGGAAATAATGCATCCGTCGTTCTTCGTCTCCCTGAAGCTATGAACTACCGATCTCGGCTACAGGACTTTTGGGTCCACAAAATATCACGCTCAGTAGAAAATTCGCCTTTTCTACCAAAAGTACTGGAAATTATTTATTTTTCAAACAGGTCGGGTGGTGATGCGTGTTTGAGTGTAGGACCGTTAACTGGGCACTGGTTTGCAACATGAGTGCAGTGCTTCCTTTCATGCTGCCTGCGACGAGTGTTGAAATATGAATATAGTAGGAATAAAGTCAACTGACACTCTTAGAATTATTTTAAACTTGAGCTTTCTTCAGGCATTAAGATTTTTATCGTACCTTTTATTCATTGTCGTCTTTGATGAGGGAACAACTTGCCGAGGAGGCAGCGCTGTCCGCGTACGCGGCTTGACAGATAAGGTCGCGAATGCTTTTCACGAATCTTTAAAGACTAAGCATAAAAATGAAAAACGCTTACAAATCTCTGTAACGCGAAATTAGAGCGCAGCCACTTTACGCCAATGAAACCAACTTTATGTTTTGGGTAGACGTCTTGCGAGAGTTGCAGTATTTTTAATTATGCCGAATAAATTAAATGTTTAGGACTAAGTACCAAAATTTTTTTAAATGCATTAAGAACCGAAATGTCAATTGCAAAGTTCTATAGCTCCTTGAGAAGCACCCGAATTAGCTGTTTGCAGCGTGATATGGCTCGCGTGGCTTCCTTCTGACCTGTAATACAGCTTATGAAACATCACAAAATACCCCGTGATAAAGCGCCCGCTCCATCATAAACTCAATTTCGAATTTCCCGGGATTTGTTCTTATAGGCCGGAAAAAAGAAAAAAAGATGCATGCAAGACGTGTGGCCCACGCTTTATTTATATCAGAAAAAAACTGCCCTCTGTTTTATATACAACGTTGTTTTCCTTTGTGTTTTTTTTTTTTTTTCACCTACTAGATATTAGAAAAAACATGCAAATTAACGTTTTGTAGATGTGAGCTATACGACCAGGTGAAGATTGGGTTCAAGAAAGAACGCAACAAAAACCGACTGATTACCTAACATTTGTTAATGAACTATTTGATTATAAAAGAAAACGGGATAATTGATTTATAAAGTTGTTGGGCATAATCGAAAGCCACCAAATTATCACGTGAAAATTAGCGCTATTGCGGTTTGTGTAGGTGAGCTATACGGCCAAGCAAGGATTAGGTTCAAGAAAGAACGCAACTAAAACCGACCGATTGCCTAAAATTCGCTAATTAACCTTTTAATTAGAAAAGAAAACGGCATCGTGTATTTAGAAAGTTGTTGGCCATAATCGCAAGCCACCAAACCGTCCATTCTTAAAAAGATGTAACGCGCGTACACTATTATACGGCGTCCTGATACGGCGTCCTCCTAATTTGGGCGTGAAAATATAGTTCTGATTTTATGTGGGCTCCATCTCCGCGTGGCACAGCCCAACGCCATGAAGCCAAAGCGACAAATCATGCCACGCCACTGTAGAAGGGGCGAGGAGTGCGGCGGCCGAAAAGATTGCGGTAACACGATTCGCGTCCAAATTAGGCTTTTTAGGACGTCGTGAACCACTTCACGTAATGGTTTGGTGTTTTTGATGACTACAGATAAGGCACAAACCGCAATTGCGTAACTCTGACGTCTTTTTGAGAAAAATGTCTAGTCGTGAAAAAAAATCGCCCTGTATAGACCATTCTAGAGCCACTATATGAGCTGGTCTAGTGCCACTAAATAAGCGTAGTAAGGCAGTTCTTTACGTCCGGCGACATCATTACGGCATGGAAGGAGACGTTGACCACAGATCATACGCTGTGTATGATATATGGTCAGTTTTTTTGTTTTTTTTCGTACGAGAATGAGCAAACGTTTGATACCAAATAAAATAGATTTAGCATACACCAAATTCGGCTTTTTTACTTGATTCAAATTGATATTTGATTTAATTGATTACACTTATTTTGTACCCGTACACACCTACTTTATTCCCTAATGAGTTACAAGTGATAATTACATTGTTTTTTTGTCGTGCGAGGTCATCACAATTTATTATTAACAGTCGGAGCTATGCGATTACGCGGAGAAGGCGCATTTGAAGATACTCAAAATTGTTCTGAATACACAAACAACTTCAAACGTCTTGCTGTTTGGGCCCTTTCCTACACGCAGGACCAATAATAAAGCCAAAACCTCATAGAGGAGACTATCTCTATCAACTCAACGCGCAAACACGATGTGAAGCGTGTCTGCGTACGTTGGAAAAGAGATACCGGCGAGCAAACCTTAGCGTCGAATGTCCATGCATCAAAATGTTTGTGCACCGAAATATCTGCGCACCGAAAAGTCTTTGCAGCAAAAAGTCCGTACACTGAAATGTCTGTGCACCAAAAAGTCCGCACCGAAATCCGTACAGCAAAACGCTTTACACCGAAAAGTGCTAGACCCACTACGAATGGGATCCTCCGTCACTCTGCCGGTTTACGAACCATAATGATTCAGAACCACTGACGGTAGTGTGTGAAGAGTTACTACGGTACGTCATTTGTTTGGAGTGCTGGTAAATCAAGCCTTTGCACTACCTCACTTACTGTCATCATTACGTTTTCAACGTCTGGGGTGGGGACATCGTGAATCTCAACGTAGAGGCACCTGCTGCATCATTCGAGATCCTTCAAGTTGTATGTCAATGCTTCCAGTTGTTTTCTGTGGTCCATCTTTTTCATGCATTCCACGCAATTGTTTTAGGTTAACGATTTCACTGCCATGTTTTCTGACCTCTTCCAATAGCTGTGTATTTTTGGGACATCATTTGAATGGATTGTGCAATGCCATCAATGGTCTCCAACTCTGAGGAGGCTGTCTAGCTTAGCACTTATGCTGAGAAGCATAGTTGCTATACAAAGACCACCTTGTTTCTTTGGCCGTACTTCTCTTTTGCACTTTTACACGTCGGGCATCGGCAATTCTTATGGAAAGAGTCACCTTTTCATCGACTTATTGGTCCCTAAACCCCTGAGCATACTCCAAGGTGATAAGAGAATTTCCATTCAACAGATGTTAAAAAAGCCTTATCATCTGGCAACGCATCATCACAAACTAAACAGGCGTCACCTAGGGCTTTTGCCATTTGAATCTTCCCCCAACATGAAAACTTGCTCAAGAAATGCGAACAATTGCCCTCAGTGGCAGAACCTAGTACACTGATGCACAAAGATATAAAGCAGAAATATCGCTCACCTGTACGAAGAACCAAGAGTTACGCAATGCAATGTGTTAGCCACCCACTGCGAAGATCGTTGTGTTGGAGCGCGGTTTATCTGCCGAAGAGGGCCGAACACGGCGGTCCTTGCGGAAAGTTGACGATTCCAAGCATTGATACCAAGCAAATGGGTTTTAACACACCTATCATAGGTCACTTTTTTTTGCCCCATACTACATTCCACGCTCCCCAAGTCTTCTTTGAACCGAAAACCTGAATATTTTATTTTTTCAGTTTTGCTCCAGAACAGGAAGTAAGAATTAATGTGTGCAAAAATAATGTCTTTTTTCGGCTTTGTTTGGCAGTCTGGGCAAAGCAGACAAAATGCTGTCTGGTTTTTCACAAGTTCCAAACACTCAAGCATGCCCACTATAACAACCTGGAAACGTTTCAGACCCAAAATATTAGTTTTGTTCTTGAGAAAGGGGGAAAAAAAATTAGGCAAAAGACTGGCACAAATTACCTGCATTTTGCCAACAGATAGCAGAGTGGGCATCATAGCAATTTGGCACGGCAATAACTCCACCAGTTCTGGTCATTCAGTGTTTGCACTGTGCAACCTTTCGTGACTGAAACGTCTCTACCCAATTTCAAGCATTTTATTATAAAAGAGCTGACAAAAATACAAGACCATCATGAAATACAATACAGAAAAATCTGGAGCGTGGAAAACACCTAAGGCAGCTACTGAGTATCCATGGGGAGTGAGTCTTCAAGACGAGCTGTTCCTTCCAGCTGTGCCAAAACTTGTCTGGCATCCTGAAAAATTAATGTTCGTTAGCAGGGATGTTATTCAGCCATGTTATGTCAGAGCAGTCAAAAGTCAATGTTGCAAAAACAAACAAATGTTAGAACATGTGCTGTGTATGTTTGTATTACATTTTCAAGCGCTTTACTGAGTGTGTTCATCTTTCAAATTAACATGTCGACCTAGGTAAACAGAAGTTTGCTAACAAAAAATTAGGGTGCAAACGAGCTGCATTTGAGACTGTGTGGTGTTGTCACTCGTCTTTTCCCCAGTTTCACGGTTTTGAGACTGTGTGGTGTTGTCACTCGTCTTTTCCCCAGTTTCACGGTTTTGTTCCAGAAAAAAAGAAGTCAGCTTTTTCATTCCCGCATGCATAAAATCCCTAATGAACGCCCCCCCTGCTCACTTCGATGTCACGGTCATAACACCTAATAATTATTACTTTTGGTGCGACTTTCTTGGCATAAAATCATTAAAACATCTTGTACTTTCCAACGAAAGCACCAAGTGTCTCATGAAAACTAGTCACATCTCATACAAGTGATTTGTTGCCTTTTCTGTTCAATCTGTGCCTCCATGTCTAGAACTTCATAGAGGCATTCAGGGGCCTGTGTGCGTTCTACAGTATGTTTTCTTCAGGACTGACCCACCATGCACCTCCTGTCGTCTCAGCGAAGTCATACACGTTGCAATTGAATGTTTAAATTAATGTTTATACAGACTGCAAAAATATTAATTAAAACAATTTCAATAGTTCTTTTTTATTTAAGCTTGATTAGTAGAAAGGAAAAACAAGCATGGCATTGCTGGTGCTGTGAACATATGTTTTGCAATAATGTTTTCTTCAATATTATTACTTTAATACTAATATTGTGGTGGCACAAAAATGCACGCTGGTTTTACGTTTTATTTTCATTCTGGATGCGGTACTTTAATTTACGTTTTGGGCCTAAATAGTGCAGTTTAGAGTGAAGTACTGCCAGTCGCTCTATGTTCAATGCCAATGTAGGCCCAGCAACTATGTGCGTCATGCGACGGGCTTTTGAGTGCATGCGTCTGGAATCCACAAATATTGTTGCATATCGCCAGGTGGTGCGACGTGCACCACCTGGCGTCATGCACCACCGCACGGCGCCCATTTTCACCGCTCATGTGCTCTATGGGAGCCGATATTACATGCGCAGATCGTGGACAAAAATGCGGGGAGCCTCGATGAACTCGCTTCTCAAATGTACCGGTACCGCAGATCGCGCGGTTGATGCGATTCCTGTCGGACATTGCGTGACAACCGACGGGAATCAAGGGAGAGGGAAAGGGGGCGGTGTTTCAGAATTTTCATGTTACGAGTATTTAGCCAGAAAAACGGGATGGGCAATCTCTCAGGGGACGGCGTCCTAGAGGGATTTAGCAGTAGTGTTAAATTAAATATTTTTGTAAATAAGGAATTCATTGTGAGCCTTATATTACCACAATATAATAAAATTGAGATATCCCAATGCATAATTTTTCAAGGTTCAATATTATCTATTGCTTATTACCTAATCTAAAACTTACAAACATCTATGGCAATCCAAAGCTGTCAGATTATCAGGAGTGCCAAGAGCGGCATTTCGTTTTTATTAACAAGCCAGCTAAGATGACAAGATGACACCAAACGGACAATACGAGTACATAAAGCATAATGGGGTTCACTCAAAGTCTCGACCTCCGACGACAGGCTAAACTTCCAAATTTGTCACTAATCCCCAGGTCAAATGCTGTGAAAAGCATTTTTTTCTTAGTTACAAAACTTGCCGAGACATTTATTTTCTTTAATTTTTCAAGCTGTCGTTTTGTCAATTTTAGCCTTTCCAGTTAGAAGGAAATCTACACGCTTGCACATCTGTTCACTGCATCACAATCGTTAGCATTGAAGCACTGGTGGAGCAGAAAGGTTCAAAGCACCCCTTTGGGACAGTGGATAGTGTCGCTTGTAGAGTTGTTTGCATTCAGCACTGGCTGTTGGCGAGCTATGATCATGAGCAGTTCCGTTGAGCCTGCTGAGCAGTTGAACCGGGGGACCGTTGTTAGAGCAGTTCCTGCTTCCGCCGCGAAAGGGCAAGCAATGAGCTGGAGATGCAAATAGCATCAAAAATAGTTCTAGCATTCAATCCTAAGTTTGAATCAAACACTATGCTACGTAAATGCATAATCTGATTTTTTTTTTTTTTTTTAATTTTCCCATCGCAATAAAAAAAAATGGGTGCTTGGTGCAGGGATGCGAACATGCGGGAGAATGGTGCAGGCGCAGATGAAACAGAAACTGCAGCGCCAGATCTCTAAAACACACACACAGATATAACCCACAGTTTGGGGCCTACCTTTATGACATGCTCTGGGAAATGTGTGAGTTCTGCCACTTCCACACCAAAGCTCTTGTTGCAGACACCTGCGAGCGCAATAGAGAAAATTGAGATTTTCATTTCATTTCACTTTATTACCTTCAGGACCTCTTCACAGTACTTATTATAAAATTAGAAAAACACTGATGAGAACAAGAAAGACAAAAAAAAATGGCATCATTACACAAGAGATTATTCAAACCAACTTAACAAGCAAGGAACTATGCAGTAAACACATAACTCTGAGGGAAATTTGTGAACATCCCGCCAAGGTAAACAAATAGCTGCAGTCGGAGTATGTTGAAGGTTCAACTCGGTGTCGGGCAAAAACTCGATTTGGCTTCCCCCATGCCTCACTAAAGGACAGAGCAGTTCTGGTAGCAAGGACGTGGGGGCCGCCGTAACGTCTCAGCGTCTGCCCAAAAATGCCACGGCATGCGGCGTAAAAGTAGCATAAATAAACCTTGTCTCGGATAAACATGAGTTCAATAAGGTAATGAACAGTTCAGTGCTGAAACCTAGGATTCTCGACAGTTGTACAAGATCTATGACATCATGAACAGCTAGCACCGAGCAAAAAGGGTCGGTAAAGTGAGCCGAAGTCTAAATGCTCAGCGAGGAGCGCCGTGCAATAACGAAACTTGATGACTTGGAGCCTCAACAAGTAGGGATGTCACAAACCTCCTAAACCTTTGAAAATTTCTATCCTTGCCAAGGTTTGAATTCTAAAGGTTACCAACTTTAGAACCTTGTCGAGGTTCGAGTTAGAAAAATTTGAAAAATGTCAAGGTTTCTGAAAGTTTGAGTTTGAAGGTTCCTAACCTTCCGACAAATGTTAGAAAAACTCAAACATTTTGAATTTCTTTAAGATTCGAGATAAGAAAATGAAAAGATTTTGAATTTCTTCGAGTTATAGGTTCGAAAAGTTTGAAAGTTTCGAATTTAATATGAAAGTCTGAATTTCACACACAGAGATCAGATTCCGCAGTTTCGAATTAGGTTTCTGTGGATTCATCTAAAAAAGATAGCGAAATGTGCTAAAGATTTTACTGAAAACCTTGCAGATTTCTCTTATGCCGTAAATATACTTCTTCCTTCTCAGTGCTATACTCAAGGTACTACCGTACAATACTGCGCATCTGCCCATTTCACACAAGCACCAATTCCCAAATTTGTAAGATCTGAAAAATATGCACAATACATTGATATGTAAAATTGATGACCACACAAGCGCCCATCCCCAATTTTTCTCGATTATCTATAAATTTTGAGTGGGCGCTTTCCCGGTATTTTACGGTACCTGTATTACTCGTTATTCGCCACAACTTATGAAACAGGCGTTGAACTGGTTGAACATTCATAGAAAAACCTTGAGGCAGTCAGGTGAATTTACTTCTTACGTCCTTTCAAACTAGTAGCAATCCGATCTAACGTTGCCTAAATGTAATGCTGGCATAAGACAACTAAATATTGTCACGAATGACAATTGATGAGGTGACGAAAACTGACGCAAACTAAAGGTTTAATGGGGCGAAATTGTGCCCAAAACAAAATAGAAAAAGGCTAGCGTTGCATGCGTCAATGGCGGTGTGACAGCAGTACCAAGCGTTGGGGCAAGACTGACTTCGGCTCGCCATGCGGAGTCCCTCATGTACCCATGTGGGTCTCTCGAACGTCAAAATGTTCGACATGTAGAACATTTGTACCTTGATCAGACAACAAGGTTCTCGAACTTACAAGAACGCTAAATTGAAAGAATAAATAAAAATGCACCCCTCCCAGGAGTCGAACCTGGGTGCTCTGCACAAAAGCCAAGCACGGTAACCATTCGGCCATCCATGCACTCGCTCGGTGACATGCATGGCAATGTACAGGACAACACAGGCATCCGAAAATGTTGTTGCTCCAAGCGTTTATTTTTGGTGGCTTTTCACTTAAAATGTTTCTTTTTCGTGGCTCTATGCCCACATCTGTCTGGCCACGCAGGCTCTAAATCGTAAGTCCTCAAACTGGGTTCTTAGAAACCCAGGGTTCCTCGAGATCTTAAATCCCGTCGGCAATCCCTGCCTCCAAGTTCCTTCCAGAAGAAGTGCCATTTCGAAAGATCTGAGCCACCCGCTGAGGCATAGCTTAGGGGCCGAGCACTCGCCAGTCTTTAGGCTTCTGCGCTGATTTCTCGCGTCAATGTCGAGATTGGGAGCAGTCCCTCGGCCATTGTGTGGGGGAAGCTGTTCCTCGGGAAAGGAGTGCTTGAGAGCCCTTCTCTAAGTGTAGCTCCTTTAGTGAATCCAAGCCAACACGTAAGGGAGCCCCCTCACCTGGCTTGACCTTGTAGAGAAGGGTGAAGCTGTCCTCCCGCACGTCTGCCGTGACATGCACGTTGCGCACGCACGGCAGCTCCTGGGCCAGCTCCGTCAGCTCGTGGAAGTGGGTGGCAAACAGGCAGTAGGCGTCTGCCTCCTTGCTCAGGTGCCTGCACGGGGAGGCCACGACACGCTCATACATCCGCGAGGCTCTCTTCAACAAATACAATCCCGAAAAATACTCGGACGGGGAACGAGTGCCCGTCTCATTTTTAATTGGTAAAAACAATTGGCAGCTGTATTTCGACATATCCACAAAACCGTTCTATGCAGAACGGCAATGTATGAAAAACAGCAGGTTTTCGTGACTTCATTCTTTTTGCACCTCGAGATCAATTGTGCAACGTCAGTGCCACGTGATGTGTCAATTCACGGTTTCGTCTCTTGAAACCAAGACTTAAAGGGTAACTGCAAAGAAAATAAAGTGTATTTTTAAACACGCTAATTGGGACAAGCATGTCACAAAACAAAATTTACTTGAAAAAAACACAATTTTTTAGCATTATTTACGCCACAGGACATAATTTAGTCAGAGTAACAACCTCTCCACATTTGAAACTCCCACTCTTTCGCCCCGCGCGGAGAAGTATGCCCCACCCCTCGCTCTTGGATTTTCTCTTGGATTGACTTGACTGTGGAGTTGAACGACGTATGCAGCATCTTGTGTGCGTACCACAGCCTTTTGTAGCTTCTGTGTTCTGTGCGAACTGCACGCAAAATGGACCCTGAATGGAAGCGTCAGCTTCTTGCCGCTGCGAGCAACTGGGTCTTCGGCCATACAAAGATGCGCCGCAGAGGACAGCTGCTAGGGATGAAGATGGCACACCACCTCAGCCTTCGGCGCGCTTGGACAACACCCACTGGTGATCGCTGTCACGATCACTAATCTGGCAGCACTTTACAGAGCAACGGTGTCAATTTACAGGAACTGACATGTCCAAAAAGTCGGCATTTGCACACGCAAGCAAATAACAAAAAAAAAGCACGCTGAGAAAGCAAGGAAAATGCGCTACGAAAGCAAAGAGATACCCCAAGAAAATGAAAGTAACAAACCATACTATGAAAGCCAAAACCCCGTGTCGCTTCCTATCACTAACACCTGCGACAGCTGCTAAACACACACGACTTCACTTCAAGTAGTCTCACTCAAGCACCTGGGTCAACAGGAAACACTGATCACTTAGGCAAAACGACTAGTCAAGGTACGCGAGACAGGCGGGAGCAGAGACTTCGGAGGCCATGAAAGAATGGCGAAGCTTTTGTTTGTTATGGCATGAATCCAAGCGGAAGTGCCTGTCTTGTAAACCTTTTGTAAAGAATAATAACTCTCATCACATGGGTTATTCTTTAAACATAAAAATATGCTGCTCAAAAGTAAATTAAAACACATCACAAAGGTTTAACAACCAAGATCTAAGCCAGTGGTCTCAAACTCATTTGAGCGTGGGGGCCAGATAGCCCACACTAGGAAGGCCAAGGGCCAACGTTGACCGGGGGGGGGGGGGGGGGGGGCATTGTCAAACAATTTGAAAGAGAATTAAGAGACCTTGTGCTCTATGCTTTTTGCAGACTCTGTTCTGTCGGTTGGCTACTTTGGGCCCTGACCTGTGACAACAATAATTAAAATGAGACAACCCCGCTACCATGCTCCCATATCTAATAGAACAAGAGAGCAATTACACTGTTGTTCTTGTTGCTCACTTCATTTCGGAATTAACCAAGCTGAATATGCCTCAAACAATAAGTTAATTTGGCAGTTCTTGCTTTCCTGAAGATTTCTATTACAACACCTATACATGTTTTTAATGGTGATATTTTTTAAGACAATAATCCTGAGCTAATAGCTTTATCTTTGGCAGTTGCTCCTGCTGATCGAGAGTTCGCACAGCCGAGAAGCATTCTTCAACAAAGAGCTCATGCCTGCAGCCTAGTAGCGGAATTGCTGTACATTACAAAAGCTGGGAAGCAAAACATAAAGCGAAACAAAGGGCAAATGAACACTGATAAGTAAAAACTATGTGAATACGTTAAAAGAGAGGAACTACTTTTCGAGCGAAAATGAATCGGCGATATGAAATCACGATGGCGCATGCTAGCTCTCAAGACTTGAGAACCGGTTGCCTGCGGGTTGCATCCCAGCGAGTCGCGGGCCGCATGTTTGAGACCACTGATCTAAGCTATCAATCAATCTCTTAGCCAATGAAAAGTGTTGCTATCGTGCATCACTCCATCACATATAATAGCTACTCTGTGACGTATAATACCAATTTTGGTATTATACGTAATTTAAAACGAATTTAAAACGAACGAAATAGCCGCAAACTAAGATTAGTCTCCCGCAATAAATATAAATGTAAAATTTTTTTTTCTTTTTTTTTTCGCAGAAAATTTGTTTTGCATGTGTTTGTCCCAACTAGGCTCTTTAAAAAAAAAACTTTTTCTTTGCAGTTACCCTTTAAGGCCACGATGCGCGATTACGTGGCACCGTCACACAACATCATGACCCAACGTCACGCAAAGTGGTCACAGGACATGACGTCACAATACACCCCCAGCTTGGCACACAACATTACTAGATCCAATAACGTTCTTAACGCTGCAATATCGCGTGACACCAAGGCTTCCCAGCATCACGTGCCACACACACAGCACAGACTAACGCAGAATCTGGGACAGCTTCCGTAAGAATGCAGTTCTAACCGAAGGAACTCACTCGGAGATGGCCCAGGCCAGGCCAAATCCGTCGTAGGTGGACGTTCCTCTGCCCAGTTCATCGATGACCACCAGGGAGTCGGCAGTGGCGTTCTGCAAGTGAACACCAGCGCTCAACCAGGATGTACAATACGTACACGAATGCTTTGAAAGACGGTCAACAAAAACAAGTTTATTGATGTATCACGGTAGGATTCGCTAGATGTGCGGCTCGGTGGTGGAAGCTTGGGGTGAAAATATTGACGAATGAACTTACCTAGTTCAAAACAAAAAAAAGGAGAACCCGTTTTGGGCAATCTACGGCTTTTATGGCTGTGTGTTTTGGTGATGAAAAGCAGATTGTATATTATATCGTCAATAAAAGTGCTTTGAACAGAATCACAGAAAACAGATTGCGGATTCTTTGGCATTTCCTGTCCCGATTATGTCTCGATTTCAGTAATATTTTTGTCCCAGTATTCCGACCACTGATGATGACACGGATGTGTGATGATCATGGTTCAAGCCACCATGGGTCGCATGGCCACGCGACCTCTTGACATTTTGTCGAGTCGCGTGACATCACTGTTAAAGAAAAGCTGAAACACCTCTTTCAAAAAATTAGAGGTTGGTTCTAGCGTATTTTTATCCCGTGAATCTGAATATCACGTTTGTTTTGCCTGAAGATGCAACTACCGTAAAAAAACCGAGCATGCGCCCTCACTCGAGCAAGCGCCCTCCCCACATCTTCCGGGAATTTCCCATTTCTGTACACAACTAAGCAAGCGCCCCCCTCTCACTGCCGCCTGTCCTGAAGGCATCTATTTTTAGCTTTGTTTCGAGCTTTTTGGCTGTTGCAGTAGACAAAGCCAATATTGAATCTAATCCAAGAGGGTGCTAGAACCCACCACCAGCCATCGCCGCCATTTTGTTAGTGCCAGCGTTAGGAACGGTTGCCCTTGTTCGCCAAGCATACGTATACGGTGCAAAAGAAACTCGAAGTTGTGGATTGACCTCGGAAGAATGCCAAAAATGTCTACCTGACCTCTCGCCATTTCAAGTTGGACTGTAAGAGGGTACACGAAAGGGACATGAAGTACAAAGTTTTGCTGCAACACAACTTCGGGAAGTCAAAAATACGACGCAAATTGAGCAACAGTGCCCATATCTTTAGCGAAATTGACAACACCTTGTACGAGTTCTCAGAGAGTGAAAGGAACTCTGGACGTGCAGCGAGGAGGGCGATCTTCATGAACGGCTGTCTGACATCGGTGCCGTTGTCCCTGAGAACCCCGACGAGCTGCGGACCGAAGGCATAGACCTCATCTTTAGATCCGATTCAGAGGAATCATTTTGTGGTTCAGATAGCGACTGAGGTGCATACCAGAATTTCCGTTTTCCAAATTGAATATTGATTGGAGTGTCTGTAAATAAATGTTTTGAATAATGCAAGCTATAATGCTATCTTTTTTTCACTTTTACTGGCCGCCATTTAGTGGTCGCCATCTTGAATTTCGGGCCCGATCTGAGTAAGGACCCCCTCTATATCTAGGCGAACTATCTCCAAATATTGGGGGGGGCGCTGGCTCGGTATTTTACGGTAAACATGAGAAAACACGAAAACCTCTGACCAGTCGTTACGTCGTAAGAGGATCTTTCGGTCGCAGAGCGCGTGTCGCTCGAAGGCCGCACATGCAATTGCAAGCTTGCTCGGTATATTTTCCTGCCCTGGCATCGGTCGTGACGCCTTTTTCTGCCCTTTTTAAAGATATCAAGAGTGCGCATGCATAGCTTTGATAGGTGCCGAAAATGTGCGAGAGCGGAGATTTCGAAAACTCCTTTTGTGACGTCACACTCCAGGAAGGAGGGCCTCTGGCGGTACTTTGAAAATTATTTGCTGCAGCCTCCATGCACCAAATTAAAAGAAATAGAGAAATTTACAATCTCTGTAATGCGAAATTAGAGCGCAGCTCTCGAGGAGGAGGGGAGGGTACAAAGGCGGAAGTATGCCTTCCTCCTCCTCTGTACCCTCCTCCTTCTCTGTACCCTCCTCCTCCTCTGTAACCTCCCCTCCTCCTCCTGCATACCCTCCCTTCCTCCAACAGTTTCCCTGCTAAATTTAGTGGGGAAGATGACGTCATGTGACTTTGTGTCCAGTCACCCATGTATGAATTCAGTTTCTCCGCTAGATTTAGAGGAAAAACTGACATCACGTGACCTCAACACCAATTATATTTCCTGCTAAATTAGCAGGGCGGTGACGGCGACGGCGACGCCGCGAAATGCAGAAACAAGCGCTTAAGAGCTGAGCTCTAAAAATAATTGTGATATTCAAATCCTGGAGGTCATATAAAAACGATTTAAGTGTGTTTCCTCACATACAAAACCGCTTTAGCTTCCCTTTAAGTCGTGATACCACATTGTTTTTGTTCGATTGCTGGTCTGCTTCGTCGTGCGGTTCTTGATTTTTCACGTGAAAGAAGCTGCAAGAATTTCACTCAGCTGGTACACTGCAGGTTCCGACAATCCTCTGGGTCTGTGTCAAGAAGTCAGTCAAAACTCGTCTAGCATGCCACAATCTTTCCTGCACATCCATCGAGCCTTTCATCCAGTAAGACCTTTTTTGTGGCTGTGTTGCGTGCGAGTGCATGGGGACAAGGATGTCGGCAAACAGCCCTCCGCAGGCCCAAGACTCCGTCGCTTGGCCACGCATCAGTTGCCCTGAGCGGCAGGTGGAAATTATAAGGTTCTTCCGAACATAATCGAGTTCACACCGACGAATCTTTGCAATAACGTATTTGAGCTCATGCCTACCTATGCTTAAAAACTTTTTTTTCATACATTTCTTTTAGTTTATACGTATGAATGTTCACAAACTTTTTCTGAGCCAATTTAAGTTCACAGCCACAAATGTATGAGCAAAACAAATTGTTTCGTGACAGTTGCCCCCTGTCTCGTCTCTAGCGCCTCCCGAAGAGCATTCTCGTTCCTTACGTTTTTTGCAGATCGTACGCTTTTGCGCTAATTCCCCCCCCCCCCCCCCCCCCTTGAGAAACATATAAACGAGGTTTAACTGTAGCCGTGTCACTTGACGCCACGTCACGCGACAGTGGAATGACAACAGTTGTCTCAATGTGTCACAGTTGTGCGTCGCGTGACCCGTCGTCACGTGACACTTAGCAGGATTGGCGTTACGTGACCACGTCACGCCACTCCTGCCATGCTATACTTAACGGAAAATATTGTACACTGCCCCGTTACAGCCCTCTCAACCTCCCGAGCGTCTGCCGCCCAGAGGTCCAAAGCACCCACCCTGAGGATGTGTGCGGACTCGAGCATCTCGGCCATGAAGGTGGAGACTCCCTTGAGCTGCTGGTCCCCCGCCCCGATGCGCGTCAGCACGGCATCCACCAGGGACAGCTCGGCACTGTCGCACGGCACAAAGCTGCCCACCTGCGCCATCAGCACTGCCAGCGCCACCTAGGAACAAGTGGCAGAAGCTCGCACTCGTAACAATGCCTGCATTAACAAAATATTCTAAAGGGGAAAGCAGAAATTGAGCAGCCCTGTGCTTGCCCACAGTACAGTCCTAGCGATACCTGCGACTTAGTCACGGCAAGTCGTTGGGCATCAGCTTCGTGTTCGCGCATCGTGTGGTACATAAACAAAACCGTTTAGAACAAGAATGACACCCGACCATTTTGTTCCGAATCCTTTTGTTTGTTTTTTTGTTCTGGAGCGCGTGAAAGCGCATCTTTCGGCATGAGCTCTTGGTATTGACAGTACCACAACATTTTGTTATCAAATACTTTCTTTTTTACAGCGTAGCTGTTAGAGGCTAGTTTCCCCAGAACCGTGTCCCCCGCAAAGAAATGTCAACAAAAAACTCTGGTTGCCACCGTCGCTCATAGATGGCGGTAGTGGTCCAGAGTGTTTAAAGCCCCTTGATAAAAGCGTTTTTTTACAAGTACCGCCAACCATTGTTGTGGAAGCGCGCGAGACACGTGCCATGAGCGGGTGCTCCGCCGCCATTCGCTTCCAAGGCCCGCTCATTTCAGTGCTGCGCCGCCATTTGCTTCCAAGGGCCGCTCGAGACATGGGCCTCGTGCACTCGCGCATTTGACGCTACTTGCAAGACAAACGCAAACACATCGAGGGGCTTTAAGAGTGTTGTGTTTGCTGGTTGTCCACTTGCCGCCGACGCTCATAGACCGCGGCATTTCTTGGGAGGAAGAAAAGCAAGAACGGAACGAGCGGCGATGTGCGCAGCAGCGCGAGTGGTTTTGCAACCGTTGCGAGGCCGCTATGGCCTAAAGTTCAACTGCGTCGGGCGCTTCAGATTCCCTTGCAAAAGAAGAGCAGATCGCTCGCCTGGAAAGCCACCGCCGAGAACAGAAGCTACAGCTACGCTGCTCTTCCTTCTTCACCAGAATGAAAAAGCTGGCTTTTTTTTTTTTCAGGGAATGCGTGCAGTGGGCATTGGGCACTGCAAAAAAAAAACCTAAGTATAGAGTGGTTTGTTAGTTGCAGTGTACGTCAGTGGCAAGACTTCAGCTTCGCACGCGGCGGACCCAGGTTTGATTTTCGCAGGCGATGGGCAACCTTTTTTAAGGATTTCGCAACCCTCATGACAAATGCCCTAAATGTCAACCACATCATCGATAAGGACAACAACCAGAACATTAACAACAGATGTCATTTCCAGTGGTGGGAAGAGCCCATAACAGCTATTGCCATGAAAGAGGAAGAGGCGGTGGTGGCGGGTCAGATAAAAGTGCGGAACACCGTTGGTTCTGGAGGTCTCGATGTTGAAGTGAAGTGCAAGCACGACAGGCCTAAACAACACCACTGACAAGCGATACAGGAACGAGCAAATGCTAAGCCATAAGAATTTTATATGACTATAAAATCCCATAATAATGCCCACCCAAAGTGAAGAGATAAATTATGAAAAATATGGGGCGAACGACCTTCCGAGATGCAACAGCAAAATTTTATCAAAAACTTTCAGCCTTTCCACTCTGGTAAAGAAGGAAGACCAGCGAAGCTGTACTATGGTGGGACGACCTTAAGGACGACATCTAGGACAACCTCAAGGACGACTTCAGGGATGTCTAGGACGACCTCAAGGACGACGCCTAGGACGACCTCAAAGACGACGCCTAGGACGACCGCAGGAACAACATCTAGGACGACCTCAAGGACGTTTAGGACGATCTCAAGGACGACTTTTAGGACGACCTCGACAACAATGTCAAGGACGACCTTAAAGACAACATTTAGGACGACCTCAAGGACGACCTCGAAAACGACATCTAGGACCACGCCTAGAGAAATCCAGCATTTCCACTCTGGTGAAAACCAGAGTGGAAAACCAGAATGGTGAAAACTGGAGTGGAAAGGCTGGAAAGGTTGCCGCCATCTATGAGCGATGCCGACAGCCGGTTGTCTGGTTGCCGCCGTCGCTCGTAGATGGCGGTGGCTGTCCAGAGTTTTGTGTCGACATTTGTTTGGTACCGAACACAGTCTTGGGGAACCTAGCCCTTAACAGCTCCGCTGTAAAATTAGCGGTAAACGCCAGGGCAATTGAGGTGCAATAAACATGCGGGAACTTACTACGAACTACAGAACCTTGTTGATACGACCTCGGTTCGTACGATTTTCCGTCTCGTACGTTCACAATCCAGGGCTTGAAAAATATCCCATAGAGTTACGACCGGTTCATACGTTTTTGGTCAGTGAGCACCTTTTCTTGCCTTCAAGCTGTGCATGCCGTGTACCAACTGTGTACAGGGAAGCGATGTTTTCGCTTCTTGATTTTTGAGCGTTTTCATGATAGACACGTGACTATGAGTCACTCTCGGTTACTCCACCAAATGCTTGAAGGCACCATTTAAACTGACTATGTGACTGTAAGACTGATAGACGCTACCCTATGAGTAACTCTTGAGCCATGTACGGGTGATAGTAAATGAAAAAACCCGACAACTTCTTTGTTTGACAATCCGCCATTCTTCTGTTCCTGAACTGTGGTCTGCGGTGTGCAACGGTTTTGTATTTTTCCGTACTGTGCCCGAGAAACGGCGATGGCGTCGCGGAAGCGGAAAGCTTTGTCTTTGAGGGAAAAGTTTAACATCCTGGCGGTTGTTGACCGGGACCTTAAACGGAAGAGAACTGACATCGCCAAGGACCTCGGACTGCCTGCGTTGACGGTCAACATGGTTGTGTCGAAACGAAAGGAAGTAGAAGAAAACGCTTTGGTCTTCGGTGCAGCAACGAAGCAAGCCCACGGAGCAGTGCACGGAGAGTTAGAGAATGAGCTGCTTAAGTGGTTTAAGCAAGCACGGGCGTGTGGCGTGAACTTCGACGGAAGCATTCTGCGGGAAAAGGCCATGGAGATTGCGGACATCATGGACATCGAAGATTTCACTGCATCGAACGCCTGGATGGCCTGATTTCGGGTTCGCTGTGGCATCTCGTACCGCCAAGTGAACGGTGAAGCAGCCAGTGCAAATTCAACGGATATTGAGAACTGGGTTGCAATGCTTTCGGGCATTGTAAATGCCTATGCCCCATGTGACATCCATAACGCCGATAAATTTTGACTTTTCTACAAGGCACAACCCACGAGAGTTCAAAAAGTTCTGAGTTCAAAAAGAAGTCGTGCCACGGCGGGAAGGTCAGCAAGGAGCGAGTAAGCGTGCTGCTGTGCTGCAATGAAGATGGCACGGACATGATTAAGCCATGGATGGTCAGGAAATGGAAGAACCCAACATGCCTGAAAAACTATGCTCGGCTTCCTCGTGTGTACAAACAAAACACCAAGGCTTGGATGACCTGCAGCCTCTTCGAAGAGTTTCTGCAGTACCTCGAAGGCAACTGGGAAGCAAAGACCGAAAACGGATTTCTCTTTTTGGATAACTGTTTGGCTCATCTGAAGGACACATCGTTCCTGCCAAACCTCAACCAGCAAGCACGAAGAGTCACCTGCAGCCTATGGATGCCGGCATCATTAAAAACGCGACGCACCTCTACAGAAAGTGAATCGTGTGACGCTTCTTGGCTCGCATGTCCCTAAGGGAAGAGCCCGCCAACCCCACAATGCTTGATGCTATGCATTACCTGAACACATCGTGGGAGAGTGTGACCAGTGAAACAGTTAAGAACCGTTTCAGGAATTTAGCGGGGAAATTTTTCCACTAAATTTAGCGAGGAACTTGTTGCGTCAAATTTAGCAGGAAAAGTTTTCCAACAGAAGTAGCAGGGTCATTTCTCCGCCAATTTTTTCCGCTAAATTTTTCTGCCAATTTTTAGCGGGAAGTTTGCTTGCTATATTTAGCGGGAGAATTTACCGGGAAATTGTCCCACAATTTAAAGGTAAATTCCACTTGGTTGAAAAAACCCCGAGACTGCGGGTAAACGACACAACACTAAAAAGTCTCTAACACAGCTGAAATTTTTATTTTCCAAACCTGGTTATATAGGCACTTCGATACAAAAGAAAAAAGGGGGGAGAGGGTGAGAACCTCAAAGAATGCCACTTTCCACCAACGTAACCTCTTGACTAAACAACAAGGACAACAGACTCTGCGTCACGCACTTCACTTATCTTTGACCCCTCGCCTCCCGACCGCCAAACACACTGGTAACCCCAAGCCCAGTAACACATATACAAAAAAGAAAAAAAAAAAAAAAAAAAAGGAAAGAACGACCCATCGTCCCTTCTACCCGAAAACCGACAGACATAAACCTTGAAGGTCAGAACTTTTCACAGCCTAAGAAAACGCCGCAGTTCATTGTCCAACCCAAACGACGGCTTATTAACTGCATTCCCGTGACCTAATATCGTTAATGACTCTTTTATCAACCGCTTATGATCATCTTTTTCCCGCAACTCTACTGAAGTTAGATGCCACAACGGTACACAGTTTCTACACAAGCTTTAATTCGACATTACAGAGAATTGTAAATGTCTTTCATTTTTTCCCTATTGCCTAGAAATGTCAAGTTCGGATCATACGTTTCCCTGGATCATAAGTGTTTTTTTTTTCTCGTGTTTAGTGCCAAATATATCAACGAGATCCTACTGTACCCCGTCATGAAAACGGGTACCGCAGAATTCAGATGCATAAGATTTGAGTTACACAGTGCGATAAGCTTGCGAGAACCTGCTACAAACTCGGGTGTCGTGGGAACCGATATACCACGCACAGATTGCAGACAAAAAAGACTCGAGGTATACACCTAAGCACTTCTTATGAGTTGTGAATGCGAAAGCATGCATGTCGTTATTCTGCTCCCTTATTTCGTCTGCGCGTATTTGCGTCGACGGCCAAGCATGCGCTCTCTCCTCGCCGCTCTGACCTTGGACGCTTCGTGTTACCAGTGCATTGGCAGTGTGGACACGCAGCGTTATATGTGGCAGTTGTTGAAACTGACGCGCAGCGGACAATGGGAGCCTCGTTCCTTGAAACTATGACTTGCACCAGCCAATGGGACTGAAGCCAAAACCATCAAATTTCGGCTTCACTGCGCTCCATTGGGAGCAGGGAAACTGGGTGCTGTTTGGCTAGGCTTTTCGCGTGGCTTCAAAGCTGGAAGCCACCAGATGGCGGCTTCAGTTGGAGAAAGGAGTTTAGGTGCCGTTTGGCATGGCTTCAAAGCTGATGACGTCCGCTCGCTTCATGGAACAGTTAATGCTTTCATATTAAAATCGCAGGAGCCAGCTATGAATACGTATGTTACGGGAACGAATGCCACAAATCACGGACACAGCAGATTCACATGTCGCAGCGTAATAAGCATGAGAAACCCATTGCGAACACGCTCGTCGCATGTACCGGCACTGCAGGTAACGCAGCCAATTCGATTCCCGTCAAAAGTCGCATGACCAATATCTGGTAAAAATGGGAGCGTAAGCGTTATGTCGGAATTTTCGTGTCGAGGATATTCAGCCAAAAAAAAAAAAGGGGGACGGGCATTCGTACGAGATTTTACGGTAATTGGGCTATATTGTACCAAGCCGGACCTCCCAAATGTCACGTGCTATCGGGAGTGATTAAGAGGGAATGCCGGAGCATCTGTAGCTCTGCACGCGGCCCCGGCTCCTAAAAGCAATGTTTGGGCACCAAAAGCCTTCGTCTGCTGTTCAGCACTTGGCTGCGAGCCCCGTGTCCCCAGCCAGTAGTCTGCTACGGCAGCAATATTGCGATGGGGTGCACGGGGTAAACATCATACGAAGTACACGTATTCTTGATAATTTGAAGCTCGAGGGGACAGCGAAATGCTTCCAATTAAGCAAACATTGAAAAAGACGCACTCAAAGTGTGAGTTTGTTTACTTGGTACTCACCCGGATGAGAGAAGTTGACAATTTTAACTTGCCTCCACTACCATATTTACTCGCATAATAAACACACTTCTTTTTCCGAAAAAAAAAAAGAAAAAAATATATGGGAGGCGCATTGTGTTCATTACGCGGGGTAAGATTTTTGCATTTACACACTTCGCGCAAATGTCATTTTAGGTGCCAATGTTACATAACAGGGTGCTGTGGCATATCTCCACTGACAGAGGCACACCCATGGCTGGTAATGGGCGAGCGACAGAAACCACGCTCTATAAATTGCAAACTTTTTTAGGGCACTTTTGGCATGCCTTTTGCCGAAGAAAAAGCGCCCTACAAAGCTCACTCAAGCATGAAGAGCGACACAACCATTCTTCGGCCTTACCACTTTCACGATACTACTGCTCAAGAGTAAATCACAGACGACGGCGTGTTTGTTGACATCAATGCATCCAATGGACGAAGCACGTCCGGTGCTGGGCAATTCCTCGACCCCAGCTTCACTAGACATGCGCGCCGCTCAGTTTCACGCTTGATCACTTCTGCAACCCCACAATTGCAGCCATTACGAGACCAACTTGGGCTTGGCTTGACTTGGCCTGGCAGCTTGGCGGCAAAAGAAAATTAGCTTCAAGACTCGCAGAGCCGAAAATTAAAAGTGCATTCATTACGCGAGAAGAAGAAAGAAGTCCAAATATTGATGCCCATTGTGGGGAATGTGTTCATTATGAGAGTAAATACGGTAATACAGATTCACAGCATTAACTACGCTCTCCAAATTGCACATCTTTTTCGGGGCACCTTCAGCCATTTCTACACCAAGAAATTATAAACAAAAAAAAAGTACTCTGCGGAGAGAGGCAGCGCAGTTATTGCGTCAGCGGCTCTCGGTCATTTGGCATGGAGAGTGACGTGATCACTGATCTCTATGACGATTTGCTGGATCGCGTATAGCTGTTTGGTCACTGCAGCGCAAATGCAGCCACTGGAAGTTCGAGATCGGCCACCTTTCCACATCACGGACTCAACCGCGTGAACCGTGGTGGAGGCTGGGCAGCTGCATGCAGAAAGGCACGCTTTATGCTAATTGCAGTTGTTCATCAAAGATGTTTTGTAACCCTCGCGTAAACGGTCGCAGCTGCCTTTGAGGACCCGGGGAAAATTCGACAAAAGCTCAGCACCTGAGAAAGGCAGCAGTACACAGCGGGCAATGTGCCCATGAACTGTTTAGGCTTCCTGGCTTGTGCTGTGGAAAGAGCTATCGCGGAAGCAGTGTCTCGCTTCAACCAAGGCATGGCGATAGACCAGCAAGGTGGTGGCAGAGCAGCTCGGCTACAGCACTGAGAGCTGTCTGATTCGCAGGGGCTTCGAGAAGGACAAGCAGAGGCTCCGCAAGACCGACAAGGCTCACACGGAGAGTGAGAGGCTCAAGAAGAGGATGGTTAAAAGGCACAAGCCCAACAAGACCCAGGACTAGTGCCCAGGACTCCTGCAAACTTACACTAGTGTACGAAAAACTCTGAAATAATTTTCTGCCTTCTATTTCTTAGAGTGCAGCTCTTAGACGCCCGTTTCCGGCATGAGCGGCGTTGCCATCGCCGTAATTGCGCAGTGCATTATGGGAAATGTCCCATAATGCAACGCGGGAGACTCGTGACGTCACGAGGGTCCCGCACGGTGCATTATGGGTCATTTCCCATGATGCAATGCGCGGGGAGGACGATGGGGAAGGGGAGGGGGAGGAAAGAGAAGGATAGGGGGAGGGGAGAAGGAAGAGGACGGAGGAGAGGAGGAAGGAGGGGGGAGGAGGTTGAAGGATGAGGGGAGGATGAGGAAGTGAGGAGGAAGGAGGGGCATACCCTCCCCTCAGTACCCTTCCCTCCTCCTCAAGAGCTGCGCTCTGATTCGGCGTTACAGGGTGTTGTAAACATCTATTTTTTTTTTCTTTTTGACATTATTGTATTGAGGTTTTAATAGCATTCGTATAAACTGGTTTCAAAAATTTCCATATTTTTGTGTTGAACTATAGCTGGACTGCATACTAAAGCTTTCTTTTTTTCCATGAATTCATTAGGTAGAAGTGCCAGCATAAAAGACACTTCAAACGAGATTTTCTCAGCCTGGTTTTTTTTTATAAGGTACCGTTGCCTTACGAAAGTTTTAATAATGTTGGCACGAACGATTATCGGTAAACTTGGTATTCTCGTTTTCAGCACCAACTGACCTGCATCCTAAAGCTTTCCTTTTTTTTCCCTAGAGTCAAGAGATTAAAAGTAAATAACCCTAATGTTCCATAATTAGGCCAGATCTTGTTTATTTCTAGGTCTGTGATTTATTTATGATAAAAAACTGGCTTCATAAAAATTCTATTAGCTTTAGAATGTATGGTAGACCCTTGCAAATCAGTGCACATTGTTAAAAAAAAAAGTCGAATTTGGGGGTTTTACTTGCCAAACCAACGATGTGTGCCTGGCACGCCCCAGCGAAGGACTGAAGATGAACTTCGACCACCTGGGGATGTTTTGACGTGCAACCAAAAGCTCGGTTATTGGTGGCCCCTCCGCAATGAGCCAGACAGATTGCAGGCACCTCATACAGGATTCGAACCCGCAACCTGGAGATCCATAGGCTGGCGCTTTGCTCCAAAGCCGCCAAACGGCTCATCGTTAAAACTTTTTTTTCTTTTTTAATGATACATTATGGAATAACCCATAGGAAATTACATGATTGGAATTTAATATTTTGTTATATCTTTCGTTTTAGAAAAGGTATCTTATATTTTGTAGAAGAGTAGTAAGTTGGGCGAGTTGGTAAACGTTGAACATGGTTGAAATCGCGCACAAAGAGACGAGGACAAACGAGGAAGGAACACAGAACACAGACAGTCGCGCACTCACAACTCTAGTATATTAAGTGAGGAAGAGAAAGATGAAGCACTATTTTTTACAGGGGACAACGTCACCAGAGAAACAGATCATCCGCAGTCAAATGATTGCAAGAAGGCAACTTCTTTTTTGCTCAAAGCTACCGACGGCTGACTAACGCAGCGATCGGTCAGGCTCAAGATGGTGAACGCCTCGAGCACCTCGCGCGTTTGTTTTTCTTTAAAGCGGCCAATGATTGATGTTTTTTCTAAAGATGGTGTGCACATACAGGTTTTACAGTGCACCGAAAGGTGACCTCCTACATTGGATGTTAAAGCAAGTTTATGCTCTCGTAGCCGGTCATTCAGACACCGTCCCGTCTGTCCTACATAGCATCTTCCACATGAAAGAGGAATGCTATATACAACGCCCGATGAACAAGGAGCAAATGGCCGTACATGTTTTTTGTGGCGCGTGTTTTTTGAGAATTTTTCCGCCTTTTCACGAACCTCGTCGGAGTTTCTTGGTTCAGATCTATAGACTAAAATCTTCAGGGTTCCCGAATCAGGTCTTAATCGAAGTGATAGGAACGCTGGTAAAGAATGTAAAAGGGGGTGAAAAAACTAGGCACCCCGTTGAAAAAAACCGGGTGGTGGTTATGCCATACCTACACAAAATATAGCATAACCTAAAACAAGTGGCCAGCAGGTATGGTGTGCCCGTAGTACTATCAGCCCCTAAGAAAATGGGACAAATTTGTTCTAAGGTTTGTGAAAAGGCGGAAAAATTATCAAAAAACACGTGCCACAAAAAACATGAGCGGCATTTGCTCCCTGTATGGTCACGTGACCCCGGGGGGGATCACGTGACCTCAGGGAAAGGGGGGGGGGGGGTCACGTGACCGACCGACCCCCCCCCCCCCCCCCCCGGTGACGCTGACGGCGACGCCGACGCCGCTCAGGCTGGAAACGGGCCCCTAAGAGCTGCGCTCTAAAACACATGCGGCCATTCGTTCCACACGCCACACGCTCGCCCGCTCGGCGACACGTGTGGCAGTATCATCGCTGGCGTTTACATCACCGCCAAGGTAAAGCGGCGGTGCGGTAGATGAAAACAAACCACATGGTGTGTCTGTTTTTTCTTTCTCATTGGTTCCGTTTGGCCATCTAAGTTTTGGGTAATAACAACAGGACGGCAGTTTGGGCACCCACTTTCGTAATGAGAACGACGAAATGGAAGTGGATTGTCTCTATCAGTCAAGCTCAAAATCCTTCTGCATCTGAACAATGGTCAAAGGCAAGTGGACGTTGTGAAGGACTATGCGATTCCACCGTCGACGTTGTCAACAATAGTGACGCAAAAGTCAAAGCTTGAAGGAGAAACTGCATTCAATCCCTACAGGAAACGACGCTACACGGGATATTTCGAGCCCGTGGACGATGGCGTTGTGGTATGGTTTCGTCACAATAACAAACTGCGCCAGAGGAAGTGCACAAAAACATAGACATGAAGCCTTGTCACTTCATGCACTTTAAGAGCGCCGGTGCTAATGAAAATTAGATTTTTTTTTTTTCAAAATCAGAAAGGCGGCAACGTAACTGTTATGCACTTTGAATATATCGATGAACATGACTCCATAAATTGCATTTCACACTTTTGACTCAATGTATGCCCCCGATTCTAATGCGCAGGCAAAGCAGGCGAACACATATGTCATAGAACAGATTTTATGAAACGCCTGCCAATACAAAAATAATTATTGTGCACTAGTTGCTCTTGTCGGAGTCCAACGATGGTTCTCCGCCGTCCACAGAGGTAATACTTGCTTTCGTCTAAAACATTTTATGTGCCGCACTTCTTCTGCTTGTACGAGTGTGCGACCGTCACCTCTCAAAAGGTCGTCTTCCAAACAACTTAGCAGGCTTGTAGGGTCGCTGGGATTGCGAGGCCGTGCAGTGCTGCTCGGTAGTTATTTTTTTCCACCAGCATGATGGCCTTTCGTTTAAATAATGCCTCCTATTCGAATTTCTTTTGTATTTCCATCTTAAGATGACAGACACGAGCCCGTATGCGAGAATGCATGTGATACAAATACAAAAATGGCGAATGTAAACGAACGGTCACGATGGCAATGGGGCTAGCCAACTTATACTGAGTATGTATAGCGTTTTATTGAGTTTTGGTTTTTGGTTTCGATTGTAAAACGCATCTATTTTTGGGCAGCGATTTTAGCAAACAAAAATTCCGCGTTACAATTGTGAAAGTACAGTAAGTAAAAGCACAGCCAACACTTCGAGCCAATGGGACGCACCAAACAGCGTCAGAAGCACGAAATCATGGCATTCGTCATCTTTTCTTATGTGTTATTTCATCAGCTAAACTAATAAAAAACACCAAATGCCCTGTTACTTGCGCTTTTAGTTTGTGTGTTTGTAATTGTGTGCGTTCGAGCCTTCAACTGTGCACAGACCCTACGCATACAAAAATGATCAATGAGTTTCTATTGGGTTTCTAATGTATTCTATAAGAATACATTTGAAACTCCAATACAGTATAAACCGCATATAACGTATGTCGCGGGAGTCGCGAAAATCCGCACTATAAGCGGTACCGCGCTATAACCAAAACGTCAATTTTTCAGCCCAAAATACATGCCATGAGACAACTTACCTTCGTAAAAGAATTTATTTTATGTTAGATGAAAAATAAAGCTTAGTTTGAGGAAAGTCTTTATTTCACCAGACTAGTACAGTTCTGTCTCAAGTGTGTCACACATTTTGAAAGAAATGAGCGGCTTTTGCCTGGCGCAGCCTTTTAACGGCGTCGCGGGTTGCGGACGGACGTTGCGAGCGGTCAAAATTGCTAACCCTAATCACTTTTCTCCGAAGATGAAAACGCGTGAAAATTCGCATCCTTCATACGGTACGCGCCAGTAATACCTCGAACTTGAGCACACGCATGAAATGCGCCAAATAAGAAATCCGGGCGATGTTCGAAAACACAAATGCTTAGAAATCACCACTGTAGTCGAAGTAAACAAACACGACGACACGGGCGTTTCAGCCGTCTTGAGAGCGCCGCCACGACATCGCCGCTAGAGTAGGTGGATCTTCCCTTTTAGTACGTGCTGGGTTATAATAGCGACACACAACGAAAATTCACAGTCAAGGATAGCGCTTTTACGCAGAACGATGAGATGAACGCCGTCTAGGACGACGATCACAACCGACGCCATGTTTGCGGCATGCAACGCGCGCGAACCCTTCTCCTCGATCTGCGATTGGTCTGTCGGTGCGGTTGTTTTTTTCTTTGTTTTCACGCAGCGGAGGGGCGGAGGGATGCACGCACATGAACGACACGTGCGTGCATCCCTACTGAAGCCTCTCTCTTCGCTTCTCCCCACTTCTTCGAGCAACTACCTCGCCCCGTGCCGTCAGCGCCGTTATCTAGTGTCGCACAGGGAAGCGTGCTCGCTGCTCCGGTTGTCAGCGCGGTCGTCGGGCTGTAGCAAAAACCGCACTAAAACCGGTATTTCCCTTCGCGCGCCTGCATTTTAAGCGGTATGTAAATACATGGAGTTCTATGGGAGGCGAACCGGTGGTTTAAAAAAACCACGTTATACCCGGTCCTGCACTATAAGCGGTTACGTTGTAAGTGGTCTATACTGTATCACTGATAATTTTTGTAAAGGTAAGAAGAAACGTAACATACAGGGAGTACAGATGCTGTGAAATAGATATTTGTAATATTCTCCTTCCCTCCTACTCCCCTGGATATTAAAATCGACCAATACTAAAATATTTTCATTTGTTTTTTTATCTTGGCGCAGGTGTGGCACAATTCTTAGCGAAAATGGCAGTTTGGCGTAAGATATGGCAAACTTTCGTTTATGGCACAACTTGGCGCGAATAGCGCACCACTTCCATCACTGGCCAACGGGATACGTCAAGTGGGCGTATATTTCCAAGTCGTCCACTGGATTGCAAATGCGTGGGAGGCCGTGCCGCGCTCTATTGTGTCACGCGGACTCCTCCAGTGTTACCTGTTGAACAACATGAACGGCACAGACGACGACACACCACTCGCGAACAGCAAGAAAGAATTGAGCAGCGACGACGACTAAGCATGCACATCAATTCTCTACCGATTTCCATCTCTTCCTCACTCCTGTTGCGCCCTTGGAGGCAGTTTGCTTTATGCAGCCTCACTAAGGTACAGGGAGTTCGTCGGGAACGGGCAAATTTGTTATAAAATGCGGAATGTCGCATTAAACTAGGGACGCATAATTAAGGTTCCACTGCAATGTTTTAAAATCTTTTTTAAAGCTATCAAAATTTTTCTTTGCGTTGTATTTCTGGTTGTGTTATATTCGGGCAAATACAGTCGGGGTTCAACCACACCCCTATACAGCTACAGCACCATTCCGTAGATGATAACTTTGAATGACTGCAGCGATGAAAAAATAGTAATAAAAATAAAGGTATGATTTCTAGCAAGATCCAAACGTTGCTTCAGGCGGCAAGTGCAGGTAATATGCGAGGTATTTTTGCGGTTTTTTTTTAAGGGTAGTAAGTAGAAAAGTAAAGGTTATGTGCAGGGGTGGGTGACACGTGCGAAAATACGGAGCCCATTTTTGCCAGTTTTCGGCTTCTGGTGCCATAGATCCCCATGTGTTTGAAAACTCTGTCGGTCGCCATTTTCCCATTGAAATTTTCAGAAGATCCCTTATAACTTTTGATTAAGTTATTGGATCGGGCTGAAACTTTGGCACCTGGTTGCGACCTCTAGCGCTACCTTTGGGCGGAGAATGAGCGTTCGGCGATGCCTAGTTTATTTTTGCGGTAAAAAAGACCGTGTAAATTTTCTTTTGTGACACCCTGTACTATCCTGGCACTGGACGAAAAGCTCCTCGAGAGTTCAGTGTCCCATTAAAATGAACAGTTGTGTAGGAAAGGTGTTAATTATAAAGGCACTTAGTGGCATTAAAACGACTGCTCGTGGATTGCCTCGCATGACGCTATGGTCGGCAACGGGAGACCTGCAGGTGCTCTGCCTCCAGCATATGCTCGTTACCTTCCATCATGCCTTGGCTGCGCTTGCGACAAAGTGTCATCAAAACGCTCGAGCTACGTACTTGGGTAGTAATTCAATTACAGTTATTGAATTATTGTAATTTAATTACTTTTCTTGGTAATTTGTATTTGTAATTAATTACTTTTGGCTAAAAGGAATTGTAATTGTAATTTAATTACTTTCTAGCATCAGTAATTGCAAAATTTCAGGCACAATTACAATTTCTTTTGCAAAACTTTGCGGCTTCGACGGAACCTCTCTGAAAGCCTCAGCGCCCGCACGAGCAGCCTAGCTCTCGGTGAAACACTTGCACACAGACATACACACGCACACGCACAACATAAATAGCGTCGCATTGTTCGTTGTTTTGTTGCTTACACTGTGGGCTGAGAGACACTCCTCTTTGGAGCCTACCTCAATGGCGCCGTGTACCGCTCTCTGCTGTGCGAGCAGAAAACAATAGCGTAAACACGCCACCATATTGAAAGAAAAAAATTGAGCTTCAGCTTTCAGCCGAGGTTGGGAATTTTAATTGTCTATGAAGTTATTTTTATTTCTTTTTTGCCAGGTTATTACGTTCCTTTTTTAGTACTGGCGCAGATTTGTATCTTTATATTATTTTCAAGTTTATTGACTGCTGGTTTTACTTCGAATATTCTTTGCGTAAGCATTTTGGAGACTGACCTCGCACCTGTGAATATTTGTCACTAATGATTCGCGAGCACCGATTCAGTTCTTATATATTTCTGACCCATTATACTTTCAACTCAATGTAAATAATTTACAATACCGTGATGTTTGCATGTGAATGCGGTCGTATTAGCGCGTGTAGATTTTAGTTTTATATTAACACTTGTAAAATATTCATATATGACTAATTGACGCATTTTTATTTGTCTGGCTAACAAAACTCTGTCAACACAATTTTTTTCTCAGCGATCTGACGTCTTCCAGCATTTGGACTAATTTAATATTATCTATTAAAATATAATAATGTAGTACTTCATTGCTGCAGACTGTCAAGTTCTATCATGAATTTAACAAAATTCATAGGGGAAAGTACACTCCGTGGCATTTATGCAGCGATGCTTACGCCTCCTCAAACATTTGGGCAAGGAATGAACAAATAAATACGTTGCATTCTATACAACTCGTTTAAAGTTATATGGCCCAAGTCGGGTCGCTCTCAGAAATAAGTAATTGTAAATTAATTTCATTACTTTTTAAAAGTAGTTTCTAATTGTAATTAATTACCTTTCACGTAGTAGCAATTGTAATTGTAGTTAAAATACTTTGAAGCGAAGTAATTGTAATTGTAATTAAATTACATTTTGGAAGTAATTTACCCATGTATGTCGAGCTAGAGGCGGCTCATCTACTGGATCTTTAACCTGTCATCAACTATGTAGCCCAACAGAGATTCAGGAACTGAATAACAGTCAAAAGTTGAGCTAGTTGCTACATACTTGTAGTTCGGGAGCAGTGCACCACAAACGCACAAGCACCGACTTTGCAGAATTCCCAGACAAACAACAACGTAAAACGAACCGGGGAATTCGTAGGCAAGCTTATTGCCAACGCGGACATCGACATTTGTCACAACGTGCTCACGCAGAAGCCGGCGGAAAAAAAGATCGTACGGTTTGTACAATCCAGCAAAAGAAACTCGCTGAAGGAAAAATGCAAAAAGAAACGCATAATGGCCTCCGATCTTGGTGCAGCTGGAGCGGCGTCTCCTGTGTACATAACTGAACACTTGACACGACAAAACAAATGAAATCTGGGAGCAGCCATCGCTCGAAAGCGCGAAGTAGGATGGAAATTTGTCTGGACATCAGAAGGTATACGCGCGAAAAAACGAAACATCAGCGGCTATCAGAATCACTAACTCGGAGGACGTAGCCAAAATGATAAGGTAGTCTCGATCTACCGATGCCACTAACTTCAAGTACAACCTTGTATCTTCAATGGCTGAAACATATCGGATAAAATGCAGATATTTTGACGAAACAACATTTAACTTTTCTTTTAGTAGTTTAGAAAATAATTTTTCTGCAATTCACTTCAATGCGAGGAGTATCAGCAACAAACGAGACGGCTTGGAAATATTTCTTGATTCTTCGAATGTTTGCTTTGACGCATTACTTTTTTCGGAAACTTGAGTTCCAGATCATGCTGAGTTACCTTACTTTAGTGATTATAAATGTGCCAGTTTGGGTAGACAAAGTAAAAGAGGAGGGGTGTTGCCATCTATTTGAAAAAGCATATGTCATGGTATGTTGTTGAGGATTATTCCATGATTACAGCTGACGTCGAGTGCCTTGTCATAGAATCCGAAACTGTTGCCATTCTGGTTATTTATAGGCCCCCTGCAAGTAGCAAAGAAGTTTTTCTCTGCTTTTTAGAAGGTTTGCTAAATTTTCTTTGTTCGTTCCCCAAACCATTTTTTATTATGAGCGATACAAACATTGACCTACTCAAGTGTGACAGCCATGCAATCGAGTTCAATAATCTGTTATTCGCTTACGGTTGCTCGGACACTGTGACACTGCCCACCCCCGAGTGACCTTGGAAACATAAAGTTCTATTGACATATGTATAACAAACCTCAACGATAGGGAAGTCACGTCTGGTGTATTTACACATGATATCAGCGACCACATGCCAGTTTTTGCTCTAGCATCTTTCTCACGGGGCAAAAATACAGCTGAACGTGAAATCTTTTCCACCGACAAATAAACGACGAATCACTGGAGAATTTTCGAGCCTTGATCAATCAAGCATGCTGTGAAAGTGTCCCTTTAGAACATGACCCAAACCTTGCTTACGCAAACTTTTCTAGAAAATTTAACATTTGTTACGATGCTGCATTTCCACTTATACAAGTAAATAGGCAATAAAAAAAATATGAAAGCCGTGAATCACCAACAACTTATATATGTAGACAAATTAAGAAAAAGGATAAGATATACCACAGTTTCATTAACTGTACACCGAATTTAAAAACACAAGGAATAAATGAACTTCGATCTCAAGAATGCAAAGTCGGAATATTATCAGGGCACATTTTCAAGCATATTTTCAATGAGCCTCGAAAGATATGGGAAACTGTAAACACAAACACTGATAGGAAGAGACGCGTGCAAGGAATACAAAGCATCACTGTCGATAGAAAAAACGTAAGTGGCCAGGAAATGGCAAATCTGATGAATATGCACTTAGTTAACCATGGTTTGCCAGGTGACAGTTTTCGAATCTGCGACTCCCACGAAAGTTCTTCACAACGCTGTGCCACAAAGACCACAACTAGCCTATCGAATACGATAATGCTATCACCAACAACATTATACGCGGTGGAAGGGATTATACATAAAATAATAAATAACGCTGCAGCTGGTGTAGACGATTTCAAATCAAAGCCTGTCAAAGATGCCTCCCAACAAAAAAATAACTCCTGTGACATATAAAAAAATTGCACTTTAGAAACTGGTATATTTCCAGACAAACTAAAAGCTGCGAGAGCTACAAAGGAGGAAAACAGCTTCTACAAAACTAGACCAATCTCGGCTTTGCCTATTTTCTCAAAAATATTTGAGGGGGTTATAAACATTAGGCTAGAGCAGGGGTTCCCAAACTGGGTTCCGGGGAACAGAGGGGTTCCACGAGCTGGTCTCATGGGTTCCGCAAACACCGAAATTGCCACCCCCCTCCCCCCAATCCCCCCTCCCCCGCCGCAGGCTGCACGGCGGGACCATGCAAAGCACCTTCATCTCACTTTGTACTGACATTGCGATTGATATGGTGGGGATATGGAAGCAACTCAAGCAAATTTGTCTACAATTGGGCATCTGTTGCTTTTCGGTCGGCAAATATAGAGGAGGGGGGGGGAGCAGTGTTCCGTGGCAGTTTTTGAGGCTTCCTGGGGTTGCGCGAGATCAAAAAGTTTGAGAACCCCTGGGCTAGAGGGCTTTTTGTATAAACACGATGTAATAAATAAATGTCAGTACGGCTTTCAAAAATCAAAATCAGCAGAAGAAGCACTAGATGAGGTAAAAGATAAAATTATAAATAACATTGAAAATAAACTGTACACCCTAGACCTGTTTCTAGATTTCAAAAAAGCATTCGGCACTATTCAACGTCACATACTACTAATCATACTTCAACAATATGGCATACGTGGGGTTCTCCTGACCTTAATAAAAAAAATTTCTTGAAAATCGCTTGCAGTTCGTACACACCAATAACATTTCTTCAACTATACTCAAAATTAAGCACGGGGTTCTACAGGGGTCTATATAAGACCCTTATAATTCCTTCTTTACGTTAACGATATCACAAATGTACTAAACTCCCTGGAGCTTGTCATGCACGCGGATGATACTAATGCATTTCTTACTTCAGTTTCTAAAGCATCCCTGGAATCAATGGCAAACAGCTATTTGAAGCATCTCTCAGTATGGCTGCAGAACAACAAATTACAACTAAATGCAAAGAAAACAAAATATATATTTTCTGTCCTGTAAATAAACTCGACAACATTAAGGTGACTATGTGTTTTAAAAATGAGATTATAAAGGAGGTAAGCGAACAAACTTTTCTCGGCGTGTGGTTCAATTGCGAATTAAATTGGAATACACTCACATAAATAGGCTAAGCACAGAGTTATCTAGAGTCGTTGGATGTATATACAGTCAAACCTCCATGTAACGAAGTCGGTAAAATTGGGAATTTACTTCGTTACATTGAAATTTCGCTACATAGAAATTCGAGGCTAACGTTAAAGAAAGTTTCCACAAATGTTTCTCGGGTGAACAAAACTCACTGAGGACACCTCTATTTTGGTTGAAAGTAGTTCATCACGTTTTTCTGAGCCACTCTTGGCATTATTATTGGCATCACATGACGTTCGCATAGCCAGAAGGCCTGCATTGCGTCTTCGTCTTGCTGTGGGATCGCGAACCGCCTCAAGACATTCATCGCGTCCACCACTTCATGGTTACTGGGCAAATCGCAGGTGTCTTGCTCATGCAGGCTCGATGTCGCCCCGGTCTTGTGAGTTCCCACGAACATCGCTAGCTATCGCCTCGTTGGTCACCTCCTCCGTCACAATGACAGAAGAGTCGGCGTATAGAAAGTCGTCGTAATCGACGTTGTCAGGGGCGGCTCCATCGCCTTCAAGGCTCCATCGCCCAGGACAACGAGAAACGCACGCTTTTAGTTAGGCCTCGAAACGAACTACGGTGTACTCAGCGCGAACGAAGCCGACGGACAAAACGGCGGCGGCTTTAGTGTCCTTTAGTAGCCGTTCTGTAGACCACACTCGCCAGATTCGGCCCGTTTCACCTTTTGCGCTTTATCGGGGGCCCATTTCAGCGCATGTGCTTCTCAAAATCTCCTTTGGGACTCAAAAGTTTGTGACAAATTGCCTATAAAATTTCGTTATATCAAAATTTCGGCAAACGGGACTTCGTTACATAAAGGTCAAAAGTATATGGCATGCATACACTTTCGGTTATAAAAAGTTACATACTTCGTTACATCGGGGGTTTCGTTACATAGAAGTTCGTTACATCGAGGTTTGACTGTACAAGATACAAAATCTTATACCCCTTTGGCTAAAAATAAATTTGTATTACTCACTATTTTTCTCAAAACTTTACTACTGTATTTTAGTTTCGGGAACGACATCGACCACAAATTATAATAGACTGGCTGTTCTACAGAAAAAAGTTCTACGACTTTTTGAAAACCATAAAGGTAATGCCCAAGACCTCCCCACCAGTTCATTATTCAATAAACATGGCCTACTCAAAGTCAATCAAGGCTATTATTTTAAGCTATTACAAAAAATACACAACGAAAAACTTTTCACGATTTTGCCAGATGACAGTAAACATTACACACTTCGACACACCCATAGACGACCTCCTAAAATACGCACCAATTACGAGAGACAGACAAAACGTTTTCAAGTCGCCAAAATTTTAATTCGTATGGAGGGACTAACTGATTTTAAATGTAATCTACTACAATTTTTAAAAAATCTAAAAGAAATCTTGGTGGGCAATAACACTGTGTTAGGAAACCTATGCAATTTCATAACTCATATTCATATTTGATATTTGGTATTTATGTATTTCGCTCAGACTTTTAACCTTTTCTGACAAAACCGTTGTGTGGTTGCTTCTTTTACTTTTTCCTATGTACCTGTGCTTACATCAATATGTCTTGACGGCATTTTTTGCGTGAACTTTTTATACTATTTTACAATGCTGTGCTAGAGCTTTAAGGGGGGCAGAGACCTCGTCAGGCATCACGCCTTTAGTCTCTGCCCACCTCCCGACCCGATCGGGAAAAGTAACAATAAAGAAAGAAAGAAAGAAATGTGTATATCAGCTTGAACTTTAGAATTAAACTTGAACACAAAGAAACAAATGACAGGAGAGGACAAACAGCTGACTACCAACGGTGCTTTAGTGTAAACGTCTTCCTTGCGCATTTGCTCCTTCGTTGTAATATAGTCATGGATGAAGAAAGAATTAAACAATTAAAACAGGGACAACACCAACCACATCTTTCAACTAGCAACAGACGAGCAAACTTTCCACAGCAAGCAGCCGACTATACCCAGGAGGAGAAGGGGGAGAGAAGGAGAGAGAAGCGGAGATAAAAAACGCAAAGTGCAAATCGGAAAGGAGGGTTTATCTCGGATTTTAGAAATTCAACCTCAGTTTTCGTCCACAGGAGGGAAGGATTTGACACATTGTTTTTTGCTGTGGTCATGGCGAATGACTCTATGATCTCCCTGCCGAATCTGCTGTTATGCCCCCCCCCAGGGTTTTTGTTTCATCAAAGAGGGGATGACAAAGCAAACACAAACGGGCATGTATGACTATGGGATGATGGGAATCTGGAGAGGCCTTAGAAACTTCGTTGTGATGTTCCTGGAGTCTGTGATTGGTGCATCTGCCGGTCTGACCTATGTATTGATGGCCGCAGCTCAAGGGAATGGAGTAAACTTTCTTCTCTTTGCATGGAATGAATTTCGTTTCGTGTTTAACAGTGCGGCCAATCGGAATCCGATCGTTGCTCACTTGTTGCAAGAGTTGCTTAAGACACATGCGGCACGAGAAGACAACATTTGTGTCGAACTTTGAGGGAATGGATTTTATCCGGTGGGCTGAATTGTGTACGTAAGAAATGACGGAGAATCGGGCTTTCCTTTTTGTGGCTGGTGACTGGCGATCAGGCCCGCGTATCAGCCTTTCCATTACTGATCGGAAAAGGTCGACGGGAAACCCTGCCCTGACGAGCCTCATGTGCTGGAATTTGAAGCTATCTTTTGAAAGATGACAGCAAGACTTCGTGAAGGATGAAAAAAACAACGATTTGATGATACCGTGTTTTACCGACTTTGATTGGGCGCTAGAAAACGGTACACAGAAAACGGTACATCAATACATAGGTTAGACCGGCAGATGCACCAATCACAGACTCCAGGAACATCACAACAAAGTTTCTAAGGCCTCTCCAGATTCCCATCATCCCATAGTCATACATGCCCATTTGTGTTTGCTTTGTCATCCCCTCTTTGATGAAACAAAAACCCTGGGGGGGGGCATAACAGCAGATTCGGCAGGGAGATCATAGAGTCATTCGCCATGACCACAGCAAAAAACAATGTGTCAAATCCTTCCCTCCTGTGGACGAAAACTGAGGTTGAATTTCTAAAATCCGAGATAAACCCTTCTCTCCGATTTGCACTTTGCGTTCTTTATCTCCGCTTCTCTCCCCTTCTCCCCCCTTTCCCTCCTGGGTATAGTCGGCTGCTTGCTGTGGAAAGTTTACTTGTCTGTTGCTAGTTGAAAGATGTGGTAGTGTTGTCCGTTTTAATTGTTTTATTCTTTCTTCATCCATGACCTGAACCAACACGCTCTTCTCGCAAGCATTGTAATAGGTTTATCGTGCTCTAGTTTGGACTCTAAATGAAGGAGAAAACGCGCAAGGAAGAAGTTTACACTAAAACACCATTGGTAGTCAGCTGTTTGTCCTCTCCTGTCGTTTGTTTCTTTACGTTCAAGTTTAATTCTTTAAGGGGCCCTGCAATCATATTTCAGTGTCTGCCTTTTTTGCGGTTTCCACGTCTCTTGGGGTTCAGGCAAGCCAGCGGGCACGGAGAGAGTAACTAAAAATCAGTGCATCATATTTTAACCGGACGATGCGGAAACCTCCTCCACCGACGAAGGCGACCTGCGGTACTGAAAGCACGCAAAATGTGACGTCTTTGGTCCTGGGCTTACTACTGGTCAAAGCCGCTAAAAGCTTCTTTTTAGTCAAAATACAAAATATAAGTGGCGCGAACCATTTCAATTATTTATAAAAGTAGTTTTTGTTCAGTATCTTAGATCAGAAAAGAAACAAATGCGGTTTCTAAAGTACGGAAACAAGAAATGACCCGTCGACATACCCGCCACCAAGCGGTGGAAAAGGCGGCGCATACTAGAAAGGAATAGTGGGATCACGCGCCGACACGGAAAGGTCCCAGAAGTACGCGGCAGCGCTGCGGTCGTTTACGGACTGGAGGATCCGACCGGCTCCGAGCGTTCCAAAGGCCTTCAGTGAGCAGCTTTGTCTTGCGTTTTGGCCGTTTCGCGGTAGGGCAGCGCGAAGTGGCTCCCATTCTGAACTGATCTTTACACCGTGTTTGCTGTTGTTTGTGGCCAATGAAGTGTCATGCCGAATTAGTGTTTAATACCGCAGCAAATGCAATGAGAGCCGCTCTGGCTGCCCGCTGTATACAGCCTATCCAGAACACGCTTTAGTGGCGCCCTCTCGCGCCGTCGACACGGAGTGCGGCAGCCGTTTGCACTTGCTGAGCTCACTATCCCTCCTCTAGTTCACGGCCACGGAAGCAACCAAGGACGTCACGAGGGAGGTTATTTTTTGCTTGTTTTTGTAATTTTAATTTGCCTATAACTTTTAAAATAAAGCGAAATTCGAGGAAAGAAAAATTGCACTAAGTTACTGCGGTCAGCGCGCTCAGGTTCGGTGCAAATTAAAAAACAGTAAAAAGTGCTTGCAGGGCCCCTTTACGTTCAATCTGATATATTTACGAGAGATTCAGAGAGAGGCTAAAATGAATAGAGAGCGCTCAAACTCACGGAACGGATGTAGGTCGACTTGCCTCCCATGTTGGGGCCCGTGATGATGTAGCAGGAGCTGGAACCTGAAGACGAGCAGAATGCTTGCACGGATGTCGCACAAGCGACACAGTCCGCTCACGGCAACGGCCTCTACGGCTCGTGCCATCCACGCCACTTGCGTCGTTTGCAGCTTTTCTGCTCGATGATGCAAAGCGGGTGAAACTGGCAAATCTCTCAATGTTTGTGGGACACGTGGCGGTGGTTATTCCCTCTGCGTCCAAATATTCATTACGTCATCCAATATTTGACCGCGGCAGAATATTCGCAAAGTACAGGATCAAGCAGTATGCACTGCATATGAACTGAACACATGGAATGCATATAAAAACTTTGTCCTTATTCCAAACATTTCCCTACCATCAGTTCTCTCCTATAGAGGTGACCTTCCTTGTTTGCCCTTTAAAAAATAAAATACTGGACAAAAGGGCACTTGGGCAAAGAGCAGGCTGGCTTTCACTGCTGACTTGCATGCGTGGCAAATTAGTTTTTTGTTGATGGGCTTGACTTGGTTTATTGATAAGATGTGATGCAACAGAAAAAATTTGGGCACCCTAGTAGGTAAGTGTGCTCCTGACAGAAACCCTGGCTGAATGGAGTTGGTGACACAACAAAGCCTCGGACCGATCAGTAAGATATTAAGGTTGAAGCGTATATGGATTGCAACGTGTCTGGGCAGCGAAAGTCAAAATACACCTGTTAGATATGCAATGCAGCTGCAGACAAAGATGAACATCATAGCATAATAATTTGTGGGTGAAAAACAATGTCTGCTTGCCTTTCTTCATCTCTATGTCATTGGGAATGAACATGATGTTGTCTTGAGACTCCACACATGCATGACGCAGGCCAGTCATCTTCAAGATGCCAGAACCTGGGTTGCAGAAATGCAAAGGACTAGATAAGTAAGACATACCAACTTCTTCAGGCTATTTTTGCCTGAATGTTGAGCCCCGTGATGTGATCGGTCGGAGTCATTTTGGAGCACCTCTTGGAGCAGCCAAAAGTTCATTTTAGAGCGCCAACAGTACTTTGGGAGCATATATAAGCATACATTTCATTTGCATTCATACTGCCCTTCATCAATCCGCACCTTTTCACCATACACAAGGCATAATGACAAGATGCTGATTGATGAAGGGCAGTACAAACTGCTGTGCACGGTTGTTTTAGGTATGAAATCAAATGTGAACCAAATAACAAGTTCCACTGAAATAATGCTAGAATATAACAATTCCAAGCACCCAAATAGATGCCTTCTTCAAGTTCTAAAGGTTAAAATAAAAATGCAATTCTTAATTTAAATTGAAAACAGAGCTTTAGTGATTTGATTATGATCATCAATATGATTCAATTATCATTCTGCTGCGATGCGGCGAAGCAAGATATGCAAAATCGTGACACATACTATGCAGTTGTTGCTTCACCGCAGTACACCATAGTGCAGTGACAAGTGTACTCAACGATGCTAGCTATCCAGCCAGAACACACAACAAGCATGAGAAATATTGCAAAACTTCCATGTACTGTCAATGTTTGATAAAGAGAGCAAATTGAATCTCACAGTATTTCAGGCGATAATCGAAAGTTTTGGAAATTCGCACAAGGCCTACCATAACAATTTGATCGTGTAACAGGGTCCGATTTATTATATTTTTAGTATAAATAATGTGAAAATAAGTTTTGGTGCAATGTTGACGAAAAATCCCCCCCGTGGCAAAATGTTGCAGAATGTAGCAAGGTAAACGCTTTGAAGCAGTTTGGTGCAAATGGTGCAGCAATCACATCACTGTGACCCAGACACCCAAAAGGGCAAAATGCCTACTGCATTTGCATTTACTTGAGTAACAAGTGAACTGTTTATCAACACGCCTACTTCTCTGTGGATCACACATACAGCCAGTCATCACATCCTACATAGGACACTCAGCAAATGACGACGTTGAGAAACCAATGTTCCCCGAAAATGCTATCTGCGCAGGTAGATTCCTGTAGGTCGCCAAAAAATGTTGTTGCAGTAAGGTGGCGATTTGGCAAGGTTGGTTCATACAGCTAAGGAAAACAGTGCCAAAATAATACAAGGACTGAGGCAAGAGGGACAAGAAGTGGCTGCCTTGTCTATCTTGCCTTAGTTCTTGCGTTATTTCGGCACAGTTTTCTTTAGTTGTTGCAGCGCCAGTGCCGAATATTGTTGCATGGCAGCACATGTTATTACAAGTCTATGACTCTAAATGCAATTCTGGTTTCCACGTTACATTCCTTCTATCACCTTTACAAATGTTGTAATACAGCCGGACTTATTTATGACAAACTCTGACGCGCATTATGTTTGATATATGAAATAGTATTTTATACCAGAACTTGCATATAGCTAACTTGAGTGCCATGAGTTCGAAACACGACTTATTGACATTAAATGCGCAGAAGACACTTGTGGAGAGGTTCTTCAGTGGACCGCAAAAATAATGTTTAATTCAAAAAAAATTTTAACTGATAATGCGCTAAATGGGCTAATAAATAAACCCAGAAGAAATTCTAGCTCAACTACTTCTTCCGCCGGTATGTTCGCTGGATTGTAGCATCTAGACTCACACGAAGTGGATAGAAATCGCTCACCCCCTTTCTCTGAAACGCTGCGTGAGGTGCAACAATGTTGAACAAGTCAAAAGCGTCTGTGTTTTAGATTTAGGGCTGGCAGTACAGCAGGCAATGTTTTCGAAAAATATTTTTCTCCCTGGATGCCAAAATCTAAACGAAACACCAGCAGAACCCTAGAGAAGCGGGCCCTGCGCTTCAAGCGAGTGGAAACAAAAACGCTCACTCGTTGCGCATCCGTGCACTCGCGTGCACAGTGCACCCCGACAAGAACTAAGGTTCATGCTGAAGTTGGTTGAAACTGCTGTTTGTACAGAGGTAGGGTCAGCCGTCTGCGCATCGCAATCTCAAGTCGGGGCCTCGGGCACCGGCAGAGAAGTCATTTTATCGACTTCAAAAGCATCGCACATCAACGCAGCTGGCCGCGCTAGAGAGCATAAATTACAGAAAGTTTACAACTGCTCGATCAGGATCACGGGGTTTATGGGCCGCGTTTCCAATGCGAGCTGCGAGCAAGTGGAAAAAGCGCGGGTTGTTTGCAAATGTCTCCATCTTTCCACTTGTTTTCCTCCTTGCCACGTGACAGCACACTGTGTGCACACTTGAGACCATTCTCCGCAAGAGGCGTCTACCGTTAAATTGCAAATGCTCCCCAGCCTGCTCCCAACAATTCTCGAGACCGCGGCGATGTCAGACTTCTTTTCACCATGCTCTTCACGATTTTTTATTTCAAGTTGGTCCGAGAATGATTAATACTGTCGTTGCTTGCTCGCCTTTTCTTACGAGAACGAGATTTGGAAAGCAGAACCAAAGAGAAAAGAACAAAGCCCACGCCAAGCGACAACGAAATAACAAAGAAGTAGATGACGCGTGCACCCGCACTGTTCCGCGGAGGAGGTTTGCTGGCGGCATTTCGCAAGGAGGAACTGCACTGCACTTTGGACGCGTGCACTTTGGTGGTCGCACGATTTCGGATTCTGTCACGTGTTATGAGCGGCCAAGTGCACAACGGAAGCGTGCACGGGCTGCAGGGGACGCCGAGGAGAAATGCTCCCAAGGGCGCGCTGCGTGCCTCAACCTTCCCTTCAAACTGCCCGGTCATTCTTTTTTTGGTTTTCAACTTGAGTTTTGTGGGAATTTTTTTTGTTTTCTTCTTTTTTTGAAAATAGGACAGGTGTTTGCAAGCTTTAGAGGGCCATTTTCTGTTTCAGAGTTCGATATAGCCAATAGGTTGTTCATCATAGAAGTACATTTTAAGTGCATTTTCGTTTGAAATATTCTGTTTCCGTGTTCGTTACAAACGGGCACAACTGCACGTACACTGCCACGACGACCCCATTTACGGTCTAAGCTCGTTATAACAGACCTTGATTTTGACCAAGATTTTGGTCTGTTATGTTGTAAAAGGAGTATGTTGTATGAAGATATGAAGTGGAGTCAATGGTGCATAGAAGAAAACCAACCAAACTTCACGAATAGGTATGTTATATCCAAATGTCTGTTGTAACCAAATCTGTTGTAATGAGCTTAGACTGTATATTGCACTCCATATCACAGGAGCTTAAAAGACAGCGATAAACAGTCCAAACCAGAAAATGTGATTCTACGGTTTCGCGAAGTTTAGGAGAGCGAGACCTTTTTCGAGAATCTTGGGACGGACGTAAGGCTTGCTTGCACTGGCGGCCGCCACTGCCAAACCCACCAGGACGTCCAGGTGCGAGATGACGTCCGACAACTGGTGCATGGGCTCCGCATAGCCCCCTGGAAACAGGCCTTGCAGTTAGACACTGGCGTGTCGCACAGACGACTCTCACTAATTCGACCCCGATGGGATATGCAAAATAGGTTTGAATTATCCGAAGATTGAATTAAAAGAAAAGGCGGGAAAGCGGCCCAAGCCAGACTCACTTCTATTAGAAGTACCGCAACACACCGGAGAAGCACCTACCCCACTTTTACTGAAAACTGGGTTAGACATGGCAGCTTGTCCAGTCAAATTAAAACAAACCAAGATGGCGGCCAATAAAGAGCTTTGAAGGCAGGGTAATGGGATCGGAGAAAGCATGTTTATTTCACACGATATCCCCATCGTAGACGCTGGCGGTCTCGTGGCCGCCGCAACGAAGTTAAGATTTTCGGCTGATGCCGACGCTTCGGAGGGGGTGGGTGCTTCATGTATAATTGGCAGAATTTCCAAGTTTAGAAAAATGTTAATAGTGGGTGTACTCAGAATTTCATGCGAAAAGACACTATCAGACTTAGGTAATGAATGCAACAGTGCATGACTAAGAAAGAGATAGAGGTGAAAGGGCTATTACAAAAAGCTTGATCCATTTCAAGCACAGTTCAAAGTTATGTCCACGGAGGGTACACGAAACAAAAAACATACAGACCCCTAAAAGACCTCAATGGAATTACCGTTTGTGAACGCAACCTCTGGAAAAACGTATTAACCGAGAACGTACCAATGAGGCGTATGTAGCAGACACTTGATAGAGCTCCATTAAAACTGCAAGTCGCACTTCATATACCTTCGATCACACACTGGCGGTGACCGACATGTGCTTGAAAGCAATGTGTCGAGCTTCTGCACTAAGAGTGTAGCTAGAGTCACAGTAGGACTCCAAAGTACCGCATTTCATCGCATTGGCTGGAACTGGAAAATGGGGCCCATGAAATTTTCCGATTGACTCGTGTCAGCCAGCTTGATGCCAGAAGGAAAAAGAAGTAGGTAAAACATTTAGACTAAAGCTCCAAATAGTTAGCAAATTAGTCGGTCAGAAGGAGACAGGCATGCTGGATGCTAGGACTTTATAGATCAGTTAGCATGTAATCTAGTCCACAAAGGAAGCGGTAAGCAAAGCCTGTCCACTGGGGAGCAAACTCTGCCAGCCCTGCCCCACCCTGAATCGACCCGGTTGCACAGGGCATCCATTTTGGACCCTTCAACGAACATACAGGGACTCGGGTGAAATAACAGGCACCAGTGGCTTCAGCATGCACGGTGATGGGCCCAATCACAAAAAAAGCAAAGGGCAGTGAAGCGGGACAATGACAACCTTTCGGCAGTCTAGTGTTGTCGGCACTACTGAGGAGTCTGCTGGGCAAGGTGAATCGGACAGTGATGAAGGAGCTCTGGTTGAGTCTAAACCAGATCTTGTTGTGTGGTATGCTTAATAACTATGAACATAGCAATAGTTTTGTGCAAAACTAAAGCCTAATTTTTATTGCATTTTATTATCATTAATGAGGACCTTGTTGGCAATGACAATGACGTGACAAGGACCACAGCGTAGCTCACGTCGACTTTGCAATGTCTGACAAAGTCTGAAGTAAGGGTGTCTTGAATAAAAACTAGTCGCATCCTTGTACTACATAAGCAAAACTATGCAACGTGTAGTGCTGACACCGCACTTGTGTAACACTAGCGAGTGAAATGAGGTAAAAGAAATTAGTTTCTAGCAATACCAGAATGAAAACTTTTTTCCAGCCATTGAAAATAAAAATTTTGATAAGATTTTTGCAAATATTAGTCTAATCTCGTTAATTCAAACTCGAGAAGGACCGAAAATTTGTTTGAATTAACGGGAGTTTCCTCCCGTAGAGATGCATAGGGTGGGACCTGCATGTTAGTTTGAATTATCTGCAAGTTTGAATTAAGAGAGTCTGAATTAATGAGAGTCGACTGTAAATGATAGAAAATTTATTCTACCCTTTTTAATGCCTAAACCGTCCCATCTTTTCCAACCACTTGCACTGTGTTCAGGCAGTCCGAGCTCTGCTGGAACACGTCTCTTTCTTCCCGTCTGCCAGTAGCAATATTATTCATTTCTAGGTGCCATCTATCGAAAATCAGGACACCATCCTCAAGACGGTGGTGAGTCTCTGTCCCGCCACAATTTTCACAGCAGGCAGAATCCAGAGATTACACAAAATAACCCGGCTACACATTAGAGATCCTCCTTGTTTGCTTTCTTTGGTCCACATCATCAATTCAACATCTTATGAGAATGCGAAAATGCCATACATGCGGCCATTTTTCTGTTTCGCAGCCCAAGCTGACCCCAGAGTAGAGACCGGCATCGCCAAAAATGAACGAGGTCCGCTGCCAGTGCCTGGCCTATTTCCGGACTTGCAAGAACTCACAGTTTGCATGCAGCTCGTACAGGTTGTATGCTATTAATTCTAACAGATTTATTTTAAAAAAGCTGCAAAAGGTACACAGTGCAGGTGAAGTATACGGCCAGGGGGACATGATATAGGGGGCTAATCCTGAGAATGAATCGAATATTGAACTAATATAGGTAAATTAGCTTTTCAATTATTGGCAATAAGCATATGGTTTTGATTAGAAACATGCTGAGCGTCATTGAAAACCACTAAATCAGTCAATTTTAGAGATTTGGGGCGTATGCTTCACTTTACAGCTCTGTTATGGGCCCTTCCTACTACTGCAAATTATGTGTGTGTTGATGTTGTAGTTGGCGATGTAGGGCAACCGTCATCGACATTGCCAAATTCTTAAAAAAGATTGCCCACCGCCCACGATAATCAAATCTGGGTCAGGTGCTCGCAAAGCGAAGGCGTTACCACTGGACCACAGCACAGCGTTAAGAACTCGCTTAAGACTCGCGGGCTTTGGTAGTACAGAATGCCCACTGCACGCGCTCTCTGGAAAGAAAAAAATAGCCGATAACAAAATGCCGTCGTAGCACTGTCAATGCCGAGAACTCGTGCCAAAAGACACGCTTTCCGGCACTCTGGAGCAAAAAAGAAACAAAAGCATTAGGAACAAAATGGTCAGATATCTATTTTTGTTCTGAATGCTGATGCGCAACGGCTTCGCCATGACGTGTCGCAGCTATTGCTGTGACTGTACTGTAAATAAACCCAAAACTGCTCAATATTTTTTTTTGTACCAAAAATGCATGGTAATTGGATGCACTCGTGCGGTTTTTCTGTTTCCTAACATCTGCCCTTTTGCACCGCCAGCCTTGCGCCTGTTGCACGAGTGGCGACTTTAGTGCACACCTGTGCTTCTCATGTGCCTCCTGTCCTCCAAATATGGACTGATTTAGCGGTTTTAAATGATGCTCAGCAATTGTTTCTAATTGGAACAATGAGTTTAGAATCACTAAATGGAAAGCCAATGAATTAAAAAATCTCAGTTAATTGTTCAACTCATTGTGAGGATTAGCCCTATAAATATGTCCCCCTGGCTGTATAACTCACCTGCACAAACCACAGTAGTGTACTTTTCGCGGTTTGTTCCTCATAATTCTGTTGGAAACCCCCACCTTGTATAGTATATCTACAGTTGAATCTCGTTAACTCGTAATGGGCAGAAAATTTGTATGAATAAAACAAAGTTTGAATTCCAGGATGTTTCCTCCCATAGAGATGCATAGGATGGGACCTGCATGTTGGTTTGAATCAGGGATGGGCAGTATTTCAAATACAAGTATTTGAAATACGTATTTCAAATACTTTGTGTAGGTATTTTGCATTTGTATTTAATTACAAATTGGGTAATGTATTTGACGTGTGTATTTAAATACTAAAACGTGGGTATTTCAAATACAATTGTAATTAAATACAATTTTGTGGGCGAAAATACATCCCTCAAATTTATTGTCACTGTCCAGAACAGGAAGAAAACTACGTTCAGCACCGAATGCAGTGTCTCTCAATCAAGCACAAGTGTTTAGTGACATTGTGATTACGGTGCTAGTCCAGGGCAAGAATAGTGACGAAATCGACGTTCACAGGCAGCCTGGCTAAATAAGTGCCTGTGACAACTTGTGATGCTTTCCAGCCTGACTTTCATCCATATTTTTACCTGGAACATTCTAAATGCGCGGGTCGTCCAGTTTTTCGTAACTGGTGCGAGTTGCAACAATACAAAATTCTGCGCGTCTTCATTCTTTGTTGATCTATACCAAAATGTAATCGAAAAAAAAAAAAAATGCTGCTTGAAGCTGTGTACTTTTTCCACCTATTACGTCCAAGCTGAATAGATTTTTTGGTGATTATATTTCTATTACGTTACTAGAGCTTTGCACACTAACTCCCGAGTGTGCGATGCAAAATTAAAATGAGATACCCAGAAACCCGCTGCAAGTGCCCTGAAGTCGCTGACGCAACTTTTGAGGAATGTATTTGGAAAAGTATTTGGAGGAGACCAAATACATTTGGTTGTATTTGTATCTTGTATTTAAATGCTTTTTTGGAAATGTAATTAGATTTGTAATTAAATATATTTTTGACGAAGTATTTTGTATTTGTATTTAGATACATATTTGCATGTATTTTGCCCACCCCTGGTTTGAATTATCCACAAGTTTGAATTCAGAGAGCTGGAATCAACGAGATTCGATGGCAAGGCGCAGCAGGACACGACGCAGTCACCTGCAATGTCGACGATCATCTTGGCGATGCTCTGCTGGGCCTCCTCGTAGGCCCTTCTCGTGTCCAGATAGCTCGCGTTGGACGAGAGCAGGTCGGGGCTTCGGAAGCGCACTCCGTTCTGCTTCGTGTCGATGACCACGTAGCCCTTGCGGGAACGCAGCGCCCGTTCCTCCTGGGAGTGTCGGCAATGCAGCCAAAGCAATGCTGCAGCAGCTCAAAACGTCTCATTTTGTGGCAGGGACGTGGCACAAACATTTTAATCTCAAACAAAGCCCTAGGAAATTATTCCTCGTGTCACAGATCAGTTAAAGGGGAACTCCGGTACATTTACTCAATTTTAGGGTTACAATGGTTTTTAATGAGGAAAGTGTCCCTGAACTACAAGATGTCAATTTTTTTTTTTCCTTTATGCTTTGTGTAGTTTTGCAGATACCTTATCTCGAATTTTTGTTTCGCGGGTCTACGACAAGACTAAAACTACCGGCTCGAGCATGAGGGCAATCGTTCTGATCAGCTGCACGGCCATTGTGCGATGCAAAGTTTGTATTGCGGTATCACAAAACGTACGACTGGCCTGCAGTCGCAAGAGTAGTTCCGATGGGACAGGTAAGAGGCTACGGCCATTTTACTGCTTTGATTCGTAGACATCGAAACATCCGTAGCAAATAATAATACACATTCATAGAGTTGGCGGCTGAAGAGCGAGTTGGCCACAATGAAAGCAAGCTCGGAACGAGACATCACTTATCTCCCGAGAAGAACTACAACCCTGTTGGTGTGCAATGCACGTTGCACAAGCGTTGTAAAAGCTATGCTAGTCGTGAGCTCACGCTGAGCAGAAACGGACTAAATTATACTCGGGGAGGACTTTTTCTGGCATTTCCGAAGAAGTGAAGACCGTGCGAGCACAGCTGTGAATGGCACTCAATCTGAGTGAGGATGCGTTAGGGAATATTTCACTATTGCAACATAAATTTTAAAAAATATATATATATTTACGCCACGGCCATTTTAAAGAATGTCACTGTTTTGTTCTGGTCACACTGAGGGGCAGCGGCGTCCATCTCGTATGGCGTTTGACTGGACCGCCGAAGGAGAGTGGAGGAGGGCTCCTCGTTATGGGCTCGGAGATAGTTGTTGGGAGAATGTCTCGTTCTCGGGCAGGTCGGTGCCTTGACCACGGGAGGCAGCAAGGACAGAGTCGGGCCTCTCATGCCTGGTCACGTCGACGGAGGTCCACCCAGCCATTCCTAGCTTGGCCTTCCAAGTCCCAGCCCTGCTCGCGCCCTTCTCTTCCGAAAAACTGTCCCATACCTCGCGCGTCTCTTCCGCGCTTTTTCTTCTTTGATTTCGTAATGGATTAACCATTACAGTACCCATAGCTTCGGCTTCATTGCCAAGAAAAGTCGTCCCCAAGTGTGTGATTGCTAATGAATGCCACCTCCGGCACCACGACGCACTTAAGCGAGCGGGGAGTCGATAATCTTTGAGTGCGATCGTCCAAGAGCACTTACGAGCTATGGCTGCTAAAACATAACATAACAAGGAGAAGTTGTCCACTGGGGCAGCTGAAAACGCGGCAGGAAAACACGCCGAAAGAAGTGGCAGTACAAACAAGAAATCTCCTTGAAAACAAAGATCACATCAAGGCTTAAGGGGGGACACTACCCCGAAAAACAAATTTCAGCAAAAAAAGTTGATTTTGAAAAATGCCATATTTACATCGACCAATATCTAGAGAGTATTCCCAGAAAGTTCCATTAGTTGACACCCCATAGTTAATTTTTTATAAATTGTTCTCTGTCCACCGATGCTAAAAAAAGGTACAGGTTGGAACCCTTTGAACGCATTTTTCTCCGTTCCACTTTTTGGCATAAATTTCACTTCATGAAAACTATTGTTTGTAAATCGGACAAGAGGAAAGACTCACTCATTATTTTTCCTAACTGGAATTTTACGGGCAATGTAAGTGTGGAATTGTTTTTTGAATTTGTCGGTGTCTTTTATAAAAGATGTTAAGATTTTGTGGACGATACAAAAGGCAAGAAAATTATTTGAATTTTTCACTGTGATGTTAGCATAAAATAAATTACTTTCTGAAAATTTTGTTTTCACAGTTGTACTCTCCAGGCATTCTGCTGCAGATCTACAGTAGAAAAATGTTGGTTATTACATTAGTTTCCTAACGATAGTTTTCCTAAACATTCATTTTACAACACATGTACACAGATGAAACTTTGCATTGCATTCTGCCTTGCAACCTCCAGTGTATACTGTAAATTTCATTCATATGAAGCCATAGGCTCAAAGGTTCACCCTCTTGGGTAGTGTCCCCCCTTAAGGTTGCGCGACAAACAGCCAACCCGCTGAATGTTCGTTGAGAAGCCGGAGGTAGCATTTTTAATATTGGTTTTAAAGTGGATTGCAGTTGCCCATTCGTTAATATTTTGGCAGTGCTCGTATTTAGTCTTCATAAATCTATATCAGCCATTCACTTTGGTTCGACATTTGACCGGACAACCCTTTAAGATGAATGGACTGTACTGTTTGGTTCTGTATATTGATGCGCAAGGTTCTGCTCCCAGTTGTACTTTATGCGAGAAATCCCCCTCTGGAAAACTCTACGTCGACTTGTGATCATTACGCCGGGCAACGTCTGCTTAGAAAGGTGCAGGTAATTTCCGCCAAGGCACCTACCTTCCTGGTGATGCGGAAGTGGAAGCCAAGTTCTTTGTTCGATTCCAGCTTGATGGTCTTGCTGGCCTCGAGGCCAAGGTCCCTCGCAGCCTGCAGTCACCAAAGACAACGGTCAGAAAACTGAATGTTACTGACACAAGGAGTAACTCATTGAATCCATCCACATATAGAGGGTGCCCCCCAAAAAATCTACAGGGATTTTTTCCATCGCAAAAATTAACTCATTCTCCATGTAAAAGTAGCACTAGGGGTTCACACCAAATGCCAAAGTTTCAGCACTAACCATTATCTTATTAAAAAATTATAAGTAATTTTCCGAAATTTTGAATGGGAAAATGGCGGTCGAAGTAACTCGAATACATGGAGCTGATGCAGCTGAAACGGGCCTGATTTTTGCATTGATAGTTTTAGAAAGTCACTTATAACTAGGAATGTGCCAATAGTGATTTTTCCGTTTGAAGTGAATACGAAGCGAAAAGTTCCTTTTACAAATAATTTTGAATTGAATCGAATATTTTCAAAGCGAAGCGAATAGTTTGGGGCCATCAATACAGTCATGGCAAAAAACCCTTTGAGAGTATGGAACAAAAAAAAAAATGAAACACAACAAGGTCTAAAGGGTAGTTCACCCGTTTGCCTACACAATTACTCTTATTTCCGTACAGTTGTCTCATCAATATGGACACTTCCGTTGCCCAGAAAAAACGTCCATAATGTGAAACGTCCATGATAGTGAATCAAGGTCAAGATCACAAATAATGAACAACAAGCGGGGCTACAAAAACAGTTTATTTAGGGAAAGTACTCTGAGACTTATTTGCACACACTTTGGCATTAGCTATTAAAAACACAATCTGCTATAGATTCAAGACAGTAGACTCGTTGCTCCTATTTTTATTGCTAACTGCATTCCAGCCTTGATTGGTGAATTCATTTCAAGTATGGTATGTACTGCATGCTATTTTTTTTTTTCCTTCTGTAGTGTGAGTTAAGGTATGTCTTTGCAGTATTTGAAACTTCGAAATACTTCAAAAATATTTAAAGTTGCTGAATAGCCCTGTTCGACTCGAACTTCTAATCGAATACGTAATTATTTGCTTCGACATTCAGGAGTTTTCAATATTCGCAAAACCCTACTTATAACTTTGGACATAGATAATGGTTCGTTCTGAAACTTTGGTATTTGGTTCGGACCACTAGCGCTACCTTTGGGCGGAGAATGAGTGTTTGTGATGCGTGCATTATTTTCGGGCGAAAAAAACACTACATTTTTTAGGGGGGATACAAGTGTGCATCACGAATGCCTGCATGCACCACATGTATGATGCACACCGTACGCAGGCATTTTTTCTAAATCAAGTTTCTAAATTAACCTGTACCTTTAAAACTAATAAATAAAAAAAAATATTTAAAAAAAGTTTATAATTTCAATACTCAATCATACCGAACGCCGTTGATTTTCCTTAATGGGCCCTTTGGCACAGATCACTATGACATCAACCTTACTAGGGGCGAAGCTCCTTAGGCTCTAGCCTTGTCCAGCATCCTTGCTCACATTAATTGCCATCCCATCTGTCTTCTTAAAAAAAGAAAAAATGTTTGCGCAGTCGACAGGATTCGAACCTGTGCGGGGAGACCCCAATGGATTTCTAGTCCATCGCCTTAACCACTCGGCCACGACTGCGGGACGAGTAGGGGACTCTGAGATGAGGTAGTAACTCAACAGCTGGGGATGTCATGGATGAAACGTTGCATGTAGCCGCTCAACGGTTATACAGGAGAGGGCGCTGCGGTCAAATGCGTATATAATAGCGTTAAACTTTGCATCAGCACTACCTATGAACAAAATCAGTATCATCAGCACCACCAGAGCTTCGCCCCAATCAACATAATTCACCACGTGGAGATGTCTTATGCACGATGGATAGTTTACATTAGAGTGATTTGGCCTGCATTTTCTAAAACACCCTGTACTATATGAGCCTCCTGCATCCATCCGCATCAAACTCCCTACAACCCCAGACATTTCATACATCAAACCACATGCCATGCCACGCCCGGTTTTTAACGAACATGGCGCTTCCAGTGAAATTCCCTGGGACGCAAAGATATAAAAATACTCTGTCTTCTTGACGCCCAAATAATAAACGAGAAAGTCTAGCTGGTCGAGCGATGACGGTTGTGCAATAGCTAGTGCCTTGAAAGCCTCGCAGTTTCTTTTTGGCGTTTTTGTTTCGTCGTTTTGAATTACGAATGAAGAGAGAGTTGCATTTTTTTATGCATCTCGCTCTTTCTAAAGTTTTAGCTTTTTTTATGTTACCACCACCAACTAGCCCAGCTTTCAACCTTATTATGATAATTAGTTTTTTCTTATTTTTTTTCCATTCTGTTGCACTTGCTTGTGCTGCTGCTGCTGCTGAGCCTGCAGCCACGCGCGAGCAGCGGTGCCCGCAGTTCCTGCCAGCTTCACTTTAACGAGGTTTTATTTTAATGGGCGGCTCTGGGACGCGTCCAACAGAATCTTCGGCATTTAGCGAAGACATGTGGAGCTTTCAATTGGAGCTTAAGCTAACGAAATTTCGCATAACAAATTATCAATATATTGAACTACTCTGCGATCCGCTTTGAATTCTCGGGGTTCAACGAGGCTTACAACAACAGCAATGAGAAATGCTGATCCATTTGCAAAACGAATGGATCAGCCAATACAGGAAGCGAAAAATTGCCACGTATGCTTATGTCACTGAATCAGTGGCACCAACTTATGCCTCCTAGCAAATGAAAGGTGAGCCGGATGAAAGAAGCGATTAAGGAGACATAAACCAGGGGAAAACATTCCTTTTATTATTTAGAATAACTAAACTAAATTTGTGGTTTATAGTGCTTGAATTTCTCTTTCAAAATCTGCTGTTAGATTTGACATAGCTTGTTTTTTATTTTATTTTTTTTATTTTAAAACAGTCTAAAATTGCAAAAACCATGTTTTTAAGATGCCAAGAAATGTTTCTTAAATTTTTCATAAATAAGGAAAATATACATCCTAATCAAAAGTAGCTACCAGTTACATTCTACATATTCTAACGTATATGCATGACAAATCTGGTTGTGATAGGAAACTATTTAATATAAAAATACTTACACACAAACATTTTTGTGTCAAAATTACATAGAGAAAAACGCAATGGAATGTTACCTTAGATGTGTAGCAATAACCTTTTGCAATGGAGAAAAAAGTATGTTGTTAATCATTTACCGCGAAATATTAAAGCAACAGAAGACTGCGATGGAGATGAAATGGCTAGGTCTACCCGTAAATGTAAATATGGTGGCGACCGACGTCACAATTTTGAAGAACCACGCACAAAAACAAATGGCCCAAATTTATGCCGTTTTGGGTCATTGGGACGTCTCCAAATGCCTTATTTGACTAATTTCACGAGCGTAACTGACACTTATTATTAGTGCGCAGCTCTTAGGCGCCCGTTTCCGGCTTGAGCGGCGTCGCCGTCGGCGTAACCAAGGTCACCCCAAGGTCACGTGACCCCTAGTTTATTTTTGCGGTAAAAAAGACCGTGTACATTTTCTTTTGTGACATCCTGTACATCCAGAGTTTGGTGACACTCAACTATACTTCGTTCCAGCTTCGGTGCAAGCGCAGCCGAAGCTACAAGCGCGCGCATGGAGCCCGTAACCGTGCCCACACTGCACAAGCCCACGCGCGAGTCAGGAATTGACAGAGCATTGGGCTCGCGCTAGCTTTGACTTCGCTGGTAGCTAGCGCACGGGAACAGGGCGAGCCAACATTGAAAACGTCCACAAGCTCAGCCTTTTTTTTTTTTTTTAAATAGGCTGCTCAGTGGGATGGTTTTTCACCTAGCCTCTGCGGCTTTGGTCTGAGATGTTGCTAACGTTGTTCCTCTCAATGATGATGATGATATTGCGCCCTCGCAGTTTCGGTTTGCGTAACAGTTGGGGCACGGAAAATACCGCGGTACCGTCACGCGCTCTGATAAGACTTCAATTCTTATTTTTTATTGCTACATCTCATCTCGGCGCAGGCATGGCGCAATTCTTCGGTAAAATGACAATTTGACACTACATGTAGCAGGATTGCGTCCTTGGCGCAATTTGGCGCAATTGGCGCAGCACTTCCATCACTGCATAGTGGGACAACCAAAATTTTGTAATTTGTTTGAATTTTTGTGAGCCTACTGTAGTATGTGTTTGTGGCTGTATGTGTTAGAGCCTTGGGCTGCGCTCTGACCTAAGATGAAACAAACTAGACAGTGAGTAGGTCAGTAGAGATGCTGCGAAATACATATTTGTGCCATTCTCTTTTCCTCATACTTCTCTCAATATTAGAATCGATCAATAATAAAATATTTTAATTTTTTGCTTCGCTTAAGGAGGGACATGAACCTCAGCTTAAAAATTTTTTTTTAAAATTCATTTTTTAATTTTGAGGTTTTCAGTTTTAGAAACTAATTATACACCCTTACACTAGATTTCATAACCATGCGCCAAATAGTTATGTTGATATAAAATATTTTCAACACGTTGTGAGCAGTAACAAAGTAAAGGAGTTCAATGTTTGAATGCAATTTTCTGAGTTCCACTTCTTGCTGCAAATTTCATACGAAGGAATCTTTAGTTTGAATGTAAAAGTATCCTGATACCACAATCAAGATATTTCTGAACTGAAATTTACTGGGGAATCGGGCTATCTACTTTATTTTGTTTTATATCAAGGTCCTCATTGAGAAAAAACTGTTTTCAAAAATTGACATAGGACAGATATGCATCTCATATTTTGAGGTAATCACTCTTCCTGAAATATTTACATTTCAGTTATAAAAACTAGATAACCCAAAGTACCACGTCCCCCACTTTACACTAAAGCACTTAAAATGGTGTCTAATAGCTTCCTTTGCATATCATAAGATTTCTTAATGAAGAGTGACACATTTTCTTATGCAGGTATGTAAAGTTGTCCAGGAGTGCTGAAAGTTTGCACAGTACACCTACATCTGAAGTTAAATCTCCCCTGCTAATTTCATTCCGATCACTTGAGTAGTTCAAAAGTTCAACCTCTAGCCCAGGGGTGGCCAGGCTGGCCAGACCTAAGAGCCGAAAACAAAACCACGGAACTTCTAAAAGCCGCGGGGGGGGGGGGGGGGGGCAAACTTAGCTTTTGTTGAGATTCTGACTGTACGCATGGGGGCACAAGGTTGTACGACTGCACGTAAGGACTACAAGGCTGTCAAACTGCAAGCTGCAGTGTGCTTTATTATGAAATCTTCTCTTTTTTCTTTCTTTTTTTTTGAGGGGGGGGGACGCGGAAACGGGCGAAGGGGAGGGGGTGTGTCCTTACGAGGGGTCTGCGAGCCGCACTTCGACCAGCAAAGAGCCGCATGCGGCTCGCGAGCCGCGGTTCGGCCACCCCTGCTCTAGCCAGTGTCCCCCCTTAAGCTCATTTTGGCACAGGCTTGGTGCAATCATTAGCAAAAATTACATTTTGGCACAAGACGTAGCAGACTTTCGTTCATGGCGCGACTTGGCGCAAATGGCGCAGCGCTTACATCACTGACTAAGTTTTAATATTTTGCTGTCACATCCACAAAGATTGTCCACCCCATATATGCATTTCAAGGTTTATCTCTTCATCTTGGATAGGCGTTCTTTGAGGACTTTACGGTATAGCGTTGCTCTAACAAACTTCAAATACCCGACAGTGTTTTTAATTTTCTGGCCCGAAAAGGAACAGGTGCGTACTGTCATAGACATCAATTTTAGCTGTAGATACCGTCTGCATAGGGAAATATCCTCTGCCTTCGAAAAAATTATGCTACAAACGGCATGACGTGGCTGTTCATGTCTGACGCCTTGACATAGCATGAGGTCTGAGATAAAATTGCACATCACCTTGTCAAGGTAGCCCTGGCACTTTGCTTCCAGAGAATCCAATTCTTCTCGCAGGGCTGCAATAGAAGACCTCGAATTAGTGACCCATCACACCCACGCAGTCAAGAGGAACAACGAACTGTCCCGGGTGTCCCCACACTTGAGCAATCAAAAGGGCACTGTGAGACGGCTCGTTGAAACCATCTCTCCACTTAGGCACCTCTCCCCTCCTATCATTTTCAAATGCACATTTACGAGTGAACCCTTTGCACTTTCATGTCTGTCCTTTGTAATTAACCAACAAAACAGATGTGCAGGAGAGTGATAAGGGGATAAACTGAGAGGGTCAAAATTCCGAACGTCCAACAAGGGGAATTGAATGTCCAAGTGAGCTTGATGCTCAGCCACTGCGCCAAGAAGTGACTTACGAAGCGGTGGTTATTAAAAGTGATAACATTTATTTTGCCAACCGTCGTCGCAGAACGTGCAAATATTGCAAGCGGGCAGCTCCAACTTTCATGTTTACATGTACATGTAGTAAGAAAGAAACAGTTGAACTGCGGTAATGCTTCAACAAAAAAGTTTTGGTATGTCGCAGAAGGCTCGTTTGCAGGATGTAGACAGTTAAATGAGAATATTACCGTATTTACTCGCATAACGGGGGGGGGGGGGGGGGGGGGGGGGGGGGGGGGACATATGCTCCTCTTGTCATATATGTAGTCAGTTTTCTGATACCTGCCTTGGTGAAATATCTGTACACGTATGAAGGCATATAAAATGCCTTTTTTGTGCACCCTTTTTTTCTCAAATTTACTTATAAAAGAGCATCCTAAAATAGCCTGGTTACTTCCTTGTGAACAGTAGAGTGCGCAAATCCACCTGAAAAAAAAAAATATTTATGCCTGGAGAGAAAATAAAAATTGCGAACTATTGAGTCATCACTTTTTATGCTTAACTTTAAGTTCTATAACTCTTATAAAAATTCAGTGGTGCCAATCACAGAACTAGCAAGATTTGCACACTATATATTCATCATTAGGAACAGCTGTGCAAAATTTGGATGCGACACAGCAACCACAAATAGTGAAAATTGTGTGCACAAACTCCGAAAACAGGCAAAAATACCAATTTGATAAAAACGCAAATGAAAGTCCAGTTTTATGTGACATACCTCAATTCTCACTCAAACCACACGAAACTTGGTGGCAATATAGTTCGAAGTGTCAGAGCCTGGACCACCAAACTAGAATTCCCCTGCTACATAGCACAGCTCCAGAAAAGATGCTAGTCCCTTTCGCATAGCGGCCGATTCCTGGACGGCGAGTTTGCACTTTCCGCAAGTCGAGCATGCCGCGCCACTGACGAGAGCTTCCATCGAGCCGATCTCGCCGATCGCCCATCTGCAGCTCTCTCTCTCCGTTTTCAAACACCTTTTTCTCCGATGCACTGACGAACTCGTCAGCACTGCCGATGAAACTCGAGCGATCGAACTCTGAAGCGTCGCCCCGACCGAGGTTAGGGTTAGCTGCCGCGGATCAACTTTTTTCTGTGAAGCTTTCCGCTTGCCCTTTTAGCGACTCCCTTTGAACTTGTCCGTCGTCCGAAACTTCCAAGCTCGAAAGTCGTGTGTCCGGTCGACGCTCATCACGAAGAAAGCAGAATGATCGAACAAGTCGTTGGTTCTGGTATCCAGAGCAATGCGACGCTAAAACCGCAAGCAATTTCGCCGCGCAACATGTTGCTCTCGGCCAATGGCGGGGCCACAATCACATCACGTGATTTAAAAGTCCAGTGGCGACACGCGTTTGCAGAGGGAAAAACATTTATTTATTATTATTTGCAACCAGAATACGAAACTATCGATGACAGTTTCGGAGTGAAAACGGCTTGGCCCATGTGCCGAAATAAACGCGATGGCAGGCGACGCCGCGGTCCAAGGAATCACGCGCTTGAAAATGGCTCCGATTTGCGCTGTTTCCCATCGCGAGAAGGGCTTCAAACTCATACTGACTAATTTCGCGATGATATTCGGTCTTGATTTTTTTATATGCAAACGAGGAAGATTCAAAGAACACTACAAAACGCGAAATCACTTTTTTCGAAAAAATCACAGTTTTTCGACCCACAACTCTCCATAATGAACGCACTTGCGTAATGAACGCACCCCCCATAACGGGTACCAATATTTGGACTTTGTTTTTCCCCTCGCGTAATGAACGCACCTCCAATTTTCGGCTCCGCGAGTCTAGAATTGCATCCAATCTAGCTAGCCCCCAAGCCAATTTTCTTTTGCCGCCAAGCGGTCAGGCCAAGCCTAACCAAGCCAAGCCGCTCTTGTAATGGCTGCAAGTGCGTTTGTAGTAACGGTAGTTGCAGAAGTGATCAACCGTCAAACCAAGTGTCGGGCACATTTGACGAAGCTTGGGTCGAGGAATTGCCCGGCCCCGGACATTCTTCGCCTATCGGAGGCATTGATGTCAACAAACACTCCGTCATCTGTGGTCCGCTTTCAGACAGTGAAATCGTGAAAGTGGTTAGGCCTAATTTCACATACTCCGGATAAATGCGTTTATTTAATCTGTAACAGAATGGCGCAGCGAGGTGCACGCTGCGTCGAAGGTTGAGAGTGTCTGGTAGCCCCTGTAACAGCCGTGGGTGCGCCTCCATCAGTGCAGACGTGCCACAGTACCTTGCCGTGACACATTGGCACCTAATATGACATTTGCACGAAGTGTGTAAATGCAAAAGTTTTACCCCGCGTAATGAATCCCCCCCCCCCCCCCCCTCCCCCCCCAAATATGTGTCAATTTTTCGGGAAAAAAAGTGTGGTAATTACGTGAGTAAATACGGTATGTTAACTGGTTCTAAATGTGATAAAAGGCCCCATGCATATCGACAAAAAATACTCCAAGAGCTTTCACAGCAGTTCCCAGGCAGTTTAGCCAAGAAACTTTTACACAGTACAAGATGGTGCAAAATGCTATCGCATTCAAACGACAATCCCCGCAGCAATTTTGTCAAAAATTTTTTTCTCAGAATATACTGTATTTGCTTGAATGCACTGAGAGTGTTTTTAGAAAATTTGCGCTCTGAAGTTGACTCTCGCATTATAATCAACTAGCAGTGAAATTCACTCCAGCAATGCCGCCGTTTTTAAATAACTGCAACCTTCTGGGTTCCTGCAATTGTTTAGTCTTATGCTGGCAACATATACATCTAGATCAGTGGTTCTCAAATGGGGGTCCGCAGACCTTTCTGGGTCCCCCAAGGTCTTCTTGGGGTCCCAAAGCCATCAACTGCAAGTTAAGCCAAACAATCAAAAGTTTTACAGCAGAGCTGTTAAGGGCTAGTTTCCCCAGTTTCGTGTCCGGTACCAAACAATAGCTTCAAGTAACACCTTTTGGCGGGCTAGTTGGTTCATGATTTTAGAAATAAATGAACTGCGCAAAGGACGAGGACAGAGGTAGAAACGAGTACGACACACAGAGCGCAGACTTCCAACTGTTTATTTGGCGCAGACACAACAGTATATATGACAGCAGCAATCAGTTTGCGGTTAAATAAGGTTTAAACATGACCGTCCAAAAAAGAGAATTCCTTGTCTGATAGTGAAACAGATTGCATGCTTATGCAGTCGTGACCTTTCTTTTTAATGAAGTAGGCTTCTACGAGTTTTCTTTCCGTTGCCTCATTTGCTCTTGCGAGAACACGTGTCCTTTGCAAATCAGGATGACAACCGCATTTCAAACAATGTACAGACAGATGTCCGCCTGTGTTGTTTTTTATCGACAGATAGTGTTCTCGTGCCCTCAGGTTGAAACAACGTCCAGTCTCGCCAATGTATACTCGCCCGCAAGAAAGCGGAATTTCATAGATAACACCGGATGCGCATTCCGTGTATCGCGTGCTGTGCTCCTTTTTGCATTTGTTGATGTTCACTCTTGGCTTCATCATAGGGCACACTTTACTGAGTTTGCAGGGCGCTGAAAAGACGACCGAGAGACCATACCTGGCCGCTACCTTTTTCAGGTTATGGGACAGGCCGTGGTGGTACGGGATGACATGCACGCGCATTTTTTCTTTTCGCCTCTGCTCATTACTTGAGCTCTACTTGAGCTCATCTACTTGAGCTCTACAGTAATTGCGCACGAGGAGAGGTTTTATGTTCAAAAGACCGGCATTTGTATCGGGTCCGCGGTTGCCCCCGTGCTATGTGATATGTATTTGTCCTTTTTTGACAGGCGCTTGCAGCAACACCTTTGTGATCAGCATGTAGTGCGCGTTTTTAGATACGTCGATGACTACCTTGTGCTTTTAGATATTGAAGGTTCTCATTGTATTCACAAGGCTGTTTCTAGCATTCTATCCATCTTCGTATCAGCATCCAATGGCCTTAATTTTACTCATGAATTCACCACTAACGGTTCCATCCAGTTTTTAGATCTAAAAATAATGTTTAGTGACAACCACATCTGCTGGTCATACCACCCTAGGACCAAGAAGGGCCTTTTGCCCTATGACAGTGCACACTCAAAGCTTGTAAAAAGAGCCATCGTTATGTCTAGCTGTACTTCAGCATTAGAAAAATCTTGTGTTCATGAAATGGCGTCCAGTTTCCGCGATCAGTGTGACCGCCTTACTGCCGCAGGGTACCCCCAACACTTGGTCTCTGCTGTATGTGTGCGCTTGCTACAGAAGCAGAAAACTGGTAGTAATGAGCAGAGGCGAAAAGAAAAAATGCGCGTGCATGTCATCCCGTACCACCACGGCCTGTCCCATAACCTGAAAAAGGTAGCGGCCAGGTATGGTCTCTCGGTCGTCTTTTCAGCGCCCTGCAAACTCAGTAAAGTGTGCCCTATGATGAAGCCAAGAGTGAACATCAACAAATGCAAAAAGGAGCACAGCACGCGATACACGAAATGCGCATCCGGTGTTATCTATGAAATTCCGCTTTCTTGCGGGCGAGTATACATTGGCGAGACTGGACGTTGTTTCAACCTGAGGGCACGAGAACACTATCTGTCGATAAAAAACAACACAGGCGGACATCTGTCTGTACATTGTTTGAAATGCGGTTGTCATCCTGATTTGCAAAGGACACGTGTTCTCGCAAGAGCAAATGAGGCAACGGAAAGAAAACTCGTAGAAGCCTACTTCATTAAAAAGAAAGGTCACGACTGCATAAGCATGCAATCTGTTTCACTATCAGACAAGGAATTCTCTTTTTTGGACGGTCATGTTTAAACCTTATTTAACCGCAAACTGATTGCTGCTGTCATATATACTGTTGTGTCTGCGCCAAATAAACAGTTGGAAGTCTGCGCTCTGTGTGTCGTACTCGTTTCTACCTCTGTCCTCGTCCTTTGCGCAGTTCATTTATTTCTAATACCAAACAATGTCGACACAAAAACTACACAAAACTCTCGACAGCTACCGTCATCTGTGAGTGACGGCGGCAACCACACGACCAGTCTGGTTGCCGCCGTCGCTCACAGATGGCGGCAAGCTTTCCAGTTATCATGGAAGAATCCATGGATACTTGGGCGAGTTGGTGGGAATTCGTCCTAGAAAAAAGCGCGCAAAACAGACGAGGACGAAGAAGAAACACACGGGACAAGCGTGCAGCTTTCTTGGTCTTCCTTCTTCACCAAAGTGGAAAGGCTGAAAGTTTTTTTTTTTCCTTATTGATATTGGCTGCCCCAGAAGGCTAAATAGACCAATCCATGTGTGCCAATCCAGAAGGGGTCCCCTTAAGATCGGGGGTTGACAGCCACTGATCCAGATAAGTAAAATGACAATCATGGAATCAAGATCTAAATCTATCAAAACTGGTTGTTTGTGCAATTCTCTTGGCATTAACCTTCATAGTTAACCTGAGGGTAACTAAACTGGCTCAATGGCTTCCAAGTTTTAAAGGTCTGGCTTCTAGCGCGTGGTCTTGGTTTGGAACTTTCACAGATCTCGCTTGTGTCAGGCATTCTAACTGAACCAAATAAAGTTCCGTAAAGGATACCCGGTTATTCCTCAGCTAGCCTCGAGTTGTACTCCTGGCTTTATTTCTTTGCACAGGACAATGTACCAAGTTACCTCCCGCGTTACAAACGTGGTCGAGCTAGAATTAAGTAAGCATGGTGTGCCCCATTTTGAGTGACAGCACCCCACCCACCTTGGAGGTCGTCGTCGAAGTCGGGCTTGACGAGGAAGTCCCCGCTCTCCGCAGCCTCCAGGTCCAGAGTTGTCTCCACCATCTCAAGGTACTTGGAGAAGTCGTTTTCCAGCTCCTGTACAGAGCCAAAGCATCACAGCCACCTTGCACCTTTCCATGACACAGTCCAAAGTCCAAACGCGCGAATACACCGCATGATTTCAGCAAACGCAATTCGGCAAACTTCACTCCACTCTACCATCGCAGCAAAAACGAAAGGTGTCTACACCATTAATACGTGAAGATGCAGGCCCACCCCATTAAAACCTATTTCGCGAGTAAACTTGACTTCACGTTAAGATGTACCACAAAGGAAGCTGCAAGCACGAGCTACTTGCTCAAAGATGCACCTCAGGTACACACACGCCTTTGCAGACAGAGCAAATGTCAAATCTACCAGCTCAAGCTTCTAGGCTTTGTACTAGTACATCTTGAGGCTGCTTCACACGCACGTGCTTGAGTGTGATTGGCTGCACCACGATGGCTTGTAAGAGCTTACGAGGAGAAAACCACTGGTACGCTGGTGCCACCTACCAGACAGCTCCGGAAACAATTGCGATTTGCGAGCTCTGGGTGTAACTTGACTGAAGGTTTTGCAGTATTTGAGAAAAATCTATGTGGCTATCAATAAAAATAGACACCCGTAACACTGTCGGGATTATTTTTGAAGCCCACGCTGAAGAAACGATGCACAGAGAGATAAGAAGATACAGTCGAATCTCATTAATTCAAACTCGACAGGGACTGCAAATTTGTTCGAATAAAGCAAAGTTTGAATTACCGGGAGTTTTTTCCCATAGAGATGCATAGGATGGGACCTGCATGTTAGTTTGAATTAACGAGATTCAACTGTACCGTATTTACACGAACGTAGGTCAACCCAGTTTTCAATTTTTGAAAATCTGAAGTGGGGGATTTGACTTATGACTGAACCAAAGCATTCCACCTCCGACAAAAACAAAACAATCACAATATCAAGAACACCTCCGCTTGTTACGAGTTTAGCCAGTTGTGCCTGCAGCATTGCGCTATTCTGCGCGCTCAATTTACGAATTCCTTTTCTTTTTTTTGTGTGAACGAGTATTATTGATAGCGATTCGCAAATTAACCCGAATGTACTGCGGTGAACAGTGCACCGAGCACCCGACTTCAGGGAGTGGCGGCAGTTATTGTAAGAGCCACTCCGGATGCTGCTGGGACAGCCTCACGGCCCACTCCCCGCAACGTCTTTTCGCAGTTCTTCGCACGATTCACAGTCGCACGTCGTTCGATCGAGTGTCGAGATTATGCTGAAGTGCTAACTATGTTGTTTTTTTGTTTTTTTTGTATTGACACCCGTGATACGGGCATGCAGTTTAGGTTTTCGGTGCTTGCTTATGGCCATTCTTCACTCAGAAACAACCAACAACTGCGCTGTTGGACGCAGGTTAGACCCGTCGGAGCGGGTGATGCTCCAGTGGAGTCTGCAATGGCACGGGATGAAGTGTGACGGCAAATGAAGAGGCTTCTGCGGGCCAAAGGCTTGCAACGTACGCCGCAGAAGTGTCGTGTTTCCGCTTCCGGTCTCTGCTATCAGCGCTCCTGATAAGAGGCGCAGCGAGCTGCCGTGAGCGAAGAAGCATTCGTCAGTCGCAAAATAAAGATCGCTCCCGTCGGACGAGAACCTGTCTTCTTCCGGGGCACCCGCATGCACACAACAACTGGCGACGAGTGACTGGGCACTTTTCTTCTGCTCCTGCAAGGAAGCCTCGCCAATGGAATCACCATGGCTCGTATCGGGCAAGTGGAAGCTTTTGATGAATCTTTAAGTGATTGGCCATCATACGAAGAACGGCTTTTTTCGTATTTTGCCGTGAACAAGATAGCAGAAGCTGACAGAGTGCATGCGTTTCTTAGTGTCATTGGACCGAAAACATATGGATTGCTAAAGGCACTAATGGCCCCGCAAGTTCCGTCAACAAAGACTTTTGAGGAACTAACAGCTGCTTTGAGGGAGCATCTCACCCCACACGTGTCAATCATTGGGGAACGTGCCAAATTTCACCGCCGTTCGCAGCACGAAAATGAATCTATTTCGGATTTTGTGGCGGAGCTTCAAAGACTATCACAGTCCTGCAAGTTCGGCAATTTCCTGGACGAGTCCCTGCGCGACCGTTTTGTATATGGTCTGTCCCGCACCGACATTCAACGGTACTTGTTCGCAGAAGACAACACGCTTACCTTTTAAAAAGCGGTCGAGCGAGCGCTAGCCCTAGAAGCGGCTACTCGGAACATCAAGGACGCGAGTGCGCCGGATGCGAATCAAGTGAGCAACCGTTCGAGCGGTGACGTTCATAAAGTGCGAGCAGACGCCTCGCCGCAAGTGCAATCTACAACCGCATGTTATCGCTGCAATTCGCCAAAGCATTTCGCCAACTCATGCCTGCACGTCGCCGCTATGTGTGTTAGCTGCGGGAAAAGAGGCCACCTGCAACGAGTCTGTCGCAGTAAGAAAAAGAAAAAGCAAGGTCACGGGAGGAAAACGGAGATGCACGCGCTGACGCAAGACGCATGCGGCGGTTTGCGCAGCATAAATTCGGCGGCTCGGCCGCCAATACTGGTCGACGTCTCTGTGGATGGGGTGCCGCTACGTATGGAACTCGACACGGGTGCGACTGTCTCCGTGGTTACACGCAAACAGTACCAGCAGTTGTTTACTTCGTCGTCAATGCGGCCCACGGAACTTCGACTGCGGACTTACACTGGCGAAGTCGTCAAGCCGTGAGGCGTCATTCACGTGCACGTGACGCACAACAACCAGCGACAGCTCCTGCCTCTGTATGTTCTGGATCAGCGTGGGCCTCCTCTGCTAGGACGTGAGTGGCTCGAGCACCTCAGCCTGAACTGGACAGCCATTTGCGGCGTGCACCAGCTCAAGGACCATGGCTCTAGTGCTGCTAAGCTTACTGCATCGGGGAATTCGGAACGTCTTCTTGAAAAATACAAGCACATCTTCAACAATGAACTGGGGAAGATCCAAGGGGAGAAGGCTTTCCTCGTGTTGAAAGATGACCACCCAAAATTTCTAAAGGCTCAAAACGTCCCTTTTGCACTTCGTTCCGCGGTTGAAGAAGAGCTCGAAAAGTTTCAAAAGCTCGGAATCATTACGCCTGTCGCTACAAGCGAGTTCGTCACTCCAGTAGTCCCAGTTGTTAAGAAGGACGGTTCTATACGCTTCTGCAGCGATTACAAGACAATGCTGAACCCCGTTCTGGATACGGATCAATACCCGCTGCCTCGGCTGGACGAGATTCTTGCGGCTCTCACTGGTGGTCGCTACTTCTCGAAGATCGACCTTGATAGGGCCTATCATCAAGTCAAAATGGTGGACGACTCCAAGAAGTTCCTAACATTAAACACTCACAAAGGATTTTTCAGCATGAACCGCCTGCCATACGGCGTGGCGTCAGCGCCCGCCATCTTTCAGCGTGTTATGGATAACATGCTTAAAGACTTGCCAGGTGTTACGTGCTACCTCGATGACATTTTGACTACTGAAACAACGCACGCAGAACACTTCACCAACCTAGAAGCGACTCTCCGAAGGCTGTCAGAACGCGGTGTATGCGTCAAGCGCAGCAAATGTGTGTTTCTTTGCGACCGCCTCCAGTACCTCGGACACATCATCAGCGCCGACGGTGTGTAGCCGACAACTGAGAAGATTGAAGCCTTGCTCAAAGCTCCAGCTCCGACTAACGTCTCACAGCTACGTTCCTTGCTGGGACTGATTAACTACTATGGCAAGTTTATGCCGCATCTTGCAACGCTGGCGCATCCTTTCTACAGGCTGCTCCGACAGAACGTCAACTGGTCGTGGGACTCTGCGTGCCGGGAAGCTTTTGACAAGATCAAGTCGGCCCTGTCGACTTCATCAGCCTTAGTCCACTACGACCCTAACGCACCGCTCCAGCTGGCATGCGACGCGTCGGCTTACGGCCTTGGCGCAGTTCTGTCACATGTGATGTCCGACGGCACGGTGAGGCCAATTGCATACGCTTCTCGTACCCTTACTCAGGCTGAAGAAAAGCACAGCCAAATTGAGAAAGAAGCCCTGGCCCTGATGTTTGGTGTTTGGTGTGAAGAAGTTTCACTTCTACATGAAACTTCTTCACACCTGCACTTCTTCACTTGCAACACACACCTGCGGCGTACGTTGCAAAACTTGCAACGTACGCCGCAGAAGTGCACAATCAGTCCCTACCCGTGACGTGCAACGCGATTGCCAAGCCAGCGCGGAAGATGCGGTCATTTGCAAAGTGGGAGATTTCGTTGGACGACGCCGACGACATGCTCTGAGAACGTAGCAGCGATGACGACAAGACTGACATCACCAGTGCAAACGAATCATTGTGTAGTCGCGGACGGAGTGAGAACAACAGGGAGCAGCTTCAGTTGTTCCGCCTCCAGTGTGAACTTGCTAGTTTCGACAACGCCTGGGCACCTCATGCACCTCACAGGTGCATGTGCAGCCAAAGCACACCAGAAGGCATTGATCGCGTGTTAGAGGCCGGGCTTTCGAAACAGATACTTTGCCATTCTCACGTAATCGCAATAAAATATGCATCTACAATAAAAAAAAAATTTTTTTTTTTTTTTTGTTCATGTGCATTGTGGGGGGGTCGACTTACAACCGTGTAAATAGGGTATATGCAAATCGAAGGCCAGTGTTCCAGGGTAAACGGACGGGCAACGCCAGTGTGCTTCCTCGTCGTAGGCAGTTTCAAGTGGCAGCAACACAGTCGATCCCACTTAAACTTGACACTGGCCTTCAAGCGTACCTGAGACGGGACGCCAAGAGTCTGGGGCCACTCACCGCGAGAGGCTTTACAAAGAGTCCCTGCAGCACGGCGCGCTTGTCCTCGTCCGCAGCCTTGGACAGGACCTCCCGCACCTTGGGCAGGACCTTCAGCGTCTGGTACGTCTTGTACAGCTCCTGGGAGGTTGGCAAGGGCCACTTGAGGAGAAGACCCCACACGTGGACTTTCGCTCGTCAGACTACCCCCACAGCCTTACGAATCAACAGGGTAAAAAGGATCTGAATGAATCTTAACCCTACAGATGAGGTCAAGAGATACAAAATGTATGGATCCATTTGAGCTGTGCCGGGTATTTCGTCGTAAGACAGTCGTCCGATAAATAAGGTCGGCAACAACCTTTCTATACGGATTACTAGACAACTGCCTGGCATCATTCTTTCGTGGCCGAGCCTCCATCATCTTTCCCGCGTGCATATTTTTGTCTCAAGCTTCCCACTCGAGATGCACCCTTATATAAATGAGTTCCGATTTATTTATTTACGAGCTTTTCCGAGCTTGGAAGATGAGCTGTGCATGATTGATCGATTTTAAAGTTTTATTAATACGAAATCATTTAACTGCCTCGTGGAGCGAGCTGACGTCATCAGTCTGAAGCGCGAAAATGGCAGATAGTTTCCTTCGGTTCCATTGGCTGGCACGCGTCGACGGGGCTCCCATTGGCCACTGAGCTCGTCAGTTTCTACGACCGCTCACCCTATGGTGCTGCGTGTCCATCAGCGCAAAGCATCCAAGGTTACCAGGGGAGCAGATGCGCCGACCGGCGACGAAAAGTATGCGGCAGACGAAAAAGGGAGCAGACGAACGGCTTGCATGCTTTCGCATTCACGACTCATTAGGAATGCTTACGCGTACATCAATCTTTTTGGCACAAAAGCGTTTAAGGCTATAGAGCGCCGAAATCTGTGGCTAGGTATTTCAAGAAACGGTTCTTAGAGAAGAGGGCTCTAGCGGCCACCGATAGAATGAAAGGATGGACATGAATCTGTATATAAATAATGTAGATGAAAAATGTAAAAGTTAGTTCAAAGGTAGTTCAAAGTTGGCGTAAAACACCAGTGCTTTTTAGAAATTAGAAAGAAAAGATTCATCTCCAATCAGAAAAACAAGGTGTAGAGACGTGTGCTGAGTAAAACTGGGTGAAGTGGAATTGGTGGTATCAGTGTTATGCGGGGCAATTAAGAAAAATATGCACCACAGTCAAGCACATATCCAGGGGGGGGGGAAGGGGGGCCTTTGTTTTCTATTTTCTTCTTCATTGTCCTTGTCAAATTCACGTACTTGCAGACCCTCGCAAGAAGGTGATTTCCTTGGGATGCAGTGTGTGGCAAAGTCAACACAGCTCTAGGTGTCAACAGAGAGCAATGTCACACGGCACGAAGAACAAAGTTGTTAAGAGAGGCATGCAGTTGCATGCCTCGCCACAAGATGGTGCCACGGCGGCATCGCGAGGACGCCTATCGCGAGACTCGAGAGATGGCGCACGGGATGCACGACTGTGGGGGGGACATCGGCGAACTGGGGGAGAGGGGAGACGGACGGAGGACCGAGTGGGAGCGCACATGCAGCGCGAGTGCTCGTATATAAAGGAGTTCCGTTTGTGCGAGTGCCTTTGTTCCGAAACCGTAAGCGTGATATCGTGAAAGCTCGCTGGACCCTGACAAAGTACATTGAATGTCAGAAGGAGGTTATCTATAGCATTCCCTTGACTTGCGGCAAATGCTACATCGGCCAGACTTTCCCGGTGTATAAATGACCGAACGAGCGAACACGCAGCCTTCTCTAAAGATTTTGACCCCAAGAGGCCACCTCGCAGCTCACCGCCACAAATGCCAATGCGAAGCAAGACTCTCAGACCTCATCGGGGGGTGCATCGACATCAGCTTGGCCGTGAACTGTTGGAAGCCCTTGCCATTGAGGAAAAAGGGGACAACATACCTGCCACCCTGTGAACTTTCATATTCGTAAAACTCCCGCGGCTGCGTGGGGGGGGGGGGGTGTTTACGCGAAGCGATGTGCAGCTTAATGTCAGCCTTGCCACCATGCCAAATGCTTACATAACACGTGCACATGCTACAGAATCCAAACTTCTCTTCCTTTTTGAACGGCATGAAGCACGGGAATTCCGACGTGTAAGACTTCAAAAACACCTGAAAGCACTTCTTTTGAGGTTTGGAGTTCGCCATTGCGCCGTGAAGCCACCACGACCAGGGGAATGCTACGATTACACATGCAACAATCACACACAGATGCCGCCGCACTGCTCGCCTCGAAACTGGCCGAAACAGAGATGCTTAACCACGTCTGAACACGTCGAACCAACGTGTGTTGCCGAACACACAAAGGCTTTGGGCTCTGGATTGGTTTTGAATCCGTGGCCATCGCATAGACGGATAGTAGAAACCAAAACGCTGCCGTGGACGGTACCTATCACCCTCTTGTGGCAGTGCAACGTACCGCCAGCAACGGTTTTACAAAAAAAAGTTTAAAAAAAAATATATAATTTTTTTTTCGTAAAATTTGAAGCAAGATTTGTAAAATCATAAAATTAGTCCCAATTCATACTTTTCACGAAAAATTTGGAAGAGTTGGAAGGTATGGGGCAAGTGTGCTTGGCCCCCTCCATCATACTGCATCCCAAAGAAATTATCTTCTTGCGAGGGTCTGCAAGAACGCGATTTTGACAAGGACGATGAAGAAAATAGAAAAAAGGCACCTTACTCTGGTAGCCAAACGAGAAGGACAAAGAAGTGGCATTAAATTGTTGCTGCTTCAGCAGTGTGGATGTTTAATTTTTTGTGTGCTTATATTTTCTCTTTTGTTCAGCTGGTAATTCCAATCATCATGAACCAACTTGCTCAGCATCAACCCATAACACTCAATTCTTCCCTCAACTCATCAAGACAATTTTTTTTTTTTTGTGCATGAAACACATTGTAAGCACCCACCTGAGAGGACAGAACTAAGGGGAGATGGCGACTCCGGGTAATGTAAGACAATTAACGAAGAAGAGACCATGGTACTACAAGCAAATGGGCAGACTAAAAAGAAATGGGCAATCGTCACATGCTCGCAGCGCGGCAAAACAGAGAATGCAGTGATGTGATTGGCCCAAGCCATTTTGGAGCACCTTTCGGAGCAGCCAAAACAGTGTTTTGGAGCAGCAAATGTGGCCTTTGGAGCAGCCTAAACATTGTTTACGAGCAGCAAATGTGGCCTTTGGAGCAGCCAAAACAGTGTTTTGGAGCAGCAAAAATGGCTTTTGGAGCAGATGTTTTTATAAAAATAAAAATATTCGTTTTAAGTGCTGTACAAACGAAGGGCACTTTGTGTTGTGTTTTGTTCTGGTGTGACGTGTTGTGACGGCTTGTGTTTTTACTGCTGAGGCATCCCACAACTGCCCAGTGCTGTAGGCATTGCCGAGCAATTCCGAAAAACCGCTTGCCACCGTTTTATTGATACCCTCTATATCTAAATGAGAACCAAACTGCATATATTAAAATTTATCTGAAAATGACCAGTTTAGTAGTAAACATTACAGCATTAGGTTGACTAGTTATATAATAAATGGAAGCTGTCTCCAACTAATCAAGCACGTGACCACTGCAGTGCAATGCGACATTCTCGCGCGAGCGGAGATGGCTGTTCGATCGAAACCACTCCGCTCTGTAGCCAACTGGTTTCCAAGATTGTACACAAAATGGAGCTGTCCAGCATACAAAAAAAAACAGTCCAGCAGCACGTGCTTGCCAGGCCGGCTGGTGAGGTACCAACTAAACGCAAAATAAAAAAAGAACCTTAGCACATCGATGCAAGACCTTACGAGCCAAGGCCAAAAAGCTCTTGGAGCGCTTTGTGCAACGACTGAGCACGAGATAAGCAAGTGCGCTGTGCGGGTTCAGCGTGCAGACATCGCCTTCTTTTGTTTAGCTCACTTTTCTTCACCAAATTTATTTCGCGGCAGATTTGGAAAGAAAGCCCACCGAGAGAAACCTAGGTAGTCAATAATTCGACACAACAGTCTTTGAGTTTAATAGGGATTTTTGTAGTGAGGTATGATGTAAACAAGAACAGGGATTTTTATGAACATGCGGCGGTACTTAGTTTAATTTTAAAAAGCGCCATATCTGCAGCGACTTGGGGACGGCAACACCCGACGTCATGCGACCACGGTGACTGGCAGGCAGAGACCAAATATGCCTTTCCCACGGCAATAGCTTTCAGGAGCGGGTGCTTCAGCTCGCAAGGTAACTCACGCCGCGCAAAAACGTGGTTTCGTTTCAGAGCATGATGGCATGGCTGGTACCCAGCACGCTAGCGTCGGAGCGTCCGCACACCCGAGTCTGTCGTTGAAAATATTTAAAAAAAAAAGGTACGAGACGAGACCCAAGAGACGACGAGAGCCGAAACGCGAGTCGGGCGGCCGCTTGCGCCACATAACACAGGCATGTTTAGTATCGGTTTTAAAAAAAGACTAAATTTTTTTTTTTTTGGCGCAGGCTTGGCGCATGTTACTCTTATTTTGGCAAAATGTAGCAGGAAGTAGCAGGGTTAGCCCCTTGGCGCAGTTTGGCGCAATTGGCGCAGCAATCACATCACTGGAATGGGTGGGGGACCTGCAGGGTGCTCTTGTGCCTCTGCAGCCGCTTGGCCACCCTCAGGAGGTCGGGGAAGTGGCGCAGGTAGTCCTCGTGCAGGCAGTGGCGCAGCTCCCCCTTCTGCACAAACAGCTCCACCATCTCCAGGCGCTCCTCTGCACGGGACGGACAGAACTTTGTCATCCTTCACTGCGCTGCCTCTCGAGGCTGCTTCGCACATAGTACAGCATTTTGAGAAGCCCGGATAAAAAAGTGGCCGCGAAGATCGACCCCAATTGGTTGACTGGTGGGTAAGGAGGAGTGAGGTGCTCGATGCTGATTGGTTAACGGGGAGGCTGTGTGACTGGAGGGGTAAGCGAGGGGCAAGGTAGGCGAGGAGGAGCTTGACGACCTGCGTGCATTGAGGGGGAGGACCTCGAGAGTATGAGAGGCTCTCGAAGATTGCCAGGTTTATCTGCACGATTAGCGGCAGTATCGCTTCATTCTACGGACAGCTATCAAGTGTACGCATGGTACACATTGAACTATCTGACGAAGAGCGCCGTGAACGTAGGCGTCTGGCACCTGGAAACTCGGAGAAGCCGCTAACGTTTCTGATGCTAGAACGTTTCACGTATCACACACAATTGCCCAGCAATTCGGCATACTTCTTGTTTTCTACCGCAAAAGTAAAGTATGCATCGCGAAATGCTCATTCTTTGCCCAATTGTGGCGCTAGGGGTCTAAACCAGGTGCCAGGGTTTTGGAACTAACCGTTACCTTATTCAAAAGTTCAGGATTGTCCGAAACTTTCGACGGAAAAATGGGGCCTGTTTTCAGCTGTTAGCGTTGTTCGGCCCTGCATATTCGTCGGCGTTGTCGGCCACCATTTTACCGACGTAAATATCAGAAAATTGCTTATAACTTTTGAATAAGACAACGATTCGTTCTGAAACCTTGGCATCAGGTTTAGACCATTAGCTCTACATTTTGGGTGGAAACTGAGCATTAGCAAATGTGTGGTTTATTTTTGCAGTTAGATAAATGCAAAATTCTTTGGGGAAACACCTTGTACGGAGCAGCACTAAATGAACGCTAGGTACAGTGCTCATGTAGCTCTGGCTTGCATGTCATGCGCCGGTGCTGCACTGAGTCACTATATAGCGTTAAGGGGTGACACTGGCTAGAGATTTAACTTGTGAACTACTCGAGTGATCGGAATGAAATTTGCAGAGGAGATTTAACATCAGATGTATGTCTATTGGGCAAACTTTCAGCTGTCTAGGAAAGTTTTACATACCTGCATAAGATGTGTCACTCTTTGTTGAGAAATCTATGATAAGCAAATGAAGATATTGTTAGGAAGGTGAAGACGACGACGGGGCAGTGGCGCGCAAGACTATCTCGCGCCAGGCCCCACGGCCCGGCTCGGCCTCCATAAATCGTATGTGTGTTCTATCATCGTGTACTGTCCTGTCCCTTCTGCTGCCGACAGCATCACCCTAACAGTATGGTGGAGGTGCGGAGCCATACTCATCTCCTTCATTGAACATCGGCGCTGCTATGATCCTGTGAACCCGCCTCGTTGAGGCAGTCATCCGCAGCAGCAGACCAAACACCAGCCCATGGCCCCATCGCCCAGCCCCCGCCCAGACGCCATGACAAGCCAAATTAGACGAAGCCGCACCAGACGAAGCCGACAGACGATCCCCCGCCCCTGACGTTTCTCTGTGACGTGAGTCCCCCAGCCCGGACCGTGCCGTCGTGTGGCTGATGCAGAGGTCTGTGACGCTGCGGAAGAGGCCGAAATTCAACGTCTCCATCTTCATCCTCACCCTCGCCGTCGGCAGCCGTCCTTTCTTCTTCTGTGTGTATGTGGCTTTCTAAGTGTGCTTCATGTGTTCATTTATTCACCGGCCGGGTCGGCCGTTTTCGTCGAAGGGAGTACGGGCAGTGGCGCGCACGACTATCTTGCGCCAGGCCCCACGGCCCGGCTCGGCCTCCATAAATCGTATGTGTGTTCTATCATTGTGTACTGTCCTGTCCCTTCTGCTGCCGACAGCATCACCCTAACAATATTCAGCACCATTTTAACTGCTCGAATATAAAGGGGGGGGATGTGGCACTTCGGGCTATCTAGTTTTTACAACTCAAATGTAAATATTTCAGCAAGAGTGATTACCTCAAAATATGAGAGGCATATCTGTCCTATGTCAATTGTTGAAAACATAGCTTTTTCTCAATGAGGACTTCCAACTTAAAACAAAATTAAGTAGATAGCCAGATTCCCCAGTAAATTTCAGTTCAGAAACATTTTGATTATGTTATCAAAATACTTTTACATTCAAACTAAAGATTCCTTCGTATGAAATTTGCAGCAACAAGTGGAAATGAGAAAAATGCATTCAAACATTTAGCTCCTTTACTTTCTTGTTAGTGCCTCACAATGTGTTGAAAATATTTCATATCAATGCAACTATTTGGCGTATGGTTATGAAATTCAGTGAAAGGGTGTATAATTAGTTTCTAAAACAAAAAACCTCAAATTTGAAAAATGCAATTCTATTTTTAAATTTGAAATTTAAGTTTATGTTTTTTCTTGTGCAGTGCCAACGGGGGGTTGGCACTGCATGAGAGAGGTCACTGCTAGTTCCAGCACCCACTAATAGTGCCGAGGTAAACAAAATTGGGGTTGTGGACATATTTATACAGCGTGTAGTTGGTCAGCCATTTAAAGTTGCGACAAGTCACTCGCTGTAGATGAGCGATTTAGCCAGTGCAGTACAACCACTAGCCTGGGGTTTTTAACATGCACCACGCAGTAGTGATACACGACCGCACGCCGGTACGATGCTCATCCAGATCGAAACGGGCAGGGGTGGGGATTGAGCCCAGGATCCCTGGGTTCTGCAGGATCCCTGTGTTCTGATCCCTGTGTTTGCTCCACGCGCTCTGAGCTGGTGTGCGCTAGACCACTCAGCCACCGATCCCCCCCAGTGCTGAGGTAGTGCTGTGGAGTATGTGCGAACAGGAATGAATTATGCGGCTCCAAGAGCAGTTTCTGCCCAAAGGTAGCAACGGCTTATTGGACCAGATTAAAAAAGTTTCGGAGCTTACCATTATCCAATTCAAAAGTTATAATGTAGTTGAAAAAATTTCCAGCGAGAAAATGAAGCCGGATTTCGGTAGCAGACACCATTCCTCTCTGTGCATTTGCGGCATTTGCTGCCCACCGTTTTCTCACTGGAAATGCTCATAAACTGCTTTCAAATTTTAATAGAGAAAATGGTTAAGTCTCAAAAGAACTTGGCACCGACTGCAAGAAGAAGACACGCTTCTCCTTCCTCCCAAACACCTGAGACTTTCCGGGCAAAGGTGACGCACCGATCTTGCGGACATCCGTGAGCGGCTGCTTCAGCCACTGCGCCAAGAGCCGCTGACCGCCGGGTGTGCGGCAGCGGTTCAGCACTTTCAGCAGACTCAGGTCAGCCTTCTGGTCTGCACAAAGAGAACAAAGAGGGACGTTCGAAAAGAGTAAAACTATAAAAAAAGAGAAAGACACAAAACAAATGTGAAGAACATACTCTATGTCCTTTCGTATGGAATCTTCCGAGAGTCGGCCTACTGGAACCTCCCAAATTTTGGGCTATAGTCAAGTATCTGAATGATTGATCGGGGTTTCATGGTGCAGCAGTAGCTATGGTCAAATTGTACTAAGTGCTGGAACCGTTGTAAAAACGGGGGACCGAAAATTGGGGGATATGATCAAGGACTGTAAAAGCAGTGGTGCATGCAGGATATCAGTTTGGGCCTGCCAGACGCCCAAAAAAAACCTAAACAGAAAAGAAAAAAAAAAAAACACGGAGGAGAAAGTTAGGGTTGACATATTAAAAATGCTCAATTATTCACTTTGCATTTCTTGTTTCCACCAATATACTCGCTCAAAATAAAAGAGAAGTATATATATTGTTTCAAAATGACTTTCTTGTTACAGGAAAGGCATCTTCATTTTAGTTCAGTTGCCCTACCTTGCACTGACCAAAAGCATCACAAGAGAAAGCCTAACTGTTCATGTAACAACTTAGCAGAACAATAAATGTTTTTTCTACTAAGTATAGAAGCCATTATAAAATGCCACCACTCCGGGGCATTCCAATGTTGCGCCTACATGCTCTAATCACAAGCCTTTGGTGCTGTGCAAGAAAACGCACTTCCTTCCCCCAGCGGTGGGCTAAATCAACTAAAATCAAATACAATGAAACAATGACCATTGCGGCGGCTACGTTGACAAGGGACGTCAAAATAATAAACCTACTATCTTGATGGAAGACATCATAATACCAAGGCCGTCATTTTGATGGGAACGTCAAAATAATTTCATTACTATATTTGCATTTTACAGAATAGACGTCACAGTCATCAAAATTATTTTGGAGTTAGTATATTGATGCGGACGTTAAAACAGTCACTGCCCATCACACCCAGACCTAGTTTCCCATTCCACCAAACTGCTTCATGTCGCTAATCTTCCTATACCATGGTGGAGGCTACAAATGGGTGACAGAACACTCCAAGAGAGCTCCGAAGCCTCCAAACCCCCAAAGGCTGATTTGTGTCAGAATTCGGCTAAAGCCAAGCCAAGTCAAATGTGTACAAGGTCGCATATTGATGGCACGTGCAGCGAGCTGTCAGAAACAGAAACAAATTGTTCTGATCAGCAAATGCTGGCAAATGTGACATGACAAATTTTACTTCTCTTGAAGAGAAGAGACGTATGATCACCGAGGTGGCAAGTGAAAAAAAGAGGTAGATATTGTGGGCAATTTCGGCATGTCTGTGTAGGCATTGACACCCACAAAGATGTGATCAATCGTGACGGGATGAACGACAAATAATTACAAGCATTTGCAATCGCAATTCCTCAAATTATGGAGAAAATGCTGCGCATGATCCTAAAATCCACCTCTCACATCCCAGGTAATAGATGCTTTATAAATTATCAGACTGTTTGTCGGTGCCCATGGCGACAACATTGCAGTTGAATTGCTATCTGACTGCGAGAATTACATGATGCTGCGCATCTTTCACAAAAACTGTTGGCTTTGGCCAAAGGTGTTAAGTCATTCTTCGCCTCACCATCTTCTGAGAAGCAATCCGCCGACTCAAACAGGCACTTCAAAGTTTTCTGGAGTTTCAACTTCCTCTCGTGCATTCCCTCCAGCTCCATTTCAACTGCTTTTCCTTCAAACTTTCCTGCTCACTGGGTGCATTTTTCTTGCACTCTTCTAAGCATGCAGCATATTTCTGCCTTGCTAGGTCTACAGAGGATTTTAACTCCTTCGACAGTGGAATATTGAGCAGGCCACCGTGGTTTTTGACAGTGTTTCGACAAAGCGCGCACTACGCTCGAAAGGAGTCATTCGTATCTGGTCTCACCCATCGGCAATAGATAGTCTTTGTGTTCCACCCAAGAAAGTTGGAGCTTACACTTTCCACCCGGCATTTCGGCTTTCAATCTCGACTGAAAGAGTCTCGCGCTCATCAACACAATCCTCAACACAAAGCAAAACTGGCGATGACACGGGACGCCTTGGATTGGATTGGCTTTATCATTTAGAACAAACAACATGCCATCTTGCCAGACTATGCGGCCCCATTTGCACATTTGTTGGAGGATTTTCAAGAAATACAATGATCAATTCAACTTTCAAGGATTTTTAAGGGCCCTTAAAAGGCTTTTAGCGAAATCCTGGGTATTCAAGGATTTGAAGGAGCTGTACGAACCCTATGTTCTAGTTTATCCGCATAAACAAACACCTTGTGTTGCACGATTGCGTAAACACGGTCGGTGGTCTTGGCTTGGCTTGTGTTGACTTGGCTTGGCTTCAATTCGCCAGTGTCCATATTCCCCCATGGCGCGCTGCCGCGCACTGCGTTTCTGCAGCGTGCGCGTGTTGTACAAACACAAAAGCAATAAAAATGCTTTTTTTGGTTTTCTATCTGCCCCTTCATGTGGCCCAATAGCTAATAAATTCCCTCCCACACCCCCCCTTCTTTTCCCACCCGATCATCTGCACTGAACCGGAGGGATGGCTTTTTCAGACTCACGCGCCTCGTGGCTGAACTCAATTCCGAATATAACGCGAGGTGCGTTTTGGAGCATGTAATTCCGAAAAAAAAAAGTGTTATACTCGTACAAATACGGTATTTAAATAAGAGTACCTACGTACAAGGGGCAAAACATAACATCTCCATCAACTGGCGTAAGGTGTATTTTGGCGGGTTTAGTGTTTCTTCCGAAGCTAGAGTCTTTTTTCTTACTGTCTATTATGGCCAGACATACAAGAGAAAAACAGCCAGGGCTTTTTGGTGGGAAAATGACATAAGAAAAGCACTTGAAAGTGTGCATCAGCAGCATCAGTTTATTTGCGCTGCAGCTAAAGCCATCGGGATACCGGAGGATGCTCTCCAAATACTTTCAAGGAAACTCACTCAAGTCAGTTAGGAACTAAACGACAAGCTTTTTCCAACTAACAAGAAAAAGAAATTGTCTCGCATTTTTCTCTGTATAGAGAAGTCTCTTTTTGGGCTCACGTACAAACATGTGCAAAAGATTGTATGTGCCTACATTGAAGCAAATGAATCCGAGGAGGAAGGCTATTCAGTGTAAATAATATAGTCTGAAGCCGGTAAAGCGAAAGCGTTTTGCAAACCAGGAGACGAGTGCCAAATCTAACTGGCAGTACCTGGAGTGCAAACATCTTTGGAGCAAAACAGCGCCCGGGTGCTTTCAAACAAGTTTGGCCGACCATGACCGGTGGCCATTTTTAAAGGGGGGGGTGCAACGATTTTAAGGTTAAAAGAATTTGCATCTCGTAATTTTTATGTTGTTTATCGTGTCCCGGAGGATAAAGAAAACACCTCCTTCATTAAAAACTGTAGCGATTCCTCTACATAATCGCAAAACAAAAGTCAAGCTTTTTCCCCCGCCTGCAGCCGCGACTGGCAGCCAAGGGAACTACGGCAAAAAGATCACGTGACCTCGCTCGGCTCTAAGCTGCAGCATAACACCTGCTAATGTAGGCAGAGAGAGGGAGAGAAAGGGTCCTCCGAGGAAGACACGGGAAGCTACACGGCACCCTGAATCACGTCCTTAGGAGGGAGACCAGGTGTGACCCTGAAGACTGGGAGGGAGTTGAAGGATGCCAGAAATGACAAGATTTCTATTTTCTTTTTACACAACTAGGACACGCAGGCAAAAATAATCGGTTTTCTGTTCTTTACTTCAGAAGTGTCAGAGGGCAACTTCCACAAATTTGTCACCGAAACCGGAAATCGTTGCACCCCCCCCCCCCCCCTTTAATATTGACAAAAATACACAGGGTGTTCAAAAAAGATCTTTTACAAAAAGGTCGGCCCTTTGAAGGGATCACATAAATCGTGTTTGTAACTGATTGCGCCGTAATTTAGCAGAGGTGTAAATAAAACCCTGTTTAAAAAAAAAGATAAATTTTCTCTAGTAAAACTTAAGAGACAACATCCTTATTTTAAGTAACTTTAGAAAGGGTTTTATACTACTATATAGATTGTGTGTTGTCCTGTCCCCTGTCTTTATGTATAAAAACACTTTCTAAAGTTACCTCATTACTAATGCTCTCACCAAGAAGTATTTTATCTTATGACCATGCATGACTGGTGTAAAACCATCAAATGACTGGGCCGGCTGCTGCGGCACGTATTTTGGCGATGGGGATGACGTCAACTCCCTTTCCCTTCCACTAGTTTTTCTGCCGATCTGCGAAATTCACATTCCACTCTTCCCAACCTTCGGCAGCGCTTTCTTTCAGAGACGTTCCGCACCACAATACTTGTGCTCTTGATGTACAAAATGAGCTCCAAGGTCTTTTCATCACCGCAAAGGAATATACCATAAATGCATTATGTACTACCAACGACAGCGCAATAAGGGGGCTAATATTCGCTTATTTGTTCTACTTCACCTAAGTGTGGCAGGCTGAACTTCTTGCAGGCCTTAAGTAGCATTTCAAACTCACCGTCACTGCCCGGAAGCACCCCAAGGGCACGAATTGCGGCCGAATTGATGCGCATGTACTGGCTGAAGTCAAACGTCGACATTCGGAAGCGGCCAAAGTTCTCGCTGTCCGATGTCAGCTGCAAAAAAAAGTTGCTAGGATCAGACATTCTGTTTAATACAATGAAGGTGCACACTTGTCGGGGTTGATGGGATGGGGCCTGCTTGCGTAGGATCCACCGTAAAAAGGAAGTCCAACTCTCCCTCCCACGGTGCAACCGATATGAGCAAGCGAGGTTCTTTAAGGCTTCTCACAAAAAGGCGGCGATTTAATGCATCATCTCCGTGCAGCACTGGATAATTACTCGGACAGTTAATCAGACAACCAGACCAACTGAGCGTCTTGAAAGCACTAAGGGAAGCTTTGAATAACAGAGAAGATGCGGGAAAGCTGGAGAACTTTACACATTTAGAACACCCGAGACTACTGTAATATCCCGAGTCGCACGACCACAATGACTGGCAGACAAGGCCTAAATATAATTTTCCTATGGCTGCTGCTTTCAGGAGCAAGTGCTTCAGCTCACAAAGTAACTCCCGACGCACAAAAGCGTGGTTTTGTTTCACAGCATGACGGTATGGCTGGTATTCGGCATGCTAGGTTCGCAGCGTCCGCACACACCAGCGTCTATCAATGAAAAAATTTTAAAAAGACGCGAGACGAGACCCACGAGATGACGAGAGCGCAAAACGAGAGACGGCGGGAAAAACCACGCAAAGCCAGATGAACAATTGATGCAGGGTACTTTGTGTAGGGTGGCCGCTTGTGCCACCTAGCTCACTCATGCTCAATCACGGTACTCAGTTTACTTTCGCTTTTGAAAGGCGACCAAATTGGTCCTTTGGCAGAGGCTTGGCACAGATTACCCATATTTTGGCAAAATGTAGCAGGATGTATGTAGTAGGGCTAGCCCATTGGGGCATTTTGGCACAATTGGCACAGCAGTCACATCACTGCATCTTGCACAATGCTCAACAGACCCTTTGCAAAAATCGCAAAAGCCTGCGCACACCGCGCAATGAATAATGGGGGTCTTTCCTCCCACCACCACGTGGCATACGCGAGCAGGCTCAGCTTACCATAGCAACAATGTTCCAGCACCCCAGAGCCGAAGCCGAGTCGGATCGTCAGATGAGCGATGAGCGCACGAGGAAAAGGGTCTGCCCCTTTTTTTATCTCTCTCCTTTGTCCCGCACTACCTCTATCATCTGCTGCGCCAACACTTGGTCGAACCTAGTCCGACCCTGCCATGGTCGCGGTGCAAAATAAGTAGCTTCAGTGACACTGCAAGACATGAAGGCAAGTTACGACCAATGACGTACAACGTTCCGGCTGATGGGCGGGATGGCGGATGGTCGCGACGCCTGCTGGCAGTAGCTGCCGCGAAGCGCGCAGTCGCGGAGGCGCTTTGAGAAAGCACGTGATCTGTATCAAGGGTTCCCGAAATTCTCTGTCGTTGTGGTGTTGTACATTCTGCGACAGGTCTATTGTCATGCCTGGCATCACCCAGTCCTTATGCTCATTGTTGTAGAGCCATGCACCTTAAAACTTGCTTTATCTGGTCATTTTCTTACTTATACAGACATTTCACTTGCATTAATATGCGGGAAGTGCAGCGCTGGTCGTAAAACAACCGACGATAAAACACGATGCTAATGGCAGAAACAATGCGCACAAAAATTGCAGGATTGGATTGTTTTGGATCTGCTCCAATGTGGCCAACCATCCAATGAACATTGGCTAAATTTATACAAATCGAGATAACTTAGAACGAAAACAAAAAATCGAGAAGCATACGAAAATGTAAAAAATATACCCGCGTTTGTTATTATAGAGAGCCATTAGGTGATTTTCAAGGTCTAACAAAAAACCCGGGGCTTTCAAGGGCCCAGCAACCCCATTTTAGAACTTGAGGGTTTTTGATGGTTTCGAGGAACTGTGCACACCCGTTGATACTCTCGCCCCATGTTCTAGGAAAAAAATATCAGCCAACGGATGGCTCCTGAAAAAGTTGTGTCGAAACTAAATTTCTGCTGTCACTACACCGATTCTTGACGAAATGCATTAACATTTAGTGCACGGGTTCCTCATGTTCAGGGAGCCAGTCTGGTGCGCTGGGCGTTGGAGGTTTCGTGCAAATGGCGTCGTTGCTGCCTTTCGGTTTTACGTTGTTGCGTACGTCGTGCGTACTAAGGAAATAAAACCATGTGCCTAAGCCCCAGTAGCATCGTAAGAGGAGCGTGCAACTATGGCGGAGCGTCACTGGAAGTGTGCGAGAAGGCTTTTTCTCTTTCACATAAGAGGAAAAGGGGACTTAATGAGCGAACAAACAGAGTGAAAGAGCACGGCGGGAACTGCGCCGTAGCCCCACAAAACCAGTCCAGCCCAAACAAGTCCAAAGACGGCTGCGTGCACCGGGGCAATATATGCTAACTCATTTAACGAGCTTATCGTGTAACGATCGTCAAAATATTAGGCGGAGGAGAAAGTCAATTATCTGCGTTAACTCCTTATTTTGAACTCATTTCGTTTACCTTCCGCCCAAGCACGCACCTGGTCTCGCCAAAAAACCATCTCCTTCCGCACAGTAACGTTCAGTTCAACAAATATTTTTTTTTTCTTTCCAAACTGAAACATATTTGTCCAGTTCGCTTGCACCTTTGCATTTAATTGCATTATAATCATAACCATAGATGCAAGCCTTTCACCCTTGTTGGTGTTAGACTGGCGGCAGCTGATAAAACCCGTTTGCTCTACTGACGTCTAACCCCTGGTTAACTCAGTTGGTAGAGCGCTCCCCTGGAAACCTAGAGGTCCCAGGTTTGATACTCGGACCAAGCGGATTTTTTCGGTCGCGCACCAGTCACCTAGCTGTGTTTGGAGATTTGTGTTTGTCCTTTGCCCCTCTTGTTCCCCTTCTCCAGGGATTATTTTCCTACAAGCTCTAGTATAGGAAGTATTCACTGGTGACCATAGTTGTGTGCATGACTGCTGAGCGCATGCTGATGGCGAGCTTCCACGGTTCTTTTGTAATGTGCATTCCACACCATCAAGAGTGCCGGTCTTGGCAGCCTATTAATGTGGGCTCGTTCTGAGCCTGCGCTCTAGACAACATCCCCAAATATGGCACCCAGTGAATACTCCTTAGAAGTGGGTTCAACTGTAGTAGGAGATGATGACGAGAGAGCTTACATTCAGGTACTTGATGACCCCGGCCAGTGACTCCATGGCAACCTTAAGATCCACTTCCGCTGCAAGAACGTACGAAAAATATGACACTCGAATTAAAAGGTACTCAGCAGGAATCGTGGATCAAGGTTAAACATGAACATACAACAATAGTAGAATCAAAACACACACCCCTTCAAGCAGATACCTCCAACTTATATAACAATGTCAACAATTTATAAGTAGACGTTTCGTCTCCCATGTGGGAGACATCATCAGCACAGCCTAGGAACACACGTGTTGTTCCTAGACTGCACTGGTGATGTCTTTCACATGGGAGACGAAACATCTACTCATAAATTATTGACATTGTTATACCGTATTTACTCATAATGAACGCGCTCGCATAATGAACACACACCCCACAACGGGTACCAATATTTGGACTTCTTTCTCCCCTTGCGTAATGAACACACCTCCAATTTTTGGCTCTGCGAGTATCGAATCGCGTTTGTTCGCGTGCTTGTTCAGCGAAAGCTGAACAAACATTAAATGACACAAGAAAACACTATACTGTGGCACCATGATTGTGGCACCTTTTGCCCCAGCTGTAAAGATATACCACATAACAACACAGGTCGGTCAGCCCACATGACTCAACGGTTGCGACATCCCGCACTCAGCTACTAATGCTCTATAATACCAACCAGGTAGCTGGAAACTGATACAAAACCAAAGTATGAAACCAGAAATCCTTGAAAAGGCAAGGTACCTTTGAACAAAAAGGTTAACGTATTATCCTGAGACATCGCCCACCCCACTTTTTGGGCAAAACATCGATTTCCAAAAAAATGGCGAGTGATCGCCCACCCCTCTAAAAAAAATACCCCAACGTGGACTCCGAGATCTATGAACGTTCATCCTACCCCAGTGACGTGGTCACGGACCTCACGGTTGCAGGACGTCCGTGACGAAGTAGAACGAAGGAGGGAAAGACACTTTAATTTGTTCACGCATTTCCTCCCCAAAGTCGGTGTACATGCGTGCGAATGGAAAATGTGTCGTCCTCTTTTTTGTGTCCTTCTTTTTCCTTCTTCTGGTGTCTCAGCTTTAGTTATGTCTACAAAGTGAAAGTGCCTTGCATAAAAAAAATGAAAGCCGTTTACAATTCCCTGTAACGCACGTTGGAGCACAGCTCTTGAGGAGGAGGATGGAAGCGTACTGAGGGACCGGTGACTCCTTAAGGTCACGTGACCTCATGGGAGGTCGGGTGACGTCAAGGGGGTCACGTGACCTCAGGGGAGGGGGATCACGTGACCTCAGGCGGCCACGTGACCTCAGGAAGTTCACGTGACTCCAGGGGGGTCACGTGACCTTAGGGGGTCATGTGACCTCGGGTGGTCACGTGACCTCGGGGGTCACGTGACCTTGACAATGACGATTTGATGACGTCATCAGTGACGTCACTGATGACGTCATCAGTGATGATGACGATGACGATGCGGATGAAATGACGTCATCAATGATGATGACGATGACGATGTGGATGCCAATGACGTCATCAGTGACGTCACTGATGACGTCATCAGTGATGATGACGATGACGATGCGGATGACGATGAGGTCATCAGGTTGCATGCAACCTGGATCGCATGCAACAGGTTGCATAAAACTCGTTGTATGTGTAGTTGCATGCAGCTCCCGAAGGAACTCGAGGTCCTCCCGAAGGAACCCGAGGTCCTCCCGAGGCCCTACCGAAGAAACCCGAGGTCGTCCCGAAGGGACCCGAGGTCGTCCCGAAGGACCTCGGGTTCCTTCGGGACGACCTCGGGTTCCTTTGGGAGTCCTCGGGTCCCTTCGGAAAAATTTAATCATAATGCACCGCGCGGTTACGCCGACGGCAACGCCGCTCAAGCTGGAAACGGGCGCCTAAGAGCTGCGCTCTAAAAAAACTCGTTTGGACAAAAAACGAAATCGGGAAGGTAACACAAGCATTAACCCATTCAGGGATCACAAGGTCAGCAGACGCCCTGTATCCTGGAAAGCAACGGCCGAGTTTAAGATCAAAGTCTCCATCACCAAAGTAAGGTCACCGCGAACCCGCTCGTTCTCCCGAAATATTGCAACCGTGGTTGGTGAGGTTGCGCAATGTTTGAGATAAAGCCAACGGGTATATAAAGATTTGCTGGAACGCCGCACACAAACGTTTGTAGAGCGTCCCATTTCAAGATTCACATTCGTGGTGCAGTCCACGCCGCAGTGACACCGCCTATACCCGCATTGATAGCACATCGCACACGGATGCACGCATGTATGCATGAAACAAGGAAGTTGCACAAGAGCCTGCCTGCTCTTTGTGATTGACAAGGCACCCAACTTGGACCACCACCAAAGTATTTGCCAACGCGATCACCGGCTTTCCCCAGCATCGCTCTTCATCGCTTCCTTCGCCCGCCCGCCTGCTCGCTCGTTCGTTCCGCCTGGTTGATCTTTCTATTTTCTTAATTACTTTTTTTTTTTTTTTGAAAAAAAAGTACATAGCATAGTAAGAAATACATTTTCACGGAACAAGCGTTCGCGCTGTATGCAGGTCGGCAGTGTTCATTGCGCGTATGGAAGCAACGGACCTTGCTATACATTGAAACTTTCTTTCATGAGCATTTCTTGCATAAAACAATGAAACTAATTCAAGTTTTGAGTTTAATGTACCTTTTGTGCAGCCGCGCTAGATACAGTCGACTCACATTAATTCAAACTCTCTTAATTCAAACTTGCGGATAATTCAAACTAACACGTAGGTCCCATCCTATGCGTCTCTATGGAAGGAAACTCCTGGTAATTAAAACTTTGCTTTATTCAGACAAATTTTTGGCCCCCCTTGAGTTTGAATAATGAGATTCGACTGTATGTTGGCATTTTGTTTATCTTTTTTTTTTTTTTTTTTTACTCTTTTGAACTTGCACTCTAAGATGTGGCCCACACACTTTTTTTTTTATGAATCTCAGGTGGCAGGGGGTGGGCAATAACTCAAAATATTACAAAGTCTCTTTATTTTATTTTTTTTTAGAGCTAACTTTGAAATGTTTAAAATACAAAAAATTTGCATTTATAACCCTAGTGTTTCACAACTCATTCGCATTTTGGTTTTGCTGCCCAGATACCGGCATACTCCACTACTGTTTCTGCTGAACGGGCATTTAGAAGAGCAACAATTCTGATGACCTTGGGTGACTTACGCAGCATGGCCGCCTGTCCCTGGGGCACCGAGGATGGAGCCAGCAGACGACCCAGGTCTTGCACAATGTCCTTGGACACAAAGTCGGCTGCAAGAATCCAACCATCAAAACCCTACTCTCATACCCTCAACCACACAAAAACACGCCACTCTATACTTTGTAAAACAGCATGGAGATGAAACTGTGAAATCTATGACAACAACGACCACAGGAAATTGGGAAAACAGGTCAGATTCAACAAGTGGTACTTTAAATGGATGCATCAATTGGGGTGGAATAATGGCCGTTGAATTCACCATGGGATGTGCGTATCAATTCCCCGCTTATTATGTTTGCCTTCCCAAGTGTTGAGTCTAAAACCTGCTACTCGATGTGTCGGCCCACTCGACTGCGGCCACTCCCTTCCTCTTGAATAGCTGCCCCCCTTTACGGTTTTTTGTTTACTGCACTGCGCCTCCTAGCAAGGCAACCATGAACCAAGAGTAGGCTTGAAAGTGCTCTCACTTTCCCAATAATTTCAGTTTTTATCATTTTCGAGCCTCCTTTTCCCCTAAAAGCTTTTCCGAATCCTACATATTTTTACTGCAGTCTCCCGAAAAATGCATTAACAGGCTCCTACGATACTTGCACCAGTAGTTGTCTGGCGGTGCAAACACTTTTTCATTCTCTAAGGAACCTGCATTGCCGTGAGGTATTATAGTGGGGAGCGAGATTTACAAAGAATAATTCATAAAACATTGCTGAAATATAACAAAAACAAATCTGCCATACACAACTAGCGTAAAGGCTCGTTCACACTCTTGCAACCGAGTATGACCGAGAGAGACAAGACCGGTTTTTAATCCTCTTACGACGTCTTAGGACCAGCTCCGCAGCAGCGCGCCTGGTCTAAGACGTCGCAAGAGGATTAAAAACCGGTTTGGTCTCTCTCGGTCGTACTCGGTTGCAAGAGTGTGATTGGGCCTTAAAATTAGCGTGCCATACCGAACAAGGAACGAGGCAAAACCGCGAGCCCGGCCATCGGCCCGGCTCCCAAGCCCCTCACGTCTCACCCGGCTTGCACTCGGTCAGCAGAATTCCCGACCGCTCCACGATACCCTTCACCTCGGCAAACTTCTTGGCGTCTGGCGACGAGATGAGGCACTCTTGGGGGCCCAGGTGCACCAGGACTGTCTGGGGACAAGAAAGGGCGCAGCGGGCGTCGGGCATGGGGGTGCGCCCACACACGCAGCGGTGCCTCAAGTTGGGCATCCCAAGCACTCACGCAGAGATTGGAGAAGTGCTCGTCGTCGTCAAACTCCACGACCGTCAGCTCCTGAAGCACCGCATCCCCGTAGGCAATGCCCACCGTCTGGACAGCACAAAAAAGCAGTTTAGTAGAAGAAGCATCACCATGAGGACGGCGAAAACATAGGCATGTACACGTTGGCCGCCATATTCTTACGGTTTTGACCGTTACGAATATGGATGCCGCGAACCACCCTAGATTCGATTTCGTAAGGTTTCGATATCTTCAAATTGAACTAATGTTCGATTTCAAAAAGTTTCGATATTTTCGACCGTAGGAAGGTTTGAATTCGAAAAATTCGCAACTTTCCAAAATCGTGGGGTTTCGAATTCAAAAAGTTCGAAGCTTTAACGGTTTCTAAAAGTTTGGGTTCGATTATTTTGACTATTTGTTTACTTGAGGTTCGATCAATTCGAAGATTTCGAATTTCTTTCTACATAAAGTTCGAAGGTTTCAATTCTCTTTTAAAACTAAATTCGAAAAAAAAAAAAAAAAAAAAAAACTTGGAAGGTTTTTGATTTTTTTGAAGTCCACGTGTGCAAAGTTCGAAGTCCGGTTTTCATGTTCCGCCACAGTTTCAGTTTCAAGTAACATTTTCACGCCTAACTGGTTTTTATGAAATCAGGTTTAGAAAAGTTCGGGTGCGATATTTAGACTGCGCGAAGTTGGTCAGGCAATTAAATGAGACGACGAGTGCCTCGGACGTGCTGGAATATTTCCCAGTGCAGTGACGTGTAACAATAAATCAATAATTGTGACCGCCGGCCCGGGGTGGTCATTAATGTGCATTACGAAGTAGTGATCCTACGAACGCGCTGTTTAACGATACTCATCCAGTTCGAAACAGCCAGGGGCAGGCAGGTGGTTGAGGTTCAGAAATACCTTGAAGTGATCTGGCGAACTGCCCAACCCCCCCACCCCCTTTCACGCTGGTAGTAATCCGATTGAACGCCGCCCGAGTGACGCTGGCATATAGTAAGTTTAGTTTGTACATGATGCAAAATCCTGAGACTGGGAATGAAATTTGAAAGAAAACGTGTAAGAAGACAGAAAAAAGGGGACAGGACAACGTCTCAAACTCAACTCAGCTGAGTTTGAGACGTTGTCCTGTCCCTTTTTTTTCTTTCTTCTTACACTATTTCTTGCGAATTTTATTCCCAATCTCGGGATTTTGCATCATGATCAACATACACCAGCTCGCCTGCACCTTGACAATTTTTTTTGCTTGTAATTGCTTTGGAGGTTTATTTTCTGGTGCGGAAGAAACGCCGAGCAAAAAGCACAGAAGCTGATGCAACTTGAGGTTGAGGAGCGTTCTACCATACCAGTGGCGTCGAAAGAGGAAAAACGGGGGGGGGGGGGGGGGGGGGGGGGCTCCAGTCTCTCCCCCCCCCTCCCACCCTCCCAGATATTTCGGATTGTTAAAGGAAACAATGCGGGGAAAGAGGGCATGGTCGATCTTATTTTAATCTGAAATTATTTATGCATATGTATAGCTACTGCCACTCTTCACTGTATAAAAGATTGCGTAGATGATCATTGTTAAGGCCAGTTCTCACATGCAGCAAAGCGCTGATGTAACGCTGCTCACGTGCAGTCAGGTACTTATCCTATGCCATGAGCAACAGTTTTGACGGTGCGATACAAAGCTGGTGAACGCTCCCGTCGGCACGTGCTTAGCACGAGGTCAGCGCTATGCTTGTAGCGCTCCGCTGCATGTGTGAAGAGGCCTTTAGAAACTCGTGTTCAGGGGGCACTACTCGTCACATGCTCAGTGGCTCGAAAGTTCAAAGCTATGTCTTTTTGACCTAAATAACTATACCATTGGTAAAAAAATAATAAATAAATAAACATAACAATAAATGCAAAAATAAAAAGCTAGAGAGGAAAAAAAAAACTATCAAGAACCCGCCGGAAGTGTTGTATTCTTGCATATACAGAGGCCCAGAACTATGAAACAAGTTTCTCCTACCAAAATGTGTACAGGCCAAAAGAAACACGTCCCAAGAACGTAAACTGAGAAAAAAAAATTTATGACGCGCTGAACTTGGAGTTATTTTAGAAATCTTCCCCCATGAGTTAATTTATTCCTCAACCTGAAAAAAACAATAAATACATTATTTTGTATTCTGCAGATGGTAAGGATATGTACTGTCTCTGGTGTTAATTTAAATGGGATACCCCAAACAATGTAGTCGAAAAAAATTACCAAGTTTAGGGCATAATTGTCCGTAGGTACATGTTTGGATATTTATTCGAAACTCGTCTTAAACAATAATCATATCTTAAGACGACACTCACCTAGGCTATATATAGATCATTCTTAAAAAGTTTAACATCTCTACCATAAATAGCTTCGGTTATAGTGCGCTTCAAATATGGCAAAAACGACAATTGTCAAAAACCCGTCGTCCTTCCTCGCTCCTTTGGGAATCTATTTTTCTAAAACCAAGCATGCCAGATGATTGAAATAAACGGGATTGTCTTTCGGAAGGAATGCAGCACCCCACGTAAAATTGCGAAAAAAAAATTACGAATGTACCTCACTGCTTGAATCCAAATGAAACCACTTGCCGGTCTTTCGAAATTCGTCGAACTTCGAATTTTTACTCTAAAAGTTTGAAGTTCGTCGAACTTTTTCTTTTCAGGAATCGAGAGTTCAACAATTTTCGAATTTTTTAGATTAATAAGGTCGAAAGGTCGAAAATTATCAAATTTCTTAGCGTAGGAAGTTCGAAAGTTCGAAAAGCTTCGAACTTTTTAGTGCAAGAAGTTTGTAAGTTAGAAAATCATCGAATTTCTTAGTCTATCAAGTTCGAAAGTTCGACAAGCATCGAAGTTTGCAGCGTAATAAGTTCGAAAATTCGAAAAGCGTCGAACTTCTTAGTTTAACAAGTTCGAAAATTCGACTTCCGTCGAATTTCCCGATATGGTAATTTTGAAATTTCGAAATCTTTCGAACCGCTTGATTCAATCATTGAAACTTCGATTCGAAAAAAGTTTGCGGCATCCCTAGTTACGAATGTTAAGAAGAGAAGGCAATGTTAACAATGTTACAAAGAGAAGACTAAAGCCATTGAGGCAGTGACGCGAATGACCGTCAGACGTGAGATAATAACGACAAGGGACTAACAACAGGCGGGCCAGCTTCAAAGACACGCAAGTCACGGCCAAGGCTACACCATTTGGGCTACCCTTACCTATTAACAACAAGCTCAATTAAGACTTTCCACAATTAGACCAACCAGTCTTTTGCAACTGCCGCTTTCAGGTATTTCTTTGCGTAGGCCTTAAAGGGATACTGATTTGAAACTTAAAATATACCTCTCACGTTCAGAAATAAGTTAAACACGATTGACTCTATCTGCTAATGACTATCGCATGCTTGTATTTTGAACGGATAGCTATAGACCTTTTTTTGCTCACTCTTGTCCCCAGGCACCTGGTAGGCATATTGTCATGAATGAAATCCAATATGGGCAACAAAAAAAAATATAAAAAATCTCAACGTGCAAATAGTAAAAAAATAAAGGGGGGACAAAACAGGATTTGTGACGGTTACGCTTATATCCCAAATGCATTCTATTGGCATGGCGACGGCAAAACAATGTTTTTGCCCATACTAGAAGTGACAACATTTCAAGATGGCAGCGCCCTTGTGAAATAGGTCTATATTTTTCATTACGAAGGACTGATTCCAGCGAACGCTCAAAGATCAGCAATTGAAGAACGCGATATGTCTGCATGGACAAAGCTGCTTGGCGGCTGGCGTGCTTATGAGCTCCGCCACTCGGCGTCGTCAAAGCGTTACGACCTGGCCGTTGTAGTCACCCCTCTTCACTCCTTGCTGGAGTTGAATAGGCCGGGAGAGAAGGGAAATCCAGTTCGACAGGGCTCGTGTGCATGCAGCTTGCCACTGTGCTTCCGCGTAGCGACGCTGCTTTTAAGTACAGAGTGACGTGATGACATTTGGTTTACTCCTTTTCAATAATGTTTTGGCGTCTTTTCAAGCAAAATATTTGTGTCTCTGTAGTGTGGCCAGAACGTGGTTGACATTTACGCAATAAAATAGGCACTTCAATTTCGTTGCAGTATCCCTTTAACAAAAAAAGTTAAGCCTAAACTTATGCTTTAGCCAAACATGCAACTCGGAGTTCTCGAGCGTACCTGTTGTTTGCCGTCGAATTTGACGCTGACGGCCATGACGCCCTTGGCTTCGGACATTTGGGTATTGCCTCCAAACAGGACGTCTTCCACTTGGGCGAGGTTCCCTGGAGATGCCTGGAACCATGCAAATGGCCCTCTCAGGTCGGTCCCAGCACCAGCGAGTGTCTTGCAAGTCTCCTTGGAGCTTCGACCCACCCTCCTTAAACTTTTTAACGCACCCCGAGGTTGAGGCAACAGCAAAAGGCCACAGGAGTGTGTGGAGATCCAAAGTTACTTACTACATATAAGCAGTGTTGCTGAATCATGGGAAATTTCGAACCTTGTGTGGAAAGCCTATTGTCGAGAGGTAAAGACAAACTAAATTTGAACACATGTAAAATATGAAAGGCGCTCTCCAAACTTAATTGTAAAATACAGTCTTTCTTTACATGGTACTTCGACATTCTGAGTTTATCGGATAAATATGAATTGACAAAAATTTTACCGGTGAGTGTCTTTCGGAATTTTTCAGATTTATCTGAAGACACGGAACCCTAGGTATGCGGGGGTAATGCCAACTTTGCAATGTGAATTGCGCAGCAAGGGTGTTAGTAGGTCTTGGCGTAGGGTAGGTATGATGGTAAATTTTGTAAAAAAGGCATAAGTAACAATGTCATCTATGTAAAGCATGGTTTGGCAATGGTAATGGATATCTAAAACAGGCGACTTTAGCGTATGATGGTATGATACAATGGAAAAAAAAGTGCAAAAGATGGAAGACAAGTATCATAAAATTCCGTAAAAATGGCCATCCAAAATGGAGAGATAAATGGCGAAAAACATGGGTTGGGTTATCTTTAAGAATGCGACAGCAAAACTTCACCAAAATTAATGATAAACACCAGGTCACCCGCTTGGGTCACCTGCTTCAAACCACGTGACGCAACAACTGATACTGCAGACGCGGACACGGCAAATTCGTGTTTCATGATGCGATAAACACGCAGGAATTCGCTACAAACTTCTGTGTCACGGTAAAAGATACCGCAGGTTGCAGACGCAGCAGATTCGCCTTTCACGGTGTGAAGGACCCGCAGAGACTCACATCTTATGAGAAAAGAAACCACAGATCGCAGATGCAGCAGATTCAAGTTTCATGGTGCAATAAACGCGGGAACCTGCTATTAGATGCCTGGCACGTGAATTGATATTGCAAGCAGATCGCAAACGAAACGTGGAAATCCGCTGAAAACTCGCACGTTACGAGAGTGAATACCGTGGATCGCGGACGTAGCAGATCAAATTTTACGATACAATATATATGTGGGAACAACTCGCGTGTTACGGAAATCGATATCGTGTGCGCAGATCGCAGACAAAAATAAAAAAATCTGCTACAAACTCGCATGTCAAGGGAAAGAATACTGCAGATCGCAGATGCAGGAGAATGGTACGGGGGCCGAAATCGCCACCGCAGATCGCGGACAAACACGGGGGAACCTGCTATGAACTCGCTTGTCAGGCGTACCAGTACCTGTGCGATTCTCATCGACATCGCAGGACGTCCGACGGAGATGGGGCTTTGGCAATGTTTCTCAATTTTTTATGTTACGGATATTTAACTAGGAAAACAGGATGGGCAATCTCTCAAGGGAGGCCGTCCTTATGAAATTTTATGGTAGTAGAAGTACACACTCCTCCTCTCCCACTAGTCAACCAATCAGTGTTGAGCCTCATGGCTACGCTTTTATCTGGGCTTCAGGAAATGCCAAACACCTAAAAAAAGGATTTTTCACATCACAAAGAAACAACCCAATAACATACCCCCTTCCCCCATCATGCCGACAAACACCTACCCAAACTTTCCAGACTTCCTAATAAATACCACCTCGTCGCCCGACAGGGCTACCGACGGTGCACTTAGACACATGCCTGCATCATAGATGGCAATAAAAAAAAGCCTCCTCGATTTCTCCGGCAGTCTTGTTTCTGTGCCATTCTAAAGTCTTATTATCGTCAAATACTGGAGAACATCCTCATCTATTACAATGGATTGTGAGATAGCCAGATGGCGAGGAGCGCACGGAAAGTAAATGGTCTCTTGGCCGAGACGCTGACATACCTTCCCGTCTGACCAATGTACACCCTGCAGTGAGACGGGGATCAAATACACCACCCCACAGGTGCAGGCAACATACCCATTGTGGTGGTTCACCTCACAATTTGCTCCTGGGCGTCCAGTACGAATAATTGTTGCACACAGATGCAACAACTTGGATGGTGCCGAAAGAACTAAAGGTACGTCAAACCTACTGGCAACTTTCTTAATACCGTAGGACACCTTTAGATATATGTCAAGGCCACCAAACGTGCAGTTGGTCTCTGTCTTGTCCAGGGTGTTGAACTGAAATGTTTTTCGTTCCAGTTTTCGTTCCGGTTCAGGAAAAACGGTTCAGCTCCGCTTCAACTCCGGAGTAAAAAAATAAAGGTTTGAACCGGTTCGTACTCATCTGCTACAAAAACAATTGACGGCAGGAAAAGCTAAACTGTTCATATTTTGTAAAAGTGTTACATATAAAAAGCAAACGCTGACATTACTGAGCGCAACGAACGAGCTAATGCTGGGGCACCTCGGGACGTGGGTGATAGCACAGTTCAATGTCAATCAGCTGACCGAAGAAGCAGGACGTCGTCAAGGATATCCGGGGGAAGACGGCTTCTTTGAGAGAATAAAATGAACTTCAGTGCATGAAGGGCTCGCTCCACGCTCACGTAGGTCGTTGGCACTCCCACGACTACTTTGGGCCAATGCGTAGAACTCTGGATAGCGTTCTCTTTTCTCCGACCAAAAGTGCAACATGTTAGCGTCCCTTGAAAGCCGCGGCTCCTTGTCTAGCATTTTCAGAAGGCATGCTATATCAAGTGGGCTACTGGTACCTTGAACGTGCACGCCAGCCTCATCCTCTCTTTCCTTGAGGAGCGTTTTCAGGGCGTTTTCGGAATAATATAGAGCTGCCGCAGGCTCAGAAGAAAGGGTAGAATCTTGCTTGCATTGCAGAGCTGTGATTCGCCTCCGTTTTTTTCAAGTGCAACGTGGCCCAGTACTTTTGCTCATGGATGAGAAGAAGGCGGTAGCGGGGATCCATGTACACTGCTGCACAGAAGACATCCGTGTCAGGAAGTAGTCACTCCGTCTTTTTCATTGACTGGACCAATTCCTTTGCTAACAACAGCGATATCTTGGAAGTGTCCACGGAACATCTCAGCCCTGCTCCGTATAAATCTCCTACAGTGAGCTGTTTCTTCTGCAATGTTTTCGTCGCCACTTCTGACGGGCGAAGCGATACTGCGAAGATTTCGACTTCCGCCCATATGCCTTCAGCCAACCTGGAGCTGTCATATTTTTCGAGGAAGCTTCCAGCGAAGCCTCTTAGTTCAAGTAGCCTGGTGAGCATATGCTGCGTGGACATCCACCGCATTGGACAATCAAGCACTGTTTTCTTCCACCCTAGCTTCCACCCGAACCAGCCGAACCGCCGAGCCGAGGGCCTTGCAGAAAAGCAAGTAGAAAAAACACTGGCACAGAGTTTCACACTAAGGTGGACTGCAGCGAACGCAGCTCGCTTAGCATATCCAATGCTAAAAGCCTATATTCTCGGTTGAGCAGCAACGCGTGGAACGTGAAGTCTCTTTGTACGATCATAGCGCTGAATTTTGAGGATGGCTCGTAGGATTGGCCGCTGTCCATCTTAGGTTGAAGCTGAGCATAAGCAACGAGAGTCGTTGTGTCTCTGAACGCGCCCAAGAGTCTGGACAGAGTAGCGGCGACTCGCGAGGCGCGTCGGCCTCCCGCCGTTGGTTAAAAGAAACAAAACACAAAAACGCACTACGAGGGTGGAAAGGAAGCAATGCTCAGAAGAGCTGTGCATCTTGAAGTTTGTGTTCCTGACTAGAAAACGTTTTGGTCCTTGATGTTTCTGCTACCGGAGATCGAAGCTGTTTTGCTGTTTTCTGTAGCTATAACTGTTAATCCCCCCCCCTTCCCTTCCCGGTGCTAGACTTTAATTTCGGCCAGATTATTAAATCCGCTGAGTTATTTTAAAAGCAGATTAGATGCGCCACAGTGTGGCAACTAGTGCAGGTTCTAAAATATCCATCGGCCTAGCCTTTGTGTTGCTTTATTATCTGATCAGTGCTACAACGAAATCAAGGCGTTTAAAGTAAATTGCACACAACACTACAAAGTTAAAGACAAAAAAAAACACCAACCAAACCTCAAACTGAACGCAAAAAAAGAAGGACAAAGAGAGGAATAGACAACACTAGGTCTGTTGTCTATACCTCTGTCCTTTTTTTTTTTTTTTGTTTTGTTTTGTTCTTTGACGTTCAGTTTGAGACGAGAAACAACTAGCCCAGGTCACCTTCTTGCCGCCAAACAGGCTCATTAATTGGTCACTTTTGCTGACGCACGATCTGGGTATGTTCTAATGATATATTTCTTTTGTGAACCATTGCTGGTCCCCAAGAAAAGGTTGGGACGAATGTGGGCATTTGTTAAAGAAATACGTCAGACCAGAAATATCGGAGAATTTATAGTTATTGTGCTCATTTCGTTTGAGTTATCGAAACAAACTTTGTAAATTATAAAGACGACCGTGATGTAAAACTTGATAATGGAACGTTAAAGAGCTTTGCGCTACCTATTTTTCTCGTTCTTAGACTTCCCACACGAACGACACACCGCAAAAATAATTTATCAGTTTTGCCCAGGAATGAAAGAAGAATTATTTCGGTCCGGTTTCACTCCGGTTTGTGCGAAAATATTTTGTTGCATTTTTTTGGTTTATTATTTAGGTTACTAAGTTTTTTGCCACGCACTTTTCACGTGACCTGACCTCGCGTACGAACCGAAATCCGCATGGAAAATATAATGGTTCCGCTCCGGAACAAAAAAAATTATTTTGTTTCGGTTATCTCCGGTTCGCGCGAAAATAATGTTTTTTTCCGGTTTTCAGTTCACAATTAGGGTTCGGTTTAATACCCTGGTCTTGTCTAAGAACATAATGGCCTCACCTCCTTTTGTACTCTCACCGGAACCAGGTCGGGTTACGCGCAAGTTGTCTGGAAATGGCGAGACCTCTTGCCCATGCCATATTTTTTCCAACAGTGGCCCCAGTTAATGCTGATTTTTTGTCCAACTCTAAAAATTTTCACTGAAAAACACCGAACCTGTATGAAAACATAAACCTAGAAAAAAGCGCCCCGAATTCTAACAAAAGTAAACTCCGAAAATAGAAAACCCTACATATAATTTGCACATCGTGGGAGAATGGATCATTTTGGTTGCAGAGAACAAGAATGTACAATTACCCGAATGTGGACCAAAGCATTAGAAGCAACCAGAGCTGATTCAGTGCTGCGAGCGCACCATATTTCGGAACCTGACTGTAAAGTCATGCAGGTCATGCAACAGATTTCTGATGCTAGAGACTTCAATAGTGTTTGTCGTGATCTGCCTTGAAATAAAGCAGATGTGTGCTCTAGTAGTAATGAGATAATGAAAATGCAGGGTGTTCATAAACCAGTTCACAAACAAATATCCAGGAGCTGTATCATCGATAGAAAAAATCTATACTTCCAGCCAAGACCCACAGCCCTAGGGGACTGGCAAGTTGCCGAAAAAATCCACCCAGTCCAAGCTTCAATTTCGAGGCCTCTCCATAAGTAGCAGAATGCTCTGCCAACAGCACTAACCATCTGCTAGGCATCAGTAGTGCCCAGAGGAACACTAAATTATATTCACACGTAAGCTCCAATCCTTCAAACCCCGAGGCAGGGGGGAAGGACAAGGAAGAGCATGTCCTCACAGTCTTTAACCGTGCCAGCGAACCCGGTCAATTACATACTTTCCTTAATTTCAAAAGTTAAGCGTTGAAGTTAGAGAAAGTAAGGACGTTTGCAACATAGCATCTGGGCACCGCTACTTGCTGCTGGCATGTATAGACAGTCCAACATTCAAGCCTTGCAGAGGCATGCCCACACTTTCCAGACTGCTGCCCAAACAATCATTTTCCATCCACGGTGGTAGCTTTCCAAGCGTGGCTGCTCACAAAAGTCTATAATGTGGCTAAAGCTTTACATGGCACAGACGGCGCCTCAAAGCTAAAACAATGTCCACCCTAAAAACGTGCGGCCCCCATCGAGGGCCAACCCTAGCCGGGAAGTGGTTTCCACATTACCGCAATGTCCTGCCACCTGCAAACTAGATCTTAGACTCAGAAAGCTGATGGTAGAAAAGGAGAACTACATTCCCCTGTGCTATTAGGCAGTCAAGCTCGCTGTCATTCTCCAGTGATTGGAACGACGCTCACCCTTGTGACGAGGCTCCAGGCATTCCCCTTGGCACCAGTGTTCTGGTAGACCTCGACCCGGTAGCGCTTGACCAGCAGCAGGTCCACAAGCAGGGCCTCGAAGTTGCGCTTGCTCAGGCACACCGACCCTATCTTCTTGTCTCCTGGGGCACCGGACAGACAGAGGTCTTCAGCAGCACAACTCAATCTCTATACTTCTTAAGGGGGGATGCTACCCAGAAAAACAAATTCTGCAAAAAAAAGTTGGTTTTAGAGAATGCCATTTTTCAACATAGTTTTCTTTTATATACTATTTTGGTCCACCGATGCTAAAGAGAAAGCAGAGGTTGGAGCACTTTGAACATGTTTTTCTCCCTCCCGCTTTTTAGCATAAATTTCACTTTAGAAAAACCATTGTTTGGTGATGGGACAAAAGAAAACGCCGTGGCATTGTTTTCTTACTTTGTGGATGTCTTTTATAAAAGATGTTAAGATTTTGTCGTCAAGATAGAAGCAAGAAATTTATTTGATTTTTTCAGCTCGATGTTAGCGTAAAATAAATATTTTTTGAAAACTTTGTTTTTACAGTTGCATTCTCTGGGCATTCTGCTGCTTATCAAGTGAAGAAAAATGTTGGTTACTGCATTAATTTTCTAACGATAGTCTTCCCAAACAAAGTCAGTGTGTTCCTGATAAAAACCACCAATCATTTCTTTCACAATTCATGTACGCAGACAAAACTTTGCACTGCATTCTGCCTTGCAACTGCCAGTATATACGGTAAATTTAATTCATATTAAGCCAAAGGTTCAAAAGCTGACCTTTTTGGGCACAAGCTACCGCCCTTTATAAAAGGTACAGTTGTTAGTATCCATCCGTCCATCCATCCAAACCCATCCCAGTGTCGGTATTGATGCATTGAAACAACTAAGAAGCCTACAGACCTTGTAAACAATAATGGGCACACTTGGAAGTGTTTGGCACAAGTTTACACATTAATGAGTAGCTCACATACGCTAAAACAGTGCTTAAACTGGAAAAACACTTTCCTCAGAGGAAGGCACAGTTGAGGAAATTTGGTGGTTCAAGAAACCCATGTGGGGACTCTGAGAAATGCCTGGCTTCGTAGGAACACGGTTTGAGAATGTATGCCATAAGAAAACAAATGCATACTAGCTGCTGCTAAAAAAAAATATTTTGTCATTGAAACTTTTTTAAAAATCACTGCTAAGTTCTGAACTGGCTAACGCCAAATTCAGAAACCTTGGTGTCTTATGTCAACTGCTAGCGCAACATTTCAGAAAAATCTGAGCTTTTGGCAACGAGTAGTTTATTTCTGAGGCGAGAAAACTACAGAAAGGCTAAGTGACCAGGCTTGCTGTCAAGTGCATGGGTGCTCAAACTTCCTGAATTTGAAGAGCACCAGTCTGTTCCAAGTGACAGCCAAACACACCTCCTCTCACCTGGCACTGTGGCAATGCAGTAGTGTTGCAAAAGCATTGTGGCAAAGTGTGTCAGACTTGGTTAGCAATATTGAACACCCTAGAAAATATTTGATTTATAGTTCTGCACAGACCTCACCTATGCCCAAATGGGACTCAAACTGAGAAAACTTTTTACAGCGGAGCTGTTAAGGGCTAGGTTCCCCAGGATTGTGTCCGTGTATGTCGACACAGACCTACCTGAACAGCTAACGCAATCTATAAGCGACAGCGGCAAGCACACAACCAGTCTAGTTTTCGCCGTCGCTCGTAAATGACGGCAACCTTTCCAGCTATCATGGAAGAATTGATAGTTGGGTGCATTGGTGGGAATTCATCTAGGAAACAGCGGGAAAAACCGACGACGACGAAGAAGAAGCACACAGTGTATCGAGTACAGCTCCGCTGGTCTTCCTTCTTCACAAGAGTGGAAAGGCTGAACGTTTTATTTTAATTTTCTTCGAGATCATTTCAGGGAAGGTAGAGCAGAAGGTATAAAAGAGTCACAGTAGTTCAATTTTGAAACAAAAACAGAAAAATAAATCTGAAATGATACTCAAAAGTCATACAATGTCAACTTATGATCAAACAAAAGGAGAAATAAAACAGTGTAAAACACGTCCCTTTGATGTGACTGTGATTCAGCTTAGCATAGCTTTCCTAAATGTCTCCTTGAAGTGGATGAGGACAAGAAACAATGTACAACTTTACATAAGAATCACTGAGGTAATTTCGCTGCTCGAGGAGAACTTGAGGGTGCTTTGAAAAACCCCTGGCTCCTTAAAAATCCAGATTGAGAAGCCAGGGTGTCTGATAAACTGCCAAGTTCATGTTATACGAGGATTATTAAAAAGAATTATGCGATTCCTAAGCCACAAGAGCGAACCACACACTTCACCTGCCGTGCATTCGCAATTGTACAAGGTGCTTGCGTGCCTTCGTCCATACGTAATAAAATAAAACGCGAATGCACAGCAAATGTGCAAAAATAAATATATTCAAGATAAAACAATGTTGCACATGTTCCTCGACACAGATTTTGCCACTGTGCAACGATGTCACCAAACCTGGGACCAGAATGGCATAAGTATATTGCCTCACAATGTGCGGCAGACTCACTTTGCCAGTTTCAGCACGTTTAATAAACACCGAGATCAGGTTCCCAGCATGTGCGTCATAAAGGCTGGTTTCACACATTTGCGTTGAAGTGCAACTGAATGCGTTGCAACTGCAATAGGCTCGTCATCAGTGCTGTTAACTTCTTTTGGGCGAAGACGCCAGGATGCAGCCTATGACTCGCCAGTTTTAGCAAAAATTCGCTAAGTGATGATGATGATAATAACTTTTTTCTGAATTTTTAATTTTTTTTTTTTTTTTTGATTGGATAAGACACGTTAAGATTCTTTCTTATTTTTTTTTATTTTTTTATTTGGAACAATATTTTTAATTACGTTCTGCGGTGACGAATCAAGTGAACAGTCAAAGCCGGCCGTCTTATTCCCAAGGTGCTCGCAAATACCTCTGGTGATTTAAGCATTCGAGGCATTGGCGAAATCCTGGTCCGGGAACAAAACAGCAAAGCAGCGGAAGACTGCAAGTCATACCTTTTTTGTGCCTCGTCCTAAGTGGGGTTATCGAGCAAAACTGCTCGCTTCAAAACAGTTTTCTTTTTTTTCTTTCGTGACGGCCACAAATGGGTCTTTAAACCCTGAAAAAGCGAGTGGTTCTAAAGTTGTTCGGGGTTTGAGAACGCCCTTGTCTTACGTTAACCAACGCTACCTCGCTCACCTTCACCCTTAACAGGATGAACAACACTTATGACTGCTTACGTGTAGGAATGCAAAAGCATTCTTACAAGCAGCACACTACGTCTTCATATAGCATATGGCGCTGCGGCGGTGACATCACACTCCCCCACTGCCCAGACCCAGCGAACTTTGCCGGCTTCACCATGGCTTCTGTGACGAAGCATCGTGTTGCTGTGCTTTTCTGTGTGTTTTATTTCTGAAGCACGTCTGCTTTGACCTTGAGCGCACCCGCCCGCTTCCGTGACGAAGGACCCAATATAACGAGACAATTTAGGTACCGTTTTTCGCGTTTACAAATGCCGCCGACTCTGCTCAATGATAAACCGTTAATGCTTTAACATTAAAAATGAGTGACATCCAGAGCTGTCCACTGGAAGCCACCGGAGAGCATTCCTACTGACCTATTTTCTTTTTTTAATTTTTTTTTAAGACAAGGATTACCATTTTTTTAGACTTCTTAGCAACTACCCATCTATGTAGCTTTAGGGCTTAAGTAACAATTTACTTTACTGTAAAAAAAATTTAAAGAAAAGTCCCTAAAAGGTTAAGATTCCAAAGAGATGGAATTGTTGTTAAGACGACTAAAAACACGCTAAGATTAGTGACTTTCTCACTAAGTTAACAGCACTTCCGGTCATACTCGGATGCAAATGAGTAAGCCAGCCTTACCACTGCTATTAGTTCCAAGCTATATGCTAGGGGTGGCCAAGCTGCGGCTCGTGAACCACATGCGGCTCTCAACGTGTTACAGTGCGGCTCGCGGCTTCCTCCCCTAGCCCTAACTCCTACCCTACCCCTACCCCCCCCCCCCGGAACTTAAATGTAAACATTTCGGCGGAACTCCGCCTAGTTAGGTAAGTAATAAGAAAAAGTACTACGTAGACTCTAACCAATTTCTTCAATCTGCCCGACGTTTCGAAGCCAGCTCGGCTCCTTGTTCATGGGTGACTGTATATGGGCCCAAAGGTAGCAACCTGTCGTCGTTTTCTTCTCTTCTCTCCTAGCTTTGTTTTCTTCTTTTGTTTCTGTGTGTGGTGCACTTTAGCCCGTGTATATAACTGCTTGGAAGCGTTCCGGTGGATCGGTTCAGATTGTTGCTTGTATTTTGTATGTGCCAAGATTCTATTAAGAGCCGCTTTCTCCAGTTTCTTTCTTTGTCCGGAACGTTTTAAATCAAGACAGGTTGCCATTTGGTAGTCTTGTGCTACTGCTACCTTAGGTACAGTTTGAGTGCTTTTGACTCGGATAGATTGAAAGCTGGTTGAGTTTTGTCTATTGCTCTAAACAAAAGTTAGCCCTCCCCCCCGGCTCCTGGAAGTTTCGTGGTTTTGTTTTGCAGCTCTTAGGCCAGGTCAGCCTGGCCCACCCTGCTATATGCCGAACAAACAACTCCAACAGTCTCCAACAGCGAGACCACAGTGTCTCTGCAGCAGGGTTGAAAATCCCTTGGGGTACTCACCGGAGCCAAGGTACTTGAGGACAGACATGGTCCGGAACACTTCGCGGCACACATACTCCGCATCGCTCGAATGAACAGTGTAGTAGTCCTGCAAACATGCATTCTTTACCATAGCCATTGAGTGGGAAGCGAGACACCCAATGCAGTGAAACCACCTATCGCAGTAACAGCCATTCCACTGCCTCAAAGCGAGTACTAGAAGGATCAACCGATTACCAGTAGATTACGAAAAGAGGATACATGCATCAAGAAGTGTTTGCTGGAGCCATAAAATTTGTACTAGTAGGAAAATTTGTGCAGCTAGCCTCAGTTTGAACACGACTTCCTATCAGGTTTAAGGATACTCACATTCCTGTCGAAAAACCGGAATGTTGTCGCAGGCTTCTGAAACGATAAACGTGGCAACACTATGTTTTCTTAATGCTGTTAAATTGTGAATGTGTTTAATTTATTTTTAAGCTTAGAGCGATAAAGAAACATGCAAATAGTAAAAGAATTTGTAGTTTGTAGTTGGGCAAGATTCGAAGTGCCAAAAAAGAAGAACAAAAAAAAATAAGACAAAACAATGTGCTACTGTCAACTGAATTTTTATTCAGAAAAGACAAACATATATACACTCCCAAGCGAACCACTCACTCACAGTCAAACTTCTCGCAAGATGAATTAAAATTTCTTATCTGATAAAAGGTTTGACAATGTGCTGATACATGCTTCATAGCCCTTCACCTCAATTTTAAAAGCCTCAAAGATTTCTCTTTTTGTTTTGTACCTTCCCAAACTTTCTGGACATAAATTTCAAGTTTGAAAAAGAATTATGTTTGCTAGCAATATGCAAGACCTAGAAAAGGTGTGCTTTCCTTCGCGCGTTCAAAACTGGTAAAGAGAAGTGTGGCAACCTTCTTAATGCTGGCCGCGACAGAAAAATCGTGGTAACATGTTGCTGGATCAAGCTTCTGCATGGAAGTCTGCCGTTATCCAGAAGGCAATCTTGTGGAAATTGCCGAAAGCCTCGCGTCGAAATTGAAAAAAAGAAAAAAGGAATCGGAAAGCATCTCAAAAAAGAAAAACAGAAAGTGGCGGTTCTGCAATACATTCATAGTGAGTCTCACAATCCTAGAAAAATTGTGGGGTGCCTGTCAAGTTCACAGCACCGTCAAAATTATACAAATTATGCCTAAGGGTGAATAAGGAAGCACACAAGGGGGAAACATGCACAAAAGGTGTGTAAACAAATATGTAGATTGCGAAATATCCGTGGTTTACGAGATGCCAACAATGTGCAAGAGAGCATATATTGGGCATACGAGGATATGTGCACAGGGCCAGTGAGCATGATCTTTTGTAAGGTGGTCACCTTTGGAAAACTTGGCCGTTCATTGTGAGAGGTGGCCATGCTCTCCTGTACTCAATGGAACTCGAACCTTAGGAAGGTAAAAAAAACAACGAAAGAGGTATCCTCTAGGCTTTTAAAATCGGGGTGAAGGACAATGAACAATGTATCAGCACATTGTCAATCCTTTCATAGGATAAGGAATTTGAATTTATCTCGTGAGAAGTTTGATTGTGAATGAATGGTTCCCTTGGGAGTGCATGTATGTTTGTCTTTTCAAGATAAAAATTCAGTTGACAGTGGTACATCACTTCATCCTGTTCTTTCTCTTGTTCTCGTTTTTTAGCGCTTTTCGAATCCAATACAAATAATATTAGGTTGCACGAATGGATGAAAAAGACAACAAAATGGTTTAGCGATGAGACCTCCACTTGTTATTAAGGGTAACAACCAGTTTTGCAGCTTCTAGACTTATGCAGTTTCTGAAAAACGAAAATATCTTGCCTCTGGAAGGGACCTGAGGAAGCCCAGGAACCCGGAATCCCGCTCCACCTCTGCACACATCCAGCAAACAATTAAGCTCGAGGGTTGAAAAATAGTAATCAAAGAGAATACAAGCAAGAGGAATGGAATGATATTTGAGGAAATAGCCTCACAAATTAATAATATAACAGCAGGAGGAAAGAAATGCTAATAGTACACAGCGTTAAAAATGAAAAGCTCTGAGCCACTTCAGCTTGATCGTGCTTAAAGAAGTACTCTGCCGTTTTCTTCATAGTCCCCGATTTGCCTAAAAACTTGCTAAAAACACCAACAAACATCGTTGAACTAGTAACCCAAATATTTGGCTAAAATAATTTTTTTTTCACGAAGTTACAGAATTTACAATTTTGGTCCTCATTGTGTTTTTCAAAGTGAGAAACTCTACTGGCAACATTGAAAAAGTGACGTCATGGGTGGGCAGGGTTCACTCTTAGGGCTGTAGACTTTGTTCCCAACTGATTACAAACAGTTTTATGGTGTGAAATGAATGCTTTGGAAAGTCCCTTAGCGATACAAATGCTCGGCATAGTTCATTTTTTAACAGCCCGCTCGAACCGCAAGCCGGCCCACCCGTGACGTCACGGCAATGAAAAGCGCGGGTATACTGTAAAACCCTTTATTTTCGCGGCCCCTATTTTTCGCGAATCGCTCACAGGTGACATAATCGCGACCACTAAATTTCACGAATTCCAGACGCCTGCATTGAAAATTTTAAGGAGCGAAATTCTTCAGTTCGTGAAATTCGCGAAAATTGAGGGCTCGCGAACATTAAGGGTTTTACAGTATTCGAATCTTCGTTTTGGCGCCATTTTCCCTTGCCGATTTCACAATAGCTATTTTGAATTTTGCGATACTAAATAGCATACCGGAAAGAGTAAAAGATGGCAATTTTGAAAATATAGTTAGTTGCGGTTGCTCCAAAAATCGCCGGGGTTCCCCTTTAAGATTGAAGAAAGAATAAACATGTAGGACAAAGACCACACAACCACACCTCTCAACTAAACACAGACATATAAGTATTCCAAAAGCGAGCAACCGGTTAAGGGTGGAAAGATTGAGGGAAGGGAATGTAACCAAGAAGAGAGGAAGGAGGGAAGAGACAATGCGGAGAGCAAGTCGTCTGCTTCTTACGCAGGTGTTGCGGTGACGTCAGAATGACGCCGAGCTCCAATTGGCTTCGATTGAAAGAATAGTTAGTTGGTAAACCTCAATGCTAGATGCATCAATATCTACCCACTATTTTTTTTTATTTTTTTATTTTTTCAATAAGCTAATAAGAGTTTTTGCGTTCTAACATCATCGCAACCTCTGTGCAAGATGCAGACAAACTTGCGCTCCCATAGGATAAAATGCAAAGTCAGGTCGACGAAGCCATCTCCGATTTGAGAAATTCAACTTTAGCCATCGTCAGAAACAGGGAGGAACAAGTCGTTTGCGCTGTTCATGGCAAATGACTTTATAATCTAACAACCATATCTGCTGTTATGCCCGCCCGCCACCCCCCTCCCAACGCAGATTGGTCCCTTCCAATGGGACCTCCATACTGTGCACGAATGGGCATTCATGACTATGTGATAGTAAGAATCGGGTGAGGCCTTGGAAATTTCAGCGTGATGTTCCCGAAGTCGGTGATTCGTGCACTTGCCAGTCTGGCCTTTGTATTGGCTCCTGCAGCTTAAAGGGGCCCTGCAATCATATTTAAGCGTCTACCTTTTTTGCGGTTTCCACGTCTCTTGGGGTTCGGGCAAGCGAGCAGCCACGGAGAGAGTAACTAAATACCAGTGCGTCATATTTTAACCGGACAATGCGGAAACCTCCTCCACCGACGGGGGCGACTCGCGGTATCGAAAGTGCGCAAAATGTGACGTCTTTGGTCCTGGGCTTACTACTGGTCAGAGCCGGTAAAAGCTTTTTTTCAGTCGAAATAAAAAATATATGTGGCGCAAACCGTTTCGATTATTTATAAAAGTAGTTTTTGTTTGGTATTTTAGATCAGAAAAGAAACAAATGCAGTTTATAAAGTACGGAAACAAGAAATGACCCGTCGACATACCCGCCACAAAGCGGTGGAAAAGGCGGCGCATACTAGAAAGGAGTAGTGGGATCAGGCGCCGATACAGAAAGGTCCCAAATGTACGCGGCGGCGCTGCGGTCGTATGGACAGAAGGATCCGACCGGCTCCGAGCGTTCGCTGCTTTTATTCTAGCTTAGAACATACAATAAACTAACAAGAATGTAATGAAACTTACTAGCGACACAACGAAAGTTAAAAATGCAAAATATTAAGCGAGTTTCGAACCAAGTTCATTCGCATATCTGCTGCGTGCACTCCCAACTCAATTGCACACGCAGAAATTGGAGGTATTTGGCAAAGCAAAGTAACTATTTCCCTTCTGGGAGCGAACATCCCTCTTCTTATGTAGTCGAGGCCGCGCCATATATACTTTACCAACTGGATATACGAGTTGTTTCTATAACCCTCGGCATTTCTATAGCCCTCGGCTCAGTCGAAGAGAACGTACCTCAGTGAATCATCCACCAGCCTTTGGTGGCTCCAGATTTGATGATTACACTAGGGGTAGTAACGAAGAAATAACAGTATGTGTTCATGAAATGAGTTTCCACAAAGTGGCAGTGTCCATGAAACGTGTGTCCATAAAAAGTTGTCCACGAAACGTGTTTCAACGAAATGATACATTATGAAACACGTTTTTATAACGCCCAACTGCTGCTTTCGATGGAGTTAAAAAGAAGCGAAAAGCAAAGAGAAATATGGAGAGCCTTTCCTGCCACACGGCGACCCACAGCCCTTTTGCTGTTTTCACCGAGGCTGTGGCTAAGGTTCCCTCCAGAGGGAACGATAGTCACAACTAGAGTTCCGTCCAGAATGAACCGATAGTCACCACTAGAGTTTTGTCTATCCTCCTCCGACATTTCGTCATACAATATATTTGTCCTTTACAGTGATGGATAAAAATAATATGTAGTAAAAATAAAATGCAGTAAGCCACTGTCCTCCGGGCCGAATTCTGGGTCCACTGCGTGCGAAGCAGCCACATTACCAAAGAGCTACACCACAGCTTTGGCAGTCCGTCTTGACGAAGTTTTATATACAGTATTTTTTTTACTAAATGAATAATTAAATCTTAAAGCTGCCAAAAGCTAGCATGCGATTACCTGGCTTGTGTTTACCCCAGCTCCCCCCTCTACAGGGATTGCTCTCGTTTCGTCTGGACGGAACCCTACTGGGCCTGCTATCGTTGTCTGGAAGGAACTCTGTTGAGTCTGGTATCATTTTGTCTGGACGTAACTCTACTGGGCCTGGTACGCTCCGTCTGGACGGAACCACTGATCCCTATTGTAGCAGGCTAAATCGCAGATCGGGAGCCCGTCGATGACACTACCGGCGGCCATTGTTTGACACCAGGCAATACACGCAAGTCTATGGGAGAAACACACAAAAGTAGGAATACTGAAGCATGTGGTGCTCGAAGGCGAGTATTTTATGATGTGCTGTGATCATTACATTGGGTGTTTGGAGATCGAATCAGTATTTGTCAAGCAATTGAATGCCCAATAAAAACCCAAACGTGCCAAAGCACCCGCAGCTAAGCTGACAAGCTTGCTCTCATAGTGGAGTAAACACAGGAACATGCCGTCAGCAAGACCTTCCTCGGGGAAGCCCAGAAGCTGACGAATTTTGAAGAAGTTCCACAGCGACAGCTGCTTTCCGGTAAATGTGCAAATTCCGCGTAGGAAAGCCTTCAGGCTTGTCTGCTGAACCCAACTCGCCGAAACCGCCACCGACTCCGCGGTAACTCTTGTCTCATTAAACTTCACTACATTTTTCGCCCAGTGGAGTTGCTCTTAACCACAAAACGCGTATCTATAAGAACTGTGAGGGCTGCCAGTTTTAATGTCTGTGCACAAGCTAGCGAGCGAGCGAGCAGATCGTGTTGGAGCTAGCCTCGAACCAGGAGTAGTTAGTTCCGCGCCGTTGCTGAGGGCACTGAGGTATGAGGTCCCTTCTCAGCGGCCACGGTGTCAGCGGCATAGCATGCACGCCTTTTTCGCAGTGTGGCGGTGCTGTGTGGCCAGTGGCTGGCCTCGTGTTTTGCTTTGGTGTTGTGTCGCTCACAGGTGCTGCCATCATACACAAAGGTGAGCCTTAACCCGAAGAAAGAGAACACAGATTTACGGACTCTGGCGACTTGGTGGCGGCAGTGGGGTACAACAAGAAGCGGTGAGCGAGGGAATGCGGGGCCACCGCTGGCAGCAACAACCGGAGCGGTCGGTTTGGGAGGGATCCCATACTTGGGCGCCATCTATGAGTGAAGCGCACCCGGTGCGCCGAACATAACGTGGCCGCCACGTCGGACAGTCATCACCAAAATGTTTCTTCCACTGTGGCCTCAATCAAGCCTGCTACAATAGAGATCGATGGACGGAATTCTAGACACTCCGTTTCCCCAAAGCTTTGGAAGAGAAGATATGCCGAAAGGAACCACCACGACGAAGCCCTCATTCCGCATCCAAGCTCACGCGCAGTCGGCGTCTGAACCAATTACCTCCTATGTCCACGTTTGGCACCAACTCCGCCATGGTCACCAGCACGTACGAGGTCTGGAACTGTCGAACGCTGACAACTAACACGCGTGGTAAAAATAAATGTGACAGACACTGGAGCACTGCGAGAGTCAGCTTCTACACGCGCCTCTTCGCTTTCAAAAGGAATAAAAACAATGGAATAAAGAAAGCGCGCCAACTTCAGTGGCCAGCCATTTGAGCGATCTCGCTAAGCTCACGTAATGCTTCACTGACTTCATTACTCCCCACTTCATCAAGAAAAATATTCCTTAAAGTTTGTCTCCGTTAAATAGTATTTGTGGTATTTTTAAAATTACAGTTTATACTTTAAAGAAATTGTTCGTAATAATTTAGAGCACTTGGAGTCAGAACAACCTTGACAAGGGGTGAGTGAGACAACCCTGAAAACCAGATGATTTCGATTAGCGATCGCGTTGTTTACGTCGGACGTGTGTGTTCCGTGTGTTCACGAGGACGTGCGATACGGATGCTCCGATCGTAGGTTATCATGGGCGACGCGAAGCCGTACCCGGCGCAGGGAGACTACGACAGCTGCGAGAGCATGAGCAGCGGTTCCCTGGAGTCGCCGTTCACCGAGGAGATCGACCACAGGGAGATCGAGCTGTTCGAGGTGCGTACTGCCCGCGGCTAGAAACAACCTGTTCAAGTCGCCGCGAGCGAGGGGACGACCGTTGGCCCGGCGTTCCTTTTAACGGACCTGGTCGCAGGTTGTCGGCAAGGGGACTTTCGGCCTGGTGCGGAAGGGCCGATGGAGGGGCCAGGACGTGGCAGTCAAGTCCATCGAGTCGGACCACGAGAAGAGGGCCTTCCTGGTCGAGGTACGGCACTCCCGCTGGGCTGGCGCGCATCTGGTCGCGCCGCTTTCATCCGCGCGCATTGCCGTGTCGCCGGCCAAAAACAGACCCTCCTGCGAGCTTCCTTCGCCGCACAACTTATACTGAGCTGGTCACTTACCAGAACTTCGGCTGCCAGTACGCGTTCCACTTCTGGAATTTTTCCTCCGACATACGATGCCTAGTGTTACATTGCTTGTCGAATGTGGGGTTTGTTAAATGATGGGCAGATGCTTCAACATACAGCAGAGTCCTTGTATCTAAATTTACACCCGCTCCAGTTCTTAACTGTGAAATACCGCGGGCTTCCATCACTAGCTGAAACACTGATCTTCTACTCACTGACTACTTGCGTTTGCATTAGCGTAGTTTTTCAGCGAGCGGTGCACTCGATGCCGAGCTGCCATTGCCATTAGAGCCTGATGTTGGTTGTCGTTGACTCGAAAGTCGGAAAAAGAACGCCCATTTAGGGTTTGCCTTTTTTAACAAGGGCATTGGCATAAATCCCAGGGGCGTCAGGGGTCCCCCCCCCCCCCCCCCCCCCCCCCCCCTCCTTCCTATGTTTGGTGAGGGGGGGACTCCATGTGCAGTTGACCCCTCTCCCCAGTCTATATCGAAGGATTGAGACAGCAGCGCAACACGAACACGGGGAAAGCAGAGAGGGACTCGAGCCTATCCTATTCTCCGAAGAATGGCCGAGCACAGCCAGTTGTGTAGATAACTTTTTCGTGATATAAATAACAGGGAAGATGCAGGCAAGCTACTGAGCCTTTAACATTTTGGAAGCCCGATACCAAGGAACAAAGGAGACACACACAGGGCTCGAGATGTGTGTTGTCGCCTTCTTTATTCCTCAGACTTCCAAGATGTAGAACTCTTTCAATCTTGTTGTCTGCAGGCAGTAGGCATACCTGTCTGAATATTGCTGCAAAGTCTGGTGCAGGAAAGTTTGAGCTTGTTTAGTTTATGCATAGTTTGCAAAGCATTGGTTCACAAGTAGACGAAGTTTGTTTGTTTTCTTGTGAATTGTATGTTTCCTACCTAATACGTTTTGATCACAGCTAAATAATTTGGAAATTTCATATTGTGTTAACCATTTTGGATTAACCTGAGACTCGGGTAGAGAGGAAACATCAAAACATAGAGGAGACAACATTATTGGGACGTCGTCCTGTCTATTTTCTGTCTCTTCTACGTTTTGATGCTTCTCCTCTACCCCAGTCTCAGGTTAATCCAACATGGTTAATATTCACTAGCTCGCCTGCACCCTTATGATATTTTCTCTTTCATATTGTGTGTTTGCATTTGCTTGTGATGCTAATTTTGTTGTATGTATATTTTGTTTTTCGGTGTTCTTTCATGTAATACATTTTATTTGAGTAGCCCTTGGGATTCATAAAACTAAGACAGGGCACTACACTTGCGCACTATTATCCAGTGGCATCGCCTCAAGCAAGGGAAAGGAGGGGGTGCTTCAGCCATCCCTGAAGTCTAGTCGACCCTATAATTAGGCTGTATACTTTTCGGTTTTAACCGATAAACATCCGCCAGTGTTGAATATAGAAAATCGGCTAAAACCGAAAAACACCGCTTTGTTGATATTTTCGAGCAAGCGCTGGTTTTTTTCACTGAAAGAGTCCCACGTACTTCCCAGTTTTAACCGAAAAACATCAATAAACATTTGCCGGTGACGGATTTAAAAATCGTTCTATGCAAACTTGCGTCCAACACATTATCTTACCTGGAATCACGCACTTTGCCTCTCTTTCTTTTGCAGCGTACAGGGTCTTGGACCCTTGGAGGACAGTAGCTTTGTTCCACTGTTCTCCAAAGTCTGGGCCTCCTGGGCTACCGAGCTAGATCACTATCAGTGGCCTGAGAGGCCAGTCTCAGCTGTCTGCAGTACTGTCCCAAGCCTCGTTGGACGTTTTGGGGCTTCCCGTGTCCAGCGCAAATGTTGAGCGGGCATTCTCAAAATTGCACGTCGTTAACAGGAGGGAGCGGTCATAAGTGACAGATACGAGCCCAGGAATGTATGCATTCATATACTACAATAATCAAGTGTGAAAGAGATTGTGTAAAGGATATAAATAACATTCTGTCTCTTTTTCGTATTCAGTGGTAGTTTACATTCGCAATTTTTTCCCCCGATAATCGCCGTTTTAGTGTCTGCACGACAGAATTCACCAAAAAGCATTTGTATTGGGGAAATAAATAAACACCGATAAACAACGGCTGATTTTTGTCATAAATAATCATCGGAAAGTATTTACCCTACCTATAATATACACATGCATTTTGATCCCCAAGTCATGGACATCCCAGCCACCTCAGCTTTCCCCGAAAAAAATACTTGGCTATGCCACTGCTACTCTTCACTTACCATAGAGAGCTTTCATTGTAGATTTATTATCAGTCATCAGTGTGAGCTTCCTGTCCCGGTGATCTCTCATAACCGCTCTAGCATCTTTACAAGAGCCAAGCTGGGACAAGGCAAATAAAGAAAGGATGATATTTGGTCGGTCCAAGCGGTTCCTGCTGTTTGTAGCGTAGCTTCGGGAGCCTCAGCGTTTGTATGGTCGTATACCTCGCCCACATCGGAGACTTCCGTTAAGGTGGAAAGACTTCCACTTGGGAGTATCCTCCAATCAGTGACAGAATGCAGAAGCTCAACCTCCAGCACACGCTCTCTCCCTTCCACTGGGCTCTGGTTGCACGGCGATGTGATGTTATTACAGGCACAGAATTCTTAACTTGCCACTTACAATGGGGGGTTATTCACACAACGTTCATCTGCCTTTTTGTTGGACAATGCCAGCCTGATGAGACTGACAAGCTTCTGCACACTTGTGTGCATTTGAAGGTGTCGTGTCAGTACTTGGAATGCTTGTAACAAGGACTGTTTGTAACGCCAGTTCATAACAATGAACTGGTGGACGAAAGTATGTCGGCGAATACCCGCTATAGTTAGCCGAATGGGTAGTGAAAGAACTCCGACAAAGTAGACAAATTCATCTTCAGTTATTCAAACTTATTTATCTTTACTTTGCATGTGTGCGTCATGTATGAACGTTTTTAAGATGCATGTAACACAAAAGAGAAATCTCTCCATTTGCGCCTTGCACTGCGCATCACAAAGGCAGCAACCTCGCACCCTTGTGCGGAGGTACACTGACGTCAACTTCCACGAGGGATAGGTGGGGTTTTTTGCTTGGGCTGCACAAACAGTCCCCGTTGTAATGGGAGATATCTTTGTGATAAAAAATTTTTGGAGATCGCCGGTTCGGAGGTCTGGTAACACTGGCATCCCTCTCGGCTCCCCACCATCCATGTGAATGTCACTGCCCAAAAAAGGGAGCTCTGCTGGTTCCGTCGCGCATATTTGTCTCCAGGGGCCTCTTTTGTCAGGACACCCCTTAAATAACTCTAGGTGCTACACAAAATATTTCCTTCGGTACACAGTGCTAAATTAACATCCCATCTGCTATTTTCGAAACATGGACACTGACAAACTGGTATTGGTTCTCTTTTTATTATATTACATGTATACAAAGAAGAAGAATTGTCAAATCACGTTGTAAACTCTCCGTTTATCTCGCTATGATAATTATAAAATTATAGCCACGTCTCCGACTGGAGTGTGTGAAACCCCCTATAAGGTTTATTATTGTTAAATAAAAAACTATAGGTTTTTTTTGTTTTTTTTTGGTCTTATTTTTATATTTATTTTATTTTCCTCCAGGGCCAAATAACTTCTTTCTTTTTCATTTGAAAACAAATTTCAAATGGCTTTAATGATAAGCTGCATGACCCCCCCCCCCCCCCAACTCGAATTCGCATGGATTTACGCCACTGAACAAGGGCAAAGCGTGACTTGTGGTGTGGTGAAAGACAAAAACTGTTCTGCTGGCAAAAATCTCTAGGTCTCCAGACATTTCATAGCTATGTTATCAAAGAACACCAGCTTTAACCAGTAATAGATCCATGGAGATCTTTCGACTCAGAAGTTCATTAACCGTTGCTTGGGTTGCTTACCTGGGCGCTAATATTTAAAATAGGAGTGCCGTTGCGAACTGGTGCAAAGTATTTTCTATGGGTTACGAGACATTGCTCCGCTCCATGTTTTTATCACGGTGATGTAGGAGCAGGGCAGGCCACTACAAAGGGAGCATTTTTCTCTCTACCAGACATTTAATACTTTTTTCTATTTGTTTACCCCACAACATTTTGCCCCTTTCTCGAAGCCAGTCGCTTTATAACAGTGTCGCCACTCGAGATCTCGACACACCTGCATCGGCCCCCGAGTGCCTGTTGAGTGATTCGCTCTTTACTAACTATTTATCATTTTGTGTTTTGTAATATTTTTGTATTAGCGTGTCTAGAAAGTTATCGTGCTTATTTTTGTTCCTTACTTGTAGTGTTTTTGTGCGAGTGTACCTATCTTAAGACCACTGTGGTTGTTTTTGGGCACTTTAAATAAAGATTATTATTATTTGCTTAGTCTAGATTCCCGATTACATGTATTATTATTTTCCGACGCTTTCCGCGCGGGCATGTCAGAGTGCGCTGAATCACACTCTGTCTTGCAAGTTGCACGCTGTGCCGCCAAAGAAATCACCGGAGCAAACGAGGCGTTCCCTGGTCCCACACGTCTGCCAGCACACTGTGCAGGCAGTTCATAGCCGTGCGTCTAAACGCCCGTCTTGTTCTATTCTTGGGTGCAGGTGCGACAGCTTTCCAGGGTGGACCATCCTAACATTGTCAAACTCTACGGGGCCAGAGTGCGTCACCCTGTGAGTTTTGCCTTCAGTTTGTTCAGCTTTGTTGAGCAATCTTGAGTGGGTGAAAGCATTGTCACCTCTCGTATCGTTCTCCCCTGCAGGTCTGCCTGGTGATGGAGTATGCTGAGGGGGGATCCCTCTATAATGGTGAGAATTACTGCTCGAGGTTGGTTTGTCAAACTACGGCCAACTGGTGGGGGGAAACCTAGCAATTTTCCCACCTCCGGCCGTCGTGTCTAGTTTAACTCTCTCTAACCGTGTGGGAAAAGTGGTCGTTTTTGAAAGATGGACAGAACACTTTTGTAAGAACTGCTCAGCACATTGCTCATTATGATACATAAATATTTAGCCAATCAACCGCTCTTTAAAAGAAAGGCTCGCACTAATGTCTGAAAAAAAGTTTGTCAGATTTAATTATTGAATTTGGAATTTGTGCGAAAATTACAGCAAAAAGCTTAAACATTTGGGGCTATATCCGAGTATGCAATGATTACTAAAAATCCTGAGTATACTGAGTGTTTCCTATACCCAACATGATCACTTCTATAAGTTAGAGAGCTCTAGCTGATATTGTGCTTTTTTTAGTCCAATAATAAGTGTTTATTTATTATTATTATATATTTAAAAAATACTGCCAGCCATGAGCCAAAGCAGGAGGATAAACTGTAAAGTATAATAGCATCCTGAAGCACTTACAATCACAAAGAATGGCATAGCATCACACCTACAATAACAAAGAATTTGTAAAACTGGAGACATTTGCACTAGTTACAATGTTAGTTGGCAGGCACTTCCAGTGATGAATGGATTTAACGAAGAAAGAGTTCTTAAAATTGTCTGTGTTCAAAAGTGATAAGGGGTAATGTACTTGGTGTGTTTGGTTCTAGTTGCACAATCTGGGTTTTCGTGGTGCTTCCTTGGTGTTATGCCATTTCAGGTGCATGACTTCCAGAACACCATTTTTATTACAAGGCCTTGGTTTGTCATAGTACTGCCAAAAACAACCATAACAGCAACTGTTATGGCTTACGGCATATTTCAAATGTGTGCCTCAGTTTAGAAAGCTAGAACGATGCTCTTCAACAAGCACCTGTCAATACTCTGCTCCTCGTAGATAAAATGCTGCTGTAGGAAATCAAATCAAATGATCCATTATAATACACAGTCCTCACTGCTGCTGTCTAAAAACCAAGCAGTGAAAGAAGTTAAGTTGTGCTATTGAGGGCTGTCTTTTTAGTGCCAGCAGGGTGCCATGCATGTTGTGCTATTGAGGCTGTCTTTTTAATGCCAGCAGGGTGCCATGTTTTGCAAGGGCCTCCGTCGTGCATAGATTTATTTCTGATGGCCGACTATAGCTTGCAGAAAGCGCAAAACAAAATTGAGACTGAAGCTGTAGTTCTACGGCTATCCACAAGATGGTGCATTGTGTTCCTGCGACCCAAATTGGAATTTTGGCGGTGCACGGAAACCATTGGTCACTGGTGACTGATAACCTATGGGCTTGGTACGAAAAGTAATTGCGCGGACAATCATGCATATATGGAGCTATTTTTGCATGATGCTTAAAGTCACGATTTTGAAAAAAAAGACTAACACATTAATATTTTTATCTATGCAACAAAACAATGTGCCAAGCCATCTATTACAAAAGAATGCTTCATAATATTTGCTTTATTATCCAGCGCAGAAAGAAAACGCACCCACATTTTCGCACAGAAATGCATTAGTCAATTTTAAAGTCAATTTTAGACTTGTTGCCATCTGCTTGAATTTTAAACTGCACACTAGCGCCAACTGAACCTCTAGCATACAATATAATAACAATGCTAGGGACTCGCAGAGCACGACGTCACATGGCACATTCTTATCGCTGGATTGGCTGCATAGATCGTAGCATTGGCCTCTCAACATTTAAAAGTGAAAACGCAAAGTGCGGCAGCTAGACATTGCACAATGCCGTGGCACCACTACGTCGTACATCCGTCACCTCTCACGAGTTTTATTTTTTCTGTGGTGCAACAAACAAATTGCACATAGACCGTTTCTTGGCAAAATTTATCTCACCAATGTCGGGCAAACGACGCATGCTGTGAGTCGCCTTCCGTGGAAGCTCAAGAAAACAACAACAAATGCTCTGGCTTGGGGCATTTTGTGCTGGTGTCGCCATCTCGTAGCACATATTAAAATAAATCTAGCGAAATCTGTACTGTAAAGTTTGTTTACACAAATATGCAAATACCACAACATTCGGTCCTCCCTTCAAGCTCTTAAAATTAAAATTGGAGACATCTTTAGTATTTTTGAAGATAACGTAATAAGCTGGTTAAAGTTAAACATTTCTAAAACCCAAGACGAAGGCTACAAAGAGGGGACAAACACAAGACGTCTCAAACATAGTTACTTTGCTGTGCTTGAGACGTCTTGCGTTTGTCTCGTCTTTGTAGCCTCCGTCTTGGGTATTAGAAATGTTTTATCTCTAGTATGTACAGCCATATGTTTTTGCTATCTTAGAACTAATTTTAATTTTAAAATTGCTTTAAAATGCCCTTAAAGCTGTCTTATTTCTAGATTTTATTAAAATCCTTCAATGCTATCAGAGCAAAATTTAGAAGCTGTACAACCTTCATTACTTCCTTATAGTGAACCTCCAAAAGAATCAATACTCTCCTGCATTCCTGAAACTCGGGTTTGTGTAGACAAAGTTGCCAATTGAATGACATGTGGGTGAATCACCCTTAAATCATGACTTATATCTTGATTGAAATTGTTTTTAAAACAGGACCAGTTTTAACATGATGATTTAAATTGAACCTTCCCCTCGAATAATCCCTAAAATCGTTTTTATTTACCGTTTTTCTATCGTTTTATGCTTTCTGTGTGCATTTGTTTTGTATTTATATCAAAAAATCATCAAGCAAGAAGTGCTCTTCTGGGCAAATCACAACATTGGGTTTGATTTCTACCTTCCACTTTGTTTGTCAGTTACATAGCATCCTAGTACAACAAAATCAAAATGCAGAAGAAACAAGAACTAGAAAAGGAATGCCCTGTCGTAATCACGTCAGAATGCGAAAGAAAAATCAAAGCTTCTTAACTAACAAAAAATCAAGCAGCTTTTGTTCTAATACAGCAGGAATTACATCACCAAAAAGTTGAAAACTTTACTTTACGTTTACAGTAATTTTGTATCCCACATTGGTTATCAGTGATCAGACGAATTGATCAATCGATCTGCCATGTTGAGAAATACATCTAGTGGTAAAGAATCACTAGTTTCTAGCTTCAGCGATTTAAATCATATTAATCTGATTTAGATCAAATAAATCTTATTTAAATCAAATAAATCTCATTTGCTTAATTTGTGTCGAAGAAATATTGATTTCTTCCACCCTGGTTTAGACCCTCATAAGCACCAACTGTTGTAATTTCCCGAGAGATAGCCTCCCTAAAATTGAGAGCAAATCTGGTGAAAATAAGGAGTGGGCTAACTTTCGGCGTACAATCAAGGAAATTTTAGATCACGTTTTCCCGCCAAACTTGTTACTGTGGCGAGGGTCAATGAAACAACGACGACTGTACTTCCCAGTCAGCAATGTTCGCCTATATCTCACTATAGCTAACTAGCCGCATTTATGCCAAGGTCAATATTGATTCAAACACATTGATTACTAGGAATACGCTATCTTTCGGTGTTTAAAAGAAAATAACAAATCAAGGGAAAAATAGGGGGCGGTTGATCTTTCGGGATAGCACAGTACATTGCACCTCCCTGGCATTCATAAACACAATTAAAATATACGCCACCATTACTGTTCTCTTTCTCGGAAAGTACCGGTCTTACTTGGCCACTTGAGGTGGAATAGACTACTCTAAATGTGTCTGGTTTCCCAAAGTGTGCAACAGTGTCTAAATGCATGGACGTATTCGAGGCAAAGTTTGTGCAAGCATCCAAAAAGAGCACTGGTACGACCCTTTCTCATGGCTGTGTCTGTTTGGCCCGTCCAGTGCTGCACACGATGAAGGAGGTGCACTACACAGCTGCGCACGCCATCAGCTGGATGCTGCAGTGCGCCAAGGGAGTCGCCTACCTGCACAACATGAAGCCCAAGGCCCTCGTCCACAGGGACCTCAAACCCCCCAAGTAAGTTGCAGACAAAGACTGTCCCCAGTCGGTGCCTCTAGATAAGCTCAACAGAGCAGCCGACGAGCTCTGTGTGACCAATCGCGGGACCTAAAGTATGCATCACTGTGGCAAGGAGCACAATTGGTCGAGATGGGGGGGGAAGCGGAAAACGTTCTGCGCTCCGACTTCGTCCAAGCTATTGATCATGCTACTCCAATAACTCCCTTCTCAGGCCCTCATTTTCAGAGAGACTCCACTCTTGCACGCAACGGCAAATTCTTACCAAGTAATGCGTTAGGCCACTTAATAGGCATGCACTCACAAAAGGTTACTTTCACGTATTTGGTTTAGAACCTCGTCCATAGGTTCTTGAGTGGACCACGATTAAGAAAATGCATGATCTGAGTGTACGAAACGACCGATAACGCCATTGGATGCCTATAGACGAGACAAAGCAATTTTCCCATGGCAGTTTATTTAGTGCTATCTTTTAAGGCTGCAGATAACTATCATATTTATTCAAATATAGCCCGCTACTTTTTGGGGGTATCTATTTTCTAAAACTTGATTTATTCGGGCTGGCCCTCGAGACTCGAGCCAACTCCAAGAAATCGATTAGTTTTGAAGAAATTTGTCCCAAAAGTAGCGATAGTCAAACAAATCTCTGAAAACCTAAATTTCTCTCGCAGCATGCTTCGTAAACGTGCAAGGAACAAGTTATATGTAGTTGTCACTTGGCAACAGGAATTGTGCATGCGATGGTGGATGCTTCACTCATTAATCGTAAGCCAGTTCATTTCAACGCTGAGGTGACTGTTGAAGAGTATTACAGATGCTTATAGGGGTCCTTTTTCCGCTAGATTTCTAACGGGCAAAATTTAGGCAGTGTGTGAATTGAACAATGCCAGACAGTGTGTGGTGGGTATACCCCGGTGGGGCCACTTTGATGCCGCCCATCTTCCTACAGCCTGCTGCTGGTCAACGGAGGCACCGTGCTCAAGATCTGCGACTTTGGCACGGCCTGCGACGTCCAAACGCAGATGACCAACAACAAGGGCAGCGCAGCCTGGATGGCTCCGGAAGTCTTCGAGAGTGAGTCTGCGTTTTTGCGGAGCTGCGAGTGTGGGTGGCGGTAATCGGAGTGAACAAAAGCAGAACTGCAGGCGTGACTCCAGCCTCTCTTCTAAAATGCTAGGAGTGCCGTATCAGTTTAGGTGGATTAGTAGTCTCTTTGGTAAAGTCTCCTTTTTTCTTTTGTTTTCATTATACTCAATTCAGAAAATAAACTGCAGCATCTTTAGAACCGTGGTATACCGAGAGATGTCTTCCCCTGAAAGGCAACCCAAGCTGGCTTTAGGCACAATTTTTCTGTTTATGCAAAAACACCTCAAGATGTCTCACTCCTAAAAGCCCAGGTAATCTCGTCAAGAAAGGGGTAGCTTTTGCCACCACAGTCATCTTGGTGCATTTGTCGGAAGGAAGCACCTAAGCACTTCTTATGAGTTCTGAATGCGAAAGCATGAATGTCCAATGGAACGCCGCGGAGTGATCCGCGGAGTTTTGTGGCGCAAGCAATGTGTTTGAGTTGTGCTGCGGGGTAAGTTTTAGAGTTTTAATGCGAAAGCATTAACTGGTCTCATGGAGCGAGCTGACTGAAGCGCAAAAACGGCTCCTAGTTTCCGCCGCGATCCCAATAGGAGCGATTCGCCTTCGGTTCCATTGGCTGGCGCGCGTCGACAAGGCTCCCATTGGCCGCTGAGTTTCTTCAGTACGCAGCAGACGACAAAGGGAGCGGATGAGCGGTTTGCATGCTTTCGCATTCACATCTCGTAAGAAGTACTTAAGTGTACCTCAAGCTTTTTGTGATGAAATTGCAGCGGGCTAATTTTCTAGAGTTCCTTCGTTCGCATGTTGGCTGTAGGCCTGAAACAATGGGGTGTCCAGACGGGCAGAAACCCCTTCAACGATGTGGACACTAGGGGTGGCACCATGTTCGTCGGCGGCGAGACGAGCAGAAGCACCGCCGACGATGTGGATGATGGAGGCGACGGCATGTTGACCGGCGGCGAGATGAGCAGAAAACTCAGAGCGCGCGCCAACGTGTCCATTTTAACCGGCGCGGGGCCCATAGTGGCATGAAGTTGCGGCAGTTAGTTTTATAGGCGCGCTGCCACGTGCAGCGGCCAATGGCAGCCTTGTCGCCGCACGCCAGCCAATGGGACCTTTGGAATCAGGGAAACTAGGTGCCGTTTTTGTGCTTCAAACTGATGACGTCGGCTCACTCTATGGGACAGTGCTTTCGCATTAAAATGCGGGTGCATGTGTTGAGGAGGCATTTCATAGGGCACAAGTTTTTGCTAAGATGCCTGTATGATGCTGCCAATGCATCATTATTCCCCTTCCAATTTATATGACTGCTCAGCAAAGGGTTTATCGCAGGAACATGGGCTCTTCCTCTGGACTCCACCGTGTCAAGCAGTCTTTCACTGCCTTTTGGAAACCGTCCTAGGAGGAAATTAAAAAAACTGATGTGTGCTATACATACAGACCGAGAAAAGTTTTGTGCAAGCTGCGTAGAGTGCCAAGAGACGTGCCCATGCGGATACAGACTCGGGGACTTGGGTCAAGCGAGTGATCTGTTTGTGCCCGCCAGGTTCCAACTACACGGAGAAGTGCGACGTGTTCAGCTGGGGCATCATCCTGTGGGAGGTGCTGACGCGGCGGAAGCCCTTTGAGGACTGTGGCCCCCCGGCCTTCTGCATCATGTGGGCAGTGCACCAGGGTGAGACAGACTCCCTCTTCCCCGGCTCGTTTGTTGGCCTTGGTGATCGACACGACCGCCTCGTCTTGGAAGCCATCGAGGACCAGGGCTCTAGGATGCGGCCATGTGGCATGAAACGAGCAAAAAGACAAAATGATGCGAATACAGTTAAACCTCGATGTAACGAAGTCGGTAAAATTCGCAATTTACTTCGTTACATTGAAATTTCGCTAAATCAAAATTTGGCTTTAGCATGCAAAAAAAAAAAAAAAATTCCGAAACATTTTCCGGGTATGAAAACTCACCGAAAATGACATTTATTTAGGGGCAAAGTAGTCCGCGAGTTTTGCTTGCGCCTTGTCCGACAGTAGCAGCGGCGTCATACGACGTTCGAGCGCCCAGAGCGCTTGCACGGCATCTTGCTGCCTATGCGACGCCGTGTACCTCCTCAGTACGTCCATTGCGTCGAGCACTTCCCGAGTGCTCGTGATCTCAGCACTTTCTTCAGGATGGCGTCCAAAACGTTTGCTTTCTCATCCAATAAAAGAACTTCACGTTTCCTTATGCCAGCAAGCACGTGAGTGAACCGCCCGGTTGGAAAATAAAGCTGTTTAGTTTAGGCGGTGCCAATGTTTCCAACCTACACAGCGCTTTTACCCGCACAGTTTACTTGCCCCCTTGCGCCCACAGTGTGCTTGCGCCTTTGCTTTACATCACGGTCCCAAGACGATAATCGGTCTTCTCGGTCTTCTCCTTGATGGCACTGCCCGTCCGGTCGCGCCATATCGCGCCATCACGTCGCTCCCCCGCTGAAGTTGGCTCCCGCGCTACCCGCGGTACAGTGGTTTATGATGATCAGTGAATGTCAGTGGTGATGCTGTTATGCCGTGTAAACTTTTTGCTCGGCATTTTCTGGCCAGCCCCGCAGAATCCGCTTTGCCGCATGCCTCGCCGGCGCTACCGGCGCCGCATCCTCGGTCAGCCTAGGAACGTTGGAAGGCCTGTCCCCGTGAAGTAACCTATCAAAGCGCTCGCGTTTGCGCATAATTTTTTTTTTAACCATAATTTTTTTTGCGAAGTTGTTTTTTAGTCTATTTATTTATTGCCTTCTATGGCAATGGCGCTTCGTTATATTGAAATAGCAGCAAAATGGACTTCGTTATATAGAGACTAAAAATACATGGGGTCTATGGGCAAAAAATTATGAAAAATAAAATACTTCGTTAAATCGAGGATTTCGTTACATTGAAGTTCGTTATATCGAGGTTCGACTGTAATAATAAAAAAAGCCACGAAAAACAATGTGATTCTTATGTAAGAGTCGGGCACGCCGTAAGCTGCGGCAAAGTACAATGAAGTGATAAATGAGGCAAGCAATTTGCGGCAAGCCGATGGCACACTGCCGAGATACGTAGTGACAATGTGGCTGGAACGACTTCTGCACTTTCTTTAAGCGTCGTAGTAGTTGCGGCTTGCACTCAATTTTGAAATCTGGCTAGAAAATACAAAAATGTGTGGATTAATATCTAAGAAACCATTGCCTTTTCTTGTAATTTGTTATGTTGCTCTGGCCTCTAAAGGTAATTGCCATAATACTGCAGTTGCAGTGTGACCCATAAGAGCAATAGTTAAAAAGCTAGTTAACAGGTTTGAGTCCAATCGTTCTGATCAGGAGGGTTCCTTATCTTTCCGCCTAACGTCTGCTGAGCCCCGTATACGTACGGTGAAGGCGGCATCCACGTAACTGTTACTCCCTTTTTTGTAATAATTTGTTTTCATTAAAAGATATCGCCCTGTTCATATGCTAAGTGGGTTGCGATAGTTCTGCAGAAATTAGTTATTTTGCGTGGGCCAGATTGAGCAGGTTGAATGTTTCACAGAAACTGCACTCACTCATACGTGCAGAATCTTGGTGTTGAGCTTTGTTTCAGTGAGGGTGCCAGGGATATGTCTGTGCTCTTTTTTTTACTTAACGAAAGATTGGCTTCTCTCAGAGCATTTACTAATTTTCCTGTTTATGTGTTGAATTTGGAGAGTAATTGTATTTTCTTAAGATCAAGCCTTTGTTAGTTTATTCAATCAAACATTTCAGATGCAGAACGCATTGCTTCTTCCTCTGACATCAAGATCTTCTATGAACTGTTTGTGCAGTGTGCAAACTAAGTGCACAACCGTTTTTCTTTTTTTCTTTTTTCTTTTTTTTGTAAGGTGGGAGTGGGTGCATACAGTGGCAGAAAAGCAATTTTGCTGGAGTTTCTGGATCAGTTGGCTCGATGGTCAAAGACTGCGTCAGACTTTAATTAGGTTGACTTAGCTTCCGCCCTGGAGGTCCCAGATGCTAAGCTGATGTTCTGTGCATTCAGGCAAGAGGCCCCCCATGGTGAAAGGATGTCCCCTCTGCCTGGAGAAGCTCATGACCAGGTAACATTCAGGTCCCGTTCCTCTGGCTCCGATCCCAGTCTTTGGTTTCCCTTGGTTGCTTCATCAAGAGTTGTACTTTGTCTTGCCCAGCCATGAACTACAACCAATGCCTAGCCCACTCACCAGCCAGTTAGATGTGGCATATTCCTCCGCCGATGTGCCCATTTGAGCAACGTACTGCACACTTTGTGACCGGTGTGTGACTGGACCTGGCAACCCGTAACTTTGGCTGTAGTTCACCGTAGGCAGAAACAAAGTATGATGAGATCGATCTTATTGTGTTCTCTCAAGCAGCCACTTGCCACAGTAGACGTAGACTGCCAGAAGACATTCGCAGTAACAGTGGGAATAAATGTGTGATCCAGGCGCTGAATCAGTAGTAGCTTGTGCTAAAGGTGCCGCAGCTCGATTTCACGGAGCGAGAGCTCGCACTGTGGATTCGAGGATGAAAAGTTTAATCTCTACTCCTACCAGCTTTACTGTGAAGGGTTATCATACCGGCGTGCTTTCGTGTCTGCACTACCACATAGTGTACATGGAAGTGTGTTGTCTACTGGCCAAATTGTACTTTTGCTCCGGTGGCACGTCTCAACTCCTTCGCCGGTCTATTAGCGTGTGTAGAACAAATTTTAATTTTTAACCGTATCCGTATGACCTTTCATTTCTGAAAAGGGCTAATCCTTTTAATGTATCGTCGTCGCTAAGGCTAGCTTCAGTTACAGTTTTAGCTTTCTGTATTTCGTAGTATATTTAATTCACCCGAGAGTCGAAAGAAAGGGTAATTGTCCCAGGTTGTTTATTCCGATTGGGGCTATGTAGTCGCTGGCGGGATAAGACCAGCAGGCAGCTGGTTTTCCCATATCCGTCTCGAGCTGCCCACTTTCGCTTTGGCGTCTTGCGAGCTCGTAGCTCGTAGGCGCAGCCGTAGCTCTATGGAAGACAGTGAGTGTGTGTGCTGGAGGTTACCGAGACAGGGTACCTGCGCATCCGGGTCGTCCAAGGTGCTCTCCCACTCGCAGCTGCTGGTCCAAAGAGCCCTCGCTGCGCCCTCCCATGGCACAGGTGGAGAGAATCATGGCCGACCTCTCGCAGTACTTCGAGGGTGCCGATCAGCCCATCTCCTACCCGGTGCCCCCCGAAGGTGAGGCCCGACCTCTCGTTTCGAGCTTTGCATAGTAGTTGTTCGTACACAAAGTGTGATGCAATTGGCCCACCGTCCGTATTCTCGGCGAGCGCCACGCTCAGTGATTTAAACGGACCGAGAAATTATTTTGACGCAGAATGCATTTTAGGGTTGGTTTTAAAGTCTAAAGCATCGCGAAAAATTGTAACAGAAAATGTGCTAACACGAGCACCTGTCTGCGCAAAAATCATTTTGTCCAGGAATCAAGCCAGTGAACTTCCGCTCGGTAGTTCTATATTCTACCCCTGCCCGTTTCAGCGGCCGTACACATACTCGTGCAGCCACAAATGGCAGTGCCTACTAAGGGGACGCATTACGGACGTCTCGAAGCTCATGACGGGCCTAGGAACGACAAAAAAAAATGGCACAAATATGTATTTTACAGCATCTCTACTCGCTGTATAGTTTGTTTCGTCTTACGTCAGCACAGTTGAGGTCTCAAACACATACAACCACAAACACGCATAGTGAAAGTGCAAGTCATGGAACATTTGCTGCACTTGATTGGTTTATAGCTGATAAAAGAACACATTTAGGAACATGGACGAATGCCACAATGTCACGCTTTGATGCCGTTTGGTTGGTCTTGTCGGCTCGTAGCGTCGGCTGCTCTTTAACTTGAGGTGAAGCGAAGCATTGAAATTGGTCGTGAACTGCTCTGATTGGTTGATGCGTTGGCGGGTTCATCGCCGACATTGTCTAAATTTCCACGCGATGTCGACGATGTCAGGAGCTAACAATTGCGAGAAAACATTTCAAAAGAGAAGGATCATGACCACTGTGATCAGACGGAACGAGGGTCTTTTACTCCCAGTAGGAACCCTTGGTTATCATATCTGCCTCATGCCTCCGTGCCGCCTCTCACCAACACATGTGCGTCGAGCTTCACCGCTTGGCACCGGAGTGCTAGGGGCAGCGGCCGACATGGGCGAGCGCGGAAGGCTCGGGAATTATACTCAGTACTATTGCAGGTTTACCTTCTTTGATCTTGATTGTAGGTCGATCTCCAAGTTTAAAAAACTGTGCCAAAAAAATGTAAAATTTTTTTTTAAAATGTTGAGGTATATTTTATTCAGCAGTCGATTAAAAGACCACCAAACTTGAGCTTCACTCTGGTTGCAATGCCACTATAGAGCAGTATCACTTTTAACGCGCAAGTGTAGGCTTTCATAATATGCATGAGTGGTTGTTTTTGCAGTTTATCATATTAGAGTCTTGAGTTTGGAATATTCCTTAAAGTTAAAGGGATGCGTTTTTACTGATAGACCCGTTGGTGGGTACTCTGTATTGTGCTGGCTTTTTGAAGAAATTATATTTAGAGACTAAATAAACTTGCAGGTGTAGAAGCAGGAGGGGAAAGAGGCTTTATTTCAACTGAAGTGTTGCGCTATGATTCATTTTTCAACCATTGTTCAGCACCCGTTGTAAATGGAACCTACTATAACCAGAGCCTTATTTCTAAAAAGAAGGCTCTGTGATCCTTTTGTGCTTTATCTATTCTTACCAAAAGGAATATGGTCTAGTATCAAAGAGGAATCCTCAGTCATTATCAAAGAACTCATTTAGCAATGCAATCAATTTTCATTCTCAAGTGACGCGCTAGCAGATGTTGCTAGCGCATCTGCTAGCACCGTGAGCCAGTATTTTGCCGGCTACAAAACCTGCTACAAAAGGTCAAATGCCACTTCCGTCGCCGCTTCCCCCTCCCTCAACCACAGCTAGCCGGTGTTGCGGGTGTTGGTTGTTCAAGGGGCGAAATGTTGAGGGGTCTTGCGGGCACTCTTGCAGCAGAGGGTGGGGACACCGGCAGTTCGTCGGCGGGGCTCCAGTACGCCATGTCCCCCACCTCGAGCTCCTGGGGCTCCCAGAGGCAGGCCACCTCCTTGGCCGCTCGCATCCCAGAAGGCACGCCTCAGGTGAGCGTCGTGCCGGGCGTTGTTCCTACGTCCCTCGCTTCGTTCGGAGCACTAGCGTCCGAGCGACGTTCTTGGTGGGACCATTGGAGTGGACACACTTGGCACGCCTTACAGGAGTTCAATTCTTCGCCTAAACGACCATCTCTGCGTACGGGCAGTATATCGCTGTACAATTGATTGTAATTGCTTTTGTGAACTGCATTTTTGGGCTTCTTTTTACGGTTAGAGCGTTTTGTTGCTTGCAAGGAACCAAACCCTGGACCTCGCTCGTAGTAGGCGGGCGGAGCAGCTCGGAAGAATGTCACTACGGCTGCTGCATACCCGCATCGACGGAAGACGTCTGTCGCCCAAAATGTCGAGAGAGGTCGTGTGCACGACCGCGTAATTGTCGTAGGGCGCATCATCGCTTAAGCTACAGTTACACGACCAGTATTAGTGATCACGTATAGTGGTCATTACGTGATCGTGCAACACGATCACATAATGTTATCACGTTACACGACTTTGCACAACGCGAAGGTCGCACAAGCACCTTATGTGGCTTCGTGCGGCATTGTGGTCGCGCGAGCACGTCATGCAGTTTCACGCGACATTGAGTTTTTAATGAAAAAATATTGCAAGTTCCCTTATTTTGTCCACACAAAGTTGAGAGATGCTGAATACACGTATGTCTGTCTGAGCCTCTCAAACGAGTCTAAAAGCCCCTCAAAGCCTATTTGAGCGACATGCATGAATCTAAAATTTTTAAGCAGTCCATACGACCATCGCACACCTGCTTGTCTAAGAGCACTGGATAGCCAAGGAGGCTAAGGCACACACAACACACTCTGCGTCTCTTAACACTGACGTCTCGATCCTGGCTGTGACGGCTGCCGGCGGGACGTTGACTCGAGCCCCGTGCCTTGCAGAGGCCCGAGGCAGTGCCGCAGGTGAGTGCGCCGGCGTCGCTGTCGTGCAGCGTGGAGGACCTCTCGCAGCCTTCCGAGGGGGCTCTGGAGAACGGCTGCCCCCCCAACACCCGGCCCAAGAGGACGTCGGCCGACTTTGCCCTGCTCTCCAGGAACCCCAAGGGCAAGTCCTCTGTTTGTCCCTTTGCAGAGTATCACAAAGAGTGCAACTCCAAACGCATCGGCTCATGTTGCACCTTGGAACTTTTCCTCTAGCCCAACATCTTTGTCGTTGGGCTAGAGGAGCACTAAAAAAGTAATACTATAGAATTTCTCGTTGGGAATTACGTGTAAACAAAATAAGCTCGGACTACTAACCACAGAAAAAAACGGGTAGGCTGTAATGACATGGCCGCAAGTTTTAGGCATGATGTCTATGGTATGTGCCGAGTCGACTGAAATGATACGCGGCTGTCAAATGTAACATTTATTTTGATGTAATTGTATGAATGGAATAGAACACAAGTATGAATTAGAAGACATCATTTTGTTAGTCACAGAATCAATTGAACGGGACAAATATTGAACACGAGTTAAAGTTGTACTACTGTATAACATGCAAGAGTCCGAACAATACCAGTGTCAGACACATTGCAAGTGTATTCACTCAGAAGTCATACAGGAAATTGAAACAAGTGCAGATCGAAACGCGACTTACATTTGATTTTTGGAGACTAAACTCATCGGTGAGCACACGCCATTGATTAGGGGACGGTGGTAGGACAGGTGCAAAGTATATTGGTGTGTTTCAGCAGCGATGTGGCCTCACGCCTCCCCAAGCCTTAACCGACATGCACGTATAGCACTGGCTCCAGGTTCGGCTGCCGCCTCCCCGTGCGCCGACTATAAAGTTAATGGGTCTGTTTGATTCAGCCAGAAAGTTCTGAACTAGTTCTGTCCGAGTTCAGAGGAGTGCAAGAGTTGTGCAGTGGTGGCGCAGAACCAGTGCAGCCACCACGCTAGGACTGGTGCTGTGATCGGCTTCTGCAGCGGAAGCACAGGGTGTCATTTGCATCTGTTGGTTCTTGTTTCTTCACGCTACGTCGTATGCTACATTTAGTTCTTCACAGTTTGATGAGACCATCCGCGTTTTTTTAGTTTTAAAGTATATCAACGAAATATTTTCTGTGAATGTTTCTTTATTCGAGTGTACTAAAAACGTTTTCAGTACGAAATGCATTTCTGTCTACATTTTGAACGGTTACCGGCCGCCTTCTATCATTCATTAGCGTTTGTGTCCTTCTGCTGCGTGTGCCACTATAGAATATACAGGGAGTTTCCGAGAAATGGGAACCATGTTTTTTTGGCCCGGGTAAATAAACTATGCATCGCAGAAAGCTCGAACTTCGTGAGAACCGCAGACAGCAGCGGACACAGCATGCAGCATTTTGCTGAGCTGCTGGGGCTTGCGATTCCCGTTGTACTAAATTGCTGACCTCTGCGATACCCCGTGTCTCAAATAGCGACCAGGCTCTTTACCGGTCTTCAAACCATAAGGCGCTCTATGGTTTGAAGACCGCTGGCTTCGCTGCATTTCCATAGGAGTTAAGCCTTTTTCTTTCTTTACTTCTTCCTTGGGTAAGTTCGCTCTTTGCAAATTATATAGAAAAAAAGCACCATCAGTGGCCAACGCTGTACAAAATCGTAACGCGATAGGTTAAGAAACCGATTCTTGCGATCGATTTAAAGAGCCTGGCCGCTATTTGGAACACGCGGTATATCGGAGTTGTCAGTCTGCATCCAAGAGGAACTGAAGGCAGGGGCTATCAAAAGTGTAATACTTTTCCTGTATTTTCTAAGAAGAATATCAACACTGAATACCCATATAGCATAAAAAAGAAACCATTTATGTGAGTCAATCTTTTAACACTTACCAGAGGGAGGCAAACCTGCTCGAGCTGAAGCGTAAGACGCTTTCAGAATATTATATTCGAGCCAATTCCTACCCTCTGCTAGGATCTCGCTTCCGCATCCGCCACAGGTATGTTACTTTTATCCCTGAATGGAAATGTAACCTCCATCTTGTTAAACATCGCAAACATTTGAGCAAGAGCTCCGAAAAATCAGAAATGGCACCGTCAGCAGAGACGGTCAAGGAGTGTCGTCTGCTCTTGTCTGCTTCTGCACGGACGCTGAACTGACTCCGGAGCCAGTGCTAGGTGCCAAGGAGCTGGGTCTTAACTCATTCAGAACTGGAATGAATCGAACATGCATATGTGCCGCCATGCAGCTTTTGGTTGAATCGAATGCACCAGTTCTTGCACTGTTGAACTTGTTTAGCCAGTTCTGGCGAATCAAACAGACCTAATATAATCATCTAGAGCAGGGGTTCTCACTTTTTCATCCCAGGGAACCCCAGCAAGCCTCGAAAATTCCCAAGGAACCCTGCCCCTCCCCCCCTTTTCTTGTTGCCAACTGATCATGCTGGGCAATAAAGGCATTTAGATAGTGAACTGAAGTTTATTGCACCGAGAGGATAAGGCTAAATGGAGGACAGACCTAATAAGAAGGCAGAGGGGTTAACCTGGGGCACAACGTAAAGTATATATGCATACTATTAGTGCAAAGAGTGAGGTTGCTTTGTCCGCAACACCAACTCAATCCATGGCTCAGTCCATGGAAGGTTAAACAAGGGGGGGGGGGGGGGGGGGGGGGGTGCAAACTGCAATTTGGGTGCTCGTGGAACCCAGTTTGAGGACCCCTTACCTAGAGGAAAAGGTCCCATGCATTCGGCCCACTTTGGAACGACAAGCATAGCGTCAGGGTGTAGACACGGACACTGGTCGTCCCAGTGGGGCGGTCCCGATGGACCCATATCGCTCGCAACTCACTAATAAGTGCAAAGAAGTAGAAAACCGTTGTCTGTAGGATCTGTACCTAGTTCTTTTCGAACTTACTTTGCAGGAAAACACCGGAATTGCGCATTGTAAAAAATAAATAAAGTTGAAAAGCGCCCGAGCAACTTCAACTCGCCGTGGCAAAACTGACATGCATAACCTTTCGTCTGTTTTCTTTTTCTGCTTTTCTGTCGCTCTCTTTTTCATTCTTTCTCTCAAGACCATCTATGTCAGCCTTCGAGATTTGCCGCGTTCTGCACCCGTCTTCACCCCCTGTCGCCGATCAACCTGTATTTCACTGCCTCTCGAATCAGCTATACAGTTTACAACAGCAACGGAAAACATTTTATGACGGAAGAAAAAGGATTGAAAGTTGTATTATTTTGGAAATCGTCGCAGATAAATGCATTTGAGTGGTTGATTGAGTGTACATAGCCGAAGACGCTTGCATTAACGAGAAACGCTTTGTGCAATGGCACGTCAACGTAATCTATGGAGGGCTCACTTATAGGGATTCGAAGTTCAGAGCCCGGAAGTATGTCACGTGGAAGCACCCTATAGTGAGATCTATTTCCGTTACATAAGTTTGCGTACATGGAGCCCTTTGGGCAAGACATCATGTCAAAAGGGCCGTGCACATTATTGTGAATGTGTAGCAGTTGAGTTCTCCATACTGAAACTTATTTTAGTGAATTTAGTAATTTAATTTCTGCACCTTTTCTGTATGATTTTCATTCATCTCGTACCTTCAGAACGGCTGTTTGAACAGAATACTATTCCTTTATTGCGAATGTTCAATTTGACTTCATATGCTTCTTGATACAATACATGTCACCAGAAAACACAATATATGCAGGGCCAGAACAACTTATGAGGATCAATCAATCCCTCAAAATTTGCCCACACTTCTGAATAATTTTTTATATAGAAAGGTCACGCAACAACAAAACAAAAGGGAACAACAACGAAAAGAGAAAAACAAAACTAATAGTAGAGCACTGCAAGCAAAAAGCAAAATCTGCGCAACGCCATCTTAATAAAAGTCAGCGGTACAGAATGACAGGGGACAGCATTATAAAAACAAAAACACGTAGCACAGGACTTACAGGTGCACCAGCGTGTCATCTATATCACTGCGATTCGAGCAATACCGTTATCAATAACGACGGCAGTGTAAGGCACGACAAAAATAAAGAAAAAGTGTACCTCCACGGCTTTCAACGTGCCAACGCTTTAAAGCTTCGACATTACAGATTAGATATTCAATGTCTAAGTTGACACAACGAAGGATGCCGACACAGCCGTACGGGCGACGTAACCTCCACCTGCGGTGTGTTTCAGGGCAGCACCGGCGGACGGGGTCAATGGGGTCGGCGCAGCAGGTGGTTGTGGCGTCCCCCCCCGCGGACCCCCCCCAGGCCCACGGGGGCGGCGGGGACGAGGTGGCGGCCCAACGACCCAAGGGCTGGCAACAGAGGGCCACGCCCCCCAAGGGGCCTGAGGGCCCCCGGAAGACCTCCTGGCCGTCAACGCCAGGTCGGTCGGGGAACCGGACGACACCGGGGCCACCACATTAGCTATGCCTCGTAGTAGCGTCAGCCATCGCGTCGCTTAAAGGGCAGCTCCTGTTCACTTTCAGTACTATTAAGAAAACTCCAGTTCTTTTTAGTATCACCTGGAAAGACCATACGCCAAATATTCCTATCTAATACTGCCTAAAAGTTGATGAAACTGGCAAACAAAGTTTGTGGTGCACGAAATTACCAAAATCTGTTAATCCTAGTGGGCGAGGTGCGCCGTAGTCAACGATGCAGTCAATACTACCGTGGCGGCACGGCCTATCCTGCATTACCTACGTCATGCCCGGGGCAGCTCTGGCCGCTCCATAAGATTTGTTTTCTTCTATTGTGCTTTTTTCGAGCGAAGCCTACAGGCGACGTTAGCAGCACACTCATCGTTGGCCACATGCTCCCGTGCAAGTGCGTAACATCGACGGAAGCGTCTGTTGCATTCGCGAGAGTAAGTTTGCAACGTTTAGCACAGTGTACCTCTAGAAACCCGGCGACATATCTACATGAGGTTTACTGAATTTCACTTTCTACAGATATTTTCAACACGAGCCCTCGGGAAACCGTGTCTTTTTCTGCGCTAAAACAGCCTCCGGCCACTGTAGTGCAGGCGTCGTCGGGTGTAGCGGACTGCTTATCATAGCGGACGACATTTTCGATCCTGCGCCGAGCTGCGCCTAACTGCCTGGTACTTGACATCACAATTTGTACCATGTGGTTGGAGCATGGCAGTGATGACGCACGGGCAACGTTGCCCGCCGCAAGCAAGGTTTCGGTTTCAATTTGTGGTGAGCTTTAAATTAAGGTTGCGAAAGAAATATTATGTTTTATTGGAAAGTAATTACATAGAATCGTTTATTGCTACCTGAGGATATCTAATCAGTCATTAACTCAAATTTCTTGGAATTGACCATAGTTGCCCTTTAAGGCGTCATGAAAAGAAATATATCTGCCGGATCTTAATTATTGTGACATATTTGTAGAACCTAGAGGGAAGCTCCCTGGGAAAGCGAGATTATCTACCAGTAAACAAATTGGAACGATCAGAAGATTGATTGTGGGTTGTATAATAAAGGACAAGGATTCCAAGTCGACAGATAGCTTGGAATTCGGGAAAAACATTTTGTGATCCCTTTAAAATCTGGTTGCCAGTTATCTGGAGCTTCATCTGAAATTGAGGAAACACTGTTTCATCCTCCAGAAATGTGAAAATGGTCCGCAACAGAGCAACACGATATTGCTCGTCCTTTAGGCTCATTTGATTTACCTGCACCTGCTGCACCAGTGCAGAAAAGTGTAGGGCAGTGTACTTCCGGTGTTTGTATTGAGATACAACCGGAAGTACACTGCCCTACACTTTTCTGCATCGGTGCAGGAAGTGCAAATAAATCGAACAAGCCTACTGTGTCAAAAGCTGTGGAAACTGCATCTTGGAACCTAATTATGTTATAGCCAAGTGCACCCGCTCTGCGCTAGGCAACCACCACGGGAGGAACGGAGTGTCCATACTCTAGGCCTACTTAATGGCTCTGGACCAGTATGCATTGCACGCCCTCGAGACCGGTCACATCACATACGCGTGCCATCCTTGTCTGCCGCATTTAGGTTGCCAGAGAGTCTCGCAACCTAAGCGGGGCTTGCGGACTTCAGTCGCAAGCCGGACTTTAGTCTTCACGGTATGCTATTTTTTTTCTTTAAATTCAAAATAGCCATTGAGAAAACCGTAAATGAAGATGATGCCGAAACCAGCATTCAAATTTCCGTGCGCTCTCCAGTGATGTGACATCACAAATGGTACAGACTTTCAGGTTGTGCAGGTAGTTTTAAACGGAGTATGTCGACTGTTTTTTGCGTGCTTTTCGGTGAATCAGCTACCGAGCATTCTTTTCCCACCATCCCACGTCTTGCAATCAGTTGGTAACGTGGCTTATTGCTCATTCTGTACCATTTCTGTCCTCACTCTTCAATGTTGCCAGTAGGGTCTCCCGATCTGAGAAACACGATGAAAACGAAATTCTAAAATTCAATAACTTCGCGGAATATTTTTCTTTTCACACAATGCTTCGGGAACTGGTACAGCCGTGTCTATTGATGTGTTGAGCCAATTTTGAGGCAAATCGGCGACCATGAAAAAATCGCCGGAGTACCCCTTTAAGTACTGCTATGCGGTTGATTTGCTCCTGCACTTAATGCAACGGAACGAGGTAGCTAATTCACATCGCCTTTTCAGAATGCCCCCAAGAGGTGGACTTGGGACTGAATGCTCACCTGTTGATTGAGCCAGCACTGCAGGTTTGTGTCCGACTTCTTACTGAGCCGAGCTTTTGACGGAGAATGCAAGGTTGCTATCGATGTCTTTCTTAAAATATACAATACAATTTACAGGTTCTCAGCCACTGGTGTTTTGAGGACCTTTTTTCAAACGACAGATGTGATAGGGGATCCCATTTGCCAGGAGGTACGGGAGGGTATTGGACGATTACGATGACAGAAAATTAAATGTAGGAAACTAAGTGCGTGTAAACCAACTTGAAAGCTCTGGAACGGAGAATAATCAACCCTACTCACTGAGCACGCATGGTTTGCTCTATTTAGCCTGCTGGGACAGCCAGCATCAAGGGGCCCCAAGAGGGCCTTTGCAGACCTCACAGGGTCCGCAAACCCCCATTTGAGAACCACTGATCTAGGACTACAGTCAAATTTCTTAATCACAAACTGTGCCAGCACCACTGAAATCTTTGTTGTAGACGTCACTTGCTTTAGCTAAAAAATTCGGAACATGCAAAATTGAAATGGATGTCTGTGTCCGTAGTGGCACATCCGTGCATGAGATCACCACTTTTCCGCGTGGTACTGAAGGGTCAATGCTCCAAAAGGAGGAACAAAAAAAAAAAAAAATTAGAAAAGAAAAATGGAAGTGGAGCTGGTGCCTGTTCAGAGCGCTTCAGTTCTCGTGCACCTCAACCTTCGGACATGTCACTAATGTGCTTGGATCCTACAATTTATTTTAAAATGATTACTTTGTACCTGGGAAATAAGTAAGTCATCATTTATACCTCACGAGGTTGCATGTTTTAGTTCCTAAACATAAATACACAAGTTTGTCGTGGTGGTCTTGTGGACTCGTTTAGTCCATTAAACGGACGCTTTTTTAGAAATGATATTCTTTTCAAAGCTGTTTAACCATACTAGAGGAAGTTTCCCATGTCGTGCCGTATTCAGTATCAATTATACTTTCATTAGCTATCAGTTATATGAAGTACTATAGGTATGTTATAACAGGCCCATTCTTTAACAAATTGAAAAAATTACAGTATAACCCTCTGTATAGAAAAATTATGTTTATAAAAAGCTTGGCTATTTTAATATTTCTTTCGGGTAAGGAGCTTACCGCAGCTTGCTTCTGCTAAAGTTATGACCAGAGCCTTCGGTTGACTTGCAAGGACCTCGCTGCGACAGACACGGTTGGCACAATGGAGTGTTTTCCTCCGTACCATTTTTCATTTTGTTGCTCGGGCCACGGGTTTTCAGACAGGGTTTCTAAAAGCGTTCCCCAGAGTACCTTTGTTGGTTTGCCGAGCTCCCTTTTTTTTTTTAACTGTCCTTGCCCCGAGGAAAATGTTTTCCCAGTTTAGGCGTTACTTTGGTGGATCTAAGCAGCCCGTCGACGCGCAACGACGAGCCCAACACTCCATAGCATCGTGCATTACCATTTACGAGGTCCGTCGGCTCCCAAACTGCTTTATTGCGTCGGTGCGAATACCTTGGCCATCTGTTGAGCCAGGCGAGGGTCGAAAGGTTTGAGGACCCCTGGCTTAGCTCTCCGGACGCGCGCCTTTCACGACGGCCCTCTGGTTCCGAGAGGGAGTCAAGAGACCTGGGACATTGCCCACTCATGCCAACAATGCCTTCCCCCCTGTGCCCCCCGCAGCCCCTGAGCCCGGCACCGAGCTGCCGCGAGTCGATGCAGATCTTCAACGACCACCGGCGCCTGGCCCAGTGGCACTTCAAGCTCCAGACGGAGATCTGCCTGCTCAAGCAGCGCAGGTCAGCCGCCCCTTTCACGGCCGCGAATAACGTTGCGGCGTCATTCGACACTGTGACACCGCACGAGGCGTTTCCTTCTTAAATTTAGCGGAAAAATGTCTCGCGAAATTTCGCGGGAAAATTACGACGTCGCCCGACGGCTTAATCTCTTGTTAAGCATCTCGTCGTTGAATTTAGCAGGAAATTCGTTACGTCCTGCGATGTCTTATGACGTGATGTCACTCGAGACTGCGACGTCGCCTGAAGCGTTCTCCGTTAAATTTAGTGGGAAAATTGTAACGCCACGTGACTATCTGATTTTTGTAGCTTTGCCAAATTTAGATTAGTGGTGGAGAATGGTTGTGTGTAGTCTGCGTGCGTTTGGGCGTCTCGGTTTATTTGCGGGATATGGCAAGGAATCGGCAATGCCGTTTGAACTGTGTTGCAGCATCCTTCAGTTGCATTATGTTTATTGAAGCGTGACAAGGCTGCCGTACAGCAATGAAAGGTCGTTCGTTTGTGAAATGCCACTACCATGCAACCTGCTCTCTCGGTCAAGGAATACAAGGTCAGTCAACAAGTTTGCCTCGTGGATTGCAATATTTTTTTTTATTTCCTTTAAATCTTCGGAAGCTTCCAATCAATTCTTTTTAAAATAAACTTCAATCTTGTATAAATTATGTGAGGGAATGAAAATCACTTCATGGTGTTAGCTATTGTAAACTACTTGTGTACTTTGTTTTAGGGTAAAAGCTTGAACACACTTTTCCCGCTATTTATATCCCGAGCAAGTTTTGTAGAGTCGGATTAAACCCAATTTCTTCCCCAATGTGAAGAAGTGATTCTTTCCACCTTTATGTTGAAAACTGTTTGGAGACATCTAGAAATGGTTTTTGCAGTATACTAGTACTGATATATACGAGGCAGTAGTGATTGGAACCGCTTAATTCCAATCAAAAACACCAGCCAGCATCAATCTTTAACATGAAATAGCATTTGTTTTCTTCTGTAAATCTCCTCTGTGGATTATTATGTATGGCATTTCGTTTATTGTAAGGAAAAGTGCAACCAGGAAAATGAACTACCAAAAATTTATAAGGCAAAAATCTCATTGTTTCTTTAACTTCTAGTTTGAAAAATAAAATTCAATTTTGGCTTTACAAACAGAGCATATCAATCATATTTTGCGGTGAATAAACTTTTATGACCCACAAATTGAAATCAGTGGCCAAATATCAATCACAGAAATGGATGTTCCAGAATAATTAACATCTGAGGTCTAGGAGGTCGTTTGCCTCCAATCGTGAATTGCCTCCAATCATAGCCTTTGGAACGGGCGGTAGCTCGCGCCACCTGCCGAATTTGTCCGAATTAACCATAGTGCGCCGCGTTCCCTCCGAATTAATGATCGTTTGGTGCCATTAACCAATACACATGTTTGACGGGACCGGATTGGCAGTTCAAATTATCCGAATTTCCGAATTAGCGGGGGTTGAATCAACGAGGTTTTACTGTAAGATGATAATTTGAAAAAGGAGACTTCGTTATAATCAGCTGGGGTTTCTACCCCCTTTCAAAGTGCACATCTTTTTATTAATCCCGCAAATATACTTTTGTTTGCTCTGTTCTGCAACTCGTCATTCTGGTTTCTATGGATCTGGCACTTCTTTTTGGTAAGCGCTTCTGGAGGGTGTAAAGTCCTACCACGTAATCCCAAACTGTATATCGAGGAAATGGTTTTTTTACACGTTACACCTCTTGTAACAAGCATCTTTATTTACTTATATCTAAGGTTCCGTGTTTTCCGAGTTTTTTTTCCTTCTATTAATTCGGGGCTGTTCTTTTGGGGGGGGGGGGTATTTTTCTCTAGAGATTCAGTGTTTTTGCACGTCTGACAAATATTCAGCATTTATCGCAGCCTATGTCAAAGAAAACAAGAATAGTGGTTGGATTCCACTCCCTTCTGGGAACATCATTGGAAAACATCCCAGGGTCGACGAGGGAAGGGCACAGTGGGTCTGCTTCCCAAACAAAGCAGGAACCTCGTGGACAGTTTGGTGCAGGCTATGTTCTGGCTTAAAATAAAACTAGACGAAGCAGGTTTTTTTTAGGCAGTTGGTCGGGGCTTATTGTTTTTTTTTTTTCAGATTTTGATGAAACTGGCTCGGGGGTTAATTTTCGGGGCTTATACCGAAGACGCGGAGCCGCACTTATATTTTACTCGAACTCTAGCCGGATGGGGTGGGGCAGTCGATGATTCCCTGCGCTTCCCCGCAGCAAGGAGCTGGACAAGGAGCTGATGCTGCCAGAGCCGGAGACCCTGATCACCTTCTACGACGAGATGGAGCAGCTCGAGAAGGAGAAGGTGCCCGCTCCTTCCCGCTCTTCCGGGGAGGGAGACGCGACGGAAACATCGGTAGAACTACACATACGTGCCGAAACGGGGGGAACGATAGAAGTAGAGTCACTAACAAAGGGCGTTGAGGCAGGCATAACCGCCGAGATTGAGGGTCCGACGCGGCAAACTCGCGCCGAAACAGACCTCGAGGCTGCTGACTTAGTGCTTTTGGGACGCTGACGTAAAATGCCTCATTCTTTTATTTTATTTTCAGTTTTATATGTTTTCATGTTTTTAGAGCGCAGCTCTTAGGCGCCCGTTTCTGCCTTGAGCGGCCGGAATCGCCCCCCCCCCCCCCGAGGATCTCGGGAAGACCTCGGGTTCCTTCGGGAGGACCTCGGTTACCTTCGGTGACCTCAGGGAGGTGGGGGGTTTACGTGGCCCTCCCCCCCCCTCCCCCTGAGGTCACGTGATGCCCCCGAGGTCACATGACCCCCCCCTCCCCCCCCCCCCTCAGTACCCTTCCCTCCTCCTCCTCCAGAGCTGCACTCTAATTCGGCATTACAGGGAGTTTTTAACGGCTTTCTCTTTTTATTTATTTGGGTTTCATCGCGACGCCACTCATTTCTGGCCACAAATTCCATCGTAAGAACAGAACTCTCTTCTTTTGAGAATGTGCTTTATGGTGCTCCGCCTGTAACTAGAGCTAACAAAAAGGCAAGGTGACTATGATCATGCTTCGTTAAAAGCAGCGAGGTCAGTTATCGCGGTCAATGAATACCCATTCGGATATTTTTTCATTTGAAACCAGGAAATTATGCATCTATGCGACTTGACAAAAGCTCCCCACGAAATATGACCCCGTTACATCTCACGTGGAAATGGTGTATGAAAAAAATTTTTACACCGTCTTAGGTCTATAGCATGTCAGTAGAGTACTGTACTCATATAGGTCAGAGAGAGGTATTAGACGTAACTCTTCAAATTGTGGGGGCAACTATGTGTATCAAAAGGAACATTGAGTATTATGTCAATGTCCTTTTTGTCAAGATTTCACCTGTTGATGTTTGACATAGTTGTGGTACCCCATACTAAGTTACAGCAATACTAAGTTACAGTAACTCAGATGGGATTGAAAAAGCACCTTATGTATAACCATCTTTGTGTGACGAGGCAATAAATGTTTGAAATGGCATAGTTTTCCAAGCACCCTTGATAACTTTATAACAAAGCTATCAGCGTGGTAATCCCAGGATATCTGTTCATTATAACAGATGCCAAGTGTTTTAATGTTTGGGACAATTCCTATAATTGTGGGACCCAAAATAACATCGACAGGAATTAAAACACACCTGTTCTTAGGTTTAAAAAGGACAGCTTTACTTTTGCTCGTGCTTACTGCTAACGAGTTGGCTTCGCTCCAGTCGTACAGCTTCTTTAGTGAAACATTTGTTTTATTAACGAGGTATTCCATTTTGGTGTCTGGAAAAAATAAACTGGTGTCGTCGGCATAAATGATGAAGGAGGGAGTTTTGCTGATGTTAACAATATCATTTACCCTATATATAAATTAAATACCAAAGGGCCTAAAATGCTACCTTGCAGTACTCCTGCTCTAATGGGCTTAACAAAAGAATTGTTTACGACATATTGCTGACGAAGTTTAAGATACGACTCTTGGAGAACTAACTAATGGTACACCATTAATTCCGTAGTACTCAATCTTTCTTATTAGTGTAGCCCGGTTAATAGGGTTGAACACCTTCGAAAAGTCTATAAAGAGGCCTAATTACCTTTGTTTCTTCAAACAACTTTAAAATTAATTTTCTTCTTCGGTGTCTTTAGTTCTTGTAGCACATATAAAATCTGTGCCCAGCTCAAGATAGCCTGGCAAGCTAGAATGACTCTCTTTGATGAGCACCTGTCTGTATTCTGGGCCTCGGAGGTGAAGCGTTGCTGTTTGAGCTCCAATGCAGTGATCCAGCATCGTCTACCTACACTCCTGACTGCTGCTGGGATCCAAAACACGAGCAGCAAACGCAGCTATATTGTGCGATTGACGCCGTCTTTGTAGCAGTCCTTAATACCAGCAGGATTTCACGTTTGACAAAAGCCCCCGCCAAACAGAGTTTTATTTCTGATAGCTCACCACCTTGGGAGAAAGCACAGAACGAAATTGATATGGAAACTAGTCCTTAGGCCAACCACAACATGGTGCAACGTGTCGCCGCGCACTGAGTTTGAATTCCAGTGGTGCGCGGAAACCATTAATCACAGGTGGCCTATGTGCTTAATATGGAAAGAGTTAATCACTTTTCCTCGCGTGATCTCATCCTTCCATATTTTTATCGATAATATAGCATCTAATTACTACACCTCCGCACCAAATTACGTCGCAGTCTTTTAAGAAACTGACTCGTGCAGTTCCTTGGAGGGCCGACACGCTGTAGGGTTCGGTGCCTCACGCGGTCCGTCTGCGCTCTGAAGTAACGCAGCGTAAACGTCGCGCAGGACGCCCTGCGCATGCTGCGGGAGAGCCTCAAGGGCCAGCTTCAGCGGCTGAAGAGTCGACAGCAGAGCCATCAGAGGGGGCCCGGCAGCGACAGCCAGGGCAGTGACGACTGGGTCCTTGTGCCCTTCCCCCGATAGCGGTCGTCCGGCCAACCGACGCACTTCCCGGTCCGTGCACACGGGGCCACACTGGCCTCCCCCAGTGCTCCGGCGAAAGAGTTCCATCTGGTTCGGTGGAGCAGACTGTGTGTGGCACTTTCCGCCGATGGAGCTGCGCTAGATGTGGCTCTTCCTCCCCCGCTTACGTGTCTTAGGCCGGTGTTATCGAGCCGCCCGCCAGATTTGGCGCGCTTTGGTTCGACTCTGAACGCGTCTAGTTGGGGTAGAAGAAGTTTGGGACCATTTGATTCTATTCTATCGCTGGAGCAAGTAATCGTACGTACGAGGGGCTTTCGGGTATTACCACAAAGCCTAAAAAGTGGGAGGTGTTTTTGTTAGCATTCAGCTTGCTGTCATACTGTAGAATATGCAGTGTCTGGTTCTCTCTTTCGCTGTACGTTTGCTTTTTTAGTAGCTTCCCAAGCATGTGGCATCAAGGTCGGGGAAATAACTTGGACAAAACGAGGCTATTGCCTTACTGGTTGTCAGTTTATTAAAAAGAAGAGAAGCCGATGATGATGGGTGCAATAAGCGAATATTATCTGAGAACTGCGCTTCCTAGTTGCACGTGCAATTTCTGAAAATTTTTAACGATGTTCTTACGTTGCTTGCCATATAATTGTACCTGATGGATGGGACAAATCTTTAAAATTACATCCTGTTTATTTGTAATTTACTTCTAACACTTCTTTGGTGGCGTCGGTGCACCATTCATCTTAGGAAAGGTCAGAAAATGGTGCTCCGGGATGCTTCTGCACGGCTCCTAGCTTGTAAGGTGAACGACTCTTCAGTTAGCTGTGGTGGTCAATATACTATATTTTTTTATGGCTTTAACTCAAACCTATGCTGGAGTCATAGTTCAAACCTTAAACAGAAGCCAACCTGTTGGATGGCTTAAAGAGTGATTCTGTTTGTTTTGTAAATGGTGATTCTCGCCCCTTTATTTGCTTTCTCAGAGACATTTTTTTTTCGAAGTGGCTCGACGTACAAGCTCTACCTTTTTGTCAAATGCACGCTTTTGATGTCTTTTTCAAGCGCATTGTGTTCATTGTTCAAACTGAGGTCCTCTACAAATTATGTTTACAACCTAATTTTCATGGAATCCTGGTTTTTGCAAATTTCACAAATTTGAAAACATAAAAAAAAATAGGTCCTGCAAATATGGTCACAATTGAAATATTCCTGAAATTCGCACTGCCAAATTGATTAAATATTGAGCCCACGAAATTAGTTATTTAAATTACATGTACACCTTTCCTGTATTACAACAGAATTCTTGATGTACAGAAAGCGGCCATAAGGACCAGCACATTTAACAGGCCTTGCAAAATTTGAGCTCCAATCGTACATATTACCTTAAATTGGGCATGTGAATGTTGTTTTGCAAAAAGGTTTATGGCTATTTTTTTTTTAGAGTTTTGCTCCATTTTTAATTATTCCTTACTTCCGAGTTGAGCTTTAAAAAAAATAGACAAAACATTTTTTTGAAATGATGCTTGCATGCCCCATTTTATGTATGTAGGTTTAGAATTTGAATTTTTTCAAGGTGTGCCAAATGTGGTAGTCCTTATGGCTGCTCCCTCTACATAGCACAAATGTTAGTTAATGTACCTGTATTTCAATGCCGCTGTGCGGAATTGACTAGAGTGAGGTCAAGCACTTTTTGTCCAACAAATGCACTCCGAGAAATTTGTTGACTGTGAAGGCCTTATTCCTTTAGGTTTATTTTGTGTGAGAACTTTTGTGGACATTGAATGAGAAGTGAATAGGTATCATATCTGTCATTTGTTGTGCTTTTGAAGGGCTGTCTGTAGCTTGGAGCAGTTTTCAGCATTTGCCGAGGCGAGTGATGGGTCAGAAGAGATGGCACTGTTCATTCAGGGCAGGCATGTTTCTGTGAAATTCATGTTCTTGCCTTGATTTCAGCGTATGCTGATCCTTTGTGTATATAGCAAATGTAGCAGTATTAAAAATAGTTATACTAAGCTGAAAGAATATGTTCATGTCATTACATAAGGGGGGGGGGGGGGGGGGGGGGGGGGCAATGTAGATTCTTTTTGCTATGTCTCAAAAGAATGTGATAAGAACTTATGATCTGGGAAGACATACAAACTGCTTTTAGGAGCCCGAGGTGAGATAGGAATCAAATCTAGCACAGCATTTAATTTCACATAGACTTTCACAGCTGTGGAAAACTGCCATACTTACATAAATACCGATCGGAATTTCCTTCTTCATCACTGTTGTTTAAATTTGGACGTCTACCTTTAATTGCTACAAAATAATGTCGACGTATAAGAATGAGCAATATTTGTGAACCCATCGAGCTAACCCAGATGCTGCCCCTGCCAGCCGTCACCCAGCATGCCAGTGGAAGACCAGCAGTTGATTTTGATGCACTTTCTTGAAACTTTTTACTTTATTTCTCTTGTTAGAATGCTTACCGGTTTTGTGTTATCTTCCACTGTGAGAACCAGGGCTCGTAGCCTGCTCGGCATCTGTAAGAAACAAACGAATAAGGCAAACTTAGATCGGACTGCGACGCCGGCCGTTCGAAATTTTTGAGGATTATCTCCGCTGATATAATCTTCAGACAGCCTTCGCAGTCATCGCAAAAAGAAAGCTGATTGGGTGCAGGGTAGGGGGTAAAACAGGCACGTCCCTTCCTTGGCTTCAATGCTGTGCAAAAAGAAAAAAAAAAGTACTTAAAACGTGTTTTAAAACAAGTCCGGATTTTGTCCGACTGTTGTGAAGCGACTTTCGTCGAAACAGTAGATTGTTGGATAAGTTGAGTTCTTTCAGATCTTCCTCAAATAAACCCTGTTCAGATAACATGGCACCATGGGGTACATACAATTGATGACACCTGCTCAATTTCATGTTGTAGGTGGCAAGTACCCATGCCTTTTGGCTATTTTATGTGGTCAAATATTTTCGCCAATTAAAAAAACACTGAGATGCGCCAAAAAAAAAAAAAATTTGCCAGGCAATTTATTATGGTGTCGGAAGACTACTAATCAATATTTTGCTATAGTGTCACGTATATTTTTAATGAAATCAAAAAACGCAACTGTTTGAAACCGAAACTGGACTGGAGAGAAGAATCATACAGGAGAAAGATCATCACGTGGCTGTGCAACTTTTTTTTTTTTTTATCAATCAGCATATTTGCAGTTTTATAGAAGCCACAAAATATGGGTGTCATATTTTTTGTCCATTTCTAGTATTGAGTGTGTGCCTTCGATGACCCACGACTTTGATTATCTTTGGTGATTGTGTGTAAACCTTAGAAAACGGCACGTAACCACGGAGAAGAGTGAGTGCGACTCAAACTGGCCATTTCTCGATCGGCGCTTTTTGGGCGGAAAGAAAACAAATTTCGAGCCGCATATTATGTTCTGGGTAGTTGGGCTAGCTCTTATATGTCATGTACAAATAAGAACCTTCGCAAGCTTAAATACCTTGTCAATGTTCCTTTAAGACCTTTGTAGATTGATACAGCTGAGTGTATCAACGTTACTCGATCAGCTCAGCTGGCAAACTCCCACAGAGAGCGTGCGTGATCCCTTCTAAGACACGCGCATTACACTCGCAAAACACATCCACACGGCGTCGATCCTTGATCGGTATCCAAGCGTGTAAAGGTACGGTAACACAGCACTTCGGCGTGCCAAGGAAGCTTTGAACACGTCGCGACACCGGTGAAACTTGCTTTCGATAAGTTGTGCCTTTTTCCTGCGGCACTGCTCTTTCGTAAAAATTTCCACGTGTTCTCAACGACAAGATTACGGCTCACACAGGGTCCTAAGAAACTTCTTCGGCGAATGACGACGAACGAGTAGAGAACGCGTCTTTAGCACACTGCCGCCTGCCTCTGCAATGCTAGCAAAACTAAAAAAAACGGCATATGCAAGATGGCCGTCCAGTGGCCACACTTGCGCTGCAGCGAACAAGCGGATATGCACGATCCAGCAATTGTCATAGAGATCAGTGGTCGAACCGGTCGAATCTGGTTAAAAGTTATAGGTTTCGTCGCACCAATTCGAACCCCGATAGTTCGACCCAAAAATCCGGTTCGACAAAAGTTTGCGACACCCCAGTAACGACACTTGCCCATCTTAAGGCTTAAAATCATGGTTGCCAGTTATCTGAAGCTTTATCTGAAATCACAAGAAACGCTTTTTCATCTTCCATAAATGTTTAAACAGTTTGCGACAGAGCAAAGTTTTATAGGGTGACCATAGTCACCATGGCTCAATCTAAAATGGACCGTAAAAATCGATGCCTGCACATAGTCATCTAAACTTTCCGTCAAAGGTATATTTCACAGGTCGGGGTTTTCTCGTAAAATTACAAAGCGTAACTATTTCTGTAAAAAATGGGCCAAGAAACTTGCCAGGGTCTACGGTGGGCGGCGACCCAGACGACCAAGTCGAGTAGATGGGTGTGTTTGGCGTTCGTATTGATAGATGGCGCTACCTCCTTATCGCGACGGCTTGCAATCACCGTGGTTTATTAAAATGAACATGATCTTTTTGAAATGTACCATTGGGTAAAAAATATATGCGGACAATAAAAGCAAAACTTAAATGAATGCATCTACATAACGACGGCTCTTTTGTTGCCAACATATTTTGTCTGTGTGTCGTCTGCTTTCTTTGGCTGGTCGGCTACACCTTTGGTTGCTGTTCCCCACGCCATCTATCAATACGAACGCCAAACACACACCGCCACTCGACTTGGTCGTCTGCGTCGTCGCCCTCCGTAGACCCTGGCAAGTTTCTTGGCCCTATTTTTTACAGAAAGGGAGCGATGCTTTGTAATTTCACAAGAAAAAACCGACCTGCGAAATACATCTTTGACGAAAAGTTTAGACTGCTATGTGCAGGCGTTGATTTTTACGGTCCATTTTAGGTCGAGCCTGGTGACTTGGGTCACCCTATGTTAAGGGGAAAGTGACCATATTCCTCAATGAAAAAACGGTTAAAGTGCATGCGAGCTGGTGTGAGTCATACATGATGATTGAAAACCTGGGACTGGGGTTTGAAAAACAGAAAATCGTAAAGTAGAAAGAAAAAGAGACAGACAACGTCTGAAACTCAGCTAAAAACTTTATTGCCTCTACGTCTTATATACACCTTACCCGGACGTTGAACGTCACCACCACCACAACGGTTGATCACTGAACTACAAACAATACACCGGAATGACGGTTCGGTGTATTGTTCGTAGTTCAGTGGTCAACCGTTGTGGTGGGGGTTTTCAATCATCATGTATACCATATTCCTCAAGCCCCAAAGCGGGATGCGTATTGCGGGGGGGGGGGGGGGGGTATCAGTCGTGAGGCTTGGAAACTTTGGTAACCAATCACACCTTTTAGAACGCAGCTCTTAGGCACCTGTTTCTGGCTTGAGCGACGTCGCTGTCGGCGCAACTGCGGAAACATTTCGGCATGGTGACGTTTCGGCACCATGCCGAAATGTCCACGCGGGGTCACGTGACCCCTCGGGGGGTCATGTGACACCACTAGGGGGAGGGGTCAAGGGGGTCAGGTAACTCCCCTGAGGTAAGTCATGTGTCCCTCCGTGAGGTCACGAGGGTCACGTGGTCACGTGACCTCACGGTTACGGCAACGCCGACATTACTCGGAGGGCGGAGCAGCAGAGGAGGTGAGGAGGGGTATACCCCCCCCGCAGTACCCTTCCCTCCTCCTCCTTAAGAACTGCACTCTAATTCGGCGTTACAAGAAGTTATAAAGGGCTTTATTTTTTTAGTATTTCATATAGACCGTACATATTTCTTTTCGTGCACATCTAATACATTCGGTTGGAATACATCTTCTCTGCCAAGCAAATCTTGAACATTGATCAGAGAAAGCACCCTCTCACTGGTCTCACTGGTGTGGTTTTTTCGTCTAGCCGAGTCGCGTCTTTATCCATTGAGGGTTCGGGGGCAAGGAGGATAGAAGGGTAGGAGAGGGCATGACGCCAGCCGCATAGCCTCCACAGGCCATGCTCCCTTGACGCCTCGCCTCTTTCTCATTTTCCTCCTTACTCTCCTCACTTATCAGGCCAACGTGACAACATCACGTGACCGTAGCTAGCCTTCGTCTAGCTATGGTGTACTAGAATACACCACAGTCTAGCCATCGATCTGATAAAACCTACTGGATGGAGTGCGCGCAAGCCTGCAAGGAATTCTTCTACAATCAACCATCCATCTCACACGTGACATGTCACGCGCACCAATTGCCAGAGAGATCTACGGTCACGTTGGCCACAACATCGTTTAAACTTTTTTATGACTAGGCTTCACCAATATTGCAACGTGCCCCTTCCTAGTACTTCTAACCTCCTTGTTCGGGGGGAGCCGAAGCGGGACATATCACCGTCCCACAAGCACGCTTGCAGGATGGCGAAACCGCGGACGGAAAAGTGGGATCGGGACGCCACCTTAATTTAGGGATGTCGCGAACCGGCCGAGGTCGAGTTCGACCAGGCTCGACTTTTTCGACCTTCTTGTGAAAAGTAGGGGTGTCGCGAACTTTTATCGAACCAGATTTTTTGGTCGAACTTCCGGGGTTCGACTGAGTCGAACCGGTTCGACGAACCTTCGAACTTTTCACCAGATTCGACCGGTTCGACTTTATGGACAGTGTGGCCAGACCTTAATACAAGCATGTCTAGGTTTGGAGAATTTTCTTTTTATGCAAGGGGTTATTTTTTTTTTGTGAACAGCTGCAATTAAAAGAAACTAATTCTAATCACTGAAGAAGTTAATAACTTAATTTTTAGTACTGTATTGACTGAAATAGCCAATCAGCGCTGCACTTAGTTCATCTCTTAGCCATTACCATCCAATCCGAAGCCAACTGGCCAGCCTGTCGCGCATGCGCACACGAGTCGAACCTCAATACAAGGTTCGTCGAACTTTCCACTAAAAGTTCGAAAGAGTCGAACCTGGTCGAACTCGAACCGCGACCGGTTCGCGACATCCCTAGTGAAAAGTCCGATTGAAATTCGACAGCTATGCGCGCTATGCGAATTATGGTGGCTAGAGAGTTGGGTGTGTCGAGCGGCGGCCGGCGCGCGGCACCGAAAGGGAAATCTGTCGCCAGGAGGCGCCTCGGTAGGCCTGTATGCTATCCGACCGCGGCGTCAGCGGCGTTTTGGCTGCGCTGGGGCCGAAATGCGCTGGGTGCGGACCTTTTCGCGGCCACTTGTCGGTTGTGTTTTTTTACAAAATTAATTGGTGTGGCATAATGAAACTCTGATAAACCTGGATTCGATAGTCGACCCGATTTTGGAGCGTCGACGAAGCTAAATGCGCACTTGAAGTCGTTCTCTTCTCACCGCAACGCTCTCGGAGTAATGTAATATAAAAATAAAAAAAATGGGGCAATTTTTTTTTTTTTTTTAATTTTCTCTTGTGTACGATGTTTTCGAAATACGTGAAACATCCGCCGAGGTATCAGCAGCCGTGACGAGATTTGGCGTTGCAAGCCGCTGTGTCACGTTTATCAAATAAATCGACGCTGAACGGCGCAGGCACTTTAACATTAAAATATGTGTGAGGACGCTGGATACTTATAGAGAAATTCCCCTGTGATTCAAGAGCAGACATGGCTGGCGAGAAACAACGCGAAAATTTGTCATGACACAAAGCAAACAATGCATTTTTGGCACTTTACATGTTTAAGCAACGTGGAAAACTAGCAATGAAATACAAAATCGATTTTAAAAGAGAGTGAGCGAAGTAACATATTATACATCATAGGGTGTTTATTTATATGAAAAATCGGCGGATGTTTATCGGCGTTTATTCATTTCACCAATACCGGTGCTTTTTGGTGAATTCTCTCGCCCATACTCTAAAAACGGGGATTGCGAATGGAAACCACCGCTGAAGACGAAAAATAGTCCAAATTTTATTTACGTCTTTTACACGACCTCTTTCACACAGGATTATTGTTGTTTATGCATGCATACATTCCTAGGCTTGTATCTGTCACTGACGCCCGCTCCTTCCTGTTGACGACGCGAAAGGCGAGCTTCATAAAGTCGTGTTGAAAACTGCATGCTGAACCGAAATTCGTTTTTCAGAAAATAAGGCTGCAGACAGCGTTGGGTAAAATACACCTAAAAGATACTTCAAGTAATTAAAGTACAAAGTAAATAAGACGTGATGTACTTTAAGTAAATTTGTGTTAAATATACTGGGAACAACGTACTTGAAGTAAAGTACTATAAGTACAATGTACTTTTCAAGGTAAAGTACGAGTATTTTAACACAATCTTTCATGATGCCCTTTCATTCCCCTATACAGTGATTTTTTTTTTTTAATTGGTATGCCTTGCCCTGGGGTAATCAAGGGTGCATGACCTCAAAAACAGCGGCGAATATTTGATAAAGTCAAGTAGCCACAGAGTAGTTTTCTTTTACAGAAATAAAGCCAAATTCAGAAGACCCTCTTCTGAATTTGGCACCCCTTGCACTGGATTGTTGCACCCAAAGGGGTTAAATGTAATAGGACGGAGCATTACGTCAGCCCCATAGCTATCATAGAAAAATGTCCTCTCCTCAAAAAAAAAAAAAAAAAAGCGTGTGCTAGCGAGCTGGTGATAATCAATCATAACGTGACACCTGAGATTTGGGTGCGAAAAAAAATTAAGGAACTTTCAAACACAAGGAAAAGACAAAAGAGAATGTCTTAGAACATTGTGACGCCCTCCTCTGTTGTCTTTTACTTCGACATGAAAATTAAATTTTTTCGCACCACATGCGTCATTTCGTGATACAAATTGAACAAAACCAATTTGGGGAATGTGCTTTGAAGTCGGGAATTGTACTTTCCTCGGAAAGTAGCACAAAAAATCCTTTAAGTTAAAGTACTGTACAAGTACATACTCAGAGAATGTACTTCAAGTAAAGTACAAGCATGTTCCCCAAATCTAATTTAAGTACAATGTACTTAAAGTACTTCTTAACACTGGCCGCAGACGTGCTCAGCAGGACGCTACCAGCCCCAAAACATCACTCATACAGCAATATTTTAAAGGGATCGAGCGATATATTTAAGAGAAGTATCGCTCGATGTACCGCTCGTCGAAGTGAAGTGCGCACACCACAGAGTTTTCGTAAAGATGCGTGTATCCCTTTTTTTCTTTACGCCGGAGGTTGACGGGGCAGTGCCCATGGTCTTCACGTGTCACCTGACGGACGGGCATGCAGGAACGGTTGAAATAAACTCACACAAGCGCTAAAGAACAGAAGAAAGCGGGCGTGAACTCGTCGCTACCCGCCTTGCCGCACCGAAATCCCTGCGCCAGTTGCGCGCGCCTAGCATACAGGCTGACTAGAGCGCCCCTGACGGTGATTTTCCAAACCGGCCGCGGCGATGCATGGTAGAGCACTATATAGCTCCTTCGGAGCAGAGTAGCGCAATCTAGAACGCCGTCTCTCGGCGACTAGCGGCGAACGCCCGGAGGTTCCAACTGCGGTCAGAAATGCATGGAGAACGTGAGAAAATCGTTGTTTCTTCAGTTGTGTGGGGATGTGCGGAATGGAAATCATTTTTGACATAATAATGAAACATTTTACAATAATATGCGATAAGTTTTGTGCCATACAAGGACGTAACTTTTTTTAAAAAATTGCCTGAGCGGCATCATGCAGCAGACGACACGGCGACGTCACACCATTCACGTGACCCGCTCCGGCCAACCCGAAAAGCCCATCTCCGCTGCGAGCAAAAATCGTCTGCTTCAAACGCCATTGCCTTGGAAATTGCCTTCTCAAAATTTGCACACGCATCCGATATTATTAAAACTTTGATAAAGTGTTTAGTGCTTTACTAACTTCACGACAGACTAGTTTTGAAAAGTGTGAACTCGCCGTTCATTTTTTAATCAGCCATGTTGTATCGATCTCCATGTATTCTCCCATAGGGCGGGCCGCCTCTTGGAACCCTGAGTACCACGTGACTCGCGCCGAGCCGCTCTGTCGGCCATCTTGTCGGCAAAACACGAGGTTCAAAGGATTGCGCTACTCTGCTCCGTAGGAGCTATATAGTGCTCTAATGCATGGGAGAGCCGGCGCGCTCGACACACCCAACTCTCTAGCCACCCTAATGCGAATGGCCAGTTGGCTTCGGATTGGATGGCGATGGCTAAGAGATGAATTAAGTTCAGCACTGAATGGTTATTTCAGTTAATAAAGTACAAAAAAATTAAGTTATTAACTTCTTCAGTGAATATAATTAGTTTATTTTAATTACAACTGCTCATAAAATTAAAATAATCCTTTGCATAAAACAAATTCTCCAAACCAAGACATGCTTGTATCAACTTCAAGGTCTGGCCACACTGTCCACAATGGTTGATTTTGGAAGGATTTTTAAATTTTTGCTTGGGTTGTGCGCGCGCGTTCGTCCGGTATTTTTATCTGATCGAAGGCTAGACGAAGTACGCGAGCGGTTGAGTCAGATCACGACCAGACAACCAGACGACACACTGCTGAGTAGCTGGTACAGAAAACGAAAGCCTGGCGTCGCTGGGACGTTAATTTCCGCCGGCTACGGGATGGGTGCTTGTAGCGTGATCGGCTGCCGCAATCGAACTGGCTTTTCTTCGGCGGGGGTTACCTTTCATCGGTAAGCCCTTGGCGCATTACACACACATAGTTTTACGGTAACAAGAATCTACCAACAATTCTCTTAGATTTCCAACGGTCGCCGAACTGCGGCAACGGTGGATTTCGGCCGTTGGTCGCAGCGGTGGCTGGACCCCATCGAAGTGGAGCGTGGTGTGCTCCGTACACTTCCATCCTGCGGACCGCTACAGAAGCATTTCAGGTCGTTGTCGCCCGAAAGGCAATGCCGTCCCATCCATGGCTTTGCCTGTCCAGGTAAAAGATATCTGTATGATTTCGCACTTCATATGAATTATAATTGCATCTACAGTTGTTTATTATTACAGAACACTGCATCAGTCACCGTCGACGATGGAAATGACTGCCACCGTATGTAGCCTTACATTTTGTGCGCGGCATGAAAAATGAACTATTGTTGTTTTTGTAGTGTGTCAAGGTCGTTTCGAGACAGCTCCACGTACAGCTAGCTTTTTTGTAGTTTGTAGCCAGGGCATGGCGCCCCACTGTTCCTAAGTGCGTGATGTGTTTTACAGGGCTGGGCGTGTGCGTGGATGTTGCAGAGGAAGTGGAAGTGGTAAGGTATCAGCTATTCGCGACTCCAACTAACTATAGGTGGCACCACTCATTTTCCAAGATGGCGGGCTTAGTGAGGGTCAGAGATGCGTGCCGCTGTTGAGCCTGTCTAGTGTGCTGGTTTCACTGAGCGACATAAATTGTTTCTGGTAATACCAGGAAGCTAATGTTTTATGAGCGCGGGTCACCTCTTTAACCTGAAAACAAGAACGGTGTTTAACGTATTAATTACGGAAGGATGCGCGTTTTAATTCTGGAGCGAAACCGAAACTTACCTCTATTTCGGATTTAATTTCTCGACAGATGTCTTAATTTCGGATTCTCTCATGACTCAAGATGTGTCTCACATCGTAATTATTTACTTAGAAAAGTTGTTCGCGGAAACTTTATTTTGTGACATACTGCTCGATCCAGGCTGATATTCGTAGTTGAAAAAATCAGTGCTGATATCTGTGCGTTCTCGCTCAAATAATTGTCATGGGAAATAATGACAATTATCCCAGCACAAGAATAAGAGAATAATTTCAGTTTTTACAATATGTCCACGAAACGCATAAACTAATAAACTAAAAACTAATCCGAGTCAGACAGCTGAAGTGTGTGTGTGTGTGTGTGTTTTTATAGAACCGCATGACGCGTAGGACTTCATATTACATCAAGCGTTTAACTGTTTGTGTATCTTGATAACTATGTCAGAGTTTTTCATATTAAAAAGAAAACTGAATTATACCTTTCTGGAAAGACTATTATGGTTAAATAGAATATTCTCGTGATCTTGGCGTCAATTAGAGGCATAAATTGCCGCGATTTGTATTAATAATAATAATATTAAAATTCACATATTTGAATAAGTAATTCTTTAAGCTCTAATATAATTTGCTGCTTATGATCTAATTTTAAAAGCGCAAAGAAATAGGACAATGAAAATTGTGCTAATTATCATCACTGGTTCCAATCTCTGCATTTTAATTACCAATAAAATTAAAATAGTCTAAAATCAATGAAAACATTCTAGCTAATATGAGAAATCCATGTAAAATTACATTAATTGTGGGTAAAGTATATTGTGCTATCAAAGTCGCGACTTTTGACAATCGGCGAAACGTCCAAAGTCGCCGCCAATATACTTCCAGACCAAATGCCCAAAAGTTAAAAAAAAGGCTTTTTTTTTAATTACTAGTTTTTTATAGCATTTATTTACTTTTGTATTTACTCGCCGTCGTTTTGCCAATCTCAGCCTTTCCAGTTCGAAGGAACGCCTACCTGCTTGCACGTCTGCTCACTGCAGCACGTTTCATTGGCGTTGGAAGCCGGTGAAACAGTAGTGAGTTTTAATATTGTGTTAGCTTTGGGCGTTCCACACTGCGCTTGCGCGGAGCCCGAAATTGCGGTCTTGGATGGCGCATGGCGATCAGGCGCACGCACAACGTGGGGCACACAACTCTAACGCAAACGCACACCGCTTGCGTTTGCTTCTATGCGCAATACTAAAGCTCTCCAGTAAGGTACAATCCCATACCGGCTGCAGCACTTCGTTGGGACAGTGAAGAGTGTTGTTTGCATTCGGAAATGACATTTCGCGAGCCATGATCGCGAGCAGTTCCGCCGTGCCCGCTGAGCAGGAGAATCGGGGGACCCTCACTAGAGCGCTTCCCGTTTCCACCGCGGGAGGGCGAGCGTTGAGCTGGAGACGCGAATAGTGGTGCCCATTTGAGCACTCGAATTAAATGCTTCAAAAGAGAAAGCAGTTTGCTCTGTGCCTGTATGTAATTTATTCTGAGCACCATTTGTCATCCTCACGATCGGTTCATGATACCTGCATGAATTAAAAAAAAGAAAAGAAACCGTCAAAAGCACATACCTATAGTATCTTATTGTAATGATGACAGGTGACCAGTAAGTTATATGTGTGACCAGGCGCGTAGCCAGGGGAGGGGGGTGTTCAGGTGTCAGGACACCCCCCAAAATTTTACTTTATTATATATATATATATATATATATATATATATATATATATAGTTATTGTGTCTGTGATTACACCAGCACCTTGAAACACCACCCAAAAATATTTTCTGGCTACGCCACTCTGTGTGACTGTGTTGCAACAAAATCAATTGCACTCAGGTTGCAGATGAGCCAACAGAGGCCAGCTACAGTGAACCGGAAGAAGTGGAAATTCTTGGACATGAGACTGCCTCAGTTGTGAGTTTCATATTTCAAATAAAATGCCAGATTATCATTATCTATCGATTAGCTGTAGATATTAGAAACCAGCTTAATTAACCTTCTTTTGTCATGTCATGGCTTGCACTCCCCATATGCTAACATAAACTAGCAATGATCAGTCAGGACCATAGATCGGCATTTTAGAGCCCCTTCATTCACCATCACATCGCAAACAAAATCACGTCTCCAAATTCATTTGTATTCATGTCGCAAGGCACTCTGATTTCCCAAAGTCACGGCCCTTCACATCCCCACGTTCAACTGCGCAAAAACTTCATTTCCTTCGCATCACGGCTTCCAAACACCGCCGAGAATTCATCCCTTTCACATCGCGGCATTCAACCGCACCAAGAATTCATCCCCATCACATCACCGCCGCCTCCGAATATACGGAGTCATTCACCATCACATCACCAATTCACAAAGTCATTCACCATCACCACGAAATCATCGGAATTCACCATCACATCATGAATTTATCTGAATTCACCATCACTTCACGAATTCATCCGAATTCACATCACTTCACGAAGTCATCCGAATTCACCATCACATCATGAATTCATCGGAATTCACCATCACATCACGAATTCATCCAAATTCTCCATCACATCATGAATTCCGCATAATTCACGAAGTCATTTGGGTTCATTCTGACTAAATTTGACTTCACTGCCGGTAGCCCTTTACGAGTTTGCAGTTCTTGCGGAATAGGACTGTGGTGCCTTTTTGTGTCAGCCACTTGAAACCAGGACCTGACTTCGTCAGGGAAGTGGGGTATTTCGAGTGCGCGAAACGCAAAGCACATTGATGGAGCGCCAACCCAGCCAATGCCGCGCTGCGATAGTGTCACGTGAATGTACTCTGTGCGCCACCGCGCGGAACCGGCAGGTCACGTGATATGGTCTCAGCGCCAGATTAGGTGCGCCTGCTCGTGACGTTGGCTTCGGTAACGCGTTAGTTTCTTGACTAACATACTCGTTGGAATCCCAAATGACTAACTAGTAAAGTAACATTGTTATTATTTTAGGGAATCTCCTATGAGATTACATTACTCGTTACTTTTGATTAAAAATAACCGCATGGTTGTTTGAAAACAAAATAATTTTTATTCTGTACACTACGTAAAAGTGGCAAAAAAACAACAACAAAGCTATGTATAAGCAGCGTCATGTCAAACTCCTTCGGAAGACACCTTTAACGTTCCCACAACTGGGCCTGAAAACTCCTAAGCGTCCTTGCTGAGATCACCGTCGCCGTGCCCTGAAGGAGCAGCCGTCTCGCTGGAAAGAGATCCGTTCAGAAGACAACAGTTTGCCGCCGCTCAAAGGATTTTGCCTCATTGTCCCTAGCTAGTCCAGCTGGTCACATTGTTCTCTTCAAAACAAATAAATTCTCGTTCTGTCAACAACACAAAAGATATTCCCACGCTTTTAACCAAAACAAGTCTGTCAGCAATGGCCGGGTGCTGATGTCTCGTTAATGGGAAATGCGACGTTGATTTGTGAAGGAATAAAATAATGTTTATTTTACCAGATTAACTTTAATTACGAAGAGGTCTATTTTGCCGACCTTGTCCTTGCGGAAGGACAAGGTCGGCAAGGAGCTCAATTGATTCGCGAGGAACCGTTCAGAACAACGGCAAAATTAAATGTCAAGTGCCAAAGAAAACGACTAGCTTTCCCCTCCCCTTCATTGCCACTGCCACTGCACTTCCCTTGTAAACAGCTGTTACTGTGAAAGCGCTCGACAAAGAGCCACGGCGCTGAGGCGCGCACGGCTATGCAGCGAGACTGATGCCCAAACCGCTCAAGTCAAATGGGTCCCTGTTGTTTGCGGGGAAGGATGAAAACAACCAGCAAGCAAGCAAGCACCTGCGTAACATGTTTTTCGCCTATTCTGAATTCATAACTGTATTCACTATCACGTCGAGAATTAAGTTCACGGTATTCCCGTCGCGAACTTATCAAGTTCACGAGCCACTCACATCACACATTCATCGTGTTCACGAGCCATTCACCATCACGTCACGAATTCATTGAGTCATTCACATCACAATGAATTCTATTCAATTCACAGTCATTCACAATCATAACAGATCATGAGTTCATTGAAATTCACTATCACATCACGACTTCATTCAACATCACATCACGAATTCATTCAAATTCACGAAGTCCTTCATCATCAAATCACGAATTCATTCAAATTCACAAAGTCATTCACCATCACATCACGACCTCATTCAAATTCACGATCGCATCACGAAGTCATTCACCATCGCATCACGAATTCATTCAAATTCACAAAGTCATTCACCATCACATCATGATTTTTTTCAATTTCAAGAAGTCATTCAGAGCCATTCAGATTCACGCCGCGAATGTGAATGAAGGTGAATGAGCAAGTTCATGAATGAATTTGGCCGAGGTATGGTCAGGACATGCAGAACCTGCATTAGTCAAAAGAGCATGTTGGAACTTAGGCAGATATTGACTTAAAAACCTATCTATGAGTATTATGAAGCTGCCCTAATGTATGTACACACTGTTTTCATTTCCAGCAGAACTGAAATAGCCGAGTTAATTCTTCACTGTTTTTCCAGCTTTTCTCCAAGCCCAGTGCAGCAGCCACTGATGTTTCTAAGCCATCGACAAGTTCTGTAAGTAGACATTGTACATTGATTGTTCTAAAGCGCAATTCTAAAGGTTGAACGCCCTGTGCCTCAGCAGGACATGGCAGCGTCTACCACATTGAGAGATGCTCCTGAGGGCGAACCCACAGCAACAGAGGTGGGTGGGCAGGAATTTTGAATGGAGAGAGAGTTAAAGCAAGAATGCAGGCGAGCTGGTTCAAAACTGACATCTTTAACCCTGGAGAGAAAAAAAAAGGGACAGTACAACACAAATCTCCAAAACACAGCTAATGTTTATTAGACAAACCACGTTCCATACACCCAGTCTGAAAATGGTTGTGTTGTGGCTCTACACATTAATTGTGGCACATGTGCTTAGAGAGTAATGTTTCAACTGCAGTGTTGGAATGTATTTACCTCAGGTTGTGGTTGAACCAACAGACTCCAGTTACATCGAACTGGAAGTGGAAATTCGTGAAGATGAGACGGGCCTGGCTGTGAGTACATATATCTCTAAATAAGTACTTTTGTTCTTATAATGATCTATCAAGTAGTAGAGCACCAAAAGCAGCTCTAGTTATCAATGGCCTTATCTGAATAAAAATGTATAAAAGATATGTTAGTTTCATAAAACTGGAATTTGGAGTCGCTTCTCATATAGGGCACTCCTAAGTATGGGCTTTGAAAAAGGACCCTACTTTGAGGAGTTACGTATTCTTCCTCAACCATATAATGCAACATGTTTTTAATGGAAATGAATGCCGAAATAAAGTATAGCAAAATACCCAGTGCAGTGCCCAGTGACACCACTGAGCCATCAACAAGCTCGGTAAATAGGCATTGCATTCTTACTGCCTTGACCGGCTAAGACATCAAAGTACAGAACTCTTAAAGTCTAACTTTCTGCATCCAAGCAGGAGCTGGGAGCACAACGCCCACTAAGAGACACTCCGGATAATGAATACTCCAAGACAGAGGTGGGCAAAATTTTAAATTCATGGAACTAGTTCAGTTTCAGAAGCTTCATCCTGGATCGCATGTTTTTCTCAGCTTTACGTGGTATGCATGCTACACTGACTTTTTTTGTTATTATTGTGATTCTTTTACTACCTGCAACTGCTGGAAATAAATGATGATTTTACTAACATAAACCTTTTAACGAATTAGTAAACATTCTTAATTTGTAATTTCTGTGTTTGGTCTTTTTTCTGTACTTTGTAAAGCATGTGTCTTTGAAACTGACGAACAATATCACAATGTTTAGAATGGCTGCTATACATAGATAATTGCATTGTATTCTATATTAGAATGTGTGGAATAAGTTCAAATGCTGTGAACAACTTTTTTCACATATAATTATTTTAAAAGCAAAAAGTGTAGGTGGGTCTGGCAAAATCCATGTAGTTAGCTGCTGCGGTCATTTCTGTCTGACAAAAATTGGGTGATTACAGCAACTTGGATGAAAAACTTGCAAGTTGCATTGCAAAAGAAAATAAATACTGTAAAAGAATATTCGCCTCAACAAAGACAACAAGCGTGTTCCGTATATGTTGCTGGTAAATACTACTAAGCATCTACGAGACTTTTATTCTGAATTGAGACGCATCTACAGAAAACGCTACAAACATCTAAGGCTTCCATCCCTAGATGAGGGATTTCAATCTCGCATGACTGGCTGCATGGACATCCCAACTATGCGACTTTTAAGCTTCTCGTCAAGGGAGCCTGTTAAGTTCTGATTGATAAGGGTGACCACACACTCTGGACACAGAATTAAGGTAGCCAATAATTATGTGTAGCACCTGATGACACAAATACCGACTATTCAATAGTACATGGGCAAAGGCAGACATACCTTAAAGGGCAACTCCGCTCAGAGGTCTAATGAAAACAAATGACAGACATAAGTTTAGTGCGACAAACTACAATTGTAGCCAATTCCACACATCGAGGTAACCTTTTTAGCAGACCCAGAGGGTCGCCTTTTGTCAGGCAACAGCGGGAAAAGTGATGTCAACTCCATGTTCCCCCCGCCTTAACGCGAGGAAACTCCTTTGTTGCGTAACATTTTCCAAGGACAAAAGCGAGCGTTTTCGTTCAATCTCTCTTTCGCAAAACTTGATGACGTAGCTGGGCAATCGCAGTGACGTTATTTGAATGCGGCTCATAGATTGGACCCAAGCCTTGCAGGAGCACTCGGTTCGGGCTCATGATAATCAATAGCTGGACAAGCATTCGGGTAGTGGCCCGTGTCCAATCGCTGCAATGATGGGAATAGCCGAAAAGTAACAATGACTGGAACTCGGCGTGTGTCCTGTGCCTTGCCAACCCCAGCGCGTGGATACGATCAGCATTGGCGGCAGTAATCGGCTCCCCATCACGTGGCCTCTTGTTCTGGCTGCAAATTGAAAGGGTAAACGCTACTCGCTTTTTTTCTTTTTCTTTTTTTCTGTTACTTTCATTGCGTGTGTTGAAACACGAATGCGTGCTTGATAGGTCATTAACATCAGGGATCTGTTCTAAGTGGTATTTGTGCCAAGTACAAAAATTGTTGCATCGCCCCTTTAACGCTGCTATTTCAGCTGGCGACGCATAGAGGTTACTGATCGCTGCAAAGTGGAAGAGGCTAGATTGATGACAGACGCTGCTTGCCAAAGGCACAATGCAGAAAGGCGAATGCGTGCTGCGCTTCGCTGTTAGTACGAGCACTGGCTATGAGCATCATTGCAACTCATTTCCTCGGCAAAAGGGAAAAACGCCGGCACTCGGCACAGTAATAAGTAGTCCAGACTAGTCCAGACCCTGCGGTGGCACGACACTGACGACAGCAGCAATGTTGCCAGTGAAACCTTCAGGCCAGTTGCCTACAAAACTACACACAATGCCGAAAAACAAATGATACTTCGTCGTTCAGGGTCGCTGTCTTATAGCTAAAAACAGTTAGGACCCAAAAATTATAAAAAAAATTGAGTGGAGTTGCCCTCTAATCTGCTTGCCTTTGTCTCCAATCCATATCTACAATAGTCACGAAAGGCTATATGCAAGGGGAACAAGTAGTACCCAACTGTGACACAAATTTGAGACGTTGACAATGAATCTGTGATGAAAATCTGCATTCTTATAGGCTCAGCCTGCTGACGACACTTCCGAAGAGGCCTTCTTGCGGAAAGAGCTTACACGCTACCGCAACCTTCAGACAGCCAGCAAGAAGAAAATCAAAACACTTCAGCAGTCTGAGCGACGCCTCAAAAAGAAGCTAGCCAGGATGCAGGATCTCCTTGACAATCTTACCAAGAGTTGCATCTGGACTGATGAGAATGTTTGGATACTTGAGAGCCTCGGTAAAGCCAACAAGGACCTGCTGAGACGTCGAGTTGCAAAGAAAACTGGGGCACCTCAGGCGGTCACGTATTCACCAGAACTGCAGGCGTCTGCATCAAGTGCAACTCGACCCCAAGAGTCGAGACCTCACAGCGTTCATCACGCGTGAGGGTTTCTTCACTTCAAGCAGGTTTGTTTCGGCCTGGCCTCCGCGCCGGCTGCATTCCAGCAAGCCATGTCTAAAATCCTTAAGGACTGCCCCGGTATACAGTTCTTCCTGGACGACGTGATCGTCTACGGGTCGTCACCTCAAGAACATCACGCACACCTGCGTGCCGTCCTCCAAAGGATCAAGTCTGCTAGAATGAGGTTGAACCGAAAGGTGGTTTTCCGAGTCTCAACATTGTCTTTCTTTGGCCATAGCCTATCCGCAGAAGGCGTAGTGCCCCTTACGTCCAAGATAGAAACAGTTTTGAATTTTCCTACACCGTCCGATACGACGGAACTCGAGGCATTCCTCGGTTTAGTGGAATATTACAGCAAGTTCATTCCACACTGCGCGACAGTGATCGAACCGATGCGTCGTGTGTTGCACAAGGGCAGCTCTTTTTCCTAGATGCCTGGCGTTGAAAGAACCTTTCACAAGGTCAAGACTGCTCTTCAAGAGGCACCCATCCTGACGATGTTTGAAAGGACGTTGCCAGTCTTCGTGTTGACAGCCGCTTCGAGCTACGGCCTCGGAGCAGTTCTGCAACAACAGCACGGGCTGAAGCTCAAGACTGTGGTCTTCGCAAGCCGTTCCTTGACAGACACCGAGCGGAGATACTTTGTGGGAGAGGTGGATGGGTGGATGAGTTGCTGTTTCAAGCAGAAAAGATTGTTGTGCGGACAAGTCTACGTGACCAGGTCATCGAGATAGCTCCTGAAACTCATCAAGGGATCACGAGGACCACAGGCCTCACCAAAGAGCTTTACTGGTGGCCTCAAGTATCTCTCTACATCAAGCAGTATGTACAACATTACACAATATGTCAGTCTACAGACAAACCTGCAAAGACATACCGAGCACCATTACAGCCCGTTGACTTTCCATCTCGTCCTTAAACAGAATTAGGCATGGACATCGTCGATTCGTTTGAGCGCGCTTCGCGCAACAAACATTTTTTTTTAAATAATTCTTGTGGATTATCACAGCAAGTGGCCGGAGGTCATGAGTGTCCACAATGTCACGTCTGCGTCTATAAAGCGCGAGATACATGGACGGCAGAATCGTCCAATCCGACAGTCCGAACGCCGCTCCGAATCGCCACACGCGACAGTTTGAGACACATGCTTCCGACCTTGCATGCGACACGACGATCCGTTCGGCTCCGCCCAGGAGATCCAAGCATTCCAGTGGAGGTCCGCGTTCAGAGATCTCTGGTCCCAGATTGACGGTTTAGCTCACACGAGTGAAGTTAGAAGATCGTTGTCGTTAGCGCGTGCATTCTTTGCCGAAGCCATCTTTCTCGAATGGGTCAGCGGGATCCACGCATCCGGCTTCCCGTCGCCCGTCCCGTTTTCTTGTTCGTCCCGACAGACCCAGTACGTCCACATGACGTTCGCGCTAGCTGTGCTGTCATTGGCTGGACACATCCGACAATCCGTCCGCCGTGCGAAACTATCTGGCACGTTGGACGCATCGCCGATCCGACGTCTGAAGCGACCAAACTTTTGGATCAGGCAGTCGTATTGCCGGGTCCGACGTCGGATCGGATGGATTTTCGCGCATGTGTCTCTCGCTTAATAGATAGACTTCCTGAAGTTGGTCTTCGCACAAAAGGGGCTACCGGAAGAAATAGTCATCGACAATGGTCCCCAGTTTATCTCTAAAGAATTTACAGAATTCATGAAGACCCATGGTATCCATTATGCCAGGGCGTCCCTGTATCATCCTCAAATGAACGGACAGGTAGAGCGTTTTAACCGCATCTTGAAGTCCGCCATTCAGTAGGCTGTCGTACAGCGACGTAACCTAGAAGCCGTCACGGAATACTTGGGAATGTACCGTGGCACTTGTCACACTCTGACGGGAGGGACTCCTGCGTTCTTACTTCACGGCAGGAACCATCGCAACCGTTTGATATGTTTTTATTGACGCTTTATTACGAGAATGGGAACGACGCCGAGCAGATGGACTGTTGTGTGGCGTAGGGTTAGCTGAGTCGCGCATGTGTGTGTCAAAGCTGGTTCATGAGGGAATACAAAGGGGGTGCCACCATCCAGTGATCTCTAAATACATAACATGTCCTTTTATTTTTTTTGACAAGAAGAAAGTTTGTGCAAATTTTAAGAGTTCAGAGTCTACACATTCAGCGATACCTTGCTGGTAGCACAACTCAACGGCCTGATAGAGTGGTTCTGGGTATGTGGGAGTGCTGGGCAGGACTTTGGTGAGGTTGGTCCTTGGGTGTGAGTTGGTAGTAGTCCTCAGGGGTCGCATTGCTTTTCCAAGCGAATGGTCGGATGTGGAACCGATTTCTTCTGTAATTAGCCCAGTCTTTTGCTCTGATTAGGTATGATCGTGGCTGTGGTCCAACTTGGATCACGATTCCGGGTTTCCGTTTGTGGTTTTGACGGGAATAGACTCTTTAGCCTTGAGTCGGAGGACGTAGTGGTTCGCTGTGTGCGTCACCATGTCGGTGTTGACGCTTTTGGTGGAACTGAAGGCGTGCTTGAGCCTCCTTGATGTTGTAGTGAGGCTGCTGTTGCTGCGGAGCAGCTTGCTGGAGGGTTCTGATCCTGCGGCTCGTCAGTAGTTCCGCTGGGGATAGTAGCTGATCCATCGGTGTGTCTCTAAAGGCTCTGTTATACTCCGACGTAACGCGCGCGCAAGCGAACGCTGGCCGAAGTCGGCTACGTCACGTCAGTCACGCCGCGCGCGTCAAACATTCGCCCTCTCTAGACTCCGGCGGCCCTGGCGACTTCCGCGGCGCGCGTCGGTGGGCCGCCAGCGCGGCGCATGCGCAGAATGTAGCTACGAGGGCGCGTTTCCTGCGAGAGTGCGCCATTTCCGGTTCCTTTTCGTTTCGAATAGCAGACGAGAATTCTTGCGCTTCTTGAGCGCCGAGTTCGAGCGATGGCGTGGACGTACCTTGCACGACGAGAACTCGGGCTTGCACTGTTGTTGCACCGCCTGCGCCGCAAGCGTAGGCGGTCAATGTACATGCGGTACATCTTTCACAAGCGCCCGGTCAACGGAACTCAAGCTTCCTTGAGTCGTAGACACTCGGGTAAGGACGAATTCCCTCGATCAGCTTCTCGACGACCGAGACGTCCGATTCTTCAAACATGACGCCACACGGAGTGGTGCTCCTGTCGTCTGCTATTGCTCGTATTCGCCGCGCTTCCCGCGCGAGGGCTGCCGGGAGCCAGCGCGTGATGCATCCTGGTCCGGCGTCGCTGGCGCGGCCGGCGCGGAATACGGCATGCTCCATGTTGGCGTCGAGGCCGTCAGGCTGCGTCGAACGCCGCCGGTCGCGTCGGTTACGCCACGACGCCGGAGTATAGAGCGTCGGGTTTTCGCCGACGTGACGTCGCTGTGACGCGCTCGCACGCGCTCACGCGTTACGTCGGAGTATAACAGAGCCTTAAGCTCCATAAGAACATGAGACAGGTCGTTGCCCTCCTTCAGTGCCTTGGTCAAGCTGTTTTTCACTGTTTGAACTGACCTTTCTGCAAGTCGATTAGACTGTGGGTTATAAGGAGAACTTGGGTTATACATCACGTCCCAACTCTTAAGAAACCATTTGAAGGCTTCAGAGTTGAATGGCAGGCCATTGTCACAGACCACTTCTTTTGGAATGCTGCATCAAGCAAACTCCTTTTTAAGGGCTGTGATCACTTTGGTAGCAGAAGTGTCCCTCATCTGCTCTATTACAATGTACTTGCTGAAGTAGTCCACTACAAATAGGCAGGTGACACTGTGGAGATGGAAGAAGTCAATGGCAACGATTTGCCATGGTCGTGTTGGAAGCAGTCTGTCTTCCAGGGGGCTCTCGTTGGTTCGACTGCTGGTGTTGCTGGCAGAGTTGGCAGTTGGAGACCATTCTTTCGATGTCGCCGTTGATTGTTGGCCAATACAGGGTTGCACGTGTTTTGTTTTTAGTAGCAAGGATGCCTTGATCTGCTGTGTGAAGTCGTTTCAGACCGTCGCGCTGACAAGGACTGGGAATGACGAGTCGTCTTGAAAGATGAGGCCATTCGATATGTGCAATTCATCCTGACAGTGCAGATATGGTTTGGCCAGTGGATCAACTATGGGTTGTTTCGGCCATCCACTGGGAATGTACTCTGTGAGTTTTTGAAGTGCTGGGTCCTTTTCAGTTGCAACCCGAAGCTCCTGTAGCTTCTGTGTTGATGCGGTGGTCAGTGTTTCTACCCTACACTCTTCTAAATCTGACGTCTCTGCGCAGACCGAGGTGTCTGGTGCACGTGACAGGGCGTCTGCAACTGTAAGATGTCTGCCTGGCACATACACGAGGTACACGTCATGCCTTTGGAGCTGCAGAAGCAGGCGTTGTAGTCGGGGGGTTATGACGTCAAAGTCCTTTTTTGAAAGTCCAATCAGTGGCTTGTGGTTGGTGTGCACTTCCACAGGTCTGCTTTCTCTTGTGCTCTTTTATGTTTCTGGACGCAATGAGGATGGGGGGGGGGGGGGGGGGTTGAAATAGGGACTAACATTCTCAATTACAGAGAAGATGCTGTTTATGGCTCATTCAAAAAGTTCATGTGCACTTTTGAGCCCAAAAGGGAGTTGCACGAATTTGTACCGACCCCACGGTGTGATGAACGTGCACTGTTCGGAGCTGTGTTCATCAAGTGTTAGCTGCCAAAACGCTGACTTTGCATCCAGAACTGTGAAGACTGTGCAGCTGCTGATGTTGGCAAGGAGCTCATCCTGCGTTGGTATGCGGTAGTGTTCGCATTTGATTGCGTCGTTCAGTTGTTGGGGGTCGAGGCACAACCTTAACGTGCCATTTTTTTTTTCTGACAACCACCAGGGGGAGGACTTAATCTGTTGGTTCTGTAACCTTTATGATAATCCCCTTCATTTCCATTTGGCCAAGTTCATGCTTCACTTTTTCTTGAACAGCAAGAGGGATCTTCCTAGGAGCTGCGACGGTGGGTACCGCATCATCTTTGAGTGTGGTGGAGACAGTGCCAGGTAGCTGACCGATTCCTTCAAAGACATCGGAGAAGGAGTCTAGAACAGCCTGGGTGCTGCTGGGTGGGGAACAGTCTTTTCTGGTTGTGCCACTGTTCACCGAGTGCACTCCATTGAGGCGAGGATCAGCTGGAGGTCCTGGCATGCAGATGCTCCGAGGACTGGGACTACATCTTTGTTCGTCACCAGGTACGCGTTACCTTTTCACCAGAACGGGAGATTGAAGCCAACGAAAGCACGCTGGGATTCCATTTCCCATGTATTTTGGCAATAAAGGCAACGTGGGTGTTATTTTGTTTACATGCCACTACTAGAAGCTCGTTACATGGCACGTAAACAGCGTCTCTGTAAGGATCATGGCCCGGGCTTAATTTTAGATTTAAAAAACATTAAATTGTAGGGTTAATGCGCAGAAGTATTCATTTTCCCTAAGTTCCCCAGATAATGGGAGATATAGAATCAATTGATAGTGAATCTTTTTTTTTTTTTTATTATAGATTAAATGTGAATATTTGACATTTGAAGTGTGTTGTGCCGACGTCTTTCAACTTGTGATGACGCTTCTGACGTGCCGATGATTTTCATTGTGTTAATGAAGCATACTGAGCTCAGGTCTATTTATCTGTGCTGATGTACTGATCACTCCCCTGCTGCAATGCTTCGGCGCTGCGGGGTAGTTTGTAAATAAATAAAATAAATAAACACCCTACCGTGTCGTCCTATAATAAAATGCTTCTTCCGAGTGATGATTTAGTTCTAATCTCCGCAGTTTTGGTGATTCCTGCAGTTTTCTGTTTCGTTTTCTTCTCTCGACTTATTCAATCCTGTATAATGTCGGATTTTTATTACATTGTCTGTGTGCCTAAAATGACTAAAAATGTATTTATATGTAGTTACACAATGTACCCCCTCCTACCCCGTCTCCCGGAGACAGCGGTATAAATAAATAATTCTCCTGTGTGTCTGTCGATGTTAGTGACAAAAAAAGCGTTAATTCATTAATTCTCCTGTGAGTGTATCGCAGTGATGTGCGATAGACTCCAACAGCCACTATCGCCGATAGTGGCTGTATGGTGATGTGCGATAGTGGCGCAATTGGCCTGCGCCAAGGAGCTAACTCTGATAGATAGTGCTACATTTTGCCAAAATGTTGGTAATCTGCGCCAAGCCTGCGCCAAAGGAGCAATTTCGGTCGCCTTTCAAAACCGAAACTAAACTGAGAATCGTAATAGCGCATGCGTCAGCTAGGTGGCGCAAGGGCCGCCCGACGCAAAGCACCCAGCATCAATCGTCCATTCGGTCTTTCATGTTTTTTCTCGCCGTCCTAACCTCCTTGCCGCCGTTATGGTGTACTAGAAGACTGGGCAGTGTAGCGAGCGCCGGCGGAAGGGGGCTCTTTCAGCGATGACCGGATCGGTGGCCGCGAGAGGGCGCAACGTGTAGTAGGCGTGCTGCCGGACTCCGGAGTGCGGAGCTCAGGCAGCGGTAGCGCTTGGCTGGCTTGGCGTTCCGCACGAGTTCGATTGTTTCATATTGTTTGGCTAACTCTTTACGGTATTCTTTATTTCTGCTGTTTCACATATTATTTATCGCACTAATTCGTTGTCAAATGCTTTGCCCGAGACGTGCATCTTCGGGCAGGACGCCACAGTACACATCCCGACACTGCTAGCGAGAACAAGACATTGGCGCTTTCTCGGATTTACTTCGAAAGAGTATTAGTGAGGACGAACTTTTATCACCTGCATTATAGACCCGAATGAGCTTTTTCCCCAGCAATTAGAACTTTGCTGAGATCCCCCAGGGAAACGTTCGGGAAGTCTCTTGAAAGAGACGACCCAAACGTGTGTAATCCCCTGGATAACGTAGGATAAGCATGCTGATGGCATGATACCTAAACAAATGTGTGCTTTTGTGACCCTATAATTTCGCTGTCACTGTAGTTGTGATCAATGAATTCCGTGGTTGAAGCGCACTACCATAATGGATTCTGCTTGGGAGAAGAGCGTGTTGGTTTAAGTCATGGATGAAGAAAGAATAAAACAATTAAAACAGGGACAACACAACCACATCTTTCAACTAGCAACAGACAAGCAAACTTTCAACAGCGAGCAGCCGACTATACCCAGGAGGAGTAGGGGAGAGAAGGGGGGAGAAGGAAGGATAAGAAACGCAAAGTGCAAGTCAGGGTGGTGGGGTTATCTCGGATTTTAAAAATTCAACCTTGTTGAAAGTTTACTTGTCTGTTGCTAGTTGAAAGATGTGGTTGTGTTGTCCCTGTTTTAATTGTTTTATTCTTTCTTCATCCATAACGAATTGCTTCAACGTTTGAGAAAACAAAATGGGGCTTACAAAACGGATTATATCGTCTACTTCCGTAGGCTGCATGGAGGTGCCACTGTCGACTCTCGCAACTACTTCCACGGGCTTTCGAAGAAATTTCCAGCACTAGCCTTTATCGTGTTTGCTGTTACTACGTAGGGTCTTCAAACAGGACTGTGCGAATAGTTAGAAAAATGTACCCACTCACCAGCTCTGGTAGTAACCACAGTGGATAAATTCTTATTTATCCACTGAACACCAGCTATATTGATATGTGTGGGCACCAGGGCACACAGATAAATTTTTAATTATACACTGGGCGCCAGCGCACACATGAGATTAATGAGGTGCACCCAAGGATTCCAGAGACGAAGGTACTTGCTTTTCCCAAGAGCTCGGGAGAGGGGGGCTCCCGAGCTCCCCCGTAGTCGGCGCCTGTGGCGTTTTGTACCTCTACATTCTCCAACGTGAGGTCATGATCTTGATGAGCTTCGACATCTTCAAGATAAATGACTCAGTATCTTCCGCTGGGTCATAAGACCCTTCAATTTTCTTGCGGTAAAAAAAAAAGGAATTCGCTGATGTGAGGCCATAACCTTTAATGTCACATTTTCACAGTCACTTCTCCAAGCCTTTCTGATGCAGTCAGCGTGCACAGGACCCTTTGGTGTGTCCAAACCAGTGTCCATAAAACCGATTTAGCAAATACTTTAGAGTGAAAAAAGTCAGAAAAAAAAATGTAGAGGACGACTGTCATAACTGCCTGCATTACATGAAGCAGAGTCTCCCTGTCACTCCTTTTAATGTTGCGGGACGATGACTGACGCCGATCGCATTCGCGAGGGGCACGAAAAAGGGAACGGGCTTATTTGCAGGACCGGTAGCCGCTGTTTCAACCCGGCACGGGCCCCAGGAATTGAGGTTAGGGAGGGGGGTTCGGGGAGCATTGAGAATATAAGAGTAGTTGCGAATTAAAGGGGTGCTTTCGGGAAAACAAGGGGGGAGTACACCCCCGTAGAGGGGTGTAGGGAAATCACTGCCCCGACACAAAACACGTCCCGTCTTTCTTGTCCCGCCGTTTTTCCGTCACTGCATGCGTTGTCTACATCCCTCTGAACGGCACCGATCACAATCCATTTCACTCAACCATTAAAAACAAAAAAAAGTGCAGCAAAACAAGGCGACGACGCGAACCACGCGATCACAAGCAGTAAGACCACACGGCAATCCGAGCGGGAAGGAGCACGATGGATGGATGGATGGATGGATCTGGCTAAACCCTGTGAATCGGGCGGTGGCTTGCGCCACCTAGCACGCCTGTTACACGCAGCGCCCCCTGGCGTTCTTGCGCTCCGTCATCGCTGCGCCGACCACCTCCCTCCGTTGCTTCTCGGCGCGGACGACACACTGCCCAGTTCTAGTACACCATACCGCCGTCTCGCGTTTCGCGCCCTCGTGCCCAACGTTGCTCGTGACCTCGTTCTCGTCGTCTTTGAAATCTCGTCTCGCGTCTTTTTGAAATTTTTTTCAACGACAGACGCAGGCGTGTGCGGACGCCCCGACACTATGTGGAGGGCAAGTTCGTCTGCTTCTTGCGCAGGGGGTAGCGGTGACGTCAGAACGCCGAGCCCTGATTGGCTGATCGCGCCCCCCTATCTGAGCGTCGTCTGCTCCTTTGCAACGTCGTCTGCCTCTGTCTTACCTTTCCTGCGGCTTTCGGAAGTGCAGATTCACGAAACGATCTTACCCCAAAATGTGCGTAAGACATAAGTTAAGAACGAATTCGTATTCACGAAACAAAATTTTCGTAAGGTTTGCGCAGGTTACGACGAAATCCTACGACAGCTCCGAAGCTACATGTCTACGCACTTCTTACGATCAAATCAGCATGGCCGACAGCGTCGCGGTCGCGACGACACACGAACGCAACGTTACTAAAACTCTCAGTTGGGAAACTCGCCGTCGAAACCTGGGCCGCTGGCGTCCACCGAGACCGAGCTAAATGCGACAACAGCGCCACTTTTTTTCGTTTGTCTGTACTATGGTCACCTCGGGCTTTTTGAAAGCCTGTTTTTGCGTAAAAACAAACGGAAAAGACTCTTTTTGCATGAAATTTATTGGAGTTTAGTAGCAAATGATGGGCGCGTGATGTTTTTATCATCTTTAGTTCGCAAGGTTTTGCGGAACAATTAATATTGTTTTTATACAACCATGCCTCAGCGGGCCTTTCAGGTAGCGCGTCTTGACCTAGGTGCATTTTAACTTCAGTAGTTGAACGCGGCGCGTCCGCTGGGGAAATGGGGGTGGCACCCCCGTGACCTCTACCGCTGTATCTGTTCTTAAGGCATAATTGAAGTCACGTGCAGTTCCTCGAGTGGCCGCTGCGGGAGAAATGGTGGCGTTGTGTTCGTCATTAGCTCGGTACTCGGAGACAGATGGGGGCCATTTTTTTAAAGCTGTCTCTATGGGAGTTTCCCAACTGAGTGTTTTAGTAACGTTGCACGAACGTTTATTTTTCTACGTGCGCTTCTCACGCGTCCCAACTTGAAGCAGCGAGAAAAAAAGTAAAAAGTACTTGAAACAGACCACGACGAACAAGAACGCTGGATCCAGAAACACCCGGGAAAAGCTCCAACGACCACGATTCCAACGAACACGACCAAGCGAGTACGGCAGTTAGGCCTAGCAGGCTCTCCGCGACTTGGCGACCGTCTGCCCACGACCGGCTGGCGTGCTGAATCGAATATGCCCGCGCGACCCTTGTGAACCCTTCCCGTATTGTACTTTGATCGCTGACCTCAATTTTAGATTAAGAGGTCAATTTCTTCCTCTTGTTATCTCCTTGTTTCTCGAGGCAACGGTGACTCTCGCCGGTGAAAAAGCGGTGAATCTCCGACAGACGCAGGAAAGGTAAAGCAGCCATCGCTTTGACTAGCAGACGTAAAGCAGACGACGTTAACTGCACCAACTCGCCGACGCCGTTGAAGAATGAGGGGTCTCGCCGCACACGAATGGAGGGAAAAAGTATTTGGGAGGAAACTTGCGGACACTAAGCATCCTCACCTCTCGGTTCTTAGCAAACAAACCTCGGCGCCTCGGGACACCTCGCCATTGAGTCCTTTGACTTCCCTCCTTGATGCACGTCTGCTAGTTGTTAGACAAAAACAACGTGCCGCTCGAGTTATTTTGTCTGCCCTCTCTGAAAGCCGAAGTCGAGCTCGCTCGTAAAGACCTGCACCTCCGAAAGTCGCAGGAAAGGTAAGACAGACGCAGACGACGTTGCGAGCAGACGACGTTGCCAAGGAGCAGACGACGCTCAGATAGGGGGTAGCGATCAGCCAATCAGGGCTTGGCGTTCTGACGTCACCGCTACTTCCTTTCTCATGCGCAGAAGACGAAAATGAGCCCACTTGCGAGGCGTATAAAAAAAAGAATGTCTGCGTGAACCAGATACTCCCCCTGTGGAACCATGGGTGTTTCCCTTCGAATACCCAGCTCAGGCGAGACTTACCTGGTTGTCAGAAAGCAGCTGTAGGTTAAATGTATTGTTGTGAGCGTGTAGGTTTCAGATGGTTTACCCTCAAGAGGATAATGCGCTGCATATTGTAACCATGTTTGCGCTGCACATTGTAGCCATTATTTCAATGCCGTGCTGTAAACTATTACAACTTTTTCCTTGCCTGATCTACGTGGGCTCATGTTTTCTGCTCAAAATGATGTGAAATAGTTTCTTGTTTTCTTTGAATCTTATAAAGCATTACTTGTTCAGCCCACATTGTCTCAGTTTTTGGACTTAAGTTAAATGTTAAAACGCGTGATAAAAATTGTCACGGCTTATAAGCCATTTCTTACAAGTGAACGTCGGGTGATTCTCGGATGGTCGTGGCAGCCACGAAGAAATAGAAGATTTTCACCCCTTTGCGACCGTCGCTTGGGTGGTTCGTCGCATAAATGGACACAAGAATGAGTGACAAGGGAAGCGAGCTGATTAAGGTCAAGAAAAAGAAGACGGGCAGAAAAGAACACAGAGAAGTTAACCTGGGGTATTAAAAACATACTAAAACAATCTCGAACTTTAGTATGTGCCGTTTCGTTCCGCTATAAAATAAGAAAGGAAAAAAAAAACTGCTTCTGAGTTTTAGATATTCCTTTCAAATATCTAATGTTCGGCATTTGCGACCAAGGAAATGGGCATTTCATTTAAAATGCTCACCATCCGACAATCCGAAACCGCTTCTTTAAAGTCGCAATTGTTTTTATGTAAAGGAAGGGTGATGCAGCTTGTACCGTCCAATACATTGAAGCATCATGTTACTAACGATCGTGCCGCAGCGTAATTGATGCCGCGGTACGACCGCTGGCAGGTCGTAGCTGTATCAGAAATCCTATGTGCACTCCACCAAAGCGGCACCAAAGATTCATATTTTCGCGCGTGCAGCCGCGCATGCGCACACCTTCCGGATAAGGCGCCGGACGCGACACCTGTCGCGATCAATACCACGCGCTTCAGGCGAGCCCCTTCGGTCCCAACACTACCCAAGTAGTCTAGTACACTGTAGGGGGATCGGTGGCCGAGTGGTCTAGCGCACACCAGCTCGGAGCACGTGGAGCGAAAGCTCGCGCTGCAGAACCCAGGGATCCTGGGTTCGAGCCCCACCCCTGCCCGTTTCGATCTGGATGAGCATCGTACCGGCGTGCGGTCGTGTATCACTACTGCGTGATGCACGTTAAAGACCCCAGGCTAGCGGCTGTACTGCACTGGCTAAATTGCTCATCTACAGCTGGGAGACTCGTCGCCCCTGTGAGGCAGACCAAGTTCTAGGCTGTATAAACACACACACAACCCAATTTTTTTTTTTTAGTACACTGTAGTCATGTTGTGAAACAAAACCACGTTTTTGGGCGGCGAGAGTTACTTTGTGAGCTGAAACGCTCTCGCGACCACAGGCGCGAGAGCGACGTCGGGTGTTGCCGTCCCCACGTGCACGTCGCTGCAGATATGGCGGTTTCTAACTTGTTCATCGACATTCCTGGCCTTCTTTAATCAGCCTCTAGGAAAAAAAAGAAAAACTTTAATTCAAAGACTGCTTGTCGAAATATTGATTACCTAGGTTTCTCTTGGTGGACTTTCTTTCGAGAGGCAGCCCGCTACGTGAAAAATGTGCCACGAAAGAAAGTTGGTGAAGAGAAGTGAGCTAAAGCAAAGAAAGCAATGTGTTCACGTGTAACCCGCACATCGCGCTCGTTTGTCTCGAGTTTGGTCGTTGCACAAAGCGCTCCAAGAACTTTTTGACCCTGGCTCGCGATGTCATGCATCGATGCGCTCAGGTTCTTGTTTTCTGTGTGTTTAGCTTATACATCGCCTGCCGGCCTGGCAAGCACAGGCCGGCAGGCACAAACCGGCCGACTGCCTTTTTTTTTTTTTGTATGCTGGACAGTTACATTTTGCACACTATTTTGGGAACCAGTTGGCGACGGAGGGGAGTGGGATTGTTTCGCTTTCAATTGAACAGCCGTTGTCTCCGCTCGCGCAACGCAGCACGTGCCACTGCAAGCCTGCTGATGTTGCCCTCACGTGCCTGTGAACATGACTGCATGACAGAGGCGCCAGCCGGGGCGCTTGCAATTCATTGTTTTGCGTTTGCTTACTTTTGACGAAAATCTGGCACGTCGGGAACCAGCAAAACGGTGGCAAGCGTTCTTTTCGGAATTGCTCAGCAACGCCTACAGCACTGTACACTTGTAGAATGTCTCAGCAGTAAAACCAGTGGCAGCGAGTTCCGTCACAACTCGTCACATCAGAACAGAACACAACACAAAGTAAATTCGTTTGTAGAGCCCTTAAAAGAAATATGTTCTGTGTTTCTAAGAATATCTGCTCCAAAAGCCACATTTGCTGCTCCAAAACACTGTTTGGGCTGCTCCAAAACACTGTTCCGGCTGCTCCAAAGGCCACTTTTGCTGCTCCAAAAGGTGCTCCTAAATGGCTTAGGCCAATCACATCACTGCTATCGTTACTTCTAGAGTTTAAAAAGGCGCGTGGCTGTTCGCGCTTTTTGTTTTGTGATTCGTTCTTTGATGTACCAAGGCCTCCATCTCATTGCTTGCAGCGGCAAACAGCTCTTACCTATGAACTGATTTAAAGGGAAACTACAACGCATTTTCGGCGCTTATTTCTTGGTCTATACATGTTCGAGGGAGCAGTATCACATCGGACACAATAATCTTTCGTTGAAAAAGACGAGAAAAGGAATTTTAAAACGAATTAAACGATTAGCAGTGGCCACCTGGTGGATGTCGCTAAAGCCTCGTTTGTAATGCCCGTCTAGAAACCTCGAAAGGTAGTGACGACACCTGTCTCACCGAGAGCTATACATGCATTGAAGCTGACGTCATCCCGCCAGCTCTCCGCTCAACACGAGAGAAGAGGGGAAGGAGGAACTCCCCTTTCATGGGGACTCTTTAGACGTCGCCATTGTCCCTCTAAGAGTCTAGAAAATGATAAAAGATCAATCTGTCACACAAAATTCGTACAAAAGTAGCTTTACCAGGGGCGGATGCAGGAATTTCCTGAAAGGGGGGGGGGGGGGGGGGGGTCAGGTGTTGGTCAGCGTACTATATGTTTAGGAACCCCCTCCCCCTCTCCCTCGTTTCACGCCCTAAATATTACAGATGCAGAAATCAAGAAGGGCGTCAGGACATCCGGACTCCCCTCTAAATCCGCCCCTGAGCTTTACGAATACTTGCGGTGGCCCGATCGCTGGCGTGCTTCGGCCGCTTCGATGGCTGAACAGCTATTTGGGAACATCCTATCGACGTTAACCTCGCCTCAGCTTTGCTCGTCCCGAGACAATCTACGTCACGATTGCGCCGGATGTCACGTGCTTACGTGCGTAAATAGAAATCACGATTTCCATTTACAGATATTGTGGATCCTTATCAGCCTATTTCTGAACACGACGGGTATATTTTAAATTTGGTTGAAGTATCCCTTTAATACCACCCTTTAATACCACCCTTAAATCCCCACCGTATATGCCCACCTAATATCGGTGAAACGCTGCCGGAGCACACATTGGAGTTGTGCGCTAAGCAATAGAGGAAAACAGGAAAAGGCTAGGAAATACCAGCTTTATTCCTGATACAGCTGTTGATTAATGAAATCATTTTCCTGGGTACCGGTAATCATTTCCTAGCCAGTACCTTGGGTACTGGGGTTTTCCGCGGCAATTGGTGCGATAGCAGCAATTTGGGTATGGCCCGGTTCCTCTGACGATTTCGCAGTTGTACGGGTTTCCGATGAGACCGCACCTTCGAAAAAAAAGGAACGAGGCAATGATTTAAGACAGGTATATTAGACCCAACAACATCCCTCACGAAAACTGCGTATAAAATACACCCGCTATAAAATAATAAGTACACTCGATTGAGAGTGTTTCGAATAGACAGAGGGAATTAGAAGTCATTGAACTTAAAATCACATTAACTGAGTAAAAATATGGCTAATGTAATAATATAAACCGCAGCAAATGGCTCCAAAATGCATCTGAAAGCGATGAAAGAACAGCAACAATGGTATTCGGGAATACGTAAAATCACATCTGAATATGTAGAAAGGAATTAAAGTACGTGCATTTGGTGCCAACCAGTGCTGCGGAGTAAGCACCCTCATATTTTGTTCAAACTCCATTCTGGGGAATTAGAGGTCCCAATGATTCAATTCTTTATACCGTTAGGATTGGGGTGGCTGAACCAATTCCCACTTTTAGAATGGCTGAACCGTTCCATTCCGTACCTCTAATTCCTAAATGCGTAAAACTGGCTCTTGTAGATGGTTGAGTGCGTGGGTTTCTAATTTATGGAGCAGCATAAAGCTAATGTTATCAATGGCATAGACGACTACAAACATATGCAAAACGCATTCCCCACGTTAGCAGCTTTGGGGACGCGTTTCAGAATCAGGTAGCGGCTTTGTGTGTCAGAGAAACGTAATCCCGTCATGGCTCTGAAGTGAGAAGCCTGGCGTCCGAGAAAGGCGGACGGTGTGGCTTTGTCTTTGCCTGGTGGCCAATGACCGGTGTTGTAATCGCAAGTGGTACCGAGAGCCGCGTTGTTGCGTCGCCCGGCGCCAAGAACCATCATGTTGTCTATCGACAACTTTTCATTTTTGGTTGCTTTACTGGGAGCTTTTTTTCAAACAGATTGGCCAAAACACGCGTGTCAAAAAAAAAAAAAAATTACGCGAAAAAACAGTTTAGAGCAATATTGACGGCACGAGATTTATTTCAAATTCTGCGCGCAAAGTCCATGACGTCACGGAATGGTGATACACTCTTTCCACCTCAACGCGATGGCCAAAGTGATCCAGCTCTCCTCCGCGCACCCGAAATGCCCAGAGAGAAAACAAGTAGAAAGGAGGTGACAACCGACTAAATCGCGCCCTGCACCGTCAATATTGCAAAAAAAAAAAAAAAAAGGCGTATTTTTTTTTTTTTTTGGCACGCGTGTCCCGATTAGGTTAATTAAAAAGAACACTTCTTTTTCTTTTCAGTGGCCCTTTAAAGGGGCGATGCAACAAATATTGTACTTTGCGCAAATACCGCTTAGAACGGATTCCTGACGTTAATGACTTATGAAACACGCGTTCGTTTTTCACTTCACGCAATAGAAGTCACAGAAAAAAAATTAAAGAAAAACGAGCAGCGTTCACTCCCTCAACTCGCAGCCAGAACAAGCGGCCACGTGATCTGGAGTCGATTATATGCCGCCAATGTTGATCATAGCCACGCGCTGGGGTTGGCAAAGCACAGGACACGCGCTCCGTTCCACACATTGTTATGGCTCGGCTATTGTCGTCGCTGCAGCGATTGGACGCGGGCCACTACCCGAATGCTTATCGAGCAAGTAATTATCACGAGCCCAAATCAAGTGCCCGCGTGATGCTATCGTCATTGGGGTGTACTGCGATCCACACGTTACGTCATCAAATTTTGCAAAGGAGATATTGAATGAAAATGATCGCTTTTGTCCTTAAAATTACACCGCAACAAAGGAGTTTCTTGGTCAGTGGCGTTGCGTGCGAGCATCCTTGAGTCCCACTAGTGCCAGCGAGCTCGTGTAAGGTGAAAAACATTCCTATTTAATATCGTTGCACCGCTCCTTTAAGTGCAAGGATGTTGTTTCAAGAGATACTTTGACCATCGGCTAATGTTGCGCCTGCGTGCCGTTGTCCCCAGCTGAAGCTCGACCCAGCTGTAGTGATTAAAACTATCGATAGTGGACTATCGATAATATATTAAATAGTTGAATACCGATAGTACAATCGATAGTACTATCGATAAACTACTGATAGTCAACTATCGATAGTCGACTATCAATAGCTGGTTCTGGTTGACTATCGATGCTATCAAACGTCAACTTTCGGAAAACCATCGAGCGTTGTAAAAATAAAAGTGAAGGTCAAAAACGTGGTGACGACCCACATGTACAAGCACACAACGCGGGACTCTGGGCAAAAGATGAGATAAAAGGGAAACTGTAGCATAACGTTTAATTTTTATAAAACAGATAAAACCGAAATGGCGTTTTGCTACTTTTCCTGCGCACATATATTGTATATTCGTCAGGCTTAGATATCAAGCTTCGTAGTCTGGTACGCCCGCATTCGTAAAAATAAAAGGTACATTCAGTTTTTTTTTTGTGTGTGTCGGAGATAGGGAGAACACTCGTTGAAGATATTTAGCACAAAGGTTTTTCACTAGTTTGTTTCACGCTGTTGATTCTTTTCCCACTTAAATGTCACACATTACTTTCTTATTCTTGAACTCTGATAGGTGGAAATAGGCAATCTGCTTAGGATTATACATTTTTAGCTAAGCTCGTTCGTCGTAATAGGTTTGTCACTTATTTACGATTTCATTTGGGCAGATTTCGATCACGGTGCATGGTAATGGCTTGGCGTTGAGTATAACTTCAAAATATAGGACGTGTCTCGTCATTTTTAGTCAATAGGGAGCGTTCCTACGGGGAACGCCTAAGACACAGCGGCCCAGCACAGCGCATGCGCCGAACCCAAACCACGTTGTGGGGTAGGATTCAGCCTTAACGGTGATCTCGAGAGGCCCCTGAACGAAAACAGCGGTGCCCTGCATCGCACGCTTCAGAACACAACTATCAAAGTCTCTGTACTAGTCTATTAGGCACGTCGATAGGGATGATTGGTGCAGAGGCTTTCGCTTTGCCTTACCTCGCTTAAATCACAAAATATGAGCAATGGTCTCGCCCCGTTTTCTAGATCTTCTGATTTTGGCCGGTCTTTAGACTGAATGAACGCTGTAATTGCTGACAATGATAGCGCCACGCGAATGCTTGTCTTGCCTCGATCTGGCGCAAGAATGAAGACACGGGAAAGGAAGGGCACGCATAAGCGCTGATTCGCAACCGCCTCGAAAGTTCAAAATCAAAAATCTTAACTGTAGCCCATGGTGTAATCTAGCCACGCGCAAAAGACAGCTCCCGTGGCCGTTCGTCGTGCCTTGTACAGCGGGTGTACTGGACCCTACTGACATGGTGGAAGCTACGGCGGACCACTGGGCGGCACAGACTGGACGCTGCGTTGCATCACCACTCTTTACTAGACAGTGGGGGTTCATCTTTTTGTGCGGATACCCTAATTAAAGCAAAGTTGAACTGAATCGTGAAAAGTAAAGTCCCTGACTTTACTTTTAACGTGACTTTAGTGAAAAGTAGAACAAGGAGCGTGCTACGAGGGAAAGCCAGAAAAGGCTTTTGGAAAAGGAAAACGACGAAAGCGCCTATATATGTTTGAACCGTAGTGGTTTGGTCTTGATTTCAAACATCCAAATTTTCCATGATTTCTAATACACAGGTAAATTTGTTTTTACTATACTCAGTCTTCGCGAATTGGGACCCCTAACGTTGTCACCCCCTATTAGGAAACTCCCCAATAAATCTAACATAAATCTGGTTGTAGATGTTTCAAATTGAGCACTACCAGACAAAAAGGTTTACCGAGCCAACATGGTTAGCTACCGATGCTTTTTTTTTTTCAGTTACATTAAGTTTGGGAATATGAACGTTAACTGGCTCAAAAACAGAAAATAAAAACGAAATTTTGCTGTAATCCAAGTAACGACGTTATTAGCAATGAAGCGTTATTTGAGCGAAAAACAACAAAATTATCTTGTGAATTCGAAAGGCAGCTTTGTTTCCTTTGATTTGATTGGTCGAAAAAAAACAAGAAAAAAAACGGCACACACCGCTTCTATGCGTATTTACTTCTCAGGTGAGAAAAATATCTATTGATTTCTCTCTGGCCGCCGCCATCTTGCGATTTGAGCGACCCCTATCAAGCAGAAATTCCTGCCACCCGCCTGAGCTGTGGAAACCCGGTCAAAGCGACTTCCACCTGCATTGTGTATTCGGAGTTCGCCGGCTTTTCTTGAAAGTTTTTACTTTATTTGTTCGTTCAGAATCCTCACCCTTTCTGTGTTATCTTCCGCTGTGAGAACCAGTGAATACCGGGGCTCATAGCCTGTTCGGCTTTAGAAGGAAACGAGCGAAGAAAGCGAACGTCAGGAAGTCCGCGAAGCGGGCCGTTCGACATTTTTCGAGGATTATTTTAGTTGAGACAATCTCCGAAAAGCCTTCCGGGCTATGTTCCGTTCCCGGCCTTCGCGCGAAATAGCTGATAGGGTCGGCTGCTGGGTATAGCGATTGAACAGACACGCTCGCACGTTTGTTCATTTGCTTTGGTGCTGTGCAAAAAAGCATCTGTCTTCAAAACGTGCCCCAAAACAAGCCGGATTCCGTCCGATTCTCGCGAAGTGACTATCGTCGACACTGTATATATCGGATAAGTATGCTGTGTTATTTCAGACCTTTCTCAAATCCTTTTCGGATAACACGGCACCGTAGGGTACGTACAATTTGTGTTCGATTGATGGGACTCGTTGAGTTTCATGTTGTGAGCGGGGAATGCCTATGCAGTTCGGCTATCCTGTGTGGTTAAATATTTTCTACAGTAGTAGATTGACACGACTGAGTGTACGTGCCGTAGAAAGAACAGATCACCATAAAGTGAAACAAACATTCCAGTTGCATTTGCTCTGCTGCACACGGACTCACCAAAATAGCTCTCATTTGTTTGTTTTAGAGCGCAGCTCTTAGGGGCCCGTCTCCAGCCTGAGCGGCGTCGGCGTCGCCGTTGGCGTCGCCGTCGGCGTCGCCGTCGCCGTCGGCGTCGGCGTCACCGCGCCCCTCCCTCTCCTCCTCCTCCCCTCCTCCTCCTCCCCCTCCTTCCCCTCCTCCCCTCATTGTGTAGTATGGTCCGGGCGGGTCACGTGACCTCGGGGGGAGGGGATCACATGACCCGTTTCCAGCCTGTGCGGCGTCGGCGTTGGCGTCGCCCCTCCCCCTCCTCCTCCTCCCCCTCCTCCCCCGCCAAGGTCACGTGACCCCGGGGGGTGACTCCCCTCCCCCCGCCGAAGTCACGTGACGGCCCGCCCAAGGTCATGTGATCCCGTCCCCTCGAGGTCACGTGACCCCCCGGACCTCTGCCGGGTCCGGGGGGTCACGAAGGTGGAGGAGGGGGGGAGGAGAGACGAGGAGGCGGAGGCGAGGGGAGGGGAGGAGCTTGAAGGACGAGGAGGTGGTAAAGGAGAGGGAGGGGGAGCAGGAGGGGAGGAGGACTAGCAGGCATGATCACGAGGGAGGAGGAGGAATATACCCTCCACTCCTCCTCCTCAAGAGCTGCGCTCCAATTCGGCGTTACAGGAACTTGTAAACGGCTTTCACTTTTTTGTTCCAAAAAAATAGCACAATGCTTTCTTAAAAACCTAGATAAATTATATTCGCCATGGAACACAAAAGAAAAAATAAAACGCTGCAATTTAGCCGCCACCAGCGTCCGGAATTGCACCTACGCAGGCTGCCACAACCCACTGACGAGAAAACCCACAGCCCAGCGCAGTCAGGCAACACTGACGTGTATTCTCAAAACCAGGAACGCGCGCTGTAAATCGCTTCGTTCGAGACTGCCGCTGGAAAGGTCTATATAAAGCAAAGTGCAATTACTTTAGAAAAGCAATAACGAAACCGAAGAAAAACTACGACACCCCATAGAGAAAAATATAAATATTTCAATATAGGCATCTTCTATTTACAGGTTTTCGATAGTGTACAATCGATAGTTTCTTTATTGCTGATTGTCAATAGTTTCTAGAAATAATTTTTACCGTTTTTTATAGCTTTCCTATACGTTTTAGACTGCGCCTCAATAATTATCGAAAGTCTCTAATTGCAGTTGCTTTTTTCTCTGAGCTTCAGATTTTCTAGATGGACTCTTGAAGTGCTTCGTCACCTAATAAAATACTTTTGATAGCTTTATGATAGTCGGCTATCGATAGTATACTATCGATAGTAACACGATATTCAACAATGGATAGTATACTATCGATAGTATTATCAATATCGAAAGTACTATCGATATTTGTTTACTATCTATAGCACTATCGATAGTCTATTAACTATCAAAAGTTAGGCTTGGCTTCCACTATCGATAGTATCGATAGTGCTATCGAGAATTTCTTTTCACCACTAGCCAGGTGGCGTAAGAACCGTTCCCATTCCATCTAGAATCATTCACACTCCGGAGTGGCAACCCCACAGCACTGGTGCAGATATCTGTTTGGTAATATTCATACGTCCAGTTTCATGTGAAAGACTACAGCGATATATTGATAGTAGCCAATTCGCCTAAAAATTGGTTCAATAAATTAATAAACACACCTGACCTAATGATTTAAACTCCAAAAAATATTTTTCAGAAGTTATCAAATTTTAAAGTTGGGTCTGAGAGGCTTTACCGGCAACACAAAAAACGTGACGTCGAATGTCGTAACAAGCACGTAGCCAGGGGGGGGGGGCATGGGCACCCCCCCCCCCCGAAATCTTTTAATTTGCTGGGACCTCATCTCCCCCCTCCCCCTCATACAGCATTTTGTCATTTGCGCCCCCTTCCCTCCCCCGAAACAAAATCCTGGCTACGTGCCTGTGCCGTAATATGGGGCAACGTTATTAGATTAGCTCAGTTACGGAACTGTTCATAGACGCGCTGCTCTCCCTCTCCTCCCACGACTGGCCTCCCGTCGTTCGACGCGCCGGACAGCTGCTATGGCAACTGCAGTGTATTCTGTGGAATACGCATGTTTCGAAGCACAGTGCCCAGATGGTGTTTCACAGTACGCTGTGGAACACAAAGTTTTGAAAGGAAACTCTAGACGGCGCTTCAAACGACAGGAGGCGGTCTGAAGTGGGTGAGGGGTGTGCGCCCCTCCGCGGGAGTTCCAACACTGTTGTAATTTAGTAACGTTGATATGGGGGCAGCACAGATTTTCCCCTACGGGTTACTAGAGGTTTGATGTCTTCACATTTAGCTGAAACCCCAGCTCAAACCAGAAAAAAACAAAAATACTGTGTTGTTCGACTTGCAAGTTATGCAACTTGTGACGTCACCGCACTCAATACGCGAGGAAATATGAATGTCTGTTTTAGCGTTATTTTCATTCGCTATTTTTTATTAGATATTTTGAATACAAAGATAAGGAATATCGTATAGGGAAGAGTAAAGCATGATCAATGCACAAATGTGTTTAGTTCGGCAGCTGAGAAAACCGCAGGAGCTCAATAACTATTGCAAGCAGCAAATCTGTTCCTGATATAAGCCTAAAGATACTCGTAATAACAGTAGACACCAAATTTAGTGCAGCAAAATCGATGTCTGAAGTATGCATTTTGTGGTTTCCATTCACACTACGGAGACTGTCCTGTCAATTAATAAAATATTCCAGTTCAGGAACTGTCACATTCGACCACACTTATTTGAGATTTCACTCACCCAAGAACGGCAAATGACCTGTCTTCGACGCTGCATTGCCAGGTCTGACAAGGATCCTCGAGGTTCAAAGATTCACCGTCAGGGACAAGGTAGTTCCCCCACTTGCATTTCCCTGTTGAAGCGTTTATATTTGGATTGAGGGGCCGACGAAAGCCGCATCTTCCATCGAGATCGACATGAGTGAAACGTCAAATCTTGATCTCTCCATCTGCAGCGCGAGCTTTGGCGCAACAGTCTACCGATGAGAGTTTTGATAGCGCACTCAGTTAATGGAGTCCCCAATGCCTTAAATGTAATAAGCTAACAAAAGAAAAAGCTCAACGAGTACCGTAATTCAGAACATATGCTGCCACAGGAAGTCTACTTGACACGGATGTGCTATGGGAGTGTGAGCAGTAACGCTTAGTGGTCGAATCCTTCGTAATCTTGAATATCGAGTAGAAAGTAAAACCATAGTTCTTTTGATAAAATTCGGGGTCTGCTAATACATACTCGAAATTCACCAGCCGACAAGATCCCAAAAACTAAATTCTAAAAGTAGTAAATATTCTTGACTCGTATAAACAAATTATGTCGGAATTCTTATTTTCAAATGTTCGGAGCTTGAATTACTTCGTTTTAGTTAATGAAAGTAAGCGGTCATAAATGCAATTTTATACCAAACTGTCGAGTCTTTCTTTCCAAGGCTCAAGATAAAGATAAAAATGCTAGCAAACCTTTGTGTATTAAAAAAGAAATCAACAAGCACCATTTTTGTTTTTACTTGAGAATTTATATACGTTTGATTGGAAGCGATATTTTATGTTTCCTATTGAGTTGGCGAAAACTATCGCCTCTTGTATAGAGTATGTTGAGCTACGGGATGAACGAGCAAGAAAATACCTCTTCTGGAGCGTGACCCTTTCTTCTGGAGCGTGACCCTTATTAAGATTTAGTAACGCGAATGTTTGAACAGGCATTTGAAGGCTTATACTTTGGTCGGTGAGAACAAGCTGGAAGTATTTTTTACGCCCATTAAAGGGGTAAAATGACCCGCACATTTTGTTCTTTAAGTATGCTAGTGTCTAAATCAAAGATCTTGCTACCAGTTCAATGACCATGACACAAAAAGGATTAATGAAAAGCAAATAGGTTAAAAGACCGGTTTTACTTACCGTCTACAATCTCGACGTCACTATAGGGTGGGACAGCCAGCGAGACCTGCCACATGAAGGCGAAGGCCACCAAAGTGTAGAAGACGTTTGTCGGAGTTCTCATCTCAAAGTCCTTCGGTTTCCGGGTACGTATGAGATCTGAAGGGCGGTAGTGTCTTCTTATACCTGGGGAGTTGCGACCTTCATTTTTCAAGGACGGCTTCTTATTCACGTTTTGTCACCGCTGATGACGTATATATCGTTTGCTTAATCTGTGCCACGGGGGGAAGGCGGGGGGGGGGGGGGGGGGGGGGGGGGGGGGGGGCTGTAACGCTATAACCGATAAGAAATGTGTATGCGATTGGCAGGTTGGGTCGTCGCAATTCGAAAGGATTTCTTACGTCGGATATGTCACGCTTGACATTTTCATCCGTGAAAGAGTCTCCGCAAATTGTGCAATTTCCCATCGCATCCCAAGAAGTGTCAATAGGATCTTGTGCTGTTACGTGAAGATTGTGAAACTCCGGCAGCAATCGTCTTGGAGTTAGTGTGATGGGACAAACCTAACATGCACGATCGCGTCAGTTCTTGAAGCCGACAGCGGCAGTTGTGCAACTTAAAGAAAACAGAAAGAGCCCATCAAATTAAACCCTCGTTCATACTTTATCCAGGACTTCCAATATAGCATTTACAGAATTTTTAAATGTGTCGTTGCAGTTATTCATCTGCGCTTCCTTCTTCACGTGTTATCTTCGCTGTTGAATAGTGCGGGCGTGCGCTTTTGATGGCAGGTCGGTTTCTAGCTATACATGTTGGTGCGCGTGTTGCTCTAAATGTTCTGTATGTCTCTCTCTGTATCAGTGGCGCAGCCAGGCGAGGGGCGTATGGGGCGTCAGCGCATTTCCCCCCCCCCCCCTCCCCCCAAGAAAGAAATATCCACCATACTTAATAAGACACATGCATTTTGTCAGCAACCGCCGCTCCCCCCCCCCCCCCCCCCCCCCCGAGAAAAATGCCTGGCTACGCCGCTGCTCTGTATAATTAATTAATTATTTAATTAATAATTAATTTTATAATATGTCACAATAATATACAATCAGAATCTGGACCCATAGCCAGAGGTTAATTTGGGGTCCAACAACAAAATGAAGGCTTGAACGTGACAGGAAACGTGCACAACATAAAATAAACATATACTTACCAAATACTAACATAGCAGGTAATTTTACACTTGTCTCAAACACACCATGACAATTTTTTATATTAAATTTTAACTAGCAGCTCAAAAAATCTTTTTTTAATTTTTTCTTTACACTGCTAGGTATATTATTCCAAATTAAGGCTCCGTTAAACTAAGTTAATCTTTGTTCATAGGTATTGCCAGATAATGGAAAATTAAACAGATTACTTGTTTAAGCCCTAAAAAGTCCTGTCAAGGATTAAAAAAAGACGTAGTTAAAGTGGGTTGGATTTTATTGTTGTGGGAACTGTTCGAGCAAATTTAGTTGGTATGTTCAGGGGAAAGAGGAAACACGCGTAACTGATCGAAAAAGAGGTCTGCTTGTGTCAACAGTTTTTGAGAATGTAAGAAATCTTAGAGCCCGTTTCAGTAAGCGAGTTTTCGGTTCGCGGTATTTGGTAAATACGTACCGCTCCAGACATTTATGGAGTAACTCAGTTGATTTTGGAAAAATGCAAAATAAAGCATGCGCAATATAAATAAATCAAAGCACCCCTGTGCCCTTAGCAATGTATAACTCCCGTAAAAACCTTTAAATTTTTATTTGATTTTTTTCAGCGCACATCTGATTCGAACAAGATACCTAAATATTTTTAACTGGAAACATGAAGCAACCGCGTATTATCTAGGTTAATAGGTAATCATTCATAGTGCACTTGTTTTTTCCGGGTCTGGAACACAGTGTACTTTGTTATCTAAATGTTAAGAGTAGGTTGATTGTTGGCGAACGAGAGAAGAACATAAATATTGACAAAATGAAAGCCACAATTTTTCGCCCAAAAAATAAGTGTCTTCATTACCGGTAAGATTGTACTAAACTCTTTTCCAACATAAATTATCAGCACTTTAAAAACTCCAGGAGTAATACTTTCTCAGCGAATAACATGGGGCAGCCAAAGTAATTCTTAGTTGCGAAAGAATCTCGTGTCATAGGACTCACGTACCGGCACAGTTCTGCACTTCCTGTTAACGTAAACTCGTTTTAATCTACAACTTGTTATTTCAATCTCTTCTAAATCACTGTAGCCACGTTTGGGGTAATGCTACTTTTACCAACTTGCAGAAATATATTTATTACGAAAAATCCTTACGAATTGTTTACAGCTTTACGATTTCTATACTGAGAGTTTGTGTCGATAATTTAAAATATTACTTCACCTTTACAAATATAGATTATGCATGAGCTTAAAAGTAGAAAATAGGAAACATAAACACGTTTAATAAACTCATTGGAAATGACAAGAAGCGATTAAGCTAATTTAACTTGACATACTGAGCACTAGACGGTTCCCTGCTGTAAAACAAGCTAGGAGTCACAAATTCCACGCTATTTTTTCTACATTGCTAAATTAACTTATGAATAGAGAAGCTTGTACAGATTCAATTTCCATAAAGACTTACGCTTGTTTCATTTGTACTGTTGATTGATCATTTCTGTGCTATGCAATTGTTTTCTGTTTTGTTCTACTGTATGTGCTTTATACTGTAGAATAATATTTTTTTCGTGCTTAGATCATTAGATGAAGGCAATATGTAAAAGCTATTTTTTAGCGTTTCTTATATTTCTGGTCAGTATATCGTAATTTTCGGGCTGTAGTCCGTAGTCTATACATGTTTAAACGTTGAAGTTTTAGGCTTGCGGACTACAAAGAAAATTTGTTTTTCAAGATCCTTCATTATGACCAGACGTGACGGATTTTGGAAATTAAATAGTACGGTAATGATGATCTGTGTATAATGCAAGCTTCTTTGTGAGCCAAGGAAGCAGACGTTTGTCAAGGTGTGCCGTGTATGAGAAGATTTTCGTGGCGACGAAGGCACCAAATGTGGACTATGCAAGGCGTGCGGACTATATCCCGGAAAATACGGCATATATATATATATATATATATATATATATATATATATATATATATATATATATATATATATATATTAAATGTCTTAGTGTGTGTTTCTTGGGCGGTGCTGTGGCTGTCACTGTACGGGGCTAACAGTTTGTCAAGCCTCCAATGCAGTTTTTTTTCTCAATGTCCGTCTGTCCTTATAGAAAATAAAATAAATGTTATTGTTATTTGGGTCCTGGTCCGTTCCTCGCTTTTTTCTCTTTCAGATCACCTCTTTCACCACAAACACACACAAAATCAATCCGTATCATGAGCAAACATTAACGCTTCAGACATATATAAAAAAAAAAAGACTGGGTCTCAGGACTGTGCCTTGGGCCGGTTTGCTGGTAGATAATAATAATAATAATAATAATAATAATAATACCTACATACATACACACACACATTCATACATACATACATACATACATACATAGATACACACGTACGTACGTACCTACATACATACATACATACATACATACATTTTATTGACTCAGTGGGACTATTAAAGAGGGATATGTTTGCGGGCACATCAAAGCCAGCAAAGGGCTTGTGGGATGACACCCTAAAAAATGAGAAAAGTCCGCTTAAGTGATAAGGTAAAGACATTGCCTTCAAAATGAGAACTGAAAGATAAGAAAACTCTCATCATCCCCCTTCCCCGCCCCCCTCCCCCTTTCCCGATAGTAGCACAGACTACTAATAACGAAAAAATACAGCATACAAAAGCAATATACAAACGAATGTAACAATGTAAATAAAATGAACACTTACAAACGTGAGTTTAAAATAAAGTGTAGCACAATGCACTGAGGCCAAAAAATAAAATAGAAAAAGAAGAGGCAAGATTTCGAATCTGCAGTAGCTCTAGCAACCAGCACATCAGAATCGTCATAAATACACACAGAACAGGCATTAAATACTATCAAGGTTAAGACACTTGAGTTCTTTTTTTAGAGTCTTCAGTGATGTGATATCATAAATACAGTTCGGGAGGGCATTGAAGACACGTGGCACATAAGATTCGCGCGAGCATTTACCATACGGGGTGCAACAACGTGGCACTACAAAACGAGGAGAGCTGCGTAATGTGCGGGACGAATGTAGCGGTGTCTTGTAATCACTGCTCCAAAAATTGCGAAGGAAAACAGTCTCAATAAAAAGTGAGCGGAAATTCGGCAGTTGAAGGCTTTAAAAAATGTCGGCAGTGACAGAAAGAGGCGTATTGTGGAGGATGTTGGTCAGTATGCCTCTTAATAAAGTGTTAACGTTTGCCTGCCAGCGGCCTGAACATATAGCAAACACTGTGATGCCGTACCGGAGCACACTGTAGGCAAGCGCGTGGTCTAACAGAAACCGAATATTGACGGGCATAAACATCCGTGTGTTATAGAGCATGCAAGATATAGTTCGTAGTTTACCGCATAAGTAGGACATATGAGTGTTCCAGGACATGTAAAAATCAAAATGAACACCCAAATATTTCACGTTGTTAACAGATTTGATCGGGTCACAGTTACACGGATGGCAGCATGAGGAGTGGAGAATAAACCTGAGAGTAGCTTGGCGTCTTTTAAGGGGATTGCGGAAGCAAACAAGCTTTGTTTTGGAGCTGTTGATGTCAGGGAGGTTATCCGCAAACCAGTCCATTAGATGGGCGGCATTCGTCTGGAGAATGTTGACTGCAAAAGGGAATTTAATATGACGCGAAGTAAGTAGGGTGTCATCAGCGTATTGATAGATCTTGCAGCCATTGATAGCGTGAGACATATCATTGACAAAGGTATTAAAGAGTAGAGGGGGAAAAACAAATCCTTGAGGTACCGCCGCTTTTAAAGAAAGTAGAGAGCTTCTAAATTTCCCAGTTAAGACGAATTGAGAACGATTAGTTAGAACATGTTCTAGTAAAAAATAGAACGGACCCCAAAAACCTAAGCGTTGTAATTGTTTTTAGAAGTAATTGATGACCGACAGTGTCGAAGGCCTTAGATACATCTACGAAGAGCGCACAAGCAAATATCTTCTTATCAAACGTTGAGTAGAGGTAATCTGAGAAATCGTCAAGAGCCGGTTGGGTACCTCTCCCAGCCACGAAACCATATTGGGTGGGCGAAATATAGTCATGTTTATCTATAAAGCCGTTCATCGACTCAAGAAGGTGTTTTTCAAGCATTTGCCCTAAGATTAGTAAAATCGAAATAGGACGATAATTTTAAATTTTTGTTCCCGCACCCCCTTTGAAGGGTGGTCGTACAATGGCAACTTTAAGACCATCACGTATTTTACCGCTCGTAATGACGTCATTCAACATAACTAGGAGAACCTTCTTAATCTTAGTGAAATTCCGTTGAAGATCATTTGTGCGAATACCATCAGCGCCGGGTGACTTGTTGGCTTTGAAACTAAACAAAAGAGAGTAAATCTCGGCATCAGTTAACGGAGGAAGAAAAGCTGATGCTAGGGATGTATCAGCCAGAGTACATCGTTTGTCAACAACGACCCGGGTCACACCAGTATATTTACCAAAGAAGGCATTAAATTTATCTGCTAATGACAAGGTGAGTGAACCAAAATTAATTTCAAGAGTTCGGTCAATAGATTGTTTAGCCCCAGTACCTCGAAATTGGTTAATCAGTGACCATGTTTTGGCCGAGTTAAGCTTGTATTCTTCAAACTTTGATTTAAAATATCCTCGATTTGGAGAACGAATGACAGCGTTGACGCAATTTCTGACCTGCCGAAATTCAATTTGCAAATTTGCATTATTAGGAGACTTCCGACATCGGCTCCAGAAAACGTCTTTTTCTTTAATTTTCTTAAGGATATCGTAAGTCAACCATTGGTTACAGTACAACTCAACTGCGCTTTTTTAAGGTTACAGTTCGTTTGGCAGCTTCAGTGAACGAGTTAAAAACCTGAACAAATTCCGTATACAGATCAACGCCACTAGCGGAGCCCAAAAAGCCATCCCAGTCATAAGAGACGACAGCTTTGTCGAAAGAGATAATGTCAATAATCTGAACCTCTCTGATAATGTTAGACTGAGGTTCAGAGGTCAAAGTGTGTGTTATCCGACAGGCAACAAAGTAGTGGTCCGCCAACTTTTCAAGAATTACAGCGCTGCCAACACGATCACTTTGTGCCCGTATGCAAATGTGGTCAATACAAGTAGAGACGAGGTTTGTTCCTAGAAATTCCTCTCGAGTGGGGGCGTCAATAACTCATTCCAAACCAAAGTTCGATAAAATATTTAAGCAGTTACATACGATTGGTGTCGTTGTCTTCGATACGTCTATATTAAGGTCACCTATAATGCAGAGGTGTTGCATGGAGGATAAAGAGGAGAGAGTCAAGTCTAGCTTATCTAGAAACATTCTAGCATTTTCTGAAGGTGGCCTGTAGAAACAAAGACGAGATAGCGAGAAGGTGTTATTTTCAAGCTTGAGTGGAAGGGACTCAATATGAGAAAAAAAAACAAATCAAGGGGGGAAACGTGCCACCTTTGATGGATAAAAGCAGCGATGCCACCACCACTGCGCTTAGGCCGTATTGAAAAAAAAAAAAAATTGGTTGTAATCTTTGAGGGTATATTGACCAAGCATAGATTCGGGGAGATTAATTTCTGTCAAAATGAATGCGTCGACATGAAACATTACATTGCGAACAATTACTCGAAAATGATCCCAATGCTTACGGATGCTCGGGATGTTGACATGTAAGCAAATAAAACTTTCCCCCTCTGGTTTGTCTATTAGTGACTGAAATGCTTGAAAACTACTAAACTGCGAAAAGTTACTGCTCATACATTGCACAATCTTGGCGATATCCCCTACAGAATTAATCCGTAAGGGAGCTTAGTCTGCATTTTTCTTTGCATAGATTTGAGCATTTTTTTTGTCCAGATGAAGTTGTATTCCCTCTCCTTCCCCCTGTTCCTAGCCATCAACAACACAACAACAATAATAATGATAATAATAATAATAATAATAATAATAATAATAATAATAATAATAATAATAATAATAATAATAAAGTTTATTGCTCCTCTTTGATACTAGTCGGAATGAATGCAGGTTCGTCAAAGCCATCGAGGGCTTGTGGGACAGAACCTAAGTTGAAGTGACATGGAGTGAAGTATTAAGAACAGAAATGTTAAGCATCACAGTAGCATCAAGAAAAGTATTAGAAAAAAAAAAGCTGGAGCATCGCATCGGTATCAAGTGAAGAAAAGAACACAAAAAGCTTGAGCGTCGCAGTAACAGTAAGTGTACAAATGAAAAAAAAAAGTCAGCTTTGTCACAGTCTTGAGAAAAGTTCGTGAAGTTTCAGAGGTTGGTACTGGGACACAGAATGTCAAATGTTTTACATACAAACAGTATGTACACTGAAGCACCAATCAGTATTATCAATTAGCTCTGGTATATGCATATCTATCAGTCTTCGGTCCTTTTAAATCACATTAACTTTACAAAATTAGAAAAAAGTAAAATGTAAAAAAATACAATGTGCACCATAAATACAAATTTAAAGAAATGTTAAAAAATGTTGCAAAAGAAAAGCTGGGACGTTTGGTCTTTCAAACACAAAAAGAACCGCAAAAAAACAAACAAAAAGAACAGGCCTTTCAAGGGGTTTCGTTTAAGGATGTATAATGACGTAGAGCCTTCCTTAGTTTCTTTTTTGAAGTCAGGTCTTCAAAGTTGGATGGTAACGAGTTAAACATTTGAGGAACATAGTAACATCGCATGTGTTTGCCATAACGTGTATAACACGTGGGAACATAAAATCGAGTGTCTAGTCGTAGTTGACGGGATGTTGGACGGGGTGTTTTGAATTCGTCATTCCAGTAATGAGTGAGCACGATCGTTTCAAACAAGAGAGACTGAAAATTAGGCATGAAGAGGGCTTGAAAAGGATCGGGACAAGATGTCGTGGGTTTGTAAAGTACATGACGCAAGATTCCTTTTAAAATGCTGTTGACTTTTTTGTGCCATAATCCGGAGCAGTTGCCAAAAACTGTTATGCCATATCGGAGTATGCTATATGCTAACGAGTTAGCTATAAGTTTTCGGATACCAAATGGCAGGAAGGGCTTGATGTTGTATAATTGGCAGGAAACACTCCTTAATTTTGAGCATAGTTTTATGAAATGTGAGTTCCACGAGAGGTCTGAGTCAAAAAGAATACCTAAGTATTTTACGGTGTTCGAATAAGGAATGGGAGCACAGTGGCAGGCGACGCATTGCGATGTGTGAAGCAGAAGAGGAATGTCTAAAACGATAGTCTTAAGTGGATTGTGAAAGCAAACTAATTTTGTTTTTGAGACGTTTATATCGATTATATTTTTGCCAAACCAGTCCATTAATTCGATGGAGCATTTCTGTAGCATTTTCATCGCTGTGGGAAAAGAAAGATGACTCGTTAGCAGAAGTGTGTCATCAGCATATTGATAGATGGTACAGTTTGAGATGGAGGTATACATGTCGTTGACGCATATATTAAAGAGCAGAGGTGATAGAATCGAGCCCTGAAACACACCTGCTTTTAGGGAAATTTTGTTGCTACATATTCCTTCTATTGAAACCATCTGTGTTCGATCTTGTAGAAAATTTTTTAACAGGGCCAAAAAAGGCCCTCGGAAACCAACAGCCGAGAGCTTTTGTATTAAAATGGAATGGTTTACAGTGTCGAACGCCTTGGAGACGTCGAGAAAACATGCACATGTAAAAAGGTTAGATTCGAAACCTAAATTTATGTTGTCTTATGAAACCTTCGAGGAGTTGTTGAGTACCACGGCCCGGAATAAATCCGTACTGGGTGGGAGATATGATGTTGTATTTATCCACAAAGGAAGCCATCGCTATATAAATAAATTTTTCTAATATCTTAACCAAGCATGGCAGAATAGATATTGGCCTATAGTTTTCTATTCGGTATCGTTGTCCTCCTTTGAAAAGAGGTTTAACAATGGCGGTTTTGAGTTCGATAGGAATTGAACCAGCTAGGATTATTTTGTTGAAGATAGCAAGAAGTGTGTATTTTATATAGTTGAAATTTCTACGAAGATCGCTGAGGCGCATCCCATCGTATCCTGGGGACTTGTTCGGTTTCAAACTAAAAGTTATTGTCTCAAGGTCGGAAAGGGTCATTTGTGGGAGAAATGCCGACGCCATATTTGAGTTAGGGAGATGAGAGGCTGATGACTCATTTTCTCGGGCTTTGCCTGAAAATGTTGCGAAAACATTGTTGAAGGCACGAGCCGTAGCCAGTGGATCAGGTCCAAAAGAAGCGTTGAATGCATTCCCTTTTAGTTGTTTGGAAGGAATTCCCCGTAATTCATTTATCAATGACCAGGATTTCGCAGGATTGTTTCGAGATTCTAGCATTTGTTTATGAAAGTAAAGACGCTTTGCTGAACGAATCAGGGCGCTTACTCTGTTGCGAATAGTTCTGAACTCACATAGGAAGTTCGAGCTCTGTGGTGATCGACGGCATTTTTTCCAAGCAATTTCTTTAAGCTTTATGGCAGATAGTATATCCTTATTTAACCATGGCAGGTTTGCTTTTCTTTGTTTTATGAAGATAACCTTTTTTGAGTTCTCGTAGAACTGCCTAAATGGCTTAACAAACGAGGGGTATATGTCCAAGTCTGTTTGTGTGAAAGCCTGCCAGTCGTAGGTGGATATATATTTGTCGAGTTTTTGATGGTCAGTAATTTCAACTTGACGCAATTTATTTTGCATTATTTTTGATGTAACGCCAGGAAATTCTATGTGGCATGCCACGAAGTAATGGTCCGATAGTTTTTGAGTTATGACTGCTGCTTTTGCATTTGGTAATGGCGACCTTAAATTAATGTGATCTATCGAGGAGGTAACCAAATTGCCTCTGAACAGTTCCTCCCTTGTAGGACCAAAAATTGACGGCTCGATGCCATGATCTGGCAAGAGAGTAAGATATTCGCACACAAGAGGCTTCGAAGACTTCAGTAAATCGATGTTAAAATCTCCTACTAGACAAAGGGCTGCTTTATCTGGCAGAGCTGATAGATACTCTCGAAGCTCGGCTAAAAATTCGGAAACTTTTTCAGAGGGTGGTCGATAAAAAGCCAGCAAGCATAGATCGGAGACTGATGTAAGTATGCGCAGTGCTATTGATTCAGATGACCGAAACGTTACTTGTATATCCGAAAAAATTAGCTCTTGTTTTAAAAAAAACTGCGATTCCACCGCCGCGCCTATTGTCGCGAGTGTAAAAATTGCTTTTGAATCCGGGCAAGAAAAATTGGTCTGTATTTTCATTAGAAATATTGATTTCTGTTAGAACAAATGCGTCAGTTATTGGTAGGACAGAGTTAATAGCCAATTGGAATTCGTCCCAATGCTTCCGGAGGCTACGGATATTAACATGAAATAAAGTGAAGGAACATACGCTTGTTGTAAAGATTTCTAGGCAAGATTGAAGGTCGTTAAGCCGAAAAAAGCTAGCCATTCGTTTCTAGGTGATTAGCTCCAATGCTTCAGTATTAGTGATGTGAAGTGTCGTGGATCCCTGGCTTTGTTTTGCAAAAATTTTGCCGTGTCGTGCCCAGATAAACTTAAAGTTCTTCTCTTTTCCTCTAGTTCGGGCCATCCAGAATAGTTTCCTGTTGGAATCTGTGAGGTTATCATTGAAATATATTCGAGGATGAGAACCGTCACTAGGTAGGGAGCCGAGCTTCCCACGGCATGACATCCAATGTTCTTTCAGAGCAACAGACGAGAACCTAACCATTATAGGAGGTATAGCAGCCGGCCTAGCAGGCCTAGCAGGCAGGCGATGGGCGGACATAACATGACCAGCCTGAAAATCCTCAACTTCAATTTTCTCCGCGAGGTCTGACATGATATCACGAATATTTTCCTGAGTTTTCAACGGAATACCATGTATCTCCATGTTGGAAGGACGATCGACTTGCTCCTTGTCGTTTTGGTATGATTTCAGCCGATGTATTTCGAGCGCCTGCTCCGCGGTAGAAGATCGCAGGGCGCTCAGTTCTAGTTGCATGGCTTTGATGGTGTGGTCTTGGGATTTCGCTGTTGTCACGAGCGAATCGTATTGAGCGGAGACAAAATTTACGGATTCCTGCAAGGCATTCAATGAGTCTTGCATAGTGTCGACCACCTGTTTCATTGACAACAGAGCGTCGACTTTTGGGTGTAAATCATGAATGGTGTCGACGGTGTCTTTCCAGGAGAGTAGGAGGTCTAGCTTTTTGTTTACTTCAGCCAGCTCTGACAAAAACGAACAGGGGTCTGATTGAGATGACGTTGTTGGATTGGAGTCTAAGTTTGACTTCGCGAGTCCTCCTCGACATTCAGGGCAACACCATTTCTCATGTTTGGAGGCGCTCATGCCTTTAAAGGTGTTTTCAGAGACCCCCGAACATTTTTTTCCAAGGTGGCTCGATCGTGCACAATCGGCACATTTCATGAAGCGGCCGTTGTTTGGTAGAGATTATGAGCATACAAGGCAAGTGTCGTCTGATGACATGGTGGAATGCTGCGTAGAACGACGTTGTTGCTGGTACAGGTAGTAGTTTACAATAAGACAGAAGACAATATAAAGAAATAGCTCGAGGCTCACCCGCAAAGATTAAAAACTACAACTGCGCGTGCAACCGGGTGCCGGGAAACACTGCATCAGATGGTGCTGAATGGGCTTGCACGGACGATCCGGTAGAGATACCGAGTTGATGGTGCCGGTTCTGACCGTAAAATAGGAGGCTTGTCGGAGAAGCTTCGCACGGCCTGGGTGAGGACTTCCAGTGGGCGTTTCGAGTCGTTGGCATAAGATGTCTTGAGTTACCGGTGTCGTCATTCAGAGGTGCAGAGATGGATGATTCAAGATGGAGGTCTTGACCGGTAGCGGGCGATGGATCATTCTTGTAACTAGTTCAATCGTCTTGTTGCACAGAGTTGGAGTTGCAACACCGTGGGCTGGGTTTCTCCAGGGATGGAACTTCGGATGAATTACGATGGAGAGAGCTCTAGAAACCAATATTTACAGAAACATTCGAGCAACTCGAAAGTGGATTGCGGTGCTTGCCCACTTCGTCTTCTTCCTCCTTAATAATAATAATAATAATAATAATAATAATAATAATAATAATAATAAAATTATTTGCGACGGAAGAACATAATCGAGGCAAAGTGCAGGTTCGCCAAAGCCATCATGGGCTTGTGCGGCAAAACCAGCTATGTAAATTGAATAAAAATAAAAGAATCAGTTTTAGATAAAAAAGAAAAAGGAGAATTATCACTAAGTTTTTACAGCAGTTCCAATCTGCATACTAAAGCTCCCCCCTCCCCCTTCCCTTTCTAAAGAAAAAAAAATCAAGTCAGAAAAGTATTAAAAACACACACACACACACAATGCACTGGCGTCACTTTTCGCCATTGTTTGCCATTGAAAGTAGTAGAAATTGTTGTCCAGTTTTTGTGATACTGAAGATCTTGATGACTTTCTTTGTTGTCATATAATGATAGTAATAAAAATAACTCATAAAACAATAAAAAAACGCACTTGTTACAAAAAAAGATGTCAGAAGAACTAATTATGAAATATTCACAAAGGTTCGTCGGTCATACCAATATGTCGAAGCGCTCTTCTGAGCTTTTTTCTTGAGGTAAAGTCACATATGCTGGGAGGTAGGTAATTAAAGATTTGAGGCACATAGACTGACCGCATGTTCTTACCATAACGTGTATGGTAAGCGGGAACAAGAAACTTTGATATTTTTCGTAATTGTCTCATATTCGGACGAAGAGTTTTAAAATCATCCTTCCAGTAGTGTTCAAGCACGACTGATTCAAAAAAACAAAGATTGCAGATTTGGCATGGACAAAGCCTTAAAGAGATCGTGATCTGAGGATGCAGGTTTATACTGAACATTCCGTAAGATTCCTTTTAGAATTGAATTTATCTTGGCCTGCCACAATCCAGAACATTTGCCAAAGACTGTTACGCCGTATCGGAGTGTACCACAAGCTAACGAGTGGGCTATAAGCTTCCTGAGATTAAAAGGTAGAAATGTCTTGATATGGTATAATAGGCAGGAAACGCTTCTTAATTTGGAACAGAGTTTTGATAGGTGTGAGTTCCAGGAGAGATCTGAATCGAATGTGATTCCTAGGTACTTCACGGTGTATGAACAAAAAATTGGGACACATTGGCATGGGACACAGTGAGACGTGTGCAGCAAGAGAGGAATATTGAGGTCAACAACTTTTAGGGGATTGTGAAAACAAACGAGCTTAGTTTTTGAAATATTCATATTAATTAGATTATTCGCAAACCAGTTCATTAGCTCTGAGGTACAGTCTTGGAGCAAACCCATTGCTCTGGCATATGAGATATGGCTCGTCAGCAAAAGAGTATCGTCTGCGTATTGATAAATGGTACAGTTTGAAACAGATAAACTCATGTCATTAACATAGATATTGAAAAGCAATGGTGAAAGAACTGAACCTTGTGGAACCCCCGCTTTTAAGGAAACTTTTATGCTCTGCATGCCTTCGATGGAAACAAGCTGCGATCGACCTTGGAGAAAATTGTTTAACAGAGATAAGAATGGTCCCGGGAAACCGATAAAGGAAAGTTTTTGAAGCAAAATAGAATGGCACACCGTGTCAAATGCCTTACTCACATCTAGAAAACATGCGCAGATAAATAAGTTGTGATCAAAACCAAAATTTAACTTGTCTGATAATGCTTCAAGAAGAGGTTGTGTCCCACGTCCCGGCACAAAACCATATTGGGATTGCGATATTATGTCATATTTTTTTATATAAGAAGACATAATTATATAAATGTACTTTTCCAAGATTTGAGCAAGACACGGAAGAATAGATATTGGTCGGTAGTTTTCAGCCTGGTCACGTTTGCCTCCCTTGAAAAGAGGTTTAACAATTGAGGTTTTTATTCCTGAAGGAATGACACCCGACTCTATTATTCCGTTAAACATGAGTAGAAGTGTGTCTTGTATGTGCCTAAAATTTCTTCAGATGTCGCAGAGGTGAATTCCATAATACCCTGGTGATTTTCTAGGTTTGAGGCTTGATATTATAAACTCCAGATCGATCATTGTCATGAGTGGAAGAAATGCAGAAGCTAATTTGGAGTGGGGTAAAAGACTGGGCGGTGTTGTGCTTCGTCTGGCTTTGCCCGAAAACTTGGCGTAAAGTCATTGAAGGTATTCGCCGTAGGAAGGGAATCGGGTCCAAAAAATTCGCCAGAAGTGTCAGCTTGTAAACCAGGTGGTGCGACTCCGCGTAGTTCATTAATCAGTGACCAGGATCTAGCAAAGTTGAACTTTGATGCGCAGAATTGTTTTTGAAAATATTGACGCTTAGCCGAGCAAGTAAGTGCGCTTACTCTGTTCCGAAGAGTCCGGAATTCAGCTTGAAGGTTAGAGTTATGAGGTGAGCGCCGGCTTCGTCTCCAGGCTATCTCTTTAAGTTGTATAGCAGATAATATATCCTTATTTAACCAACGTAAATTTAAATTTCGTTGTTTGCGAAGAATTACTTTCTTTGATGATTCTGAAAACCGCTTATATAGCTGCACAAAACGGGGGTAAATATCTGAAGGTGTAACAGATTGCTGAAAAGCATTCCAGTCGAAATTAGAGACAAAATTGTCAAACATTTGTCGATCAACAGTTTTAACCCAATGAATTTTGTTAGAAACTGAAGTCGGCGTATCATGAGGGAATTCTAAATGGCATGCAACAAAATAGTGGTCTGATAATTTGTGAGTAATTACTGCTGCTTTTGTTTTGAAGAATGCGGATCTCAGATTGATGTGGTCAATAGACGCGATTACAAGTTTGTTTCCTAAAAGCTCCTTTCTTGTTGGGACAATGATTTCTGGCTCAATTGCATGATCTGCTAGCTGTGTCAGATATTCACAAACTAGAGCCATTGAAGGCTTCAGCAAGTCAATATTAAAGTCCCCGACGAGACATAAAGAAGCAGTTGCCGGCAAAGTTTGCAGACTCTTCCGCAGGTCACAAAGAAAATCTGCAGCTTTTTCCGAAGGTGGTCTATAGAATGTAAGTTGATAGAGATCATAGGCAGAAGTAATTATATGCAAAACGTTTGACTCAGCCGAGTTGAATGTTAAACGAAGTTCCGTAAAAGATATCTTATTTTTAGTGAAGATCGCAATGCCACCTCCGCGCTTATTTTCGCGGGTGTAGAAGACACTTTTGAAGCCTGGTAAAGTGAATTGCCCTACTTCATCCTGATAAATATTGATCTCTGTCAGAACAAAATATCAGCAATCGGGAGGATAGAAATAATAACAAGTTGAAATTCATCCCAGTGCTTCCGAATACTTCTAATATATACGTGGAATAAAGTAAAAGTATAACACGAGGTGGGCTTGAAGGTTTTTATACAGGACTCTAAGTTTTTTAGCTGGAAACAATTAGTCATCGTGGCCTACGCAATTTTATCCAATGCACCAACGTCAGTGATGCGAATGGGTTCAGGGCTCTGGCTTTGTTTTGCAAAGATTTTACCATGTCGGACCCATACGAATTTAAAACCCCTTTCTTTTCCTCTTGATCTTGCCATCCAGAATAGCTTCCGGTTTGCTTCTGTCAGATTATTATTGAAGTATATTCTTGGATGGGAGTCATCAGTGCCAAGGCGTTTGCGACAAGTCATCCAGCGTTCTTTGTGTGGGACTGAACTGAACCGAACCAGGATGGGAGGCACAGCGCCAGGCTTAGCCGGGAGGTGATGAGCTGCCACTACTTGTGCGGGCTAAAAGCTCTCAACGCTTAGTTGTTCGGCTAGGTCAGTCATAATATGCACAATGTTCTCGCCAGTCGAAACCGGTATGCCGCGTATCTCTAAGTTAGAGAGACGGTGTGCTTGGTCGGAATCAATTTGGTCGGATTTTAATTTTTGGATTTCATTGGATTGATCCGTTACGATAGCTCGTAATGAGCTAGTTTCACTTTGCAGATCCTTGATGAGTTTGTCTTGTGACTGAGTGGACTTCACAAGTGTATCATATGCCTTCGAATAGAAATCAAGAGACGTCTGCATCTCATTGATGGTGGTTCGCAAAGAGTCGACCGTTTTCTTTAGTAGTAATAAGGCGTCGATCTTAGGGTGGAGTTCGTGAAGAGGGCCCATTGTGTCCTTCCAGGAAAGAAGGAGATCGAGTTTCTGGTTGACTGTCGAGAGCTCTGAGGAAAAAGAACCGGATTCGCCTTGAGGTGGTGTGAGGTCGTTTTCGGAATTAGACTTCGGCGGTCCTCCTCGGCATCTTTGACAGCGCCATTTCTCAGCCTTTGAGGCACTCATACCCTTAGAGGTGTTCTCAGATATGCCGGAGCATTTCTTTCCTAGGTGAAACACTTTTGTGCAGTCAGCACGTTTGATAAAGCGGCCGTCTATCGGCACAGATTCAGAACAGACGGCACGATAAAGCGGCCGTCTATCGGCACAGATTCAGAACAGACGGCACAAAGCACTGCCATGGTATTCGCTTTACAAGGAAAAAGAAGATGACGGTAAAGACGAAAGACTGAATCTAGCCAAAATGTAAATAAATGAGACTATTCCAGCTCACCCGCGAAATAAAACCACCGTTATTGCAGAGTCCGTGACTTGCTGCGGAGTTGCAACAACACCGGCTTGTGAGTCTGAAGAACCTTGACAACAGATCCAATGGTCTCCAGATGGGTCACAGATGTTTGTCTTAGATGAAGCCGTAGCAGAACCGATGTAGCGGTGCCGAACGGGGTACTTGTAGGGCGGCGGCACGGTGGGTTCGAAGAACCAATGTGATGGTGGCTGGTCGTTTTTGCGTGAATGCATGGGCGAAAGCGTTTCTTAAATCATGTCAAGCGATAGATCCCAGATGGAGGGTGAATCTTGGCCGTTGGTCATGCAGTGATCCGTTGAAGCGGCATGGATGAATGTCAAGTTGTAGAGAGTGGGAGCTGCAACGTAGGGTGCCTACATGTCTGTCTGTCTCAGGGTGAAGACATCCATTGTTGCCCCGAATGTGCCAGCGCGTGACGCTCTCGCGCACTCGGTGCGTGACTTGGGCGGTAAGATGGCGTCTATGCATTAGCCAGAGCTACGCGCTCGAGCTGAGTGACACCGGATTGCGCGCACTTCAAAATGCATAAAGAAACGATTGGGCGGAAAAATGGCTGAGATGTCACCACTCAAGCAAAAGCGCGCGTGTGTATGAAGGAACTCTACTGCAACGTTGTCGTCAGCGCCTTCTTAGGGGCTGATTCGGGCAAGCCAGGACTGACTTTGTAGACTGAGTAGATAATATGGGAGTCAAAATGCTGAGCCTTGAAGAAAGGCCATCGAATACCGCCCACCTCTTCTTCTTAATAATAATAATAATAATAATAATAATAATAATAATAATAATATTTGTTTATTGCTACCAGGAAAGAAAAGTTTAGTATTGCGGATGCATCAAAGCCAACAGGTGGCTTGTGCAACGCCGTCCTCCAATAAAAAAAAAACAACGATATGTAGCATGTGTAGTTACGGAAAATACAATAATATAAAACAGAAAAAAGAGAAATGTAAACATAATTTCATGAAGTCAGTCACTCTAGTTATAACGTGAAGATTTTACGCGAAAAGATATTATGCACAGACTTAAACGGAAATTAATAGCAATGCCAAAGCAAAATGAAATACCACAAGACTGGAAAATATACGAAAAAAAAAAACAATTCACGGAAGGTGTCTTCTGTTAAAATGCCCTACAAACAGCAGAATATATTCATTAATGTTCCAGAAAGGCAGGCGCTTAAAAGTGGCACAAATTACTAAGCAAAATGAGTATACGATATAAATAAACAGGATAGAGACCGAAACCAATAGTTCCCAATTAAAACAAAATACCTAAGCATCTTTTTTAACTTTTCCCAAGGATGTTTGGTTTAGAAGTTCAAGTTGTAAGTGAGAAAAAATATATGGCACATAAAACGCACGCTTACTTTCGCCATAACGAGTGGGGGAAAGAGGTATGTGAAAAGGGTGCGTATGTCGAAGATCACGTGATAATGGGCTTGAGATTTTGAAATCAGAATTCCAAAAGTGCCGCAATACCACTGAATGAACATAAAGGGTTTGGAAGTTAGGTAGTTGCAAATATTCAAAAAGATTAGCGTTGTCAGGTATTTAAGTTTATAAGAGATACTTTTCAGGATAGCTGTCAGGATGCAGTCCACTTTGGTTTTACAATAGTCAGAAGAATGGCCGAAAACGGTGATGGAGTAGCGAAGGACGCTATATGCAAGCGAATGGGCAACCATTTTTTGAACAGATACAGGAAAAATATTTTGTGTCATATAATAGGCAACTAATGCTTCTCAGTTTTTTACAGATGTATGTAAAATGAACATTCCGTTTCAGATTGCTGTCAAAATATATGCCTAGATACTTCACGCTATCTGTATACTCAACCGGAATGCAGTTGCATTGATGGCAGAAAGAGGAGTGCAGAACTAATGGAATGTTGAGAGTGACTGTTTTGAGTGGATTATAGAAGCCTACAAGTTTTGTCTTTTTAACATTAATATCAAGAAGGATTTTTTTTAACCAGTCCATAATTGCTATTGCTTGAGATTGCAACTGGCTGATGAAATTGACATAGTTGATGTGTTGGGTCATAATTACAGTGTCGTCCGCGTATTGATAGAGCTTACATCCCGGTACCGTGGTGGCGAGGTCCATTGACAAAGATATTAAACAAAAGAAGTGATAGAATAGACCCCTGTGGTACTCCGGCTTTTAGTTCAGTTCGAGAACTCTGAAATCCAGATGCGCACACCAGTTGAGAGCGATGAGAAAGATAGTTTTTAAGAAGGGGAAAAAAAATGAACCAGGAAAACCTAGGTTGTACATTTCTTCAACAGTATCGTATGGCTTACTGTGTCGAAAGCTTTGGACACATCTAAGAATAGTGCGGAGGTAACAAGATTGTGATCGAATGCTGAGTATAGGTGATCTGCGAAATATTCTAGAAGAGGCTGAGTGCCCTTTCCTTGCACAAAACCAAATTGAGTTGGAGATAAAATATTAATTTTTTCTAAAAACTATGTCATTATATTAAACACATGCTTTTTGAGGATCCGAGCGACGATTGGCAAAAAAGAAATCGGACGATAGTTTGCAATATCGTTTCTGGTATTATCTTTATACAAAGGACGTACTATAGATGTTTTAAGTAAATCGGGAAGTATCTTGGTTTCAATAAAACCATTAACCATAAATAGAAGTACGCCTTTCAGAATGCCTCTATTTCTGCGGAGGTCAGATAGACGAATTCCGTCTATACCAGGAGACTTGTCGTTCTTGAAACTAGACAAACTGGAATATAGATCAGCTTCTTGAAAAGGTGGAAGGAACGCTGAGGAAGAGACTAGGTTATCAAATGCATCTAGGCTATCACTCGCCTGACCAGAAGAAGTACCAAAAAAAAATAAAAAAACGTTAGAATCCTCTACAATTGATTGCGAATTATCTCCAAAATGTCGTTTCAGCGTATCATCAACGGAGTGTCTTTGGTGTCCACGGAGTTCATTTATCAAAGACCAAGTTTTACGTGCATCCGAGTGAGATTGGGAGAATCTTCTGTGATAAGAAGTGCGCTTAGCTGATCGAATCATCGTGTTTAGTTTGTTATGGCAGGACTTAAAGTTTATTCGTAGGTGGGCATTGTGTGAACGACGGCAGCGAGCCCGTAGTGCATTTTTTTTCCTTATTGCATCTAAAATACTCGCATTCAGCCATACATGACCAGGGTTGCGTTTCTTTACGAATATTTCTCTCCGGCATCTTTCATAGAACTGTTTGAAAACCAGCACAAACTTTGGATAAACGTCGGTGTGGTTAACAGTCCTCAAAAAGTAGTTCCAGTCAAAAGCTGAGACCAATTTATCAAAGGCTGTGGTGTCGATACCTGTAACATTAATGCGACTTGATGTTTCGCGCGATTTAAGAACGCCGATTGACCAGCGGCAGGCCACAAAGTAGTGGTCGGCAAGCTTTTCCTTAATAACTGCTGATTTCACGACAGTCGAAGATGTTCTTAGGTTTATGCGGTCAATGCATGAGGAAACAAGTCTCCCTAAAAGGAACTCTTCACGTGTTGGACAATTAATCACGGACTCAATACCGTGAGTTGCCAAAGTGTTGAGGTAATTGCATACATTAGATTTAGACCCATTCAAGATGTCAATATTAAAGTATCCTATAATGCATAATTGACTATACGAACTCAGATTAGTAATGTTTTCTTGAAATTCCACGAGAAAAAACCCTATATTTGTGGACGGTAATCTATACATTGCGAGCAAACATGGAATCGATTGTATTCTCCACAGAGAGAGCAATGAACACGGCCTAAACGAACGTCAACAAAATATTTGAAAATGACCATTTATCACTCACGAAAACCGCGATACCACCACCTGACCCATATCTCGAGTGGAAAAAGTTCCACGATAACCCGGTAAAGAGAACTGATCTGTTGCAGAAGAGGGGATGTTAATTTCTGTTAAAACAAATACATCTACTGTAGAAGCAATTGCTCTTGAGGTAATTTCGAATTCTGCCCAATGTTTACGTATGCTCCAAATATTAACGTGTACTACAAAAAAAAAAAAACAAAAAAAAAAACACGTTTCTTTACAGTTTTTAAACAAGTTTCGAAGAGATGAAAAATTTGAAACCTGAGCGAAATCTGCCATACCTCTAAAAAATCTTTCAAGGTCTAGCGAACTGTTAATTCTCACAGGTGGAGAACCCACCGCCTTCTTTGTGTAGATTTTCGCTCTGGTTACCCAGACGAACTTATAGCCCTGTTCCTTGCCCTTCTATCTTGCCCGCCAAAAAAAAAAACTCCTTGTTCGCGTGTGTCAGGTTGTTTAAGTACAGTCTGGGAAGAGAGCTATCCTGACCCAGCGAACGAAGCGTACCCCGCGCTGCCATCCAGGATTCCTTCATATGGCCAGACGTGAATTTGATCAGAATCAGTTTTTTTTTTTGCATATTTGGCTGGCAAGCGGTGAAGAGCAAGAATGTCAGATTTCTGAAAGTTTGAGATCTTCAGCTTTTTCGATCGAGTCTCAGCAAACGACATAAGATTTTACAGTTGAAAACGAGCGTGTTGGTTAATAGATACAAAACTTGATAGTGTAAAACAGAAAGGACGAGGACGAGTCCTGTTCCCGTCCTCGTCCTCTCTGTTTTCTACTTTCAAGTTTTGTGGACATAAGATCTTCATCAGGTGAGGCAGGAAGTCCGTGCACTTCCAGGTTTGGCAGACGGCTGTGCTGCTCGTTGTCGTTTAGGGCAACCCGCATTCCTTGAATCTCAGATGCCTGCGCCTCCACTGTTGACTTTAAATGAGAAAACCCCGTTTGCAGGGCTTTCCCATTCTGTTCTTTGGTGGTCGCCAACTTGAGGAGGCTGTCGTAGTCGGCCGAAAAGAAATCCATTGAGTGTTGTAGGCCGTTCACAGTCTCCCTTAGACTCTCGACAATGGGCTTGAGGGCTAAAAGTTCGTTTAGTTTGGCCGACCGTGTCATAAGGAAATCGACGCTGCCCTTCAATGAGGGTAATCCCTCCAGGTTCTCATTCATAGCTGTTAGTTGTGAAGAGAGCAGTCCTATCCCTTCAGAGGAGCTTGACGACTTCGGCTCAGATGCTCCCACCTGACCATCCTTCCCACGACACGCACGACACTTCCATATTTTTCTCGTTTCGTTTGTCCCATCGTGATGAAGATCTTATCAGCAATCCCGGAGCAAGATTGTCCCAGATGGTAATTGGACTTGCAATCCGAACACGACATGTGCCTGCCATCGTCGTTTATAGACTTGCTGCATGCCGTGCACTCGATCATGCGGACCGTAGGGGAATCCATATGCATAAGGGAATTCGGTGAAGTGTGTGAAACGTAGTCGGGAGGTCGAGGCACTCCTCTAAATATCGACGCGAGCCACTGGGGCAGGTAGCTGGTCAGGATGGTGAGTAACTGCGCTACGACTGAACGACTGGCCGGCAGGACTGGGTTCTAGCGATTACACTGTCAGACACGCAGGGCTAGTTCGAGCTGATTCGTGCAACTGCAGAAGAAAGCCGCCGCTCACCATGGTACTGGAGCAGCGGTAGTTGCTAAGAGGCCTTCTAGAGCTCCGTTGCAGCCGCCAAGCTTGAAGGATTCTTCCAGCGCTGACCAAATGTTCTGTTGAGCCCGGCTGTTTTGAGGCTTGCGTTGATGAAAATCTGTCGTCAAAGCCACCATCCAACTGACAAATTATGGCCGTGGATAAGGAATTTCAGTGTAAAATACACAGACTGCAATAATAATAATAATAATAATAATAATAATAATAATAATAATACATTTATTCAGTAGCGCAAGTATAGCCAGTTGAGTGTCGGGTCCGATCAAAGCCATCAGGGACTTGTGGGACCAGACCCTTCGCTGGAAAATGCAAAAAAGAAAGTTCACACGGGATAACATCACGTGCAGACAAAAAAGCAAATAACATACAGATGATTCACTTGACAGGATGTAGTCGGAATGTTTGTGTCAGTGATTTGGTTGAAGCAGTGAAGATGAAACTAGAGCAAACGTTGTCTTGATCACTGTGTCAATTACAATCATTAAAGCCAAAAGTAAAAAAAAAAAAAAAAAAAAAAAACACTGATGCATGAGTATTTTTAAAACACTGTATGAGTAGATTCGAAGACAAGTTCTTGAATTCATGAGTTTTTCTCAAATATTTCATATGTTCAGTAAAAAAAAAACACTTATTAGTAGAAAGAAAATCAGTCAATCAACGGGTCGAAGACAACAAAACTTCAAGCAATAAATGCAGTCGTCATTTGGCATGTCCAGCGATTAGTAGAAAAAACACGTACAATACCATACGGCAAAAGAAAAGGAAAATAACGACATGGGAAAAAGTCACAATCTAGCCACATCGGAGAACATGTTTCTCAGAGAGGTCTTCAGCATTATGTTTGAGGTAATGGCAAGCAGAGCAGCTGGAACGTCGTTAAAAACCTTTGGCACATAAAAGGAACGCATGCTTTCGCCATAGTGAGTTCTCACTCGAGGAGATTGAAAACGCAGAACAGATCTAAGTTCGCGAGATGGACTGGCCGAGACCTTATAAACTCCCTCTCCGAGAAGTGTCGCCAAATTACCGTTTGAAGAAAGATTGAGTGAAAACAACAATAATAATAATAATAATAATAATTTTTATTGTTCGTTTTACAATACAGAAAATCAGGTCCGTCAAAGCTTAGAGGCTTGTATGACGTGGCCCGGCAGCCGCGGATAGTTATCGCTACAACACTGCCATTTGCGTTGCAAAACAAACAAAACAACAATACATCAATGACAACTTCACTCACTTTAGAAATATATATATATATGAAATAAAGCAAGAAAAAAATACACTTTGTTTTTCATTATAAGAACCAAATAGTCGACCTAAAAATATCACGCCCACGGAAAAAAACGGGAACGTTCTCTTCTTATCAGAACCAAACAATAAAACGACAACTTTTAACCGTAAGCATTTAGAACAAAACAATTCTGCCTCTCAAAACAACAAATTTAGACTATACAAATAAGATGAAGTAATTTATAAAAGAGAACATCAATGCATATAAAAATGTTTACACCTGATTTTGCAAACACCATGTTCTAAATTTGTTTTTCACTCCTTTCAAAGAGTCTAAACTAAGTAGTTCTTCCGGTGTCTTATTGAATAAATAAGGGATATAAAAACATATCATTCTTTTGCCGTAGTGCGTGTTTATTCTTGGCAAATAATATCCGTCTATATTTCTGAGAAGCCTTTATTTTATTTATTTACAATACTGCGGACCTTTCGGTCTACGCAGGAGAGGAAGTACAAAAGCACATAATAAATACATGATCATGCACTCTGTGCGGGTCAAGCGTGCGCAGGCAGTTCGAAGTGCCTGCGCATTCTTTACATGCATCACTTAATTAAAAAATTCGGTCAATTTGGCTCCGAATAGCTCAAGGCTGCAGAAACTGACAAGTTCTTCTGGTAAAGCGTTCCACTCAATTATTGTTCTGCAAAAGAATGAATATTTGAATACATCATTCTTGTATTGATACGGTGAAATGGCTTTAGTGTTGCTCGTTCTCCGGGAACGAGACGTCGAAGGTAGCAGATATGTTTCAGGATCTATTTTTGTCAGTCCGTTTGCTATAATGTATAATTCTTTTAATCTAGAAATTTTTCTTCTGTTTTCTAGGCGATCCAGCCGCGCCTCAGCTCTCATTGCGGTAACAGACGACGTACGCCTATATTCCGAAAAAATAAACCGTAAAGCAAGGTTCTCAATTCTTTCTATTTGTGTGACCTGTTTTCTTCTGTAGGGGTCCCATACGCAACTTGCATACTCTAATATCGGACGCACATAGGATTTATATGCAGTTAATCTAACATCTCTATTTGCATGTCTTAGGTGCCTTCTAAGGAACGCTAGTTTTTGATATGCCCTTGTACATATATAGTCCACGTGACTATTCCAGCGCAACGTATTACAAAAAATCACACCTAGGTACTTAAATTCATCTACTTTTGCAAGTTCTGTGCTCCCTATAGTGTAGCGGAAATCTAACACTTTCTTCTTGTTTGTAATACTACAAAATACCGTCTTATTAAAATTAATAACCATGCCCCATGTAGCACACCATGAGCTGATTACCCCCAAAGACTCATTTAGTAACTCCTGATCCTGAACTGTAGTAATTTTAGAAAATAGCATACAGTCATCCGCAAAAAGCTTAACATGTACAGAAGAAGGCAGATTCGAAGCTATGTCATCGATATAGACTAAGAATAAGAGTGGCCCTAAAACGGAACCCTGGGGTACTCCTGAATAGACTGCTAATGGGGGAGAGCATACGTTATTATAACAGACATACTGCATTCGGTTGCTTAAATATGAACGTATCCATGATAGCAAACTCCGATTCAGTCCTAATTTACGTAGCTTTTCGAGCAATTTGTCATGAGGAACACGGTCAAAGGCTTTCGAGAAATCCATACATATTACATCAACTTGACCACGCTCATTTATAACAGACGCGAACTCATGCGTACATTCAAGTAGCTGCGTGACCGTTGACAGACCCTGCCTAAACCCATGCTGGTGCTTATACAGTAAGTTATTTTCTTCCAGGTAGTGATTGATATGTTTTGATATAATATGTTCTAGGAGTTTGAACATGTCGATGTTAAGGATATAGGACGATAATTCTCAGTTGCCATCTTGTTCCCGGACTTGTGAATTGGCACAATTTTCCCACATAACCAATCTGCCGGTAGCTTGCTCTGCCGAAGTGAAGCTTGAAAAATTACAAATAAGTACCGAGACACCCACTCTGCGTATCGTCTTAGAAAAGCATTCGGAATGTCATCTGGGCCAGATGCCTTTTTATCGTTTATATTCAAAATCAAGTTAAAGATACCGCTTTCCGACAGAACGAGCTCCGGCATTTGTGACTGATAAGAAACATAGGCAGGGTCTCCCGACGGGTCACGTGACAGAGTAAAAACGGACTGAAAGTACTTGTTAAATTCTTCTGCAATTTGAAAAGGAGAAGAAACAGTTTCACTGTTAACTATGATTTGCGAGGTCACCTCCTTAGGTGATGAAAAGAAACGCCAAAATTTTTGTGGGCATTCCTTCAAGAACCGTGAGAGCGCGTTACCACAGTAGCTCTCTCGAGCTTGCGTGACGAGATTCTTTAGCTTTCGCCCTAATTCTGCTATCTCCGCAGAAGTTTTAACTTTGCTTTTCCTTCGGCATTTTATTTTTCGTTTTAATTGTAGGATTTCCCTCGTAATCCAAGGATGGACCCTCTTTGCTCTGACGTTTCTTGAAGGGACAAAATGATATATACAGTGAGATACAATACTCTTAAATTTCCCCCATAGCTCACCGACGTCAGAGAGTTGACAAAAATCATCAAAATGCCATTCCAAGTAGTCGAGAATAGACACATCATCGGAGTTTTGAAAATCTCGAACAACACTTCCCGGACAAAAATTTTGGGACGACGATTTAGAGAGTTGAATAATGAATACCAGGATTTTATGATCAGAGACCCCGTCAATAACACCGACCTCGTCTGCTTCGATTGTATTACTAACGAAAAGCAGGTCTAGTGTTGCTTGGCCTGTGCCGGATACTCTAGTTGGGACGCTCACTAACTGTCGCATATTAAAACAAAGAGAGATATCTAACAGACGTTCAGAGGATGCGACTTCTGCTTTACCTACTTTACAGGACGTCCAATCAATAGTGGGCAGGTTGAAGTCTCCTGTTAAAATTACCTTAGTTTTATCGGTGAAGTGCAGTGCCATGTAATCATGTAAATCTTCTAAGAGTTTTGGCGGGGCATTTGGTGGCCTGTAAACGGCGCCTACAACAAAAACGTTTCCGTGGAATGTTAACTTACACCATAATACTTCTCCACTGATAACACAATTCATTGGCATCAATTCTATTGAATCTTTAAATATAACAGCAACGCCACCGCCCCTCGATCCTCTATCTTTTCTAATCATCCTGTATGAAGGGGGAAGAATTTCGCTGTCACCAATACCACTGTGTAACCACGTTTCGGTGATAACAACAACATGGGGATCATGAGTCAACAAGATAAGTTCCAGGTCATCCACTTTGTTCACGATGCTCCGAGCATTAAAACTCAAGATCTTCAATGATTCCTTAGGATGCATTTTCAGAGATAATTGGCGTCATTTCACATTCCTTCGGTTTGTTGGCCGATTTTTTTCTTTGCACACTTGCCCCTTGGCGTCATCCCATTCGAAAATGTCGTTTCCAATCTTAATCTTGTCGTGTATCAGAAAAGCAGTTTCCCCATTATCACGATTTGGTTTGCTACTTTCCCATAGCAGTTTGCGCTTTTGAAGCGTCACCCATGAATAATCGTGCTCAAGTGTTATTTTGGTACCTTTTAGAAGTCTGCGTTTTTTTAGAAGATTATTCTTTTCATTGTAGTCGAAGAACTTAACAATAATAGGCCGGCTTCTATTTGTCTTTCGTCCAACCCGATGCAAGCGTTCGACAGAGTTAGTACGAATTCCAAGTTTTTCTACGAAAATACCGTCGAGTACCTTTGATCGAAGTATATCTGCCGTTTCACCGGCGTCCTCGGAAACACCAAAAACCATAAGATTATTGCGGCGGCTTCGATCTTCTAAGTCGACCAACTTTCTTTGGCATTCAGTAAGTTCGGTTTGTACGGACGAAACATTTTTTTCAATACTCGTCATTTGATTCCTAAGCTCTTTTGTTTCTTCGACTGTGACTTCAATTTGTTCAACCTTTTTGGCCAGTTTGGCAAATTTGTTCTCAAATGTTTGTTGACTAGTTTTTATCCCAGCAAGCTCAGTTAGGATCACATTCTGTTTAGCCAAAATATCCTTAAGAGGGAGCGCTCCTCGATTTTCATCTCCGATAGGAACTTTTCAAGATTCCAGATGGCGCGCGCGTCGAAGGCGTGAAAAGGCGCTCTCCCTCCGAGGCGAATGAGTGCGTAACGTATCTGGGTCTAGCAGCGAAATGAGAGCTCGTGTCCCTTAAAACTCCTCGGGAAAGAACGTAAACCACATTTTGGTTCGTTACAGTTGCATTTCCTTCAGTGTAGTCGAAACGCAACCAAAACGCCGCTAGTGACAGCCTTCACAGTGCTTCCGTGCCCCGAAAAATTCGCGGACGGCGGTTCACGTCTCCTTCGGTAGGGTGACGTAAACGACACGTGATGACGTCGCATTCGATGCTCGCAGCGGATTGGCGGGTTTGTGAGGCTCGTGCCGAGTCGCTCACGGCGGCGGCGGCGGCGGGTCGCGGCCGGCAGTCGCCCTGAGGGGCTAGAGGGGTGAGGAGTGCGGTCGGTGAATGTTCGCGGGGAGTGACTTCTCCGGAGGATTCGCAGAACTCTGAACGCCGATATGTTGTCCGTCCGGCGGTGACGGCTGTTCGCGCACGACCGCTTTGTTTTGGTCGTTATTGGTTGAGAAGGCCTAGACTTTTCAGTCGCGATATGTCAGTCGGCTAGCCTTCCCGAAGAGAAGCAAAATCAAGAGGTAAGAACTTTTTTTATGACGTCTCCATTCAGTTATGATTTCTGTCGCAAGTGATGTACATTTTCACTTTATCAAAATCGTGCGATTGCCACGATCAACTGAGAGTCACTTTGTGTACTTCAGGTTGGTGCGAACCACACACTGAATAAACGTATAACATCTATTGTAAACAGATTGCTTCCAGATTCGGATGTGTTCGAGGGACGAAGTACGTCGCTATCATTAGCTAGTTTGAAATTTTCATGAAAGCTCGCAACTGTTACTTGGTGTCCTGCATTGAACATAATTATTGACTCTGCTTTTAACCAATCTGCTATTTATACATTCTAGCGCAAGACTTGGTCGGCTCGGCAAACAGTATTATCGACTCCAGTTTGTGACCGCCTCCAGTGCTTCAACCTGGGCGGTTTCGTGCCTGAAGACTGCGCTAATCTGCAATCAAGGGACATGATGTTATCATTCTATGCACAGGCCTTTCAAACATCAACTCGTTATCGTCTTCACTGTGTTGGTGTTTTGGAGGAAGGACGAAGTCCCGCTACAGTATTCTGAGTGAGGATAGGAAGAACATGCGTTCTTTCAATCGCGAACGTTTTCCACTTGCGTCTATTTTCCAAATTTAGATCAATTTCATACTTGCAATATTAAAATGCGACCGCGCAATGTGAATAAAGTCTCCTGGGTGCTTGTTTTGCACTTGACTGACCACCAGTTTTCGTTTCTACATTTCTTGTCGTGTCTCTATAGTCGTTCCTAAGTTTGATTACTTCTCCTCGACTACTAAGATCCCTCTTTTGTACTCGAAAAAGTAAAGCTACTAAAATATGTTACGTGAAGGGTCCGATTTTCCTCTACCCACTAAAAGAACGCAATAAAATGTGATGGTGCATGCGTATTCTACATAAATAAAACGTACAGAAGCCACCTAGCTTACTGATATTTGTTTGTCAAATATACACGCAGTTGTGTTATGTTATGCCGCGGCAGTTTTCTCTAAGACAACTCCGTCTTCAGATAAGAACGGCCGACCGTGTCCGGTGACAGTTTTTAATTTTGACCAGAAAAATGCATCTTGCTGCCTCAATGCCCCGAAAAACGGAACCGGTCTTTGTTTTAGGAAAAAGCAAACTTGCCTTCAAGAAAAAAAGTCAGAAACACCTGCTCAATCTGAAGCGTTGTTTGTGGATTTCGCAAAATTGGCATTTCAGGCAGCTCTCCCCCAAAATGTGCTGTGGCTACTGGCCCCTATGGGGATGGTTGACCTAAATTATTTATCACGACGTATTGACGTCGTTATTTTGAAATAGAAAATCGCACAGACGACAGCACATTGAGCCATACTGCCTAAGTTTTAACTTTTTTTTTCTCCGCATTTATTCAAGCCCGGATTTTCAAACTTCGCTAGCGTGTTGTCCTCTATCTGACTATAAATATTGTTGTCCTGATTAGCAAGAAAAGTTTACGAGAAACGCTTAAATGGAGGCATTTTACTAAATATGCATACTTTTGCAAATCAATTTAAAAAAAAAATTGCTATCTTAGATATTTTTAACTCTTCCAAATTAACGCCAATGATATCTATGAACATGATGAGCAAAAATATCATTGCATTGTTTGCGTGTATTATACATACCCGTAGTTGACAAGTTCATAATTTTTACAGCCCGTAAAAGTGCTCCGGGTTGGTCAGATGGACAGCGCTCGGGTGGGCGATAGTTTCTAAGTGATAATTTTGAGCAAGTCATGTTTTCTTTGTACAAGATTTAAAAAAAAAAAAAAATCAGCATGACCCGGAGCAATCCAGAGACGCTAGCCTGTCGCACGCTTCGCAGGGTACGTACGTTTCCAGTAGTCGGCGTGTACGCCAAGCAAAGGAATCAACCGAAGTGGCTCCGATAGCAGATGTTTATCTCAGCGTGTAAGAGAATGGGGCTGCCGAGAACAATGAGCTTGGGCACGTAATCACAAAAGATATATTGTGCAACAATAAACAGGACGTGGACGGGAAGGAATACACGAAGTTTCGGGTGGACGCCCATCTTCTTGTAAGAAACAAAAAATCGGTGAGTAAGAAGCATAGCCCCCTTTTCTTGTGACGTATACAACCCTTTCCTTGTTCCTCACCGTGTTTCGTAACTATCACTTGAAGGACGTTCCCCCGAAACGTCGTATTTTCCTTCCAGTCCACGTTTTAGGCAGTTTAGCTGCATCCTTCGCGTTCTTGATTAATTAGTCACCCAGAGGATCACGTCACAAGAAGGAGTGCGTTGATTGGTGGAAAAAGAGGGGCGGCGAAACCATTAGAGGGCACAAACTCTTCGGTTGCCATATATTATTAGAGAATATATTCACAAGCGACGTCATGCGTAGTGACAACCAAAAAAAGGGCTTGTAGCTGCGCTCCGATCAGTGATGATACCAGCCACGATTCCTCCCGCACATGCTACGGCCTTGGGAAAATTCACGAGTGGCTGAGGACGTTGCTCCTTTCTACGCACATTTTATCTAGGTCAGTGACGGCGGAGCAAGCTACTTCAAGAATAGGTACGAACTTCATGAGCTCGCTAAGACCGAGTACCTGTCGGCCAAGTAACAAGTTTCCGCTACTGGGAGGTAAGAACGCCTGCGATGGGATTGGAGGCCTCGTCAAGCACCATGATGCAACTGTTTACAACCTTCGAGGGCCGGCTACATCAGATATCAAATGTGCGCCAGATATGGAGGACGTCCTCAGCACCAAATTACCCAATGTGGCATTGGTTCGCAAGGGCTGACTTTCAGGAGTTCAGTTGAAATGAAAACCACAGCCTGGGATTCCCTCCATCCCGTGCCTGGAATTCAATTCTGGCACTGCTGACAGTGTATACATGCATCAACCCACTGCGACACGAATTGCTGGTAGCAAGAACGATAGCGTCTGCAAACAAGCCACTCGGACAATAAAGGCACGATTCCACCCAGGCCTGCTGGCAGTCTAGTGCGAAGCGGCTACAGTGAGTCTAAGACAAAAATGTGATGAAAAGGGAGCATAAAAAGTCTCAAGCAAACGAAAGTCTTTCTTTTCTTTTCTTTTTCTTTTTATTCTCTTCACGGTGTGCGGTGTGCGGCCCACCACGAGGCCCTATTGCCGCGCGAAGGTGCCCCCGTTGTACGGCGCCCTGTCCTCAATATCGTGTTAGAGCCCTATATCGTGTTACCCAAACGCCTGTCATCGGAGCCGCACCGATCGTTTCCCCTACGTGGCGTGCGCACAGAGGCTACACGCCCGCTGTAGAAAACGGGCACTGCGAAGCGTGCGACAGGCTAGCGTCTCGCGATTGCTCCAGCTTCTGCGCATTTTTGTGACTCTTGTACTAATAATAAGGACAAAAAACAACCGCATCTCCACGTGGTAAATGATGTTGATTGAGGCGAAGATCTGGTGGTGCTTGTCTGCGTAGACGCTGAGCCGCAGCATGCCCAGCCTTTCGTTCGTTTTCATCCATGTCACGCTGCGATCAAATGCTCAAAGGCGTATATAACCACGTTCGATACCACGCATTCTCTTTCTGACATGGATGAAAACGAACGAAAGGCTCGGCATGCTGCGGCTCATTGTCTACGCCAGGTGGGGTAAAGGTGGGTGAGGAGGAGTGGCAAATCCCGCGCGCCTACATCAAGGGCCTACATCCTGGGTCCCGAGTGAAAGACCGCGAAAGAGAGCGACAGAACATGAGAGAAAGAAACCAATGTTGCCAGCTAAAGGACGGCAGTCGCAGTGGTAATCGCGAAGACTGAAAACTCTCAGCAATATAAACAGTGATAATTTAACCTTGTAAACTAAATTCTGAGCTATTCTAACGCTTATAAAAAGCATTATACTCATTACGCTGCATTAACTTTCCTTCTGTCGAAATCTCGGAAATCTTGTGTTTGCTTGGTTTCGTATTCCTGAAGCGCGCCCACTCGCGCCCCGCCTGGGAGGACGGTTATCTGGTTTAGTTTAGCGTTGATGCGAGGCCGTACATCTCCGCGCTATGCAAAAAGAAAGCTTCGAAAGGAACGCGAATATCTTTCCACCGGTAAGTTCGTGGATTGTTGAAGTTCATGACACTGCTCTGATGATATAATTATATTCGCGAAATCGAAGGCAGTTGGTAACAATGTGTGGGACCCCGAGGGTCTGCCTGCATGCTCCGCCGCTTGCGGCAGCCAGAATGCATGGGAAAAGGGCGGACCTTTTCCTCTAGAGTTAGTATGTACGATCTCTATGGTCTACGCAGACAACCACCACCAGAGCTTCGCCCCCAACAACATCATTCACCACGTGGAGATGCGTTTTTTTTTTTTTTGCCCTATACGAGCACGTGAGCTCACGAGCAGGAGCACGTGCACCCGACGGCGGACGGACATACGGACATGGCTAGCCCCTAAGGAGGTTCGCCCCTAAAAAATACGTATCACGAATTATCACTTCAAAAGTACCCTCCACCTCTGTGCTGTCAATCTGACCACCCGGGAGCAGTTTTACGCTGTGTAAAAATAATGAAATTGTCAACTAGGCGTATGCACAGGCCTCAATCATGGCAACCGCGGTAGCCTCCATTTATTCAGTTTCTTGCTTTGTAACTTCAAAGACACACAAATAATGCAACGTGTTTTTGCACATCCTGTTAGTGCATATCATTGGCGTTAACTTGGAAGAGTTTAAAAAAAATCGAAGATAGCCTTTTCTTTTTAAATTGATTTTCAACATTATGCACATTTAGGAAAATGCCTTTATTTGGGCGTTTTTCGGGAACTTTTGCCGCTAACCAGGACAAAAATATTTATCACGAAGATTAGCCAAATAGAGGACAACACGCTGACAAAGTTTGAAAATCCTGTCTTCAATAAATGCGGAGAAAAAAAGATGAAACTCATACCCGTGCCACACGGGCAACTCAAATGCCATTTACAAGGCATGAAATTTGAGCGAACGGCCAATGAGCGGGCGACACTCCGGGCGTGGCGCATTCCACGCGCGACAGAGTGCGAGCTGATTCTCCGATCACACAAATCTCATTCGTTGTAAATGGCATTCAAGTTGCCCGTGTGGCACGGGTATTAGGCAGAATGGCTCAATGTGCAGTCGTCTGTGCGATTTCTTATTTCAAAATAACGACGTCGACACTTCGTGATAAATATTTTGGCTCAACCATTCTCATACTTACTTTGTCGGTAAATATTTGTGGGCCAGTAGCCACAACACATTTTGGGGGAAAGTTCCCTGAAATGCCAATGTTTTGAAATCCGCAAACACCGCTTCAGATTGAGCAGGTGTTTCTGACTTTTTTTGTTTTTTTGAAGGCAACTCCTCTCCCGCCCCCCCCCCCCCCCCCCCCCCCACACACACACACACAAACAAAAAAAAAAAGAAAAGAAACCAACAAAACAACGACCGGTTCCGTTTTCCTGGGCATTGGGACAGCAAGATGCATTTTTCTAGTCAAAACTAAAAATGGTCACCGGATATGGTCGGCCGTTCTTATCTGAGAACACCCTCTAGCATATGCCCCTTCCCCATTGTGCAAAGCATATCGAAGCGCGTAGATTAAATAAAATAAATAATGTCTTCGTTGTTTGCTATAATTGTTTTCGAGATCTAAATATATATATATATATATATATATATATATATATATATATATATATATATATATATATATATATATATATATATATATATATTTATTTTTTTTTTTTTAACATGTAGCAATGTGTTGGAATAAAGGGTGATTTTGTTTTGGTTGGTGAATGTCATTTATGCTGACATACATGATGATAAGCTACAATATTGAACTGCGGAAATAAAAAAAACAAAAAAAAAACAATTCTTATTGCACAAACTCTCTTCGCGAGATTATGAATTTCCCGAACAAATTACACATGGGTAATTAAATCCCCATGTATCGATTTAAGTTACCTTTAAACAAACGAGTTTTTTTTTTTTTTTTTTTTTTTTTTTAGCACGACATACTTTTATATCTTTTTCGGCATTTATACGTTAGGCATTTGTCGCTTGATCACTTGGCGTTTTGGAGTTCACGCCCCTGTATTGTTCCAAACTAACATCCGCAAGGTGGCTCGTAAAGTAAAAGAAAAAGTTGCAAAGCATACCTAAAGTGCCTTCCGAAGTCATTATCTTGTGTAAGTACTAGGACGTTTTGGGAATTTCGGGGGTAAACCTAGGGAGATAAAGGTTATCACATTGACACAATGTCAGTGTTATCCGATTACCTCATCTTGCGAGACGTTTGCTTTTAGAATCTCAATAATTGGCATACTTTTCAAGCAACACAAGCAGCACACGCACACCTCAAAAAATCGGAAAGAAATGAAAAAAAAAAAAAAAAAAAAAAGCGCGCGGCACGGGGCAGTTAGCATTACCTGCGCTGCGTCGCCCATTGGCAATGACATGAAACGCCAAAAGCCCAAATGGACAGAGATGTGCGCATTTCAACGTCGCTCTTACCTCCGCGGATTACCGTTTTGTCGCGGAGGCATGCGGTTTAGAAGAGCTCCTTTTAGCGAACGCCGTTTTATCGATATCAGTTTATCCAATCGCAGTTTAGAGAAAATAGCGGCAGCCGGCGAGCCGTTCCCGATATCCCCCCGATTCATTAGCCTAGATTGCCGAACCCTTGGCGGTGAACTATTGGTAGTGCACGCTCAAGCTTGAGATTATATTAAATTTTCCCCCAGCGACAGTGAGGGGCGCGCGCGCCAAGCGCGTTCTGATTGGAAGCCTAGCTTGCCGCCGCTACAAACAACAGTTCTCAAACGGAGGCCTCGATAAAACGTACACCTCTCGCTAAACCGTGCTTCCATAAACCGTACCCTTTTCGCTAAAATGAGCCTCGATATAAAGGCGTTCGATCAGCCGTAGTAAATGCGCTTTGTCGCTGTTAGTACAAAACCGACCGCTTTCGCGGAGCAAAATATTTTACTTTGTATATTTCACTTTTTTTTATCAACTGGTTAACTTGCTCGGTTCACTGGGTGTGAAGTCTTGCTAGTCTGTAAGTCGGCAAGCCCATTCATTTGCGGGTGCAAATGCCGCGATCGGCAGGTTGCGCGAATTTGCTTTCGCCTTCCTCCCCTCCAACTTCGTGAACTCGTCCGTCCGGGGCCCGCTCCCCCGCTCTTCGACAGAGACGTCTGCGCTCAACTTCAACTTCAAAGTCTCCTGCCTCCTTTTTCTCGGTTGGAGACGCGCGCGTCTGTCTCCTTTTGTTTCCCTTCACTTTCAGTGCCCGCAAAGTCCGTCTGCAGGGAGCTGGCGGCACTGGGCAGCGTTGGGTCGCGTGCGCAAAGTAAAAACAGAAGGAAAGACCTCGCGCGGAGTTTGCACGGGTTTTGGCTCTTTTGTTTGTTTTGGGTTAGTTTTTGTTTGGTGTTAGTTTTCACGGTGTTCATTCCGCAGCATTGTTGAATGCTAGATATCAAAACAAGTAAAATACGTACAAATAACCGCTCCCCCACAATTTTCTTTTCCGGTGAAGACCATCTGCACGTTCCGTAAAAAAGACTTGTGGTGTATTGCTTTCAAAAGACGTGCTCTAGCGTTCGACCCTGGCATACAGAGAAGTGAGGTTTAGAACATTTCATTGAGGTCCGGACGAAGATGAAAGGCGCAATCTTCGGGAGCAGCCAAGTGAAATGGCTTTGCCGCGACCGTTTGTTTTTAGATGAGCGCATACAAGTGTGCACATTTAGCTCGGTGGCAATCAGTTCGTCGAACGACCTTTCATGGACAAATCGTTTCGTCGACACTGCGATGTTTCATCGACAGATCGTTTCGTAAAAACGAGCACCCGCTCGTTTCATCGACAGATGTTGCGACGTTTCGTCGACAGCTCGCTCTCCCAGCTCCTGGCTCCGCCACGACCAGCTCCGCCAGCTGCACCTCCTCGCGACATCTGCGCCCGGTGTGTCCACGAAAAGTTGTCCACGAAACGTAATTCCACGAAACGTGTTTCGACGAAATGATAGGGACCCCATTTAGCTTGTCGGGAGCGACGGTTCAGGCTCTCAAGGAATACATCGACGGGTTGCCTCTCAAAAAGTTGGATTTTGCGGCAGTCTACATAGGAGGAAACAACCTGCAGAATGGCGACAGGGGGTCAGCAGTGGTGAAAGAAGTCGTGGTAAGTATACGCCATCCCTCTGCGGTGGCGCTGCCTTGAGCACGGCGCACATGCAGAGGCTTCTTCTCTGCAAAAACGAGATGCTGTGATTCCGCAGTGCCCACACCCGGTGTGGGCAAAGCAAGCGTGTTTGGAAACACAGCAGTCTTCGCGCGCTCGTCTTACAGATGCAAACAAACAAAAACACAAAATGGTCGGGCAGTGAAATCGCCGAGATGTCGCCACTTCGCACAAGCGGAGTGGTGTCAGAAAAAGAAAAAACGCCTGCTCCCCGCAAAATCAAACCACAAAAGCCTACTGTGTAAACGCGGGCGCAGACACGTCCCAGGCCCCACGCGCGCGCGCAGAAACGTTCCTCACTTTCTCTCTTTTCTTGCTCTGCGTGTTGTCTTGGATGTTTGTTTTTATATATTTCTCCCTTCGTTACCTCTCTTCCTCGTCTCTCCTTTGACTCAGGTTCCTGCTCCGTTTCTCCTTACGATGGACCGCAGAGAACCCTACGAGCTATCAGAGCTAATCCAATGCCGCGTGAGCGTCACGTCACCTTTAGGACGGACACAGCGAAGCACGAGGCGCGTGGCCACGCGATACGTTCATATGCGCTGGATTGGCTCCTGCGGCTTGTAGCGTCCGTTGCGGTCCATCATAAGCTTGAAACGGGCTCCGTGTCCAACCATGCAACCGCCAAGAAACGCGCTCCGCGAACGGGCACGCTGTTTGAAGCTAGACGAGTTGCAACTATGCGTAGTACTCTCGCTTGGAAGAAGCACCGCCGTTGTTCGTGGGGAAGAACGCCGTCCGTAGTCGTGTACGGCGACGCGGGGCTGGCGTTCTCGCCATCGCAATGTTTAATCTTCGTCTGGCCCTTGCAGAGCCCTGGAGCTGGTACGATAACTATCGCAAAGCCGCAGGGCTCGCTCGGAAGGTGTGGTAAAATTGATTTAGACGACTTTTGACAATATGACTTACACAACGTATGAAGTAAAAGCAGGGTGTTGGAACAAAATGTATTTTCGTACCGGTTTCATTTGCGTTCCATACAAAATAAGTTCAGTTCCGTTTCTGCTCCGGAACGAAACAAATAATGGTCCGTAACAACTCGTAAGGCACGCTTCAGACGGAGCAATTTCACCCAGCAACTTGACGTCGCAACACCAGCAACACCGGCCGCCCGCGTTCACGCGCAGCAACCGAATCGCTCCGACTTGCCATCATCATGATTAAATTTGATTCTTTTTTCACTACTTAGACGCCCAGCTACGCGCTACAAACGCGTTCTTATATCTTTGAACGGCGTTGAGAATACTAACTCATTTTTCTGAAACTGTTTATTTCCGAAAACGATCCATTCCAAATCAGAACTAAGTCTTTAGCTGTCATTATCACCACCACAGGGGTGTCACGTGAAAATATCGCGTCTCTGATTGGCTGCAGCCGTTTCAACGGTCTTCGAATTCCTCCGAGTAGCTCGCTTGTTCGAGCCGGACCCGATCTCAAGAATTCTCGTCGATCTAGGGAAAGTTAGGGAACAACCCGCCAGCAACCTCAAAATTGCTGGAAAAGTTGCCCCGTTTGAAACGGGCCTAACAATTTGTGTTCAAAAAAAAAAAATTGGAAAGGAATTTAACATTTCTTTTTACACAAAAATAGATAATTCAAGAGCTCTGGAGGGATCCGCGTAATCGACACTGCTTCTGAGATCATGTTCATTGCGTTGAGGACGATATCATGATCAAGGCACTGAGCATGAACTCAGAAGCAGCACGTCATCAACTGTGCTCGGTGAAATGCGAGACCTCTGGTACGATAAAATATATGTCAGCGCCCAGAAGGCCCGCTCCACGCTGGCTTGTGTGGCTGGCACACCTAGGGCTACTTGAGTTGACGTATAGACGCTTTGCTCACGCGTACATTAGAGCCGCCATAACTGACCATGTGTCTTGCCAAGAGGCCGGGCCACAAAAACTAGCGATGATGAGTGAAAACAAAGCCTGCGTCGGTGAAAGGAACACCATGGTGTCTAGAAAAGCATTGGCTTCTCATGTAACCACAGTAGTAAAGCGAAGCGACCCGAATAAAAGGAAATAAAAAATGAAGGTCAGTTATGGTCGCGCCCATGCACATCTGCTGCAAAGCGTCCGGTACATTTGACGTCCACACACGGTCCGCGTGTATGGACGACAAATGTAAACTGCTTGTGTATTTTTCAAAGGAAATCTAAAAGAACGATTCAGAGTCTGCGAGATGCACGAACTCGTGTTATAGTCCTCGTGCGAATAAAGCAATGGTCAGGGTAACGCGCGACCCTATTGAAAAAACCAGCTTAAGCTGGTCCCAGCTTCAAGCTGGGTTATTGCCCCAGCATGCCCAGCTTGGCATGCTGGTCATGCTGGTTGATCTGGTCATACTGGTCATGATGGTTGATCTGGTCCCAGCTTCAAGCTGGGTTATTGCCCCAGCATGCCCAGTTTGGCATGCTGGTCATGCTGTTAAACTGGTCATGCTGGTGAACTTCCCAACCAGTTTAACCTGTTTAAATTAATACACAGAATAAAAAAGCCAAGCTCGTCAGAAAAGCCAACTCGGCATCCAATTTATTATTTTCGTACTTGCGGCAGCCTCACATGAACTCAAATGCTACACATCCTCGGCGCTGACACAGTACTAACCGACGCACAGATTCTCGGTGCAAATTGTCTACAATGTTAATAAAACCAGATTGCTTATCTCTCAACACGAAAAAAATAATAGACACAGGCCAAAAACAGGCAATAGCAGACGAAAATACTACACGGACGAGAGAAGCGAACCTGGGTCCCGCCAGCGATGGGGGCGAAGCGGCAACTTGCGTGGTCGGCAGAGGCGAGGAAATCCGTGTGGCTTGGATGGCATTGGCGATACTCCTCGGCACCGCCGTCATTCTTGGGCACACACACGTTCGAAGACACGAAGCGACGCCGCAGTCGGGACGTCTGACATCTTCCCGCACTGAACGGACTGCCGCTCGCTGTCTTCTCAAAACCCGCTTCGCTTGCACCGTCGTTCAACTAGTCTCCAAACAACGCGCACACAGCCGTCCCTTCGATCTGCCCTCTGCCCAAGCTATCCAAACGCGTCTTCGATTCTCCGTTTCTACCACTCTCTCTCTCTCTCTTTTCTCGCACACAAAGGTAGCTTGCAGCGCGCCTGACGCGCCCGGTGGTCTACCAAAAACGAGAGGACAAAGAACAGGACGTGGCCTCGTTCCAGCAGCCGACCTTGTCGCGCGCGCTCCCAGCAATGCCAGTTCGGCTATCTCTAGCCGACCTTGGCGTGCGCGCTCCCAGCATGACCAGCTTGACCACCACGATTATTATTTCGACCAGATTCACCAGCTTGTCTCCCAGCATGACCAGCTCGTCTCCCAGCTTGACCACATTGGCTCCATGGAAAACCAGTTTGACCAGTTAAGACCAGACTGGCTCCCAGCTACACCAGATTGAATCTAAAACCAGATTCGAGTGAGACCATGCTGGTTTTTACTTAGACCAGACTGACCAGCTTAAATTCCAGCTTGCCCAGCTTAAACCAGCTTGATTGCCAGCTAAACCAGTTTAATTACCACATTGACCAGTTTGACCACCTTGATTACCAGCTTGACCACCTTAATTACCAGCTTGACCAGTTTGATTTTCATGCTGGTTTTTCCAATAGGGGAGGAACCGCACCGCCGAAAGTGGTGGTCGTTTGTAAATTATGTACAAGGTAACCAATGTGTATGCTCTCGAAATAAACACCCAACTGTGTGGACAACAATCTAGACAAAGCGGTCCCTATATTTCGATCCCCTCCCCAATAGTCCAATTCACGAGACGCTCTCACTGTTCAGTAACTATTTCTAAGCCAGTTCATTCATGCTATAACGAGTCGCAAAAATTCATCAGCCTTGCTCTTCCAAGCGATAAAACAAATTCCGAGCAGGATAAATTGAAATTCGTTTCAAAGCACACTGCCGAGATAAAGCCGCCCATAATAATTGTCTCTAAAATAGCAGCTGCAACATGACGAATCACGGAATTAACTCGAGATATTTAGCACATCTTAGTCCAGCGGTTCTCAAACTGTGGTCCGCGGCGACGTTTGAAGGGGTCCCAGCTGGTTCGAGGATCACCCTGTATATCTCTTCAAAAAAAGCGGCGCACAGACACAACTAAAGGGAAAAAAATTAAAACAAATACAAATTTAATAACTCGAGCAAAATAAACGAGACCGTACTGAACGTAAGGTTGAATGTACTGAACGTAGATTCAAATAAACACTTGTCAATTACAAACACATTGGACACGAGGCGACAAAGACAATCACAAGACATTACTTCAAAATCCGTCTTTACAAACGGACCGGCGTGGAGAGTTCGGCAGTAGCACTGTCAATATATAATAATTTTTTAATTACATAATATATTTCTCGCGACACTGTATTACATAAATGACCTTAATAAAACACTACCAAATGATCTCTCCCGCGACATGCGCTCCGGATTAAAATATTTTGTCAATATAAACATTGTGTTTGCAATTAACACGCTATTTATTTTGTACGAGGGGTTAGCTAGTGATTGCTTTATTCAATATGCAGAAATAGCGGTAGTGCGATTCCCGTGGCCAAACCAGCCAATTATGTTTGGTCCATTTAAATACCGCTGGATCCGCTCCGCAAGATAACCCAAAACAAATCAATGTGAAAACTGAAAACCTAGATACCTAAAATCCCTTTGGGTTTTAGCAATACGTCCAAATTTATTTAGCCTCTAATGACTTTAAATATATAATTCCAACACCAGCCATAAACCCGCTCGTGGGAAACTTGATTAGCAGATTTTAGTTATTTACCCACCCAGCTTATCGCTACAATGATCTCCCATGCAATGTTCGCCGAGCCCCCTAAAGTCACAGTGACTACGGCACTGCCAAGGGACATGATGTTATCATTCTATGAGCAGGCCTTTGAAACATTAACTCGTCATCGTCTTCACTGTATTGGGGTTGTGGAGGAAGAGCGAAGTCCCGCTACAGTATTCTGAGTGAGGAAAGGAACAACATGCGTTCTTTCAATTGAGAACGTTTCCACTTGCGTCTATTTTCCAAATTTAGACAAATTTCATAATTGCAATATTAAAATGCGACCACGCAATGTGAATAAAATCTCCTGGGTGCTTGTTTTGCACTTGACTGACCACCAGTTTTCGTTTCTACATTTCTTGTCGTGTCTCTATAGTCGTTCCTAAGTTTGGTTACTTCTCCTCCACTACTACCTCTTTTGTACTCGAAAAAGTAAATCTACAAAAATATGTTACGTGAAGGGTCCGATTTTCCTCTACCCACTAAAAGAAAGCATTAAAATGTGATGTTGCAAGCGTATTCTACATAAATAAAACGTAAAGAGGCCACCTAGCTTACTGATATTTGTGCGTCAAATATACATGCAGTTCTGTTATGTTATGCCGCGGCAGTTTTCTCTAGGACGACTCTGTCTTCAGATAAGAACGGCCGACCGTGTCCGGTGACAGTTTTTAATTTTGACCAGAAAAATGCATCTTGCTGCCTCAATGCCCAGAAAAACGGAACCGGTCTTTGTTTTAGGAAAAAACAAAACAAAGTTACCTTCAAGAAAACAAGTCAGAAACACCTGCTCAATCTGAAGCGTTGTCTGTGGATTTAGCAAAATTGGCATTTCAGGCAGCTCTCCCCGAAAATGTGTTGTGGCTGCTGGCCCGTATCGGAATGGTTGACCCAAATTATTTATCACTACGTATCGACGTCGTTATTTTGAAATAAAAAAAAAATCGCACAGACGACGGCACATTGAGCAATACTGCCAAAGTTTTAACTTTTGTTTTGTCCGCATTTATTCAAGCCCGTTTTCAAACTTTGCCAGCGTGTTGTCCTCTATTTTGCTATAAATATTGTCGTCCTGATTAGCAGGAAAAGTTGACGAGAAACGCTCAAATCGAGGCATTTTACTAAATATGCATACTTTTGCAAATCAATTAAAAAAAAATGCTATCTTCGATATTTTAACTCTTCCAAAATAACGCCAATAGTATCTATGAGCATGATGTGCAAAAATATTATTGCATTGTTTCTGTGTCTTATACATACCCGTAGTTGACAAGTTCATAATTTTTACAGCCCGTAAGAGTGCTCCGGGGTGGTCAGATTGGCAGCGCAGGGGTGGGCGATAGTTTCTAAGTGATAATGTTTAGCAAGTTATTTTTTCTTCGTACGAGATTTAAAAAAAAAAAGTACGCATGAGCCGGAGCAATCGAGAGACGCTAGCCTGTCGCACGCTTAGCAGGGTACGTTTTCGGTAGTCGGCGTGTAGCGTCTCTGTGTACGCCAAGCAAAGGAATCAACAGAAGTGGTTCCGATAGCAGATGTTTATCTCAGCGTGTAAGAGAATGGGGGCTGCCGAGAACAATGATCTTCGGCACGTAATCACAAAAGAAATATTATTGTGCTACAATAAATAGGACGTGTACGGGAAGGAATACACGAAGTTTCGGGCGGGCGCCCATCTTCGTGTAAGAAACAAAAAATCGGTGAGTAACAAATGCACAGCCCCCTTTTCTTGTGACGTATACGACCCTTTCTTTGTTTCTCGCCGTGTTTCGTATCTATCACTTGAAGAAGGACGTTCGCCCGAAACGTCGTATTTTCCTTCCCGTCCACGTTTTAGGCAGTGCAGCTGCATCTTTCGTGTTCTTGATTAATTGGTCACCCGGAGGATCACGTCACAAGAAAGGGTGCGTTGATTGAAGGAAAAGGAGGGGAGGCGAAACCATTAGAGGGCACAACCTCTTCGGTTGCCATATATTATTAGAGAAGATATTCACATGCGACGTCATGCATAGTGACAACCAAAAAAAGGGACTTGTAGCTGCGCTCCAATCAGTGATGACACCAGCCACGATTCCGCCCGCGCATACTATGGCCTTGGGAACATTCACGAGTGGCTTGGGGAGGTTGCTCCTTTCTACGCACATTTTATGTGGGTCAGTGACGGCGGAGCAAGCTACTTCAGGAATAGGCACCAACTTCATGAGCTCGCTAAGACCGAGTACCTGTCGGCCAAGTGGCTAGTTTCCGCCACTGGGCATACCAAGAACGCCTGCGATGGGATTGGAGGCCTCGTCAAGCACCATGATGCAACTGTTTACAACCTTCGAGGGCCGGCTACATCAGATATGAAATGTGCGTCAGATATGGTGGACGTCCTCAGCACCAAATTACCCAACGTGGCATTGATTAGCAAGGGCTGACTTTTAGGAGTTCAGTTGAAATGAAAACAACAGCCTGGGATTCCTTCCATCCCGTGCCTGGAATTCCCTCCATCCCGTGCCTGGAATTCAATCCTGGCACTGCTGACAGTGTATAGATGCGTCAACTCACTGCGCCACGAATTGCTCGTAGCACGAACGATAGCGTCTACAAGCAAGCCACTCGGACAATAAAGGCTCGATTCCACCCAGGCCTGCTGGCAGGCTGGTGCGAAGCGGTTACAATGCGTCTAAGACAAAAATGTGATGAAAAGGGAGCATAAAAAGTCTCAAACAAACGAACTGTCCAGCTCGCTTGCACCTTTGCATTTAATTGCATTATAAACAAACAAAAATCTTTCTTCCTCTTTTTTTTTTGCGGTGTGCGGCCCACCACGGCCGAGGCTCTATTGCCGCGCGAAGGTGCCCCCGTTGTACGGCGCCCTATCCTCAATATCGTGTTAGAGCCCTATATCCTGTTACCTAAACGCCTGTTATCGGAGCCGCACCGATCGTTTCCCCTACGTGGCGTGCGCAGAGACGCTACACGCCCGCCATAGAAAGCGGGCCCTGCGAAGCGTGCGACAGGCTAGCGTCTCGCGATTGCTCCAGCTTCTGCGCATTTTTTTGACTCTTGTACTAATAGTAAGGACAAAAAAAGACGTATCAAGAATCATCACTTCAAAAGTACCCTCCACCTCTGTGCTGTCAATCTGACCACCCGGGAGAGGTTTTACGCTGTGTAAAAATAATGAAATTGTCAAATAGGCGTACGCACAGGCCTCATTCATGGCAACCGCGGTAGCCTCCATTTGGCCAGATTTTCTTGCTTTGTAACTTTAAAGACACACAAATAATGCAACATGTTTTTGCACATCCTGTTAGTACATATCACTGGCGCTAACTTGAAAGAGTTTGAAAAAATCGAAGATGGCCTTTCTATTTAAATTGATTTTCAAAATTATGCACATTTACGAAAATGCCTTTATTTGAGCGTTTTTCGTGAACTTTTCCCGCTAACAAGGACAACAATACTTGTCACGAAGATTAGCCAAATAGAGGATAACACGCTGACAAAGTTTGAAAATCCTGGCTGGAATAAATGCGGAGAAAAAAAGATAGAACTTGAGCTGTACGGCTTATTGTGCAGTCGTCTGTGCGATTTTTTATTTCAAAATAACGACGTCGATACTTCGTGATAAATAATTTGGGTCAATCATTCCCATACTTACTTTGTCGGTAAATATATCTGGGCCAGTAGTCACAACACATTTTGGGGGAAAGTTGCTTGAAATGCCAATGTTGCGAAATCCGCAAACAACGCTTCAGATTGACCAGGTGTTTCTGACTTTTTTTTTCTTGGAGGCAACCCCGTCCCCCCCCCCCCCCCCCCCCCCCCTTAAAGAAAAAAAAAAGAAAAAAGAAAACAACAACAACAACGACCGGTTCCGTTTTCCTGGGCATTGTGGCAGCAAGATGCATTTTTCTGGTCAGAATTAAAAATGGTCACCGGATATGGTCGACCGTTCTTATCTGAAACACCAGATGCACCTTCCGAATTGTGCAAAGTATATCAAAGCGCGTAGATTAAACAAAATAAATAATGTCTTCGTTGTTTGCTATAATTGTTCATGAGGCCTATTATTATTTGCACTTTTGGTTTTTTATGTAGCAATGCGTTCGAAGAAAGTGTGATTTTGTTTTTGTTGGTGAATGTCATTTGTGCTGACATACATGATGATAAGCTACGATATTGAACTGCGGAAATGAAAAAAATAATTCTTCTTATTCCAAAAAAACTCCCTTCGCGAGATTATGAATTTCCCGAACAAATTACACATGGGGAATTAAATCCCCATGTATCGATTTAAGTTACCTGTGGACGAACGAGTTTTTTTTATTTTTTTTATTTAGCACGACATACTTCTATCTAATTTTCCGGCATTTATACATTCGGCATTAGTCATTTGATTACTTGGTGTTTTGAAGTTCACGCCTCTGTATTGTTCCAAACTAACATCCGCAAGGTAGCTCGTAAAGTAAAAAAAAAGTAGCAAAACACACCTAAAATGCCTTCCGAAGTCATTATCTTGTGTAAGTACAAGGACGCTTTGTAAATTTTGGGGGTAAACCTAGGGAGATACAGGTTATCAGTTTGACATAATGTCAGTGTTAGTGTTATCCGATTACCTCATCTTGCGAGACGTTTGCTTTTAGAATCTCAATAATTGGCATACTTTTCTAGCAACACACGCAGGACACGCACACCTCAAAAGAGCGAAAGCAAATGTAAAAGAAAAAAAAAAAAAAAAAAAAAGCCGCGGCAAGGGGTATTTGCACTGTGTCGCCCGTTGGCGAAGACAAAACGCCAACAGTCCAAATGGACTCAGATGTGCGTATTTCGATGCCGCTCTTACCTCCGCGGATTCCCGTTTTGTCCCGGAGGCATGCGGTTTAGAAAAGCTCCTTTTAGGGAACGCCGTTTTATCGATATCAGTTTATCCAATCGCAGTTTAGAGAAAATGACGGCAGCCGGAGTGCCGTTCCCGATATCCCCCCGATTCATTAGCCTAGATTGCCGAACCCTTGGCGGTGAACTATTGGTAGTGCACACTCAAGCTTGAGGTTATAATAAATTTTCCCCCAGCGACAGTGAGGGGCGACCGCGCCAAGCGCGGTCTGATTGGAAGCCTAGCTTTTAGTGGTCCAAAAATATCAATAGTACTATCGATAGTATCGATAGTCGCCAGAAATTTGACCATCGATAGTAAAAGAAACTATCGATAGTACTATCGATAGTCGTCTATCGAAAAACTATCGATAGTCGACTATCGAAAATCTATGGATAGTACTATCGATACTCGACGATCGGAAAATTGTTGTTAAGCGACTATCAGAAAACTATCGATAGTCGACTATCGTAAACCTATCGATAGTACTGTCGACAGTTTACTATCGATAGCTATGCGACATTAGTAGTGAGCGTCGCTCCCTCGTCTCTTTTTCTCGCTTTATTTATTTTTTTTTTTTTTTTAAATGGGACACCAACTAGCCCAAGCAATTACCGTCTCAACTTCGGTTCAGCTTTCAGTGATGACGAAGACGGGAGTTTGGCCGAAGAGAGGAGGAAGGGGAAGCGAGCGGCGGTGCGGCAACTGTGTTCGCTCTAGTAGTGCAAAACTATCCATAGTACTATCGATAGTCACCAGAAAACTGAGTATCGATAGTAAAAAAGGAATCGATAGTACTATCGAAAAACTCTCGATAGTTGACTGTCGAAAAACTATCGAGAGTACTATCGACAGTCGACTATCGAAAAACTGTCGATAGTACTACCGATAGTCTACTATCGATAGTTCTGCGACACTATCGATAGTTTTGGAAAAACTATCGATAGTATCGATAGTCAATTTATCGATAGTTTTGCATTACTACTAGCTTGCCGCCGCCTAGAAACAGCAGCTCTCAAACGGAGGCCTCGAGAAAACGTGCACCTCTCGCTAAACCGTGCTTCGATAAACCGTACCCCTTTCGCTAAGATGAGCCTCGATATAACGGCGTTCGATCAGCCGTAGTAAAGACGCTTTGTCGCTGTTAGTACAAAACCTACCGCTTTCGCGTAGCGAAATATTTTATTTCACTTTTTTTTCTGTCAACTGGTTAACTTGATCGGTTCATTGAGCGTGAAGTCTTACGAGTCTGTAAGTTGCCAAGCCCATTCATTTGCGGGTGCAAATGCCGCCGCCGCGATCGGCAGGTTACGCGAATTTGGTTTCGCCTGCCTCCCCTCCAACTTGGGGTGAACTCGTCCGTCCGGGGCCCGCTCTTCGACAGAGACGTCTGCGCTCAAGTTCAACCAGTTCAACTTCAAAGCCTCCTGCCTCCTTTTTCTCGGTTGGAGACGCGCGCGTCTGTCTCCTTTTGTTTCCCTTCACTTTCAGTGCCCGCAAAGTCCGTCTGGACGGAGCTGGCGGCACCGGGCAGCGTTGGGCCGCGTGCACAAAGTAAAAATAGAAGGAAAGACCTCGCTCGCAGTTTGCACGGGTTCTGGCTCTTTCGTTTGTTTTGGGTTAGTTTTTGTTTGGTGTTAGTTTTCACGGTGTTCATTCCGCAGCATTGTTGAATGCTAGATATCAAAACAAGTAAAACACGTACAAATAAGCGCTCCGCCACAATTTTCTTCTCCGGTGAAGACCATCTGCACGTTCCGTAAAAATGACTTTAGGAGCTACTTTTCGGTAGTCTATAGTGGCCTGCACTTCAAACGCGGACTGCATGTTTGAGGCAAAAATAAGTCTAGCTATAGTCAGTTACAGGTTAAGAAGGTAGCGGCAAATGCCCCTCAAAGGGAATCAGATATCCCTCCGCCACCTTTGCATCCAATAGCGTCCCACTGTTTCCGTGACGTCGCGGACAACGCGCGAGGAGGGTTTCGACTTTGACTTAGCATTGTGGAAGCCACGAGAGGGAGATTAGAGTTCTCCCCCACCGGCGGAAACAAACACGACTTTCGGGGATTAGCTTCCCCCCCGATGGATACAAAGGCTGCTTTCAGGGGCTCGGTTCCCTCTCCGATGAATACAAAGGTCGCTTTAAAAGTGGGATCGGAGACAAGTGGGAATCCACTGAAGCGGAACAAGGAGCGTTTCCAGTGAACTCTTCTTTCGACTGCGGAGAGATTTGAAACGGGCGCATCACACTTGTGGGAGGAGCTTCTCCTACCTTCTTGACTTGTAACCGACTAGCCGTTTCTCACTCAGCCGATCCTGGGTCTTTATTCAGTTCCTTGTGTGCGCTTGTGGTGTATTGCTTTCAAAAAACGTGCTCTAGCGTTCGACCTTGGTATACAAAGAAGTGAGATTTAGAAGATTTCACTGAGGTCCGGACGAAGATGAAAGGCGCAATCTTCGGGAGCAGCCCAGTGAAATGGCTTTGCCGCGCTTTTTAGATGAGTGCATACAAGTGTGCATGCAGCTTTAGCTTCTCGGGAGCGACGGTGCAGGCTCTCAAGGAGAACATTGACGGGTTGCCTCTCAAAAAGTTCGATTTTGCGGTAGTCTACGTAGGCGGAAACAATCTGCAAAATGGCGACAGGGGGTCAGCCTCGGTCAAAGAAGAAGAGCTTACAACACCCCAGCATGGTTGTAAGCTATGGAGAAAAATGTGCTGATTTTCGGAGAAGTGGGGTTTAGGGAAGCTCGTTTTACCGAACACCGTTTTCGCGACAACAGCAGATCGGATCGCCGTTTAGAGAAAATGGCGACCGCCCGCATGCTAACCAACCTTTGGCGATCCACGCTCGAACTTATATTAAACTTTTCCCGAGCGACAGCGAGGGGTGCCCGCACGAAGCGCGGTCTGTTTGGAAGCCTAGCTTGCCGCCGCCTACAAACAGCATTTCTCAAACGGAGGCCTCGATAAAATGTATCCATTTTCGCTAAACCGTGCTTCGATATACCTCACCCCTTTCGTTGAAACGAACCTGGATAAAACCGCGTTCGATAACCGTAATAAACCCGTCTTTTTTTTTTTTTTCTTTTTGACACCTTCAATAGTCGTTTGAAGCAAACATCAAAGTTTGTTGTGCAACACGAAAATCATGCAACTATCTCAAGGTCTTGTTATTTTAGTTTTATACTAGATCCCAAAGAAAAACATGACGTATCTACATCTTTTGGCTAAATTTTATATTTTCGTGTTCTTTCTACCGAGAAATGCTATCACATATTTTCCGATGATTCAATAAGTGTGCGCGTTTTTGCAAAGCACAGCTAGCATCTGGACTTTGCTTTTCGGGACCTGCTCCTATGGCTCAGGCAAAGAGTACATTTTGTGTTCTGTTACAAGCTCATACCGCAACTCCGAAAGAAGGCAGTTGAGCCCGAAGTACGGTTATTCAACAAGGCACTGCCACGTGCAATAGAGTGCACAAAGGAGCGGATCTTGGTCGTCTTGAATGTGGACGTAAGTTTGTATCTTTCTGAGTTGCCCTTTCCCATAAAATCGCACGTCTCTTGCAAACGCAAGGTCCTTGGATGTTCTAAGAAGCTAATTAGAAGAGGACAACTATCACATGGCATACTAACTCTATCATATGACCTACCATAACACTATTGAGAGGAGTTTACGCGTAATTTTGTTCAGTCTAACGAAATTACTCCTACTTTTTGACGCATTACATTCTAGAGCATAGCGGCATTGATTTTCGCAAATGGTAAAGTACATTTGCACGAGCCAGGAGAAGCAGGAAAAATATTTTGATAATCTTAGTGACTTATTTGGGTCCTCAACATTCGTATTACTATTATTACAGCGCTGAAAATAAAAGCCACGAACACAAGAACTTTCGTTCTGCCTCGGACAGCGCGCACCTCGATAGAAATTTAATGGGACCCGGAATAGGGGTAGTCACACATCGTTCTCCCTTTCTATTTTTCCTTTATTAGACTTAATACAGATGTTTTTTTAACACAGCAACAAACAAGTATGTTATGCCGGTCTACCTGCCGGCTACCATGAAAGTGTCCTCTCCTCACTCGCTTATCCCCCAATGTACTGCCTTTTATTTCGCCTATTGTAGGGACAAAGGCTGGCGCGTGCGCTAAAACCGGAAGCCGTGACTAATTTGCTTGCACGCGGTTTAAAGTTCCGTTGCAGCAGTTTTAAGTTCGAATTTCGGGCACTTTGCACAACCATACTGACACAAGTGTCACGCAAGTATCTCATGCGCAACGCCATGAGCTACAAGTTTAATCGTCGCTGCGTAATTACGTGACCCCACGCAACAAGGTCACGTGATCATGCGACCACCATAGGCGCGCTATTCACAGTTTGGTCACGTGGTGGGCGGGATCCAACTGACCATGTTCACATGACCCCCACGGGACATGGTCACGTGGTCATGTGACCACCAGAGGTGCGTTTTTTCCAGCGTGGTCACGTGGTGCACAGGATCCTACGGACAATGGCCCACCGATCACTTATTAGAGCACGACGAGCACGAATACGCAAGGTCTGTGGAGGGTTGCCACACGCTTTCCGCCCATAATGAACTTCAAGTATTCATTCAGAACAGTATTCGGTGAAAGTAGCAAAATCGTTGCATGGCCCCTCTAATGAAACAGCATTAACCATGATCATAATAAGCCGTTCAATCTTGCGGTACTCTGAGTTGAATAGGCCTGCTCTGTCCAAATACATCCACTACGTGTCTCTTCGTTTTCAGCACAAATTTCTCGACCCAGGGCCGGCCTTAGAGCAGCAAGCGCCCTGGGCAAACTGCAGGCGTGGCGCCCCCCCCCCCCCCCCCCTTACACACACGTATACTATTCTCGCACCAAACATCATGTTGTAAGCAAACATGCCACAGTGACCCAGCGCGAATGGTCGCGATTTTGTCGTTGTCAGTCGAAAACCGCGTCCTAAAAACGAACGACGTCCGCGAGCATTGTGAGCTTTGTCGGCACCGTGTTCAAAGTTCAAGAATCATTTATTTCTTAGATTAACCAAACTTCAGCTGTGGGTCTCCCATAGCAAGCTAACGTCTAAGGGACAGAGAAAACAGAAGCACAAGTTAACCATGTCAAATGCCGTAGAAGGCAACCTTCCGAGCCTTCAACAACGCAAATTGGGCTACGTCTTGCGACATATCCAGCCTAGACGCTATCTTGTTTTCAATGGACAAAATTGCCAATGACGATATCCTGTCATCTGCCATGGTTGATCTTAGGTATGTCTTAATAAGCTTTAATTTTAGAAACTCCTCTCAGCGGTGGCCATTGACATTGGCAAAGGGAGGAGGATCCTCAATGACACCCACGTATGAGGGAATTTGTCACATAGATGGTTGTCCGGAATGAACTGGAAAACGTCCTGGCGAGCACTGCATCCAGTGGGCAGCAGGCTGCATAGTTAGATCAGCTCCTCGCAGAGATCTGTACCGTCGATGTCTGCACTTTCTAGGTGTCTCAGACTCTGAGTGCATGGTCAAGGTATTGGCAAAGTTTAAGACGTTCCGCTTTGTCGGGAAGTCGGGTGAGGCCGTAAGGGAACCCCCAGAAGCTCACGTGCTGCTCCATCCGCGTGAAGCGTTCTTCAATCGACATCTCACGGTGTGAATCATCTCGTAGAAGAACTCTCGCTTGAATTTTGTCTCGACATCATCAACCTCGTCCTGGCACTCATAACAGAACTGGCGCTTTTTCCGCCGCAGTCGAGGGGCCGGTTTCGTCGCACTGTCAATACCCATGCTCTCGGGAAGACCGTTCGCAGTTGCCAGTTGCAGTTTCGTACCCGACATCGCGATAATTGTCGATGCAATCGCTGCATGCTTTCATCAGCTGGGTGGTTGCTACGATGTCCTTCGTTTTGCATTGCATGTTCTCGCTTACAACATTAACTTGTAAAAAGAATGTCGTACCATACAACAATGTAAACGAGAAACTGAACTGCAAGAGTTAGAGCTTCATGTCGGACACCAGGTTTGCCTGCTGTGATGCGGCCATTCTTGCGCAACATTATAAATTTATGTTTTTCGCGGTTTTCGGGATTTTTGTGGCGAGTTTCTGAATTTTGAGTTGGCAACACTGATCGGCATTGGAAGTCCGTAGTCGTCGCTGGTCGCTTACACACAAAAAAAGAAAGAGCTGCGGATCCAAAGTTCTTTACACATATTATTTTCAGTTAGGTTGAAGCCTCTGGGCACAGAGACTCACCGGATGCTGAGGGGGCATTGGTTCGTTCAGCTTACTGCTAGAGACTCCACAGCGAGCGTTGCCCAAAGCGCAGCTCGAATGTCGGGAGGAATCGGGTTCATTTTACCCCCGGTCAGACCTACTGAGCGAAGTCATTCTTCGGCTCAGAATAACTTGGCAAAGGGTGAAGCCTACGTTTTCTGCGAGCCAATCAGAGACTCTGAGCGAAGCACGTGATAACTAAGAGCAAAACTCCGTTCCAATACTATTTTGTCCCGTGACTCGCTCCGACACACTGATTTGCTCGCCGATGGGTTTGGCGCCACCGTTTAGTAAGTTGCGCTAAGAGAGCGGCATGCTGGCTCCATCGCTTTTTGCCAGTCAGGTTTTGCTCCGCTCGTAATTTGAGAGCTGTGCGGAGGTGACCGCTTGCCCAGTCGTTCATGACTCATTCAATGGCGCTTTGATTCTCACGGGGGAGAGGTTCTCTATAGTAAAACAACATTCGCAGGTGGCTGCGGGTTGATGGACGCCAATTATAACAAGAACTTAGTCGTTGGTTTTGCGGCCGAAATGCCAAACGGCGATGCGGTCGTTTTTTGTTTTTGATTTTATCCCCTCGAGGTTTGAGCCCTGCATGACCTGGCGGCCCTTTCGGCGCCCCTCTATGAATGGCGCCCGGTGCAACTGCATAGGTCGCCCACTCCAAATGCCGGCCCTGCCTCGACCGAGAGAAAAAATACGAAAAAAGGCCTGCTGGCGGCGGACAAGTATCACGTATCGGGTGGCCCCGGTACAGCGACCTTGGCTGGTATCCTGGTGGGCGCCGTGAACGTCGCTTTTGGGCTATGGATGACGAAGCGGCCTGGCGTTGATTGACGCCCACGGATTCACAGTTGCAAAAGTTATGGGGCTAAAGCCACACGACTGGAGTTTGTCGAAATTTCCGAAAATGAAAATGCGCCTCAGTGAAGTCTGCTGGCTGGTCGAGATTTTTAATTTTTAAGTATTGTTCAGGTTCTTTTTATATTTTTCCGGCACACGCAATCACAAATATTCGCCACTCGCTACCTTTTTTCTTTCCTCGCACAACTTCCTGCGCGTCTACTTTTCCTAGAGTAGACGATCAATCTCTGTAATCGGCGGGGGAAGCTCGGCGAATGGCGAATCCGAATTATTGTTTCGCTCTAAAAACGATGTCTTTATGACGGACAGACAACAGCCGTGTCATGCCTCTGAGTGTCCCCTCGGCGACTATTTTTCGGTCTGGACACATCAATGGCTTCGCCATTCGCCGAGCATCCTCCGTAGCTTACAGAACTGGCTCTCGAATTGCTTTGGGGAAACACAGACACACGGGAACTTTTTTTACCGAGGTATACATTTTGGACCGGTGTCGCCCACTGTTTATTTGTTTTACCTTTATCTTTAAAATATTGAAAAGTGTCGACCAGTGCGTTTCCTCAGCAGTTGTGCACCAGCTTTCTGTATATGTACATACGCATGTCAGTAAAGATATATGTAAATATTTCGTAATTATACTGCGTATTTTATGGTATGTTGAACAAGAGGGCGGGTAAACCCTTTTTCTCCTGTGTCGCCAGCAATATGACGGCAGGAGGTTCGCTTGAAACAAGCAAATAGCAAGGCTTCTACGTATCTCAAATACTCTACTCAAGATACTGTAATTAAGATACTTTTGTCGGTATTTTGGTATCTTGAAGATACATTCGATTGAGAGTAATTAGCACTCTATCTTGACTACATTGCTTAGTATCTTCTACTCAGTATCTCAAATACCTTTTCCGGCGTACGAAGAAGTTTGTCCCCAAAGGGGAAGTACTAAGACTAAATGTTCTTTCTTTCTCCTTTGCACGTGTCTAGGGGGACAAATGAGGTGTACACTAGGAGGTCATCGAACGATATGCATTTCAGCTAAGTTAATATAATCAAGATGCCCCCATTTTTTTATTTAGTTGTAATAACTTCAGCTCGTCGCGCGCTTATAAAGTATCTTCGAAAGTAATTCAATTATTTTTCAAAGTATTTGCACTTTACTCAAAATAGTTTGGCGCAAAAGTAACTTGAATACTACTCTAAATACTTTCTCACTTGGGTATTTAGTATCTTGTCTTAAATACTTTTGTCGAGTATCTTGAACAACACTGCAAATCGTTGACACCTGCACCATTTGAAGTATAGATAAAATAATCGGTTCAGATCGCCTAGACGCTGCAAACGAAAACCGCCTTGGTGTCGAAGCGCGAGGCAGTTGATCGGATTTGGTCGGACACAGTGGGTCTAACGAATACTGGCAAGTGGGTTCCTAGCGGGTTCCGGGAGGGTTGATGAGGTGATGATTTCAGCAATCCACCAGCCGGATTTCGGTGCCACACGAATCATGACATGATAGTCAGCTCTATGTACGCGAAATCATTAAAACATCCACCAAGCAAAAAGTACAGTACATTTCATTCACATCCTTCAGTCTTATCAACGAGAAGAATTTAGCACTATGATTTCGTCTCGTCCTGCGATGGTCGTCAGCCGACGCCACGGCCCGTTAGGTTCAATCGGGAGCCAGTCACGTAATGCATTACTTCGACGCGCGTATAAGAAAAGCACGCTAATGCACACGTGCCTATAACTGGTCTGTGATTGGACCTGGTGGGCCCTAACCTAGGTTGTAGATAGGGACTTTAACTTTCGGACAAATGCTATAAACTCCGTGAAACACTCGCCGGTGAAACTATCGCGAATTCGGATTTATCCGAACAACTCCGAATTCGACGGCTGTCAGTTGTAAAATCTTGAGCGGTCTTGACCTTTTCCAGGGATCCGAGGACAAGTTTTGCAACCGTTTTTCTTTGTTTTTCTTTTTTGTTTTTGTAAGCGTCAAAAGAAGCGTCTTTCTCTGCACATATTCCTTTGTTATCCTCGTGGGCAACAGGAATTCAATAATCAGTCAGACTTTCGAAGTATCCGCACGGAAAAGGCAGGACTCTGCCAAGGAATACAGATATTTTGAAGTAACTGACAGAGACATTGTATTGCCTTTGAGGCTTTATCATACAACATGAAAGTTTAATGAAAGAAAGAAAAAAAAAGAAAAAAAAAGAACACCCGGTTTATAAATCAACTTCTGGAGGGAATATGGTATCAAAAGGCTAGTTCGTTTCACCTTATGGGCGAGCGAAGCCAACGCTACAAGCGCGAGCATGCTGCTTGTAACAGCGCCTGTGGTGCACGTACGCACGTGCGAAGCCGGCACGCTCGGAGCCTTGGGCTCGCGCTTCTAGCTTTGACTTCGCTCGCACATGACGTGAAACGAAGTATATACACCGACACGCGGCTCCGACGCCGTCCCTCTGCGGTGGCGCTGCCTTGAGTACGGCGCACCACGCAGAGGCGGCATCTCTTCAAAAACGAGACGCTGCGATTCCGCAGTGCCCACACCCGGTGTGGGCAAAGCAAAAACCGTGTTTGTAAACAGGGCGGTCTTCGCGCGCTCGTCTATAGCCAAAATTGCGGGCTCGCACCGAGAGATGCCAAAGCACGTATACTCTGCATAAACAAAAAAAAAAATAAATAAATAAAAAAAAAAGGTCGGGCAGTGAAATCGCCGAGATGTCGCCACTCCGCACAAGCGAATGTGTACGAAGGCACCCTATTAACGGTGGCGAGACAAAAAAGAAAAAGAAAAAACGCCTGCTCCCCGCAAAATCAACCCGCAAAAACCTGCCCGGTAAACGCGGGCGCAGACAACTGCAGGTCTTCCACGCGCGCGGCCGGGTCTCCTCACTCTCTCTCTCATTCTTTCTCTGCGTGTTTTTGTTTTTATTTATTTCCCCCTTCGTTACTTCTCTTCGTCGACCCTCCTTTGCCCCGGGTTCGTGGTATGTTCCGTTTCTCCTTACGATGGACCGCAGAGGACCCTACGAGCTATCGGAGCCAATCCAATGCCGCGTGAGCGTCACGTCAGCTTTAGGACAGACACAACGAAGCACGAGGCGCGTGGCACGTTCATATGCGCTGGATTGGCTGCTACGACTTGTAGCTCCAGTTCCGGTCCATCGTAAGGTGCGTGCAACGGCCAAGAAACTCGCTCCGCGAATGGGCACGTTGTTTGAAGCGAGGATCGGTCGGGCAACCACGCGCAGTACTCTCGGTTTGAAGATGCACTGCCGTTGTTCGTGGGAAAGAACGTCGTCCGTCGTCACGTACGGCGACGCGGGGCTTGCGTCCTCGCCGTCGCAATATTTAATCTTCGTCTGGCTCTTGCAGAGCCCATCTGGCTCTTGCAGAGCATAACCAACGTGTATGCTCTCAAAATAAACACCCAACTGTGTGGACAACAATCTAGACAAAGCGGCCCCTATATTTCGATCCGCTCCCCAATAGTCCAATTCACGAGACGCTCTCACTGTTCAGTAATTATTTCTAAGCCAGTTCATTCATGCTCTAACGAGTCGTAAAAATCCATCAGCCTTGCTCTTCCAAACGATAAAACGAATTCCGAGTAGGATAAATTTAAACTCGTTTCAAAGTACACTACCAAGATAAAGCCGCCCATATTAATTGTCTCTAAAACAGCAGTTGCAACATGACGAATCACGGAATTAACTCGAGATATTTAGCACATCTTAGTTCAGCGGTTCTCAAACTGTGGTCCGCGGCGACGGTTGAAGGGGTCCCGGCTGATTCGAGGATCACCCTGTATATGTGTTCATGTGAGTAAAAACAGCGGCGCACAGACACAACTAAAGGGAAGAAAATTAAAACAAATGCAAATTTAATAATTCGAGCAACATAAGCGAAACTGCACTGAACGTACGGTTGAATGCACTGACCGTGGATTCAAATAAACACTTGTCAACTACAAACACATGGGACACGAGGCGACAAAGACAATCACAAGACATTACTTCAAAATCCGTCTTTACAAGTGGACTGGCGTGGAGAGTTCGCCAGTAGCACTGTCAATATATAATAAATATTTTTTTTAATTACACAATATATTTCTCGCGATACTGTATTACATAAATGGCATTGATAAAACACTATCAAATGATCTGTGCCGCGAGAGGCGCTCCGGAATATTATTTCTCACTATAAACATTGTGTTTGCAATTAACACGCTATTTATTTTGTACGATGTGTTAGCGAGTGATTGCTTTATTCAACTATGCAGAAATAGCGGTACTGCGATTCCCGTGGCCAAACGAGCCAATTATGTTTTGGCCATAAAAAAACTGAAAACCTAGATACTTAAAATCCCTCTGGGTTTTAGCAATACGTCCAAATTTATTTACCGTCTAATGACTTTAAATATATAATTGCAATACGAGCTATAAACCCGCTCGTGGGAAACTTGATTAGCAGATTTTAGTTATTTACCCACCCAGCTTATCGCTACAATGATCTCCCATGTAGTGTTCGCCGAGCCCCCTAAAGGCACAGTGAATACGGCACTAAGGTAAATGCCTCCCCCTCTTTTAAAAGAAAAACACGTTCCAGTTAAGTAAAAACAACACTGTATATTAGGTACTTTAAAAATAAATACATAATCGAATACATATATGACAAACTACCGGCATATACCTTCGTTACTTCATCACAACTAGCCACCAGCACTGCACAACAAAGTATTTTTATACAATTTTTCACGACACTGATTGTTTCTTATAGTATTTCATAGACAATTTGTAATGATTGGCGACCGGGCAGTTTTTCATGACTTGAGAACATATCTTCCAATAGTCCTGATCCCCACACGTTCTGCTCCTCGGAAGACTTCGTAGAAGGTTGAGCACTTTCGTGTAGTTCGTTCCACACTGCAGCAGAATCGTTCAATCTAAAAAATAAAAACAGAGAAAAACACCATGAACGGTTATAGGGTCTAGTCACGTGCTGAGTCATCGCCCACAAACATGACCACCAAACGATAAAGCAAAACTGATTCGGGAGAGTTGTGAAAATTGAAAGACAAAGCAAACTCGCCAATGGGATAACTGCTTTTGCCTTCGGTGGCCATACTTCTGTGTTGTGACTCGGCATCAAAAGGCAGTCTGACGTCGTATAAATACTTGTAACCTCCTTGCCTACTAGCCCCGAGAACGAACGCAAGCGTCGCTGTTGTTCGAGGCGTTCGAGATCGTTTCATAGGTCACAAGGAAAGGGTACAGAGAGTTTAATCGCAAAAGATTACAATCGCACAAATAGAAATATAAAAAATGGCGCTAAACATAAAGCAAAAAGTTACGGTGAAGTTATCAGCGGCCAATCACCAACCGTCCGCAACGTGAGTACTAAAGGTGTCGCGAACCAGCCGACGTTCGAGTTCGACCAGGTTCGAGCTTCTCGAACCTTTCCCGCAAGTCCGACAACGTGCGTACTTGGGCACACGTACGCCCAAGTATGCATGCGCCCACTCAAACACGCACGAATTAGGCACTCATACGCATGCGCGAACACAGATACGCGGATGCACGCGCAGGCACGGATGCAAATTCACGTACACACGCACAAGCACACCCGCGCACACGTACGCACGAATTACACACGCACGTGCACGCGCGCACTCGCGCACTCGCACAGGCACGCGCACTTATAAGCAGGCAAACGCCCACGCGTGCAAACACGCACGCAGATGCACGTATAACACGCACACAGATACGCGGGTATATATACTCACGCGTAAACATGAAAACACGCATGTGCACGGGGGGCACGCACATAAGCATCCTCGCTCATGCAGGCGCACACGCAAGCAGACACGGACGCGCAATTACGTTCGCAAGCGCGAGCACGCACATAATAGAAAAACTAGACGAAACGTCACAAGGTGTATCGATGAAACGAACGCCGGCTATTTCCGATGGAACGATTTATCCTTGAAAAAGTGCAGCTTCGAAGATACGAGCTGTCTAAAACGTCGTCTGACGAACTGACTGCATGGCACCGCGTATATTCGGAATGTATAGTACATAAAACAGCGGTCACTAAAACAAGCACACAAAAAGCATAACTGTTTCCAGTGCTTCGTGAGAAATCGTCACCCCAGTTGCCGAAACAAATCTTGCATTCACAGAAATACACATACAACAGAGAGGGATTCTAACCACGGTCATCTCACCATAAAAATAAACTACGCATTGCCAAATGCTCAGCGTCCGCCCAAATGTAGCCTAGCGACAGAGACGGGAGGCACTCACTTGATCGAATGACGTTTTAGCGAACGCCCACGTTTCATCGAACGACACTTTAGCGAATAGTCGGACGCCGCGAAGCGGCGTTTTCGGGTGGGCCAAATGAGTTCATATTTTTGTAATGAGTTGCCGCAGACTGCCGCCGCGAAGCGGCGTAAAGCGCAGCGCGACGGATGGGTTAACGCGCGCCCCCGTTATTCGCTAAAACGACCATTCGCTCAAATGTCGCCGTTCGCTAAAATGTCATTCGCTCTTGTGATATGGACCCCGACAGAGACTAATGTATTTTCGTGGCGAGAAAAACATGCTTCGGATTTCTTTCGAACGCACTCTAAAGAAATGTATATTATATCTACGATCAAAATTCGCGCCCCTTTTAGAGGAAGAAATGTAGTACTTACCGTACCAGAAGGAGCGTCGTTCTTGTGCCTGTACGATCGCTTTGATCACGCACAGTCTGCAACGACGGTAACAAGCGGATAGCCTTCGGCATCGATCTCGCCAGATTCCTTCGCGCGCCTCGCTTCTTCCACTCCGGCCTGTTGCATGGCTTCCCAAGCGGCATCTTCAACACCCCGAGTCAATTCGTTCTCGCAGCGCGACGACACAATGACTCAACCTCACCTGAAACCTCACCATCCGTAGTTTCAGCAGAGGGTCGCTTACGTGCAAACTCTATTTGCGACTTCGAGACCTTTCGCTTGCCATATTTATACCTCTTTGGACCCATAGCTGCGAGGACGGCCTTTCTAGTTATGAAAACACGCACAGCTATCCGCCTCACATCCCACCCCGAGAAACAAAACCACTCTGCCTGGACGGGTCTTGCCGTCTCTGGACCACCACAAGCGCGTTACTGAAGAGCGCATGCGCGCGGAGTAATACAAAATCAGAGCAGCGTGCGTGGCGAAATGGTGGCGCCCTCACGCGGCGCTCGTCGAACTAGTCTTGACCGTCCAAACGAGGAAAACAAGCCACAACACCTTGGTTGAGTTTTTTCGATGTAGTTAAAGAACGGACGTACGTACAGCTATAATTTTAATATAATTGAATTCCGTGTTAAATTCCGCAGATATCCCACCAGACACATTTGTAGTTAAAAATTCACAGGTTTTTAAAAACGCGTTCTAACGTAAACATGTCAAAACAGCCAATTCCGACCGATTTCACGATTTAATATAAAATATAATAAATTTTTTTATTAAAAATATGCTCGGTGGGATAGTTGGACGAAGAATCAATCTTTTTATAGCAAAAAAGTTTGAAAAAATCGGTGTAACGGTTATTAAATGAGAATTTTCGTAAAATGGCAGAAAATCGCGTGTATTCTCTATGGGGCTTGGAGGAGCGCTCCCTCTTAACCATTTCCCCCATCGTAGGTATACAATCATCATCCGGACCCGGGTTGGATTCGATATCCCCGCATGATAACAGGTCACGAATTACAGCAATACACTCAAGGAACAGCAGTACACACGTCCGAGGGCATGGCGGCGAGAAAAGACAAACGTTGCTAGTACGCTTACAATGCAAGGAGTGACTTCTGCTCACCTGCACGTAGAGCATGATAGGGTTAGCCATTGCTCCCGGAGGAGTGCCGCCATGCCCTCTGACGCTGAAGAGCTGTCGTGGCCTTTTTGTAGTCTCGTGGGCGAGACAAGTTGTCGATGTCGGTCTGCCTTCTTTGGCGAACACGAGTTTCCTGAAGATGTTTCCAGGCTCCTCGCTGGCTTGAAAATGGGCGTCGGTTGTCCAGTTCAGTTGCAGCGGCGACATGATGACTTGGCGTTCCGAAGAATCGCCCTGATGCGTCGGCGACCCCGTCAGTCCAGCCAAGGTGATCAAAAACTGCACGTAGAGCATGATAGGGTTAGCCATTGCTCCCGGAGGAGTGCCGCCATGCCCTCTGACGCTGAAGAGCTGTCGTGGCCTTTTTGTAGTCTCGTGGGCGAGACAAGTTGTCGATGTCGGTCTGGCTTCTTTTTTCGAACACGAGTTTCCTGAAGATGTTTCCAGGCTCCTCGCTGGCTTGAAAATGGGCGTCGCTTGTCCATTTCAGTTGCAGCGGCGTCATGATGACTTGGCGTTCCGAAGAATCGCCCTGATGCGTCGGCGACCCCGTCAGTCAAGCCAAGGTGATCAAAAACTGCACGTAGAGCATGATAGGGTTAGCCATTGCTCCCGGAGGAGTGCCGCCATGCCCTCTGACGCTGAAGAGCTGTCGTGGCCTTTTTGTAGTCTTGTGGGCGAGACAAGTTGTCGATGTCGGTCTGGCTTCTTTGGCGAACACGAGTTTCCTGAAGATGTTTCCAGGCTCCTCGCTGGCTTGAAAATGGGCGTCGCTTGTCCATTTCAGTTGCAGCGGCGTCATGATGACTTGGCGTTCCGAAGAATCGCCCTGATGCGTCGGCGACCCCGTCAGTCCAGCCAAGGTGATCAAAAACTGCACGTAGAGCATGATAGGGTTAGCCATTGCTCCCGGAGGAGTGCCGCCATGCCCTCTCACCGGATATTTGTATTCTGTTCTGGAGAAGTAATGTGTTGTTATAGCTATCTATTTAAATAAAGTATTCAAAGGCATTATATTAAATGCTTCAAGTTTGTTGATGAGGTCTAAATGTTGAACCTGTGCACCATATGCAATATTGTTTGCTATGCTATATATTAGTTTATCCACGGTTCGTTATTTGTTCCTTCAGCTGGATCCATAAATCAAAATGCCATATCTCAGTATAGATTTTCCTAAGGCACAATAAATATTTTTCTTTACATGAGCACATGCTGAAGTACCAATGCGATATATAAATGATTAGACAGTTCTTAATCTTTTTTTAATGTAGTCAACGTGACATACCCAAATCGTGTGTTCATCGACATCTAGTCCAAGATATTTTGTGCTAGCCTTATATTTCAATTCAGGATGCTGCATCCCTTTTTTCCGGGAAGGAATAAAGAATGATTCAATAAAACACGTTTGTGGGGATTTCTAAAGCACAGTAGTTTTGTCTTTTTCTCTCCCGGCGGGTGACTCACCCGTAGGAGGATTTTGGGGTCATGTGACCGGCTCCGTGGCAAGAAACTACCTAGCGTTCCAGACGATCCCCTTGCCTGCTGTTTTCTTTAAGTCTCCATTAGCACGACATTTCCCAAAAATAACGTTACATGCCGTTCACCACACGAATGCGGTTCATTTGCCATACATTTCAAGCCTCTTACTTTTTTTTATTTTCGTGCAAAATAGGGCTTTAATATTTGAAACCAGGACGGACTTAACGGCAGTTATGTGGTTGGAACACTAGGTGCCTTTAATATGTTGTCCCCACGGAGCAAGTTATGTAACTTTAAAATCCCTCTTGCGGGTGGGTTAACCGCCGAGAGATACCAAAAGTGGTCAGCAAACCGCCCTGGGTACAACCATTGTCACACTTTGCGACGGAGAAATAAAATCTTTGATTAAAATTTATTACGCATTATCTAAAATAACTCAAATATCTTGCCTCTGAAATAAAATTTATGAAGCTTATTCAAAATAATACTGCGATTAACTGTGTCAAAGGTCTTTTTTATATATAAAAATATAACTATGGCAATAATATTGTCGTGGAGGGTTTCAGTAAGAGGCTGGGTCAGTAAAAATGCCGTGGAGGAAGTTGACCGCTTAGGCAGAAATCCGTGTTGATTATAGCAAACGATGCTGTGTTCGCAAAATAATTTTCTAGAAAACTATATTAAGTATATTTAAAGCAGATATTGGCCTGTAACTAGATGGTTCAACGCGATATTTATCCTTAAAAATAAGCACCACTTTAGCTACCTTACGTCTATAGCGATCCTCCTCAATGAATCATTAAAAAGATGCAAGAAATGAATACCTAATATATCCTTGTTATTCATAAATAACTTAATGACTTCATGAGAACCATGAATCTATTAGGTTGATACGTGTTGTAAGAATACAAAAATAGGCAGGTTGTCAGCTATAAGAACCAGCACACACACCGGCATTTCAAATACAAAGAGCATGACTAATTAATTAATGTACTTAAAGTACTATTAATGTGAGTAGATTCAGTTATAAGATTATGCACGTAAAAGGACTCCAAAAGTAGGGTACTGCTATTATGTGTATCACATATCGAAGAAATATTAAAGTATTTTACAACTACGATGTGACCGTTCTGACAATGAAATAGAAATTACTCAAAATTTTCGAGAAATAACGTCACAAACCAGCTTAGAGGGCGGTAGACTAGGACAATTATTAAACCACAAACAAGTTTTATAAAAAAAGGTATTTTATAATAATGTTACTAAGAGAGGCAGAAGATAAAAAAAACAAAAAAAAAAGAAAACAAGAAGAAAGTGAAAGCCGTTTACAACTCCCTGTAACGCCGAATTAGAGCGCAGCTCGTGAGGAGGAGTAGGGAAGGGTACTGAGGGGGGGGGGGGGGAAGGTGATGTGACCTCGGGAGGGGGGTTTAAGTGACCTCGGGGGGAGGGGGGGGGGGGGTCACGTGACACCCCCCCCCCCCCCCCCGAAGGTACCCGAGGTCCTCCCGAGGTCCTCCCGAAGGAACCCAAGGTCCTCCCGAGGTCGTCCCGCAGGAACCCGAACTCCTCCCGAGGTCCTCGGGGGAGGGGGGGAGGGGGGGTCGCGGTTACACCGAATGCGACGCCGACGCCGCTCAAGCCGGAAACGGGCGCCTAACAGCTGCGCTCTAGAGCACAATGCTCTCTTCTACAAAGATCTGCGTGCGCACAGGGGAGTACTTAGGGGTGATGGCGCCTACGGCAAGTATAGTTTTTTCGCGCCCTTGATGGTGATGATGATTTCACGAAAGTTCACGAAAGCAGACTGGCTGTGTTTCGGCACTATTCTGTTGTATCGTGTCAAAGTTGGAATACACATGGAAAGGAGGAACTAAACAAGCTAAGGTCCTGTCAAACCGCCTTAGCGCCCAGAACAAAGATTCCAACAGAACAGTGGCTTATCTTTGTTCTGTCCTTGTTATTTATGCCTTGGTATTTAGGATGTTTGCCCAACTAGCCAAACAGTTAATTTTAATTATAATCCTCGCCTGTCAATATTTTGTGTGAAAAGGACAAGAAAGGAAGATTTGAAAACTGCATTGATTCTAAATAATTGATTTAAACAGAAGACAAGAACAAAGTGGGCATGCAACAGTTTGATAAATCGCGAAGACGATTAGATAAAGTTTTAGATATATTATCAGCAGAAATGTGCTGTTTAGGATTTTGACATTTTATTTGTCAATTTTGATTAATCGCAAAACAAATATAAAGCAGATATTAATACATTCGCCCTCTTCCTTCTCTCCCTAAACTCAACAGGGCGAGATATCAAAATCTGTCTGAGCTTATACGGAAGCTCGCAAACACGAGAGTAGTAATTGCCACTTTCTGAACGATCCCTCAAGGTCATCTAATGACACTGCTGTGGTTAACAATATCTGAATGGCGATGTGAAATCAATAAAGTGAAGGAGTTCTCGATACCTCAAGGTCAATCTGCTTTGAGAGCCACAATCAGCAGTTTAAAGTTTTTTTATACAGATCATGTGCGTTGATGTCACAGCTATAGAACTCTCCAAAACTTTAATTTATCTTTTTCGGTCTGTCAATATTCGGGGGAAGCCAAAACTTTGTAAGGGAGTCAAACTTTTATCGATTTCTACATCTGAAGACGGCCGAGTACGGATGCTTTACACAGACGCCATATTACAGCCGCATTGTGTGCCTCCTGTCTTACCAACGTACCGAACTTAATGAAACGGGCTTTGAAGAGCTTCCACGAAGGCCAATGCTGGGGAGAAGGACACAGCAGAATATAAAACGGTAATGAGCTGACCAGCTATGGTAATATTAAAGTGAAGTAAACAGAATAAGAGAAAATAAAAACTGAAGGTCAGTAGTTGTGGCTCCTATGCACAGCTGTTGCAAAGCATCTATTCATTTCAAGGCCCTTTTTTAAAGCGGTATTAGAGCGGTAGCGTTATAGGGCCAACCAACTCTAGCAGATGCGTAAGCACAAAATGTGTAGGTTGGTCAGTCCGTAACCGCCGAACGATTTTGAAAACAACGGCAACCGGTGCCAGGAATCAAACCGCGGTCCCCGGCGTGGAAGTCGAGTACGCTACTGACTGAGCTACGGAACCAGCACGCAGAACTGGAGGCGCAGATGCAGGTAATGTTAGAAAGAGCGCGGAATGGAGGGAGGTGGAAAGGGCAAGAAAGAGAGGAGCAGAAACAGGTGGTGCAGAAAGAGCACGCGGAACGAGGAGTAGTGTGAAGTGTAGGAAAGCGCGCGTCCCCTTTCATGGGGACCAGAAAATTTAGTGCAAAGGCTTTGTATCGTGTTGTTGGTTAAGGGAAGCGCGCGCAGGGCCATTAATAGACAGTTTTGCGACGTAATCTGTTCGTATACAAAATCCTGCACTATGCACCACCCGAACTAAGTGCACCACCCACCCTATAAAGCTACCGTATTTAAATGTATTTTGCACAATGACCGAACATGTAACCAACTTTTTATTTCTTTGTTTGCCGTTAAGCCGCCCCTTCATCAACTGGCTTTCCAAGCTTTTTTTGTTTTTTGGTTTGGACGCTTTTTAACTTTGATGCCCCTCTTTTCGCAGAAACGAAGCCCTTCATCAACTGACTCGCTATATAGCGTTTATCTTTCATCAAAAAATATCGGTGCGCTTTTATATATGTCTGAGGTGGCATGTATAAGCGTTCATTTTTGTACCTTGCAGCCTTTTCTCAGCGTGATCTATGTGAATAAGTAGCTTGCTCCAAAAGCACAAAGTCGGGAACCCATAACTCAGCATCCGACTGTAAAACAGTCTTCCGTCACGTCTTGCCCGGCTGGTTTCATTTTTATTTTTCTTTGTACAACCTCAAATGTCATAGTATACGCACTGACGGATATTACCACTCCCGTCCTTGCACTCCTGTTCGGACTCTGACTTCACAAGATTGCGCAAGGCGTTTTTTAGTTTTGCCCACCGCTGCGCTGAGCGAGAAAAGAACGTAAAGTGCTTCAATGGTCTCGAAAAGCGGAACCACCATTTTTTTCTTTTTGCGTCCACGCTTACCAGGTTGAGGGAGTAATTGCCACAGTTTGCAAACAGCGCCGAATTGTTTTATATATATATATATACATATGTTATCTCGTTGACACAACTTTTCTCTCCAGCCATCACAGCAACATTGTCGTAGTTCTGGGACCGACAATCCTATATATCTATTTTGTCCTTCTGTAGGTATTTTGGATAACCTTTACGAAGCTTTGTGCATATTATTAATGAGGATAAAGAGGGACAGATCGTTCACGCGGACAGACTCTTCAAAGTCAACCTCCCAATATCAGACAGCCTTTGACATTTGTTCACAATTTGAACAAATGTCAACTCACACGCACTGCCTGTGTGTACAAACAGACAAAAACAAACCTAAACAACCGCATATATTTACGGAGAGGGGAGGTTGCGGTTGCTGCTTTTTGCAGCCCCGCCAGCAATGGTGTTGTCCGTCGCCTTTGATGACTATGCCCTTCTGCCGTTTTTGCGCTACATTTTGTACAAAGCTTATCAAATCAACGTAGCCGCGCAGCCACTGCATGGTGGCGCCAGCATAGACAAAAATGGCGGCTCTGTGGAACAGAGAATATTATGGTCTTGTATGAAAGTAGAAAACAGTGGAAAAAAGGTGGGAGCGCTCTTGGCGCTGGTTGTCGTCTAGCTTTGCCCCCTGCTTAATTTGACGACTGGGCGGCCGTTGTATTTCGTCAAAAGGAGAGCGCTCAGCAGATAACCGCTCGGGCAGAGGTTTGTGATTGCCGGTTCCCTTTGTCTGATCGCGATTACGCCGCACAATCAGCAATCCACAGAAGGCCACAGATCCCTGTGATACGAAGTACCGTAACAAATTCACGCAGCAGATTCCATATACCACGCGAATGAAATTGAAATTACCATGTCAGGCGGAAAGACGTACACCGCTTTGATGATCACGCGCACGAACATGCAGCTGTAACACGGACAGATTGAGGGGTTGCAGAAAGCGGGTTACACTCGAAACAGTCTGGTGGAGGTAGCGGAGAGCCTAATACAAAATTATCAAAGTCACAGGGGGGCAACCTTGTGAACGAGGACGGTGGTCACCTTGATACACATTACAGCCGCTGCCCATGTAGTAAACCCCCCTTTGGTTACACAAGCATGTGGGCTAGGCACTGATCTCTATTGTAATAGGCTGGATCGTGGACCGATGCCTCGGCAGTTGGGGCCGAGTCGGCGGCCACTGATTGACACCATAAAATGCATGGGACTCTATGGGGAAAACGAGAAAAAGTGTAATTTCCCCCGCTTCTAAGCTGTTTTCGGCACTGAAACGTTTTGGCTGCTTTTCGATAAGTCCGTCAAATAGCTTGGGTAGAAACATTAAAACTGACAGCCCTCGCAGTTCTTATAAACAAATATTTTGTGGTTTAGAGTGATTCCGCTGGGTGAAAAATGTAGTGCAGCTCAGTGAGGCGAGAGTCACCTTGAGTTATTGCGGAGTCGGTGGCGGTTTCGTTGAGTTGGGTTTAGCAGACGACAAGCTCGAAGGCTACGCGGAATTTGCTCACTCCCGGAAAGCCGCAATCGAGATGGAACTTTTTCGACATTCGACTTCTGGGCTTCCCCGAGGACGGTCTCATCGACGGCAAGTCCCTTTGTTTACTCCACTACGAGAGCAAGCTTGCCAGCTCAGCCGTAGGTGCTCCAATACGTTTGATATTTTTAATCGGCGTTTGAACGTTTGATAAATACCGATTCGATCTCAAAGCACCCGACATAAGGATCGCAACACACCATAAGACGCTCGCCTCCGAGCACAACGTATATGCTTCAATATTCTTACTTTTGTGCGTTGCTCCCATACACTTGCGTGTATTGCCTGTTGTCAAGCAATGGCCGCCCGTGGCGACACCGACGGGCTCCCGATCCGTGATCTAGCCTACTACAATAGAGATCAGTGGGGATAGGTATCCCGGTCGAATGTCGAAAAAGCTGTGACCTTCGAAAAGAAATAATCCACAAATTGCATTAGTGACATATCCGTATCCTTATCGGCGAATGAGTTCGCTTTCTTTGCAAAAGGGGCTACGCTAAATGTAGGAGTGACTATGTAGTTTTAAAATGAATTAAATTCTTCATTTCTGGCTTTGAAGCCAATGGCATACAAAAAGCTGCCAAAGGCAGCTTGACGGAGTCTGGTGCCCGTCTGGAGTTTAGCAGCAGGACAAACAGGACAAGTTTACCATGTGCTGAAAAAAAAAACACGCTAATAAAATAAACAGTATTTACCAAAAATACCAAAATCATACTACAAAAAAAAAAGGCTACAGAAGCGCGCATATACAAAAATATACACACAGTTTCTGTTTGTAATATTCAACAAAATTCAAAATACAACAGTTCCTATTGAAAGTGAGGTTAGAAAAAAAATATCGCGTAAACACCCCAGCCCGTTTTCGCAGTATACAAAAATACAACCTTTTTAACAAGAAGACATATACATTATACTATAAAACGCTCTCATAAAAAAAAGTATATTCATCTATACGCAACGTCTCACAGAATTATAGGAAGTGCATCAACAACAATTTCCGATGGTTAAGTAATGAGGGTAGACGATATGTGATTGACTGATAAGTATAATTAGCACGAGCTCGGGGTGTGATCTAGCTTTTCGAAAGGCGCGTGTTGATGCGATGAGGATGTTCAAAGAGCTTCGCCATCTCACACAAAAACAAAATATGGTCAGGAGATGAAAAGCAGAAAATATGCAGTAGTCTACAGTCATACATCTTTTCAACGGTAATTAATTTATATTAAGCAAATAGGAGATTTGTATGAGTCACATAGTGCTCATTTGCAATGTAACAAAACATTTTTTTTAAGCAACTGAAGCCTTTTGATATTCATTTAGGCAGTTTTCCCATAACAAAATGACAGTAATTGACGTGATATTGAAATAGTGAGTAAATGTAGGATTTAACATTAACTAGGAAAACGACATGATTTCAACCTCTTTAAAGAGCTTATGAGATAATCGACATTGTCATTCCACAAAACATGATAAGAAAAAACTATTCCTAGCGTTTTATGACTTTTCACTAATTCAATTTGTGTAGAACCTGTTGTAATGTTATTGTCGGTAGCGATAGCCTTGCTTCTCGGTCGAAAACAATAGATTTTGCTTTCTAAAAGTTGACTTTAAGGCCCTTGTTGATGGATAATGTGAGAAACTGGCTAAGGACGTTGTTCGCGTCGGCTATTAATTTTTCAGCTTTGGTTTCATCAAGAAATAGGTTTGTATCGTCACCATATATTATCTATATTATTTATTTATTCATGGGGACGATGTTAATAACATATAGATATGAAATAAAATTGACCGAACAATACAACCCTGGGGAACACCACATCGTAACGTAACCCACAACGCATTGCGTACGTTGGTGAAGATAAGAGTTGTGGGAGCCGAGGGTGAAAGACGAGGCAGAGGCCACCTGACAGGCGGTCGGCGGAGAAGACACGAGCTGGCGCGAGACAGTGCGAGCTGAGCGAGGCTGAAGCTAGGCAGGAACGTTGGAGCCGGGCTGCCTGGCCTGGCCCATGGCGAACCCCGGAGTGGTCCACGAGCGAGGTCTGGAGCAAGACCGGTGGAAACGGTGAGCCCTGGCCATATGACCTGGGCTACGACCATCCCGGGGTGGTTCCGCAGCGAGACTCTGGCATTGATTGCCCGGGACAGCCAGCCTACGCAGCGCTGGCATTGGAAAGGCGATCCGCAGGCCTGGACACGGACTCCAACTGTCAGCTCTGATCGACGGGCGACAACGAGGTCGGCGTGCCTGGACTGCCGGTTCTCGACGACGGGCAACCGAGAGGTACAGTAAACCCATTCGCTGTCTTCTCGTTGCTGTGTGTCACTCCCTGGGGTACGAGCGGAGCGCATACCGATCGGGCGGCGATTATTAGTAGAGGCATCTCCGTAAAGAACCCCATAGAGTGTAAAAAGGTATGATCCCCTCTTGGCACTATGATAAACTATACTGTAGCAGTATAGGTTATAGTAAAAAAAAATGTTGTGGTTGATGAAATTAAATGCCTCATGATTCAGCTATAAATATGCCAAGGGTAATGATTCAGCTATCAATATGCCAAGGGTAAACAATCGATTTTCTGTTTTTCAAAATAATTTCCTTTTGTTGAATTAGCGCAGACTCTGTAGACTTTCCTTTACAGAAACAAAATCGACAATTTGTTATTGCAGAATGCCTTTAAAAAAGAGTTTAGGCACTTTAAAATAATGGTAATATATACTTTAAAAAATATTTCAGGTATGGAGATAAGCCTATAGTTTGTCAGTAAATCTCTACCTCCTCCTTTAAACATCACAAACACTTTAGCTAATTTCATTTCACGGGGAAATGTTCCTCATGATAGAGCAAGGTTTAAAATGTGTTACAGGCAAGGTGCGATGTTATTAGGAACAAATTTCACAGGCCTCACTTGTAAGTCATCTGTGTCGCAACTTCTAATGTTGCTAAGAAACGCCAATGCGTAATGTACTTCGTGTTCATGAGTCGGCTTTAGAAAAGTGCATGTGTACTGTATGTTCAATAAATAGGACAGCATTGAATTATGTGTTGGTGGGTTTAAAAACGTCCCCGAAGCATTTGTGCTATCAACAAAAAATTCGCCTACATCAATACGCTGTCCACAGCGGGGTAAAAGTTCATTTATAAATTTTCAAACTATTTCTGTTTTTATTTTTACAATTTTCGTTAAAGAGCTGCGTATAATACTCTTGCTTAGCCTTTCGTAACTCATATGTCAGGAGGTTCCGATGTTGCTTGAAGATGACCAGTTTATCGGGATTTCTCGTCGACAAAAAATGAAAGCCGTTTACAACTCCCTGTAGCGCAGCTCTTGAGGAGGAGGGGGGGAGGATACGGAGTGGAGGGTATGCCCCTCCTCCTTCTCTTCCCCTTTGAATCTAGCGGAAAATTTTTGCTACATTTGCCGCTAAATTCAGTGAAAATATTTCCCACTATATTTAGCGGGAAACGTTTTCTGCTAAATATAGCAAAAAAAAAAAAAAGAATTCCTTGCTAAATTTACTGGGGAAATTTTTCCACTAAATTTAGTGGGGAAGTTTTCCCGCTAAATTTATTTTTCCGCTAGAATATTTTGCACCAGATTTAGCGGGGAATTTTTTTCGCTAAATTTAGCGGGGAAAATCGCTTGCTAAATCTAGCTATTTTTCCACTAAATTTAGTGGAAAATTGTTTCCGCTAAATTTAGCGGAAATTTTTCCTCCTTCTCCTCCTCCCTCGTAACGTCACTCGCGACCCTCGTGACGTCCCTCGTTACCCTCGTGACGTCCCACGTGACGTCACATGTGCAGCCATTATGGGAAACGTCCTATAATGCAACGCGCGGTTACGCCCACAGCGACGGCGACGCCGCGCAAGCCGGAAACGAGCGCCTCAGAACTGAGGTGTTATCCAGGGCTTCCGAATATTTTTAGTTACTGTTTTTGTTTCCCGGGGGAAATTCGAGCTGTAAGCTTTGCTAAAGACGTCAATAAACGTGTCGTACGCCTCATCTACACATATTTTAGAATAAACTGGGTCCCAGTCAGTGCGGGAGATTTGTGTCCTGAACGTTTCTAAATTACTCTTGGATATGCTCTGAAAGACAAATGAAATTTTATCGGAGCTTTTTTATCGGTGCTAGACCCACAGGATATATATATATATATATACACAACGGGCATGGTGGCGGGAGGCCGAAGGCGTGGGTATAACTGAGAAGAAAAAAACCCTTAATAAAAACAGCAAGAACGGACGATTTAATTTTGGACGTTTCGGCCGGAGTCCGGCCTTCCTAACGAAGGCCGGACTGCGGCCGAAACGTCGAAGATTAAATCGTCCGTTGTTGCTGTTTTCACTAGGGTTTTTTTCTTCTGAGTTATATATATATATATATATATATATATATATATTGTTAGGACGAAAGAAGAAGCTGCATCTCAACCGGTGCCCGCAGACCTCGTGCAGCGCCAGAAGCTCGTGCTGTGCTCGGCGATTGCTCGAACCGTTATATTGGTGACACCACTGTAATCGCTCCTCGCTCATTGTATAAACCCCATCTATTCATCAACAGTCTTCCAGGTTGGTGGAGGTCAGCGACACCCTACCTCTCGCACTTCCCGCCAAGAACTGGCGCACCGCAGAGGTCGTACCGCCCGACAACCCAACATGCCTGACGACGAGGGCAACGGAAGCCGGCCCCGTGCACCCACCGTAACCATCAAACACCGCCAGCGGGACCCTGAGTTATTCACTGGAAACGCCGAATCAGACGTCGAAGACTGGCTTAAAAGCTACGAACGGGTGAGCCAGCACAACGGATGGGACGATTCCTTTAAGTTGGCCAATGTCGTATTTTTTCTAAAGGATACCGCCCTTCGATGGTACGATAACCACGAAGAGGGAATAAATTCCTGGGACGGATTCAAGACATCTTTCGCTGACGCTTTTGGCCAGCCGGAACATCGCAAACAAAGGGCACAAGACCAATTGCTGCACCGGTACCAATCGACAACCGAGTCATCCACAGCCTACATTGAGGATGTTCTTCGACTGTGCCACCGAGTGGATCCCCGGATGAGTGAAAATGACAAGATCCGTCACCTTTTCAAGGGCCTATCACAAGAACTTTTTTCCATCGTCGCCCCGAGATCTCCAAATACAGTGGCCGATCTCGTGTCAGAATGTCGAAAGTACGAGGAATTAGACAACGCGCGAATCCTTAAAAGACCTTTTGAGCGCCTCCCTGAGGTGTCTTCAGGAGTACACGCCGACACCAGTCTGTCGAGCTTGATACGGACCATCATCCGTGAAGAGCTGCGTTTCTTTCTGGGCCAGCAGCGCCCAACGCCGCCCGTTTTGCAACCACCCGGTCAAACTCATGACATCGCGTCCACTGTCCGCGACGAACTCCGCGCTGTTCTTGAGCCCCTGGGCAAAACTCCATCTGTCTATGTACCAGCAGCACCTCCCCCCACACCGTTATGCGCCTACCAAGCATTTACAGCCCCACCCACTGCAACACCCTGGCAGGCCCAACAGACGCGTCGCCGAGCGGATATCTGGAGAACCGACGATAACCGGCCAGTATGCTTTTACTGCCACACTCCTGGCCATATCCTCCGGTATTGCCGACGCCGCATGGGAGACACTAACCGCTCCCCTCCTCGGAATCAATACCAGGGTAACAACGGAGACAACAGTTACTCCTACAATACCTACCACAGTGATAACCTCGGTTCCCGGCCTTTCGCAACACCCTACGGTCTCCCTTCCTCCAACATTAACGCCGGACGAGCCCCTTACGACCGCCGCTCTCCAAGCCCTGTCACGCCAGCTGAAGCCCGTCGTCGTCGTTCACCCTCGCCTTATCCTGCTCGTCGCCGTTCCATTTCGCCCTTCAATGACAACGCAGTGGCTTCCACCTCCCACCAGTCAAACTGAACACCGCAGCCTGCATCGACAATGGAGGTCAGGCTGCACCTGCACAATTTGTGGCAAATCCTCCGTTTGTAGGACCGACTAACATAACTGTGGAAATTGGACGGCAAACATTTCATGCTCTTATAGACACTGGCGCAGCCAAATCGTGTATTCCTGAACGCCTCCGACGACACTTGCGCAAAGTACTCACGCCCCCCTCCAGTGGACACTTGTTACGTATGGGTAATGGTGAATTGGTCCAGCCGCTCGGATACTGTTCCGCGTCAGTGAAGGTAGGCCGCAGTCGATATGTTATCCTGTTCACTGTACTCACAAGTTGCATCGCGGACGTCATCCTTGGATGGGATTTCTTATCTTCAACAGCCGCTTTCATTGATTGTGCGAATCGTGAAATTCATCTCAGCCCTTCAGAAGACGGTAATGAACATTTTGAAGCACCACTAGCCGCTCTTCACATTGAACATGATTTACTCCTACCGCCCCAGTCGGCAGCCGTTGCAACTCTCGTCGTCGCCAACCCAGTCGCAAGTACTGTCGCTCTCATCGAACCTCTCCACACCTGTCTAGAGAAAAAAGGAATTGTGATTCCTTATTCTCTCGCCACCATTGCCGACGATAAGTGCTACATATGGATAACCAACACTTCAACCCATCCTCAAATCCTCCCCCGAAGAACGCGCATTGCCACCCTCCAAGCGCATATTGAACACAGCTTGGCTGCACTTTCCACGACTGCCGCTCATACCAGACCGATTGCGGAAAATAACGTCACCGAAAAACTGGAGAGGATGATCGCCTCAACCGTCGTCCAAGCCGAACGTCTCAAATTGCGCACTCTTCTTGCATCTTATAGCAGTGTCTTTGATTTCACTGACCAGGTATTAACCCGTACCACACTTGTGGAGCATCATATTGACACCGGTGACTCCCCGCCCCTCAGGAGCAGACCATACCGAACATCCGCTGCAGAACGAAGATTGATACAAAATCACATTACTGACATGCTGGACAAAGGTGTGATCGAGCCTTCCTCCAGTCCCTGGTCGTCGCCCGTCGTTCTAGTAAAAAAGAAGGATGGTACCTGGCGCTTTTGTGTCGACTATCGCCGCCTTAACAAAGTGACTCGAAAAGACGTATACCCACTTCCCCGGATAGATGATACGCTTGATACGCTACAAGGCTCGTCATACTTTTCATCCATGGACCTCCGAAGTGGCTATTGGCAAGTTCCAGTTACTTCGGCTGATAGACCTAAAACAGCATTCATAACACCTGAAGGCCTTTACCACTTCAACGTTATGCCTTTCGGACTCTGTAATGCGCCTGCGACATTCGAGCGCATGATGGACGTTCTCCTTCGTGGCCTCTCTTGGAACATCTGCCTTTGTTACCTGGACGATATTGTTGTCTTTTCTTCAAACTTCGACGACCACCTATCTCGTCTCCGCACGGTCCTTGACTGCATTCGTGCTGCTGGGTTACAATTGAACTCAAAAAAATGTATTTTTGCCGCCAAGAAAATCAAAGTGCTCGGTCACCTGGTCAGCGCAGATGGAATACGCCCAGACCCAGACAAAACACGAGCTGTGTCCGACTTCCCGGTCCCACAAAATGTCAAGGACTTGAGAACATTTCTGGGCTTATGCACGTACTTCAGAAAATTTATTTCCGGATTTTCTCATATCGCGGAGCCGCTCAATCAACTGCTACGCAGAGACGCATCTTTTAAATGGGGCCCACACCAGGAAACATCATTTGAAACACTCAAGACGGCATTAACGTCGGCTCCAGTCTTGGGCCACTTCGTCGAAGGTGCCGACACCGAGATACGCACCGATGCCAGTGGCCACGGTATAGGCGCCGTTCTCGCTCAAAGCCACAATGGCCAGCAACGTGTCATTGCCTATGCTAGCCGAACACTTAACAAAAGCGAACGCAACTTTTCGACTACTGAAAAAGAATGCTTAGCCGTCATCTGGGCTGTCTCCAAATTTCGTCCCTATTTGTATGGATCCCCATTTCGTATCGTGACTGATCACCACGCGCTTTGCTGGTTGGCTAGCCTCAAGGACCCCTCGGGACGTCTAGGTCGTTGGTCCTTAAAGCTTCAAGACTACCTTTTCACAGTCGTCTACAAATCAGGGAAACGACACCTCGACGCTGACGGATTATCTCGATGTCCTCTTGCTGACGATACAACCATTTCTCTCCAGACACAAACCTCACATGCTACAGCAACTCTCGATAACATCGACATGGCTTCAGCGCAACTGTCTGACGATTCCTTGAAACCGCTGATTCATTACTTACAAGGCGTCGCAACATCCTGCACTCAACGCACTAAACGACGCGCCCGTCTCTTTACTATTCAGAATAATGTCCTTTATAGACGCAACTACGAGCCCCAAGGACGACAATGGCTTCTTGTGGTTCCGCGACAATTACAGAAACAAATTATTCAAGCGAATCACGACGACCCTACAGCCGGTCACCTCGGCTTTGCTAAAACGTATTTCAGAATACGCTGTAGATTCTTCTGGACTGGCATGCACCGTACCATAAATAAGTATGTTCGCGCATGCCATTCATGCCAGACCAAGAAAAGACCCACAACAGCACTTCCTGGGCCTCTCCGACCCCTTTCTCCACCGAACCACCCATTCGAGCGCATTGGAATTGACTTTCTGGGACCCTTTCCCCAGTCACAAGCCCAAAACCGATGGATCATCGTAGCTGTCGACTACTTAACACGCTACGCCGAAACCAAAGCGCTCCCGACCGCCACGGCCCTTCATGCAGCCGATTTCTTTCTTCATTCCATCCTTCTTCGACACGGCGCCCCTCAGTCCATCATCACAGACCGTGGAACGCCTTTTGTTGCAAACCTCCTCCATGAGGTTTGCCGCCTTGCAAACACTATTCATCACATCACGACCGCCTACCATCCCCAAACGAATGGCTTGGCAGAGCGATTTAATCATACTCTAGCCGATATGATGTCCATGTACATTACTGACGATCAGGACAACTGGGATTTTATTTTGCCCTACGTTACATACGCGTATAACACCAGCCGTCAAGCCACTACTGGTTACTCCCCTTATTATCTCCTATATGCTCGCGAGCCGTTATCTACCATTGACACATTGTTGCCATATATAGAAGATTCTTCTCTCGACAACTACGCCCAAGACGTTCTCTACCGTGCTGAAGAAGTCAGGCAGCTCTCACGTATTCGCACGCTTGCATCACAACAACAACAAATCATTCGTCACGCCGAGCACCACCCTCCAGTTTCATACAATATCGGTGCAGAGGTTCTTGTTTGGACACCGTCTCGCCAGCCCGGAAAATGTGAAAAGCTCCAAAAACAATTCCGAGGCCCTTTCCGTATTTCTCGCCAGCTGTCACCTACGAACTACGAAGTAACTGCGGTACTTCCGCCACGAGACAACCGCACAAAATCTACTGATATCGTCCACATCGCCCGCCTCAAACCCTACCACCGTCAAGCTCCCTAACCACAAGGGCCGGTGGACCGGCCCTCTTTGCAAGGGGAGGCACCTGTTAGGACGAAAGAAGAAGCTGCATCTCAACCGGTGCCCGCAGACCTCGTGCAGCGCCAGAAGCTCGTGCTGTGCTCGGCGATTGCTCGAACCGTTATATTGGTGACACCACTGTAATCGCTCCTCGCTCATTGTATAAACCCCATCTATTCATCAACAGTCTTCCAATATATATATATATATATATATATATATATATATATATATATATTGTTAGGAAAGACGACGATGTGGCGCGAGTGGCGCGCTCAAGTGTCGGCCGCAGAGTGCCCGCGCGATTCGATTCAGACTGACTTCGCCTGGCTGCGCTGCGGCACTGACCGTCATCTACAATCCTCCGATCATCTGATTAAACCTGCACATCATTGCCTCACAGGTTGGTGGAGGTGCTATCTTTCTTCCGCCTCTTGTCTAACCGTTAATTATCAATTCTGGAGCTACGCAGCAGACGACCTGCGCAGGTCAATATGCCAGAAGAAGCGGGCAACGCTAACCGTCCCACGAACACTACAGCGCCCGTGGTCAAACATCGACAGCGCGACCCCCAGATCTTCGACGGATCTCCGGACGCCGACGTCGACGATTGGTTAAAGAACTATGAACGGGTCAGCCACTACAACTTTAAGCTCGCGAATGTTTTTTTTTTTCTAAAAGACACAGCACTTCGCTGGTTCGACAATCACGAAGAAACCATCAATTCCTGGGAAGGCTTCAAAACAGCATTCGCCGATGTGTTTGGCAAACCCCAGCACCGGAAGCAGCAAGCGCGCGACCAACTATTGCGCCGCTATCAAAGACCCACAGAAACATCAACAGCGTACATTGAGGACGTCCTCCGTTTGTGCCGCCGAGTTGATGCTGAAATGGCCGAAGACGAGAAAATTCGCCACCTCCTCAAGGGCATTTCGCAAGAGCTCTTCTCCGTCGTGGCTCCGAAAGCACCTGCTACAACAGAGCGCTTGATAGCGGAATGCCGACAGTACGAAGAGCTCGATAGCGCACGGATCTCCAAAAAACCATTCGAGCGACTCCCTGAAGTGTACCAGGTAACAACTCCCGACACAAACCTTGCTTCGCTTATCCGCACCATAATACGCGAGGAGCTTCGTACCTCCGTCGCACAGCTACAACCGTCTAGTGACGAACACCAAACAAATACTGACGTACATGGCATAAAGGACGCAATTCAAAGTGAACTGCGCGCTGCTCTGGGGCACGTCACGCCAGCAGCATCTCCTTACGCACCAGCAGCACCCGTCCCAACTTCGATCTGCGCTTATCAGTCCATCCCTGCCACGTATGCCGCACCAACCCCTCCATGGACACAACCACAACCAAGGACCAACATCTGGCGAACGCCAGATCAGCGACCTGTATGTTATTATTGTCACACACCAGGACACATCCTCCGATATTGTCGCCGTCGACTTAACAACACGGCTCGCACCTCGCCGACCAGCCGTGTATACTCCACAGACTATACTGACTACCATGCTACTCATCGCACTCCGCCCATCGACGAATTTTCTTCACGTTCCCACACGTCCACTGCCCCCGGTCACGAACAATTTCCAGACAGTCGCCGTCCCTCTCACAGCCCCGAACGTTCCCCACCGCCACGACGTGGCCGCCCATCATCGCCGTACCCGCCACGACGCCGTTCTGTATCACCCTTCACCACCGACGCTCCCCGACCTTCCCAACAGTCAAACTAGATAAAGCGGTCTGCAGCTACGTTGGAGGTCAGGCTGCACACTCACCACTATCCGCAAATCCTCCTTATTTAGGATCAACATCAATTGTACTCAAAATTAGAAATCACAACTTCACCGCCTTAGTCGATACAGGAGCCGCGAAGTCTTGCATTCCTGAACACATCCGCCGTCGTCTGCACGCAGTACTTACTCCGCCGTTGCAAGGACACTTGATGCGCATGGGCAATGGCGACTTGGTTCCCCCCCTCGGATACTGCACGCTTACAATCCAGATTGGTAACAACCGTTACGTTGTTATGTTCATAGTGCTTCCTACCTGCATCGCCGATATCATCCTGGAATGGGACTTTCTGTCTTCAACAGAAGCATTCATTGACTGTGCCAGCCGTGAACTGCATCTCAACTCTTCTGATACTGCCGAGGTTGCTGCTGATGGTTCGCTCGTCACCCTGGTAGCCGACACTGACATACTGCTGCCTCCGTACCCTGCCGCTGTCGCCACACTCGTACGGACCCTACCCACCGCAGCAACTTCTGGTCTCATTGAACCCATCTCTACGCAGCTCGTGACCAAGGGCATAATCATTCCCTATTCGCTTGCTACACTCACGAGTGGAAAATTTCAGTTATGGGTAACCAACTGTTCTTCCGAAGCCCAAATCGTTCCTTCCGGAAGTCGCGTCGCTACAATGCACTCAACAGTGCATCACCAATTTGCCAGTCTCCTCCCCACCACTTCAGACGCGCTCCCTACACCACCTGATTTCAGCAAGCACGTGGAAAAAATGATCGACCCCCGCCTACCACTGACCCAACGACATATATTAGCCCGTCTTCTTGCAGACTACGAAACCCTTTTTGACATTAACCCCGGAAAGTTGCCGCAAACTACGCTTATAGAGCACCGAATTGATACTGGCGATTCATCACCCGTTCGAAGCCGACCGTACAGAGTTTCCCCAGCCGAATGCCGAGTAATTCAGACACACATAGATGATATGCTCCAAAAGAAAGTAATCGAACCACCTTCTAGTCCATGGTCTTCACCCGTTGTTCTTGTTAAGAAGAAAGACGGCTCTTGGCGTTTCTGCATTGATTACCGCAAACTAAACAAAGTCACAAAAAAGGATGTTTATCCACTGCCCAGAATTGACGACACTCTTGATACGCTCCAAGGGTCCTCATATTTCTCTTCCATGGACCTCCGAAGTGGTTACTGGCAAATTCCTGTCGCCAGTCACGACAAGCCCAAAACCGCATTCACTACTTCAACTGGCCTGTATCACTTTAATGTGATGCCATTTGGACTTTCCAACGCTCCAGCCACCTTTGAGCGTATGATGGACTCTCTACTACGCGGCCTTACGTGGAACATCTGTCTGTGCTACCTCGACGACGTCGTCGTGTTCGCCCCGACTTTCGACGAGCACCTACACCGGCTGCGTACGGTCCTGCAGTGTTTCCGAGCCGCCGGTCTACAACTTAATTCCAAGAAATGTACGTTTGCCGCTCCACAAATCAAAGTACTGGGTCATCTCGTCAGTGCTTCCGGCATCAGCCCAGACCCCGACAAACTCCGAGCTGTGGCTGAATTTCCTGTACCACTGAAAGTGAAAGATGTCCGGGTCTTCCTAGGATTATGCACTTATTTTCGAAAATTGATTTGTGGTTTCTCTGACATCGCGGAGCCTCTCAATAATTTACTAAGGAATGGTGTACGCTTTCAGTGGACCAAGGAACAGCAGGACTCGTTCGAGTCCTTAAAAATAGCGTTGACCTCTGCCCCCATCCTTGGACATTTCGTCGAAGGCGCAGATACAGAAATAAGAACAGACGCCAGCGGTCACGGTGTGGGAGCAGTTTTGGCCCAGACCATTCGAAATGAGCAGCGAGTAATAGCATATGCCAGTAGAACTTTGACTACCTCTGAACGAAATTTCTCAACGACTGAAAAAGAATGTTTAGCGGCTATATGGGCAATTACAAAGTTCCGCCCCTACCTATATGGTTCACCATTCCGCATTGTGACTGACCACCATGCCCTCTGCTGGCTAGCAAGCCTCAACGATCCAATGGGCCGTCTTGGACGGTGGTCATTAAAGCTTCAACACTACACTTTCACGGTTGTCTACAAATCAGGTAAACGCCATCTCGACGCTGACGGTTTGTCCCGATGTCCACTTCCCACCGATCCTATACTCCCATCACGCATCGGCCCAGCAGACCCAGCAGCAGTCCTCGACAATGTCGACATACGATCGGCACAGCTGTCCGATGCGTTCTTGAAACCTATTATTGACACCCTCCACGACACTCTGCGATTCCCAACCCGTCGTACAGAGCGCCGCGCTCGCCTATTCACTCTTCGTGAGGGTGTTCTTTACAGACGCAACTATGATCCCCAAGGACGACCGTGGCTGCTCGTCGTGCCACGTCATCTTCAGAAAGAACTCATTCGAATCCACCACGACGACCCTACAGCCGGACACCTCAGGTTCTCCAAAACATATTTCAAAATTCGGGGAAAATACTTCTGGAACGGAATGCAACGCACCATCACGCGATATGTTCGCGCGTGTCACCTATGCCAGACCAAGAAAAAGCCTACAACGAAACCGGCAGGAGCACTACGGCCCATCCCTCCCCCTAACCGCCCGTTCGAACGCATTGGTATTGACTTTCTTGGCCCATTTCCACTCTCGACCTCAAATAACCGTTGGGTAATCGTCGTCGTCGACTACTTCACACGCTATGCCGAAACAAAAGCCGTGCAAGCCGCCACAGCCTGCGAAGTAGCTACCTTCTTCCTGCACTCCATCGTGCTTCGTCACGGTGCCCCTCAGTACATAGTCACAGACCGCGGTACTCCATTCTTAGCTCACTTGCTTCAAGAACTCCTCCGTCTCACTAAGTCCGTGCACAACATCACGAGTGCGTATCATCCACAAACAAATGGCTTCACCGAACGTTTCAATCAGACTCTAGCTCACATGATCTCCATGTACGTCGCAGACGATCACAAAAATTGGGACGTCATTCTTCGATACGTCACGTACGCCTATAACACCAGCCGCCAAGCCACCACAGAATACTCCCCTTTCTACCTCTTATACGCAAGAGAGCCACTCTCAACCTTGGATACCGTTTTACCCTATGTTGATGACGCTGCACATGACGACCACACCGACGAAGTTCTCTACCGCACAGAGGAAGCAAGACAACTGTCCAGGATTCATACACTACAGACGCAGCAACATCAAACCCTTCGTCATGCCGAAACCCACACTGATGTCGCGTACCAAGTAGGCGACGAAGTTCTCCTCTGGACGCCTCTACGATCTCCTGCGAAGAGCGAGAAACTTCTAAAACGCTTCACTGGCCCCTTCAGGATCTTACGACGCCTCTCGTCCACCAACTACGAAGTTGCTCCAGTTTCGGCCCCTCGTGATCAGCGTTCAAGATCAACCGACATAGTGCACGTCGCACGCATCAAGCCCTACTACCGCCAAGCACCATAAACACACGTGCCGGCGGTCCGGCACTTTCCTCACCGGGAGTTTAACTGTTTGGAAAGACGACGACGTGGCGAGAGTGGCGCGCTCAAGTGTTGGCCGCAGAGTGCCCGCGCGATTCGATTCAGACCGACTTCGCCTGGCTGCGCTGCGGCACTGACCGTCATCTACAATCCTCCGATCATCTGATTAAACCTGCACATCATTGCCTCACAATATATATATATATATATATATATATATATATATATATATATATGGGGATGTGATCATTAATGTTACTAGTGATTGTACCAGCGTCATAAACATCTTCACAAACATTTGTGATAAAAAGATCATGGGTGCTTGAGGAGGAAATATTTATTCTAGTGGGAGACTGGATCACATTTATGCAACCATTTGAGCTTAGGATGTTATTTAATTGCGGCGAAAGAATCGAATGTTGCAGGGTATTTACATTACAATGTCATTGGCAAAGGAATAATTTATTCACCAAGATAAAGTCAAGATTTTTATCTCAAAACAAAACAAAACTTATCGAAACACGCCGATGGCGGCTAATACATCTTTTCTACAAGGGCACAGCCATCTTGAATGTCGTCACTTCTGGAATGCGGTAAAACATCGTCTTGATCTCTCCATGCCGATTTTACAAAAAAATGTATGATTGTCACACATTCTTGTTTTGCCTCACACATATTTTCTCGCATATTCCAGGTTGATATGCTTCGTTATTTTTTCGTCCCGCATACCAGATACAAAACCTACTGTACTGAGAACGTCAGGAAATAGCCTTAGATTGTTATTTCTCACTGTTGGCATTTTGAAGTCATCCGTCATTTGAGTATGCGTTTCCAGAAGTTCACGCGAAATCTGTTACCGAACGGAAATAGAAACAATTCACCGTGTTTCTTATGCGAATTTCAATAAAAATTGTTATACCCATTTTAACACATGCATATCCTATAAGTACAGCATTGCGTTTACGAAGGGACCCAAGCTCGGTGACAATGTTAGTTTCCACAGCGAAACTCGATGACACGCTTCAACGTCGGAGTGCGCTATCGGCTCACCGATAAGGTCACCAATCTGGGTCAGGACGGCTTCGAGATTTTCATTGTAACGTTTTGCCAGACCTTTAATCTCTGAATAAGGATGGCGATGTGGGTTAGTTCGTTCATACTGACGAAAAGGCAAACAGCGCACAGTAAACGGGGACTAAAGGAAGTGCAAACAGAACAAGCGCTGACTCTCAACTGAAATTTAATCACACGAAAAAAAAAAAAAAGCAACTCCGCCCACGTCACATGATACATTCACCACGTGTCCAATAAAACAATCTCTTTGCTACTCAAGCCCAGTGACGTTTGGCTTACGCAGTTCGCGCCTGCTTTGATGATCGCATGCGCCTCTAAAATTTTTCTATTCACTCTGTCCCTTCCATTGCCAATGATACCAGTCTTACTAAAGATAGGTTCACACCCACATCCATGACAATGCAATGACAGATGCCCCCTTACAGCTCCCACCCCTGATCGCAACCAAAAGTCATGCTCCCGCAGTCTGTGATTAACACATCGGCCCGTCTGACCGATGGAGGCTTTCCCACACGTTAGTGGAATCGTACACAACTCCCACCTTGCAAACAACATATTGATTCTCATGCTTCACCGAGCAAGCGGGCCTTTGTTTTTCTTATCGGCAACTCTCGCGCATAGTTGCGCCAGCTTACACGGAGCGGAAAACACCAATGGCACATCGTACCTCAAGGCAACTTTTTTCAAGTTGTGTGAAATTTTATGGAGATACGGTATTACGAGCGGTCTCTTATTTGGCCTTTTCCTCCGGGGACGGGGTTCCCTCTTGAGTTTCTTTAACAACCCCTCCGCAACGCTCAATAAAACCGAAGTTGGAAAACCTGCCACTGTCAGTCTCTCAACCTGCCGGGAAAAACTATCGTTAACCACATGATGACATGACTTCTCGAGTGCAGCTGGTAGGCAAGACGAGGCAACGCTTCTCTCGACCAGCTTAGAGTGCGATGAATCATAGGGAAGACCCTCCTTTGAGCGTGGGTGATAAGATTAGCAAACGTGTTTAGCAATGAATTCTAACCTCCAATCCAAAATCTGTAGGTAAGCCTCATCCTGAAGTTCGTGAGTGAAAGTGAGCTTCTCCGAATGATGTGCGAAAACTTCTAAAACAGACCTCACGACCTCTGCCTCACATATGCCGTCCAACCTAATAAACAAAACCAAAAAGCTCATCCACGTAACGAAACACTTCCAGTTTTTCCGAAATGGCCCTATCGCACTTGGCTAAAAAAATGTCACAAAGCAGAGGCGCCACAGACGAACCGATACAAATCCCCTTTTTCTGAACGTAAACTTTACCGTTAAATAGGATAAAAGTCGACTCCAGATAAAACTTGAGCAGCTGTAAAAACCCATCAGTACACACACCGCTAGCGTTCTGGAAGCCAATCTCGCCATTTCTTTCAATACATTCATGCACCGAGACAAATAGAGCGCAATGAGGGATTGAATAAAAAAGATCCTCAGCATCTGTGGAAAAGCCCCCCACATCTGTGACTGCACCACTTCTAAGGTAATCTATGACACTCTGCGAATCGCGCACCAAAAATGATCACAGGTCTCTAACCGACTTAAGTTCTCTTGCAGGAATCGACTGACTTGTCTCTGCCACGCCCCCTTCTCGGTAACGATAGTCCGCAGGGGTGCATTCACTTTATCTGTCTTAACAGAAAAGAATACATCAAGATTACCTTTCGTGGTCTTTCCAATTTCTTTTTCCAGCTTGGACAGTTGTAATTCTTTGCACAACTTGGCTGCCGCACATTTGACCCTTTTTGGCTTGAAGACCGACCAACGAAACCATTTTCCGCAAGGTAGGAAAATGGCCCTCGCGCCCTCCTCTTTTCACCCTCTCCCAAAAATCACGTGACGGCAGGGGCTCGTTTTGTGTCGGCTTTTTCTGTAGGGATAATCCTCAAAAACCGCGAAATGAGCGGCTAGCTGCGAGCGCAACAACGACCTTGAGACATCCAGGTGTCTTCCCTCGTTGACGCGGGCACGCTCAATCCGCGAGATTGGGGAAGCCAGCGCGACCGAACGCTTTTTCGCATGAGCTGCAGGTCTGAGGCCGCTCGGTCGGTGGAGATCGAGAGGTCGTGGTATGCTGTGTTCGTTCCAGCAGCCGCTCTCTGGCATCGCGCGGCTGCTAAAACCATTTTCGTCTCTGCACAAGGATTGGCTTGCGCAATAAAGGGTTCAGGTCGTTGATAATACTTTTGTTTTCTAAACTTATAAATCAAGTGGCTTTTCCTAATCTCTTCATTACTGTTTGAAACACATCTCCTCTCGTATGTTGTTCCTCCCATTTTGGACTCTTTTACGTATTTATTCGTCCTTACCTCTACTTGATGACTGTTTTATAACTTGACAAAGACCTTTAAATATTGGCGCGGGCTTGCACGATCAACGCTGTCCCGGATTTATTCAAAATTGGAAAGATTGGCGTCAGGAGGAGTTGAAGAAGCAAACCGTAATTCTTGCTTCTAATGAAGATGGCACAATCGTAAGATCGGTCTATGCTTCACCTGCCTCCACAGCGCCCCATCGTTTGCACTATCGCAACTTCTCAGTGACATAGCTGTAACCACATTTTGCTGATGGTTACTATAGATGTGGCCCCACAGGCTTTCCCGGTATCAGCGAGTCGACTTTTTAACGACCGGCGACTCTCCTGAGTGAGAATAAATATTATCACCTTCCCACAACATCCACACCTTTCTCACCTCCCCCCCCCTCCCCTCCCTTTCCCGAGTTGGGGAAATATCAGGCCACTCCAGCAAGCAGCCTGCAGACTGCGCTTTTCGCCTACTCATTCTCAACATATTCGAACTAGAAGTAAACACATTGCATGAACGACGCCCAGTTTATTTGCAACCTAAATAATGTGGCTCTACTGTTGGGGCCCAATCAATTTCATCCCCAATCATTTTTTGTTACGACTTCATGGTGAAAGTGCGTTCGTCGTGATGCCACAAAAGTGGTCGATTCAAAGGTAGAAATAGGTCCTCGTATTTATTTTGCGGAAATATGCGCTCCTGTGACGCTCTAGTGCGCAAGGTCAACGCACCCGAGGCAGTGCGTAATACTTTAAAACTGTCGTTGACGATGAAATATTTGTGGGAAGTGCGTAAAATTTTTACACCACAAAAGCATACCGAAAGACAACAAAATATCGCAATGGCTGAAAAAAAATAATAAAAAAAATCAGCTCGCTAAAACCGTTGCTTTCCTCTCTCTCTCTCTCTCTCTTTTTCGCGCCACTACAAAAGATAGCGGCCGAGCAACAAAATTCCATCAAAACCTCGCTTCTTGGAAAAAGGACAGTAGGCTATATGGTAGTGAATCTCCCAGGGAGTTTGTAGAAATATTAGGCGACCATTGAACCTACCCTTCTGCACAAATCATGCCCGGGATATTTCCATTTTCCTTCCACGCGATTCGAAGGCAAGACGCTGGGAGAATTCATGTGCACTAACATGCTGCTTCTAAAAGAAATTACCAGATTTATTGTGCATGTCAATTTAGATGTAAATAGTTTAATCACTGTGCACAAACATTCGCGGCCTGGAGGATGACATGGAAGCATGGCGGAAAGCAGCTTGCTGAAAATAGAAGTCTCTGTTGCATTGCACTGGTGTGAAGAATTATTGCGTATGTTTGTCTTATTTCCGTGCCAAAATAAAAACAGCGTTTAGAAACCGAACCCTGTCCTTTTTGAGGAGCGCCGAAAGGACATAAAAAACCGGGACAACCAGAGCTTATCCTGGTTCCTTGTTTGTTCGGAGCCTTTCAAAAGGGGATGGAAATTATGGACTGACCCGACTTACCACATTAGAGCAGTTCATTTCCATTGCGACAGGCTGTCTTCAAGCGTCTTGCATAGTCCAGCTTGTACTGGTCCGTTTTTATTTTCGGTTCCTTTCAAAACGTGGGCTCTAAGCCACTGGACCAAACTACCACATTCATTAACTGCGGAAGCGGAGAAGTGGAAATGCAACAAAAGGAAAGATTCGCCCACGTTATTTGGGGCCTATAGAAAAGCGGACTGGATAGAAGGGGGCCGAAATCTCTTTTAAAAAACACACAATCTTCTCTTCAATTCTGTCTAACAATTTGATGTGAGGGTGTACTTGGCTATGGCATTATTCGTTTAGGAATCAAGTGAAACTTTGTATCGGATTATTATACGTTTACGTTCACTCCCATTCGATGCTTATCATGTTTTCGAGTATGTACACGGGATGGTTCTCAGCGGTAGTTTTTTAATCTGATTGCCCGCCAGAGTGCGAGCCAGAATTAACGCACTACGGCCGCGGGCCGTCGCGCTCTTCTCCTTCTCCGTATCAATATACACTCAAAGACGCGGGCGGTGCCGTCAATCGTGCTGGTGTCGGGAACCAGTAAGTCTGACCCTTGAAATGCAGGCGTGACGCAAAACCCACAGGCGTCTCGTTCGCCCACTTACGTTAATTCTTCCCAGGCGGCGGAGATGGTTGTTTAGAGGGGATTATCTTCTGAACGGATCCAAGTTACTCGAGCAAGCTCGCATTCCGCTCGCAAGGCCCAGCCGCTAAGCAAAGGTAACGGACGGTGGTTCGAGGGGCGTGCAACCCTTGCCCGCTTGGCCCTCCCAACCACTTCTCCGCTTCCGTAAATTTTGAATGTTGTAGGTTGGTCCAGTAGCTTAGAGCTCACATTTTGAAAAGAACCGAAAATAAAAACGGACCAGTACAAGCTGAACTATGCAGGACGCTCTAAGAGAGCCTGTCGTAATGAAAATGAACTGCTCTAATGTGGCAAGTCGGGTCAATCGGTTCATAATTTTTCATCCCCTTTTGAAAGGCTCCGGAAAAACAAGAAACCAGGAAAAGCTGAGTGACGCAAGGCGCCTCGTATTGTTCAGGTTGTCCCGGTTTTCTATGTCCTTTCGGCGCACCTCGAAACACACAGTGTTCGGTTTCTAAACGCTGTTTTTATTTTCGCACAAAAATAAAACAAAAATACGTAATAATTTTTCACACCAGTGCAATGCAATAGAGACTTATATTTCCAGCAAGCTGCTTTCCGCTATGCTTCCATTTCATCCTCCAGGCCGGGAATGTTTGTGCACACTGATTCAACTATTTACATGTAGATTGACATGCACAAGAAATATGGTACTTTCTTTTAGAAGTAGCATGTTAGTGCACACAAATTCCCCCAGCGTCTTGCCTTCTAATCGCGTGGAAGGAAAATGGAAATATCCCGGGCATGATGTGCAGAAGGCTAGATTCAATGGTCGCCCTTTATTTCTACAAACTCCCTGGCAGATTCGGTACCCTATAGCCCATGGTGTCCTTTCTTTAAGAAGCAAGGTTTTGATAGAATTTCGTTGCTCGGCCGCTATTTTTTGCAGTGGCGCGAAAAAAAAAAAAAGGAAGAGAGAGAGAGAGGAGGGGGGGGGGGGGAAGCAACGGTTTTAGCAAGCTGATTTTAACAATTTTGTGGGAAGTGCGTAAACAATTTTTGCGCACTTCCCACAAATGTTTTATCGTCAACGACAGTTGAAAAGTATTACGCACTGCCTCGGGTGCTTTGACCTTACGCACAAGAGCGCCACAGGAGCGAGTATTTCAACAAAACTTTGAATCGATCACTTTTGTGACATCACAACGAACACACTTTCACCATGAAATCATAACAAATAATGATTGATGATGAAATTCATTGGGTCCCAACAGTATACAGCCACATTATTTAGGTTGCAAATCAACTGGGCGTCGTTCATGCGATGTGTTTACTTCCACGTTCGAATGTGTTGAGAATGAGCAGCCGAAAAGCGCAGTCTGCAGGCTGCTTCCTGGAGTGGCCTGATATCTCCCCAACTCGGGAAAGGGAGGGGGGAGAAAGGGGTGGATGTTGTGGGAAGGTGATAATATTTATTCTCACTCAGGAGAGTCGTCGGTCGTTAAAAAGTCGACTCGCTCATAACGGGAAAGCCTAAGGGGCCACATCTATAGTAACCATGAGTAAAATGTGGTATACAGCTATGTTACTGAGAAGTTGCGATAGTGCAAACGATGGGGTGTTGTGGAGGAAAGTGAAGCAAAGACCTATCTTACGATTGTGCCATCTTCATTAGAAGCAAGCTTTCGGTTTGCTTCTTCAACTCCTCCTGACGCCAATCTTTCCAATTTCGGGTAAATCCGGGACAGCGTTGATCGCGCAAGCGCGCGCTAATATTTAAAGGTCTTTATCAAGTTATCACACAGTCATCAAGTAGAGGTAAGGACGAATAAATACGCAAAAGAGTCCAAAATGGGATGAACAACCTATGAGAGGAGATGTGTTTCAAACAGTAATGAAGTGTTAAGAATGGAACCTTCGGCGACCTTCTTCCGAGTTTCAACGCTGCGGAAACGAGTCAAGACGAGTCCGGGACCGTCGCCCGCTTGTCGGGGCCTGCGCGAAACGAGTCCCGACGAGTCTGGGACCGTCGCCTGCGTGACGGGGCCTGCGGCAACAAGTCTCAACGCGTCCGTGACGTTGGCGGGACGTGTGTGTGTGTGCGTGGTGGTTGGTGCGCTCGGAAAAGGGAGAGAGGCATGGCCTAACTGCGGAGAACTTTGGCTACGTCGCACTGGACGGCGGACTTTTCTGCGTCGCACTTGACGGCGGGTTCCTGCATCGCACTGGCTGCCCTGGCGGAGAGTGAGGGAGAAACGGACCCTATATAAGGCGGAGCGCGAGGCTGCTCCGTTGTTCTCTCGGATTTGACGACTGTATCGCTACCATGTAATTAAACCGTTCGTTACGTTACCAAGTCTCCCACCTCCACTGGACCCCTGGGTTCTTCACTTCGGGGAATGGACGTCGTAACGAGCCAGGAAGCTTCCGGACGTGCGGCCCAAACCCCGCCTCGAACAACTGGTTGGCAGCAGTTGGGATCGGACCATGCGACATCGTGCTACATCTGTGGGTGAGCGTTTGGACTTTGCTTTGAGATTCGCCAGGCTTCAGATTATGGGTAATTAATTTTGAACTGCTGGGAATCCTTAGTGTTTGACTCGTGCGCTAGGTTTGTGTACAACCTCGCGACAAGTTTTATAGCAAAGCCAAAGCTAAAGAGCAGCGATCATGGATCTAATGAGGTTACTGAGAACAGATTTACTCTGTTTATGTGAAGAATTGGGTGTGGAGGTGGAGCAAAAGATGAAGAAATCTGAGATCAGTAAAGCAATTTCAGAGAGCGCGGAAGCAGAGGATATTAAAATTGCGTGGGAATTACTTCAGAACGCTAAAAGTGAGGCTGCAGCGAAAGAGGAACGAGAACAGGAGCAGGCTGCAGCGAAAGAGGAACGAGAACGAGCGCAAGCTGCAGCGAAAGAGGAACGAGAACAGGAGCTGGCTGCAGCGAGAGAGGAACGAGCGCAGGCTGCAGCGGCAGAGGAACGAGCGCTAAAAAGGCTAGAGCTCGAAATTGAACAACAGCGATTAAACTCGCAGAACAGTAGAGTTGGGGCTCCGGTACGAGCAAGTGAGGCCGAGTCGTATCAAATGAAGAAGCTCCTGCAGCCGTTTAAAGTTGGGGAAGACGTGGGCCTATTCTTAGTTAACTTTGAGAGGACATGTGAGAAGTTGAGCTTCGCCCCAGAAACGTGGCCGCAACGGCTTTTGACTTTGTTGCCCTGTGAGGCTGCAGAGGTTGTCGCGCGCCTTAGTACTATAGACGCGGACGACTACGACAAGGTGAAGTCGAGCCTTTTGAAGCGGTATCGCCTTTCTGCCGAGGCGTTCCGTCAAAGGTTTAGAAACGCATCCAAAAAGAGCAGCGAGGGCTACTCGGAATTCGCGTACGCGCTTAAAACCAACTTGATAGAATGGTTGAAGAGCGAGGAAGTGTACGAAAGCCGCGACAAGGTAGTCGAGTGTGTGTGCCTCGAACAGTTCTTTCGTGGCATTCCGCAGTCAGTCAAGCTCTGGGTGCAGGATAGGGTGGGAGTCGACTCTGTCGAAAGGGCGGCTGAGCTAGCCGAAGAGTACGCAACGCGTAGAAAGCTGAGCGGAGAGGACAGCGAACCCGGCCGGAGCGATCAGCGCAAGCCCTTCCAACAGGGAAACGGCTCGCGAGAAAAAAGGCCCGAGAAGCCAGAAACAGGACAAAAGGTCCCAGAAAAGAGCGGAGATCCCTCGAGCGGAGATCCCTCGAACGGAAATCCCTCGAACGGAGACGAGGCACGGAAAAGCCAAAAAGGGCAGTTCGAGGCAAGGAAGCCGTTCCTGTGCTACAACTGTCAGGAGCCGGGACACACAGCGGCCAGGTGTAACAAACCGCGGGTTGTGTTCTCGTACGTGAGCGGTAGTGACGGGGACCTGGAGCTTCTTCGTCCCTATCTTCACGTGCTCCAGGTAAACGGAAAGCCGTGCAGGGTGCTTCGTGACAGTGCAGCGACGATGGACGTTGTTCATCCGTCTTATGTGACGACATCCGACTTTACTGGAAAGGTAGTTTGGATCAAGCAGCTGCTCGAGAAGCACAGTGTGTGTCTGCCTATGGCGAGAGTAAGGATAACTGGCCCGTTCGGAGAGCTAGTGACAGAGGCGGCTGTCTCGCAAACAGTCCCGTTGGAGTATCCCTATTTGTTTTCTAACCGGTCAGATTTCCTGCTGCGCGAAAGGGGTCAACAACTGGGAGAAGGACTCGTTCAGTCGTGTACGAGGTCCAAATCGCGTCAGCTCGCCCCTTTGTTAACGAGTGATCCAGAGCGAAAGACAGCTGACGGGGAGCAAGCACTCCCAGAGTTGGAGGCAGAGAAACGGGATGAGGGGGTCCGGGTTGTAGAGCAGCCCGACCTCGTAGCACTAGAAAGCGTACGCCGTCCCAACGCGCCGGCGAAAAAGGCGGAGGAAGACGGGATCATTAAAGGATCTCTCGTAGCTCCGGCGTCACGTAACTTTGGTCCTCCGTTACGAGTAGACAAAGTGTCTTTGACAGTCGAGCAGAAGAGCGACCCTAGTGTGTCAGGGTTTCGCGGTACAGCTCAGGAGATTGCCAGGACCAATGTGACGGGGCATGAAAAAGGCGGATTGTTTCATCGGCGCTATAAGGACCGCATTTTCACGTCTAGAAATCACGTGAAAATCGATCACTATGACTTCAGCGTAAGAAAGAGGAAAGGCAAATTTAACGGCAATGCCGATGGGTTGAGCAGATTTTTCTGATATCACCAAAAAGAGTAGGAATGATCTCAGAGGTTTTCGTCATCCACGGGAATGAGGATCTAAGTGGGGGCACTTCGTTAAAACCCCAAAAGGACCTCACAAATTGCGAAGAGTTTTTTGTCTTGTATTTTGTTCATAGTGACCTCGTTGGAAAAATGAGTTTTGCTTTGGCGACAGCGGGTCTCGATACCCGAAGTTGTCCTAAGGTTTTAAATTGCATTGTTTTGGCAAATTTTGGTAATCCGTAATCCAGTCTGGCGGGTCTCTGGCGGATTCCGAGCGTTTGACTGCGGTGTGGCGTGGTGTTGTGGGGGAACGTTTCCGCTGATGCCTCCGTTGTGAGAGGTTTGGGAGTTTGCTTAGTGCTTGCAGCATCTTCTCAAGGCCTACTCCAAGCCCACCTCTTCAGGCCAGCGATAGTATCACCGGCCATTCGAGGTTTCCCTGGCCCCGGAGGGGCTGTTAAGAATGGAACCTTCGGCGACCTTCTTCCGAGTTTCAACGCTGCGGAAACGAGTCAAGACGAGTCCGGGACCGTCGCCCGCTTGTCGGGGCCTGCGCGAAACGAGTCCCGACGAGTCTGGGACCGTCGCCTGCGTGACGGGGCCTGCGGCAACAAGTCTCAACGCGTCCGTGACGTTGGCGGGACGTGTGTGTGTGTGCGTGGTGGTTGGTGCGCTCGGAAAAGGGAGAGAGGCATGGCCTAACTGCGGAGAACTTTGGCTACGTCGCACTGGACGGCGGACTTTTCTGCGTCGCACTTGACGGCGGGTTCCTGCATCGCACTGGCTGCCCTGGCGGAGAGTGAGGGAGAAACGGACCCTATATAAGGCGGAGCGCGAGGCTGCTCCGTTGTTCTCTCGGATTTGACGACTGTATCGCTACCATGTAATTAAACCGTTCGTTACGTTACCAAGTCTCCCACCTCCACTGGACCCCTGGGTTCTTCACTTCGGGGAATGGACGTCGTAACGAGCCAGGAAGCTTCCGGACGTGCGGCCCAAACCCCGCCTCGAACAGAAGAGATTAGGGAAAGCCACTTGATCTATAAGTTTAGAAAATAAAAGTATTATCAACGACCTGAACCCTTTATTGCGCAAGCCAATCCTTGTGCAGACACGGGAATGGTTCCAGCAGCAGCGCGATGCCAGAAAGCGGCTGCTGGAACGAACACAGCATACCAAGACCCCTCGATCTCCACCGACCGAGCGGTCTCGGACCTGCAGCTCATGGGAAAAAGCGTTCGGTCGCGCTGGCTTCCTCAATCTCGCGGATTGAGCGTGCCTGCGTCAACGAGGGAAGACACCCGGACGTCTCAAGGTCGTTGTTGCGCTCGCGGCTAGCCGCTCATTTCGCGGTTTTTGAGGATTATCCCTACGGAAAAAGCCGACACAAAACGATCCCCTGCCGTCACGTGATTTTTGGGAGAGCATGAAAAGAGAAGGGCGCGAGGGCCATTTTCCTACCTTGCGGAAAATGGGTTCGTTGGTCGGTCTTTAAGATTGGTAATCTCGAAGTTCTTAATCGCATCGTCAGCCTTAGTGTTCAGTAGGTTCCGGGGTAGCACAACAAATCCTCCCTCCTTATCAGCCTGTAGCCAACTGAGATCGTTGTTTTGAAAATAGGTAACAAGACTTTGTAGAGAACCAACCCCAGATGCAGAAGGCCGTTTCGTAGCACATTTTAGTAGGCAGTCAACCCCCTCCGAAACACAGTGGTCCTTATCCTCAGACGCTGCCTTTTCTGACACTCGCCGTACATCAGCCAACAGTTCATGCGCCTTCATGCTAGGCTCAACGCTATACTTTGGCTCTCTTTTCAGAATTCGGGCCACATGCTCAGGAACTTGGGCGTCTCCCAAAACGACCAGTCCATTAGGTCTGTTCTCAGGCGAATGAGGCTTCTTGGGTATCCCAGTTCGAACACCAGTTGGTAGCGCCCCCTCCAGTCCACCCGTCTGCGGCCGCCAGGCTCGGCGGGCAACATTGTTCACCGCGCTAATAAACACCGTTGAGCGCACGCCGCTCCGGCCAGTCATCGTCCACCCTCACAACCAGGCTGCGTGTCGTCTCTTCTCGGCGGGCGCTTCGGCCCCCTTCGTCCACGTTCGAGAAAGATCGTGACACTGGCGACGAGGAACCGTGGCACTGGAGGCCACCAACCTGCACGGTTCGGCCCACGCCGCCGAGAGAGTCGCAACACCGCCCTCCGCTCCTGTCGCCATGCCGCTGTACGGGAGGCTCGAGCCGTTCGACGGAGATGGGTCCGCCTGGCCAGTCTACGAAGAACAAGTCCACGTGTTCTTCCGGGCGAACGACACGCCGGAGGCGAAACAACGGGACATCTTCTTGGCCAGCTGCGGGACCCGCGTCTTCAGCCTCCTTCTCGACCTCCTCAAGCCGGCCACGCCGCACGTCAAAACGCTGGGTGAGCTGCTCGCCACGCTGCGCTCGCACTTCAGCCCGGCGCCGTCCACGCTTATGGAGCGGTTCCGCTTCAACAACCGGAGCCGCCGGGACGGGGAGACCCTCGGGCAGTTGGTCGCTGCGCTACGAGGGTTAGCGAGCACCTGCGCCTTCGGCGACCAGTTGGACTCGCTACTCCGGGACCGGTTCGTCTGCGGCATCAACAACCCTGCCATGCAGACGCGATTTCTGGAGCTCCCCGACCCCTCGCTGGACGACGCGGTGAAGGCAGCGCTGGCGATGGAAGCAGCAGCGAAGGACGCCAGCGAGATAGCGCGTGCGGCCGGCTCACCGTCGACGGAAGCGGCGGTGAACAAGACGGCGGCAAGGAGCGGTGCCTGCAGCCGCTGCGGTGTTGCCCACTCCCCCTCACAGTGCCAGTTCGTCCAAGCACAGTGTTTCACGTGCGGGAGAACTGGGCACCTCGCACGTGTCTGCCGAGGGGGGAGGACGAGCGGCGGCCAGCAGCAGCAGCAGCCTGTTTCAAGCCCGGGTTCCAGCCAAGCCCGCGGCCAGGGTGGTCGTCGCAAGAGAACGCGGCGGGGACGAGCGGCACCAGGCCCGGGTCCGTCTTCAGCCAGGGTCCACGTCGTGGCCGAGGACCCGCAGATATTCGACTTGTGGCACACCAGGAGAATTTCGTCGTCTGTGCCACCTTACTTGGTGTCAGTCGAAGTCTGCGGCCACCCCATCCCCATGGAGCTGGACACAGGGGCCAGCGTGTCGGTCATGCCCGGGAAGCTATTCAAGCGGACCTTCCCCGGCGTGTCCATCGAGGCGTTTGACGTCATGCTGCGCAGCTACTCCGGGCAGCTTTCCCACGTCCATGTCGGGCCCAAGTCAGCGCTCGCCTTGGCGACAGGGAGGCAATCCTTCCCCTTTACCTAACCAAGGGGTCGTCGCCGACGCTGCTGGGCCGGAACTGGATTCACTCGCTGGGTGTTCGGCTGCCGGAGTACCAAGAAGCTGCGCTGCACGTGGTGAAGGACGTCCCGAGCCTCCTGACCGACTTCCAGTCCCTGTTCCAGCCGGGGGTGGGCACCTTCGCCGGCACGACGGTCGGCATCCACGTTCCAGAGGGAGCCCGGCCTCGGTTCTTCAAGCCGCGTCCGCTGCCGTTCGCCCTGAAGGACGGAGTCACCCAGGAGCTGCAACGGCTGCAGCGAGAGGGTATCCTGGTGCCCGTCAAGACCTCCGAGTGGGCCGCACCGATTGTGCCAGTCCTCAAGCGAGACGGCCGCGTCAGGATCTGCGGGGACTTCAAGGTCACCATCAACCCCGTCGCTACCGTCGAGAAGTACCCGCTGCCTCGGGTAGAAGATCTCTGGTCGGCTCTGTCCGGGGGACAGAAGTTCACCAAGCTCGACCTTCGAGATGCCTACCAGCAGCTGGTGTTCCAGGATGCCGCCCGGAAGTATGTCACCATTTCGACTACCATGGGACTCTTCCAGTACACGCGCCTACCGTTCGGCGTGACCTCAGCCCCAGCCATCTTTCAGAGGGAGATGGACAACCTCTTCATGGGCATGAGGCACGTGGCGGTGTACTTGGACGACATCCTGGTTACCGGAACCGACGACGGGGACCACCTGGAGAACCTGCGCAAAGTCCTGACACGACTACAGGACGCCGGTCTCAAGCTGAGGCTGGACAAGTGCGTGTTCCTGACCCCCCGCGTGGAGTACCTGGGACACATCATCTCCCAGGCTGGCCTGGCCCCGGCACCCCGCAAGATTGAGGCCGTGCTCAAGGCGCCGAAGCCCAAGAGCAAGAAGGAGCTTCAGAGCTACCTCGGCCTCATCAACTTCTACAGGAGGTTCCTGCCAAACCTGTCGACGCATCTGGAGCCGCTGCATCGCCTGCTTCGTGATGGGCAGCAGTGGGCCTGGAAAAAGGAGCAGGACTTGGCCTTCCAGCGCAGCAAGGAGCTGGTCGTTAAGGCTCCAGTGCTGGTGCACTTCGACCCGGCCAAGCCTGTAGTCCTCACTGTGGATGCGTCGCCGTACGGGGTAGGAGCCGTCCTGTCGCACCGGGGTCAGGATGGTCAGGAACGCCCTGTGGCGTTTGCTTCTCGTCGTCTCCATGCGGCAGAGCAACGCTACAGCCAGCTCGACAAGGAAGGCTTGGCCCTCATCTTCGGGGTCCAGCGCTTCCACCAGTACCTGTGGGGCCGGCAATTCGAGGAAGTCACGGACCACAAGCCGCTGCTGCGGCTGCTGGGATCTGACAAGGCAGTTCCAGTGCAAGCCTCGCCTCGTGTGGTACGCTGGGCCTTGACGCTGGCAGCCTACAGGTACAAGCTGGTCTACCGCCCTGGGAAGGACCTGGGACCTGCTGACGCCCTGAGCCGCCTGCCCCTGCCGGAGGTGCCTGCTGCCGTTCCGGAGCCAGCTGACGTGTTCCTGCTGGAGCGGGCCTACACGGGGGTGCTTACCAGGACTGCGGTGGCACAGGCGACCAGCCGGGACCCGCTCCTGTCTCAGGTGGTCAAGGCGGTTGCCCGAGGGGAGGAGCTGCGTCACCAGGCGTACAGCCACAAGACCGCCGAGCTGAGCTTGGAGCAGGGCTGCCTCCTGTGGGGTTCCAGGGTGGTGATTCCACAAAGTCTGCGGGCCAAGGTCCTGCAGCTGCTGCATGCGGGGCATCCTGGCGTGGAAAAGACCAAAATGATGGCACGGTCGCACGTTTGGTGGCCTGGCCTGGACCAGGACATCGTGCATCAGGTGCAAGGCTGCCAGGTCTGCCAGGAGAACCAGCGAGCCTCGCGCCACGTGGAGATCACCCCCTGGCCGTTCCCAAAGAGGCCGTGGTCCCGCTTGCACGTGGACTATGCGGGACCCTTCAAGGGCCACTACTTCCTGGTGGTAGTGGACGCCTTCTCCAAGTGGGTGGAGGCACTGCCAGTCACCAGTCCCTCGGCAAGCGCGACCATTGCGGCGCTGCGGCAAGTCTTCGCGGCGCAGGGATTGCCGGACATTATTGTGTCCGACAATGGTCCCGCTTTCGTCAGCGCCAAGTACCTGGACTGGCTGCAGAGGAATGGGATCCGCCGGATGCTGGTTCCGCCGTACCACCCCGCTTCCAATGGTGCAGCAGAGCGGGTGGTACAGACCATAAAGAACAAGCTCAAGAAGAGCCAGCCCGGGGATTTCCGGACGCAGGTGGCCCGGGTACTGTTTGAGTACCGGACCACACCCCACGAGGTCACTGGCCGTGCCCCCTGCGAGCTTCTGCTGGGCCGGATGGTCAAGACACCCTTGGACGTCTTGCACCCAGACCTCCGGTCCACGGCGCTCCTGAAGCAGCTGAAGCAGAAGCTGGCTGCTGACCGAGGGTGCCGTCCCGGGCCTTTGCCGGAGCCGGGAGCATCGGTCTACGCCAGGAACTTCCGTCCTGGCCCAACCTGGTCTGCCGGGCATGTGGTTTCACTAGCGAGTGCCTCGTCGCTGCTCGTCCGCGTGCCCGACGGGACCACCTGGCACCGGCACGCCGACAATGTCAGGCCTCGCTCCAGGACCTGGCTTGCACCCTCGGCCGTCGCTTCGGAGGACCAGCCCGCAGGGGGACCAACGACAACACCAGTCGCGGCCAATGGAGCGCCACCCACCACGGAGGCGACAAGTGTCTCCAGCCCAGTGGCACCAGTTGGACCGGTGCCACTCTCAAATCCGGTCCCTGCAGCTCCACCGGGTGGGGCGCGACCGGTACAGGCAGCGCCCGGCGTTGCCACACCTGGCCCATCGACTCCAGTGCCCAGGCGGAGTACGCGGCAGCGAAGGCCACCTGACCGCTACTCGCCGGGGTGATCTTCGTCCTGGACCAGCCAGGACTTGGCACGACCAGACGCCTAGTCGGTGTCGGCCGTGTGTGTTGTTTATTCGTGTATTTTGTTTTAGAAAAACAAACTGGGGGCGAGGGATGTGACCAGTTGGTAGCGCCCCCTCCAGTCCGCCCGTCTGCGGCCGCCAGGCTCGGCGGGCAACATTGTTCACCGCGCTAATAAACACCGTTGAGCGCACGCCGCTCCGGCCAGTCATCGTCCACCCTCACAACCAGGCTGCGTGTCGTCTCTTCTCGGCGGGTGCTTCGGCCCCCTTCGTCCACGTTCGAGAAAGATCGTGACAGTTGCCCCAAAAACTCTGTAGCTTGGGTCACAAGCCTCAGATGCTCTCGGTGGTGACAGTATGACAGGGGAGTAGACCCGCCTCGGAAACACAACATCCTTCGGTAGTCGTGAAGAAAACGCACCTGCCTCGAGCTTTCTGACCGCAGAATCTTGCATATGCGTTTGGAATGCCCATCAGATGTACGAAGACACCCGAACAAGGCCTCGACCTCAGGAGGAGCCTGGCCCGTCTTTATGCAAATCGAGAGGTATCTTGCACGGCAGGTCGACACGGCGATGAGGTTAATGCAGGTGATGGCATGGTCGTAGTTGCTGTTAAATTGGTTTTGTTTTTTAGGTTGGAGGGCATATGTGAGGATGATGTCGTGAGGTCTGTTTTAGAAGTTTTCGCACATCATTCGGAGGGGCTCACTTTTACTCACGAACTTCAGGACTTACCATTAGAATTCATTGCTAAACACGTTTGCTGGTCTTATCACCCACGCTCGAAGAAGGGTCTTCTTCCCTATGATTCATCGCACTCTAAGCTGGTCGAGAGAAGCGTTGCCTTGTCTTGCCTACCAGCTGCACTCGAGAAGTCATATCATCATATGGTTAACGATAGTTTTTCCCGGCAGGTTGAGAGACTGACAGTGGCAGGTTTTCCAACTTCGGTTTTATTGAGCGTTGCAGAGGGGTTGTTAAAGAAACTCAAGGGGGAACCCCGTCCCCGGAAGAAAAGGCCAAATAAAAGACCGCTCGTGATACCGTATCTCCATAAAATTTCACACAACTTGAAAAAAGTTGCCTTGAGGTACGATGTGCCATTGGTGTTTTCCGCTCCGTGTAAGCTGGCGCAACTATGCGCGAGAGTTGCCGATAAGAAGGACAAAGGCCCCGCTTGCTCGGTGAAGCATGAGAATCAATATGTTGTTTGCAAGGTGGGAGTTGTTTACACGATTCCACTAACGTGTGGGAAAGCCTACGTCGGTCAGACGGGCCGATGTGTTAATCACAGACTGCGGGAGCATGACTTGTCGTTCCGATCAGTGGTGGGAGCTGTAGGGGGGCACCTGCCACTGCATTGTCATGGATGGGGGTGTGAACCTATCTTCAGTAAGACGGGTATCATTGGCAATGGAAGGAACAGAGTGAATCGAGAAATTTTAGAGGCGCATGCAATTATAAAAGCAGGCGCGAACTGCGTAAGCCAAACGTCACTGGGCTCATTGATTAGTAAAGAGATGTTTTTTTGGACACGTGGTGAATGTATCATGTAACGTGGGCGAAGTTGCTGTTTTCTTTGTTTTGTTTTCGTGTGATTAAATTTCAGTTGAGAGCCAGCGCTTGTCCTGTTTGCACTTCCTTTAGTCCCGGTTTACTGTGCGCTGTTTGCCTTTTCGTCTTTAATCTCTAAGTTTACATTTCGCGTATATTTTTCACAAAGTAGCAGCCTATACGCCTCGCAAGTGGGCTCATTTTCGTCTTCTGCGCATGAGAAAGTAAGTAGCGGTGACGTTAGAACGCCGAGCCCTGATTGGCTGATCGCGAATTTCCTATCTCAGCGTCGTCTGCTCCTTTGAAATTTCGTCTGCTCACAACGTCGTCTGCGTCTGTCTTACCTTTCCTGCGACTTTCGGAAGTCGAGCGAGCTCGACTTCGCCTTTCAGAGAGGACAGACGAAATTACTCGAGCGGTACGGTGTTTTTGTCTAACAACTAGCAGACGCGCATCAAGGAGGGAAGTCAAAGGACTCGCTGGCGAGGTGTCCCGAGGCGCCGAGGTTTGTTTGTTAAAAACCGAGAGCAGGGCTTAAAATCTGGGGGGTCTCAAGGGGTCTCGGACCCCCCACTGATTTTAAAGAATGGTCTGACTGAGACCCCCCTCCACAGCCCCAGCATTAGTGAGATCAAAATCATATCTTGCAATAAACTAGCTTTTTCTCAGGGATGTGACATTTGGGGATTAGCAATCTGAGGGTTGCAAGTACAGCGTGAGCAGAGTCAGCAGTGGGGTTTATTTTATGTGCATCTAATACATCTCGTCAGAACCCCCCCCCCCCCCCCCCCCCCCCTGCACCTTCTTGTAGGGACCCCTCTTAGCTTATGGGAGCCTTTAAGCACTGACCGAGAGTGAGCGTGTTAGTGTCCGCAAGTTCCCTCCCAAATACTTTTTTCCTCCTTTCGTGTGCGGCGAGACTCCTCACTCTTTAATGGCGTCGGCGGGTTGGCACAGTTAACGTCGTCTGCTTTACGTCTGCTAGTCAAAGCGATGGCTGCTTTACCTTTCCTGCGTCTGTCGGAGATTCACCGCTTTTTAACCGGCGAGAGTCACCGTTGCCTCGGAAAACAAGGAGATGACAAGAGGAAGAGATTAACCTCTTAATCTAAAATTGAGGTCAGCGATCAAAGTATAAGACGGGAAGGGTTCACAAGAGTCGCGCGGGCATATTCCATTCAGCACGCCAGCCGGTCGTGGGCAGACGGTCGCCGAGTCGGAGTGCCTGCTAGGCCTATCTGCCGAGCTCGCTTGGTCGTTGTCGGTGGAGTCGTGGCCGTTGGAGCTTTTCGCGGGTGTTTGTGGATCCAGCGTTCTTGTTCGTCGTGGTCTGTTTCAAGTACTTTTTACTTTTTTCTTGCTGCTTGAAGTCGGGACGCGGGAGAAGCGCACGTAGAAAAATAAGCGTCCGTTGGTCGTCGCGACCGCGACGCTGTCGGCCATGCTGATTTGGTCGTAAGAAGTGCGCAAGAGAGCTTCGGAGCTGTCGTAGGATTTCGTCGTGACCTGTGCAAAACTTACAAAAATTTCGTTTCGTTGAATACGAATTTGTTCTCAAGTTTTGTCTTACGCATATTTTTGGCGTAAGATCATGTCGTGAATCTGGCCTCTGCACTTCCGAAAGTCGCAGGAAAGGAAGGACAGACGCAGACGACGTTGCAAAGGAGCAGACGACGCTCAGATAGGGGGTCGCGAACAGCCAATCAGGACTCGGCGTTCTGACGTCACCGCTACCCCCTGCGCAAGAAGCAGAGGAACTTGCCCTCCGCATAGAGCCCTTTCGAAAGTCACGTGCCGATTATTAGAAGGTCGGAAACCCTGCACAACGGCGTAACAACTGCAGCGAGGAACATGCAAGTTATTCCATAACGTCGCAACGCGGCCAACACTGCGAGCCGACGAGCCAATCGAAAAGCGTCGAGAGTGCAACGTCATTCCGCTCATCACCGTTTTCTTTGGGTGCGTTTTTTTCCAGTGTGCAGTGACGTTGAAGTTTTAGTCCGTCATTGTGCAGGGATTCCACAGCTAAAAGCAGAGAGCAATATTTCGAAAAGAGTCCATCCCGGCATTGCTTCATGCCTTTTTGAATTGCTTCGTTTGTTTGACGAAAGCTGTTGTTTTGCTTTTGTGAGTTTACGTTTTCCCTTAGAACAACATCTATCTTCTGTTTCATTTGTTCGAACTGGCGGTTCTTAAATTCCATGCCAGACTTAACATGGTACAGGTCAGCCCTGACGTCCCTGTCAAATGACTTTTCCAGCGCTCTAACTCCTTGTTCAACTCCTCTTTCACCTAACCAAACAATTTGGTAAGCTTTGTCGCTATTTCGGAAGCAAAGAACAACAATCTAACAAATAACACAACACTCTGTGGCAGCAGCGACAAGAACAAAATAGCGACCGCGGGGTATGGAATTAACCTTAACTATACGTAGTTCAGCGTTAGGGCAAGTGCACTCTCAGCCGTCGCTGCTGTCAAATGCCCGGAATATTGGTGGTGGTCTTCCTTTATGCTGGCGCTCCGATGTTGTTGCTTGTGAAGATCAGTAGATGGTCGAGGAGAGTGGCGCGTAGTCACACGTGGCAGAGCAGATGGATGCCTCCAAGATGATGCAGCAGTCCAACACGAGATATCTGTATGTAGTTCAGCGTTAGGGCAAGTGCACTGTCGGTTGTAGCTGCTGCCACATGCCAAATGTTTGCCACGAGTTCATAAGAGTTGGGTTTACCAAAAATGTTAGTTGAGAATGAGCCCTGTTTTCGTCTCCTTTCTTATTGCCCCTGTTCGGTTTCAGCGCTTCGAACTTGATGATGAGCCAACTAGCCCAGATCGCCATTTTAATGGTAATTAGTAGTTTTGATTTGCTGCAGAAAGTAAATGAGCAAGACCCTCTTTCTTTCAAAGCACAGTCGCCGTAACCTTTCCCACAGTGGTTGTCTTATGAATCTTTTTGTCCGTGGTAAATTGAAGTTGCGCTATTTCATGGACTTTTTGTTTGAAGGTTGTAATGATGTACTCATGTTTGGTCGCCATTCACTTGTGTATCAAAAAACCTTGGCCTTGTTTTTGCAGCGCTGAAGATCTAACCCGCCATATGTGAGGCTTCTTTCTACGTTGGTAAATATATTGGGGTCAATCGTGCGCCAACGCTGCTGTAGCGAAGGCATAGTAATGGTGGATATCACGGCTGGTTTTCGTATTCCGACTGCATCGTGCAATTCACGAGTTATTCTGCGGCAATCCTCTGTCAGTATTTCTATACGACGCTCATTCACCGCAACTACCGTTCAGGCTTTGAGATTTGCCCTCAGTGCTCTTTCGCCGTCCTTATAGCCTCTCACCGAGCTCATAATAGCCTATGTGGATAATAACGTCTTCATACACATTCTCCTGATGAATCCTGATGCAAAATATAAATGTCCTTGCCCGTCTCGTGCACTACGAAATTCTTTCAGCATCCTCTTTTTGATCCGCGTGTTTATCACATCCGGCTGTTTGTAGGCGCCCACGTGACCAATCGCAACAGCATTAACTCTGGCAACAGTAGAGGGAAGTGCAGAGAGTCCATTTTGCACGCACTTCACCTCAGAAGATATATGTGCAGCGTCACAATATACACGAACGCGTCCGTTTGGTCATTGAATGTGCTCTTGCTCGAGAGCTCGTTCAAGCGAAACAGTTGATTGCAGAGGTACACCTTCGGGAGTGCCTGACGACGCCTGACGATTGAAAAATCAAGCTGCGCTTAGAGGTGCTCCTTTGACCCGACCATAAAGATATCTTGAGCTGCTTCGTGGTCGGAGACGTATGAGATCGCGATCCCCAGCGTATGGCATGTGCTCGCCACCTAGGAGAGCGGGTTGATTCGCCGATTGTCGAGGGCCTTACGCACGTTATAGGAATCACTATGCTGGCTGTGTGAATGCGGTATTAAAGAAAAATGTGCTTAGAGGCGTGAAACAGCGCGCGTTTGCAATAAAATAGGGACATCATCATAAGGACTCGTCGCAGAGGACGCAGTGCGCTGCGGGCAAACAAGATTTTACGAACAGTTCCGTTAATGCGCGTTCACACTTGCGACCCGCGACAGTCGCACGGGCGACTAGCGACATGCGACTACCGACGTGCACACTGCAGACGACCGGCGAGTCGCTCACTTCTGGCGAGTCGCTTATCGGAAGCTCTCGGGAGCCGTAGTCGATTCCGTCCTTCCCGCTACAGCTCGGCTTCGCGTTTCGCTGCTTTCCCATTTTCGTTGTTCTGTGCATCGTTTTCGTTCCAAAAGGAAGACTCGTGATATTTGTCTGGGACCTTCGGAGCGGTACCATTAGTACCGTCGCTACACTGGCGTCCACTCATTCGAGCTTCGATCCGCGGACCTGTCGAACCTATAAAGCCACGAATTTGCTGCCAGGCCGAGTAGTTTTTCGGACGCTCGCTCGAATGGGGCTGCTGTTTTTATTAAAAAAAAAATTGGTGTTTTTTAATAGCGCTGACTAGAGCCGCTGCAAAGAGCTTTGAGACTCTTTATCCATAGCCGCTACCGCGAGCCGAGGCCGCCGAGGCGTTGGACGGACATGTTGGTTTCTTTTCCCACTGTCTACGGAAGTTCGGCGTTCCAAATGTAAACAAACGTGAGGCGCACCACACGTTACTTTCGAGGTTGCGCTGATCGGTTCAGCTGCCGGGCGACTCGGCGAGCGGTCGCAAAAATCGCTCTGGGAGCGACCGCTCCAAACCGATCGCTTTTACGACTTCTCGACGATTTTTCGCGCGACGAAAAAGCGTCGCGCGACGGCTGCGACTTGCAAGTGCGAAGGCGCCTTCAGCCTCGGTCGCGCAGGTTGGTGTTTCAAAGGCTGCAGAAAATGGCGGCTGGTTGTGAGCGGGAGGCCGGGCGGGCGCGCCAGCTGAAAGGGGCCAGGTGGCGAGCCCGGCGACGCAGGGGCCCGGCGACGCGCCGCCGCCTTCGACACCGGCTGCCGGCCCTCTCCCCACGTCCAGGTGGAACCCCTCCACCTGTGGTCGACACTCCGCGAGTCCCGCGTCGCCCCGCTGGCAGAGGACGCGTCGAAAACTGGTCGAGTCAGCCACGAGGAAAAGAGGAAAGGGGAAAAAAAAAAAAGTAAAATTTGGGTTTCCGCGTTGCCGTAGTTCCCCGCAACTGCATGCGTTTCACTTTGAAGTATTGTACGGACCTCGGATGCGTAGCAGCAACCTCGTCGTAAGCAGTCCTAAGCGGACGTAACGTTTTAGAATGTTCGCTTCCAGTGGTGTGGGTTATGACAGGCATATAAGTAAAGGAAGCTTCGCGCTTTAAATGCGATGTTCTCTCGTGAAACACGTTTTTTTAAAAGAATGCATCCAGATACAGTTCTCGAATACGAACTCTAGCCTAAATGTCCGTGGTTCAGTCGCGCTTTCTGGTTATTGAAACAGCCTAGAAAATGTCAACAATTATTTTAGTCTGGGGAGTCTTACCATAGCGTACGACCAAGACAGCGGCGCCGGCTTGGTCGTACAATGTGCAGGCGATATGCACTACCTTACTTGTAAATTTAAAACTTGTCTAGGGATGAAAAACGAAGTCTACGTCAAAAAAAAAAAAAAAATAAAAAAGCATCCCACTGTGTCAACAACACAATATGGACTCCACTAAGCCAATACAATTTATTTTATGCGCTTGCAACATAAGCGCCCGCACAAATAACCATTTAAGCACTGAAAATGCTTTATACACGGCCGGCTTCCAAAATCCTAACCCTTCCTCATACTCAGTCACTCCAAAAGAGATAATTATTTTTTAAATAGTCGCGAGTTGCTGGCTGGGTTTAGTTCGCACATTTGTAGAAAGTCACCGCCAATGCCTCGATCGAAAATAAGGTGCCAACAGTTCTGCCAGTCAATTCTTGTAACAAATGTCAGATTTCGGTCCTATAGCCCCGATTCACGCTGAGTGCGCGGGCAGCTACACCACAATAATAGAAGCAAAATTAAAAAAAAAAAACTTTAATTAAGTTTAATATGTCCTGTTTATTTTATTTAAATGTAATTTATTTTATTTAAATCGGTATAATTTGATCTAAATCACCGTAGGTGTAAATTAGGGCTTCTTATTCAGTGCATGTATTTTTAAACATGACAGATTGATCAATCCTCTCGATCACCCGCAGCAACGCAGAAAAAATAATTACTATAAAATTACTATAATTACTAACGATTGGTGTAATCTGAGCTAGTTGGTTATTCATTATGAAAAAAACCAGCTGAACTAAGGAAAAGGTAGAGATAGAAACCAGCGATCGGGTGTCTTTCTTTCTATCTCTACCTTTTCCTTAGTTCAGCTGGGTTTTTTCATTATAATTACTATGCCATAATAAAACAAAAACCGATATTTTTTTTATTTTTAGTTAGTGAAAAGCGCAGGCGGCATTTAGTGGGGCGCCGAAGAACATGCTCCGTCTCACCAGTTCTCTTCGGCGCTGGCAAAGGCCAGGGCCACGAAAGCGTTGTTCAGAAGAATCCTTCGCTCGCACAAGCACTCGCGCAGAGAAAGCACTTTTGAAAACCAGGCACCGTGCCCGTTCCTTTGCCGGCACTCGAAACCGAATTTCGAGCTGAGGTGTACGTCAGCCATCTTGGTTTCGGCGAGAAACCAGCGACCGGCTGGGCGACGAGCACACACATGCGCAAGATGAACGTAAAACAATACTAACCCTTAGCTCGCAAATGTGGGTGAGCATCGATGACGGTGAGCAGTGCGCCTCGATTGCTCCCGATAACGAAATTGTCAAATAGCGGACGAATCGTGACGTAAGAAATACGGCAGCGCACAGAGCGTCGCCAGGCGTTCGAACAATTTCGCGTATGGTCTATAGGACGTTACGTAACTGGCGAACGAAGTGGATGGTAGAAAGAAAGACCAACGTTCTGATTTGCTCAGAAGACCACTGTTTCGTACTCCTGTATGATTTCATGATTTCAGTACAAAACAAATGCACATAGAAAGTACCCAATGATAAAAACACAGCAAAAAATATTTCGCGATTATTTTTGCCGAAAAGGTTCGAAATAATAAAATTAATGAATTTGAATTTTTTTAAAATCAATACAGTAAAAAAAAGGACAGGTTTAAGTCACAATTTAAATCATAAGATAAATCACGATTTAAATTTTGAGATAAATGACGATGTAAATCATCTTTGTGTTCTCCATGCAACCTGGTTGTAAGTATGACTGATTTGAAACTCTAACCAATTTTCACTAGAACACGATCCCCATGTTTCTGGACCAAATCGGTCTCTTGGTCACGGGTGAGTGTGGGTTGAACAGGGGAGACCGCTGCTTATACGGGCTGGAGGAGGGTGGTATGGAGGCTCGTGTAAGTTGTGCTGGCTGCGTTAGGGATTTTCAACGATGCGGCGAAGTCTCTCAGCGTAAAGGCTCGGGAGACTGCCAGACGACCTGTTCATGCCTTCTTTTGTTGTTTGGATGTAGCAGGATTCTAGGTGCCGACGTCTCCTTCGGTGTTTCACTGTGTTGTAGTACTCTTAAATTTACCATATATTCTTTGCTGTTTATTTCCCGAATAACCGTGCTTCGTTTCTTATAACAACGCGAGAAAAAAGGTTAAACTCACGACATTTTTATTTCGAAGCAACGGTCCGAGTCGAAAATAGGATCGGTGGACGGACGCCGAGCATAGAAAACAGCACGCGCATTGCCCCATTTCCCTTTCCTTCCACTTCGCAGTTGGTGTTTTTGTATATAAAAACAGGATCAGACCTACAAATGGCATCTGCGATGTGAGCATGACGTTTCACGCGCTCTTGGCATGCTAGTGGCGCGCAACTTTAGCGAGAGCTCCAGAACCATTTAAATTTTCTTTCCCAAAAACCTCTCTCACTTTCCGATTTCCAGCTGTCTGACAATGTCGTAACGATGCGCTCACGTGGGCCCCGGTCACGCCAGATTCCCGCATATTTGTCCACATCCGGCAGACTGCCACAAAAAAAAAAAAAAAAGAAGAGAGCTGGTTATTAAACGTTATTCGAAATTACCAGGGGCACCATGGGAAAGCGACTGACTTAAATGAAGGCCCGGATCTCGGTGCGCAGCCCTTTTAATTCCCTTTCCCAGAAACCTTGGAATAATCTATCATCGTTACGCACACTCGAGGTCTCGGGAAATCAGACTGCCACGCCTCTCTTTAATGCCCCGCCCCCCTCCTCGGTCAGCTGAGATTAGACCGCGGCCAATCACGTATCGAGAATGCCCCACTGGTTTTTCTTCGAGTGCTGTATGAACAAAATCTTTATGGGACGTTCCCCACGGAGTTAGTGATTGCACCTATACTGGGTATTTGAGAGGTGCTATATTGTTGGGTGTCGTTCGGGGCAGCGCATGCTTGAAAACATAGTCAGGTTAAGGATGCAGTCCAAGCTCCGCCTCCAGCACCCGCTCGTTGGCTTCCATCTGGATTCGGCTGCGCGTGGGACCAAGCGCTATCAAAAGCAAAAACGCTCGCGCTCGAGGTAAAGCGTCTACTCAATTCTTAACCTGTCACCGAATTAACTTGATTGGGATGAATGCGCGATTTTGCCATTCCGCCGAACTGACAACTCATTCACGCGGGAAGCGGATCCGCGTTCGCAAAGCGATTGCGAAGCTAGTTCCAAGCACGCGCTGCAAGAAAAAAAAAAAAAAGAAAAAAAAGATACAGTTAATATTTATTTATTTATTATTTATTGATACTACCGTCTCTTTATTTCAGGAGACGTGGTAGGAGTGCTTTAGAACATATTCTTCACAAAAACAATAATCAAAATACAGCGGGTAACAAGCACAAGGATATTAGTTCTCGCTTATCTAAAAACATATAAATGGTTCAACATGCGAAAAACAGAGCGCTATACAAAGATTAACTTCATCGTAAAAATGAGTAAAGAAGACATCCGATACAAGAATTCCAAAAAGAGTGAAGTTTATTAATGAAGGAAGATTCTAGTGGTGCTGGTTTTATGTCGCTCGGCAGGAAGTTCCAATCATGAACAGTCAAAGAAACACTTAAGTGCATTAATCCGACGGTTGAATTCTCGGAGTGTTTTGCAACGATAACTACGCATGGGACAATTTTGAAGTACGAGTGAAATATTTTTAGGGCTGTCGATATTGAACCGACTGTTTAAACTTTAATGTATCAAAAAGGAATTTTGTTCGCGTAAACTGGCGTCTCTGCTTTAGTAAGTTCACCCTAGAAGTGTCGTACAGTTCAGAAACAAAATACTTTCGCTGGAATTTCTGATGAATAAAGCGTAAACTTGTTCTTCGAACTTTTTCAAGAGCGTTTATGTTAGTATATGTAAACGGATCCCAAACCACCGAAGCGTATTCCAGAATGGGCAATATAAAAGTTTTCCAGGCTGTCAATTTAACGCCGGAAGAGGCATGTTTTAGATTTCGTCTGAAGCACCATAACCTGGATAATGCTTTGCGTGCAGTAAGCATGATATAGTCACGAATGACAATCAATGAAGCGACGAATAGATGAGGGAAACTAAACATTGAATGGGGCGAACTTGTGCCCAAAACAAAATAGAAGAAGGCTAGCGTCGCAGGGGTCGATGGCGAACTTATACCCGCGTGGGTTTCTGGAACATTCGCCGTCGAACGTTTGGCGCGTAGAACATTGGTAACTCGATCAGACGACAAGATTCTTGAACTTACAAGAATGTCAGGTTGAAAGAATAAATAAAATATGAGTCCGCTGCCTGGGGAAATTGAACCCGGAGCCTACGTGTGGTAGAACGCGGTAACCATTCGGCTTTTTTTTGTTTTTAAATGTCTTTATTGACAAGTTAAAAGCATTATAGAGGGCCACCCAGTCCAAAGTGCACTCACAGAATATTACACCGTATTACATATGCATGACCCAGTACATTCACATAGAGATTTAGCATCATACAATGCCTAGTGCTTAATTGTTCCTCTTTTCACCATATAGTTTTTTAAAGCCACTTTCATAGCTGGCCATGACTCAAAACCCGGCATTTCAGTGCGTTCCAGCAGGCTACTGGTGTACGCAAAGCCACCGACGAAGTGGTGCCAAACAGGTTTGCCCTCTCCGTATCATCCATTCGTGATCTCGAAATGACGTGCAACCCAAACAGCCGTAACACTTTTGTGCATTTTTTTTTTTAGTTTGACCTGCCTCAACCTGAATATATTTCAAGATGTCCCAGTTCAAATGTGCACTGATGCTTAAAGCATGTTGAAGTTCAGACCAGAATATTTCCGCATTTGTACAGAACAGAAAAACATGTTGCAATGTCGCCGGGAAAAGACACAGTGCGCAACTGGCCAACCATGCTACTTTGCTCTCAAGCCATGTTTTAACAAACAGCACTTCTTCGTGAAACTTTACAAAGAAGTCTTTCATGTTTGTTTCTACGGGGTATTTACGCAATTTTTTAATACTTCCGATCCTTCTGAATTTTACTGTGGGGGACGATATAATGGGGACGGATAGACTAGGTCAACAGTATCCCAATACAGTTTTTTTCTTTTCTCTTGGATTAGGTAGTCTTAGAAAAACCTGGCGTAGAAGAAGTGAATCGCCTCATTAATCTCTATAAAATCTGAGTACTGGTGCGTTCATAGAGGCTTCGTCTGTACTCACTATCCAGGAGGGCTAGTACCGTCCCCCTAGACGTTTTAGTGCTCATGTTGACACCGGATTAATCTGATCCCGGAAAAACAGAAAACGTTGGAATTTTATTTTTTTAACTCTAGATTCACTAGCCCAGAATTCCCTTTGAACAGGCTCAGAAACCAATTTGTCCTACGCATTCGTTCAAATAAAGATTACGAGATGAACATGACACGAAGTCTGTGGAACTTATGAATCTCTACTTGTCGGGATGGTATGATTTGTGACGCGTACCATACAACCGAGAAAACGACAAAGTTACAAACAAACGCTCCATTGAAAAGGGAGAGGTATCTTCCGTATACCATTCGTTCATTTTCCCGTTAACCTTGTTTAAATGTATGGCTTCATGGCCAGTATTCAAGGATTCTGTTGCCAGTCAAATACCAAGATAATTGTCCAATGAGCAAGACCACTTTATGACCATAAACTTTTCTGGTTTGGATTTCCACGGGCCAAGCCAGGATCCGGTCGATTTAGAGCTGTATTCCTGCTGCTCCTGAAATCTTACAAAAGTCCTTTATATGATTCACAGCCAGTTCCAGCTCTAGCTTTGACAAACAGATCAAAGCGACGTCATCTGCATAGGCTAGTATTTTGGTCGGCTCGGAACTTAGATGAACACCACAAATATTGACATCAGTCATGATTGATTTGCATACAGGCTCTAAATGTAAAGCAAATAACAAAGGCGACATCGCGCATCCCTGCCGAACTGACGATTTTACGTCTATTGTGGCAGTTTGTTGTCCGTTCACTAGCAGCCGAGTTGTAATGTCTTTGTAGCAAAATTTTATGTACTTTGTTAACGTTGTTCCTAGGCTTCATCGTTCAAGAAGAGCAAAAAGAAAGGCGTGTGACACTCTGTCAAACGCTTTGCTAAGGTTTACTTGCAGCACTCCAATTGGGTACTGTTCCGCCTCCGCTGTCTCACATATGATTCTCATTGTGTGCAGGTTTGTAATGATGGATCTGCCTTTAAATCCGTAGGGCTGGTGCTCTCCTACGATGCTGCTTATTCCCACCTTCAGACGTTTAATAGAAGTTTCACCAGACTGATCGGTGTCAGGTTGTCTACACTCGTGACGCTAGAGGCTGTGTTTTTCTTCGGGATAAGCACAGTTAATGCTTGTCGCATCGACGGGGGCAGCAAGTTGCGTTTAAAAATGTCTTTATATAGGAACCGAAGCAGCGGGATTAGCAGATCTGCGAACTTTTCATAAAACAGTGATCCTAAGCTGTCAATTCCCGGTGCGCAAAAACCATTCAGTCACGCGCTCGCTCGGCAATGCGCGTGGCAATGTGAGTGTTTTAGCGTAAGTTATTAATATAATCATAATGACACCCAAGTATTTATAAGAAGTAACTTCGGATAGTAAAGTATTATTAATTAAATAATCGAAAGAAAGATTGCCTAATTTCCGAGTTATATGCATTGAAACACATTTCTTTACATTTAGTGACACCCGCCACGCAGGTCTTTAGTAGAGTCTGGTCACTTATTCCATTGACTTATAAAACCGGATAATCTGCGAACAGTCCAACACGTACAGGAATATTAGCGGTTAAATCGTTTATAAAAATTGAGAACAGTAACGCCCCAAGGACCGACCCTTGTGGAACACCCGATAAAACAGGGACTAATATTGATTCACTCGAGTTGATCTTTGCATACTGTTTTCTCTCTTGTAAGTAGTTCTCAAGCCGGCGGAAGATACTTTTGTTCTGAACAACTGATTTAAGTTTGCGGACAAGTTTACTATGTAATCCTCCATTAAAAGGTTTAGAGAGGTCTAGGAATATGACGTCAATTTGTTTGGATAGATTCAGGATATTTGCAATGTCATAGACTCCTTAGGTAACTGTGTCGTGATGGGAAGTCCATGACAGAAACCGTGTTGATATGAAAAGAAAAAAAGGGCCGCATCTCCGCGTGTTGAATGATGTTGATTGGGGCGAAGCTCTGGTGGTGCTGGTGATACTGATTTTATTGTTCATAGGCAGTGCTGATGGTGCTGATTTGTTTTTTTTTTCTTGCTCATAGGTAGTGCTGAGTTCCGAGTTGCGTTTCGACTTCATTATTACTGCTTTATAGTCGGTGAAACGCAGAGTCAGTGGTTCTTCTGGCGGATCAGCTTGGATCCGCTAGAAGCCGTGGGAACGCATCTCCACCACTTAAGCCAACGGTCCATGTCAGAAAGAGAATGTGTCGTATGGAACGTGGTTATATACGCATTTGAGCATTTGACCGCAGCGCCCTCTCGTCTATAAATGTTGAGCCAACGCATGCAAAGTTTAACGCGATTATATACGCATTTGACCGCAGCGCCCTCTCCTGTATAGACGTTGAGCGGCTACATGCAACGTTTCATCCACGACAGAAACCCCAGCTCTTGAGTTACTACCACATCTCAGAGCCCCCTACTCGTCCCGCAGTCGTGGCCGTAAGGCGATGGACTAGAAATCCATTGGGGTCTCCCCGCAAAAGTTTGAATCCTGTCGACTGCGCAAACATTTTTTCTTTTTATGTGAGCATGGACGTCGGCCGGATGGACGGACGGACGGAGATGCGGCCTATGGAGCTTCGCCCCTAAAAAAACGTAGCTTTCTAAATAATTCGCAAGGTGTTAAAAAACAATATGCTTTAGAAGTTTCGAACAGTAAGGAAGTAATGAAATAAGACAATTGGCGACGTGACCGATCGAAAGCGTCGCGGTGGTCGCCCTCCACGATTGGCCGAATGCTGACTTCGACGTCAGCAAAGGATTCCTCATCGACGGATATAAGCGTAATTTAAGAACTTCAATTTTGACGGTGTTGGCAGTATTGGTTTAAAAGCGCAAGGATTTCTAGCTTCCACCATGCTAATTACACACACCGTCGAACTTGTTGTTCACAAGGTAATGAGGTCAAGAGAGGTAACCATAGAAGGGCGCCACCCAAACATCTCGCCGCTAATAGTTTACCGGGAGTGGCAGGGAGCCAGTTCTGTGAACGGGAATTGCTTTTGCATATTTCCACTCAGTAGGAATGACAGATTAATTTAAAGACCCTCGAAAATTAAGGTAAAGATATTTGGAACAGCAGTCACCGTAGTGAATCGAAAATTAATTTGGAATACCGTCAGCAGCAATGGCGTCTGTTTCATGACTACAATCAGTAAGGTCAACCCCGTCCCCGGAAGCCAGTTCCAAATAGTTCAGTACTCTGCCAAAAAGATACAACTTCCTGTAATGCCGAATTCGAGCGCAGCTCTTGAGGAGGAGGGGAGGGGTCTTACCCGCAAAACACTCAAATCCAATCTCTGCGATCTACGAAATCAGCTCAGCGAATGATGAGGTGGAACATTTGTTTAGTCCTCAAAATTAAGTCTGCGCTGTTGGTTTATGCAATGCAAGCATGACGCAATTTGCCTTGCGTAATGACACAGCGCAGACTTCATTTTTAGCTCTAAACGAATGTTCTGCCTCGTCATTCGCTGAGGTCATTTCGTAGATCGCAGAGATTGGCTCTTTGAGTGTTTTGCGGGTAAGTAGACGCGCAGGCATTTCTTAGAGTGTGCGGTATCGATGCTTCGAACCCCTACGTCCCATCATATCTTTAGTTCGAAGTACCGGAGGCGGCCGCACCCAAAACAAATTATAAATTGTAAATGTTTCAGCACGTTGATCCGACTAACTTATTAAAATATACACTATTTAGTAATATTTCGAGGTTCTTTAACAATTCAATCTGAAAAAAAAGGTTTGTTTATTTTTTACTATGGGCAACATTTTATTGGTCTCTATCTCCTTCGTGATGATATATCAAAATTTCTATACGAGGTAGGAACCTGTCAAGCTGCGGTTTGCAGCATTTTGCCTAATTTCCCCCCCCCCCCCCCCCCAAAAAAAAAAAAAAAAAAGAAAAATATGGAGCCAATACTAGTTGAATTTGGTGTGAGAAGTTGACTATGCATAGAACGTTTGGTTTGCTTTCTTGCGCCGCCGTAAAAATCTCGGTTCATTTTCATGCAGCGCTCTCGTCCGTCTCGTCGTTACTTGGTCCTTGTCTCGGCGCGCTGTTTTAAACCAAGATGCTGAAGTTCAATTGTTAGCAAAAAAAAAAAATCAAAATTATATAGGAGAAAAACAATTAACACGAAGGAAAAGATAAACGCGGCGGGTCTTTGTAAATTTACGACTGATGTAAGTAGAGATGACCAAAAGCGTCGCTTCGATTAGGCAAGCGCTCAGTATGAGGTATTTAGTAGGATTAATTATATTACATCGAGGGAAATAAGAATAATGTCAGACAGTCAACTTCGACGATGTTAATTTAAGACTGCGATGACTGCGAGCTTCCACCTTGCTTTTAAAACGCACCAATGAATGTATCGCTTTTCACACGGGACAGACAGCCACGATCACAATTAGCGACGCCACGGAGAGCCAAATGCGCGTAAGGGCTAATAGGCTACCACGCTCGCTAAATAGTAAAAAAAAAAAAAAAAAAAAAAAGGAAATCGCTTCGTGCTTTTACGGTTTTCGAGGACAGCGCGAAATGCCCGCAGCGTTCCGAAACGCGTGTCGTCGCCGTCGGCCCGTGGCGATACCTGGGCGGCCGTCGCTCGGGGCGGCGCGGCGGCACGCACGCCGCACGCGACTGTCGACCAGAGCCCAAGCGTGCTGACGGCCCCCCCTTGCCCCCCGTCCCCTCCGGCGGGACGCACAAAGGGCCCCCTCAACCCCCCCCCCCGGATGGAACATCTGGAGTACACCTCGGCGTTTCTTCTTCTCTTTCTTTCTTTTCTTCTTTTTCCGTAGAGACAGAAAAGGGAAACGAAAACTGGCAACAAAACGCCGGACGCCAGCAGGAGCCGGGGCACGTGCAGCCGGCGCGTGCCCCCTCCGCGCACGCGCCCCACTCACCAGATGGCGAGCACCCGCTCTTTTTTGTACGCGCGTGCTTCGATGCCGGAGGGGGTCTTTTTAGTGTTCGTCGGGGAGCCCGACCACCGTCCGCGTCTGTCTCCCGTGCTGTGGCCGCCGCCCGAAACGATGCCCGAGAAGCCATCGGAATGCCCCCGGAGTCCGAGCCTCCCGTAGCCGCGGTCCCGTCCGCAGCGTATCGTGCGATCCTGACACCGGTGAGTGGCCTCGTTTCTCGTCGCCGGTGCCGGGCCCAGAGAGGTTGTCCGGGCCTGTCGCGGCGAGGTTTCGAATCGCGTCGAAAGTTGTATACTCTGTGTACAACGCTCTAAAATTTATCCAGATGTTAAAGCGCAGAAAGACTCTTAAGTGAGGGACGGCTTCCTCCTCTTCTACTCCTATTTAATATTTATTGCAAAAGTAGAAGGAGAGTAAGACGTCCATCGAGTGAGTGACATGCAACGTAGTTAATAAAAAAATGAAGTGAAGCGCAATATAGATGAAGAAAAAAATTATCATAAATAAACGGTTGCTAGTCCACCTATGTGTCTTCTGTCTCTCTCTAGATGTAACCTTCCATTGCGTTCAGCTCGCACCGTATATAGCAATGAACCAAGTAGCTTAGCTTCGAGACATTACAGAGCTATCATTATTTCTATGCTCGTTTTGAAGGTAGCGTGGCGCGTCTTGATGATTTTTGAAAAGGGCAGTAGCGTGAATTATCTCACATTATGACAGATGCACTGCATATACAGTCCCACGATAAAATTCACGCTTTCAAGCACCGTAAATCATTGTCGTGGAAACGCGCAAGACACGTGCCACGAGCGCGTGCTTCTCTGCTATTCGCTTCCAAGGGCCGCTGATTAAAGCCCCTTCGTGTTTCAAAAGTAGCGCAAGGTGCGTTGATGCACGAGGCACGTGGAACGTGCAGCCCTTGGGAAGATAATGGCGGCAGAGCCCAGCTTTGACACTGATTTCAGACCCCATGTTCTTCCCAGAAGTGGCGCGCGGCGCTCATTCACACTGGAGACGGATCCGCGTTCGCGAAGCGGTTGCGAACGCGGTTCTTTAAAGATCCAGTACAATTGCACGCGCACTCGATGACATGAAGTGCGCGTGCAATTGCACTGGATCTTTATACAACCACGTTCGCAACCGCTTTGCGAACGCGGATCCGCTTCCAGTGTGAATGAGCGGTAAGGACGCCACTTCTCTCAGGATAAAGGGGCTTTACCGCTGATTTCAATGGTGCGCCGCCCCCGCCGCGCGAACTTCAATGCTGCGCCGGGACTCGTGCACTGGCGCATTTCACGCTACTTGCGAAACAAGCGAAAACACATCGAGGGGCTTTAGCTACAAACGTCGCATAGAGCCTCATCGCGGCACTTTACTGCGAGGAGATGTGCACTCAGGTGATTTTGAAGCGCGGGTTCTCGTGAGTACCCCAAGTTTCTAGAGTGACTCTGCTGCCTGTGCCCCTCACAGCTTTACACTAAGCCACACCCCAAGTCACCATAATGTACCGAAAGTTGGAAACACGAGCAACTTATGCAAGGATGCATTGCATTTACAGGAACTCTTGCGCAGCAGGCGCAACTGCCAAGACTTTGAGCTCGGGCTCAAAATTGCTGCCTAGCACGCGGATGTTATGCACTTTGGAAGGCGAGCAAAGCACCTGCCACACGTACCGGCGCTAAAAAAACATGGGGGGGAATTCCTTTTTTTTTTTTTAATTAAAGCTTCTTGATAAAGGCGTTTTTCACAAGTACCGCCGACCATTGTTGCGGAAACGCACAAGACACGTGCCACCAGCGGGTGCTCCGCTGCCATTCGCTTCCAAGGGCCGCTCATTTCAGTGCTGCGCCGCCATTTGGTTACAGGGGCCTCTCGAAACACGGGCCTCGTTCACTGGCGCATTTGACGCTACTTTCTTTCTTTTCTTTCTTTATTAATACTGTTAATCTCTTTCGAGATTGTTACAGGAGTTTATGAAACATATCACACAGGTTGCACCTGCTGCAATAACTTGGAACGAAAATCTAAAAGTGAGTAGCATTTACAACATCAGGTGGCCAACTATTCTAATCAATATTTGTTCGAGGAGAAAATGAGTACTTAAATGCGTCATTTTTATAACTATATTATTTTATTGTTCTGCTGTGAAAATGCCTACTACACCTGGAGCAAGAAAATGTAATACAAACATCTTTGTCTATTCCAAGCTCGTCGTTAACGATAAAGTAAAGAATTTTTAGTCGATCCATTCTCCTTTTCTCCTATAGGGTTTCCAGACCCGCCTCAACACAAAGTCTTGTGGGGGACACATTAGAGGAATACATATTGTACACAAAGCGCACCGCTAATCTCTGAATTCTCTCGAATTCCGAAATACAACATAATGTGTGGGGATCCCAGATCCCCACACATTCTTTCTTGAGAGCATGCATATTCCACCATTGGCCTAACCAGAGTTTTATATAATTATAACTTTGTCTCACGGGAGCCATGCTTCTTATATCTGCAAAGAAAACCCAACTTTTCACTGCTCCTAGATATGTTACTAACATGCCTTTTCCACCTTACGTCGGATGTTATAGTCAAACCCAGATACTTATATGTGCAAACTCTAAGAAGGCTACAGTTACCAATAGAATAGTAAAAAAGTAAAGGACTTTTCTTGCGAGTAATAGACATACAAACAGTCCTTGATAAATTCAGTGGCATTTGACAGTCAGTACACGAGACAATCTTTCAAGCGAGGAGTTTAATATTTCACAGTCTCCGAGACTTGATTTTCTTAAAAACAAAACAATCATCTGCAAACAATCTTATATTGACTTTGATTTTACAAACCATATCATTAACGAACATCAAGAACAATAGAGGCTTGATAACTGATCCCCGTGGTACAGCAGACGTCACGTATGTAGTAGCGGAACACGCGCTGTCAAATTCTACATTTTGCTGTCTCATTGTCAAATAACACTCTAGCCACTTCAAAATATTAGTTTTATTTAAGACAACTGCCAATTTTGTTAGTAGCTTCTCATGTGGAACGCGGTCGAACGCTTTTGAAAAGTACAACTATACAACATCAGTTTGTCCTCGAGTATTAATTACCGACGCAAACTCATGCAGTGTTTCGGTCAGTTGGGTGATAGAGTCACATTTTGACGGATACCATGTTGAGCCTTGGTAAAAAAAAAAAAAATTTATTTTGCTCAAGATATGCCGATATCTGTTTAAATACACCATGTTCATAAAATTTACTGCTAATACTGGGCAAGGAAATAGGTCGATAATTGGAATCAACCCTTGAGTCACCGAATTTTAAAATGGAAATCATTTTCGCTATTTTCCATTTCGAAGGTACAGTGCAAGTTTCTAGCGACTTTCTGAAATTACAGTCGAGTACTTAGCGCTCCATTCCCCATACCTTTTAAAAAAACATGGGGAAATCCGTCCGGCCCAACTGCCTTTTTGCGTTAATATTCGATATATAATTTAGAACACTTTCCTTCGAAATTGTTATATCTGTCAAACAGTTTCTAGCGCGTTCGCTGTCTTCTCGAATTGCATCAAATACCGGACTGCGACCGTTGTCTGAACTGAAAACGGACGTAAAATATTTATTGAAAGCACCAGCAGTATTATTAGGGGTCATACACAATTTCATTATCAATATTCAGTTCGTCTACTTTTGGTTTAGGAGGCGATATAAAGCGCCAGAACTTCTCAGACGTGGACCTGAGAAAGAAGGGAATTGTTACCTTAAAGATCGATGTTTTTCTTCTTTAATTGTATCCTTAAGCTCGTGGTGTAATTGGTCAACGAGGTCTGCGTCTTTCGATCGTTTGAGAAGTCTAAAAAGTCTACGGCACATTGGAATAATTTTCTTATTTATCCATGGTTTGTTTTTACTAGTAAACTTCACCTTTTTGGCACAAATTTTGAAATGCAGTCAAGAACAATATTTTCAAAAAGCTGTCACAAAAACTGAGGACAGTTTCATGTGTACTGGAAGCGCTGAAAAAGTCACTAAAAGAGAACGCAAGAGCGTCAATAATAGCGATGTCATCGGCCTTGGAGAAGTGGAGATATTGTTTGCGAATTCGTGCGTCACAAGGCGTACTATTTGTGAAAAAAAGTAAGCTATACCATTTGATGATCTGAAATGCCCTCAATCACCTCAATGCTTTGTACTCTTTCACGTAAATTCTGGGCAAGGAAAATTTATTCGAGTATCGAGTCTTTTTCTTCGGATAATCTTGTGGGATCGCGTACAACTTAATCCTGATCATAAAAGAAGGCCAGCTCTAGTAAAGCCGGCGAAATATGACACGCTGACCATGTGCGTTCCCAATCTTTAGTAGGCAGGTTAAAATCTCCAGCAGAAATAATTCTAGACTTTGCATGTACATTTTCGGAGAGATAGTCGATAGGATGGTCGCTTGGGCGAGCTGGTCAACCAGACTTGACCGTGACAGCGCAGGGAAAACCAATATCACACCAGACACTCAGGAAGACAAGCACACGCGCTGTCTTCCTGAGTGTCTGGTGTGAGATTGGTTTTCCCTGCGCTGTCACCGTCAAGTAAGGAGAGATAGTCATTTATTTTTCCAAAATTATTGCCGCTGGTATACTTCGTTTCACTTTCTCTGCGAGCGAAGCCAAAGCTAGAAGCGCGAGTCCAGCGCTTTTTGCGTTTCTCCCCAGCTCGCGCGCTCGAGCAAAGCCTGAACGCACGGAGCTTTCGCGCTCGCGCTTCCAGCTTTGCTTTCGCTCGCACATAAGGTGAAACGAAGTATAGGCGGTCTGTAAAACGCACCGATGATAAGAGACATGAAAAAAATGCTGACACGAGTCCACAAAATCTCAACACCACTGATATCTACCATTTGGTTCTAGTGCAAGATTTCTTTTAAGATTATGGCCCCGCCCCCACCTCGGGTATCTCTTTCCTTTCGTATTATTTTATAATCTGGGGGAATAATTTCCAAGTCAGTTACTTCAGTATGTAGCCACGTTTCCTTGACGACTGTGATATGGGTCATACGGCAGCAAAACATGTTCAAAATTCATAACATTATTCATTTCACTAGCGTTCATGTCCATTGAATTCGTGGGCTCCCACCTGGATTAGCGTGTTATAAATTAGACTGACCTTTTCGCCTTTCTTTCGATTTTCCTCAGAACTGTCCCACAACTGTTTGCGAATGTTTCGAACACGTCCTGAGAAATCTTCGAAAACAGAAACTGCCGATCCCTTCAACTTACACTCTAAGAAAAAGGGGGTGTACAGGGTTACACCCCTTGCCCCATATGTAACCCCCCAAAACTACATTTGGACGTTCAGTCTACTGACGTCGAGCTAGCGATACCAACTTTTACGAGTGGCTTGTTAGTTGTTGGATATAACGTATTAAATAGCTAATGTGCGTACCAAAAACTAGGAAAAAAACACAAACAGGTTTGGCAGCAGGGCCAAAGAAAACCTCGATTGTCTTACCTTTAATGCGTAAATTTGCTATTTTAACAAGTTGTATCGGTCGACGATCAAGCCACCCTTGAAAGTTGGTATCGTCGGTTCCACGTCTGTGGACCGGACGTGGAACTGTTGTTTTGGGGTGTCACATATGGGACAAGGGGTGTACCCCTATACGCACCCTATTTCTTAGAGTGTAGGGCAGTTTTTAAGAACTGAGAACTTCTCAGAAAAATTTAGGAACTTGATCACTGCTGGCCTTGTTTTGCCTTCTGATAGCGTCGAAGTCTATGTATTGTTTCTATGGTTTTAGTATCTGGTAAGCCGAGTGTTTCACGGAAAATGTTGTTTACAACTGTATCCTGAAGTAATTCCGCTGTCTCACTAACCCTATCAGACGAGATAATTTCGGCGGCTGCTATTTTCTAGGTCATCAATCTTATCCAAGAGGTAACCTATTGTGTTTTCAATAGTAGAAACTCCGTTTCCACAATCAGATAATTGTTTTGTTGTCGCCTCTAGGGCTATTAGTTGAGTCTCAAATTTTTCCATGTTTCTGGTGAATTCGTGTGAATTTTTCTTCTGCCCGCTTCTGATATTTTTTTATGGTTCTTAAGTCGTTAATCATTTGCGCCTGGTTTCCTAAAACTAGATTTAACAATTCTTCAACTGTGGGACCTGGGATGGTTTCAATGTAACCTCTCATTTGCAGGAGTTGAGCAATGATATAAGCAATCCACGGGAAAAAAGCACTGGGGCATGGCAACACCATCAAAAAAAGGGCATCGCTTTTGTACGAGGAGTCAGAACAACCAACCTGCACGGAGAACAAAAGCGGGTTTAGCCACAAGTTCGTTTTGATGCTGCCGTGCCCACTGCCGCGACGTTGTTCAACCGCGGCCTTTATATCCGCTTCTGCAAGCGTCGATGACGTCGGTGTACTTGATGCGACGGTCACCAGGGGTATATCTGCAGCGGCGTTGGACGATGACGTTGTGATGATCGGAACGACCACCGATTAAGCAGAATCCGTTCTGCTGATGACGAAGCTTGGCAGCAACAGCGCACACTGCACGATGAATAAAAGCGGGTTTAGCCGCATGTTCGTGTCGATGCTGCCGTGTCCTGATATGTTTGCTAGACAAACGCAAGCATATCGAGGGGCTCTTTCTGGAATGGCTTCTTGCCGGGCACAAAGGACGACGACAAAAGAAAGGAACACACAATACACAGAAGCGCTGACTCAGAACTGATATATAATGCACAAAGAAAGGAGATGAAAGCATCAGAAAGGATAGGACTACAAAAGCGCGACACAGACACAGCTTGCAAGGCAGGGTACACACTGCATAAAAGGCAGGGCACACAAACATAATTTCGAACTACAAATTAATTCTATTATACAAGGACCTATCCAAATATAAGGTTTCCTCATTCGACAGATCTGTCAAATGAGGAAACGTTACGAAAAACTGTGGTGCTTTTCTGTTGAAAGGCTGTTGAAAAAAGTCATCAGATGATATAAAATGTTAGTGGCGTTTCATCTGACTTTCTCTAGCTTTTCTGTTCACTTTCTTTTGAATATTAGCCCAATTTTTAATAAAAAAAGTCAAGAGACTTTCTGTCACCTCCAAGATGCTTTTTCTGCACTTTTTCAATTGAAAAGCTAGAGCCTTTCAAAAAGGAAACAAATTGTTTACAGCTTCTTTATTAATTCAATAAAGTTTTGGAACTTTACTACGGCTTTCCACTCAGCTCCAAATTGACTGAAAAAAAAACCTGTAAAAAAACACGATTCTTTTTTTTTTAGGAAATGGTGGTCTTGTGGTATTTGAAAGCACTACTACATCCCACAACTACACATTAGAAACGAAGACAAAGAAGCACTGAACACCTGAATCACAGTCCCATTGACTGCTCCAGAGCCTTATATTGCCGCGCGCAAGGCTGAGAAAGCAACGCTCGGTTACGGTCCTCCAGAAAGTCCCAGTTTCGCTAGCGCTCTGTAGTGCCGCCGAACCGCCGCCCGCTTTTCGCCGCCCGCTTTTCGCCGCCCACTTTTCTGCTACCTCGACGCTCTTTCGTTATTTATTTTTGGTTGGCACAAGTTCGCCCATTAAATCTTTTATTTTCAGTTCACTGTTCGGCTTTTCGTCACCTTCATTCGTGACAATATAACTTACATATTGAAGGTGGCCGGTGACCACTTCAGCCCTTATTAAGGTTCCAACTATCCTATTTTTTTCTCTAGAGTCTGTCAAAGAGAAAATAGCATTTCGAACTTCGCGGACGATATCTCTTACCGAAAAATCATTGGTGCAACTAACATTAATTCGGCGCAGTCGCTAAAACAACATCCAGAAAAACGGCTCCTAGAAGAAATGTTATGACTTATCTGCACAGCACCACTTAGAACGAAGCGAGTCAAGGCAGTAACTCCACTTTAAAATAGTTATTTTGCTTTCCTTTACTATCCTCTGTTTCATACTTAGTGTGCAACGCTGTCAGAGCTACTGGCGCGAGCATGGGACTTGATCTCGTTGATCATTTCCACGCGTTCTCGCGCAAACAATACCATAGATGAAGCCACGCGCTCGCGCCAGTAGCTTTGACAGCGTTGCACGCTAAGTGTGAAACAGAGTATAGGTGACTAGTCTAATATGGTCATTAAAGTAACTATAGTCAAAAAGTCAGAACAGCAGGGCGTGCCTTTCAAACGCGTGGCCTCCAGCACCGGCCCCGTGCCTTCCGTCGCGCTTTGACTGCACGCGCTCGCTCGAGGTGCACGAACGCGGAAGCGTTGTCAAGGGTAGTAGGCTCGCACTGGAGGCGGGACAACTGAAGCTCGTGAACTAGCGCCTGCCTCCCTCTGATATCTATGCCTATTTTCTGGAACGCGTTTTCCCAGCTCCGCCTATGCACAGGAATGTGGCCACGGTCGGCCCTCTTTTTGCTAGAGTTATCTATTCTCTAGCCATCATAGGGGTAATAAAGCGGACAGCGGTGAGGCGGCAGGCTGCCATAAAAATAGCCATGGGTCTAGTGCAATGTACCGTGGATGATATTTCGCGCTTGACTGAACTCGCTCGACGAATCAGATTCTTGCACTCAGTGGATGCGACGGGGGAAGGTCGACTATGCCGTCATGTTGTGCGGCGCGCTGTTTAAATTGCCCCGACTGCGAAAAGACGAGAACTTACCATTGGTAAGAATTCAGTGTTTTGTGGCTCTCCTGACGCGCAGGGATACGTACGGTGAAAAATATTATTTGTTCCCGAGGTTTCCACGAAGTCGCCCACGACCCCTTCAGCTGTGGGTGGGAAACGTGTACTCTATCTAACGGGCGGTAGATTCCGCCACCACTACTATGGTGTGGCTAGAGATAATATAACTCTACCAAAAGATAACCGACCGTGGCCGCATTTGTGGAGCGGGCAAACGCGATCCAGAAAAGTCATACAAATCAGTGCTGACTCCTTTGAACTAAAGTTATGGCAGCATCACGCATGCCTGAAACGCTTAGTAAGATCCTTCTTCTTAGCGCCTTCGCTCAAGAATGTCGTCGTGCAGTCGGGGAGAGGGGGTTTCGTGCCACTTTTGCGTTTTTAGGGGCTGTACAAAGGATTAACGTGCAGCGACAGCGCCCGTAATTGAAGAACGGAGTGGTTGTGTCGTCGCTGAAGCAAGAACCGCAGCAGTGAGGAGTCACGTGCCCTTTTTGTGGACGCAGGTGACGCTGCGTCCTGCGGCCATGGCGTAGAGGGCGCAGCATGCCTACCCCTTCCCAGGGCAGCGACCAGCAAGACTTGGCCATTGCCGGATTCCGCGCATGCGCGCAGGAAGCCATACGGTTCCTCATAGAAGAAGAACACTTGCCGGGTAAGGGACGATTTCTGCACATTTTTGTAGCTGTCTTTTTAAAATGCTATTTTTAGCCAAGCCAATCCGGCTAACATGGACATGTTTGCCGGCCCGGCTCGCGAGGCTCAGCAACGGAGCGCGAGAAACGGCGCAGCACATTGTGAAAAGGACTCCGTTGAACTCGGCCGACTTTTCGGTGTCCTAGCTGTACCTCCTGCCTTTGCCCCTGCCAACGGCCATTGGGGAACAAGAATAAACTCCCTCACAATACTAAAAAGGAGATGATTAAACCCGATATAATAGATAACGGGGAATTATCTAAATAAATATAATTGCTTTAATTAATAAGTATGTACTCGAATGACCTGAAGTAAATAAAAATGTTAGCCAAACTACCTTTAAATGTGAGTTTCTATATTTCGGTTATAAATTGTAAATCGTTTTGTGAAAACCGAACTCCCAAGAAAATATATTTCAAAGTGCCGGCATATACCATGTGCACATATGTCAAAAGATGCGTCGTCTCCCATCGCCGAATCATTGCCAAGGAACGTTTCTCAGCAAAGGGCTTTATGGATGCAGCTGAGCTCAACGACACGCGGACCTAGATATGCAATTTGACTTTTTTTAGCTGTAGTTCATTCCTTTTAGACCTTGATTGGGTAGCACCATCATTCATATCTGGTAACTAAATTTACCATGCGCAGTGCTCTCCGTGGCATTTTTTTTAAACGAATATCTGAGTAAAAAGAAATGACACTGAACGTTGTGTTGCTAAGTGCTTGAGTAGTGTACAGCAAACTAGAGTCACTGAATATTCCCAGGGTACCGAATTCCATTCAGTCCGCTTACTGGAAGTAAATTGGCGCAGACTTCAGTTCTGATTGGCGCAAGTTAACACTCAGCCAACCTAAAATTAAGCACAAAAAAAAAAAAAAAAAAAAAAAAAAACGCAGATCGAACGTTTTCGCGTTACCTTGGCTACGGCGGGTATGCACGGCGTGGGGAGTTTCGGAGAGTTTGACACTGGGACGTCGGCGCATATGATCTGAATGAAAAGATTTTAATCTGTAGATTGTTGATCTTAAATCGAACTGACCTGAAAGTGTGAAGAGCTGAAGAACTCCTTCAGTTTACTGTCCAGTATGGAGATGAGGTCGTCTTCTTCAATCTTTGCTTCGCGGCATTCAAATATTGTTGTTTGTAGAAGATTTCATCGGCTGACTGTGAAATATTGTTGAGCAAGTTGCAATGAATACTTTCGTATTTGCGACCTTCCATGGGAATAAACGGTGATCTCGCTATGCTTAGTAAAGAAAGATAATAAACTGAGCAAACCGACTGTGATGACGATGACAGTGGTGATGACCAATTCACTTGGCCGGAACCAAGAAACGCTCTCTTGTTGTTAAGGCGAAAGCCTTAACAGTAACAGCGTATAGGGTCATAAAAATATGATTGAGGGGCACGCGCCGCTCAATTGTATGCTCAGGGACGACGCTGTCCTTGGCGTCGTCCTTAAAATCGTCCTAGAAACGTCCTAGACCTCTAGGACGACCTTACTTGTCCCTTTACGCGAAAAAACGGCGTCCTTGTGCCCGAAATATTGCCATAAAAATGCATTATCAAGCACGCGCCGCTCGGGCTCATGCTCACGTTCAAGTACGGGAGCGTCATGTCACCGCCGGAGGGCCGTGCGCAAAAGGTGCGCTTCGGACTTCATCTGTGCTCGTTGTGTGCTTCGTGTAAGAAACTGTGAGGCAACGGCCTTTTACCTCTACGACCTCGACATCGGCGGCAGCGTCTACATCTACGGCGGCTTCCTCAGGCAAACGTGGCCGCCCACGCAAATACGCCACAGCCTCCTTAACTGTCCTCCTCTTGGAGTCGTTCTCGACGTCATCCTAGACGTCGTCCTAGAAGCCGTACTTGGCGTCGATCTGTAGGACGTCGTCCTTGATTTCATCCTATAGAAACATTACTCGAAAAATTTCTCTCGTGGGGCTATTATGGTATCGCCTTCTTACACGTAAGCACTCTTGAATGTCATCCTGTAATTTTTTAATGCAATTGCACGATGTATTAATTTCCGTTTTATATTTGTTTGGCGAATAATCTAAGCTGGGAAATAACACGTCAGAATTCTAAAGAACACTTAGTGCAGATACTATGTTTATAACTTTAGCCAAGCGTCTTTGCAATTGATCAAACTGTTAACATGACCACTTTCTCCCTTCTTTGTGGTTTAAAGTTATTTAGAACCAATGCAGTTTTCGATTATCTACTTTTTTACAACAAAATGTGGCACAAAGTGAGGATTAGGAGGTGTTTTGAAAGAGCTTATGTTGTTTGATATGTTCCTTCCGTGCGTGTTCAGTTCAATGGAATGCCATGAATTTGCTGAGACACAGCTAGTGCGCTTACGCGAAAACGCGTGATTTTACATTAAGTCATCCTCACCATCACCAGGGACGCGAAAAAATCTACTTGCCATATGCACCATCAACTGTCTCACTAAGACTGTGCCGTGGACACAAAGGCGGCCCTGTGCGAGCATTCGGAGCTTTGCAGGGGAGAGGAGGTTTCTCTTCTCCTCTCCAGAATTCCTGGTGCTCCCCCCCCCCCCCCCCCCCCCCCCCGCTCTGCCTTTGCGTCTACTGCACAGTTTTAGTGAGACAGAATATAGATACGCCACTGGCTCGCGAAATACTCTCAAAACCCACCTTCTCCGAAATTCGCGAAGTAAAGAGCCAGTGAAAATAAGGTTGCTTTGAGTACATAATTGTTATGTGTCTGCTTCCTCACTATGTGAGTGCTCTGGGACAATTTCAGAGCGGTCGTTGAGACACGGACAACCAGCGTCCATAAAGACTTGTCCAGGCTTAGCGAGGAACAGGGGACCGATATGCTCCCCACTCCTGCACAGTAGCCGTCCTGCACGCTCTTTGTCGCAGCCGATCTCAGCGTCTGCAGAATTATCATTCTTAATCACTATAAAATTTGCGAGGGAAATATTGGTTGACCCGAGGAAGACAGCCATTTATTTCGCACAGCAGTAAGGACGACCTTGGCACTTCGTTGATTTTCATGCGCCAGCGAGGGGCCACGGAACTCTCACTGTACTCGCAGCCTTGCCCGACGCTGCAGTGGGGCATGAACATCGGCGAAACGCGAAAGAATCGCCCTTCGTACTGCACAAAATTAATGGCTAAGCCTTCCTAATGTCGACAAATATCTCTCTATCATGTTTTAGAGTGATTTGGATTGAAGTTTTGAAAACACTGAGATCCGCTGCATCGAAGACCGTGCAGGACGGCACGGTCTTCAATGCGGCTTGATAGGCCTAGCGAGGGTTAGGGGACCGCAACTCCATGGAATAGCGGTCCCCTTGCCCTCGCTAAGCCTATCAAGCCGCATGACTTGTTTTAATGCGTTGGCATTAGAACGCTCGTTTTGACCAAACCCCAGCGGTGTCTTTTGTTTGTCAGCGCCAGGGAAAGAAGGAGAGGGTGTGACGCTACCATTGGCCGCTGACGCCAGCACGTGTCAACCTCTCCCTCTCGCCCCGGCGCTGGCAAACTAATGTTTTCCAGGCCATGTTTTCGTCAAAACTAAAGCCCCTTGATACTTCATTTACAAGTTACGACAGCCAATACAAATGACAAAGCACATTACGCTGGAACAAAATGGCGGCATTTTGTTCAAACCTCTGCTGTGCGCCGCCATTCGCTTCCTAAAACCTGCACCGTCGCGCAGTCGGCGCTTCAAAGAATGTCGCTACTTGTAGGAAGCTCTTATCTACATACTTCAGTCAAAACGAGTCCTTTCGTTTTTGTCAGTCACGCACACAGCTGGCGCGGAGCCAGGGAGGAGGAGGCGTTGCGCAACACCTCCCCGTAGTGCTGAATGAGATGCCGTAGTGCTGAATGAGATGGCGTCATCAGATAAGGCCAACGCTGGACACAGATTGGAAACGAGTGCTGCATCAGCGCTCGACTTCGAGTTAAGTTGGAGCCGATTGTTGACGCAATCGTCGTGTCCAATATGTGCCCAGTGTTGGCCTTCTCCGATGACGCCATCTCCTTCAGCACTCCGGTCGTGATATCTTGGAGCTGTGGCACCACGGCGCGGTGGAATGCGGGCGTGCTGAGTTGCCGCTCTGTCGTCGCCGGTTGTTCTTCGCTCTGGGTTTCCCTAGTAGCGGTGTGTGTGTAGTTAAAACGACGGATGCGGTTCCTTCCCCGACTGGTACGGAGGTAGTTCTTTCCACAAGTGATGGGGTGACCGTATCCAAGGGCGTCGACGTACTCCGAAAGGCAAAGTACAAAAAAGAGGCAAAAAAAAAATTACAGAAAGATTCACAGAGGATTTATTAAGGAACCCGTTAGCATGACTTTTGAGAAACGCCACACACCGCCCCTTTTGGGAAACTTTAACACTGACCCCGTAACGAGGCCAAAAGGGAGGCAGCAGTCAATAGAGGAAGCAAAAGAGAAAGCTAAGAGAGAAAAGTGGATGGGTCAGCACGTTTGCGTTTCCCTAAGGGGGACGTGTGTGGCGTTTCCAAGGGTCAAGCTAGCGCATTCCCTAAGAATCCAGCAGGAAATCTTCCTGTAATGGTTAAAAAGCGCAACAGGACAACGGACAGAAAGGAAGACACATACACAGCGCTGCTTACAACTGAGCTTTATTTTCGCTCTCACTCAAGATATATGCGCCGGTGTCAACAAAATCAAGTTAAGAAAAATATACAACCAACACTCCGCCCTTGTCTTCATGTAATTTTTTTTTTTTTTTGCTTGAAAAGAGTTTAGAAGAACTTGACTTGTGCCAAAACCCAAGCTTTGAAGGCTCGAAGTGACCTAATTTTGATTGCGATACGTCAATTATTAAAACTGAGCTCAAAGATACAATCGAGTGGCGGGGAGAGTAATACCCTAATTAAACTAGTGCTCTTAACCGTCATTAAGACAACGACAGTTGACTTTAGGCTGGTTCACACTGCCCCATTTTCTTACGTTAAGTTATGCTATGAAATATTACGTTGAAGTCACCGGCACCTTTGTGCTCCATTTTAAGCGAGGCTACCAGTTCAAGGAGAAAGCCTGACACGCGACATTCGAGACACGAATGTTTCGGTGACTTGCACGTAACGTGACTTAACGTCAGAAAATGGGGCAGTGTGAACCAGCCTTTAATCGCGATCGGCCTGAGTTACACGGTGGCGCCAACTGTCATTAAGCCGCTAACGATCCTCGAGTTCAACTGAGCCTGGCCTACCTCAGTTATACTCTATCTCCCCTTATGATGTACCGCAGGAAAGGCTACTAGCGCGAGCTCCTCGCTCTAGTGCACATCTCGGTGGCACAAGCTCTCGTGCATTGAGGACCAGTGCCAACGCTATGAGCTCGCGCTTCTAGTCTTCGCTGCAGTACAACATATATGTTGTCCTGCAGCGGTTCGACTCATGGATCGCGCTTCCAGCCTTCGCGCTTCTAGCGAAGGCTAGAAGCGCGAGCTTATAGCGTTGGCACTTGTCCTCAATGCACGAGAGCTTGTGCCACCGAGACGTGCTCTAGATAAGGTGAAACGGAGTATAACTGACGGGGGTTCACCCCAAAAGAGCTAAAGATGGCAATGTCCTCCGCATCGCCGCCCTTGGCCAGCGGCAGCGAAGCACTTAAAGGGGCGATGCAACAATTTTTGTACTTTGCGCAAATACCACTTAGAACGGATCCCTGACGTTAATGACCTATGAAACACGCGTTCGTTTTTCACCCCACGCAATAGAAGTCCCAGAAAAAAAAATCAAAGAAAAACGAGCAGCGTTCACCCCCTCAACTCGCAGCCAGAACAACCGGCCACGTGTTCTGGAGCCGATTATATGCCGCCAATGTTGATCATAGCCACGCGCTGGGGTTGGCAAAGCACAGGACACGCGCTGAGTTCAGACATTGTTATGTCTCGGCTATTGTCGTCGTTGCAGCGATTGGACACGGGCCACTACCCGAATGCTTCTCGAGCTAGTAATTATCACGAGCCCAAATCGAGTGCTCACGCAATGCTCGGGTCCAATCTATGAACCGCATTAAAATATCGTCATTGGGGTGTGCTGCGATCCCCACGTTACGTCATCAAATTTTGCAAAGGAGAGATTGAATGAAAATGATCGTTTTTGTCATTGAAATTACACCGCATCTAAGGAGTTCTTGGCCAGTGGCGTTGCGTGCGAGTATCCGTGAGTCCCACTAGTGCCAGTAAGCTCGTGTAAAGTCTAAAACATTCCAATTGAATATCGTTGCACAGCTCCTTTAAACTATTGCGGAAGATTGGGGGAGGTATCTGGAAAGTAACGTAGCAGCAAATATTCTTAGAAGAGTGATTCGGGGGCAGAGCTTGCCGCTAGAGTGAATGTGTGCGGTTCCAGTGTCATTTTGTGTGCTGTGTATTCGCAACTCCAACACCCTATAGGTGGCGGGGCGGTAGCTCCAAGATGGCGGAAGAGACGGGGATAGATTCTCCACGATTTCCCGTGCGCCCGCTCGCTGACGCTGGTCAGTTCGCTAAAATTATTTATTTGTCCACAAATGCGAAGCGGTTAGGGCAGGATCATATTACAGAGGACGGAGATGTTGATGCACGTTAAGAAAACGAGCATGCTGATATTTAAAAGTTGCCGAAACATCAACTTGCGAAGCTGTGTGGTGGGCGAGCGCGTTTTAGGCACCGGCTACGTCACTGTTTATTTGAGAATATTTTTGAGGGTGATGAAGATATCGTGTTTGCGCTTTGCCTGCCCATTAGTGCTCTGAAAAGTGAGCCACGCACGATGGCCATCAAGCTTCGGAAAAGCAGCGTTCACAGTAATGATGTGTTCGTGTCACAGGCTCACAACTAGCTGCTCACCGTATCGGTTTTAGTGTACTGCAGCACGTGATCAAACTGCTCTATGGTTATTGATGGAAAGGTTGTTGCCGTAAGCTACCGTGCTGTGTAGCGTTACAACAGGAAGCTCACGCTGCGCCTTTGAAGCAGAATAGAGAATTTTCCCATACAAAAATGTCCTATGGTCGGCTATAGAAAATACTTTGTATGGTCGGCTTTAGCTAATTAGCCCAAATAGCTAAAGAATTATCTATGGCTGTCTTTAGCATCTTATGGTCGCCTTTATAAGCCTCTTTAGCTTTGCCTATGGCCCTATCGCTGTTCAATTACAGCGCTCTCTAGCTTTTCTAATAGTTGGCTAAAGACTTTTCTATGGCTATTCCTATGGCTCTTTTTAGCCAGCAAACCCTAAAAAATATTTACTTTTAAGTTCCCCGACTTGTGAGCGCCCTACATGATATATATATATATATATATATATATATATATATATATATATATATATATATATATATATATATATATATATATATCTACGTATAGATATGTGTAAATCTATGTATACATATATCTCTGAACACATTGAGCACAAGCAGAACACTTCCCCACACAGCAGCAATAACGCAGATCTACAAGCGCTATTTTCGCACTAGCTGTATATATGACAGTCTAATTTTTGAATCCGACTTTGCCGGTGACTCATCATTTGTCGCAGAAACACGGAGAGGCGGAGCAAATATTACTCGTACTTAATACATTATTTGAATTGTCTCTGGAAGTAGCCCCCATCTCTTAATTCAAAACCCTAAAGAAAGCAAATGTAGATCATTAGGCTAATTAACTAAAGTTTATTAATTATATTTTTAATAGTTTGATGAATCACGTTGGCAATGCAGTGATGGCATGCAGTACACTGGTACTGAAGATTGCAATCAATCTATTGCTTGATTGCAGTGTTCGGCGCCAGTGTAAGTTATTTTCACTTTTAGGGGGTTATAATTATTTTAATTGTTGCACAAGTATTTTAATGGATTATTCAAACAAACAATATTTACTGGTTTTCACGACTCGTTGCAACAGCAGAGAACATATCTTGGGTCATGGTTTGTCACCGGCCTGAGAGAAATTTTGTATTGATTTAATTTTCTAACGTGGAGTGTTTTTACTGAAAAAAGTAAGCGCCGGTAGTGATTTTCTGTAGACCTGGAAAGAAAATTTATTGGTTCTCAGTTTTAGACTCGGGGCCATCAATTTTTCTATAGGCGGGTAAAGACAATGTATAGGTTTCCAGTCTTTAAACTCGGGGCGAAGGAGTTTTCTATAGGCGGGAAAAGAAAATTTATTGGTCGTCAGTCTTTAGACTCAGGGCCATAAAATTTTCTACAGACGGTTAAAGACAATTTGTTGGTTCCCAGACTTTAGACTTGTGGCCAAAGGATGCTCTATAGGCGGGTAAAGAAAATGTATTGGTTCCCAGTCTTTAGACAAAGGGCCATAGCTGTCTTTATGGATTTTTATGGCCAGCCATAGAGGGCCATAAGGGTTGATAGCCTACCATATAATTTTCCGTAGACGACCATAGACCATTTTTGTATGGGTTCGTAGACCGTTTTCGCCATTCCGCAACGCCCTCCGCAACCCGCTACGATGCCCGGAACTCTACAGTCGAGGCCATCGGTGCGCAGGCGCAGTAACAACTTCTTCGTTGCGGAGGGCCTAGCGGAAGGGAAAATGCGGTCTACGAAAACTCCCTAATTTTTAGCGCGCCCCAGGAACATTGCCGTGCTCTCGGTAGGCAACGGTAGCCTGTGGTAACGCCATGCTAAAACGGCCTATTCAAATAATCGGCGTGTTTAGGGGTTTTATTCGTTGCTCTATCAAAAATAAATAATTTAGTAAACTGTACATCTTTTGTACCTTGTTATTTGCAACGTTGCGGCCCCTCTCGCCAAAACTTCCCGTTCTAAGCTCCCGTTACGAACGGCTGGCTAACACTGACGCGATGGCAATGCTTTGAGCATTTTTTTTATTTGCTTCGTAATTACCTGAAAGCAACTGTATTTCGTCTTTTAAAGTGCTTTGAATAAATGATCATGTTCCTTGTAACAGCCTTAAAACGCGAACCCATTTCCGATGTGCATTGCTCGACATACTGTTGCGCGACGAGTTTTCTCCCACTTATGGCAAAGAATAGACTTTTCGTAGACCATACTCTAGAGCTTCACATTATTAGCGGGATATTTCGCCGTCACGTTGAGCACAGATTGAGCTGGCGGCCATGCGTAAGACCAAAAATCCGCAGCGTATATGCGGTATACGAAAAGTCCCTAATGAAATTAGACATCCCGGTCCTTCGCGCAACGCTGTTGCAAGGCGGACCACGAAAATTCCCATTTTAACGCGCTCACTTTTTTCGTTAAAACGGCTTCACGCATCAACGCCGCCTCCGCCGCTGCCGTCCCCGCTCCTCTGGTTCTCCGTTCGTCCGCGAGAGGGCGATCGGCGGGCTGGAGTTGCGAATAGGCCCCCAAGTTCACCCTTTGACTTTTAACTAAGATTGTATGATCATTTACTAGGATTTCAAAATAACAATGTTATCCTTTGTGGCGACTTAAATCTCAGAAATTAATTGGACGAGTTTCTCAAGTGCATCCATGAAAATGCTACAATCATTCGTGACATAATGTTTGCATGTGATTTATAACAAATTATAACAGAGTTTACACGTGTCCAAAGCTCAAGTTGTTCGCTTTTAGATCTAATTTTTGTACCCAGTGCCTTTTCTGACTGCCATGTTAGTGTTGAAGATGGTGTGTCAGATCACAAGCTACTATACTTCTGCTGCTCTTTGGTAGGGCTTCCAGCCAATAAAAGACGCCCAGTGACGACTGTCAAAGATTTCAGTCATGCTGATGATGGCAGTGTTTTTGGATATTTAGATTCGGCATTTGCTGACTTCCAAATAAATGATTCCGCTTTATCTGTTCTTTGGCAAAGATTTAAGCTTATGGGCGTATTTTGCTTAGGCAACTTCATTCCTTATAGACACAGGTCTCCAAAACGAACCAATCCGTAGACTGATAGAGACATCATTCATCTCAAACGTAGCTTGATAGGGAGACATCATTGATCTCAGACGTAGACCGATAGAGACATCCTTCATCTCAAACGTAGACTGATAGAGACATCATTCATCTCAAACGTAGACTAAAAAGAATGAGAAAAAGAAAATGTAATCCCGAAAGGGTACGTGAGTTACAGACTGAGTTAACCAGCAGAGTTGCACAGGCTAGAGCAAGCTACTTTGTAAATGATTTGTCGACTTTTCTGAAGGATAACCCAGAAAAATGTTGAAGGTACCTGGCCAAAAAAAAAAAAAAATCCTGTTGAAAAAAATATGATAAATGAGTCTTGTTTCAGATAAAAGGAATTTCTCAGCATTTCAACTTTTATTTTCAGTCAGTTTTCGGAGAAAAAGATGAGTATGAATGTCGCGCTTCTTTGTCACCCATGACTACTGATTTTATTTCCTATCAGGGTGTTTAGTCAGTGCTGTTAAACCTAAAAACGAAGTCTGGCGTAGGCCCCGATGAGATTTCAAATATTTTTCTTCGACGGTACGCAGAATAACTGGCACGTTTTTTGAGGATAATATTTCAGACTTCGTTTGTCACCAGTTTGCTTCCGAATGACTGGCTCTTAGCACATGTCGTCCCTGTATTCAAGAAAGGAGACCCCACTATCACTAACAAACTATCGTCCATTTCTCTCACATGTACCTGTTGCAAACTCATGAAGCATATTATTTAAAACTTTATTTCTTTCTTTTTGGCAGAAGACAACATTTTGTCCAACTTCTAACATGTTTTCAGAAAGGGGTCTTCCACCACAACTTAACTTTTTAACCACGGTCTACGACTTCGCCGCTAGTCTTCATAAATCTGGTCAGGTGGACGTCATAATCTTGGGTTTCAGTAAAGCCTTTTACCTCGTGGAAAATTAGTATTTAAAGTAGAAAATGTTGGTCTTCCGATTCCTTTTGTTAAATGGATTAAATCATACCTACCAGGGCGTAAACAGTTTGTTGATATTGGTGGGGAATTTTCAAATGGGTTCCGTGTATGTTCGGGTGTACCCCAGGGCAGCGTTCTGGGGCCCTTGTTATTTCTAATATACATTAATGGCAGTGTGCCAGTCATTGATGGAAGCGAAAGCGTTACACTTTTTGCAGATGATTTTGTTCTGTTCAAATATATAACAAGCTCATCGACTAGTATGCATTAAACTCTTCACTTTCAAAAAATGCAGATTGGTGTGCCGAATAGCAAATAAAATTAAAATCAGGAGAAAAAACTGTTTCATTACGGGTTACAAAGAAAAAAAAAATTCACTAAAGTTTATTTATGATATCTGTAGCTCCCCCTTGCGCGAAGTTTCGGAGTATAAGTATCTAGGACTGACGATTTCTAAAGCTCTTTCATGTGATACACACATCGATAACATCTGCTCGTCCGAATTCCGTAAACTTGGTTTCCTTAGACGCAAAATAATGAGAATACCATCTAGTGTCAGAGTTTTAGCTCATAACACTTTTGTGGGATCGAAACTTGAATACGCCAACCTTGTCTGGGATCGCTTCACTAAAAAACCTTTCGAAGCTGGAAATGGTTCAATAACGCGCGATCAGATCATCTATGGAAAATTTAAAAGATTAGATTCTCCATCGCACCTTATGAAAACTAATGACATAGCTACACTTGAGCTTCGTAGAAAGCTCTCCAGGCTAATTTTTTAAAATTAATTATGGTACGAAACAATGTACGGCTTGGCACACATAATCACCCCATCCCGTTAATGTCACGACCTACGAGGCACCATAATCAATATTCATTAACACCAATCTTTGCACGCACTAATCGTTTCAAATTTCCCTCCTTTCCCCGCACCATCTCGGGATGGAACTTTCTACCACCTAGCGTTTTTGAGGCTGCAGAGTTTTGTGATGCCATTGATAGCTATATTTCTTAGGTGTGATTACTTTTTTCGTATAAAATATCTTGCATGTTAGTATTTTGCACGCCACTCTTATTTATTGCACTTATTGGTATATGCCTCGAATATGTGTATATTTATTTATTGTACCCTCAGGGCCCGAGGGCACTACAGAGGGGAGTTGGTTACAAAAAGAAAATCGCTAAAAAACAAAATGACAACCTAAGAATAGAAACATGAACATAAGAAATTTTAACTTAGAAAAGCAGTTAAACAACGCTTAAACATAATGGCATCTGTTACAGACACAACTGACGGTGGTTCCACGTGATTTTTGTTTTGGGGATGAATGAATTATAAAAAGTCGTGGTTTTACAAACAGGTGGACAGATTTTGTGTTGGTGATCGACGCGTGGCGAGACATATGAGGGGGGAGTTAGTAATTTTTGATGCAAGAAAGAATTGTGATGATAAATTTTATGAAACAGACAAAGACGGGATAACTCACGACGTGAAGAAAGGTTAGGTGGGTTTAAAAACGTTTTCATGGATGTTAAGCTTGCACTACGGTGATAGTAAGAATGAAGCGAACAGATCTATTTTGAATAGCTTCGACCGCTGTTGTAAGTAAGTCAGTACCGGGATCCCATATAGAGGAGGCGTATTCCAATTTGGAGCGGACAAGGGTTTTGTATAGTAGTAGCTTGAGAGATACAGGGACAGATGGAAAATTACGTTTGAGAAAACCAAGCATGCGGTTAGCATTGTTAGTTATGTAGCGAATATGAGGCTCCCAAGACAGGTTCGATGAAATATGGATCCCCAAGTACTTATACGATGATACACCTTCCAACAAAACACTGTTTAGATAGTAGAAAGTAGAGTGCGAGTTAAGACGAGAAACAGTCATTACTTTACATTTGTTAGTGTTGAGCTGCATGTTCCATTTGTTACACCAATTAGAAACACAATCAAGGTCAGACTGAAGGATAGCAACATCAGAGGTGTGAGTTATTTCTCGGTAAAGAACGCAATCATCTGCAAATAAGTTAATAGAGGAGGAAACGCAGGAAGGTAAGTCGTTGATAAAAATAGGAAAGAGCAGCCGACCTAACACTGAGCCTTGAGGGAGGCCTGATGTCACGGGAGCTGGACTTGGAGAAGTATTATTCACAGACACAAATTGAAATCGGTTATTAAGGAAAGCACGAATCCATGAAAGTAAATCCTGATCAATGTTAAGTTTGCTAAGCTTATGGAGTAGTAGATTATGTGACACCTTATCGAAAGCTTTAGCGAAATCAAGGAAAATACAATCCACCTGGGAACCACGATCAAGAATAAGGTGAAGGTCATGATTGAAGGGGAGTAGCTGAGTTTCACACGAAAATGATTTACGGAAGCCATGTTGTGCAGAAGCAAAGAATGAATTGGATTCTAGGTGTTGAACGAGATGAGAAAAAATAATATGCTCAAGAATTTTACACGGAATGCTTGTTATGGAAATGGGACGGTAATTGAGGGGAGAATGATGATCACCGGTTTTATGCACGGGCACCACTTTACCCACCTTCCAATCGTCAGGTAAACAGCCTAGAGTGATAAGTGATTGCTCATATAATTTAGACAGTATTATCGAATACTCTTTTGTGCTTAGCAAAAATTTAGAATTAATTCCGTCAACTCCCGCGGAGCAGAATATTTTTAACTGATCAATTATCTTTATAATTCCACTTGTTTGAATTAAGATGGGATACATGGGCAGAAAAGCACGTTGTTGAAGTTGAGGTAAAGTTGAAGAAATACAGTTTAAAAATGATTCAACAAAAGTAGAATTTAAAACATTTGCACAGTCATCGGTGGAAACAGGTTCACCTGATAAACTAAACAGAGACAGTGTGGCGTTTTCATTGTCGTTATTCGCATTCCCGAAATGTTTGACGTTGTTGGTTAGTAGCGATGGCAGGGTGATAGGAAAATAAACTGACTTTGCATCCGCGATTGCACCTTTGTAAGCATTGGCAGCCTCATGATACTCGAGCCATTTAACCTTGGAATTTGTTAACTTTGCTGCACGAAATTTGCGCTTCTTTTTATTGGAAAGTCTTTTTAGGGTGTTATTGAACCAAGGGGAATTCGAAACAATTGGGATGTTACGTAGCGGTATACGTTTATTGGTTAGGAGCTCAACCTGCGTCTTAAACAATGTCCAATTTAATTCTAAAGAACGGTCGGAAAAGTGGTCTAAGTAATCGTTAAGAAAAAGGCCAAGGGTACCGTTAATAGAGTCATAGTCAGCTCTACCATAGTCTCGCATTTTTTTAAGAGTTCGCTGTGCTGTTTTGGCTGGCACATCGAGTGAGAAATGTAGTAGCGAATGGTCGCTGAAAGCCGGCATGAAAGTAATAGAAGAAATTAGTTCAGGTGAAGTTGACAAAATGAGATCTAATACGTTTGCAGTTGTAGCTGTGATTCGAGTAGGAAGAGACACCAGCTGCGAAAAACTGAAATCATCACATAACTTTATAAAATCTTCCGCATCTGATGAGAAAGGGTTAGAGAAAATATGCGGGTGGGACCATTTTATTTGAGGATAATTGAAATCACCAAGAAGGAGTATAGGAGATGAAGGAAAGAGCACTATTATTGAGTTCAAAACATCATGAAGATTCGAAAGAAAGGAAGGATTAGCTGATGGCGGACGATAACACACGGCTAAGAAAACGTTTTGGAAATTCAAACACAAGCAACAATAAACCATTTCTAAATCACTATTCAAACGCACACAGAAAGAATCAATGTGATCGGCATCTGCCAATAAAACCCCACCTCCATTTCGTGCACCCCTATCACAACGGTAGACATTAAAACGCTTATCACAACTAAATAATTCACAATTCCGAACATTCGATGACAGTCACGTTTCGGTTAAAGCTATACGTCAGCGCTACAAGAATCAATAACTGAACACAATTCATCACGATGACGCATAATACTCCTTATATTGCTAAAAAGTGCCGATATATTTTTGGAAAAAGGAAGAGCACCCACGCCCCTTGCCACATTTTATGGCGAAGAAGACGTTTAATGTGTGTTACGAAGCATGTTAACGTTATCTCCTTCGCGCCTATCAGATGAGGGTGTTTGATGCAAGTTAAAGGGAGGCCTGTTGTCGTTATCGCTTTCACTCCTATCAGGACCAGCACCGAGATCAAACACTTCGTCAGACACTGGGTTATACATATAACACCTCTTGTTAATAAACAGTTTATTGTAGCGTAGTTAAAACGCATTGTTAGAGGCTTTTCCAAACTCAGTTAGTTTTTTCCTAGCTTGGCGGGTTGCTGGCGAGAAATCTTCACAGATATAAATATCACTACCTTTCAACTTAAAACGCGACAAAAATACATGATTCTTGACTTTATTGGAGGAGAATTTCACTATTGTTGGGCGACAGCGATTGGCACTAAAAGCACCGATGCGGTGTGAGCGCTCAATGCAGTCTGGGGGCACCTGTAGCTCAAGAGAGCCAGAAGCAAGCTGGAGAACTTTTCTTTTTTAGTAACGGACCAAGTTTCGGACCATAAATAATTATCGAAATAAATAATTAGATTATCCCTACGGGATCGATCTTCAAGGTCATTTAGACGGTCATTCAAAGTGGCGTTATCATAATTTAACTTCTCAGCAAGGAATTTCACTGTGTTTAAATCTTGGCCAACCAACTCAAGCGCAGATACTTTATTCTTGACAAGCGTAAGTCGATTACCGATGTCGTTAACTTTTCTTTCGATTGAACTCTGACTTTCTTTTATTTATTTCACACTGTCTAGTAAACTGTTTTGCCCAACTTCAGATTTAAAAGATCGTTCATTCATATCCCTCACCAGCTGCACCAAATCCGCGAATTGTTTTGCTTGAACGTCGCTCATGGGGCCGGGATTAAGTTCAATGTCGCCCGAAAGTGCTAATAACGATTTTACCACATCATAACACTCAATGACCGTAACACAAATAACACTAGGGCGTAGAAACAGCAGAAGAACGACGTTATTCGTTCGTCTAGTATGTAACGACGGAGAGGAACCCACCTATACAATGAAGCAGAACGGATTAGAAGACTGCATCCTTAGGCTGTTTCCGTGCCCACTGACAGAACTGGCGACGTTCCACGGTTTTGAAGCCTCGTCGATTAGTGACGATGTCGATGGGGTAGCTTCCTTGTGCCGGGTGGAGGAATACTGCGGCCAGTACGCGAGTACGCCAAAACGTACGTTGGTATCATCTTGAAAAACTGGAAATCCTTCCTCGGCCAGTGTTGTTGTGACGATGACTCGAGAGAACGGCGATGCCCAGTCACGCGCTGAACACAAGCAAAGCAGGATCTGTACAATGAAGCAGAACGAATTAGAAGACTGCATCCTATGGCTGTTTCCATGCCCACATGTGTTTTATTCTTGGTTTCAAAAGTGCTTACTTCTATTTTACTTCTTGTTATTTCCACTCCAGCTTGGGCCAGACTCTGGCCTGTAGTATGTTCTAAATATATATATATAAAAAAAGAACGATTACGGCTAGGGGTGTCGCGAACTTTTGTCGAACCAGATTTTTAGGTCGAACTTTCGGGGTTCGACTGGGTCGAACCGGTTCGACGAACCTTCGACTTTTCCCCAGATTTGACCGGTTCGACTTCGTGGACACTGTGGCCAGACCTTAATACAAGCATGTCTAGGTTTGGAGATTTTTTTTTTTATGCAAAGGGTTATTTTATTTTATGAACAGTTGAAAATAAAAGAAACCGATTCTAATCACTGAATAAGTTAATAACTTAATCTTCTTGTACTGCATTAACCGAAATAACCAATCAGCGCTGCCCTTAATTCTCCCCTTAGCCATCACCATCCAATCCAAAGCCAACTGACCAGCCTGTCGCGCATGCGCACACGAGTCGAACCTCACTACAAGGTTTGTCGAATTTTCCACTAAAGGTTCGAAAAAGTCGAACCTGGTCGAACTCGAACCTCGGCCGGTTCGCGACACCCCTAATTACGGCACGTCGCACAAGCCAAAGCTCGGCGAGGGCGGCCATTATAATGTCGGTGCCAATAAGACTTTCGTTATGTCCCTTTTGTTTGAATCCGTGAGAAACGTTCTGATTGTGATTTCTTTACTTTAAAACAAAAAAAAAGAAGTTTACTTTATTTTGCTTAAAACGTTTATAATTAATAAAAAGTGTGCATATATTAATTTCCATCGCCATTTAAGAAAATATAACGGGACATTAGTTTTAGTTTCGGTTTCAACCGTGTCCCTTGACGCGCATCTCAACTAGGGTGGTTAGCCCTATGTACCGTGTAATACCGAACAATTTAGTTGAGCTCAGTGAGAGTTGGGAAATGTCGACGATCGTTAGCTTAATGACAGTTAAGAGCGCTAGTTTAACTAGGGTATAAGCCATCGTCGTTTTATGTTTACATAATAGTAAACCTGAGAATGGGCCGGCTTGGCTAGAAACAGCGTGTCGGCTGAGACTAGAGGGAAAAAAGCACTGTGAAAGCCAGCGCACGAGCTGAGCGGGACTCAAACCGCGTCTCAAGATGCTCCCGCGCACCAGCTTTTGCGGCGCTTTTTTTCACCCAGTCTCAGCTGAAACGCCGTTTTAACAAGCAAACCTGGTAAAAAAAAAACAAGAAAAAAAAACGTTACCACACACGGTATGTGTGGTTGTTCCTTTTTTTTTTTTTTTTGTTCCCAGTCTCGGGTTTTTCATTATGAAGGTAGTTCAGCAAGCTTGCCCGTGTTTTTTCACTTCCACGGTTATGGTTCGCTACGCACAAACTTCGTCACGTCGGGAAGCCCGGAAAAGAAAGCGTGCCCCAACATTCTATCCGTACCGGTCATGAAGCGATGTCGTAAAGTGAGGTTGGCCAACACCATCTATCAATCAACTATAGTCAATCATCTTATTGGCAAGGCAAGGCCTCCAAACGTCATGACTACAGCGGAATCACGCAAGGATGCCTAGCTGACGTCAGCGTCGCCGCCTGCGCGACTTGCAGCGTCGGACAACGAGTAACGCTAGAACGAGATGACGCCAGACACACGTAGCTGTATGCCGCTTTGCGGCGGCACTTGTAATGTTTTAGTGATTATGTCTTTTTTATATCGTTATTGGTATTTGTTTTTATGGTTTCTGCACTTGTGTTGCTGACTGCCGGATTCATACCAACAAGTCCCTTAGACTCGGGCTGACCCGAACCTCATTTGTTTTTTCTTGTCTGCAATAAAGTTATTATTATTGTCGAGCTTGAGCGTGTTTGCCGCTTGGGTCCGCTAACAGTCACCTCATGCCTCCCTGGTGGTACTCCCACTGATGTGAGTGGGTATGTATCGAAGCCGAAAGGGAGTGGCCCAGCGGTAGCCTGCTGCGTGGCATTTCGCCGCTAGGATCGTTTTCATTCTGGACCCTTCGCTCTCCGCGTTAGGAGTGGGAATGGGATGCGCGTCATGCTGAGCACAAAAGACGGAGGGCAGGAGAGCAGCATGGGACCTCCCCGCACTGAGATGCAGTGCGCCTCTCACCCATCTCCTAAAACATATCTTCCACTACTCTTTTTTTTTTTTTAGCGTGTTGAAACAAAGCAAAGTTATAAATTTGAGCCCTCGATGACGTTTTGGTGTGGCTACTCGAATTGTGCGAGACAGATGGCAAAGAATACGTCACGAGGAAGGAATTTTCCGCGACATATCTGCTATTCTTGAGCCCACTCGTTTTGCTACCATGAAACCAAAATTACTGAACCAAAGGTTAAGAGTCAAGCTAAAAAAACTGCTCATTTAACCTGTTGTCGTCTCTAGAATACAAAAAAAAAAAGATCACGCGATATTTACATCCAGGGATACTCAGCACTACTGGCTATCAACGCAAAATATTGAAATAAAATAATAAAAAGCTTGAAAATTAGCCTTAGATATTTCAAAACAGATGTCTAACAAATTTGAAGCACCATGTCATTTTTCATAAACCTTACTGACACTAACATCCCACCGGATGTGCTCAGATCCACGCACTTTTCCGCTGTAGTTCTCAACATATCGTTTCCTACAGCCATCGAATGTGAGACAAAATTGTTCAGGTTAGAAAATTCGCTGTTTTAAAAACATATAATTAATAAATAAACAAATAAACTGTTTCCTTCGAGACATAGTTCATCATTGTTAGTGACATGTAAAATACATTACCTTGAGTAAAGTCAACAGTTTGTAAACAACGGCCAAAGTTTAGAAGAAAAAAAGTCCATTAGCGTATTTGACGATGTTGCATTTTAAAAATTGTATTCTGTAGAACTCTTGGTTTAATTTTTTTTAAATGCCATTTTGTTAATTGCAAGAATTGACCTATCAAATTTAAATAAAACCTCCAATCAGTATGTATGTATAATTCCGGTCAGGGTTCATCTGTAGCACCATAGCCCCCTTTTTCTGGAAAGCCTGTCATATCGCGAAAGAGCGTGCCTGTTGTAAAGGGGAAAGGAGATCAGAAAGAGAACGCGCGGGGCTCTTTCTGGCAGCGCCAAACAAATGCCCCAGCGGTAGAAACCGGAAACAAACGCGCTCTTTTTGATTTTGTTGTTTTCAGGAAAGCAGAAAATTTCGCGTCGGCCCTTCTGTATCCCGCCCCTGTCCCGTTTCTCCACGCGCCGGTAGCCTCCTTTCTTTTTTTTTTTTTTTTTCTTGGTTGCGGTTTGTTGTTGCTTCGCGGAGAGGCCACCGCGCGTATTGTTGGCGCTGACTGAAGGGTTATCCTAGAGTTCCTGTATATGCTACCTACGGTAGCAGAGTTGCGCATTCAGCCTCGGCGCGTGGCCGTAGCGCCGGCTTTCCCGCACGAGCTGGATGCTTTGCTCCCCACGTGACTAAATTTGGCGACTAGCGGCGCCGCGGGCGCCGCCGCTCATGGAAAACAGGAGAGGAGGAAAAGAAGGCGGAAAGCAGGGAAACATACACCGGGGCAAGAGAAACGTCGGCGGAGCGACCGTAAAGGTGGCTTTCTTACACGCCACCGGATGCTTTGCTCCTCACGTGATGGATCTCGGCGAATAGCGGCGTGGCGGCGCGGGGAAAACAAATGCGCAACTCTGGCTCCCGGAGGGAGCCTATACAGGAACTCTAGGTTATCCTAGAGTAACTGTATATGCTCCGCTTGCGGAGCAGAGTATAGACCTTTCCAGCGGCAGTCTCGAACGAAGCGATTTACAGCGAGCGTCCCTGGTTTTGAGAGTGTACATCAGTGTTGCCCGACTGCGCTGGGTTGTGGGTTTTCTCGTCAGTGGACTGTGGCAACCTGTGTAAGCGCACTCCCGGACGCTGGTGGCGGCTAAATCGCCGCGTTTTATCTTTTCTTTCGTGTTCTATGACGAATAGAACTTTTCGAGGTTTTTAAGAACGCATTGTACTATTTTTGGGAGCGAAAACAAACAAATGAAAGCTGTTTTGGTGAGTCCGTCCGTGACAAAAAAAATGCAACAGGAATGTTTTTTTTTTTTTAATGTTGATCTTTTTACGGCACCATACACTCAGCCGTGTCAATCTACAAATGTCTTCACTGTCGAAAATATTTTACCACAAACAACAGCTCAATGGTATGGGCATTCCCCGCTCACAAGAAGAAATTCAACGAGTCTCATCAGTCGAACAACATATATTGTACGTACCCCACGGTGCCGCGTTATCCGAACAGGATTTGAGAAAGCTCTCAGATAACATAGCATATCCAATATACAGTGTCCACGATAGTCACTTCATGATGAGCGAACCGAGTCCGGCTTGTAATAGGGCACGTCTTCAAGAAAACTGCTTCTTTTGCACAGCACCAAAGCAAATGAACGATAGTGTCAATTCCGGCCCCACACCCCGGACCCGACCCTATCAGCTATGTTTCGCGAAGACTGGGAACATAGCTGGGAAGGCTTTTCGGAGATTATGTCAACGAAAATAATCCTCGAAGAATGTCGAATGGCCCGCGTCGCTGGCTACTTGACGTTCGCTTTCTTCGTTTGTTTCCTGCGAAGGCCGAGCAGACTACGGGTCCTGGTGTTCACTGGTTCTCACAGTGGAAGATACACACAAAGGGTAACTATTTTGAATAGGGAAATAAAGTAAAAACTTTCAAGAAAAGCCGGCGAACTTCAATGCACGATGCAGGTGGGGAGTCGCGCTAACCGGGTTTCCACATCTCAGACAGGTGACAGAAATTTCTGACTGATAGGGGTCGCTCGAATCGCAAAATGGCGGCAGCCAGAGAGCTCTTTTTGCAACGGTCTATACACGAACTCATCTCTGTTACGCCACGCCGTGGTGGTGGTGCGTCGGGCGCACTTCCGGTCTGGGGCTGTGGGCGGAAGTCACCGTGCGAGACATGCATTCCTGTGTTCTTTTGGAAGAAACCAGACAAAAATCTACCTTTCTGTCAAGACGCCGAGACGCGGGCTGTACCAAAAGGGTCGGGAAAGGTGTGAAGATCAGTTTTCATGTATTTTTTGCCTCCTCCGTTCGTCCGAGCACAAGGATAGTAGCCGTGAAAAGGTCAAGCCAGACGCTGTCGAACTACGATTGCTTGTGCGGGAAATACTTTGGGTTGAATTCACGGATACGTGTGGTCGTCAGATTTATTTATTTTGTTCTGACATGAACGAGGGAAAACCATCAAGTTGTGCGGACCACCAGCGGGTTCAGTGCGTCTTGAAATTCAAACTGCCGCCTGATTGTTCGAACTGCAGTCTGCTCTTTCAAACTTCTCTGCTTTTTGTCGTCTGCTCGCTCAAACAAAAGCGGCCCGTAGACAAAATGTTGACCCGGAAATTGCGACAAAAAGTGATTGCATGCATCGAAAGACTTTTAAGTAGGCTCGGTGCAAATGGTAGGTGCAAGATGTTAATCATTGGTACCAGTGGCCATCACCGACTTTTAAGCCTAATTTACTTGGTCTGTTTTCGCTTTCAATTTTCAGTATCGACGTCGATCATCGCTGCTACAGTCAACACTTCTGTAGCACGAGCGACGTTGCGACCTAAAATAACGAGAATAATCTTATGGTATTGGCGTCCATTCTGCGGCTTTCACGCGAATGAATCGCCGCCCGTCAAATTATTGGCGCAAAGTTTTGCGGCGAAACAAGCCTTGATAATTTCGCTCAGCTACTAAAGTAGTAAGACATTGCTAGGAGGACGTAGAATCGACATTTCCAACGCGAAAAAGAGTGCGCAGACTCACACAGACGCCGACAACGTGAAATTCCAATGGTTTGTTGAAGCGGGACTCGGTGCTTCTTACCCACACTCCATCGCGCATGCGCGGTGGCAGTGGCGTGCCGCTAAGGGCGCTCCGCCGTGTTGGATCCAAGGCCGCACTGCAGGAAGTGACTGTTGCTTCTACAGGAGCCCCGGTGGCGCGGATGGCGTGGCCAAAAAAATTGGGTTGTGTGTGTGTTTATACAGCCTAGAACTTGGTCTGCCTCACAGGGGCGACGAGTCTCCCAGCTGTAGATGAGAAATTTAGCCAGTGCGGTACAACCGCTAGCCTGGGGTCTTTAACGTGCATCACGCAGTAGTGATACACGACCGCACGCCGGTACGATGCTCATCCAGATCGAGACGGGCAGGGGTGGGGCTCGAACCCAGGATCCCTATGTTCTGCAGCGCGAGCTTTCGCTCCACGTGCTCCGAGCTGGTGTGCGCTAGACCACTCGGCCACCGATCCCCCCCAGGATGGCGTGGCCCTGAGACGGCGCGCTGCGGCGTGCGGTGCGGTGACGCGCCGCGCGTTCGCCGTCGTCCTGTCATTTGTCTCCTGTTTGTCTCTATGCCCTCGGTAGAATGGAGTATCCATAGGGTTGTTCGTTTTAGGGTTTTACTTTTTTTTTTTTTTAATTCGGGGGATAAAACTCGGGTGCTATTTTTCAAGCTGATAATCGGGGAGAAACCGGGTTTTTTGTGGAAACATTCCGAAATTCGGGTTTTTTCGGGGTAAATTTGGTTAAATTTACAAATGTACTCAGTAAAACATTCCGATTTTTATAAAATTATTATTGGAGGGTATTACGAGCTCCCTAATGCCAGCGCGTTAAAATTAGGGATCTGTTTCAAGCTGGTAATCGGGGGACCTCAGGGTTTTCTAGCTCCGATTGCCGTCTGTCGCTTCAAGGGAAGCACCGCCCATGGAATCCTCCTTTTCGGATCAGGTGTCAACAAAAATCCCGAGCGTTCGAGGGACGGTTTTCTTCGAGCAGATATTTCGCTATGCAATGAACCTGTTAAGTTTTCCCGATCTGTTTACGCGACTGACAGACTCGGACGTTGTTCGTGAGAAAAGTTGGACGCCAGCGAGATGTCCATGCTCCCCGAGAGGCCTTGCTGGGCGTCGACAACTAGCAGCGGTCGAAGGGGATTGATAGTGCATTTCACAAGCTGCGTGCAGCAGGGCCGAAGCTACATGGCGTGCCGAGGCGGTTCCACCTGCACAGCGGGGGGCGGAAATGTCCCCTCGAGGCCCCAACGCTTATTGTCGCTTTTCCTCAGCCGGCCTCCGTAGAAAGTCACGGTGAGTTGGGCGGTTGGTTGAGAGCCATGTAGGGGGCGTCCACAATGCTGCACGCAGTTTGCGAAGTGTCACTGTTGTCCAGAGGTAGAATAGATGGTGTGTGTGCACCGAAACTTCACGCAGAGTAAAAATAAGTTTTAGAACTCGGAGAGAAATCGGGTTCAACCCGATTCTTCTGAAACATGTTCGGGGTGTAAAAATCGGGTGAAATCTGGTTTTACCCGAAAACGAACGGCCCTAAGTATCCGACGAAAACGTCGTCTCTTCGCAAGCCGTAGTTGCGCGTCGTTTTCTGGTTCGAAGCGCCCGGATGTGCCGGCCGCGTATCACTCAGCGAGCGCCGCAGACGCGAGCAGCGCGATCGTCCTTCGTGTCGTCTGCAGTGCTTCTCAGGCTTTGAAAACATGTTTTAAAACATCGCTCGCGTTATAAAACAACGTGATTATTTATACTGTACCCAGTGGCTACACAGAACGCTCGATGGTGAAGGTACCTTGCAGTTCGTTCGATTTTAGTGTAGGGTGTATATTTCGCAAACGCAGGGCGAGAAACATATTCCGTCCGAAACTTGGCGCCTGCAAGGTACCTTGCCCGAATTAGATCAGCTTGGCGCACGCGACTGCTTCTCCGCCAATACGGCGTTGGCGGCGGAAGGAAAAGGAACGCGATGGTTACCCCAGAAGTGACTTTTCGCTACCATATGGGTAACCGTTCGGCGCTGTTCCTCGCCTTTCTCCGGCGGCCGTGCGCTCAATGGTTTCGCCGTGGAAATGACAGGCTTTGTAGAATAAAGGAAGCTATGGTAGCCCGTAAGCAGTCCTCACTGCTCGAACTGCTGCCAGAATCAACGAGGTCACACTTGGCACTGCGCATCACGCTAATAGGCCTAAATTCCAACATACGCATGACTGAACTTGGGAGTTGTAAACTGCCGTCTTCAGCCCTGCCATTATAACCGACCCTACTAGTCCCAGGGCCCCTCAGAAATGGATTGCTTCTCTGCATTCCTCGCAGGGGACGATCCGCTGGTGCTGGGCCTCTGGAGACACCTTGCAATGCAGGAGCTCAGCATCGACCTGGACTCGATGCTGAGTCAGTACGCCGCTGAAGGGGACTCGGGCATCCACGACTCTTCCGAGGGGCACCCGATGGCGGACGACGACGAGGGCGACTCCACCGGCGACGGCGGGCCCACGCTCGAGCAGCTGTACAGTGAGCTCAGCCAGCTGGCCAAGGGGGACGAACGATCGGGCCGAAGTAGCTCGTCCGAGGAGTCCCCGGACAATTCGACGATGGCTTCTGGTCTGGACATCTCCTCTGCGGGCGACGTGGTCTCCTAGCGCCTGCGATGATTCTGTGGTAGACTTCGCGTCATCAAACTCTGTGGTGTTCAGGAGATCATCCCCAAACTGTTACGTGGTCCCAGTGATTGTATGTGTGTATGTTTTGTTAAGAAGGATCCTGGGTATAACGTTTCAAGTCAAACAGGTGCGAAGCTAAGTGCATCAACGTCATTATTCAAATCGCGCCATGCTGGCTATTACCAGGTCTTCATTGGTTTGGCAAGCTCGAACCTACCGCAGGTATATGGTGCTCCTGTAGCCTTTCAATATTTTATCTCTAACGTTCAGCGCACCTTAACGGGAAAAAACTGTGCCATCTGGTGTAGTGCCCTCCTTTGGCTAGTGTTTGCATAAACTGTGTACTAAGCAAAGCTGAGCTCGCGCGCCTGAATTCTGAGAACTGAAATTCCCTTCCCACGTCTTATCAATGTAGCAGAGAAGCATCTGTTCGTATTATGAAACAGTTTGTTCCCCCGGAAGAAACGAATGAGTCTATTGTAATGAATAACCAACTAGCCCCACAGTTAATTTTTGAGCATATTGCACCGTAGCCACACCAAAGAGATAGTTTGAGGGACTGTGCCAGCAAAAAACGTCAGGCGTCTGAGGTGTTATTATGTCATGGGGCGGTTTGCGCCAGATGAACGCTGCATTGACATTTTTAGCGCGTGGCTAATAAAGCATGAAGTTGCGGTATAGGTTATACATTACATGCCAATTATGTACATTGTTTGTGTTAGATTACAATACCAACGAGTTGATGTTTCATCGTGCTTCGTCCTTCATGCTTCTTCTCATTTGCAGATGGCTCAGCTGAATAATAATATATGCTCACCTCCTGTTGTGCGACAATGTGACGTGACATTGCATGATATGTGATGAGCTTTATCTCTAGAAGCGTGATATATATGAAGTTGTGTACTGGCGAATGAAGGTTTGGTATGTCTGATATGAGCTGACACACTCAATCTGGGCTTTTGCTATGCCTACAGTTCTAACAAGATATATAATCTCTCAAAGTGCGAAATAATTCAAAGATTAAGACCCAAGCTTAGGCTCCAACACATGTTTGCACCAAAGTTTCTGTAAAAACAAACGGCAAGCCGAAAGAGCACGCGGAGGCTGTTTCAGTCACATTGTCCGCCGTAGTACACTTAATATGCACGAAATATAACCACTTCCAAGCGTTTGTAAGTGCGGTAATGTAATGAACGTTGTGATGACAGCTTGTGTGAGAATTATTAAACATGTAATAGCACCGGTTACTGCGCTTTTCTATTTACTAGTCATCTCGTCACGCCGCCAATCTTTTCGAGGCGGGAATTTCGCACCAAGATGAGGATTGTGTATTTTATCCCGATCATCAGCTTACAAGATATTATCACTGAACGACAGTAATAAACATAATATTACTACGGAATCTATGAAGCACGGACACACTGCTTATTTTAAACTGAGGAAAAGCTACTGTAAGTTTGTTTTAAAATAGCAAACATTGCTATTTCTTTTTACGACGTAGACCCCATTCAATTTGATAACTCCACTTCATCAAACACCGAAAGTTTAGTTGTGGCCCACAAGGTGTAACGAATGGCATTACGTGACTATTTCGACGACCACCTTCAAAATAATTCAAATCTTATTTCGACGTCTATGACGTCACATACCTCAAAACTCAAAATAACAGTTTGCATTAATCAAGACTATTATTCCAACGTCTCTTACGTCATTTTACCGTCAAAATAACTCAAATTGTACTTTGACGTCTATAACGTCACTTTCGTATTACGCAAAAATAATACGGCAATTTTTTTTCTGACGTTTGTTGCAAGTTGTTTTGCAAGTTGCACCAAGGAACGGTGACACGATAGCTCGGTGAGACCAGAGGTTTAATATGGCGATCGGTTCAGAGCCGGGTACGTACTATAAGCACGAGCGCAAGGCACGAATTCATGCGCACGAGCGACGGAGCTCTCTCAGCTCGGTTGCTCAGTGTAGCCCTATCCAACATCTCCCCGAAACATAAGTGTCAAAGTCTCTGGGGAGCCTGGACGCATTGGGCACTTCTCGTGAGTGAATGAGGATGGCCTTCGCATTCTGTAAGGAGCTAAACCTACAAGATAGCGCCAAAGAGACAAGGACACGAAGTATACAAGATAGCGCTTGACTTGTATACCTCTTCTCCTTGTCTTTTTTGCGCCCAACCAACGTACCCTACTAAACTGTAAGTGGCTTTTGAGCATCTTCGCTGTCAAAAACTTCCGCATTACGGACATTTGCAGGAAAAGGAACAAGATTAGTTAGGTTACGTCGCACCACCCCGTTGTCAGTGTCCACGAAGTAAGACCTGGGTTCCTCTGCTGGTCTCTGCACTGTACGTTTCTGCTTGATGTCGGTGATCCAAAGTTCATCTCCATCTAGGACTTCAGGCAGTGCGCGTACGCCATGCCATCGATTGAAGTCTTCCTTCTGGTGCTCCCGATGCAGTTCTTCAAAGTCGTCAAGGTTTCTCATGTCGGGCATTGGGGGCATGAGCACCTCGGGAACAATAGGGGGCTTGGTTCGTAAACGTCGACCCATAATTAGTTCAGCGCAGCTGTACCCGTTCTTCAGCGGAGTCGAGCTGTAAGACAGAAGGGTGAAGGACTGGTCTTTCGTTTTTTCTATTAATTTCTTGATGCATTTCACGGCCGCTTCCGCAAGTCCATTACTTTAAGGATAATATGAACTTGAGGTATTCTCGAGCAAATGTAGCGAAGTCAGAGGACGAGAACTGAGGTCCACTGTCGGACACTACCACCTCGGGAATGCTGTGGCGAGCGAAGATTTATTTGCAGTGGTTAATGACTGCAGGCGATGTAAGTTTCTCAAGTCGTGCTATATCAAGGTACCTTGAGAAATTATCTGTCATGATCAACCACCAGTGGCTGTTGAAGTAGAAAAGATCGATTGCAACGCGCAATGGTCAGTCAGGAAATTCCGTATTTTGAAGCGGCATCTTGCGGTTGTACGTGGTTTTGATGCATTCGTTGCATTGCTTTAATGTGGCAGTTATCTCTGCTGCTACTGTCGGCTACCAGACACAGTCCTTTGCTTGTGTTTCTGTTTTTGTGATGCCGAAGTGGCCTTCGCGGAGACGCATTATCTCTTGTCTGCACCAAACAGGAACGACGACACGGGCTGCATAGAGGAGCAAGTCGTCTTCTATGGTGAGCTGGTGTTGGTGCTCAAAGAAAGGTTTCAGGTCTTGTGACAAGTCTCTCCTGGATGGCCACTCCTCTGAGCTTAGTTTTCGTAGCTGGTTACAAACTGTGTACGAATTTTGGCTCTCTTTTAGCCATTGCAGGCAACGGTCCTTGGCTGGGATAGCTTTGTTCAAGGAACAGTTGAAAGTTTCAACGTCGTTTTCAAGCTCTGTGTCCCCTGTCTGCTGTAGAGGTGCTCGCGAAAGTGTGTCGAACGCCAGTAGGCATTTCCCTGTTACGTATTTTACGCTGTACTGGTAGCGCATCGTCCTCATCTGTAGCCTCTGGAGTCTCAGTGTCAACTAGTCAGGAGTTGTCGACATGAGAATGGGAACGAGCGGTTTGCGGTCGGTCTCCAGCTTGAAGGTTTTTTCCAACCAAGTAGTCCTCGAACTTCCTCCATGCCCAGACTAAGGCAAGAGCCTCTTTCTCAATCTGCGCGTAGCGCTTTTTGGTGTCTGAGAGCAATCTTGAAGCCTACGCAATGACAGCAAACTTGTCATCGGTTTCTCGCTGCCAGATCAATGCTCCAAGTCCGAAGTAGGAAGCGCCTGCGCTGACGACTGTATCCTTCCTGCGGTCATATACGCAGACCTGCCAGCCCTACAATGCTGAAAATACTACAGGGGATGCCAAAAAACACTACAATTGTGTGAAGAAATACGAAAACTGTTTTATTCTTCAAACACTTGGTTTAGGTAAGAAAAATGCCTCAACTAGGGCAAAAACACATCATGCATTGCACAAAATGTCTTATTCTGTAGATTTAGAAGGTTGGGTCAACACCGAGTAAGTTGCAGCTTTTGCTTTTCTGAGGAAGTTGCTGTCGAACACTTGTTCATTGCACTTTCCGGACTGGCTGCATCTCACAGCTAACAACTATTCAAGAGTCGTTTTCGACACTGAGGAGCGGAACTGCGTGTGTCACTTTGCTGAAAACTCTTTCGCCTGTGCCTGGTTTAACGAATACGTTAAAGAGCAAAGTTCTTGCTCTTTAACGTCTCCGCAACAACCGGTGTGAACGGCACGTTGTGTTCGATCAAAATGCCGTAAGAAAGCATTCTGCTTGGGCAGTGTCGTAATCCGTTGATCGACTAGTGTATCCTCCAAGCTTCTCGTTGGTTTCAACTAATTTTGCAGAGTCCTTGTGCTTTTTTGTATTCATATGACACAGAATGTCCCGGCGACCAGCGTGCGAAATGTTGACATCCTAGCGACACAGACTACCAAATCCGTACCTTTCGCCCTTACACGACGTCTTCATAAATGGAAAGTCGGTGGAATAGCTGGGAATAAACACTTGCAAGTATTTGTTTCCCGACATCTTGTACCAAAGGTGGTTTCAAGGGATCATGAGTAAACGTTCCAGTAACTCAGCGCACAACGTTCGTCACAACCAAGATCGCCACAACAAAGGAGATTTCCTAAACAGTTTTGGATTAAGATGGATGGATGGATGTTAGCGGCTATACCACCCCTTACAACACTGACCTCAATGACAATTGCCTCACAACGAGGAGCGGTAGCTTGCACCTCCTGGCATACAAGTCAATGTACCAGTGTTGCCAACCCCAACTTGTAAACAGGCGAGATGTAGCTTAAACAAAAACTTTCTTTTACACAGGATGCGGAAAATCGTACAAATATTGTTGTTAATACGATAACCGTAAGAAAGCGCTGGAAAGCGGACACTTTACGATAAAATCGTGAAACTTGGCAGGTATGTATACGCCTGCAGTACTGGACGAGAAGATAGTACTGTCTGCCAATTGTCAATTGCTTGTTGCTGTGGAGAGTCCCAAAGAAACTCCTGCTTCTTCGACAACAAGGATGAAAGTGGCTGAATAACCTCTGAAAGGTTTGGCACAAAGCGGCCAAGGTACGTGGCCATACCCAGTATTCTTTGCAGCTCACTTTTGTTTGTCGGGCGTTTCATTTTCAAAATAGCTTCTACCTTCCTTTCATCGGGAGTGATGCCGTTTTGGTCTAGTGTTTGGCCTAAGAACGTGAGCTTTTGGACGTTATACAGGCGCTTGTTTTCGTTTAGCGTCAATCCAGCTTTGATTTATCGCTGCAGTACGGTGCGTAGCGTCTCGTTCGGTTCTTCTTCGCTTGAGCCCTAGATGAGGATGTTGCTCATGTGACAAACCACTCTGTTAATGCCTTGCAGAAGTATAGACCTCTGCTTTTGAAAGTGCTCTGGAGCAGACGATATGCCGAAAGGTAGTCTGTTGAAGGAAAATCTCCCGAACGGCGTAATTAAAGGGACAATGAAATTACCTTTTTACTTTTTCCAAATAACTTTTCCATTAAACCTTCAATGTTCACTGAATGTGAAACAAGCATCCGTTTTCGTTTCGGTTTATTAACTTATACAAAAAAAAAAAAAAATTAAAATATCGCCTTTTTCTTTCTCTCCAACTAACCTCAAAACAAGCTGTGGTGTAATTTTGACGATCGTGGCGTCCGCCGGCATCGGAACCGGAAGTTCTCTCGGCATTAGGAGGAAGTTGGCGGTGTGCCGGTAGGTTTTACCATAGAGTTATTATAATGTACGCTAGAGGTTCAACTGGCGTTAGTGTCTATGCGACTTCCGTGACGCAAATTGAAGCAGACAGCGACCAGTCTACTTTTGCGGTGCTCCTGTGTATTTCTATGGGAAAACGCGCGTGCATTTTGCCTCTTCGCCGAAAAATAACACGGAACACTTTGGTTATTTGGGTCGTACCGAATAGTATGTACAGTGCTAATCACACTTGTCTAAAACGCGCGAGCGTGCGACTTTCTCTGGGGAGCGCTATACTGGTGGCTTGCGCGGAAACTAAGCTAGTCACGTAACGCAACATGGAACGGCCCGCTCGAGGGATGTCCTGCCCACTCTATCAGCTTGACAAGCGATAAAAGTGAAGTGCTTTATGATATATTTTTGTTTTCTGATGACGACATCGTTGATACGCTTTGATGCTTTAGTTTGTTTATTGTTCAAGGAATGATGTTTGTAAAAAGCGTGCGAGCAGCCTTCCGCGTTCGCAGCCAGCTCATAAAGTGGGCAGGACACCCCTCGAGCGGGCCGTTCCATGTTGCGCCACGAGACTAGCTTAGTTTCCGCGAATTCCACGAGTCTAGCGCTCCCCGGAGAAAGCCGCACGCTCGCGCGTTATAGACAACTGTGATTAGCACTGTACCTTGATTAACACTGTAAAAGTGTAATTGCTTTAGTTAGCGCATTTTTCTTCATCAGTGACCGATATTTAACTTCGCTACATTTCAGTCCCAAACGTGTGTTCCGCAGCAGGTGTGTAAAAACAAGCGACGATTCGAAGCAAAATTACAATCGAAAGCAATGTAGAGTGTGTTCAAGGCTCGCCAGCATTCCGGTGACGTTTGTATATTGATAATATGCCAGTCCTGTCACTATATGAAAATGACCCCGTCGTGCATGAGCGGATAAAAACATTCAAAACGTAGAGAATAAAGTCCGTGGGCTATGAAAGGTGTCTCTTTGTATTGTTTTCTCTGCCGGGCAGCTTTTATCGGGCACTTGTTCTGAAAGATTTCGAGCGTGCGAGTGATATTTTGAACGTAGAACAACCAGCTTCGCTCAGAGCAGAAAGAATAAAGCGGTACTTACTTATTTAAAATAGGAATAGATTACGTGGCCTTCACTTTATTTTGATCGTATACGCACATGTAGTTACTGATCCAGTGTTACTGCGTAGTTCTTGCCGTCTTTCTTAATTTCCAGATGTTCTTCGTTCGTTTGGCACGTATATCCCCCACGCTGAAAAGCGCCGATGTCGTGTTCGCGCTAACAGTGTCCGACAGTGCACATAAATACTCGTACGAAGCCGTCTTAGCACCGTTTTTAATGCGATGAATTTGAAAGAAAAACACCGCAACTGACCAATTATTTCGTCGGCCTGACTGAGAAATGTTCCAAGCTACCTAGTACGTACGAGTTATTTGGGATATTTGCTCTTATGATCGAGCGCAGAGAGAAAATGCACTCACTTTTTCCCATAGAAATGCATTACCGGAAGTCAATTTTCGACTGGTTGCTGTCTGCTTCAATTTGCGTCAGTACACTAGCGCCAGTTGAACCTCTAGCGTACATTATAATAACTCTATGGGTTTTACTGCGCTGGCGGCGCTGATGCTACGGAGGGCTTTTGGCTGCCCGCATTCGCGGAGAAGACTGAACGTGGCTGTAATCACGCGCGGTGTCAAAAGTTCTGAGCATACCCCAGGCAGCACACCAACGTTGGACCTACATTGGGCCAACAATGGCAAACACTGGCTCCAGAGGTTGTTCCAACATTGGCATTCTGGCCAAGCGCAACTTCTTCCAATGTTGGCCCGGCCATTGGCACCAACGTTGGGCCATCATTCAACCAATGTTCCAGCCATCATTGGCACTAACGTTGAACCATCGTTCAACCAATGTTCCAGCCATCATTGGCACCAATGTAAGGCCATCCTAACCAACTTCCCAGCCATCACTGGCACCATTGTTGGGCCGTCGTTAAACCAATATTTCAGCCATCATTGGCATCCACACTGTCATTTGCTATGCCAATTTTGGCTTTCACACTAATTCAATGGCTATGCCATCATAGGCGTACAAGTTCATTCATTGAATAGGCCGTTATTGGCAGTCAAGCTAATTTATTGGCATGTCCCAATGTTAATGCCACATCATTAATGTTGGCTATGCAATGATGGCAATGCGTTTAAATCCTGGTCATTCCAACATTGGATTTTAGGAACCCCTGGCCTGTTTTGTATTAGTAGCCCACTGCAAAAAAGCATTCTGGGCACAAATGGCAAGGTCCTCCTCTGCTTCGTCTATGCACTATTTTATCTGGCGTTCAAATGACTAATCCAAGAACTATTAATACTTTTTTTGGAACTTTTATTGAAAGGGGCTAGGGAGGAAGCTCAGCGGGGAGCCTATGCCTGGTCCTTGGGAGGGTCCTGGGGAGGGTCCTGGGGCGAGTCCTGGCGCTGGGGAACCATTACGGCTTCCGAACGCTTCTTTCTGCCGCCTCTCTTGTCGCAAGACCCTGGCAGCCACTTCACCGACATTTTTTAAGCTGCCGATTCTTCAATTTTTAGCTTCGCACTGATGGCATCCACGAAAAAATCCAAAGGTGAAGATCAACGCTTTCGAACCCAGATTGGTCTTAGTAAAGCACACTCCCAAGCAGCGCGTTGTGAATGGGCCAAGGCTCTTCATAAGTTCACTTGTTTCTGTAGCATCGCGACGTTCTGAAGAGCTTGGCTCACAATGAACTAAAAGTTCTTCCGCAACCTCAACCAAGTTGTCGTGAAGTCAAGGATGACTGGCTACCATTACCTCTTTCTGAACTATGTAACTGAATATATCATGCACAAGAAAATGAACAGATGCGATAAAGCCACGAAAGGCAGTGCTGGCTCACTTGCTCTAGCAGAAGCCTAGCTGCGGCATCCACTGACCAAGGCTTGCTGAAATGAATCGCTCTCGAGCTAGTATCTGGCACCCATGCGAATTATCCGTTAATTCTGAATGGGTATCGTCTGGAAGGTTGGGTTTCTCAAACTCATTTAAAACGTCCCGAACTGAATTAACCTATTTAATACACGAAGGAAACGCGTAAAGAAAAAGTACTCGCACATGAGTTTGTAAACAGGTAGCAAAACAGACACAAAATATTCTCTTCAAATCCCCTAGAAGTTTATTATACACAGCATGTTCCGTAGAGAAGTACAAACGTGCAAGCGATCTGCGAAATGTAAAGAGGTACTGCTAAGCTTTTATACTGCTGAAAAGATTGCGAAGCAAACAGAACCGGGGTAATTCTAGGCCATATTGTCGGTTCCCCCGGCAGCTGTAAAAATATTTTCCCCAAAAATCCCCTGACAGACGCCTCTCATTGGTGGTGGCATCAGTTCATCGAATGACGTTTCATTGACAGATCGTTTTATTGACACGCTATTTCATCAGCAGATTGTTTTACAGAATATTATGATTAGCTTTTTTTTTCTGGTAACAAGTTACCCCAAATTGTTGCCGCAAATGGCATGTAGGGAGGGAAACGTGGGTTAACATTCTTTTCATGAACCGTCGCAGAACGTCGCCGCGAAGCTGCGTGGACGGGTCTGCCCACCGGTGACACACCCGCGAAAAAAGGAAGTGGATATTCTGCCGCCGGCATAATAGTCCGGGGGAAAAAAATGCCGGCAGTTGCCCCCTATTGGGTCTGGTATAAAACGAATTGTGAAAACAACTATTTGAGGCTGTAGGGTAACTCCCTGGTAAGGTGTCCGTTGTTGTAATTGAGTTTATGAATCGCCACCAGGGTGCCCCTTTTCCTTTAATCGCCCTTGTGCGCGTGAATAAAGAAGAGTGTAGCAGCGTTCGTCGGGGCTGGACGTGTCCTTTTTCCTTCGGCGTGTCCGCTTGGCCGCGGGCCGCCGCTGCCCTCCACGCCATCGTCGTCGTACCGTAAGCCTTCCTGCGCATATATCCTAATGCAGTATAGCCCCTCAAACACTACATTCTGGCGACGAGGATGGGATGTGCCCATTACCCTCAAGGTAATGGGCAAGTTGAAAGATTCAACGAGTCCCAGTCCATCAGGTTCTTCAGCCCATCCCTGCCGTTCCTCCCGTCAGCTTTTCACGAATTCCTCCACCTCCTGGTGTCTTCGGCACTGAACCACCCTCCGTGATTGGTCGTGAAGCGTCCGCCAGTGCTCCTCCTCCGCCTGGTCTACACTCTGTAGAATCAGAGCGAAGTTCCCCTAGACCAAGCCATCTGGACCAGTCCTCCCCCGCAAAGTCGTCACCGGAAGTGAGCGGAACTACCGAGTACAGCGAAGCATCAACCTCTGCCAGATCTGCTTCACCAACTCCGGATCATGACAATATCGAACAGGAGCAACCTTCTTTCATTCCTCTTGGTGGGCTGATGAATGACTATCCAGCTTCACGTCCCCCAGCCCGACCGCAGCGACCCAAGCAACGACCAGCTTGGCTCGACGACTATGTCTGCGATTATGTGTGTGCTGAATGAATTTTTGTGCCCTGTGTGCTCATGATGAAACGTTGCGGGATAGGATGTGTTGTAAATAGTTTTGGTTCCCAGATTTTTTTCGTTCTTCATGTTCTCTCTTTTTTTTTTATTTTACGGAAGGAAGAAAGTGATTTGAAAATGATATGTTGTAAATGCTTTTCGTAGCCTGATAGATTTCGTTTCTTTTTGCTTTCCTTTTGCTTTATTTTATGAAGGGAGAAATGTTGTAATTGAGTTTATGAATCGCCACCAGGGTGCCCCTTTTCCTTTAATCGCCCTTGTGCGCGTGAATAAAGAAGAGTGTAGCAGCGTTCGTCGGGGCTGGACGTGTCCTTTTTCCTTCGGCGTGTCCGCTTGGCCGCGGGCCGCCGCTGCCCTCTACGCCATCGTCGTCGTACCGTAAGCCTTCCTGCGCATATATCCTAATGCAGTATAGCCCCTCAAACACTACATCCGTCTCTTATGCGGCGGGACCCTGGTTTAATCGTCAGTGTGGGGTTACTTTTTTTTCTTTTTCTTCTAGGCATTTGGCGATACCTACGACATTTCTTTTTTACAATTAACACTGTAAGAAAAATTGATGTTGTCAACGAAACTTCGCTGAATTAAATGATGGGAGACTCCCTTTCGGGGGGTGAATGAAGGACAGCGAAGCTTGGACCGCCGGCGGGGCGCTGGGAAGCGGCGTCTACAGGTGGGACAATTGGGTTAATATTTTTCTAATGAGAAGCCGCAGACTGTGATACGCGCGCCGTCCGAAACTGGCGGAATTTGTTTTCCCCGGGCTATGTCCTCCGTTCACCCCCGGTAAGCGCGCAGTCCCATACCATTTACTTCAGCGAAGTTTTGTGCACAACATTCGTTTTTTTTTTTTTCTTCAGTGTTAATCATAAAAAAAAAAAAAAAAAAGATGTTGTAAATATCGTCAAATGCTTATAAAATGTTCGAGAAAAAAAATGAGACCACACTGGTGGATTGACTCAGGGTCCCGCTGTGTATGATACCGACACGTTACCAGCGAGCTACTCTACAGCTTCAAATAGCCGTTTTAACAATTCGTTTTATACGAGACTCAAAAGGGGACAACTGCCGGCTTTCTTTTCCCGGGCTGCCGGCAGATTATCCACTTCCGCGAGAAAACTTCACCGCAGCGTGCGATTCGCGTAGCGAGTGTCGTATCCAGGATTTTGATTCGGGGTGGGGGGAGGGGGGAAGGGGGGGGGGGGGCGCCCGCCCATGAAAGAATGCTGTATGAGGGGAAGGTGGAGAGGAGGTCCCAGCAAAGTGGAGGAAGATTTCGGGGGGGAGGGGGGGGGGGGGGGGAGGCCCCGGCCCTATGACTCAACCCCCCCTCCCCCCCCCCTACTCGGGGTCCCTCAAACCGATGAGCCTGCAACAAGTGCTTCGAAGTGGTTCATCTAGTGTCAAGTGCTGAAACTGCAACTGTTTCTTTTTGACCACCGGACTGCACAAACTGTAATTCGGGCTCTTCGGTGCACTGCTACCTTTCGGCATAGCGACCGAGCGATCGATCACAAACTATGCAAACACCATTCGAGCGCTAGAAAAGAAAGTCTGCTCTGCGAAGAAAGCGCGACCAGGAGCAAACCCGGTCAGCAGACGACGCTTGTGGGTTGACTGCGCAGGCGCAGTCGGGTCTTTCTCTTGCTTCATTTACCACACGATAGATGACGCTTGGCTCTGAGTATTATCAAATTCGGCAATTTTCGTCACATCACTAATTATGCTACAAAATCTGGATCTGAATATTATTTAACGAGACAATTAGGAAACACTCGCCGGCTATTTATTGTTTATGATCGCGGTGTTGGTGAGTTAGGTTCCTACCCAATAGGCGACGTGGATTTGGCTGACGTATTGCGGTACCGCACAGATTCATCGCAGTGAAAAGGCAGAGAGCTTTCGAAAGAAACAAGGTGTAAAAGAGTCCGGTTTTCTTTTAAGGCTGCGGTCCCACGGCAACCATCTTGAACAAGGCGTTAGTTCAACCAATAGATGGCGACACGCACCCGTGGGGTGTAAAGCCCCTCGATGTGTTTGCGTTTGTCTTGCAAGTAGCGTCAAATGCGCGAGTGCACGAGGCCCATGTCTCGAGCGGCCTTTGGAAGCAAATGGCGGCTCAGCACTGAAATGAGCGGGCCTTGGAAGGGAATGGCGGCGGAGCACCCGCTCATGGCAGGTGTCTCACGCGCTTCCACAACAATGGTTGGCGGTACTTGTAAAAACGCTTTTATCAAGGGGCTTTAGTGGGGTGGCCGAAACATTGGTTCACAGTGGGATGGCTCGAGCACCATCACGTTCCCCTCGTGGCCTTGCTCGCGCCGCTGCCAGCTGTGCTCAGCTAGCTCAAGTAGCGTGGCCCATCAAACGGATGTATGCGAGAATGTCAGGCTCGGTATAAATTGTTTAGCGGCGAGATGTTTTGGTGGCGCCCTCCTATGGTTTCCCCTTGTGACGTCATTCCCTTGCGAACAACAAGTTCGATGGTGTTTGTAAATAGCATGGTGGAAGCCTGAAATCATTGCGCTCTCAAAGCAACACTGCCAGCACCGTCGAAATTAAAGTTCTTTCACTCCTCTTATTTCCGTCGATGGTATACCCTTTCCGACGTCATAGTCAGCTTTTGGGCCAATCGTGGAAGGCCGACCACAGCGACGCTTTCGGTCGCGCACGTCGCCAATAGGGACATGCGGTTCGGCAGTTGTAACGGGCTTTCGCAATAAATCTTACCAAGAAGGAATCAAATGTTGATTGACGTGTCAATATTATATCAATAAAAATTTCCTCTGCAGGAACGCACGCTCAGTAGACTCAATCTTCCAAGACACCAGTGAAAGCGGACGTCAAGTAAACTGCCTTGCGATTTACGGTACTTACCTCACCATTTTAATGACGACTAGAAAAAAGGTCACGAAATATTATGTTTCACGGGGCCCGGATGCAGTGGCGTACGCAGGATTTCATTTCGCGGGGGGCCGGACCAACGAGAGTAAAGGGGGACAGGATGAAAAGAAAAGAAAGTCCAAGAGAAAATAAAAGCATGGCCATTTTTTTTCTAATAACTATGTATTCTTTTATTAAGTAATTAAAATAAAGTTGCCATATTGATTTTGGGATGATTATGATACTAAAAATGAGGCCCCAGAAATTCCCCACCAGGAAGGCATTTGCATTTTACTTTTTTTATTTACAAGTCACGTCAAAAGAAGGCACCAGAGTAAGTAGAAAACAAGAATCATAAAAAGATATTTTATTAAGCACGACTACAATGCATAAAGCCTCCAGTCATCGGGGCTGATAAAACAATGATGCATAAGTAGAAACGCGGAACATCTTGATAGATAGACGATACGCACTGGAAAGCTGCTCCACTATAAAGTACTCCCTATCTTAACCTGATCTAACCAACAAAAATCTCACGTGATTCGTTCGTTGGTGTCAATTTCTAAGGTTTCCGAAGTCCGCTCACAAAAGAAAGTCAAGGAAGTCACACAACGCAACAAAGGGACGATGTAAAATGGTTTACACACTCACATAGCGCACTTGGCTCTCGTCCTGAAACAGCAGGTCGCACACTCGCGCCCTTATCTCGCGCGATTCTCAAACTCAAACATCCGCACTCGAACCTTGAACCGCAAATCCCGCGCCTTTAGACGCCTATTGTCACTTTTCTAAGACTTTTCCCGCCATCCGAGGAGCCAATCAGATATCACTCGTTTTAGACTAATGGGAGCCACGCGGTACAAAACAAACACATACAATACAAAATCCAATTAAGAAAGGACGCGTGCATAGACTTTCGAAAACTCCTAAAAACTTTCGCCCTAACTGTCGACCGTCAGCCGGACACCGCTTCCAGGAAAGACCCCTCGTCGGGGTTCAAGAGCAGTACAAACGCTTCTTCTCAAAATAAAAAAAAGGCTACAAAATATCGAGGGGCCCCGCTGCGCTCGAGTGAGGCACAGCGCATGGTACGCACCCAGAGCGGGGTCCTCGAGGAACAATGAAGACAGGGGACACGGGGGCCGCTCCGTGGCGACGACAAACCAGCCTTGGCGGCTCCGCGAGAGGGACATGGGGCACTCGCTAAATAATAAAAGTAGAACGAAAGAAATATATTCGTTAATTTATTATTTTCCAGTCATATTAGATAAAAGGCGTTAAAACTACACGTTTTTTTATTATTTTTACTATGTCATAAATGGCATATTGCATTCCCCTCCTTTTTCTATTTCCTTTTTTTACAACTTCTCCACAAACTTTGATATTAATAAAGCCCAGAGTCAGTAACCTCGCCGACTTCCCCCCCCCCTCGGAAATTTCGGGGGGTGGGGGGAGGGGGGGCCGCCGCCCCTTCGGCCCCCCCCCCCCCCCCCTGTGTACGCCACTGTCCGGAAGATGTTGTAAAGGTTGTTACATTATAGTTTTTAGGAAACACACGCCGTTGAAATATTTTCGAAAGTACCGACACACAATGTTGTAAGTACAGCCTAGGAGAAATAGGATGAAAACCATCAGAAGAAATAAGAAGACGTTTATTTGCAATGAAAACGCTATGAATGAACGGGTTTAGCGACGGCAAGTTATGAGCGTTCGGAAATTTATAAGTTGACGTGATTGCTAACTATGGACATGCGGACAATGAAGACCAGTATTGTCGGTAGATGGTATTGCGGTGATGACCTGATATCGGACGACTCAAGGCAGACGAACAAGCAAGTTTCTTCTCAGCGAATGGTAAGTGTCCAGCGTCAAGCACAACACGTGGCTACCGACGTTGTCGACGTTTCGAACACTTACCGCTTTCGACAAAAGTCCTGGCACCTGGGCTAACTTTGTGGAAAGACTCGAAGTCTTCCTTGAGTCAAACGCCACCATGAACAGTAGCTGAAAACGATCCACTATTCAGTCGGTGGGTGGCGAAACGTATCCACATCTGCGTAGTCATGGGCGATTCGTACTCTAAGTGGCTGGACGTTTACACGATGCCTGCCACGACGTCCAAACACGTCATTGACGTTCTACGGTCTCTTTTACCTACTTTTGCCCTACTGAAAATACTTTTCTCTGATAAAGCGCCAAATCTTGCTTCAAATAAAATAAACAAGTTTTTGAAGAAACAAAAATCGCCATCAGGCATCACATTAGTGCACCATACCATCCTGCACCTAACTGGCAAGCAGAACAGATGGTGCGCGAAACGAAAAAAAAGCCCTTTTGAAGCTTCCGGAAGAAGCAGTTCAGTGAAGAATCGCCAGGTTCTTGTTCCGGCAGCACGCGACGGTCTCATCTTACACGGAAAAAAACCCGCCGAAGCAATATTCGGCGGACGAAGAGCCACACCCCTCGATCTCATGATACTATGGCCTACGAACAAAAATCGAGAGATTCCCAGATCGGGAGTAATGACAGTTTATTCGGTCGGACAAGTCGTCTACGTGAGGAATTTCAGCGGAAGTCGGGCCTTCCATGTAAAACTTGAGTAGAAAAGGCTCTATGTTGGTTGACCAGGAGGTGTCATCTCTCTGAATACGTTGGATATCAATATAACTAAATCACAAAACTCTCTTTGTATATTGTGTAACTGCCCTTGTATTTGATAGTAGAAGCTATGGTGGTGATTTGGACCTTTCACACCAGGCTCCTTTTTTTCTTATTTTTCGCCTCATACTCCTTTCCGGTTAGAGTATGCTTCAAGAATCTTTTGGAACGGGGACACTTTACGTCAACGAGGCCACTTGTTCCAAGTAGTCAATCAGAGAATGCTGCTAGAAATCCGTCCCTCATATTAACGAATAAGCCGCACTTCTGCACAGTGCAGTTTTCCTGTTCCACGTACAGTTGTAAAGCAGCATCCTCATTGATTCTACCATATACTGTTGCGGGTGAAGAAAGTCTTTGGCTACACGATACTTGAAGCAAGTCTGGCACTGTACGTTGTGGTTCGACACTCACTAATGTCGTCGTCCTTGTAGAGCCTCATCATTTAATCATTACCTCGTCACCTCATATTGCACTTCATCAACAGTAAGTACAATAGGCTACCGCCATATTACAATCCAAGAATTGAAAAATTTAGCCGTTCAGTCCTTCAACAAGTTTATTATTTATATAATGTTATTACGTTACATTACCTTGAGACGACCGACGTCCATCGTCGATCTGCAAATACTTATACCTGTATATAAATTAGACGCACAAGGTGGGGGGGGGGGGGGGGGTTCGGTGGCCGAGTGCATGGTCTAGCGCACACCAGCTCGGAGCATTTGGAGCGAAAGCTCGCGCTGCAGAACCCACCCCGCCCCTGCCCGTTTCGATCTGGAAGAGCATCGCACCGGCGTGCGGTCGTGTATCACTACTGCGTGGTGCGCGTTAAAGCCCCCAAGTTTGCGGTTGTACCGCACTGGCTAAATTGCTCATCTACAGCTGAGATACCAGACGCCCACTGAGGCAGACTAACTTCCGGCTGTATAAACATACATACGACAATTTGCAATTAGACGCACAATCACAAATAACTCAGCGTGCCACCTCTTTCTTTGGATCGTCTTTTTGAAACCAGCGGAAGCTGGCCTTTTCTTTTTTGAGATGGTTAGAACGGTCACACATAAAACCCGCGTTTCTCCTACCCGCCCGCTTCCTCCTCTCATGATGTGTTGTTGGTTATAACTAAATAAGCTATAATAATGATGTATTATTCATATTTACTTTCAGTTTCAGTCAGGGAAAAGGAGTTTCGCGGGAACTAGAGCCAATAAATGAGCTGCGCTTAGAGTATCGGCACTCTCTTCCCCGACAGTGTTGTGAACGCCGCCATTTTGGCGCCTGTGCAGAACAGGTGCATCTGCCGATCGTCGTGATTCAAAAGTGCGACATCCTCAGCATTAAATTCAGTGTTAGGGAGCTCATATGTAATGTTGCTTTGCTTTGTCGCAAACTGCTTAAAGTGGAGGACGGGAAAGCGTTTCTTGTGATTTCAGATAAAGCTTCAAATAACTGGCAACCATGATTTTAAGCCACAAGAAGGCCAAGTGTCGCTACTCTGAAGCGTAGCTTATTTAATGACACTATTCATGCTCTTGTCCAAGAGGCTTGTAATACCTGGAGGGGCCATGACGTAAGCCCCGTGTATTCCACAAGCCACTACCTTTTGACACCTGCCTCTTCTTCATTGTTCCCGCTTGTGCCAGTAAATAAGCTACGGTTCAGAGTAACGACACTTGGCCATATTGTGGCTTAAAATCATGGTTGCCAGTTATATAAAGCTTTATCTAAAATCACAGGAAACGCTTTTCCGTCTCTCACAAATGTTTAAACAACCCGCGACAGAGCATTGCAATATTGCATCAGCTTCCTAGCACCGCATCTAACGCTGAGGAAGTCGTACTTTTGGATCATGACGATCGGCAGTTGCTTTGCTCTGAACAAGACCCAAAATGGCGGCGCCCAAAACAATTTTGGGAAACAGAGTGCCGATACTTTAAAACTCATTTAGTGACTCTACGCATGAAGTGAACTCGGGTGTATTATTTTCCTCTTCGTCTTTATTGCTTATTGATTTCAATCATATCGAATAATGAACACATTATATCACGCTACGCGTGTGTAATTATTTGTCTTAGATTTATTAGCCTGACCCAGTACTTAAACCATTCAGTTATCGATAGTAAATCTTCCAATATATTTTTTAAATGTGAGGGTAAAAAGACACGGAGATTGATGATGATACAGACGCCAAAGCCGCCCTCGGAAATGTTTTGAACATTAGAAGTCAGCAGTTTGTTTGCTGCCATCCGCCAGGTAGCGCAACAAAACACCCAAACAGTTTTTAATTGTTTTTAAAATTAGCTAAGCTCTACACCTATTATGAAACCAAAGCAAGATCATTGTGAAATTTTAATACATCGCAATGTATATCTATTCCAAACAATAAATATTATTAGATGCCAATAAATCCGTTTGATGTCCAAAAAAAGATATGCGTCAAAACAGGGTAAGTTTGAAACGCTCCTGGAGCGTTATGACTTCGAAAATGAAAAAAGCCATCGTCAAAAAAGCCAACCATTGTAGCTCTAAATGTTATAAACGACTTTATCATAGTTTAATTATTTCCTTAGCGGCATTTCAAGTACCATGACTCGAAGCACAAAAAAGTGTTACGTTTGATATAAAATATCTAAACAAAAAAATTTTACACAACATTAAATTTTTTCCGAATATTACCAATTATAAGCACTACACCTGTAGCTAATTTTATTGCCCTAGCGCGTGTCATTAAAAACATATTTGTGCTGAAAAATGTCAATTTTAGGGCAATATTTGGAGGGATGAAAAAAACAAAGTAGTGAAAATACCAAAAAAGTGTATCGTTACATTCTGCTCCGAAATCACCTTAACAAAACTGCTATAGTCGGTTGCAAGCTGAAAAAAAACCGGAAATGCCTCTCAGAGGAAAATGTAATCCTACGCCGAGAAACGCCAGCCAATTGTTTTCATGACGTCACGATTCTGTGGACCAATCGCGATCCTTTTGAAAAAAAAAAGCTCAACATGGCTGCTGGCCTTAGCAACGCGATGCTATAGTTTCTCGTGACAATTATTCAGCTTTTTTGCACCGTGTTTTACGTGCCCGAGGTTACGCCACGAAATCTTGATGGTATCGGCTTGCGTTTGCAGCAGTTTTTGCGCGACAACGTGAGAATCCAGCGACGCTATCGCCAACGAAAATTTCGAAGCGGGCGCGAGGCTTAGCACTGCTGAGAGGTATGTTAGACGGTATGTTAGACAGTATCTTGGACAGAAAATGAATTGGGAAGACGGTACATTGGACATGAATTTCTCTCTTTCTTTACTAAACAGCTATTTCGTTGACAAAAACGTATTCTAACTTATTTAAATGTCCTGAATGAATTAAATAAATATTGTAGTAGTTTAAGACAGGTTTCCTGGAGGAAAAAAAAGCAACGTTGCTAGCGAACTACTTTCTCGACGGCGGAGGCACTTCAGATGGGCGCAATGCGCTTGTGGGTGGAGCTAAAAGATTGTTCTTAGGTTCCATCCGACTATATATCGGAACCGTGTTATCTTTAATGGATCGTTCATAAAACATGAACTAGCGGAGCAGAGCAAGAGAGGGCCCGCGCCATCATATTCCCAACGCTACAAATGCGCATGAACAGTAAAAATCAACACATACGTAATATCAAAAGAAAGAGGATTGCATTGCCTTTCGAATGATATCAATCTCACAAAACAGTATTTAAAAGGAGATGAGTAATGACCTGCCAAAAAGTACCTAAACTGCCACATTCAGTGGGACCGTGGCCTTAAGTTACTGACAATTTGCTTCCACTTTTTTATTTGATGTGTGAGAAGGTCAGAAAAGAGACGGATATTAATTATATTAGCTAAGCACGCTGTGATTGCCAACATTTAGTGCCAAAATATTCTTTAAAGGCCGACGTACTCTTCGCGCTTTCCACTTTTGCCCGCCTCCCCCTTTCTCATATCCTCTCCACTTTTAACCTTGCCCCAACTGGGCTCCCCCTCGCAGCTTGAAAGAGGGGAGCGCTAAGAGGATTATCTTCCCTGCGGGAAACCGAGGTTGTACGTCGGCCTTTAACACACTCATGCTCGTGTGGAAAAGTGCAACCCACAGATGTAAATAACACTGCCTTCTGGTAAGCAAATGCAAGTTTCTGGCAGGTCTTGATATAAAAAAAAAATTATTCTGGCTGTTCATTCATAGACGTAAGAGAAAGCCTTTCAGATTATGGGGCAGGAGGTCCTGTAAATGATTACTGTGATTTCAAAGGTTAAAAACAGAAAAAAAAATAGTGAGTAACATCTTTTATTATTCTAGGTAGATATTTAGAAAGAGGAGGAGGTGAGAAAACACATTTCCGGCCCTGCCTGATGTAGGTTTCAGTTGTTTTGTGGTTAGTTCCTTGACTAAATATACAAAACAAATTGTAAATTGACAATCCATCTTGATTTACGACTTGCTTTTCTATCACTCTATTCAAATATTTTTAGAAAGGAGTGTTCAGTACATTACTATGTTCAGATTTTAGCTGTAGTCAATAAAATAGCTGACTTTTTTTTAATAAATATGATGCTAGTGCGAGTCTTATTGTGCATATTACTGCAGCAGGGTAATTGTTGTGTTGCTGCACATTTCAATTTGGCGGTTTCTTGCTGCTTATATTCTAACTTTACCAGCTTAACCTTATACATGTCTGCGTCCACATATATAAGCATGCATACGTACATTACACAAAACTGCAACATGTATAAAACTAGCGATATTAAGGGGGTATTCTAAGCCCACAAAACAACTGGCTCTAAGGATTTAATGTGTAATAAAATGTTTGATGAAGTTTTCCACCTGCCTCTCGTCGAAATGCTTCTCACACATCAGGGCACTTTTCGGGAGTTGTCTTCCAGTACTCTTCTCCACTGCTTGCTGCCAGCATTTAAAGTTTTCTGGGTCCTTGGGGGCTGAGAACAGGACTATGCCCGTGTGACGGCTAGTGCATTTACCAATAAAACAGTGTCGAACACGCTTCTTGCGCCTTCCGCCGTCCATCACGCAAGTGCGCTCTGGGAGCAGACGCTGAAAATTGCGCGCGCTCAATGCGCGCCAAAAGAGTGAATAAACACCACTGAAAATAAAGTTGATAGTTATTTATTTATTTTATTGGAAACAACCATGCATTTTTATAAAGTTATTCTACTTCTCAAAAGATGTTGCTTAAGTCTATTTCGTTTCGCTGTGTCATTCCTGTGTATTTTATTCACAACGCGAATAGCAGACGACGTTTTTGCTCGAGCGCGAAGACAGCGGTACTCGCGGCACCCGTCGGCGGTAAACAGCTGATACGCCAAACCTCCTTGCGCCGAGCAGACCTCTGCTATGAGACGCCTCCTTTGCTGGAACACCGCCAGGATTGCGACTGGCGACAGCATGACACTTCGATGACGTCATCAGGCGGAAATCGAGGGACCACTTTTTTGGCCGCGGTAAACACACCAGTCGGAGACCCGTTCCAGGCACCATAGCGGTAGTTCCAGTACTCCGTTAGGTGACACAGAACCTTGGTCTTCTGAGGTCAACCTTGGTCGCAGAACTTTGCCAGTGCTGTGCACTCGACATCTGTTGACTGTTGTCGACTGAAGACCTCGAAGCTAACGGGCGCGCCTTCTTTGATTGCGTGAACCACGCTCTGGACGTACAGCTCCAGGCTTCCGCAGATTGATGGAGTTGCCCGGCCCAGCGGCGCTCGGGACAGGGTGTCGGTCGTTGGCAGGAGCTTTGCAGAAACGTATAAGATATGTTACTGAAACAGCATCAACCTGATTCTCAGTCGCTGAACTCGTGGAGGAAGGGCATCTACGTCCATGTCGCCAAGCAACGTAGTCAAGGGCTGGTGATCGGTTTCCACGGTAAACCGCAGCCCCCGGACATACTCATCGAAGTGACGCACGGCCCATGTCATTGCCAGTGTTTCCTTTTTGGTCTGGCTGTACCTCTGCTCGGTCGCTGTGAGTGACCGCGAAGCAAAGACCACCGTCCGATGCTCGCCTAACGGTTGGTCCTGGAGCAGGACTGCCCCGAGACCGAAAGAGCTGGAGTGAGAAGACACTATGGTCGGATGCTCCGGATTGTAGCAAGCCACACAAATGCTTAAAGAGAGCATAGTCTTCAACTTGAGGAAGGAAGCCTGCTGGCTTGGTCCCCAAAACCACGCACTCCTCTTGCTTAGCAGTTCTCGAATAGGTACAGTGACGTCAGAAAGATGTGGCAAAAACCTGCCTACGTGGTTGACCATGCCTAACAGTCTGCGGACACCTCTGACGTCGACCGGTAGTTCCTTGTGCTGTACAGCCTCCACCTTCCCGGGGTCTGGCATAATGCCATTTTGGCTGACGACCACTTCAAACAAATTTACACTGGTGACGCCAAACTTGCACCTGGACCTGTTCAGAGCCAGACCTGCTTTCTTTAAGTGGTCTAGAACCTCTGCGAGACGCTTGTCGTGTTCCGCACGATCTGGGCCAAAAACGAGAATGTCAGCAATCATATTGACAACTACATCTTGGCCCTCCAGGATGTAAGACGTCTGGCGTTGAAAATATTCCGGCGCAGAGATAATCCCAAAAGGCAACCAACAAAACCAGAACCGTCCGAATGGGGTAATGAACGTTCTGAGTTCTTTGAACTCACTTGACAGCTTCACTTGGTGAAAACTCGACATGGCGTCGAGCTTGAAGAAGACTCGCGCCTTGCCCAGAAGTCCCAACACCTGATTCATTGTCGGCAGGACGTGACGTTCACGCAGCACTGCCCGGTTCAGTCGAGTCAGGTCCACGCATATGTGGTAGCTTCCCGAAGCTTTCGGGACCACTACCATGCCTGCGCACCACGGTGTCGGTTTGGTTACTCTTCGGGTTATGCCTTGGGCCTCCATCTTGTCTAGTTCAGACTTCACGACATCGCGTAGCCGGATGGGGACCCTTCGCGGAACGTGCAGCAATCACGCTACTGCGTTCGGCTGCAGACGAATACTGTATTGCTGTCGAAGTTCGCCGAGGCCCTGAAAGAGCTGTGTCGACAAAGTCCCGTAGAGCTCACTAGGACAGCTTTCGGGAGAAGACTCTGGAAGGTGATCTACAAACTTTACCACGCCGGAAATCTCAACAAAGGAACAACTTGCGAACGTACCACGTAGAGCTTCTGCCTGACGCGTTTGGTTTTCCATTCCAAGGCCGCGACAAAGGTTCCTAGCACGTCCAACGGTTGACCGGCGGCTCCTGTCAACTCCCCCTCTGGAGGCTCCAGGCGAGCTGGTATCCCCGATAACATACCGGGGACGACGGTGACCTCCAAGCCGCTGTCAACCTTGAAGCTCAGCAGCACGTCGTTGACCTTCACGTCTACGAACTTCGCCCTTGCCTTGGGCGGAGAACCGACGGCACCAGGCTCCAGTGAAGCCAACTTATTCTTGACGCGGCAAAAAGCTGCGAAGTGACCTTTCTTGTGGCACTTGTTGCATTGCGCACGGTTAGCAGGGCACTCTGAGCGCGGAAGCGGAGAACGTCCGCAAAAGCCGTATGAAGATGCACTCACTGCGTTGGCGCTTGCTTGCTTCGGCCTTGGCAAGCGGTTCTTCACAACTTTTGCCGCGTCAATGTTTAACGCTTTTGCTTCTGCTGAGGCTGCCATAGCTGTGGATGCCGACGAGTCCCGCAGCTTCCGTTCCCTCTCTGGGTCCTCGTATTGCCGAACTTGAATGAGCGCTTCGTCCAACTTAAGCTTCGTGTTGCCGCACAGTCTGTCCGACAGCTTTGCGTCTCGCAAGCCCATCACAAAATGGTCGCGAATGAGCTGCTCCTCTACTTCTCGCGACGGGCAGTTACATTGTTTCGCCATGTTGTTGAGCGCTTGCTGCAACCGTCTGTGGAAGCGTGCGATCTCGTAGAGCTCATTGACTGGGTGAACGAAGTGCGCGTTGAACTTCTCGGCAATCAGATCGTAGTTGTCGAGGTCTGAGTCGCCGATGTGTAGCGAAGTCAGGACGTCCCGCGCTTGCGGCCCCATGGGGTATAGTAGGGTTCGAACACGCACTTTTTCGTTGGCGGCGTACAGTCCCGACGCGTAGACGTAGTCCTCGAACTGCTGATGACACTGTTTTTATTATCCGGGGTTGCTAAAGTCAAACTGGGGTGGTGCTCGTAGATTGAGCGCACTGACTGGCAAGGCTCCCGGACCGGCGGCGGCGCCCTCCCTTTCCGCCTTGGCGGTCTCCCCCGAGGCTTATGCTGGAGCTTGAAAAGACAAAGAGCGCTAGCCGCTCACTTCTGACACCATGTAGAGACCGGCGACCGTCAAAGTCAGGGAGGAACGAACGCACACATGTGCCTGGTCCGGGAAGAACCCCAACGAGTAACTTCGTCTACCTCTTTACTCCCTCGTATATACTATAATGCTAGCGGGACCTACCACAGCAATTAGTATGGCAAAGTTTAAATTGCTGCTTCAGCCACCGCATGGCGCTAAATTTCTGAAAAGTTGTTGTTCTATTCTGCGAGTCGCAGAGTAAAGACCTCATGACCGGCGAACGGGCAATAGAAAGTAGAACATTTATACCATCGAAAGAACACCATCCTATTTACAGATCGAACATCGAGCAGCCAGCCAGGCCAGCGGAGCTTCCACCTCCTGAGCCCAGCGTCACTGCTCGTGACCACCGATGTGACACGCGCGAACGCAGCCGTGCTATGTCACACATCTCCCCCCTTTTTTTAAAAAAAAAAGAAATGAAATAATGCTGGTCTGTATACAGTTCTACAGTCCAGCAAACGTTCGTTCTTGTCAGCCAGCACCAAGGTACAGACCAAATGTTCTCTCCCGCGCTGTGCCTACGATTTCCGAAAGCGTTCAGGAGGTACAACGCATCTTCCACTCCTTGTGTGAGTATGAGTTGGGTCTTGGCACGATGCGCTCACTTCTGTACTTGCGTCCGAGTCTTCGGTAATATCGACACTACGGGAAGTCTGCTTTGGAAGCGGGACTAGGTGCGTGCGGTTTCGCCGAACAGACTTTACATCAGTTTCCACCCAGTAGGACCTAGGCTCCTCTGCTGGGCCGCTGACGACACCTTGGCGTTGTAGATCAATCAGCCAGACGTCCATATCGTCCTCCAATAAAGGCAGATCCCGGACGCCGTGACGTCTGTCGTAGTCTTGCTTCTGCTTACGGCGATGCTCTACCTCAAACGATCTTAGCTGCTTGTCGTCAGGCGTATAGGGACGAAGACTCTCTGCGGCCACTGGGAGTGTCGTTTGAAGCCTTCTTCCCATCAGCAGCTCAGAAGGGCTGTAGTCATTCTTGAGAGGGTTGGTCCGGTACGCAAGGAGCGTCTCGTAGGGATCCTTTGATTTTTCTAGAGATCCATTATTATTTTTGCCGCTGCTTCGGCAAGCCCGTTACTTTGAGGGTAATGGGGACACGAGGTATGTGGCAGAAGTTGTACTGGGGTCCGTTATCTGAGACTACCACTTCTGGAATCCCATGTCTCGCGAAAAGAGACTTGCAGTGGTTGACAACTGCTGCTCCGGTAAGACTGTTAAGGCTGACTAATTCGGGATACCATGAATAATAGTCAGTGACTATCAACCACCACTGACCATTTAAGGAGAACAGGTCCATCCCAACTCGTTGCCAGGCCTTTCTGGGAACTCTGTTGGTTTCATCGGCAGTTTCCTGTTTCGACTGTGCTGCAGACAGACGTGACAGTTCTTTACCAGGTTTTAGATGTCTGTGTTAATATGGGGCCACCACACCGAATTTCTTGCTCGTGCTCGGCACTTTTCTATGCCAAAATGTCCTTTATGAAGCTGATTGAGGACTGACTCTTGGAAGGCTCGAGAAATAACGATCCTGGGACCACACACAGAATGTCTTTCCCCACGGCAATGTCGCCTTTGAATGGCCAATATGCCTTGAGGTCTGCTCCTACATTGCGGCGAGATGGCCATCCTCTCGTGCATAACTCCATAATTCGTTTCCATTCGAGGTTTAGCTTTTGCTCAGTGACGATTTGCTTCAGGCTCGGATCAGTCACCGGTAGGGAGGACGTCATATGCTCTACGAAGCCCTGTATCTCCTCGGCGAGCTCTGTTGTTTCGGACTGTGGGACTGGAGACCTAGAGAGGGCGTCAGCCGCTGTGAGATCTTTTCCAGGAACATACGAAATGTCGTAGGTATATCTCCATGAGGCGCATTCGCATCCTCTGGAGCCGTGGCGTTAAGTCGTCGATCGCCTTTGATCCAAAAATAGAAACCAGTGGCTTGTGGTCGGTTTCTAGATGGAAGTCTTGTGCGACAAGGAAGTCCCGAAATTTTCACACGCCCAAACTTCCTTTTCAATTTGCGCGTAGCGGTGCTCAGTGTCAGAAAGAACTCGTGATGCACCTTGAAATGTCCGTTCTCCTGCTTTTGCCGCATGACGGCACCCAGACCGTACGAAGACGCGTTTGCTGTGACCACAGTCTCTTTGTTCGGGTCGTAAATGCCGAGAACGGGATCTGATGACAAAAGGGACTTCCATCTTTTGAAGGCTTCTTCTGTGGGCTTTCCCAGACGAAGTCCTGTTTTGACGACAACATTCATGACAGCGGCTGCAACAACTCGGCCATGTTTGGGACAAATCTTGCCAGATATGTTGCCTTAGTTCTTTCTTGGACGTAGGGCTCGGCATCTCAGAAATGCACGAAGTTTTTCGTTGTCAGGTCTTATTTCGTTGTTTTCCAGGACATGCCCTAAAAAGGAGATTCTGGTCTTGCTGAACTGGCGCTTTTCCATGTTCAGGGTGACTCCTGCAGTGCTGAGGCAACTCATGGCGTGTCGTAGCCGTTCATCATGTTGCTGCCTTGTTGACCCCTAGATGAGCACGTCATCCATGTGACAGACGACTCCGTCGAGACCTCCTAGGATCGATGCCATTCGTCTCTGGAAGTGCTCGGGAGCTGAAGATATGCCAAACGGCAAACGGTGAAAACAAAACCGTCCGAATGGCGTGATGAAGGTGGTAAGAAGCTTGCTGTTTTCGCTGATAGGGATTTGCCAGAATCCTGAATTGGCGTCTATCTTGGAAAACAGCTTCGCTCCTTGAAGCATGCCCAACTGTGACAGACGACTCCGTCGAGACCTTCTAGGATCGATGCCATTCGTCTCTGGAAGTGCTCGGGAGCTGAAGATATGCCAAACGGCAAACGGTGAAAACAAAACCGCCCGAATGGCGTGATGAAGGTGGTAAGAAGCTTGCTGTTTTCGCTGATAGGGATTTGCCAGAATCCTGAATTGGCGTCTATCTTGGAAAACAGCTTCGCTCCTTGAAGCATGCCCAACGTGTGCTCCAGAGCAGGGTCGGGTGCCATTCTCGCAAAATGAACTGTTCCGTGTAGTCGACGCAGATGCGGAGTGTTCCAGATGGTTTAGGCACAACCACCATTAGCGCGCACCAAGATGTTGGCTCAGCAACCGGTGAGATCACTCCTTCGCTCTGCATTCGAGCGAGTTCCTGCTTTGTTTTCTCATAGAGTGGCAGGGGTACCCTTCGAGGAGACGTTAGCGCAAACGGTTTGGCGTCGTGCTTTAACTTAACGTCGCACTCTTCTTTCAGGGATCCGAGACCACGGAAGAGGTTCGGATATTCGGACTCTACGTTTTCTTTTTCGATGACGCCGACCCGTGCTGCGAGTTTGCTGAAAACGTCTACGTTTTCCATGGCGGGTTTCCCCAAAAGTGGTGATTTTATACTTCGGAGTATGTACACATCTTCGGGACTTTCTCGTTCCTTGAGAATCATCTTCATCCGCACCATGCCCACAGCGGTGAGTGGTTTACCGTTGGGGCCGTTGAGAGGGCGTCTCGCTGGTTGTAGCTGCATCTTTTTGAACAAGGCGTGGAAGAGGTCTTCCGGAAGTACGGTTTCGTCCGCTCCTGTGTCGACCTTGAACACAACTTCCTTGCTGTTGACGATCACAGCCACGTCCCATTTTGAAGAGTTTTCGTTCTCTGCGAGGCCCAGAAAACCTGGTTCTTCTTGACCGCTGCGGACAGTTGGTGTCGAGTGGCTAACGGGGGCGAAGTGTTCTTTCTTAGTGCATTTTCTGCAAGTAGCATCTTTTGCTGGACACACACTTTCAGAATGACGTTCGCGGCCACACCATCCGCAATATATTGTCTGCTTCTTGCCGCTTGAGGCTTTTGCAGTCTTTGACGCTGAAAGGTTTGATGCGTCCGCGGGACTTTTACCTGGATTCTTTCGCGTAAACGGTTGGCTTTTCCCGGCTCGCACGTTGTCTACGTTGACTTTTTGTGCTTGTCCGTTGTGCATTTGTGCCTGTTGCTGACGAACAGTCTCGTGCTGGCGTGCAACGGTTAATGCTTTCAGAGGGTTTAGGTCTGCGTCTAGTTGCAGCCTTTCAGACACCTTCTATCTCTAAGGCCAACGACGAGTCTATCTCGGATGAGTTCTTCCCGAAGGACCCCGTAATTGCAGGTGTCTGCCAGTGCATGCAATGCAGTGACGAAGTCTTCAACTGACTCACCATACTGCTGAATCTGGGTGTTGAAGCGCGCCCTTTCGAAGGTAATGTTCCGACGGGAAATGAAGTAGGTGTCGAACTTGCTCAGGACCGCTTCGAAGTTCTCCTTTTCAGCGTCGCTGAGTGTGAACGTGTTGAACACCTCTTCGGCTTGGGTGCCCATAAGGTAAACCAGTGCGTCGACTTGATTTGCTTCCGGTCTCTTGTGTAGCGCCGATGCCGTGCGGTAGCGAAGGAAACTTTTCTTCCAGGTTGGCCAGTCATTTGGAGTTGCAAAAGCAAATGACTCCGGCAGCGTAATCTGGAAGGATGCCATGGTCTCGGGCTTCGTTCTCTTCAGCGGCGTACCTGAAGCTTGGCTATGGTCGAATGTTTCGACGCTGTCAGCCTTGGGCAAATCAGGAGCTTGAGGCGTTGCCGTGGTTGACCACTTACGCTTGTAGCTTGCTGGAAAGTAGCTTCACTTCTGACACCATGCTCTATTCTGCGAGTCGCAGAGTAAAGACCTCATGACAGGCAAATGGGCAATAGAAAGTAGAACATTTATACCATCGAAAGAACACCATCCTATTTACAGATCGAACATCGAGCAGCCAGCCAGGCCAGCGGAGCATGCTCGTGACCACGAATAATAATAATAATAATAATAATAATAAATCCTTTATTGCACAGTCTTTTGTGCAGTGAAATCGATGGCCCATTTAAGCGCGCAAGCGCTTGTGTGCGGGACCATGGCAACCCAGCAACGCACTCAAACAGTGCATACATCTCGCTCAAAACAAAAGTAAATGATGGCAGTCACATCTTGCCTAAAACAAGTGTACACAATGTTAAAATCGTGGTGACGAGTCCGCTGGGAAAATAGATGATACAAGAGAATTGATAACGTTTATAATTCAAACCGACAACACCATTCATTGAGTTTCTGTTTGGCTACTTTTAAAGATGGCAAATTCCATAAATCTTGAGGAAGTTTATTACAGTAGGAGGGAACATAGTATTTTCTTAGACGTCGTCCGTAATTTGTGTATACCATAGGGATAGAAAAGGTTTCCGAATGTCTTAGGGTCTTTTATCTGGTGACTCTGTGCTTGTAATTATTATTATAATAATATTTTATTAGAACAACAAATTCCATTAATTCCTCTATTTGCAATATTTGGAGGGAGGCCAATTTTTTTGCTTTATCAAGGTTTTTATTGTTCGAACCATAGGCAATGCTAGTTGCAATTTTATAAATTAGTTTATTTAATTTTTGTTTTCGGTGGGAAGAACAGGAGCCCTACACAGTGATTCCATACCGCAAGAGAGAGCAACCGAGCGCTTCGTAAACTTTTTTCCTGATTGTAATATCACACAAATTTCTTAGTTTATACATATACGCCAAAACCAATCGTAGGCGTTTTACTAAATTTTCAATGTGGTTATTCCATGTTAAGTTTTCATCAAAAGTTAGTCCTCAATATTTTGTTTCTTGAACATATGTTAATGGAGAGCAATTACAAGAACCACAGTCGCTTGAATGTAAAAATATAGCATGTATAAGGTTTATTCTTTTTTGATGTGCCCGGAAGCACATTAAGTTGGTTTTGGTTTTATTCACAAACATTGTATTGCATGAAAACCAGTCTGCGAAACTATATTTATATCACTTTGAAATATGGGAACAGCGTCATCGCAGTTTTTGTGTGCTAATACAATCCCAGTGTCGTCCGCGTATTGAAATAGCTTAGACTTGAGGAGTATTTTGTCTAAATCATTTATGTAAATATTGAATAGTATGGGACCTAAGACCGACCCTTGAGGCACACCAGAGGTAACGAGCAAAGGTTCACTAAAACTGCGTCCTATCCGTACTCGTTGTGCCCTGTTGTGCAAGTAATTCTTAAAAAACTGAAGAAAGGGACCTCTAAAGCCCATGTTTTCTAATTTACTTAATAACAGCTCGTGATCAATTGTATCAAACCCTTTTTTTAAATCTAAAAAAAAAGCGCTAAGATGATATAATTATTTTATATTTTTTCGTTAATATGGTCAGTAAATCTTCTAGTAGAAGAGTTGTACTTTTTTGCTGTCGGAATCCATACTGACATGTATTCAATAGGGAAACGTTTTCACAAAATGACTGCATAATTTTGACTATATACTTTTCTATAATCTGTGATAGAACTGGTAAAATAGCTATGGGTCTGTAGTTGGACATCACCTTTTGATTACCCTTTTTGTATACAGGACGGACTAGTGCTACTTTAAGCATGTCTGGAATTCTCCCTGTTTCTAAAATACCGTTTATTATGGCAAGCAGAATACTGTTTAGTTTTTCAAAGTTATAGAATATATCTCTTACTCTAATCCGATCACATCCCTCAGGCTTAGTGAGTGGCATTTTTTTTATTATATCGCTAAGGTCTTGCTCAGTCATGGGCGGCAAGTAGGCAGAGTTTGGTGAACTAGAGACACTATACGGAGCACGTGTAGTTTTCGGTGCTTGGTTTCGCAGATCCTGCATTTCCTTCACAAAGCTGTGATTAAACTTATTGCTTAAAAGGTCAAAGTCTGTTCCAAAACGCTTCCGTATGACCTCATCAACGCTGTCTTTTGAGGTTTTCCCAACGATTTTGTTCACTATGTCCCACGTTTTTTTTTACATTTCCGTTTGACTGCTGGAACTGGTTATTGTGCTATTTCCTCTTCGCTAGCCGTATTTTTGCAGTTACTTTATTTCTGATTTTCCTAAACTCCCTGCGTAATTGGGTATTGTCAGGGTTTTGTTTCCAACGACTCCACAATCTATCTTTTGCGTAACACAATTGTAGTATTTCTTTATTTATCCAGTTATTTACTGGTTTCCGTTGCCTTAATTTTATTTTCCTTTTGGAATCACTGTATATGCGTCCAAATCTATCCACCATCAGTTCGTATATTGCAACGTGGTCATGTTCAAGTAATGAGTCCCAGTCATATTCACGAATAAGGCGGTCTATAATTTTTGAATCCAAGACATATCTAAAACCATCTCCATCACTATTGTATATGGTATCGGTACTCAACACTTTTAAGGTTATAAAGTAATGACCAGCGACTTTCTGTTTTATATAACCCCAGATATCGTTGTCAGATCACTAATTCTGATAATAGCATGATCAATACAGGTTCTAGTTACTTTGTTTCCTAAGTACTCTTCTTTGGTGTAGTCACGAATCACATTCTGTAAACCATAACTGGACAATAGATCAAGATAGTCTCCAACTTTGTACTTGCTGCGGTTCATAACGTCAATGTTCAGATCACCTGTGATTATTACTTGGTCGTTGTTGTTATATCTTTTTAGTAAATTTTCGAACTCGTTGTAAAACAAATTCACATCCGCACTGGGTGGTCTGCATATGGCCACAACAAGAAACGAAAACTCATTTTTGCTCACAAACATAACTATAGTCTCAGCGTGGTCTAGTGATACTTCAACTTTTTCTGTTATCCAATCCTTTTTTATATAGAAAAGTATCCCTCCTCCTTTTCCATTTTCTCTGCATACTGATACCGAGTGGAAACCCGGCAACTGATAAACACTTTCATCTGCTGTTTTATATGAGTTTCAGTTATAACTAAAATATCAAGACTGTTAAATCTGCTTTCCAGGTACACATTAAGTTGATCCCAGTTTTTTTTTAATGCTCCTTACGTTAATGTGAATTATGTTTAGTACTTCTTTGGTTTTTTCTCATGAATGTGACACGCGCGAACGCAGCCGTGCTATGTCACACATTTGCTGGACTGTATGCAGTTCTACAGTCCTGTCGTATCAACAAAATCCACATAAAACACCACCACAGTCGCGAGGACGCTGAAGCCGTAACCAGTAAAATTAAAGCGTCGGCATTTTCTAAGATAACTAGCACTCTCTTTTTTTTTCTAATTTTTGCATGTTTAATGTAGAAAGGAGTAGGGTACCGTGTGTTCGGTAATTATTTATAAACCCCCAAAATTAACCTTCGGTCCTGTACTAGTAAAATAGCGGAAACCGAACAACCCCGTATCGTAGCTTTCCTTGCGTAAGGTTAACGGGAGGTAATTGTTATCTTGTGTTATTTTGTGTTCATCCATGCACTGAACTGTCCGCGAGGATGCCTTTTTTCCTGGGTAGTCGTTACCTCTTTTTCTTCCCTTTATCGAGACTTTATCGAGACGGTTTTCAAGTATTTCTATCATGGGCATGTTACCTGGAGGCTCGAGAATCCCACGCCCTTGTTCAAAGGCGCCGATTCCTATCGGGGGAGGGGCGGGGGGGGGGGGGGGGGAAGGGGGGGGGGTTGCTTGAGCTTCCTTTCCCCCCTCTAGAAATTTTCCGGGAACAGCAGACGCAGCCCCCACCCCTCTCAAGAAGTTGAAAATTTTCCCCCTATGCCCGTGTCCTCTTTTCTCCAACATAAGCCCCAATAAACACCCGTTCTTGTTTGACGCCAAACATTTTCACCGAAAAACAACTAATCGGTATGAGAAAAATATATAAACTCTATAAAAACAACCCCAAAAAAGAACTAAAGCCCGAAATCACTGTACCCTGGTTATGAGGGTGTATACCGCTGTTCCTAAAAACGAATTTTTAGTGTGGGGTCCGGAGATTCAATAGGGAGTTTTAGAATAGCGCACGCTAAAGCTTTGCGCACGCAAAGAATAGCGTCGTCGCCACTGCGCATGCTCCGAACGCAAAGCAGGTTTTGCGCTTTGCGTGCGCAGTTTTAGCGTGCGCTATTTCTCGGAAATAGCGTGCGTACGCGAAGAGCCTTTGCGCTTCTCCTAGGAGGATTCGTGATGAGAAGTTGGCTAAAGCCAAGACGAGCACAGTTAAAAAAAATGGCGGCTTCCAGGATTATGTCGGCGGCTGCTTTGGCGGCGTCGTGAGTGCGACGTCGGCGGCATCCTCGCGACTGCAATTTTCAGTACGGGACGACATTGTACTCGGTTTGGCAGCGATCACCGACAACTTGATGCTTGCCACGCGCGAACATTTCACGGCGAAGGAACGATGTGCGAAGGTCAGTACACGAGACCTCTCTTGCCGAGGCGACGCAAACGGACACGACCGCTCAACTGCTCGCGTCGCGTTCTCATGTTTAAACAAATTAAAATGCTACTCTGGACCATAAAACTCGTTTTTTTTTCTAAAGTTACAGCATTTCGTGTGTGAAATAAAATTTTTTACTGTATCGGTGGCGTCGCAAGCTCGAGATGCTTGGGTTTTTGCGTCGCGGCGGAGAAACGCTATTCTAAAACTCTCTTGCGTCGCGTGCGCTAATACAAGCGCTAAATTCAGCGCTAGCGTGCGCTAAAATTGCGTACGTTATTCTAAAACTCCCTAATCATTGTCCCACCCGAGCCCGACGCAGCTCGAAATAAATAGGTCCGAACCCGAGCCGAGCCTGAGCAGAGCGCTAATATATTGGCCCGAGCCCGGTCCGCCAGTCGGCTCGGGTCCGGGTTTCAGGGCTTGCAATCCCTCCCTACCGCATGGATGGATGGATGGATACGGCTAAGCCCTTTAAATCGGGCGGTGGCTTGCGGCTTTCTATTTCAAATGAACGAATCTCTGATTAAGTTTCCAGTCAATGGAGAAGGGCAAAATAATCTCATATCGAGACTAAGAAAAACACTTCATCTGCCACTCACCACGAAACATCATTCTTTTCTCGACTTATGCCACCAATCAGATAACCTGTGCTTGCTGATCTCCGCTTTCCCAGCGTCTATTTTTTCGTCACTGCCTTTAAAGCTCAAAGCCTTCACTAAATGTGTATCGCCTTGAACAACTGCAGAGTGAAGCCCTTTACGGTAAAGTATTAGGCATTCAGCCGTCTCCTTTTCCTCCCCTCATACCCCACACACCGTATCTATGTCCTGATGTTTTGCTCTATACACCCTAGTTCGTAACGCCCCTGTCCAGGCCTAAAACAACAACGAACTTCCCCTGGAATCGCCATAAATACTTTCTTTAGCAATATCCATATTTAGTCTGCATTCCCGCTTGCCATATTTTCCTCTCCTCCACTTCAACTCTTTTCTTAACTGCCATTTTCTGATCTCCGCTATTAGTGCCCAAAACTTTTGACCTGAGTTTTTTATTGTTCGCTTTCTTTACTTTGTGTCGACGCCCTTCATGTACAAATAGCCAAAGACCTTCCGTGACGATCGTTCCTCCTTTACGTTCCTTAGTTTCTCTTCAAATTCTTACTACTATAGTCGGTGACATGCTAAGAAAAAACCGGCAGGTGCCCACAAAGGGGCATGTAGTCCTACGCGAAGCAATCGGGTCCAAGCGTTTTTGTGGCGTCTCGACTTTACGAACCAGTCTCGTTTTAGAGCGCAGCTTTTAGGAGTCCGTTTCGAGGTTGATCATCGTCGACGTCGGCGTAACCGCGCGCTGCATTATGGGACGTTTCACATTATGACGTCACCCGTGACAACACGTGCGACGTCTTGGAGGTAAAATTGGTTCACGTTACGTCACGAGGGTAACATTTTCCCGCTAAATTTGGCGGGAAAAGTTTCCGCTAAATTTAGTGGGTAAATTTTTCCGCTAAAATTAGCTAGAACATTTTCCCCAAATTTTCTTGCTAAATTTAGTGGGACAATTTTCGCTAAATTTAGCGGGAAAATGTTGGTAAATTTCTCGCTAAATCTAACGGGAAAATTTTCGCGTAATTTAGCGCAAAATTTAGTGAAAACTTCCCGCTAATTGGGAGGGGAGGGTATACGGAGGGGGAGCATTGACATACCCTCTCCTCCGTACATACCTCCCCTCCTCCTCCTCAAAAGCTGCGCTCTATTTCGGCATTACAGAGAATTGTAAACCTCTCTATTTTTTTCTTCAAAGGAATATTTCCGACATGGCAGTGTCGACCTAGCAACCAGATGCTAACTCCTCCGGCTCTTTGCTATGGTATTTTACCCACCCGAGTTTACACCGCAAGGTGTTAACGGTATTGGCTTTCGTCCGCAGTAGTTTCTGTGCGACGACATGAGCATCCAGCGATGATATCGCCATCGGAAAGTTCGATGCAGGCGCAAGGCTTAGCAGAATGTCCAGCACCGAGTTGCGTCACCAGACGTCGTCCTCACCTTTGGTGGCGCTGATTAATAAATGACGGTTGCCTACTGGAACGACGTCTTCACAGCAGTATAAGTCATTCATGTGTAAATCGTGGCACCCTTGCCAAGGTTTCGTCACGATAAGTCACATGGTAAGCAATAATACCCTCGGATGCATCTTCGGTCGCAATAAGGAGCTGTTACATATATGCAGCAATGATAAAGCCAATGCTATGTACGGTATAAACCTTTCCCCGATGTCTTTTGGACATGAAGGAATTGATGTTCCTTAATACTCTTCCGAGAAGATTACAAAACATTAACAGCGCCAATAATGCGGAAAATAGAAAAACGAGGTACATAGTGTGAAATATTTTACTTTTCGAATTTCGCGAATCTTGGGTAGAGAGACTGTTCTCCACAGTTCTTTCACGCATGCTTGTTCTCATTATGCTTGTCAGTCGTGTGAATGACTATAGGGGTCCTGTTTATGCTACAAAAAAGCGCTGTTTCGAGTTTCCGACATTAGTAGGCAGGCAAGCTGGTTGTTATTCGACATATACTGAAACCCGAAACGGACGCAACAGAAAGCGGGTAAACACAGCTCTGTATTTGAGGCGTGTTTGAGTTTCGTTTGAGACGCATTATGTTTGTCCCTGTGTTGGACAAAATACTCGATAAAAGTATTTAAGTTAAGTTACTAAATACCTGCGTCATAAAGTATTTAAAATACTACTCAAGTTAGTTTCACCTTAATGTATCTTGAGTAGAGTACAAATACTTAGAAATGTATTTCAGTTACTTTTGAAGATACTTCCGCTTAATTCGTATCGACGTCATTGAGAACGACAATTATGCAGCTACGCAAATCTGGGTTACCAGAATGGTTTATTAGCACGCAACAACACAAAACGAAAAAAAAAAAGTATCGTAGGGCTATTTTATGCAGTCCCACTATAAAGAGCAAAATATTCTCACGAATGATAAATGATGAGGCGGCGAATAACTGAAGAAACTAAACGTTTAATGGGGCCAACTTGTTCCTAAAACAAAAGAGAGAAAGGCTAGCGTCGCAGGCCTCGATGTGGGCGAAACAACAGGATCGACCGCTGAGGCGAGACTGACTCCGGACCGCCACTCGGAGCACCATTTGTACCCGCGTGGGTTTCTGGAACGTTCGGTGTAGAAAGTTCGGCGCGTAGAACATTCGTAACTCAATCAGACGACAAAATTCTCGAACTTACCAGAATGTCAAGTTGAAGGAATAAATGAAAGAGAACTCCGCTTTCTGGTATCGAATCCGGAGCCTCCGCGCGAGAGCCAAGCGCGGTAACCACTCGGCCTCGCTGGGCAACACACGTGGAAGTATTACTGTTAGATGTTACAAAACATTTCGGGACAACAAGAAAGAGGTCGCTTTAGCTATTGGGCAGGAGATCTCACCGTGGCGCCCCAAGCGGCTCATCGCTCGGCTGACTTAACCGAACGCGGCGTCAGCGTTCGGCTGGAGTTCCTGTTCTCCGGTGAGGGGGAGGAGGGGCTCTTTTGTGCCCAGCTCAGCACAAAAGCCCAAGTGGGTCAAGTTCGCATCCTCTGACGCTTGCTTTCGAGGGAGATCCGGCACTTAAAGTCACCTCACTAATTGTTGGTATTTTTTTCATTACAATAGGCCCCGCGCTCTATTAAAAAAAAAAAAAAAAAATGACACGAACATGCCCACAAAGCCTGTGGGCATGTGCATAGGCCTTGCGTTCGGTAAATACCGAGGTGTGGGGGTGACAAACGGGTCAGAGCGCTTCGCCAATAGTGACATCACTGAATATCACATCCTGTGGCGCACCTTAGACGCATCGTTTTACTACAATACATATTCCCTCTACGGGGAGTTCACTATAGACCTTTTCCATAAGGGCGCCGCCATCTTGAATTGTCTTCACTTCCAGTATGGGCGAAAACGTTACTTTGCCGTCACCACGCAAAGAGAAGACATTTAGGATATACGCATAACCGTCACATATTCTCGTTTTGGCTCCCTCTATTTTTTTACTAGCTACAGGTTGAAACGTTTTACTATTTTGTCGTCGCCCATACTGGAAGTGACGACAATTCAAGATGGCGGCACTCCCGTGGAAAATGTCTATAAACGAACTTGGGACACGGATATAAGTGAATGGATAACCAAGAGAACTCACATAATAGCTACGGCAGTGGTCGCACCTTCTTCAAGTAGGTTGCGTTCAGAAAGGCACTCAGCGTTGGGGGGTGCTTTGTTCGGATTTTGAGAGGTCGTCCAGCTCGCAGTTCGTTTCCTGTGCTATTCTCTGCTTATCACTGTTCCCTTACAGACAGAATTCGCGAAAACCAAAAGTGCCGGACTGCCAAAAAAAAAAAGAAACCTCGACGTTTCGCTTTAGCGGGGTCAAATATACAAAAAGCAAAACAAAAATGACTACCTTTTGTGTGTGTCCACTTCTCATTTTCTTATATTTGTTATTTCTTGACACGTAAGTCTGCATTGTTCTCGCAGGTCGTTTCCCGGTCTGCTTGTGCATCCGGGTGGCATATTTACTTCCGTAAAACCACACTTTTTGTTTGAGGAATTTTTTGGGGGGAAACTCTATAGAAACAAAAGGCGCCTTTGGGAACGCGAGGGGAGAATCTTCATTGTACAAACTTTGGGCTGAAATATGAGTCACAGTCGGCAAAAAAGCGATACTTTCACGAGCTCAGTTAAAGTCACTGCAGCTAATCGGAGCTAGCAACAGGATTCGGTTGCTCGAAAGAATGCTCACGTTTGGTCGTGCACCGCCCAGCCCACTTCAAACCGAAAAACTGGGAAAATGGCGGAATGTCAAAAATGTATTTAAGATAATGAGTACAAGATACGCGGAATTGTAATTAAAATAGAGTACTAAATACTCTCCATGAAAGGTATTTGATACCTTTCATGATACCAAGATACCTGAAAAAGTATTTAAGATACAGTATCTCGAGTAGAGTATTCGAGATAGGCACAAGTCTGGTTGTCCCATTTCTGTTGGCTCCATCTGGGGTTTCAGAATGTCAAACTGTTTCGAATCACAGGAGTGATCTACATACACAACACTTACCGTTAAAAGACCACAAAATGAACGAAGACTCAGATGTGCCCAGAAATGTTGTCTGGATGATGTGGGGGCTTGGGCTAGTTGGTAATTCATGCTTGGATGGAACAGCGCGGATATACAGTCACCCTCACAGGCACAGAAGAAAGAAACACTGCGAGTCTGTTTCTTTCTTGTGTGCCTGCGAGTGTGACTGTATATCCGCGCTGTTCCATCAGAGCAGAAATGTTGACGAAACTAATCCCTGGAGAAGGGGAACAAGAAAGACAAAGGACAAACACAAATCTTCAAACACAGCTAGGCGGATTTTTTCGGTCGCGCACCAGTCATTGATACGCGACCGAAAAAATCCGCCTAATCCGGGTATCGAACCCGGGACCTCTCCATATACAGGTGGAGCGCTGTACCAACTGAGCTAACCAGGGGTTAGACGTCTGTAGAGCAAACGGGTTTTATCAGCCGCCACCAGTCCAACACTAACAAGGGTGAAGCTTGCAATTTTTAAGGCTATCATTATAATGCAATTAAATGCGAAGGCGCAAGCGAGCTGGACAGGAATGACGAAAATAATCCCCGGAGAAGGGGAACAAGGGGGACACAGGAAAAACAGAAATCTCCAAACACAGCTAGGTGACTGGTCCGTGACCGAAAAGATCTGCCTGGTCCAGGTATCGAACACGGGACCTCTCCATTACAGGTGGAGCGCTCTACCAACTGAGCTAACCAGGGCCACCCTCTTAAGTACTGACGGAGCCCGATGCTGCTTAGCTTCGGTGATCGGACGCTGAGCTAACCAGGGGTTAGACGTCAGTAAAACAAACGGGTTTATCAGCCGCCACCAGTCTAACACCAACAAGGGTGAAGCTGCGCCTGAGAAAATCTGTTTTCTCTACTGACGTTTAACCCCTGGTTAGCTCAGTTGGTTGAGCGCTCCAGCTGTAAGGGAGAGGTCCCGGGTTCGATACCTGGACCAGGCGGATTTTTTCCGTCGCGCACCAGTCACCTAACTGTGTCTGGAGATTTGTGTTTGTCCTTTGTCCCTCCTGTTCCCCTTCTCCAGGGATTATTTTCGTCAATCTTGTCCAGCTCGCTTGCACCTTTGCACTTAATTGCATTATAATTATAACAGAAATGTTGTCATTAACGGCCAAATGGCAGCGTCGCGCGAGACAGAAGAACAGTCGGAGCTATTGATGGATGTCTCCGAGATTGTCGACGCTTCGGGTCAAGCACCGTCGGCCGCAACATTCGAAAAGTACACTGAACGAGAACTTCCAGTCGCGGTGCCCAGCACCAACCAGGCCAAAGACGACCCCGGTGGCCTTCCTGAGCCACCTCCACCGCCTGGCGAGGACGATACGTCATCTACGACGTCAGAATCGACCATCACTGTAGAAGATGCTGCAAGCCGAGATCAGGCACTTGTTGAGGTGGATTCGGAGCCCGATGTCAGTGGACCGTCCGTTGAACCATTACAGCCAACTCAAATGCCAGAGGCTGCTTTCGAGGCTGACCCGGACAACATTCCCTCCGCGGATGTGACCGCTCCAACAAGAGCCATAAAAGAACGCAAGCAGGCTGGCACTCGACACAAGCCGTACTCAAAGCCATCGGCAAACCTCAAGGTCCTTGAGGACAGCCAAAGTGGCAACTTGAGTACACCCTAATTTTCCTTATGTCTGCCGCCCTTCCTTTACATTTTGTAACCTTAAATGTGAGAGGTCTATGCTCTAGAAGGAAACAATATCAGCTGTTGCACCTTTTTAGAGAGGAGAAAGTTGGCGTAGCAGCGGTGCAAGAGACGAAGCTATCTTCAGACGAAAGTATTGCTGAAGCTTTAGAGCCTTTTATGAAGGAATATGAAATATGCGTTGACCAAGCTATTGGGGTCTCCGCTGGGTGCTTTCTCTTCTTTCGAAAGCAGCTTGATATGTCACCAGTCTCCGTTTTTATCGACCTGGAAGGGCGTCTCATTTCCTGTGACCTCAGCTTTAGACAGATGAACTGGCGCTTCATTTGTCTATATGCTCCTAATACCCCGAAGGAAAGAACATCATTCTTTGAAATTTTAGTACCACTTCTTAGGACTGACAGAACGATAGTCCTAATGGGAGATTTCAATTGTGTTTGTAACGTAGACGATCGATCTGTATCAGCAACTAGGTATGACAGAAGTGCCACTGTTCTTCAGAGCATGCTTCAAGAGCATAACCTTGCTGATGTTGCTTATAGGAAAGGGGAACCGATACGTTACACACATTTTCAAGGCATCTCGCATGCGCGATTAGATAGGATTTATGTATTGGGCTCTATAATTGACTCTATGACCGACTACCACGTTAAACCAGTGTTCTTCTCCGACCATTGCCTAGTAACAGCTTGTTTTGGTCCGCGGAGACACCGATCTGTTTATCAACAGTGGGATTTTTGGAAGCTAAATGTGAAACTTCTAAAAGACATTTTTTTCTCAAGAAAGATCCCCATGGTCTTGTCACATATTCTAGAAAAAGTCGACATGCATATATTTGCTAAATGGGACAGTTTCAAGCAAGAGACGAAAAACCATGCAATTGAGCGCTCCACGATAATATCATACATAAACAAACAGGGACAGCGTGAACTGCATAAGAACCTAACAACGCTATACGAATTGGAATGCCTTAACCCAGGTGAATATAGTGACGATGTCAAGGTAGTCCGAGGTCAACTACAAAAATATGAAACAGAAAAGTATCGAGGAGCCTTGATCCGCTCTCGAAAGAAACGTTTCATCCATGGTGAGCAGCCTACGAAGAGGTCTCTGGACGATGAAAGGCGATATGCCTTGACGAAAGAAATTGTAGAGATCAACAACAATGGATCGACGCTCACTGACCCAACAGAGATTGTAAAATCATTCCATCAACTTTACACGAATATTTTTGGAACACTAATACCTACGAAAGAGAAGTCTGAAGTTGAACATCTTTTGTCTCAAATGCCGATACTTGACGAAACAGACCGAAAGTTAATTGATGGTCCTATAACATTGGAAGAAATCAAAGCTGCTATTAAATCTCTCCCTAATGGTAAAACGCCTGGGCCTGATGGGCTGAGTGGATAATTTTATAAAGCGTACGCAGACATTATATCTCCTGTTCTGCTCGCTGTATTTCACGAAGCCTATGTGCAGAGAGCTCTGCCGCCTTCCTTTTATCATGGTCATACAGCACTAATCCCAAAAACAAAAGACGCAGAGATGCTTAAAAAGATGGAAAATTACAGACCTATATCCTTGTGCAATGTTGATTACAAAATTTATGCAAAAATACTTAACGACAGGCTACAGTGCGTAATCGAAACGCTGATAGGTAAACACCAAACTTGTGGAATACGAGGCCGAGCTATTCAAACGAATATTCATGTTGCTCGTTCAGTACTGGAGTGCGTGTCCGACAATAACGACCAGGTAGCGTTCGTACAAATAGATCTTACGAAGGCTTTCGACCGCGTGAGTCATTCCTTCTTATTTACACTGCTAAACCATATCAACGTAGGGACAACACTTTTAGATGGTATCAAGCTTTGCTACTCAAACTGTTCAACAAGACTCGTCATCAATAATATTCTCTCCAACGAAATCAAAATAAAATCTTCCGTTAGGCAGGGCTGCCCGCTATCCCCGCTACTTTTTGCCCTGTACTTAGAACCTTTATGTCTGAGCATCATAAACAATGAAAGTATTCAAGGATACTCCCTGGGCAATGTTGAAGTAAAAGTTCTCGCGTATGCAGATGACGTGGCATTTTTTTGCACAGACAAGAGAAGCGTCGAGAGAGCCCTTGATCTCACAGCACGTTACTGTGAGGTCACAGGAGCTTCCGTAAATCCTGCTAAATGCAATGGCTTCTGGTATGGTTCCTGGGCCACAAAACCTTCATTGTTTGCTGGTATAGCGTGGAACCGGAATCCCCTTACATATCTCGGAGTACCTCTCTCACAAATCCGTAGCAACGTGACCTACTGGTTCTCCTTGACAACCACACTGAAAAAGAAAACAGACGCGTGGAGAGGAAGGGACATTTCAATTTTCGCTAGAGCTAGTGTTTGCAATGTATTTCTAGCTTCTAAGCTTATGTACGTGCTCCAGGTGCTTCACTGCTCTCGGACCAACATCCAGAAAATCCACAGAATATTCGCTACATTCATATGGTGTTCAACTTGGGAGCCCATGAAAAGAGACAATCTCTTTCTTCCTCTTGAATGCGGCGGTTTAGGTCTTTGTCATATATTTGTGCGACAGCTGGTCTCGCGATTCTTTTTCTTTAAAAATGTTAATCACGATTTCCTCAGAGTAATGCTCCAACGACGTCTTTCTGGTAGTTTAAACTATCTGATTGTTTCAACCGTCGAAAGCTCTCAAGGCACACCATGGGGCTTTTTAAAGGAAGTGGTTGACACACTTAGCTTCCTCAAAGCAAGATTTTCGTTGGAATATTTGTTTACTGTATCCAGAAAGGCACTCTCAAGGAGCATAAAAGAAAGCTTGTTTCCTCTGCCACTTTATCGTACCCGTTTGACACTGGAACCTATCAACGACATGTTTAAAAGGGTCAAGAAAATGGGAGTGCCTCCCTCAACTAAGACGTTTTTCTTTAAATTACACACATCCACTTCACCCGTTAAAACTTACTTCGAAGAAAAAGGAATATTTGTACCCTGGACAGTAAACTGTAGATTATGTAACAAGCCAGAGACAATAGAACACTGTTTCATATACTGTGATGATGCGTTTTTGTTTTGGGATGTGCTGCAACGCACTCTACAAAAAGACCTAGTTCTTAACGACTACAATCTTCGCTTCCTTCCTTTTTCTGAAAATGAAACCGTACCGTACGACATGTTTGCTCTTTTAGGTTTGCATAGTCTGTGGAAGTGCCGCATGATCGATAGGCATGCGGAGAAGCCGCGTACGACGAAGTCGCTCTTTCTAGAGCAAGTGGCGCAGGTGAGAAGTGTATATGCTTCAAAGTTTAACCAGCCTGACTGGTTCCCTATGTTTGACAAATGCCTTGGCTTACCGAATTTCTGAAGAAAAAGAACTGCGAGCGTAAGTGAGACTTGCCCGAATCTTTCATCTTAGTTTTGTCATTGTCTGCTAATAAGTCTAATGGCCACATGTTCCAGATGCCAATTGTAAAAATTTGTGTGATAGTTGTTTGTAAATAGCTTTTTAAAGGTGTGCATGTTTTAATGTATATACAGTACGAATGAACGTGTTGTGGTAGTTACGGAACATCATGTAATAAAGATATTAAAAAAAAATGCTTGGTAGCTCAGTGGTTTGGAGCGCCGATTTCTTGACCTCGTAGAGGACTGGCAGTGGAGAGTTCGAATCGCGCTGGCACAGACACCGTTTTTTTTTAATTTATTTTTATTACATATTATAAGTTTTTTTGTTTTTTGTTTTTGTTCTTTTTATACAAACATTGGATGTGCACTTTGAGCACTTATCACCCGTTTTTTACAGCTGCTGTTATGACTGAGGATTATCTGTAGTGGCAACAGAGTGAGCAACAGCCTTCTGCACCTATTCAAGTTGGTCCTGACCGTAAGAGAGTAACATGAGCGCCGCATCTACCTCCGTCCCTCCGCCTCCTCCTCGCAAGCGGTTTACAGCAGTAGACAACATCTTTCTACTTCGGGAGGTGCTAGGAGCTGTAGGGGAGACCAAGAGATGGCGCCAGGAGCGCATCGTGATCTAGATAAGCGCGTGCGCCGCGAGACGCGGGGGTACTTTTCGCCACTTGATGCTAGGGTAATAAACGTTGTGGGTCTGCTTCGTCTACCCTCGTCTGCTTCGTCTGCCCGGCTGGCGCGTCGCGCCCAGAGCACACAAGCTCTGAACATGGTGTCAGGAGTGGGGTACACCTGCTCGTAGCCAGCGCTACCGCCATGCCGGGCGAAGAAAAGAGCGTCCACCTCGGGGCCACGGGGCTTCAACCGCCGTCGCCGTTCGTCTTCACGAGCCCAGGCGAATGGACAACGTGGATTTAAACCTACGAGGACTACGCCTTCGCCACCGGTCTACGTTCTGCAAGCGACGAAACGCAAGTAAGAACGTTGCTTTATTGCATGGGTCCGCAAGCTCGTACCGTACTTGCTTCGCTTGGCGTGCCAACCCCGGAGACGCAACCGTTTGCCGCCGTCAAGGAGAGGCTGACTCAACACTTCGTTCATCCGGCGAACGAAATTTACGAAAGCCGAAGATTTCACCGCAGGACTCAGCAGCCTGGGGAAACAGTCGACGCGTTTTTCACGGAGCTTCGAACCCTAATCAGACGCTGCAACTATAACAGCCCCGAGATAGAAGACCGCCTAGTGCGTGACAAGTTCGTTGTCGGCTTATTGGACGAGAAGCTATCGGACCAGCTGTGCCGTTCCACACGGCTCACCGCTGACGAAGCACTTTTACAAGCACGCCAGCACGAAGATGCTGAGAGGGAGCGCGCTTCTCGTTCGGCGCAAGCTGCAGCGGCCTTGAACGTCGACGCGACGAAGAAAAAGACTGCGTCATCCGCTCCGTCGTCGCGCGCACGTAACCGGCAGCAGCGTTTGGACAACGCAGTTTGTGGCAATTGTGGGCGTTCTGCGCATGACCGCAAGGATTGTCCAGCACGGAAGGCAACTTGCAATTTCTGTAAAAAGCAAGGTCATTTTGCAGAAGTTTGTCGCGCGAAGAAGCGCAAGGAGAAGTTGGGCTCCGTCGAACTCTGCTCTGTTCGTACGCAACGGGCAAGATACGTCGAAGTAAGCGTCAACGGCCACGTGACAAGGTTCAAGGTGGACTCGGGAGCAGACGTCACCGTCGTTCCGCCGTCGCTTCCAGGCGTTCCTCGCAAGCTCGACGCAGTGGAAGGAGAGCTTATCGGCCCGGGGAACCAGCCTGCTTTGGGCACTTTCCAAGCTACTCTGGCGTGGAAGGACAAGCGCACCGTCCAACAGCTTTACATCATGCGGGCTCAAACTACACCGCTTCTAGGGTTACCTGCGATAGAAGCTCTCGGCGTGGTCAAGTTTGTGAACACCACCTCCGCCGAGTCCGGAAAAACGGATGGACGTGTCCCGTCTTCCGACGCTCGTGTCAGCTGTGTTCCATCTTCTGACGCCCATATCTTTAAAGGACTGGGCGAACTCCAAGAAAAGTACACCATTCGTCTGAAGTCAGGGGCTCAGCCGTACTCGTTGAGCGTTCCAAGACGAATACCGCTGCCGCTCTTCGACGTCGTCAAGAGAGAACTTGATGGCATGGAAGCTCAAGGTGTCATCAGAAGGGTTGACAAGCCGACAGCATGGTGCTCCGGACTTGTCGTCGTCCCCAAATCGTCGGGTGGGTACAGGCTGTGCGTCGACCTGACCAAGTTAAACCAAGTCATCGAGCGGGAGCGATACGTCCTGCCGACGGTTGACCAGATCCTGGGGCAGCTAGGCGAGGCCAAAGTGTTTTCAAAACTCGACGCGACCTCCAGTTTCCACCAAATCAAGCTCAGCGACGCAAGCGAAGAATTAACGACGTTCATCACGCCGTTTGGTCGCTACTGCTACCGTCGTCTGCCATTTGGTCTGGCGTCTGCACCCGAATATTTTCAACGTCAAATGTCACGGGTCCTGGAGGGGTTGCCTGGCGTCGTGAATATGATCGACGATGTCCTTGTTTACGGTAGAGACCTTGAACAGCACGATCAACGCCTTGCTGAGGTACTCCGACGACTTGAGCAAGCCGAGGTCAAGCTCAACGACCAGAAGTGTGAATTCCGGGTTCCCTCGGTCAAGTTCCTCGGAGTCGTCGTCGATGGAGATGGTATCTCGCCGGATCCCGACAAGCTTCGTGCCATTCGGGAGCTACCTCCGCCAGCGGACGTTGCAGGTGTTCGCCGTCTACTAGGGATGGTGAACCACATTGGACGCTTCCTGCCGCACCTTTCAGACGTAACTGCCCCCATCCATTCACTCCTCAACAAGTCAAGCGCATGGTCCTGGGAAGCAAGCCAAGATGACGCGTTCAAGCGGTTGAAGGCTATGCTGAGCTCGGAAACCTGCATGGCAAAGTACCATCCACGCTATCCTACGATACTTTCCGCAGATGCAAGCTCATTCGGCCTGGGAGCGGTACTGCTGCAAGATCAGCCGTCCGGAGCTCGTCGTGCTGTGGCCTTCGCTTCAAGGTCCTTGACTCCGACTGAAGCACGCTACAGTCAGACAGAAAAGGAAGCTCTCGCCGTGACCTGGGCTGTTCTTCGGTTCGACCAGTATCTGCGTGGGCTTAGTTTTACCGTGGAATCAGATCACCTGCCTCTCGTCGCCCTGCTGGGAAAAAAGGAGCTGGAGTTGCTGCCACCGCGAATTCAGCGAATGCGCATAAAGCTGATGCGCTACCAATTCGACGTTCGGCACGTACCAGGTAGACTTCTTGCCACGGCGGACACGCTGTCACGTGCCCCTTGCGATGTCCGGTCTTCTTCTACAGTATTCTCCGTCGAAATTTTCGCTAGCGAGATATTTAAAGGTCTTCCACCTCCCCTCGCTAACAGGCTGGAAGAGGTTCGTCGTCGACAAGCTGAAGATGGAGAATGTTCTCTCGTCGTCCGCTACTGCCAAGAGGGATGGCCAGACAAGAGGAAGCTGCCTCCCAACTTGGTGCCGTATTGGAAAGAGAGAGGAAGGTTGACAGTCTCGGAGGACCTTCTTCTGCTGGACTGCCGCCTCGTTATTCCTGCTCTCTGCGTAGCAACGTCCTGGCCCTTCTGCACGACGGCCATCAAGGACTTCGCCGCTGTAAGGAGAGAGCCAGAGAAAGCGTCTGGTGGCCTAACTGCAACAGCCACATCGAACATTTGGTCACCAGCTGCGACAAGTGTGCGGAAACAAGGGTTGTACACTCGGAGCCCTTGATGTCAACGCCTACACCAGATCGGCCATGGCAACGCCTAGCCATTGACTTGTTTCAGCTGAAAGGCCGTGATTATGTTCTCATGGTGGACTATTACTCTCGGTTTCCGGAAGTCGTCTCCTTGAGCTCTACGTCAGCCTCGGCGGTTATCGCGGCTATCAAGAGCTGCTTTTCCCGACATGGGATACCGGACGTTGTACGGACAGACAATGGTCCGCAGTTTGCTTCACAGGAATTCGCAAACTTTGCTCTGTCATACGGTTTCCAGCATGAGACCAGTAGCCCTCGGTACCCGCAGAGTAATGGCGCAGTAGAGCGCATGGTGCGCACGGTGAAGGATCTTTTGTACAAGTCCGAAGACCCATACCTAGCGCTTCTCACCTACCGGGACACTCCGGGCGTCGCGGGAGTCTCTCCTGCCATGTTGCTGATGGGTCGGCGGTTACAGACGCGTCTTCCTGCTCTGCCGCAGCGACTCGCACCAGTTCAGCCAAGCCACGAGAGGTTCCGGGCTTAAGACTCCAGGAATAAGGTCAGGCGGGCGAGAGACTTCAACCGCCGGCACAACGCTCGCTCTCTTAATCCTCTCAAGCCAGGTGACAGCATCTGGGTCACGGATGCCAGCTGTCAAGCACGCGTCCTGAGCCCTGCCCAACGACCACGGTCGTACGTCGTAGAGACTCCCAAGGGAATCCTACAGCGAAACCGCCGGCACCTGGTGCCCTTCTCGCCGACCGTTACTGCGAAGGAGTCTGTCAAGCTTCCTGCTGCCGAAGAGCCTCCAGGACAACCACCCGAAGAAGGTGAGCCTGGGGAGTTGCCCACTGCGGGCTGCTCTTCACCCTCTCTGGATCGTGCATCTTCCCCGCAAGGTGTTACAAGATCACGCTATGGACGTGCCATCAAGCCACCAAGACGGTTGGACTTGTAAACATCGCTTTCTTTCGAACTGTGTAACTAGAGTGCAGTAACGAGCTCCGGGGGGAGATGTAGGGGAGACCAAGAGATGGCGCCAGGAGCGCATCGTGATCTAGATAAGCGCGTGCGCCGCGAGACGCGGGGGTACTTTTCGCCACTTGATGCTAGGGTAATAAACGTTGTGGGTCTGCTTCGTCTACCCTCGTCTGCTTCGTCTGCCCGGCTGGCGCGTCGCGCCCAGAGCACACAAGCTCTGAACAGGAGCTACTCCTTTTTCGCTCTAGCACTTTGGAATGACGCAGCGTTGAAAAAGAACTTCTCGTTGCGAGGAGCGAAGGACCGGATTGACCTCCTCGTAAATAAAAATAGAGACGTGAGACGTACTGAAAGATACGTCATTCCAAAAATATACACACTGTATGGAAAGAAAAACAGAAATCATTACATTCCTTCCTTATTTAACGAACTCCCAGAGTCCCTTATGAATATAGAATCCACTAGGGTACTAAAAAGGAAACTAAGGAATTGGTGTCAAGCATCTGAGCTGTAGATATCGTAGCCTAACCGTTGGAGATGTTTCGTACTTTTATTTCATGGTTTCGTGAGTAGACTTGGCTATAAACACCTATATTTTATGCTCTGAAGTGTTCCTTTTTGTATTTATTTGTGCTCCTAATTTTGTGTTCCTTTCATTTTCTTTTTTGTGCTGCGGAGTGTGTTTTTTTTGTTTTTTTTAACAACATGTATTGTAGTTGGTCGCCTGGCCCCACATACAAGCAGAATGCTGCTTTTGTGGGCCAGCTCTTTATTTTGTATGACTTGATCTTAAAATAAAAATTGAATTAAACTGAAAATTGAATTGAAAATTAAATTGAATTAGCTTTGTACAAGAAAAATGACCGCATCAACTTGAGAAAGTGTGTATATTTTGGTTATTTTTGTATTTTCTTCGAGATTTAATATTCCTAGTTTTATTTGTCCATAGCTTTCTTAATACTCGATCCTGCATTGGGCCTCGAGGGAAAGAGACAGGATCGCTAGCAGACGACTTCGAATGTTGATGATAAGCGCGCGCGAGCGTGTTCTTGAGCCAAATCGAGTTTGCTTTCGGCAACGTTTCAGCATATCAGGACGTGGTTGGTGTAAACATCATATTTGGCTGATGTAAAACAGCAAAGCTTGCCCGCTGAGAACGCATGATTTATTAGAAAACAAGCTACCATGTACGGTCGAGGCATTATTTTATTCCCCAAGTATATAAATCTGGTAAACTGAAAGAAAAAAAAAATCCAAAATACGCTGGCACATCATTCCTGGTAGAGTTGGACGACGACGAAGGTCGTCCATGAAGGACGTGTTTTCTCAGCGCTCTGATAAGCCTAACAATTCGGCCTTACAGGTCAGTTTTACCGGCACTCGTTGCCCCGAGGGGCCCTTCCAGGACTTGACACCCTGGAGAAGACACCAGAAAGCCAACCCGCACTGCCCACGGGCCCGGACGCCAAACCATCAGTCTTTTCGGAGATCGTTTTGACGACGCCAGCTGGCAAAAGACGCTCTGGCACGAAGGCCCTCTCCATGGAGCAGACGAACGCGAGCCCCTACCCGGCTCCAAGCAACACCACAGGACACCCTACCCAACAAGGTCAGTTGGATTTTTCAACACTCTCACCACAGGACAGCCAGTTTTTAGTGGCATGTACCCAAGAACGCCAAGCGATCGAAGAATTTATGCAGAATCGAGTATCTATCGAGTTCTACATAAGGAATAAAGAACTCATTGAGTCGCTCCGCTCCAACAGTGGAGCCTACGAAGAAATGGTCACGAATGGTGTCGCTTTTCAAGAGTACTTCACGCACAAGAACGAATTCGAGATTTTCCGAGCTCAGCGAAATTCCCAGACACCACCCCAACAAGGCGAAACGGGTGAGAAAGAATCGCTGACTCGCTCCACCATGACGGCAAGTCATAACATGCCTTCCACATCAACCAACTCGAATGAGAATTCATTGAGAGAAGTCGAGAACATGGAAGATGATGGATTTCAATTTCAAGGTTCACAAAAAAGACAAGAAAGACAACGTGCCAACTTTACTTACCATCAGCAGAAAATCACGCAAGCAACACAGAGAACACCCAGGCACACGGTCGTTCTGAAACCAACATGCAAAGAGCGCGTAGGCAACTTCACCGGCAGAGACATTGTTGGGGCGATGGAAAAGGCAGGAATTCAAAACAAAGAAGACTTCTCCGTCCACCGCAACCAGAAATCTAACACTATTGCGATCACAACAAAGAACCCCCTCCTTACGAATAAACTACTCAACATCAACCAAATCGTCAAGGGCGAACAAAGCTACGAGATGAAACCCTACATGGCGGTTTCAAATGACCAAATCCGCGGAGTTATCTACCTTTCTGGACACGACGTGCAAGAAACTCCAGAAACCCTCATGGAAAGTCTTGACTGCAGAACACACACGATCGTCGCAGCTCGTCCTATTGGGCGGTCGGGCAAAACCATCTTGATCACTTTCGATGGGAAATCTATTCCAAAGCACGTTCGTTTCCTTTGCGAAATATTCAGAGTAACCGACTATCGACCAAGACCTCTCGTCTGTTACTCATGCCATGAAATAGGCCACAAATCGGACGTCTGCCCTAGCGGCATCAAGCGCTGTGACCGATGCGGACACACTCATGATAGCGAGTCCGGATGTGAACTACAGCCTAAATGCATAAACTGCGGTGGTCCCCACATTGCCACAAGTAACGACTGCCCCAAGCGAAAAATTCCTCCAAAAAGACTCCCGGCTCAGACACTCCAGGGAAAAAGACCCCTTTTCAATATGACAGAAATGGACCTAGCACCCCCCGGATCAAACTCTTCACAATCATGGACTAACCCACCCCCACAAGGAGCATGGGCAACACCTCGCAATGTCAATCCATACGTTCCACCCATGGTATTCGGAAAAGTTTCAGATGTCACCTCATCAACCGTGCAAAACCTGCAAATTTCTCCAGCCACAAATTGCGGAAACTCAAACTGGCAACAACAACATAATCACACCAGCTGCGAGCAACGTCTAACGGCAATGGAACAACGCATGGACAGAGTCGAAAACTCCCTCAAAAACATCTCGCAAACCCTACGAGATATCCTCAAACGACTAAATGATTAACTTGCCCAAACACAACAAAGAAAACAAACCAAAACGTAAGGCGATATTTCCTTGGGTTCTACAATGGAACTGCAGGGGATTTAATAACAAGGCAGCGGAACTTAAAGAAAGATTAGAGAAAATGAGGGAAAACAAACCACACGTCATCCTCCTACAGGAAGCAAACGTCGAAAACCTCAATATTCGAGGGTACACTACATATATTCATCCCACCATCGTCCGACGATCCCGCAACTACCAAAGCCAACAATCCACTGGTACAACCTATGGCCAAGCAACCACCCTCGTCTTGAACAGTACAACACAATCACAAATAGATACCTCGCAAATATGTAACGGAGCCAGAGAAGTTGTGGGAGTTAAGTTACGCATAGGCAATCAACAATTCGACATCTACAACGTCTACATTAGACCGGGACAGAAAGAAGGAGACGACGCAGACTGGTTCGATGCCACAGTGCAAGGCACCACACCCACACTCATCGCTGGGGATATGAACGCCCAACACCTACAGTGGGGGTACAAAAAAGCTAACAAACGAGGACGGAATATAATCAGCAAATGCAAGCAACTGAGGCTGGTCCTTCTTAACGAGCCCGACACCCCTACAAGGATCGCAACAAGCACCAGGCACAACGACACAACCCCGGACCTCACCTGGGCCACGAAGAACTTCAAAGCCTCCTGGCATACGTTGCCAGATCCGATGGGCAGCGACCATCTGCCCATAGTCATTCAACTTAAAACAACCACTCCAGCCAAACATCAGGCGAAATTCATTAAATGGGATGTCTTCCGCACCGCCATAGCCGCAAGCAAGGAAGGACACCTTGCCACCCGTATCCAGCGGGCCCTTAAGGTCGCAAAGACAGTATACCAGATTAAAGAAGATTCTCCTATACCCAACCTTCATCTCCTTAATCTCTGGGCTAGCCGCCTACAAGCGCTCCAGAGATACCGAAAAAATAAACAAAATCGAGCACTTCGGACCAAACTTAACTTAGCCACGGCAAGGGCCAAAAGATACACTCTCGAACTTAGACGAAACAGATGGTGGGCACACTGCAGCTCCTTCGGTGAAAAGACTGGACTAAAGAAGGTATGGAACACATATCGAGGAATGAACTGCAAAACCAAAAGCAAAAACACCGGTTCCAACCTCGCATTACGGCTAAACATAACAGAAGAAGAGCTAGCAAAAGCAGCGGGAGAGTGTTTCTTCCCTCAACCAGCCAAGGAACCACCGGATACTTGCTCTGCGCCGGAACCCATAAAAGCATTAATGCCAGAAGACTCCCCCTTCACCATGGGTGAGCTCTTGGACGCTCTAGCAAAAGCAAAAAGCAACACAGCTCCAGGCCCGGACCACATTACCATCACAGCACTCCGAAACCTTCCGGATGAAGAAATGCGTGAGCTCCTAGACAAATACAACGAGATATGGGAATCCGGTCAACTTCCCGATGACTGGAAGATATCCACCGTAATTCCCATTCCGAAATCGGGCAAACCCAACAATGACATCCAGAGCCTCCGACCCATCTCGCTAACCTCCAACTTGTGTAAAGTAATGGAACGTATGGTCCTGGCCAGAATAACCTGGATCCTAGAGTCACACAACAGGCTACACCCAATGCAAACTGGATTCCGTCCACACCTGTCCACACAAGACAGTCTAGCCATGATTCACAATGACATAACCAAATTACAACCTACAGTTCAGCCTCGTACAATAGTGGCGATCGACATCAAAAAAGCTTTCGACTCCATCCCACATGAAACAGTCATTCGAGGAGCAAAAAATCGAGGCCTACGTGGACGAATACTAAACTTCATCAAATCCTTCCTTCATCGACGCAAATTTCAAGTTCACATTGGAGGCACCACGAGCCCCCTCACAAGAAACACGGTAGGAGCTCCCCAAGGAGCGGTCATCTCCCCAGTACTATTTAACATGGCCATGGCTGACCTAGCATTCCACCTGGAGGCAATTCGAGACGTACGTTACACTATATACGCTGACGACGTCACCTTATGGATCAATAAAGGCACACCCAACATTCAAGAAAGGCGACTTCAAGAAGCCCTGGATGTTACCATGAACTTTATGCATGAAACAAATATGATAATCTCAGCCGAAAAGACCACCTACACAGTCGTCGCCTCAAAGAGGGCTAGAAAGAAAAACATCGGAGACACCATTAATTTGTACGTTGATGGCACCAAAATTCAAAGACAACCAAGTATAAAGATCCTCGGTCTCACAATCGACGAGGATGGGGGAGCACGGAGCTGGCTGAACCAGATTAAGATACAATGGAGACGCGGCCTTAACCTTATCAAGAGAACAACAACCAAAGCTTGGGGGGCAGAAGAAAAACCTTTAAAACTATTGGTACGATCACTGCTCGTCTCCAAAGCCATTCACGGTTATAACTACCTTCGTCTTACCAAGACCCGGCAAGATCAAGCTGAAACCCTTAACAAGGCAGCTATGAGAGTTATCACGGGTTTGCCCAAGATAACCCGCATTCCCGACCTACACAAAGCGGCTCAAATAAACACAATCAAAGAACTAGCAAAAGAAGCACAAAACAGTCAGAGAGACCGCCTCAAAAGAACCGAACCGGGAAGAATCATCCTTAAGCACCTCGGAATAACGGACTTTGAAATTCCAGCAATAGCCACTTCTCCTCCTCCATGGGAAGACGAATGCATAACAGAGATCAAGCCTATACCCCAAAATCAGAGCAAAGAGCACTGTAATTGAAGAAAAAATGTTGCTAAAAGACACATAAAAGAGATAGAACATCTCCTTCAATGTAAGACCAATAAAGTCATTTACACAGACGCGTCGCGAAACGAGGACGGTAGGACAGCCATTGCTTGGTACTCCTTCCGCACCGGCGAAACAAGCGCTAAAATCCTCCCTCATGCCCCCAGTGCCAAAACCGCTGAACTCCAAGCAATCTTTTGGACACTAGAAAATGCCCAAGAGGATGAGCACCCCACAGAAATCTTCATCTACACTGACTCCCAAGAGGCTGTTAGAGAATGCAGGAAAGCCAGCAGCCGTAACAAGACCGTGAATGACATCAAAGCCGCAGCCCGCTATCTCCGAACTAAAGGAATCACCCTCAAAATTTCATGGATTCCGGGACAGTAAGATATCCTGGGAAACGAAGAAGCCCATGAGGCCGCGCGGAGCGCGCTACAAGCAACCTGCTCCGCACAAGGCCTCCTGGACTCCTCCGCCACAATATCCACCGAGGACCTCGATCCCGATGAAATAAAGACACTCGCAAGACAAGAGCGGAAAGCGAGGTTGACTGCTCTACTGCCAACGGAGGAACACCCGCTCCCATCAAAATACTCACGGTGGGAGCGGGTGTGCCTCCGGCGGCTCGCTACCAACACGGCCATTACACCAGTTCTACGAAAGCGTTTTACAAACAAACATCAGAAGACGACCCGGGCCCTGACCCTAACTGCACAGAATGCCATGTACCGGCTACCTGCAGACACCTTATCTGGGACTGTCAAGCGACAGCAAGAAAACGACAGGAAGCGATCTCAAGACTTGCCGCCGAACTCACACCACAAAACTACGAAGACTGGGTTACCCCCAACAGAGGTCCTCCAGAGAGGAAGCTAATCCTCGACACCCTTCTTGACTTCGTCAAGAAGGCGGGCCTAGCCCAATATATATAACCACTTCCCTTTCTCCCTTTTTCCCTTTTTCCCAACCCCTACCCTCTACATCCCCCACCGGATAAGATGACTTTCGTCAAGGTATCCGGTGTCCCCTTTCTGAAATAAATGTATTCTCACTCACTCATTCCTGGTATCACAACTTTTTTGTATACTCAAAAGCTACGCCAAGTTGAACGTCCTATGCCTTGCCGCCAACAAGCGCCTTCTCTTAGTGTATCGGTGCTCGGTGACACCCAAAAGAAATGCGACTGACTCCGTGTCACGGCAAACCAAAAAGAATGTTTATTCCGTCGTGCCCCTGCACAAGTCACGGGCACCACGGAACGCGCGCGCGTGCCTCGCTTATAGAAAGCGGGAAGTTCAGAAGAGGATTACGGCACACTTAGTGCGCAGACAGTCGTACAAAATCACTTTTTCTAAACTGTTTTTGCTGAATAGAGCCAACTCCAAGTCATGTTTAAAAAGATCGAGCGCCATTGTTGTCGGAAAGCTCGTCTGTTTCTTTAGCAGACGAACATTTTAGAACTTCGCTGTGCTAGGGGCGACACGCCGTGGTGCGCCAGGTTTTGTATTACGGAAGCGCATTCATTCCAGTAAAAAAACGAGACGAACTATAAGTAGGTATGCAATATTTTAGGTTCTCTACATATTTAGGGTGCGATCTTTATTTACTTGAGTTTCTGCGATTTGTACAAACACACGCAAATTTGTCTATTCTCGATGAGGCGGATGCAGGTTTCCGTTGCCAGGGGGCGCGACCTGTACCGATCGTCTGCTATCGTCTGCAAATACGGTTCCCCCATAGCCGTTTCAGGGCACATGATCGGTCCACACGCCCGATCCAAGGTATCGATCGTTTTTGTTTATCGATCGTATTTTGTTCCGGTTCCGTAAAACTCTCTATTATCTATGAAAATACGGTACCTTACCTGCGAGATTCCCGAAATAGAGATAGAAAGAGGAAATTTCGGTTGTGTTTGCTGTTTTGGGTAAACCATTCGATGAAAGGCGTTCGACGAAACAGCGTTTAATGCAATGTCTGGTCCACCCCCCTCTCCCCTTTCCGATACCCCCAGCAACATTCAAGGTCTGGCCTCCCCCAGGAAAATGAAAATGAAAATGGAAACTATGCCGCTGGCATGGTCACCGCCACGTGTAATTCAAACGAGTTGTAGACAACTGAAACAGCCTGCACCCCATTGCTGACAGAGCGGTCGTAAGGTGTGTGAATGGTGGTATGAATCCTGATCATGGTCCCAAAAAGCGCACTAGATGTTAGGTAGGCCCTTCCAGTATGCTATCCCAGCCTGTGCTTGTGTAAGGTGTGTGGATGGCAGTATAGGATCGTGTTTACTCTTCGAAACAGTTCACTGCCAGAGAAATATCGTTGTCCATGGTGCTGTTACGCAGTACGTGTCTGTCCCGTGAATGATTCCCGAAGTCCTGTTTATGCTTTGAGCAGCAGTACCAAGTGAAATGTTATTTATTTATTTAGTTTTATTTATTTATTTACCCTCAGGGCCAGAGGCGTTACAGAGGGGACAATCACAGAGGGGACAGAGGGGACAGAGGGGACAGAGGGGACAGAGGGGACACAACATACCGCGTACAACAGAAAATATAATACAGTAGTTATGGCTCTTTACAAAAAAAGATTGGAAACGGCAGTTTTAAAACACTCGATATCGGGGATTTCGGCAATGGCTCCAGGAAGGCGATTCCACATTGTTGAGGCACTAGGAATAAAAGACTCATAAACATGTTTAGTACGACAAGACGGAATGGCAACTTCATGACGGTTATCGATACGTGCTGAAACGTAATGAGGTGTTGTTAGTAGGCTCCCTTTTAGAATCGGATTATTATGAAATATCATATGAAACAAGCACAGGCGGAACATTTTTCTACGTTGTGAAAGAAGAGGTAATGATAGGCTAGACTTCATTGCGGTCAAACTGGATGTACCATGATAATTTGAAGGGATGAAACGAGATGCGCGGTTCTGAATCGCTTCTAATTCGGAGATGAGTGATTATTGACCAGGATCCCAAACCGAAGCTGCATATTCCAATTTAGTAGGAACTAATGTTTTATATAAAAGTAATTTTAATGAGCTCAGAGCAAGACAAAAATTTCTTCGGAGATATCCAAGCATGCGGTTGGCGTTATTTACAATATATTCAACGTGACACGACCAGGATAGATTAGCAGATATATGCACACCCAGATATTTATACGATGATACGGTTTCGAAAGAGAGATTATTTAGACGACAAGAAGCACACGGAGTATCAAGACGGAAAACACGCATAGATTTACACATATTAATGTTTAGTTTCATGTTACACATATCACACCACTCGGAAACACTGTTAATATCTGACTGAAGAAGTGAGACGTCAGAATCACTGTTAATTTCGCGATAAATGACGCAGTCATCGTCAAAGGGACTGACGAATGAACGTATAGTAGTGGGCCGGTCGTTAATATAAATGAGAAAACGTAAGGGCCCCAGAACCGAGCCTTGGGGTACACCTGAGCCAACTGGGGATAAATTAGAATGGATATTGTTAGCCGTCACAAACTGGGACCGGTTTGTGAGGAAGGAGCGTAACGTGCATTCTATGATTCACATGCCGGGACAACCTAGGGTGCCTAGGACAACCATGCCGGCGCAAGAGCTCGGGCTCGCAGCGCTCGAGCTACGAGGACCGACTGCGAGACCACGGGTGATTCTAAAAATGCTTTTCTTATCGTAACAGTCGGTCGGCCAATTCTTGTGTCTCTACAATTGGTGACCCGGACGTGATACGTCGCTATGGCTCTCGAGAACACCGCTACCACAAATGTCGCCGCCGTCACGTTTCGACTTCCAAAATTTTGGCCAGCGGATCCTCTGGTATGGTTCGCGCAAGTGGAATCACAGTTCGTCACCGCTCGGATCACCAGCCAAGCTACGAAATTCCATCACGTCGTAGCGTCTCTTCCTCCCGAGCTGGCCATGGAAATTCGAGATTTAATTCTCTCGCCTCCAGACGATCAGCTTTTTGACAAGCTTCACTCGGAACTGATCAAACGAACATCCGCATCGGAGCAAAGACGACTCCAGCAACTAATAACTTCCGAAGAGCTCGGGGACCGAACGCCCTCCCAACTTCTTCGACGACTGCAGCAGTTGGTGGGTGATAGATTGCCAACGTTTGATACCTCCCTGCTGCGAAAGTTTTTTCTTCAACGGCTACCATCAAACGTACGCATGGTACTGGTTTCCACCCCATCCATGAGCCTTGACGATCTGGCTCAGCTGGCCGACAGAATCATGGAAGTCACACTTCCCATCGTATCTACGATCGACAGGATGCCTGGAGAAACGACTGCGACGACGAGACCACAACACGCAGGCAGCGACTACCCGGCATCTCCTGTGGTTACGGAACTTCGTCAGCAGATATCCGAGCTTACAGCGCAAGTAGCAGCTCTCGTCTCCCAACCTCCTGCCCTCCACTAGAGCCGCTCAACCTCATGGCCAAGATACTCTTCCTCTCCTAGGCTTCAACGCCAGAACAACGAAGGTTTGTGCTGGTATCACAGGACTTTCGGTGACGACGCTCGGCGATGTCACCAACCTTGCTCGGCGTCGGGAAACGAACTTGTCCATCACTAGAGGCATCTAGTGGCGGCAATCTACAACCCAGTCGCCTGTTTTTCATCGTCGATCATAATACAGGATTACGTTTCCTTATCGACACAGGGGCTGAGGTGAGTGTTTTACCAGCGTCATTTGAGCCCTCAAAACGTAGGAAGAAGACTTTTTACATTTTACAAGCTGCTAATAAATCATCGATTGCGACTTACGGAGAACAATCCCTGGCGCTTAACATCGGCCTTCGAAGAACATTCCGTTGGATATTCCTAGTTGCAGACGTTTCGTACCCCATATTAGGTGCAGATTTCCTTCGGCGTTTCGATCTGCTCGTGGATATGCACAACAAACGTCCCCTGGATAATACCACCAATCTAGCCGTTAAAGGGACCATGAAGGCAATTTAATTCTTTTTTAAAAGGAAGGTGTTTTCGGAAGCATTGGGGTCCTGGCATGCCACACAATTTTTTCTAGAACGTTGTGACTCTTATTTCTGTACCTGCAAATAAATTTGCGAAACCGAAACAAACATTCCGATTTCTCCCCTTTTTCGCCTCTGGAAAGAGAAGTGACGTCAGGGAGCACTGTCGGCATCGGTAGGATTTAGTGCACAGTCAGTGTGGTTCCCGTGGTTCGCTCTAGTGCACGGCGGTCTGTGAAGAAAACCTGGAAGAAATGGACGACAACGCCGCGCTCGCAAACGAGTTTGAGCTCCCGTTCAGCGACCTCACGCCGACTGAACGGGAGAAGCTGCTAAGGACGCAGAACTCTGGATTGGCGCTTTACGAGGGCGCCTTAGACCTACCACCAACTCCTCGGTCGCCGCCTCCAGAGCGACTCCCCGCCCCACTTTTACCCAGACTCCGGCTGACGTGAAGGTGCTGCTCAAAGTCTTCTGGTCGAAAATGCAACGAACAAATCCTGACACCGCTGTCCATAACTCTACGCAAGACCACGGCGCGCAACCAAATGCCGGCAGTTTATGCAAACTAACGTCGCCCGATCGACCGCACGTCTTTAGCCGACCTTTCGCGCAACCTACTACTGCACATAAACGCGGCATGATTGGTGAGACACCAGTTCGCAAAACGAACACGAGACGACGCACGAAACCAAAACCAAAGTCCGCCGCCCCCGGCGCTCGTACCCTTTTTTTTTTTCTTTTTTTTTTTTTGTCCATGGTTGCTCGATGCTTTTTACGCGCCCGAGGTAGCAGTGCGGGATGCGCTCCACCAGTGACAAACGGAGGGATCGCTTCAGATTATGCTTTTATACACGGTATGAAACCTATTAATTCCTAACTACAACTTCAAAAGATTATCCAACGTTCAAATAAAAATTTTTCATCACATCTCACCACCGAAATCGAAACCAAGAGCGCGTCTATCGTTTGAACCAATCGCCAGACGAGGTGCCCGTTGTCGTCACGCTTCGGAGCACTTTAGTTCACCTTTCTGCCGCCGCGTTGGTGGGGTCTCAGGCATCGTTCCCGGCGCTATTATTACCGCGCCTGTTTGCTCGATTGGTGCGGCACCCAAACTTCTGTTCGGGCCAGAACTTGGTCAACAGTATCTGAGACGTGCCTGCCATCCATTTCAATCGTCGAATAAAACTTCGAAACTGCCTTCATGGTCCCTTTAATGCAATCATACGCCAAAAACCGCATATCGAAGCCGCTATTCATTTTCTTCCACCCTCAAGGTATGAAACGCTTCTAAAAGACTCCACACAACTAACATCGCTTAACAACTTTGACACGCCGGTGAAACATGACGTTGAACACCACATCGTCACCACGGGACCGCCAGTATATGCTCGTCCTAGACGTTTGCCTCAAGCTCGGCTTAAGGTTGCAAAAGACGAATTCGCACACATGTTAGAGCTCGGTATTATTCGGCCCTCCAACAGACCATGGGCGTCTCCACTACACATGGTCCCCAAGAAAGAGCCTGGGGACTGGAGACCATGTGGAGATTACCGAGCTCTTAATAATGCGACCGTCCCTGACAGGTAGCCGTTGCCACGGATTGAGGATTTTACTGCATCACTGCAAGGGTCCAAGATATTTTGAAAAGTGGACCTCGTAAAGGCGTACCATCAAGTTCGTGTGGCACCGCAAGATATTCCCAAAACAGCTATAGCAACCCCATTTGGTCTGTTCGAATATCTTCGCATGCCATTCGGCTTGAGAAACGCTGCCCAAACATTCCAACGATTTATCGACACTGTAGTTCGCGGCCTCACATTTTGCTTCGCTTACCTTGATGACATTCTCGTATTCAGCGCAAATAAACAACAACACGAGCAACATCTTCGTATCCTCTTCGATAGACTTGTCAACAACGGCATCATCATTAACAAAAGCAAGTGCGTTTTCGGCGTCGGCGAGCTAGACTTCCTCGGGCACCACGTTGACAGTCAAGGAATTTCTCCCTTGCTTACGAAGGTGGAAGCTATCGCCAATTTTCCTCCACCGTCGAACATTCGCAAAACTTCGGGAATTCCTCGGTCTAATTATTTCTATCGCCGATTTATTCCAAAATGTGTCCACACCCTTCATCCTTTAACTGACCTTCTGCAAGGCAACACAAAGGACCCCACACCGTTGGTGTGGAGAGAACAAACTTCCCATGCTTTCAAACAAATCAAGGAATACCTCACTTCAGCTACCATCCTGCTTCACCCCATCACGACGCCCCAATTAACGTCATGGTGGACGCATCGAATGAAGCCACAGGAGCTGTGTTGCAGCAATATGTCAAGAGCAAATGGCAACCCCTAGCATTTTTCTCACAGAAGCTCACATCGTCCGAAACGAAGTACAGCACTTTTGGCCGAGAATTCCTGGCGATCTACCTGGCCATAAAACACTTTCGTCATTACATCGAAGGCCGCGAATTTCATGTACTCACAGATCACAAACCCCTTACATTTGCTTTATCATCGGCGAATGACAACCACTCCCCTTGCGAGATTCGTCATATGGCTTTCCTATCCAAATTTATCACTGACATTCGTCACGTGAGCGGCGTAGACAACAATGTAGCAGACGCTCTCTCTCGCATCGTCATGGCTTCGCAAGTTTTGCTACCACCATCTGTTGATTACCAAGCCTTGGCACGACAACAGGCAGATGATCAAGAGCTCAGCAAACTTCGTACTACAGCTCCTCATCTTATCTTCGAGCAGATTCATTCAGAAACGCACGGCGAGACAGTTGTTTGTGAGATGTCGACAGGCACTCCCCGCCCTTTCCTTCCATCCAGTTTCCGGAAACAAATCTTCGATTCCTTCCACTGCTTGTCCCATCCTGGAATGCGCGCAACACAACGACTTTTATCTTCTAGATTTATCTGGCCTAGCATGAACCGCGACGTCAGGACGTGGACCCGAGCATGCCTCCAGTGCCAACGCTCAAAGATAAGTCGACACACAGTTTCGCCTTTCTCTTCCTTTACCCCTCCCGACCTTCGACTTGACCAGATCCATATAGATTTAGTTGGACCGCTGCCACCCTCGAATGGTTATACTTACTTGCTCACCTGCATTGACCGCTTTACACGTTGGGTCGAAGCCATCCCAATCCAGGACATCCGTGCAGAAACCGTCGCCCAAGCTTTCATCAATGGCTGGGTGTCCAGATTCGGCGTGCCTTCATATGTTACAACAGAGCGAGGTCGCCAGTTCGAGTCTACTCTTTTCCGCGAACTCATGACCATCTTAGTAACTTAGCGCATTCGTACAACAGCATATCACCCTATATCCAACGGACTGGTAGAGTGATTTCACCGCTCACTCAAAACCGCACTTCGGGCCCAAGATACAGGACCGAACTGGGATTCCGCACTTCCTAATGTTCTTCTAGGGCACCGCACGGCCTTGAAGACTGACATCGATTGCAGCCCTGCGGAAATGCTCTACGGCACAACCTTACGACTTCCAGGAGAATTTTTTTCAGACGGACCAGAAGATCCAGCACCGGATCCTACGAGCTACGCGACAAAATTGAAGCGGATAATGCGCACCATCCGACCTACCCCTCCCCGCCCCCAACAACGGTCAGCCGTCTATGTCTCAGCCGATCTACATTCATGCACACACGTTTTTCTTCGTCGCGATGCTGTGCGAAGGCCACTTCAGCACCCTTACAATGGCCCATATCGAGTCATAACTCGTGGCGATAAACTTTTCACGATTGATATTAATGGCCGACAAGAAACTGTATCCATTGACTGCTTGAAACCAACCTACCAAGAATCGTCACATGAAACATATACCCAATCTCTTGACAACACTGCTATCTTTGCACGCTCACCGGACTTTGCTTCTTCACGCGACGCTTCGACACAGCCACGATCCTTCCGCGTACGTTTTCTGCTACCACATGCCCAGACGTCATGAACATTCCCTGAACATGTTTCCATCTGGATTATTTTTAAAGGGGGGAGCTATTGTAGCGTGCATTCTATGATTCATATGCCGGGACAACCATGCCGGTGCAAGAGCTCGGGCTCGCAGCGCTCGAGCTACGAGGACCGACTGCGAGACCACGGGCGATTCTAAAAATGCTTTTCTTATCGTAACAGTCGGTCGGCCAATTCTTGTGTCTCTACACATGCAAAAACGTTGGTGTCTAAGTTTAGTTTAGTCAGCTTGAGAAAGAGAAGTTCGTGAGATACTTTATCGAATGCCTTTGAAAAATCGAGGATTATGCAGTCCGCCAGAAATCCACGATCAAGAATGAAATGTAGATCATGTGTGAAACGCAAAAGCTGAGTCTCACATGAAAATGACTTACGAAACCCATGCTGGGATGAATTGAAAAAAAAGATTGTACTCTAAGTAGTTTGCAAGATGCGAGTAAATGACATGTTTAATGATTTTACAGGGAATGCCGGTAAGTGACACGGGTCGAAAGTTATTTGGACAATGCTTTTCACCTGATTTGTGCAAAGGGGTCACCTTCCCGATCTTCCAATCCTCTGGTATACAACCTGTATCAAGAGACTGCTGAAACAGTTTACTCAGGACTATAGAGCTATACATTTTAGTATTGAGCAAAAATTTAGAGTTGGCATTATCGACACCAGAGGATGACGACATTTTCAGTTTTTCTATTATTGTCGCAATACCAACTGTGTCAATAAGAACTGGGTCCATTGGAAAAAAAAAAACTTGTAGGTGTGACAGGCAGGGTAGGCATTTACATTACTAGAAAACACCGAAACAAACACCGCGTTGAGAATGCTAGCACATTGACCGCTAGGAACTACTGTACCATCTGTACATCTAATGGCGAATTCCACTGGGCGTTTTGGAGCGCGCCGGGATCAGTTGACCAGATCCGGATTGGAGCACAAGATCTGAACGGGGTCGCGCCGCCTACGGATCCTCAGTGGAACATGACCACTGCTCCGGGATCGGCGAATGCCTTCCCGTCATTCAACTGCCCGGGAATCCCCTTTTCGCGGCCGCCGCGGTCGTTTCGAAGACATTTTCGCTACGCGGAGCTAGCACGTGTTCGACGCACGAGTGGCAGGAATGGCTCAGGCGCTTCTAGCAACGATTGCCGAAATGCCCGTAGCGCCGGCAAATACCTTCTCTTCTCCTTCCTGGAAAACGAACCGGCTGTCGAGCCAATTGGTAAGCAAGCGGCCATTAGGAATTCTTCTGATGTCGAGACAATCTAGGAGCCCAGCCCGTGACGTGCCTCTTCTTCTTCTGAGGCGAGATGGGCGAGATCAGGCGAGATGCTCCACGAGAAAGGAAGTCACGTGTGTGCGCCGAGGGCTCCGAAATCGTGGGAGCGACTTTTCTCGTGGCGAATTCCACGGGTCGTTTTGGAGCGCGCCAGGATCGATTTTCCCGGAGCGAGCCTATTTGGGCGATCGGGATCGAGACGAACTTGTTCCACTGGTCGTTTTGGATTAGCTCCCGCTCCAGATCTCGATCTGGATCCGAGAAAAGTCGCTCCCCCGATTTCGGCGGATTCAACCGGAAGCCAGCCGGGTCAACCCTCGGCGCACACACGTGACTTCCTTTCTCGCGGGCATCTCGCCTGATCTCGCCTCAGAAGAAATGGTAATGGCCGCTTGCTTACCCCTTGGCTCGACAGCCGGTTCGTTTTCCAGGAAGGAGAAAAGAAGAGAAGGGTTTTGCCGCGCTACGGGCATTCCGGCAATCTTTGCTAGACGCTCCTGAGCCATTCCTGCCGCTCGTGCGTCGAACACGTGTTAGCGCCGCGATCTCGTAGACGTTGATGCTTGGAACTTGGAACCAGCCGCTACCAGACACCTGATTTGTTAAAAAAAAAAAACCAGGACGTTTTTGGGGGAAGGAATCGATCACATAGCAGGCGGTAGACAAGTAGACAGCGTTGAAAACTATTTATTCCACCGATTGTTATGAAGGCCGATGGTGCCGGTGTCGCAGTTTTGAAGCACTGTCAGTTCAGCTCAACACCACGTTACAAAAGACGGTTTGGGGTACTGCCGGTGCTAACGCAATTTCACAGTAGAAATAGGAATTGCATGAAAGAACCGGGCAGAAACACTTCATACGGTGGCGTAAATGCCGAACATATATCAGCGATGTCATTTTCCTCGGTTAGGGCTATCTGCTTTGTCAGCGAATGAAGAACATCTTGATAAAATAAAGAGCGGAAAATACTCCCCGTGTCAAGTTTTCTAATTACAGCCACTGGTTGATGTCGTACCGTAGTAATTCCCGGCCCTTCGGACGCACTAGCGCTTTGTAGAGTCACATTTCCAGCGATTCCGCGCCGCACACGAACGAAGGTAAACAATCAAGATGGCGGAGTGTTCCCCGTGTTGTCCTCGCCGTCAGCACGGTGTGACAGGGTTGTCGGACAACAAATCGGGCAACACTCTTGCCGGGCGGCAACAACATGTTGCCCGACTGTTGTTGAACACGTGTTAGCACCGCGATGGCGAAAACGTCTTCAAAACGACCGCGGCGGCCACGGAAAGGGGATTCCCCGGCAGTCGAATGACATGAAGGCAAATGCCGATCCCGGAGCAGTGGTGATGTTCCACATGGGGATCCATCGCCGGCGCGACCCCGTTCGGATTGTGAGCTCCATTCCGGATCTGGTCAACTGATCCCGGCGCGCTCCAAAACGCCCAGTGGAATTCGCCATCGGATCCAGATCAAGATCTGGAGCGGGAGCTAATCCAAAACGACCAGTGAAACATGTCGGTCTCAATCCCGATCGCCCAGTGAAATAGGCTCGCTCCAGAAAAGTCGATCCCGGCGCGCTCCAAAACGACCAGTGGAATTCGCCATAAGTGTTATAACATGCTTGTCAGTTTTGTTTACAACATTCCAGAATTGTTTAGGATTACGTATGAGCATGGAAGGTAAAGTTTGACTAAAAAATGAGTATTTCGCTTCTTTTAGTGCTACTTTGTAATTAGTAGCTGCACATCGGTAGGTGTCCCAACGAGGCTGGGAATTGGATAACTTCGCGGAACGAAACAAGCGTTTTTTCTTGTTTGACAACCTTTTCAGTGACTGGTTAAACCACGGTGATTTTTGGTTCGATCTCATGGTTCTCAATGGTATGAACGTATTTGTGAGTTAAGCCACTTTATTTTTAAAGAAATTCCAGTTCAAATGTATAGATCTCACATAAAACCCTTGTAGGAACTCATCCAGAAACAGACATAGCTCACGATTAATAGCAAAAAAGTCAGCCTTCTTATAATCTCTAATACATTTATAGTGGTTATCTTGATTAGGAACAGGAATGTTCAATGTGAAGTGAAGCAAAGAATGATCGCTTAAACCTGTTAAGTAAGTTATAAGACTGACAAGGTCTGGGGAGGTGGTCAATACAAGATCCAAGACACTTGATGACGTGGGCGTAACTCGGGTTGGCTGGGTTACAACTTGCGAGAGATTGAAATCAACACACATGCTCAAGAAATTGCTACACTCGGTAGAAAAGGAACAAAGATAAGGAGATTTGTTCGACCATACAATATTTGGATAATTAAAGTCGCCTAGTAACATTATTGAAACATTTGGGAAACGTACCATAATTGTATTAATTGAATCATGTAAATTGTCAACATAAGTCGCACTAAACGATGGTGGACGATAGCAAACACCCAATATAAGCGCTTTGCAACGCATGCGAAGTTCAACCTAAACAAGTTCAAGGCTGCTTACGACATCTACAGTAGACGAGATAATGTAATCGGCGACGGCAATCAAAACACCACCGCCACGTCTTTTTCCTCTGTCATGCCGGAAAACATCGCCTGGTACACTCAAAAAGCTCGTTGCTCCCAACCTTTGCGGAAAGCCACGTTTCAGTAAGTACCACTACGTCAGCATTGCATGAGTCAATGAGAGAGCTCAGTTCATCACGTCTAGATGAGACGCTTCGAATGTTAGTGAAAAGAAGACAACGATTATTTTTGTTATCAGACGCCAGTCCACCACCCCTTACGTGTTGTTATGGCGAAGTGCTTGCCGGTGATGCGTCACCTTCAGTGTTCGAACTTCGATTCATGCTGCGCTGGTTAGGGGTGCTAGCACGTTCAAACACGCAGTCATCGACTGGGTTGTAACTGTAGGTCTTGTTATTCATGTAAAGTTTATTGTATTTTAGTTTAAACACCGAGTTCTGCGTTTTCGCAAGTTCAATCAGCTTTCTGCATGCCTGACATGTCGGGACAGAATAATCCTCGCTACGGCAATGCCACTAGGCTTTAATTTTGCGCTTCAAAATAAAATCTATTGTTTCAATTTGAAGGATGAAAAGTTTACCATCACTGGTCTGCTTTTGTTATCTGAAAAGACACCGAGCCAATGTGCACGTTCGATAGATTCACTTGAAATAGGGAAATTCAGAGAGGCCGACACGGCGTTCAGTAGCTTTTCAAGGTATATGTACATGGGTAGCGAAGCTTCGGCCAAAAAGCGGTTCAAAACAAATCGCCAGCGACATCGACCTGGAGGGTCACGTGAAGGATGCGATTGAAGCGCGACTAGGAGAGGTGGGGACAAACATTATTAAAATTAATTAGTTTGTGACTAGAAGTATAATCATTGGTATTTTTAAACAAGCTAAATATAATTATTTGATAATATCAATCATATTTAACGTGCTACAAAATTCAAAACTGTTTTTGTTTTTGCTAATATTATGCATACTTCTTGTTAGCGTCCTCTGTACGCCACTAGCAAAAAGGCCAACTTGCAATAGCGATATTTTGCAGTTTTTTGTAAACCTCATGGCGCGCGGAAAGGCAGTCTGCTGACGTCCGTCTGCTTGCTTGTGTTTGGGCCTCCATGTGCTCTTCGCTTTTAATTGTTTTAGCGGCAGTTAACACAGTTTCGGGAGTTTTGTTGTTTGCTGGGGCGTGATTAGCCCAGTTACCTGCGCGGGAACTCGGCTGTCGTGCGCTTGGATCTTGGACGCTACTGCGCCCAAGGGGCTCAACGTCTCTCGCGATGATGAGCACAGCGCGATACGCAAAGAAACGGTGCTCCGTGGAAATGTGTGAAAGCAACACCCGCACGGCTGGCATCTCGCTGCACCGGTTTCCCCTCGACTCTCGAAGGTGAGACTTCGCTACTGTCAGTGACATGCCTGCTGTGTGATGTATGCCCCTTGTTCGGTCTCCTCTTAACTCTTGTTAGTTTTACCTAAAACTATTAGGGTTGTCTGGGTGTGCACAAGAAGGCGTAATATGTTATACTAGGAATGTTTTAAGTTCGAAATCACTGACTTCGCAGCGTTGTGTGCCGTCATTATAAAAGTGCCCACAATATTAAAATTTACCTGTACCGGCCTGGCTCTGAGGAGTCTAGTGTCGTGATCATCGGCGTGATTATCAGTGGTACAACACAGATATATAATAGCGCATCTGTGCGTAAGCCTCGTGTTTTTACTCTTCATGATGTACACAGAGCAGTGATGTCATGCATTTATTAAGGTCCTTGCACTGATTTGCTTTGGTTTGTGGACATATTGGCTACATTTTCTTTACGTAAGTATTCATGGCACCCTCATAGCACCATGCCTTATCTGCAGGCACGAAGCCTGGGTTCGGTTCTGCAACAACTGAAGTCTACAGGGGAAGACTCCATGGCAGCTACGAGACAGGGTAGTTTTCTCCTTACATTTCAAGGAGTCAGCTCTCATGCGCCCTGGACACCTCCGTCACAATTCGTTGCTAAGTGTGCTTCCCACAAAAAGTAAACAGACCAATATACCTTCCGTGCACTTTGTGACTAAGTATGGTTAACCCGCTCTTAGAAAAATGGTTACCACATGGGGTTGAAATATTGCTTTTGTGGGCTCATAACATTTTTATATTTGCAGGGACGACACGTGGCGACATTTCCAGCAAAAGCTCTCCAGGTTCAGCAGTTTTGCATGGTGAACTTTTTCACTGAAACTAACATAAAGTGGCAGCAACTGCCAGCACCACTGCATTAACTCATGGTCTTCATGACTTGAGCATTTTGCAAAAGAACTAGGTGAGATTAGCTGGGAAAAGCTGGTTGAACATGGAGAGAGGTACTGCTAGAAGTTCATTTCAGCCCCGTTTATAATGACATGTTTTACTTGAGGTGACATAATCAACGTCACAGAGCATATTTTGCCTTGCCGACACCCAGTCTTCCATAATAAAGCTGCCATGAAAGAAAGTGATTTACATTTTGTGTTAAAATAGGCGAATTCACCATAAATTTGCAGAGGTGAGTGTGACACCCTCATTGAGCTACACATGCTTTGGCAGTTCAGACTCACGGAGCTTCTGTAGTCACCCTGAAGACCAGTCTTCCGAAATGAAACTTTCGTGGGAACAAGGTGATTTTCTTTGTCGTGTGTTAGAATACACATAGGAAGGAACTCAACTACTATTCCATGGCCAATTTCACGCTAAATTTGCAAAGAGGATTTCGCCAGCCTCATCGAGCTGCACATACTCCGGCCACTCAGACTGGTGGAGTTCCTGTAGTCACCCTGTTGACCAGTCTTCTGAATTAAACCTGTCAAAAAAGAAGGTGAATATAATTTTTATGGATTGAAATAGGGGAATAAGGGAGGACTTCCTCTTCTCCTTTGCTAAGTTCACATTAAATTTGCAGAGCGGATTTCTGTGGCTTCATTGGACCACACATGCTCGTGCACCTTACTAGAGAACAGTCGACTAGGGGCCAATAATAAGTGGTGGCCGAATATTGCTTGTTCTATCTTTTTTATTCCCCTTTCTTTGTGAGCTTGCTTTCTCAAGTGGTAGAAACAGCGCAACTTGACGTAAAACAGGAAACAAGGAGTATACAGACAGGCGCAGTAAAAGTACACAGAGAGGCACTGTTTCTGCCAGCTTAAATGAACGACCAACTCGTCCAACTTTCCACTCTGTTGAACTTGCTTTCTTACCTGCAGTTTTTACAAAAGCTTTTCTTTCTTTCTTTCTTTCTTTTTTTTGCGGTTGATCACAGCTGCGCTCTACGTCAAGATGCTGCTCCTGCTCAAGAGTCCAGCCGGGACGTGGTTGACATGGAGATTTTGGTTTCTTCACCGTCGCCTAGAGACTCTCTCTCTGGCTGTGCTGCTGTGCCTTCTCACAAATGTGAGTGCTTTCTATGATGCAAACTTTTTTCTTTTGTAGTTTTTTTTTTTTGTGAAGTTATAAAAGATCAGGCTGCAAAAATAAAAAGCCAAGGCTCGAAAAACACCGGGGGATACTAAACTTTATCTTAAAAGCAGATGACGCAAGGGGTCACATAACACCAGACCGACTATCTGGCAGCTACAAATCGAAGTTTGTTCAAAGTTGACCACATTTTTGTTTCACGGTATTGTCATTGTCAAGCACACAAAAAGACAAAAGAAATGTTCCACACGCAGGTGTTAACACCGTCAAATCAAAACAGCTGAACCGGTTTCACTGAATCATAAAGGCCCGTTCACACTCTTGCGACCGAGTACGACTGAGAGAAACGAGATCTCTTACTTCTTAAATGTTTCTAGAATGAGGGGACACACTGACATTGTGGCGCCATCTATGCGGTGACCCTAGAACTGCATTTCACAAAAGCGAAGGTTTTGCGGGATTTCCGAGGTCAAATGTGCGTAATACCCATGGAAGGCGCGTTTATAACATTTACAAAAGTTTTTCGAGCCAAAAAAGAAAGGATATTGCGTGAAAAATAAAAAAAAATATGCCGGACCGCCGAGTTTACACTGCTTCCCAATAGATGGCGCCAGTGTGTTCTCTGGTTTAAGAAGTTTTAAGGAACCCAGGTTTAAGAGGTCGCAAGCAGTCGCAAGAGTGTGAACGGGCCTTTAGTCTTCCCGCAAAACCTCACGTAAGACAGTGTTTCTTAAAGTTATCGAAAAGCTCCCGTGGTCATATGTGTGGGATGCTGATCCTGCCATGGTCCCTTGTCCTATCTGCCAAACTTTAGTCGCCTGTTGTTGTGCGAGCGCTTCACTGTTACAATGCCATGGGCATAAGTAAGGTATGGTCAAGCTTTAAGAAAATGCGTTTCACAGTTTGGATGCCTAATCTGACTTGCATGTTTCTGTGTGCGCCCTTGTTTTTTTGGACTATCAGGTCTCTGGCCAACATGAAGCGCCTAGTCGAACATAAAGATGTACTGTTGCTTTCCTAAACTTGAATTGTATTTGTAGTTTGTCAAACTTACGGTTCTTGTTTAAAGACACTTCAGATCATTGAGGAATGTTCTTGAGCGTGAATAGATTACACATTTAATAAATTGATGGCGAATGCAAGTTTTTCTTGGGGACCTAATCTGGGTCATTTGCCAAATTGCAGCACCCTGCAAAAGCCGCAGCATCGGCAACAAGAAGGTGAACGCCTGAGAGCCAAGGTGCGACAGCTTCAAGAGCGTAACAAGAGGCTGCAAAGAAGGCTGCAACGACAACGTCAGATGAGGACTGTTGCCGAAGTCGTTGAGAGTGTCCGCGTTCATGTGTCTCCTCGTGTCGCCGCACTCGTTGAAGCCCAGCTTAGAATGAGCAATGTGAGCCGGTTTGGCCAGAGATGGTGCAGCCACAACAAAGCCTTGGCTTTAGGCCTCTACTTTCATAGCCCCAAAGACTATAAGTGTTGCAGGCGACTGCTCAGGCTGCCATCAGTAGGGTCACTGCAGCTATGGCTTCAGCGTGTGCCACTAAAGATTGGATTTTACCCTGGCATTTTCGAGCTGATAAAGAGGCGGGCAGATTCTTTTCCTCGAGCCGATTGGGCCTGCAGCATAGTCTTTGATGAAATGCACATCAAAAAAGAGCTTTCATACAACCCCTCGTCTGACAGGTTTGAAAGACTTAAAGAACATAGTGGACAGCAAGGCAAAAAACTGGCAAATAAGGCTCTCATGCTCATGGCGAAAGGAGTCGGAACACCGTGGAAGCAGCCGCTTGGCTATTTTTTGTTCACAAAGGCACACCTTCAGATGTACTAAAAGATCTCTTTTTCCAGTGCTACAGCGCCCTTGTGGACGCTGGCCTGAAGCCGGTAGCTGTTCTATGCGATGAACGGTGCCAGAACGTGTCTCTTTTTCAAGCATCGTAACTGCCGAAAAGCCTTACGTAGAGATCAATTGCAAGCCACTTCTTTTTTTTTTTTTTTTTTTCCTTTTCGATGCTCCGCACTTTTTGAAGTGACTAAGAAACATGTTAATTAAATACGACTAAAAAGTTGGTGATTACATAGTGAAAAGTTCCTACATCAAGGGAGCTCATGAAAAGGACCGTAAACTTGAGATCGGTTTTATGCCAAAGCTGAAGGAGAAGCATTTTAATTTAACCTTCTCGTCAAAGATGTCGGTGAAACTAGCAGCTCAAGTGTTTAGCAATCACTGCGCAGCTGCAATGTACGCCCTTGTTACTTCTTAGCAATTGCCAGCCAGAGCTGTTCACACAGCGAGATTCGTTGAAAGAATCGACCGTCTCGTTGACAGCCTAAATAGCTCGCAGAAATCTGCAAAGACGCCATATGCCTCTGCAATCTGTAACGGCTCTATCCGTGAGGAGTTTCTGAAAGAGTGCATTCTGGTTTCGAAGAGCCTGCAAGTACCCGGATGTGGAAGGCAGGCGCACTGCATTCGTGGCTTCTGCTTAACAGTTAGGTCTCTACTGCTGCTCAGCAATCACCTCGCGGTTAATTGCGGTTTTTCCCACCTTTTAAACCGCTATCTGAACCAGGACACCCTTGAAAACACTTTTGCTGTTATACGTTCAAAATCAGGTGCAAACACAAACTCCACTTTCCGTCAATTTCAGGCTGCGTTCAGGCACCTTTTGATTAGCAACCTATTCAAGCTGTCGGAAAAATCAAACTGTGCTGATGACATGTCTCTCCTCGCTACGTTCTCAGCAGGCCTTTTGGCACCTTCTCCTCGTCTTGCCTTAGGAAGCACAGTTTTACTTACCACGGCAGACGATTCGCCTTCAAACTACCCTTTGGCAAGAGGAGAGAACATGGTTTATTTTGCTGGGTGGCTGGCATCGAAATTCCTCAAGGTTCATTCCTGTGCAGGAACATCCCAGAAATATGAGTTGAGGACAGAAAATGCGTGTTTTTCTGAGGGAAATCAAGTGCTCTTGTAATTGAGTGTGAAGGAACTGCCGACTCCCACTTTGGAATCCTCTCAGTTCCTTCTGCTTCTTTCATATTATTTGTTGAAGCTTGTGAGGAAGTCTTTGAGACATGTATCAACAACCTAATTTCAAAGGAGAACGTAGGGTGGACTCTTTGTGTCATTTTTAACCAGAAGATTTCAAAGTCTCTGACTGTGTGTGACGAAAGTGTTTATGATAATTTGTTTTTTCTGATTGCCAGAGCCATTCTGCACTGGTTCGCGCGGAAAAAAAAATGCTGACTATTTGATACAGTAGCAAAGTGTAAAGCTAGGCAGCAGGTGCGCAGACTACGTATGTGAGACCACGCAGAGTACTTCTTAAAGCAGTGCAGGCATGTTCTATTCGAGCCTTTCATTTTCTTCGGTTTCTTGAGGAGTAATGTGGTCCTCTAACTTATTCACATATATGTGAATAAGCTAGTTTTGCTTCACCAGCTGTGAAGCAAAACTGGCTTATGAAGTGCAGCATACCACAGGGCTCCAAGAGGGTTTACTCCACTTGGCTTCCTTGACCTGCACCAAACAATCGCTGCGTTGCCATGTAGCAGCACCAGCAGATGCAAGTTAAGATATTTTCAGCATTATGGTACCTTGCCCAAGGAATGTGTAGAAAAGTGTAGCTTTTCTGTGTATTACAGTGGTGGCCTCAGTTGTCGTCGGAACACTGTGGAACCTCCGAGTTATCAGTGGCTGCCTATCAACTGTCAATGTCCTCACAACGTCCAGCCGATTGTACAATGTCTTATGTTATAACAGTGTGCCTTATGTACCGATCTACTAATTTTATTCGACCATGACCTTTTGAAAATAGTTGATACCGATTGTATAATTCTAATGAGTAATCTGAGTGAATGATTGTAAGTGAATAAAACAAATAAAACGCGACTGTTAAAGCGACGTTGGACTTGCATTAGAGTTACTGTTGTGTATTTCATACTCCCAACACACTCCAGCAATTTGATTCACTCTTTTTTGTGACATTACATAATTTGCTTTAAGGTTTCTCACATATTTCCCAGGGGTCCTGAAAGAACAAAAAGCAAAACACTCCGGCTGGAGTTTGACCACAGTGCAAAGACACGATGGTTGTGACGAAATGAAACTACTCTCATAGCAGGTCGGCTAACAAAGTCGGCTGCAGAAAAAAAAACATTTCGAACAAAATATAAGAGCAAGGGCAAATAAGGGTGTAAACGATCCAGTATTCCAGTATAGAGTAAACACAAGGTGTAAACACCCCAAGAAAAACCCGAGACTGCAGGTAAAAAGAACGACATATACACTAAAAAGTATCAAACAAAGCTCAAACACGGAGCTATGTTTGCGACTTTTTAGTGTATATGTCGTTCATTTACCTGTGATCTCTGGAATTAGTTTTGTTTAATTTTCGCGCCAAACCGCACGCACGCATGACGTCACGTTTTTTTCCGGAAGTGTCGTCATTTCCTGTCGATTTTTTGTTCCGCCGGAAGTGTCCCCACGACTCATAGATGGCGCTAAAGCAGCTCCATGGGCCGCCATTTTTTCGACATGTGGGCTTCTATGGAAGCTTCGCTACCCATGTACATATACCTTGAGCTTTTCCTCAGTCTGGGTCCAGGTTTCTTAATGAGCATCCGTCAAGCAGTAATACAAAAGATTATCGGGTCGTGTCCTGTCCTCGAGCTCAACCTGGCTAGCCCGTAATTGTGAATTCTCATCAATGAGGCTATCAATCAGTCATCTGCCGTAACAATGACAAGTCTTGCTGCAGGAGGTCGCTGGACGAAAATTTAGATTCTCACTTGTAGAATTTAGCAGCAAGCGTACCGCTATGAAAGAACGACCATCTCGTCCGGTGCCTCGTGATGAACTGCTTTTATCATAGAAAAGAAGAGAAGAAAGAGGATAGGATTCTTAAAGTGAGATAGGTAGGGCAATACATAGAAGAAGAAGTGAAAGAGAAATAGCAGAACACAACATTTTCCCCCCTCCCCTTTTGGAGAAAAAACGACTATACAAAATGCACATACAAAGCCAGTCATAGATATTATATATACAAAGCAAAGATGCACAAATCATAATTCAAAAGAAATTCAAGTTAAGCATTCATTATCAGACTCTTAGCCTAGGCTATTTTTAAAGCATTCGCACTCAACACTCATACTCTTGTACACAATAGCTCAAATAACACTGTCAGAAAGTTTCTTTTTACAGAATTCCAGCAAGTTATTTACGAAACTACGGCAAGTTATTTACAGAATTCCAGCAACTTATTTACAAAACTACGGCAAGTTATTTACAGAATTCCAGCAATAAATTGCACTTCGGATAATAAGCGTTAAAGAAATATGTAAACTTCTCTTCGCCCCAAGACAAATATAGTCAACTGTCACGTCTGTCACCGCGGGTCAGAGACTCAGATCTCTAAACCGAACCGGTGGTCGGCGAGTTCGGGTCGATCGCCGAAGCTCCTCCACTGGGGGAACAGAAACTGGCACTGGGGGAATTGTAGCATCCACTGAGGGAACGGGAATTTCCGGTGGCAACCTCACTCTTTGGTGTGTACTTGGTGGCACCGTCACGGCACCCTGTCGAGAGTCAAAAAGACCGGTTGGACTACCTGGGCACGCTTCGTCTCCATCCTCATCTTGTCCCCGTGGAGGTGGAAAAGGCGGAGGCGTATGTGGCCTTAGCTGCTGCTGCTGCCACTGAGTAGCCTGCTTTAATCTGTTTGGCCGCCACTCATGATGAGGACGCTGGCTTCTAGAGGTCTTTCTGAGAATTCCCTGTGTACGAAGGCGCTCAAAAGACTGTGTCGTTGCTTGCGACGACTTCTCAACGTTATTTGGGCCAGGTGGAGCCGTTGCCGCTCTAAGCTTGGAGGCGTTCCAGATCCGACCGTCCTGAAGCTTGAAGGTCCATCGACCGACACGCTCCACAATTTTCATTGCCGGACCAAAAGCTTGGTCTCCCTTCTTTACCTTTCCTGGCTTCCTGACGCGCACCCATCCGCCGACCTGGAATGTCGGAACTTTGGCAGCTCGCCGTCTGTCTGTGTAGCGCTTGCTGTGCTCTTGTCCCCGCTGCACTCGGCACCGCAGACGCTGCAGCTCCTCAAATGGGTTCTTCAAGAACTGCGATGGAGAAAGGCCAATGATGTGAAGCCGGTTGCGTGGCTTGCGTCCATGTAGCAGAACCGCAGGAGACAGTTCTGTCGTTGCGTGCGGCGTACAACGATACACGCACAAGTAATCCAGAACGGCAGAGTGGATTGGACGCTTCTCTAGTGCAGCACACTGTAAGAACGACTTGAAGGTACGATTAAATCGTTCTACTTGCCCGTTCGCTTGTGGATAATACACAGAGACCAGGTGATGGTTAATACCTCGCTTAGCCAGGAAGCTCTCGAATTCTGCAGAAGAAAATTGAGGTCCATTGTCAGACACAATGGTGTCGGGGTATCCTTCCCGAGAAAAGACGAGCTTCAGGAAACCGGTCACCGTGCTTGTCGTGACGTTGGAGCAAAAATGGACTTCAGGCCACTTTGAAAAATAATCCACGAGCGTGATGCAATACCGAATCGCTGGTGGCGAAGCTTCAAATGGGCCAACGATGTCGATGCCGAGCTTTGACCATGGTCGCTCTGGCAAGGGCACGGGTTGCAAAGGTGTTGGCGATGTCTTTGCACTCTTGTCAGCCGAGCTACAAACACCGCAGGCTTGGACTGCCATTTTCACCTCCGCATTCATGCGGGGCCACCAATATAGTTCGCGAAGGCGAGTCTGCGTCCTGACGATGCCAGGGTGGCCCTCGTGTGCTCGGCCGATGAGAGCATTTCTCATACTGGTAGGAACGACGAATTGTTCCCCGCGCAGCAGGAGACCGTCGTGTACAGAGAGTGTCTCTTTAGTGGCGTGGAAGATGGCTTCGTCGGAAGACAACGCCCTAGATGGTGGCCATTCCGACATGACATAAGACATCACTACAGTCAGCTGGGGGTCATCCGCCGTTTCCTGTTGGAGTTGAGCTTTTGATATGCATTCGTCGTTCAGAGCGGTGAAAGACACAATCTGCTCGTCAAATGCTGTCCCTCCCTCATCTTCCGGTACCGGAAGTCTGGAGAGAGCGTCAGCTACTTGATTCTCTGCGCCACGCTGGTACTGTACTTGAAAGTTATAGTTCAGCAACCGGGTCGACCACCGAGTGATCTGGAGTGGGCGATGTCCGGTCCCTCTTGTGGCCAAAAGAGCGACGAGAGCTTGATGGTCTGTGCGCAGAGTGAATTGGCGACCCCAGAGATATGTGTGCCATTTTTCACAGGCCCACAGACACGCAAGGGCCTCTCGTTCACCCGAAGAGTACTTCCTTTCTGCGGCAGTCAGCGTTCGTGATGCGAAAGCAATTGGGTGAATGTCTTGTCCGTGAAGCTGCTGCAACACTGCTCCAATTCCATAAGCTGAAGCATCCGTAGCTACGATGATAGGCAGCTCTGGGTCAAACATCTTTAACGTTCTTGCAGAGGACAGCAGCGTTTTCACCCGATTGAAACTTCGATCTGCTGCCTGGTCCCAGATGAACGGGGTGTCCTTCCTCAAGTACGTTCGAAGCGGTTCCACTTCAGAAGCCAGGCGCGGTATAAAGCGTGAATAATATTCAACCATTCCTAAGAATGACCGCAACTGCTTTAGGTCCGTGGGAATGGGTGCCGCACGAATAGCGTCGACTTTGTTTTGAAGGGGTGAAATCCCCGCAGCACTAACTTTGTGCCCCAAGAACGAAATTTCTCCTACGTCAAACACGCATTTGTTGTTGAGTTTCATACCAGCCTCAGATATGCGCACGAGCACTTCTTTCAGGCGTTCCAAGTGCTCCTGCTGGTTCTTACCGTAGACAACCACATCATCGAGGTAGAAAAGCACTCCTTTGCAGCCCTGTAATATCTTCGCCATCATCTGCTGAAATGTGGCTGGCGCTGAGGCTAATCCAAAACACACTCGCTTAAAGCGAAACAGTCCTTCATGCGTAATAAACGCTGTCAAATCCCGACTATCCGGGTGTAATGGGACTTGATGGTATGCGGCAGCGAGATCTAATTTGGAAAAACGCTGCGCTCCATGTAGGGCGTTGAGCAACTCTTCAATGTGTGGAAGCGGGTAGCTGTCGATTACGACCGCTTTGTTCGCTTCACGAAGGTCAACACACATGCGGATACTGCCGTCCTTCTTCTGGACGACTACTATCGGTGACACCCATTCTGAGGCATTAATGCGTTCGATTACTCCAGCTTCCTCAAGACGTTTAATCTCGTCAGAAACTTGTTGTCGAGCAGCTTGAGGAATACGTCTCATACGATGTTTAACAGGAGTGACAGAGGAACGGACCTTTATCTTACAGGTGACTCCCTTGACTCGGCCTAGTCCTGGAGTGAAAAGATGATCGAAGTGTGTCAGAGATGATAGAAGTCTAGGAATGGAAGACACAGGCTTCGCTAAGGCAGTTGGTAGAGTCCGACTTGCCTTTGCTGGTGGCAGAAGACGTTCAGTCCACTGTTCCTCCAGTGCAGCTGACGAGTCGTGCAGCTGAGAGGTCGCGGCTGAATTTGCTACCGTCGACTTGGCTGACAATGTAGGTAATTGTGACGACGTTGACGGTTGTTCTGCCGCACTTGTAGAAGCCTCACCGGTGTCACTGGTCGCAGTATAGAAACAAGTCCGCGTTGCTCCGCTCATTTTGATGTCGAGTGCCACGACGGCGTCCATGCCTAACAATGATGTGCCTTGGTCTGCAATGTAGAATAGTACTTGTGAGCGACGCTGCTTGAATACCACCATTGCCTTGAAGGCTCCCATGATATTAATGGGCTGGCGCGAATAATTCAGTAGCGTCACCGGTGGTGGTATGACGAGTGCATCTCGCGCAAACCATTGCATGAACGTGGCTTTGTCCATTATTGAGACGGATGACCCGGTGTCGAGCAGGAACTGTATCGGCGTTCCAAAGACTTTGGCGGTAATCAAGACTTTTTTAGTTGATGATTCTGTTATGTGGCATACGATCTCAGAATCATCGTCGTCGTCGTAGTCATCATAATCTGAGAGCACCTGCTCCACTTGCTTGTATCGCGATCGCTGGTAGTCCCGACGTATGCTTCTGCATACGCGGCCAAGGTGACCCCTGCGACCACAGTTGTAGCAATAAAGGTTTCTTGCGGGGCAGGTGTCGTAGCTCTGGCATCGATGAGGACCATGTCCGCAGTTGGCACAAGTACGTGTGTGGCGAAAATTGTCATGTCGCCTTGAATGCTGCCGCCCTTGCCAGCCTGGCCTTGAGCGAATTGACTGTGCCGCGGGGTCCTGACGGCGGTCCGACGACTGTCCAGGTCGTGGTTGCTGATGGCTGGAGAACGGATCTCGGCCGCTTCCCCCGCAGGTCGCACACGCGTCTCTCGAGGCAGGACGTTGTCTCGCAACCCTCTGGGATGATGACCTCCGTGGAGGTGGCGGCGATGTCTCATAGCATATCCGTTGTGAAGAACTATGCTGACGGGCAGGCTGCTTGAATGGCGTTCTGGAAGCATGCCCTTCACGTCGCCCGGACTGTCTCTCCCTGGGTTGTCTCGAGGCTGACGAGTCTGATGAGTGCGTCACTTGACAGGTCTGCTCGCTCGGTGCAGCGACGCCAGCCCACTCTTGAACCTCTCGACGTGATCTTTCCAGGTTCATGACGGTATGCATAACAACGTCGAACGGGAGAGCTGCATCGAGGACCATCCGTTCCTGAATTTCAGTTGAAGCCACTCCAATCATGAACTGTTTCCGGATACAGTCTTGAGTACGGCTTCCAAAATTAGCGTTGGCGGCTAACGTCCGTAGAGCCGACAGAAAATCGCGAAGGGACTCGCCTTCTTTCTGTCTTCGTAGATGAAACTGGAGCTCCTGGAGCGTCACATTGACTGGCTGTATAAATTCAGCCTCCAGTAACTTAACTGTTTCCTCGTAGACATCAAGGGGAGCTCCCACAACTTGTTCGCCACCTGCTGCTGCCAGCGGTGCTAGCGCTTCTTCAACAGCAGGCTCAGGCGTTGGTAGAGCGTCGTAAATCTGCTGGCCGGCCTCTCCGAGACAGTTGAGCAGCATTGCCCGACGGCGTTCTGCACCAAACTCTTGAGCGCCAGTTGCCAGCAAATAACGCTCAAACATCTTGATCCATCGCTCCCATGGAATGGGCGGAGGTCCCAGCTTGACTAAGAACTTGCCGCTCGAGGCCATGACTGCTCCAAGATGGCTTCTCAGCACTCGGTGATGCCGTTCGATGTAGTCGCCATCTTGTTGCTGGATCAGTTCTGGGGAAGGTTTTGCCGGGACACGCAAGAAATTGCCCATTCGGCGATCAGGATTCCCCGCATGTCCTCGCTGAAGCCCAGTCCAGCGCAGAACTCACGTAGATCCTCGTCGCCATAATGTAGAATTTAGCAGCAAGCGTACCGCTATGAAAGAACGACCATCCCGTCCGGTGCCTCGTGATGAACTGCTTTTATCATAGAAAAGAAGAGAAGAAAGAGGATAGGATTCTTAAAGTGAGATAGGTAGGGCAATACATAGAAGAAGAAGTGAAAGAGAAATAGCAGAACACAACATCACTGCAGTCAGCCTTTTATTGATATCTGTGATTTTGCTCTCGATTAATTCCTGGCTTTTCTTAATATCAATTACGGTGCTGATTAAACTTGACTGTTTTTTTTCCATTTTTACTGTGCGCGAGTTAACACCTTGTAACATAACAAACATATCGTTAAACTGTGTTTGCAGTGCGTCAGTCATTGGACTATTAGTTTGTGATGGAGCGGCCTCTTGGGTCCGCTTAGGGCTTGGGTTTAATTCAACGTCCCCTGACATTAACAGTACTTGGCTAAGAACGTCAAAGCACTGACAGCACAAAGAGAAAATCACTCCCGGGCATGGGAACAGGAAGAGGCATACGTCATCACATTTTTTTTCGAATAAACACGTATCATTACTAACCTGTGTAAGCAACCGCACGACGTGAATGAGCCTCATCGTGACGCTATTTCCATGCCCACTGGGAGTGCCAAGATCCCGCCAGTCGTTCTTATCGAAGAGCGAAACTGATGGCTGTCGATGATGTTGCCTTGCTTGACCGAGGAATATTCCAGCATGGTTGCCAGCAGAGCGCGCACCAAAAGCCGTCCTCATCGTTGGCTGCTTGAAACTCTAGTGCAGCAGAATCCCAAGAAGTGGAGACAGTCGATCCCAAGCAGCACTGAAGGCATGCCGTGACCTGCGTAAGCAAGCGCACGACGTGAATGAGCCTCATCGTGACGCTGTTCCCATGCCCACTGGGAGTGCCAAGATCCCGCCACTCGTTCTTACCGAAGAGCGAAAATGATGATGCTGTCGATGATGTTGCCTTGCTTGACCGAGGAATATTCCAGCATGGTTGCCAGCAGGGCGCGCACCAAAAGCCGTCCTCATCGTTGGCTGCTTGAAGCTCTAGTGCACCAGAATCCCAAGAAGTGGAGGCAGCCGATCCCAAGCAGCACTGAAGGCATGCCGTGACCTGCGTAAGCAAGCGCACGACGTGAATGAGCTTCATCGTGACGCTGTTCCCATGCCAACTGGGATTGCCAAGATCCCGCCAGTCGTTCTTACCGAATAGAGCGAAGATGATGATGCTGTCGATGATGTTGCCTTGCTTGACCGAGGAATATTCCAGCATGGTTGCCAGCAGGGCGCGCACCAAAAGCCGTCCTCATCGTTGGCTGCTTGAAGCTCTAGTGCAGCAGAATCCCAAGAAGTGGAGGCAGTCGATCCCAAGCAGCACTGAAGGCATGCCGTGACCTGCGTAAGCAAGCGCACGACGTGAATGAGCTTCATCGTGACGCTATTCCCATGCCCACTGGGAGTGCCAAGATCCCGCCACTCGTTCTTACCGAAGAGCGAAAATGATGATGCTGTCGATGATGTTGCCTTGCTTGACCGAGGAATATTCCAGCATGGTTGCCAGCAGGTCGCGCACCAAAAGCCGTCCTCATCGTTGGCTGCTTGAAGCTCTAGTGCAGCAGAATCCCAAGAAGTGGAAACAGTCGATCCCAAGCAGCACTGAAGGCATGCCGTGACCTGCGTAAGCAAGCGCACGACGTGAATGAGCTTCATCGTGACGCTGTTCCCATGCCCACTGGGAGTGCAAAGATCCCGCCAGTCGTTCTTACCGAAGAGCGAAGATGATGATGCTGTCGATGATGTTGCCTTGCTTGACCGAGGAATATTCCAGCATGGTTGCCAGCAGGGCGCGCACCAAAAGCTGTCCTCATCGTTGGCTGCTTGAAGCTCTAGTGCAGCAGAATCCCAAGAAGTGGAGGCAGTCGATCCCAAGCAGCACTGAAGGCAAGCCGTGACCTGCGTAAGCAAGCGCACGACGTGAATGAGCTTCATCGTGACGCTGTTCCCATGCCCACTGGGTGTGCCAAGATCCCGCCACTCGTTCTTACCGAAGAGCGAAGATGATGATGCTGTCGAAGATGTTGCCTTGCTTGACCGAGGAATATTCCAGCATGGTTGCCAGCAGGGCGCGCACCAAAAGCCGTCCTCATCGTTGGCTGCTTGAAGCTCTAGTGCAGCAGGATCCCAAGAAGTGGAGGCAGTCGATCCCAAGCAGCACTGAAGGCATGCCGTGACCTGCGTAAGCAAGCGCACGACGTGAATGAGCTTCATCGTGACGCTGTTCCCATGCCCACTGGGATTGCCAAGATCCCGCCACTCGTTCTTACCGAAGAGCGAAGATGATGATGCTGTAGATGATGTTGCCTTACTTGACCGAGGAATATCTCAGCATGGTTGCCAGCAGGGCGCGCACCAAAAGCTGTCCTCATCGTTGACTGCTTGAAGCTCTAGTGCAGCAGAATCCCAAGAAGTGGAGGCAGTCGATCCCAAGCAGCACTGAAGGCATGCCGTGACCTGCGTAAGCAAGCGCACGATGTGAATGAGCTTCATCGTGACGCTATTCCCATGCCCACTGGGAGTGCCAAGATCCCGCCACTCGTTCTTACCGAAGAGCGAAGATGATGATGCTGTCGATGATGTTGCCTTGCTTGACCGAGGAATATTCCAGCATGGTTGCCAGCAGGGCGCGCACCAAAAGCCGTCCTCATCATTGGCTGCTTGAAGCTCTAGTGCAGCAGAATCCCAAGAAGTGGAGGCAGTCGATCCCAAGCAGCACTGAAGGCATGCCGTGACCTGCGTAAGCAAGCGCACGATGTGAATGAGCTTCATCGTGACGCTGTTCCCATGCCCACTGGGAGTGCCAAGATCCCGCCACTCGTTCTTACCGAAGAGCGAAGATGATGATGCTGTCGATGATGTTGCCTTGCTTGACCGAGGAATATTCCAGCATGGTTGCCAGCAGGGCGCGCACCAAAAGCCGTCCTCATCATTGGCTGCTTGAAGCTCTAGTGCAGCAGAATCCCAAGAAGTGGAGGCAGTCGATCCCAAGCAGCACTGAAGGCATGCCGTGACCTGCGTAAGCAAGCGCACGACGTGAATGAGCTTCATCGTGACGCTATTCCCATGCCCACTGGGAGTGCCAAGATCCCGCCACTCGTTCTTACCGAAGAGCGAAGATGATGATTCTGTCGATGATGTTGCCTTGCTTGACCGAGGAATATTCCAGCATGGTTGCCAGCAGGGCGCGCACCAAAAGCCGTCCTCATCGTTGGCTGCTTGAAGCTCTAGTGCAGCAGAATCCCAAGAAGTGGAGGCAGTCGATCCCAAGCAGCACTGAAGGCATGCCGTGACCTGCGTAAGCAAGCGCACGATGTGAATGAGCTTCATCGTGACGCTATTCCCATGCCCACTGGGAGTGCCAAGATCCCGCCACTCGTTCTTACCGAAGAGCGAAGATGATGATGCTGTAGATGATGTTGCCTTACTTGACCGAGGAATATCTCAGCATGGTTGCCAGCAGGGCGCGCACCAAAAGCTGTCCTCATCGTTGACTGCTTGAAGCTCTAGTGCAGCAGAATCCCAAGAAGTGGAGGCAGTCGATCCCAAGCAGCACTGAAGGCATGCCGTGACCTGCGTAAGCAAGCGCACGATGTGAATGAGCTTCATCGTGACGCTGTTCCCATGCCCACTGGGAGTGCCAAGATCCCGCCACTCGTTCTTACCGAAGAGCGAAGATGATGATGCTGTCGATGATGTTGCCTTGCTTGACCGAGGAATATTCCAGCATGGTTGCCAGCAGGGCGCGCACCAAAAGCCGTCCTCATCATTGGCTGCTTGAAGCTCTAGTGCAGCAGAATCCCAAGAAGTGGAGGCAGTCGATCCCAAGCAGCACTGAAGGCATGCCGTGACCTGCGTAAGCAAGCGCACGACGTGAATGAGCTTCATCGTGACGCTATTTCCATGCCCACTGGGAGTGCCAAGATCCCGCCACTCGTTCTTACCGAAGAGCGAAGATGATGATTCTGTCGATGATGTTGCCTTGCTTGACCGAGGAATATTCCAGCATGGTTGCCAGCAGGGCGCGCACCAAAAGCCGTCCTCATCGTTGGCTGCTTGAAGCTCTAGTGCAGCAGAATCCCAAGAAATGGAGGCAGTCGATCCCAAGCAGCACTGAAGGCATGCCGTGACCTGCGTAAGCAAGCGCACGACGTGAATGAGCTTCATCGTGACGCTGTTCCCATGCCCACTGGGAGTGCCAAGATCCCGCCACTCGTTCTTACCGAAGAGCGAAGATGATGATGCTGTCGATGATGTTGCCTTGCTTGACCGAGGAATATTCCAGCATGGTTGCCAGCAGGGCGCGCACCAAAAGCCGTCCTCATCATTGGATGCTTGAAGCTCTAGTGCAGCAGAATCCCAAGAAGTGGAGGCAGTCGATCCCAAGCAGCACTGAAGGCATGCCGTGACCTGCGTAAGCAAGCGCACGACGTGAATGAGCTTCATCGTGACGCTATTCCCATGCCCACTTTGAGTGCCAAGATCCCGCCAGTCGTTCTTATCGAAGAGCGAAGATGATGATGCTTTAAATGATGTTGCCTTGCTTGACCGAGGAATATTCCAGCATGGTTGCAGCAGGGGTCATCTATTGGGACACCGGAATGTGTCCCAGTAGATGACCCGAGCGTGTCCGCCCGGCTCTGCTGCCTGTCTGGAGTGGCAGCCGGATGGGTAGTGGTCGGCTCCCATAGGGTTTGGTTCGCACCGCCACTCGATCACCAGGCTCGAGTCCGCCCAGGTTTGTTCCAGGATAGTGTCCCTCTGACTCTCGCGTAGCCCGTGGCGCGTCGGATAGGTGAGGTCGTTTGTCAAAGTCAGGCGCGCCATCTCTGCTGCCTCCTGGAGCCGTTCGCCGTGGAGTACCCCCGTTCAGTTGGTGCACCTAGAAATCACCTGCCAGAAGCCGTTGAATCCCAAAGGCGAACAGCCTTCGTTTTTTTGTTGCACTAGACGAAGCTTTCGTCTTTATAACGAAACTTCGCACCACTTAGAGTAAACGCCACAGCTACGAGGAACATTTCTGCCCCTTTGGCATGGCCCCGACAGCCGACATGTCTTCGTACTTGAATATGAAAGCTTTTTATTTGCACTCAGTTCGATTTAATGCATAAATGTTTTGAAAGAGGGAAGCTAAAATGGCATCTGATGTCTCTGCTGTATAGATGGGCAATTGAACCACTGCAGTTCAAATATAATCTTTTGTGGGGTGAGTCAAACTCTATACAGGGGATTCGCTGTGGAGTGAAATACAAACAACAGACTTTAAACATCTCGAAAGGCCTTGAACAATTATTTCAGGTAACGGAGTACAGAACCACGCCAACAAAATGAGACACGGGAAGTGAGGCATGTACAAAGACAAGTATCCGATTCTAGAGCGTATGAGTGGTCCTTAAAAGGACCGTTTTGTGTTGTGGGGTTGTGGGGTTGGCGTATGAGTGGTCCTTAAAAGGACCGTTTTGTGTTGTGGGGTTGGCCCTCCTTGGCATTGGCACCATGAATTGTTGAAAGGCCCCACACCAGACACATCGCTCCCGGAAGAAGTGTCGTCTTCATTCAGTGCGATGACAATGTGTTCGATCAGGGCGCTTGTGGCACCGCCTCGTTTGGAGTTTTCATCCACTTCAACAATATGTCTCACAGCGCTGCGCCAGTTCTCAGCCGTGACCTTTCCAGCTTCTTCGTTGACGAGCTTTTCTACGTCAACGATCTTAAAGGGTTGTGTTCCGGGCTGCAACACCGTTCTTCATTTGTGCCCAAATGCGTTCAATGGGATTCAACTCGCAGTGATAGGGTGGAAGTCTGACCGCTGTGCAACCAGCCCTCTCTGCAGCATTGTCGGCAAGGTACTTTACGTGCTGTGGCCTGACCGACACCACAATGTCGAGGAGCTGCTTCTTCGGCATCTTGGCGTCTCTTGATATTCCCTTCGACGTGAGCCACTCCTGGATTACCTCCTTGTGGTGATTCGTCGCCGGCACTGCAATTGACCGCCGACAATGGTACGAAGCACTGCCCATTATGAGGACACTCCCCGTCGGCAGTTTTTGAAGTGCATCGTCCAGTCACTTTTCGAACCAGGTGCCATCCATTTCCTCGTTGTAGACACCGGTTTTCTTGCCGCCGAAGACGTCCAGGCACCCAGCGACGAAGCCGTCTATACGCTCCGTGCGGGAACTATAGACCTTTTCTGTGTACTCTCGTCCCCAGCCACTTAATAGGCGTATCCGGTATGGGCGACGAAAAAATAATCCAACGTTTCAACCTGCAAATAGTAAAAAAATAAAGGGGAGGCAAAACGAGAGAGTGTGACGGTTACGCTTATATCCTAAATGCCTTCTATTGGCGTGGCAAAGGCTAAACAATGTTTTCGCCCATACTGGAAGTGACGTCAATTCAAGATGGTGGCGCACATGCAGAAAAGGTCTATAGGGGGCGCTTTGAAAAACGCGCGTAGCGCCGCTAGCGGAGGAGCTGGCGTTCGACAGTGAAGCGCGTTCAGCAGCCTCTGGCGCCTTTTCGCATGCGAAGCTCCGGCGGTGGAAGCGCGCACGGACGAAACTTTTGCTTTTTGAGCCGATAAGTACCGGGGGACGTTGCATGAGTGCTAGGGTAGACCTAAGAAGGGCATTTAGCTGTTTTCCACTTCTTATTAATTGAGTTTGAGTCGTTATTAGGGGTCATTTCTCTAGTTGTGGCCGAAAAAGGGGTTGGAACAATTTTCCGAAAAGCAACACGGCCGCCACCATAATTGCTCTGAGTGGGAAATTTGTTTCGCTCGTCGCTGTAAACGTAGGACTGCTGGGACGATGATATTTGGAGGTGAGTGAGGTGTTCACTAAGTTTGTGCACGAAGTGTGCCAAGTTTCATTAAGACAGCAGGTGTGAAAGTTACTTCTAGCGAATAAAGAAATAAAGCTGTACGAGATATCCAACATTGGACCCAAAATGTTCTGTTATAACCGGGCTGTGCGAAGTGCAGGTTTGGCCACACAGGTGCTTGGACTTGACAGTAACATGATACACCACTTATTATACCAAAAAGAGGTGGCATAAAAAACCCAGGAGGAAATTTGGTTTGGGCGACTCAATATTAACCGGTTTTGACCATGAAAGGGCTGTCAAGAGAATACCACTTGTCGTGGGAGGTGGAGACTTTACAGGTAGGAAGGGACTAGCGGACTATACTCCGAATTGAAACAACTTTACGAAAGGTGGTTCTAAAGCCGAGAAAACAAAGTTGTCGGCCAACACACGGTTTTGCCGTCAAAGGCTTTTGCGGACAGCTGTTGTGTAATTACCTGTTGCGTAGGGTGTCCAGACGTCCCGTTTTAGCCAGGACGGTCCCGTTTTCGAGGTCCGCTTCTGCCGTTCCGTCTTTTTGTCCCAATAAAGAATCGTGTCCCGTTTTCGCAGGCATATCTTTTTTAAATTGGCACCAAGCGAGCTGAATCGAACCAAACTATGCGTACTCTTTACAAGTATAGTTTACAAAAATTACCGTAGGTACTTTAAGATATTTACCCAGAGAGTAAAATTTAGAACTGCTCTTGCCCACAAACACTTTCCAAATTGGTGCAAGAAACTGAACTGCGAGTGTGACTGTCCCAGGGCTTAGTGCAAATATGGTAATGTTTCGAAATAGGACGAGTAATTTAATTAAATTTTTTCTCCCAATCTCAATCTCTAGCACCCGCCCCCTCCGCCCTCTCCCCCCCCCCCCCCCCCCCTCCCCCCGCTGGGATGTCCCGTTCTATATTTTGAGGAATCTGCTCACCCTACTGTTGCGCGAAGTGCTGATTTTTGTTACACAGGTACTTTGACATGACCGCAACTTGACACAACACTTTTTATGCCAAAAAGAGGTGGCATAGCGAAGCCAGATGGGAATTTGGTTTGGGCGGCGTAACTAAATGGGAACCAGTTTTGACCGTCAAAGGCTGTCAAGATAATACCACTCATCGTGGGAGGTGCACACTTTACAGGTAGGAAGGGACCAGTGGACGCTACTTCCAGTTTGAACAACTCTGTGATAGGTGGCTCTAAGGCCGAGAAGAAAAAAAATTGTCTACAGAACTCGGGGTGTCTGCGTTTCCACATCCAAAAGGAGGCTGATAAAAAAAGAAATTCCATACTCAATCGTCGATTCTCCAGTGATTCTGAGTTTCATTGTAGTTTTCCTTCGATTTATATTTGTCACTTTTTTTCTTTTTTTTTTTTTTTACCGTTGAAGTCTTTCTACATGAAGTACAAATTGCGTGCCATAATTTTGCGGAAATATCATCGACACGTACGATGGGGACGAAACTTCTTTGGAGGGCATTCCTCCAACGAAATTGGCACTGCATGCCCACGAGTGTGGGATGGCATTTCAGTTCGTCCCATCGGCGCTAACCAGGGTTGTAAAGTATCTAGGTACAAGTAACTGTAAATCGGTAACTAGGTACTTTTGTTGTACCTGAGGTACAAACCTAGGTACTTTCATTTCTCAGTATCTGTATCTGTATCTTAGGTACATTTTCCAGTAACTTGTAACTAAGTGAAGTTACTTTTTACAGGTACTTTTTTTTATTCACTTCGTCAAGATCGCAGAAAATACAATATAACATATAACTGAAAATAAATTATAATTACAATCTTAAAGCAATTTAACATCACGTAGTGTTTCCACGAAATAAATCGAACTCAAATTTTGCACTTTACAAAACTGAAAATACCTACGTCTGAAGAAACTCCCTCCTGGTTTCTAAAATACCCCGTACAAATACTACCTCCAGAGTCACAGTTATAATTACGTGCGGAAAATAGTATTGGGAGACATTAGATATGTAAATGTTCATTTCACGTAATTAAGCACAACAAAACTGGCAGGCTTCGTTGTCATAACTTATTGCAGCAGTAGAAGGATACAAACATCAAGGGCAGATAATCGAAGCACTCGTACTGTGGCCGAACGGAGACTTCGAGCTCCTGATGTAGTCTGCCACTGATGGCTGGGCTGCTGCTATTCTATGTTGTGGAGGCCCTGTGCTACATTCGGGTCTTTCCTTGGGTGCCGCCGCTTTCCGTTTTACCCCGTCGACATTCGTCTTGCTCTTGTTGACACTCTTTAGTGCTTCCTTGTGAGACCTCTTGAAAAAGCAAAGCATGGCTAGTTAATACTTATTGCACCGCATCAGAACAGCTCAGCGGCGCAGGTAACTAGTCCAACTAGGTCTCAGCATTAGCACTTGAGACGAAAACAATATTTCTGCCAGACGCCAAAGATGCATGGACAACAGCGGCGGAAAATTCCGGACGTGCGGGCATTAAAAAGGGAAAAATTGGTTGCTCCCAGTAAAACTAAAATGAAGACAATATCTAAATGACCAATGACAACCCTACTGAAAAACATTATATGAATTTTTTTCTGATATGTTTATTGGACACCTTTTTCATATCAGAACTTATTATTTCATATCAGTTTCCTATGCCGCATATCAGTTACACTAGGCTAGGTGGCGCTAGGTACCGCCCAATTCATGTGCTGCAAAAATATATTTATTTACTCACGCCACCATGTAGATACATTACGCATACCACTAGCATCAGTTGAACAAATACATTGAGTGCATACACATACACAGCACAACAAACATGAATACAACAGCACACCCAATAACCAGCGTTGCCAGATGGTCCCACCGAAAACCGCCAAACGACTGGGAGGTATAGCCCAAATATAGCCAAAGCCGTAAAAAAACTATAGCCTAAAATAGCCAAGATTAAAAATAATGATTTTTAAGCCTTAGATTCACAATTTCCCACACTCATACAATACACGTTACAAACTCTGTTTCAACCCTCAGATGCACTAACTTTTGTGTACATTATGCTACTTGTGAATTATTAAAAAAAGAAAAAAAGAAGAAGCTTCGGAAGGATGAAAATCCGTACAAAACTGACCCTTCCTTCGGTTTTGAGAAGTATGAAACACACGAAGACTGCTTTATTGTGAAGCCCGGGAGGTATGGTCATACAGAAAAGAACGAAAATACAGAAGCAGGACAGTCAGAACACTGGGTGTTTCAAACCAGACCCCTAATATCTCAGGTTTTTACCAATATCCCACTCGTCTCTTTTTCTTTGTGAAGAATATTAGTGTCACCCATTCATGTTCACATTATTTCTGATTGTGTTGTCCTTTCTTGGGGTGGGCAACGACTGGAAGGTATATTCAATTGTTTAGCGGCGAAACTGCGGACTTATAATTTTTACAAACTTGGGTGCTTAAGGATTTTCACAATGGGCACAAAGCAGCATTTGGAGAGTTCAGTCTACGTCCGGGCAGAGCCATGTGCGTCCGGGTTAAAGGCACGCTACCGGGCTTGAGGTAATAGTGCAATCTGTTTGGTTTGCTCCAATGTGCTGTAGGGAGACCGCCTGAGCTCTGCAAGCATTGCTTCATAGCACATTGTGAAAACCCCGAAGTTTGTACAAGTTTGAAGCCTTTTCTCCTTCCTCTCTCTCCTCTCGACTAGCCAAAAGAGAAGCAAGTTTTTTCCAACCTGATTAAAAGTTCGAAAATTAACTAGCCGAACCTCAATGTTCGGCGTCGAGCCTGAGATTCGACAAAAGTTCGCCGCATTTTGAGAAATAGCCCAAAATAGCCACATAGCCAACCACGAAATTTTGACGCCAACTAGAAAAACGTGTAGCCCAATTTTGCTATCTATAGCCCAATCTGGCTACACTGCCAATAACTACTTCGGATCTCTGCGTTTCCGCGTTTTATACAGGTCGTTTTGTAAGTACGGAGTTTTTCGGTGACCACCTACGCAATAAATAATATTTTCAGCGTGTTGGATTTTTTTCAGTAATGTCGTACCTCTGAGAGTATTTAGAACGGCTCAGGGGACGAATCTCTTAATAAAAAGTAAACGCTCATGCCGTAATTATTTGAAAGCCAGTAAATCAAGCCGCTCCACTGCGGTTCCAAGTCACGTGTTTGCTTTCCCGCGCGGCACGTCATATACTGAAAAAAAATTATATGAATTTATTTCTTATATGTTTATTGGACACATTCATATCAGTTGGCATATGTTGCATATCAGTTCTTATATGTCGCATATCAGTTTTTGGGTATTTCATATCAGTTCTTATATCGCATATCAGTTTTTTGATATTTCATATCAGTTGGCATATGTTGCATATCAGCTCTTATATGTCGCATATCAGTTTTTGGGTATTTCATATCAGTTCTTATATCGCATATCAGTTTTTGGATATTTCATATCAGTTTCATATGTCGCATATCAGTTTTTGGATATTTCATATCAGTTCTTATATAGATTCATATACTTTTTTTCAGTAGGGAAGGCAGCTTACTGATAATTGTTGTGGGTCGGTTCATTTTCTCGGAAGCCTAGTTTACCTAGCGCACCCGGACATCTTTGTAACGACTTCTTACCGTCGCTCCAAACGCCCTGAAAAATGGACTTGCACCGTAATTTTGTATAAGTATGACCAAACCTTTCTTTGTTACCCATTCCTGACGAAGACCGGACTCCGGTTGAAACGTGGAAAATAAAGTTTCCGTTGTTCTACCGATGGACTTCTACCTTGTCATATATAATATATAGAGTGGTGAATGGGTCGAAACACGTCGAAAACGAAGAGTGAGTTGACGCAGAGACAGGCTTTAAACAACGGTTTCGAGGGGGTCCTGCAAAGCTCTAAGTCCCAGTTATCGAACATCCGCAGTTGAGAACAACGAGAAATCAGTAGCAGGCGTATTGTACGCACGAAAAGTTGCTACCCTGACGTGCGACGCGACGTTAATCTCTTGGCCGACTGACGGACGTAAACGCAGATAGTACGGAGCATAACAAACCTTACACAGTGATGGAAGTGCCATTTGACCTTTTGGAGCAGGCCTTGTAGCAGGCAAAATATTTTTTGGAGCAGGTAGTGGCCCTTTTGGAGCAGGGTCCGGCATATGTTGGCATATTACTTGAAAATGAAATAATGCCGCATTCCTATATAAAGCCCATCTCTATTATTGGAACACAGCGCCTGTCGCCTTTTTAAGACTGGATATATAAAATTCAACAAAGTAAACACACACACAAAAAAACATTTTTTTTTTTTTAAATAAAGATTATCTGCTCGTCAGATAAAAAATACAATTAAATATGTATCAAAGAGTTCTGATGGTACAGGATATTTAGTTTTATCAGCCTGCACTTCTTTTCAGGTATCTGCAGCAGCATCTAACGACCCTCATTGTTGTGGAATGTTTTAGTTCAGATTAGAGTTGTTTTTTGGGCAGCAGCTTTTAATATTGCGGTATCTGATATTTGCTTCAAAATACCGATTCATTTTCGATGTGCTGGCGAAGTCACGATCGGATCACGGCGAGTTAACCCGTTGAGTGCGCTCCTTGGCATGCACCGACGCGCTGCAGAGAAGCGACACCCGCGGAGCAGACACCACAGTCGCGCGAGTCGCGCAGTGCTTTGTGCTCCGAAAAGGACGATGAGGCTTTACCAGTTCTACATCCAGAGTTTGGTGAAACTCAACTATACTTCGTTTCAGCTTCGGTGCGAGCGCAGCCGAAGCTACAAGCGCGCGCATGGAGCCCGTAACGGTGCCCACACTGCACGAGCCCACGCGCGAGTCAGGAATGCACGGAGCATTGGGCTCGCGCTAGTTTTGACTTCGCTGTAGCTAGCGCACGGGAACAGGGCGGGCCCATTGACACCAATAAAGCATGCTTATAAACTTGTTTTTGTGTACATCCCAGTATACAAAGGATTTTTTTCTAATAATAATGTGACAAATTTGAGAAAAATACTTGGCGTGAAAATAAAAAGTACCTTTGAAGTAACTGTACCTGCACCTAGGTACATTTTTATGCGAGTAGCTAGATACGTACCTAGGTACATTTTCGTATGAGTAACTGTAACTGTATCTTAGGTACATTTTTGAAGTAACTTTTACAACCCTGGCGCTAACACATGTGGGCGTCACTGGTACGAAAACAAACGCAGAGCGCAAAGCGGCAGTGTAGAATATGTCAGCCGTGCCGACACAGTGGCAGATATGACTGGGATACCAAATTTCTCGTGTAGTACGGCACGGGTCCATCGTTGTCGCTGTCCCACAAAACATCGGCGAGGCGAAAAACTGGGAAACTTTGTCCCCGCGAGCTACGACGCATAGCTATTGAAGTACTTAACGACGCAGCACCGGCAGCACTTTATGCTGTGAACCCAGTGCAACCGCACCGCTCCGACTTCAATGCGTACCAACGTACGCGGCGTGGTTTCGGTTTCGTTTTCTCTGGGGTTCTCACTGCCTACCTTCGGTAACGGCCGCGCGGCGGCGCGCCAGTCGCATCGCACGGGGGGTATCGCTACCGATGTGCGTGATGATGAGGCGTTGGCTCTTCCACGACGGCTGCTTCAGGCCCGTCGTGGAACCTCGCATGAAGGCGTTGTGGGACGAGGTCACGGTGCTGTCCACTCACGCGGTCGAGAGATGGTGCTCTGTCGTCACCCACGTCTCGTCCAAGTTCAAAATCTTGCGACCCTCCTGCCTCTGACGCGCAATGTCCCGCAAGTACGTCTGCTGCCCCGCGACGATGTCGTCTCGTTCGATCATGTGAGAGTTTCGACCCCTCTTTTCTCGCCTGAAGCCGATGTCACGAAGAAGACGACACAGTCCACTTTTTTAGCGAAGGGAGTTCAGAGCTTGCGCTCCACTTGGCCGTTATCTTTTCGACCGTAAGCAACTCGTTCCGGCGAAAAAAAAGAAATGATGTCCAGAAGATCTTAACGCACATGTACAAAGCAGACTTATGCCTATCTCAAATACTCTACTCAAGACACTGTATCTTAAATACTTTTTTGAGTTTCTTGGCATCTTGCAAATACCTTTCATGGAGAGTATTTAATACTTTATTTTAATTACAATTCCGAGTATCTTGTACTCATTATCTTAAATACATTTTCGACATTCCGCCATTTTCTGAGTTTTTCGGTTTGAAGTGGGGTGGGCGTGGCGCGAGCAAACGTGAACATTCTTTCGAGTAACCGAATCCTGTTGCAAGCTCCGATTAGTTGCGGTGACTTTAACTGAGCTCGGGAAAATATCGCTTTTTTCCCGACTGTGACTCATATTTCAGCCCAAAGTTCGTACAATGAAGATTCTCCCCTCGCCTTCCCAAAGGTGCCTTTTGTTTCTATAGAGTTTCCCCCCAAAAAATTCCTTAAACCAAAGGTGTGGTTTTACGGAAGTAAAGATGCCACCCTGAGGCGCAAGCAGACCGGGAAACGACCTACGAGAACAATGCAGACTTAAGTGTCAAGAAATAACAAATATAAGAAAATGAGAAGTGGACACACACAAAAAAGTAGATGTTTGTTTTGCTTTTTGTATATTTGACCTCGCTAAAGCAAAACGTCAATGTGTTTCTTTGTTTGTTTTTTTGTGTTGTCAGACCGGCACTTATTGCTCTCGCGAACACTGTCTGCAAGAGAACATTGATAAGGAGAGAACAGTACAGGAAACGAACTGCGAGCTGCACGACCTCTCAAAATCCCAACAAAGCGCCCCCCAACGCTGAGTGCCTTTCTGAACGCAACTTACTTGAAGAAGGAGTGACCACTGCCGTGGCTATTATGTGGGTTCCCTTTGTTATCCATTCACTCATATCCGTGTCCCAAGTTCGTTTATTTCGTTTATAGTGAACTCCCCGTAGAGGGAATATGGATTGTAGTAACACGATGCGCCTAAGGTACGCCGCAGGATGTGATATTCAGTGATGTCACTATTGGCGAAGCGCTCTGACCCGTTTGTCACCCCCACACCTCGGTTTTTACCCAACGCAAGGCCTACGCACATGCCCACAGGCCTTCTGGGCATGTCCGTGTCATCCTTTTTTAATAGACCGCGGGGCATAAATACCAACAATTAGTGAAGTGACGTTAAAGGGGTTATGACACGCCAAAACTAAAATATTACATAACTATACTGCTAGGACCCATTGTATGTTCCTATAATCCTGCTAAATTTGTTTTGAAAAAGGCGCGATAGTTCCGTGGATAAATCGATTTATATGCGGGCCCCTCGGAGGGGCAGATCCGGGCGGACCTGGAGGCTGATGACGTAGCCAGCCTCCAGCGTGGTGTCTAATTGCACGCACTCACAGACTTGGCTCTCTTGGCGTATCGAGCCTCAGCTTCCTCGTTTACCTTCCACGTTTCCAGCATCCGGTCTGTGACGATTACGTCTACGGCATCGATCGCCTTGTCGAAGTGTTCGACATTGATCGCAGCAGCGATGAGAGTGATTGTAATCAAGAGATGTTGGAAGCTGTTCATTTTGACTGCGACCCGCTGGCGACGAGTTCCAGCGACGACGAGTTCGCCGTGGTCACCGTCGTCCGGGAATGTCTCGCAGGCGCATGCAGGCTGGAAGGTCAACCGGCCGGAGGGCGAGAGCGAGAATAGCTTTCAGTTTACCGAGCTGTTTGAGCGGTTTTGTTCGTACCGCGACGAGAAGAGCTTGGGCGATCATGGGGGCGCCTAGAATGAGAGAGTGTTCATGGTCACGTGGTTTATGGACACCATGGTGTGACTAACTTGAGCAGTGTTGCCTGGTCGCCAGATGAAATTTATAAAAATTCGTAAATTGAATATTGCAATTATCAGAGCTCTAAAAATTTCGTAACTTGGTGTATATACTAAGTAGCCTATGAGCATTCCATTTCAAGAATAATCTATATGTTTAATTTTCGTGTCATAACCCCTTTAAGTGCGGGATCTCCCCGAAAGCAGTCGTGAGAGGATGCGAACTTGACCCACTTGGGCTTTTATGCTTAGCTGTGCAGGATGCATGCTGCGTTGTTCATGCAGGCCGGAGTGGTAACAAAAGAGCCCCTCCTCCCCTTCACCGGAGTACACGAACTCCAGCCGAACGCTGACGCCGCGTTCGGTTAAGTCAGCCGAGCGCTGAGCCATTGTATTTGTTGTCTCCATCCATCTAGTTCTAAAGTTAACCTCTTGGGGCGCCACGGTCTGATCTCCTCCCTAATAGCTAAAGCGACCTCTTTCTTGTTGTCCCAGAAATGTTTTGTAACATCTATCAGGGATATTGCCACGTGCGTTGCCCAGCGTGGCCGAATGGTTACCGCGCTTGGCTGTCGCGCGGAGGCTTTCGCGCGGAGGCTCCGGGTTCGATACCAGAAAGCGGACTCTTCTTTTATTTATTCCTTCAACTTGACATTCTAGTAAGTTCGAGAATTTTGTCGTCTGATTGAGTTACGATGTTCTACACGCCGAATGTTCCAGAAACCCACGCGTGTACAAAAGGTGCTCCGAGTGGCGGTCCGGAGTCAGTCTCGCCCCAGTGGTCGATCGAGCTGTTTCGCCGACATCGACGCCTGCGACGCTAGCCCATAGAGAAATAGAGTACTATGTAAAGAGTGGCCACTCAAGCAACCGGCGGACACTTCGAGTGACTTCCGGTTAGCTATTTGAGCGCCATCTCTTATCCGTTGGTATTCTATTAAGTTCTTCCGGTTTACGCCGGAAAGTTTATTTAATAGGATGAGATACATATTATTGTTGCTGCTTACAAATTTCAAAAATTATCCAGGTAAGATGCAACAAATATTTTGGTTAGCTAAAGTTTCGCCCTCATACTTTGCTCTCATTGGCCGGTTGTTTTTTGTATTTTGACCGTTGAGAACAGTTGCGCGTCGGCTGCCGCTCTCGCGGGTGCGTCGGCTGCTCGACGGCGCCTGTGCTAGCGGTGCGGTGGTGGTTTTCGTTTGCGGCAGCGGGCAGTGGCGTTGACCTTTTGGTTATCGGTCTATTTCTTCTACCAGTACACAGAGCAAACGAAACCTTGTTCATTGCTCGACTCAGTGGTGCTCTAATTCCAGTGGCAACAACTCTGCCAAGTTCTTTGGGTTCCCGATCGAGTGACGAAAGGTAAAGACGGGCTGCTATACTTTTGGCTATACAGTTTCGGATTGCAGAAGACTTGCTGGTGCATGTTTCTTTATGGTAGAGTTATTGTAGAAGTTCTCAAGGGACAGCGCATGCATCTTAAAATGAGCGGTGTGGGCGGTATCGGTGTTAGAGCACCGCAGCTTGGTAGCACGTACGGGGAGCAGCTCGCTGCAGAAGGAACCTGCGAGAGACCGTGGCGATCGAATCACTGTCGCTAACTGCCGCAAAGTTAAATGTGAGATTGCAGCTCTGTGAATACTTGAATAGTAGTTTCGTCTAGATTTTGTTACTTTGCTGTGCCGTGCAGTGAACGTTTTTTTTTTTTCTTCTTCTTCTTTGTATAAAGAGTGTGCCTAATAAAAAGAGAACTTGCAAAAGAAGTTTGGACTCGTGCCCAGACCGGCGATGTGCGCCCATCTTAAGCCGCTAAACAGCAGCGGCTGGGCGTACTTTGCATTCATTGATTGACGATTTTATGTGAACTGGCTGTCACTGAACATGCACTGTTGCCAAGCTGATCTCAATCGAGCGACGCAAAGTCAAGTGCAATCGTTTCGGAAGCGTCGGACATTCGCAAAAAAAGGTAAACACACTTTTTTTTTCTAAAAAAAGATTACATTGTATTGTAGAAGAACGAGACGGCGGCAATGGGAGCAGTTCCCTCTTCTCTCAAAGGATGCAAATTCGTTCGGAGTTCGGAGGCTGCTCCGAACTTCGAACGAACTCGCATCCTTTTGTCGCCGAGGTTGAGAGAGAGGGAGAGGAGGGACCACACACCACACTTCTCACACCCTCTCCCATAACCAAGCGGTTGCCATGACGACGGCGCGCGTATTGTTTTGTCTATTTCTTATTGCTTCTGGAGAAACCCAACGCCCGTCAGGGGAGATTTGGCGCTGCCGTCTGCAATTGGAGTCTTTCCAGCGGCAGTCTCGAACGAAGCGATTTACAGCGCGTGTCCCTGGTTTTGAGAGTGTACGTCAGTGTTGCCCGACTACGCTGAGCTGTGGAGTTTCTCGTCAGTGGGCTGTGGCAGCCTGCGTAGGCGCAATTCTGGACGCTGGTGGCGGCTGAATTGCCGCGTTTTCTTTTTTATCTTGTGTTCTGTGGCGAACATAATTTATAGAGGTCTTTAAGGAAGCAGTGCTCTATTTTTGGGAACAAAAACGAAGAAATGAAAGCTGTTTTGGTGAGTCCGTGCGCGACAGAACAAATGCAACTGGAATGTTTGTTTCATTTTATGTTCAATGTTTTACGGCACCGAACACTGAGCCGTGTCAATCTATAAAGGTCAAAATATTGGACCACACAAGATATCCGTACTGCATGGATATTCCCCACCCACAACATAAAATTCAACGAGTCTCATCAATCGAGCAAAAAATATATTGTACGTACCCCACGGTGCCGCGTTATCCGAACAGGATTTGAGAAAGGTCTCAAATAACACAGCATATCCAATATACAGTGTCGACGATAGTCACTTCACGACGATCGGACGGAATCCGGCGTGTTTTGGGGAACATGTAGAAGGGAGCTCCTTTTTTGCACAGCTTCAAAGCAAATGAACGAACGTGCTTCTTCCGTCGCCACACCCCGGACCCGACCCTATCAGCCAGTTTTTGCGAAGACCCGGAACACAGCCTGGAAGGCTTTTTAGGGATTATCTCGACGGAAATAATCCTCCAAGCACGTCGAACTGCCTGCGTCGCGGGCGGCTTGACGTTCGCTCTCTTCGTTCGTTTCCTGCGAAGGCCGAGCGGGCTTCGAGCCCTGGGTCGCTAAACTCGTCAAGCACAACTTTGTGCCCGAAGTTTGCGGAACGCGCTCATTAAACTCTCGCGACGCTGACGTCGCGCCGAGCGAGGTGTCAATCATTCGAGCGCTCATTTCTTTGAGAGAGGCAGAATGTAGCAAAGTTCATCGAGGCGCGCATGCGGCGCGTGAGGGGAGCGAGGAGCCCGCTGATTGAACGGCTATGCCGATGACGTAGCGCCCGTTTGTCCCGACATCCCTACGCCAAGCGAAAATTAATGCTTTGCAGATTGTCCCTAGGCGACCGGCTGACGCTCCAAACCCCTCCAAAGATTTTGTAAAAAAGAAACCTTGTTTGTCGAAGTTGTCACTGACGTCAAAGTGACGTTTCCGAACTTTGCGAGAGCCGAGGTTTGAGCTCGAGATCTTCGCTTCGGATCGAGGCGAAGTTAAACTTTGTCAATATGTCGGTGCCGTACGCCGCGGCCGACCTTATCTCCCGCCACCGTCGGCGTCGCTACTGAGACCACCGGGGACACCTTTCAACTCCCCGACGACGACTTTCGGCGACAGTACCGGCTATCGAAAGCCGCTGTGCGTTGACTCTGCGACGAGCTTCGTTCGCCGCCTCGGACCGTGGAACAAGTTCTCTGCGCGCTCCGGTTCTTCGGAACCGGTAGCTTTCAAGGCATGGTGGCGACTGACGAGCACCTGTCAGTCTCCCACATGACTGTGAGCCGGGCTGTCAAAGTTTTTGCAGCTGCCAACGTTCTTTTTTTTTTTTTTTGTAATAATCGAAGAGGTACTAATAAGCTGGTATACAATTCAGAATGTTGGGAAGCAAACAAGAACCGGGGTAATTCTTGGGTAGGGTCGAGTCTCCCGGCAGCCGCCAGAATTATTTCCCCGAAATTGTACTGGCAGTCGACGCTCATTAGCGGTCAAATCAGTTCATCGAACGACGTGTCATCGACAGATCGTTTCATCGGCACGCGATGTAATCACATGAAAGAGATTGTCTTCCGTTAGAGGTATATTAAACATTTTCACACCTTTATACATGTAGGGGGGGTGTGCCATAACTAACACCCTAATAAGTGTAGCGATAGACCTTATAAAAGAAATGTAAACCTCGCACCTTTAAAAATGTGATTTTTTAAGCACGTTTCTTAAAACGTGTGATAATGCACTGCAGCTTTTTATAAAGATGTAAAACTACAATTCCCCTTCTCGTCAGGCACGTAGCCAGGGGGGGGGGGGGGGGGGGGGGCATAAGGCCCGCCCCCCTCCCCCCGAAATCTTCCATTTTGCTGGGGCCTCCTCTCCCCCTTCCCCCTCACAGAGCACTTTGTCATGAACGCCCCCCCTCTCCCTCCCTTAAACAAAATTCTGGCTACGTGCCTGCTTCTCGTCAAAGTGTAATTACCACAGTACATTTCGTTTTTGGAGTGTAAACAGTGGCCCGGGACCCAATAATATGACTGAACACATAAATTACACAAACGAGTCGCCGAAACAGCACCTTGCTTCTTGGCGAGTGTCAAGGCAATTTCGGCCGATAACCGGCTTCAATATTGGCCGGATGTACGGTTTTGCGCCTCGTCCCGACATCCGGCAGGTATAAGTGCACCGATGCAAATAAACGATTTGTGTCTAATAGCACTGGCACCACTGATTTCTTAGGAGGCTAGATCGCGGATAGAGGCCTGTATTGCTGGGGTCGAGCGGCACCATGCACCGGCAGTCATCGCTTGACACGATCTTATGCATGCTATAGGAGAAGCGGGAAAACTCAGTTTTATTACGCTAGTAGGTTGTTCTCTACCATGAAACTTCTATCGTGTTTCCGCAAATAACAGTCAATATTTTGGTCAAGAATATTAAACGCCTTAGAACACCAATCTTGTTTAACTAAATGTTGTGTGGTTGAGGATCGAGGGCGACTTTGTTGGGCGTTAACTGTGATGTGTTTAATGAGACAACGGCTACCGAGAGTTATTGTGGTTTCGGAGTCATCAAAGCTCAGCAAACAATAAGTTAGAATGCGTTTACTGGGGACATTTGCATCGTTTTAACCGCTTGTATATAGTACTTCATGGTGAAAGCTTTTTCTTTGAACTGCTGTGAGGGTTTCCGTGACAAACTGAAACTCGTAGCGTGCTGTTCAGTCGCTGAACGTGCCATTTATTTAGCAACCGAAGCAAGCGACGTCGGTAAAGTCAATGGTGCTCCGGCCGATTTTTTTTAATCGATGTTTAAACGCTTGACGAATGTCTATTATCTCCAAGAACCCGACATAATCATCGCAGCACGTCATAAAATACTCGCCCTCGGGCACCACGTACAAGCTTCCAATTTTTGCTTGTTTCTCCCTTAGACTTGCGTGTATTGCATCATGGTGTGATAGGCCAAAATAACAAGGACGAAAACGAAGGGAGAACTATACAGGACGCGGCGTATTGCCTGTCGTCAAGCAATGGCCGCCGGTAAGGCCACTGACGGGCTCCCGATTCGCGATCCAGACTTGCACTGTAGTGTTCTAACGCGTTGCACCCGCGGAGTGCTGCATGCAGAACCGGCCCCGAACGAGCTTGCCGAATGCAGACTGATGCTGTCGCCATAGATGTAGAAAAGTACCGACCTTAAACCGAAACTAGCGCCTTTTTGTTCGACGTGATGGGTGGGAATGCGAGAGTGCCCAGTCGCTGCCATCGTTTATCTATAAATGTTGGTTGCTGCAACGTGGAACTTCCATTTGCGATGACTTCCAATGAAGCAAGTCGGCTGTCGGAGATATCTACAGAGGGCCTAAGTTTCCGAAACCAGCTGACTACAAAACAGCATATACTTGAGAAAATTGACTCACTGTACGCGCAAGAGCTTGCTTCGTTTTACGCATAGTATTATGAGTGAACCACTGAAAGGATACGGCTTAAATCTAGTTCTTTGGAACATCTAGCAGTACGTTTCGTAAGACTTTTTATTTCCCTGGTGAGAGCATTGAGAACGAGAGCTTTCTCACAACAAAATAAGACGGGGCAAGATAGCTGCCGCTTAAATATGACTTTGCTTGAGTCTCGGGCAACGTCTCCATGTTTAGCCTTCCCGGACGCTGAGTGAATCCGTCACAGGTTTCTGCTGTGGGAGCTTTGTCGAAAAATGTTCCACTTTTCACCCATACACAAATGATGCTAGATCTCGCGGCCTCTGTGGTTGTCCTGGGCCTTTCATTACACACTGCTAGGTTTCAGCGTCTGTACGGCTACAAAACGACTCAAATTTTGCAAATAAAACCCGGGCCGTCGATTCCTCCCTTTATGAAATATCAGACGCTTACAATTCAAGCTCGCGTTTGAGTTTGTGGCCCGCGGGACGCAATTTCGAGCAGAAAACCAACTTTTTCTTTCAGTTCCACTGTGCGAATGCCGCATCGTAGCAGACGAACTCTCGTCGTCTGCTCTCGCTCCTTGTCTGGGCGAGGCATGACGGGATTGTCGGCGCTAGAGCGCTCAAAGACAACGTACTTACAGCGAGCGGCGTGAACGCTCGCCTCCCCGCGCTGCCTCGTGCTCTCGTGCACCGCCTAGGGATCGCGGGGGATTTTTCGTCAAAAGTTGCGAAGTTGAGCGCGCGCAGGGCGGAGGAAACTTTGCGGCGCTCTTTTGGTCACTCCCCCCACTACGTCAAAAAGCGAAGAAGGTTTTGCTCCACGAGTTTAGCTACCCTGGTATTCCCTGGTTCTCACAGTGGAAGATAACATACAAAGGGTAAGCATCCTAAACAGGCATATAGAATAAAAACTTCAAAGAAAAGCCGCCGAACTCCGAATGCAAAATGCAGGTGGGGAGTCACGCTGACCGGGTTTCCACAGCTCAGGCGGGTGCCAGAAATTTCTAGCTGATAGGGGTCGCTCGATTCGCAAAATGGCGACGGCCAGAGCGCTCTTTTTGCAAAGGTCTTCAAGCCGTTTCGCGGCCCAGTAGTTAGGGACTCTACTGGCCGTTAGTAGGCGCAACAGTGCCACTTATTCTGAACATTTGTCAGATATATAATATTAATAAATAACTTCGTTGTATAGAGTAAACTTTTAAAATTATGACGGACTTACGGACAACGGCTGTGGCTACGGCTGCGGCGCGACGGTTGGCTTCGGAGTCGTGGACTCGACGGAGGGCGGATACTTCGGCTGCTTGGTCTGTGTCTCTTGCCTCGTTGTGTGGGTTAAGTTGGTTCCGCGGTTTGTTGTCTAGTGCGGGTTTTTAGTAATTTTTCCCTTGCGGTAATGGTATACGGTATAGGTAAGAAGTATTGTGACTGGTTTTTTGTTGACGGTCACTGAATTAAGAAGCCACTGGGCCAGTCATATGTGTGCAAGCGTCTTTCAGCACATGGTCATACGTGCAAGCGCCTTTCATGGAACTTGGACGGTAATTTTTTTAATACCCTCCATTATATGGCATTTGTCGCTGTAAGTCTCGCTGTAATGCAGTTCTTTTTTTTTTTTTTTTGCAGTGTACAACTGCTGAGGCGTTATTCGTACAATTTGCATGTGTATTATTCTTATTTTTGTAATGTATGAATAACATACATCACTCCGTGTCTTCAGAGTTGATGTTTGTTTTGCTTGTCATAGTTACAAAAATAAATTCTTTTGTGTGTGAAACCTTGGTGTCGTCCCATGTCGTCCCTTTAAGAGAGTTAGCACAAATGTGAAAATATCCTTTTCGATATGCGGTCAGTTGGAATTATATGTAGCGCTGGATGACTTTTCTTCTGCAGTACAATTAAGGTATGCTTATAAAACAATTCTGTTTTAAACAAAAACCATGCTCGTTACAATAACACTGACTCGTCAAACTAGAGGGCGCATGCTACTGCCCGGTACAAAAATACCGCCAGAACTCGCCTTGAATCCATTCCTTCATTTGGCCAGCGGTTACTGCGTGTATCCATCCATTCAACAGTCAACTAGGGACTATACTGGCCGCTGGGTGCGCTCGCCGCAGGAGAAAGGCAGAACTCGTCGAAAGCAAGTGTCGCCGGTCTCGCGGCGTGAGCAAAGCTTCTTTGGCACGCCGAGTGCTGCATCTTTGTGCGTTCGCACGCTTGGATACAGTTAAGTATATAGAAGTCATGCTTATTTATTAAGGTGTTTTCTTTTGTTAGAACTTTCCAGAGTTCCGTCGGCATTGTTTTTTTAGCTTTCTCTGTGGGTGTCGGGGTTTTGGAGGGAGCCTTTGCGTGGGCAGAGCGGCCGAGATGCGAGAGTGGTTCCCCCGCGGTCGTTAAGGAACGTCTCGGGTTTCGGGAGTCTGCTCGGACAGATCCCTGGGACAGCCCATTCTTGCCGCTGCTTGTGGATGTTAACCGAGTGTGCCGGTGTACAGAGGGTTTTGCCGCTTAGTGTAAAATTGTCGTTCTTTGCCCGATGCAATAATTTAGCGGTTGGCGCCAGTCAGACTGGGAAAATTGCAGAGAACAACTCTACAAGGAATTTAGGGTTGGCGGTTGGAGCGCCAGGATGACAACTCGCCGACCATTGGAGAACAGTGTACCACGTGTGAGTGGTGGAATTTGAAGAGATTGGTCGGTTCCTGAGGGGAAAGGAGGCCCCTACGGGCCTACAAAAAGAGTGCGGAGAGGATTTTGGGGGATACGGACGTTGGATGTGATGGAGAGAAATTGGTGACGGGGGTCGAGACTTTAGACGAGGCGGGATGGTCTCCCAAGTTGGGACTTGTAACTAGAGTGTAAATAAATGCACATAGTGCTATTCAAGCAGTGAGTCGACCCGTCACTCAGCGACGTTCTTGCCTCCACGCTTCAGACCATCGGAGCGGAACCTGCCTCCCACACCACCGGGAGGAGCAAACAACAAACAACTTTAACTGATACCAATCAAGAATCGACGCCGCACCAAAGTTCTGAACGTCTGACGCGCGTAGACGTTCAGAACTTTGCGTATGCGGGTAACTAGACATGACTAGCCCTTCCGTTGAAAATGAAGAATTTTAACTCCTTTAGGTGTACTGAATTAATCATCTGAATAATGTAGTTGCTAAAAGACGCTTTCTGGAGAGGGAAAAAGCGGCTTTGCTGGGGGTTATGTTCTAGACGCCGGAGTAACTTCAAGCGGGCGGATTACGCTTGTGGGTGGAGCCGCAACATTTTTCCTGCACTCCAAGAATGACGATCCCATACCATCTTGTGGTGTGGTGTTTTACCATGCGCTCCCAACGCCAGTCTATGCACACAAACATCTTTAGTACTTTTCGCTTTGCTTGGTTATCAGATTCCATACACAGAACGGTATTGCCAGAAGTTAAACTTGGCGCCATGACCCCTTCCAAATTTCCCGCATCCGTATTTCCAGAGCGCCATCTGCCACCTCTTGCACGAACCCTCGCAGTTCGCCGATATTGCACTAGAGGTCGGCAACTGGCTAGGTGGCGCGAGCCGCCGTCCGATTTCAAGGACTGCGTCTATCTATGCGTTCACGCACTCGCACCAACGTTTCGCACCACTCCCTCTCTCTTTTGCTCTTTCTCGCTGTCATCGTTTTGTTAATCGCGCCCTCTCCCGCCTTCTTTATTTTCACGTTTTCATTCCGTCCGCGCGCTACGAGGGCGGCGAGGGAGCATGCAGTCACTCGACCGCGTGCGAAGACCGTCGGCGCGGCCGTGAGCGCTCCTCCAGCCACCACCGGCGGCGACGCACATGCTCTGAGGCATCCCCACCGACGGTGAGTGCCGCCCGGCCACGACGCCAGCTCGCGCACCCCGCTCCTCGTCGGCCGCGCGACCACTCGCGTGCCGGCCCCCGTGGGCGTGGGCCGTCCGAGCTGAGCAGGTTTGCGCCGGACTCTTCCCGGTCCACGCGCGTTCCTTGACCGACCCGGAGAGCCGCCGCACGCAGCGCGAGGCGGCTTCGGTGTCCGCGTAGAGCGCACCGCCCGTTCCGCGCCGGTCAGACGCCAGGTCCCTAAGAAGACAGCTGGACAGAGAGAGGAGCGGCCGACTCCGCCGCCAAGTCGCCAAGCCGCCTGTGAAGCACGCGGAACGCACTCGGTGTTCACCCCAAAAAGCCGTTCGTTCTGGCGCTCGTTTCATGCCCAGTGCTCCGAACATCGGGTGCACCCGCGGTTCCGACCACGGACCGCCGACGAGGCGTGGAGGCCGTCGGGTGCAGCGGCCGGCCGGTGGGCCCGGACCGGCGTCCGGGGCTCCGCACTCGTATTGATCAGCGGACTGCCGGTGCGGTGCCTGTCCGCGCTGATCAATAGCGGCCGTCTCCATTAACCGCCGGAGCAGTCTCCTTGTGCTCCGGTCTCTGCCCGACGGACGCGCGTCCGCGCACGTGCTGGCTGAGGCTGCATCGCGCTGTGTGGATCGCGCCCCGCCTGATCCACCATCCTCCGAGGAGGCGGTGACCGAGCGTTCAACGTCTAGTGCGCACCGAGCGATTTTAGTTAGAGGTAGGAGAGTAGTGATCCCGATTCGCACCATTCGCAGTCTTCACAGTGCGAGGGAAACACGCGGCCAGTGTTGTTGGTAGTAATGCGTACAGGTCACGGCGTTACCCGTTGCGGTACTCCTTACTTTTCTTCGCCAACGTAGTAATGCATGTACTCGTTATTTATTGTTAACAGTAACGGATAGCGCGCTTACGTTGCTTATTTCGGTATCGGGTAAAGCCGTTACGTTGCTCGTTCGATCTCCTTTGCCGAACTGCAAAACGTTACACTTCAATTTTTTTTTTTTTCTTGTTTCTAGGCGCCAACTAATGAACTTCGCGTTTTTTCTCGATTTGATAGTAGTATTCGGGTGGAACCGTAATAAAAATATAATTATGAAGTCAGGTAGCGCTTGTACCGTTTAATTGGTGTCCCTGTGTTTTTTTTTTTTTTTTTTTTTTTTTTTTTTCACGCTATGTTATAAGTTTTGATAAGATAACTATGTTAAGTTTGGGGGATCGGTGGCCGAGTGGGCTAAAGCGCACACCCAGCTCGACGCGCGTGGAGCGAAAGCTCGCGCTGCAGAACCCAGGGATCCTGGGTTCGAGCCCCACCCCTGCCCGTTTCGATCTGGATGAGCATCGTAACGGCGTGCGGTCATGTATCACTACTGCGTGGTGCACGTTAAAGACCCCAGGCTAGCGGTTGTACTGCACTGGCTAAATTGCTCATATACAGCGTGTGACTCGTCGCAACTTTAAATGGCTGACCAACTAACTACAGCCTGTATAAATATCCCCACAACCCCAATTTTTTATGTTAAGTTTCTGTATGGACATCGTGTTTCCTGAGATTTGGCGTTATGCATACCTGTTATGTCAAAACAGTAAAACGTTGTAATTCATAAATAAAAAGTCACGCAGCAGTAACGTGCGATATTTTTTACCAGTAACGGTAACGCGTTCCTTTTATTTCGAGGTAACGTAGGTCGGTAACGCGCACTTTTTGTTTACCAGTAACGAGTTATGGATTTCGTAACTTTTTTTTTTTTGTAACGCCTGCAACACTGAACGCCACAAGCGGTCCCTTTAAAGGTGTTAAACTCTGGAGCGGCACTTGGCGATTCGACTGGAACCCCTATTTGTGTTTCTTTTTATTATGATCTTGACGGGCATGGGGCGTACCAACCGCGGGGGGGGGGGGGGGGGGGGGGGGGGGGGGCAAGGGGGCTTGATTTTCCAGTTCTCAGAGTTGGGGGGACAAGGCGTGTGCTTTGCCCCCCCCCCCCCCCCCCCTCCCCCCTGACACAGCACTGGGCAGGGCAAACACCGGGCGGCTACGCCCAAGGGATGCCAAGGGGGGCCCTGGGGAGGGGGGGGGGGGGGGTCCGGTTTGCCCCCTTACTCAAAAACAAGTTGGTACGCCACTGGCCACCGGCAGCCAGACCCTTTTGAAAAGTCGGCGCCATGACCTGCCCGTCACTGCTTGATCTCCTGACCACGGATTGGACACGAGATGTGACGTCAGCGTTCGGGGACGACTTGGATCCAATCACGCTCTCCGGGACCCAGAAATGGCGACCATCGATGTTGCTCGAGGCACTTTTCAAAAGGGTCTGGTTCGCTCTTATTGCGTGATGTGCTTGGCCGGGTCCTGCCCATCCGTGGTTTCGCGGGACCGTGCTTTATCGAACACAACGCTCACGTCTGCCCCGTGGATAAACGTTTCGTTTGGAGTTCGTCGCTCAATGTGTAAGCGTTCTTAAGTTGCCCTCGTGCACTCGGCTCTCGCGTCGACTGCCGACGCCACTCGTGATATGGATGGCGCGAGTTGAGCGGTGTCCCCTGCTCGATGGCTTCGCGCGTGCAGCTCCGGTGCTTGGGTTCTGACAACGGGAGGAACTCGTTCGCGCGAGTGTTTTGCGAACGCTTCCCTCCCCTTCTGCATCTTCTCTGCGTTCATTGCGCACGTGTATTGCGCCGAAGCGGCATTGGCGTCCCCGGTAGGCTGGTTCCAGTGTTGGACAAAATACTGGATAAATGTAGTTGTTACTCAATACCTGCGTCCTAAAGTACTTAAAATACTATTCAAGTTACTTTCACTGTAAGTATCTTGAGTACAGTACACATACTTAGAAATATAATTCAATTATTTTTGAACATACTTCCGCACTGAGTAATTTGTGTCGACGTCAGTGACAAGCACAATTATACAGTTGCACAAGTCTGGTTTACCAGAATGGGTTATTAGCACGCAAAAGCACAAAATTGCACAAAAAAACAACAACCAAAAAGACATTATAGTTTTTTTTTTCAATTTAACTATAAGGAACAGGATATCACTGATACATGTTATAAAACATTTCCGGTACAAAACAAAAAGGTAATTTCAGTTACAATGACATCGTTCAATATAACATCCTGTGGCGCATCTTAGATACATCGTTTAACTACAATTCATATTCCCTATATGGGGAGTTGACTACAACAGAACTTGGGATACGGAAATGAGTGAAAGGATAACAGAGAGGAGAGCCCACCTTCCTCAAGTAGGTTGCGTTCAGAAAGGCACTCAGTGTTGGGGGACTCTTTGTTGGCATTTCGAGAGGCAATCCTTCTCGTAGTCCGTCTATTGTAAAACGACTTTTGTTTGGGCTAGTTGGTTCTTACTAGACATGATTAAAATAGCGCAAACTTGACAAGGACAGCAAAGAAGGCACACGTACAACAGAACTGGCGCTTACTTCCAACTAAGTTTATTTCATCATCAACCAAGCAATAAATACCATGATGAAATAAACTTAGTTGGAAGTAAGCGCCAGTTCTGTTGTACGTGTGCCTTCTTTGTTGTCCTTGTCAAGTTTGCGCTATTTTAATCATGTCCGTCTATTGTCCTGTACTCTCCTTATCAATGTTCGCTTACAGACAGTGTTCGCGAGAGCAATAAGTGCCGCACTGACAACAAAAAGAAAAATAAATAAAAAAAAACCTCGCCGTTTGGCCGTGGTCAAATCTACAAGCAAAAAAAAAGTGTTTTTTTTTTTTTTTTTGTCCACTTCTTATTTTTTTTTTTATTTGTTATTTTCTTGATGCTGAAGTCTGCATTGCTGTTGTGGGTTGTTTTCCGTTCTGTGTTGCGCCTCATTGTGGCAATCTTTACTTCCTTAAAACCACCCCTTCTGTTTGAGGATCTTTTTGGACAAACTCTAGAAAACAAAGCGCACCTTTGGGAAGGCGAGGGGAAAACCCTCATTGTACGAACTTCGGGGTGAAATGGGAGTCATAATCGGCACAAAAGCAATATTTTCACGAGCTCAGTCTAAGCTACCGTAGCTTATCGGAGCTAGCAACAGGATTTGGTTGCTCGAAACAATGTTCACGTTTGCTCGTGCCATGCCCACGCCACATCATACTGAAAAACTTGGAAAATGGCGCTATGTCAAAAATGTATTGTGAGATAATGAGTATAACACGCTCAGAAATGTTATTAAAATACAGTATCAAATACTCTCGATCAAAAGTATTTGCAAGATACCAAGATACTTCAAAAAGTATTTGAAATACAGTATCTAGGCACAAGTCTGGCTGGTTCACACATTCGTGTCGATTATGTTCGCAAAAACCGAAATCACAGCAACGACTAAAAGTTACCGGGACAAGTGTCCGCCGTACTCGACGTGGCACGCGATGCAGGACCTAGCTTCGCGAAGCAGTCGTGAGTCACGGTTGTTCCGATCGTTTCTGTCGTTTTGGTTGCTGCGAAGGCAACCGTCGCAAATCTGCTAACTATACTTCGTCTCACCCTACGATGGACTAAAGGCCAAAGCCATGGGTTGCCAGGTCCAATCACGTTCCACGCTAAACTATGACACCCTTAACATTGATAAGGGGTGGACGAATAATGCTCCGAATCCAAAAGCACTGCGTCATTTCTACAGCTTCGAAACTGCAAACTACTGCAAACAGCCTGTACGTCGTGGCTTTTTTTGCAATGTAACATTGTTGAGTCATTCACTGCTATTCAATTCTAACCACTGTCCGCCCATCCCCATGAGTGATCTGAGACGCCGGCACTGATACGTGCATCAAACGGCAATGCACGAAATATCTAAGTGGCTCGTGATTGGATCTGGAGGTCCGTAGCTTTTGCCTTTAGTCCATCGTAGGGTGAGACGAAGTATAGACTTTGGTCTGTCATCGACGGTCTGTGACCGCGTCATTTATCGGCCGTACCCACCGACCGACTGGCAGCGTACCTTGGTCGCAGTGACGCTGCGCTTTTATTCTGTGCGGGATGAACGGGCCGCAGATGCCTCGGTTATAGTGTACTAAAACGCGGAAGATAACGAAAAGAGGAGATAAAGCTCAGAAGCATAGAACACCGACAGTTCCATACCGGGTTTCGAACGGCAAAACAATATTTGGCGATAGTGTTCTGCTCGGATAATCGCGGACTATTTCGTGGTCATCGGTTTATGCTTTTAGCGCAGCGTGAACCACAAGCACGAGGTCCGAGCCGGGAAGCCATTGATTATGTGCTGTAGATTGCGAACCTGCTGGGGAAGCAACTTTGACGGTAAGAGCTCGAGCACCTTTGCTAGTGAGAGTTCATAGGAAGCATTGGTATGTGTTTATTAGCGCGAGCTGTGGGTAAAGCGATTTATCGTCTACCACGAACGACAGTTTTGATGGGTGGCAGAGGCGGTGTGGCATCGCGTTACCACCACTCACAGAACAGCTGCGCATACAGCAATGGCGGCCTGTGAATACACCTATTACCAGCCCTGTGAAAACAACAGAAGTCTTCCATGAACAGCGAGAAACGCTGGATCGACAAGGAAACTGTTCGGCCTGATCTGCTGTGTCACTGGAGATTTCTGAAACCACCGACAATATGTATCAGCCTCGGAAGTAATCCGTTACAAGTAACGGGATTACTTTGCGTAAATTACTTTTCTAATAATTTTTTAATTATAATCCATTACTTTTTTGAAAGTGTAATTTGTAATGTAATCTAATCACTTTTTTCAGGAGCAAATAACTGAAATTACTCGTTACTATTCTTCCCTCCCATCTAAGGGAGAAATAGAATGGAAGAAGGGCGATGTAACGGCCTTCGCGCTTTTAACATGCTAACACAAGACGGGGGTTCGCTCGCGAAGAGAGTGCTGGTGAGGGAAAGGAATTCACGGAAAGGGGGGTACGAGAGCCCAGCCAGAGCCCGTTTCTGGACTCGCTCGTACGGTCAGCCGGGCTGGGAGGATTCAAGATCAAAGCAACAGGCTTCGACTTCTTGGACAAGGAACAGACTGCTCCGAGCATACAAAAGAGCAGAAGAGTAATGGACCATAAGACCGTCGCTTGGGCTTCGTCTCGAGTAGGACCGTGAACACAGTGACCATGGTGCATATATCTGCTCCCTCCCCCTCCTCTACCCGCCTTCTTCCCTCCCCACCCATCCGCGCATGTCCCCCCAAATTATTTTTTTTTTTTCACACGAAACCGTTTTTTGTTTGTCGTGTCGATGTTTCTGCCTACAAACGCTCACCCTAGGGGTATCGCTGGCCGAGAGCGGGCTAGCGCACAGCAGCTCGGAGCACGTGGAGCGAAAGCTCGCGCTGCAAACTCAGGGACCCCCTGTTCAATCTCCACCCATGCCCGTCTCGATCTGGATGAGCACCGTACCGGCGTGCGGTTGTGGATCACTACTGCGTGATGCACGTTAAAGACCCCAGGCTAGCGGTTGTACCGCACTGGCTAAATTGCTCATCTACAGCTGAGACACCAGCCGCCCAGTGAGGTAGACTAACTTCCGGCTGTGTAAACATACACACAACAATTTGGTTTTTGCGCTCTCCCCCCAAACAGGGAGGAAGCTCTAATGAGACGTCGACCCTGCTCATCCTTGACAGCATAGTGGCTGGACCATCCAGTTATGTGGCTTCTGTCACTTGACTTCGCACTAGTGGATGTGTAAAGCAAAAACATCAGAGGTGCGATGGCAGCAGTTTATTGGAACAGAAAAAAAAATGTAGCATCAGCCCGGAGCTGGCCGGGAAGTACAACAAAACGGCTTGGGACATCGAAGCTGAACCCGTATTTTGAAAACGAGAATGCTAGAGTTCTCGTCAGCGAATTGCGCGTGCGTGAACTTAGACCGAAATTTTAGAGAAAGGAAACAGAGCCAGAGTTTTCTGAGTATAAACAGTGAATCACTTAGAGACACTGGAGATGAGAAGTCTCATGTAAACGCATGTGAAAGACATGGAAGCGTGCTGTTCTCTGTACCCTTTTTTATATATCTATATTTTCTGAACGGCCAAATCAGTTCAGCCGAGAAATTGTGTATTAATATTTCGTGTGACGTCCAAGTGGGTCATACAGTCGGATAACAACCTTTATCAAGCAGGAGTCTTCAAGTACCGCGTCTTGGTCTCACAGCCAGTCACTTTAAGTAGGTAAACAAGCCCTATTTAGGCGACATGCAGCAAACATAGAAAGACCATATATTTGGGGAAATTGTGTTTTGAAGCTCGCCGATGCCAAACTCGGATTAACTCGAATGGTGTGCGTTCCTCCGCCGCCCAAGTGGGTTCGTCGCAGGTTCATATGATTTACTTCGGTTCCGGTATGAGAGCGCACGTCTCGTTTATCTCGAACCCCTGTTGAAGTCCTTTCAAACTTTATAGATTCCTTCTTCTAAAATTATGAACCTAAAATTATGCGTAGATAGTGCTGAATGTGTTGTATTTTTGTTTTAATTTTCATGGGACGCAAAAGTTTCCCCCTAAAACACGCAGTATATAGCGTGTCTTTTTCGTGTTTCTTTGGAGTAACCCAAAAGTAATCGAGTGAAGTAACGAAGAAATTAATGAATTGCTTTTCACAAGGAGTAATTTGGAACGGTAATCCATTACTTTTAGGCCTAGTAATTAAAACTGTAATTAATTTTTTTTTAAAGTAAGGTGTGCAATTATAATATACATCAACTCAACAAGTGAAAGAAAATATCCGCTTACTGTATCTATCGTTGAGCATCAGGGATCTACCGCCTAGCAATGGTACAGCTGCAGGTAGCAGACATTAAAACTGAAAGCCAAAGAGTTCGGACTGCCGACCCATCCTCAGCCAAGTGCTCCCGCAGCTCCTTGGAGTTTTAGCCTTCATCAGAGGTCTCATGAAGACGACTTGGGCTTGCCACTCCGAGGATGCCAGGGAAACCTTGGCGTTAAAACTCCTCCTCAACTCATTCTATCCTAGCTTTCTTCCCCCCCAAAAAATTGATCAGTTGGCATTTTGGATCATGTCAAGGACAATTGGGTTACATTTCTTCACGTGGTTCGCTCGCTCGCTGAAAAGCGAATGTGACAATTTATTGTGGTCCGAAATAGGCCATTGAGTCACTTCGAAACCATAAATTTTCTATAACAAAAACGAATCTAAAAAAAATAATGCGTTTGTCCGTTTTTTTAAGCAGTTTTTTGCGATAACTGTAGTCCTGAATTCGTAAATAGGAACCTACGATGGGTCAAATTTTTGAAGAAGTAAAAAAAGCGGAGACGGCGGACGAAGAAAGGACGAACACAAAACGTCTCAAGAAAGACGTTTTGTGTTTGTCCCCTTCCTCGTCCGTTGTCTCCGGTGTTTTCAAATATATGTAACATCAGTTGTTAAAGTGGTTAGCTGGGCGAGTTGGTAAACGTTGAACATTATGAAAAATATCGCACAAAAATACACGAAAAAAAAAGAGGAAGGAACACAGAACACGGATGGGCGCGTACTCACAACTCTGGTATATTAGGTAGAAAAAGGAAAGATGAAGCAAGAACATCTGACTGACTGAACTGTATTCCCCCTGGTGTCATGAATTCATCTTTCCTTTCTTCACCTAATATACCACAGTTGAGAGTACGCGCCTGTCTGTGTTGTGTTCTTTCCTCAGTTGCCCTTGTATTTTCGTGCGCGATTTTTCATCGTGTGTAATATCAACCAGCTTTCCGGTTTACTTACTCTTTGTACGATGGGTGTTCTCTAAGTTGTGCCTCCTAGGCTGTATCTTTTTCATTCGGTGATGGGGTTGAAAGATGTTACATTCAATCGAAAGTTTGGAATCATTTCTTTCCCAGGGGCACATAAATTTGCCGCCAGCGGTGATGCACTTCCGCCAGCGGTCTCTGCGTGCCGTCGGTGAAGAATGAGCTTTTGGCGAGACCGACGCCGCGCTTGAGGAGCTGCGGTCCTAAGATGTTTTGCCCCGCGCACGTCAGAGGCTGCAGCTCGCGCCATCAGTTTCGGCTGCTTCCTAAGATAAAGGAACCATTGAAAAGTACGCGGTTCGCGTCCGACCTCGAGCTCACCAATGCATTGCGCCGTTGGTGTTGTCAACAGCCGCCCTCCTTCGTCTACGGCGGCACGCAGAGACTAGTGCACCGGTAGTGCATCGCCGCTGCTCGAGACTATGTGGAAACGTCCTGGGAAAGACGAGATTCCGAACTTTCAATAGAATGTAACATTTTCCACTTTCATCACCGAATAATAAGGTTACAGCAAAACTTGGAACATCCCTCGTGTATTAGAAACCCGAGAACAGTATATGATGATGTATATGATGTTTTGTGCCAACGGGGCGCCTGATATTCTCGCCTTAGTGGCTCGTGATCGGACTGCTGCGTGGTAGAAAGTAGCGTCGTTTACCCTAATCCGTCTTCCAAGGAGTCGCCACGCAGTCGCCAGCTCATTTGCGGGCGCACACTTTGGGACGTGTTTTTTCGATGCGCCTGCTGCGTGGCTTGACGCAGAACCTTCCTCGTGTTCTCTGGTGTCCTTTGACGCACCTCTCGATTTTCCCTACCGACGCACTTACGGCCGCGTCTTTAAGCCCGCCTTCCCCTCCAATGGCTGCCGTCTCGCTGCTTCCAGGCACAACGGCGGCCCGTCGTGACAAAAGCCCCTTGCGCAGTAGGCGGCGCAGAACCGAACTTAGAGCTACGTTGAAGACCCCGAGATGAACTAAATTTGTTCTCGGTTGTTCTCTGAGCGTGTTCACCGCCTTCGGTAGCTAACACGTGGAGACCATCACTTGTTCCTTTATTTTATTATTATTGTTCTAGTTTTCTTCACCGTGGAAAGCCGTAAGATTTCTCCAAGGACACTTTTTAAATGAGCTTTGTGTATCAGCTTTTTTAAGTATGTACCCTAGAAACCAAAAGGCCTGAGCGCGGTTTTTTTCCCATTGTTATGATAAAGATGAAAACAAACGATTTAGAAAACGTGTACACTGATTATGTGAGAAACATTAAAGTAACGGCGCATTTCCAACAAATTATGCTTGATATTTTAACGTAGCGCGCTCTTAAAAATGCCTCCCAACGAGGAAGAAGCCCGTTGGCAGCAGAATCACAAATATGGGAACAACACATACGAGTGGCGGCACGAAACAAATAGGTTTGGAAGACGTTTGCTTCGTCCCGTTTTTCCTGAATGTACTCTTACGGCAAGTGTAACTAAATAAAAAAAGTTTACATTACTGGAAAGAAAAAGTATTGCTTCTTTTGTGGGAGTCTTATTTTAATTCTCGATATCATATGACGTGAGGCCCCAAAGTAGTCATATAAACCAATCAAATCTAAACATGTCACTGGCAAAACTGTGAGTTACAAAAAGCATAGAGGACGAGGTATCTTCTCCTTAAAATCGTCTGACCCCCCCCCCCCCCCCCCCCCCCCCGGTGTTGCGTTCACCCTCGACCTTTCCTTTTCAATATGGGCTATGTGGCCTCCAGACTCAAATGAGTTTGAGACCATTGCTCTATGCAATGCCAAATCTGCGGCAGAACAGCTCTTGTAGCTCGTGCATCGTGATATCCAAGCTCTGACTTCCGTTATTAATGCGAAAGCATGAACTGTCCCATGGAGCGAGTCGACATCATCAGCTTTGAAGCCCCGCCAAACGGCTCCTTAAATCCTTTCTCCAAGTGAAGCCAGCTCCCACATATGAAACCACGCGAAAAGCCTAGCCAAGCGGCACCTAGTTTCCCCGATCCCAAAGAAGCGGAGTAAAGCTGATGGATTTCGGATTCGGTCCTATTGGCTGGCGCGCGTCGACGAGGCTCCCATTGGCCGTTGCGCGTCAGTTCTAACATCCGCCACCCCATGGCGCGGCGTGTCCGTCAGCGCGAACACGAAACGTCCAAGGTCAGAGCTGCGAGCAGAGGACGCGCTCTGGCCGTCGACGCAAAAACGCTGCAGACGAAATAAGGGAGCGGAAGAATGACGTGCATGGGCTTTCGGATTTGCAACTCACAAGAAGTGCTGGTGTACCTCGAGCCTTTTGGTTATTGAGATAAAAATGCTGGCATTACCGCGAAAAAAAAAAAAAAAAAAAGCCGTTTAAAACTCCCTGTGACGCCGAATTGGAGCGCAGCTATTGAGGAGGAGGAGGGAAGGGTACTGAGGGGAGGGTCGACCCCTCCTCCTCCGTCGTGATCCTGCCTCCTAATCCTGAACGAAAGGGCTCCGGTTCGAAGCCGGCCGAGGTACAAGAGATAAGTCTTTTAAAATCATTTTTCGGAGTAATGAAAATTCGGATTCGTCCCCCCTGCTCATCCTCCCTGCTCCCCTCCTTTCTCCTTCTCCCCTCACGGGGGTCACGTGATCTCGGGCCCGGGGGGGGGGGGGGGGGGGAGGAGAGGGGAGGGGGTTACGTGACCCCTGAGCCTGGGGGTGTCACGTGACCTGGGGGGGTCACCTGACCTGGGGGGGGAGGTCACGTGGCCTCACGGTAACGCCGACGGTAACGCCGACGGCGACGCCGCTCAAGCCAGAAACGGGCGCCTAAGAGGTGCGCTCAAAAAACATCAACGTGATTTGCACCGGGAATTTGATAAAACTACAACGTGCGCCCTGTTTTTTCCAGTTTTTTTTTTTTTTTTCTGATAGTGTGAATGAGAAGGAAAGGCTGGGTAGAACACCACAAAGTCCACACTCCGACGGCTATTCCTGCAGCAGCTGTCATAGACCCGGCTTTCTATTTCCGAACTCCGATACACACCGTTCTATATCAAACTACCGTTTGCTCGCCCTTGAGTACTGCCGAATAACCGCATACTACTTCGTCGAGGTCGTTATACTACACGCTCTTCGCGCCTCGGCTCTGCTTTTGTTTACGCGGCATTCGCTGTCGGAAATCGCTCTCCAAATGACGCCGCCTTCCTCCGCGTTGTCAAGGGCAGCGGCGGTATCCGGAGCGACAAACGAGCTGGTCTGGCGTTGGCCGTTTCCCGTCTGCGTTGCCGCCTTCATCGCGTCGTCTCTGCGGTTTCCCGACGCGGACCCCTTTGCCCTAACTAACACGACCGATTTCGCCCGCAGGTCTCCGAGGACGCCATGCCCTGGTAGACGTGGCTGACGGACGCTGCCACGGCCATGCCTCGGTTACGGACGACGCTCTCGCTGTCCGCCGTGTTCCTGGCGCTGGTGCCGTGCCCGTCGTCTTCGAGCCCGTTGACGCCGGCGTGTGGAGAGACGCGCGAGGGCGCCGAGAAGGGCATTGTGCGGCCACCCCAGTTCCCCGCCGGTACGGACGTGGTCAACTGCAGCTGGTTCTTCAGGGCCGCTCCGGGTTTCAAGCTCCTGGTGCGTGTGGACAACGCCGAGTTCGCATCGGCCCAGCTGCGCGCGTCCGTCCTGCGGCTCAGCGTGGACGGCCAGGTGCTGGAGATAAGCCGCAACTGCGTCGACTGCCTCGAATCCCTCGTTGCCGGGCGGGAACTCCTGGTGCAGTTCGTGTCCACTAAAGCGGCCGACGCGTCGAAGGACGGCGGCACGGGATCCTTTCAGATACGCTACAAGGCGTTCAATCCCGGCCAGTGCGAGCGACCCCGGAGCCCCAACCAGGGCTACGTGTTCGGCAGGGATTGGCGGCTGGGCCGCGAAGTGAGTTACCACTGCAACCCGCCGTACGACCTCCTGGGCAGTTCTTCGGCGCGCTGCATCGTCCCGGAGCAGCGGTTCGTTCCGGAATGGAGCAGCCTGCCCCCTCGCTGCGCGCTCAGCGACTGCCGCAAGGGACCCGTCCACAGGACCGCGGGTGCGGGGGCCATCGCCAGTCCCGGCTTCGCGGAGCAGCGGCTGCCGGCCAACCGCAAGTGCCAGTGGGAGATCCAAGCCGAGGCCGGGCACCAGGTGAAGGCGGCCTTCACGAGGCTGCGGCTGCCCGAGCACCGCCTCGGCGGGGAGGCACCACACCTGTACCTCTTCGATGGTGACGAGAACACGCCGCTGGCCAATCTTAGTGCCGTCCAGATTGAGGAGGGCGAGAGCCCGCTGAACGTCACCACCGTCTCCAGCAAGCTGCTCGTGGTCCTGCTCACCGGCACCAGGCTCGAGGAAGACGCTGTTATGTACATGGAGTACGCCGCCAATCCGAGCACGTGCCCCGACCCGGGCCGGCCCGACAACGGGGAGCTGGTGGCGTATAGCCTGGCCGTCGGCTCCAGCGTGGGCTTCCGCTGCAGGCCCGGCTACGTGCTGGACGGGGACTCCCGCGCCGAGTGCCTGCCAACGGGCACCTGGAGCGCGTCCAGGCCCAAGTGCCTGCTGGAGGCGGGCCACGGAGACCACCAAGACGTGGCCGTGGACGTGCACGTCGAGGACGTGGGCCAGGAAGACCTCATCGGTATCCTGGGCGGCACGCCGGCGCCCTTGGGCGGACCGCGGGGTCTTACGCCGCCTCCCGTGGAGGTGACGACGACGTCGGCCCCTCCTCGGGATGTGCCTGAAGTGGCCCAGGCGAAGCCGTCCAGGGCTAAGCACACGCCCGTGTTGAAGGCGTCTTGGTCGACTACGACGACGACGTCGACGACGGCTTCGCCTACACCACCAAGGGCACCTGCGGAGTCGTCCGAAGAGGCTCTTGACCCGGTGGCTCACGTGTCCGGTCTCAAGCCTGCGCTGAAAGAAGAGAGGGTGAGTGAATTCTTGTCGTCTCGGACCTCGGTGATGGCCAACTAATGTCCATTCCGGAGCCGCGTTTGCATTGTTACGCCAAAGTCATGAGCGCGCATACGTTTCGCGGAGTCGCGACAATGCTTTCTCATTCACACATCCGCTAGGGGTATAGTGGTGCGCGTTCATCGCGGGCAACCGCAAAGGGCGCTCTCCGTTGGTGCCCAAGATGCATACTGAGAGTAAAGTCCGTCGTGTCTTAGAATATTTTTCTTGTGGCTAGGGTGAGTTAGTGAAAACGCAAGACGCTAAAGCGTTACGACAGAGAGGGCAATATCCAGCACCACCACAACAGCAGGTGGCGCGGGTGGCGCCGCACTCCCAGTGGCTCAGCGCTTCCGTCCACACGGGCGGATGCCACTGTCGTACAAGCGGCGCCATCTAGATTACTGATTGCGATCGTGTCGCCATATTGTTAACCGTTCCAGGGAGAACAAAGTGGAGTTGCATCTGCATTGCGCATCGCGGTCAGAAATTGCGATATCGGTCTCGGTACATAAACGATTACACTAAAATTTCCTGTCCGAAAACGTTTTTTTACGTATAACGATTTCGTCAGATATGCCCAAAGTAATGCCGAGTATTTTAACGCAAAATGTGTTATAGGGCTGGTTTTGGTATTTGGAACGTTGTGATACGGAAAGTCGTTAAAGTGTGGTTGAACTTAGCGAGAAAACTGGCCCTGTGAATTGAGTGGTAAAATATGGTCTTTCTATCCTTCTTTCTTTCTTTATTTATTTGTTTTCCTTCGGGCAGGGCCCGAAAGAAGGGCCAGTGCAAAAAGCTAAAAAAGCCTGACGTGGCACTGGTCCCTTGTAGCCCACACATAAAAAAAAATAACATGAAAATGCATTCCATCTAACAAAATAATACAGCAGGATAAAAAAACTTTTAAAGACTCCTACACTGTACCATGAACTGAGGCACACATACATAAGAAAAATGCCACAATAAAAGCCATGTATATGAGGATAAAAATGCGTACTGAATGCAAAAAACAAGAATACAGACTATAATCCACATGAAAGAAAAAACAATTCATCTAAGGAACACACAAATAACAAACGTCATTATCGCTCACTTTACAGAAAACTGAACAGTGTATACCCAACAAGGCGAGTCATGCACATAAAATAAAACAAGGATGAATTTTGAACGTATAAAGTATAATACAACACTTTATTGTGATTAGGAAGCTTAGATATGCTTACGTTTGTTAGTTTTGTCTTAGGTCGTTGGGGGGCAGACACAAACACTTATATGAGTACTCAGCACACCCATGTTGCGCGTAATTCTAGCGTTATATGTAGGTTAATTTGCATGCAGTTTATTGGTTCACTAGACTGTTGCAGGGCCCTTCCAATTACAGAAGGAATGGTTAAAAAAAAACATAAGCGATCAATGATCTGAAAATCACTTAGTTTACCTTGACTCAGGGTGCTGAATAAGTAGAAGACCCCAAATATTTGGGTGGCGCTGTTTTGCTCGAAATAATACAAAGACGCCAGCAATCGAGGAATTCGAAAAATGCAACACTGGTGCTTCCTTTTACCACCCACGTTTCTCGCTTTCCACGCAAAATATCGGCGACTTTCCGACATGGCTGGCTTATCCTCATCAAGTCAACAATCTGCGGGAACGGACAGGTTACTGTGTCAGGGTACGTGTGGATTGCAAAAGGGGGTTGTGACGGTCTGATATACGAGATTTTGAACTGAGCTATCTTTCCAAATATGCCCTTGATCAGCACAATTTTCAAGTCGTATGTTGTGGGCACTCTCGAGTGACCCACAGGCCCTCTTTTGCCCGTGGCCTGTCCCGTTTCTGCCAAGAGTTTGCATCTGTGAAGCCCCTCTAGGGTGAAACGCGTGGTTTCGGCAAAGGCAACCATTGCAGAGGGCCAGTGCTGCGCCACCTGGATACCGCGGCCTTAGTGCTCACACTGGACATGGCGTTCGGCTGCGACCCAATCAGTGAGGACAACGAGCCGCACGCTGATGCTTGGAGACAAAGATCCAAAGGTTTATTTTATAAGTTCTGCGTCGCAACCACTTGCTTGCAGTCTGTGCAACGCACTCGTCCGCAGCAGTTCATGTTGACCATGAAACGCTTCTAACAAGTCGCAGCCACTCCCAGGATGATAAAAATTACGCAAGTTTGTTTAGGAATATTAGTGCAAGGTGTGCAGAAATAAGCGTTACAAAGTCTTAAGAGGTTATCTTAATAGTTATTCGACGTAATGGACGATTCGTACAGTTTCTCTGGCAACACCGCTTTTGGCTTACTCAAGGACAATAAATCATTTCAAGATTCGTCTAGACTGCTCTAAAAGTGGTCTTATTTTTTACAGTCTTTTATTTGAAAATGTGTACCTTCTACCGTTCACTTAACCGTTTTCTGTAATTGGAGTCCACCCAGTTAACTGTTTCGTATTTTCCTTTTTTTTTTCATTTACGTGCTTTCAATTAAAACGTTTGGCCCGTTTTATCACTTTTCTGTTGTACACCTGGCTCGGGGCAGTAGGTAGTGTATTGTTAAAAAAAAAGTCACGAAGGCATGTTTTCAGTTTTTACTGATGAGTACTTATGAGTTCATATTCATCGAGTTCATAAATGATTTACAATTTATTGAATATTGCTTCCCTTCTATGAAAACAAGACATGGAGCTAGCGCAAATAGGTTCATGACGACACGTAAAATTGAATTTTTTTTTACTTGCGTGTAAAGTCACGGGCTTACATCCTATAATATGAGAAGAGTGCGGTGAGCGTATTGTCCTGATGCCAAATTGTCGGCCGAAAACTTTTCTGTGCGAGAAACATTTTGACATGTTTAAAAATTCTTAAAACCTCTCGACTAATTATACCTACTGTGCCGTCGCTACTCCGCTTTCCTCATTAGATGTGAAGGAAAATCTGTTTTGTAGCGAATCTTGTTTTACATCGCTTCCAACTCCTGGCCGCTACCACCGCGGTACTAGGAGGGTCGCGGCCCTATACCTTGTGGCGCGCGTGGAGGTAAGAGGGAATGGAGAGTCTCTCTCCGCTCGTTGGTCAACGTTCCTTCGGGTTTAAATTTTGCTGAACGTTATTGCGCTTTGTTCTCGAACACAGTGCTTTGAGCATGAGGGAGAGAGCGAAGAAACATCTTTAAAGCATCTAGTCCGATGCTCGCGTTTACTACGAATCCTGGCCCAGCACGTTCTTGATGTGCTGTGGCCAGAGGGGGGCGGGAGGGGGCAAGGGGCGTGCGAACACGCGAGCGCCGGCCGATCAGCCCTTTTTAGCACCTCGGAGCGGCACCACGTGAACGGGGAACGCCTACGAAGGCTCGCGGTGCTTGCCTTTGTTTCATGGTTCACGGAAAGATAGCACGGAGGAACCGTCAACTTGTCATTTCCGCTTCGTAGCCCGGTGGCCGTTCTCCTCCTTCGGGGCTCACAACTGCTCTGGCTTTCGGAAGCATTCGCTAATGCGACAGAACTAAGTAGGAAAAAAAAGGGGAGGGGGGGGGGTGGGAATGCATGGCGTCAACAACAAAGTAGTAGTCAGTGCGTATACGTACTAGGACGATTCGAGTGACGGTATGTCGACAATCGGAAAGTAATGCTCGATATTGAAAAAAAATTGAAGCAAGTCCGGTAACCAAGATGGAATCATTGGGCAACCAGCCTAATCGATGGCATCGTATTTCCTGGGGAGGTGGCGAGGACAGAGAGCCGCTATCGAGGCTCCAATGAGTGTCTGGGCCAGCTGCGGCGGGCGCTGTCTGGAAGCGTTCCCTCGTTCTCCCGCACCGCTGCCCCTAATGAAGGGGCGCTGGATCGACCCACACCCGCGGACCAGTTTGTCCCCGAGGCGCGGCGTCTGCTCGTCTCTTCCTCCGTGCTCCAAACTGCGCTGACCCTGCCGCCGCGGCACCGAGAAGCGCTCTCTGATGGCCGCTGCGGGTGGGTCCCCCGGACGAACAGACGCTGCCGGCGCGAGCCCAGGCGGCCCCGTGAGCGGCCTGCCTCGGTAGCGTCCGATCCCGTGGGCGGCCCGACGGGCCTTCCCGGTTCGGCGACCTCCGACCCCGGCCTGCGTTGCGCAGTGGGTCGCGGGGCGTCGCACTGGAGCGGTGACGGAGGGCTCGCTAGGCGGGGGACTGCGCCTGCCTTTTACCCGGGTGCTCCGATCGCGTCGGACTCTGACGAGTTCCCCCCCCCCCCCCCCCCCCCCCCCAGACGTCATGACTAGCTACGCAGTGCTGCCTAGCTCGCGTCAGCATCGTCAACAACGCGTCTCGCAGCGTTTACCAACGACGCTACATGCGGCGACGCCACGACGAACGCGTCTGTCCCTTTGCGGAGTCTTCCGTCGAGCATCAACGTGTTTGGAGCCTGATCGGTGATCCACTAACAGTGGTCCAAACGACCCCGAGAGACGCGCAAGGCCGGCCACCGCCAATAGGGCCGGCGAGGGCCCAAAGACGTTAACTCACTTTTTGTCCGTTATGGCGTTCTTTGTGTGGCTTTTCTTACCGCGATTCTTAAACTTTTTTTTTTGTTTACGAAATGCGAGGCTATAGATAGGCCTTGCGCAAACAACCAAAGAAGCGAGGAAGGTTCCTAGACACCACCATTGCCCGTTTTAGTAAGTATGGTACGTAGGCTCGGTACAGCGGAGAGCTCTCGCTTTGTGGGATGCCAGTATCCAAAGCAGTTGCATAGTTGTCAGCGCACCCCTCCCGCCCCCCTCCCCCTTTTTAGGATCCCCACCGACTACGGACAGGGAAGCAGCACTCGGCGCCAACTATGTTGTGCTCGCGCATTGTTCCGCAGTGCTGGAGCCCCGCACGGCTGCGAGGGCACGTCGCTTCGTCTTCCGCCTCACTCGCACGTGCTCGTAAGCTTTGACGGAGTTCAAGCACTGCGGAAGCTACGCGAGACTTGACAGCATAGTACAAAATAATTGATGCCGAATGTAGGTAGAGGGATTGGTCACCCGAAGAAACTGATGTCCTGTTCACCATTTTGGTAATGGTGGAGTTCAGACGTATCTACAAAGATCACAAGAAAGCAACGACGCTAGTTGGTGTTATCGAGAGGCGACGGGAATCGGAATGGACTTCGATGCAGTCGGTTTTTCGCCGTCACACTCACCTTTCCGGATGGATGGCTGTTAACGGCTGTAGCCTTTATATCGGGCGGCAGCTTGCGTCACCTAGCCTAGAAGTTAAGAACCAAAAGTATGATTTCTTTCCTTCGCCAATTTGCTTACCCTCTGCAATTTTGTAACCATCACCAGGTGGTGTCGGATATCACCGGGATGACTTTCAGGGGATCGGGCGAGAAAAAACAAAAAACTGCACCTCCCCCCCCCCCCCCCCCCCCCCACCCCTTTTCTTTTTTTTGTTTTATCCAGACGAGGGAGTTGCCAATTTTCCTCTTGTCAAACCTAGTCAGCGTCACCCCCGGCACTGGGCCCACTGGGAGACAGGGTGGAGACTTCGGGCCGGAGCCACGCGGGAGGGAGTCCCAATTTCCCTTCGTCTTGCCTGTCCTTAGTTGTGCCAGTTAATCGTGCGTCATCCGATTATCCCTAGATAATTTCCGCCAGTCATTCAATCTCCCCTTCGTTATTAAAACGCAGTTATCATCCATTCTTCCATTCTCGTCTGCGAATCTGTCGCTCCCTCGGGGAAGGCGGGAGCAAGCCCTGTGCACCTCAACACCACTTGTTCTATTGTCTCGTCTTCCCCTTGGCACACCGCGTATTCATTTCCTCATGTCCTATATGTCCTAGTCCTCAATACTCCTGCTCTAGCCCCGCATCAATCAATCAATCCTTTATTTCTTTCACAAGAAAGATAGCAGATGGGACAAAAAGCTACAAGTGCAGCTTGACGAGGCCCCAGTTCCAAGATGGCAGTTAGCATTTGACAGCGAGCTCTCCCGTGAATTATTGTACCGATGTTCCTTCCTTGATTCCGGTTTTCCTCCCCTACACATAGTTAAAGCTCATTTTCCTTGCATTCTTTCCTTTCACATTTTTTCTCTCGGCTTCTTTTACTACCTTTTTCACAGAGGTAGCGTATTCTGCTCCCGCACTTGACTGTTTGTATTTGAATTTTAGTTATCGGGTTCGGTTTTTTCATTTAATGTTCAAACTTTTCATCTACAGATGCTTATATACCTTTCTCACCCATCGCATATCCTCAACTGTGTCCAGCCTTTGTTCGAATTTCTACTTACTGATCGCCTCTCTAGCCTCGAAAGATGCCCAGCCCGTGTCTCCCTGCACCCCTTCGTTTGGTGTATTCCCATGCGCTTGCAATGCCAGTCTGCCCACGCTCCTCTGCCGGGTCTCGAAGCTCGACTGGACCTCAGATTTCATGCACGATTGCTGGGAGTTGAAGCTCTTGTACCTTTCAATGAAGTCTAGGAAGGTCTTGAAATAACTAGCTATATATACACCTCTTATAACTCCTCCTTTTTTACCATGTCTTTTCCGGTCGCAGATAATTGCTTATTCATTGTGTTTATTCTTGCGTGAAATTCATGTTTATCTTTTACACGATCCATGTTCATACTTTTATTACATCACCAGCTACTATAGCTTTGTCTTCTCCTTAAAACTTTTTCTGAAACAGTTAGTGCACCTGGCGCATCTCTGCCTAGTTGCTGTCGCACCATAAAACGCTAATCAATTAATCCATTTCAGTGCCAAAAAAAAAAATCACATTAACGTCATGCCATTGCAGTTCGTTGACTTTCAATAGAAAGTTGTTGCGAAGTAATTGCATAATAGTTTCTGAAACTAATGCATAGCTGCAATTCTTTTTGTGCACTAGTAATTCTAATTCTAATTACCTAATCTCTGATCTAAGACGTTGTGGTTGTAATGAAATTACGTTTCAGGAATAATTTCCGCAAGTATGCTGGTCGGTTACCTCTTTAAGTCAGATCCATGGGAGTTCTGTCTCGTTCAATTTTGTTGCTTAACGTTCGATGAAACTCTGTTTCGAATTAAACGGTACCACACCATGTTTCTACAAGTTTTTGCTGAAAACCCTTTCCTAACTTACAAAATTACAGCAGATAAAAACCTCTAAAACTGTCTCCCTTCCACATATTCTCTTTCAAAAAAGTTTTTAACCCTTGCTATGATTGTGCATTCAGTGTGAACACCCTCGAAAAGGGCTGAA